>NC_085115.1:7500000-10000000 GCF_030269925.1 Bombyx mori | reverse complement strand
ATAAATTAAATATTAAATGAATTATCAATGGCTGCTCACTTTGAAAATGTTTCTGTGATCAAAAATTCGATACGATTGAGAACCTCGTTTTTTTTAACTCTGTTAAAAAAACTAGTAACAATGCTAAAGTTTAAAAGTGTTTCCTGAATAATGAACGAAGTTGTCAAGCATTCCTCGGGTTGGGGAGTTGCAATTTAAATTAATTTTTAATTTACACGTGCGGTAATGAGCAGGTCGTGCCGGTTGGACGTAATCCGATTAGTTCGGCAACATCCGCCTTTATCCGGTTAACGGACCGCCAAAAGTAAAAATGTTTTCAGGTTTCAAAGGATTGTTATGTGTTATTAGGTGTCTGCGAGCTATTTGAATAGAAAGCCGTTCCCATATTAAATGGTTTATTTGGCATAGGATTTCATCGCCTTCCCGATGATTTCCCGCCAGCTCGTTTGCCAGAATACAAACGTGTTCACCTTCACTATGCAAACGATGCTCAGCATCGATACCTTCAAGTTTGTCAAAACCAAATCTAAATCCGATCTAATCACGTACAACTCAACATATTGCGTTACAACAAAAAAGGTTACGATCTCGTGAACCAAAACGTAAGCGAACTTTCCAAAATTAGTTTTAGGTAAGAGCAGACCAGTTTTATTTATGAGCCAAAAGTTAGGACCGAGTACAGGCCTTTTCTTTTGTATGTAAATGTAATTTTGAAG
This sequence comes from Bombyx mori, assembly GCF_030269925.1. Lineage (NCBI taxonomy): Eukaryota > Metazoa > Arthropoda > Insecta > Lepidoptera > Bombycidae > Bombyx > Bombyx mori. The sequence goes on along the minus strand of NC_085115.1, from coordinate 9,999,284 downwards.
TTTCAACTGCAACGACCATCCACATTGCCCTTGTAAGCAGATAAGAATACGGCGCACCTCACGATGAGTGGTTACCGTCGCTTAAGCACGTCAGCAATGCCCGGGGCAGAGCTAAGCTCTTGCCTACCGTTAAGTACATTCCACAAGCCTCGATTGAAGAAGGACATGTTATAGCGCTCGGGAAACACCGTAGAGGGGGGAGCTCATTTCATAGCATGTTACCGTAACCGATAAATCTACCTTAAGACACAAGGTCAAAGTCTTAATGACATAGTATAGCTTTTGTCAGACCCTTCAAGTCGAAACGAATGCCTTATATGCGGCGAAAATAAACAGCATTATAGCAACCACCAGCCTGGACTGACTCCAGCGTGGACTAGCTATCTATATATTATCTATATATAAATGAATTGCTGTCGTTAGTCTCGCTGAAACTCAAGAACGGCTAGACCGATTTAAGGCTAATTTTAGTCTTGAATTATTTGTGGAAGTCCAGAGAAGGTTTCAAAGGTAGATAAATATGAAAATGCTCGGTATTAAATAAAAATAACATTTTTTTGTTTTACCTTTGATGTGTCCCCCGTCTGACGGATTCTTTTTGTTTGTTTTATGTTTATTTTATAAAAAAGTTAAGGTCTTTTATTTATCGATTGAGGCACTACGAAATCTACCGGGCTAGCGAATACCAAATAAATGTTATAAAAAGCAATCGTATAAAAACTATTTACTCGTTTTCATCTTTAAATTTAGTCTCCACATTCCGCACAAAGTCAAAATCGATATTCGATTCGAATGTGATTTCATCCTATCCAGTGCATTGATCTTCCACTCGAGTTAAGGATCACAGCTTCGTATCAAAGCGTCATTGTTCAACTGGATCTATCTGTTTGCGATGCACGTACTAGGAACGTATCAATTTCGAGATAGTACTGCATACATTATGTAAACAAATGATTATTGAGTGTTATTACGAAATGGACATCTTGTTGAGTTATTCCGCGAACGCGTCTTTAATTTGTATGAGATTTTTTTATATTAGTGGTGGGGACCGGTTGTCGTAATTAGACTATAATTAATTAATTGAAATTATAAGTTTGTACACTATTATGGTTCTATCAAAGACTAGGTATTATACTTCTATAATCACAGATTTCGCCAAGACTACATACACTTTAGGTAAATATTAATAAAGACAAACAATATTTAATCTATTCTCAATTTGACCACAGAATATAATTAATAAGAAAAGTTTGACAATAAACAAATAGTATGCATGCGTGTGTGTGTCAAATACAAGGTAGTACGTGTAATGTTTTTATTTATTGATTCAATGTATTTTTTATGCATAATTTAAAAAAAAAATTAACATTCTGCACTCCTTCTTTACATTCTCTGCAAGTGTGGGAAAGTTCATACTCCTCCGTACGCGCAATTTTCGTAAAACGGGGTACAAAGTTTTTGCTTCACGTATTAATATATAGATTATTGCCTTGATAAGCAGATGGCTGGTAGTCTGGAGAGACTCCTAGTGATGCGTAAAGTGGATGAAAAACGATCCAGGCATCGGAGTCAACAAAGGTGGAGTGATCAAGTGTCCGAGCACCTGAATACGAGACTGACACACTTCACTGCGCCACTGACCGATATAAGTGGCTGCATATCACACGAAAAGGTTTCAGGTGGGCGCATCACTATGTTAAGGATTGAGCGATTGATTGGCGGTGGAGAAAGCAAATGAGCGTGTCTTCTTGGTGGAAATTAGTGGTTGGTGGTCACTGTCATCGCCCACGGAGAACGTCAAAGCTAGGAGCTCCACGCTGCAGCTGTTTTCTGTGAAATACTCCCTTTAGACTTCGCTAGAAAGAAGATAATGGTCGCGCCTTAGAAATATTGCAAAGCAGAGTTCATTTCAGTGTACGTAGATAGAATCATCTATGAAAATCCACCACTAAAACGGTAAGTGGTCTCAGGTAAAATTTATGAACTGGATCTGCTTGGTATAAAGACTCTTTCTCGGTGAAGATGGCATAGCCCATCGAGGTTAACAGCATAGCTAGGAAAGAAGTTTCTTTATAAAGACGACACGAAAAATAGACTTAGCGGTGATCGTGTAATAGTGATTTCAGAGGATTAAATTGAAAAAGATTCATCTGGCCCCATTTGGAGAAATGTCTCCTCAGCTTCAGACAAGTCTTGATCGCCTTTCTTAAACCATATTCCGAGGTAAATGACGGACAGTATACGTTGGTTCAAGCACGCATAATTACTTCAGTCTAAATAGCACCTATCGCAGTAGATTTAGAGGCGATAGTAGAAGTTATATGAAAAAGAAATGATTGGGGAGGCTATACTGCTATTTTGGCAGAATTAATTGGAAATAGTTGCAGTCGCGTACCTCTATTTTCCATTATCTATTCCTATACAATACTAGGTGTAGGATCATCTGACTTTAGTCCAAATGAACTTAGACCAAAACAGTTTGCGGGATGGATGTAATATGCTCTGCGTAAACCCTGTACTGCCGTCTCAATATCTCCGACTGGGCTCCTGGCCAAAGTAGGACGTCGGCTGTGAGCGACAGGAGTTTTTACTGAGGTTCAAATCCCACATACCGCATGCGCGCAGCGGATCCGGCAATTTTCTCCGGTGGAAAAAAAAGACCAAAACAGTTTAATGTATATACATTTAGTAGCATTTCAAACTCTCATACACAATGAGCTCACTGAGTTTCTCGCCGGATCTTCTCAGTAGGTCGCGTTTCCGATCCGGTGGTAGATTCTGCGAAGCACTGCTCTTGCTAGGGTCAGTGTTAGCATCACTCCGGTTTGAGCCCCGTGAGCTCACCTACTAGTTAAGGTTACGCTGAAATAGTCTCTCAAGGCTATCAGCTTAGGTAGAAAAAACAAAAAACTCAATGTGTAATATTATAATAACTCAAAAACGATAACGTTTATATTAAAGCAAGCGTGATTCGCGCGTCGTTGGTTTAGTCACGTCCGCCCACCCTGGCCGCTTAACGACACTCGTATTACATCATTATTAAAGCCGGCTAATATTTCTGTTAATAGCCATGATATCGCCTATTTCGTGAGCGTAGCAGTAATGCGTTGCGATCTGAAGAGTGCGATAGCCTTTATACTAAACAATTCAGACTTAGACCTCGTGTTTTAAGCTGGGTGGTGGAATCCACGTTGTGCTGAGATCTTCGTTCACTAGACTTACCTAGATTAGACTAGAGAACAGATTTTGTCATTTAGAATTTTACAAAGTTTAGGAATGTTTACAAGTAGTTTTGATAAACGCTTAGTCAACGAATTCCGTATTTAACACGTATATAAATTAGAACAGACGCTTGCAACAAAATGAACAATAATAAAAGTGGATAATTAACCAAACACACAAAGGAAAATTAAATTAAAAAAAAATAATAAGTTTAGGCAAAGATATAAAACACCTAAGTACTAAACTTACGAAGAGAAAAATAAGGTCGCTGTTAAGAAGGATTGCTTGAAGGTCACTGCTGAAAAAATATTTTTAGGAATTTATAAAAGAAAACAGTTTCGAAAATTTTATATAAATAACTTAATTATTTTTCTGTTAATTTGATAATTTCTTTAATTTTGGATTGCACATAATGTAGTGCATTAAATTGTGGTCATGACATATGTATACTAATTTGAATTTAAAAACACATATAATTTTAAAAATGTATTTATTTTTTGTAATTGATGCGAAACTAACTTGCAAAACGCATCACCCCTGACCGCTTAAGTAATATGACGATAAGAATATTTTATAATTTTTTAAATACACCAGTAGTTAAATCCGAAATTTGTCTTGAATATTTTATTTTTTGTTCACAATTTTCTATTCAATATTCTGTTTATTCTATTGTCAATATTTTTATAATGTACTAAAAAGAAAGTATTTCTTGTGGCCCGGAGGCCTTTCCAGTTTCACCAGGTCAGATGGGCGAGCACGGGCTCAGCCAGGAATTAATTTGTACTAGTAATTTTGATTTCCTATTTCTGAGGGCGTCGTGGCCTTAAAGATACGACGTCCGCTGCATTCGTGTTGAGCGATGCACCGGAGTTCGAATCACAGGCGGGAACCAATTTTTTTAATGGAATATGTACTCAACAAATTTTAATGTTCACGATTGACTTACACGGTGAAGGAATACCATCGTGTAATAGGAATCAAACCGGCAAATTTTAATTTGCGTAATTACTGGTGTTAGGACCTCTTGTGAGTCCGCGCGGGTAGGTACCACACCACCCTGCCTATTTCCTCCATGAAGCACTATTCGTTTCACTGGGTCTCCCTATACCCCCGTCAAACAATCACGTCCAGCGAGCTCGCACGCATGTTCCACGTATCATCAAAATTCACCCCCAACAAGGAAGGGGAAAGGCAAAGGCAAGGAATAAAACTGGCTCTCCAACCTACACGCCCGAACACAGTTAGGCCATTTGGCGGCGGACTCTAGGTGGAGGGTGGTCGTCAGCCAATCGAACTAGTCCTACCACCGATTATGTTTTCGGCTCCCGCTTAGCACCACCCAGGGTTCACTTGTAGGAGGTAATCGCGAGTTAAACCTACAGAAGCGGGAAGCAATCAACCCCCCCTACTACTACTATACTTCGTATATTATTATATTATATTATTATATACCTAGTCAGGTCATAAATTCTGTCACATGTTTAATGTAAAATAATTGAAACAAGTTTATTCATTATGTAACCATTCATATACCAAAATGAACTTAACAAAACATAAATTCTTATGACACTAAAGTTTATTCAAAATGACCTCCGTGATTTTGAATACAGGCCTTCAATCTGCGCGGCCAGTCGTCTATCGCAGCACGAACGAGGTCCATGTCAATATCGGCGGCTGCCTTAATCAAGGATGCCTTGAGTGACTCCAAATTGGGATGAGGCTTTGAGCACGCCTTTTCCTCCAAGTGTTTCCATATCTTGTAATCTAACGGATTCAAATCTGGACTGGAGGAGGGCCAATCTTCGTGCCGGATGAAGTCGATTTCACGCGCCGCCAGCCAGTCTTGTGTGCTCTTCGCTCTATGAGCTGGCGCCGAATCTTGTTGGAATACCCAGTGCCTGTTATTGAACATGGTATGAGAAACAGGTTCCACAAGGTTCGTCAGGACTGTATTTTGATACACAACTGCATTCGTTTTACCATTCTCACAAAAATGTACCTCTGTTAAGCCCCAAAAGGAAATTCCCAACCATACCATGAGCGAGGATGGAAAATGACCTCGTTGGACATGTGGAATACGGGTGCTCGCTTCTACACTACTGTGTGCGTACACCTTATAATTTTGTTTGTTGTAGCTCTCTTCTACGGTAAAAATTTTTTCATCCGAAAAAAGGATTTCCCGATATTTTTTTCCCGCGTACCGCTTCAACAAAGCGCGGCATCTCTTCAGTCTCAGGTCCATTAGACGAGCATTCAAACGATGTCTTGTTTTTCTTCGATATGCCCGAAGCCCTAGGTCTTCATTTAACACCCTTTTCACCGTGGTTCTGCTTAACCCCATCTGAAGGGCCAACAGTTTCTGCTTACGTTTGGGATTTCTTTGAATTCGCGCCTTCACAGCTTTTATCACTGCTGGAGTCCTAACAGACCGAGGGCGACCACTTCTTGACCTGTCATCTACACTAGAGTCTTCATTGTATCGTTTGATGTTACGATAAACGAATCTTTTGGTTATATTCAAATTTTTCAGTATGTTAAAAATTTGAATTGGCGCGTAACCGCAACGATGCAACGCAATAACTGCAACACGGTCTTCTTTAAGCGTCCACTCCATATTTAAAAATGAGTAAAATTCTAAAAGTATACATTTTTATTTTCATGAACAATTCGAAATTCGAATTCAATAAACTTTTTTGTGGCCAGCATTCTAAAAGAAAAGTTTTTACTGTGTGACAATACTTATGACCTGACTAGTTATATATATTATAAAACAAAGTACTGGGGTGGAGATGCAAACAAGTAGGTATGTGTGGATAAAAAACAATTTTAAAATTATTCTCGTTGTATTCCGGCAGTAATCCACATATTTTTAATATACTATATTGCTTTATTATAAACTTAATAAAGTCATACATATTAAAATATAAAATAACACATACGACTGGTAGTTTTTAGCGAATTCTTCCAGGAAAATTGATATTGATCGTATTTGATTATTACATTAGTGGACTTAAAAATATTAATGAAAGATACGCTAACTACTAGAACAAAATATTATTTTATTGCCCTTGTAGGCAAACGAGCATTCGACTCACCTGATAGTCAATTGGTTCTTTTTTAATGAGAGTAGACATAAAACCTCTCGCATGGCCACTTATAAAAAAGAAACATAAGAAGCAAAAGTCAAAAATAAAAAAGAAGACTATCGCCGACCGCACCGCACGCGCTGTACACGCACACGCCGCTTATTTTTTCACATAAATATTTTCATGGACTCAAATTAATCTCTATTATACGAACTCTTACTGACGACCATATTCGTCGTTGCGCGAGTGATATACAAGTTTTATAGACAATAATTTAGAAGAGTGCCGTGTCAAGTCGCCGCCATTACGCGTCGTCCAGCAGTGGCGTCGAATTCTGCAGCCTGGAAGAAGCTAGCGAAGGGTTGGCAGGTACGTCTACTCCTCATAGCCTAGCCTCGGCCTTCCCCTCTTTTTGTGCATCTTTAGCGATACTCGCCCCCGCAAAACTTCCTTCAAAAATATTGAACCAGCGCACCGCCGTGGTAAAAATGTATAAAGAGTTTTTCCCACTATCAATGCTCAGCGTTGCTCTTGGACATCAACAATGCTAAGAGTGCAGTAATGCCGCTACTTCTGCTGATTACTCTCCGCAAGCCTCGTTTAAAGCAAAGACATGTCATAGCACTCTAAAAACATCGTATATCAACGTAGAAGTTTTTAAACCATACAAAATATACAATTATAATGTGCAAAAGTCTAAAAGTCTTTAGTCATAAAAATAAAGAATTCATAATTTTTACAGTCTTTGTGTATTTTTTATATTATAGCTATATACATACATATAATTATTGTTGTATTATGTTTTTTCCATGTTCACATTTATTGTTTCGCTCAATTTTTACGTTCCCACACATGCTTATTTTTCTATTGCGTATTCTTATACTAATTACGGCGCGGAAACCTGGACACTGACGGCAGGGCTGGCCCATAAGTTAAGAGTCGCACAGCGGGCGATGGAGAGAGCTATGCTAGGTATTTCTCTAAGGGACAAAATCCGGAACGAAGAAATTCGACGGAGAACCAAAGTCGACGACATAGCTCTCAAAGCTAGCAGGCTGAAGTGGCAATGGGCCGGTCACATCTGTCGAGCCAGCGACGCCAGGTGGGGGAGGAAAGTCCTCGAATGGAGGCCACGGATGGGTACAAAGAGCGTGGGGCGTCCTCCAACCAGGTAGACTGACGACTTAGTGCGCACGGCGGGAAGTCGTTGGATGCGGAAGGCGGAGGACCGCATTATGTGGAAGGCATTGGGGAAGGCCTATGTCCAGCAGTGGGCAGATAAAGGCTGATGATGATGATGATGATACTAATAACTGTCTTTCTGTTTTTTTGGTTTGTTTAATCAATGAAAAATGTAATAATGGAATAAAAAAATTCGCTGTGCCGACCCCACCTAGTGGTATAAGGTATAAGACAAAGAAGAAGAATAAATCAATGAAAAAAACATGTTTTCCATTATTCATCAGCATACTCGTTGGCGGCGATGCTTATCAAATAACAATGATTAAGTATTCTTTTTCGAGTATTATTTTACGACCATATGTTTTCATTGAACTGACTCTTTTTTATACGTTTCCGGTTAGTTAGGTAGATATAAAACATTAATAGTCTAAGACACAAAACGTAAATTCAAATTTTCAAATATCAATTAGTATATAAAATTGCAATATATACATATAAATAAATATTGTAGTATTGAGTATTGAGTATTGTAAGTTTGTAATATTGAAATAGCCTCTTTTTACTACATGCATAATTTGAATATGTATATATACGGCTCATACACCAAAATAAAATTTTTTTAATTTTTATCTGTCTGTCTGTCTGTTTGTTCCGGCTAATCTCTGAAACGGCTGGACCGATTTTGACGGGACTTTCACTGATAGGTAGCTAGCTGATGATATAAGGAGTAACTTAGGCTACTTTTTTTAGACTAGCTTCGCCCCGCGGCTTCACCCGCGGTACGACAATTAAATAACCGCGGGTAACATCGTCGATAATTAAATGCGAAGCGAAGCGAGGGCGGGTCGCTAGCTTAAAATAGTTTTGGAATATAATTTTTCAGAAAACGAATTTCGATATTATAAACCTGACGTGACACAATCCCACTAAATAATATAAATAAACTTCTAGGAGATTATTATTCTTTTATATTTTACTCTAACTCCATAATAGTGATTATTTTTAATAGTTAAATTTATACACATATCACATAATTAATTAATGTTCTCTGAATAAACATTATCGTGAAATCTCTCTAGTTTATTTTAAGCAATATCTTCAACTCGTTTAAAGAATTAAAATAATGTGATAGTTATGTGAAAAATTTAACTATTTTATTAAAGTTACTAAGTCATTTTGCCGTACAACTACGAACTATTTTATCTCGAATGGTACATGGCCACATGTTCCCTCCTCTACATTCCCAACTTTGCATCCTAGCATTTACATAATTACATCAGTCCACTTCGCGAGCTGGCGACCGAGCGAAATGCCTAATTAACATTGACACGGCATTCCTATGTAACTACTAGAATGGGTCGGGACGAACTCGTTAGTACAAATAGCAGCAAACCCTTTTAGAACGAGGCTATAATTTAGTCGAAATTAAAAGCTTTAGTTTTAATATAATTAATATTGTGCTAAGTTTAATATGTTTTGCTTTAATATTAGTCAAACCTCTTCTACTAAATAGCGACACCTCTTTGTAAAAAAAAACAATTAATCAGAAGAAAAGTCAGTTGTTTTTTATATTGCTAAGCGGATGAGCTCCCTAGAGGGTCCGTGAAATAGACTTAAGAAGACGACGTCTAAGCTTCGCGTGCACTAAAATCAGCCACAATTTCCAACACCCCCTAGTTCTGACAGAATAGGGTATACTGACGATACAATTCTTACTCAGACAGTCCGCTGACGGAGTGGCTCGATGATCGCCCGTGTGTGTATAATTGAAGTCAGATATGCTCCTCGCGATAACTATGTAACCATATCCCATCTGCTTCTACTACGATTACCGTCTCCAACGCGTAGATGGAAATCTGGCGAGTTTTTCATGACCCCGTCCCCTTATGGCGACTTTCCGCCAAGCAATGGACCCTTCAAATGTCACAGAGTAATTATAATTTCAATTGCTTAAAATTAAACTAATACTCATTGATTATAATCGGAATCAACACGTTACCGACTACAACAAAATAAAAGCCGACGACGAAGACCCCATATCACAAAATTTATTATTTCAATAGTTTATTACGAAACTAACAATGTTTATGATACTTTTATATTTGCTATCAGATCGTAAACGGTTACCGTGGCTTCTATATTATGCTGTTATCTGAAATTCCAGCAATACGGCCCAGCAGCTGCCTATGATTGGGGATTGTTTAAGTCTCGTTTAAAAAAGACATCCTTCCTTGAACAACGAAAGGAGAACTTCATTCTAGGACAGGATGGTCCGTAGCAAAAAATCTCTCAAAGTGAACTCTGGATCAATTAATTTGTTTCAATTAGTATGAACACTGTCTCAGTGGCGGGTGGCGCAGTGGTACTAATCAATGACGGAATCATCTCAAACAGTCCTTCAGAGCACTTATAAGAAACTAACTGCACCCGTCCGCTTCGCTGGGCATTTAAAATTAACATTATTATTTCTCACCCCCACAAAGATTCTCAGCATTAACGCCCCCGCAACTGGTCTACACCAGTCCAATACTCATATAAATATTAGCCTATACATTAAGTACATGTATTTTCTACATGGATACCAAGTTTCAAGTCAATCGGATGCATGGTACAATAGTTATAACGGAACATCCGTAAAAACCACTGTAGATTTATATATTAGTATAGATGTAATGGTCTCAATGCTTGAAACAACAATGCTCAACATCTTTCAGTAGTACGAACACCTTTTATTAGTTGTTAAATAGTTTAAATACTCACTTAAGTGCACTGTTCAACACAAAAGTTGACAAAGATTTTACTACATAGATCTGACATTTATTCGAAAAACGTTTGGTTAAAAACAATAAAATAATAATAAAACAACTAACAAAATGTTAATTGCGTTATGTACTATGTTACAAGATTTTGTACAAAATATCTATGTTATTTAAGTGTGCAATCATGTCGAGGTTATCTGTCACCGCTTTGGAGAGGTTGAGGTGTTCAGAAATTATGGGTCGCTACACTGTAATATGAATTATAGAAGAATTTTACACCTTACGACCGGTAGACGCGTTCAGCGAGATATTCAACTGTTACCGGTGTCAAAAAATAGGTGGAGATTGCAATAACAGCTCTAAAGGTGTGCCTTCTAATTAATAATCGAAGATGTTTTAACATTAAGATCCTCTCACCTTAAGATTTGTTTCACACTTAAAATATTAACAACATTAATTGTTAATATTTTAAGTGTGAAAGTTTATTTATAGAAAAACAGACGGTAGTTAGCACAATATTATGGTGAATATGATATGACTAGAACCTTACTAGAGCACGAAACCTGTAAGGTCTTCGAGACATCAGAATTATTATAATGACAATTAAAATCGCGAGATTAAACTGTAATAGTAATTAAAGTATTTAAATAAAATTTAATTACTTATTACTATTATAAATAATAATATTTTGTAGTATAATTAAAGTTTAATTAATTACTGAAGTACCTACGTATTACGTAATTAAATAATTGTTTAATAATTAAGTACGGTTTAACTAGTAATTAAAATTATGTCTACGACCTGCGAAAACCGAGGAAAGTACTAAGTTTCTAAATAAATGTCAAGGCACTAATAATATCAACTGAATACAAGTATGTACGGGAGGGAATTAAAGTTTTAATGTCAAACTAAAATAATGTACATTTTGTTTGTGAGGTCGCGCGGTACAAATAAACATCCAGACGCGTCCTACATCAGGAACGACCCGGCAAATCCCAAGATTTTCCCGTGACGGATTGACAGCCGAACACGAAATATCCCGCAAGGCTACTTGGGTAACGTTATTGCGCTAAACAACCTTATATTTCCTACTAAGTAAAAATATATACAGAAATGGGATATTTCTTTAAGAGCATCACTACTCATTCTAAATATTTGTTTAGTATTAAAGTTTGTTTTTAATTACCATACTAGATAGGCAAATGATTTTATGCCGTGATCGCGATCTAGTGTTATTTAAGTTAAAAGACATAAGGTCGAAATTTCCATCGTCTTGCATTAACGGCTTTCTTGCCAATTAAGCACGACGACTAATTCATTAAATCATTCGCAATTTACATGATTAAATTGTTATTATTATTGACAGTGACACATGGAAACAATTCCAGCTGTTACATTACCCTAATAAATTGGGTTTACAACAAATGCCACACTACGTGACAGGTGATAGCAATCCAGTCGGTAACAAAACTAATAGTAAAGTTGATAAAGTTTTTATGGCAGAAGAGCTCGCGTAATATTGCGATAGAAAGCCGCTTATAGCGTCGCCTATCTCCAGGTCTGCCAAGCGCGGCCTACAACAATAAATTCAAAACTACGAAAAACAACATCGTTTTGTTTTATCAAGGCAAATGGACTGTTAGGCTTATGCTCTATGCTAAATGGCTACCGCTCAGACCGGTGCTAAGCGGAGTCGGAGCATATGAATGGGTCGCAGCCGAAATAAAAATAAGAGTACCCGACAACTTCAACCTATGCTAGTTCTGTCCCCCCGATCCGCTAACGGTGCTTTTACCTTGCCGTCGCTTGCGACAAAGGGCTCGAAGAGTAAATTAACCCACAGACACAGCCCAATGAGTTTCTCGCCGGATCTTCTCAGTGGGTCGCGTTTTCGATCCGGTGGCAGATTCTGCGAAGCACGGCTCTTGCTAGGGTTCGTGTTAGCAACGTCGTCAGGTTTGACAGTGGGGAATTTCGGAAATGTATGTAACACTGTCTAAGTGGATTGTGGATAACGCACCACCCGAGAGGACTAACAGTCGTATCGTCAATGATCGGACCTCCGGTACTTTGTAGGCGGGTTGATTTGTATCAACGTTTGCGAGTTCTGTCTTCGTACAAAAATCGGATGCTCTGTGAAAAATGGATTATTTTGTGATCAAAAACAAGTTACACGCCGCACCGCTACTTGCCACACAAATTCCTGAATTTAGCGAATTAGGTGTGAAAGTCGTTTGTGAACTCATTCAAGGTACGAATTTACCTTCCAAATTCTTATCTTTGAAAATTTAAATCATGAAATAATCTAATGCTTCAATACAGATACATCAGACGTACATCTGTTAATGCATAGATGCTTAAGACCTATTCTTTCATGCTACTCAATGCATGGTTCCAATTAAGGTAAGTGGAAAATTAAATACCTATTTATTTTATTTCATTTTTACAAATCACAGTGTAGGTGCTTCTGCTCTCTACTACGTTTTACATTAGAATCCCCTTAAATCAACTCATGTTCAAATTGAATTCAAATTTCGGGTTTATAAACTACTGAGATAGACCAAGCGTTTAATTACTGCCATTCGAATAGGAATTAGTATGGAAGACGACAGCTTCTGGCAATAATTCACGGAAGGGCAGTACACAGGTCGTGTGTCAACGTCCGAACTCTAATCCAGTTAGTGTGTCTACCAGTCGGCCAATGACAAACGAAAATTCGGCCGACACGCCATCTGTATACATAAATTTTGATCACGTTCTCTGCTGCGTTGCAATTTCGCTTTTCTCTTGTTTCAAAACAGTTGATTCCGAAGTCATAGATTTGATATGCTACCGTCGGTCATGTTTCAGTATTTTCGATTTTAATAGAGATATACCCAGATTTTAACTATCGATGAATAAGATAATGAACAATTTTTGAGTCCAGAAAATGACAAGGGGTGGGCTAGCCTGACTACTATACTGATACCTTAGAACTCATATCTCAAGGTCGCGTGGACACCCACGGAGAAGCGAAGGTGTTATTCTTTTTCGTGGCCGAAATCACACGGCCAGGTTTTCGTTGAAAGCCGCAAAGGTTTACGCCCCCTCTCCGGTACACTCCGACAGTGAGGTGCAGATTATGTACGAGGACATTTCCAAAGCCTCGCATAGCTCTGCAGCTCACTTCACTGTTGTCATGGGGGCTTTCAACGCGAAAATGGGTAAATGGTGCGAGAGATTGGTACGAGTGAGTCCATTTGGATTTGACACTGAAAGCGCTGGGGAAAACTATTTGCCGGTTTCATGGAACTGGAGGAATTGTTTACGATAAGCTCTTTATTCTGGAAACGGGAGTACAAGAAGTGGGCCTTAATGAGCTCCAATGGTATCCGGTCACCGTCCTCGTCGAACCCGTCGCTTGCGACGAAGGGCTCAACGAGCGAATTAACCCATAGACACAGCCCACTGAGTTTCTCGCCGGATCTTCTCAGTGGATCGCGTTTCCGATCCGGTGGTAGATTCTGCGAAGCACTGCTCTTGCTAGGGTCAGTGTTAGCAACTCTCCGGTTTGAGCCGGTAAAAAACCAATGGTACTATCATTAATGAGATATATTTCATTATGTCGACAAAACGGCAAATATTAAATGATGTATTTGTGATCAATACGGTTAAAACCGGAAGTGATCATTGGATGGTCAGAGGCGCATTAAGTCTCTATATCAAGCTAGAAAGATTATGACTGATAATGTCTACGGTCCGTCCACCACCATCACAAATCAAAACTTCTCGGCACTTTAAGCCCGAACTTTCGATTTACTATGAGGTTCGTTCTTTCGTCTTGAGATACTGAAGTATTTGGGATGAGGAGATTTTGCGTAACTTCCCGAACCCTACCCGTCCTAGTTGGATTCGATGATTGATATATTTCTAAAAGTTGGACCTAGTTGGACAATTTGTCCCAGGTAGGTCGTCTACAGCTTCCAGTGTTAGGCTTCCGAACTTGACTGAAATGGGCACTACATGCATTTGACATAATTTTCGTTTTGTTCATGTTCATGCTAAGGCCCACTGGGACAAAAGCCTTATTGAGGTCCTCCAAGGCCTCGGCTATAATCTCGATGTCATCATCGTAGAAGATGATCATACTGTCCACATTTTATTGTATTTTGTGTTCAATTTAAAAAAGGAATATTCAAAATTCGTTGTCATTCTAACAACAATAAATAATCCGCCTCACACAATAATATTTAATGCTAGGTACCTGTCGCTCGCTGTTCCGTGAATCTTACAAAAAACATTTAATATTGTAAAGTAATTTATCAACACGACGACCCCATGTCGGCGTCCAGCTTTCAGACAAATGTTGCAACTTCAAACGCAAAACTCACTCATTGTTCTAATTCTCCATTTTAATTTCACCTAAAATAACAAAACCTAATGGACACAAAGAAAAACATTTCATTCGAGAGCAGGGCATTATCTGATATGGCTTTTGTCCCTTTAATTATAAGAGAGATTTTAGAAAAATAAGAAATCTTATCAACGCACGTAATTAATGTCTGGAGGTTGTTAAAACAATAGAACTCGATTAAGGTTGCCTTTAGAACGCTGTATCGAATTATCGTACGATATTGTTGTTAATTAAGAATGATACACAGAACAATAGGTATCTCAGGTACAAACACGAATACGGCCATATTTTATTTCCGACTCTTTGTTTGGTGACATTTATAAACATCCATACAATGTACGTAATCAAACCAAAAATCAGGATAATACTTGATATTCACGGAGGTACTTTGAAATTTGTAATCTTTGAATGAGTTCGCGTTTAATTTTACATTCATGACTTTCTATTGACAACAACATAAATGTATTTTTTATTTAGGTCTCTTACTTAAAGTACTTCTTGTTATTGAGATAATGAATTGTCATTGATCAAGCAATGATACACTTTGTTTCGGATGGCAGAACTGCTGTACTTAAAGATACATTACATATTGGAAAAAAAATACATATTGGAAAAAAAACGCTATGCCATAGAATTCGTGGATCTTAATACATTTGAAAAATTTCAGTTGATTTCAAATCATAGTGAAGATGCTGATAAACAGATTTTGTTTCGTGATATTCGGAGGTCACCGGGACTGCGCCTGTCATCTGAACATAAGAAGACGCTCGAAGGATCAATTTCCAATTAACGCCTCCGATTAAGGAGATAATACACGAGCCAGTGGCGCAGAATACTTAATCGATCACACGCTTTAACAATTTAAACTGACATTATCCATACTTGACTTTAAAAGATGCGATTTCCGATCTTACTATCAATATGCATCATTCCTTTCTAAAAGTAACGTAGTAAGGTATAACAGTAATGTTTCTTTTTCTTCACATAAACTCCCTTCCCCTTTTTGACCCTTTCGGAGTCATACAATAGATTCGATTTTGTGAAATCGCTCCTTAGTGCTCCTTAGTGGGTGCAAAAAACATTATGATCAAATTACTGTATAGTTCAGACGTTTTTAGTAGTGCGTTGTCATTCTCTCACGTTTCTAATTTATAAGTATGTATATCTATAGATAGCACTGTAGATACTATGAAAAGTTTCTATTTTAAATAATTTATGTTTTCCTACCAATGCAACAGTATTCATACAACGAACTCTGGCCACAGTCTATGCAAATCAGACAAAATCTTGCCCTATGATCAGCAAACGAACTAAATTGTCCCTTCGTAACAAGGTGACACTCTACAAAGCAGTGTGTGTGCAGTGTACCTCACGCGGCTCGTACGCACATTAACTCCAGGTCATCCAATCTCGTTTCTGCAGGATAGCCGTCAAGGCACCGTGGTATGTGAGGAATGTAGATCTTCACGACGACTTAAATCTAGTACCAATACGTAAGTATCTTAAGGAAGCGTCATAATGCTACTTCGACAAAGCGGCGCGACATGAAAACCCGTATCGTGATAATATCGTGGCCGCCACTAATTACTTATGCAACCATGACGGGGCAATGCAAAGCCACCGTCACGCGTAACATGTCTTGTTGGGTCCTCCGATTTCACTCTCGGTGCTTTTAGGACTCTCAAGTACCAGTCGCCGTCGCCGCCACCGCCGCCGCGACCGTTAGTTCGACGAGCGAACTAACCTATAGACACAGCCCACTGAGTTTCTCGCCGGATCTTCTTAGTGGGTCGGGACTCCGGCCCGGTGGTAGATTCTGCGAAGCACTGCTCTTGCTAAGGCTAGTGTTAGCAAATTCTCTCAGGTTGAGGCCGTGAGCTCACCTACCTGTCAGAGCATAACTGGAACAGCCTCATAGACTACCAGCGAATAGGTGTGGAAAACAGACAACATGCTAAAAAGTATTCGACAATATTTCATATAATTTTTTTGTAATCTAATATCTCTGGTTTAGTTGAAAACCATGGGTTCGAAATTTGAAATTTCAAAACTAGAGCTTTTTTTAATAAAGCTCGGCATTATTACTTCAAAAAATGTTTTATTCGCCAACAAATCATAACAGTCGGAATTTGAATGGAAAAATAGAACGCATGACTACCTTGTGGCGATTTTAAAAATACAGGAGATTTTTTTTAAACTGTCCAAACCGTGGGAGTCCTTAACAAGAGACGTCAATTGGGCGTTCAAAATTTTTAAGTGATTGACTCTCCGAAATCATCGAAAAATGAAAACAATTTAATTACAGTCGAGAGTTAACCAACTACTGTTCGTTTTTGGGTTAAGCACCATACAACTCTTATAGCTCATAGAGCTTTTAAGTTGCAAACTCATCTATAATTTAATAATTTCAAAGTTATATTTGTATAAAATACTTCATTTCATCTTAATCTTAGTGACTAACCTGGTTATGGCTTAAAAATTAAATCTACTTTATTCCCAATCAAATATGGTTTTAACTAAGCTATTTACTTTGTCAAGCAAAGAAAATTTGCACTGCATTATTTATGTTATAGCTCTATTTAGACTTTATTATATAAAAAATAAAATAAAAAAATGTTTGTACTACAAGCATCATAGGTAGGTACCGCACGTCTCGTGTTGCTTGGCTACCAAAAGAGATCACAAAGTCGCAAGACTCACCTTGAGACGTGAAGTAGAATTTTCAATTGCATTATAGTCCAACTGTCTCAATCTCCAAACGCTGTTCAAACGGGCATGCGTGACTGCTTCGCGGCAGAAATAGGTAGAACTGTAATACAGACTCGGCTTTATAATACGCTCTACCATCCGAAACACCGAGATCCTTGATACTATCAATTCCAAATTCTATGTTCAGCAAAATGCTATTGTGTAATTTTTGATAGATTTTTAAAAACATAATTATCATATAGTTCCGTAAAAGCATATTGTTCTAAGTACACTTTTATACACATGTAGTAGAGTGCGTCACAGTCGATGACCCGGCCCTTTACATTTGATTCCGGCTCAACCCTAGCGATTAACTGCGTGTGTTTTGTACTGAAAGTCAATAATGTCCCATTTCTTGGACCGTTAAATTTCAATTAACGTGTCTCATGGAGCGTGGAATGAAATATAAAAATGGACCATTGGCGACAATCGTAAAATCCACAACAATAAGCGTTTTACGTTCGGACACATGGGTGTCAGAGATTTTATGACTAAACGAAGTGATAACAGAATAATGCAATTATCTTTTTAAATATCTCCGAGGATTAAAGGAAATAGAATGTGCCGTGAAGCATGCTAGACTATGCTAGCTTTCACGGGCTCAACTTGAGGGAATTTGCTAACACTAGCCTTAGAAAGCGCAATGTTTCACAGAATCTACTATGTGATCGGAATTGCGACCCACTGAAAAGATCCGGCAAGAAACTCAGTGGACAAAACGGTGATCGCGACTTAAGATTAATTAAAAAATATTACTGCTGACATGACGTTTTGTGAATCCATCCCGCTAGGTCGATCTCAATCGCAATTAAACAATGGTTATGCTACATTTCAAAGTAGGACAGACCTAAATTCTTTATTCTATGTAGAAGTGAACAGCACAGTAAATCAAATAGTACCAGTTTACAACCACCTCAAAATAAATAAATAAATTTGGGTACTTTGTTACTCTAGACTAGGTGGTCCTTCAGTATACTCTTTCATAATGTCTCTATATAAACCAAGAAAAAATCTCTAAGAAAAATACACGCCTTATACAAACAATGATGACCTTTCCGACGTTCGGAACTCTTGTTACAGATCATAATCACCTTCCCGTCCCCTACTTTACCGCACTCCTCAATGTTTACATATGAAAATTCGGAAACGCTCTGCCGAAAATCTAAGTAATACATAATGTAAATCTAGAGGGTACCAAGGGGAAGTTTTCGCAAAATTTGAATTTTAGATCGTCGCAAATAAGTTTGTTGAATGGCCATTTCGAGGGCGCACTGCTAATGGACAGGAGTGGTACTTTCCTATCACTCTCCTGACCTCTCGTATTTTATGATTCGAAGTAAGTATTTATGTAATTTGCCCTTTGTTTGTTGTGGTTTGAATTGTTTTACTTTCTCGGTTTGTAAATAGAACATTAATTAACGAAATTTGATAGACCAATATTCTTAAAATACTCATACATTTTGCATGTGGTTACAATGAAAAAATGATAATGATACGTAAAATTATAATTTGCGTAATTACTGGTGGTAGGACCTCTAGTGAGTCCACACGGGTGGGTACCACCGCCCTGCCTATTTCTACCGTGAAGCAGTAATGCGTTTCGGTTTGAAGAGTGGGGCAGCCGTTGTAACTATACTGAGACCTTAGAACTTATATCTCAAGGTGGGTGGCGCATTTACGTTGTGGATGTCTATGGGCTCCAGTAATCATTTAACACCATGTGGGCTGTGAGCTCGTCCACCTAAGCAATAAAAAAAATTAGTTCTTTTAAAATAATTTATATTGGCCTTAACATAATATTCTAAGCTTTGTGGTCAGTTATTGATTTTATTATGGAAAAAATAGCAAACTTACAATTTTAAGAAATGTTCCAGGAACATTTATTGAAAAAAAACCTGTCTAGTTGTCGAATGTGGCATCGATCTTTGATTCCAAGTCCGATGGCAGAATTCAGATTGCGATGCTTTTTGTAACCACATAACATCACAAACAGAAAAAAAGTAGGTTTAGATAGTATAAACATCAGCTAACAAACACGTTGAGTATTTTGAAGTATTTTTGTCAGATAAGATTTATTTTTGACTTCATTCTTAACACATTTGATCCAGCTGAAGTCTATTACGAGCAGAAACGATTGCGCTGTGCCGTCACATCAATGTTTCACGGGTGGCTCACAAATGAATTGCCGACGCGAGCTACAGACATTCGAAGCACAAACATCTTTTGGTAGTTATGAAACAGTAAGTCAACTCAAAACTAAGAGTAATAAAGGAATAAATGTTATGTCTTTCTGTTGGTTCGGTAAAAATTACTTTAATTTAAAATGAAGTATGACCCAGGTTCTATAGACCTGATATTTAACAATAGCTCAAAACTAAATAGCCGAATTAGTGGTTATCACTTCTAAAACTGATTGAAAGCTAGGTGTTAACTTATTTTATTTTAATTACTTAGGATTTAATTTATATAATACTAGCGACCCGCCCTCGCTTCGCTTCGGAAACATTAAAACACACATGAAACCAAAAAAATAAAATAATTTTTTTTTTAAAAAGTAGCCTATGTTCATCAGGGACAATGTCGGCTTCTAATGGAAAAAGAATTTTTCAAATCGGTCCAGTAGTTTCGGAGCCTATTCGAAACAAACAAACAAACAAATCTTTCCTCTTCATAATATTAGTATCTATATAGATCAATGTTATCATAAAACGTATTATCTGAAATCAGGAATTATTTTACCTTGCTAAGTTAACCTAAGCATTCACTTCAGTAGTCCAAATATCGTCGGCTTATTGCAAGAAGTCATTATGTGACATATTCATTATTTTGGGAAAACAGCATTTTAGTTGGAATTAGTTAGTGATTATGTTGATTAGCCCATATTTTCCTTAAAACATTATTAAAGTGTGAAAAATTTAATGTTTTGGATTTGCTTAATATGTATATTAATTAAAACAAGTGAGAGTCGGTAGTCATATAAAATTATATATTATTTATAAACCAAAACTAAAAGTTAATGACTTCTGGCTACTGTAAGTCGGTTTGACATGTGAATTAACTATTTCTTCAATTAAAACAACAAAATACTTATCAAACCTTATTGAAATAAACAAAAACGAATAATAACATAAGAATAAAAAACAATTCTTTCATAACAGTTAACGTAAGAACTTGCAATAGCTAATATTGCCAAGTACTCACGACAACTTCGCAGTCTCAAAAGTTTTCCATAATATATTTTTTTATTTTATTGCTCAGATGGGTGTACGAGCTCACAGCCCACCTGGTGTTAAGTGGTTACTGGAGCCCATAGACATCTACAACGTAAATGCGCCACCCACCTTGAGATATAAGTTCTAAGTTTGAAATCGTCGTGAATTTTTCTAATGAAATACGTACTCGACAAATGTTTATGATTGACTTCCACGGTGAAGGAATAACATCGTGTACAAAAATCAAACCCTATATAACTCACTAAACTACAATCGAGGAACCACATAGCCTGCAAGAAGTTACTATGTTCTTTTAATCGATGTTAACTTATTAAAATCATGCCATCACCAAAATGAAAAAATAATGTAAAAGAATAAATTATTTTATGGAAATCTTAATATTATGATTTATATTAAAAGAGTACGGTTTGCGAAAAAAGAGTACAAAACTCAGTAAATGAGTGTAGTTGGTCACTTTAATAATCTTTGTATGTAGCTTTAGTGTAAATATTTGATTTGTTGTGTAAAAAAAATGCCTTTGTCGCGACTTCACAGATTAATAATATTAATTCACTCAAACAAACAAAAAATAAGTAATGAATATTTAACATGAAAAAATGCTGTGTTTTATATTGTATTATCTATAGTATTGAGTTGATTAGTGACTTTTTGCCACAAAGTAGGTACCTAATCATGCGCTTAGGGACACGAGAACCCTCTTATCGTGGCCGCCGGTAACTACATTCCCGATCCTGCGGAAAGAATGGTAAGCAGTCGACGTCGCCCCAAACACGTCATTTCGGATCCTCCCGTTCCACTAACGGTGCTTTTAGGTACCGCAAGCACCGGTCACCGTTCTCGTCGCACCCGTCGATTGCGACGAATGATTTTGGTTAGTCATTTCGAATCATGTAGGACATAAGTTCATTAATTTAAGGGCAGCAAAAATTAACACACCGTATTACGTAATATTTTAAAAATAAATAAAATTAATCAACTCATAAAACTCAGACGAAAAAGTATCGAATACTTTTTGATGTACGTCAATAGATGTCGCTAGACGTAAAATGTAAAACGCGCCATCGTTTGTTGCAACCAAAAACTATGAAAGCCCCCATTGTCGAAATCTCAGTGTCTATGGGTTATAACGGTAACCACTTAACATTAGGATTTTTGTTAAACCACTACTCACTGTAACAAGTGACATAGTGGTTCATATAAAATTGTCAATAATGATGCTATTACATAGCATTGCTATAGTTACTGTTCTATGTATCTAAAAACTGTACGTGTACGATATACAGCATTGCTATAGTTCTATGTATCTAAAAACTGTACGTGTACGATGGTACATTGTACAGTATGCAATGAGACCGTTTATCGCCGATGATATAATAAACTAGTTGAAAAACAGTCTATTTTTCGACTAAATCTAGTTAGGTCGTAGCCGTTTAGACAAGGACAACGCTTAGTTTATTTAATTTATTTTAGAGTTTAGACGGTTAATAGGAAATAAGATCAAATTACGGATTTTTATATAGCGTATATTTTGAACCCAAATGAAACCAAACGAATTTTTTTTTTTTTTTTTTGTTTTAATCTGTTTTAGACTCTAGACCGATAGTCCGTATTTGGTAAACACGATAGTTTCAAGCTAGCATACTGTACACTGCGCTTACACGAGATTAGCGAACAAATTCAATAAAGTGAGGTGGTGTAAATCTCAATTGTACCACAACTTCATCAAGATCCGTGAAAACAGGGATTCAGCAAATTATACTCTAAATATCTTGTGAATCTATACCCAGACTAGAACTGGGTTTCTATTTTTCTTATCGAGACACGTTAAGATCATCCCAAAAGCGATATAAAATCGTTAGTTTTTAAATTGCTGTTTGTTCTGTTTTCTCATTCACGCATATTAAGTATGTTATTTAGAACTATAATTAATGTCAATGATGATATCATTCTAACATTGATGGAGATTTTAGCCCAATACGAATGGTTTTAAAACCTCTTTTCTTCCTAGTCAGTAGCGCTTTTGATAGAGCGGTCGCGGTCATCACTTCAGGCGTTGGTGGCAAGCTCCACAACACGCTGCCACTCCTCTCTGACGGTCACCCTCCTCGTTTGGATAATAATGAGAAGGTATTTATTGCCATTTTTATCTGGTCAATCCACCTCATAGGCGATCTTCCTTTAAAAATAATTAGAAAACTCGAAAAAATTTTATAAAATATTTTATAAAGAAATAATCGGGTTTCTTGATGGTAGAACCAAACTTTTATCTCGTTACTAAAGTCTTCTTCTAATAATAAGAACACCAACTATATCTTTCGTTCTAGTGATACTAATCTAATACTAAAGTAATACTAATAATAAGGTCTTCTAATGACTATTGGCCATTGCTAACATCCGAAAGACGTCTTAATACATATTATGATGTCGGTAGAAGAATAATTCCAGAATTGTCCATTTAGTACTTAATAATTCTGGCCCCTAAAAGTTTTGGAAAATTACTGAGTATCTAAATTACTGAGAGTTGATTAGTAATTTAGATAGATCAGTAATTTAGTTAACTAACTAAGCATTGCGCATAACAAATTATTTTAACGGATAAATTAAAACGATCATAATGTCTGTAATCAATTTGTAGCAAGCATTTTGATCTACATTTGTAGAATTATTTTGATTTGTAGCCCACAATAATGGTTCACCGAACGATAGTAAAACTAGTTTAATTGTAGCGTCATATCGCAAAGGCATCCTTATCTATATATTATACGTTAAGCAAAAACTTTGTATCCCTTTTTACGAAAATTGCGCGGACGGAGGAGTATGAAATTTTCCACACTTATAGAGAATATAGAGAAGAAGTGCACAATGCTAATATTTTTTTCAAATAATGCATAAAAGATACATTAAATCAATAAAGAAAACATTACACACACTACATACCATGTATTTGACGCACACAAGCATGCATACTATATATTGTCAAACTTTTGTTCTTGACGTCAACGTGTGGTCAAATTACGAGTAAGAATAGATTAAATGTTGTTTGTCTTTATTAATATTTTTTTAGAGTGTAGCCTTGGCGAAATGTGTGATTTTATAGAAGTATAAAATACAATCATAATAGTGTACAAACTTATTATATAGGTACAATTCCAATTAATTATAGTCGAATTTCGACTACTGCGGGACCTCTAGTAATGTTTTAATTCGCTCTGCGTTGTCTTGTCTTTCTGTGTGACAAGTTGCGAGTAACCATAGACAATCGCCCTTGCAATCCACGATCCACAAGTGAATAAATAAATAAATTAACTATCAAGCCTCAAACTAGAACCCCTGCACTGTGGGAACCAGATACTGATATACTTATTTACGTTATAAAAACATACATGTACACACTAAACAACCGTATGTCATTTCTTTCCAGTACTTCAATTTAACCTTAAATAATCATATGACAATATTATAAATGTGGGGGTCAATCAATATTTGTTACACTGTCTACGCAAAAAAATACTGGACGGAATTTGATGACACCTCACAATGTAATACCATCAGAATAGCATTAAGGCTATGATTATAGTGCGATCAATTTAAAAAAGTAGCGCGCGAGTAGTTTCAAGAAAATTGTTTTTTACACAATTAGCGATAATAATATACGAGGAGCCTGGATAGTTTACAGTAGTTTTAAATAATCGAGAATAGAATGTATAATCTATGTATATACTTTATATATTAACATAACATGTTCGGCTCTAGAATGAACTTTTATCTATACATCTATACATATAAATAAAATTAGAGTGTCTGTTTGTAATATTGAAATAACCGCTTTTTACTACATGCATATGAATATATATATACGGTACATACACCAAAATAACATTTTTTACAATTTTTGTCTGTCTGTTTTTTCCCGCTAATCTCTGGAACAGCTGGACCGATTTTGACGAGGCTTTCACTGATAGGTAGCTGATGATATAAGGAGTAACTTAGGCTTCTTTATAGACTAGCTTCGCCCTGCGGCGTCACCCACGGTACGACAATAATCGCAGGTAGCATCGCGGGACTCAGCTAGCAATAATAAAATTTAATGTTTCCGAAGCGAAGCGATATAATTATATGTAATACTAGCGTGTAATAGCGGAAATTTAAATGTAGTCATAAGCGTATAACTATTTTACTTTAACTTTGACTTTGACTTTATTTTTTACGTTGTAGGAGGTCTCGCGTTGTATGAGGTATCGCGTGATATGAGGTCTTGCGTTGTATGAGGTCTCGCGTTGTAGTAGTTCTCGCGTTGTATGAGGTCTCGCGTTGTAGTAGGTCTCGCGTTGTATGAGGTCTCGCGTTATAGTAGGTCTCGCGTTGTAGTAAGACTCGTGTCATATAAGGTCCCGCGGGACTCAGCTATCGATAATAAAATTTAATGCTTCCGAAGCGAAGCGAGGGCGGGTCGCTAGTTATTAATATATCGATGCAATTTTCGCCAAAACAAGTGATTAATTATCCGTTCTTCGACTCAACAATTAACATCCAATTAGAAAAAAAAACTCCATAAAACTTGAAATACGTAAATGTAAGACTTTTCCCGGTCACCGTCCTCGTCGAACCCGTGTCGCTTGCGACGAAGGGCTCGACGAGCGAATTAACCCATAGACACAGTCCACTGAGTTTCTCGCCGGATCTTCTCAGTGGGTCGCGTTTCCGATCCGGTGGTAGATTCTGCGAAGCACTGCTCTTGCTAGGGTCAGTGTTAGCAACTCTCTGGTTTGAGCCCCGTGAGCTCACCTACAAATGTTAGGGTGAAGCTGAAATAACCTCTCAAGGCTATCAGCATAGGTAGGAAAAAAGAGGCTTTCCTAAATTAATTTCTTTACGTATTCAACAACTCTCAAACAATTACAACCACATATCTGATTTTGTTGTTTTCAACGTTTTTAAACTCCCGCGCAATTGACTGCAGAATGTAACTACATAATGATATATTAATACGTGAAGCAAAAACTTTGTATCCCTTTTTACGATAATTGCGCGGACGGAGGAGTATGAAATTTTCCATACTTATAGAGAATATAGAGAAGAAGTGCACAATGCTAATTTTTTTTTTAAATAATAGTTAAAAGATACATTAAATCAATAAAGAAAACATTACACACACTACATACCATGTATTTGACGCACACACGCATGCATACTATTTATTGTCAAACTTTTGTTCTTGGCGTCTGTTGTCAAATTGAGAATAGATTAAATATTGTTTGCCTTTGTTAATATTTTTTATAGTGTAGGCTTGGCGAAATTTGTGATTATAGAAGTATAAAATACAATCATAATAGTGTCCAAACTTACAATTCCAATTAATTATAGTCGAATTTCGACTACTGCGGGACCTCTAGTAATGATTATTAAACAGCGCAGTCGACTCCAGTGAATCGTAGGACTCGAACGTATTGTTACAAACCCGTGTAATTTGTTGTTGGCATCCAAACACTTGACGACGTCAATTAAAAAAAATAATTGACGTCGTCGTCGCGGGTCAGTGTTAGCAACTCTCTGGTTTGAGCCCCATGAGCTCACCTACAAATGTTAGCCTTGAGAGGTTATTTCAGCTTCACCCTATCAGCATAGGTAGGAAAAAAAGGCTTTCCTAAATTAATTTCTTTACGTATTCAACAACTCTCAAACAACCACATATCTGATTTTGTTGTTTTTAAACTCCCGCGCAATTGACTGCAGAATGTAACTACATAATGATTATTAAACAGCGCAGTCGACTCCAGTGAACCGTAGGACTCGAACGTATTGTTACAAACCCGTGTAATTTGCTGTTGGCATTTAAAACAGATGACGTCAATTAAAATTTTATTCAAATAAAATTGGTATAAGGTACGTTTTAAGTTTTTACTTTTTTTTACTATGGTTACTATTAATATCTATTTTATGTTTTTTTAAGCCGTAGTTTTAAGCGTATCGTGCTATTTATTATATTTGCATTAAACTTAAATCCTTATTGTCTGTACACATTGAAACTAGAAGAATGGATAATCGGTGGCAAAGCGATGGTGCAGCTCTATTGATTTTTATGAAATCGATATTCGATGCCAATAAAATTGGGATTTTATGCTAAATTTCTCAAAACTATTATTTTTAGTTCTTTTCGCAATGAAACTTAATAATAAACATTTCTTTCTAAAACAGCGTTTTGTTTAGATATTTGTTTTAATGGATAGACAAGCACATGGCGCACCTAGACGGAAGTGGTTACTGGAGCCCATAGACACCAACAACGTAAATGCCACCGCCCACGATGAAACCTGATTTTCAAGTCTCAGTTTTATAGTAAGCACACCGGCTGCTCCATCGTGTCGAATCACATTACTGCTTCATGGCACAAAAAGGCAGACTCTGCGGGTTTTATTATACCGTCATCGGAGAAATTATCCGTGAAAATTTATTTCGTACGTGTTTCAATAGAACAAAGATACCCACTTACGGGATTCGAACACAGGCGTCACCCGATACAAAAGTATTGGACCTCTTATTCTTTAGGCCACGTCGACAATTAAATTCCAAATCAAATATAATCTTCAGCAATAAATCCGCCAACATGATTTATTATTTGGTGCCTCCGACATTTTATTGACATGACCGCTCTGTCAATCTGTCACCTAGTACAGTGGTAGTAACTACACCTAGTATAGGGGTATAGGCTGAATCTTCACAAACATACTTTCTCATTTTAAAACTTAAATTTGTTTAGAGAAATCTACTAAACGTTAGATGGCAGCTCCTCTGTCGGTTTCCCATAAAGGATCCTTACAAAACTTGCAGAGTCCTCTCGGTTCGTAAATTATTTAATTTTAACTTTATTATAAGTAACCACACTCAAAAACTCCATACAATCCGGCAGTACGCGTAAAAGAAAGGCCCAATAATGGCGTTTGCCCTCCAATTCTTATTTCCACGTCTTTAGCTCAACAGTGCTTCGCTTCCTGAGTACAACATGACGAAGGCCCAATATAAATGCGCAGTAACAAATTAGCTCATAAATCATAAATTTAGATTACGACTAAAAACTTTCTAACTAAGCACTACAAACTAGTTAATCTAATTTACAAACCCAATATCCCAAAACTAACGACACGCGCTCACAAACACACACGCAGTAAACAAACTATCTTAAATAGACACACAAAGAAACAGCGCTTAAAAGATGACACTTCATAGAGTCTCAACACTTGTTTATATGACAATATTGGCCTTTCAAGCCATCACTGGTCATCAAAGGAACCTGGAGATTTGTTATGCACCTCTTTTGAACATAGTAAAGATTTCAGCTCTTTCAAAAATCTATTCTGAACTGACATAATATTGAAAAGTTTAATGATGCATCGTATTGTAATTTAGGCCTTTACGAGAGATATAAATATTATTATTAAGACTTCAAACAACAAATTTACTAGATCTATTTTCCATAATCTGCATTAAAAACCTTAAACGATTAATTCGAATTCAATCAATCCGGTTGAAGAACCATTACCTACTCTTGCTTATAATTATAAAATAGCAGCAGCCGGTTTACGTTAAAAATAAATACGTAGCGGTTTTTCCTTGTCATTTTTTATCTCGTTTTTGCACTGCTGTGTTTTGTTGATTACATACTGCGATATTCTCGATGCCATTGTAATTACTTTAAGCACTTGTTGTTTTAGTAAGCGCGGGGGGGACGCTCAAGGTCAACAGAGCCCGACAGAGAGAGAGAGAGAGCGTATTCTTTATTGTACACCAAAAAATAAATAAACATAAAATACATTAAATACAAAAAGTACAATTGGCAGCTGAAATGTCTCAGTGCGAATTCGAACGGTACCACAGACAGAATGGCAAACCGGCTCCAGGAAATGTAGCTTGATGCTGAGGTATTGATAGGTTCGTCAAAACGTCGGAAATCAAGATGACGAACAGTAGACAAGTGGGAAGCTGCCATAGCATCGAAGCGTAAATGCATCCTACAACAAGTGATAATGGGAGATCTGCAGAGACGTACTCTTGAGCTTACACGTGGGAGTGAAGCCCTGTGGTGGCAGTAACTCTTTTAGTCGCCCCTGCTCCCGGAGGCTTGCCGATTGCCCCGGCAGACTGCGTGAGAGCTGGTACGTCACATACAACTGCAGGGGCAGAGACTATGGCAATTCTTCCAGTACTTCCAGTAGCCAAATGCCAGTCGACGGCTTACTGGACGGCAGTGTTCCACTGCTTTTGGTTATATGGACGCTTCTATTTTATACAAGCCGTGACTGTACTCTCTTTGATATGTCTCGGTCATAGTAACTACAACATCCAGGCAAGTCACGGAAAATTGGGCGTTATCGGGCAGAATCGTGGTCTTTATTCACTGTTTCGAGCCCAGCTCAATGATATTCGCGGGGACCTCGACGCCAAGTCTGCGAAGCCTCAAGCTCCATACGCTCAGGTGTTTCTATCTCGAAAAAGAATCGATCGTGTGAGTTAAAGTGTGTGACATTACTCCGATTATGTATAGGACGCAATGTACCACAAGAGTCGGCTTTCTCTTATCGAACATTAGCTATGATCGAAACTTGCGAGACGCTGGTCCTCTCGCGGCCTTCTAGTAGCTAGTTACGCTAATGGCTGTGATCTAAAGTACAAATTACTTTACACCTGCCCGTCTTTCAAAATTTGGCCTTGAGGCGGCATTCAAAAAATTAGAGGCCATGTAATTTCAGGTATTCCAGGTAGGCCAATTAATTTTGCGTATAATATATTACGACTTGAGACAATTAGTCTATTCGACGCTTTTCTTAAGGAATTTAAATAAATAAACAGGATTTACCAGCAAGTTGAACCAATAGTCAAAATAGTAATTTTATGATCATCCTGATAAACAAAATTTCGTACGCGTCATGTTAAAATTTTAATCTTAATCGGAAGTTGTGTGAAGTTCTTGAAAATGATATTGAAAGAAATTGCATCGATATATATATGTAGATATGACAAGCTAATAAAGCGTGTTAAATCTCAATTGACAGGCGGGACTTCTCGTTCCCTTCACATGAGTAATGCTTTTCGTTAACTTTACGCCTGTGTTTACCGATTTGGCTTCGGCAACCATTCCTGGAAATACTAACTGGAACATGGAAACATAAACCTACATGTAGCCTATGAAAAGTTGGCCCAAAATGTTTTGCATTTCATGCTTCCTGATTGAACGAACTTGAAGTTAACAAGAACATCATATTATTCAATGTTAATTTGCAACCGAACGGAAGTCTTTACGCGATAATGAACGTTTATGTGAAGGTTTTAAAAGAGCCGGTTATGCATTGCAAAAATGTAATGCAGGCCAGTCTGATTTCTACACTGTACCTTGTCTGTTTATACTGCAAACAACTAGGTATTTTGGTTTGACTTGTAGGATTCCCATTAGACTAATCTAATGGTGACTAACTTTGTGTGTCAAAATAGGTGGTCACTTCCGTTGCAACTTTGTTCCTATAGCCACTTTATATAATGTCGTCCTCGTCGAACTCGTCGATCGAGTTCGACCAGCGAACTAACCCATAGACACAGCCCGCGTCCGGGCATACCTAGTTGGGATAGCTTCTTAAGCTACCGGCGAATATTTATTTATTTATTTATTTATTTATACTTTATGCACAAAACAAAACTTGTACACAGGCGGACTTAATGCCATGGGCATTCTCTTCCAGTCGACCATAGGGTGGTGCAGAGATAATGCATGGTAGGTGCATTGACAAAAAAAATAACAAACAACAACAACAAAACAAAAAAAAAGAACAAACTCAAAACAAAAATCTTCCTTAAAATAATATCTCAGTATTATAGAATACATATACTACAATTCAATATACCTATGTATAAAATAGTAAAATAGATACATACACATAATTACACACAATAATATACACATGAAAATACACAATTTAGTATTATAGTTAAGAATGGCTAAAAGTAAATATATATATATATATATATATAATATAATAATAATAATTGAAAAATGAAATAAACTAGTTTGGAGATGATTCTTCCAGTTTTTTGTGGATGTGTTCGCGAACTTTGAGTTTAAAAGTAAAGCGATTGCTGATCATCCTGATTTCTTTGGGAAGCGAATTCCATAATATTATGGACTGTACAAAGAAAGAAGAATGTAAAAAATCTGAGCGATGGATAGGACATTGTAAGAGACGATTATGTGAAGAACGTAGAATTTTGTCATGGCTTGCGTTCAAGTATTTAAAATGCGATTTTAAGTAAGAGGGTGAAGAGGCAGAGTCCAAAAGAGAAAACAAGGTAGTAAGCGCTCTCTCCTCTCTACGCTGACGGATCGGTAACCATTTCAGACGAGTTCGATGCGCGGACACATGGTCATATTTTCTAAGATTGAAAACGAATCGAATGCAATTATTGAGAAGGCGGTCTAGTTTGTTGAGGAGATCTGCATTCAGGTCATAGTAACACACATCACCGTAGTCTACCATAGGGAAAATTAAAGTCTGCACAAGCATGGCCTTTACATTTGATGGTAGCATATTTTTTAGCCGATAGAGAGATCGCAAGGTCCTGATGACTTTTTGACTAATGGATGTTACTTGCGCTCTCCAACCAAGTGTAGTGTCAATGTGTAATCCAAGATTTTTCACGTTTCGGCTAAAGGGGATGATTATGTCATTGAAAACAACAGGCGGCAGCTTAAAATTACTGATCTTACTCATATTTCGATGGCTACCAACAATTAACGCCTGGCATTTGGTAGGATTCACCGCCAGACCAAACCTATCGGACCAATTTTTGATTGATTTTAAATCATTGTTTAGTTTGGTAATAGCATCCGATATGTGATCAACATCGGTTTGTGCGTACAGTTGTAGATCATCGGCGTAAAGATGAAATGCACACCGTAGCTCAGGGGTGAGAAAATTTATAAAAATTGAAAACAAGAGAGGAGAGAGGACACCGCCTTGTGGGACGCCAGATTCAAGATTACACCAGTTTGATGAGAGTTCGTCATTACGAACAGATTGCTGACGTCCCTGAAGATAGGAAGAGAACCAATCCAACGCCCCTTTTGAGACGTTGAGATGAGAGAGGATGGAAAGAAGGATATCGTGACAAACGGTGTTAAACGCGTTTGAGAAATCAACCAAAACTAGTATAGTGATTTTGGATTCTTCCAAGCCCACCCTGATATCACCTGTCACTTTCAGAAGCGCGGAAATGGTGCTGTGGCCTGGTCTAAACCCAGATTGAAAAGGGCTAATTAGGGAATTATTAAATATAAATCGAGAAAGCTGCTTATGGACACAGATCTCGAGCACTTTGGATAGGAAGGGTAAGATTGAAATTGGGCGAAAGTGATTAGGAACAGAAGGGTCAGGAATTTTAGGTAGGGCACGAACATAAGCTCTGCGCCATAGGAAAGGAAACTCTCCAGAGTCAAGAGAGAAGTTAATAATATGATAAATTGCAGGTAGGAGACAGTCTAGGATAGTTATAATCATGCGGCGACATATGTTGTCATATCCCACCGCATTAGATTTAATGGAAAGTATCACTTTTCTTATCTCAGAGGGGGCAACTGGAAAGAGCTGAAAGGGGACAACATCTGGACGCCTTAGGCCAGACAAATAAGCTAACGTTTGATTTTTAGTTAAGGGATCTATCACGGAGGATGTGGAGAAGTGTCGGTTGAGATCATCTAATTGAATAATATTTGGAATGTCCAAACGTCGCGATCTGCCGATACCCAAAGTTCCGAGAAATTTCCAAACATCGGCAGGAGAAGAAGAAGCGATATTATCCAGAATGTGGCGGCGCTTGGCATTGCGTATCATTTGATTACACCTATTCCTAGCAGACTTAAAAAGGACCCAATTATCTTCGATGCGATTCTTTTTGTATTTTCGAAAAGCGCGATCTCTGCGACGCATGGCCATCTTAACTCCTTCAGTCATCCACGGTGCAGGCGTTCGTTTCAGTTTTACTTTTCTAATTGGGGCATGGATATCGTATAATTTGATTACGATATTATTGAAAATTTCGACTTTGTGATCAACTGATGCAGCATCTACTAGGGGATCCCAGTTTATCTCGGCTGCATCATTTCTGAGTTTTTCAAGATCCATGCGAGCAAAGCAGCGCCTGTGCAGGGTCTTGGGAATAGGTTTTGGGGATTTAAGGATATAGGTAAGAAAAATTAGGTCATGATGAGAGAACCCTGGAGCAGAATGTTGACCATGAGAGGAAACTAAGGAAGGATTCGAGGTAAGGATTAAATCGAGCCAGGTGTCTTCACCGACGGTATTTAGGTGCGTAGCTTGTAGTTGCATTAGATGAAGAGTAGCTGATTCAATGATTTGAAGAAGCTTCTGGGATCTAGGGGAATTACCAGAAAGGATATTTGTGTTGAAGTCACCCATGATGATAAGATGTGCGTACTCAGAGCCCAAAGATTCTAATACTGTTTCGAACTCAGTAAAGTAATCAATATTAGGGGGACAATAGGTGACACCAATTACAGTTTTTACTCTCTTAACACAAACCTCAAGAAAAAGAAACTCCGCACTAGAGTTGGTAGAAGAAGAAGACAATATTTTATATGGAAACGTGCTGCGGAGATAAATGGCCACACCACCTCCTCTACCGACCGTTCTATCATTACGGATAAGAATAAAACCTGGGAGAGAGAAAGAGGTCGACAGGAGAGTAGGCTTGAGCCACGTTTCAGATATCAGGATGACGTCGACGTTGGTATTGTAAAATGTATGATACAGTTCGCTATAATGACTGGCTACACTCTGTGCATTGATGTGGCATACGTTGAACTGGCAGCCAGATTTGTGGTCAAAAGTATGTCGTAAGAAGTCACCCAGGGTGTCGGTGGCTGAACCAAAACTTTCCTCTCCAGAAGACGTACTGGATTCGTTTGCAGAAAAAAAAGAATCATCATCAGTATCTGATACACCTGATACAAAAGACATAAATAATAAAATTAGAAGAAAAACAAAAAAAAAAAATAAAAAAAAATGTGTCTATGTGTAAAACAAACTAATCTATATAAATAAACTAATCTATACAAATATATACTAATCTATATTAATATATACTAATCTATATTAATATATACTAATCTATATAAAACTAATCTATAAAAAAAAAAAAAAAAAAAAACTATCTAAAAATATTATAAATAACAATTTGGTAAGATACAATCTATATGCATTAAAAACCAAAGAGAGAAAAAAAAATTATTAATAACAAACAAAAATGAATAAAGCGTATATCTCAACACCACCTGCCAGCTAACACCAATATAAAATATAGAAGATGTAAATTAAATTCAGTGAACATCAAGAAACATTTAGAAAGCATTACAAAATATAAACAAAATCCAAAACACAAAACAATAGAACAACTACACTACGTCTGGTACGTTTAAGTAGTCTGTAACTGATTTTATACCAAAATACGAATGTTTTAAACTGTGTCATTAACCACCAACTTCATTGGACTGAATGAAAACAGAACAAATAACAATAAAATTATTGGAATAGAACTTAATTTATACAAACTTAAAACTACTTACCTAAAAGTAATATACAGATACTACAGAAAAAAAAGAAAAACAAAAAAAAAAGATGAAATAAATGACATAATAAAAATACACACACACTTTTACTACATCGGTATGGTAATTTTCGAGTTGCCTATCAAAAGAACATTAAAGCACCATTACTTCCGAATTTTATGTTTTAGATTTCCTGCCTCATCACTCTTTCCACTCACATGAGATGCCACTGAAGCTTTTGGAAACTTCAACAGCAAAGGGCTCAGCTCTTCCATAGCTGTTACCTTATGACGTGTTCCATTAGTTGTCTTGATAACTATGATTCCATCCTGGGTCCAGCAGGATCGCATTCCGAAGTGAGCTCTTGCCTTGATAAATATGGACTGCCTGGGCTTTGTCAAAAACTCCTTCAATGAAATTGAACAACCCTTTAGGTTAGACTTTGCTCTCCAAACATTGGATTTAATGTTTTCATTAGTGAACCTCACAAGAATGGGCCTGTTATGCTCCTGACTTCGCGCACCAAGTCTGTGGCATTCTTTTATGGAAGAAGAAGACACATTTTTCAAGGCCAACTTATTATTTAGCACATTTAAGATGACTGAAGTGCAATCCTCTCCGTCAACCTCGGTACATCCCTGGAATAGCAAAGTCTTGCGTCGCTGCCGAGTCTCCAGACTATCAATCTGCTTCATGCACTCTCCGATTTGTGTCCGGAGCAGCCCAAGTATGCTAAAGACCAACTCTCTGAACGTACGGAACTCTTCAGCAACTTTATTTACAGTTTCCTTTGCAGGTCCCGCAGACTGAATCTGTGTTTCAAGTTCACCCATCTTCCGTGTGAAGTTTTCTTCTAAGTTCTTTTGAATAGTTAATATTTCAGCAAGTTGAGACATGATGGGCTTGAGTGTGAGGAACAAGATGTCACTTAAATGGTTGAAGGTGTACTGGCTGGCGCTTTGCAGCTTTATTTATGACACATGAGCTGCTGCAAACGTTAGTACCAAATCACAAATACTTGTGTACAAACTGGATGTTAAAAAATATTGATAAAAGATTATGTTTCTAATTTTCAATAAAATTTTATGTTTAAAACACGTCTACACTTTTTCACACCTACCCACAAAATAGGTAGGCAGAGAAAAATATATAATGCGGAGCGTAAACGATTGTGCCTACGTTTTATGGAGAAAGAAGTAGTATTTATGTTATAGATGGCAGCTTGAGATGTCAGGCATTAGATTAACCTGCAGAAAAATTTAAATTTTCACTGTCAGTGACGTGACAGGTTCTTGGTTTATATTTTTGAGAACTAAGAATTTTGATTAGTGCTGATTTAAGATTATTCTCAACCATCAAAAAACTAACTTAATAACTTAAAATAAAAATTAACAAAGTTTCAAATCAAATCTCAAAATAAAATCAATTCATTTCTTTTCTAATTCGTATGTTGCTACTGTTTTTGTCATATTACTCAATGTTCCCATCGTATTTATTTTATTCATATTTCCTATTTATCTATCTACTATTAGTTCACGAAACACTTTCCAGCTGCCATAATCGGATTCCATCCTCTGAAGTCTGCGACTCATGCCTCCAAGCCACAAATAGCCTCGTTGTTTGTAAGGCCCTTTTCAGTGGCGGTTGACAGTAGAATAAAACCGTCAGCAATAACGAAGCGCGTGGCGTCTTTGCCTTCTTTTTATTCTTGTGTGATGTGGCTTGCACTCGACAATCTCGGAATGTAGCTATGTTTGCCGATATCTGGTTTGTTTTGGGGTTGGCCGGTACTGTCCCACATAATGATAATAATAATAAGCCTTTATACCTACTAAGCCTACTATCTTAATAAATTACTTAATAATAAATTAAATAGAAATGCAACTTATAATCATGTATTCCGTTCGGCGTTCAATGTGGTTTTCAAAACAGCTTGTCTCTCGACAAAGGCCTCCTCTAAAGATTGCCAATATTCTCTATTTTTGGCCATTCGACTCCAATGCGGGCCGGCTACACTCTTTATTTCATCTTCTTAAGGTTTTGGCTTCCTTTTTGTTCTTCCTTTTTTTTCTACAGCCATCCCGTGAGTACCAGTCTGTAATTATTTTAGTCCATTTTTCGTATTTCTCTCTTGTCCCACATATGTATACCCTAAATTATTAACAATTGTCGAAAACCGGTTTAATATAACAAGACCTGCATTTAAAAATTATACGTGCTCGCCAAACATGACGTGATACAATTGCCTTTTTTCCTACATTTCGCATAATTTAATAGTTATTTTTTCAAATTGAAGCACAGAAACTGCCAAGTATTCTTATTTTTTTAATACGTGATAAATAACAAGGTTATTTGAATAATTTATTAGAATGTTTAAAACAATCCTTATATTTAGTCAAATTATTAAGATCAGATAAACTAGTTCTCATTGGTTTAATTAAAAATTAATGCTCATTTTAGGTACGTCAGAATTATTTTTAATCAGAATTACTTTAAACTCAATATGCCAAATCTACGTAAATGTTTCGGTTGCTTTTCTTATTATCTTACTACGCAATTAAATAATTAGCTAAATTACGGTTGTATTGTTAATAATTCCCAGCATTAGTAGCACCTGGTATATCGGATTGTCGGAATTCATTATAAACACAAAAACATTGAGATTTCCGCATCATGAAACAAACTAAGAGACGCTGAATAGGTAAAACAGTGATATTAAAACCAAAAAGTGATCGTTCAAAAAATATGTGTAAATTGCTTGTGGAACTAATGGACACTGACGCACCATATTGGTAACAACCGACCGGAAGCTACGTTGTGGGGGAACTTATAAATTGGTGAAGGCATTGGACGTATTTCCCTTAGTGATCAACATCATCATCATTCTCCTGCCCTCCCCCAAGTCACCTGGGGTCGGCGCAACATGTTTTCTCCTTCTATACTCCTCTATCATATACCATTTCTTCAGCTCACTCCCTTCTTACGCATATTGAATTTCACGCAATCCATCCATTTCTTCTTAGGTCTACCTCTTCCTCTATATCCTTCCACAGTTAGCACTTTCTTACCAACCTCATTTTCATTCATTCGTTAGTGATCAACATGAACCGAAAAACGTGTACCTATCCTGTTTTGTAGTTTGTATGACACTAACGAAATAAAAGTATAGTGTTTCTATGTATAGAAGCTTAAATTGATGGATACCCACAATTTTTAATTAAAATAGAATATCCAAAAAAAAACTATTGTTATTTTTGATGTTTATATTCCTAATGCCTATTTTATGATTAATAAATTAGATGTTGTCAGAGGTTTTATGTGTCATATAAATACATAGTTATTGAATGTTGAAATATTATGAATGACTAGCTGTACCCGTCCGCTTCGCTGGCCATTTAAAATTAACATTATTATTTCTCACCCACACAAAGATTCTCATCATTAACGCCCCGCAACTGGTGTAGGGAGTCCAACGCTCATATAAATATTAGCCTATCCATTAAGTACATGTATTTTCTACATGGATACCAAGTTTCAAGTCAATCGAATGCATGATTCAGTAGTTATAACGGAACATCCGTAAAAACCACTGTAGATTTATATATTAGTATAGATTTATACCAACGATTCCACAAGAGCCACGTACCTTTCATTATTCTGAAAGAACACAGTAGTAAACTTACTTGCATAGGAAATTTGGTATTGGCTACGGCTGAAATAGTAAGTAGTAGAATAATCTCACGAGATTCTTACCCCAGCATGCTTGCAGGGCTCGAGACAAAAGCATAGAGCGTCTTTCGTATTAGGAACTTACCATTTAAAAGTTGTTATCCAACTTTTGGATCCAATATCCAAGGCCACGAGTACGCGAAGAATGGCGACGTCTTTTGAAGCGCATCACCATCCAAAACGATTACCACGACCATTCTGTCAAGAGTGCAAACGACTGAGAAGAGGAATGCAACTTTTAATTAACCAATTAAACGAACTAATGCATTGTCACCATTATGCTTTATTCATCAGAGCGTGCCAGAGAAATAATCAATTTAAATAAAATATTTCAAACATAAAAAAAACATTAGATATTATTTGAGCAGTCGTTAATTAACAAATTATTTAATGATTACAGCTTTGATTATGGCACTAAATACGGACAGGCGTCAGATAAGTTTTCCTCAATTGAAATATCCACCGTTACGTGACGACGAACTGAAATCTACTATCAAATGGATAAAAGGAAAACAAATTCTGGATGGAGCCGAGGGCTTGTGGAGAATCCATGACGGATTGTACGATCTCACGGAATTTATACCCAGCCATCCCGGAGGAGCTCAATGGATTCAATTTACTAAGGTAACTTAGGCATGTTTGAAAACTAATACACTTTTTCACTATGTTGACATTTCAAATTAAACCAATTTATTTTCCGATTGTAATAACGGCTATCATACCCTTTATTTTGTTTTTCATATTACATCTTGGTTTAAAGAATCTAATATTATTTTATAGATAATGATTTGTTCGACTCATCGGGGATCGGAGCACAGAATTTCGCCCATCTCTAAGTACTACTACCGTATTAATTTAACCTAGTAGCAATATCCATTTTTCAATTACCTACTGTCCCAATTATTTTCTATACTACACCAACCTGTTTCACTTTTCTTTGGGCATATTCTGTGTCTACTAAGGTAGACACGACTATATTAGGCCTCCTACCACTTTCGGAATTACCACGTTCGACGAGTGAACTAACCCATAGACACAGCCCACTGAGTTTCTCGGCGGATCGTCTCAATGGGTCGCGATTCCGATCCTGTGGTAGATTCTGCGAAGCACTGCTCTTGTTAGGGCTAGTGTAAGCTAATTCTCTCAGGTTGAGCCCGTGAGCTCACCTACCCGTTCATGCGTAGCTGAAATAGCCTCTTGGGCTACCAACGAATAGATAGGAGAAAAAAGTTATACCGAGATTTAGGTGAAGCTTTCCTCGAGTAATCTCTATGAACGACAATAATTACTGATCAGCTTCTGAAGCTAACTATTGTGTTATATTACTGTACCTATTTAAATATAGGTTCTTGTTACCAGGGTACAGATATCACGGAGCAGTTCGAAACGCATCACCTTAAAGGAATCGCCGAATCACTATTACCGAAATACTTTGTTAGAAAAACGACAGCACCCAGAAACCAACCCTTCACATTTCATGAAGACGGATTTTATAAGACATTAAAAGTTAAAATTATCGAGAAACTACAAGAAATTCCGCCTGACCTCAGAAAAAAGAGTGACTATGTAAGTGACTCTTTGCTGATTGCGTTTTTGATTGTAACTCCATTGTGCAGCTGGGCTTGGACACAAAATGCTATAATTGGAGCAGCTCTGACAATCCTAGATGCCTACATACTAACTAGTTTGACGATTTGCGCTCATAATTATTTCCATCGTGCAGACAATTGGCGGATGTATTTATTTAATATTTCAGGACTTTCCTATGCGTAAGTACTATTT
The DNA here is from genome assembly GCF_030269925.1 of Bombyx mori. Taxonomy (NCBI): domain Eukaryota; kingdom Metazoa; phylum Arthropoda; class Insecta; order Lepidoptera; family Bombycidae; genus Bombyx; species Bombyx mori. The sequence continues at coordinate 9,959,544 of NC_085115.1, read as the reverse complement.
AAATGGTAGTTATAATTTTCTGTCAATATTGAATTTATTTTAAGTATTATTTAGATATTCATTAGCTATGTACATATTTAAATCGCAAAAGATTATATTTTGTTATTATTCTTTCTGTACTTCCTTTTACGTTATTTTTTTTGCCGTTGTGTTTATAATGGGCTTATGTACCACCTGATGGAAAATAGTAACTGTCACTCAAGGACAAGCAATACCAAGAACATCAGGAACAGCTAAGCCACTTTCTACTGGTGAAAACTCTCCTAAATATCGTAAAACTTCAATTTCGAAATTAATTGGTTCGGTCAATTTGATATGAACAAAGTTTCCAAAGCCTTGACCCCAAACAGCTCTCTAATAATATCAGTTAAACCGTTCAGGTACCTTATTTTTTTGATCTCACACTTAATCAATGCGACGACTACAAAAATACTGTGGTTTTTCGTTTATTTTTTACTGAAACTAAGTATCCCGCTATAAAGTTTTTATTATTATTGCTAAGATGATGAACCTGGTAATTATAAACAGATCGAACTCGGATTCATTCGATTTATCTTAATAAATACCCACCATTTTTTTATTATATATAGCGTGTTCTTTTAATTTCTCATTCACAAACTATTAAAATATATCAGAGCTCTCAGAGACTTTTTTAATATTCTATTTAATCATGCCAAATGTATATTTTCGACCAACTATATCAATAAATTATTTTTCAGGGATTGGCGTATCTCTCATTCAATGTCACATCACATTTATACAAATACTGTTTATGACGTAGAGATTAGTATGGCGGAGCCCTTCCTTCAATATCTTCCTCGCCGAGACAAATCTATTTGGGCCCAAATGGCAGCGTTTTACTGGCCCATTATACATTCATTTTCTATCATAGGAATGGCAGTAAGCATGTGAGTTTTTTTTTTCCTTACTGTAAATATTGGGATAAAATGCACTTTCTAATGTCACATCTTTCTCAAGTCCTATTATTTTTTTACATTCTATCCACAAAGTACCCGCAATATGTCTCCATGTTGCTTTTGACTCTTCCTAAAGTTTATTCCGCATGGCTTATCTGAATTGTTCGTAGATATGAAAACTGTGCAAACAACATGTAACTTAAGAAAATATGACAAAATCAATTAATTAAGATGAGGATACACTATTATCGAATGAAAACAGACATATATTTTATTTAAACACGTCTTGATGCTCTGGCATAGAAATGTTAAGAAATCAATATAGATTTTTAAAAAAAGAAGAATAATTACACAATTTTATTTGAAATATATAAATTATTATCTATAACAACATCAGCTTAAGTTATTTGATAGCTATTAAAACGTATTTTTTTATGTTACAGGTATTTGTCAGCCTTGCAGAATCCAAAGGAATCGACATTGGAATGGTCGAATCTTTTAGTGTTATTTGGTCCTGTATGGATGTATTTTCTTGGTGGGCTCTCTTTGGCTTGGACCTTAGCGCTTTGGTTTGTAGTGACGTTATTAACAAGCTTACAATTCGTTATGTTTGGACTAACTGCTGGACATCATTCGCATCTGAACTTCTTTGAGGGAGATACACCAAGGTCAGTAACCTCTACTAATACTTTATAAAGAGAAGTATGTGAAGTTTTTTTTTTTTGTTTCTGGCTTTATTCTTTATTTGTGATTTTGACTTATTAATTAGTTTTTCAAAGCTTAGCACAAAAATGAAAACATATTTAGCAAGCCTAACTAATTTTTTTTTATTGCTGATATGGGTGGACGAGCTCACAGCCCACCTGTTGTTAAGTGGTTACTGGAGCCCATAGACATCTAAGACGTAAATGCGCCACCCACCTTTGGATATAAGTTCTAAGGTCTCAGTATAGTTACAACAGCTGCGCCACCCTTCAAACCGAAACGCATTACTGGTTCACGGCAGAAACATGGCAGGGCGATGGTACCTACCCGTGCGGACTCACGAGAGGTCCTACCACCAGTAATTACGCAAATTATACTTTTGCGGGTTTGATTTTTATTACATGGAGTCTCTGGGTCTGCGGAGGGACTTCGGTTCCCTCTGTATTTTGTACCGCATGTTCCATGGGGAGTGCTCTGAGGAATTGTTCGAGATGATACCAACGTCTCGTTTTTACCATCGCACCGCCCGCCACCGGAGTAGAGTTCATCCATACTACCTGGAGCCACTGCGGTCATCCACAGTGCGTTTCCAGAGATCTTTTTTGCCACGTACCATCCGGCTATGGAATGAGCTCCCCTCCACGGTGTTTCCCGAGCGCTATGACATGTCCTTCTTCAAACGAGGCTTGTGGAGAGTATTAAGCGGTAGACAGCAGCTTGGTTCTGCCCTTGGCATTGCTGAAGTCCATGGGCGACGGTAACCACTCACCATCAGGTGGGCCGTATGCTCGACTGCCTACAAAGGCAATAAAAAAAATTAAAAAAAACATTATGTTATTCCTTCACCGTGGAAATCAATCGTGAATATTGATTAAGTACGTATTTCATTAGAAAAATTTTGTACCCACCTGCGGGATTCGAACACCGTTGCAACGCTAGATACGAATGCACCGGACGTCTTATCCTTTAGGCCACGACGACTTCAAATCGATTCAAATTGCATCGTATTCACACAATTTACAGCAGTAACATAATAATATCTTTCACATTTCAGATCAGAATCAATCGATTGGGGCATACACCAATTAGACACGATTGTTGAGAGAATCGATACTCCTCACGATCATTTCAAATCGCTAACCAGATTCGGGGATCACGCGTTGCACCATCTCTTCCCCACATTGGATCACGCGGAATTGAAGTACCTATATCCAATATTAATCCAGCACTGCGAGAAATTTGAAAGTAAACTTCGGGTCACGAACTTTTATAGTTCTTTGATAAGTCACTGTAAACAATTGATAAGAAAGAAACCGAATGATTTTCGGGGTTCTTACCTTAGGCTTAGCCGTGATATTAGTTTACGTAAATTAGGCTTCTAATTATTTCTTTGCAATTATAGTTTAATCTTGTGTTGTTGTTAAGTACTTAAATGGCGTTTTGGTGTAATTTTGTCTTTATATATTTCTTATTCGGGATATATTTGGTATTTTGAGTTTTGGTCTTAGAGTGTAATTACTTGTTCTTATCTCGTATATTTATTTCCAATACACATAACACAGGTGACATTAAGCGGAGTTAAATATAGCAGTGTTATTAAATTTCATTTTTATAATAATAGCTGACACGTAGTTTCCCTCACGTTAATGTAGAAAAAACACCATTGGGATTAGTACTTTTAGTTGATAGTATTACAAAACAAAATTTCATAGTTACATGGTTGAATAATTAAAATTTTTAAAAGTAACAAATAGACTCATTTTCACATTAAATATTCATTACATTTGTAACATCAGTACGTGACACAAATGTTCGAGTCAAAGGTCAGTTTACTATCAATGTTAATTTGAATATTGGTTTTGATAAAAACCTCGTTTACTATGTAATTAGTCTGATAGTATGTTTTAGAAATAGAATAGTGTAATTTATAATGAGACTGACAGAGTATTAAGTGTACTAGGAAAACTACAGCTACTGTCCTGGTTTTCTCTTAAATTGCTACGGCCTTAGACGTATTTTACCTCTTAAATTCCTCGGCCATGACACTCGATTGAAAAATACTTTAAATATAGTGAGAATAATTAGACCAAATGAAATTTCTAATGCGGCTACACATACCGTACTTCCAAAAAGTAATAGTAACTTTAGTATAGTACAAGTTATTGAAAGAAGTTAAAACGCCTTCTTTTCTGGGAAACCTCAAAATTACAACAAGTTACATACATATGCAAATAACCCCAGAGAAAAAGTACTGTATTTTTCGAAGTTTGCATGAGGTTTTTTTTGACTACTATTAAAAACCTTTTGATTATTAAAATAGTCAAATATTTACAAAAATATCAAATCATATGAGATTAACCAATCCTTTGTCAGAATGACTTGGAATTGAAGCGTCCGTGATCATGAGTAAGACGATCGCTGTACTTTAATTATAGTTATACATGACAGGTAAAAAAACATGTGTGGCACTCGATGACTGCCGCGATAAAGCTATTACATAGCATTTTTTATCAACTTCTGCAATTATAATTAGACATCATAATTTAATATTAACACAATAATAAAATAAGACCACTCTATATTTGAGTCGACTATTATCAAAGGCGGCAATCTGACTTTTGGACAATGATTGGTAAATCAGAAAAACGAATTATTGACTTTGTATTCCATCGGCAGTCACAAAACTCTTCGGAACGACATCTTAGATAAATAACAGGTTAACTATTAACCTTTATTTAATGCAGGTTTTGAACCGTATTCTTTGAAGGAGACGATTATATTCAAATCAATCTGTATTGACATATCAATAAAATTTTTTTGTCCAAATGCACAGATTGCCACCTTTGATAATAGACGACTCATTTATAAACATTAACAAAAGCAAAACATTAACGGTCTCCTTCACATTCATAAACGAGACCGCGCGAAAGAGATGGGCAGACTTTTCATGATGCGCATGCAGTGCGACACTACACAATCGCAACGTGTGAATATGTTGAACGCGAGCTACATCGTAGGCGGAGTGGGGGGTGTTGGGTTTTATTTTCGTTACGGAATTTCTTGATTCGGTCGCCGCGCTCAAAGCCCGCAATAAAAGCTATCCAATAACTTAAATATGCAATATTTAGCAGAATATCTACAAAAGTAATAAACGTATTGATTGTGTTTCGCTATGGAGAATTACCTGTAATGATTAATTTGAAAAAGAAAAAAAAATACTGTGTTAGTGACTATGTAATACGAACTAGACTCGTGTGGCCAATAAGGACAGTAAAACATTAATATGCATTTTTAAAAATAATAATATAGTTTAATGTAATTAAATTGTAATTATCCCAATAAGGCTTTATACGTGTGCTGTATAATATATTATTATATGGTTAAGTATAAAAAAAAAAATCTTTTTTTTCCTCCGACATTTTATTCATTTTATAAATTTATTAGACGGTTTTAGGACCACCTAAAACGATTACTACTGTTGAGCATCATCCGTTCGAAGCAGCTGTACCCTAAACTTATTTATCTAATTAACCCTCCCACTGAATTAGATTCCGAATTTACAAGCCAAACATACTCGGACGGCGGTCATTTTTCAAAATTACCGCGCAAACTTTACAAAACTCGGCTAAGCGCCGGTTCATTATGTGTGACGTCGTTTGGGTGGAGGATAAAACCGAAATTAACCGTAATTTCGACCGTAGATTGAAAGTAATTCACATCAGATGACATTCGATGTGTTTCTTATTTATGTAACTTAGGTAGTTTTCCAATTACAGAGCATAATGCGACTCAGTGGCGCACAATGCCGAATTATGCTGAAGCTTAATTGGAACGTGAGTTAGTTTTTAAATGCATCAGCAGAGTGCGCTAAGTTAGCACAGTTTTAATTAACATTGATTATTTCTAAGAAACTACGACGAAACGAAAGCCTTACAATTTTCTTCAACATTAAACAATATCACTGACGATAATATAAACAAAATTTCGATCAACGCCAACTTAAAGAAAAAACACTTGTAAATTTTCTGTCGCTGAGTCGGTATCGATAGCGAGTATCACGCGAGAGCATTACTTTTGAGAGTGCTCGATTGTGCGAAGCGTTGCTGTAGTTGGAACATTCAACGTTGAGCTTTATGCCGCATAATGCGCTCTTGTACTGTAATTGGAAAACAGGGTTAGTGTACAGGACGCAAAAAACGATTACAGTACAACGGCTGCCTCACCCTTTAAATCGAAACGTATTTACTACTGCTTCACTGTAGAAATTTGCAAGGTTGTAGTAGCTGGTAGGCAGCGGCTTGGCTCTGCCCCTGGCATTGCTGAAGTCCATGGGCGACGGTAACCACTCACCATCCGGTGGGCCGTATGCTCGTTTGCCTACAAGGGCAATAAAAAAAAACTACCCGTGTGGACTCATAAGACGAAAGATTTATTTTTTATTACTCGATTTTACTCCTTTACCGTGGAAGTCAATCGGGAATATTTGAGTAGAAATATTGGTACTTGCTTGCGTGATTCAAACACAGTTGCATTCTATGATACAAATGCACAGGGTGTCTCGTGCTTTAGACCTCAACGGCTTCAATATTAAAAGATTTAAAAATCGGTACTATCTTACGAAATTGCAACACGATGAACGGTTTTTTTACAGCTGCATACATTTTAAATTGTTTTGTGATGACAGGCAGATACCAAGCTGCTTATTGCTATGCTTTTGCATTACAATTTTCTTAGTCACCATGGAAGACTGAAAAAAAAATTGGTAGTGTTTAGGGAATGTTACGGTCATGTTTGGAAACCTCCAAATATATGATCATTTTGACCTCGATACAGTTATGCCACATTTGATTTACATTCCTTGGCTTCAAGTTATTCTTTTTTTCTTAAACTTTTTCCAGTTAATATTATCATTTTTGATTATTGTTTAACGTAGTCACAGAAAAAATATCAAAAAACAAATTTCAAGAATTAGTAGTTTTTTCTTTTCCGAATTGTGTGGATTTAATTTATATTTAAAAGTCAAAATCTATCAACAAAGGGGAACAAAAAGGGTATTTTCGCTTTCTGGAAAACAATCTTGGATCAGACGAAAATTAGTAATACAGATTAAGACGAGGGGTCCTTTGACCGATTAATTACGAACTGAAGTACACAAAATGAATTCAGTGCTTTAATAGAGGACTAAGACTGTGCATGTTGTCCTTTTTACTCTATCTGCATCAAATACAACACACATTCATTCAATCAATTCATTATCAATTTCAACACACCCACCATCTTTTGCTTTATCGACTACAGTAAAGCCTTTGACTGTGTTGTGTGGTCGGACCTATGGAAGGTACTTAGTGAACTGGGAGTACCTCTACACCTCGTTGCACTCATCCGCTCTCTGTACCTGGACAATCAAGGAATGGTAAAGGTCGAGAACTGCACATCAACGCTTTTTGGTTTCGGTAAAGGGGTAAGACAGGGATGTATCCTGTCCCCTATTCTCTTTAACGCCTATGGAGAGTACATAACCAGGCGGGCATGTGAAGGTTGGGAGGGTGGAGTCACAATAGGTGGCACTAAAATAACCAACCTCCGCTACGCAGATGACACCACACTCCTTGCTGCAAGTGAAATCGAGATGGTGAACCTCCTTGCTCGGATTGAGAACATCAGTTTGCTGTTGGGTCTAAAAGTCAATCACAGCAAAACCAAAGTGATGATTGTAGATCGAACCAACAGCCTTGAACTAACGGGAACGCTGAACCTTGACATCGTGAGCGACTTCGTCTACCTAGGGTCTAACATTAATAACACGGGATCATGCGAAAAAGAGATAAGGAGACGTATAGGGATGGCCAAAAATGCAATGTCCCAGCTGCATAAGATATGGAGAGACAGAGATATGGAGTAACATCACGCGAAAAACTAAAACCAAATTGGTGAGTTCGCTAGTTTTCTCCATATTCAGTTATGGCGCGGAGACCTGGACAATGAAGAAGGCCGACAGAGACCGAATAGACGCTTTTGAAATGTCGTGTTGGAGAAAAATGCTACAGATTCCATGGACCGCCTTTCGCACCAACGTGTCTATTCTGAGAGAGCTTCATATCAAAGCCAGACTGTCCAATATATGCCTTCGTAGGGTGCTGGAATTCTTCGGACATATTGCTCGTAAATAGGGTCACAATCTTGAACAGCTGATGGTGACAGGAAAGGTAGATGGCAAACGTCCCAGAGGACGCAGTCCCACGAGATGGTCGGACCAAGTACGATCTTCTCTGAGCATCAATTTCCATAATGCCCTTCATGAAGCAAAGGATCGCGGCAGATGGAGGGAAGTCGTATGGGAGAAACTGATGCAGCGGGGGAGTCTCGACCCTCAGTAATGAGGAAAACGACGCGAGGAGGCATCAAATACAAGTGCGAGTAGGACAGCAAATATCTCCCAAATGAGAACGTGATTACATTTTTTTTATTCGTCATAGATGATCGACTTGATCATGATTATTTTTACTGTAAATTAAAATTATATTTTCTATTAGTGGAACGCGGCACGTTTCGCTGCAGCTAACGTGTTGAACAAAATACACCCAGTTTAAATTTACCTAGTTTTTTTTTTATTAGTTTACAATTTATTGTCGGGTAGGTAATAAATTTATTTTAAACTAATTATCGGACTTTTTGGCGCGAACGCTAGGAGTGAAGTTGTGTGATTTGTTTTATTTTGTCTATTTAGTGTTTCTTCAGGTTTAAATGTTGTTTCGTCAGGTTTAAATGTGTAATAATGGTGGTTTATTAACTGTTTAATATCTGTGAAAGTGCACAAATGTCGGAAAATGAAACAAAGCCGCTGGACGCAACCTCTCGGGATCCTCCAAAAAGTCCACTGAAAAAATCTTAGTAAATGACCACCATTTTACTAAGATTATATTTCATCCCATATCATCTCATTTCATTTAATTTCATCCTAGTTGATTAATGTCTCAAATTAATCATTTTCATTTCATTTCACTCCATATTATCATTTTTCATAAAAATAAGAATATAAATTAAAATAAGACATGACTTAAAGGTCTTAGTTACCAGGTCATAAAATCACTTAAAAAAACTAATTATCTTTAGTTTAATTGCATAGATGGGTGGACGAGCTCACGGCCCACCTGGAGTTAAGTGGTACACTGGTACAGCGTAAATGCCACCACCCACCTTGAGATATGAGTTCTAAGGTATCAGTATAGTTACAACGGCTGCCCCGCCCTTCAAACCGAAACGAAATACTGCTTCACGGCAGAAATAGGCAGGGTTGGTGGTACCAACGCATGTGGAATCACAAGAGGTCCTGCCACCAGTAAACCTTACCTCATTAGATGCAGATTTTAAATTTAAGTACAGCCCAGAATCAAATGACAATGGGCGTTAAAAAAAACAAAGAAAGAAAAAAGATGATTATAATTGTCGAATGCCTTTTATTAATATTATTAAGTGTTATGATAAAAAATTATTTAATCAAATACATTCATTTTATTGTGGCATTTACCATCGTCAACGGTTTGATCATAATTACGCCTAGTAATTTAATATTAGCAAAAAATACAGTGTACTCGTTGCTAATGCATATGTATCAGTACAAGACTCTTATAAACTTTATATATCTCTTTATGTATCTCTTTATATATCTACTACTATCTTCATGTACGACATAGAAGATATTAAAATTCAAAATTAATTAAATCGCATCGTTATCACAAATAAAGCGTATTTTATTCTGATTCATTCATAGTAATTTGAATTTAAATAAAATTTCTTAAATACTAACAAAACGCTTTAGCAAGCTAAACTAAAAATAGGAGAGTTTTCTAGACACGTAAAGAATAGAAAAAAGTCATTTCAAGTCGTGTCAAAGATACATTTTGTCAGAATTAATAGAATGATGATCTGTATGTACTAATTGCCCCGCAGTAGTCGAGAATCGACTATAATTAATTGAAATTATAAGTTTAAACATTATTATGGTTCTATTGTCAAACACTATTATATTTCGATAATATAATCACAGTATTCGCCAAAACTGCACTATAGATCAATAATATTAAAGACAAACAATATTAATCTATTTTCAATTCGACCACATACTTTTATTGTAAAGTTTCCCAATTGACAGTAAACAAAGAGTATATTTTTATGTATGTGTTGTGTCAAATACATTATTTATACATTATGCATTATTTAAAAAAAATATTGGCTTTGTGCACTCCTTCTCTATATTCTCTATAAGTGTGAGGAATTTCATACTCCTCCGTCCGCGCAATTTTCGTAAAAAGGGGTAGGTACAAAGTTTTTGCTTCACGTATTAATATATAGATAACATTAACTAGGTGCCACGTTCGATTGGTCAAATTTCAGATAAAGTGTAACGGCATTTTCAAGGGGTTGTGGCCTAAAGTATGTACATAATATGTGGTCCGCTGTACTCATATCGAGCGATGCCACTAAGTCAATTTTCATGTCCTGCGGGATTGCACGTACCAATTTCCTAATGAAATACATACCTAACACATATTCAGGAATGACTTACACGTTGACGGAGTAACATCGTGGAGTGAAATTCAAACTCGCACAAAATTCAAGCAGCATTCAAACGAGGTCTATGAACTCCAGTAACCGCTTTACGCCAGGTGGACAGTCCGCTCGTTCACCTATCGACGCTATAAAAAATCTGGCAACACCGTATGTTCACACCGTATATTACCCATGGTGTTTTATTCATGATTTTGTTAATAGTGGAAAGTTGTCTATTTTTAGTTATACCTTTTTTCTCTACCTATGCTGATAGCGTGGAGAGGCTATTTCAGCTTCGCCCTAACGTGTAGGTGAGCTCCCGGTACTCAAACCGGAATGCTGTTAACACTGGCCCTAGACTTTGAGAGATTACTGGTGGCCCGGAGGCCTTTCTAGTTTTATCAGGGCAGCTGGGCGATCAAGGGCTCAGCCAGGAGGGGTGGGATTTGCTAACAGCTACTCGAGCGCCTCCAAAGGAGACTTAACAACTCTAGGGTGGCTGCTTCGCGAATGAATCTACAACCGGGTCGAAAACGAGACCCACTGAGAAGATCCGGCGAGAAACTCAGTGGGCAGGTCATACCTAAGTTTCATTAGGTATAATCAAAACCATACGCATTTATGTGACCGTTTATTTTCCAAATAAAAATTAATTGTTCAATGTGTCGTGATAAAGCCAAGTGAGATAATTCAAGTCGAAAGTGATTAAACAACCCGAAATAAAACTATTCTAATTAAACATCTCATTATACGGAGTTCACGTAACGACCGCTCATACATATTTACTCAATTATCACAGCACTTTAAAGTGAGGGTTAGTGAGGTGAAAGTCGATTACGCCGTAGATCATATTTGCGGACCCTACCTACAGCGCATTAATATTCATCAAGTAGCGAATGCGGGCCTTCTGATAACCACTGCGAACGCACTGAATATACATAAAGTAAAACTTCTTTGAAAAACGTTTTTTTTTAATGGCACTACGAAGAGTATCTAATGTATTCTGTCCTTCATATCATTCGGCTCGTATCTACCAGCTTTATAATGAATACCCCTCTATGATGTTCCCTGAGCGCTCTAACATCATCCTCCTCCGTGGTATTCCTCAACGCTAAGGGTCGTGACCAACCTTCTTCTTTTTTTATGTTTGAGAGATTACTGGTGGCCCGGAGGCCTTTCCAGTTTTACCAGGGCAAGTGGGCGAGCAAGCAAAAGGTGGCAACCCTACATAGAATGATCAGTTGATTCATCTACTTGTTAGATATCGTTTTTCAAGAATTTCTAAGGTTTTGGACAATTCACAGCTTACGTACTCGAGAACATCTTATAATATGTCACTTATCTGCATTTGAATATACCTTCGTATCCAATAAAATAAATGAACAATTGCAGGCTCACTGAGACCACTATTACACAAAATATATTTCATTAGATAATTAAAGAATGTCATTCTTTTAAATCTGTTTTTATTGTATTTTCTTTTTTGTGTACAGTAAGTATAAATAAAAGAATTTATACAAATCCCTTGTCTGTTTCTGCGAAGTCCAATAAGATTTGAATGTTGATAGCCGATATTCCAATTCAACTTAGATTTTGTATGATTAATTTCTATGGTGTGGTGATGGTTCTGTTCGGAGCCTTTGCAAGGAGTCAAATCTTGATCTTAAGAGTAACGAATCTGCTGCAGACGCCGCAGCGTGCAATCATGCACGCTCGACGCATGGTTCAGGTGAATTCTTCCTCCCCCAGCTTAGAACGCGGTTTGTTGAGGAACAAAGGGTTTTAGCTACGATAAAAAAAAAGTAAATGTTTCAATTATTTTTGTTCCTATCTATGCTGATAGCCTTGAGAGGCTATTTCAACTTCTCCTTGGCATGTAATTAAGCCCACGGAGCTCAAACCGAAGCGTTGCTAACACTGGCCCTAGCAAGAGCAGTGCTTCACAGAATCTATGGGTTAATTGATTCGTCGGACCCTTCGTCGCAAGCGACGGGTTTGTTTCTTTGAGATCGAATAACTGGTTGCCTATTATTATTTTTTCAAATTAATTTTATAAAAATCCGTTCAGGTTCAATGTAACTTTGAATAACTTAATTTGTCTTACTAATAATAGATTCTAAAAATAAGTATAGTACGGTCGGATTCATAGTTAAAGTCCACATATATGCATATTATGAATTTAGGCTTTCGTCGGGTCGCGGTCAGCCCATGAGAGGCTATTCCACGTTGACCCAATTACGTACGGGTTTGCTCCCGTACAATAATTTTTTTTTGGTAAACGTCAGAAAAATACCGTTAGTAAAAATTGATTACCCGCGCCGGAAACTCAACAAATAGGACCCGTGTTGTGTTTGCTAATGTTTTATCGTGTATTTTTTTTGTTTTTGATTTTGTTTAAAAATATATAACCTAAATATTATTTTAAAAATGTGTATAGTATTGGAACATTCATATTATAGCTAGGACATCTTTTTTTTTTATTGCCTTTGTAGGCAGACGGGCATACAGCCCACCTGATGGTGAGTGGTTACCGTCGCCCATGGACTTCAGCAATGCCAGGGGCAGAGCCAAGCCGCTGCCTACCGCTTAATACTCTCCACAAGCCTCGTATAAAGAAGGACATGTCATAGCGCTCGGGAAACACCGTGGAGGGGAGCTCATTCCATAGCCGGATGGTACGTGGCAAAAAAGATCTCTGGAAACGCACTGTGGATGACCGCAGTGGCTACAGGTAGTATGGATTACTGTCTAGTGTATTTCAGTAAATGATTACTGTCTAGTCGACAGTAACAGTTTCGCTGTAGTATCTAAAAAGAAGATTACAATTTTACAGCCGAGTATAAAGTGCCCGTGAAAGATTAGAGAGGCAGTTCCTAAAAAATGTTTCAGAATATTTTCTTCACTTTTAGTCCAGACACATTCCCTGGTGGAGATAGCATCGACTATCCTCGCCACTCCTTCAAAAATAAATGCAATAGATCAATCATATATAAGATTATATAAGAAATATATTGTAATCTTGAAAGCATAAAACAAAGTTTGTCGAACAAAATCACTTAGGAAGTTTCCGCCAATCATACCCATCGTGCGGGATATTCACCTCAACTTTGACTCCCGAAGGCTTGTATCCGGAAGAGTAATATTCACGCACAGTTGAGAACTCGTAAGTACTGCAACATCGCCGAATAAAGGACTAATATGGTAAGTTTCGAGGGCGCTCCACACGATTTAGTTTATTTTAAGTAAATGTTGTGCAAAGAAGTAGGTACAATAATGTGACCTACATTTGGATGAATATGTCATTTAAGATTGCGAGAACAGTACTTTGTTAAAGCGAAAAAGGAATCATCATTATTTTGTATTTATTAAACTTATACCGTTGTACAACAATAGGAGAAGTTTTTAAACTGAAAACTTCGCTCTGATGTATTTTTAAGACAAATAAATATCAATAGATAGTAAAAACAAAGTTTCTTTCTCTGTCCCTATATCTGTCCCTATATATGCTGAAATCTTTAAAACTACGTAACGGATTTTGATGCAATTTTTTTAATAGTTAGAGAGATTGAAGAGGAATGTTTATATGTATAATAACATCCATTAAATAGTGGAGAAATCAATAATAAATTACAGTTTCCGAAGCGAAGCGAGGGCGGGTCGCTAGTGTAGAATAATTGAAAACAAAAAAAAAATTAAGGCAAGATTTTTAAAAATAATTGTACTTGAAAGGCCTGTACGAATGCAATGAACTTCTCTCTATATGACAATGGCTTCACCGTATTAGTCGATTTTTTTGGCTTTTTATCGAATACTATGGAAGCCATTTGGATGATCGTGAAGGATTTTAAGTTTTAAACTGTACGTATCTCAGACCCACTGTTACTCTTGTGTTACTCTTCTCACGCGTTGTTGTATAAGCGATGATTAGAAGAATAAATTCGAGCTATTAAGAGAGATTTACAGTTCACACAGTTTTTAATGTCGACGTTATTAGAGTTGTCGGCATTTACAATTCTAAGCGAAATACGTAAACCAATTTAGACCGTTGTAAAGATATTCCAGGCTATTACGGGAGTAAAATACTGTAGACTGAAAATATTTTTACGATATTTTTTGATCGAGCTTACGGCTCACTAAGTGGTTACTGGAGTCCATGGAAATCACAACATGAATGCCGCCCACCCACCTTATGACATGATGTCGAAATTTCAATTTTATAGTCTAGTGAGTGTTGCCCTTAAATCACCCGGTCGTCGCTATCGTCGAACCCGTCACTTGCGACGAAGGGCTCGGCGAGTAAATTAACCCACAGACATAGATCCCTCTGAGTTTCTCGCCGGGTCTTTTCAGTGGGTCGCGTTTCCGATCCGATGGTAGATTCTGCGAAGCACGGCTCTTGTTAGGGTTCGTGTTAGCAACAACGTTAGGTTTGAGCCCCGCGAGCTCACCTACTAGTTCAGTGAATCTTGAATAGCCCCTGGAGGTTACTAGAATAGGTAGAAAAAAAAAGAGTTAAATCATAATTGATTCGAATCAGTAATAAGCATGACGGTGCTATCTATCCGTGCGAGCTTATAATACGCCCATATAAGTATGTTCCTCTATGTTAGACCGGTCGCCAAACCGTTGATCGGATCAGGTAACCGCGCTCACCAGACTCGCTATTACGACCGCCCTGAGAGAAGCCGAAAACCGAACGAAATGGAAGCTGATAGTACTGTTACGCGCTGGGGTTCGGGACAAATAAAAATTTCACCAAAGTACAACTTAAAACTATATTCAACACTTAGAACACTTAAACACTTCACAAACACTTTAAAACTCTCAATTCGCTTGTTCCGTTTCGCTTCAGGTGATCCGTTCGCTGTTTCGCTTCGAGTAGTTCCGGTTACTGACTGCCTGACTGCGTGCCATCCCTAAAACGCTTTTATAACCGATACCCCATCCCTAGAATCATCGAGAATACTCCACACCTCTCTAGTAACAGTTTCCGCTATCTGACAATAGATGGCGCTGTAATTCTCGAGAATTCTGGGTACTACTATATCCTTCGATATTCGTTCGACTATTCGGCGAAGGGCTTTCAGGGACACGACCTTCAGCAATGAAGTATGCGACTAAGAAGAAGAATATGTTAGCTGTGACAACTTTGTGTATTAAAACGTGCTTATATTTTATCATTATAGGCCTCATGAAAAAGGTTCAAAGTCATAAAACTGTATAAATAGCAATACTCCCTAGCTCGGATCAGGAATTAGAAGATTCGTAAAACAACGCAGGTAACTAACACTGTTCAAAGGCTACTTGAAGTGGCAGTGGACGATCATGTTTCATGTAGAATAAAGTGCCGTTTGGGGCAAAATATTTTAGGAATTAAGCACAGCTGCCACAATAAGAGGAGAGTGGTGTCCATTAATGCTGTGGAATCATTACCTTATAGCGCTCCTTTTTTATTGCTTAGATGGGTAGTCGAGCTCACAGTCCACCTGGTGTTAAGTGGTTGCTGGAGCCCATGGACATCTACAACGTAAATGCGCCACCCACCTTGAGATATAAGTTCTAAGGTCTCAAGTATAGTTACAACGGCTGCCCCACCCTTCAAACCGAAACGCATTACTGCTTCACGGCAGAAATAGGCAGGGTGGTGGTACCCACCCGCGCAATCCGCACAAGAGGTCCTACCACCAGTAATTACGCAAATTATAATTTTGCGGGTTTCATTTTTATTACACGATGTTATTAATTCCTTCACCATGGAAGTCAATCATATTATTATACATTTGTTGAGTACGTATTTCATTTCCACTGCATAAAAATAATAATACGAATTACACATATGTCCATTTGATGAAGTCGAATTTGTTCTTAAAAGCTTATTTCAAACGGATGTACAAAACAAACAAAATTACCGTTTTCCGAGTTTCTACCCGTTTCCACAGAAGAGGTTACCGCACCTCGTGAAAACGTTCGACAAAGCGAAATCAACGATACCTAAGTAAATCCGAAATAAATTCATTGTGCAATAACAACATTTACAAATTGGATTAGCTAATTACGCCGGTATATTTAGCGAGGTACCGGAGCAATCCGAGAGTTTGCGCGCCGTGGAATTATTTCATTCTGTGTTGTTATTAGGTAACCAATTGAATGGTAACTTTTAATTTGGTACAGCAATGTTTTGGGGAAATTTAAAGGTTCGATCCCTGTATAGATTTCGAATTTAAGTGAGGTATCAACGCGAGATTGTGCGAATTTGCTTCGTAAAGTTTTCGGTTTTGGTTATTGGGTTTAATTCATTTTTTTTGGTCTAAAATTATGAGCGTACGTCTAGAAAGTATTTGTACATTGAGATATAATGCAAATGATATTATTTCTTTCGTGTATATAGGAGTGTCTCTATACTATATATGTAATGAATGAATGAATGCGTATACAACAATTCATTCAAGTCGATCTAGCCGTTTAGTTGCAGTATAGATAAATAACCAAGATACCGACTGCAGTGCCATCTTCCGGGTTGATTGTTAAATCTAGGGCACTACCCAAACGCATGCAAAAAATTATTCAAATCGGTCCAGCCGTTTAGGAGTTCTGTGACTTACTACACACGTACAGTAGAATTATATAATAATATATAAAGATATAATATGGGTGTTTAAAGACAGAAATATAATTGCTACGTACCATTTTCTCCGCTATTGTCTATTTTTTATGTTTATTGGTTATCAGTAATTCTGGAAATTGCTTTTATTCACAATGTAAATAAAAAAATAAAGAGAAAAATTCATATTATATCTAATGTATTAAAATTTTTATATGTCAGTTTCATGGTCGAATTTTCATTATTGAGCGAACACTAGTTAATAAATGATTAACTCAGAATACTAAGAACAGTAGTTAATGAAATAGCTAATGCTATATATTATATATTTATGAGTACGGTTAAATCAGAAACAGAAGGAATGCGTTAGGAAGACATTAAGGTATAAGTTTAATTTACAATTCAGGTTGCTTAGATCCGAGCAATCCAGTGGTTTGAATATAATTTACTTTGATTTGTTTACGATAAAGGATTTGTTTTTGACCTTAAGGATGGGCAAGCTCCAGATCTCAACTAGAAAGGGAGGGATTGGTAATAACTGCCCCCGCGAATTAATTAATTTGGAAAATTGCTTCGCGAAGGTATTTTGAAAAAAAAAAGATGTGTGGTGTCGTGGGATACCGGATAGGAACGAAGTTCCTTATTATAAAATTTTTAACTTTAAGTTCTATTCGAGGTATAAAGAAAATAATTATTCAGGTATACAATTTTTATTATGATTTTTTATTGATAAAAATAAAATAAAAACTACTGTACAAAGTTATCAACTTTATTTTATTCACAATGATTTATAAAAATATATAATAATAATATACAAAGAAACAGCTATTGATATGAATAATAATAATAACCGTTATCACGTAGACAATACATTAGACACTGTATAGCCATCATACTAAGACTATACATAAATAATAAAATTACGTTACAGACGTTTTTTCCCGGTCAGGGTATCCCTCCGCATCGTCCCATAAGGAACTTCGTTCCAAAAAGCCAGTGTTTTTACTACTACATGATTTTTACAACGGTTCTTGATTCATTTGTTTACACATACACTGCAGGTCAAAAGTTTCAGACCACCTTGAAACTAAAACTTTAAAATGAAATAAAACTCCAATAAAATACTAAATGTTTAATTAACCAGTTTAATCATCTAATAAAACATTGACTGACAAACAATGTACATATTATACGCTTTACATTAATATAACCTAAAAATGTCACATCATTTTTATTACATTTTTATTTTAATGTTATGATTTTTTAAAGCGGGTTTCACCGTTTTTTTGGTTCCAATCTTCGATCAACAATACTAACACAATTTTTACAATTCTTGATCGAACATTCCAATTGAATGTTTCTTGTATCTTGAAAACTTGAAGGTCTCCTCAGGTCGACATCTCAGTTCGTGTTCTGTGTGCGGGATAAAATTTCATACTCGCATTTACACCTCTTAACCGAAGTCAATCAGCTTCCGTAGGTAGTTGCTTTCGATCTCAGTGAGTGATATATCGGAGTACCAAGATATTTTTCCTGAGAGTCTGCAACCTCATTACACTATAACAAGACATAAGCTGCTATCTCAGCTGGTATTGCCACCATATCAGCAGTACATTGAAGGAATTCTGTATTGAATAATGAAATTAGCGAACAATGTCTTTCCGCGTGTTTTAGAAACGTTTATACAATAGCGACTACATCTATAACAATCGTTACTTGATTTTGTGAGAAAATTTCGTAACATGCAGGAAATATTACGTGTCACTAGCAAAAAGTATTTCCTATACTATGGTATACAAATGTTTTGTTATTATATAATGTTTATTACTATTATTTTAGCGTATGAATGTTACGAACTTGACGAATTTTGACGGCTTTAATACCTTTTATATTGTGCAGTATTCCCCTCTTATACATCGTATTTCTCTCTCCTAATGGTTTGCTGGAAGAAAACTCATGAAGTTAAGCTCGCCTTTGTACATAATGTATTAATAAATAAAATATTATAATATTTAATATATATAATATATATATAATATATATAATAGTTAATAAAATATTATGTACAAAGGCGAGCTTAACTTCATGAGTTTTCTTCCAGCAAACCATTAGGAGAGAGAAATACGATGTATAAGAGGGGAATACTGCACAATATAAAAGGTATTAAAGCCGTCAAAATTCGTCAAGTTCGTAACATTCATACGCTAAAATAATAGTAATAAACATTATATAATAACAAAACATTTGTATACCATAGTATAGGAAATACTTTTTGCTAGTGACACGTAATATTTCCTGCATGTTACGAAATTTTCTCACAAAATCAAGTAACGATTGTTATAGATGTAGTCGCTATTGTATAAACGTTTCTAAAACACGCGGAAAGACATTGTTCGCTAATTTCATTATTCAATACAGAATTCCTTCAATGTACTGCTGATATGGTGGCAATACCAGCTGAGATAGCAGCTTATGTCTTGTTATAGTGTAATGAGGTTGCAGACTCTCAGGAAAAATATCTTGGTACTCCGATATATCACTCACTGAGATCGAAAGCAACTACCTACGGAAGCTGATTGACTTCGGTTAAGAGGTGTAAATGCGAGTATGAAATTTTATCCCGCACACAGAACACGAACTGAGATGTCGACCTGAGGAGACCTTCAAGTTTTCAAGATACAAGAAACATTCAATTGGAATGTTCGATCAAGAATTGTAAAAATTGTGTTAGTATTGTTGATCGAAGATTGGAACCAAAAAAACGGTGAAACCCGCTTTAAAAAATCATAACATTAAAATAAAAATGTAATAAAAATGATGTGACATTTTTAGGTTATATTAATGTAAAGCGTATAATATGTACATTGTTTGTCAGTCAATGTTTTATTAGATGATTAAACTGGTTAATTAAACATTTAGTATTTTATTGGAGTTTTATTTCATTTTAAAGTTTTAGTTTCAAGGTGGTCTGAAACTTTTGACCTGCAGTGTATGTGTAAACAAATGAATCAAGAACCGTTGTAAAAATCATGTAGTAGTAAAAACACTGGCTTTTTGGAACGAAGTTCCTTATGGGACGATGCGGAGGGATACCCTGACCGGGAAAAAACGTCTGTAACGTAATTTTATTATTTATGTATAGTCTTAGTATGATGGCTATACAGTGTCTAATGTATTGTCTACGTGATAACGGTTATTATTATTATTCATATCAATAGCTGTTTCTTTGTATATTATTATTATATATTTTTATAAATCATTGTGAATAAAATAAAGTTGATAACTTTGTACAGTAGTTTTTATTTTATTTTTATCAATAAAAAATCATAATAAAAATTGTATACCTGAATAATTATTTTCTTTATACCTCGAATAGAACTTAAAGTTAAAAATTTTATAATAAGGAACTTCGTTCCTATCCGGTATCCCACGACACCACACATCTTTTTTTTTTCAAAATACCTTCGCGAAGCAATTTTCCAAATTAATTAATTCGCGGGGGCAGTTATTACCAATCCCTCCCTTTCTAGTTGAGATCTGGAGCTTGCCCATCCTTAAGGTCAAAAACAAATCCTTTATCGTAAACAAATCAAAGTAAATTATATTCAAACCACTGGATTGCTCGGATCTAAGCAACCTGAATTGTAAATTAAACTTATACCTTAATGTCTTCCTAACGCATTCCTTCTGTTTCTGATTTAACCGTACTCATAAATATATAATATATAGCATTAGCTATTTCATTAACTACTGTTCTTAGTATTCTGAGTTAATCATTTATTAACTAGTGTTCGCTCAATAATGAAAATTCGACCATGAAACTGACATATAAAAATTTTAATACATTAGATATAATATGAATTTTTCTCTTTATTTTTTTATTTACATTGTGAATAAAAGCAATTTCCAGAATTACTGATAACCAATAAACATAAAAAATAGACAATAGCGGAGAAAATGGTACGTAGCAATTATATTTCTGTCTTTAAACACCCATATTATATCTTTATATATTATTATATAATTCTACTGTACGTGTGTAGTAAGTCACAGAACTCCTAAACGGCTGGACCGATTTGAATAATTTTTTGCATGCGTTTGGGTAGTGCCCTAGATTTAACAATCAACCCGGAAGATGGCACTGCAGTCGGTATCTTGGTTATTTATCTATACTGCAACTAAACGGCTAGATCGACTTGAATGAATTGTTGTATACGCATTCATTCATTCATTACATATATAGTATAGAGACACTCCTATATACACGAAAGAAATAATATCATTTGCATTATATCTCAATGTACAAATACTTTCTAGACGTACGCTCATAATTTTAGACCAAAAAAAATGAATTAAACCCAATAACCAAAACCGAAAACTTTACGAAGCAAATTCGCACAATCTCGCGTTGATACCTCACTTAAATTCGAAATCTATACAGGGATCGAACCTTTAAATTTCCCCAAAACATTGCTGTACCAAATTAAAAGTTACCATTCAATTGGTTACCTAATAACAACACAGAATGAAATAATTCCACGGCGCGCAAACTCTCGGATTGCTCCGGTACCTCGCTAAATATACCGGCGTAATTAGCTAATCCAATTTGTAAATGTTGTTATTGCACAATGAATTTATTTCGGATTTACTTAGGTATCGTTGATTTCGCTTTGTCGAACGTTTTCACGAGGTGCGGTAACCTCTTCTGTGGAAACGGGTAGAAACTCGGAAAACGGTAATTTTGTTTGTTTTGTACATCCGTTTGAAATAAGCTTTTAAGAACAAATTCGACTTCATCAAATGGACATATGTGTAATTCGTATTATTATTTTTATGCAGTGGAAATGAAATACGTACTCAACAAATGTATAATAATATGATTGACTTCCATGGTGAAGGAATTAATAACATCGTGTAATAAAAATGAAACCCGCAAAATTATAATTTGCGTAATTACTGGTGGTAGGACCTCTTGTGCGGATTGCGCGGGTGGGTACCACCACCCTGCCTATTTCTGCCGTGAAGCAGTAATGCGTTTCGGTTTGAAGGGTGGGGCAGCCGTTGTAACTATACTTGAGACCTTAGAACTTATATCTCAAGGTGGGTGGCGCATTTACGTTGTAGATGTCCATGGGCTCCAGCAACCACTTAACACCAGGTGGACTGTGAGCTCGACTACCCATCTAAGCAATAAAAAAGGAGCGCTATAAGGTAATGATTCCACAGCATTAATGGACACCACTCTCCTCTTATTGTGGCAGCTGTGCTTAATTCCTAAAATATTTTGCCCCAAACGGCACTTTATTCTACATGAAACATGATCGTCCACTGCCACTTCAAGTAGCCTTTGAACAGTGTTAGTTACCTGCGTTGTTTTACGAATCTTCTAATTCCTGATCCGAGCTAGGGAGTATTGCTATTTATACAGTTTTATGACTTTGAACCTTTTTCATGAGGCCTATAATGATAAAATATAAGCACGTTTTAATACACAAAGTTGTCACAGCTAACATATTCTTCTTCTTAGTCGCATACTTCATTGCTGAAGGTCGTGTCCCTGAAAGCCCTTCGCCGAATAGTCGAACGAATATCGAAGGATATAGTAGTACCCAGAATTCTCGAGAATTACAGCGCCATCTATTGTCAGATAGCGGAAACTGTTACTAGAGAGGTGTGGAGTATTCTCGATGATTCTAGGGATGGGGTATCGGTTATAAAAGCGTTTTAGGGATGGCACGCAGTCAGGCAGTCAGTAACCGGAACTACTCGAAGCGAAACAGCGAACGGATCACCTGAAGCGAAACGGAACAAGCGAATTGAGAGTTTTAAAGTGTTTGTGAAGTGTTTAAGTGTTCTAAGTGTTGAATATAGTTTTAAGTTGTACTTTGGTGAAATTTTTATTTGTCCCGAACCCCAGCGCGTAACAGTACTATCAGCTTCCATTTCGTTCGGTTTTCGGCTTCTCTCAGGGCGGTCGTAATAGCGAGTCTGGTGAGCGCGGTTACCTGATCCGATCAACGGTTTGGCGACCGGTCTAACATAGAGGAACATACTTATATGGGCGTATTATAAGCTCGCACGGATAGATAGCACCGTCATGCTTATTACTGATTCGAATCAATTATGATTTAACTCTTTTTTTTTCTACCTATTCTAGTAACCTCCAGGGGCTATTCAAGATTCACTGAACTAGTAGGTGAGCTCGCGGGGCTCAAACCTAACGTTGTTGCTAACACGAACCCTAACAAGAGCCGTGCTTCGCAGAATCTACCATCGGATCGGAAACGCGACCCACTGAAAAGACCCGGCGAGAAACTCAGAGGGATCTATGTCTGTGGGTTAATTTACTCGCCGAGCCCTTCGTCGCAAGTGACGGGTTCGACGATAGCGACGACCGGGTGATTTAAGGGCAACACTCACTAGACTATAAAATTGAAATTTCGACATCATGTCATAAGGTGGGTGGGCGGCATTCATGTTGTGATTTCCATGGACTCCAGTAACCACTTAGTGAGCCGTAAGCTCGATCAAAAAATATCGTAAAAATATTTTCAGTCTACAGTATTTTACTCCCGTAATAGCCTGGAATATCTTTACAACGGTCTAAATTGGTTTACGTATTTCGCTTAGAATTGTAAATGCCGACAACTCTAATAACGTCGACATTAAAAACTGTGTGAACTGTAAATCTCTCTTAATAGCTCGAATTTATTCTTCTAATCATCGCTTATACAACAACGCGTGAGAAGAGTAACACAAGAGTAACAGTGGGTCTGAGATACGTACAGTTTAAAACTTAAAATCCTTCACGATCATCCAAATGGCTTCCATAGTATTCGATAAAAAGCCAAAAAAATCGACTAATACGGTGAAGCCATTGTCATATAGAGAGAAGTTCATTGCATTCGTACAGGCCTTTCAAGTACAATTATTTTTAAAAATCTTGCCTTAATTTTTTTTTTGTTTTCAATTATTCTACACTAGCGACCCGCCCTCGCTTCGCTTCGGAAACTGTAATTTATTATTGATTTCTCCACTATTTAATGGATGTTATTATACATATAAACATTCCTCTTCAATCTCTCTAACTATTAAAAAAATTGCATCAAAATCCGTTACGTAGTTTTAAAGATTTCAGCATATATAGGGACAGATATAGGGACAGAGAAAGAAACTTTGTTTTTACTATCTATTGATATTTATTTGTCTTAAAAATACATCAGAGCGAAGTTTTCAGTTTAAAAACTTCTCCTATTGTTGTACAACGGTATAAGTTTAATAAATACAAAATAATGATGATTCCTTTTTCGCTTTAACAAAGTACTGTTCTCGCAATCTTAAATGACATATTCATCCAAATGTAGGTCACATTATTGTACCTACTTCTTTGCACAACATTTACTTAAAATAAACTAAATCGTGTGGAGCGCCCTCGAAACTTACCATATTAGTCCTTTATTCGGCGATGTTGCAGTACTTACGAGTTCTCAACTGTGCGTGAATATTACTCTTCCGGATACAAGCCTTCGGGAGTCAAAGTTGAGGTGAATATCCCGCACGATGGGTATGATTGGCGGAAACTTCCTAAGTGATTTTGTTCGACAAACTTTGTTTTATGCTTTCAAGATTACAATATATTTCTTATATAATCTTATATATGATTGATCTATTGCATTTATTTTTGAAGGAGTGGCGAGGATAGTCGATGCTATCTCCACCAGGGAATGTGTCTGGACTAAAAGTGAGATTGGATAGAGATTGGAGAAACTATACTGATTTCTAAAACGCTCTAAATTATTTTGTAAATTTCATTCAATTTCATTTTGTAAAATTCATGGAACTTTTGCCAAGAAAATCCCTCATTTTAAACTCAATTTGCGAGACCTAGCATGTCCAATCAGTTTCTTACCTCAAAACTTTAAATTTTCTCGATTCTCAGAATTTTATTAGTACATTTTCATTAATTCTTCAGTACACGTGCATCATTTAGAGGTTGATGATTCCCACTTCCGTTTGCCCGCGATACCCTACAAGTGACCCCTGGGTGATGCCATACGTGAGCCGATAACACAGCCACTAGGACCTTGTCCGACTGGCTGGCGACCACCTTCCAACTTGACAGCCGCCAAATAGCTTAGCTGTGTTCCGGCGTATGGGTTGGAAAGCCAGTTCTATTCTTTTCTCTTCCTTGTTCGGTGAGACTCTTGGTGATGTCTGAAACATGCGGGGCAGACGTGTCTTCAAGCTCATGGGCCGTAACCTGTTGACGGGAATATCCTCTATACCAGAGCCACTACTTTTCAAAGTGCTGAAGCGAATAATAAAATCTCCCAAAGTATCTCAAGGATCGCCAGCTGAGCAGGAAGCGACAGTACGGACAGTTTCTGCCACGGTTGTTCAGCCTTGGAAAGCAAAACTGAGACTGTCGCTGTGAGCTTTAATATTGCGAAGGCCTTTGATAAGGCTTGGCATAGATTAGAGCTTTTTTCGAAGCGTCATGCTTGAGAAAAGATCTAAGCTTGTGTCTGAAGTGGAGAGCCCTCTGCGGCGGGTCTCCGAGTGTCGTGAATTGAACATAGTTCAGATCGATCCATTGAAGACACAGTATTGCGCGTTCACTGCGAAGAAGTGCCCTTTTGTCAAAGCGCCGCAATTCCAAGGAGTGTCCTTGTAACCTGTCACAAGTATTGTATACTTCACGCCTAGACAAAGACTTTTGCTTTACGAAGCACGAATCCAGCCTTGAATTTGTATATATCCGTGCTAAATATACATAGTTACATACGTAAGTTTTAAGTATTATTTTTTTTGTTCAGGAGGAAATCGCCGGACTTCCGCCTTTTTCTGGGGATACTGGGTGAGGTATGTCAGAGTCGAATTGTCTAAAACCTCCTGTCGCTCAACAACTAACGTCCAAACCTCGCATGAGACAGAACTCATGACAAGGCAAAGGGGGTAAAGTGAAGCGTTTAGTGCGGAGCACATCTCTCCCATCACCCTCCCCCTCGGGACGCCGGACTGGCGGTCGTCGGCGCCACGACCACCAGCCCTCTCGGTCGGCAGACCGAGAGCCCGCCTAGATGGCGCCGGTTAGAGTGGGTTACCCTTCGGAATAACCCGCTGGGCCAGAACCAGCGTGGGTCGAGGATAGCCGGCCTTCCATCACCCGGATGCTCTTGCGTAAAACGCGTGCAGAGCAGCTTGCACGTCGTCTTCTTAGGCCCCCCTCGCCGGTCCCCAGACTGACATGTGAGGGGGACCCGAAACACTTAGAGGGCCAGGGCTTGGGCGAGATCCGCTTCCATGGCCCCCGCTCGACGCCGGCGGGATTGTGCGTCTCTCAAGCGCCCCGCCGCCTCCTTCTGCGAGATGGTGCACTCGCAGAAGTCGAGCATCGCCTTCCACGACTCGTCGTCGCCGAGCATCGATGCCACAGGTTTTAAGTATAGAAGAGAATTTCTTTTTTCTACCTTTCTCCGTTAATATCCGGATTCATACACACCAGCTGTCAGAAAGATTAGCTCGTCAACGATAAGACCTCCTTTTGTACTTGCTCCATATTTTCATTATTATTTAACAGGTTATTTAGAAGTCTCAAGATTTCAGTCGACGGTGAAGTACTTGCTTATACAGATAAATACATTTAATTGGGTAAACAAATAGGGGTTTAACAGCAAAAATAATGAGTTAGAAGTAGTACGAAGAATACAAAACACTTGGAATAAATACTGGAGTATGAAAGAAATATTTAAAAGCAATATGAGCAACGAAACCAAAGCAACGAATAGATGTCTTCTACCATACCTAACTTACGCTGCCCAGAACTGGAAATTTACTAGTAGAATTAGGAACAAAATCATTAGCTGCCAACGAGGCAACATCGGTTTTCGTTGGAGGAGGCCTTCACTCGAGAGGTAATAAGCAATATTAAAAAAAGAAAATAATAAGAATTGTTAATTATTGGTTGCAAGAAATAAACAGGCATTTTATGTTTTATATGATTTTATTTTTATTTTTATTTATTTAGATTTTACATTTATATTATTATTTACATTTTATTTTTTATTTATTTAGAAGTCGTGGCCTAAAGGATAAGAAGTCCGGTTCAATGGTATCGAGCGATGCGTCTGTGTCGGTATTGAAATCCCGAGTCAGGTCTCAATTGTTTTCAATCTAATAAGATACGTCTTAACAAATGTTCGCGATGACTTTAACAGTGAAGGATAATCATCGTGTCATAGAAAACAAACTCTCAAAAATTTTAATTTGTCTAATGACTGTTGGCATGTCGTCTTGTGAGGCCGCATGGCTATGTACCACAACGCTGCCTCTTTAACTTGAAACTCATGTCTCAAGGTAGATGGCGGAATTAACGTTGTTGATGTCTATGGGCTCCGGTGACCTCAAATACTAGGTAAGTTCTGAGCTGGTCCACCGATCTAAGCAATAAAAAAATCTACATAATCAGGCTATTGCTCGCACCAAATCATTCGTAAACCATCCAAACCGATAATAATATCGTGATTATAATTTGGCAGGTCAAAGCGATCGTTCCGTATTCACAGGTATAGAAGATATCTGTTATTAATTGTCATTCAGAATTATCAGTCAGAACACGTAGATGGCATATCGAAACGCACACAATCAAAGCGTCGCGTCGATGAGAACCGTATTCTGTTTCTTTTACGGTGCGTGTACGACTGTCGTGTCTCGAAGAAAGCCTCAGTGCTGACCTGGCGGCCGTCGCGATCGCACCGGCCCGCCGACAATGTGGCTGACTTTGTGACTCAAGTGTGGTGAATTTGTGTTCAAGAGCAGTGCCCGTGCGTTAACCCCAACCCCTGATAGTGCCTAACCGGATTTTTTTTAAATACAGAACGCCCGCGGCGTACTAAAGGTGGGTTCGGTAGTATGCTAAGTTCGTTTCCCATTATCTAGACGTATCACTAGTGCTGCGCTCAGTCGAGTGTTAATTTAAGGTAATGTGAAAGTTGTGACGATCGATCGTTGAGTTCGAGGAGTCAGTGATGTTGACACACTTTTGGTTCAGGTGTGGTAGCTGGCAGGTGGGCGCGCCGTCTTCGTGTCAGTTACGCGTATACGACCAAAATTCCATTCTTGTATTACCGCTTTCCGGCAACTTTCATCTCTCAACAGATCCGGAGGTGACGTTCCGTAAGAACACTTTGAAATTCACCTTGACATTTGCTTTGATGTCAACTTACGAAATAGTCATTCGATATATGAATAAATATTACAAACTTGGCATTCACACGATTGGTTTGGTCACCAAACGGAAGACTTCAACGCGCACTGCACGCTTTCTGAATTGAGCTTTTTTTTTACAGGATCCACAACGAAATCATTGGTTTTTTAAACAGTATTTGGTTTTTGAATTAAAAGATCTTGTATTTTCTTATCAACCTGTTTATCAATCACCATAAATTTCTATTAAAACACCACGTTTATAACACGTTATGACGAACTTATTTAACGGTTTTTTTTATTTTGTTTTTCATTAACCGAAATCCACTTTTACGAAATCAGCCAAATAGAAACATAACCAACGCTTTCAACCTTAACCTTTTGGCCTTAACAAGCAGACTGTTTTTTTTCTTTCGGACACAATCATTGATTGTGAATTTTCGTTCGTTTTATACGGAAATATGAAGGATACGTGAGGCAAGGTAAACGGGGACAGCGCTAAGTGACGCAGTGGAACCGGTCTTACCTCACCCCGCGCTCCTCTGATTGTCAGTCGCGAGACAATCTGCCTGAACGCCTTCCTTGCCTCTCATCTGCATTTTAAGAAACTAATACCACAATTATTTATTCGTATATAACTCAAATAGTTATTTAATTCATCTATACTAATATATAAATCTACAGTGGTCTTTACGGATGTTCCGTTATAACTACTGAACCATGCATCCGATTAACTTGAAACTTGGTATCCATGTAGAAAATACATGTACTTAATGAATAGGCTAATATTTATTTGAGTGTTGAACTCCCTAATAATAATGACAATAAATAATAATGTTAATTTTAAATGCCCAGCGAAGGGGGCCAGTGCGGCTAGTATTATATGTAAAGGGTATATGTATATATTGTCTATAATAATGTATTGTCTATATTACATAGAATTTCTATTAATTAAACGGTTGTCTGGAAGAGATCGCTTTTAGCGATAAGACCGCCTATTGTACAAACGTGTCTGTTTTTTGACTGTTTTTAATGTAAATTGTGTTTTGGTGTGCAATAAAGTGTATTCTCTCTCACTCTCTACCACGTTATTAGAAACGCATATTTCTTTTCTTCAAGAACGATAACGCGCCACATGCGGCTTAAGCGTTGAAAACTATTCAACTGTAAAAATACTGGGTTCTGTTCTCCGACTAAAATGTCAGTAAAGCAATAAAGAATCCAACCACCAATGAGGGTGGTGATTTAAAATCAAATTAAATTAAATTTTCATTTCTGAATATTTATTTACATATTTTATAGCAGCTAAAGACCTGATTAGCGATCGTAATTATTGTGAATACTAGTAGTAAATAAAGTTGATTGATAAGATTAATTTATACTATTTTGAGGTTTAAGTCATCAAACGGACTTTTACGTTATATTTTTTACACGATCGTCAATAATTTAATATCAAATTGAAATATCAACAAATAGCACTTTAGTCATTCGTGACGATAGCAACTGTATTTTATTCAAAACGTCAGAAATTATTAAATGAAAATAATAAAAGCGATATTAAGCACAGTTTACATACTAAAATTATGTCAAACAACACCTTTTGTCTTATCTCTTGTGTTAATGGTTCAAAAATGGATTGATTAGAAATCAACGTAAGCAAATAACAGCTTCATATATATGTAGATACATATCTACTAAGTAAAAGTGTTTCATATTTTGTTCTAAATTTTAACGATGTCAAAATTTGAGTGCCACCCCAGAGGCCATTGTTGCAATATTATTTGGATACTTCAATTTAATGTTTATGTAACTATTTTGATATTTTTCCTTGAATTTCGCTCACACACTTAATTTGGTTTTACAGTTTTTAGCTTTTTTTTCCTACCTATGCTGATAGCCTTGAGAGGCTATTTCAGCTTCGCCCTAACGTTTGTAGGTGAGCTCGCGGGGCTCAACCGGAGAGTTGCTAACACTGACCCTAGCAAGAGCATTGCTTCACAGAATCTACCATCGGATCGGAAACGCGACCCACTGAGAAGATCCGGCGAAAAACTCAGTGGGCTGTGTCTATGGGTTAGTTCGCTCGTCGAGCCCTTCGTCGCAAGCGACGGGTTCTACGAGGACGGTGACCAGAGTTTTTAGCCTTGAATTAAATGAAATTTATCCTTTTTTTTGTGGTTTAATATCAGTATCTTTCAAACCAGTTCTTTTTTTAACTCGACCATTGGATCTACTATAATTTCTAAGAGTACTTATCTTTCAAACCAATTTTTTTTAACTGATAAAATTTCTTCTATTAGTCCTCCACTACCGCCGATTTTAAATGTGTTTTTTTAAATGTTCATTTGGAATACTCAGTTGTATTTAATAAGATCGCGGAATATTTTTTCGACACTAATTAAAATTTCATTTCAAATTAGTCTGTTTTCAAATTTTCAAGACGTCTTTCGCCGTCCAGGTCGTATTCTATCTTCAAATAAAATAAAAGTACACAAATAAAATTATCTATATATTAATACGTAAAGTAGAAACTTTGTGCCCCTTTTTACGAAAATTGCGCGAACGGAGGAGTATGAAATGTCTCACACTTATAGAGAATACAGAGAAGCAGTGCAGAATACAACTAATATTTTTTTAATTGTGCATAATAAATTCAGTAAACCAATAAAGAAAACATCACACACACTACCATGTGTTTGACACATACGCGCATATATATTTATTGTTAAAGTCTGTGGTCAAATGGAGAATAGATTAATATGATTAAATGTAGAGGTATAGTCTTTGACAATAGAACCATAACAATGTCCAAACTTATAATTTCAATTAATTATAGTATAATTTCGACTACAGAGGGACCACTAGTGTTAATAGTTACGTTATATGAATAGATTTTGCATCCATACGATATAAAAACCAGGCGACAATAGCATCACATTCCAAGTACCTACTAAAAGCGTTTCTTTATACTTTGACTTAGTAATTATACATCAGACCTGTATGGTGGCCACCTAACGACAATCCTAGTTCCGAATTCAATGTTAATGCTGTCAATTTTATGTACTGAAGCGTTTAAAACTATCTTGTATTTTCTAACTGGTTTAAGTATTTATTTCATTCCTACTTTTACTTTCGGGTATAGACCAGAAAATCGTTATCATTGTGCCAGTTTCAAAAATTACCTGTACAACTTTTTTCCTACCTATTCGTTGGTAACCTAAGGATCTTATTACAAAATTATGCGTGGACGAGTAGGTGAACTCACGGGCTTAGTCTGAGAGAATTTGCTAACACTATCCCTAGCAAAAGCGGTGCCTTGCAGAATCTACCACTACGACCTCGAATCGCGACCCACTGAGAAGATCCGGCGAGAAACTCAGTGGGCTGTGTCTATAGGTTAGTTCGGTCGTCGAACTCGACATTCGACGAGGATTTGCAGTAACCAGTATTTGGGGAGCCTAAAAGGACCTAGAATGGATCCAGGGGATACGACAAGAACTTGATGTCTCCTAAGTATATTGTTAGATAAATAAAAACTATTATATATTATCAGCTACCACGGAATGTATTTTTCGAGAAAGGCTATTTAACTATATATACTGCTTTGGAAAATTACGATTAATATATTAGAGCCATAAATAAAATTTAATAGCTTTGAATTCCTAAAAAGCATAAAAAAAAATTTTTTATACCTACTTATATCCAAGGCCGTATTCCATCTGAGCAAACTTGAAACTACCAAACAGTAAACATTTACAAATTGTGAACCTAAGGAAATCGTTAACCATACATTCCATACCGCCATTCGAATAAATACATTTGATTACGTCCCCAAATTAGGAAGTGAAAGTAAAATACTTATTTACAATCGGCAAATTTTCACTACTCATTGGCATCTGGTTAATACCTGACCCGCATGAAGCGTTGTAAGTTACCTGTTAATTATCCGTGGGTAGTTGTGAACGTAAATTACGTAAGCACAAACACGCTTTCTTTGGTTGAAAAAATTGGTTGTCTATAAAGTCGGTTTACGGACGATATTTTTACTTGATAACGTCATAAAGGGACATTGATGAAAAATTGCATACATTTATGAATTGAATTGAAATATTATCACTGAATTCTCATTATTTTGTAGAATACAAAGGATTTCATTGAAAATTATAATTTTGTCGATAAATTAACGCTTGGGCTAATCGTGCCTCTCTATCGATTGTTTCGCGCTCTCGCTTGCACGCTCGGGTTCAGGCGGAACGTGACACTTTTTCGTGCATGCAGACGGTGTTCATCAATTTATAAGACGTTATCACGTCAAAAATACAATAGTATTTTCCTGGGGAAACTATTTTGATTTCATGATCTTATATTTTATTCAATATTGTGCTTGATTAATAACATAGTAAAAATAACCGCTCAAGCAAGTCTAAGATATGAGTATAGAATTTATTAATTTGCATAATTAATGGTGGTATGACATATTTCAATTTTTTTTTAATTAAATTAAAATGATATTTCTGAAGGGTGGTAACAATTTAATATTACATCAGACTTAGCCATTGAATTAACTTATTTCAAACATAAATTCCAGATCTTTTCTCACGGCGTTATTAATTCAATACACGAATTTGTGATTCATAAAAACCATAAATCTTATAATCAACTCGTGACGGATTCTAAAAAACATTTACATCTCAACATATAATAACTCCCACGGCTCACGATCACCACACAATTGCTTAAATGTCCATACTTCACTTATATAACAGTGGATTGATACCGCAATGAATTTAGTTAGCAAACGGTTACTGCTCCGTTAGCGTTAAGGGGGTCAGGCTCGCGTGCGCACACTTTCAACACGAGCTGGTTAGAACGCGACCTAAAACGCTGCATGCCTTCGAGTGAGGCAGACTAGAACAACGTTCTTTGTGAACCTGGAAAATTTATACATACATATAAGACCGTCAGCGCAAAAGTAGCCTAAGCTTATCACAGTCAGTATGGAGGTAAGCCGGTCACTGTCCTGGTCGAACCCGTCGCTTGCGACGAAGGGCTCGACGAGCGAATTAAACCATAGACACAGTCCACTGAGTTTCTCGCCGGATTTCTCAGTGGGTCGCGTTTCCGATCCGGTGGTAGATTCTGCGAAGCACTGCTCTTGCTGGGGCCAGTGTTAGCAACACTCCGGGTTGAGCCTCGTGAGCTCACCTACACGTTAGGGTGAAGCTGAAATAGCCTCTCAAGGCTATCAGCAAAGGTAGGGGAAAAAAATGGAGGTAATGAGGTTTGAATTTACTTTTGCACTGCTTCGTAAGCAATAATAAAACGCGCGAAAATAATGTTTACAATCTGTTATCTATGGGTGAAACTGGAGATAGGCCAGCTTTCCATCAACATTTATTATGTTTCAAATTAATTGCAATATAAGAAAGAACACAAATATAAAAAATTGTGGGTTAGGCCAATTTTACGCTGACGACCTCAATTATAGAGAACTAAAAGGCTTCAAACGCCATTTCGCTTAATACACGAAATTTATCTCTGTAATAATTAAAGGAGCGTTCTATTTGGTATTAGCATCACCAGTATTTAATTGAACTTCAATTAAGTTTACTCCTGTTTCAAATAGCTGAAAAAGTTATTTTGTTATGATATTTTTTTCCAAATTTTAAACTTTAAATAGCTCTCCTGTAAAGTTGTGAAAATGTCGCTTAAAACAATGAATAGCCTTTCACCCATCGATATATTTATTATCTTTATTAAAAATCGTGTGTTTTCATGGTAATATGTAATGTATGTATATGTAACTAATATTGAATACACCGAAAGTTTTCTTAGTGTTTTTTTTAATTCACCTAAATTAATAGAAATCTTACAGATGCGCAATATGAGCACCGTTGCTCAATTTGATATCAAAGTTTAAATCGTATTTTTATTGTTTAAATTTTCAATTAAAAGCAACAATAAAAATGGGAAATTAGTTGGAAAATAAGGCTAAGAGAATTAAACATTACAGATAAAGAAAAATTCGTAGAACAGCTCGAAAAGATGGATTGTAAATTCTGATGGCCGAATATAAAAGTATCTTACTTAATGTTAAATATCTCCATGATCATCTTACCAATTCTGATGTTATGTGGTTCTAAAATCTGAGCTATTGAAGTAACTGATATTTGAAGACGATATTGCAGACTGTCAAAATCATATTATGATTTATTATTAATTGCCTAAACTATAATAAAAAGACACTAAGAGAAAACTAAGAAGAAACGTGAAGACTTCTTGTGATTTAATAATGTTTTTGGCGCACCTAATAGTCGCCAAGAATCTATTTACAAAGTTTTCAGTGGTATTTTATATTTCTTGGAAGCCCAAATAATTGTTAAGATCTTTATGGTAATTCACGACTGTCTATTCTGCCTATTTCTGCCGTGAAGCAGTAATGCGTTTCGGTTTGAAGGATGGGGCAGCCGTTGTAACTAAACTTGAGACCTTAGAACTTATATATCAAGGTGGGTGGTGCATTTACGTCGTAGATGTCTATGGGCTCCAGTAACCACTTAACTCTAGGTTAGCTGTGAGCTCGTCCCCAATCTAGGGAATAAATAAAAACGACTTATGCGGCAACAGAGGAAATTAAGCACTAAATAGCTAAAGCACCTATAATAATATCAGCGCATAGCTCATTCCTATAGACAAAATGTATACCTGATACTACATTACTAAACTTCGTCGTAGAGATCCTTCATCTCCTTCTAATGCTTACGTTGGAGAGAGAACGGAGATTTTTTGGGCAGACGCGTCACCTATAAGGAGCTTGGCAGAAATACGGACTATACTTGCCCAAATCATTTTGAACGCAAAAACGGTTTTTGTCATTCTCGTCATTAGATGATTCTATTTTAGACTGTTACCTTAAATTTCGTTCCTGCTAAATAAGGTCCTGTGGCGCAATGGATAACGCGTCTGACTACGGATCAGAAGATTCCAGGTTCGAGTCCTGGCAGGATCGTTGACTTCCTTTTTTTATTTTAAGATAGACCATTTATTTTGTCGGCGTCTACCCATTTACATTGTTTATTTTACGAGTATACTGCATACCAGTGTTGTGAAAGTTTGAAGCTAGCAATAAATTCATTAAATTTGCAAAAACACAGATCTAGTTTAAAATTTATTACATACAGTGATCTCATTGCACGTAATATTAGATAGAAAGTTGAAAACTGACCATCAATTAGTCGTGTCAATTAAATTGATCATTGTGAACATATACACGAATAAGTATTAAAATATGATCTTGTACCAATAAAATTTCCCAAAAATGTTGATGAATGTAATTAGGGATATCCGAGAACTGAAATGTGAGTTTTCACAAAATATCAATGATTTCTATTATCGTTACACTACTCACTACAAATTAGCCTTAAGCAAGCTAAAATATTTCATTATTTAGATAATTATGAAAAACTATCTCAGTCTAGATTAAATACAATTCCTTAATGTCGGACCGGGTCATTGTCGGTCTTAAATCAACTACAAATAACCGCATTCTAAGCCTACAAAATTTCTGACATACCAAACTTTCAAATCGTGATTTCAATAGCTATTTGTTATGTAAACGATTCCTAAGCGCGTTGAAGTATTCGCCACAATGGCCACTAGTCTCGATACAGACTAATCTGCATGTCTTCTCAAATTCAAATCACACTGTTTAAGAAACATTTTGTATCGTTGTAACGGTTGACCCATGAGCCTCGTGTCCTCATTAAGAATGACTGTTATAATTTGATGTTCGTTTTTAACAGTTTTTACATGTGATACAGAATTTTATTTGCGCTTCATCAAGCACGTTCTTGTTTTATTTATTGCCTTATTTAAATTATGTTTTTGTATTTTGTATGACGACTGCCCCAGCCTTCAAATTAGTACTCATGGCAGTTTCCTGACAAAAATAGGCAGCTGAGTAACAAGCGAACACACAATAACCCTAACACCTACATATTATTGAACTATATAGTAATACGTGAAGCAAAAACTTTGTATCCCTTTTTACGAAAATTGCGCGGACGGAGGAGTATGAAATTTTTCACACTTATAGAGAATATAGAGAAGAAGTGCACAATGCTAATATTTTTTTTAAATAATATATAATAGATACATTAAATCAATAAAGAAAACATTACACACACTACATACCATGTATTTGACGCACACACGCATGCATACTATTTATTGTCAAACTTTTGTTCTTGGCGTCTGTTGTCAAATTGAGAATAGATAAAATATTGTTTGCTTTGTTAATATTTTTTATAGTGGCGAAATTTGTGATTATAGAAGTATAAAATACAATCATAATAGTGTACAAACTTACAATTCCAATTAATTATAGTCGAATTTCGACTACTGCGGGACCTCTAGTATTATTGAATACATCTACATCTAAGACATTTATAGTGACCACAAAATTAACAAATGTGTACTGTGTAAAATAATAATGTATGTTTGTTTATTTTGCAATTGTAACGCTAACCACGACACGGGCACGTAACTTATTTGTTTAACTGAATATTGGTTTACTTAAAATGCGAAATGAAAATCTTAAAATGCTTGCACGACATTATCATTAACACAGCAAGGTACTTGTATGAAAGGGGATTGCCCACTCTCCATAGTGTGCTAGGCCCAAGATGGACATCAAATATTACTATAAAAATGTACTGATTCAAATTGTTAAATGTATTGGATATCTAAAAAATATATTGAAATTGACGCCACTATTATAAAAAATATAATAAAAATAAAAACTCGTTTTGAGGTTAATTTTCTACATAAATAAGTGTCGGATTGTGAGATACTTCAAGAACTTTTCTTTTCTTAATGTTTAAGATGTTCCTAATGTATTTTTATCCAATAGGGTATAAAAAACACACTTAATTCTTTAAATATCTATATTTTCTTCATCTTCATACACAATTAGTATCATCTAAAAATAGCAAAGGAGAGCATATACACGGTTTTAAATCTCGGTCAGGGTAAAACCACAATTCACACAATGTTTTTAGTCGTAGTATGAAACGTTATTGATAAAAGTAAAATAAATCGAAGAAAAATCAAAACACATCCATTTTGTACGCAAGCACAACACCACAAGCAGCAAGCGAAGTGTCAGTCAATCAGATTAAATTCAGTGTTGTCAGTATAAAGAAAAATAATTACATGAAATTCATATATCGATTATTTTTTTAAATAACCGATAATTGATTTATATATATTTTTTTTTACGAGTACACATTATTTTTTATGTTTTTGTTTTAGTTGTACATATTTAAATAACAATACTAGTAAAGTTTTTTTTATTGCTTAGATGGGTGGACGAGCTCACAGCCCACCTGATGTTAAGTGGTTACTGGAGCCCATAGACATCTACAACGTAAATGCGCCACCCACCTTGAGATATAAGTTCTAAGATCTCAAGTATAGTTACAAGTTAAAGTCCAATGGTTATGTCTTCCATGTTATTTTATGTGCATAAAATTCATTAAAATCGATTGATTAATGATAATACTTAAAATGATTTATTTACATGTTTTATTTATATACTCAAAATATTTACTTTATACGTAAAAGGTTTTGAAGCTGGCAATATTTTTCCCGCAAAAATAAAAATCCTTGTTTTTTCAATAGAGTTACTTTTTTTAAACTACTTATTGTAAACTGTAGTGGCGCTTATTTGCAAGAAAGTAAATGCATATTTATTAATGACAAAATTAATGCACTAAGTATTTTTTCTATAATCTATTGTCCGCTTTGGGCCTAAAATGGGCCATCCCCTTTATTCAGATGAAGAACGTGAAAATAACAGAATGCACTTACACGCTTCGCTCTGACTACTGCAAAACAAATGAACCTCTTGTGAGTCCGCGCGGGTGGGTACCACCACCCTACCTATTTCTGCCGTGAAGCAGTAATGCGTTTCGGTTTGAAGGGTGGGGCAGCCGTTGTAACTATACCTGAGACCTTAGAACTAATATCTCAAGGTGGGTGGCGCATTTACGTCGTGGATGTCAATGGGCTCCAGTGACCACTTAACACCAGGTGGGCTGTGAGCTCGTCCACCCATATAAGCAATAAAAAAAAAGCGTCTTTATTTTATCATTTTGCCTGAAATCTTTACTCAAAGTCCCGACAATAACTCTAGTATATATCATCGTAATAAATTGAACAGTAGTATATGAAAATAAGACCATTAGTTAAATCCATACACGCGCAGTCTCTCGTACTTTGACAAAAACTACTGAAGTGTCAATAACAAGTACCAAAGTAGCAACTCTATCGATCAAACGTCGGTAGCGTATCAATCGCAGATACACAAACCTAATTTACAGTAAAGTTATAGTATTGGAAATGTTTGATTTATTATCATAGCAGTTGATGTTTTACTTGAACGATGCTATGCTAATAGGGGATGAGAAAAGAATTGGGCAAAAAAGGTCACATCTATATATTAATACGTGAAGCAAAAACTTTGTATCCCTTTTTACGAAAATTGCGCG
Organism: Bombyx mori; assembly: GCF_030269925.1. NCBI lineage: Eukaryota > Metazoa > Arthropoda > Insecta > Lepidoptera > Bombycidae > Bombyx > Bombyx mori. Next base: position 9,921,016 of record NC_085115.1, on the reverse strand, counting down.
GACGGAGGAGTATGAAATTTTCCACACTTATAGAAAATATAGAGAAGAAGTGCACAACGCTAATATTTTTTTAAAATAATGCATAAAAGATACATTAAATCAATAAAGAAAACATTACACACACTACATACCATGTATTTTACGCACACACACATGCATACTATTTATTGTCAAACTTTTGTTCTTGACGTCTGTTGTCTAATTGAGAATAGATTACTTAAATATTGTTTGTCTTTGTTAATATTTTTTATAGTGTAGTCTTGGCGGAATTTGTGATTAAAGAAGTATAAAATACAATCATAATAGTGTACAAGCTTACAATTCCAATTAATTATAGTCGAATTTCGACTACTGCGGGATCTCTAGTTCAATTTAAATCACAAACGATATCTTGAGTTTTTTGACAATGTTTTTAGTGAAACAAATTGGGAGCATTGTTAAAAATACCAAAAAACCTATAAGTATCGGATTCATATCATCTTCGAGTTAATCTAAAGTCAACGTCGCCAAACGACCTATTTTATGAGTATTATTTTTTTATTGCTTAGATGCATTTTTTTTGCATTTTTTTTGCTTAGATGGGTGGATGAGTTCACAGCCCACCTGGTGTTAAGTGGTTATTGGAACCCATAGACATTCACAACGTAAATGCGCCACCCATTCGCAGTATATTCGCAAAACTAGACCTATATACCTATAGATGTTACAATGAAATTTTATATTAAAATAAAATTCATCTCGTCGTGTCGGCTTTGTACCCGACTCCCTTCACAAGTGACCTTGTCTTGTTGCAAGGCAGTCGTTCGCCTCGATGGAATGTGACCGCAACTCAGCTTTGTTGACAAACCTCAATAAATTCCTTTAAGATAAGACACGCTGTTTTCATGTATTCTTTTCCGTAGTAATTCACATAATGCATGTAATGCATATCACCTTTTGAGCCGTATCAAAAAAACGAGATCAAAGAATATGTTTTGCTCTCAAAAGTGAAGTAAAGAATATAGACTGGTGGTAGGACCTCTTGTGAGTCTGCGCGGGTAGGTACCATCACCCTGCCTATTTCTGCCGTGAAGCAGTAATGCGTTTCGGTTTGAAGAGTGGGGCAGCCGTTGTAACTATACTTGAGACCTTAGAACTTATATCTCAAGATGGGTGGCGCATTTATGTTGTAGATGTCTATGGGCTCCAGTAACCACTTAACATCAGGCGAGCTGTGAGCTCGTCCACCCGTCTAAGCAAAAAAAATATAGACATTTTAAACAATTCAAACATTGCATCCATATTGGATTTCGTCATTGCAAAATTAACTTAAATTCTTCAATGAATAACAAATACAAATCTAAATCCGTACACACGCTATCATAAATACCAATTAATTCATTGTCTATAGCTAGAATGTCGAATGGCGGCCTCAGCTGAAAATGTCGTAATGTTGCCAAATGAACTAGTCAAGTGGGAGTCGAAAAGCCTGCGTCTAATGTACCTACGCAATAACTGACAAAGCTTTTGTATTATCAAACACGTACCAATGTATTATATGCATTGCGTTTAATTGTGATACTCATGAAAATATATTTTCGGGAACTGAACGAAGATGCTGTGACAATAACGAAGGATAACTAAGACGAATAACAATGAAAACGTGAGATTAAGCCGTAAAAGTAGTTTTAATTATATCCACGGCTCGTGAAAACCGAAATATATCGTAAATACTACTACTACTGTATTGTCATTGTTTTGTATCCCGAATTAAGTGCAGTAAAGACTTTTATTAGGCATTGTCGGCATTAACGGCCGTCTGGTGTAGTAGTAAGTGACATGGTCACTACACAAGGAGGTCGCGGGTTCGAATCCCGCCAAGGGAAGATATTTGTATGATAAATATAAAATGTGTTTTCCAGGGTTATGGATGTATATTAAATATATGAATGTGTATAATAAAAATCTTACATTTATTTCCGTTATCTGGTACCGGTAACACAAGTTCTTTACGAACTTAGTACGGGACCAGTTAACTTGGCGTGATTGTTAGTAAATATTTATTTATAGTGACTCAAGACCATAATGTTTGATTTATTGTAGATGCTAAAAATTATTCACGCTTAAATTTTCAGCGAAATCTGCTGTCTTACTGTATCTTAGGCTTAAAACTTACTCACCACATTTGCCGGCGAACAAAAAAATGGCACACCCAAAATCGTACTTGCAACATACAACAAACGAAATGATTTCCATTTTTATCGGCCGAAAATCAATACAGATAGAATAAATAATAGTACGAGTAGTTTCTTTCTTTTTTTTTTTGCTTCTGTAATTCATTCTTATTCTCAGTGAATGCGTCAATAAAAACCGTGAATTCAGTCTCACGAATTCAAATGAGACTGCGAAGATTTTCGTATCGGGATCCGGAGAGTCGGAACGCAGAAAAAAAACTGTATTGGCGGAACGTTTTCAGCGGTCGTGAAACGAACGGTTGTTACGGAATGGATATCGTGAAATCGAATATCGGACCGGTTATCCGGCCCGGTTGATCTCACTGGCGAAACGAGCTTCTGATAATTTGAGGTTTTGACTAAACGTGTTTTCCGCTTTGGTTCTTTTTATATCAAAAAGGTTCGGTAAACCTTTTCGCTACTGTCGCGAGTTACTAAATATTTTATTTTGCTATTTTATTTTATGTTCTTTTCAATTAAATTTAGGAAATACTTTAATACGTTTAAATGTATTAAAGTATTTATTTGAATAAAAATAAAAACTTTACTGTCAGCTCAGATTGCGTGAGTTAATCTAAAAAAAAATTTAATCCTATAATAAACTTAATGATTTTTCATTCAGGTCAACAACAGAAACACGTGCGACGAATGTTTTCTTGTCTATACTAATATTATAAAGAGGAAAGATTTGTTTGTTTGTTTGTTTCGAATAGGCTCCGAAACTACTGGACCGATTTGAAAAATTATTTTTCCATTAGAAGCCGACATTGTCCCTGATGAACATAGGCTACTTTTTTTTATTTATTTTTTATTTTATTTTTTTGGTTTCATGTGCGTTTTAATGTTTCCGAAGCGAAGCGAGGGCGGGTCGCTAGTTTTTAATAAATCGGAAAAAAAATACCGCGACTCACGTAACATTACGTTGTACTTGATTTCACAGTTAAGTAACCACAAATAATATAGCACAGAATCATGTCTACACACCGTATACCCACGGTAGGTAGGGGCCGAGGTCACCTAAATAATACAAAATTACTTAATTTTAAGTTAAATTCTTCATCATCATATTAACAAACGGGCTTCAACTATTAAATATAGAGTTATTTCATAGAGTTTGTGAGAAAACTTCATCAAGTAAGCTATTTAATATTTTATTGAAATAAATCAATTTGCATTGTCAAAATGAACTAACTACATGCTCTTAATGCGCGATTTAATTTTATATTTCAATCATGAATTAGCGCTGCCGTAAGAATATATGTAGAACTTTTTTTTTTATTGGTGGTGGACGAGCTCACACCCCACCTGGTGTTAAGAGGTTACTGGAGCCCATAGACATCTACAGCGTAAATGCGCCACCCACCTTGAGATATAAGTTCTAAGATCTCAGTATAGTTACAACGGCTGCCGTACCCTTCAAATCGAAACGCATTACTGCTTCACGACAGAAATAGGCAGGGCGGTGGTACCTACCTACCCGCGCGGACTCACAAGAGGTCCTACCACCAGTAAAAAGTAAAAATTCAATTGAAGTTCTCAACTTACCCTACAAAGTTAGTTATTAAAATAACACAATACCCTGCTTCAAATCATGGACAAGCCCGGAATTAATATCTAGATGTAACGCAATGAGAATCGAACTTAGTGTTAGCTGATTTTTAGTCACAGAAAAATCTGACACGCGATGAATGCGAGTTAAACAAATATTCTCACGTCTACATTACCCGATAACAGCTTCTCGAAGACGTGACTACCATGCCGCATACGTGTTGTTGCCGCTTAAAATTATAGTCTGCCATTTGGATCATAAGTCAAGAAGAGACATCAATAACGTCACTAGCTAGCTATTCAACCTTGACAGAAGAATTTAATGATTATTAAATTATGCTTATGAATTTAAAATGGAATTTATTATGATTCAACAAACGTCTGTGTTCTTGTATCTATCTAGTTATCAGTACAAAGATGTTCACTGTTGAACATATTCCTCCACGAAGTTTCACCATAACCATTACCTACCTACGCAGGTTTAATTCTAGTGCCCAACTAAATGAAATTAAATGACAAAATTCTTAAACTGCTTGGATTAGTCATAAAAAAACCATAATAGAGAAAAAGTATTTTTTTATTGTTTAGATAGGAGGACGAGCTCATAGCCCGCCTCAAGTGGTTACTGAAGCCCATTGACATCTATAACGTAAATGCACCACCCATCTTGAGATATAAGTTCTAAGGTCTCAAGTAATTATAGTTACAACGGCTGCCCCACCCTTCAAACCGAAACGCATTTTTGCTTCACGGCAGAAATAGGCAGGGCGGTGGTACCTACTCGCGCTGACTCACAAGAGGTCCTACCACCAGTAATTACAAAAACTATAATTTTGCCGGTTTGATTTTTATTACACGATGTTATTCCTTCACCGTGGAAGTCAATCGTGAGCATTTGTTGAACAGTTATTGTGGACATAAATAAATAAATTTCTATACCAAGTAATAATCACGCTATTCCAAATAACTTTCTTTCTAGACCTACAGATTTAACAAGTCATAAGCCGCTTATTATTCTACAGTCGCCTGAGGGGGCTCCTTCAGAATAATAAATGTTAACACTACATAGCCATTCGGCAAAGAAACTGCCGATATCGCCACAGCACTCTCTAACGGCCGTTGAATACAAAATAATACTTAAATATCTTATAATGTAATAACCTCGTACTTATGTTTTTGTCCACGTAGATCGTAGTTATATGGGATCGTGTATAAACGTTTAAGATTGAATAAAACGGATACTACTTCTGCTTTTAGGATTCATATTTTCTTCTTCTTTGTCCTTTTATCGTACTAAGTTTATTCAGCATATGTAATACCTATTTATGGAACGAAGTTCCTTATGGGACGATGCGGAGGAGTACCCTAACCGGGAAAAAACGTCCGTAACGTAAGATTTATTATATTTAGTTTGTTATCAACAGATGTCGCTGCACGTAAATTCAACAATTCCTCGAATAGAACTTTTTTTTTGTAATAAGGAACTTCGTTCCTCTCCGGTGTCCTACGACACCACATATCTTTTTTGCTTTGTATCCCCGTCCTGGCGTCCAACCCAGTGTAGAAAATAGAAACACGAGTGGTCGGCTACATACGTATGATACGTATTTTCCGAGCGCCATGTCCGTCTTCAAACGAAGCTTGTGGAGAGTACTTAACGGTAGGCAGCGGCTAGGCTCTGCTCCGGACATTGCTGACGTCCATTTGCGATGGTGATCATTCAGTATTCACCACCAGGTGGACCATATGCCCGTATGCCTACAAGGGCAATAAAAAAAACCTTATATAGCTTTACAAGATAAGTTCAGAAAAAAATCAATAATTAAATCTGCCTACACGGACTTGAGTACTATGTTAAAATAAACCATTCATAAATTGATTATTTGACTTCAACACATCTACAAGGAGACCTATAAAACTCAATGCTATTTATAATTGATCGCGTGACGACAAACACTTTCAAATTTTCAGTTATAAATTTGGTATAGCTCAAATCGATTTCAGATTTGGAACTAGAGTCTATTTTTGTTGGTGAACGAATCAAGACAAAAAAAAACACGTAAATCGGTTTTAAAAGTTACGATTAACTGTCTGTATTGTTGTTGGATACTTTAAATTTAAACAAAACTTATCTTTCTGAAAATTTCCTAAAGAAATTTGGAACTGAAATAGAATTTACTTGTGAAATTCGGCTACATTTTTTTGTTGCTGTTACTATAACAAATACGAATGGGGCCATTTATTGAAAACTATACAGAGTAAAAAGAAGTAACGAAAAGAAAGTAAAACAATTTACTTCACCTAGGGTGATATATGCTTCCTTAATGCCATAGCAAACTTTACCGCCGTTTCTAAAAATAACCACAGCTCTAAGAAGAACCTAAGAAAAAACCCAGCGGGCTGTCTTGTTTTCTTTTAATTTATTATAATATATAGCTGACTCGGCAGACATCGTAGTGCCTCAATCGATAAATAAAAGATCTATAAACTTTTGTATAAAATAAACTTAAAACAAACAAAAGGAATCCGTCCGATAGGGGACACATTAAAGGAACAACAAAATTGTTAATTTTATTTAATTCCGAGCATTTTTATATTTATTTACGTTTTAAACCTTCTCTGGACTTCCACAAGTAATTCAAGACCAAAATTAGCCTAATCGTTCCAGCCGTTCTCGAGTTTTAGCGAGACTAACGAACAGCAATTCATTTTTATATATTTTCTCTTTCTTTTTATAAAATAAATTCACTAAGTATGTTCTTTCAAGTCGAGGGAGGAAGTCGATCATTGAATTCCGCGTTGTACGACACAACAATGCAATACAAAACTCGTACTAAGTTTTACGAACTATGCGCTTGTCCCGACTCTTTGTAGATCTGCGCAATTCTCCTAACTGCCGAAAGTTCTAGACATTCTTGGACCTTATTGTACGTCTAACCGACTACGGGGGCTTGTTTTTCGAAATTAAATTTCTCAACGGTTCGAAGACTCTATTACGTAATACGATTAGTGTCGTGAAAATTAATAAAATCGCGAAAACCAATGGCTAATAGCTTTTGAGCTACTTCAATAGTTATATTATTATATGATAATTTACTGCCGTGAAGCAGTAACGCGTTTCGGTTTGAAGGGTGGGGCAGCGGTTGTAACTATACTGAGACTAGAACTTATATTTCAAAGGTGGGTGACGCATTTACATCATAGATGTTTATGGGCTCCAGTAACCACTTAACACCAGGTGGGCTGTGAGTTCGTCCACACAACTAAGCAATAAATAAATAAAAATTTGTAGTCAAATTTAATACGAATTTGTTCATAGATTTTTGCACACTAATTTCCACAATAGCTAACGAGAAATTAACCTCAGATCGTACTAGTATTGTTTTGACAATTTTACGACAAAAAAACATACCAATTTTAAAGCATATACATATTACACGCAATATACATAGTAGGTACATTGTCACATAGCTCTTAAAATAATGTGTCCCATGTTGTGGTACGCAGCGTCGGCTAAAGAACGCAACGCAACCTTATTTTTTTATGAAATCACAAATATAAACATCTAACACACTTTATCATTCGACAAAATTAAATCCTACTTCAGTACGTGCCAATTCATGGACAAGTACTAACAACGCTGTACATACTACTTATGTTTATATATACATGCAATCTTCTTATAAACTCTGCGACTTTGCAAGCAAGGTCAATTATTTGTCATAAATCAGCACTCATTTACTTTTGTTTATAATACATTTTACTTTGTAAGGCAATTTGATAAACAATCTCGTTATATTTTGTCAATTGTTGTGCGTGATAATATGATAATGTGTAATAAAATAATGTATTGTGAACCATGTGATTGTCAAAATACAAGCTCAAGTGCAAAAGGGTAATTGGCATTGATTTAAATAAAACTTTTGTTATTAGTATGAAGAGTATCATTGTTGAAAATTAAGACACAAAATTGGCTTTCAAAAAACACGTGAACTGAGGCTAAAGGAATGCGATGATCAACCATCTGACACATGGGAAAAACCCAACAGCTAGATAATGTTTTATTACTTGACACAGGCAAAAATAAAAGAGTTCGGTATCTTTTTCTCCGCAATTTTGAAACATTTTTTTTGTTTTTTTTTTTGGTATCTATTAACGAGTTTTAGTGTGATAATAAAAGATATTAAGGTAAAATTCTAAATTTACAAGAAAAACATACAAAACCATAACAAAGGACTAATTAAATTGAATCTAAATATGAAGGCCACAATGTGTCACTAATTACAGTATAAATTTCTACAAATGATTTTGATTAATGTATTTATTAATCCTAGTTTATTTTATTTTGTGTTAGCGAATGGGGGATTAAATTTAAAATAAAAATACGAAGCACTATTAAACGCTTATACAAAAATTGCCTATAATTTAAATACCGAAATACTATAAAACATTTATTTATTACTTGTAACATCTGACTATCGTAAGCATTTTTCGTTTATGAATCATCAGATAATAACTATACCTGGTCGATTTTTTGTACGTTTCTGACGAGACCCGGAACATCAAAACCGGTTGTTCTCTTGATGTATAACTACATACGTCCTCTTGTAAAAACAATGTTTTTTTCGCCTTTTGCTGTTGCATCCTCTTTTTAAATTCATTGGATCCAAGTTCCAATTCAAGTTTTAAATTGTCCAAAAAGCAACTTTGTTCATGACAAATTCTAATTCAATTAATATGTATATACAAAACACTAAGGCGATCAATCTTAACTACAACTAAACGTGTGGAAATCGTGTTTTTTTTTATAAATATAACCGATTCACCAAATTACATACCAACAAAATTTGCTTTTTTTATGTGTAACCTCAAAAAGGAGGAAGTATTCAGCCCCGACCTTGCGCTTTGAATTCATTATATAAAAACATGAATCACAAAAAGGCACGTTTTTCCAGCATACATATATTATCGCGGGTTTATCTACGCAGGGGTGGACAAAACGTGATAAAGGTCAAGATTTCCCCAAAATCTTTTGAAGGCCCGACAGGTAAGTGCCTTTCCTTTTCAATGCATTCAGGATTACATCGGTTAAAACCTTTGGTGAGTCAGCCGTGCTCAGGTAGACAGCGAAAAGAATCGCCTGTCCTGATTTAACGGTCTACAAATTATGGGATAACAATAGTAGATGCCCCTAATAGAAATGCCCAGCGCATCGTTGCCTGATTATGTCGAAAAATAATTACGTTAAAAACATTTTTCTGCTCGTCACGATAACAGGCCATTAACTGTTCAACTCATCCATTATGTAACGTTAAAAGGTTTCACCCAAAAACAATACTTCGCGTTAAATATTTTGTTTTATCATTCTCCTGTACTATAATAGCGAAGTTGTTGAAGCGGCACTCCGTGCATTTTTAATATTACCCGTTCATTAAAGCCATGATTTAAAAACAGTATAAAATTACTAAGCATTAAAACCAGTTTTTAATTTAATAATGTAAAAACCCGTATTGTGCATGTCCACGGTCCGCATACATTTTAAACAGACAACCATGCATTTCAGCTGTAACCGGCTACTAATATAAATCATTTGCAATGGAACGAACAGGGATTTTTAAAATGAATCGGAAATAACTCGGAATAGTGTAATGTTAGAAAATACTACTATTATTCTAGCTAAAGAGTTAGAAGTGTGTATGAAGATATCCACATATATAGAAATATAAATATAGATTATTAAGATTCTCATGTTTCCAGGAAGAAATTATTAAGAACTTGGCTTCGGCCTTAATGAAATTTTGATTTCAGGAATTATATAGAATAGACAAGGCCGTATGGGCTTAGATTCTCTTGCCTTTCTTAATAAGGAAAAATTATACCAAAATAAATAAATAATATGTTTCGTCAAAATGAGTGTGCGATAATCTATGCCGAGCAGTAATTCGGGACAACTGTACAGCTGTTTTAATTGGTATTAAATTTAATTGCCACTAACCAAACACTGACTAACAAGTGTACAAGAAAAAGATACATTATACAGCACAGCACGTAAAGCAGTCATTGACACATGAGCTGTTTGCGGTTCTATTTATCCGTGTGTCCAGTGATACGGGCAAACGCCCCGTTAGCAGAGCAACCGACGCGGAAGAGAGGGGCTCTGATCCATCATGTGTAACAACGACGCAAATTCACTTCTACCTTGTTATCCTACAGATAAATCAAAATTCTCATAGCACTACCCTTCATAGCTATAAACGCTTTAATGATTCTAGTCGAAATTGTTCTTGTCGATTAAATAAGCAAACTGAGTTCTTGAAGATAAATCGTTCCACATTAATCTAACCTGTTATTAATTGCTCCATAATGACAGTTTGGAATATTTGTAATCAAAAACTCGTCTAAGTTCGTAGGTAATATTTTAGGATATTTCCATTTCAGCCACATTTTAGAGTCACTCTTTGCGGGCATGAGGATAAAAGGTATAACTAAAGTTTTAATGTGAGTCATCAAAGTCAAAAAGCTATGCGTAACAAAAGAGAAAGTCTATAACGACACCAAGATTTATATGAACACAACCACATCACAGTGTTAAGGGTAAATAAAGTCATACCACAGAAAGACGGCGTTAAGAATGATTGAGCCATCCGAGTACATTGTAATCTTGCTACCACAGTTTCACTTTTACCATAAAACCAGGCAATTTAGTTGAGTACGCTTGCATACTACAGAAACACAAAATGGCGGCGCGAAAAAAACAGCGAAACAACGAACGACGGACGCATCCGTGAATGTGACGTTTGAATAACAATGCGGTATACAGATTATCGCGGTTTTACTCGTAATCGCTTATTACGAGGTTGTTAACCTAATAATAACCAGCTAAACATCCGAAAAAGGCTCTCTTCCATTTGCCGGGAACGTGTTATGAACTTCTTCGGATACATCATGCGGTCTCCCAGACATGAATAAAGCTTTGTTCGGACTAGGCGAGTATTTTAGTCGAGTACTGAGTAATTTAGTGGCTAAATGTGTCTGAGCACCAAAAATTTAGTCGAGTAGGTTAGTAAATAATTTAGTCAAGTCAATCCATTTTGTTCTATTTTTTCGGGCGAGTAGCGAGTAGTTTAACCACTAAATTACTCGGTACTCGACTAAAACACTCGCCTAGTCCGAACAAGGCTTTAGAGAAGCTCGGGTAACAGCAGGGTCGCGTGGAGTGCAAGCGCGACGTGGGCAGAACACCAGCCAGATCGTCAGATCTAGTAAGAGAAGCACTTGGTGGTAGTCTGTACCATGCGGTCCATGCCACCCATGATCGAGCACAGTGGAAGAACGTCACATGTGGTCGCGATCCTCAGTAGTGAGGGAACGATATAGAAGAGAGAACCTAATCATATTCGTGACGTACCTACGTAAGCCAGGCAGTCAGAAGACGGCCGCTCTCTACTCTATTTCTTGAAGCGTTAAGATTGACCAATTGTTATTTGTGTCATGTAGTACGCCAGCGGCGATAACAAAATGCGTAAACCGAATAACGGTGTCGGTTCAACGAACGGAAAGTGGTGCTCGTAATAATAATCACCACATGTTCTATAAGGGAAGTACGGTCGATGTCTATGCCATATTTGTGGCATCCTTGTTGATAAAGGAAGTGCGATGAGGGGAGAACGCCTCACGACGAATATGAACCTGCGACGGGTAATCTGACATCATTAGTTGGCAGCGTCGTGTATAAGAGGGTTAATTTTTTATAGCACTGTTTCATAAAATTCCCAATATACGAAAGACGAACTAAACACAATATATTTTCGCTAAAATATCAACTTTTTTTTTATTGCTTAGTTGGATGGACGAGCTCACAGCCCACCTGATGTTAAGTGGTTACTGGAGCCCATAGACATCTACAACGTGAACGCGCCACCCATCTTGAGATATAAGTTCTAAGGTCTCAGTATAGTTACAACGGCTACCCCACCCTTCGAATCGAAACGCTTAACTGCTTCACGGCGGAAATAGGCGGGGTGGTGGTACCTACCCGTGCGGACTCCCAAGAGGTCCTACCACCAGTGAAAATTATATAATAATAATAATTTTCTTCTGTTTTAGATGCCAATAGAACAAATTGGTTACTCAAACACAACTGGTTATACAAAGACATTGTTACGCGACCGAAATTATTTACGAATCCTACAAACATTTTCAAATCTTACCAGTAAAATATTCCGGCCGCACGTTCGAGAGGAAACGTACAATACTCGTAAAAAGGCAATATTATCTGCAACATCTACGAGACAGCAGTTTCAAAAATTCATTTGTACAATACGTGAGGTGTGAATTTAGGTTTCTGTGTCCTCCACTTGCCAGATGCTAGCAGCCGGCGTGGCCCGCGCGAAACCCCGTCTTTTCATTATGTCTCATACTTTTCATTTCTTCGCCACCAACTATTTAAACACTTCAACTTTTACTTTTTTGGGTCGTGCGTGGTCTGACTCAGCGGTTGGACAAATAAAAAAGCAGTTGCCGATTTTTTTTAACCTACTGCTTCGTCATCGTTTTTGTGAAATTTCAAAATTACGTTTCGTTTTTTTTATTTTTTATTTAGCGACAAGACTTTACAATATAATTATTAAAAGTTGCTTAAAGTTTCAATTTCGCCTAAAATATTTTCAGTATAGAACTCTGCGATGTTTTAAACGGACACTGAAACGTTTTCTGTTAAAAATTGTGATTCAAAAGTGGTTTTAATCATGGTTTAATGTGGCTTAAAATTAAATAATAAAATATAGGCGTTGAAAATAACACGCCTAAATTTTTGAAACAAACGATGCGCCTCCCGGCCGCAACAACCTTTTGAAAAATCTCAAGGACGACAGCACAAATTTTCAATTCAATCAGACAAACTGATCAATAACAGATGTTAAAAGAAGTTTCTTCTGTATATTGTTATGATTAAATACGGAATACTTTTACGGGCTTTTACTTAGAACGCACCGGCTCCACACGTTACCGGCAACTTCCCATTTTCTAACGACATTTTTTCCTCTTTATAGAATCTCGTTTAGTTACCTTCCGCGCCAATACACATTGATCGTACATCGTTGACTATGTACTTATACACATTCGAAAGAAAATTCTTTGAGAAAAAATCCAGTTTGCAAGAGAGTGAACTCCTTTATCAATTTCTTGTCATTTTTTTTTTCGTTTTCATAATGTTTATACAAATTTTGTGCCCATGGCCAATAATTTTTTTTTTTTTGTTGCTTAGGTGGATGGACGAGCTCACAGTCCACCTGGTGTTAAGTGGTTACTGGATCCCATAGACATCTACAACGTAAATGCGCCACCCACCTAGAGATATAAGTTCTAAGGTCTCAGTATAGTTACAACGGCTACCCCACCCTTCGAACCGAAACGCATTACTACTTCACGGCGGAAATAGGCGGAGTGGTGTACGAACTAAATAAATAAATACGAATCATTTATCATTATGTCTGAATACAGTGTTGTGTTTATACATATAATTCATTAACTAAGTACCTCTTGAGGTTGACGACACAATCACTCACTTTCCTAATGATCAAATTGGAATTAACGCTGGATTCCTGATCAATGATAGGTACATTCTTATAAAGCGGTACCAAGTTAATACCAAGTACGCATAACATGCCTTACCTAATGTAAGGTAAAATGCGTGTTTATTTGTATTAGAACTATTAGACGATGTTTTTCCTGTAACATGGAAGTATTTTGTATATAGCCAGTAACTGCCCGAGGATATGAATATTGGTAAATATTATTCTCAATACATCAATCGAATTAGTGACATCTGCTAATGAAAGTCAACAATCCTTAGGCAACTTTAACCTTAAAACAACGACTCAAATAAACGACTGGTCACTTTTAAACAATGAGGTATGTTTTAGCATCAATATTTCCATTCTTCCTACAATCATCTTTTGTGTGTAATTGCTAAATTGACAACTTTAAAATGGTTATGGACAAAAAGAACAGTTATCATAAATATTTTAGGCATTACAAAATATTACATGCTCTACGACGTATACTTGCTTCACAATAATTTATTTATTTATTTATACTTTATGCACAAAACAAAACTTGTACACAGGCGGATTTAATGCCATGGGCATTCTCTTCCAGTCGACCATAGAGTGGTGCAGAGATAACGCATGGTAGGTGCATTAACAAAAGAATAACAAACAACAACAACAAAACAAAAAAAAAGAACAAAACAAAACAATTAGTAATTCAGAAAGAGAAAAAATTAAAGAATAAAAAAAGATGTAGCTACAGTGAAAAACAATATTTAGTGAAATATAAACTCGTCAAAATCGTAGACGATTGTTAATCTTTAGCGTTTTCGCGCAAGACTTTCTAGTGACACTAATTACTTACAGCCTGTTTCAAAAATTCCAATGTACAGATAATTGTTTTTAAGACGTTCGTACAAGCCACAAGTGGGTATCGGGGACAGTGGTTCCACGAACATTAAATTACATCTTTTATTAGAACCATCTTCGTGATACACAGCAAAAATATTCACAAAAACATACTTCTCACACAGTCTTCATTCGTTACATACGAAACTGTCAGAAAATAATAAGGTTTAAAAGCTGGCCCGTTATTGTGGGGCCTAATAAAATATTCACAGAACAAACAGAAAGCGTGCGTACGTCGTCTAACAAACAATATAGTCTCTGAAATGGTAAAATGTCCGCAGAAAAGGCACATTGATCCGTGTAGTCCTGTTTTTTCTGGGTTTTTTTACCCTACTTATTATGATAGCCTTGAGAGGATATTTCAGCTTCGCCCTAACATGTAGATGAGCTCACGTGGTTCAAACCGGAGAGTTTCTAACACTGGCCCTAGCAAGAGCAGCGCTTCGCAGAATCTACCACCGGATCGGAAACGCGACCCACTGAGAAGATCCGGCGAGAAACTCAGTGGCGTAATTTCTGATATGGAAGCACTCCACAAGACACGCTTTTTCAAGGTTAAAAGTTGATGACGAGAACGAACAACGATTTATAGTTATATTAATGTTAGCTCCTCGAGGTCTATGCAACTTTGTAACATGATGTTAAAGTCTTGATTACACTGAAGGGAGAATGGTGTTACCGATGCGGCTCATACGCCTTCCAAACGCCTTCTCATAGGCAGACCCCAATGATTTTTTCGCCGGATCTTCCCAGTCGCGATTCCGATCCGTCGATAGATTCAACGAAGCACTGCTCTTGCTAGGGATAGACTTAACAATTCTCTCAGGTTGAGCCCCTGACCTCATCTATCAGTCCGCTCGTAGTTCTGACAGCCCTTCCGCCAACGATTAGATAAGTAACAAAAAGAAGCCCAAGTGGAGTTTCTTTTATTTGAAAACATTTATTCGGATTTGCGTATTAAATGAGTCTTCGTTATATTCGTTCATTTACCTCGAACGACGCAATTTTGACGCAAACATTTGACTTGGTCTTTCAGTTTGATGAATATTAACAACGTTTACGCATCCAAAAACGGCTTTGAGTAGAGACAGAACATAATCTATATCTATACTAATATTATAAAGAGGAAAGATTTGTTTGTTTGTTTGTTTCGAATAGGCTCCGAAACTACTGGACCGATTTGAAAAATTCTTTTTCCATTAGAAGCCGACATTGTACCTGATGAACATAGGCTACTTTTTTAAAAAAAAATTAATTTTTTTTTTTGGTTACGTGTGTGTTTTAATGTTTCCGAAGCGAAGCGAG
This sequence comes from Bombyx mori, assembly GCF_030269925.1. Taxonomy (NCBI): domain Eukaryota; kingdom Metazoa; phylum Arthropoda; class Insecta; order Lepidoptera; family Bombycidae; genus Bombyx; species Bombyx mori. The sequence goes on along the minus strand of NC_085115.1, from coordinate 9,905,493 downwards.
GGCGGGTCGCTAGTGTAGCTATAAAATAGTCAATGGGAGACGCGCCGCGCTCCGTTTTAGGTGTCAGCAGTGGCACATGTACAGAGTTTGTATTCTCTTTTGTAGCAGAGTGTTGTCACGTATTCAGTACGCGTTGCACTCACCCCGGTCGACTTTCCAATACAGCGCAAACGACTCATGAACTGGCCCAACAAACCATTGTGTTTCTGTTTCATCGAAGCCTGCCGCTACTCCTGTATGAACGAATATTAATTTGGAAACTCGCTGTGAATTCTGTCTCAGTAATTCAGCTTTTAGATTTTCATGTACCGTAGACTACAATCAAAAGGCTAAAACGGTAATGTTTTAAGTGTTCTAAGAGGTTCCCGTTTCAGATAAGAATTAAATAAATTATAGTTTAAAAAAACTAACAAAATACGCTTCTATAGAAAATCGAACTAAAAGTTAGAAAATAAATGTTATTAAAAAAAAAATTCAACTATTTTTTGTTTATCACTTTTTACTTGAATTTCAATTTTTTTCGGTTTTTTTTATAATTTTTTTATTATTGTTGAATTATCATCGGTCGTTAATAAGTATACCAAATTTCGAGTTAATCCGACGTTTTAAAGGGAGTCAAAATCATATTCAAAGATTCCGTTACATATTAACATACATACGTCTGAAGCTAATAAAACCGTATTAAAAATAATAACGACCATTCAATAGTTTTTTGTACACCAAAAAACCAAAAATTTTTGGGTGAAAACAAACAATCAAATATGGATAGTTTGTGTCAATAAAAATACATTTGACCGCTGTGTTTTGCACTATGGCGTCTATGGGGAGTTGCTCTTTGATATTAACTCGGAATTAAATCAGAAAAAAGGTACTGAAATCCCTCAGGCCGTATTCTCCGACCGCTATAATATAGCATTATTCAAACAGAAAACCGAATTGAGTCATGTTTGTTAAGTAGTCCCATAGCACTTCCGAAATTCCGTAAACCACATACCACCAGCTGAGTTGTGAGACGATCTACTATCGTGGAGAATTAAAAAGAAAACTTCGTTTATATTTTCATATTGTTTACCGCTTAAATCAAGCTAGTATATGTAAAAACTTTTATTCATACGGTATGAAAAATCTTTGTACGGTTTCCGTGTTCGAAATACATTTTGAAGGCATTTAAAAAAGAAAAAAAAACTTACAAAAAATTTCGTTCGCTTCGTAAACATCTGTGCATAACAGACGGGTACGTGGATTGATTTTGTGTATTTTTCAACATACATCCACCTGTCGCCGATACTCCCCCGTCTACGTCGCGTCGGTGGCTATTAACAAAACTTATTGCATCTAGCTAGTATGGTTACGCGAAGTAGGTCACAGAAGCGGTTTCGCCTACCGTACAATGATAACATCTCGGTGCGAATGCGATTGTGCGCTTTACTTGCGACACTCTTTGTTCTGCCAGCCCACAATTTGAATTATAATTACCTGACCAATTAAATAATTTTCTATGGCACAAGCTGTTCTATCTCTGTATTAAATCTTTAGAAAAATATTTACGTAAATATTTCACCTTTTTTCGTTGTTACTTGGCAGTTTTTCCTGATAATATTTATAATTAATAATCAATTAGACTTTTACCTAAAATCTTAATTGGACTATATAATTCTATAAGTTTTGGGAACAGAAAAACGAACAGAAATTTGGAAGGAATTCATAGAAAAAAAAACTGCATTTATTTGCCACCCGTTTAGTACTAAACACAATAACATACTTTCTTTTTATTATTACTTTTCAAGTGTATTTGAAAGGCTTAAAAGTTAAATTTTGCATGTATCTAGTAACAGTAAACCACACAATAAGCACAGTTAATAATATTTCTAAGAAAAAATTCAAAAAACCAAAACGGAACATTTTAATTGTTTGTGATAGTTGAACAATATTCTAAAGAAGTTATACAAGCCCATAGATAGAACTGCACGATTGTCGCAACCTATCCTGAGACGTGACACCCTGTCTGAAAAAAATTTTTTATTAAAAACACACATGACATAAATTTTAAAACATATTTAAAGCAAATATAATAGTCTCCGATTCTCATAACAAAGGGAATGCAGATGACTGCGTCTTAATAGAGCACGATTACTTTTTTATTATTAATTTTGTTTATGCTTTTGTCAATATACATTTTGTGTTCACGTACGACTTCCATGATGAATGAATAATATTGTTAAATAAAAATCGAAGTTTCAAAATTAACAAATTAGCGTTATTACTGTTTTTAGTATATCAAAAGTAGGTAATATGTACCTGACTATTTCTAACCGAAAGCTGTCATGTATTTTGAAAAGAGATTTGGATATCATGTCAGAAGTTGAATGGGCGGTAATTACGTAGTGACATCTGTGCTCCGATGGCAACTTATCACCAGTTGGGCCGTGTTCGATCAATCGTCTACGTAATTAAAATACTAGACTCTACAGTAATTTTATTCCTACCGTATTCCGGAATATCTTTTCAATGGTCTATCTTTGGTATGGGTTATCTATGGGTCCATTACTCACTTAACAAAAGACGAACCGTGAGTTCGTTCACCCGTCTGTTCAATAAAAATAAAATTATAGAAACCTCGATAATTATCTTGCCGATATTCTCGAAGCCTATCATGACAACGAAAGCGAATTAAGTTATTTTGACTTTCATAATAATCTTTTTATAATTTTATTGCTTAGATGGGTGGGCGAGCTCACAGCCCACATGGTGTTAAGTGGTTACTGGAGCCCATAGACATCTACAACGTAAATGCGCCACCCACCCACTATAAGTTCTAAGGTCTTAGTACAGTTACAACGGCTGCCCCACCCTTCAAACCGAAACGCATTTCTGCTTCACGGCAGAAATAGGCAGGGTGGTGGTACCTACCCGCGCGGACTCACAAGAGGTCCTACCACCAGTAATAAATAAATAAATAATAACAGAACTTGCTACGGTGGCGCCACCCTAATCGCTTTTGAAGGACACTTTTTCATATACCGTAGATTGGGGGGAATCGGGACCCTTTCCAAATTCAACACAAATTTTCAATGGTTTTTATTAGGGTAATACCAATAAAATTGAGATTTAAATGGTTCCGGCGGTTGAAATTTTTTATATACGATGCGTTATTATACAGTTCATTACAAAACATACACAAAAACTAAAAAAACTAGCTTGACCCGATTCTCCTTGGCTTTGGAGTGAATCCGATTACGTATGGGGACAATACAGTTTTTCGATAGGGCTGGCACTATTTAGTTTTTAGGTGGGTACCTAACTAGATAATTAACTTTTTAACATATTTAATGAGTTACAAAACTTTGATGACTAAATTAAACTATTTAATATTCTTAAACACTAAATAAATTATTGTGATATCCCAGATTTGTCCCTGTTCTAACTCTAGTCTCCATTCCCCTCAACCTACTGTACAGAGAGTGTGCTCGTTGCCTCTAACCTCCATAAAATGAGGTGATATCTTTTCATAATTCAATTAACTAAACAAATATATGTCGGTCCGAGAGCTTGTACAGTCGTAGGTAGATCAAGCAGCGGTTTTCATACATACTAAATCAAACGAAGCGCCGTTGTAACCGTTAGCACGGTGACGTTATGGTTCGAAAGAATGCAGATATAACTGTATCATGATTTTGTTGTGAATACATGTATGCTTAATGTTCCAAATCAAAAAAAAATCCCTAGTTCTTAAACCAGAGACTTTGGTATCGAACAATAAGTCATAACAAAAATCGCTTTTTCCATGTTTAGATTATTATCTTTGGCAAGTTTTCGTCCCTACCTATTCGCTGATAGCCTAAGAGCCTATTCAAGCTACGCCCGGTTAGTAGGTTAGGTACCACCGTCCTGTCTATTTCTGCCGTGAAGCAGTAATGCGTTTCAGTTTGAAGGGTGGGGCAGCCGTTGTAACTATACTGAGACCTTAGAACTTATATCTCAAGGTGGGTGGCGTATTTACCTTGTAGATGTCTATGGGCTCCAGTAACCATTTAACACCAGGTGGGCTATGAGCTCGTCCACCCATCTAAGCAATAAAAAAAAGAAAAAAAAATCTCGACCTAACGAGAAGATCCGGTGAAAAACTCAGTGGGCTGTCTCTACGGGTTAGTTCGTCGTAATCGACGAGTTCGACAAGTAATATCTGTGGTTCGTACCAACATTCTCACGCAATCGTTACGATATTTGAACTTTCATTCAAGTCTACAACTCTTACGGAGGCCGACACTTATTTCCGACTGAATATTTTAAATGCTCAAACATCTTGAGCAAAGAAAAAGCGGGCCTCTCACTTTCTTCATAAATATATCTCAAGCAAGGTCCCGAATCGTCCGGGTGAAAGCGAAAATTCGTTTATACACGGCCATTGCCCAGTTACCATTGCGTATTAAACTACTAGTTATTACTATTTATTGCCCGGAACGGTCAATTGAGTTTTTAGTCGTAACAATAATAATATGAAAGGCACTTGAAATGTTTCGAGAATAGATCCGTAGAATCTTATCGACAAGAATTTACAAATTTTCAGCTTCATTTCTTCGTATTCTATGCGCACGTCGATCTGATGAATTCCAACTTAATTCATTTATTATTATTATTATAGTATTTCAGGAAATAATTTAGATGTAACTATAGATACGATCTACGCGGAGTGCGAGTAATTTTAAAACAAAATTTAATTTTTATATTATCATAATACCTCGCGATGATCCTTCGAAGCGTAGCCTGCTTTCACTCGTTTTTTTTAATAAAAAATCCATTTTGGAAATGATATTTCACTATTGGATTATATTTTTATTTTTAGTATTCAAGAGTCACTGTTTTGATGTAGGTAGGACCTCTTGTGAGTCCGCACGGGTAGGTACCACCACCCCATCTATTTCTGCCGTGAAGCAGCAATGCGTTTGAAGGGTGGGGCGACCGTTGTAACTATACTGAGACCTTTGAATTTCTATCTAAAGGTGGGTGGCACATTTACGTTGTAGATGTCTATGGACTCCAGTAACCACTTAACACCATGTGGGCAGTGAGCTCGTCCACCCATCTAAGCAATAAAAAAAGAAAAAAAAATCAAAACCGAAAAACGAATTTCCTTCCGTGAACAAAAGCGGAATTCACTCGCGTTTACACATTCATATTTTTAATTAACCAATAAACAATCCCGTTTACACGAACTGTAATCCAAATATATTATCAACAGACCGTATTATTTACTGTGCAGCGAACGCGCTATTATTTAAATATTTTAGTATAGAACGAAATATCAGCGTAACGGTATCAAATACCGAAGCGCTTGGATTTTATTTGACAAAATATAATTAATATTCAGGACAACTTTACTGGTTTTCCCGTTGCGAACTGTCCTTTACACATAACGGGTGGATGGTAATCGCTTTGTTGCCCTGAATACAACCGCTTAAGGCCACAGTACTACAATTTAATACAGTGGGTTACGCCAAATTAGACGCTGACCTTTGTGGTTTAAATGTTATAGCAATAAGATGGTTAAACTATTACAGAGATCTTCGTTTTAATAATATTTAATACAGAATCTATAAGTTTTTTAACGAAAAATAGTAAATCGGTCCGTATACATTTTAAACTCTTGGCTTACTTGATCTACTACTTTATTTTCTTTATTATCCATTCGATTAAAATATCATTCATATACTTTTTTTTCTACCTAATCATTGGCAGCCTAAGGGGCTATTCCAATTACGTGCGGACTCATAGATAAGCTCACAGGACTCAAGCTGAGAAAACTTGCTAACACGAACCCTGGGAATAGCAGTACTTCGCTGAATCTACCACCGAATCGGAATTACCACCCACTGATAAGACCCGAAGGGAAACTCAGTGATTTGCACGTTAAACTCTTCGTCGTATTCGACTAGTTCGACGAGAGCAGTGACCTGTATTTGGAGAACCTAATAGCACCCAGAGCGGATTGAAAGGATCCACAGAGGATCCGATAAGATGTTCTTAGGATGTCGGCGGCTTTGCATGACCCCGCGGTCTGAGTCGGTTGACATATATTTCTTTTCTGCTCGTTTCTATATTTAAATCAAATGAACGTTGTGTTAGTATGAGTTGTAACCCCACTAGTGTTGGTTCACCGCCGGCTCCCATTCATTCATTCCGGGTTGAAAAGTAGGAGAACCGTGATTCTAAAGTAATTAAGACCTTGAATATCTTTGGAATTTGGAACGGTTAATATCACACGAGAACAACGAATATTGTAATTGTGTCAAGAATTATGTATTCTTTAGAGAACCTGCTAATTCTGTTTGTCAATTCTATCTATCTTGTTAAATTTAGCACATGTCGCAATAAAAGGCGTTTTTACTGTGCTAAATTTCATTCTTGTGTAATGCGAATGAATAGATAATATTGTAATATGTTTGACTTTGAATAGACACTGGGTTTTGAGCAAAAAATAACTAATGTAATTTTTAATCACAATTCGCTTTTTTATTCTGGCAGACGTCCCTAATTTAAAGATTCCTTGTATATTTAAAAAAAGCTATAAAGAATCTCAAGAATAACACCGGCCTCAATCTCGAATTATACTATTTAAATATGAAAATATTCGTAATTCAAAACCGTGAGACAATGTTTCGAAAAATCACCTGCTATTACGGTTTGTAATAACACATGCCGAGTCGTTGAAGGAGATTTTCTCGTTTTCACAATGGCCAATTAACTAGAGCGTCTCGCTCTGAATTCAGATTCGTAACACAATGTGGGAGAATCCGAATTTTGTACGGTACGAAGCGTAAATATTACTAACAAACTTGACACGGCAAATTACGAATGAGGTCTCTTCAATAAGTATACATTGTGAATGAAATGTAAACGTTTTATAGCACTTGTGGTTCCTCGGAACATGCGCGACTCGTAAACAGCGTCGTTTGAGACTGGACGCATTACAATCAATGTATTTTTTTTATATTTTGGATTAATTGTTACATATTACTATTGCATATAAAGGTGCTTAAAATGCTTGTGGCACACTTAAAGTGGGTTACCAGATCCAATAGGCAATTTGGAGGCCGATACCCACCTTGAGGCATGAGGTCGAAGTCTCAATTGTACTGTATAACGGCTGGCTGTATACTTTCAACTGGAAGGAATAACTGCTTCGCCGCAAAAATAGGTGGGATAGTGGCACCGATCCATACACACTTTCTCATTAACATTAGTAAAAAATACGGTTTCATGTGTTATTAAATAGTTAACGATAGTCTATTGTTAATAATGAGAAACAAGAACATAACACCAGATCTAGAACCTCTATAAACTAAACTATATTTTTTATAACATTTGCCTAAAAATGATTTCCTTCCAAATACATTTTGATACGCGGACCAGTTAGTTCATAGAGCGATTTTGAATAAATCGATTATCGAAAATTGTTAACATCTAATCGAATTAATAACATCTAATGTAAAATTTTGTGAAAAATCACTGCCAACTGTCTCGCATTGCTATATTTCACAAACTATAAATATCTAAAGTTTAAGAAAATTAATTATAGGTATAATTTGAATGTTCAGTTTTGAAAATATGTAATAATTAATTGCCTTTGGCCTCATTCTTTATTAAAACAAATTGATTTCGCGCTTATTTTTATTCGATCTTTCACACAGTCATTAATCTTGTTAATATTTAAAGCAATTGTATGTATTAAAAATAATTGAAATTAATATTATCCGCGCGAGAATCGAAATTAAGCCACAGATTTCGTTTCGCAAAATGCGCATGCAGTAAACAGAAATTGATTCCTAATTAAAACTGGCACTGATTATAATGAGAACAGTGTACCCGCATTCGATCATGTATTCTTAATTGTGATGCATCGTTTAATATTAATTTAGATAAATAATATAATTAAATTTCATAGATTTCGAATGTGGTCGGCGTTCGTTTTACTAAAAATAAACTATAAGCTAATTGACTTATGTTTTAATTGCGATTGATTCCTAAATTATGGTTTTCCTTTCATTTTAAACATCACGCCGTCAAAAACCGTTCGATTTTATTTAATCTAGCCGTAAACATTGGACTTAACGTGACCAAGTTACCGAATAAGAAAGGGCCCACTTTCGCGGCCAAAATAAAAACGAATTGGAACGGAACAAAATTCTGTATGCGCATAGACGGCACCAGATATAATCTCACGGTCTGTACATAGAGTAGGTGCAATGAGATAAGACAATGGAGAGACCCGCGTGGTGGGAACGTGCTATGAGGGTGAAGGAAGTGAATGTGTGTAAACGTCAGAAATTAACTTCCTATTAGCTGAGATTTAAAGATTCTAAACAAGCTTGGCGATTTGGTGTTTAGTATAGTTATTGGGTATCATTGTGTAAGGTGAATATTGTTATAATACCCTAAGGCATCAGGTCGCAGTGTTACCTGTGTGTGTAGCGGCTACTCCCCAATTAAAACTGAAACGCATGATTGCCTCACAGACAGAGATAGGATAGTGGTATTTAATCATGTCCGCATTTCCCGCTATTTATACACGCAATCTCTGATAATTTTTTAAAATTAATAGATTTTTATTTGACAATATAAATTAAATGTTGAATGCTACTGATAACTGACTAATGATTTACACGATTCGAACATCTGTGGGATTTACAGTGCTGGCTAATCGTACACACAGAGTTGTGGCCTAAAGAATAATAAGACCGGTGCATTCGTGTTGAGCGATGCACCGGTGTTCGAAACTCAGGCGGGTACCAATTTTTCTAATGAAATATTATACGTACTCATCAAATGTTCACGATTGAGTTCCACGGTGAAGGAATAACATCGTGTAATAAAAATCAAACGTGCAAAATTATAATTTGCGTAATTACTGGTGGTAGGACCTCTTGTGAGTCCGCACGGGTAGGTACCATCGCCCTGCCTATTTCTGCCATGAAGCAGTAATGCGTTTCGGTTTGAAGGGTGGGGCAACCGTTGTAACTACACATGAAACCTTAGAACTTATATCTTAAGGTGGATGACGCAATAAATAAATAAAACACGCTCAGAGATAATAGAAAGAGACAGAGAGTAAGTCGCAAGGAGTTCTTTTGCACGCTTGCAGCTTTCCTATCACGTGTTTTCATTACGTGATCATTTCTACCAGTCAAATCTTACCTCAAACAGCTTCGTTCCAAAAACGCGCAAAACATAGTTATTATTGGAGTTTACTCCTTTAGAATCGATTTACATATATAGGCCCGGGGTATGAAAATTATGGGGACCAAAATCGTACTAGCATGTCACACGAAATGCGTTATGCGCCTGATTGGCTCCTGATTGCGTGATGCGTGCGCGCGCCAATCAAAATCGTACTAGCATGTCACACGAAATGCGTTATGCGCCTGATTGGCTCCTGATTGCGTGATGCGTGCGCGCGCCAATCAGGAGCCAACGCGCGGCCGCGTTATTGCAGGTGACGCCGGGCTGCTGCGCCGGCAGTCCGCCACAAAGCCTCGTACTGATCGCGCGTTTCTCTCATTATTGTATTTTCATATATTTGTTAGTCGTTTGTTTTGTGTCTCGTTAATTTGTTAATAATCTGTAGTGTATCGTGTTGTCGTAATATAGAACTATTTCTCGTATTGTTTCGTTTAATTTTTTATATCCAGTAAACTCCAGTCGTGCGTCGGAGCGGACACACACACTTTTTTTATATATATGACTGTCGCTCTCACATATTATATTTATAACGCGTAATGTATTCTTTGAAGTCAAACCCTTGTCAGTCATCCTCCTCGACGATGTCCATGATACGAGATTCAAACGAAAGGGCATGTTGATATGTCAGAATTGAGAAGTGAACTAACATAGTAGCCCAATATTCTTGGACAACTATATTTACTTCGGTATTCGGAGAAGCTAAAAAGGAATGCCTAAGCTATTCAAATCAAAGGATATTTGCACTAAATAAGAACTTCACTTTACAATGGTATGTCGGAATCACGATAAATACCAGTTCATTACAATACGTATCTAAAAACATAGCACATAAACTTCTGGGTTTTTTATCTGGTTTATGTTTGATGCTTCTTAAAACATTATAAAACTTTTTAAAGAATTTTCTTATTTAAATCAAGCTTGTGAGATATTCGATTTAACTCATAAAAGAAACTTAATTTCCTCTAAATATAGACCTTGGTTTATGATTTGTTTATGATTATAAAACTTATTAAAAACTGAACGAACACAGCTTCGACAAGACGTGCTCAATAGTTTTAGAAATAAATATATGGGATATATTTCCTAAATATAAATCTAATGATATATAAAAAATAATACATTAATTTGTATGTAAAAGTGCTCGCCCGTCTATCATTCGATGGCTTTGAAACTTGTGCAGCTAATGCTAGAACTTTAGGTTTTTTAACATAGTATCTTAAAATATGACATATGTGTACGTCAGATGGCTCACACAAAACAAATAGGTGCTATCCATGCAATTGGCCACGTTGGCGCGGAAAGAAATTTTCCTGGTTATTATTTTCAAAATTCGAAGTTTGATGCGCTCTTCGCCGATTTTTTTTAAAAATACATTGCCATAAAATCTCACTAACGATAATTATTACTATTAATCTAAGCACATCAATCTATTTATATTGTTATTTCGTTTAACACAAGATCTAATACAACAATGACAAAATTAAACTAACTCATACTTTTAAAAGGAAATGAAGATGAAAATTTAAGTATGTACCTACTAAATAATTTATAACACTTCCCCCATAGGTAGTTGTTGTGGTATGAAACGGAATAAAAAGTGGAAAAAATGTTGGTATGTGTTGTAATTTCCTTACAGAACAGGAAGAGTACGTTTATAAGTTTCCTCTATTGCAAAAGGACATAGTACATTGAACTCTGTTATAAAAATAAAATGTTAATGATCAAACGAGAATTTTAGCCTTTTTTTATCTCAATACCATAGTAAAGCCCCATAAATAATGGTTGTACTATTAAAAGAGCCCAAAAGTGGCATTTTTGTTATACACGTTTGCTTAAGTTTTCGCGACTATCTATAGGTACATTCAGACACTATTACTTTTTTTTTATTACGATTTGAGTATTTTTATGAGTCCCCGATATTTCGACACTGTTGCAATCGTCATAGTCACAGCTAGACTACTCGTTAAATAATAGCGTGTATGATATTTGTATTTTTTTTTCTCTACATTATCTGATCAACTCAATGGGTTTTCGTAAACGCAGATTGTCGTATAACACTCCGTATTTATTCTCGAGTGGGTACGTTACATTTAACGTGGCGAAAACCCAATTTCTTTAAGTCCAATCATACGTTTGAAGAGTTTCATATCCTAATATAGTTGAGAGTTTAACTTTTTTATTATTATTTAGATGGGTGAAGGAGATGAAAGGCGATTGCATGCAGCAGAGATGCGAATGTTGCGATGGATATGTGGAGTAACGAGAATGGATAGAATACGGAATGAATACGTTAGAGGAAGTCTGAAAGTGGCACCTGTGACAGAGAAGCTGAGGAGTGCGCGTTGGACATGTGATGAGACGAAATGAAAATGAGGGTGGTAAGGAAGTGTTAACTATGAATGTGGAAGGATATAGAGGAAGAGGTAGACCTAAAAAGAAATTGATAGATTGTGTAAAAGACGATATGGGTAAGAGGGGAGTGAGCGAAGAAATTGTATATGATAGAAGAGTATGGAAGGAGAAAACATGTTGCGCCGACCCCAGGTGACTGGGAGAAGGGCAGGATAATGATGATGATGACGCGTGAAGGAGATCATGTACTTACAATCTAGTGTTAAGTGGCTACCGGAGCTCATAGACATCAACAATGTAAATGCCGCTGTCCATTTTTAGCCAAGAGCTCTACAGTCTCACTTCTATAGTACAACGGCTATCGCGCCCTACAATTTGAAACGCATTACTGTTTCGCGGCAGAAATGGTGGGCGGTGGTACGCACGGGTGTGCGGACTCACAAGCTTCTAGAACAGCTAATCGGAATTGACTTGCAAACTCCTAATTTCTAGTTGTTTGACTTTAAGACTTCAGGTCAATAAAGTGAGGTGTAGAATTTCATCACTAAAACCTACCATTATCTCAATTACCTATTTCATATTGCTAACGAAACATAACATAACGTAATATACGTAAACGCTTACCGCTAATATTTAAATAACAAACAATTACTCAACATTGTCGTTTAGACGTTTATGATGGCCACCATGAAATATTTGATCAATTACTAAAAGGTCATAAAAGAAATTACATCGCACACAATAGGATTGCAAGCTAAATTATAAATTGTATGTTTGCTTGTATACTATTCGTTGCTTATCCGATTGCACAGCTCTTTTTAACTTTTAGCGTGGTTCAGTCAAGTTGGCGCTCTAATAGTTTCAAAAACTGGGTTTATTTGATATATTCAGCAAAGGTTAACAGCGATGCATTACCGAAATCCTCTAATCTATATACATAAAAATGAATCGCTGTTCGTTAGTCTCGCCAAAACTCTAGAACGGCTGGACCGATTTGGCTAATTTTGGTCTTGAATTATTTGTGGAAGTCCAGAGAAGGTTTAAAAGGTAGATAAATATGAAAATGCTTGGAATTAAATAAAAATTACAATTTTGTTTTTCCTTTGATGTGTCCCCCGTCGGACGGATTCCTTTTGTTTGTTTTATGTTTAGGTCTTTTATTTATCGATTGAGGCACTACGAAGTCTGCCGGGTTAGCTAGTTTCCAATAAAATTAATTCCACCAATCAAGTTTATCTATACTGAGAAATAATCTAACGTATTCACGAAGAATATTTCAAATGATATTCGCCAGACTTAATTGTGAGTACAAATATTTCGTATGTACCTCTCTATGTGTATAAGATATCGCAAACCGGACTTAAACCATGACATCATCAGACATAAAGGTTAGACAGGCTTTTTGTTGGCAATGCCCTCTGGCGCATAAGAGTTCGCGCCTTTACGAAACATAGATTTTGCAACATCACACAAATACATGAATATTTCCACTTCTGTAGTATTGGGATCGTGGTACATAAAATAAAACTATTTCACTGTTGCACTTTTATTGTTCTCTTCTCAAATCTTCTCTAATATAATAATTAAAAATTAATTGACACCTTTTTTACGCCTTGCTCATTCAGCCGTCTTCGCCATCTTGCTTTTCTCTGTCATTCTCCTTTTCCCTTTCTTACAGTCTTCTCTCACTCACATCTTAACGCTCCGTTCCACACTCTTTTCATAAGTTTCGTTCTTACGAATCCCACACTTCTTTAACTGCAAACTGTACTGTCGCAATTCGCCAGTACATTGATGGTGTATATTACATAGAATTGTTCGTGACGATTCTTAAAAAAATCTCTCATTTCTCACTCTGTTTACATCTTGAACTCGATCTAATTAAACCTTTAGTTAATACTGTAATTACTTTATTACATTAAACTTATTTCCTAATCATTGTACATAATAGTTAAAATGCGTATGCGTATGAATGCGTACCTACGAAAGTGTATAATTATTCAAAATATGCATGTGCCATTTAATTATTGTTGCGTTTTGAAATATATTTAATTATTTGCGTTATGTACTCTAGAGGGATCTCATTTTTCTTTCTCGTTTTTTGTTATGTCATCATGCACGTGGTTACCAAATAATGAATCATGATTATATAAAAAAACAACAGTATGCATTAGCGGGGATCTTAAATTCAAATTACATTATTATTCAACATCTTATTATGATTTGTATATCGCCCATATATATTTTTGTGTGTCGAATAAATAAAACCAAAGTTCTAGTGCTGCAAAACCAAATATTACACACATTTTATTACAAACGTTTGTCATACGATTTAAAATGGTTTTAAAAAGGATATCAATATTTTTTTTATCACTTATAAATAAACAGGATCATAAACGCCGCTCCATCTGAGTACATGTCAAAAACAATAAATGTTATCGAAGCCAACTCCAAACTTCAAATCAATATTATAACTTGTCTTCAAACAAAAACGTTCCTTTGTAAATTTTCATGAGCTCCTGTCAGGCTCCTATAGTTTAGGAGGCAAGCGGCTCGTTTGTCCGTCGCTACTGTTTGTTCGTCATTGTGTCGTAACTTCACGAACTATTCGACAGGGCCTCGTGAACACCCAAGTTCTCTGACCGCAACGGAAACTTTGCTGAAAGGGAGGCAAATAAGTTTTGTATAATTTTTTTTTGTTTTCAATAATTGACATTTTGAAAATGTTTGCTGTATAAATATGTTGTATAAAGTTGTTATTCAATTTGAAAATGTAAAACTATTTTTATTATTTTGAATAGAAAACCAAGCGAAAATTAAGTGAAATGTGTTTATAAAGATTAACTCTCGACCGAAACACATCATTTTAAATAATATTCAATTTTTTTTGCATAATTCGAACTTATTTTAATGAGCTTTTCGATTAATTTACCAACACGACTGGTTTCACGCCTTACATTCTCCAAATATTAATTAGTAAAATTAATAGTGCTAATAAAATCGAAAACTACATCCTGTGTTTTATCACTTAAATATTTTGAAACTTATAGAGAAAGCAAAGAAGCAAACTTTCGATACTTTACCCGTGACGTGTCTCATAGTAACCAGGCAAACAAAATATATTACGTCGTTCTAGAAACTTCTATTTCAATAGATTTTACCCTACTATTAATAAATAAATATTGAATGTTTCATTCATTGCGCTCATGCCCATGCTCGAAGGTACCATACAGCCTCTCACGTATTAATGCTGCTTTGAAATTGGACTTATAACCCTTATTAACAGTTCTCGTAAAAGTCAAAATGTATAGTGGTAATGTGAAGTGCAATTGCGAATTCTTGCGCTTAGCAGCTTATTATTATTAATTTATTGCAGCGGCTTGGAGACCTTACATGACAACGGTATTTTAAACAAGAAATAAATGTATGCGACCTTGATTTTTTTAATCAATGCTAATGCTCCTCAATCTTGCGTGGTAGTATTTATTAGCTTAGGGATTAATTCAAATAGATGCGATCGAAGTCTCAATTGCTTTGCAAAAACAAATCAATCTGAATCATTGTGTGATGAGCTGAGGCTTAGGACAAAGAAAAGTCTTCGCCGAAATACTAATTAAAACTGAATTGAATTTTTACGACACTTCAGGAAAACTTGACTGAAAACTTTCACTCTTTTATAGTCGTTTCGACTGTCTACAATGTTCCAGAAAATTCTCCATGGAACTAGAGAACGAGTCTAAAATATTCCCAAATATTCTAGACACTTCTATATTGAGAGTATCCATGGGGCCATTAGACCACGCTCAATACAACTGAAACATTCGATAATATTTTAGAAAATTCGAGAAACTTTCTAGTTGTTTCGATATCCGTTTTATCTGAAGACAGATGGCGTTGCTCATAGTAGTATAACGTTATGATGAGATCGTGGCAGAAATAATAAAGATGGTTGTGCAAGCCCACGTGGGCGAGTACACATTTACCACCAGTATTTAGGACAATAGAATAATATCAACTAGAGAGCTATATCAGAAAATGCTGCTGCTTGAGATGTATGATGAAACAGCTCTGACCAACCCTCTAGTGTCTTCAGATCAACAGCTTGACAAACTATTATCATTAGAAGAGCCGGAGAGACTCTCTTGCTCAATGTGGATTCCAAGGTGTACCTAATATTAAGTGGTTGCAATATACATTCCAATGTTAATTTCTTCACTTTGGGACAAGACTTTAAGCCTTTGAGTTCTCATTTAAAAACACTATCATAATCATCAATCAAAACACAAGAAATAATGTTTCAAATCTCAAGTACCCGTGCTTTCTCGTAAGCTGTTTATGAGTATAACTAAAGTGAAATATGTTTTGTCCTGCAGATTTACGATGTTGATAAGGTGGCGGGCGGCGTTGTGTGTCGCCGCGTTGCTGATCGGAGCTACACTCGCTAACAATGAGGTAAGCCAATATTATCTATTTAACTTGTTGATTAGTGTTAAAATATGTTACTCGTAAAACAGACAAGTGCTAGCTTACTAGGAGACAATGTAGAAATATAAATTAATATAAATTTGAATATTTTATGTGTGGGTAGGTAGCAAAGAGGAATTTTTCGTAATTCCGTCACGATGAGAGCGAAAATTAGATAGAAAATTTGTACATTTTATTTGTTTATAATGAAGTTACTTTTGGTATAAATTATCATTATTAAAATTTTACTCCCTTTAAATGAGTTAAATTTAAATATTTATGATTTTCTGATCATGAACATAATTTTAACAAAAAAGACAGTCAACTTCAACAAAATAAAATGAAAATACCACTAGTGTAGTCAAAGTCAATTGATTTATTAAAAATAAACCAAAAATGACTGTTTAGATCTTGATAAAGTTTAAATGGGACAACATGAGAAGCAAAATTTTTCAAATAAAAATAAAATCATCAAAATTAAAAAAGCTTTGATGAACACACATAGTCTCCTTATTTATTTAAGTCGGCTAAAAATCGGGCCCACTCCTAGCTTAAAGTTCAGCTTACCTAAAGGCATCAAATCTTTACTAATTAATAATTGCTAACTGTTCCTTTAAATCGAACGATTATGAACTAATAACCTACAAAATAGTTAATTTTGCAATAACAACTCAAGCGTGAAATGTGGGCGGTACAATTATTTTTTATTGCTTAATAATAGAATTATAGTTATGTAACCACCGTTAAACATGCAACCGGGTTGACATTGATCCATTAACTCGCGACATGTGGTCTAGACTTGGGGTCTTGTCATCAAAAACACAATTATTACTGTCAATAGCCACAAAAACTACCTTTTTATTGTTTATTCAAACTATTGTCATTTAAACAAATTTAATGATAATTTCGAATAAATGCAATTACCTTAATAGGCATAAAATATTTTAAATACGAACACAAGAAAAGTTTATATTATTTTAGTTAATAACAAAAGCACACATCTTTTTATCTAACATTCTCTAAACGTAATCAATTAATATTTAATAACAATTAATGCAAAGTTAAAAATCAATTAATCACATATTAAATCTTTATCATTCGACATTCCTACCAAAGGCAACTGTAAGCTATTAGGTTATTAAGAACAAATCAAGAATATCTATTCGGAAGAAGAACTAGATACATGATCTAAAAAAGAACAATAAAATGTAATTAAAAATGTACCTTCGGAAAACACCGAGCTGCGTTGTATTATGATCCAACAAAACGGATGCTCTCTTGCCGCATCTTTCAATCATATCGTGCGCGACTGACTTGGAACGAATATAAGTCATGTAATAAAAGCTTAACCATTAGCCAATCGTCTTTTGGCTAAGCCAAATAAATGCATATGTTTACGATTCTTGTGTCAGATCTTAACAATGTCCTTTCTTCTAAAATACACTAACTTATTTTCCTTTTTTTTATTGCTTAGATGGGTGGACAAGCTCACAGCCCACCTGGTGTTAAGTGGTTACTGGAGCCCATAGACATTTACAACGTAAATGCGCCACCCACCTTGAGATATAAGTTGTAAGGTATCAGTATAGTTACAACGGCTGCCCCACCCTTCAAGCCGAAACGCATTACTGCTTCACGGCAGAAATAGGCGCGGTGGTGGTACCTACTCGTGCGGACTCACATGAGGTCCTAACCGAAGATAATACAATCGTCTTCTGGACGAGCCAAATAAATGCATTAACAATGTAATTTTTTCTAGAATACATTAGCGTATCTTTCCTTAACCGAGGATAATATTTCGTACATAAAGAAACTGCATTATTCGCTTCTAAATAATTGAAATGCAGCTCGCATATTATAGTGAAAGAAAACGAAAACACCTTTGTTAAACAATAGGAAAAAATAATTTACGGTAAGAGAAAAGTGGAAAGTTTCGTTGGGCACTGTCCACTGCTGCATCGAAACTGTTGACAACAAAGTCACGCACGATAATCGATAGTCAACATGCGTATAGACTTCGCTGCAGAAATGAGATTTGAATTTTAATCGAAATTTTGCCAGGAGTGTACCGACTGACAAGAAGAAGAAAGGTTATGTGAAAAATATGTTTGTTATTGATCTTATTTGTGAACATCAGTAAAATAGAAACGCATATCGCCCAGTGAAGAAGTGTTATGTGGCTAACAACTGTTAAAAAAAACGTGTGCGTCTCGGGACGCCCTACAGAAGTGATAACTTAAACTTTTTTTTTATTGCTTAGATGGGTGGACGAGCTCACAGCCCACCTGGTGTTAAGTGATTACTGGCGCCCATAGACATCCACAATGTAAATGCGCCACCCACCTTGAGATATAAGTTCTAAGGTCTCAGTATAGTTACAACGGCTGCCCCACCCTTCAAACCGAAACGCATTGCTGCTTCACGGCAGAAATAAGCGGGGTGGTGGTACCTACCGGTGCGGACTCACAAGAGGTCCTACCACCAGTAAATAGTAAAAGTTCTTTTTATGTATTCGTAATAATAATAATTCAGTTGCCTTGTCTAAAATCTAAGTTGAACTATTTAATATTGAAATTGTTTAACTTGAGAAAAGCTTAGGTTTATTACTTAAATTTTATGTATACTAATAAGACAATGTAAGGATAGGTTATTTATTTCTATACTATAATATATATTTTTTATTATAAAATATATTTTATTCTTATAGTTACAATTCTTGAATATGTACATTAGAATTTTGTGGATGTACATTATTATTATCTAGATTTAAGCGTACGCGTGTACGCGTGAGAGAAAGAGAAGCTAGACAGACTGGCGCCGTAACGCGTTACGTAACGAAGCGGTTTACCCTCCCAAAATAAGTTATCACTTCAATTCAATTACATCATTTCCCTCGTCCATGATCACAAATAAAATAAAGTATTCAAAACATCGGAAATAATGTAACGAACTGAATGAAACCTCGAGATTAAACCGTAAAAATTGTTTTAATTATGTCAATGCCTCATGAAAACCAAAGGAAATACTATATCGCTTTCGTCATTCGCCGATTTAAAAACAAAAAGCGACATATTTTATTCGATCCAAAACACCATCGATGCCAAATTAGATTTACTAAATAATTTAGTTAGTGTACTAAGAAATCTATCCATTATTCTGACAAAAAAATATCTTGAAATTTTTATTAATAATGAAATTCGCAAATATTCTATGACGAACCGTTCAAGTCAATCGTTCTAGTTATTAACGGAACTGAGTATTGTATGGTAAGCAAACGGTACCAGGTTATTAGTGAATAGAATTATGTTGCTGAGAGCAGTGTCGTAATGCAATGTCCGCACTGTGAGGTTATCAACTTTTACCCATTACAATCTCACTTTGCTCAAGTTGCACGTGTACAATGGACTTATAAACGAATAAGAACAGCTAGTAAATTCGTTAGTATGTATTCAGTAAATTTAGTAAATAATTTAATACAGAATGCCGTATTGAGGTCCCGTACAGTTAGGTACCGTCATCCTATTAGGCGCAAGTTTGAAATCGTCTACCCGTGTCAAGTAAAAAATTAGCCCACAGACACAGCCCACTGAGTTTCTCGCCAGATCTTCTCAGTGGGTCGCGTTTCCGATCCGGTGGTAGATTCTACGAAGCACTGCTCTTGCTAGGGTCAGTGTTAGCATCACACTCCGGTTTGAGCCCCGTGAGCTCACCTACTAGCTAAGGTTACGCTGAAGCCTGAAGTTTAGCCTCTCAAAGCTATCAGCTTAGGTAGGAAAAAAAAAGTAAAAGAATAATTGTATTTCTTATAATGTACTATAATAAATTCAGCTACAATTTGGTATTTAATAATATAATTATCATTGTAGATGAACGATGTTCATTTTTAAAGTATTCAAAAATCGAGTGAAATTCTACAATTCGTTATAATGCGAAATGTAATTATGACAAATGAGTTATTTATCGGGTCGGTATCGGGTTTTAATTTTACTTCGTAAAATGATTATGGGAGCCCCCTTTGAAATTGTTCCACTGATCGCGTTGATATATAACGAAATATAACTCAGACGCACATTTTTCCGGGAACTCAACTTCGACTATTTTCGAATATATCGGATATAAATATATTAATTCAACAATAATAAATACCAAATAAATGGAATTATTCGTCGAACATAACGTTATCCTCAGTATGACAAAAAGAAAATGAGTTTGCCTATCTACAGTTTTTGTTTATTCGTCGTTTATGACATCTCTCTCTCTCTCTTCGATCGGTTCCTCACTGCTGAGGATCGTGACTCCGTCCGATTTCGTCAACCAACTGTCTCCATCGATCCCGCCCTGCAGCCCGGTGGAGTGCGTCGCTGATAGGTATCCCCAGTTCCTCCGCTATTTGGTCCGACCATCGTTTGGGACCTCTACCCCTATTTTACCGGTCACCACAAGGCGTTCCAAATTGCTGGTATCCCTACGTGCAACATGACCAAAATACCGCAATATTTTTTGTAGGCAGATTGTGGATAGACGTTGATGACATATATTATACAAAAATAAAATGACATTAATCGACAGTTTTAAGCCATCAATCCTAAATTATATTCGACCACTTTTGTCATTATATTAATAGCTTATTTAATTACCTAAAGCCGCATTGAATTAAAATCGCGAGACTATTTGACCACAACGGCCATGATTAAATTACCCCAATGCCACAAATAAGATTTTAAGAAAAAACTATAAATTTCATACAGTTATTGCAATTAGTGAACACAGCGTTCACAAGAGAATGATTCTAACGTGTATTTGCTTTTACAGTAACTTTTTTTTAATCAAACCCAAAATAGTAAATCTTAGCTTTTCATTCAACTATAAAATTATTCTATTATCGGTTTTGTATAGGTATGTAGATCTATCATGAATATTACTAAACTAATTATCGACATAACCGAGAAAATCTCGTCGAGGGCCCCAAAATAGTTATTATACAACAAATTGTACAAATCTAAACAGCCTAATCTATACGTAATCGATTACGCTTTGGTCAGTGAAGCGAACTGTCCGAATCGATTTGACATTCGTGTTATCGAGTGTCAGTTAGTATCCAACGTACCGTAGTTTTGTAAGTAGTTTGATAAACATTGCGGCCAGTGAGTTTGCACTTTCCAATATGTTTGTTTTGGTAAAAGCAATGACGTAGGTGAATAGGCACGTACTGATCGTGTATATATGACAAACTCAATTTATGGTTACACTAGGGAACCAACTAAATTAGTTTCGGCATTGATCTAAGTATCTGAACGATTATTACATATCCAGTTCCGATTCGTAAGCAAGAGTTCCTATTTTATTATTTCGGAGAGAACTTGTATTGATAATTCACATAGCGGTTTTGAATTTAATCATTTTAAAATTAATGATTTTATCATTTTATCATTTTAAAATTAAAGAAAACATGCACAACATACAACATTAACTGCATTTAAACAATTATGTTTTTTATTGAGATTTACATTCCTATTTGAGACACAAAATGAATCAACATTACTGTATTTTGGACTTTAGTAGTTATTATACTCGAACAGACACAGATACTATATTCAAATTGTTTAGTGCCAATTCAAAATCGAAGTTTAGCAATTTTGTTCTTGAGTTGCCCGTGAGCGTGAAAACGGTATCGCATTCGATTTTCAATTAGGAAATAAAAGATAATCGTTATTCAAATAAAACGCTACTTAAAAATGTATATATGTTATTTAAATGTTTTTTATAAGAAAAAAATCTTTTTTTTATTTATTTATTTAAATTTTAATAAGACTATTTTTCGTGCAATTCAATAATAGTCTTTAATGCTTGGCCGTGATCGACTGTTAGACTTCGTGCGCGGTCACTGGTGGTGATTGTCCTCGAATTCGCTTTCCCCGATTTGCTAAGCCATTCCGATGCCGTCAGCTATATCAATTTCCGAATGGAAAACTGCGGATCGAACCGCTGCTCCGATTTATTTAGGTTCGGATGTTCAATATTTTATTGGGCGACACTCTCGGTTCCATTATATGTGATTTTAAAAAAAAACCACATCTGTATATGAAAGTTTTACAATGAAATTTTCGCACAACGCTCATTCAAAGTACACATATGACAATAGCTTTCAAAAGCCACCCAAATCAAAGACGTTGGATGCTGCAAACTACAACATCGATACTTCAAAGGAAAACTAATTGGTTTCACCTTTGATAGGTACGTAGTTCCATCATGCTTTATGACTCGTCCATTTTAGGCAGTATGCACTACCACAGAGCTCGTCCTCAATTCAGTTAGTTGGAAAACCGTATCATTATAATGGTCGCATAAGGTTTAAAATAATAAAATTTCAAAAAAAAAAAAATTATTACTCCTGTATGCAGACAAGCATACGGCCCATCTGATGGTGAGTGGTTACAGTCGCTCATGGACGTTAGCAATACCAAGTGACAGAGCCAAGTCGTCGCCAACATTAACGTTAGTAATGCCATAGGCACAGCCAAACCCCCGCCTATCGTAATCATATTTACGCGTATTTCACATCTGTGTACCACCTCAAATCTCTGCTGTAATATGGGTTAAAATTTTAATTTTGTTTTCTTTCTTTTTTTCAGGGAAACCTTTTCACGTGTCCCAATGGTAAGTCGAACTTTCATTATTCACATTATACAAATATCCTCTCTTGGCGGGATTCGAACCCGCGACCCCCTTGTGTAGTGACCATGTCACTTACCACTACACCAGACGGATATATACAGATTCTAGACACAGAAGTAGTACAATAAGTGAGCAACATATTAAAAACAACCGTAAAAATTTATAAACAACTTACAACGCTACAAACAACAATTCTAAGGCATTTTGTATCGTCGAAAAATTTAATCCGAACATCGTGTATGTTTTTGCTGTAAGTCGGTCATAGTTCGCGTAGTGTGGATAGTCATAGTAGTAAAAAACTATTATTATTATCATCTCATAATCAAGACTTTAACCACACACCTCAAGGTGTGCGACGCCTTAAATTGCACAACAAAAGCTTTGTCGCCTTAATTATAGAATTAGATTAATAAAACCAGTTCTGGAAACAATTGTTTTATAATATAATTCATTTTTATTGATAATCTATATATTAATACGTGAGGCAACAACTTTATACCCCTTTTACGAAAATTGCGCGGACGGAGGAGTATGGAATATTCCACACTTATAGAGAATGTCGAGAAGCAGTGCACAATGCAATTTTCTTTTATTATGCATAAAAAGTACATTAAATCAATAAAAAAAAGCATTACACACACTACCATGTATTTGACACACACACGCAATATACTCTTTTATTTATTGTTAAAGTCTGTGGTCGAATTGAGAATAGATTAATATGGTTTGTCTTTAATATTATTTGTCTATAGTGTAGTTTTGGCGAAATCCGTGATTACGATAGTATAATAATATAATCTTTGACAATAGAACCATGATAATGTTCAAACTTATAATTTTAGTCGAATTTCGACTACTGCGGGACCACTTTTTTTTTTTTTTTTTTTTTTTTTTTATGATTGAAAGTTTACTGGTGGCCCGAAGGCCTTTCCAGTTTTACCAGGACAGGTGGGCGAGCAAAGGCTCAGCCAAGAGGGGTGGGATTTGCTAACAACTGCCCGAGCGCCTCCGAAGGAGACCTAACAACTCAAGAGCAATTGTTTCGCGAATGAATCTACTACCGGATCGGAATCGCGACCCACTGAGAAGATTCGGCGAGAAACTCAGCGGGCTGATGCATGGGTTAGGTTGCACGTCGACCTCTTTGTCGAGTTCGACGAGTACGGTTACCGGGGTCCCTAAGCCTGCCCCTAGTATTAGAGCTGAAGGCATCTAATGCAAAGGTTATTGGATCTGATGGATCCGTAAGGACGTGTCTAGGGCGTCGACGGTGACTGGCTCCTGCATGATCAGGATTCGGGGAGTAGTCAGCGGCGGCAACGATAAGGCGATTATCATGACGCATAGCCTTATCGAAGTATCGTTCCGACGCTGACTTCATGTATTTCCGAATTGATTCGAGGCCCAGGTCGTCGTGTAGGTCAACGTTCCTCACGAACCACGGAGCCCCGACAGCTAACCTGCAAAAGCGGGATTGTAGGGATTGGAGGGTGTCTATGTGTGTGCGGGCCGCGTGAGCGAACACCACACTCGCGTAAGTCATGACGGGCCTTATGCAAGTTTTGTAAAGTGTCACCTTGTTCCGAAGGGACATTTTACTCCGCTTACAGATCATGGGGTAGAGTCTACCGAGAATAAACGCGGCACGGTCACGGACTGATTTTATATGCGGGCGGAATGTCATCGATGCATCCAGGGTAACGCCCAGGTACTTGACCTTCCTGGCCCAGGGTATGGGTTGTCTAAAGAGAGTAATCGGGGGTGTGAGATTCCTCCTCCTAATCCGGGAGGAAATCCGTGTGGAGCTTCCCCTCTGAAATAGCACCGCAGTACTTTTCGCTGGGTTGATGTCTATGCGCCATTTTCGGAACCACTGTCCTAGGGCTAGGGCTGCGCTCTGAAGCTTCTTCGCGATTAGGGACTTATTTCTACTAGAATAGTAAACAGTCGTGTCGTCGGCGAATAAAGCTAAATGGGTCGGCGGCGACCGGGGAATATCGTTGACGAATAAGCTAAATAGGAGGGGTGAGAGAACAGAGCCTTGCGGGACTCCAGCTGTGAGAGGTCGTGGGGAGGAGCGGGTTCCCTCGACTCGATATCGAAAAGAGCGGTTCGACAAGAAGTCCCGTATGATGAGCACGAGACTATCCGGCACGCCCATGTTGAATAGTTTGAAAATCAAACCGTTGTGCCAGACTTTGTCGAACGCTTTTGCGACGTCGAAGAAGAGAGCTCCCGTGTATAACGGTTTTGGTCGATTAAGCCCCACAAGAATGTGCTCCGTGAGGCGGTGCACCTGTTGAACGCATGAGTGATTTGTACGGAATCCGAATTGTTCATCGATGAGAATGCCCTTGGATGAGACGAAATCTCTGAGGCGCTTGTAGAGCAGACGCTCATACAGCTTGCCTAGAGACATGAGGAGGCTAATCGGGCGGTAACTCGTCGGATGATTTTTTGGTTTACCGGGTTTATGTATGCCGATAACGTCCGCTTCTTTCCACACCGCGGGAAAGATACAGTTCGCCATAGCGGCATTGAAAATAGATGCCAACATCACGATGAGTTGGACGGGTAGAAGTTTAATAACGCGGTTAGATATACCGTCGGAACCGGGAGCCTTGCGAGGACGTAGGTCTTTGATCAAGTCTTTAACTTCCATCGGGGTGACGGGTGGTAACGCATCCGAGGGTGGCAAGGAGGCTCTGCGTTCTACCTCACTGTCTACTAATTCTACATGAACAGGGTCCACGGATTGAGTGCTGGGCGTGCACTGGGTTTGCAATGTATCGGCCAGCAGCTCTGCTTTTTCGTCATCATCAAAGGCCGCGAGTCGGCCTGAGGGGCCTACGAGGGGGGGCATAGTTACTACCGTATCCGATTTGAGAGTACGAGCTAAGCGGTAGTAAGACCTTTGGGAGGGCGCGAGTCCTTCTAAGAAATCAGACCATCTGGCATCTCGGACTTCGGCGATGCGAGACTTTACGTCGCGTTGTAGGGCACGCATTCGAATACGATTTTCCGCGGTAGGATACCTGTCGTAGGCGCGTATCGAGGCGTTCTTAGCTCTAAGGAGTTCCCTAATATCGTCGGACAATTTGAAGCGGTGAAGGAAGTCCTCCGCTACAACTTGTTTCGATGACCTATCTAATGTCGAGGTGATGTGTGATGTTAAGATGTCTATGGCTTCAGCGGTACCCTGAGGAGACGGGATAGAGTCCGGGTTAAACGGGAGCGATGGTGGATCAGATTCAGCCAGGCTGATGCCCAGCGTGTGCCAATCCACCACAGTCCTCGTGACGGGAACGGAATCGGGAGCGCGACCGAGCTTCATAACGACGGGACGGTGGTCTGAATCTAACTCTGAAACTACTTCGATCGAGTGTAAGCGCAGAGTTACGTTTTTTAATAACGCTATATCGAGTATATCCGGGCGATGCGCGATATTTAGCGGGTAGTGAGTCGGGGTTAACGGAGCGACGATATCGAAGGCGAGATCATCGACTAACGCGTCAAGCCGCCTGCCATTCGGGGTTGTGGTGTGTGAGTTCCACCTGATGTGTTTACAATTTAGGTCGCCCGCCAGAATGACAGAGCTCCCCATACCGAGCAGCGCCTCGATATCACTGCTTAGAACGATCTTGTCCGGTGGAAGATAAACGGACGCGATAACGATCGGCGCGTGTCCCGTCAGTGAGATTCGGCACACTGATGCTTCGATATTAGCGAGCGCGGGAGGATCGAGCGGGAGCGGGACCACTATGAAGTCGTCGTGGCCTAAAGGATAAGACGTCCGGTGCATTCGTATCGAGCGATGCACCGGTGTTCGAATCCCGCAGGCGGGTACCAATTTTTCTAATGAAATACGTACTTAACAAGTGTTCACGATTGACTTCCACGGTGAAGGAATAACATCGTGTAATAAAAATGAAACCCGCAAAATTATAATTTGCGTAATAATTACTGGTGGTAGGACCTCTTGTGAGTCCGCACGGGTAGGTACCACCACCCCGCCTATTTCTGCCGTGAAGCAGTAATGCGTTTCGGTTTGAAGGGTGGGGTAGCCGTTGTAACTATACTGAGACCTTAGAACTTATATCTCAAGGTGGGTGGCGCATTTACGTCGTAGATGTTTTTTGATTTTGATTTGATTTGACGGTTAATAGCCCAAAACTTTATTATAATTATGAATAAGCTGTTACCCGCATCTTCGCCTACTAGGTCAAGGATAACTAACTGTCAATGTAGTTTTCCGTGGGATTGACATATTTTTCAGGATAAAAATTAGCCTATGTCATAGCCCACTTAAACTGATAGCACTTTAAAAAAATCACGTCCAATCATGTGGATTCGTATGGAAGTATGGATTAGGAAATACTATTTATATGTTTAAATATATATTTTCCTTGTATTGATGGCTTATCGAGTTCATCACGGGCCATCTGGTGTTCATTGATTAGAGAAATATGAATATCGTCACCTACCATGAAACATTAGGTCTAAGCTTCAATTGTACAGCATAGCCGTTGTACCACCCTTAAAAGCGTAATGCATCTATCTAAAAATTTTGAAATTGAAAGATTCTAAAGCCTGAAGTAAGACTTAGTGTACTCATATCGAACGAGCTTATGTTTTTATCATAAAGGCAGGCAACATATTTTCCAAGTAAATAATTATCGTACAGAGCGGCTACTACGTTAAAGGAATAAGATTATTATAAACAATGTTATGAGGTACTGTTAAAACTGAGACCTTAGAACTCATGTCTCAAGGTGGATGGCGGCATTTACGTTGTAACTCCGGTAACCATTAAACACCAGGTGGGCCGTGAGCTCGTCCATCCATCTAAGCAATAAATAAATACACCAAATCCTCAAAATTTTTCAATTTGCCTAACAACTAGTATTGTCAGTAGCGATATTTTAGACATTTTAATCCTACACGGTACCAACCTTCTCTCTATTGCTGCCCCAAAAAATATATGGGGTCTGGTTTCGGGTACGGCATTCACTTTGTGATGTCCATAGACACCAGCAAAACCATCAAATACTAGATTCCTCTGATCGTCACAGTTCATCAAAATAAAGACTACCTATGGTTACTAACAGTAACAAAACAATATTAAAACAATAACACATGTACGTGCATGTCTTGTTAAGTGCAAACTTGAAAAATGCTTGTTTGTAACAATGTCGGAGGGAACTCATATTAAGCGGAGATTCTCACAACTTGCCAACTTGCGTGTCTGAACTTTAACCGATGTTTATGAGTTAATATAGAATAATACCGTAAACTATTTATTAATTATAACCATGTTATAATAGACAAATATGTACATAAATATTTAATCGATTACATTAGTCATTATTTTTATAATTATTTGTGTATATTTATTTAATACTAGCGGCCCGCTCCGACATTTCAACGATATTTTACGTTGTTTTATTTAAAAAAATAAAAAAATACTTATTGCAGCATAACTATAATAGTTACACATATGCTGTCGCGACACTCTTTTTAAATAATAATGTGTTCTACAAAGTCGTAGTACATTATTTTATTCTATCATCAATAGTTTTCGCAGGGCACTTGATGGAAAGAATATTTTAGGTAATTTTTTTACACCTTGGGTTACATCATTGGAGTTTTAGTAAGGATCCCTAATTTTTTCAAAAAAGATTATAGTCTATGTCACTCGGGAATAGTGTAGCTTCCAAACAGTGAAAGAATTTTTCAAATCAGTTCAGTAGTTTCGGAGCCTATTCAGTACAAACAAACAAACAAATATTTCTTCTTTATAACATTAGTATAGATTTATCGTAACATTGTTATTATTAATAAGAAGTTTTCGTTATATTTAAAGCTATAGTTATTAACGAGATGCTATTCGAAAATAGTGCTAAACTTATTTTAACGTAATGTAAATGAAAATATTTTATTTTAAAATCGAACAAAATGTAAAAGACTCTGAGGTGTTTTTTACTAATCTAAGCATTTAAAGAAATATGTACTTCAATAAACACATTTTTTCATTCGTACTAATTAAAAGTTGTGTAAGCCCATCTAATTGTGAAATTGGCAAAAGTTTAAGTCAGTACTTTAACAATACGTTAGATGCGTTATTATAGGTATAAACTTTTTTTTTACTTTTTAACTATCAACTAATCACTCTTGTTCTGATATTCTAGGTCATCGACTTCTGAGAAATTAGAAAACATGGCTGGTTAGCATTCGTGATTTATGAGACGAGACGTGTCTTTTGAAATGGCGTGATTAATTCGCGAAGTTTCTAACACTGTACTAAGTATTCATGCATATTGATTTCGTCTTAGCATCTAAATGGTTTCATCACTGATTTCCGTTGTTGTTTTGTTGGCTGTACCTACAGTACATACCGATGTTTTTTTTTTTTTTTTTCGAAAAGGCGACTAGGGGATTCACCGGAGAATGAGAAGCAAACTAGCTGTCATATCATCTGGCTATCATATCATCTGCCTATATTATCATCTAGCTATCATAGCATTCCGATAGAGGCACCCGTCACGTGCGGACGTGCTCATCGTCCACTCGATCGCCCGGTCTTTGTTCGCCCGGCTTTTGTTAGCCCGGCCATTGTTCGCGCGGCCTGTGTTTGTGGTATATCTGCCGACTAAGTGCTCTTTCTGGAAGTTTTTATTTGTTTTGTTTCCTTTTGTTGTTTCTGTGTTCGTGGTACATCTGCCGACAAAGTGGTTTCCTGCAAGTATTTATTTGTTTTGTTTCTTTTCGTAATTTCTGTTTTGTTGTGCTTTTTCTTTGTCCTGTAGTAATCGCGCCGCATTGCCACCTGTGTTCAATAGAACCGCTCAGGTCCGAGAAGTTGGGGCCTCGCCGCAAGGCGAGTGTTTTCAAGACCCGGGGCCGCCCCACCTGGGTACTCAGCGATCATGGACGCTGTATTCGCGGAATTCCTCCGACTTCGCCACCCACAGCTCGCCTCGGAGTTTTTGGCCTTCAAGGCCAATCACACTGCGAGCCCTCTCGAGGACTCCGCCGCGCTCGCTGCTCCTGCGTCGCCTGTACCTGCGTGCAGAGCTTCTGCATTGAGCACCGCAGCCTCTGTCGTGCCTGCCGCTCCCGTGTCGCCTATACTGGCGAGAAAAGCTGCTGCGTCGTCCGCCGTGACCATCGTTTCAGCTGAGCGATCATCCGCGGCCTCCGTCGCGCCCTCTAAAACACCTACACTTGCTCGTAGGTCGCCTGCACCGGCCTCCTCGTGCTCCGACTCTGACTCGGACATGGAGGTCGACCTCGCCCCCGCCTCATCGACGGATGGATTCACCCTGGTACAGAAGGGTAAGAAGCGTGCCGCGGAGTCTCGAGCTCCCGCGGCCGCTAAAATTAGCAAAGCCGTGAACGCGTCGCGCCCCCGCCCTCAGACTCCCGTTGCGCCCCCAGCCCGTGCCACTCCGTCGCCGCGTCCGGTGGCACAAAATAAAACCCAGACCCCTCCCCCGGTTATCCTTCAGGAGAAGGCAGCTTGGGATCGAGTTTGCCTGGCCCTTAAGGCCAAAAATATAAATTTCACGAATGCCCGTAACCTCGCGAACGGCATTCAAATTAAGGTTCAAACACCCGACGACCATAGGGCCCTCTCTTCTTACCTCCGTAAGGAGCGTATAAGTTTCCATACGTATACGCTCCAGGAGGAGCGCGAACTCCGCGTTGTAATACGCGGAATCCCTAAAGAGTTAGATGTGGAGCTCGTAAAAGCCGACCTGTTAGAACAAGGCCTACCAGTGAATTCTGTGCACCGTATGCACACCGGTCGCGGTAGGGAGCCATATAATATGGTTCTAGTCGCTCTCCAGCCTACCCCCGAGGGTAAGAAAATCTTTAACACACAGACCGTCTGTAGGCTCTCTGGTATCGCTGTCGAAGCCCCCCATAAAAAAGGCACTCCTAGCCAGTGCCATAACTGTCAATTGTACGGGCACTCTTCCCGTAACTGTCACGCGCGCCCCCGATGTGTTAAGTGTTTGGGCGATCACGCCACGGCCCTCTGCGCTCGCGACCAAAAAACCGCGACGGAACCGCCTAGCTGCGTCCTGTGTCGAACACAGGGTCACCCCGCGAATTACCGTGGTTGCCCCCGAGCCCCTAAAATAAATCGCCGCGTCGCCCGCCAAAACCGCCTCCGAGCTTCCGGCCCAGACATCAAAGCCTCGGCACCCTCTGCGTCGCAGGCTAAGCCAGCGTTCGTTCCGGCGGCGGTGCCCAGTGTCTCGGCCTGGGCAAAACCGCTGCCGTACACGAACACGGCTACAACTCCCTCCTCCGCGATTCGTCCCGCCCCCGCGACTCGTCCCTCTCCCGCGACTTGCCCTCCGACCGCGTCCGACAATCTCGCTTTAGCGATCGACTTCTTTCAGTCGATCAACTTTGAGCGCGTTAACGCTTTGGGCGACGCCATTCGCGCTGCCTCCACTGCACAACACTTTATCGCCGTTGTGCAGGAATACGCCGACGTATACGCGTCATTAAATACGTACGTCCTCCCCTCACTCCGCCGGTAATCAATGGCGTATATAAGTAGAATAAAGCCCCTATCCGTAACGATAGGATTTTTTAACGCTTACGGTCTCGCAAATCAACGTGATCAGGTTTCTGACTTTTTGCGTGACCACCAAATTGATATCTTTTTAGTGCAGGAGACCCTACTTAAGCCCGCGCGCCGTGACCCTAAAATCGCGAACTATAACATGGTCAGGAACGACAGGCTCTCTGCCCGTGGTGGTGGTACCGTCATTTACTATAGAAGAGCCCTGCATTGCGTCCCGCTCGATCCTCCCGCGCTCGCTAATATCGAAGCATCAGTGTGCCGAATCTCACTGACGGGACACGCGCCGATCGTTATCGCGTCCGTTTATCTTCCACCGGATAAGATCGTTCTAAGCAGTGATATCGAGGCGCTGCTCGGTATGGGGAGCTCTGTCATTCTGGCGGGCGACCTAAATTGTAAACACATCAGGTGGAACTCACACACCACAACCCCGAATGGCAGGCGGCTTGACGCGTTAGTCGATGATCTCGCCTTCGATATCGTCGCTCCGCTAACCCCGACTCACTACCCGCTAAATATCGCGCATCGCCCGGATATACTCGACATAGCGTTATTAAAAAACGTAACTCTGCGCTTACACTCGATCGAAGTAGTTTCAGAGTTAGATTCAGACCACCGTCCCGTCGTTATGAAGCTCGGTCGCGCTCCCGATTCCGTTCCCGTCACGAGGACTGTGGTGGATTGGCACACGCTGGGCATCAGCCTGGCTGAATCTGATCCACCATCGCTTCCGTTTAGTCCGGACTCTATCCCGTCTCCTCAGGATACCGCTGAAGCCATAGACATCGTAACGTCACACATCACCTCGACATTAGATAGGTCATCGAAGCAAGTTGTAGCGGAGGACTTCCTTCACCGCTTCAAATTGCCCGACGATATTAGGGAACTCCTTAGAGCTAAGAACGCCTCGATCCGTGCGTACGATAGGTATCCTACCGCGGAAAATCGTATTCGAATGCGTGCCCTACAACGCGACGTAAAGTCTCGCATCACCGAAGTCCGAGATGCCAGATGGTCTGATTTCTTAGAAGGACTCGCGCCCTCTCAAAGGTCTTACTACCGCTTAGCTCGTACTCTCAAATCGGATACGGTAGTAACTATGCCCCCCCTCGTAGGCCCCTCAGGCCGACTCGCGGCGTTCGATGATGACGAAAAAGCAGAGCTGCTGGCCGATACATTGCAAACCCAGTGCACGCCCAGCACTCAATCCGTGGACCCTGTTCATGTAGAATTAGTAGACAGTGAGGTAGAACGCAGAGCCTCCTTGCCACCCTCTGATGCGTTACCACCCGTCACCCCGATGGAAGTTAAAGACTTGATCAAAGACCTACGTCCTCGCAAGGCTCCCGGTTCCGACGGTATATCCAACCGCGTTATTAAACTTCTACCCGTCCAACTCATCGTGATGTTGGCATCTATTTTCAATGCCGCTATGGCGAACTGTATCTTTCCCGCGGTGTGGAAAGAAGCGGACGTTATCGGCATACATAAACCCGGTAAACCAAAAAATGATCCGACGAGCTACCGCCCGATTAGCCTCCTCATGTCTCTAGGCAAACTGTATGAGCGTCTGCTCTACAAACGCCTCAGAGACTTCGTCTCATCCAAGGGCATTCTTATCGATGAACAATTCGGATTCCGTACAAATCACTCATGCGTTCAACAGGTGCACCGCCTCACGGAGCACATTCTTGTGGGGCTTAATCGACCAAAACCGTTATACACGGGAGCTCTCTTCTTCGACGTCGCAAAAGCGTTCGACAAAGTCTGGCACAATGGTTTGATTTTCAAACTATTCAACATGGGCGTGCCGGATAGTCTCGTGCTCATCATACGGGACTTCTTGTCGAACCGCTCTTTTCGATATCGAGTCGAGGGAACCCGCTCCTCCCCACGACCTCTCACAGCTGGAGTCCCGCAAGGCTCTGTCCTCTCACCCCTCCTATTTAGCTTATTCGTCAACGATATTCCCCGGTCGCCGCCGACCCATTTAGCTTTATTCGCCGACGACACGACTGTTTACTATTCTAGTAGAAATAAGTCCCTAATCGCGAAGAAGCTTCAGAGCGCAGCCCTAGCCCTAGGACAGTGGTTCCGAAAATGGCGCATAGACATCAACCCAGCGAAAAGTACTGCGGTGCTATTTCAGAGGGGAAGCTCCACACGGATTTCCTCCCGGATTAGGAGGAGGAATCTCACACCCCCGATTACTCTCTTTAGACAACCCATACCCTGGGCCAGGAAGGTCAAGTACCTGGGCGTTACCCTGGATGCATCGATGACATTCCGCCCGCATATAAAATCAGTCCGTGACCGTGCCGCGTTTATTCTCGGTAGACTCTACCCCATGATCTGTAAGCGGAGTAAAATGTCCCTTCGGAACAAGGTGACACTTTACAAAACTTGCATAAGGCCCGTCATGACTTACGCGAGTGTGGTGTTCGCTCACGCGGCCCGCACACACATAGACACCCTCCAATCCCTACAATCCCGCTTTTGCAGGTTAGCTGTCGGGGCGCCGTGGTTCGTGAGGAACGTTGACCTACACGACGACCTGGGCCTCGAATCAATTCGGAAATACATGAAGTCAGCGTCGGAACGATACTTCGATAAGGCTATGCGTCATGATAATCGCCTTATCGTTGCCGCCGCTGACTACTCCCCGAATCCTGATCATGCAGGAGCCAGTCACCGTCGACGCCCTAGACACGTCCTTACGGATCCATCCGATCCAATAACCTTTGCATTAGATGCCTTCAGCTCTAATACTAGGGGCAGGCTTAGGGACCCCGGTAACCGTACTCGTCGAACTCGACAAAGAGGTCGACGTGCAACCTAACCCATGCATCAGCCCGCTGAGTTTCTCGCCGGATCTTCTCAGCGGGTCGCGATTCCGATCCGGTAGTAGATTCATTCGCGAAACAATTGCTCTTGAGTTGTTAGGTCTCCTTCGGAGGCGCTCGGGCAGTTGTTAGCAAATCCCACCCCTCTTGGCTGAGCCTTTGCTCGCCCACCTGTCCTGGTGAAACTGGAAAGGCCTTCGGGCCACCAGTAAACTTTCAATCATAAAAAAAAAAAAAAAAAAAAAAAAAAAGCTATCATAGCTTGCGAATCAAAGTTTCCTGACAGTAGAGTGTATTGTGAGTACGAAAAAGAAGACGTATCAGTTCGAAGGATGGGAGAGTCGTTACGCAATAATATTAAGATATCGCTTAGATGAAAATTAGCACTAACAGTATCCAAGTACGTAGGTAACTTATTAATGCGAGGATCGTAACACAACTTGTCCATGAAATAAAAAAAAATCCAAATTGCAATCAGAAGTCGTCGAATAAAAAGTCTTTGAAATTAACCGGAAATAATAAACATCTTCTTCTTCTCCTGAGTTGGTCTCTTCGTTGCTGAAGGTCGTGTCTACTTTGAAATGTTACTAAACAACATTAATATTATTAGAATTGTCAATAAACATATTCATGAAAAATGTTTCTTGTAAATGTATATAAAGTTATGTTTCTAGAGTAGAGTAAAGTGAGGTATGCTTTATTGTACACCAAAATAAACACAAATACAAAAAATTAACCGCGGTGTACTTATCAAACGAAGAAAAATACATATGTGTAAATGTCAATAATATGATGATAATATGAATACTTTACACATTAAAAAAATAATAAACAATTTAAAGATATGTATATACCTAGTTAGGTCATAAATTCTGTCACATGTTTAATGTAAAATAATTGAAACAAGTTTATTCATTATGTAACCATTCATATACCAAAATGAACTTAACAAAACATAGATTCTTATGACACTAAAGTTTATTCAAAATGACCTCCGTGATTTTGAATACAGGCCTTCAAACTGCGCGGCCAGTCGTCTATCGCAGCACGAACGAGGTCCATGTCAATATCGGCGGCTGCCTTAATCAAGGATGTCTTGAGTGACTCCAAATTGAGATGAGGCTTTGAGCACGCCTTTTCCTCCAAGTGTTGCCATATCTTGTAATCTAACGGATTCAAATCTGGACTGGAGGAGGGCCAGTCTTCGTGCCGGATGAAGTCGATTTCACGCGCCGCCAGCCAGTCTTGTGTGCTCTTCGCTCTATGAGCTGCCGTCGAATCTTGTTGGAATACCCAGTGCCTGTTATTGAACATGGTATGAGAAACAGGTTCCACAAGGTTCGTCAATACTGTATTTTGATACACAACTGCATTCGTTTTTACACCTTTCTCACAAAAATGTACCTCTGTTAAGCCCCAATAAGAAACTCCCAACCATACCATGAGCGAGGATGGAAAATGACCTCGTTGGACACGCGGAATACGGTTGCTCGCTTCTTCACTACTGTGTGCGTACACCTTATCATTTTGTTTGTTGTAGCTCTCTTCTACGGTAAAAATTTTTTCATCCGAAAAAAGAAATTCCCGATATTTTTTTCCCGCGTACCGCTTCAACAAAGCGCGGCATCTCTTCAGTCTCAGGTCCATTAGACGAGCATTCAAACGATGTCCTGTTTTTCTTCGATATGCCCGAAGCCCTAAGTCTTCATTTAACACCCTTTTCACCGTGGTTCTGCTTAACCCCATCTGAAGGGCCAACAGTTTCTGCTTACGTTTGGGATTTCTTTGAATTCGCGCCTTCACAGCTTTTATCACTGCTGGAGTCCTAACAGACCGAGGGCGACCACTTCTTGACCTGTCATCTACACTAGAGTCTTCATTATATCGTTTGATGGTACGATAAACGAATCTTTTGGTTATATTCAAATTTTTCAGTATGTTAAAAATTTGAATTGGCGCGTAACCGCAACGATGCAACGCAATAACTGCAACACGGTCTTCTTTAAGCGTCCACTCTATATTTAAAAATGAGTAAAAGTCTAAAAGTATACATTTTTATTTTCATGAACAATTCGAAATTCGAATTAATAAACTTTTTTGTGGCCAGCATTCTAAAAGAAAAATTTTTACTGTGTGACAATACTTATGACCTGACTATGTACATTGCTTATTTTACATAAATACCTATACAACGTAAATACAACGTTTGAAATATACTCTTTATATATTTCATCCTAACACTAATAAACCAAATGGATAATAAATTTAAATCCTTAATCAAACGTTTGAAGGAATTTATTGTTATGTGTTTGTTTTCCGTTGATCTCAGGGATACGATATGTGTTTGACGGATAAACTCAAAAGCGCCTTTTGAGATAAGAAGGAGAGAAAGAACTAAAGGTAATCTTAAAAAGAAAGCAGTTTCTATGTTAGTTTATAAAATTTAAAGAAAAAACATTATGATGACATTATACGATATAATATATTAATATATTAATTATATATTAATACGTTTGCTAACGAATTTTTTGGTTGCTAACAATGTGCGAGTGTTTACTAAAAATATAAATGACGCAAAGGCTTTGATTGGGGAGAAGGGAGAATCGAACTGATTGTTTGACTGAATCTTAATTTGTATTGGACATATCCGCCTATTGTTATATTAACAAAGGGGCAATGTCAGAGTTTGCTCGATAATTTGACCTGGCAATGTCATTGGACAATGGAGATGCGTCATATTTTTTATATTGCCTCAGCAGATGTTGATCTGTCCATCTCATGGTAGAAATGGCAACAGGCGCCCATAGACTCTAATGCGCTGCACTACCGATATCTACCATGAAATATTCTCCGCAAATGTCATTTTCCTGTGTTCATTACACATGTCATAGCACTCTTAGTGAAATACTGAAATGGGGAGTTCTTTTTTTTTTATTGCCCTTGTAGGCAGACGAGCATACGGCCCACCTGATGGTGAGTGGTTACCGTCGCCCATGGACTTCAGCAATGCCAGGGGCAGAGCCAAGCCGCTGCCTACCGTTTCAAAGATAGCTGGACAGAAACGGTACCAAAGATAGTCAGTTCCAGATAAAACTGGTGATTCTGCTTCGGTGGCGAGTGAATCAAACTTTTAAAAATTTTTCAACGAACAATACTAATTTTGTGTTTAGACAGACATTTATTTTTATTACATTCCATTATAATTATCAAAACGAAAATTTCATGTTCATTAAAATTTCGTTATGAATGAAATCATTGCAGTATTAATCTCACCAAAATACCGTGAAACGCAGCCGGTACGCACAAACTGTCAACTAGATATTTTATCAGCGGCGTCGGCGGACACCAATGGCTTTCACCGATCGCAAAATTTTCATCAATAATTAATTAATGGAAATTTTCACTTGCCACATTATATATCATCAAAATATATATTTTTTTTTTTTTTTTTTTTTATTGCTTTGATGGGTGGACGAGCTCACAGCCCACCTGGTGTTAAGTGGTTACTGGAGCCCATAGACATCTACAACGTAAATGCGCCACCCACCTTGAGATATAAGTTCTAAGGTCTCAGTATAGTTACAACGGCTACCCCACCCTTCGAACCGAAACGCATTACTGCTTCACGGCGGAAATAGGCGGGGTGGTGGTACCTACCCGTGCGGACTCCCAAGGGGTCCTACCACCAGTGATTACGCAAATTATAATTTTGCGGGTTTGATTTTTATTACACGATGTTATTCCTTCACCGTGGAAGTCAATCGTGAACATCTGTTGAGTACGTATTTCATTAGAAAAATTGGTACCCGCCTGCGGGATTCGAACACCGGTGCATCGCTACACACGAATGCACCGGAAGTCTTATCCTTTAGGCCACGACGACTTATAATATGTATAATAAGTATAATAATATACTTATAATATCGACATATGATAGAATAATTCTGAAATAACAGGACAGAAACGATTACGAGATTACATTGGTTTGGGAAACGAATGATTTTATTCTACTCGTTATCTCGACTGTACTTTAGTTTCAAAACAAATACATTCATACTCTTTTAAATAAAAAATATGAATCTTATACGGAATAGATAAATCCTAATAACAATGTAATCGTATTAAAAATCACGTCAGGCAAGTCGATGAATTAATGTGTTTCGTATTTGTGAAATTCCATCGGGCGCGTGATAGTGCAAGGAAATTGCTTCTCGGCACCCATTCCCATTTGAATCAACCGACAGACTTGTGTAATAACAGCTTGTCGTGGCATTGCCAACGGGATGTGAACCGATCGAATGGCTCCACAAAATTATACAATTCTTAGTCATTTAACATACCTATTGGCAAAATAAATGAGTGATACATTTGAAATGTGTTTCCTCTGTCCTTCGCAAGCCGGTTTTGTAGTTGATTTCGAAATAATATTATAAGTTTACGTAGAATCTATCGGTTAGTGTTTCTCTCATCAAGCTGAGTCACTATTACATTAGTAAATATGATTTTAAACTAATGTTTTTCAAACGACTTTTCATTCGATCACTGTTTATTTTATAACTTTAGTATATTACTAGAGGTCCCGCAGTAGTCGAAATTCGACTATAATTAATTGGAATTGTAAGTTTATACACTATTATGATTGTATTTTATAATTCTATAATCACAAATTTCGCCAAGACTACACTATAAAAAATATTAACAAAGACAAACAATACTTAATCTCAATTTGACAACAGACGTCAAGAACAAAAGTTTGACAATAAATAGTATGCATGCGTGTGTGCGTCAAATACATGGTATGTAGTGTGTGTAATGTTTTCTTTATTGATTTAATGTATCTTTTATGCATTATTTAAAAAAAAGATTAGCATTGTGCACTTCTTCTCTATATTCTCAATAAGTGTAGAAAATTTCATACTCCTCCGTTCGCGCAATTTTCGTAAAAAAGGATACAAAGTTTTTGCTTCACGTATTAATATATAGATTTTAAAAGGATTTGCCATTAAAACTACGCAAACCTCTAACACTGCTATTTGAGGACAAAACTGAAACATAATGCACTTAAATAGCAAACTAACGTAAGCTCTCCGTTCTGATATTACCACGAATAACTACCCACGTCTCGGCAATTACTCCACAAATTAACAATTTCCACACGGTGAACATAAATTGATGATATCCCCTCTCGTTTGTGGGTTTACCTCCAAGGCACAAGCAAAGGCAATCCAGCAATGTGGGAACGTTGCAGACAGATTGAGTTGATTCTAACCCGGAATTAACGTGTGTAAGTTGTGACTCCGCGTAATTAGGCTTCCGGCTAGCGAAGGAATTAAATTGTTTTGCAATGTCGTTCTGCCGCCTTTACTATAATATACGGGCTTTAAAACTGCTTAAATTGTTTTTTTTTGTATGCATTTTTGTTTTAAACTTTGTTTTTGCTGTATATAATAAGATTGTTCAAATGAAATAATCATTCACGTTGCTTGATAATTTGACCTTTAAATCACAAAAATGGTGAACATAATGACAATCAAGTAGACACTTTGATGACTTTAGATTGTTTGATCTTAGATGTTTTAATTGCCGAAATTAATATTTAGTTTTAAATTAAGTGGATTGTCGTTCCGGATTTCGTCACGTTTTTAATAGATATTTCTACATTGATCTTTAAAAATAATTCATTCTTTCACACCGAAGATATTACAAAAAACCTTTGAAATTGTCCTTTTTGTGAGAAAAAAAACTAAACATACTTAGCAATATATTCCCTTAAAAATGTCCCCATTTAATTAAACTAAAAAATGGTCTTTTAGACTTGACTAGACTTTCAAGTAATGAAATTGAGTCTTGTGTTTTGTTAACTGCAGACGATATTGTTCTTTACTAGGTACTTACTATAACTGTGTATACTCACTCACCACATTGCTGAGGTGATAATTTTTTAAAATATCCTTTATATGGCATAGTACAAACATAGGACACAACTCAAATGCCTTGACATTTACATTCTTCAAGGAATACTTATTATGCTTTTTATTGTTATTATTATTATTACGACCCGCGAAAACCCAAGACTTATTAAGAAAGAGAAAAGGTTGTTCAATTGTTATGAATCTATGAATACTTACTACTGTTTTGTTATAACTTAACCTTTATTCCAGTTGTGCGTTATATTAGTACGCTATACGAGAACAAAAAAAAATTCTAACAAGACGAGAACGAATTAAGCAAAACATCGATCAAAACAAAGATTCGCTTCATCGAAACATGCCCACACAAAGCTTGTACGCGCGCTTAATTATAGTTTCCCTTTTGTTTATGTTTGCGTAACCATTCATCTCTAAAGACGAAGGTCGATTAGTCCCACTCTTGTAACTTTCATTTATTTCGTGCACCGTGGGCCGTAATCAATACACGCGAGTTACACACTCGAAATCGATTTGAAAATTCAGCCACGAATTTTTTTTATAAACTATTAGTGAAATCCGGCCTCGCTTTTGGGCTGTCGTGACGCTTTACATTCTGTTATTGAAAATACTCGCGCGCTGACGTTGATGCATTGGTCGAACTTTGACATTATCTTCTCTTAAGGAATAATAACATCTTTAAAAGTTACAAAGTCATGCGAACGCATCTTTTATACCGGTCACTCACATTCGCACGAATACGCAAACCCGCAAGTGTAGGACGACATGGCTGTTAATGATGTCTGGAAAAGAATTCAAAACTCTTTTTCTCTTCAATGTTCTATTGACGAATGAAATAGTAGGAGAAATTCGTGAGACATTCGTAAACGAGTGTAGGAGGAAGCGCAAACGGGTTCGCAAATTGAGTACCGAACCCATTTGCACAGCCGCTAAGTTTGCGAATGAATGTTTGACGGCCCTTCGCATGTGAGTGGCCGGCATTACGAATAAATCATAGATGCATTAAAAAAAAACAACTAACAAATATACTACGTTATCTAATTATTATTTCATAACATGACTTTAACAATATCCTTTTAAAAATCTGTGCGTGTCAATGTCACTTTAGCACTGATATTCATAATTAATGAGATTAGCATCGCATTTTTTAATTGTTAAAATTCTATTCTGGATTACCATTCCATCGGATGTTTGAAGAATTATGTAAAGGGGATTGCCCACTCTCCATAGTGTGCTAGGCCCAAGATGGACATCAAATATTACTATAAAAATGTACTGATTCAAATTCTTAAATGTATTGGATATCTAAAAAATATATTGAAATTGACGCCACTATTATAAAAAATATAATAAAAATAAAAACTCGTTTTGAGGTTAATTTTCTATATAAATAAGTGTCGGATTGTGAGATACTTCAAGAACTTTTCTTTTCTTAATGTTTAAGATGTTCCTAATGTATTTTTATCCAATAGGGTATAAAAACACACTTAATTCTTTAAATATCTATATTTTCTTCATCTTCATACACAATTAGTATCATCAAAAAATAGCAAAGGAGAGCATATACACGGTTTTAAATCTCGGTCAGGGTAAAACCACAATTCACACAATGTTTTTTAGTCGTAGTATGAAACGTTATTGATAAAAGTAAAATAAATCGAAGAAAAATCAAAACACATCCATTTTGTACGCAAGCACAACACCACAAGCAGTAAGCGAAGTGTCAGTCAGTCAGATTAAATTCAGTGTTGACAGTATAAAGAAAAATAATTACATGAAATTCATATATCGATTATTTTTTTATATAACCGATAATTGATTTATATCTTAATCTTTTTTTTACGAGTACACATTATTTTTTATGTTTTTGTTTTTGTTGTACATATTTAAATAACAATACTAGTAAAGTTTTTTTTATTGCTTAGATGGGTGGACGAGCTCACAGCCATCCTGGTGTTGCTAAGTGGTTACTCGAGCCCACATACATCTACAACGTAAATGCGCCACCCACCTTGAGATATAAGTTCTAAGGTCTCAAGTATAGTTACAAGTTAAAGTCCAATGGGTATGTCTTCGATGTTATTTTATGTGCATAAAATCCATTAAAATCGATTGATTAATGATAATACTTAAAATGATTTATTTATATGTTTTATTTATATACTCAAAATATTTACTTCATACGTAAAATGTTTTGAAGCTGGCAATATTTTTCCCGCAAAAATAAAAGTCCTTGCTTTTTCAATAGAGTTACTTTTTTTAAGCTACTTATTGTAAACTGTAGTGGCGCTTATTTGCAAGAAAGTAAATGCATATTTATTTATGACAAAATTAATGCACTAAGTATTTTTTCTATAATCTATTGTCCGCTTTGGGCCTAAAATGGGCCATCCCCTTTAAAGTATGTAATTTGATACATTTGAAAGAAGAGAATCCCCTAACACTATTACCGAATTGGAATGTAGCATTTATTTTCACGATGCATCCGATCGGTGTACGTGAAACTAATCGAGTTAAGAGCGAGTAAGTCTGGATACTCTTGTAACCCATTCGATTCCACCCCATGAAACCTTTGCATATACATTTATAGCATATTGAGGATATTTTTTTACACTATCATTTTGCACTTTTATTTAAATGTATACAGTATATTAAAATAACTCGGAATCTGCGTATTAATTGACATAAAATATGTACACCTAGTAGTATGTATTTGTCGAAAACAAACAGAGCTAATTGACGAATCAACGCATAAGTAACGAGAACTGCTAATTAACACTATATCAAACATTAATCTGATTTCTACAAATTTCCAAATATACATGGATATGTATTTGATACTAACAAAGTCCAGGGGTTTGTCGTGCGTTAAATTTGAACTCTTTCCGTCACTCCATCGTCGTACTTTATTATGTAATATACTGTTGTAAAAAAAGGGTGCGTGTACTTATGTACGCGCGTAAGAAGTTATACTTTACTTTTATTTATTTTTTGTTTAAATTTTAATCAATATAAAAAAAATCGATTAAACAACATCCTCAAACACGCATATTGAACATCCTTTATTTTGACATCGTGTAAATTCGGTAATTCTCGGTACGGTTCGGAAAGTTCACCTGCGGCTTTATTCAGACTCGCCAAGTTACGTCGGTCGTATTGTAATGAGCGATTTAGTGGGCAACTTCATTCTGTAAATTTTGTGTCACGGTGCGCGCATCACCATAAAATTTCACTGTCATCAATTTTTCATAACGCGCCTAAAGAAGTATAACTTCAAAAACAAATAAACAGACATATAAAATAGTGACTTGGAATCCGGCACACGTAAACGCCATTTCGTAAAATTCTGTTAACACCTTTGACGTTATAGTGTAACATCTGTCACAATAAAAATGGAAAATAAATTGAAACAGGTTGTCCGATACTCATCACATGTTAGCGAATGTGCGTTGAAAATACCTAGCTGCAATGAATATATTATAGACAAAACTTTGTTGTATTGCTACTTGCTTATTTTGTATAACAACAATTGTTCAATGGAAACGGGCAACACGGTATAGAGCAGGGGTGGCAAATTTGATTAGAACTAAGACCTACTGTTTATTAACGTAACATTCTACAATCTACTAATATCATTTCTTGAAATTTAGTGAAACAATGTAGTTCAGTATACAAATATGTAGTACATTTTCTTTTATTGAAAAGATAGCTGAAAATATATTATATTAAAAGAGAAATATTGTGTGGAAGAGAAGATAAATAATGTGAGGTAATGGTCATAAATAAATGATACAAGATGAAGATGATGCGTGCAGCAATTGGTGATTACGGTGCGCAGTCTGTTCTATTATGACGTAGACGTCTATTAGACGTAACGTGAGACGCCCCTTGGCTAGGGGCGTAGGTGCGATGACCTCCGAACGATGGCCGACAAGAAGTGGATGAGGAGAGCCGTAGACCGGACTCAGTGGTGTGGATCGGGAGAGGCCTATGTCCAGCAGTGGACGACTGTGGACTGTTGATGATGATGATGACAATGAGTTTGTTCTATTTATTTTTTCTGTCTTGCCACGAACGACTGAACTAATAGCCACGATCGACCGGTCGATCGCGATCTACCGGTTTGCCACCCCTGGTATAGAATATAGCTTAGAACCAATTAACACTAAGCCTGAGCAATGAACCCATGCTTGTTACTGGTAGTATTGACAACACATTCCACTATTTGATCAACATAAAGTAGATGTCGAAGAATCATTAATATAAATGATTTCATTTTATTCCGTAGATATCACATTCTGGACCCGAAATGCATATTATTGAAAGCACAATTTAAAACATCCTTATACTTTTTCATTCGAAGTCGAAGTTAAAACTAAGCCTCAACTAGTGTAAAATATATCTACTTAAAAGTGTTATTGATATAATTGGGACTGATCATTCCGCCGCTTATCCGATTGCAATCTAAATTCCAGAATTGCGGTTCATAATCGATGACAACTCGAAATATTAATTATACGGTTTATACTTTATGAGGGCTTTGATGTACACCGTTATGTCCTGGCCTACATCGGGCCTAATCACGACCGCAGCTATGCAGTTTAATATCCCAACATCGGTTTAAATTAACTACCGCTCGCCACTAACGGGATGCATTCCGGCAGATAAATCCGCAACACTGTTGGGTTGTCACATTTTACAACAAAAACATTCATCAATTACCTTTTTTTTTTTATTGCTT
Organism: Bombyx mori; assembly: GCF_030269925.1. NCBI lineage: Eukaryota > Metazoa > Arthropoda > Insecta > Lepidoptera > Bombycidae > Bombyx > Bombyx mori. Next base: position 9,860,652 of record NC_085115.1, on the reverse strand, counting down.
AGATGTGTGGACGAGCTCACAGCCCACCTGGTGTTAAGTGGTTACTGGAGCCTATAGACATCTACAACGTAAATGCGCCACACACCTTGAGGTATAGTTTTAAGGTCTCAGTATAGTCACAACGGCTGCCCCACCCTTCAAACCGAAACGCACCGACTCACAAGAGGTCCTACAACCAGTTACCTAACATGTTCTGCAAAAAATACTATTGTAGACGCAGTAGCTGTCATTAATAGAAGATATTTGGCGATACCTGAATCGTGCTTACGACATTTTCAAATTACAAGATTCTGACACACACTAAACTTTCAATGCGTCATCAACAATTCAAAACGTGACGTATATTTTTGTTCAAAAAAAGATACTCATCTTAAAATTAAAAATCATTAGATTTTTTTCTCACATGTCTTTCAAAGTAATTATGAACACTGGTTTGAAATAGACTTAAGGAAATTATGAAAAGTTTCAAAAATTTGTTAATTCTTCTCTCTTGTATTCTTTACAAACAATCTAAGCTCCTATCATAATATCGTTTTTAATGAATGAATACGATATTATTATCATCTTGTAGAGTTTTGTTTCTAAACGTTTTAGCACGGGCTTACGTTTTGTGATAAAAGGAAGTTACGTAACAGTAATTATTTTTACTGTCTACTACAGAAAATGAGTATTACACCATCAGCACTGCTGCTAAATTTACCTTTGAATCTTTAAGTTTACAACAGAGAAGTAATATTTTGTCATATACATTTGCAAAAGTATTTTATGACCGGAATAGTTATTTTAAATTTAATTTTATTTTATATATTATAAGATTATATATAATTCGACCCAAATACTTCCGGAAAGAAATATTTGTAAAGTATAATTTCTAGTCCTCACATCCTGACAGAAGCTACGGACGTTATCATAGGCACTTACGATAAGAAGTAAGGCAGGGAAATAAATGAAAGTTTTATTTAATAATCAGCTTCACCTAATTGCTATTAAGAAACTCTGAATTAATAAGTAATCTTAGATAATATAATGAAAATACCAATTATGAATGCACTTACACAACATCATTAAAAAAAATTAAGAATACGATTTAATTAAATTAAAAGTCGTCGTGGCCTAAAGGACGTCCGGTGCATTCGTATCTAGCGATGCAATGGTGTTCGAATCCCGCAGGCAATTACCAATTTTTCTAATGAAATACGTACTTAAGAAATGTCCACGATTTACTTCCACGGTGAAGGAATAACATCGTGTGCTAAAAATCAACCCGCAAATTATAATTTGCGTAATTACGGGCGGACGTCTTGGAGTCCACACGGGTAGGTACCACCACCCTGCCTATTTCTGCCGCGAAGCAGTAATGCGTTTCTGTTTAAAGGGTGGAGCAGCCGTTGTAATGTAAGATGTAAATGGCGGCATTTACGCTGTAGATGTCTATGGGCTCCAGCAACCACTTAACACCGGGTGAGCCGTGAGCTCAACCAACCATATATTTAAGTAATAAAAAAATATAAAAGAAAGTGACTTCAGGTAAATACAAAAATTATGAATAAACTAATTACCATAGAAAATACCGAACTATTCGCAATTTTAAAATTATCAAAACACAACTTCATAGGACTTTTGCTTCTCGAGTCAAGGTCGTTGGCACGTACGAGGCTCTTAAGACAGCTTACTCCAAACTTGGCACGCATCAACCAAGACATTTGGAGCATCACAAACTAGGTCAGTGGCTTAGTAAGGCGGACTCGATGCTCGGCTGCATTGGTGCAACACAATAGCACTTTGAATTGTTCAATTAACTCATAACGGTTACCTAACGACGTATATGAAATTAAGCTATCGCTTAACCCACGGCACATATTACAATATAATGTTTAGCCTCGCGCATCTTGGTCGTTTCAGCCACGCTTCGCGAAGTTTAATTAAGATGTTAAGGAACGTGTTGCTTGTGTATGTTCATCTAACCCGAGCTACGTGAGACGTTAACCGAGAGGAATTATGGAAACGCTAAACCTTCAAATGATATTTTGAATGACAGCACCGGGACAGCCCTAATGATACGTAATGTTGTACTTATAACACAATAAAATATATTTTTATTAAGCATTTATTACTAACTAGCTGACATGGCAAACTTCGTGGTGCCACATTCGATAAATAAAAGACCTAAGCTTCTGTATAAAATAAACTTAAAACAAACAAAAGGATTCCGTCCGACGAGGGACACATCAAAGGAAAAACAAAATTGTTATTTTTATTTAATTCCGAACATTTTCATATTTATTTACCTTTTAAACCTTCTCTGGACTTCCACAAATAATTCAAGGCCAAAATAAGCCAAATCGGTCCAGCCGTGCTCGAGTTTTAGCGAGACTAACGAACAGCAATTTATTTATATATATATAGATGAACACGTTTCTATAACGCCATCTCGGAAGGAACCAGTATGCATGCTAACATCCAATTGCAAAAATTTTAATACATTATATTTTTTTTTTTTTTGGATTCGGAATAATGTTGGCCCGGAAGCCTTTCCAGTTTCACCAAGACATGACAGGACAGGACAGCACGGACTCATCCAGGAGGAGCTCTTCATCGATTTAGGAAATGGCGTTTTATAAAAAAAAAATCTTTAACAAACTTAATGTCATATAAATGCAAACTTTCGCTTATAGCGTTTAAGCCATTCTCGGGATACACAGGATATGCTCACTAAAACAAAAACATATCAACTCGATGGTGTCGTAGTTAGTGACCCTAAATACCGATTTTGATTCGATTCCCAACCCAGATCTTTGTTAATAGGACATGGGATTTGAAGTCTGGGTGTACATTACTACTATAAAACAAGGTCGCTTTCTCTGTCCCTGTGTATGCTTAAATCTTTAAAACAACGCAACGGATTTTGATGCGGTTTTTTTTAATAGATAGATTGATTGAAATAGAAGGTTTATATGTATAATAACATCCATTAAATAGTGGAGAAATCAATAATAAATTACAGTTTCCGAAGCGAAGCGAGGGCGGGTCGCTAGTGTGACATAATATGTTCGATCATCCAAACTTACCAGAGGATTATAATCAATACAAATACAAAGCAGTCGATGATCATAATTTTTATCTCGAACTACAATAACAGCTTTGTGCTGTTAGAATCGATTGAGTGGCAATCGGCGTGCAACCTTGAAGGCTCACATTCATAATGAGTGAAAGGTCCGATTCAATCACACATAACGCGAACGTGACTCACCGATGACTTTTAATATGATCAGCATTCGTATCAGGTTTAGAAAATCAATATAGTCAGCGATTTCCGTTCTTGATTTTCTAAATATACCTACTGATGTTTCTCTTTTTATGAAAATGCATAAGAATTGATAGAAAACTAACTGTACTTTAAATGACTTGCAACATTTTTAAATTTGAGATGAAGACTAGCCATAAAATTTATGTAACTATTTCGAAGAGCTTGTTTTTCGTATTAATTATTCTTATTTTTTTATTACTTATTTTTACTTATTTTTTTTACGTTTCAGAAATTTTATTTCGAATAAAGTGGCAACAACAGAATGATAGCTACAACTAACAAAATACTAAAATAGTAAAAATATTAACTATTTCCTTCGGTCGGTCAGATAACCATCTCAAATTTCGTTATAGTAAATAGCATGTCCATAGATCCTTCACAAGGCTGCACGTAGCCTCTCGACACAACTGTCCTACAACTAACCGACGACATGGCGCACGCTCTAGTTTCTACATTCTACATTTTCGGACATAGGTACAAACGAGTTTCACCATGGTTCGTTATACATAATTCAAAAATAAACCTTCCTAAAAATTAAAATTTACCAGACATCATTCAGAGAAGAATAATAGGAGGACATTGTCACGACCCTCAGGAATGCGACTCAGGAAGGAGGAGAAAAACATACCTATACTCTCTAAAATTAATAAACATAAACTGATATAATTTTCCGGAGTTTCATCACTTCATGGCTTCATGACTTCTTACTAAGTAACTACTGAGTAACTAACTAGCATTTGGACCATGGGTTAGTCGAGCAATTTAACACGCTCGTTGAATTATCTTCCCTTTATCGTTTACCCCCAAAAACACAATCTAAGTACATCTGTGTATCATCGTCTTTATCTCTTTTGATCGAGTTGCTAGTGCACTGTCAATGCAAAACCTAAAAGATAGACCAGTTTCTAATAATCCAAAACTTCAGTTTTTGTCTGACAAGGTCGAAACCAACAGTTACAATAAAAAGGCAAGTAATCCGTGACTATGGCAATAAATATTTGAAAACCGGCGTAAATGAATACTATGTCTTGAGCAATAGAACTATCATTAAAGACTATAGACTATATACATTAGGCTAATTTTAATCTGGTCCTTTTTTTTCCTGGTTTTTACATAAAATCTTCATGAATGATATTGAAACTTATACAAACAAATCCTATACAAACAAAATGACGTGTTTCTGAATAATTCAAATAAATAGAATTCAATAATTGCTTACCGACATTTCGACTCTGAATTCTAATGAACACAAATATTAACGTCTGCATAATTGGTTGCAATTTTATGTATATTAGAATACGGATTACATTTTTACTCGCTAACATAATATAGAAGTGGGTTAAACATTGCATAGTATTGCGGCGAACCAGTGAAGCGCGAATAAAACGCAGTCTTTACGATCCGTCGCCAAACGAATACGCTCTATTTATTCAATTTAACTTTTTTCTAAGCATCGCGCACTGAAATGAAATCGCTATTGAATTATTAACCACGAATATTGAGTATTATTATTATTTGGTGGTAGGACCTCTTGTGAGTCCGCGTGGGTAGGTACCACCACCCTACCTATTTCTGCCGTGAAGCAGTAGTGCGTTTCGGTTTGACGGGTAGGGCAGCCGTTGTAACTATACTTGAGACCTTAGAACTCATATCTCAGAATGGGCGGCGCATTTACGTTGTAGATGGGCTCCAGTAACCACTTAACACCAGGTGGGCTGTGAGCTCGTCCACCCAATTAAGCAATAAAAAAAAATTAAATGACAAACACAAACAATGTGGCTATGTTTAAGGTATATAATATTATTTACGAAATTGCGAGAATTTATCAATGTTTCATAATATCAAATTTTAGAACTGCTACTATTACGTAAAGTCCTAATGAAAGCACGAATAAGTTTAAAATTTTATCTGAACACGTAAAACCTTTTTCGCTGAGTATTAAATTTAACTTGAAACATAAGTTTGACTAAATGAATAATTCCATACTGTGGAACAGCGCAAACCTCATAATAAAGCAGCCAGCATACCAGTCACTTTAAGCTTAGTTTCACGTCCTTCACTTACAATTGCGTAAGTTTCAAAATTAACAAGGGACTTCTGAGCACGTCTCTCTGAACCCGACGCTAACAGACAATTTCATTTGCATCATAATGCAGAGACTGTTTCGTGTCATTGTCAAGTAATGTAGTATTTTATTATTTTTAGAAAATATATTAATATGTGTAAATAGATTGATCTACCCGCGTTTAGCGAACTTCTAAAAAGGAGGAGTTTCTCAATCTATTTTTTTTTTATGTGTAGTAAGTAACCTTAGAACTTTCTTCAAGGTGAACAGCTTTTGATGTTTCGTTTTTATACGAAAGATTTTACTTTTCATGGCCACGTTTAAATTTTATCAAGATCTTCGAGTTATTCTCATTGATATACATATTGGTAATATTCTCCTTTTATTTAGATTACGTCGGTTTTCTTGTTTGTTAAAATTTCCTATAGTATTATGTGATTTCCATAACATATAATAAAACATTCCATAAATACGTACCTGACACGTGCTCTCAAACTACATACGCGATTAAGGAATGACATTAATAACATTAATGGTAAACCCGTAAAACTTGTTTTAGATTGTTACTTGTGGTAGGGGCGTATTAGAAATCCCACGAAAATCTAAATAATGAGGCGTTCTGTATTGCTGGCACGCGAAGATATCACCATCCTGCATATTTCGGTCGTAAACCAATCATCTATTCCGGTTTGAAGAGTCAGACTTCTATCTATTCTAACTTAATGTATACTTACAGCCTCTAAACGTACACCTACATTAGGCTTTATACATATGTATGTAAAACTCAATAACGTTAAATTACATATTACGATATTACTTATTTGCTCTCCATAGACATCAGTCCTAGACTTAAATGACGCCAATTTTCTATTTAATTAAATGAATTAAAACATTTTCATCAAACTTTCGAGAACTTTAGTTTTAGAGTAAAACGAAAGCAGCGTACACAGCTTTCACCGAAAGCCCTAAGAACAGTGAAAGCCATTATTTGAGAAACCACATTGTCTGCGTCGTGTCGTAGAGTTTAAACGCGTTATTACACCAAACAATATACACACTAGATAATTTACAAAGTTAACACGTAAAGTACACTAGCGTAAAACTTTTACTTTTAGGTGACACGAGCTGAAACTTTAATAATGTTACTTATAGTTAGTTACATTGCAAAGGTAGACGTGACTTAGCGAGTAAGGATTTTAGTTAACAATATTATAATCATGTCCTATTTTAATAATTGTCTGTGAACGATAGACATGTAATTAGTAGTAGGTAGTAGACGGTAGGTAGCGGCTTGGCTCGGTAGGCAGCGGCTTGGCTCGGTAGGCAGCGGCTTGGCTCTGCCCCTGGCATTGCTGAAGTCCATGGGCGACGGTAACCACTCACCATCAGGTGGGCCGTTTGCCCGTCTGCCTACAAAGGCAATAAAAAAAATTTTTTTTTTTAATTAGGTTTTTGCATGTTCTAGATATAATATTGTGAAGGTGCAGTTTTAAGTCGACTTTAATCTTATCGTTTGACAATTTCCGATTTTCTACGAGTAGTTTCGTGATCGGGGACAGCTAAGACGTTTCAATGTTGCGCTCGAATGCGAGGAAACTACTTTAGAATCGCCTCATTGTTCTTTCTCTTTTCAGGCTGGGAACTAAAAGGACTACATTGCTACAAATTCTTCAATATCAGGCACTCTTGGGAAAAAGCTGCAGAGCTATGTCGGAGGTAATTAATCTAATAGAATAGTTTTTTTTTGTTATATTTTTAATTTAAACGTTATCCAGAGTAAGAAAAAATGTGAAAATGGTAAATCTGAATGGTTTATCTAATGATGCAACCAGAAATGACTAAGTTAAAATTGCGGTCAAGTTAAGGTGGAAGATAATTTTCAAATAGCATGTAAAGAATACCGACCGTCACCGAGACGTCACCGAGAATCGGACGTAGGCGCGCGATAAACACAATAAGATGCTCCGACTTCGTATTAATTTTTTGTGATACTCATTTTTTGAATAAGAATCACCGCGTCTTCATAATACTCAATTCGGTGCTGTTTTCAACAACAACAAAGAATCTTTTATGTTGTTCTGTTTAAATAAATATGTAAAAATGTAATTCCATTTACATTGTAGCTCAAGTATTTAATAATATAAATGACTTAAATGACTCTTCTCCTTATTATAATCCTTATGTGTTTTAGGTACGGCAGCGAATTAATGGTAGTAGACAGTTACACAGAAAACAATATGACTGCAAACATGGTGCCGGCTAGTCCTAGTAATAACCATTACTGGCTCGGGCTTGCCTCAGTTGATGATCTTCGAACGAATACACTTGAATCTGCTGCCGGTGGATTAGTTTCACAATACGCTGGATTCTGGGACTTAAAACAGCCAAACCCAAAAGAAGGCGAATGCGTAGATGTTCTTGTCACATCGGATAGTCAATCTTGGGAGCTAACAACTTGCGAAACATTATTGCCCTTCATGTGCAAAGCCAACGCCTGTCCAGCCGGTAAGTGCTAATGAATCGAATTTTCACCCATACTAACATAAATTGAAACAATAGCGGTATATCCGTACTGTCCTTGTTGCAGGAACCTTCCATTGTTCTAACGGAAGATGTATCAACGCAGCCTTCAAATGTGACAAACAAGATGATTGCGGTGATGCATCAGACGAAATGGACTGCGCTTCTGAGTGTCACTTTTATATGGCGAGCAGTGGAGATGTAGTGGAATCCCCTAATTATCCACACAAATATCCATCATTTAGCGAATGCAAATGGACTCTTGAAGGGCCTCAAGGACAAAATATTCTTTTACAATTCCAAGAGTTTGAAACAGAAAAATCCTTTGATACAGTCCAAATTCTTGTCGGCGGTAGGACCGAAGAAAAATCAGTAAATTTAGCCACCCTATCAGGAAAACAAGATTTATCTAACAAACTCTATGTATCTGCATCTAATTTCATGATTATTAAATTTAGCACAGATGGTTCTGTAGAAAAGAAGGGATTCAGGGCATCATGGAAAACAGAATCTTCTAATTGTGGTGGTGTCCTTCGAGCTACACCTCAAGGCCAAGTTTTGACGTCACCGGGCTATCCAAATGGGTACCCAGGTGGCTTAGAATGCATGTATATAATCGAAGCCCAACCGGGCCGAATTGTTTCATTAGAGATTGAAGATTTAGAACTAGGAATGAACAGAGATTACATCGTTGTAAAAGACGGTAATACCCCTTCCAGTCCAGTGTTGGCCAGATTGACGGGTCCTGGTGAAGACAATGAAAAAGTTGTGATTTCGACAACAAATCATCTTTACTTGTACTTTAGAACAAGCCTGGGAGATTCTAAAAAGGGATTTAATATGCGATATTCGCAAGGCTGCAAGGCTACCATTATTGCGGCTAATGGTACATTCACATCTCCGGCATACGGTCTAACAAATTATCCCAACAACCAGGAATGTCTCTACAGAATTAAGAATCCTACCGGAGGTCCGCTTTCGTTGAAGTTTGATGAATTTAATATTCATTCTTCTGATGTAGTACAAGTTTTCGACGGCTCGAGTACAAATGGACTCAGGTTACATTCTGAAAATGGATTTACTATAAAACCTAGAATAACTTTGACTGCTTCCAGTGGTGAAATGTTAATACGATTCGTATCTGATGCATTGCATAATGGAAAAGGATGGAAGGCGACGTTTTCTGCAGGTACATTTCAGTAAAAACATGCTGTATTTTTTTTAATATTGTGTGTATTTCGTGTATTCTATATATGTGGTTATCAGAACTTACAAAAGGTGTGGTCATGTTATCTATAATGAAGAAGTTAATATGATAATATGTTTTCTTACAAGTTCCCCAGGAAAATTTACAAAGCGGCGCAATATTTTCTTTTCCCTACCTGTTCGCTGGTATCCTAAAGAGCTATTCCAGCTACACACTGGCACTATCAAGAGTAGTGCTTAGCGGAATCTATCACCGGATCAGAATCGATAGCCACTGAGAAGATCCGGGAAGCAACTCAGTGGGTTGTGTGTATTGGGAATAGACTATATCTATGGAAGCGTGATGACTAGGGATTTTAGTGACCTGGCTTATTTCGGCGACATCGAGTTGCTCATTTCTACAGTGAAGCCATCACACGTTCCGGCTTGCAACTCCGGCATTCATCAACACTAGGCTGGCTGTATTTCTGTCTCCTTATAAGAAGCGTTATGCCTAGGAAAAAAATGCAAAATGTATGTTACTAAAACGTAAGGTTATTTTACAGATTGCCCACCACTAAAATCTGGCATAGGAGCACTAGCATCAAATAGAGATACTGCTTTCGGAACAGTCATAACGTTCTCTTGTCCAATTGGTCAGGAATTTGCTACAGGAAAACCCAGACTTACAACTAAATGCTTGGACGGTGGAAATTGGTCAACGATGTACATACCTAGCTGTCAAGGTAACTACGACTAACGACTATTTATTACAAAATCGCATTATAAATACGTCAATTTAGAGACAAATATCTCATTTATGCGGTGTTTTAAAATGTGTTGTTAAAATTATTTTTGTTATTTTCAGAGGTATATTGTGGTCCAGTGCCGCAAATTGACAATGGTTTTTCAATCGGTTCCACAAACGTGACATATCGTGGTGTTGCCACTTATCAATGTTATGCAGGTTTTGCTTTTCCAACTGGTCAACCAATTGAAAGAATATCATGTTTATCCGACGGACGATGGGAACGAACCCCCACTTGTTTGGGTACTTATAATTAACTTAAAAATAACTGTATTTATGTTGAGTTCAAATCTAAAATTTTATCTATTATTTACAGCTTCTCAGTGCGTAGCCTTGCCTGACGTACCGCACGCGAATGTAACGATTCTTAACGGTGGCGGTCGTAGCTACGGTACAATCGTCCGTTACGAATGCGAACCAGGCTATGTTAGATCTGGTCAACCAGTACTTCTCTGTATGAGCAACGGCACGTGGTCTGGAGACGTACCAACCTGTACAAAAACCATATGTTCTAAATTTCCCGAAATAAAAAACGGTTATATCGTAGATCAGAGCAGAACTTACATGTTTGGCGACGAAGCACGCGCGCAGTGTTTTAAAGGTAATATTTAGCATTCATCAGGATTAATACATAAATTCAAGTTACGTACAGATTTAAAATGTCACTTTTCAATTAGGTTACAAATTAAATGGACCTAGCATACTAAGATGTGGGGCAAACCAAGAATTTGATCAAGCACCAACATGTGAAGATATAAATGAGTGCTTGAGTTCGCAATGCGACTCAGTCTCAACTGAATGTAAAAACACTCAAGGAGGATTCTTCTGTCCCTGTCGAACTGGTTTTGCACCCAGCTTAGATTGTAGACCTGTTGGCGATTTAGGACTTATAAACGGAGCAATCCCTGACGAGTCAATCTCGACATCAACACCAGAACCAGGATATAACAGTGGTGTAAGTTAAAACTGACACTGTTTCAAATGTCTCAATTGTACACTTCCCAAATTACATTTAGATTTCCTTATTTGTCAGATGGTGCGCCTTAACAACGGAGGTGGATGGTGTGGTAACAATCTCGAAGCCGGCGCGAATTGGATTTTAATCGATTTGAGAGCTCCAACAATTGTCCGAGGATTTAGAACGATGAGTGTAATGCGAGCTGATGGCAATATTGCATTTACTTCTGCCATACGCATACAGTACACAAATGATCTTACCGATGTTTTCAAAGATTACACTAATCCTGACGGGACTGCTGTAGAATTCCGTATTTTAGAACCAACTCTATCTGTACTTAATCTCCCAGTACCTATAGAAGCACAATACGTCAAGTTCAAAATTCAAGATTATGTTGGAGCACCATGTTTGAAATTAGAAGTTATGGGATGTGCGAGATTAGACTGTTTAGATATTAATGAATGCAGCGAAAACAACGGAGGATGTGAGCAAAAGTGCTTAAACACGTAAGTAACAGATATTTAGAACATCATACCGGATCGAGGATAAGTTAATTGATCATATTAATATATACTTCAATTTGCAGGCCCGGCAACTTTTCATGCGCGTGTAATCTTGGATTTGAATTATATTCTTCCAATGGAACAGCAGGTTTCTCAATTGAACTATCTGAAACCGGTGAAAGAGACGGAGATACATATCAAAGGAATAAATCTTGCGTACCGGTCATGTGCCCCCCACTTGCACCACCTGAAAACGGACAACTTTTATCGACAAAAAAATCTTATCACTTCGGTGATACAGTTCATTTCCAATGTGACTTTGGATATGTAATGTCAGGATTTTCGACATTACAATGCACCTCAAGTGGAACTTGGAATGGAACTGCTCCTGAATGTCAATGTAAGTTTCAAAACGTGCTATTTGTAAATCACAAATTTATGTGCATACATGACGTTATTATATACCTCGGTTTTGGATATCAACTAATTACTTAACAATTTCAGATGCTCGATGTGTAACTTTATCTGACGACAAAAACGATGGCTTAAGAGTCATAAGGGATGATCCTGAAAGTGTTTTAGTACCATACAGAGACAATGTTACAATAACCTGCACTTCTCCTGGGAGACACCTGAGAAATACTCTCACATCTTCTTTTAGACAGTGTGTTTACGATCCTAAGCCTGTAAGTAATTGAACCCTATAAACCTTGAAGCCTGTAAACAATTGTATACATATCAAAATTTCTATGTTCCATATTATTGATTTTAGGGTCTTCCTGATTATTGGTTTTCTGGGGCACAACCACAATGTCCAAGACAAGACTGCGGTATCCCAATGCCAACACCTGGTGCAGAATATGGGCAATATCTTGATACTAAATATCAAAGCTCCTTTTTCTTTGGTTGCCAAAACACTTTCAAACTTGCTGGGCAGACAAGTAAACACGATAACGTTGTAAGATGTCAGGCAAATGGCATATGGGACTTCGGAGATTTGAGATGCGAAGGACCAGTTTGTGAAGACCCAGGTAGACCTGCTGACGGCTACCAAATTGCAAGAAGCTATGAACAAGGATCTGAAGTGCTATTCGGTTGTTCAAGACCTGGCTATATCCTAATAAATCCGAGACCTATAACATGCATGCGTGAACCGGAATGTAAAGTTATCAAACCTCTGGGTCTTGCTTCGGGTAGAATACCCGACTCCGCTATCAATGCTACATCAGAAAGACCTAACTATGAAGCTAAAAATATTCGACTCAATTCGGTTACGGGTTGGTGTGGTAAGCAAGAAGCTTTTACGTATGTGAGTGTAGATCTTGGTAAAGTTTACAGAGTCAAAGCTATCCTTGTAAAGGGTGTAGTAACCTCCGATATTGTGGGACGTCCTACTGAAATAAGATTTTTCTACAAACAAGCCGAAAACGAAAACTATGTTGTGTATTTCCCGAATTTCAATTTAACCATGAGGGATCCCGGAAACTATGGAGAACTAGCAATGATTACATTGCCAAAATTTGTCCAAGCAAGGTTTGTAATTTTGGGCATAGTCAGTTTCATGGACAACGCTTGTCTCAAATTTGAAGTAATGGGATGTGAAGAACCAAGCACAGAACCCTTATTGGGTTACGACTATGGTTATTCTCCTTGTGTCGGTGAGTAATCGCAAAAAAATTGTATCGGTCATTTTTTACCTCTTTTTTTAAAACATACTTAAACTACAACTTGATTTGCAGATAATGAACCACCAGTGTTCCAGAACTGCCCTCAACAACCGATTGTAGTCCAAACCGATGTTAATGGTGGCTTACTTGCTGTAAACTTCACTGAACCTACTGCAATTGACAATTCTGGTGCAATAGCTCGATTAGAAGTTACACCCCAGCATTTTAAAACACCAATTCAAGTATTCCATAATATGGTAGTTCGATATGTGGCTTTCGATTTTGATGGAAATGTTGCAATTTGTGAAGTAAACATTACTGTACCTGATTACACCCCTCCTAAATTAAGCTGCCCTCAAAGCTATGTTATAGAACTGGTGGATAAACAAGACAGTTACGCTGTTAATTTCAACGAAACGAGAAGAAGAATCAACGCAACTGATTCATCCGGAGAAGTTTACTTGAAGTTCATTCCTGAAAGAGCAGTTATTCCCATTCGAGGATACGAAAACGTCACAGTTATCGCCTCAGACAAATATGGCAACAAAGCTCAATGTCACTTCCAAGTATCAGTGCAAGCTACTCCGTGCGTAGATTGGGAACTAATGCCTCCAGCAAACGGCGCAATGAATTGTATTCCGGGTGACAGGGGTATACAGTGTATAGCCACTTGCAGTCCAGGTTTTAGATTCACAGATGGAGAGCCTGTCAAGACTTTTGTCTGCGAAACGAAACGTCAATGGGTCCCATCTGCTGTTGTTCCAGATTGCGTTTCTGAAAGTACGTATTAAATATATATTAAATAAAAAAGCCGATAAACATTCAGTCAACTAATAATAAGCTTCCCTGCTTATTTTAATTTTAATGTATTTTTTTACAGACACTCAACAAGCTGCTTATCACGTCGTAGCCGGTGTACAGTACAGAGCTCTGGGTGCAGTTTCAAGTGCTTGTTTACCTCAATACAAAGATCTACTAGCACAATATGATAACATTCTAAACGAAAGGCTGTCACAACGTTGCTCAGCAGTTAATGTTAACATTAACGTAACTTTCGTTAAAGCTATGCCAAGTTTATTAGATGAAAATGTGGTCAAAATGGACTTTGTCTTGGCCATTACACCAGCCATTAGACAAACTCAGCTATATGATTTGTGTGGCTCAACACTAAATCTCATCTTTGATCTGTCTGTTCCATACGCAAGTGCACTTATTGAACCAGTACTAAATGTTTCATCCATCGGAAATCAATGTCCACCACTGAGAGCCATCAGAAGCTCAATAACAAGAGGATTTACTTGCAGTGTTGGAGAAGTATTAAATATGGATACAAACGACGTACCTAGATGTCGTAAGTTCATCTATCACACCTAAATTTTTCATGAGCATTTTCACTCATGTGTTTTAAATTGATCAATTAATTCAATCTTTCTTTGTTTTAGTACATTGTCCTGCTGGTACTTCCGCTGGAGAAAAGCAAAAGACGTGCACAATGTGTCCACTAGGATATTTCCAGAATCAAGCACGTCAAGGTTCGTGTTTGAAATGTCCTCAAGGTACATTTACTCGAGAAGAAGGCTCAAAAGATATTTCTGATTGCATACCGGTCTGCGGTTACGGTACATACTCACCAACTGGACTGGTTCCTTGCTTAGAGTGTCCCAGAAACAGTTACACTGCCGAACCTCCAGTCGGAGGCTTCAAAGACTGTCAAGCATGTCCGATAAACACATTTACCTATCAACCAGCAGCGCCAGGTCGTGACAAGTGTAGAGCAAAGTGTGCTCCAGGTACATATTCCCCAACGGGACTTGCACCCTGCTCTCAATGTCCTCGAAACTTCTACCAAAACCTTGTTGGACAAACAACTTGTATGGAATGCCCTACGAATATGAAAACAGTAGGAACAGGTGCAACAGGATTAGAAGAATGCATCCCTGTTGAATGTTCGAACAGCGCTTGCCAGCATGGAGGTCTATGTGTGCCGAAAGGACACGGTGTCCAATGCTACTGCCCAGCTGGATTTTCTGGACGCAGATGTGAAGTTGATATCGATGAATGTGCCAGTCAACCCTGTTACAACGGCGGTACCTGTACTGATTTGCCTCAAGGATACAGGTGCTCGTGTCCCACTGGTTACGGTGGAGTTAACTGTCAAGAAGAAAAATCTGATTGTAGAAATGATACGTGCCCAGAACGAGCTATGTGCAAAGACGAACCTGGATTCGATAACTATACTTGTTTGTGTAGATCTGGATATACTGGAATTGATTGTGATATCACAGTAAGTTCAGTACTCATAATTTTTTAATATTAGTTAAAAGATTTTCCTATAATAATTCACTGGTGGAAGAACGTGTTTTCAACCTGTACTAATGGGTACCTTAAATCCTTGTAAACAAACAATCGTGTTTACTTCATACGTAAAAATAACTGACATAGGCCTCCTCCCACAAAATAACCTTTATTACAGTGCAATTGAAACTAATCTCGTATCTCAAGATATATATTAGATTTATCGTCGTCGTGGCCTAAAGGATAAGACGTCCGGTACATTCGTATCTAGCGATGCACCGATGTTTGAATCCCGCAGGCGGGTACCAATTTTTCTAATGAAATACGTACTTAACAATTGTTCACGATTGACTTCCACGGTGAAGGAATAACATCGTGTAATAAAAATCAAACCCGCAAAATTATAATTTGCGTAATTACTGGTGGTAGGACCTCTTGTGAGTCCGCACGGGTAGGTACCGCCGCCCCGCCTATTTCTGCCGTGAAGCAGTAATGCGTTTCGGTTTGAAGGGTGGGCAGCCGTTGTAACTATACTGAGACCTTAGAACTTATATCTCAAGGTAGGTGGCGCATTTACGTTGTAGATGTCTATGGGCTCCAGTAACCACTTAATATTAGGTGGGCTGTGAGCTCGTCCACCCATCTAAGCAAAAAAAAGATAATGTTTCTATGGGCAATTTTGATCTCTATTTTTGAGCTCTCTCTGAAATCATGAGCTGTCAGTGCTAAAAGGGTAATATTTCATTATTCCGTTTCTTTGCAGATCGATCCATGCACTGCTAACGGAAATCCTTGCTCAAACGGTGCTAGTTGTATTGCATTACAACAAGGGCGCTTCAAGTGTGAGTGCTTACCAGGATGGGAAGGACAACTTTGTGACATTAATACAGATGATTGTATCGAAAAGCCTTGTCTTCTTGGTGCACCTTGTACGGACTTAGTTAATGACTTTAGCTGCTCATGTCCACCAGGATTCACGGGAAAACGTTGTCATGAAAAAATAGATCTCTGCTCAAGCGAACCATGCAAACATGGAATATGTGTAGATAAACTCTTCGTTCATCAATGTATATGTGACCCTGGTTGGTCAGGACCATCGTGTGATATTAACATTAATGAATGTGTGATATCACCATGTGAGAACGGAGGTCAATGTATGGACGGTATCGACGATTTCAATTGCGTATGTGAAACTGGTTTTACAGGAAAGAAATGTCAACACACCATCGATGATTGTTTATCAAATCCTTGTCAAAACGGTGCAACATGTATGGATCAAATCGAAGGATTTGTTTGCAAATGCCGACCTGGATTCGTAGGTCTTCAATGCGAAACGGCCATTGATGAATGTTTGACCGAGCCATGCAACCCTACGGGAACCGAACGCTGTATAGATTTAGACAACAAATACCAATGCGTCTGTCGTGAAGGTTTCACAGGAAAAATGTGTGAAACAAACGTTGATGACTGCGCTTCAAATCCTTGCTTTAATGGTGGATCGTGCACAGACGAAGTCGGCGGATACAAATGCGCCTGTCATCCAGGATGGACTGGCAAGAGATGCGAAAAAGACATCGGTAATTGCGTAAACCAACCCTGCCAAAATCATGCTAAATGTATTGACCTATTCCAAGATTATTTCTGTGTGTAAGTACAGTATTTTTTTCCGATTACATATAATTTTATTAAAATAGGCGAGAAACAATAATGACGTATGCTTTAAACTGATTACAGGTGTCCTAGTGGAACTGATGGAAAACAATGTGAAACGGCCCCGGAAAGATGTATTGGAAGCCCATGTATGCACGGCGGAAAGTGTCAAGACTTTGGATCAGGCCTTAATTGCACATGTTCATCTGATTACACTGGCATTGGCTGTCAATATGAATTTGATGCCTGCGAAGCTGGTTTGTGCCAAAATGGAGCAACGTGCATCGACGAAGGCGAAGGATACCGTTGTATTTGCGCTCCTGGATTTAAAGGACAAAATTGCGACGAAGACATTATCGATTGTAAAGAAAACTCTTGTCCACCTTCGGCAACATGCATTGACCTTCCAGGGAGATTCTACTGTCAATGTCCATTTAATCTAACGGGAGATGACTGTAGAAAAAGTAAGTCAAATTTAACACATTTTCTTATCATATTTACTATAGTTCTCAAGAGTCGTAAACATAAACTTGAAATTATACTTTCAAGGTCTAAACTCGCATTTACTTTAATATTATTTCCGACGTTACGAATACTCCACAGTTTTCATAGTCACGAACGACTAAGGTGCTATTTGTTAACATTTAAAAATTGTGCTAACTACCACCTAAATTTCTTGAAAAACATAAAAGTAATTTTAATAACTTTTCAATCAATTTAATTTTGTAATATCCATTGACATTTCCTTACCTTTCAGCAATCAGTGTTGATTACGATATGTACTTCAGTGATCCCTTAAGGTCAAGCGCAGCCCAAGTGGTACCGTTTGATACCAATTCAGCAGATAGCTTAACTATAGCCATGTGGGTACAATACACACAACAAGACGAAGGCGGTGTCTTCTTCACAGCATATAGCGTAAGGTATGTATAACACCATATTAGTTATAATTGTCGTTATGTTCAATGAATTGAATTAACCGTATAATTAAATATCCACAGCAATTCCCACATTGCGCTTAACAGAAGACAAGTCATACAAGCACATTCAAATGGAGTTCAGGTGTCTCTATTCTCTGAACTACAAGATGTATACCTCAGTTTCGGAGAATTCGCTACGGTCAACGATGGACAATGGCACCATGTTGCGTTGGTGTGGGATGGTAGCAATGGCGGCGAACTCACATTAATCACTGAAGGACTGATTGCCAGCAAACTCGCTGGTTATGGCAGCGGTCGAACCTTGCCACGATAGTAAGAACAAACTTTTGTTCAGTGAAAAGCCTATAATAACTTTATTAATGCTTAAATAACTCCCTTAATTTTTGCCATTTTTTACAGCATCTGGGTAACATTGGGTAAGCCGCAGTCCGATAATCCAAAGGCGTATACCGAAGCCGGATTCCAAGGACATCTTACCAAGGTACAAGTCTGGAATCGAGCACTAGACGTCACTAATGAAGTTCAAAAACAAGTCCGTGACTGCAGAACGGAGCCTGTCCTTTACAGTGGTTTAACTTTGACCTGGGCTGGATATGATGACATAATTGGTGGAGTAGAACGAATCGTACCATCACATTGTGGACAAAGGGTTTGCCCTAATGGCTACAATGGTCAAAAATGTCAACAATTAGAAGTCGATAAAGAACCACCAAGAGTAGATAGATGCCCTGGTGACTTATGGGTGATTGCTAAGAATGGATCATCTATTGTCAACTGGGATGCACCTGTATTTAGCGACAATGTTGGAGTGGCAAAAGTAGTAGAAAAATCTGGACATAAGCCAGGAGAGAACCTTGCTTGGGGAGCAT
Source organism: Bombyx mori (assembly GCF_030269925.1). Classification (NCBI taxonomy): domain Eukaryota; kingdom Metazoa; phylum Arthropoda; class Insecta; order Lepidoptera; family Bombycidae; genus Bombyx; species Bombyx mori. The sequence continues at coordinate 9,841,884 of NC_085115.1, read as the reverse complement.
ATGACATAGCCTACATTGCATATGACGCCGTGGGTAATGCAGCGACATGCACATTTAAGATTACAGTATTATGTAAGTTACCAAATAACGTCATTGTGAAACTTCCTATTTTATAAACTCATATGAATACAATAAAAATAACAATTATTTTTTAGCGGAATTCTGTCCACCTTTACCGGATCCTCTGGGTGGTTATCAATCTTGTCGCGATTGGGGCGCAGGAGGTCAATTCAAGGTCTGCGAGATTGCTTGTCGCGATGGCTTGCGATTCTCACAGCCCGTACCTCCGTTCTTTACATGCGGCGCAGAAGGCTTTTGGAGACCAACAACTGATCCAAGTTTGCCACTAATATATCCTGCTTGCTCACGTAAGAATTAAAAACACAAGTATTACTGGAAATAAAGCGTATACATCTTATACTCTTGACATTTTACATTGGATTTATTCTGCAGCTGCTTCACCTGCTCAACGTGTCTTCAAAGTATCTATGTTGTTCCCGAGTTCTGTTCTCTGCAACGACGCTGGCCAAGCCGTACTTCGACAAAAAGTACGCAGCGCTATCAATCAACTCAATAGAGATTGGAACTTCTGCTCTTACGCAATTGATGGTACAGTACAAGCTTCTTAAAATTTGATGCATATTTTTTTTAATTTTGAAAGTTATTGAAATTATTTGTTGATAGGTACTCGAGAATGCAAAGAATTGGATATTAATGTGAAATGCGATCACCGCGCCAACAGGCAGACTAGACAAGTGTCGTCCCCTCCCACAGTAACAGCTGAAGATACCTATGTTTTGGACGCTATAATTCCTGTCGAAGAGTAAGTTCCATCAGACTAAGCGTCCACACAGTTTAATCGTATATTAGAAGTTAAAAAAATACTTTAAAAAGGGAGGTGTCGGAATAGCACTTACCTAAAACATTATCTGTTTATAGAGCACATAGTGGCATGTGTTACTAAGTATTATAGCAAAATTAAATTTTGTAAAAATTGCCTAGAAACTAAAATACATTATCATTAGAAACATTGATAGATTCTCTAGATAAAGCAATCAAAGCAATCTAGATGAAGCACTTAAATCTAATTAAAAAAAAAACTATACTATTATCAATTTATAGCACTGTAGATCATGTAAAGCATGTACTTCCATCACAATTGCATGTATTTTATTTGGCACTTAGGACACGAAGCAGTAGGGAGGGTCGACAAATTGGCGATACGTACAGCGTTGAAATATCTTTCCCGGCTGTCAAGTAAGTTGTTTGCATGCTTGTAGCACTCTCACATTCCCATAAAGTATTTTGAACGTTGCAATATTTCCTACTTACGTATATCACATATGTTAATGAAATTAATTTTCATTATTTTCGTCATATTTTTTCTGTAAGCAAAACTGCTTTTTTTAGCGACCCAGTAATCCACGGCGGTAATAACGAAAGATCGACTGTGCAACGATTACTGGAGAAATTAATTCTCGAAGACGAACAATTCGACGTTAGGAATATCCTTCCGAATACCGTACCTGATCCCGCGAGCTTGGTGCTTGCTTCTGATTACGCCTGCCCTACTGGACAGGTCGTAATGGCTCCTGACTGTGGTGCGTATTAAATTCAAACTAAAAAAATTACGTCTTACGTCAGAATATCAAGGCAAGTAGACAAAAATTTTAATATCAGAGTCAACAAGGTATATTGTGCCAGGTCTTGTCATAAATGCTTTCAATAAAATAAAATACACGTGAATATTCCTTATTCCTTATTTTCTCATTTTCGGGTCAATCTTTGGTAAATAGCCTTGTGCAATTAAACTGGAGTGAAATGAATTGCTATGATAGCATTACACAAGTGTAGGTCTGGATTAGTCGAATATTTTGGTATCGTGGATTTATAACAGGGATGGTTAACGTTTGTGCCAGAAAAGATCTACCCGTTGACGTAATATTTGTACTAATCAGAGCTAAAGACAGGCCGTTGTCTCGCCCGAATTTAACCCGTTAATTATGCTTTATGATCTCTTTTAGTTTCGCATACTTTTAACGCCATGATATTTTTTAATCCATTAAACATTCTGTAATAATGCCTGTGGCGAATTTTTATCTGCGTTTAAGTGATTGTACGAAGGTCAACCCACACTACATTATTAACTGTATCAAGTAAATGAAAAAAAAAATTATTCCTTCTACCAATATCTATGACAAAAATACATAGGTAATATTCGTTATACTTTTCAATATTGATACCTACGCGATAATATCTATCTAAACGATGTGAAATAGCATTTACAAACTAAGATAAAGCCCAAAAAAACTACACTCGAATCCACTTCTAACAACACAAAACATTTTTTTTCGAAATTCTAATCCAATACACTATTAAGCGATAATAATATTTAATAATCATTTCAGTGGCATGCGCTGTCGGTACCTTCTTAGATTCGGCCACCGACTCGTGCAAGCCGTGCCCCATGGGAAGCTACCAATCAGAAGCTGGACAATTACAGTGTATCTCCTGCCCAACGATAGCTGGCCAACCTGGAGTTACCCAAACAACAGGAGCTCGAAGCGCTGCTGACTGTAAAGGTGCTTGGCACAAACACTTTTTAGATTAAGTGTGCATCTCTCTCAATACGAATGGCAAACCGTCGACGTCGCCCAAAGCACCTCATTATGGATCCTCCTGATCCATTAACGGTGCTTGTGGTACCTACAAGCACCGTTAATGGATCAGGTCACCGTCCTCGTCGAACCCTTCGCTTGCGACGAAGGGGTCGACGAGTGAATTAACCCATAGACACTACCCACTGAGTTTCTCGCCGGATCTTCTCAGTGGGTCGTAATTCCGATCCGATGGTAGATTCTGCGAAGCACTGCTCTTGCTAGGGTCAGTGTTAGTAACACTCCGGTTTGAGCCCCACGAGCTCACCTACATACGTTAGGGTGAAGCTGAAATAGCCTCTCAAAGCTATCAGTATAGGTAGGAAAAAAAATCTGTCAACAAAGATAAGAATCAGGTCATGTTGAAATAGATAATCAATTAGAATTTACTTTTTCATGACTGCTTATAATATAACCAATCACATTATTTCAAATCAAATAGAAGAGCGAGGTTCATTAATTGAGATAAGTCTTTATTTGAGATGTCTCGTTCTTCTCGATTCAAATAAGCTAATATATATATTTAGATCAGCCGTTTAGTAATTCAACTATTATAATTTTCAGAGAAGTGTGCCGCTGGTAAATACTTTGACGCTGAGGCGGAACTTTGCCGTCCATGCGGTCACGGTTCCTATCAACCAAGAGAGGGCGCCTTCTCCTGTATCTCCTGTCCCAGAGGTCAAACCACTCGAGCCACAGAAGCGGTATCTGCTGCCGAATGCAGAGACGATTGTCCTTCAGGTACTTTTAACGCTATATTTGATGCTTCGTCTTTATAAGACAACGTTTTGGATTCTTACATACAAGTAAACAATATGTTCCAACATCCTGTCTATCAATGTCGCAAGGCAGTCATTCTCTCGGGTTTGAATAGCAAGAAAACCGTTTTTACACTACAGTTGAATATTCGATCTCACATCTCAGATTGAACATAAAATATGAATTACATATGTTATCCTTGGTAACCATTGAACATTTTCCAGCAAATGCAAAGCTAAACGATTTTTAATGCTATTTATTCCATTAGAGTTAATTGAGCTGCACTTCTTTTTCTGCTTTTACCCCTATTCCTGACGTCAACCTACTTAAATATTGGTAAAACTTGTTACATGTTTAAATATTATGGGAATAAGTATAAGGACTAAATACCACTACCATGGACAAAAACGTAAAAAAAGTGGCTACAGGTTCGTAAAATCACGAGGCCTTTTATTAATAGCCAATATCTCACCATGTACCTAACAGTACGATTAGAACTAATCACGGCTTCATTGTTTCGACTTGCTCTAGATACGTCCTTACGGATCCATCAGATCCAATAACCCTTGCATTAGACATCATTAGCTCTAACACAAGGAGTAGGGACCCCGAACATCAGCCCGCTGAGTTTCTCGCTGGGTCTTCTCAGCGGGTCGCGAATCCGATCCGGTAGTAGATTCATTCGCGAAAGAGCTACTCTTCAGTCGTTAGGTCTCCTTTGGAGGCACTCGGGTAGCTGTTAGCAAATCCCACCCCTCCTTGCTGAGCCTTTACTCGCCCACCTGCCCTGGTAAAACTGGAAAGGCCTCCGGGCCAAAAGTAGCTCCTCAAACATAAAAAAATATGTTTTGGCTTTTCAGGAGAACAGTTAGGCACTGATGGAGGTTGTGAACCTTGTCCTCGAGGTACATGGCGCGCGACAGGCGCGGGAGCCGCGTGCGCGCCGTGCCCTCCTGGGACTACCACACCGCAAACAGGCGCTTCCTCTGCAGATCAATGTTCTTTGCCCGTTTGTAGACCTGGTAAGTTCGTGATTACCCGGTAACTGAAACGGCGTTCATTTCACGACATCATAGCAATAATAATGCATGCATTACATAACAAAACATTAATAATAATAATATAACTCTTTATTTAACACCACATGTACAGAGTAAGCTTAAAAAACAAATAAAAGACGCTGACATAAATTGGCGGCCTTATTGCTAAAAGCGATCTCTTCCAGGCAACTTTGCAGGGAGAGGAATAAGCAAACTCGACGGTGCTACATCTTAATAAACTTACATAAAAATATATACTTATATACACATGTGAAAAAGAAATACAATATAAGATAGACTTACATACGATTAAATACAAATAAATACTAAAAATATGCAAGTAAATACAAAATAAGTAGCAACTTGTACTGTAACATTAGCGTTATATAAAAATAGTTCATCAGAACCTGCTATTCTTTAACGCGTGTAATATATCACACATAAGATCAAATGCCCATTATTCAAATTTGAACAATTAATTTGATACTTAACATTACATTACGTACTATAATAGGTACTGAAATATCGACGAATTTAACAATAAAATTATTACAATGTTATTTTTTATATTCAGAAGCTGAATTTTTACATATTTTATCGTAAGCATCACTTCTGTTGACCTGTAAGATTAGCTTCAAATAAAGTATTTCTTCAACGGTCAAAAGCAGAGACACGAAACTTTTTGTACGCATTTTATTATGATAGCCGATTTTCAGATCTATTATAACACGGTTGCTACGCCGTTCTAGACCCTGAATAAGATACTTTGCATACTTTTCTCACTTTGCACACTTGTATAAACTTTGCATAGACATAAATGCATATGCATTCAGTTACGAATACCCATTTCAATTATCTAATAACTTGTTTTGAAAAATAAGCACTATCTAACTATGAATTGATGTTAATTGAATAATGAAGTTCTCAAATCATATATGAATAGTTAAAAAAATATATATCCACAAAAAAAAACTACAAGCAAGGAAGCAATCGAGCTAATTCGGAGATTAAATCGGTTTCCTATCCGGTATTCAATTCTTGAACAAATAAAGTAAGATTCAAAGCAATTTGTATATCGATATTAAGATTTTTATTCATTTCAGGGTCATACCTCAACGTGACACTGAACACGTGCATTCAATGCAGAAAGGGTACCTACCAGTCGGAAGCACAACAGACAATATGCGTACCTTGTCCTATAAACACGAGTACCAGAGGACCGGGCGCGGTTAGTACAATAAAATCAATTTGCTCCATAAATTTTTGACACAAGATTTCTGTACTACCATACCGATTCCTCAATCATGTCGTTTTGTTAAATATATTAATTATGGTTTATTGGTGGTACCGCGTTTTACTCGCTGTGATAGGTACCGCCATCCTGCATATATTAGCCGCAACGCAGACATGCGTTTCCTTTTAAGAGTGGGATAGCCGTTGTACTATCCAACTGAGACTTGTGAATGGCGATATTCATGTTATGATTTCTATGGGCTCTGAAAGCTACTTACCTGCGCCGAAGCTATTAGGCTTATAAGGGAATCGTAAAAGAATATGAATACCGTTAAATCCTCTTCCAAATTAAAATGTATCATCGTTACGTGCACGATGCGAATTTCAATAACCGATGAATATATCTCCCCCACTTATATTCCATGTGAAGTAGAATATAAACATTCTTGAGAATATTCGAGTGGAACGGAAGACACAATATTAAATTCTTTGTAGATTTACATGGAACACGTTTCTCGTTATTCACGGCGAAGTTTCAAATAAATTTTAATGAAAACAGTAATCAAAACACAATTGGGATACGATGTTTTCGAATTTTGATTTAAGAATTTCAAGTCTTCATCAAAAATTACTTATTGAGAATATTTATTGTATTAATTTCGATTATCAATATTAAATGTCGATTAATGTGACTTTTTCTCATTCAGACCTCAGAGTCAGACTGCACAAATCCTTGCGAGATGAGCGGTCCTGAGATGCACTGCGATGTCAATGCATACTGCCTTTTGATGCCGGAGACAAGCGAATTCAAATGTCAGTGCAAACCTGGATTCAACGGCACTGGAAAAGTTTGCATAGGTAAATAAGTGATTTCTTTAATTTACTAAATCTCTATATAATATATATATATTTGGAACAATTATGGTGATTGACAAATTAAGGAGCGGATGGTTAGCGTTGTATGGACATGTGATAGGTAGAGAGAAGATGCATGTGACTAGGAGATGTATGGAAACGGTAGTGCAAGGTAGAGGGGGAAGAGGTCGACCGATGAAGACATGGATGGAGTGTGTGGATGATGATATGAGAGAGAGAGAGAGAGGAGTGAGTGTTGAGGTGACGGCTAATAGAAGAGAATGAAGTAGAAAAAATCACTGTGCCGACCCCACCTATGAGATAAGGTGGAGGAGACAAAGAAGAAAAAGATATATTTGGAACATCTTATTTTATACAGATAATTTTAATAATAATAATTTTCCGTTTGTACAGTAATTGTACAGCACATTATTCAATTTTACAATACCAGCTTAATTTATTAAATGTAATTAAAATTACTAACGTCCGCCTAAAGATCGAATTTCCACTATAACCACTTTAACCTCAACCCTTACATTCAGTTTCTGTACCTTGTGGTTTAATTAATTGACATTTTGAACCAAAAAAATTTAAAGCTCGTCCAGAGTAGAATTCACATATCTATACTAATATATAAATCTACAGTGGTTTTTACGAATGTTCTGTGATAACTACTGAACCATGCATCCGATTGACTTGAAACTTGGTATCCATGTAGAAAATACATATACTTAATGGATAGGCTAACATTTATATGAGTGTCGGACTCGCTACACCAGTTGCGGGGGCGTTAATGATGAGAATCTTTGTGGGGGTGAGAAATAATAATGTTAATCTTAAATGCCCAGCGAAGCAGACGGGTACAGCTAGTTAGTTTAATATAGCTAGAGTCTGTGGTAGATTCGTCATTCAGAATCATTGTTTAAATAACTTTATTTCCAGACGTGTGCCTTGACTACTGCGACAATGGAGGCGAATGCATAAAGGACGCTAGAGGCGAACCTTCGTGCAGATGCACGGGTTCGTTCACCGGAAGACACTGCAGGGACAAGAGCGAGTTCGCATACATTGCGAGCGGTGTCGCCGGTGGAGTCATCTTTATTATATTCTTGGTCCTGCTTGTATGGATGATTTGCGCCAGGTCAGTTTTAATTCAGTTCTGTAAATATACCTATCTACTGTTGTATATTCAGTTTCCACGATGATAAATAGACATTGTCAAAGCAAAAACATATTTTATAGATAATTTTAGCTGATTCGACCTATTTCATTTGGCCCTGTTTAGATCATTTCAGACGTTCAGTTTATAGTAGTTATCCCAAATTTATTTATTCATTACGTAAATACAACGAATTCATGCCTTAGGACATCCACTGAAATGATAGGGTGATGCTATTTCAGACACCACACGCCCAACTCAATTGAAATATTAACCTGATGTTTTAAGATGAAGTATGTATATGAAGTTCAAGCAACTTTTTAATTTAGCAAGAGAGAGACATTTAAAAATTTATTACTTAATAAAAAAAACTTAGCCTCTAATGTGTTGCAACAAATCTTTACCTCCAATAAAAAATAACGTCTTTATATCGCAACAGGTCAACCAAGAGGAAAGAACCAAAGAAGACACTCACCCCAGCTATCGACCAAAACGGTTCCCAAGTGAACTTCTACTACGGAGCTCACACACCTTACGCGGAATCAATAGCGCCCTCGCATCATTCAACATACGCTCATTACTACGACGACGAGGAAGACGGCTGGGAGATGCCGAACTTTTACAACGAGACTTACATGAAGGAGAGTTTGCATAATGGTATGAATGGTAAAATGAACAGCTTGGCGAGGTCAAACGCCAGCATCTATGGAACGAAGGAGGATCTTTACGATAGGTTGAAGAGACACGCGTACCCGGGTAAGAAAGGTCAGTATTCTTTATGTAGCACTTAGATTATATGCACGCTTTTATCGAGAATGCAGCTTGTCGCACTCATAACTCTGCTTATATATCGATTTTAGTAGTTAATACTAATATATTGAGTTTCCTTCTTGAACCTCTGCTATATTGTTATGCGGTCTCATGAAATACTGTAAGATATTGGTATTTAATGTTCAGGAAGCTTTCGAAAGCGAATATGGCACGTCTTAAAAGAAAAACTTCGTTATTTCAATTGTTATTCTGAATATTTATGCTAGATAATTATATAGTTAAAAACAAAAAAGACACTTTAAATAATAGTAAAACTGTAATAAAATAAAATATCCTAGTTCTGGTCAGGATATTAGATCAAAATAGATAAATTTTGGTATTATCTTCGGCCCTTCGTGTATGTCGATAAGTTTCAATTTAGGCCTCCATGTCTTAATGTGGGTAGCCTCATTCACGTTCTAAGGTCTATAGGTTTCGCACTTAATAACAGGAGAGCTGTAATCTTATTCACCAGAACAACAACAACAAAAAAAACCGTTTTAATAAAATCGACTTGAAGGCGTGTGTTCATATTATGTTGTCTATAAATCCCGCGTCACCTTTCAATAAAACTACTAAAACCTAAGCTATCAGTAGCTCAGACATACGATACAAAAACGATAAAAAATCAATAGTGATTGAAAAACATTTTTTATCGTGTGGACGTTCGGAACGACCTTATTAAAGTGCATGCTTGTTTATTTGTTACTATGAGCATATTTTATCAACATTATTGTATCAGCTGAAATGGAAAAATACGTCTTATGCAAAACAATAGCGTTATTTATCATTAAGTCACAGTAACATATTATCTGACGTAAGATTTAGAATCATCTTTTTGTTTTGTTTCAGAGAAGAGTGATAGCGACAGTGAAGGTCAATAGGGTGCTAGTTTGGAGAATTCTGGTCAATCTATGAACTATTTTTGTTATACCCTACCTACCGTAATAGTCTATTTAATGTAAAGGTTTAAGGGATGAAGTGTAGACGGTTTCATTTTAGTACTGATTTACAAAACGACGATGTAATTTAGTCACAAACTGTACCATCCTAGTTTTACCAGCGTCCAGAATTATCATCAGAAACAAAATGGCCGGTCTCTGACCGGTCACATAAAATTGAAATATTATTATAAGGTCGTATAATTACGATTCTGATTCATCGCTTTTGACCTTTCGTCGTCTGACCAGTACGAATAAAGATAGTGAATAATTTATATTCATCCATCGTGGCCAATGAATACATAATAACATTGATCGTGACTTAGCATTCGACCAAGGGTATATTCTTCGTCTGCTATTAGCTTTACTTTTAGATTTAATTTTTATGTTTATTAACAAACTCACTGTTTAAATCTTACCAAACACGATGAAAACATTCCTCAATAATTTATTAATTACATAAATAATAAACGTGTGACGTCATTTAAGATGTAGATCTATATCACGACATACAACAGGCACGTTGCCTCATACTATCAACAATTTCAAATGAAATTAATGAATATTAATCGCAAGACAATAAATACCATTGGGTTATCACGGCCGCCCCAGTGCCGTAATAAAACTTTGACAAGAAAAATACCGAGGAATTTAATTAGAATTAATCATGTTTAATTAGATGTTAATTTAGAATTTTCTTAGCAGTCTCCATTGAAATAACGAAAAGACGTACGTGTATTGATTATTCTGAGTATCGAAACGGAATGTATTCGAAAAATAGCTTTTCGAACTGAGCGAGACAACTACGTGTCTTATTTTAATAGATAAACAGTGAATGTGTTGACTTCAAATAATGGATCAACGAACAAAATGCTCAAGATGTAATTTAAGGCGAACACTGCCATATAAAATTAAATATGCAGGGCTTTTGAGTATAATATTAAACGAATTTTATAATCGTACCTAAGTACATTCCAACGAAATTAATGGAACGTGTAAATATAATAATTATGGAGAAAACATTTCTGTATATTTATGTTTATTTCAGTATCATAGCTGTAAGTGTTAATTCCAAAATTTGCATAATAAATATTAATTAATCCAATCTCTATGATACGTTTAGCTTAAGAAACGTTTATATTTTTTGTATGATAAACTAAAATAATATTTTGATGCAATTGTATGTGTATAAATGTGCGAAGTGAATGTAAAGAAAATAGTTATACGTATTAATGAAAACAATTATGTATAGCGTGTATTATATAAACGATTGATTTTTTATTTGTGTAAGCGTTAAAAAATACACATTTTCCAATCCATCCCATAATAATTTATGAGACATATCTATACTCTTCCTAACACTAGTTTTAATATTGAATTCGGTCATGGTAAACGTTTCAGAGTATCAGACTAGACCTGGTAAAAGTCTTATTACCGTGTATTCTAAAACTTTTTAATACTCATTAAGTGGTATGTAATCCATCACAAACACATTAGTGATTTACGTTAACAGTAATGTTTTTTTTTTACAAAATTTTATACAATAAATATTATACATATTATTTAGATTGTTTTTTTCTTTCAATAAAAAATCCTGTGTATTTAGCTAGTTTTTTAACTTCTCGATCGCATAAAAGTTAACAGAGTTTTGTATGGAGTTGGAATAGCTAAAAACTCGTACTCAACACACTGGTCACTGAATGATCCCAAATATGTACCTAGTTATTATAATGTAAGTTTTGCGACACGAATCTAATCTATCCACCGCATTAATTCTATGCATGACGTCTAGAGTGATATGAAACACAAGCCTCTCACAAAAAATTCTCGGTACAGAAAACAAGAAAACCTTCTTCGAAAATTGAGTTGAGAATATCATCAATATAGTCAAAGGCAATTAAATATGCATTCTCAAAAACTACAGCAGGGCTGTCGAAACAACGGCCCGCGGCTTATTTGCATGTGGCCCGCGGAGTATGTTTTAATCAGAAAATAGTTTTGGATACAAATACATAGTTTGGACAATAGAACTCTTTGTCAAAACATATAATCAATATTTGGTATAATTTATCTTTATTCTTGTAAGATTCCATTTCCATTACATCATTTAAAAATGAAGCTATCTTTTACTATTATTTGGGGAATTCCCGGAACGTATTTTGTTTTTTTTAAACAAGTTTTTCTGCATTATAGTAAATTTAATTAGCCCGCAAAAGCTTGGACAGCCCTGAGCTATAGGACAGATCTAGACAAATAATATTTAAATACATTGAGACTTTGATCGTATAGTTGGTTACAGTACTCACGTTGTGATGTAAATGGGTTACGAAAACCACTCAACTTTAGGTAAACAGTGAGATCGTGTGTGCCTGGACGTCAACAGAAGCATTGCCTTTTTTTGTTAAGTAAATTCGAGTTGGGTAATGGAAAAAAATCATGTAGTTCACAAACGGTAACGGTTTTTACCACCCTGCCTATTTCTGCAGTGAAGCAACAGTAATGCGTTTCGGTTTGAAGAGTGGGGCAGCCGCTGTAACTATACTTGAGACCTTAGAACTTATATCTCAAGGTAGGTGGCGCATTTACGTCGTAGATGTCTATGGGCTCCAGTAACCACTCTCTCTGTCTAAATCCTATACAAATACGTTTCTTCCTTTCTTTCTATAAGATATTATGGTAACTGATCTCGCGGCTCAAAAGGTTATGTGTTTGCTCATTGACATCACAATGTAAATGCAACCCTATAAAATATACTTTAAGTCTACATTTTATTACAAAATAGCTGATCCACCCATAAAACTGGAACACATATAACGACGCAGCAGAAATAACCAGAATAGTAATAATAACAGCAGTAATTATGCAAATAGTAATTTTTGCGAAATTTATTTTTGTTACACGATGTTATTATAACTTCAGCCATTCGTAAGCACTGGCATAGTCGTAGTTTCCTTTCACGTCGCTTTTTCGTTTCGTCCAGTTTCAAATCAAAACGATGCTAGAAAAACGATAAACTTCGAATAGGCAATAAAAACATTGTAAATTACCTAAGTATTTAAAAAAGTTTCAAGTAATCTTCAAATTATGCAAGTACCCACAACATTGCCGGTTACAACATCTTGAATACAGTTATCAATTTTATGATAATGTTGACATTTGACACGTCTACCGACGAATACTTGTATGTAATATTTTGAATAATAACTTTGAAACTATTTTAGTTACAACACATAGATCTGTTTTAAGGATCTCTATTTAAAATGTCTTGTTATTCCTATAATAAGCAAAGTTCTACATATTACTGAGCTTTTTTTTATCTACTGACGCTGCTTTTGACTTCTCGATTTCTTTGTTCCTTCTAAATAATTTTCTAAGCTTCTCTGATAAAAGGCAATTAAATAAACAATACTTAATGTTGATACAAAGATCCCGAAACCACAGATGAAGTTGAGGGTCTTAAATCAATCCGTATTTAGATAACTCAGCCTACACAATTACAAGATTTAAATAATATTTATAAATTGACAAAATTCGATTTCTACTTAACTTAGAATATATACATGCCCTAAAATTTAACGATAAGCGAGCCCCAGAGGGTGGGCCTGCTCATAAATACTCGAGAAAAAAAAAAGAAAAAATACACAATATTATTATGTATTGGGAAAAAATATTCTTGATTGATTTTTGTGTAAAAACTACATTCCTGGGCATTCCTGGACTTTTAAAGGTTATATTATAGTGGATAGTAATGCTACAACATAATACAACATAAACTTGTGTCATGGTAATTTCAACTTTTTTCTGTAGAAGGCCCACCCTCTGAATCGTTGAAATCGTTGAATTTTGGGACACGTTGTTTATATACATTTTTATCATCACTGATTAATAACACAGTGCGACATCATTCCGTGTGACGTAAAATGCACATCTGCCTGATTGACCGTTTACGTAAAGACGCGGGATCTCCCCGCGTACAAATTACAAACAAGCATTTGTTTACATAACCACTTATATTGCGGGAAAAAATATCAACAATATAAGAAAACGAATAAAAAACATTACTGGTCGTAGGATATCTTGCGAGTTCGCACGGGTAGGTACCACCACCCTGCTTATTTCGGCCGTGATGCAGTAATGTATTTCGGCTTGAAGGGTGGGGCAGCCGTTGTAAATATACTGAGAGAGAAATAGAACTTAAATCTCAAGGTGGTTGGCTCATTTACGTTGTAGATATCTATGGGCTCCAGTAACCACTTAACACCAGGTGGGATGTGAGCTCGTCCACCCGTCAAGCAAAAAAAAAACATTTAACACAAAAAAGTGAAAATGCTCAAATTGTTGAATCAGTACCGGTAAAACCAAGTTTCAACGAAATTGCGCCATAGCGATGCACCTTCTGTTGTTCTGGATCATATTATGTACCAAAATGATGTGTGGATCACAAATGGTCACTACCTTATTTTATAGTATAAGCTAAAACGTGGCTATGACTTCCAAATGATTTCATATAGTATGTGTAACCAAACTACCTACCCTACATATTTCACATTTACACTAGTCGGTTAACCATTTTATACATAGACTAGCTGTACCCGTCTGCTCCGCTGGGCATTTAAAATTAACATTATTATTTCTCACCCCCACAAAGATTCTCATCATTAACGCCCCCGCAACTGGTGTAGGGAGTCCAACACTCATATAAATATTAGCCTATCCATTAAGTACATGTATTTTCTACATGGATACCGAGTTTCAAGTCAATCGGATGCATAGTTCAGTAGTTATAACGGAACATCCGTAAAAACCACTGTAGATTTATATATTAGTATAGATATAGATGAACGACAGTAATTACTCACCAATTGGATCATATGCTCGTCTGCCTACAATAGCAATAAAAAACCCATCAGAATTAATTAGCTTCAACCTCATTAAAATATCTTACAAATCTACTTTTCCACCTAATCTAAATAAACATAATATCACTATTATCTGATACGAATGAATATGTTTGCACGAAACAGATAGCAACAACTAAAGTTAAACATTCCTATTATTAAATCAAGTGATTCTTATTATCTAGAGATAGGAGTTTATATGTACGATGAATACGCAAAACAGTTCTGATGCGATCTTACAAAATTAAATCCCTTTTAATAAAATACTATATTTGATACAAAATTGATTTTAATTATATACATATATTAATACAACAATATAAAACAACAAATTCCAAATAACATACAAAAAGTATATATTGCTTGTATAAATTTAACAATATTTACTTGGAATGTTTTTTATAGAACTCCTCCATGTACTGAACGAGAGCTTGAACCTCCTCTAGGGTCACTGCATTATATATTGAGGCACGAATACCGCCAACGTCTCTGAAAAAAAAACACAATCTCCATTAATTTCTCTGTGCAGTGTTTATGACTACTATTACTACAATGTTACGGCAGAAATAGCTAAGGTCCAGGAGGACGGGACGGCGCGTCGGCGGATGCGGACTGCGATGCGGTCCGCATTTTCGTCGCAAAAAAAAAAAAAAAGAAATAGCTAAGGTCGTGGTACAGTGCAGATTCACAATACTAGTAAAGTAGCTTTGATATAACAGGAAATATTGAAACATGAGTTAGGGCGTCTAATAAGGCTACGGTAACTACTGAGAAAAAAAACTAAATAAAAAAAAACAACAAACAAACAAAAAAACAATAGACCATTATAATATGAAACACCATTTGACTGATCAACCTCTAGTCTTTTGATCAATCTCAACGTCTTACAATTTGATTTAGCTTTGAACAATAATGAACTAAAGTGAATTAAATCATAATTTAAATTATAGAGGTGACATTGATAAAATTTATTCTTTATTTACTAACAATACAAAACAAATAACAAAATATATAGAAGCATGTGACATAGCACATGTGACATTGCAAATGATACTTGTAAAAGACAAGGTGATTCAGAAATGATAAGGTGAATGTAAAGACACGATTTAGCAGATACTGTGGCTAAAGAATATGATGTGAATATTATGTATGATGTAGATTTTAAACATTTTTTACAACTTAACTTATGTTAAAGGTTGTCAATCAATATATCATACATTTTCAATAATTTTTTTTTTTTTTTTTTATTGCTTAGATGGGTGGACGAGCTCATAGCCCACCTGATTTTAAGTGGTTACTGGAGCCCATAGACATCCACAACGTAAATGCGCCACCCACCTTGAGATACAAGTTCTAAGTTCTCAAGTATAGTAACTCTCAAGTATATGTCAAAGATAGTAGAGCTTTTTTTCAGGGAAAGGTATTTACCTGTGTCCTTTTAGCTGAATAAGTCCCAAAGTCTCAGCACCCTTCAAGAATTCTTTTTCTAAGGCATCATCACCAGGGCAACCAATTCTGAATGGCACATTCATTTTACTGCGAACATTTTTAGCTACAGGGGCATAATAAAAACCATTTGATTGCTCAATTGTGTTGTAGATAAGTGAGGCTTTCTTTGTTGCCAATTGAGACATTCCTTCTAATCCTCCATTCCTTTGAATCCATTGTAATACTCGACCCATTATATAGATGCTGAAATTTAAAGTTTCGAGATTAAACAGGCATAATAAGTATGAACATATCTACGGCCGACACTAAAGTCTAAAAATTATTATATAAATGAGATCATAGTCATTTTTCATCATAATAAGTAAGCCATTATAAATAATACTTTGTAACTTACGCAAACATAGGTGGAGTGTTTAAAATTGAATTCTGTTTGTAGTTAGCTGTCCAGTCTAATAAAGAGGGACATGTCGGTAGAGCCTGATTCAAAAGATCCTCTCTAACAATGACAAGCGCTACCCCAGATGTACCAATATTCTTTTGAGCACCAGCATATATCACCCCAAACTGGAAAATGTAAAATTTACAAGATTATTGTGCACAAGTTGTCATTTTATTATCAGTATGACAATATAATTAGAAAATCATACCTTTGAAACATCAACTTTCTTCGACATAATGTTTGAGGACATATCTGCGATTAAAGGTACTCCTTTCGTATCTGGTATGAAGTCAAATTCAACACCTGTAAAAATAAATCATTACAATTAAGTATCTTGTTGAGAAAAAGTCATATAGCATAATTTGTTGAATAATTATTTTCCATTACAACAGCCTTGATAAGCAATCAGTTAGACAGGCAATCTAATAGATATGCACTAGAGAAAATTATTGATTATTATTTTAAATAGTATATTCGAATCTAAAGAGCAGTTATTGGCTTATTGGAAAGACTTAGGATATCATTACCATGTATTGTTTCATTAGTACAAATATGTACATATGAAGCATTGGGATCAAGGTTCCATTTTGTCTGATCAGGTATGTCTTCATATTTATCTGTCGGTGGTAGCACCAAATTTACTTTCCCATATTTTTTCGCCTCCTTGGCTGCTTTAGCAGACCACGCACCTAAAAATTAGGAAATTTTAGTTTTCATGAAACCCTATTATTAAATTTAATTGTACTAATTTATAAACATACCTGTTACTACATAATCAGCAGTACCAGTTCTGGATATTAAGTTTAAAGGAACAGCTGCAAATTGACCAAGACCCCCACCAGCTAAAAACAGCACTTTGTAGTTGTCCGGTACATCTCTAAAATAATGTTTAGTCTTCAATCGATTTGAATGTAATTTGAATATTCCTTCCAGCGCAGTTATTGTTCAGTATATACCACAAAGAAATGTTAGTTTTTGGTTAATTGACCATTTTTAGCTTGTTTTAATTTATTTTGGCAGAGCTCAATGAAGGCCCTTAAAATTTATTGATTTCGATAAATCTCTTTTTTTATATATTATCTATGCTACTTTTAGCCATCAAATAAGATTTTTTTCCTTTGATTCTTCGACCAAAAATTAACACCTGAACTTGCATTATGGAATATTATTGCAAGTGGTTCGTTCAGGTGAACTGAAACTTTTAAAGGAAGTTGTTTACCTATGTACAGTACTTTCTTACTACAAATTATCGAACACTGGCTCCCCGCTCCGCATAGTTAGAGGTAGTCTCTTAGGTAGTCTTACTGATGGTAGGACCTCTTGTGAGTCCGCACAGGTAGGTACCACCACTCTGCCTATTTCTACCGTGAAGCAGTAATCCGTTTCGGTTTGAAGGTTTGAAGAACTTTTATCTTAAGGTGGGTGACGCACCGCGCATTTACGTTGTAGATGTCTATGGGCTCCAGTAACCACTTAACACCAGGTGGGTTGTGAGCCATTTAAGTAATAAAAAAAATGTTAAGTATATTTATTATCTATGATAGGTAGCGACTAAATTCACGAACCGATGAACTCTCATGAACCGAGTCTTCACATGCATTAACCCTTTGTACATCGCGTTCTCTTACTTTTTTTAGGCGAGTTGATGTTTTGAATATAGGAATGAACCTATTTTAGTTTTATTATTCACGCTTCACAATAAATATTACTATTTTCATAGAAATATGTAATTTAACATCTACGTACATTTAACCTAAATAAAATTGAATGTCCAACATTAAACGGAAAAATAACAGAAATTATAATTAAAACGAATTCAATCATAAATAAGCATTTTTTCAACAGAAATGTTAAATTTATTAGGTATCTATAATATATTTGTTACTTTATTTTCCTAAGCCTGTAAGAGGGGAAATTACAATTTTAATTAAAAAAAATTCAATTCCGAGTTTTAACTTCATTTTAAGTCGATACTTGATTGAATACATTTGCGGAACGAATACATTTGCGGCACCATTATTCCCAATAATAAAAGATTCTATAAAATGAACATAGGTTTTCTTGTCATTTAAACATCGACAGTTTGTAATGAAAAAATATACTTTTTTTAAATATTAATTTCTAAATGTGTTAATTATAATAGTGAATTTGTCGAAAAAACAATCCACATAAACTTCCACCAAATTAATAAAAATATTTTCTGTAATTTTCCACCCTCGAATGATACGAAAGATTTTTAGTTTCATGAAAAGTTGTTCTTGCCTTCAAAACAAGATAAATCACTGCTATAATGATATGAACTGAAGGAACACCACGAAAAGGAGTTCATTCCAGTTAGGTACTACCGGCATTACTTTGTACTCTTTGAAATATATGAATATAAAAACTTTTTTTTTTTTATGATTGAATCATTACTGATGGCCCGAAGGCCTTTTTAGTTTCACCAGGACAAGTGGGCGAGCAAATACTCTAATAAACGACAGCCCCAATCTATTTAAATTTAAATTTTGTTTTTATATCCTAGATGGGTGCACAAATTCACGGCTCGCCTTTGGTTACGTGGTTACCGGAGACATCTACAACGTAATGCCGCCACCCACCTTGAGATATGAGTTCTAAGGTACAGTACAACAGCTGCCCCTCTTCAAACCGAAACGCATTAATGCTTTACAGCAGAAATAGGCAGGGTAGTAGTACCTACCCGTGCGGACTCACAAAATGTCCTACCACCAGTAAGTGCATAATTATTGATAGTTCGGCGTATTGTTAGCCTCCTTCAGGATCATCATCGTTCTGCCCCGAAATAATTCTGTATTCCTGATTTAAGGCTAGAAAAGCCGTAATATATAATAATGGCTGAGATTTCGATGTCAAGCCTCATATTTATGGAAAATTTGCTTCATTGACCACTTACTTAATCCGCCCGTATACACCAATAAAGAAGCTTAATATATAATTTATTAGGCTGTAGCTACTTACAATAAGTTTCGCACAACATCCTGAATTTCGACATTTAGCTTCATGTATGTTGAAGAACGATGACTTGTTTCCAATAAACTAATTCCAGAATTTTCAAAATTTGTCAATTCATTCTTAATAATTTCATAGACCTGCAAATTGTTTATTTAAAATATCTAATACCTAGGTATTTTCGTATAACGACCATAATATAATATTTCTAAATAGGTATACAATATTAACTGGTTGTGGTATATATGTACTGGTGGTAGGACGTCTTGTAAGTCGGGTGGGTATAACCCCCCTATTTCTGCCGTGAAGCAGTATGCGTTTCGGTTTGAAGGGCGAGGCAGTTGTTGTACTCTTAAAACTGAGACCTTACATTTCATGTCTCAAGGTGGATGGCAGCATTCACGTTGTAGATGTCTATGGGCTGCGGTAACCACTTAACACCAGGTGGGCCGTAAGCTCGTCCACACATCTAACCAATAAAAAAATTTAAGTACTTGGTTATTACTATTCTATTATCAACTTATTATTATTAAATAAATAATAAATAAATAAATATAAATATTTACTAACAAGCACGCCACGTTAACTGGTCCCGTGGTAAGTTCGTAAAGAACTTGTGTTACAGGTACCAGATAGCGGAAATAAATGTAAGATTTTTATTATACACATACATATATTTAAGATACATCCATAACCCTGGAAAAGACATTTATATTTATCATACAAATATCTACCCTTGGCGGGATTCGAACCCGCGACCCCCTTGTGTAGTGACCATGTCACTTACCACTACACCAGACGGCCGTTAAATAATTATTTATCATTCATTAATTAAATGTCAGCAAACACAAATTTATAAGTCAATTTAATAATCTCTGTCAGATATCCATATTCTAACACGCGCAATTGTTGTTTATTGTTCAATAAAATGACCTTGACTGATACTATGGACAAGACAAGAATGCACGAACAAACAATATGACGACATTAAAAAAGGTTTTAAATTGATTCATTATTTAATCGTGAATACAACTTACTTCTTCTGGCAATTTAGCCGGTCCAGCGCCAAAATTAAACACTTTAGACATTTTCACTTATTTATTTATTTAATTAATTCCTACACTACACTATTTTACCAAACGACACTATCGTTCTCAGACGTGTCGCGGTACGATGTGGTTCTGTCTGCCTGCGCGACAGAAATGAGAAATTATATTTTATTGTGTAGCATTTATCGGTAGGTTATCGCCCTGTTTAAATTGCCAACAGGCTTCTCGAGTTAACTGGTTTGTCGAGTTTGAATGAACGCATTCGAGCCGTTTAGCATGTTTGACGTTTAAATTTTAATACGCACTGCTGGCACAAGCTGATGTGTATTTTTTTTTTGTAAAAGACTTAGTTTGATGTATACGGTTTATGCAAAGGCAAGCTTAACTCGTCATGAGTTTTATTCCAGCAAACCAGTAATAGTAATAACATTAAGAATAATGGGCAATAGTTTACAAGAACCACTACTATCTCTAAATGAGCAAATATAAAACATACTTGCAACATATCAACATAATTAAATAATGGTTAACGGAGACCATGAACATCACAACAAGAATACCGCCACCCTATGCCATGCGCTGGAATTATCAAACAGATTTTATAACGACTGTGCCAGCCTTCAAAATGGAACGGGTGACATGTTCGCAACATAAATAGCAACTGATTTAAGCAAATTAATAAAATATTGCCTAATAATATAACCTCATTAGCACGTACACGATCTTATTTTTTCGCCGTGGAACAAGTGTGAAGTATGTCGCCGGAAAATCGCCGGATCCCCACCCGCGCGGCAGGTGGGGTATGTGGGAGTTGAACCTCACTAAAAACTCCTGCCGCTCACAACCGGCGCCCTACCTCGGACCGGGCCGGAGCCCAGTCGGGGCTAATGAGACGGCGGGACAGGGTTGACGCAGAGCACATTACATCCATCCCACCGTCCCACGGACGCCGGACCGGCGGCCGCCAGCGACACGACCACCGGTTCCCTCGTTCAGCGGGCCGAGAGCCCGCTTTGATGGCACCGCGTTACACCTTCCCCCAGAGCGGTCGGGGGAACGCGGTCTACCATCACCCGGCTTCCTACTGCGGGTGAGCGTGCAAAGCACGCCACCCCACGTCTGGGTCTCTCCCTGCACAAAACGGGTGGGACCCCTAGCTCTTAGGGGGCCAGGTCACGGATACGACCCCGGTCCCGACCCCCTGCTCGGCGGCGGCGGGTTTCTGCGTAGTGAGGAGAGCTTTGCCTCACTTGCCCCGCCGCCTCCTTCTGCGAGATGGTGCACTCGCAGAAGTCGAGCATAGACTTCCAGGACTCACCGCCGCCAAGCATCGATGCCACGACGCCTGGCAGCGACAAGTCAGGTCTTATCTTTGCGACCAGGACACGGCGCTGCACCTCCCAAGCGGGGCAGACAGCGAGCGTATGTTCCGCCGTGTCCAGGTCGTGTCCACAATGATGACACCTCGTCGTCGGCTCAGCCCCTATCCGGCGCAGGTACTTCCCGAAGCATCCGTGCCCGGTCAGCACCTGCACCACACGAAAGGTGAGACGTCCTTCGCCACTAGTTCGTTCCTTAATTAAACTTCGTTCATTTGGACAAAAGCTGGGTAGAAAACACGTACAAAAGCATCCAGAGAGGTATTAACACGTACGGAAGGCGGAATTAAATTCTGCAGTTGCACTGAATGAACAGTAAGAAACAGTAAAAAAATAATCATCAAAGCGGCTTGATGTGTGCATATGGGGAAGAAAAATTGGTTATCGAGCATCTTTGGAGTTAGGCATCAGATATTCGAAGCGCTCACGAAGATAAGAAATCATTTTATTGTTAATTAATAAATATTGCGACCATTAATCGAAATAAAAACCTTCCTATGGCCTAAGTTGGAACAAAACACATATTTTAATAAAAAGTTAAAATCTGTTCAGTAGTTTAGGCGTGCATCGCGGACAAACAATGTGACACGTAATTTATATATGATAAGATGTATGTATAATTAATACATAATCTGCCTTTGTAATTCTGTAAATAAACATAAAATACATAGCAAAGTATGATTTAGTACCTACTATGTAAAAATCTAGATTTAGTTAAAAATATTTTTTAACTGGCAGCACTGATCACTCATAGTACATAGAGTACACTAATATTAAATAGCATGATAAGCAAATAACTCTATTAAAAGCTAGTTTATCCATTTATCACATAGGGGTAAAACAATATAGTTTTTTAAACATCGAACATTAGGCAAATTTGTTTTTAATCATAGGATTGGTTACGTTTAAATATGATTATTTTAGTTTAATTATGGTTATATTTAAAAACCAATTTATTTCCATACTTACAATCTTAATTCTGTCGATGTGCTTGAAATTAATACTTAAAATAAAATTATTATTAAATTCTTGTGTAATAAAATATGACACGCTTAAAACAGCGCGTTGCTTTTTCTATTAGCACCATGCATGCGTAGTTTATCCTTCAGCAACGAACACAATTTTATGAAAAATAATTTAATTTCCTATTCCATTATTAGAGATTAATTATCAATTTCATGATCGCTCATTTTAAGCAAGACGTTAAAACGTTGTTAGAAATCTTAACTGTCAGTAAGCTCGTAATCGTAAGTCCTAAGTAAGTAATCTGTGGTACAGCGATCACTTTCGATTTTCGCTTATGTCTGATGTGATTTTAGATGTTTTGGAGTTGTTCGTTGTGAACATTGGGCCAATTAAACTATCGTGAATTATAAAATATTGTGGAAACTGCGCTGCTTATTCCCACTAAGGATATGCCGCCAGTAAAGGATGAAATGTTAGAAGAAACGAATTGTCTAGAAATTATAAACATCACTGAGAAGAGTCCCACAAAAAACAGCGCTCTTGTAGACGTAAGGGCTTGTAACAAACCTGTCGCAAAGGTAAAAATTTCAAAAATAAATAATTGTAGTCTTAGTTACATTAAATATATTATTCTTATAATCGTGAAAAATTGTAGAGGCACAAAGATATAAATGAAATTTGCATGTTCGACTTAACGACAATTTCCTGATCACTAATAATAAATTTTCATCTAATGAAAATAATTCTAACCAAACAACGAATAACTCCAACTGGGAAACCATTCATAAATTTGAATAATAATTATTATTTCCATTCTTCATTGTATTGGAGACATTTGCTTTCCTTTAATGAAAAAATAAAACTTATCATTTATTGATAATTCATTTTTAATCATTAGCAATAACATCACCTGTCTGAAAAGCAACAAGTTAAATCTTCATAAAAATCTATCTCAGTTTTATAGTATTTTATATCTACAATACATACTACCTAAAAATAAATTGTGATTACTATGGCAAGACCAGAGATAATTCATTTTTAATCATTAGCAATAACATCACCTGTCTGAAAAGCAACAAGTTAAGTCTTCATAAAAATCTATCTCAGTTTTATAGTATTTTATATCTACATTACATACTACCTAAATATAAATTGTGATTACTATGGCAAGACCAGAGCTTGTTCTCCTGTGTAAGCAATAAAAAGAGGAAGTGGCTTGCCGTAGTTCCATCAAAGGAATAATAATTGTTAATAAGATCAGAGATTTTAGCAGAAACAATTTATTATGAACAATAAGCAAAATGACACGATAAAAATACGTAATCAATTATTATTTTAAATAATGGGGTAGTAGAATAGAATTTTTCTAGTTTCTTCATCTACTCATCTCAGTGGTGATATCAAGAACTTTTTTACTTTTTTATTTTTTAATGCCTTGAAAAGCAAATAAACCCTTAGTATGAATGGTGCTTAACTAAGTCACTATATAGTCAAAGACTGCTTTCAAACATTTGTAGAAGGACATCTTACAGTGCTCTGGAAATAGAATAGAAAGGAGGTTTATTCTTGAGGTAGATGGCACATGACAAATGATCTTAAAATGGCAGCAGTCTTGGGTAGTAGAGAATAAACTCTACTTCAGTGGTGGCAATGCAGAGATTCAAAAGATTTCTAGTTTTCTTTTAATTCTGCACATATTTAAAATATTCTTGTGTTCTACTTTTGTATAAAATATGTTATATAAATATGGTATAACTGCTATTCAGAGCTAATTCATTACGAGAGGTCATAGACACCGTAATGTTAATTTTGCTGCCATTGTTAGACTAGAAATCAAAGTTTCAGTACGCTCTCATTCTTCAAACTTGATCACGCAATCGCTTCGCCATTAAAATTGGTACTACCATTGTAGAGTAGTTTCAAACACCACATACGAATTAGAAAACATAACTACAGTAAAATCTCTTTATTCGCAGGGTATATGTTCTATAAATATGCTGCAATTACAGAAACCGTGATTATGGAATGTTAATTTACATATATGGAAATAAGGGATACGTTCCTTAATAAGGTCTACCTATTTTACTTTTTTATTAGAGCCATTGACGACGCGTTTAAACAGGACATTTGGTTGGATACCTACATATTAGAATCCTTGTAATGAACGTGTATGTACCGATCGTGGATCTAACGAATAAAGAAATCTTTAGCCCTGAAAATAGGAACTGGGTCGCGTTTTTTAATCCGCGAATACTGAAAACAAATGAAGGAAACGCGAATAAGGACATATACCTTCTTGAAAACAAAAAAAAACTGAGTATCAGTGCATTCACCGTGCCCTAGTTACTTGCTATAAATCGTATAAATCGCCAGACTGCTTTTCTGATCGTCATAATACTTAACAGTAGAGTACTCGACCGTAGGCAGCGGCTTGGCTCTCCCGCTGGCATTGCTGAAGTCCATAGGCGACGGTACCCATTCATCATCAGGTGGGCGGTATGCTCGTCTGCCTACAAGGGCAATAAAAAGAAACTCCCCTGAGAGATGAAATTTAAAGTCGACCGCGTGTTTAGGAGGTATGAACGATTCCGTTTTTTTTTTTTTTTTATTGCTTAGTTATGTGGACGAGCTCACAGCCCACCTGGTGTTAAGTGGTTACTGGAGCCCATAGACATCTATAACGTAAATGCGCCACACACCTTGAGATATAGTTCTAAGGTCTCAGTATTGTCACAACGGCTACCCCACCCTTCAAACCGAAACGCATTACTGCTTTACGGCAGAAATAGGCGGGGCGGTGGTACCTACTCGCGCGGACTCACAAGAGGTCCCACCAGTCATTACGCAAATTATAATTTTGCGGGTTTGATTTTTATTACACGATGTTATTCCTTCACCGTGGAAGTCAATCGTGAACATTTGTTAAGTACGTATTTCATTAGAAAAATTGGTACCCGCCTGCGGGATTCGAACACCGGTGCATCGCTCGATACGAATGCACCGACGTCTTATCCTTTAGGCCACGACGACTTCGTAACCACAGTAATGCGTTAAATCGTATGAATTATTTATAGGTAACGTAAAAGATTAGGGCGATGCACTAATCCGACAAAACACGTCGTCTCTGCATTGAATTTACAGAGTAAAGTGTCGTAACTAAGGCACAACTCAAATAACTATTTATGATTATTTTATTCTTCATACCATGACATAAGTGTTGGGCACTCACAGCACCCTATTTGCGAGACGGTCAGTGGTAGTGCGTGTTTTTTGTCACGGTTTGTTGACCATCATGTAACCGTTCAGACTACTTGGTAAAACGAAAGTGTTACGTTATTGCTAAATGTTTTATTTCGATGCTATTGAGTCATTTTCTTAATTATAGTGTATTATACTTTTAATGGTAGCGTATTATGAATTTGAGAATGTCAGTTATTTGTTTTAAATTCACAATAAAGGTCATATTACGAATGTTGCAAAGGATTAAAAAAGGAAAGGCGTTTTGATGTTTTTATCGCATGGGTGAAGCGATGTTAGCTTCGATTCTTCGGATCCCAAAGAAACAGCTACCGCTCTATTTAGCATGCCAAACTGACCTGTGACTAATAGGCACCTCTTGCGTTGCATCAAATCAATCGCCTTACACAGAGCTTCGCAATAACTTTGACATGAGACATAATTGTAAAGTTCCTTTTTTTTTTGGTCGGGAGGAAATCGCCGGACTCCCGCCCTCCACTGAGGATGGAGGGCGGGGCATGTCGGAGTTGAACCGACTAAAACCTCCTGTCGCTCAACAACCAGCATCCAAACCTCGCATGAGATAGAACTCATGAAAAGGCAAAGGGGGGAAAGTGAAGCGTTTAGTGCGGAGCACATCTCTCCCATCACCCTTCCCCTCGGGACGCCGGACTAGCGGTCGTCGGCACCATGACCACCAGTCCTCTCTGTTGAAAAGTACCTAAGGCTTAACTGCTCAAATGTCAGTTAAATTTTTGACTTCAACGTTACAAATCGTTGCCCAATTGTTACTGCCTCGTTACATTTATTCGAATATCGGGCTAAGTTGCAATAAAGTTTGTTTTATTACATAATTCGGGTTATATAACAAATCGTATCACTTGTAATTGAAGCCCGATCAGCACACGGTAATCAATTTGGATTTCACTTGCCATCACAAAACGGCTACGATTCATGTCTTTTCACTTTTTTTTCGTCTGCCGTATACAGTGCTCGTCTCATTTCAAGTGCCTCTACAATTTGATCGCGATCGTTATTAAGCCGCACACAGCACATGTGTAGAATTTTGTAGTCGCGCACATTAATATTTCGTGTACCTTTTTTTTTTATTTTATTTAATGCATCCTTTTTATTTCTTTGAAACTTTCAGTGTTGAGTTACAGTGCGTCATGTTGTGGGGAGCTGGTTTTTTTGTTTGTTTGCGCATACGTTTATAATATGCACTGAATATTATAGTTTGCTGGACGCCTCTACCGTAGTGCATGCATTGTTCTAGCACAGGAGTAGTGTGGAACTGTGGAGTAGACATGACGAATTCACAGGTACTTTTATTTTATTTTATTTACATCATCATACAGGATAGCTTTGAATATCCGGGCTATTCCGAAACTCATAAAAACGTTTGGGGATAACGTGTCCACAAATAGTATCCGATAATTAATGTTGTTCTG
Source organism: Bombyx mori (assembly GCF_030269925.1). NCBI lineage: Eukaryota > Metazoa > Arthropoda > Insecta > Lepidoptera > Bombycidae > Bombyx > Bombyx mori. The sequence goes on along the minus strand of NC_085115.1, from coordinate 9,814,592 downwards.
TATTTTTTTATACACGATTTGTCTGATGCCGTTTAATAGTAAAAGTGAACAATTTATTGAAATTTATAATTATGCATGCCGCTTTTGCGCTAAAAAATACGATGACAGGACATCGAATATAGGATTGTAATAATCCTGTATTCGATTTACATTGCTATTAATTTATTTCGTTAATTTATTAATGTTACATTATTATTATTTTTCTACATTTCTTTATTATTTTTGTTTTTTATTCCTAGAACAGAAATAATTTAACCGTTTTGTTTATAGCTAGGATATCAATAACTGTTTAGTAAAATTGTGTTATCGCTCTCCTACTCTAAATCTTGCTTTAGAAAGTCTTAAGAGCCATTTGTATTCAATTGTGGAAGACAAAAACAAAAATGTTCGTATTGAATTTAAACTACGCTTCTTCTAAGTACGCTCTTCGCTTAAACTCTTTTTAATTGTCCGTAATTAAAGCAAAACTAGCCAAAGACTGTTTTGTGTGTTACGCAAATAGGGTTTAAATTCTCTTAGTTTATTATTCAAAGCGTATACACATTTCGAGGCCAGTTCAATAAAACAGTTGGTAACCTTTTTACAAGCTTTCATTTGATTTGAATACACACACGGCTGGGAATATTTTCGAAATGTTTTAATTAGTATGTACCTACTGCTGATGGGGAGTAAGGGGAGATCGGAATGCTACCTTCACCGGCCCTATTGTCAACCCCACCTGCACGCGCCGGATGGCGGCGGCGACCAACAGATTGCCGTGGTGCTCCCTGCTAGAGAACGAACGGGGCAATGTTGACCGAGCAATAGCGGTATAACCATACACACCCGTCAGGACAACCTGTACGGAAGAGGCGTCAGAAACCTTGGGGATCAAATACCCCCTAAAATGCTGGTGCAGAAGGCAACGGGAAACCACTGCACTAATTTCCCACGAGAGTATGAGCAGGTCGTATCCGACTGATGCATGACCACGACCACTCTGTCAAGAGTGTACGAATAGGAAGAACTGCTGATACCCTGTTATTAATAAAAAATGTTGTAGCGAGCGTGTTTTAGTGGTGTTTTTCAAAAGTGAGCCACTGCGGTTTCCCGCGTGAAGTGCAAGAGTAGGCACCAACCAAAAAAACCCTCAGGCCCGCGGTTGTCGTCACATTTCCATCGTCATTCTAGTGTCTCTCGCTGTCGTATGTAACAATAGACCCCATTCCTCCTGAGGCGACGACCTAATGTCCAATATGTATGGTTCTCACACGACCAAGAGTAGGAATAGTTGCACCGTCATCTGTATGTAACAGAAAATCTGAATCCTTAAATAGATATCTTTGTGAATACAAAATCACAGTAATTATCACAATCCGAATAATAAATTCAGTTAGCACACTAATCTCTATTCTATCCTATCTGGACGGAATTATGAATAATATTCACTATACATTCATAAAACTTTTATGATGATTCTTTAATTTGGATTTCATTCAGTCATTCAATTTTAAATCTGAACTAACGACGTATCATCCATCGTTAGTCGATTCAAAAATATCAATAACTCGTAAAAGAATGTTTTATTTTTTAAATCTGAATTATTATAATTTTTGTGCAAAATATTTTCGTCGTCGTAAAACTGCATATTTTAATCCTTCTTATAAATTCCGGTTTTTCGATTACTTGCATCGTAATTCTCCACCGTATTTCAAACGGGAACCCCCAAAAAATAGTAACAAACAGCTTAGCTAAGTTGACCACATAAGATATAACGGACAATAACTATACTAGTGCTCCTATGGTTTTTTTTCCTACTTAATCGTTGATAGCTTTAGGGGGCTATCCTGATGTGGCTCAACTTGAGAGAATTGCTAATACTGGCTCTAGCAAGGGCATTGCTTCGCTGAATCTACTGTAGGATCGGAATTGTGTCCCGTTGAGAAGATCCGCCGAGAAACACAGTGGGTTGCTCCTAATTGCGGATACTATGCCGTTTTTCTAAAACCTTTTTTCAGTAATTTTTTGGTATTAAGGACGACATTAAAAAAGTCCTTCATTGGATCATCACTATATAGTATAAAACAAAGTCGCTTTCTCTGTCCCTATATCCCTATGTATGCTTAAATCTTTAAAACTACGCAACGGCTTTTGATGCGGTTTTTTTTAATAGATAGAGTGATTGAAGAAGAAGGTTTATGTGTATAATAACATCCATTAAATAGTGGAGAAATCTTGAAGTGAAGCGAGGGCGGGTCGCTAGTAAAGAATAAAAGGGAAATCACTAAACAATTGTACAGTTAAAAATAAATCGTATACCAAAATAAAATAGTATTTTTATGTCACATTTCGAAAATATTTAATCTACAGCTGTGACAATGTAATGTGAAATCTGTGAAAGAAAAAAATATATATGACAGCTTTCATTGTCGCACGGGATCCGGAAGCTTGTTAGTGTTGTATACAAACCAGTCTAGATTTTTTTATAACACTAAAAAAAAAGACTTATTGCTTGCGTTTTATTACTCTGTGAGCAAGCCAAGCACATATTATGTGAATTGTACCACATAATTTATGAAAATGATGTCGCTTTCTTTTAATATGTTGATGTCATTCGTCTTACTGCATGACTTTTAAGTTAAGGAAAAACGTTTCAAATTTTTATTACTCAAAAAAATTCTGAAAAGCTAAATGCTTATTTTTATGGCGACGAATGGCCAAAAAAACTGGTGCTAAGCAATTTCCACAGCCTTACCAAATCTGTCGCCCAGTGGTGGACCTTGGCGACGTAAGTTGGAAATCTTTTAGCATTGTAATACGGCTAATTATATCCCTTCAGACCGGGATGCTTTATGACAAAAATACCTGAATATAAAAAATGTAAATATCTATATCTATATCTATACTAATAATATTACCTATAAAGAGGAAAGATTTGTTTGTTTGTTTGTTTCGAATAGGCTCCGAAACTACTGGACCGATTTGAAAAATTCTTTTTCCATTAGAAGCCGACATCGTCCCTGATGAACATAGGCTACTTTTTTTAAATTTTTTTTTTTTTTTTGTTTCGTGTGTGTTTTAATGTTTCCGAAGCGAAGCGAGGGCGGGTCGCTAGTCATATTATAGTTTGTAAAGTTGAACGCCGCATAAAATCAAATGAACCGAATAGTCGACATCAACTTTGATTGGTTTTTAAGGTATCAACTTCTACTGTAAGTGTAGGTATCTATGAACGCTCTGCGGATATAATTGAACAATAGTAAGGCGCTTGGTGGCTAGGTTGGTTGGCTAGACGTTCGATTTTAAACGGCGCTTATAATACATAAAGACTTTCTCATGTCTCAAGACAATACATAAATGAGACCTTCTCATGTATCAGTTTTCGGAATTTATTGTTTGGGCTCCGAAAATCACAACTCTATATGGAACTTGATTTCATAAACATCTAGCGTATGAACACACATACAAACTAGCCCATTAATATCGTATAATCGTATTAAGACGCGTTACAATTATATTGAAATTAAAATTTAAGGTATGGTTCCGTGGTGTCAGGAGTTCCAAGTTCCGCCACGTGTACGGCGTGCCGTTTAAAAGGGAGCGTTGCTATGACAACGTAAAGATAACGCGGAATGCGCACGATTCCAATTTCTGCGCGGTCAACCCTAAGTTCGTTGCTATAGTTACCGAGGTTGCCGGCGGTGGCGCTTTTCTTGTGCTACCCCTAGATCACGTAAGTACAAAAAATTATACAAAATGTAATGTTAACAAGAAGACTAAGGACCTAATTTACAGGACCTAATTTAAAATAACATTCAATTTAACGATCATTAAAATTAATTTCCTTAGTTGTAGTTATTACGTTAAACATATAATAACAGCTTATGATTAGTATTGCATATATACCTAAAGTATAGATGGAAGGGCTTACGGCCCCATCTGCTGTTCTACAACTAGCGGAGCCCATAGACAAAACTGCCTGTATGTCTCTACCATTATGTGTCCGACTAAAATATATTTCGAATTATAATAAAATTGAAAACTTTAACCGCATTGGTCCTATCATTACAAGATTTCCACTGTCGTAATACCCTTAAGAACGTATGTATGTATGTATAACAGTTTGCGTCATTGTTGGCGCCAAACACTGTTTGCTTGGTGTCAATATTTGCCTAATACCAGCCTTATTGACCAATGTCCAGATGTATAATATGGTACAGAAATATTAATTGACCTTGATAGTCACTTATGAAGCAAAAACATAGATGTTTTGTGTTTTAAACTCTAATTGAATTAACAAACGAGTGCTTTTTCATTGATCGATACAGTGAAGACAAAAATTGCGGTATTTAAATTGTAACATATTAGATTTTTGCTAAAATCGTAACTGCAGGTGGCACACGAGCTTTTCAAACCAAGCAAAAGAACACTATTAAATTAGTATGTAGTAAGTAGCGCGCAGAAATAAATAAGTAAATTATACAAATAAATTTATTTAAGGTTTATAATATTTTCTTTTTGATATCACCTGTATGCACTTTATTCTATTGCTCAGACGGGTTGACGAGCTCACGTTCCACCTGGTGCTAAGATTTACTGGAGCCCATGGACATCAACAACGTAAATGCCGTCACCCGCCTTGTGACACGAGTGCTAAGTTTCGGTGGTATCTACCCGGTTCAACATATTTAATGCGAAGAAGTTGTATTGTTCTAAATGTTCGCAGACCGGTCGTTTGGACTTCAACGCGAGCAGAGTTACAGGTCACAAAGGCCCCGTTTTGGACATCAAGTGGAACCCGTTCAACGACAACATAATCGCTTCGTGCTCTGATGATTGCACGGTAATTTCATTTCAAACACTTCAATTTTTTTTTCTTCATATTTTTGCACGAACTACATATTCGGTGTTTGTAATTGAAGTCAATTACATACGGGATGTTTTTCGTTCGATCAATCGCGTTTTGTACTATAGAAATAATAATATATGAAAATGTTCTTCAGATGCGGAGATCAGTAAGGTATGTTTGTAAAATTAATTTCTAATGTTTTCGTAGCCGCACTGTAGATGTTAAAGTACTACGGTTTAATATCTCGGATATTTATTACGTAGACGCCCATGACCGTGAAAAGTGTAAAGGATGTTAAATATCGCAAATTATAAAATGATTAAAATATACGAAAGCTTAAATCGTTAGTCAGATTAGATTAAGGAGTTAAATTAATACCAAACATACTGGTATTCAGAATACGTCAACCCTGGCATAATAGCTTGAGTACGAAACCCAATGATTAGTAAAGAAAAATCGTCGCCATGACCAACTAGAATATTTTAAAAATAAGAACACTAGGTACACTACGAGTATTAGTTTACTGTGCTGCTATTTTAACAAGCGGACATACTTTTTGCTGCCGAATATTGATTTCGCTATCTTATCGACTAGTTATTGCTTCGTATTCACACCATAGTTATCCGATAGCCGTTATCTACCATATTGAGTGTCACGACGACATACATTCCATAATCGGTCAAAAGTTGTGTTACTGAATGACGTCATTATGTGATTGCTACATTAATAAACAGTTGAATATAGATTTTTTTTATTTACCATTTTTAATCTAGCGCACTACATGGTCGGTGTGCGATTTGATGAAACTATTTGGTGTTAACGGTCTCAATCGCATTGTTCTTATATGTTTAAGTATCTTCGGTACCTATATAACATGAGATAAATCAAACATTTGGAACGTATATATTTGACAAAACAAGCTCGTTATGACGTCACGAAAATCGGACGAATACAAACTGTGAAATAAAAATTAAAAACTTCAAAAATATAGTCTTGAATGGATGAACTTTACCAAATCGGAGGACCTCTTGTCACGAACTAAGAGGTCACTGCACCGAATTAGAGGCAATTTAGCAAAATCTCATTTCCTCATTTGTCTCTTACCGGAAATCTAATCGGGACTATGATTGTTATAATCGAATCCTGTCTTTTATCTACGATTCTAGATTTTTTCTGACATAATAGTGACCTTGTATGAGTTAAATTCGAATATATTTATTTATTGCCTAGATTGAAACGTGAGATTAAAATTTCAGGTGTATTGTTTTTTTATTGTTTAGATTGGTGGACGAGCTCACAGCCCACCTGGTGTTAAGAGTGGTTACTGGAGCCCATAGACATCTACGACGTAAATGCGCCACCCACCTTGAGATATAAGTTCTAAGGTCTCAAGTATAGTTACAACGGCTGCCCCACCTTTTAAACCGAAACGCATTACTGCTTCACGGCAGAAAAAGCAGGGTGGTGGTACCTATCCGCGCAGACTCACAAGAGTTCCTACCACCAGTAAGAAATCAGTAAAGGCTATCCCCCATTTTAAGCTAGAATGCTTGATGGCTTAAACAGAAACAAATAGGATGTTAGAAACTGATAGTGCCTGGTTCACGATGTGACCTATAAAATGTTTTGACCAGGTTAAACTATGGCACATACCGGACGGTGGTCTCTCAATGCACTTGACCGAGTGGCTGGTGGAACTGCACGGTCACAAGAGACGCGTCGCCTACATCGAGTGGCATCCGACGGCCGAGAACATACTGCTCAGCGCTGGATTCGATTCCCTGGTGAGATTTAATATCGTGCTCTACCAAATTGATGGGAAGCATTGTGTGCTGATAATGTAAGTTTAGACTTATTGGATAATTAATTTTTCAGTGCCGATATGATATTTCAAATGAACGCATCCTAATTTAACTCTAAAACTGTATTTAATGTTATCAGCAGTACTGAAGTACTCCCCTGTGTACTTACTTAGATACACGCGAAGAACTGCGCATTGTATCTGCGCGCCCTATCGCCATATACATAGCGATGTTATTCGAGGCAATGTCGTTTGATGGCGACCGTTATTCAAAATGTAAATCGATGCATTGAAATGGTACGATCTTGAACTGTTGACCCGATTTCGTGTTCCAAAATTAAAATGCCTGTTAAGTTTTCAGTTATAGTTAAACATAAGTCACGATAGCACCAAGATTGGAATAGAATTGTCTTTGTTTTGTGTTAACAGTAACCAATACGAGCTATATGTGATACTGTTCTCCTATACTAACGTATAAGACTACTGTCGAGCTCACGGGTCATGGATTTAGGTTTTTTTTGTAGAAATTTCAGAGATTACAACGCGAATGCCGTCATATACCTTAATACGTAAAGTCGAAATTCTAATTCAATAGACAAGTAGAACATTACTATCAGATATGCGAGGCCACAACAATTCTATCAGCACTAGTGTGGAAGGAAAAATACATTTCGTAGCTGATGTGATTTAATGAAACGAAAAATCGACACTAGAAGGAGATAAACATTTATAGAATTTAACCATGGAGAGAACGAGATAGAAAACATGTGATCGTTTAAGTAATAACGCGTGCGAAATGCACTCATGCTTAATTCAATATAAATAAGCATACTTAAATACCAACGTCTTGCCTATTTTTGCCGATCCTCTGTTCTCATAGCACAAGCTAGCGGTATTTTCCATAAAAAATTAACCAGCTTCCTGTCTATTTTCAAACACATTCGATATTTCAAATATAATAGAGATAAGTCTTAGGTTCGGTGGCGGATATAACATTGTATATTTACCAGTCCTTCGCCTAATAAAGACGTACTCTCGCCTTGAGTTGTTAGGTCTCTTTCGAAGGCGCTCGGGCAGTTGTTAGCAAATCCCACCCCTCCTGACTGAGCCTTTGCTCGCCCACCTGTCCTGGTGAAACTGGAAAGGCCTCCGGGCTACCAATAATCCTTCAATCATAAAAACGTACTCTCGCGTTCTAGATAATCGTCTGGGACGTGGGCAAGGGGGAGGCTGTGAAGCTGATCGACTGCCATAGCGACGTGATCTACTGCATGTCGTTCAACAGGGACGGCTCGCTGCTGGCGACCACCTGCAAGGATAAGAAACTGCGGGTCATCGAACCCCGGCGGGGGATCGTGCTCTCTGTAAGTAGCGCTATACATCTTTTTGTTTTTTATTGCTTAGATGGGTGGACGAGCTCACAGCCCACCTGGTGTTAAGTGGTTACTGGAGCCCATAGACATCTACAAAGTAAATCCGCCACCCACCTTGAGATATAAGTTCTAAGGTCTCAGTATAGTTATAACGGCTGCCGTACCCTTCAAACCGAAACGCATTACTGCTTCACGGCAGAAATAGGCGGGGTGGTGGTACTTACCCGTGCGGATTCACAAGATATTCGATTACCTTAAACCAGTGGTCGGAAAACTTATTAGACAAAGGGCCAAATGAGTCGTCTATTATCAAGGGTGGCAATCTGTGCATTTGGACAAAAAAATGCTATTGATATGTCAATACAGATTGATTTGAATATAATCGTCTCCTTCAAAGAATACGGTTCAAAACCTGCATTAAATAAAGGTTAATACTTAACCTGTTATTTATCTAAGATGTCGTTCAGAAGAGTTTTGTGACTGCCAATGGAATACAAAGTCAATAATTCGTTTTTCTGATTTACCAATAATTGTCCAAAAGTCACATTGCCGGCTTTGATAATAGTCGACTCATATATGCAAATTAAAACGACTTAAAAAAAATTGAGAGCCAAATCTGTTTGTAAACGCAGTAAACATTTATTATTGCAAATCATAAAATAAATGCTATATTGTATACTGCTTCGATTGATATATATAATAATCGACATCAGTCAGGGGTGCTGATATTAAATGACCGTACATACTATTAACCGGCTTTTTCGTTCACAGCCGGATAATAGTAGAGGCCGGGCAAGCCCGTAGGATATATGTGCTAGAGCCACACTCAAGAGTTCAAAGAGCCGCACTTTGCCGACCTCTACCTTCACTTCTTCCTATTCGTACACTCTTGACAGAGTGGTCGTGGTCATGCATCAGTCGGATCCTGCGATACCGATGCTCTCGCGATGCGACGCCATGTGGCACGATGTTTCGCAGAGTGAGAGCAAGCATTTATGCTGGAGTGAGTAACAGATTTTATGAGGTCGGTCCATCGTGTTGGAGATCGTCCGCGAGATCTTTTGCCCTCGACTTTCCCTTGCACCACCAACCGCTCAATGGAGTCCTCATTACGAGTGATGTGCCCGAAGAATTTGAGGATTCGTAATTGGACTGTTGACGATAGTCTCTCCTTGATGTTGAGCTCTTTCAGGATCGAAATGTTGGTACGGTGCGCGGTCCACGGAATTCTGAGGAGACGTCTCCAACACCACATTTCTAGTGCGTCGATCTTACGACGGTCTTGCATCCTCAGCGTCCACGTCTCAGCCCCATACAGAAAGATTGGAAAGACCAGGCATCTCATTAACCGAACTTTTGTATTTTTGGTTATTCTGCGGTCTGTCCAAATCTTTGTTAGCCTCTCAACTGAGGATCTTGTCACGGCGCAACGTCTTCGGATCTCATCTTCGCAGCCTCCAGCGTTGGTGATAGTGGAGCCTAGATATACATAGCTATTAACTACCTCGCATCCCGCTATATGTTGGACTTCCGGTTGGTTGATGTTAGCACGATCTACGATCATCATTTTGGTCTTATCACGATTGATCGCAAGTCCAAAATCCAACGCTGTAGTCTCCAGCCGGCGAAGAAGCACCTCGATTTCGTCTCTGGTTGACGCCAAGAGGGTAGTATCATCGGCGTATCTCAAGTTTGATATTTTCCGACCACCAACGGATATTCCTTTATCCCAATCTTCAAGAACTATCCGCATTATATACTCTGTGTATATATTAAATAAAAGAGGAGATAGTATGCAGCCCTGCCTAACGCCTGCCTGTGTGCTGAAGCGTTCGGAGTCAATACTGTCAACACGAACAGCGGCCGTGCCATTTTCGTACAGACGTCTGATGGTGTGTACAAGATGTTGCGGTACACCCATTTCCGTCAGTACCAACCACAGCTTCCACCACTTGACGGTATCAAAAGCCTTTCGGAAATCCACGAAGCACACATATAGGCTAATATTAAATTCTCTGGCCTTTTCTACAATTTGCCGCATTACGAGTAGTTGCTCTCTTGTGCCTCGACCTTTTACAAAACCTGCTTGCTCGGGGGCGATCTCTCGGGACAAGTAACCTTGGAGCCTCGTGTTAATTATGTGCAGCATGACTTTACTGGCGTGGGATACGAGAGAAATTAGTCTGTAGTTATTGCACTTCTTCGTGCTAGTGAAGCTTCGCGTGAAGGTAGAAGCTTCGTGCTTCTACCTTCACTACATAGTATAAAACAACAGTCGCTTTCTCTGTCCCGATATCCCTATGTATGCTTAAATCTTTAAAACTACGCAACGGATTTTGATGCGTTTTTTTTAAATAGATAGTGATTGAAGAGGAAGGTTTATATGTATAATAACATCCATTAAATAGTGGAGAAATTCTGTTATTTTTGAGGTTTCTAATGTGATGTCGTAAATAATCTATACATATAATTGGAGTGTCTGCTTGTAATATTGAAATAACCGCTTTTTACTACATGCATATGAATATATTTACGGTAAATACACCGAACTTTTTTTTTTCAATTTTTGTCTGTCTGTCTGCCTGTTTGTTCCGGCTAATCTCTGGAACGGCTGGACCGATTTTGACGAGACTTTCACTGATAGGTAGCTGATAATATAAGGAGTAACTTAGACTACTTTTTTTAGACTAGCTTCGCCCCGCGGCTTCATCCGCGGTACAACAATAACCGTGGCTAGCATCGCGGGACTCAGCTATCAATAATAAAATTTAATGTTTCCGAAGCGAAGCGAGGGCGGGTTGCTAGTAAACTAATAATATGAAAACATTTAATATTACAGGAAGGTCACTGTCACTTGGGCACGAAGGCGTCGAAGTGCACGTTCCTGGGCAGCCGGGGTCGCGTGGTGACGACCGGCTTCTCGCGGCACAGCGACCGCCAGTACGCAGTGTGGGACCAGCACGACCTCGCCAAGCCGCTCGTCTGCGAGACCATCGACAGCTCCTCGGGGGTCGTCTTCCCGTACTATGACCACGACACTAACATGGTTAGCTCCCGAACTATGTCCGACTGACTTCACGTGTAACGTCGCCTTGAAGAGGGCTGGTGGTAGAAATTTAATAAATTAATTTAATTTTTAACGTCGTCGTGGCCTAAAAGATAAGACGTCTGGTGTATTCGTATCTAGCGATGCACCGGTGTTCGAATCCCACAGGTGGGTACCCATTTTTCTAACAAAATACGTACTCAACACATGTTCACGATTGACTTCCACGGTGAAGGCATACATCGTGTAATAAAAATCAAACCCGCAAAAATTATAATCTGCGTAATTACTGGTGGTAGGACCTCTTGTGAGTCCGCGCGGGTAGGTACCACCGCCTTACCTGTTTCTGCCGTGAAGCAGTAATGCGGTTCAGCATGAAGGGTGAGGCAGCCGTTGTAACTATACTTGAGACCTTAGCTCAAGGTGGATGGCGCATTTACGTTGTAGATGTCTATGGGCTCCAGTAACTACTTATCATCAGGTGGGCTGTGAGCTTGTACTCCCATTTAAGTCGTTGTGGCCTAAAGGATAAGACGTCCGGTGCATTCGTATGTAGCGATGCACCGGTGATCGAATCCCGCAGGCGGGTACCAATTTTTCTAATGAAATATGTACTCAACGAATGTTCACGATTGACTTCCACGGTGAAGGAATAATATCGTGTAATAAAAATCAAACCCGCAAAATTATCATTTGCGTAATCACTGGTGGTAGGACCTCTTGGGAGTCCGCGCGGGTAGGTACCACCACCCCGCCTATTTCTGCCGTGAAGCAGTAATGCGTTTCGGTTCGAAGGTTGGGGTAGCCGCTGTAACTACTCTGAGACCTTAGAACTTATATCTCGAGGTGGGTGGCGCGTTTACGTTGTAGATGTCTATGGGCTCCAGTAACCACTTAACACCAGGTGGGCTGTGAGCTCGTCCACACATCAAAGCAATAAAAAAAAAATAAAAAAAATCTAAGCAATAAAATCAAATAAAAAACTATTGATATGAAGTCTGAATTACAATCAAGGAAGCTAGCTATACAGAGTTTTGTTTAGAGATATTCCACAATCGAATATATTTTTTTAAGAATGTAATATCACAACAATTGATAAAGTGAACAGATGAAAAGCTAGCGATCGGAAACAAAAATACAGCTACTGATTTTTTATAATTCGACTACATGGTAAAACGATGTTGTTGTTCTGGTGGTGACCTTGATGATCGCATCGCGAGATTCGATGTGCAAACAAATAATGAAATGAAAATAAATGTTGATCCATTAAAAGATAATAAATTGTCGGTTTGGGATTAATCAAAAACTATATTGTATAAATAATAATCCTAGGATTGTTCTAATTCAATTTATTGGTAAATTTATTTGCAGCTTCACTTATTAGTCACCTTTACTAACAGGTGTACCTGGCCGGCAAGGGCGACGGGAACATCAGATATTACGAAGTAGTCGACGAGCCGCCTTACGTGCACTTCCTCAATCAATTCCTATCTGGGAACCCTCAGGTACAAATAATAATAAAATATACTCAAAATAAAATATATTATAAATAATATATATGGCACAGTGAGCAGTGACGTCAGAGAATGATGACGTTAGCGACTGGCGCCACATTGTTATTACAAACCACAAAAATACTTAAAATAAAATATATTATAAATAATATAATAATATCGTAAATAAGTTCGTTGTTGTCATTACCTTCCAGTAAATAAGACTCACTTTTCCAATGAATTCTATTTATTGAATTACAAGCGCACCAAAATAACAACAGAGAGCTCCGCCTCGTTCGGCTGCTGGAAGCGGAATTTGTTGTGCGAATACAACTATTTAAATAAATATAATATATATAAACTTTTATAATCACAATAATATAATATAGCATTACTAGTTGCTATAGATGGTTGTCGTTGTTTAATTTCAGTATTTATTGAAAAATGTTCAAATTGGAATAACAATATCTTTATAGTACTATAAAAATAAGAAGTTGCAAATACCTAGTCAGGTCATAAATTCTGTCACATATTTAATGTAAAATAATTGAAACAAGTTTATTCATTATGTAACCATTCATATACCAAAATGAACTTAACAAAACATAGATTCTTATGACACTAAAGTTTATTCAAAATGACCTCCGTGATTTTGAATACAGGCCTTCAATCTGCGCGGCCAGTCGTCTATCGCAGCACGAACGAGGTCCATGTCAATATCGGCGGCTGCCTTAATCAAGGATGTCTTGAGTGACTCCAAATTGGGATGAGGCTTTGAGCACGCCTTTTCCTCCAAGTGTTGCCATATCTTGTAATCTAACGGATTCAAATCTGGACTGGAGCAGGGCCAGTCTTCGTGCCGGATGAAGTCGATTTCACGCGCCGCCAGCCAGTCTTGTGTGCTCTTCGCTCTATGAGCTGGCGCCGAATCTTGCTGGAATACCCAGTGCCTGTTATTGAACATGGTATGAGAAACAGGTTCCACAAGGTTCGTCAGGACTGTATTTTGATACACAACTGCATTCGTTTTTACACCTTTCTCACAAAAATGTACCTCTGTTAAGCCCCAATAAGAAACTCCCAACCATACCATGAGCCAGCGATGAGTCATGGAAGGCTATGCTCGACTTCTGCGAGTGCACCATCTCGCAGAAGGAGGCGGCGGGGCGAGTGAGGGAAAGCTCTCCTCACTACGCAGAAACCCGCCGCCGCCGCCGAGCAGGGGGTCGAGACCGGGGTCGTATCCGTAACCTGGCCCCCTAAGAGCTAGGGGTCCCACCCGTTTTGTGCGGGGAGAGACCCAGACGTGGGGTGGCGTGCTTTGCACGCTCACCCGCAATAGGAAGCCGGGTGATGGTAGACCGCGTTCCCCCGACCGCTCTGGGGGAAGGTGTAACGCGGCGCCATCAAAGCGGGCTCTCGGCCCGCTGAACGAGGGAACCGGTGGTCGTGTCGCTGGCGGCCGCCGGTCCGGCGTCCGTGGGACGGTGGGATGGATGTAATGTGCTCTGCGTCAACCCTGTCCCGCCGTTTCAATAGCCCCGACTGGGCTCCGAGGTAGGGCGCCGGTTGTGAGCGGCAGGAGTTTTTAGTGAGGTTCAACTCCCACATACCCCACCTGCCGCGCGGGTGGGGATCCGGCGATTTTCTCCTGTGGAAAAAAAAAAAAAAACCATACCATGAGCGAGGATGGAAAATGACCTCGTTGGACACGCGGAATGCGGTTGCTCGCTTCTTCACTACTGTGTGCGTACACCTTATCATTTTGTTTGTTGTAGCTCTCTTCTACGGTAAAAATTTTTTCATCCGAAAAAAGAATTTCCCGATACTTTTTTCCCGCGTACCGCTTCAACAAAGCGCGGCATCTCTTCAGTCTCAGGTTCATTAGACGAGCATTCAAACGATGTCCTGTTTTTCTTCGATATGCCCGAAGCCCTAAGTCTTCATTTAACACCCTTTTCACCGTGGTTCTGCTTAACCCCATCTGAAGGGCCAACAGTTTCTGCTTACGTTTGGGATTTCTTTGAATTCGCGCCTTCACAGCTTTTATCACTGCTGGAGTCCTAACAGACCGAGGGCGACCACTTCTTGACCTGTCATCTACACTAGAGTCTTCATTGTATCGTTTGATGGTACGATAAACAAATCTTTTGGTTATATTCAAAATTTTCAGTATGTTAAAAATTTGAATTGGCGCGTAACCGCAACGATGCAACGCAATAACTGCAACACGGTCTTCTTTAAGCGTCCACTCCATATTTAAAAATGAGTAAAATTCTAAAAGTATACATTTTTATTTTCATGAACAATTCGAAATTCGAATTCAATAAACTTTTTTGTGGCCAGCATTCTAAAAGAAAAGTTTTAACTGTGTGACAATACTTATGACCTGACTAGTTATATGAAATGCAATTGAGTCATCACTTTATTAATAGGGCTCTAGTAACCACTTAACACCAGGTGGACTGTGAGTTCGTCCACCCACCTAAACAATAAAAAAAAGGACATTAAATATATAATTAGAGAGGATGTTTGTTTTGTATCGCAGCGCGGGCTGGGCTTCATGCCGAAGCGCGGGGTGAACACGAGCGCGTGCGAGGTGTTCCGGTTCTACAAGCTGCACACCTCCAGGGGACTCTGCGAGCCGATCTCGATGATAGTGCCGAGGAAGTCCGACTGCTTCCAGGTTCGTATGTAGTATCACTCTTTTTTGAAGTTACACTTCTTTAGGCGCGTTATGAAAGATTGATGAGAGTGAAATTTTACGATGCGCGCGCACCGTGACACATTGCTCATTACAATACGACCGACGTAACTTGGAGAGTCTGAATATAGCCGCAGGTGAACTTTCGCGCATGTACACTCGTAAAAAAAAGTGTTATTAGCATTCATTTTTTAGTAATATAAATGACAAAATTATTATTTAATATAATTCATACTAAATATTATTAAATTATTAACGTTAAATAATAACTATTAATTATTGAATATTTAAAAAAAAAAAAAAATTTAATAAAACTAAAGTATAACTTCTTACGCGCGTACATAAATAAGTACACGCACCTTTTTTTTTTCTTGCTTAGATGTGTGAACGAGATCACAGCCCACCTGGTGTTAAGTGGTTACCGGAGCCCATAGACATTTACAACGTAAATGCGCCACATACCTTGAGATATAAGTTCTAAGGTCTCAGTATAGTTACAACGGCTGCGCCACCCTTCAAACCGAAACGCATTACTGCTTCACGGCAGAAATAGGCGGGGCGGTGGTACCTACCCGTGCAGACTCACAAGAGGTCCTACCACCAGTAGAAGTTGTCAGAGCGGTCGCGGTCGTCATCCAGCATCATTGCTGTGGGCAGATGTTGTGCGCCTCAAGAGCAATCGCCACTCCTCCCGGTTTGTGGTGAGCCTGGTACACTCATGCAAACAGCCGCCGACTTGATCTGGTCGGTCCATCGCATGGGCAACCTTTCACGCGATCTGGTGCCTTCTACTTTGCCCTGAACGACAAGGCGCTCTATGGAGTCATTTCCTCGCCGGGAGACATGTCCAAAAAATGATAGTATGCGTCCATGCACGAGCGCCGAAAAACGCTGCTTAATACCGAATTCTCGTTTCTCGTACCTTTTAAATTCACTTGTGGTAGAGGGTAGGTACCGCCACCCTGCCCATTTCTGACTTAAAGGGTGAGGCATCATTCGCGAAGTAGTTGCTCTTGAGTTGTTAGGTCTCCTTCGGAGGCGCTCGGGCAGCTGTTAGCAAATCCCACCCCTCCTGGCTGAGCCTTTGCTCGCCCACCTGTCCTGGTAAAACTGGAAAGGCATCTGGGCCACCAGTAATCACTCATTCATAAAAAAAAAGGTGAGGCAGTCGTTGTTCTATGGAACTGAAATTTAGAGCTCTTGTATACTCGTATAGTTGGGTGTTCGCATTTACGTTGTTGATGTCTATGGGCTCCGGTAACCTCTTAACACCAGGTGGATTGTGAGATCGTTCATCCATTCAACAAATAAATAAATAATCCGTACAAGAAATGGTTTTGATAAGCCGTTCATGAATTCATGAATAATTTAATAAGTGTTTTTTATTTTTGACAATATATTCAAAAATCCTAATTAAATTATTAATATTAATTTAAAACTGTGGTACAGTAAAATTGATACTTCGTGTCGAACGTGTCAAGGTCATAACTAAAAACCGATCTGTATCTATACTAATATATAAACCTACAGTGGTTTTTACGGATGTTCCGTTATAACTACTGAACCATGCATCCGATTGACTTGAAACTTGGTATCCATGTAGAAAATACATGTACTTAATGGATAGGCTAATAATTATATGAGTGTTGGACTCCCTAATAATAATGACATTATATAAGAATATTAATTTTAAATGCCCAACGAAGCGGGCGAGTACGGCTAGTAATTTATAATATGAAATAGTTTGAAGCACTGAATTTATATTCGAGCAATTATTTGACTATATCCATTGGCTCCATAGGATGACTTGTACCCCGACACGGCCGCCCCCCTGCCCTCGTTGACTGCGAAGGACTGGTTGAGCGGAATGAACGCACCTCCGCTCCTAATCAGTATGAAAACAGGTAAATTTAGCGGAATCGTCATGAACTTATTAAGATGAAGTTATTTGTTAAATATTTTTTTTTACATATTCCTTTTAATACTGTATAAATTATTATATGTATGTATGTATGTATGTATATGTGATTGTGTATATATGTACATATATGGTTTATACTTTTTTTTTTTTTTTTTTTTTTTTTATTGCCCTTGTAGGCAGACGAGCATACGGCCCACCTGATGGTGAGTGGTTACCGTTGCCCATGGACTTCAGCAATGCCAGGGGCAGAGCCAAGCCGCTGCCTACCGCTTAATACTCTCCACAAGCCTCGTTTGAAGAAGGACATGTCATAGCGCTCGGGAAACACCGTGGAGGGGAGCTCATTCCATAGCCGGATGGTACGTGGCAAAAAAGATCTCTGGAAACGCACTGTGGATGACCGCAGTGGCTCCAGGTAGTACGGATGAACTCTACTCCGATGGCGGGCGGTGCGATGGTAAAAACGAGATGCCGGTATCATCTCGAACAATTCCTCAGAGCACTCCCCATGGAACATACGGTATAAAATACAGAGAGAACCGAAGTCCCTCCGCAGACCCAGAGGTTCCAAACGATCCGTGAGACTGGGATTATCGACAATCCGAACGGCCCTCCTCTGTATGGAGTCAAATGGAAGAAGCTGGTATTTGGGAGCCCCGGCCCAGAGATGGGAGCAGTACTCCACGCGAGGCCGGACTTGTGCTTTATAAAGCAGAAGCCTTTGTCCAGGCGTGAAGTACCGCTTCGCTCTGTTGAGGACTCCCAGCATTTTGGACGCCAACTTGGCTTTGCCTTCCAAATGACTCCGAAACTGGACATCACTCGAAATGTCGACCCCAAGTATCCCAATACTCTCGGAAGGTTGCAGGGATACTCCTTGGAATTGCGGCGCCATGACAAAGGGGTCCTTCTTCGCAGTGAACGCGCAAACTTGTGTCTTTAACGGGTTGAATTGAACCAAGTTCAATTCACCCCATTTGGAGACTCGCCCCAGAGAGTTCTCCACTTCAGACACAAGTTTTGATCGTCTCTCTTGCACCACGCTCCGAGAGAGACTCTGATGGCCGATATATCGCGCATCCCCCGTGCTGTCATCCGCATAGCAATGCATGCCATCAATAGACAGCATGTCATTGATATACAGGATGAAAAGCGTGGGGGAGAGCACCGAACCTTGTGGAACGCCAGCGTTAATGGTCATGGTATCAGAACAGTCACCGTCTACAACGACCGTGATGCTCCGCCCATCCAAAAAGCTAGCGATCCACTTGCAGAGACCCTCGGGGATTCCGTAAGATGGTAGCTTCGACAGAAGTGCCCTATGCCAGACCCTGTCGAAGGCCTTCGCGATATCAAGGCTCACAGCAAGAGCCTCGCCCTTGCTCTCCAAGGCTTCAGCCCACCTGTGAGTAAGGTATACAAGAAGATCGCCAGCTGAGCGACCGTGACGGAAACCGTACTGTCGGTCACTGATCAGCTGGCGATCTTCAAGATCATATCTTGTATGTATGTATCCATAACTTAATATAAATTTCATTGCACCTACCACTATTTACTCTGCACTACCTTTGGTTGACTGGTAGAGAATTCCTTAGGCATTAAGTCCGCCAATGTATATTTTACATGAAGTGTAATAAACAAATAAATAAAATAAATTTCAAAACATTATCACACGTTTTGATTTTTATAAAAATATTACAGCTATTTACATAGGCTACATTCATTTATCGACTAAACGTGAGGATTCGTAAGATCTACTTTAATATCACCTTTGTAATTAAGCCTCAATCCACACAAAACTTTGTGTGAATATTGAACGCTATTTTTTATTTTTTTATTGCTTATATGGGTAGACCAGCTCACAGCCCACCCGATGTTAAGTGGTTATTGGAACCCATAGACATCTACAACGTAAACGCGCCACCCACCTTGAGATATAAGTTCTAAGGTCTCAGTATAGTTACAACGGCTGCCCCGCCCTTCAAACCGAAACCCATTACTGCTTCAGGGTAGAAATAGGCAGGTACCTACCCGCGCGGACTCAGAGATCCTACCACCAGTAAACTAGTAACATTCGGTCTACAGGAGTGACGATATCGACGCACAAGCCGAGCACGGGCAACAAGGACGCCCCCGCGCTGCAACCTCAGGACGTGAACAACAGAAAGAAGTTTATGTTCCTCTCGCGCGAAACCACACCCGACTACCGCCCTCTCAACGCCTGCCCGAACGCACTCAATCACAACAATGAAAATGAGGTAAGCAAAACAAAATCGAATTTCCACGACTCGACCAACTACATATCGAGGGGTGAAAGGTTTAAGTTTAGAAAGGCTTAAGCGACATTTTTACATTTATACATAACTAACGACCCACCCTCGCTTCGCTTCGGAAACTGTAATTTATTATTGATTTCTGCACTATTTAATGGATGTTATTATAATATAAACATTCCTCTTCAATCACTCTATCTATTAAAAAAAACCGCATCAAAATCCGTTGCGTAGTTTTAAAGATTTAAGCATACATAGGGATATAGGGACAGAGAAAGCGACTTTGTTTTATACTATTTATTATACCTAATGAAGGAATAAAAAGTAAAGCCATATATTAACTTTATCACAGATAAGACACTTCTTGAATCTTTCACTTCATCAACGAGGGAAGAGAACGCCTGCATGGCGTTAAGTTCGCCTTTGTACACTATTTTTGTGCAATAAAGAATTTTCAATCAATCAATCAAGGATTTTTTTAAATATATACATTTATTTGTCTATATAAATAATTTAAAAAACATATGAATGGTGAAGAGGTAGTTTCTCTTATAAACAGCGTTCCCTATAAGAAGAGAAATTTGATTTAAGGATGAAAAATAAAAAAAACCGCAATACTACACACCACAGAAGTGGTTCACTTCTTTCACATGCACCAAGTTTAACTTATTACATTGAATAAGACATGCAGCTTAAATAAATAAATATGAATTAGACGTTAACAAATTAAATTTGTGTTTTAATTAGATACAAGTGAACGAGAAATCGCAAAAGACGAACGCCAATCAGAACACGAAGTTCCATCAGCTTCAACGCATGTTCGGCAAGCAGACGAACGACGCGGAGCCGGTGCCCCTCTACAAGCAGATCAACCAGGGAGACGTCTTCAGCACCGAGCACGAGGTTACTACGCCAACATTTAACTGTTTTACTGGTGGTAGGACATCTTGACTCCGCACAAGTAGGAGTACCACCACCCTGCCTATTTCTGCCCGTGAAGCAGTAATGCGGTTTGAAGGGTAGGGCAGCCGTTGTACTGTTAAAACTGAGACTTGTTTCTAGTACTCGCACAGACGACGTAACTTTTGTTATGATATAGGGCATTAGAAATAAATAGGCTTACATAATGGTCTTTCGGATATCACGTTCACTCTGACCTTTTCCCCTTGGAAGATCAGGTCAATGATCTCACTTCAGAATAATCTTTCAAATCGGAACGCTTCATTCATATATGTATAAGCAAGCAGCAGTTTATTAATTTATTAAACTGATTTATTACAGCTACGCCTGGCCTTCAATCGTCAAGGAGAAGAACTCAGGATCGTAAAGAGGCAGCTTCAGAACAGTCAGCAGAGAGTGCGGGAGCTGGAACAGCACGTCGCCGCTCTGCAAGCCAAGCTGCAGTGAAACGGATATTGCCATTCGCTTAATACGCTAACATCATGAGGCCTTTGAATATTTATTTTATTTTAGTACTAGCATATTAGTGTTGCCACAAGAAGCTAGCTCTCGCGAATCTTGTCTTATTTTTGCTATAGTTGAATAGGGTTAACGTAATAATTCTTGCAAGTTTCTTAGATTGACATTGACGTTTTAGATTTTATTTGACAGCTACATACAGACGGTCACGATTCCTTTGAATATTTTATATCGACGGATGAAAGACTATTTGGTAATAGCATCAACAATTCGATATTTATAATTTATTTACAATTGAAGACATCAGTGGATGAAGGGGATATGATACAAATTCTTAATTTTGAGAAACCGGGCAATAAAGTTTTGTTACTTGCACTTTTATTTCGTACATAACTCCTTCGTCATATGCAATTTCTAAAAATAGCCTTTCAACCCGGAGCTTTAAGGTCTAATATAGTTTATGGGCACATAACACTTTCATTAAATGTAAAAACTCAAAAATCTTAAAAATTGTACTTAACCGCTTCATCCACTCATGTCTTCAATTATGTTTACAACATTAAAATAGCTAATGAGCAAAAAATTCCCTTAAATAACCTTACACTCCTCAATATAAAGGAAATATGTATCTTTAATCTATACATTTGAATGTCAAACACTCGCGACCTCCACGGCTAAGGGCTACTAAATAATAAAAGTTTACTCGTATGGTCGTTAATTACACGTTTTATTATTAGACATTTATTTGAATAGTGTTTCATAAAATTGTCATGAAATAATAAAAAAAGTATTATATATAACTTTATAATTTTCTACGACTTTTGGGATCAAATAGACAATGCATTTTTTACTTTTGACTTTATGTAGAGTTGTATAAACAGAAAACCTTTAGTGTTTTTTTGTTGTACATTATGATATTACCATGACAAATAAATATTACGTCACAAATATTTTTTCTGTGATTTGAATTTGCATCGCATTTTGTACTGTGCAATCGAAATCAGGGTTTTTTTTTATAATTTTACTTGTCTGTTTTGTGATGTCCGTTTTCGGTGTATTGCACCTTTATTTCGAGCGCACATTTTTTTTTTTTCTATTAAGTTGATGTTAGTGATTATTTTAAGTCTGAATTATGATTAATGTTACATGTTATTATATTTTGATGTTATTTTTTTTTGTACGAGTTAATTAATACATTCGCTAGCATGTAAGCTTTGAATCCAGTATCCAGTTTTGAAAACAATATGATTGTACAAAAATTACCTGATATTTTGTACATAATATTAGTGCTAAGAATTTGTCGCTAGAGACGCGTAGGGTTCGTATTAACCTACAAGCTAAATTTCTGTAGTGTTGTAGTTCGTTTGACGAATATTTAAAACTATATTTTAAAACATGCCTCAATCGTCATTCTTCAATCAAAGGCATTTTTACCGAAAGCTAAACTTACTAAATGATTTTCTTATAAGTGAAGGTGTTTATCGCTTTGGTATCGCTATTTTGACTTGCTAACTATGAAAAGAAAATATAGGAATGGAAGTATGATTTTAATAAATTCATTTTCAATTTCGAGGAATTTAAAATGACATTGGTACAGGGTGTATTGTAATCGTAATTGAAGGAGTCTAATGGAATACACCTAAGCTGAAAAAATATACAAATCTATGTATCATTTTTATACATTCATACTTTGTGTCTGTAAGTCATGAAAATAAGTTGTCAATGAAACTGAGTCTGGAACGGTTACAACAGCACCCTGCACCACACTTTACATTTCTATATAAAAAAAAAAGTTTTTGAGCTTTAATTATAATTATACATTCCAGTTTGCAATATAATGTTATTGCATGAAGTGGTGATCGGAAAATAAAAAGTATTAATATGTATTAGCTGGCTAGTTTGTAATTACTTGGCAATGTTAGTGTCAATGTTTATTGTCAACATGTATTTTTTTATATAATGCTTGAATGTAGCACAAATTTTCAATAAATGTTTGAATGAGAGTTTCATTTAATTTAAAAACATGAGAATATCATAAATGTTTTATTGAAATATTATCTAAAATTGATTTACATCTTATAAAAAAAAAACAGTGACGACTTGTGATATAAAGCATATTAACAAAATCTAACTAATCAGTACAGTTGTAAAAATATTTTATAAAAATCACAACATAATGGACGGATACAAAATTTATCAAATATGGAATGAATGTACTCTTACGTTTTTAAAATATTAAAACATTTAAAAGATACTAAATGTCAATACAAATACTCCTAAAAATAGAAATAATATAGATACACCAATATTGGAAGCAGAATTGCAACCATCTGTGCTACAAGTGTAGATGCAAGTTCTATATTCTAATTTGTCTCCCCGTTGTCTGACATAATCACAGTAGTTGCCAAGGTCTAAAGACGAACAGAATCTCTTTGTGCTTATACCACCTAGAAATATAAATACGAAATTAGATATTTAGGAACAATAGTAACATATTTACCAAGTTTAAAATTTTAGTTACTTATTATTTGTTATTGACAACATAATGTGATAGGGTATTTAGATTAACTACATAAACCTGAGATAGTGTAGACCTTATGAAGTATGAAACATGCCACCTAAACATGACATGGGATTTAAACTAATTGACATTAAGAACTAGTAAATTTCTCAACATATAATCAACTCATAACTTTCCTTTCATCAGCCAGTGTTAGTGGTATTTAGTACCTACATAATCCTATACTTCTATAGGGTGTGAATCTGTCCAAGTGGGTAGTATTGTATTTCTGTCACAAAACAATCTTAGTTCCCGTTTGAAAAGTAGGATACCCATGATTAGTATTCAATTGAACATATGAACCTCTACAACTGGAGGTGAGTAGTGAATTCATGTAATGAAATTATTGTTATTATAAATAATAGTGGTTGACATCATTTCTTATTGACATTGTGGGCAGATGAACATACAGCACACCCTTTAGTAAGTCAGTACTGTCACTCAGCGACATCAACAATGCAAGGCGCATGACCAAACTGCTCCTTTCAATTGATACATTTTTCTCATTTATTTGGCTATAGGCTAGTGAATTAGCCCACAGCTAACTGGTATTGAGTGATTACTAGAACCCATAGACCTCACAACTTGAATATCACAACTCACTTTTAAATTTCCAGTCTTAATACACATCCCAAAATGATTATATAATTATCTGATAAATTTACATCCTTAAAACTATGTTTGTATGAATAAAATAAATCAATTTATTATATTGTCAGTTTATATTTAACTTGATAGCTCTTATATGATGATTAAATATCAGCTCTGTAACAGTATTAATAATAATTTAGTAGATAAATGAAGCACCAAAGTTAGTGAGTTGAATCTACATATTTTGAACTAATACTTACAAAATGTACATTCCCAACACCTGTTAGTAAATTTTGTTGTGACTCATGTGCTGTAAAACTAAAACACAGTGCATTAGTGATATTAAAGAAACTAAGTAGACATTTTGAGTTAGTATCTAGTTTATTTACTGGTATTTTGAAACATTCTATTATGTACTGAAACAGAAATAATGTAGTATGGTTACATAGCAAAGCCTATGTAACATAAGATAATTTTGCGAAATTTGTAATGATAAAGAATAGTATTTATTGTTTAAAATGTTTGGCTCTCATATTTTGAAACACATATTAACATGTTTAGTGTATTTTTTCATTTGTGTTAACTATCAAACAATTTAAGCAGTGCTCGAAAAGCTAGTTCATACATGCAAACCATAGAATCAACACAAAATCACACAGTGAAACCTGTATGTTTGATGCAGTAACGTGCATCATAGACATGATCACATGGCATTGGCTTCAATATCCCACCATCCAATTGCATCAGACCATCACCGCACTCCATAGTTGAAGAAGTATTACACTGGTAACATTCTATTGTTAAACCTATATTCGAATTATCGTTAATTTTTGTTGAAGAAATACCATTTTTTTAGGAAACCTCTGCACACATTTAATTTTGAATGTTTCATCTAACACCAAGTTTATTTCAAATTTTCTTATTGTCTCTAAATCAATTTGTTTTTTGTTCAAGTGTGCCTTTACAATTTCAAATTATCAAAATTTTACCACTTGTTTGGCACAGGGACATTTATTTATATTGTATCATTCTTTTTACTGGTGGTAGGGCATCTTGACAATCTTGAGCCCACATAGATTGGTACCACTCTGTCCATTTCTTCTGTGAAACTGTAATGAGTTTCAATTTCATGGATGGAACAGCCCTTAATCTATGGAACTGAGACTTAGAACTCATGTCTCAAGGTGGAAAGTAGTATTTACATTGTTGATTTTAATATATGTAAATGTAACAATTAAAATTGTTTAATTAGACATTATTTATTGAAGAATGGTTAAAGGTAACTCATAAATAAGATATAAAATTGCCAAATTTGGACAGAATATTTTAACTGCTAGTTTTAATACTTAATTATTTGCTCCCAGTGTTATCTCAGTCTCAACAGGAAACCTAACTTAATATAAGATCCATTTACTAAAAATTCATAATTGGTTAATTTCTAAATATAAATGCTAATATTTTATTCATTATATTAGTACCAGTATATAACTTGTAATCGATGTTAGTTACCATAAAAATATCTAAGTTATTTTTGACAAGAAATGTCTTGTGTTAGTATCAAAAGGCTACCAGATTTTTTAGGTTTATTAGTGAGTCAGTTGTCCTGAAATCTCACCTTCAAACCTTCCGACGTGTTTTATGCAGTATTGAGCATCATGAATTGTAGCACAATCAATGGGTACCAAGTCAACATCACCGTCTAAAAACTCATTGCATTCGAATGGATTATTCGAATCAGTACCAGAACATTGATAACAGTTTATACTAAAAACTAAAAACAAAATAAACAAAATAAAAAAAATTATTGTAGAAGAATTAAAACATGAACAACGCCCAAATTTACGTACCTGTTTTAAAAGTTGTAAACAATACAAATAAAATGGAAAACGTTAAACAACGAGACATCTCGGTATTTTTATATTTCTCTTGATTTATAACTGTAAACAAAAAGTCATTACACAAACGTAGTGGGTTCTGTTATAATTAACTGAAAATCAATTAATGTTTGGTCCGCTGCTACTCATTTCAACGAAGCGCATTTTTGCGGTTGACGTTTGAACACGATTGACACTTGTTTGGCACTTGACAGTGACATAGACTATGTTCCGATAGGTACTTACTACGAGGCTGCCTGAACCTTTGCTCGCCCACCTGTCCCGGTGAAACTGGAAAGGCCTCCGTGCCACCAGCAATCCCTCAGTCATAAAAAATAATACTGCGAACATTGTAAGGTGTGACGTCAATTTAGTATACAGCGAAGCCTTTCTTTATAGTTACCTATATTGGTTACTGTTTAAAACGAAACCTAGTACAGCATACTGTGATCGGCGTTGTTTGACTTTGTGTTCATTTCAACAAAAAAATATTATAACTGAATTATTGAAATGATGTGAAATGATGAAATGCACGGTAAAAGTGATCACGTGATAAAAGCACTGAGAGAAAGCATATTCTTTATTGTACACAAAATGAATGAACAATGCGAAACATTCAATACAAAAAAGTACAATTGGCGGTCTTATCGCTTAAATAAGCACCTTACGTCGAAAACACCAGTGTTCACAGTAGAAAAATTATGACCAGTTATGGCGTCATATATTTCCCTAGGATACTGCTACTCATGGAGTTAATAAGTACTTATAATACTAGCTCTATACTGCAACTATACTGTCAGTCCACAGCGGAAAGAATGTTTCCCCAGTATAAGCACCGAACAATGTTCGCAGTGCAAATCGGAACAAAGCCAAAAGGACATGATTTGTTTGCTAATTTTCATTAAATTAACTTACTTCAGATGAATAGTTGAGCTGGTGTTAATCCATTTCCATCCCACGCGACAGAACAACGCAAAGGCGCCGTCGCCCTAGACATGGCTTGTCAGATCCCCCGGATCCACACTCGATGCTTTTAAGCTCTTTAAACACCAGTCACAGCCCTCGTCGAACTCGTCGATTACTACGAAGAATTAGACGGGCGAACGAACCCATAGATACAGCGTACTGAGTTTTTCGTCGGTTCATCTCAGTGGGTCGAGATTCCGTCTCCGATGGTACATTCTAGATTCTGCGAATGACTGCTTTTGCTAGGACTGGTATAAACAAATTCTCTCAGGTTCTGAACCCTTGAGCTCACCTACCTGTATTTCGTGAATCCATTAAAAGTTAGAATACTAGCTTCGTTGGCGGTTGACTTACGGTTACACATGCCCCTCGATACTAACACACTAAAATAAAATTACAGAGCTAGCAGTTCCTTGACGCATTGTGCATTAAATCGAAATTATTATTTATATTTTTTCCATTTCTATTTTCCTAATATCTATAATTCAGTGAAGAGAATTAAGAAGAATAAAAAGAAAATGAACAAGAATTATCAATGTAATTTAACACAATCTACAATGAAAATAGAATGTTGGCGGGTTTTGTGTCTACACAGCAGCGTTCCCTACACACGGGTAAGCACTATATTATTATGTGTAATGAACGCTCCCAGTGGCTGTCGGTAGAAACGTACAAACCACCATAACCGTATTAAGTTCATTATTGATGAGAGCTCTTACGACAGACGAGACAGATAATTTAGAGTTCCGAGTTAATACTCAGAGAATGTAGCACATATCTACATAAATAGACGTTATGAATCCTGCCGCAGTCCTTATATCACAAATACATCAGTTAATTACCTATTTATTAATTGAAATTTTCATCTATTGATGAAGTTCTGAGAGTTTACCGAGACGATTGTTATTTTGTAGCGAGATGAGCGTTACAATCTAGCTAGAATTATTAACGTGAAGTAACAAAAATTCTACTGGTGGTAGGACCTCTTGTGAGTCCGCACGGGTAGGTACCACCACCCTGCCTATTTCTGCCGTAAAGCAGTAATACCTTTCGGTTTGAAGGGTACGGCAGCCGTTGTACTGAGACCTTAAAACTCATATCTCAAGGTGAGCGGCGGCATTTACGTTGTAGATGTCTATGGGCTCCAGTAACCACTTAACACCAGGTGGGCTGTGAGCTCATCCACCCATTTAAGCCATAAAAAAAGCCCTCTAAAGGCGTCAGATAAATACAAGTAATTTTAATGTTTTTTATGTATAAAAATACAGACGATTATATCACATTAAATCTCCTATAATTGTTCTGTAGTGTTCCAAAACCACAAATAAATTCATTTAAATGTACTCAAATAGTTGCGCATACAGTAGGCATGGACAAGGTGTGTGACATACTTATTTATTTAGATTTTATCATTTGGCAATTTTGTTCCCAAAAAATTACCTACCTATTAATAAATACCTACCACATATAAGTATGTATTGTTGCATACCCAAATATGTGTATTGTTATTTTATTTGTAATGTGGTATTTAAAGTTTCAATTTTTTGTAAGAATATAACTAGTTTTTGTTTGTAAAATAATTGGCAATAAATAAATATAATTAATTGGTGTTTAAAGGACTAGTAAATCAGCATTTCCTTTCACATAAGAGTATAAACGTCTAGTCTACACTGTACCTATATTTTTTGTAACACAGGACTAGTTGCCAAGTAGAAACGCCAAAGTTATAGAAAATGGTTTAATAAGTCGACTGGCGAGCATCTTTAAATAATAGTTTGTAGCTACGAAATAATTTTGTTTAAAACAGAAGGTAATAATTAATAACACAACATTAGTCTTATTATGTTATACAAAATATTTATTTTCGTTTCGTTTCACAATACAAAGTATAATATTTATATAAATTGGTTACATTGTGTAAGCCGGTACCTTAAACATTAAGTAAGATCTTAAGTAGTTTTAAAAACTATGGACGTCTCTTTAATTTCAAATCTACGACTTTAATCTCAATTATTTTAGTGTTATATAATTTTAATAAAGAAATATACACTTAAATCACATTCAATAGAGGAGCTAGTATCCTTAAACACTTGTGTTAACTTAATTTGTACATTAAAATCTAAATTTAAATGCAAAACTTATCTAGCCACTTACAGGCAGTTTTCAAGTGGAACATTTATTGTCATTATTAACACTTAAAGCTATAATTTATGAATTATAATCACAAGTTGGAATGTATAGAAAGTCAAAACCATCCCATTTTGCTTATACTTTAGTATTGCTGGAGCATCAGAATGGTTTAAGAGAAGAAAAAATATACAAGAATTAGTTTTTATGTCTATTTTTATCTTATGTTAAATAAGAAGGTTAATAAATAGTATTGGCACTTATTCGAATACTATACTTGAAAAAACCTTGGAAGAGTAGAAGTTTCAAAGAGTATTTATAAATTTTGTAGAAGTAAGGAAGGATGCCAAAATAATTGCTATTTTCTTTTTACCGAATATCAAGAATCGGCTATGTTTGTCAATTAAATACTGAATTATTAAAGGAAAAAATGTCTATGAAAAGTTTGTTTGCATTGGTTGCAGTCAATTGATTAGTTGGGGCCTTAAAGGTAAGGATCCCTCGACCCAGAAGTTCGGACGTTCCATCATTGTCTGCCAGAGTGAAACTTCTTTCCCCGCACTATCCATCCAGTTTACGTTGGCACCCATGTATGTTCCTGTAAAAAATATAGAGATTTATCAAATCAAAGTTTTTTTTAATATCTCCAGTGTCTTCTTACTAAGTTACTAGCGACCCGCCCTCGCTTCGCTTCGGAAACATTAAAACACACATGAAACCAAAAAAATAAATAAAAATAAAATAAAAAAAAGTAGCCTATGTTCATCAGGGACAATGTCGGCTTCTAATGGAAAAAGAATTTTTCAAATCGGTCCAGTAGTTTCGGAGCCTATTCGAAACAAACAAACAAACAAATCTTTCCTCTTTATAATATTATAGTATAGATATAGATTTTGACAACTGCTCAAATTCATTTTCATATTACAAGTTCACACATATTACAACATATTCGCTGCGGGCGAAATTATGTTCTTAGTTTTAAAACATCCGAATGGGCAAGATTTGATAATTTGGTCATAGCTCAATATTAAGATGGGTGGACGAGCTCACAGCCCTCCTGGTAATAAGTAGTTACTGGAGCCCATAGATATCTACAACGCAAATGCGCCACCCACCTTAAGATATAAGTTCTAAGGTCTCAAGTATAGTTGAATATGCAATTACGAAAAGGGTACATGTCGCATATTTTGTCAAATACGTTTTTTTCATATAGTACATGTAGTTTTGAGCCTTACCTACACCCATTTTTTAATAATTCCAGTAATTTCCAACTGCTAATTAACGCTAAAAATATATCCCAAAAGCTAATATTTTAAATTTTACACTGCTTTAGAAAATAATCAGTATTTTCATTTCCTGAACATTATTTTTTTATTGCTTAGATGGTTGGACGTGCTCACAGCCCACCTGATGTTAAGTGGTTACTGGAGGCCATAGACATCTACAACGTAAATGCGCCACCTACCTTGAGATATGAGTTCAGTATAGTTACAACGGCTGCCCCACCCTTCAAACAGAAACGCATTACTGCTTCACGGCAGAAATAGGCAAGGCGGTGATACCTACCCGTGCGGACTCACAAGAGGTCCTACCACCAGTAATTCCGCAAATTATAATTTTGCGGGTTTGATTTTTATTACACGATGTTATTCATTCACCGTGGAAGTAAATCGTGAACATTTGTTAAGTACGTATTTCATTACAAAAATTGGTACCCGCCTGCAGGATTCGAACACCGTTGCATCGCAACATACGAATGCATCGGACGTCTTTTCCTTTAGGCCACGACGACTACAAATTACTACGACTACACATACGACATTTTCAGAGATGTGCCCTTAGGGAACGTACCCATACTATGTGACCTATTTTTTTAGTTTTTTTCGACCTCTCCCTCCCGTCGGTGATCACTCGTAGTATAGGCCAAGACCCCCCCTCTCTCCCTTTAGTTTTCACGTAGTAATTCATAATTATGATTTTTAATCAATTCACAGGCAAAAATTGAAAAATAATAATAATTTGTTTCATACTCGTCTTTACTCAGCGCCACCAACTGTGAGTTTACAAAGCGTTAAACACTGCACGCTATTTTCGAATATAGGTCGAAAAAGATGTCTCTCACTAAAATCGACTACGTGACAAAAACCTGAGCCACCCCCCCGTTCCTGTGACTGACCGTAGTATTTTAAAGACTCCGCTCACCCCCCTAAACGGGTCACGTAGTATGTATACGTTCCCTTATCGAAATTGCATATTCAGTTATATAGTTAGTTGTTTGAGGTTTGAGGATGAGGTATGGCTGACCTGTGCCGAGCGAGAGTCGCACCGCTCCCATGAAGTCGTTGGAGGCGAGGCGGTCCCGGTCCCAGAGGCTGAGCTCGAGCGCCCGGGCGGCGAGGTCTTGCGGCTTGAGGCCGCGGTATGTGAACGTGTGCTCCCAGCGCGGGCTGAGGGTGCGTCTTGCCACGCTCGTCTTCTGTTTAGCAAGACGGCCTCGTTCCGGCAGCAGGTAGCTGTAATTAAAACGTCCATCTTTAATTCTTTTTTTTATAGTGCAACATAATCAACAGAATCATTTCTCAATCCTGAAAGTAAAATGAAAAATAATTTTGTCATCGAACTTTGAACATATTTTACGATAATACAAATCGCCCTTTTGGAGGACCCCGAGAAGTTACGTCCAGGGACTTTGTGTCATTTTCCCACATTTGTGCACTTTCACAGATACTAAACAGTTAAACCACCGTTATTCCAGATTTAAACTTGAAGAAACACTAAATAGCAAAATAAAACAAATCACGCAACTTCACTCCTCGCGTTCCCGCCAAAAAAGTCTGAGCTAAATGATCTAGACGAAGAAATGAATTAATTGAGAGAAAGACCAATCAATTGAATTGAATCACTGAGCTAGTGATCTAAATGAGGTAGTGAGCTAAATGAGTGATATATATATCTTTAGAGCCAAATGATATGTATCTATCTTTTCAGCTCAGTGATACATTTTGCGCATCACTAATGTCGATTTCTTCTTACTAAGGCGCCGGAATATCTAGTAGACTCGGGGAAAGACGAGTCCGAATGATACTGAGAATGAATTTATTTCTATGGGACCTAAAGGAACAAAAGATTAACAAACAAAAGAAGGCAAAGTTAAGCAATCCTGGGGGCTTGGTAACAGGAATCGACATAATTACTTTAGTACGCCGCGTAGGGTACAGGTGACCTACATAAAGAGTAAATGTGTTAAGAAAAAAAACACTAAAGAATATGCTTTTTTAACCTTTTACAGAAGACATCTGCTAGTCCGTTCGGCTTGGTGGCAACGAGATTCTTGGCTTCCTTGACGAGGACGTGCAGCGTGCCCTTGCCGCGCATCGCGCCTGTCTCGTGCAACTCGAACTTGAGGCCTACGATGAGGTCGCCTCGGGTTCCTTGCTGTTCATCGAAATGTTCCGTCTGCAATTAATCACAAAGCCACTCAATTGTATGCGTCATAATTGTTAGCAATGTATGTGTGTTTGTTTGTTTGGTTGCTAGGGTGAATGTTAGCAACGTCGTCAGCTTTGAGCCCATTCTGCAAATCTAGCATAACCACTCTAGGTTACTAGAATGAATAAATGAATGATTGAATGAATGATCGAACGAATTAATGATCGAACGAATGAATGAATGAATGAATAAATAGCCTTTTATTCAGATCCATATCACAATTATATAATCTAGTCTCTTATTTGGATTCGAAACTAATTTTCTGTAGATTTGTTCTGTTATTAGAAAAGGAAGAGGAAAGAAAAAAGTTTGAAATTAAGAAACACTCTTATTCTGAGAGTTGAATTATTAAATATCTGTTCAGCTTTAATCACTCGGTATTATATATTGTATATTTATGGTAGTCGTGACACGAATCAACATCCAATGTTTGGCTTTAAATAAAGAAACTATTCAACGGTCAACAACAGAAACACGGAATTTCTGTTGGGAAACAATCAAGTGGACAGTGCCGTGTGTGCTCACCCTCTCGTGCAGCTTGTACCACGTGGGCGCGGGGTCGTCGAAAACGACGTCGGCCAGCGGCAGCGAGACCTCGCCGAGGAAGTCGTTCCGCCCGAACATGTCCGCGTGCCACACGCTCAGCCACAGTGTCCGCGAGGACAGCGAGGCCAGCGTCTGCGCGAAGCTAAGCGTCTCCTCGAAAACGGGGTTCAGAGTGTTCTTCTTCACTTTCGTTTTGCGTTTGCCGGCTTTCGATTTGTCGGGCAACAGGTAAACCTGTAACAATATTGTCGTAATCACTCACCACCTCGTCGACTCACTCCGTATCACTTTGAGAGAAGGCTTTAGGTCGAGGATGGATAAGGAAAAGGTGATAATGGAAAACCGTAGCGTACCGTCGCAAGACCGTCACACGCGAGGGTATAAGCCGCGCCAATAATGAAGCGAATCTAAAATGACGGCGGCGATCATGCGCTCTCACTCTAAACTATTGCTGTCTTTAGTCGCACACGGCGCGTGCTGCATGCCAAAAAAATATCAGTTCCGACTTTGTTGTCGAGCTCGAGTTTTTTCACTTTCGAGTTGTGCGACTTAGATGACTGGCAGCAAAAGTGTCTAGGCAAGTTGCATCCCAGATGAGACACCTCCCCCTCTGCCAAGGCATAAAGTGAAGTAAAGTACATTCTCATTTGTTTTTTTATATTTATTTTTTTACAATAAACACCTTTTTCTTTCTATCTTTCTTTTTATTTGTTGACCCTACCTGTCAGTGCAGGTACATAGACGCCATTTTCGATTCGTTTCTTTATTGCCGCGGCTTATACCGTCCCGTTCGAGAAGCAAACAGAAGTGATAGATGTCAAGTCGCGGACGCCGTGCCAATTCGCAACAATTCGCAACCAGTCCCTACAGATTAGTTACATTACAGATTGATTTCGAACAATAATAGTTTAAATCAAGAACGTGACGGATTTATGGAAATATGCAGTGACGAATTTAAGGCTTGATGCCGCCCTGTTTGTCACGTCGCAATTAATAATAAAATAAATTTTATTAATTCTGATCCAATATTTTTATTTTAAATTTAAATTAACTTAATTTTATTAAATTAACTTAACACTTATCATACTGACACTTACTGGTACCTATTTCTACCATTTTGACATTTACGTTGTAGATGTCTATGAGCTGAGCTCGTCCATCCAACGCGTAAATCCATCACTTACAGTGCGTAAAAAAACTCACCTTGACGTATGGATCGGAGCGGTTCCTCTTGGCGTCGATCGGAGCGAGGTCCCGACACCTCTTGACTCCGACTTCAAGAGCGCCCAATCTGTAGTTGTACAGCAACGAGAATTGAACTTCCCCGCGCACGGTCACGTTACACCTCGTCCCCTCGCCCGCACCAGAGTACACTGACGCCATGGACTCCGAGCGTGCCTGGAAATAAAACGTATTTTGTTACTGGTGGTAGGACCTCTTGTGAGTCCGCGCGGGTAGTTACCACCACCCCGCCTATTTCTGCCATGAAGCAGTAACGCGTTTCGGTTTGAAGGGTAGGGCAGCCGTTGTAACTATATTTGAGACCTTAGAACTTATATCTAAAGTTGGGTGGCGCATTTACGTTGTAAATGTCTATGGGTAACCACTTAAAACCAGGTGGGCTTTTAGCTCGTCCACCCATTTAAGCAATAAAATAAAAAAACATTTTACTGTCTGTTTTTTTGTTTAGTTGGCCTGGTAACTTCAGGGCCCATCGAAAAACTATAGATGTGAGCGAATTGTTAAACCAAACAATTCGAGGGCGAGATTGATTGGGAGGGATTCGAGGATTTTTTATAACTTTACAAGAGAGCCATTTAAAGTTTAAAATTTGTAAAAAATATCATATACATAAAAACTTCTTCAGGTATTTGGATGAAGTAAACTTAATTGAAGATCAATTAAAAACATTGAATTTTTGAAATAACAAATAAAACGCACCTTTAATTACAAAGATAGTATGGTGTCGCGTATTAAGCGAATTGTCGCTTAAACCAAATAGCCTTTCCTCTCCTCAAATTATACTAACAGTATATTCATAACACGCCTACCACAAATATTATCACTTAAAGCTTCACATCAGACGTGCTTAGCTCAAAACGGATATAAAAATAATACTATATCTATATATTAGATAATACGTGAAGCAAAAACGTTGTATCCCTTTTTACGAAAATTGCGCGGACGGAGGAGTATGAAATTTTCCACACTTATAGAGAGTATAGAGAAGAAGTGCACAATGCAATTGTTTTTTTAAATAGTGCATAAAAGATACATTAAATCAATGAAGAAAACATTACACACACTACATACCATGTATTTGACGCACACACGCATGCATGCATACTATTTATTGTCAAACTTTTGATCTTGACGTCTGTTGTCAAATTGAGAATAGATTAAATATTGTTTGCCTTTGTTAATATTTTTTATAGTGTAGCCTTGGCGAAATATGTGATTATAGTATGTGTATAAACTTACAATTCCAATTAATTATAGTCGAATTTCGACTACTGCGGGACCTCTAGTATTGATAAATTCACCCACTCGCACACATATATCGTTTAATTCGAAACAACCGTTGGTAAGTTTAATCGCACGATTACTGTGTAATTAGTACAGTAGGCGGCAATACGGCTCATTGTTTGTTTGCTTGTATCATGTGTTATTCGATATACACCAACAACACGTTCAATCATGCATGAAATGTTTTCTCCTTTTTTTTGTATCTCTCAGTACTATAGTAAAGCGGTAGTTCTTTTTGACATTCAACAATTATGTACTTTCATTTATGTTGAATAATTTTTTTTTTATTTGATTTGATTCAGTGGGTATACGCACGAGGAAGCAGTTCAGTATATTTTCATCTGTGTACTGAACTTAGGTTTATAATGGTTATAAATTTAGTTACTAGTAAATAGTTAATATTTAACTTTAATAGTTATATTCGCGTGTTTTTTTTTTAAATTATTTATGATTGAAAAGTTACTAGTGGCCCTGAGGCCTTTCCAGTTTCAACAGGATAGGTGGGCGAGCAAAGGCTCAGCCAGGAGGGGTGGGATTTGCAAACAGCTGCCCGAACGCCTCCGAAGGAGTCCTAACAACTCAAGCGCAGCTGCTTCGCGAATGAATCTACTACCGGATCGGAATCGACGAGTACGGTTACCGGGGTCCCTAAGCCTGCTCCTAGTGTTAGAGCTGAAGGCGTCTAATGCAAAGGTTATTGGATCTGATGAATACGTAAGGACGTATTCGCGTGAGTTTATTGAAGCGTAAATATTTTATGAAGCCACTACCTTCGTTTATTAGTATTATTAGTAGTAGTTTATTAGTAGAGAGTATTAAGCGGTAGGCAGCGGCTTGTTTCTGCCCTGGCATTGCTGAAGTCCATAGGCGACGGTAACCACTCACCATCAGGTGGGCCGTATGCTTGTCTGCCTACAAAGGCAATAAAAAAAAAAGAAGTTTGGCAGCTATGTTGAGAAATAAATACAAGAAGCAAGTATTAGAACTGCATTAATTCAATCATTTAATAATCAATCTTATAATGACCTCGAGAAATGTGCTAGTAGATTAGTGGATTCAATTAAACTTCGATACATATCGTTGTCGAAACAAAGTGACCGACTATTGATAAAAGACCAATTAACAGCTTAATGTCTTTAAATTAAATTTTATGAATAAAGATCATCATTATTATCATTACATCTGTATTTTAATCTAATAATGAATATTATATTTTTAATGTAAATTTTAAACTTGGAAGTAGAAATAAAGATCGCGCAAAGAAGGTGCATCATAGACACAAAAAACAAAGGCAAATGAGTATGGCATTTTTCATCGTCCCATATGGGACATCAGCAATGCCAGAGTCAATGACAGGGGCAAAGCCGCTACCCACCGCTGAGAACAACTTTGAGACCTAGTTTGAAGTCGGCAATGTGCCCGGGAGACACCCAGGAGAGCTTGTTCCAAAGCCGTATACTATGAGCTAAAAATGATCTCTGGATACGCTATGGTTCCAGAACAGTATGCAACTATAATAACCATTTGTTTTGTTCGGAGTATCGAAACTCTGGTAGCATTTTTTAATTAATTATAGGTTCGATTACATGATAACATAAATGTGTTACCATTAACTACGATCATTAATTTATCACAATGTGGAATTTTTAAACGACTTCTAAATTTAAATTATAGTTTTACATTCGATTGTATGAATTTGTTTTGTGAGTATTCTAATGAGTGACGCTTCGATCAGAAGTCGTCGTGTCCTGAAGGATAAGACGCCCGATCTATTCGTATCGAAGGGTGTGATAGTACTGATGTTCGAATCCCGCAAACGGGTACCAATTTTTCGAATGAAATATATATTTAGCATACGTTCACGAATGACTTCCACGACGAAGGAATAGTATCGTGTAATACAAATCAAACCTTCAAAAATTATAATGTCTTATGAGTTTGCAAGGTTAGGTACCATCACCTTGCCTATTTCGGCCGGGAAGCAGTAGATGGGCGGCGGCAGTCACGTGGTTGATGTCTATGGGCTCTGGTAACAATTTAACACAAGGTGTACCGTGAATTCGATCGCCCGTTTAAGCTTTTTTTTTAAATACAACGCGATAGTTCAACGGTCGAATTGTTTTTATAAATGGAACATAATGTTTATGCGTAATTCATATTATCGGTGGTATTGGCTTTCAATAACAAAGAAAGGTGATGATTATTCCGGATAATTTTCCTGTAAATGTCTACCCAAGCACCGTTCTCTTTGTTTCTGACGTAGCTTGGGTTTAATAAAATTTTCCCGTTTTTTATTAATAACAACAGGCCCCTATGACTATGTTATAACAGAGGACTTAACCGATATTTATCGTGGGCTCT
Source organism: Bombyx mori (assembly GCF_030269925.1). NCBI lineage: Eukaryota > Metazoa > Arthropoda > Insecta > Lepidoptera > Bombycidae > Bombyx > Bombyx mori. The sequence goes on along the minus strand of NC_085115.1, from coordinate 9,776,694 downwards.
TTATCATCTTACAATAAATAGTTAAATAATCGGTTTCCTATTGGAAAAGAAAGGTCATATATCTCGGGGCTCTCGATGTTTGCCAAGAATGGTAAAACGAAAATGAGGATAGACATTTTCTTAACAATGCCGGCGCAATTCGAATTTTGTACTGGTCTAACGCGAATTGTATTTATAAATATAATATTTTTACCGGCCAATTAATTATAAGTACAAAAGTGTACTTACTGCACGTCGCATACAGTTTTATATTGGCTTATCGCTTCAACCCACTCTGTATAAGGAATAAGTGTTGCAACATATTTTATAATACATTTAAAGCCGGTATTGTAAACCCACGCGCTTCTATAAAAATGTGTATTTCTAATCTATTAACGTTTTATTTTATCTCTCGCACGAATCACGGAGATAGCATCTCACCTATTTTAAAGCTTAAAGAGTAAGACAGTCGTTATTTCTAAGCAATCGGGACTTTAACTTCGCTCAAACTCGCTCGACTTTAACTCAAAGTGAGTGGCAGCATTCACGTTGTGATATCTATAGTCTGTATTTACAATAACCATTAAATACCAACAGGGCCGAGCACACTGAGTTTCTCGCCGGATCTTCTCAATGGGTCTCGTGTCCGATCCGGTGGTAGATTCTGCGAAGCATTGCTCTTGCTAGGGCCAGTGTTAGCAACACTCCCGATTAGAGCCCCGTGAGCTCACCTACACGTCAAGAAGCTGAAATAGCCTCTCAAGGCTATCAACATAGGTAGGAGAAAAAAAAAAGCAGGGTCGTGAGTGCCACCGACCGTCTAAGTAATAAAACAAAAACACATCTCAATATCCAAGTAAATGTTTTGCAAAAGCCTCTAGTTCACAGGCGGTGTTGCAAGATCGTAACATAATACAATGGCCGTCGCGGTCACCGAGACAATACTCCCATCGTCAATTCAAATTTTTTTAATTTAGGACCTTAAAACAATTTCAAAAGGTTCATTTTCCGAACAGGTTTACGTGTTGCTAAAGAGCGACAGATAATTACGCATACAATAACATAACGATAATCCGCTCACAAAATATAGGCATTTCGCGTGCCTATATTGAAAATATAAAATTGTTTCCTTCGCTATATTATTACACGACACGTCTCGTTTTCAATGAGATATTTAACATTTGAAAATTTTGTAACTTAAGGATCGTATAGTAATTAATATTCATAGTACATTTCTATAGTGTTGTTGAAAATATATTTGTAATTTTAAATAATGTCATTTAGTAAATTAATAATACTTAGTGGGCATTTTGTGTTAATCTAATAGGTAGGTAGGGTAGGCAAAGAAATTTCAAGACCATGTTTTCAATATACAATACCGAAATCTTATGTTATCGTTAAATAACTTCAGTATTAGGTATGTAGTTTAAATAAAATGATAAAACAAAAGCAGAGTGAAGATTAAAGGTTAAGTTTGAAACGTCTGAGAATAAGCTCACTAAACAGGATTTATTACTAACTAAGCGAAACAAGTTTGACTTTACCACAAGCCATTTTGGTTCAAGTTTAAGTTTTATTTCTTAGTTTTCTTTATTTAGACATGACGACAAGCAAATTTAAGTTACATATTGAAAACATTCGAGAATATTCAGTAACATTATAAGACCGGATCCTAGTAAGATCTTAGATTAGGGGAGTTATGTATGATCTCTCTAATAAGGTGATTAAGCACCTAATTTAACATTTTAAAACTTGTCGCAGAATCTACAAACGGATCAAAATCGCAATTCACTGATAAGATCCGATGAGAAACTCAGTGGGTTGTATCTAGGTTGTGTGGGTTGTCTATGTGTGATTGATGATACCCGTGCGGTTTCAAAAGACGCCCGCCCTGCCAACGGTAGCACTATAATTTGTCGATAACAATATTTTAATGCACATAGTATGATTACCTGTAGTCCACTTCTGTTGACTGGGAACCGATCTCTTTCCAGCGTGTCTCTTTCATTCGGCAAGGGTGAATTAGATCGGCGAGGAAGCGTTGCATGGCCAGGTAATAACGTTTCTGTAGTATACACTTCATCTGAAATTATTATTAAAATAGATCAATACTTATTGACTTAAGTGAAAAACGTCCAAGAATTTGGGTTTGAAGACAGAGATTTGTAGTTTAGTAATGTTGACAGTGCGCTATCAATCGATGTGGAAGTTGCATGCACCAGTAGAGAAGATTAGTTAAATTTATGTCCGAATTCAGTGGTTTTTAATTAAATTGTGTATGCAGATATTCACAGTGCAATGTGCCATGAGACATAGCATTAAGACGCATCACCCTCTTTCAATTCAAGCCATTCATCAGGCTTAACAACCCGACATCGCTTCTTCCTAGTCAGAGAATTATCACACCACTCCAAGGATTTCAAAAATGAATCTCGGCATGATATAACTTCGCGTATGAATGAGATTTTCTCACCGCGTTTTTCGACGATGCTAATACTTGGGGTCCCCGGACCTTTTGAGGATTCAGGAGGAGATATTTTAAATTTTGGCACAGTGTACTGTGGCGTGTTTAAGCTAATTGTACTCGATCTTTGTTCGCTAGATAAAAGAAGTTCCGTTGTAGATTTAGAAATTTGACTTTCCAAGTCAGCAGTTGAAGTAATCGTTATTGTAGGAACAGATTGTACTGCAGTAGTCGGTATTTCTTTTTCTAAAATATAACTTCTTCTTTCCGCGGAACGTATGAGCGAAGAAGTAGAATTTTCAACTGGTAAATCATCAGTTTCATTCGAATTATTTTTACAGCAACAACACCACCGTAAAAAAGCACTTTGCTCATTTTTTCGACCGAAATTTGTAGAGTACACGTTAACTGGATAATACGAGGAGCTCTGCTCTTCGGGCATCACATTGTAACTTTCGTAAGATGAAAAACGTGACCCGGACATTTTTATTTTTATTTTTAATTCACTAGAATTTGTGATCTACATGGTATGCAAGTGAACATGTCACGACCGCACTATACTGAACCGATTTAAACTACATATAAACATGTACATAAAACACTTTATGCTAATTTCATTACTATCATGGTTTACAATTTGTATGGTTGTTTCCTGTTGAGCGCGGCTCGGTGGCGATAGCGATACGACCGTGCAAATAGGTCCTACTCGTAATGATTTAATGAACTACATGAATATGAACATGACACACACGGCAGGTTGAACACAAAGTAGCATACGAAGTTTCTATATTTATTAAATTAATAAAATTATTTGGTACCTTTTAAAGTTTGCGCTTTCTTTATATGTTCTAAAGTATTCCATCGTGACGATTTAGTAGTAGTCTTTTTTTCAGACGAATCGGAAATAGAGCATAGCGATTTAGCAGTTTTTAGAATATTAAATTTTTTAGGTGTTTGAAAAACTGGTAGTGAAGTCTTAAATTGTATCCCTTTATTCAGAACAGGCGTATGTGTTGCCGTTCTCACGTTTATATTTATTTCAACACTTTCTGATTTGGCCTTGTTAGTATTTTTGGCAAAATCGTCCTCGTGTTCTCGCATTGTACCAGACGACCCTGCGTATCCGGATTCAAAATCATTGGGATCTGTTATATCTATTTTTTCAATAGGACTTAAAGTTTCTTCTCTACTCTCCAGTGAAATATTTTCGATACCTTTGGTGAGATCTTGAAGTACACTATCTATTGTTGTTCTTTTATCAGGCTTTTTTATTATGTCACTTAAACGTCTCAATTTTGGCGTCGAAGTCTCAACTTTAGGTAAATTTACAATCTTTGTAGAATCACGGCTATCACTACGGATAAGTGTTTTTAGAGATTTAGGTAAGGTAGCGAGTGTGGAACTTTTCATCACTTTAGCAGATGTAGATTCCGTCTTTAATAGTTTTGGTGTTAAAGTGTCAACTTCAGGTTTATTTGACATCTTTGTAGAATCACGGCTATCACTACGAATAAGTGTTCTTGGGGATTTAGGTAAGGTAGCAAGTGTCGAACTTTTTATCCCTTTAGCAGATGTAGATTCCGTCTTTAATGGTTTTGGTGTCGATGTGTCAACTTCAGGTGTATTTACAATCTTTGTAGAATCACGGCTATCACTACGGATAAGTGTTTTTGGAGATTTAGGTAAGGTAGCAAGTGTGGGACTTTTTATCTCTTTAGCAGATGTAGGTTCCGTCTTTAATGGTTTTGGCGTCGAAGTCTCAACTTTAGGTAAATTTACAATCTTCGTAGAATCACGGCTATCACTACGGATAAGTGTTTTTGGAGATTTAGGTAAGGTAGCAAGTATCGAACTTTTTATCACCTTAGCAGATGTAGATTCCTTCCTTAATAGTTTTGGTGTTAAGGTGTCAACTTCAGGTTTATTAACCATCTTTGTAGAATCACGGCTATCACTACGGATAAGTGTTCTAGGAGATTTGGGTAAGGTACCAAGTATCGGACTTTCTATCACCTTAGCAGATGTAGATTCCGTCTTTAATAGTTTTGGTGTTAAAGTGTCAACTTCAGGTTTATTTAACATCTTTGTAGAATCACGGCTATCACTACGAATAAGTGTTTTTGGAGATTTAGGTAAGGTAGCAAGTGTGGGACTTTTTATCACTTTAGCAGATGTTGATTCCGTCTTTAATGGTTTTGGTGTCGATGTGTCAACTTCAGGTGTATTTACCATCTTTGTAGAATCACGGCTATCACTACGGATAAGTGTTCTTGGAGATTTAGGTAACGTAGCAAGTATCGAACTTTTTATCACCTTAGCAGATGTAGATTCCTTCCTTAATAGTTTTGGTGTTAAGGTGTCAACTTCAGGTTTATTAACCATCTTTGTAGAATCACGGCTATCACTACGGATAAGTGTTCTAGGAGATTTGGGCAAGGTACCAAGTATCGGACTTTCTATCACCTTAGCAGATGTAGATTCCGTCTTTAATAGTTTTGGTGTTAAAGTGTCAACTTCAGGTTTATTTAACATCTTTGTAGAATCACGGCTATCACTACGAATAAGTGTTTTTGGAGATTTAGGTAAGGTAGCAAGTGTGGGACTTTTTATCACTTTAGCAGATGTTGATTCTGTCTTTAATGGTTTTGGTGTCGATGTGTCAACTTCAGGTGTATTTACCATCTTTGTAGAATCACGGCTATCACTACGGATAAGTGTTCTTGGAGATTTAGGTAAGGTAGCAAGTATCGAACTTTTTATCACCTTAGCAGATGTAGATTCCTTCCTTAATAGTTTAGGTGTTAAGGTGTCAACTTCAGGTTTATTAACTATCTTTGTAGAATCACGGCTATCACTACGGATAAGTGTTCTAGGAGATTTGGGTAAGGTACCAAGTATCGAACTTTCTATCACCTTAGCAGATGTAGATTCGTTCCTTAATAGTTTTTGTGTTAAAGTGTCAACTTCAGGTTTATTTACCATCTTTGTAGAATCACGGCTATCACTACGGATAAGTGTTTGTGGAGATTTAGGTAAGGTAGCAAGTGTGGGACTTTTTATCACTTTAGCAGATGTAGATTCCGTCTTTAATGGTTCTGATGTTAAGGTGTCAACTTCAGGTTTATTTACCATCTTCGTAGAATCACGGCTATTACTACGGATAAGAGTTCTTGATGATTTAGGTAAGGTAGCAAGTATCGGACTTTTTATCACTTTAGCAGATGTAGATTCGTTCCTTAATAGTTTTGGTGTTAAAGTGTCAACTTCAGGTTTATTTACCATCTTTGTAGAATCACGGCTATCACTACGGATAAGTGTTCTTGGAGATTTAGGTAAGGTAGCAAGTGTCAGACTGTTAGAAACTATATTATTTAGAGCGTTTTCCATACTATCCTGTGTTTCCTCCAAACGAAGTTTAGGACTAGCTTGACTTATTTTTATCGGAAGTCTACTAGGCTTTGGTGTAGACAGTTTTAAAGTCTCTGTACTCGTAATAGGCTTATCACTTACAGGTTCCGGTATTACAGATGAAGGCGGTACCGTAAGGTCTGTAAATTCTGATTCTGGTTCCCCTTTTTTAGGCGAGTCGTTTATTTGGTAATTTTCGCGAGATATTTCAGTTTCTTTTTCAGAAATATCTATGTTTTTTGTGGGGTCTATTTCTTTGTTCAAAGATAAGGAATCTTTATTAATATTTAATGGTAAGTCGTTCATGATATTATCTGAAACTGTTCCCTTAATTTGATCGTTCTTTACTAAATGCTGCTCTTTTACTTCAGATGGCAATGTTACCGTTTCTTTTGTCAACGCTTTTGGTTTAATTGACAATTCTGGTATATTTTGGGTAGAGGTATCCTTAATCAATGAAGTTTTGTCATTCGTCAGATTTTCGCCAAGGTCTTCATTTATCTTATTAGAAATAGACGAATCTTCTGTCTCTTTTACTTGATCGCTTTCTATTCCACATAATATGTCTTTTCCTTTTAGAGTATTTTTTAAAGAAATTGGTTTAGATTGACTTCCTACGATTCCAAAACATGATGAACTTATTGTTGTTTCGGGACCTTTTCTAATAGATGAATTTGGTAAATTATTTGTGTATTGCTCAATTTTCGAGTTTCCCACGTGTAGTTTTTCGTTTATACTGCTTGTTATATTTTCAGAGACCAATTTATCTTTTAAAGGGTTTATCTCTGGTGCCAGTGACGTGACTATTGCTGGAAAAGGTATAATTTCAATATTTTCAGAAGCATCACTATTGTCATCCATGTGAGAAGTGTTCATCGGGAATTCTTTATCTTTTACGATGTTCAAGGTTTCAAAATCACTTTTATTCTCCTGATTCTTAGTAATTATAGGAATGTGTTCTTTTAGCGACAACATACTGGAAATTGAAGTTGATTTAAATTGTTCTTTTATATCCAAGCCAGCTGCTTTAATATTAGTAACCGAATCTGTCATCAGTGTATTCGCATCTACAAACTCTTCTGGGCTTTTTTCACTTTCTCGTATCAAAATGTTGGTATGGCATCTTTCTTCGTCTTGATTTTTATCTTTTGGCACTACAGAAGTCGAGAAAATTGGCTCAACATTATCGATTTTATCCATCCTACCATGTTTTTTTAATTCTTCTTGATGTTCTTTTACATCCAATTTACGTGGTGATAAATCAATAACAGGGGACGATTGAATTTTTTTTTCGATAAGTGCGGATTCTTTTAAGTCATTCTTTTGTTGATCTTCATTATTTTGAGATTTTTCTGAATCTATTCTGCCTTTTGGAATATATGATATATCACCTGGAGGAACGATCTCCATTGCTGGATGTGTAACCGCTTCTAAAGAAATAAAAGATGTTGGTTGAGTTGCTTCTGTTTCTTCTATGTCAGAGCCTATTTTGGAATTCTTCGAATCTTCTGATATTTTGCAATTCTCTCCACCCATGAGGCATAAAGAACTTGCTGTTATATTAGGAGACACACGTTCTTTTACTGGATTTTCATATGAGGTTGTAGTGATTTTAGATTTTGGTTCCCTTGTATGTGTTGAATCTTTTTTCAGAAATTTCTGATCCGTTTCAGCATAATCTGTCTGAGTTATTTTTTCGATAGGAACAGTTATTTTACTTTGATCATGATATTGTATTGCAGAAATTATATGTGCTGGTTCAATGTGATCTATGTTATTTGTGACAGAATCTTGTAATTGAATTTTTTTAATTTCTGTACTTCTAATATTTTCTGAGATATTACTAGTGTTTCTTTGTACCTCTTTTATGTTTTCACAAGATGCGACGTCTTTTACCGGATCAAGTTGAGTCGTCAAAGAATCAAGAGACGTTTGTTTAATTTGTCCTATTGCCTGTAAGTCTTTGTTTTGACTTATAAATTTTATATTCTTTGCATTTTTTATATCATCGAAATTTAATTCTTGCAGTGTTTGATTGGATTTAACAGAGTTAACGATTTCTTCAGTTACATTTTTATTAATTGCGCGCAGTTCATCGCTATTATCTGATTTTTTCTGACCACTAGTGGCCTGAATTTCATCGATGTCATTACTAGAATCATTTACTGATCGTTTACTAATATTTTCCGTAGCGTTTTGCGTCTCAAACACTTCCACAGCACCAAGTTTGTTTTCTGTGATTTTAACAATTGTACTATTTTCAATAAATGGTGGCCGCAGTTTATTACTTGCATTTTCAGTTTGCGATGTAGTTCCTTTCACTACATTTGAAGGTAATGCCTGATCAATAGATGAATCTGTTTTTTCGGTTACTTGAGGCGTAACTTCTTTTGCAATATTTTTTTCTTTCTTTTCAGCATACTTAACTATTTTCTCTTCTACTTTTTTGCCGATTGAATAATGTTCACTTACTTTCTGAGATAAAGGAAGAGCTTTTGGTTTGCTGATTTCCGAGGCGAAAAACGGATACAATCTAAACTTATGTCGGTTATGCTTCCTTATCCCTCGAAGAGTCAACGGTTCAGGATCCCAATCAGGGTCATCAATTTTTAAACAATTCCAACAAGACACTTCACTGTGCGTTTTAGTTTTAAGCCCATTATGTTTACTCTCACTAACACTAACACTCTTATTAGCCATCTATTATGCTCGATATATGTTACCTAACGATCAATTAACGTTAGACTAAACTCACGAAGTAGTCAACCAATGTTTAAATAAGGTGAGTGGAATACAAGTTTACATAATGTATTTTAAACGACTCAAATATTAATGACAAAAAATATTACGCAACATCACATTTCGAACAACGATCTCGAATGATATCCTGACCAGTTTTTAGGTAGTCACTTAATATAAATAGCAGTCGACCTTTATAAGTATGCAAAAATAGCTTATTTATTATTTTTATCTTTATCAAATTATAAATAATTGGTAAGTAAACAAAATGAGAGCTCTGGATCCACTAGTTTCGTGGTCATACGAGAATTATTATTGGTTCGGGTCAACAGATCAAATGAATTAGTGTTGTACCATCAGGGTTACTTAAATGTGTTCTGAAATCATAAAGCCGTTATATGTTTTACGTTATATATTATTATTTTAATGCAGTATACAAAATTAAAGTATTTTGTGTGGGTTTTAGTATTTTTTTAAGGAACAAGTTTTTTATTAGATTCCGGGCAAGAAATCTCATACATAAAAGATGAGAATACAGATGGAGATATTTACGGTGACGACATAGTTACAATTATAATAGCTATTCCCATTATAATATATTACCTGTCAAAGACTATAGGGTCATGTAAAATAGATGTAATATTACTGTCCGATGTATTTGTATGATGCGAATATATCGCGGTTCAGATTCTGTGACAGTCACGATTTTTCTTCTAAATATACAAGTATCATACACATTAATTATCGACTTGACGAACGATACCAATGATATTAATGATACCTGTTTAATTTATAGTTAATTAGTTAAATGGGTGGACAGTCTCACGGCTCACTTGGCGTTAAGTGGTTATCGGAGTCCAGAGACGTCACAAAGCGTATGCGGTAACGAACAAACAAAAGTATTAGTGTAACTGATGGTATAGTGAACTACTGCCTATTTCTGCCGTGAAGCAGTAATGCGTTTCGGTTTGAAGGGTGGGGCAGCCGTTGTAACTATAATTGAGACCTTAGAACTTATATCTCAAGATGGGTGGCGCATTTACGTTGTAGATGTCTATGGGCTCCAAGTAACCACTTAACACCAGGTGGGCTGTGAGCTCGTGCACTCATCTAAGCAATAAAAAAAAAACCTTTTTATATCGCGAAGATTTGAATGGTAATAAATAAAACAATTGAGACTTCGAAATCATGTTACAAGATCGGTCGTGATATTCACGTCCTAAGGAGTCGAAAAAGCGCTTAACTTCACCGTGAGCTCGTCGACTTATACACAGATTTTTCATTGTTCAATTGAGACTTCAACGTCGTATCTACTTTTATTAGTCCACTGAGTTTCTCGCCGGATCTTCTCAGTGGGTCGCGTTTCCGATCCGGTGGTAGATTCTGCGAAGCACTGCTCTTGCTAGGGCCAGTGCTAGCAACACTCTGGTTTGAGCCCCGCGAGCTCAACTACTGTTAGGGCGAAGCTGAAATAGCCTCTCAAGGCTATCAGCATAGGTAGAAAAAAAGAAGAACTGATTTAACAATTCATTCCTTGACAAAATTAATCTCATACATACATCAGTCGTTCAGTTGGAACTTGTTTACGGTACCGCACACGTTTTTAATGGGGTTCTCGACCATGTCGGTGACTTTCCGTTGAACGCAACGAAACAATTTTCACTCAACTTATTTAACCTACATATAAAAACGACATAGCATATCTACAGGGTGTCCCCAGAAAGAATGGATAATTCTGAAACACCTCATAGTATATAAAAAAAAATAAAAAAAAATCTCAGGTAGTACCCATATTACGTATTTTTAAAAAAGTTGATATTTTCCATACCGTTTCTGGACGCGTTTCTGGAATATACTACTACTATACTACAAAGAAATGAAATTACTATGCTTTTTGGTGTTATAATATTCTACATGGACTATACTAAGGAATATGGAGGAAATCGTATGAGTAGCTAGTGTAATTTTTTATAAAAGTTAATCTGAACTTAAATTTTAATCATTAAATTTGGTTTTCGTTCTTTATTTTTAATTTGGGTACTACCTAAGAAATATATTGGGACATCCTGTATATAGTTGTATTATTTCCGAACAAAATTCCTGCTTACCTGCAGCCCGTGGTTTCCGTTTTACTGGTCCGTTCTTACCTATTGAGTTTCGTTTACAAAGGGATTAATGACATTGCAATTTATTATTATGAGTCGATATGAGTTTTCGTTAAAAACAATACATAAACGCTATGAAATAAACATTATGATTAACAATGACGTCTAGAAAACGGCTTCACTGTGCCCTTGACATTTCTAATACTCATGTGCGACAATAATCACTTTTAATAAGGCGGGCTATATTATCAAAGCCGGCAATGTGACTTTTGGACAATTATTGGTAAATCAGAAAAACGAATTATTGACTTTGTATTCCATTGGCAGACACAAAACTCTTCTGAACGACATCTTAGATAAATAACAGGTTAAGTTAATACTTTATTTAATGCAGGTTTTGAACCGTATTCTTTGAAGGAGACGATTATATTCAAATCAATCTGTATTGACATATCAATAAAAAATTTTTGTCCAAATGCACAGATTGCCACCTTTGATAATAAACGACTCATAGGTATGTTACCGGAAATAAACAAACATCAGTAAGCAAAAGTATGTTTAGTTTTAAGATTTTTGATATTAGCTTTTTCAGTACGATGGCTAGGCTAACCTTTCACCCAGTTATTTTTAATTAGCTGATAGGTGAACGAACTCACGGCCCACTCGCGGTTAAGTGGTTACCGGAGCTCATCACAACATCACAATGTAAATGCCGGTGCCCACCTATATATATGAGGTCGAAATTTCAATTGTATTGTTTCCTGGCTGAGCCTTTGCTCGCCCCGCCCACTTTTCCTGGTAAAACTGGAAAAGAGTATGGGCCACCAGTTCCTCGTTTATACAAAAAAAAGTATTGTAATAGGACTGGTCTTCAAACTGGAATGCATGATTGTTTCGAGACAGAAATAAGCAGGGTGTTGGTATCTATCTACTCGTGCTAGTTTACAATCCTATACTTATGATTTTTTTAGGGTTCGACTTTTATTACACGATCCTTATTCCTTCATGGTGGAAGTTGTTGGTGAAAACAGCCAGCACGTGATAGCTACATGGCTCACTGTATGGTTCTATTAATGTTATTTGATAATATAACTATAAATAGAACACGAATCAGTGCTTTGTGTAAACAAACCTTTTTTATTTATATAATTGAGGGTTTACTAGTAGTCCGGAGGCCATTCCAGTTTCACAAGGACAGGGCATAGAAACCACCGATTGATGATGTATATCATCAATTAAAGGTAGCTTTAGTTGTGTAGTAGTGATTTTTTAATTTCCAATCATCAGTTACCTAATGTTCAAACAGCAACATTACATTCACTAAATCTGTTCACATTTGCACTTTATCTGCCAAGGTTGCGTGACCAAATACGAACCGATTTTATTTCCCGTGTGAAGGTAATTATATAGTATATAAATGAAGTTGCGTTTTAACTTTTACGTCAAAATAAAAACAACGTCAAAAATATGTATGATAAGTCAAAGGTAGAATTTAATAATAATATAGTTTCCTCGGGTCACGTTATCTAAGAAGAACATATTATTATGTTATGCTTAATAAAATGCTTAATGTTGATACCTTTTAAAAATCATTTTCGATGATACAAGACTTCGATTTTTGCGGTTCGTAGACATAATTAAAAGTACTTTTACGGTTTCATCTAATGTGAATTACAGTAATCCTATCTATAACACGATAGATTGGTTCCGCGTTATAGGAAACGCGTTGTATGAGTATTCTCACAAAAAACGCTTGTATGACCCTATATAATGCGTTATGTACAAATATTATATATATAACCAAATATAACCATAATACATTATAATAATAATAATTTTATAAATTAATGTAATTTTATTACCACACAATTGACATAATGTGCAAATGAACATGAAATTAATTATGAACTTTACTATATATATATATATAGTAAAGTTCACAATACAGAAATATGTATGACGTGTAAAATCCCCACGCTATATGGGGGAATACCCGTGTTAGAAGAAGCATTACTGTATTCGAAACGTCGGAAATAATATAATGACAATAAAAAACGCGATATTAAGCCGTATTAGTTTTAATGACCATTTAAAACCGTTTTTCATTGCTATCAAGCGGTCCGGGATAACTGTCTCATTACTGCACTGGCTACGCGGTTACAGTGCTATGTGCTTAGTGCGAGTTTTTTAACGTTCTCGATAACGTAAAAGTTAACCCAATTTTGTATGCAGTTGGAACAGCGCCCCTAGCGACAAACGTAGGAAAACGATCCCATTCCATACAAATATGAGCTAACTTTTACGCTATCGAGAACGTTAAAAAACTCGCACTGAGCACACAGGCTACCGCGACTTTTTAATCGGCGACCTCTTTCAAACAACATTCAAAGTTCTCAATGTGTCTTACTTGGTCGTTCTTATAGATAGTGTTGTTAGCGTTGGAAGCGCTCGTATAGTCCCCTTTTTCCGATGAGACGTCAGAATTGATAGGTATTTAAGCCAACTACCGCCATGCACACTGTCCATTGAGTCAAGAGTTATCGTATCGATTTTTCCGATTGGCATCAAAAGAATGTTAAAGGAGCAACTTTACATTTATTACAAGCGCCTTGTCACAAAATCATAGCATAACTGTTTATAGAACACATTTTAATTCTAACACAATTTTTATTGATTATACTTGGAATGATAGTTTCCTACTTTTCCTAGAGATTTTTTATTGTATTGAGTGAGTGAACGAATTTATTTGCTTGGAAGAGTTGGTATATGCTAGCGGGATTTCAGCCCCGACATAACCGCATCGTTTGATATAAATACCGAGGGCCTCTTATCTTTTCGACGAATTAAATATTAGTCTATAACCAGTTTTTATTTGTCTCTTTCCTTGAACTCTAAATCGTTAAGGTTTTACCAAGATTACATTAAATCAAGTCCGACACACCTTGGTGAGTATTACCTACCTTATGTGTTGGACACTCTGTTTCAATCATACAATTCTATTTCTCTGAATGTATAAATAAATTAACCGAACAGACATCTTTACGCTGTCTAAGTTTTGAACAAATTATTTCAGAAGTATATTATTATTGTATTACTGCCGTTGTACTGTTAAAACGGAGAGTTAAAACTTATGTCTCGAGGTAGGTGGCGGCATTTACGTCGTGTTACCACTTAACACCAGGTGGGCTGTGAGCTCGTCCACAGAACTAAGCTATAAATAATAATAATAATAATAATAATAATAATAATAACAAGACCTCATGTTTAGCATATGAAATCCCGTTAAGTTCTACTTGATGCCAACTACTCCGTGAGATGGGTTACCCAGCTAGTGCAATAAAAGGCTCTTTTTTGATTCGCTTCATGTATGAGCGAGTTAAGTATAAAAATCCGACATCCCCAGCCGAGCGAGCCACTATGGATGATCGACAGAGTGTAACAAACTTACGGATGGTTAAATACAAAATGGAAAAATAAACATAACATGTTTATTTCAGAATGGCTTGAGTATTTGAGATTGTTTTAGACGGGTAGACGAAGCTCACAGTTCAAATAATTACCGGTACCCGAATAAACACGACAACGTGAACTTCATTATTAAATTTTAATGTGTATTTTTATTTATTAATTCATTCTATATAGTAAGCTCTCTTAAGACATTCAACCGTAGTTTTGAGAAAAACTATTTCTTAGGCGGTGCATGCACAATGTCCATTGGCATGTTCATATCAATTAATCTACAGTAGATCTCGTAGATCTTGAGGCACTTTTCTTCTGAATCTTCTTGTAGTCGTTTGGTTGACCATTCAATGCTTAGCAAGGTTATTCGGATGGGCTTCCAATCTTATACAGTAGGCTTTAGCTCGATCCCGGTCGTGGACGAGCTTGCAGCGCGCACTCTGCGTGCTGTGGGTCTCGTCTGCGGGGGAGTTGCTGGACTTCGACCGGGCGCGTCCGTAGGTGGCGGATCACGGGCCTCTGGGCAATAGTCACAGGGGCATCGCTCCTTCTCTCTCGTTGTGTTACGGCGGGAGAGATTGAGCGACGCGGACCAAAACCAGCATCGGGGGTTACACGCTCTCCTCCCCCTTCACTTGCTGAAGGGTGGTTCTCCTGGAGATGCGAGGGCCTCCACTTTTTCCCTCTTTTCCTTGTTGTTTTATTGTTTTGTTCACACTGTCCTTTGGTTATTTTTATTTATTTATTAATTTAATTTAAGTTTCAATCTGTCTCTTTCTCTTCTTTTGTTTCCTTCCGTTCATTGTTTTATTTTACACGCTTTTCTATTCTTCTTCTCCTGTGGTTTTATTTTGATTTTATTTGGTTTTATTTTTATCTTCTTTCCTTTTATACCCAATTCTAAGCTCTGACACCCGGCGAGAGAATGAATGGCTGGTGGGCGACCAGTCGCTAGGGTGTCCCAGGGAACCGAACCCTGGGTTAAAAAATATATAAAAAAGAAATAAATGTAATGGCTAGTTTTAAAAAGATACTACCCCAGGAGGGTACCTCCCGCTCCGCGGGGGGAGAATCCCTCCGTGCGGCCGACTCGTCGGACGCACGCTGCCCCACGTACTCTGGGGGGGGCAAAAACTGCCTAGACGTCAGGTCCGGGAAGGACGGAGTTCAGACGAAGATGTCCGAGAAGGACCTTGAAGTAAGCTCCTTAAGAGCCAATGTCGTGTCAGACGATGACATGGCCACAGTCGGTTCGGCCCAATCGTCGACCCGCTCGTCGCCGACACGACGACAGCGGAAAAGGGTCCTTAATATAAGCTCAGACGGGTTGAGCAGCAGCTCCGGTTCGGAGGGCCCGTCAGTTGCGAAGCCCAGAGCCGTGACGCCATCAAAGCGTGGAAGGGGACGCCCTCCGACCACGAGGCAGTGCGTTGGCATGGCTGCTGCCAGGAAGGCGTGCCTTAGGGCCCAAAGAGAGGAGAGGGAGTTCACAGAGAGCGCGCGCACCACGCGCCAGAAGAAGAGAGCGGCTGAGGGATCTGTCCCTAAGCCTGATGCCGAGCGTAGGCTCCATCAGAGTGCTGAGGTGGCTCTGACGGTGGCCGCCAAATCTAGTAGCCCGAAGGGCACGTATGTGCGTGCATTGAAGGAGTTGGCGGCCACCGTCAAGGAGGCCACGGAGGACCTTGTGGGCCGCACCGCAACTGAAGAGGCTGAAAGACTGCGTGCGATCAACGCCAAGCAGGAGCAGGAGATCCTACAGCTTCGCAAGGAGCTTGATGAAATTAGGAGGGAGCTGGCTACGGTCTCGCAGGTGCTAGGAAATGCACCAGCTGCAGCCCCGGCCCCAAACACCGAAGAAGAAGAGGAGGAGTTGCGCCTCCAGCGCATTATGCGAGCTGTCGGCACGATGCTCGACGCTCGCTTTGCGGGGCTAGAGGGACGGCTTCTACCGGAGCCGCGAATGCGACCACCGCTAGCGGCGGACAGGCGGAAGAGCCGCGAAAAATCACCGGACCCTCCTATGGTCGTAGACGCTACACTGAATTCGGCACCATTATTGAAACCAGTGCCACCTACAACATCGGCGAAAAAGAGGATACGAGGCCCCAGAAGAAAAGCCACTGCGCAAGTGGCTCCACCTGGAACGCCCACCCTCCTCCCGGCTCCAGCTTCTTTGATCGAGAGCTGGTCAACGGTCACCCGTAGGGGCACTCGGCCGAGGGAGGGAGCAGTGAGGACGGTTCCAGTGGTAGCACCCGCTGAAGCGGGAAAGAAAAACCCGTCCTCTGCAAAGAGGAAAGAGAAGAAGCTGCGTCCTCCGCGCTCTGAAGCTGTTGTGCTCAAGCTGCAGCCGGAGGCTGTAGAAAGAGGACTCACATACCGCAGCGTACTCGCCGAAGCGAGAGCCAAGGTGGACCCCGGGGCACTCGGAATCCCCATCCAGCGCATCCGGTCTGCAGTGACTGGGGCCAAGGTGTTGGTAGTGGAAGGTGCTGATCAGAGCGCCAAGGCTGATCTCCTGGCCCAAAAGCTTCGTGAGGTTCTGTCCGCGGAGGGGGTCATCGTGACCCGGCCAGTGACGACTGCAGCCATCCGCATCAGCGGGCTGGATGACTCCTTGACGCCGGAGGAAGTAGCCGCTGAGCTCGCCCGGATTGGCGAATGCACTCTTGAAGCGGTGAAGATCGGAGAGATCAAGTCTGGCCCAAGTGGGATGGGTCAGGTGTTGGTTCGGTTGCCCGTCGCTGCCGCGACGAAGATCCTCGCCGTACCGAAATTGAGGGTCGGTTGGAGCGTGCTCCGCGCTCATCTGCTAGAGGCTAAGAAGCTACAGTGCTTCCGATGCCATGAGCTAGGGCACGTGAGCGCTCGATGTCCGTCGTCGGTCGACCGCAGCCGTGATTGTTACCGGTGCGGCCAGACCGGCCACGTAGCGTCCGGCTGCTCTCTGGCGCCACACTGTGCTGTATGTGCCTCTGCCGGCAGACCGGCGGATCACGTCTCCGGGAGCAAGGCTTGTGCCAAGTCCCCGAGACCGAGACCTAGAAGAGGAGCTTCCGCTGCGCTTGAGAATGCGCGGAGGCAGCCCGGTACGGCTATGGAGACATCGAATGACGCCCTGTTATGACAGGTGTCCTTCGATTCCTGCAGGGGAATCTCAATCACTCTGCCAGAGCTCAGGACCTTTTGTTCCAGAGCATGGCAGAGGGGTTGACCCATCTTGCGGTGGTCGCCGAGCCGTATCGGGTTCCTTCGAGCCCCGATTGGGCAGCCGATTTGGAGGGCCGAGTGGCTATCATCCGACGTTGTTGTGTAGGTGCTTCGCCCAGGTTCGACGTTGTCGAGAGAGGTTGCGGCTTTGTTGCTGTCCTCTGGGCCGAGGTATTCATATTGGGAGTGTACTTCTCCCCAAACAGGACGCTCGCCGAGTTTGAGGTTTTTCTCAGCGAGCTCAGCCGCGTCGTTGGGAGGTCGCACTCCCAACGGATACTCGTTCTCGGGGACCTCAACGCCAAGTCATTGGCTTGGGGATCCTCGAGGACGTGCCCCAGAGGTAGGGCGGTGGAGGAGTGGCTGGTCGGAAGCGGTCTTCTCGTCCTCAATCGTGGCGCAGAACTCACGTGCGTGCGACGTTTGGGCGGGTCCGTGGTTGACGTTACATTTGCCACGCCCGACGTGGCGAATCGCGTACGCGGTTGGGCCGTGATGGTCGGCGAGGAGACGCTCTCCGACCACCGCTACATTCGTTTCGGTGTCGCAGTGCCTCCGGCGGAGTCTATCCAGGGCTCTTCTTTGCTCTGCGGTGGCGGCGCGGGGGGTCCTCGTTGGGCCCAGAAGCGCCTCAACGTCGAGAGGTTGTGTGAGGCGGCTGTAGTCCAGGCATGGCGTCTTGACTCGCTTGGTGAGCCAGCAGACGTGTGCGAGGGGGTGGAGCATCTGCGCGAGGCGATGTCGCGGGTGTGCGACGCCGCTATGCCTCGCATTAGAGCTCTCGCTCCTAAACGCAGAGTCCACTGGTGGACTGAGGAGATCGCTAGCCAGCGCCGGTTGTGCGACGTCAGTCGTCGCGCATACCAACGGTATCGACGTCGAAGAACGCACCGGGACCCCGATGAGGAGGACCGACTGTACGAGGTGTACAGGATGGCCATAAGGGCCCTGCGCGTGGCTATCGGGGAGGCGAAGGAGGCTGCTTGGAACGACCTACTAGCTTCGCTCGACTGTGATCCGTGGGGGCGGCCCTACAGGCTGGCGCGCAATGTGCTCCGCCCTTGGGCCCCCCCCGCAACCAGCACCCTGCCGCCGGAGACATTGCAGCGGGTAGTCGGGGGTCTGTTTCCGGATTTTACCGGGACGGCCTTCGTCCCCCCTGTGATGACGACGATGCGGGTTGCTGATGGCGGGGAGCCTGCGGACGTTTCGCAGGCGGAGTTTGAATCGGCTGTGCAGAGGATGCGGGCGAAGCGCACGGCTCCCGGTCCCGATGGGATCTCGTCCCGAGCGTGGGCGCTCGCCTTGACGGGCGATGGTTTGGGGCCTGCCCTCCGAAGGCTGTTCAGCCGGTGCCTCCGTGAGGGCAGGTTCCCAGAGCCATGGAGGACTGGTCGGCTCGTCCTTATTCCTAAGGAGGGTCGGCCACGTGACGAACCGAACGGGTACCGCCCAATCGTCGTGCTGGACGAGGCCGGTAAGCTCTTCGAGCGCGTCATCGCTAATCGCCTTGTCCAGCACCTGGAAAACGTTGGGCCTGATTTGGCTCCTAACCAATACGGTTTCCGGAGGGGTCGCTCGACCGTGGACGCGGTCTTGCGTGTCCGCCATCTCTCCGATTGTGCGTGCTCCGAGGGGGGCGTGTTGTTGGCTGTGTCGATTGACATCGCCAACGCCTTCAACACGATCCCCTGGAGCACGATCATGGAATCACTTCGGTTTCACCGCATCCCCAATAGTCTCCGCACCCTGATAGAGGACTACCTCTCAGGGCGGAGCGTGATTTTCCCCGAGAGAAGAGGATGGGGACGAAAAACGGTGTCGTGCGGGGTCCCACAGGGGTCGGTATTGGGACCACTCCTGTGGGACATCGGTTTCGACTGGGTCCTCCGCGGTGCTGGCCTGCGTGGCGTCGACGTGGTGTGCTATGCCGACGACACGTTGGTGACGGCTCGCGGAGCTGACTACAGGACCGCAGCGATCCTTGCAACGGCGGCGGTCTCCACCGTCGTTAGCCGCATTCGGAGACTAGGTCTTGAGGTGGCCCTCCACAAGTCTGAGGCCGTATGCTTTCACCCGGTTCGGAGAGGACCCCCTCCGGGCGCGACGCTCATAGTCGGTGGAGTATCGATCGCTGTCCAGCCGAAGCTCAAATATTTGGGCATCGTGCTGGACAGTCGATGGCGCTTCGACCACCATTTTGGTGAGTTGATTCCGAGGCTACTGGGCATGGCAGGTGCGTTAGTCCGTCTTCTGCCCAACGTTGGTGGTTGCAGCGTCGGTGTCCGACGCCTGTACCTGGGGGTCGTGCGCAGTATGGCCTTGTATGGCGCTCCCGTGTGGTCGCCCACACTCTCCGCACGCAATGCGGCGCTGCTGCTCCGAGCTCAGCGGGCGCTCGCGGTGAGGGTCATCAGGGGGTACCGTACGATCTCCCGAGAGGTCGCCTGCGCCCTCGCTGGTTCCCTTCCTTGGGATCTCGAGGCCGAGGTATTGGCTACGGTATACCGGCGCAGGGCACAGTCCCTGGGTCGGGGACGGACACCCGGCCTGTCGGCTGTCAGTCGGTGGAGGCGTGCTGCGCGTCATCTGGCGTACGCTAAATGGAGGGAGCGGTTGCTGGAGGAACTTCATCAAACCTCAGCCACCCGCCGGCGCACTCTCGAGGCCCTGGTGCCCGTGCTGGAGACATGGTCGGATCGGCGACACGGCGTGCTCTCCTTCCGCCTTACGCAGGTCCTCTCGGGGCATGGCTGCTTCGGGAGGTACCTGTGGAGGGTTTGCAGGAGAGAGCCACATCCGGGTTGTCACCAGTGCGGGCATCCGGATGATGACGCTCAGCACGCACTCGAAGCGTGCCCGCGTTGGGAGCACCCGCGGCGAGATCTCATCGCGGTGCTGGGGAGGGACCTCTCCTTGCGGGCTGTCATTGCCCGCATGCTAGAGGACGAGAGTTCGTGGGAGGCCATGGCCAGATTTTGCGACCTGGTCATGGCGTTCCGCGAGGCTGAGGAGCGCGAAAGGGAGTGGAATCCCTCTTCGGCTCCTCAGCGAAGAAGGCGGGGTGGGCGACGCGGGCACGATGCTCCCGTTAATCTCCCGTAGGGACTGTTGGGTACTGGGTGCGGGGGCGCCCAGTGCTCTGCTGTCGGTTCCGTGGTGAGGCGGCGCAAGGTGGCTCCTATGCGCCACTCACGGTGTCTCCTGAGACGACGTCCTGCGGGATCTTCCCGGGGATTGGATCCCGTCCTATTGTCAGGATGGGTACCGGCGACGGCGAGCCTGCGGCGCGCATTGTGCGGTACCGTAGGTTTCGTGGAGTCGGAGTGGTGGAGCTCGATGGGGTTTAGTCGGTAGTCGGTTTTGCGGGGCGGGTCCTGCGTGGTAGACGCCGCGCAGCGCCTCGCGCGCCTTTCTCAAGGCGTAGTCTCCCGGTAGGAATTGGAAGAAGAGGACGACTTTGGTCTTCCTCTTCTCCCTCTTCTTCTCTGGAGGCGCCGGAGTCCGACATAACCCGGTCTATTACCCCTCTCGACCGGGTATCCGTAAATGGATTCCCCAGCGTTAAAAAAAAAAAAAAAAAAAAAAAAAAAGGCTTTAGCTCGATGGATTACTTCATCTTTGACTTTTCTTATGGCAAGATCATAATTGATTATTTGATTTGTTACATACCATGGTGTGTTTTTTGATTGAGTGTATTAACGTAATAGTTTTTTGATAACTTTTTAAACTCCAATTTATCTATTTTAACCACTAATAGTGTATGTGTAGTATATTAAAAATTAATAAATACCGACAAAGGTCCTCACGTGTGGAAGCTGTTTGGTTCACATTCTAGGTGTGATTGGCCATGGTTATGATCGTGAAAAACCTTTGATTTGATTCGAAAATGGCGTATTGTATTATATACGTATTTATTTATATTTACATGCATGCTGTATCCGTATAGATGTATATAATTGAGCATTCATAGATTCGCGAAAGCATTTTTTTAACAGTTATTAATAATAGTAATCAAATGTCAACATTTTCCCACCAGTATTTATGATACTTTCGAGTAGCATGTTGACGGTTTAATAGAAAGTACTTTAAGCACGTAAACATGGGTGAATGTGGTTTCCCATGGCGATGATAGAAAGTGGTCGCGAGTAACCTTCGCTGCGATCCATTGGATGGGTATTATGTAAATTATGTTAAATGTAACAATTACAAATTTACGTTCGCGATTCATAGTTTGCAACTTGTGAGGTCCGGTTGGGATTCGTTGACCATGAAAATATCAAAACGCGCATTTCTTGAATCGATTCTCACAAAACCTATTATCCGTCGACGGTACTATACGAGAATTGCCAACCAAAACTGTTTTATTAAAATTAGCTGTAACATCGTTTTGAGTAAAATACATATAAATGCTTAATGTGAATTTACACAGGGTGTTTAAAATTAATAAAATAAAATGAATTGGGGGTATCGAATTAATTAATGGCATGTGTATCTAAAAGATGAAAAACTAGAATGCATTTAATGTGGAATACCTTTAGATAGGTCTTGAAAACGGTATAAGGTTTTATTTTCGTTAGTAGTTATTCAGATTTTCGTTTCTGGAATCACTGTCGTAGGAAGCGTGTTTTCCTCTAATTACTCAAGCATGAAAAATAATATTGAGAAAAATAATAGTATTTGAAAAAAAAAAAGGGCAAAGAAAATTATTTTGAACACGATTTGTTGTGTTTTTATTATAAAATTTACGGTTTTATATTTTTTTGATTTTTTTTTAAATATAAAAGTTTTATTTTCAATGTTTATTCTATTATAATCTCAACGGAGCCCCACACTGGTTACGTAGGCCGCCACGCACTCGTTCCGTTTTAAAAGACAAAAAACAGCGGTATTATATTATAATATTAACTGTTTTCAGCTTTCGCGGTTATCAAAGTTATAAACAATATCATTTAACGGTGTTCTTACCACGGTATTTAGCTTTAATGAGTTCTCAAGTCCATCCGTGATCATTGAGCTTGCAATAACGCCGACATATCGTGTATCGAAATAGAATATATAAGTGTTTATAGTTGTATTAATATAGTTTTTTAAAACAACTGTATTAACGGGGAATAAAAGATTTTATCTGTAAATCTAATTAGGTATTTAATAATTGCTTTAAAAATAAAAACAATTACTTTTTGTTTATAAATATTCAAAGGTGTTTCGAAAAAATATTCGCTGTCACAACTGTAAGTATACTTCTAAATTCTGCGTAAAATTATTTACATACCCAAATTATAGCAGAGATACTAACCATTAAATACATCAAAAAACGTGCACTGTGCACTTCCAATACATATTCAATTAGTCATAAAACCATTGTAAATCTATTTGATAGTCTTGAAGATCTGAGGATGAAAGGAGAATGAACTTCAGTCCGCACGCGACTGAACTTTAATGATAAGATACAGCGTAGGCGAAGTAAATATTGTGCAACATACGTATGTGTGTCAACTAGTGTTGAAAAATATTTCAATGTGTGTGATTAAAGTGTCTTTAAAATTGTTTGCGCAAACATTATTGACGGTAATGCTGCAACGAACCGGCTAATGAGAGCCCACAAGTGGATTTCATCCATGTACTACGAGTATACTATATATCAGAGGTGGCCAGCTTGATTAGAACTAAGATCTTTTTTTTTATGATTGTAAGATTACTGGTGGCCCGGAGGCCTTTCCAGTTTCACTAGGTCAGGTGGGCGAGCAAAGGCTCAGCCAGGAGGGGTACTATTTACTGACGTAACACACTACAATCTACTAATGACGTTTCTTGAAATTTAGCGAATCAATGTAGTTCTGTATACAAATAAGTAGTATATTTTCTTTTCTTGAATAGCTTAACATAAAACTGAAACTATTTAATAAAAGAGAACTATTGTGTGGAAGAGGATAAATAATGTGACGTAATGGTCATTAATAAATGATACAAGATGAAGATGATGCGTGCAGCAATTGGTGATTAGGTTGCGCAGTCTATTCTATATATTTATATTTTTTTGTCTTGACACGATCGACTGAACTAATAGCCACGATCGACCGGTCGATCGCGATCTACCGGTTGGCCACCCCTGCTTTATATCAAGGGATGAAATGCTATTTAGTTTAAGCGGCTTTTAGCGAATTTACAGGATAGCCATTTAAAGTGTAAAATTTGGAAAAAAAATATCATAACAAACAAACTTCTTCAACTATTTGAATGGGGTAAACTTAATTGAAGTTCAATTGAAAACATCGAATTGTTGATACTAATACCAAATAAAACGGACATTTAATTCGATATATAAATCATCATGAACAGAAAACCAGGTTTTGTATGAATTCAATAAGCCATTATTTTTTGTCATAGATATTACGTTAAATCGTTTCCAATTATCAATAGCTGAACGTGAACAAATTGCGATTCTTATACCATAAACAGAATATCCAACCGAAGGCAAAAACCTTAACTTGTGTCTAAGAATGAACTCATCGGGCCGACACGGTGTGCTATATTGCGTCACTGTGGGGCGCCTCGCGTGGCCGGCCTCGTCCAGATCTGCACTTTTAAATCTTTTTATTACAAGAACAATGAAACTATTTTAATTATCTTTGTGACTTAACAGAGCTGTTGGCTAGACATGTCGCAAATTCCACAAACCATAGTTTCTCATGGCTCCATGTTTTCACACGTTTTCGTTTGATTTATCGAAACACGTTTGCGTAATAAGCCTGCTCGTAAAGGTCAAGGTTGTTTTATATTAAACGGTAATGAGTATAATATAGATGTAAGACAATCAATTGATCATATATGATCGGCCGACGATCTCGTGGCTCACATGTAGTTGAGAGATTACCAGATTACACAGGCCCCATAGCCTTTTTTTCTAGTGGGCTCTCACAGACCCTTTAAAATTGTCATGGCTCTGTCACCAATTAGGAGTGCAATTCATCTCCTGATTCGATAAGAATCAGCAGGAAACTCGGGAGTTGTTCTTTTCCAAACATAATATGGTATGGACATAACATGAAAAATTCCAAAAGTTTATAATACGGTACATTTGACAGTAACTGATTTCCACCACCAATTTTGATATCAATGCTTGAATGGCTGCTAAGAGGAAGAAAAAGATAGGACGATGATCGATCAGAGGTGCACGAACCTTGGGAGATGAAATGAAATTTGCGCAACTCATAGGCACATATGAAGAGTACATGAATGTTAAAATCAGTATGGCATCATCTTTCAATTGTCACAGTCGGTCGCTTCTTCGGGTATTTAATTTATTGGTTCCCTAGAAACTTGCTTTTGTGGCAGTCACGACGTCACTGTGGAACAATAACGTGCATTTGATATCAACAAGACATACCGGTTGTTACGAAACTCTGATCGTGACAAATACCACCTTGATCGAGCTTAAAGAAACATCACGAATAAGTATCAAAGTTTTTTTTTTTAATACAACGTGCTATTGTGGAACGAGGCTTTTTATTTTAATTTATCACATAAAACCTATTTGTAATGTTATATTCGGCTAATCGCTAATAGTTGGAGAATTTAAAATAGAAAACTTAAATAAACGAAGAGACATGTTTATATTAGAAAAAAATTAAATTTAGTGTAAAATACGACATGTTAAATACATAAAGTGAAAGCTTTTAACAACACATCGATAGTCATCGAAAACAATTGATTTCGCGAAGAATATAAAAATATAAGTATTGCGGCCGTGAACAACGGTTCCGAGTTTCATTCGTGGTATGTGGTCGCGTTGTAAACTATGCTTTCTTATTTGTAATCATGTCGAAATTGGGATATACCTATTACAAAAGGAATAGGAGTGTTTGCGTTTCATTTAGGGAAATTCGAACATCCTAGAAAAAACAAACAAATATATACAACAATATAGCTAATTATAGCATTGTAGAATAACTGTTTTTAATGTTACACATGAAACGTATCTGCTTTAAAAGCCTCCTAATACTGTAGTATAAAGTAGCGAATAATATTTGTGATGTAAGGAAACATTAGTAACTGAATAATGATATATTTTTTGTTCACGCCCTCTTTCCTAGGAGCTTGACCTCACAGTGTAGCGGTATCCGATTTGGCGATTTTAATCTAGCAATAAATTCAGTTTAATTCTCTTTCTATGTTAACTTCAGAAACATTTAACGAAAATATTTTTATGTCTTAACTGTGATTTTTTTTTTATTGCTTAGATGTGTGGACGAGCTCACAGCCCACCTGGTGTTAAGTGGTTACTGTAGCCCATAGACATCTACAACGTAAATGCGCCACCCACCTTGAGATATAAGTTGTAAGGTCTCAGTATAGTTACAACGGCTGCCCCACCCTTCAAACCGAAACGCATTACTGCTTCACGGCATAAATAGGCAGGGCGGTGGTACCTACCCGCGCGGACTCACAACAGGTCCTACCACCAGTAATTACGCAAATTATAATTTTGCGGGTTTCACTTTTATTACACGATGTTATTCCTTCACCGTGGAAGTCAATCGTGAACATTTGTTGAGTACGTATTTCATTAGAAAAATTGGTACCCGCCTGCTGGATTCGAACACCGGTGCATCGCTTCAACACGAATGCACCGGACGTCTTATCCTTTCGGCCACAACGACTTCAAAATTATGATTATTTTTATATGATAAGATATATAATTATGACAAATTAGATTAGACTGCTCGGAGAGTAAGTACTAAGTAAGTAAGAGAAATTGTGCTCAATGAATTGTTTTAAAGATAATGTAACTAACGTAAAGATAAATGTACCGTACTAACGTAATCTTTTGCTGCAGACTAAATATTTAACTGTCAAAGTTATCAAGGCGTTTAAAAAGAGCGACGGTTGTTAGTTTAAGTAGGACAGTAGTTCGTTATTAACGATTAATTATATGCTTCATGGAACGATTAAATTGTCTTGATATTCCGAAACATCGAGCTGATGTATAGACGGATAATCGGAGCGACGGTATAGACCAGGGGCTCCCAAACTTATTTTGGTCTACTGCCCACT
This sequence comes from Bombyx mori, assembly GCF_030269925.1. Taxonomy (NCBI): domain Eukaryota; kingdom Metazoa; phylum Arthropoda; class Insecta; order Lepidoptera; family Bombycidae; genus Bombyx; species Bombyx mori. The sequence continues at coordinate 9,750,270 of NC_085115.1, read as the reverse complement.
TTGAGAATAAATTATTTTTTAACGCCCCCATTTTTTCATCTACTTAAAAACCACTGTAGCAAGAGCTCAATCGGTGTCTAAATCGCTGTCTAAAAGTCCTCCTAGGTGAAGTTACAAATCGCTACCCAAGCGTCTACACAACGCCCCCATTTTTTTTCTGGGTCTCCTACCGCCCCCCTTTAGGCCTTTATCGCCCACAAGGGGCCGTTATCGCCCACTTTGGGAAAGGCTGGTACAGATGATGTAACAAGTCGTGTTGCTTGTCCAGGTTTAATTATCCAAATAGAAACATAACGAAAACTTGTAATCACCCAATTTTTCTACCTAAGCCTTTAGAGGCTATGCCAGCGTAACCGAGCGAATAGGTGCGTTCACGAGGCTCTAACCTGAGGACGTTGCTAACACTAGCAAACTCGGAAACGCAACCTACCGAAAAGATCCGGCGAGAAATTCGATGAGCTCCCAAACAACGATAAAACATCTACCAAGTGAATTAAATCGGATTGGATAGGAGTCACAACCGGATAACGTTAAATAGTGACCAGCGAGCGTGAAACAACTATTGTGAAATAGAGGCCAAGATACTAGCTGTCCAAGCCTTACTTTGTATAAACAAACTGCAGACAATCGACAACTCGTGTCGCAATTTGATTGATTAAAACGTACCTCTAAACCTGCTGCGGCTGAATGTCTATAGATAAGTGCTTTTGACTGATAGTATTATGCTGATAAAGTTCTCTAAGTTCTTAGCAGGTTTGGTTTTATTATATTCAATTATAATGAGCACTAGTAGCTGTTGTGTTGAACATTTTTTTGTTTGGTATGTTAGCAAATATTCAGTGCACTTAATACAGGATGTGTATCAATGTCAAGTCTATCTTAACAGCCTTGTACCTTGTATTCCTCAGCTATTATGAGGAATTTGAGGAACAAAATATTTAAAACACGAAATTTGTTCGCCTAAAGAAAAAGAGTTTATTAGTTATTTAGTCGGATTAATTTTATATAATTGATGGAGTCTTTGGATTGCCACAAAGATCAATAGAAATAAGTTTCGATCATCAAACATAATAAACTTTTAAAACAATTCACAACTGGGAGCAAATAACGCACGGTTATCCGATCCCAAATTAGTAATTCTCGGTGTTACGGGTATCAAAGACTGATATAAACATACTAATTAGATAAAGAACAAGCAAACCTGCACCACAGAGTCAGTGGTGTCAGTCAGTCAGTTAAAAGTATACTAAAATCTTATCGCATTTATACCTATCTAGTGATTTCTTTGGATTTCGTGAATCATAGATACATACAATTAAAGCTATGTATTACTTTTACTTCTTCTTTAAATTGCAGTTAAGATCGGCTGTGACCACGAAAATTTTAATTCGAAATAAAAATAACAAAATTAGTAAAATTATATTTAATTCTAGCTGACCAGTCCTTCGGCGGTAACAGTAAAAGTGTCGTCCATTAACCCAGGACAGCACGGTTTGCTAGCTGTGAAATTCGGCACGTACCTAATTCTAAATATGCAGGCTACGTCCAACGGAGTCCTTAATACATAATTATTTAATGACGTATGTATCTTAATCTTGCATACAGTCGAAGCGTTCGTCAAAGTTAATCGCACGGAATCCTTACATAGATACAATTACGCAGTGGACCCGTAAAGAGCTGATTGTCGTTTGAATGTTCGTTATTCTCAAAGCCAAGCAAGGTCTCAAGGTCAATTGTAAACGATATTATAATTTTTATATTCAAAACACGGCTTTAATGATAAACATCCCTTCTGGAATATCAATGATGTTTCGCCGTGCATATGTTCGATAAGATTACGCTAATTGTTTTTAATTATTGATAAGATAATTAATTCTATTCGTGTTAAGTTCAAAGTAATAACGCGTATTAGTCCTTTTTTTTCTTTTCCATAGACACTTCAGTTTTGCGTGATATATATTTTTTAAATAACGTCATTCTTTTTTAACACGTGCTCTTCTAAAGTTAATCAAATCAGCGTTTGGACACAAAACAGCATTTAATATCAGACCAGTCAAAAATACGTTTGCATACCTTATATAACATTTCTGTTATTTTCGTAATTTATGAATTAGAAAGTTAGTATATCGAACAAGTTTTCTGAGTAATTATAATTTGATGAGCATTCAAAAATAATTCGAGAGATTTGACTGGAAAGTATTGGTCTAGAATAACACAACCCCATAGGTACCACTATCCTGCCTATTTCGGCCACGAAGCCATGGGTTCCACTTTCAAGCTTAGGACAGCGTATTACAATTGAATTGAGATTTCGACCTCATGGCTCAAGGCGAGTGGCGGTATTTATATGTATTTTATAACGTCTATGGGCAGCGGTAAACACTTTACTTCTATCTGGTGGGCGGTGAGCTCGTTTCACTTGTGTACCCAATAAAAACTTTTATTTTATTTTATACATATTTCTTCTGAATTTAAAAACATTTACAAAACGTCAAATACTATACGTATAATGGAATTTTTGTTTTATTCCTTCTTCTACATGCGAAATTTTTATGAGCCACATCAAAAGATAATTACGTGGATGTAAATTTACTGTTAGGTGGATGGCGTTAGCGCGTTTGAGCCTAGGATACTAATACCGAAAAATGTTTAACCAAGTTTTTTAGCAATACGCATCGGCAACGGGTTTATTTTAAGAGCTGAACACATTTCATTTGTAAAATGTAATATATATTTCTTTTTTAAATAGCAGTTTGGATGTCTAGCGTCATATCATTATCTATAAAACGATAATAAGGCCTGTTCTTATGTACGGCAACCAAAAGGAACGTGCATACCATTCAAGTTGCTGATATGAAAATGCTGATGTGGCTGTGCGGCGTGACTAGGCTCGATACAATCCGCAACGAGTACGTGCGTGGAAGCCTCGGTGTACGGGACATCGCCGACAAGATGCAGGAGAGTAGGCTGAGATGGTATGGTCACGTGAAAAGGAAGCCGCCTGACTACGTCGGAAATTCGGCGCTACTGCTCGACCTCCCCGGTCGAAGACCTAGAGGTAAACCCAAGACAAGTTGGAAGGACGTAGTGCTGAAGGACAAGAGAGAATGCAATGTTGCTGACGAGGATGTCGAAGACAGAGCGAAATGGAGGAGTAAAGTGAGGAAAGCTGACCCCGCCACCATGTGGGATAAATAGCTGGGAAGAGAGAGAGGATGTCGAGCGTCACTTAGTATTATAAAATTACCAAAGAGGATTACTATAGGATTACAAGAAATGACACCGTAGTTTCAATTTGTATTAAATGCCTCGTGCGAAAACAAAATATCCTACCAACATTTTCTTTCAAATGACTAGGTAGTCTTTTTTTTTTTCTACCTATGCTGATAGCCTTTGAGAGGCTATTTCAGCTTCGCCCTAACGTTTGTAGGTGAGCTCACGGGGCTCAAACCGGAGAGTTGCTAACACTGACCCTAGCAAGAGCAGTGCTTCGCAAAAGCGGTAGGCAGCGGCTTGGCTCTGCCCCTGGCATTGCTGAAGTCCATGGGCGACGGTAACCACTCATCATCAGGTGGGCCGTATGCTCTCGTCTGCCTACAAGGGCAATAAAAAAAAAAAAGAATCTACCACCGGATCGGAAACGCGACCCACTAAGAAGATCCGGCGAGAAACTCAGTGGGCTCTAGGTAGTCCAGCCGCTGTCACGTGTTTATAGTATCACGTGAACATGTTTGTGTTCTACATTTCAAAACGGTAACCGAAACTTTAGAGATTACGATCGCACATTGACGTATTGAATTGCAAGGCTAATTGTTGGCGGCTGCGAACCAATAAACAACGGTCAAACTTAGCCATTCGTTCGCATTCGCAACAAACTATTATATACTAGAGGTACCGCAGTAGTCGAAATTCGACTATAATTAATTGGAATTGTAAGTTTGTGCACTATTATGATTGTATTTTATACTTCTATAATCACAAATTTCGTCAAGACTACACACTATAGAAAAATATTAACAAAGACTAACAATATTTAATCTCAATTTGACAACAGACGTCAAGAACACAAGTTTGACAATAAATAGTATGCATGCGTGTGTGCGTTAAATACATGGTATGTAGTGTGTGTAATGTTTTTTTTATTGATTTAATGTATCTTTTATGCATTATTTAAAAAAAAATTATGCATTATTAGCATTGTGCACTTCTCTATAATCTCTATAAGTGTGGAAAATTTCATACTCCTCCGTCGGCGCAACTTTCGTAAAAAGGGATACAAAGTTTTTGCTTCACGTATTAATATATAGATAACTAACTGATAAGTACGCAAACTCAACACCACGGGGAACCGGTATTGCGTTTTGCGAAAGGTGGTTGTTACATAGATAATAGAGATGTTGGGGCGACAAGTTCCGTTGTGATGTTATGCAATCGAAATTTACGAATGCGTTTGATTATAAAATAATTTATTTGTTACAAATTTATAGATTATGAAAATCATTCGTTATCCATACCGGAAGAGGAATATTTAAACAAATAAAAGTAGTAATACATATATCTGTTGCAATAATCTACATATTAATAAAATTGGAGTGTCTGTTTGTAATATTGAAATTACCGCTTTTAACTACATGCATATGAATATATAGCGACCTGCCCTCGCTTCGCTTCGGAAACATTAAAACACACATGAAACCAAAAAAATAAAAATTTTTTTTTTTTTAAAAGTAGCCTATGTTCATCAGGGACAATGTCGGCTTCTAATGGAAAAAGAATTTTTCAAATTGGTCCAGTAGTTTCGGAGCCTATTCGAAACAAACAAACAAACAAATCTTTCCTCTTTATAATATTAGTATAGATATACGGTACATACACCAAAATAACATTTTTTACAATTTTTATCTGTCTGTCTGTCTGTCTGTTTGTTCCGGCTAATCTCTGGAACGGTTGGACCGATTTTAACGACACCTTTACTGATGGGTAGCTGATGATATTTATACCTTATAGGGAGTAGCTTAGGCTACTTTTTTTAGACTAACTTCGCCCACGGGTAACATCGCGGGACTCAGCTATCAATAATAAAATTTTATGTTTCCGAAGCGAAGCGAGGGCGGATCGCTAGTATATAATAATAACGATAGCGGCTTCTTAACAACTACAATCATATCACCCATCAATATCGAATTAACTAAATTCAGGTGACAGTTTTTTTTTGTTTTTTTTTATTGCTTAGATGTGTGGACGAGCTCACAGCCCACCTGGTGTTAAGTGGTTACTGGAGCCCATAGACACCTACAACGTAAATGCGCCACACACCTTGAGATATAGTTCTAAGGTCTCAGTATAGTCACAACGGCTGCCCCACCCTTCAAACCGAAACGCATTATTGCTTCACGGCAGAAATAGGCGGGGCGGTGGTACCTACCCGTGCGGACTCACAAGAGGTCCTACCACCAGTAATTACGCAAATTATAATTTTGCGGGTTTGATTTTTATTGCACGATGTTATTCCTTCACCGTGGAAGTCAATCGTGAACATTTGGTGAGTACGTATTTCATTAGAAAAATTGGTACCCGCCAGCGGGATTCGAACACCGGTGCATCGCTCGATACGAATGCACCGGACGTCTTATCCTTTAGGCCACGACGACTTTGAGATTCGGTAAACCGAGTGTGTTATCTCTTGAACAAGAAAAATGCCTCAATAATGTGGAAAGGGGATGGCCCATTTTAGGCCCAAAGCGGACAATAGATTATAGAAAAAATACTTAGTGCATTAATTTTGTCATAAATAAATATGCATTTACTTTCTTGCAAATAAGCGCCACTATAGTTTACAATAAGTAGTTTAAAAAAAGTAACTCTATTGAAAAAACAAGGATTTTTATTTTTGCGGGAAAAATATTGCCAGCTTCAAATCCTTTTACGTATGAAGTAAATATTTTGAGTATATAAATAAAACATATAAATAAATCATTTTAAGTATTATCATTAATCAAACGATTTTAATGGATTTTATGCACATAAAATAACATCGAAGACATACCCATTGGACTTTAACTTGTAACTATACTTGAGACCTTAGAACTTATATCTCAAGGTGGGTGGCGCATTTACGTTGTAGATGTTTGTGGGCTCCAGTAACCACTTAACACCAGGGTGGCTCTGAGATCGTCCACCCATCTAAGCAATAAAAAAAAAACTTAACTTGTATTGTTATTTAAATATGTACAACTAAAACAAAAACATAAAAAATAAAATATAATGTGTACTCGTAAAAAAAAGATTAAGAAATAAATCAATTATCGGTTATTTAAAAAAATGATCGATATATGAATTCATGTAATTATTTTTCTTTATACTGACAACACTGATTTTAATCTGACTGACTGACACTTCGCTTGCTGCTTGTGCTTGCGTTCAAAATGGATGTGATTTTTCGATTTATTTTGCTTTTATCAATAACGTTTCATACTACGGCTGAAAACCATTGTGTGAATTGTGGTTTTAACCTGACCGAGATTTAAAGCCGTTTATATGCTCTCCTGTGTTATTTTTAGATGATTTACTAATTGTGTATGAAGATGAAGAAAATATAGATATTTAAAGAATTATGTGTGTTTTTTATACCTTAATAACTACAATTGGATAAAAATACATTAGGAACATCTTAAACATTAAAAAAAGAAAAGTTCTTGAGGTATTTATATAGAAAATTAACCTCAAAACGAGTTTTTATTTTTATTATATTTTTTATAATAGTGGCGTCAATTTCAATATATTTTTTAGATATCCAATACATTTAAGAATTTGAATCAGTATATTTTTATAGTAATATTTGATGTCCATCTTGGGCCTAGCACACTATGGAGAGTGGGCAATCCCCTTTCTATCGGCTTCATTAAGGTTGACCGAGGAATGTCTCGTAAACGAAGAAAATTATCTATCAGAACAGTTAGGCCTACTTTTCAACCTAACCACGTTGTTTTGCGTGCCGCGACGCCATGCAAACAAGCGAGCCTGTTTTATGAAAGTAATGAAGATTGACTAGTGACAATAATTATTCCAATTAAATGCGTTTTATTAAACCGTTTTACTGGTGGTAGGACCTCTTGTGAGTCCGCAGGGCTAGGTACCATCGCCTCGCCTATTTCTGCCGTGAAGCAGTAATGCGTTTCGGTTTGAAGGGTGGGGCAGCCGTTGTGACTATGAGACCTTAGAACTTATAGATGTGTGGCGCATTTACGTCGTAGATGTCTATGGGCTCCAGTAACCACTTAACACCAGGTGGGCTGTGAACTGATCCACACATGTAAGCAATAAATAAAAACAACTATTTTGGGGGGTCGAGTGCTTGGACTAACTCATGTTGGTGTGAATGGAGATTTTGTGTTTGTTCGATGAATGTTCAGTTTCTACATTTGTCTTCAAGGCCGTTCGTTTGTTCCGAATAAGTCTTGTCAAAGCACTCAAGTCAATGTGACCGTAAATAAACGAAATCCGTGAAACATGACTTAAATTCGTTTGAAAAATTGAATTTAAATGAGATAGCGTTTTCACGAAATGAAGAATGAAACGATGGTAAATTAATTTCTCGAAAGTAGTAACCACTATACACTTTTGATTAATTGCTCTATGGCAAACCAGAGGGCCGCAGAAGTCGTGGCAGACCCAAACTCCGATGGTTGGATGGCGTGGAGCGCGACCTCAAAAATATCGCCGTCAAGAACTAGAAGGAGAAAGCCCTGAACAGAGCAGTCTGGAGAGACATACTGGACCAGGCTAAGGCCCACCCTGGGCTGTAAGGCCTAAGATGATGATGATGATGATACACTTTTTAATGTACTGAATATCCATCTTAAACTATCCACGATGCTCAGCATAAATGCAAAACAAAAGTACTAATTTAAGTAGGTTTATAAATACATTGTCGTTTTAGTGAACCGGACTACCGTTTAAAATAACCGTTACCTACATTGACTTACGGTTTTTTTTACTCAATATAATTCAGTTTGACTGACTCGCTGACGCAACAGTTAGCGCCTCTGACTACCGGGCCGAAAGATCGTAAGTTCAATTCCCACATCGAGCAAACATCATTTGTTTTTCGTGTGGATGCTTAATTTATATATAGATATTTGATTTTGTCTATTTGAAGGTTTTTTTTGTTTTAGAGGTCCCGCAGTAGTCGAAATTCGACTATAATTAATTGGAATTGTAAGTTTGTACACTATTATGATTTCTATAATCACAAATTTCGCCAAGGCTACACTATAAAAAAATATTAATAAAGACAAACAATATTTAATATATTCTCAATTTGACCACAGACGTCAAGAACATAAATTTGACAATAAATAGTATGCATGCGTGTGTGCGTCAAATACATGGTATGTAGTGTGTGTAATGTTTTCTTTAGTGATTTAATGTATCTTTTATGCATTATTAAAAAATAATAATAGCATTGTGCACTTCTTCTCTATATAAGTGTGGGAAATTTCATACTCCTCCGTTCGCGCAACTTTTGTAAAAAGGGGTACAAAGTTTTTGGTTAACGTATTAATATATAGATAGTGTAAGTATGAAGACCAATCTGTGGTTCCCATAGTATGTGTAATGCTACTTTGGAGTCGGTAGTCCGAAAAAAGAAAGAAATATATTGTTAACGAGTTGCGCAATAACAGTTTGTTTTATAACATCGACTTGTTCTAGTTAATCTACATAATCGTATGATCAGATTGGAATTGGTATAGAACTTCCTCTACGGGCCGTAGGAAAGTTGCTTCGGTGATGTAATTAGTTTCTGACCTGAATATGCTAATGTTGCGGTGTTATTGTTTTGAGTACGTATTCGACATTCCATTTTACTGCTTGGTAAGAGTTTTTAAACTAAAAATGGTGTTCGCTTTTTTTCTGTGTGTTAAGAGAGCTTGATGACTTATATCAATATTATCATAGGGGCCTTTTCGCTTTAACATACAATTAAAATCATAAGGAGAAATAAACACATTTGGTTGACGGTAATTGAAAACAACAAGAATAAATCTTCTGGAATGTTCTTCAAAATATTTTTTTCGGCATTCAAAGTTCCAACCTTTTATCAGCGTTTCGGAAACAAGTCGAACAAATGCATTGAACGTGACACCAAAATTAACAAGTTGCATTGTCTTTTTTGAATACATTACGTGTTACTTCATTCTAAAATGTTTTGCAAGTAGTTTTTTTATTTTTAAATTACGTATATTTTTATCAAAGTAACCGGTGCTTTGACATACTATATTTGGTCGAGAGTTGATTTCTTGATATTATATTATCTGGGACTCACAAGATTTGAATATATTTTATGAAGCTGAAGAGTTTGTTTGTTTGAACGCGCTAATCTCAGGAACTACTGGTCTGATTTGAAAAATTCTTTCAGTGTTACATAGCCCATTTATTGAGGAGGGCTATACAGGAAGGCTATATAACATCACGGTAAGACCAATACAAGTGGAGCACCAATAAATAATGTTTCAAAATAGGGGTTTAAATAGCTCCTTAACATTCTATAATTCAAAAATATTTTCACTTCTACGTGAATGAAGTGGGAGTAAAATTTAGCGTTATGCCAAAGTAACTATTCCACGCGGACGGAGTCGCGGGCAAAAGCTAGTATGACAATAAAGTAGTTTTAACAAATTTCCACTTAAAGTACCATATAAATCTATTAATAGTATAATTTTTTGTTCACGTCAAACTAAACAGTAACGACTACGAATGGTGTACAGCTTGTCGTATTTTTTGAGCTCAAATGACGTAAGGCGTAAAACGCATTCAGGCTGCAAATTTTTGAAAATTAAAATCTTCAAGACTCCATATTGACCATGACAGAAGTACCGATGATGTAGTGGCTAATTTTGTCTGCAACTTACGGACAACAAAGTACAAAATATTGGATTAAAGAAGGTAAAAAAAAATCTTAGTTTAGATGTCATCACATATAAAATTACTTTAATTTTATAGTTTTTTTATTGACTTTGAATAAAACAAACTTTCCCCAATAAGACTTGCGCCCAAATGCGCAACTTCATTTATAGAATGTAGTAAATTCCGTAAACATATTTTGTCTGTTTTAAAAATAACAAAATAGTTTGTTTTTTATTGCATTATTTACAATACGGTCATGCAATTCGTTAAGTGGGCTAAACAGAGACACCAATATAACAATAGTTAGTAAATACCAGTTGACTGTGGAGCAAGTAATTTGTTTCGGTCATGGACTGTATGTATTATGGCGTGATTTGCAACAAACAGAAGGACACGCCGCTAAGTGAAAAATACAATATGGTTTCGTTTTTAACGTGACATTGCTTTTTAGTTCCTGCTGCACGGTATAATCACTGCAGGAACGTGCCTCTACGACATTGATATTAAATGATCTTCAATTATGATTTCTGTTTCCGTATTCGATTGAGTTTTTTTTTTCATTACCACATCTTCTTTTAGTATTAAATTTAGATCATAATTTAAATGTATACGCTGTTTTTGTTTATGTACGCTAGCAGCAATCGATCTAGCTAGCAGATATTTTTAATTAATATTTTTTTACTGGTGATAGGACCTGTTGTGAGTCAGCACGGGTAGGTACCACCACCACCACCACCCCGCCTATTTCTGCCGTGAAGCAGTAATACGTTGAAGGGTGGGGCAGCCGTTGTAACTATACTTGAGACCTTAGAACTTATATCTCAAGGTGGGTGGCACATTTACGTTGAAGATGTCTATGGGTTCCAGTAACCACTTAACACCAGGTGGGCTGTCGTCTACCCATCTAAGCAATAAAAAATTGTGAGACTGATTTAAAAGAACATCTAAATGATACTACGAAGCTGGACTTAATCTAATCGTCGTGTTTTTGTTCCAGTTTCTCATATCATGTATGTAGGTACGTCGTTCGAAAAATGTTTTGGCCAACGATGTTGTTTGATATTTCTCGCAAAAAATGATTGGCAATGCCTACCTTGAAATTCATTACAAAGGCCTTTTTTACGATAAAAATATAGGAATAAAAAAAAAACCATTGTAGTTTCCGTATTTGAATTTTGTATCTGCATTGTATGAATAAACTACTGTTTCGCGATAATTGATGGACATCTCCAAAACCTTTGCTGTGAATAAGAGAAAGCATCGTAAAATAAGCTTCCGCTTACTTTACGTAATAGATTTAATTGCTAAAATTACTTTTTGGATTGGAATTCCGTCGTTACGTAACACCAAATACTTAATAGTTACTCTAATCTAATCATTTACATCAGTATTCGCTATTTCATGCTCGAAAAGATAAAGATTCGTTTCAATGTTCGTATGCATTACGCTTTAAGCGCAGTGCAGTAAATCAGCTTTTTTTTTCTTATCTAAGCTGATGGTCTACAGAGACCATATCAGCGTAACCTTAACTAGTAGGTGAGCTTACGGGGCTCAAACCTGATGATGTTGCTAACACAAACCCTAGCAAGAGCCGTGTGTAGCGGACGGTTTCTTATTTAGATAATTATACTTTGGATTTGTGAGGAGGAAGATTTTACAATAAAATAAAATTATGATGCAACTTTCATGGCTGCCAGTTTATTCTTAATGACAACTTTTGAAACAAAATCAAAATTATAAAAATATAAATGACAATTGTTTGCAACTAAACTTTTTACTGCAGTTCTGAACACCGTGCTTCGCAGAATCTACCACCGGATCGGAAACGCGACCCACTGAGAAGATCCGGCGAGAAACTCAGTGGGCTGTGTCTGTGGGGTTATTTACTCGCCGAGCCTTTCGTCGCAAGCGACGGGTCCGACTAGAACGATGACCGGTAATCGTAGATCAGCAATTAAGGTTTAGGCAGACTCTGTGTATACGTATACACATTCATACGCAAAAGTATTTTACAATTCACTTGCGGAGACAAAGGGGCCTTTAGAATATGATATGAACTGTTAATCGGATCGTAGCAAGAGACAACATTTGAGCAAGTGATTAGCACTTGGATATAAGCATGCGAAAAATAAGAATTTGTTCTAATTTATATGTATCTTTTGTGGTCGAAGTTTAACCTTAATATTTTCCTAGATTAAAACGATTTTTTGTAGTATTATGTAGTCTTAAATTTATAGGTTATTTTAATAAAGCTGTGGGTCAGTTTCAATGCTGGTGTTTTTTATTTAATATTTGGTTATTATTTTTGACTTCAGAAATGATCTCACCCTGTTTTCATTGGGTTGAAATACAATATACACCAAATGTGTTTTTTTTAACTATCCTTATTGACTATGAACAAATATAACTGTGTAAATACATATTTAACTGACTGAGATGTTTACTTTGTCTCTGCATAACAAAATATAATTGGCTCCCGTGTGAGAAAGTGAAGCAATTCAAAAGCTGACTTAATTAACTTTTTCTTTTCTTAACGCAATGAAGTTTTTAATTTTTTAAAGCAATTATTTGTTGCCCTGCTTGAATTAAAATTTATTCACAGTGATGTTGGTGTGACACTGGGCTTTCACCATCACTCAATCAGATCAAAGCTTTAGTACAATAGAGGAAAAGTAAAGTGCGAAATTGGTTCATAACTTAATGTCTTTTCATTTTTCTAATTACTTTTAGCTTTTCTTTCTATTGAAATTCGTTTAAAATGTTTCAGTACTTCAGTTATATGTTATTGTGAAAACCAGATAAAGCTCTCAATGTTAATAAAAAAACTAATTTAGCGGCGAAAAAAAAACTGAATCAGACTTTTTTATTGGTTAAATGTTTGAAAGAGTTCACGGCCCACTTGGTATTAAGAGGTTACCGTAACCCATATACATCACAGCAATGTAAATGCCGCCATCCACCTAGAGACATGAGTTCAGCCAGGTGGGGCACCCCCTCAAACCGAAACGCATTACTAAAAGTATAAATTATAAAAAAAAAAAACTACCAACTCCAAGTATCCTGAATAACTGGTGTCGTTAAATAAAATAGTAATGTCAAGTTTTTTTTTCTACTACAAACGTTTTCCCGTGATGTCACATGCGCAAACACGTATTTACACCAACTAATATTTAATTTTATATTTATTTAGGTATCTCTTTAACAAGTAACGTAATATTATCCGTTTCGCTTGTCAATGGATTTGAACGAAATAAACTATATTGACCTGAGTACGCGTCAATAAATCTATGAAAACCGCAAATTAATTTGATAGTCACCGTGAATATCAGTGCAAAAATGCACATGCAAATTACACAAGTAATAAGATTTAATTATAAATATGGACAGATAGAATAATGTTTAAGGCACGCAAGAGTATTCCACATCGATGTTTAAAATTTGAGGAACCCCGAACGAGAAGTATTGGTGTTAGGGCCAGTGTTAGAAACACTCCCGGTTTGAGCCCCGTGAGCTCACGTACACGTCAAAGAGAAGCTGAAATAGCCTCTCAAAGCTATCAGCATAGGTAGGAAAAAAATATTGGTGTTTTGTGGAGTTATTTACTTACCCTGTAAACTAGGTGCAGACGCCGGCGCGGCCGGTGGGGGCTGCTGTGGGGTGGGCGGTGGCCTTCTTCGCCGCGGCACGTGCAGACCCGGCGCGGACGCAGCACGTGTCGCTGTACGGAAGCCCGGTGCTCTGTACCGGGCGGACTTGACCGGCCCGACCGGAGTCGCGGTCGTACCCGTCACAGACGGTAACCGCGGTAATGATCCCGAACGCTGTTCCTCCTCCGACTGCAAGGAATTACAGCTGAATGTAGTAGTACGACTTCGATCGCTCTTAGATCATTTTGCATATACGCTCTTATGCTATTTGTATTAACAAGGTTATCTTTTTTTATTTATTGCATAGATGGGTGGACGAGCTCACGGCCCACCTCAATTAAGTGGTTACCGGAGCCCATAGACAACTTAAATGCCGTATAGTTACAACGGCTGCCCCCCGAACACCGGTGCATCGCTCAACACGAATGCACCGGACGTCTTATCCTTTAGACCACGACGTCGTCACAGTTTCAGTTAGTTTAGATTTAAAATTCCTATCTGAAACACCGCTAATATGACTTGTTGGGACTAGTTATGACTCCGAACAAGTATCTGTTATCGCTCCGCCCAATTCTGCCTCAGTTATGGTTTTCCGGTCTGGTGTAGGCCGCGTAATCTTTACGCATGTCAAATGCGGTTACAAACGTATAAATGAATGAGAACTTACTATCTTTAGAGTGTCGTGTATAAATAATAAAATCACAACAAAAAACCTCGTGTTCGTTCTTGAACGATTACTCATTAGAAATTAGCATTGTGACATTAATCAGGCTCGATGATGCCAAGCTTGTTTAAAAAATATTGATGAGTAAACTAGTAAGAAATAATTATATGTTAACTGAATAATTTTATTATAATGACGACAAAGAGAACGAACATACGACATTTAATGTATTATATAATTTGCGTAATTACTGGTGGTAGGACCTCTTGAGAGTCCGCGCGGGTAGGTACCACCACTCTGCCTATTTCTGCCGTGAAGCAGTAATGCGTTTCGGTTTGAAGGATGGGGCAGCCGTTGTAACTATACTTGAAACCTTATATCTCAAGGTGGGTGGCGCATTTACGTTGTAGATATCTATGGGCTCCAGTAACCACTTAACACCAGATGGGCTGTGAGCTCGTCCACTCATCTAAGCAATAAAAAAGTCTTCATACAGCACACTATGTAACGCGTATGCTCCTGTATAATTAGATAAGTAGGTATAATAATAATACTACTACTTAGTTCGTTTATAATTTACACAATACTTTATTTAAATCATTTACAGACTTAATGAATAATTCAGATTTTCATTGGTTCGTTAATTACATATTAATTAACATCTATTATGGATGTTGCAATAAAAATAACTAAAGTTGGATGTACTAGTTATCGGCCTGTCAATATAAATTTCAAAAACAAACAGAGTAACAATTTTAGAACATCGCAATAATAGGTTTTTGAGCACTGCTTGTAGCTAAGTGGTATTGAAGTGATTACGATGAGCGATTTAAAACTATGACATTATAAAACTTACAAAACTATGCGCCCGCCTTCACACACGTTCGTCTTTATTTTTAACCGACTTCAAAAAAGGTGTGTTACCTCAGATTTTTTTTCTAGGTGTATCGATTTTCATGATTCTTTGAAAGCATGTCTCAATAAAAAATTTAACCTTTCTGTAGTTTTTGATATATCCTTAAAAATGCCTATTTAATTTACTTCAACTACAATGACAATGTTCTCGTTTTATTTTGTTGAAGTCATCAATTTTTCAATAATTTTGGATAGGATTTAGATTTACTTCATTAGAATATTTATTGAAAATATCTTTATGAAATTTGACATACTTTATTTATTTATTTTGTTATATTATTATAAATGAGTCGTCTATTATCAAAGGTGGCAATCTGTGCATTTGGACAAAAAATTTTTATTGATATGTCAATACAGATTGATTTGAATATAATCGTCTCCTTCAAAGAATACGGTTCAAAACCTGCATTAAATAAAGGTTAATACTTAACCTGTTATTTATCTAAGATGTCGTTCAGAAGAGTTTTGTGACTGCCAATGGAATACAAAGTCAATAATTCGTTTTTCTGATTTACCAATAATTGTCCAAAAGTCACATTGCCGGCTTTGATAATAGTCGACTCAAATGTATTATGTAACGAAACCTTAATTTTAAACTGAGAGATTAGAGTTGGTATAATAATATATTAATAGACCTCCATATAATATTATATTAATAGACCTCCATATAATATATTAATAGACCTCCATAAGAGTTCGTTTAAAGAAACTTTACGTAAATTATTCGCTGGTTTTGGTGGAGGTACTTAACCGGGTACAATGTATCCCCCTGTATATGAATCTGCCGCGCTTTAATAAATCCCGAAATCCCCGCTTGGGCTCCCCCTACTATACGAGGCGATTTCAGTTACGCTATGACTGATAAGTGACGTCACGGTGCTCAGCCTTAGTTAGCTAATACCAGGCCTAGCAATAGTAGTACTTCGCAGAATCTACCACGGAATCGGAAACGGAATCGGCGAGAAACTCAGTGTATCTATGGGCTAGTTCGCATTAACGATTTCGACTAGGACGGTAGCCGGTGCTTTAAGAGCATAAAAAGCACCCAAAAAGGAATCCGGGTTTAAGTATTATGTTACATGTTAACTCCTAAGAATATATGTTTTCTGGTCTTCGCTTAGTTCGTCTAACCATCTTAACGCACATTATAAATGTATGATCGAATGTCGCCGTGTATTCTTGTATAGTTATAGTAGGAAACAAAAGTTATTCTAGTAACATACATCAACGTTAACATGCTATTATGAACCATAGACGAAGTGAGATGCTTTCCTTTAGGCGATATTCGATCGTTTACCAGCAGACAACAGCTTAGTAACTTGGCATTTCTCTTGTCTGAGCGAAATAAACACTGACCATCAAAGTCAATTGCGCAAGTTTGCAATGACTCATGAAATAATAAATGTTAATTTAATTTTAATACACACATCTGGGTAATTGATACCTTACTATTCAATCATCATGTTAAATAAAGTGAATGCGCATTGCTATCAATGAAAACACATGTACCTAAATGAAATCGATAATTGAAACATCTTTTTTCAGTAATATGCTCGTATGACAAGTCTGTAATTTAAAAACTTAAAATTTACACTTTTCTACTGGTGGCGGTAGGACATCTTGAGAGTCCGCATTGGTAGGTACCACCACCCTGCCTATTTATGCCGTGAAGCAGTAATGCGTTTCGGATTGAAAAGTGGGGCAGCCGTTGTACTGTGAAGCCGTTGTACTGTGAAAACTGAGACAAGTCCGCCCATGTAGACAATAAAAAATCTTTCCACATCATAATTAAACAATTTTAGACGGTTTTGCGTGCTATGACTTATTTATTATCGTCTAATGTTTATGTGTTTACTGTCTTACCTCCGCATCAGGAGCCGACGCTCTTCTCCGTCCACGCCAAAGTCTGTCTTCACTGCCACTAATAGCTCCACAACTGCGAGAGTGCGACTTCTGCGCAGCCAGATCCAAGGCTGCGGGTGATCTCCGAGCTTCACACCCCGCACCGCCCAGAGTGCCGCGCGAGTCGGCCGCCAGAAGCGCCGATTCGAAACTACCACGCCACGAAAACCGTTCACAATCACTAGCCACACTACCCCGACTTGCTGTCGCCTCCAATATATCGTGAGATTTACTCCGCGCTAACGCTCCCGGTTCAGACGCGCTGTCGTCATCTGTGCTCGGCGATGCACCACCTGATACTTCATGCATCAACGCCACTAGTCTCCCTCCGATATGTCTCATGACTTTCCCAAATAAGGGAGGCGAGCCTTCTCCGGCGCGTCCCAAAGTTGCCGCCAGTTTTCGATACGCACCGGCCGCATCGCGCTCCAGTGACCTCGCGTCGCCGTTACCTCTGTCAAATTCGTCGATTATCTCTCGACAGCTCTCGGATATTTGTTTCCTGAGTTCTGTCCTATTGGCCGCCGTGCCCTCCATATCGGAGCCCGCATAGTCTGAGGAATCGTATGAGTCACTCCACGTGTCTTCGCTTGATAAATATTCGACGATTTCGCGCACTTCTTCGTCGCGTATACCCGGAACTGTTTTCATTAGTCTCGTTAATTCGCTTTCAAAATACAATAGTTGTGGCGGTTTCGGCGGACGCGAACTCTCTGAATTTGTTGAAGCCGGAGTGGACGTGCGCACGTTCCCTGTATGTATCATTTGCTTGAAGAATTGCCGCATCTTTGTCATCATGAGATTTGTCTCCTCATCCGATGACCAATTATTAAAACTATCTTTTCTCGTGAGTTGGCTTTGCGGTGGACGTGATGTCGAGGAGCTTTCTAACCGCTCATCTAAGTCCGGCCTAATTTCTTCTACGATTTCTTCCAATTCCGTTTTAAGTTCGTGAGATCTGAAATCCGAACTGTTGTCGCTGTTTCGTAGAAGATCGTCACAGCTGCCAACAAAGCCGCTGTCTCTGCTCGCCTGTTTTTTAGATTCGGATAGTTCGGAACCGAGCGGTGGGAATTCCGGTCGTGGTACTGAATTACTGTCTTCACCCTCTGAAACGGATCGAGTATCATCACGTGTTTCTTCAGTGAACTCTGCGGACTGTCGGCGTTCGTCAGCTGGGGAACCGCGCGTTTTTTTCGCTTGCTTTTTTCTCTTGCATTCACCTTGCATGTCTAATCGATCAGATGAGTCATGTCTGTCTTCAGTTTCTGTGCTGGACGCATCTGATACTTCTTGGCCATCTTGTGTCTGTTCTTCGCCAGTTAATAAGTTATCCAGGGAAGAAGAATGCGAACGAGGAGTACCGCGAGCCCGAACAAGGCGTTTCCTCCTTTGCTCCGGACTCTGTCTGCCTTCACTGTCGCTTCCTACACTCCCGGAACCGTCCGAGTCTCGTCTCTCTTGATTGAAACCCATAAATCCAGATAAGAAATATTTTTCCAAGCGCGATGACACCAAGTCATCACTGTCACTGTTTCGTTTAGGTTGCTCACTGTCAACAATCGATTCACCTCCTTCACTACACACACTGGACGTTTCTGACACTGCTTCTTCATCCTCGCGAACAATTCGTCCGTCTCCTAGGCCGAAAAAAAAATATTTTTCTAGCTCAGTTGCGGACAAAGGTCGCGGTTTCTTTGTGGTGTGCTCAGTTTCGCTTTCTTCACAACTTTCTTCAACTATGGTATGCAACGTAAAATCTAAGGAACGCCTACAATACGAAAAATCATCTCCTCGCGAGGGCAGGGAGGCCTCGTCGCCTGAATCGGTGTCAGAAGTCGTGGTGGCCTCGTCATCGTCATGGCTGACGTCCTCGACCCACGAGTCGTCGTCAGCGAGCCCCTCTTCGAGGCACACGACAGCCGAGAGAGTGTCGGCATTACTAACGACAGTCACTCCACCCGAAGGCTGTGGCGTTTCGTCGTCCGAATTTCGTTCGTCATTTTCGTTTTGCTGTGCCCCTGTGTCAGGTTCTGTCTCGTTCTGAGAGTTGGTGTGTTGCACTGTTATATCTCGCATGAGCTGCGTCGTGTCTGACGTGACAACGGAGACGCGATCGTGCGTTATCATAACGCGGCTAGTGAAGCGCGCGGAACCGTCCGCACAAGGCGTACGCGAGCGGCAAACTGTTGTCGCGGCAGGTGTGCACGCGCCCCCCACCGTTTCCGAACAAACCGGCCTGCAAGCGTGTATTTTCTCCGCTTCTTGTTCCTGCATTAATTCTTTCTTCAACAGTTCACTCAGAGTGCGTTCGATACCTTTGAACAGGTCTATTTTTTCTGCGGTCGAACATGATTCTTCGTGGTCAGTTTTTGGAGAAGGTACTAAGTTACACATAGGTGCCGGTGGAATTTCGGTGGTCCCTAGTTCTTTGTTATTATAACTATCATCAAGTAATTCGACGCTAACCTTCACTTTCATGTCACTCGTATCGGAGTAAAAACTATTTGACAAGGAGTCGCACTCAATATCATTTGATATACTATTCTGGTATCGATTAATATTATTATCTACGTCATTGACATTATCTACATTATCACTACTTGAACTACATGCCACATTAAAACTATTAAATTCTTCACATGTCTCGCTCCGAAGCATATTTTCGTCACAAAATTTTGCAAGATTTGACTTGTTCGCCTTGTTGCTATCATCTGATTCATAGACATTCTCATATATGATCACGGGGTATTCTTCGCTAAAATCAACAGAATCCAGCAGAACAATTTCATTGCCTTGTTGTCGGTTGTCGTTTGGCTGTAAGTTGATAATTTCATTTTGCATAATCATTTCCTCGGCAATAATTTCCAAGCTGTCGGATTTCTTGTCATACGAGTCGTCGCAGTCAATTCCACTACTATCTGCGTTATCTTCTAGATCTGAGGAAGAGTCTGCTGGGTTCACAACAAACACTCGCGAAAACCGGCCTCCTCCACCTCCCGAATCGTCTGAATCCTCATCTGTTGTCGCCGGTTCTTCGGGTGCTCCACTGGTCAAGTCATAGCTGCGTCGAGCTACACCGGCGTCTGAATCACTAGAATCTCCGGAATCATTCGATGACGGAAAAGCTTTCTCCGCTTCCAGGTGTTCAGGCATACTTTCGCCTTGTTCCGACACAACGGACAAGCGGTCTTCTTCCGCGATTACCTTAATACCGACTGAATTTTCATTCTCGATTCGCAGTTCAATAGCATTATCGACGTTATCGCTATCGAGAGCCTCTGATAATTGTGACGTTTCAGATTGTATTGCTTTATCGGTTCTTTCAACGGTGGTCATTTCGATTTTATTATTTTGAAGAGAAGCGGAGGCAGTAGCAGTGGCGGAGGCGGAGGCGGATGCGGCGGCGGTGACAGCGACCGCAGCTGCTGTGGTGAGACGCGCAAGCGCAGCGGCATCTAGAGGCGGGAAGCCGGGGTATGTGCTCCAATGTGGCGTGGGAGGAGCCTGTGTTGGAAACGCTAGTAATGCGGGCCAGAGTGCAGCGGGTACTGGCACAGGAACAGGCACGGGGACGGCAACTATGCGGGGCTCGGCGCCACAGGAGCACTGCCTCGGACAGACTTGAGGAGCGTGCTTCGGTGGAGGTGGAGTGGATTGAGCCGCCGCCGCGCCCGGTTCGAAATAGTCCCAATCGCAATCGTCGGGCGCGGGCGGCGCTGCGGAAGATGCCGTCGACGACGAATCTTCCGTGTCTTCGCGACACGACGAATCAGAGCTGAGAAACACGAGCCTATAGTCTTCAGGACGCATACGACCGGCCTCTGGCTCACTCACTTCGCCCGCTTCACTGTTGACGCCCCACTCTGAAAAAGAAACCACGTTAATGAGATATGAATCTCCACTCTGGTTGTGTGTGTATGTGTTTGTTCACCTTGCTTCCGTATCACGTAATCAAAATTGCTAATTTTATAATACATAAATCCATAAATACTTAATGTATTCAACGTGAGTTGTTAAAACGAATAAACTCCTAACATTATATGCGAGGCAAACTTCGCATGTGTAAGAAATGACACAATTTCATAAAGGCGTTTCATTTATCATTATTATTATTTACAATCAAAATATACCTAAAAAGTTCAAATAATAAATAGTTTTATGCTGATTGTATAATAACATGAATCAAATCGCTAAATCAAAAACTTTTAAAAGTTTTGTTTAAACTAAAGTACCTACCTTTCCAAATATAAGATTACAATCTAAGTACATATTACAATTATTATTTACTAGCGACCCGCCCTCGCTTCCCTTCGGAAACTGTAATCTATTATTGATTTCTCCACTATTTAATGGATGTTATTATACATATAAACTTTCCTCTTCAATTACTCTATCTATTACAAAAAAACGCATCAAAATCCGTTGCGTAGTTTTAAAGATTTAAGCATACATAGGGATATAGGGACAGAGAAAGCGACTTTGTTTTATGCTATGTAGTGATATTTAAACGTTTTCGTATGTTTTTATTACAGTCTCAGTTTCCCAAACACATTTTAAAACAATTGGTGTCAGTCATATTAAGTGGTGGCTACCCTTTATACACAGTGTGTGGCTTTAGGTATAGTGAAGCATATTTTAAGCCTGCACTAGTAGGAACCTTCCTCCCAACCTTCCCATTTCTGTCGCGAGGCAGTTACGCGTTCTGCTGGAATAGCCGGTGTGCCATGCATGCAATTGAGCCTACGAACGATTGTGATGGATTGATTGAGTGGCGATTTTCAAATTGTGATGTCGATGGGTTCCACTAAACGAATTACAATCAGTTGTCGTGGACTCGTTACCTACATATTATTATGTACATACATATATGTAGGTATTTTTTTCTATAATGTTACATATGTTTGTACTAAAAATAGCTGCCATTTTGTTTTGGTAATAAGTTTAATATTCAAGTTTCATTTTTCTAATGAAATACGTACTTAACAAATGTTTACGATTGACTTCCACGGTGAAGGAATAGCATCGTGTAATAAAAATCAAACCCGCAAAATTATAATTTGCGTAATTACTGGTGGTAGGACCTCTTGTGAGTCCGCGCGGGTGGGTACCACCACCCTGCCTATTTCTGCCGTGAAGCAGTAATGCGTTTCGGTTTGAAGGGTAGGGCAGCCGTTGTAACTATACTTGAGACTTTAGAACTTATATCTCAAGGTGGGTGGCGCATTTACGATCTAGATGTCTATGGGCTCCAGTAACCACTTAACACCAGGTGGGCTGTGAGCTCGTCCACCCATCTAAGCAATAAAAAATATATTAAAAAAAAGTGAAACTGAAAATAGTGTTGAACAAAAAAATCTACAAAAACATAATTTTTGATTCAATTAGTATATAAAAATAAAAAATTTCACGAATATTTTATAATTTTTGATTTTTGTTAAGTGCGCTATCTTCGGAATGCACATAATGAATTGAATTATGCTCGTGCAGTGCCGTAGAAAACACCACGGATGGGTGGCCCAGACGATTGCATCGTGAGATGAAAGCTACGAATAAGAATATATCTTAGCGATCGATACGATTACTACGAATCGCGGAGAAATTTGAGGAAACTTATTTGTTTTGTTTTTGTTTTATTTAAACAATTTCGTTTATTATGATTGATCTTAAATCAAGTTTTCATTGATCGCAATTGATAACGGTTAATGTGTATTTATTTTAGGGATTGCTTTAATTTTCGCGGATGGCTACATTATAAACATAATTATTTAAAGGGTTTCACAAGAAAATTTACGTGTAATAAGTTCCAATATTCCAGCGCTATTGTAAGCGCCATGATCACGGGTAAACTGTAATTAAACGTAATGTTGTTAATAAGAACCCGATAAATAATAGACCTATATCTATATATTAATACGTGAAGGAAAAACTTTGTATCCCTTTTTACGAAAATTGTGCGAACGGAGAAGTATGAAATTTCCCACACTTATAGAGAATATAGAGAACGAGTGCAGAATGTTATTTTTTTTTTTTAATTATGCCTAAAAATACATTAAATCAATAAAAAAAACATTACACACACTACCATGTATTTGACGCACGCGTGTGTGCATACTATTTATTTATTGTCAAACTTTTGTTCTTGACGTCTTTGGTCTAATTGAGAATAGATTAAATATTGTTTGTCTTTATTAATATTTTTCTATAGTGTAGTCTTGGCGAAATTTGTGATTATAGAAGTATAATAGTCTTTGAAAATAGAATCATAATAGTGTACAAACTTACAATTTCAATTAATTATAGTCGAATTTCGACTAGGTACTGCGGGACCACTAGTTATCATAAATGCAAATATCATTTTGAAGCTACTAAAAATATTAGAAACTAAAATTACACATTTGTCATTGAATTAATACGTTTCTAACTAAATTCCAAGAACATCCAAAGTTCGCGCGAGAATTTCTTTTTGATATAATTTAAACATTATTCAACTTAATTATTTTCAACGATGTCAGTGAAAATGAATTTTATTAATGACCGTCATTTCAATTTGTAGGAATTACGAGGTGTTTTTTTTTTGGTGAAAGCTATTTTCAACTCAAAAGGGACTATATATTTAAGATATTATCAATTTAATTTAATAGTATCTTTCTATTAATGATTTCAACATTTTATTTATTGTACAACTCAAAAAATCAATAAACAACGTACGGAGTAGGTACGTACTGTAAAATTATTTTCGATTCACTGAATAATATTTTTCTCTTTCTAAGAAGCTAAATACCCATTTCCATTGCCTTAAATCAGAACTTAACTTCACGGGTACATTTCGGACAAATTTCGATATGTATGTTTGTAATTTTATTTTAAGTTTTATTACAAATATTAAAAAAGTCAACGGTCGAAAATAGTTGGCTTTTATTCTGAGCATTGCGCAAAGTTGTCGTGTGCTAAACTATTAAGACACTCGATGTGATGTAAATAGGTACTACCACAGATTAAGTACTAAATATAAAATCACTATATTAAGTTTACGAAAACACGAATTACTTCCACTGTGAGGACCACCAAAAACAGCAAAAACCGTTCCATGCGTTCCTAGTTCAATTATGGGACGATCGTTAAACAATAAGATTCAGAACTTCAATCTCAGCTCGAATCTAGGTGGGTGGCGGTGTACCAACCTTAGTGACCACTTGGCAACACCAAATGTGTTGTGTGATCGTTCATTTATCTATGCAATACAACTGTTTTAAAAAATACACTTTATTATTCACTAGCGACCCGCCCTCGCTTCGCTTCGGAAACTGTAATTTATTATTGACTAGCTGACCCGGCAGACTTCGTAGTGCCTGAATCGATAAATAAAAGACCTAAATTTTTGTATAAAATAAACTTAACACAGACAAAAGGAATCCGTCCGACGGGGGACACTTCAAAGGAAAAACAAAATTGTTATTTTTATTTAATACCGAGCATTTTCATATTTATCTACCTTTTAAACCTTCTCTGGACTTCCACAAATAGTTCAAGACCAAAATTAGCCAAATAGGTTCAGTCGTTCTCGAGTTTTAGCGAGACTAACGAACAGCAATTCATTTTTATAAATATAGATTTCTCCACTATTTAATGAATGTTATTATACATATAAACATTCCTCTTCAATCACTCTATCTATTTAAAAAAATCGCATCAAAATCCGTTGCGTAGTTTTGAAGATTTAAGCATACATAGGGATATAGGGATATAGAAAGCGACTTTGTTTTATACTATGTAGTGATAAAAAAAACCTAGGCATATTTGACGTAGCAGTTATTTTTGGTTTGACACTTACACGGGTCATATTTTTGGTAAGCATTTATCGATATAACCTGTGTATATACAGGTACTGTTTCCGTTTACCTGCGGAATATACGCTTCACTGAACACGGCATTTCGGAACTGGGGTTATATAGGGTTTTATCATGGGGACTTCACCACCGTGAATATCATGGGGGACGGTACTATGGTCGTTAAGCAGATAGGTACAGGAAAACCGATTCTAAAATTAATGATTTAAGAATTGATTTCTTTAACTGCCATATCGTCACGGGCTTACGTCATGTTTTTTTTTCCACCTATTCTAGTGACCTCGAGGGGTAATGCTAGATTCACCGAACGATTAAGTGAGCTCACTGGGCTCTAACCTGACAATGTTGCTAACACGAACCCTAGCAAGAGCAGTGCTTCGCAGAATCTACTACCAGATCGGAAACGCGACCCGCTGAAAAGATCCGGCGAGAAACTCAGAGGGCTGTTTCTGTGGGTTAATTTACTCGTGACAGTGACCGGTGCTTGAGGTATCTAAAAGCACCGTTAGTTGATCGGGAGGATGATGACGTGTTTAGGGCGACGTCGACTGTTTACCATTCGGTCCGCAGAATCGGGTATGGCGTCATGTCAATAACAATAACAGTAACGTTAATTCTACGTCGTGCAGTTGTAAGAGGCATAATAAATAGAATAAGTTATTTGATCACTACTAAGAAATCTAACATGTAATAATAATCTTTGGCGCTGAATTTACAAAGCTAGCTCGTGATGTTAGGCCAGCTTCAATCTTACGTCATCTTTTGGGAACCAGACCTAATTGATTCTACAGTTTTAGCATTCGATTCGCCGTGAAAAGTACTTTTTGTAGTCGCATACAAATTATGTACGTTTTAATTTAACTTTAGACATACGTCTCTAAAGCCTTGTTCGGACTAGGCGAGTATTTTAGTCGAGTAAAAAGAGTCGAGTTTAGTATTTTAGTCGCCCGAAAAAATAGAACAAAATGGATTGACTTGACTAAACTATTTACTAACCTACTCGACTAAATTTTTGGTGCTCAGGCACATTTAACTATTAAATTACTCGGTACTCGACTAAAATACTCGCCTAGTCCGAACAGGGCTTATGTTTGGGTCGGTATTCGTTTTAGGGCATCCACGTAATTTCTTAGATTTTATTTACTTATTAAGGTTATTTGGTATGCAACAGACTTTTTTCACTTGAAATCATTTCTTGTCCTAACAACGTTCCATTTTCATTTTAAATAACTTTGGTTTTTAGTATAAATAGTGCGCAACCACATTCAATACTTTTTTTTATTATTATTCTAGTTTCTTACAATAGAACTGCATATTGCACACTACAACCGAACTTTATACTTTGTCCTTTTCAACATCAGACAAAAAAAGTACAATCAGATTTAGAATGCCAAGTATATTTAACAATGATACTGATTCCAACTTTGAATTGAGTTCAGGCCCTATAGTAAAACAATCAGAATCTTTTTTTTTTCTAGCTATGCTGATAGCCTTGAGAGGCTATATCAGCTTCTCCTTGACGTGTAGGTGAGCTCACGGGGCTCAAACCGGGCACGTTGCTAACACTGGCCCTAGCAAGAGCAGTGCTTCCCAGAAACTATCACCGGATCGGAAACTCAACCCACTGAGAAGATCCGGCAAGAAACTCAGTGGGCTGTGTGTGTCTATGGGCAATCAGAATCACAAACCACTACATGAATGAATAAAAAGGTCCGTTTTCATAAATACGTGTGGAATAAATAATAACAATTTTAAAAATATACTCAGCCCGGTTCTTAAATGTTTTACAGCTGGTCACGTTTGCATTATGATGGCAAATACAATAACTTTATTGTGGTAAATCAGGTGTCGATGACCTTTGTAATTCAATTATTTACGACTTCCTTTCCCCTTGAGGATGTTCGAAGACAATCACCGGGGTGCTCCATTACATCTTTAAACACATTCTTTATTTAAATAATGCGATTAAAACCACTATCCTATTATGTCGCTATTCGGCGTCGTATCCAATTACGAACCATCCGCTGTACTTACCTATATTTTGGTTAAGGCTAAGCCTCAAAGGTTTCTATATAAGGTTTCGAAGGGCTCTCGACCGCACAAAATTACTTTGTTCACTTAAACAATGTCGTAAGTGGAACGAAACACAGATGAAACACAAACTTTAATTGAGCAACACAACTGTTATTGTTTTGCAATAATCACTATAACGGTCACGAATTACGGCGAAGCCTCCGCCCGATATGCCTCAACTCTATTGTAAACATTTTCAAAAAATAATTCGAATTAAAAAAAAAAGTGATTTTTGTTTTCTGTTTTTTTTTTTCGTGTAATATTTTTTGAGTTTAGCAGGCAGTAGGGCTGCAGCTAATACGAATGTGAGCGCGTAAGCGGATGTGCGGAGCGTCCGATCGACTGTTGCGCTCTCCGAGCGACAGAACCCGAGTGTTGTGACCAAACTCGACTGTTTACTATATCGACGTCGCTATGACGCGTATTGCGCTTTTTAAATAAAACGTCACGAATCTGAATCGAATATGCATATCGATTTTATTGTTAACTCATTGAACGCAATTATATTTTGATTAATTCTCAGGGTTACATCACTGCTGTATGGTTTTAAATAGTGATGTGTATGTAGGTCGAAACGAAAGAAAGCAAAGATTTGCTAATTAAATGGAGTTTAAATGGAACCTTTTGCTGGAGGAAAATGCTGCGTACTGGAGGAAAATGCTGCGGATTCCCTGGACGGCGTATCGGACAAACGCATCAATCCTGGAAGAACTAGGCGTCTCCTTAAGACTCTCCACCAGTTGCCTATGTGAGATTTTGGAGTTTTTCGGTCACGTTGCGAGGAAAAAGGGTGACAATCTCGAAAGAGTTCTCATCACCGGCAAAGTGGAAGGAAAGAGACTTAGGGGGCGTAGTCCCATGCGCTGGTCCGATCAGATTAAGACGACTTTGGAATCCAGCATCAATGTCGCTATCCACTGCGCTTAGGACAGAAGTGAATGGAGGAACATAGTCCTAACAAAAGTGCTCAGTAAAGGTCACGACCCTCAGAACTGAGGAATACGACGCACGGAGGAGGAAGTGGAAAGGTCTAAAATTGAGATAAAAATGTAAAAGTAGATGATATTTTAATGGAAAACAGTCACTTTATTTTCAACGAAACATTGAAACTTTTCACTTCCCTTTTATGTAGGTATACTTTGTATATGTTACTGTGTTTTACATGTTTTTTATATGCATAATTACTTTAATATTATAATTATTAAACTAGGCAAACCCGAACTAAGCGATCACTTTCCATTTTTCCTCTTGCAAATTTATTTTGAAGAGAAAGTATGTTATTTATGTTGCGGATGTAATGGTTTTATGAATTTTGTGTCAATGAAAAATAAGAACCAGCTCTAACTGTGCTTATGTATTTACTATTGACTGTCTTAAACTTTTTTTTTTATGATTGAAGGATTACTGGTGGCCCGGAGGCCTTTCCAGTTTCACCAGGACAGCTGGGCGAGCAAAGGCTCAGCCAAGAGGGGTGGGATTTGCTACCAGCTACCCGAGCGCCTCCGAAGAAGACCTAACAGCTCAAGAGTAGCTGCTTCGCGAATGAATCTACTACCGGATCGGAATCGCGACCCGCTGAGAAGATCCGGCGAGAAATTCAGCGAGCTGATTCATGGGGTAGGTGTCTTAAACTAACTGAGTTGTTAAACTATAAAAATTTAAATACCGAAGTATTCTAATAATTTATTGTTTATCGATAAATACTATCGACATCGAAGTAAACTTAAGTCGTGACTCACCGTGCGTCTCAACGCCAACAACAAAATATACCTGAGTTGTAAAATGACGTAAGAGACCGGTAAGAAATCAACAAAAAACGCTTTACCTCTACTGAGGGCCAACGTTTGTCACAAAAAAAACTCTCCCGAAGCGCCTGGCGTTTACGACCAACTTCATATTCGTGACTTACGAACAATGAACCTGCAATGGCGAACTAGACCAAACACCGGCCGGCCAACTGTGTAAAGAATAAGATTACTTAAAAAAAAAAAAGAACCAGCTCTGTTTTTGTGCTACGTAGGAGGACTTCAACCCACACCTGTAAATGCACGCCTTCGTAAACTGCCTATAGAAGACACAAAACGTAATTAAAGCCCTTCGTCTAACTGTACCGAAGATGTCACATGTCCCATTCACGAAACCGTGACGGAATCGCTTCAGCGTAACTTCAGAGTTAAAACGAGTCTGTAATATCGTATTGTTAAAAACTTTTTTGTGCTCTAGTTTTTGTTTAGACCTTGTGTAGCTTTTGGAGGCCGCGATTTGTGTTTTTCTAACGCTGCCATTAATTTGCAGCCTACTATATTCTTCATTTTGGTAAATCGAATTGGATCAAGTCACGTGGGTTTAAGCTTTGCGACCGCGCCGCGCCGGCACTGTACAAAAGACATCAACGAAATTGAACTTTTTTTTGTCCTTTTTTTAATAATGCTGTCTATTGACTATTGCGGAGCCATCTCGTTTTAACTTCTGCTTAAGACATATACTATATTATAAACTAATATTATAAACGCGAAAGTTTGTAAGAATGTATTGATGTATGTTTGTTAGTTGTTACTCTTTCACGCAAAAACTACTGGTTGGATTTTGATGAAACTTTCTAAAAATATAGCTGACACATCAGAATAACACATAGGATATATAATTTTAAAGATATCGTGTGGATTACCCAACATATAAGTGTCAAGTAAGTAGAAAAAAAATCTGTCATCTTATTTTCATAATCATTAATAAATTATAGTTCCCGAACCGAAGCGAGGGCGGGTCGCTATTTATATGTAATTACGTCCAATAGATATCTATGTCACAGCCAACTACTCTGAACGTTATTGACATTATATTGATGGTATTTGCATACACCAAGCTTACTAGAATCAGGGTGGTAAATTTAAAAAAATAATATATTATTATGTCATTTTTATTTCTATTCACCGTAGTACACTTTGAGACGTATGATAAAACTTTTGTAACTTATATTGTATTGTAAAGACTATGAGAAACTTCAACCTGAACGTATAAGCACTTCGTAGCAGAAATAGATAGGATAGTTGGTGTCAGCTAATGTGGACTCAGAATACTACGAAACTTCAAATAAAGAAGGTAATTTATAGATTTGACCAGAGATGGAGATAGTTATTATTGCAATGGAACACAAACTATGATGGTCTTAATTTAAAGTAAGGCCAACCAGACGAGATAAAAAATGTACACAAAGTTTCAGGAGTAAAAAACATTTTTATTTAAATAAATTATTACAAAGTTCGAATTTTAATCGCTGTCATCTGTACTAGACAAAGATGATTCGTCGGAAGGGTCCGAGTCAGCTGTGTTTATGATAATACTATCTATTGTATTATCAATCATGTTGTCAATATTGCTATAAAAATTGTTCTCGACTTTTATAACATGATCCACACAATTTCGCCATTTATCA
Source organism: Bombyx mori (assembly GCF_030269925.1). Taxonomy (NCBI): domain Eukaryota; kingdom Metazoa; phylum Arthropoda; class Insecta; order Lepidoptera; family Bombycidae; genus Bombyx; species Bombyx mori. Next base: position 9,719,880 of record NC_085115.1, on the reverse strand, counting down.
GCAGATACACGTTGGATCCCCTTTTGTAGCAGTTTTTTCATATCTTTAAATTTAAATGTAATATTATTGCGAGCTACGTGTCCCTTTATGTCAGCCCATACGAGTTCAATGGGATTGAGCTCGCAATGATAAGGTGGCAGTCTTAGGACTTCCACCTTAAATTTTTTTGCAAGCTCATCCACAGCATAACTTTGGTAGTTCGCCTTTACGTCTTACGAAAAAATATGTATCACTTCGAACGCAATCCAAACAGGAATGAACTTGTTCACAAAATGGCGGACCAAATGTTGACAACTGCGGTACTCAGTGCTTTCCTGTACCACGAAACACACAACGACAGCTGTTGTCGACCAACTGACGCCATAATTACGCGTACGAGTGATAAGGACAGAGATAATAATCCCCCGCTATCGCAATGTAACTCAGTAACGGTCCGCTTGTTTACGTTTATTATCTCGTCTGGTTGTCCTAAGTATAGGCGATATATATTCTGGTCTCAGACTACGGTAATGGATTACGTAGTAATTCATCTAGACTAATAAAGAATAGCACAAAACGAGGGGCTTTTTGTAGCGTCGCTGCAGTATCGACATTCAATTATATCGATAGCTGTCATTGACGAATCAAATCAGTCGATAATTAGAAGCAACAATAGATAATTAGGTCGAGGTGCCCGTGAAGAAATTATGGGCATGCAACAAAAACTCGGTATCAATGTCTCAACAGGAACGACTAGATGACATTGAAATTGTACGTTCATTATTTACGCGACCCACACAGTCAGCCTACAAGCTGCGTTTCCGTTGTTCTCCCATATAATGTACCTTCCTTTGTTTGTATGTAATTGTTACGTAATAATAAATGTAAAAAAATCATATTTAAAAAAAATCTAATATTAAAAAATAAATAAATAATAATTTTATATGTAAAAAAAAAGACATGCTCGCTGAGTTTCTTGCCAATTCTTCTCAGGACGGAGGCTAGTTCTTGTGAATTGGCGGTACTTCTTTTGACGTTCAACAAGTATGTACTTTCATTTATGTTGAATAATTTTTTTTTTTGATTTGATTTGATTTGATTTGTATACATAGATCGACGTAAGAGCTCAAGTAAGTACACTGGGCTTCATTATTTCTGTTGAATTGAAATTTAGTCGTCGTGGCCTAACGATGGTAGATAAGATGTCCGGTGCATTCGTATCGAGCGATGCAACGGTGTTCGAATCCCGCAGGCGGGTACCAATTTTTCTAATGAAATACGTATTTAACAAATGTCACGATTGACTTCCACGGTGAAGGAATAACATCGTGTAATAAAAATCAAACTCGCAAAATTATAATTTGCGTAATCATTGGTGGTAGGACCTCTTGGGAGTCCGCACGGGTAGGTACCACCACCCCGACTATTTCTGCCGTGAAGCAGTAATGCGTTTTGGTTTGAAGGGTGGGGTAGCCGTTGTAATACTGAGACCTTAGAATTCTCAATGGCGATGTTTATGGGTTCCAGTAACCACTTAACACCAGGTGGGCTCGTCCATCCACGTAAACAAAAAAATAGGATACTAGCGTAGGTATATCACATTTATATCCTGAACATATAGCTCGTCGTTAAATTTTTATGTGTACTGTTGGATACTGAAGTATTGAAGCTGCATTTGATGTTCTCGGGTTTTCAATTGTGCCTGATGATTTCAAATGTTTTTGTTGGCAAATATACCTTAACTGCTAGACATTAGGGCAGGAAATCGTTATGTCAATTTGTATGAAGAAAATCGCTCTTTAGGGACTCTTAACTTAACTGGCAACGGTTAATCTTTTCAATCGATATGGAAAATCAAATTACGGCAAGTCCGATTGTAAGTGCTAGTGAATCGATATTAGAAATGCGAAGAACTGAGAAGGGCATGTATACGAGTAAAAAAATCTAAATTTTTGTACTAATAATGAAATCGTGACGACTGTATGTGTTTATGCTTTGTCCACATTCACGACCGTACCATTTAATGTGCAAAGTCTATGTCATTGATGTATTTTATTGGCCTTTAAATTGTATACCGATTGATAACGTATTTGTTATAGAAAAAAATACTATTTTCGACTACATTTTTAAAGTATTTTTTTATTATTATAACGTTAACCTCTTCCAACTACGGCCTTTTGTTTGAATAACAACGAAATAAACATCGCAGACTTACTGAAGATGCGGCGTGTCCCAAATAAGTGCCTAATAAATTTAGGGCAGAAAAATGCTAAAAACGAAACCCTAGTTTATTTTGAATTAATGTGAAAAACATAGTGTGACCCACGATTATGTTGAAGAATACTTCTATTTGGGCTATACAAAATCATTAAACACAGGAAGTCAATAGCAGCGGTTGGTAAAATACAGCAATAGTTGGTCAAAAGGTTTGGTAAAATGTACAGTACTAAAATACATTATGAAAGTCATAAATGATTGAACGAAAAGATCCAGTATTACATATTTCACTAGATTTTTACTCAACAAACTTATAATTAATTGCAAATATATGGTAATTTATAATTTATATATTAATAAAAAATATAATTCTGTGCTCGTGCTTTTAAAACTACACGCAGCTGGAAATAGAAAGAGCGATAACTCTAACACTAGGAGCAGGCTGAGGAACCCCGGTAACCGTACTCGTCGAACTCGACAAAGAGGTCGACGTGCAACCTAACCCATGCATCAGCCCGCTGAGTTTCTCGCCGAATCTTCTCAGTGGGTCGTGATTCCGATCCGGTAGTAGATTCATTCGCGAAGCAATTGCTCTTGAGTTGTTAGGTCTCCTTCGCAGGCGCTCGGGCAGTTGTTAGCAAAACCTACCCCTCCTGGCTGAGCCTTTGCTCGCCCACCTGTCCTGGTGAAGCTGGAAAGGCCTCCGGGCCACCAGTAATATTTCAATCATAAAAAAAAGAGCTTTGAATCACAAAAACATAACGGTCTTCCGTAGCAAGTAGCGACAAGATTAAAAAATGTATAATCAGACTCAACAATTAAATAGGTACAATACTAATGGTTTTAGTAAATTAACGTTTACATAGTTTTCACTTCTTAACGAAAGTATTTGAATTTAATATCCTATTAATTTTATTCATTTTTAATTAAACATTAATCTTCATAGTCACGGATTTAAACAAGCCCAAGTAAAAGTAAGTTTTAACGGTGTAATCCGCCATCTAGTGGGTGTCAACTTAACTTTATAAAGATATGCGATAGTCAAGTCAGCAGATGGCGTTATTGTGGACTAGCATTGATTTCGACTTTCTTATTTTTGCTGATAGATGGCAGTACTATTCTCAATACAATGAATCAAAAATTAAATAATTTAACGTTATTTGACAATTCAGTAAATTACAAAGCTAAATATGTGTTTTAATCGATATAATTCTCCGAGAATATTTTTTTGTCTTCTTCTTCTTCAGATAACTGTAATCTACTTGTACATCCTTCTTGTCTCGAATAGACAAAGCAATCGTTCATTGGCATTAAGACGTGTAAAATATAGCTTAATTTGGTTACCGTTGTATCGTTTTTAGTTTAAAATATTTGATGTAATTATGTAGTTCAGTTGCCAGTTAAAACACACAAAATGGTGCATAATAAAAATCATTTAACAACCAGTTTGAGTTGTCAGTATCTGCAAACATCATTTACATAAATAACGTGCATTATCATCTTGGATATAATAACAGTATAAAAGCGACTGGGTGCCGCGCAAAAATACCACGTTCGGTAAATAGTTTTGCTAACGTCAGTACTTGTAAATAGCTTGTGTTGCAGTTCGGTTACGCAAAACGTTTGTTTTGTACTAAATATAATTTAGATTGGCACGATGTTTTACTTTTAGACTAACAAATGAATACCTTTTTTTTAATATTAGTACCTATTTAAATCACAATTTGAATTCGTCAAAATACTAACCCGGTGTTTTGTTAAGTTATACGAATAATGCACGGGTCAACTTTAGTTTATACAAACGTTTTTAGGTATATCTTCTCCGGATAAAAATAGTAGAGAAAATTTTCAATGCTATAATCTACAATGCGGAGACATCTTATTTTGGTACATTTAGAATTACGAACATTTTAATCTTACAAAAAATGGCCCATTTTTTCGAAGTTCAACAACAATATTTTGTTGACTATTTATTGATTTTGCTCTTTCAAATGAATGTTATCAGGTAGAGTTGTTTGTCATTTCGGTGCTTTATTTAAGAAGGTTTGGCAATAGAACATAAAAAACCTGTTCTTCAAGATACCCGTAGTAGATATATAGATCTTTCGTTCTAAATAATTATGTTATAATCAATTGTTCCTATATTATTAGTAGTTATTTCTGTATCATTCAATTTTTAGTAGCAATGAGCATACAAAACCGTGCATAAGATAGTGTATTAAATAATACTAGTCCAGAGTATATACTTCTTTATTCATCCAAACAAATATATTGTGGCACTATGCTGATTATACTATTTGTGAAAAATAAATGTTAAAAACATTTTAAATTGTGTGTTTGGAATTATATTTCTACACTGCACTGTCGATAACGGAAAAAAATATGTAGACAAGTTCTCCTTGGATGTAGAGAAAAAAAAAACAACCCGTGTAAATTACATAAACACGTAGCATTATCATGTAGATTTGAATACATTGTAAGATTTGAATCTTGTTCATATACTTATCAAAACATAGGTCAAACTTAAGATTTCACTTAGGATTCATTATAACGAGTCTTTTAGAATAATTATCTGTTCTAATGTTATTATTACGGTATATGATGCTTATATATTAATGATTTGTTCCAATAGTTAACAAGCTCATATGATTTTGAGGATTATTTGACATTGATACCTAGCTTAAAAATGTTTCGATTAATTCAAAACTTACCCAGGTTTGCCGGCGTTCTGCGTCTTCGGGCTGATGCTCTCCTGACGACAGTAGATACCAAAGAGTCCATTTCACTTCCTGAATCCCATCTCGGCCTCTGCGGAACGGGTCTCTGGATTCGACTGTCGTCCTCCGTGTCCCTGTCGCTGCTGGTCGGAGGAAGGTGGGATTCGTCGCTCTCTGGTGGCAGTTCCACTTTGACGTGTTTATTGAACGCGCCGATCATGGTAACATCGTGAATATCATCCGAACACGTGATCGGATGGGTCAAAGTTCGACGTATGTTGCTTTTCCTATGCTTCACTTTCACCGACCCCTCTGATAGCGAACGTTTGCCGTTCAATTTTGTATCCGTTTTCGTGTCACCGCGAGCACACTTCAGATCTGATGGAGACAGGGATTTCTTTCTTGAATGCCTTCTCTTGTTGCACCGCTTTGGTCGGCTCGACTCGCGTGCTGTCTGCATCGTTGCTACATCTGGCTAGGCTGTAACAAAATGAAAACTGCGATTAATTAAAATACATTTGGTAGGCAGCGGCTTGGCTCTGCCCCTGCATTGCTGAAGTCCATGGGCGACGGTTACGACTCACCATCAGGTGGGCCGTATGCTCGTCTGCCTACTCACGCAATAAAAAAAGACATATTATATATTATTATATTAACCGAACACAATGCCACGAATTACGATGATATTTTTTTATATTACATATATGATGTATATTAATTATAATGTAATATTTTTTTTAATAATGATAACGAATTCTTAAATTAATTAATGATCAAAGAATAGTTTTAATTCTTGAAATTAATGAAAATTACCATCTAACTAAAAATGATTCCGGTTCAAGATCAAGTTATAATGTTTCGTGTTTAGATGCCCTCGTCTCAGTCAACGTCGTCCCCTGAAGCATGTAGCGTGAACTAGCGTGCAAGAACGAGTTTTTCTTTAACCAAATTAATGCTTATAAAAACTTACTTAAGTAAGCACAGTCAGTGAGAAATATAAAAATAATAGCATTGAGTATTTTTCGTAGTGTAATACGTAATAGCTAAATTTTAATTTTTTTTTTTTTTTTTATATATAAATATTCTTTACGTAGGTACCTAACTATCTAAATTTACTTCTATAAAATATGATGTAACTTTTCAACGTTTAATATAAAAATGTTTTCAATTATTTCTATAACAGGTTTATGTTCAAAGAAGACTGCAACATAATACCTATCATTTTTAAGAAACATAATTTAAAAACCTAATGGGGTAGGTATATTTTTAAATTTATTCCGACATTCATTCTGTAAGACAAAACCAGTCAGTTTGAAAGAATTACCAAATGTAGCTTAGCTATCTTAGAATAAATACGTGCATCCATTATTTAAGCGTAGTCATATTATCAAAGGGTTGTGTAAAACTGTCCAACCTTTAAAGCACCTTTTAATTAGCATCGTGACTGAGCAGACAAAAACGAATCATTTTCCAACAGTTTCCTTTACTGTTAATTTTATTTGATGTAAGTACAATAATTTCATTAAATTACTAGCCGTACCCGTCCGCTTCGCTGGGCATTTAAAATTAACATTATAATTTCTCACCAACACAAAGATTCTCATCATTAACGCCCCCGCAACTGGTGTAGGGAGTCCAACACTCATATAAATATTAGCCTATCTATTAAGTACATGTGTTTTCTACACGAATACCAAGTTTCAAGTCAATCGGATGCATGGTTCAGTAGCTATAACGGAACATCCACAGTGCGATTCCAGTGGTCTTTCTTGCCACGTACCATCCAGCTATGGAATGAGCTCCCCTCCACGGTGTTTCCCGAGCGCTATGACATGTCGTTCTTCAAACGAGGCTTGTGGAGAGTATTAAACGGCAGGCAGTATCTTGGCTCTGCCCCTGGTATTGCTGACGTCTATGAGCGACGGTAACCACTCACCATCAGGTGGGCCGTATGCTCGTCTGCCTACAGGGGCAATAAAAAAAAAACATCCATAAAAACCACTGTAGATTTATATATTAGTATAGATAATAAATTGAATTCGTACTCTTTTGTGACGTTTCAGGACCCGTACGGTATTACCTAAGTATTTTTTTACTCTACATATTCGCTGGAAGTCTAAGGGCCTAATCCAACTTCGTGAGGACGGGGTTTGGTATCAGAGCCCAGAAACATACGTCAATTTCAACGCCCACCTTGAAATTATCTAAAATTCTAGAAAACGTAATTAAATCTACTTTTACGAGTAAATTTGCGTTTTTTTATTGTCATTAAATAATTTACGAGGTTTTAAATACTTTACAGTTTTCGTGATCACGAACGAATAAACATTTTTGTTGCCGTATATCAGTAGAAGGGACGAGCTCAGTGCTAGCGGCGTTAAGTAAAACTCAAGATGTTATAAAACCCCAGCCCACTGAGTTTCTCGCCGGATCTTCTCAGTGGGTCGCGTTACCGATCCGGTGGTAGATTCTGAAAAGCACTGCTCTTGCTAGAGCCAGTGTTAGCAACACACCCAGTTTGAGCTCCGTGTAAGCTCACCTACTCGCCCGGTTACGCTGACATATCCTCTCAAGGCTATCAGCTTAGGTAGGAAACACAAAACCGCGTCCGGGCGTAGCTAGAATAGACCCTTAGGGGATAGGTAGGGAAAAAATAATTACAAATTACAGCGCTAACACCGAGTAGACAGTGAGTTTGAAGGCCCGCTTAAGAACTTAAAAAAATTCTAGAACTACGTCAGTTCTTGTTGATTTTAAAGCTTCAACATTAGCATGTAATTTAATACAAAATAATTTGATGAGGTGATGAACAAAAAAGAAGTTCACACGTAGATTTGACTTCCGTTGCTTCATAGATTTCAATGATTATAAAATCGTGTTTTAACGTCAACATAGAAAAAAGTATGTAACAATTGATTTATTTTTATTGTTATTAAAGTAATATACGTTTTCATAAATAACAAAAGTTATTTATGAAACCATTGTTGTAAGGATGTTTTTATCAGCTACGCAAATATTAATTTTTTTGCTCTTTGTTCAAGATTAAAATGAAGTAAATTTCTTATTTAACAACTAATATATTATAATACCTGGACGATGAGCCTTTTTACAACAAACAAACTAGTAAAACAAAGCATTTGTGATTAGTGAAGTATAATAACTTGAAATTTCAATTTTAAATATTCATTTATGTAAATTAAATTACGAATTTTTTAAACAGTTTTAATTTATTCCCTTTTGCATAAAAATTACGCAAATTTTTGTATTGTGTAATTTATTTTTAAATAGAGCCTATACAGGGATTACCTTATTAACGAATTCCTAAGATTACTTCTAATCATTTGAGTGATAATAGCTATATGATTATTTTCTGAAATAATCTAAATACGTCTATCGTTTTAAACCAAAACTACAAATTTATTTATTTTAATTTAATTAAAATTTATACGTCAAATAAGGATATGGATAACGGTGATAATTTACTTAAAAAATATTTATTTTATGGGATCGAAAAAACACTAAGGTTTTTTAAAACAGAATTTATCTTTTTTAATGCCTTCAAGACCTGTCCAGACACAGACGAGCTTAGGGTCCATGATGAGCGGTCACCGCTGCTCGTGGACGTCAGCAATACCAAGGACACAGCCAAGGACATTGCGTACCGCTAATATCCATAATTTAATTGAAATTCTTACCACTTCTAGACTAAACTAATAACTAAAATAACAGACCTCAACGAAATTCAAAAGGTACTTTACGGAAACACAGAAAGTAAACCGCGTAAATTGAATCACAAAATACAAGTCTGCGACCGCACGCCGCAAGCCTAGGAAACATTATCTTTACTGCATCGATATCGCAGCTTCGTTTTCGCAGAACAAACACGGGCGGCGCGGCGTTCACGATAAAAAATCGAGTAGGTAAATATATACATAGACATATGACACTATAATAGTGCTCATTTTCGCTAATGCGAAACTCTTGCGGAGTCAGAAGACTAAATAAACTAGAGGTCCCGCAGTAGTCGAAATTCGACTATAATTAATTGGAATCGTAAGTTTGTGCACTATAATTATTTTATTTTCAACGCCAAGACTACACTATCGCAGCTTCGTTTTCGCAGAACAAACACGGGCGGCGCGGCGTTCACGATAAAAAATCGAGTAGGTAAATATATATATAGACATATGACACTATAATAGTGCTCATTTTCGCTAATGCGAAACTCTTGCGGAGTCAGAAGACTAAATAAACTAGAGGTCCCGCAGTAGTCGAAATTCGACTATAATTAATTGGAATCGTAAGTTTGTGCACTATAATTATTTTATTTTCAACGCCAAGACTACACTATAGAAAAATATTAATAAAGACAAACAATATTTAATCTATTCTCAATTTGACCACAGACGTCAAGATTAAAAGTTTGACAATAAATAAATAGTATGCATGCGTGTGTATGTCAAATACATTGTAGTGTGTGTAATGTTTTCTTTATTGATTTAATGTATCTTTTATGCATTATTGAAAAAAAAAATTAGCATTGTGCACTTCTTCTCTATATTCTCTATAAGTGTGGAAAATTTCATACTCCTCCGTTCGCACAATTTCCGTAAAAAGAGATACAAAGTTTTTGCTTCACGTATTAATATATAGATGTCAATAAAAAATAAATTACGTTTATTAACGTCATTAGGAACACATAATTCTACTACTAATTTTAATCTACCAAACCCACATTGCTGTTAAGTAGGTATGTTCATATAATTATTTGGAAGTCTTACAAAACGACTGCATACAAAGTTTGTGGTTTCAATACACTACGTTTAGCGATTTTTTAATTAAGACAAGCCGAGAATTTATTACAATTTTAATTTCAATTTCAAATTGTTAATTGCTATGGAACGATTTACGAATACTGAGAAATTGGAATAGTCAATTACTAAACATCTTGCCTATAGATGTAAAAAAAGTACAATGAACAATTAAAATATTAAAATTTATTTCATACCTTTTATGTTTCGTAAAGTTCCTTATTACGTTACGATTCAGCAATAAATTGTCAACCGATGTAAATGGGAACATTTCCACAATAGCACTAGTGTTTTTTTATATATTTTTATTAGTCTTCACTTTTTATTCTTCATCAACGCACAACGCAGTTACAATATACTGAACATGTTTATATAGTCTAGTCTATTTATGCGAACGAACGAACTTAGAACGTTATAATATGTGGTCGTGCAAACGTTATCGTGTTAAACATTCTAGTCACATTTCGCTTGCGACGAGGACGTCCGCTTACAACGGTTCTGTCAGCTGAACTACCTTACTACCTAGCCAGACCCCGCCTATGCTTCACCTTTTAGATCGGAGCTCTCGAGCGTAAGAGCACTTACTGTTTTCCTTGAATTTTCCTGTTCTATATTATTAAGTACTGAAAGAAATACTTTTCTGCTTATTATTTAGATAGTAGTTTAGCCTGAGATAGAAAAAATAGTATAGAATTTGTGTCGCAAACAAAAAAAATACTTTTTTTGTTAACATCTCTATGGTTTAGTGCCTTGCGGACAACACGAGTTTCATTATTTTTCTTTGAAAATTTTCCGATAGCATAATTAGCAAAGCTAGCGGTATCTAGAACTTATTTTGAAATCTGTCAATTTCATTTAAATATCGAAATATGTATGTACAGAAAAACCTCTATCATTTAAAACCTATAGTTTACAAAAAAAGTTTTTCTTAGACAGAATCATTCACCTGTCTCACATTCAGGGAAGAAAGAGTTCAGTTTTTATATATAATAAATAATAATACTGTTTAAAATATTAATCTAAGAGATTAAGGGCTTTAAATGTTGTTTTCTTATTATATCACAGAAAGCGCAATAATAATAAAATACTTAATTTTATTGTTTATTCATTCTGAAGTATTCCATATCATTATTTATTTATTTATTTAAGGATTACCGACAGGATTTACAGTAAGACATAAAATAACATTGACATGTATAGAGCAATCGATAACTGCAACTCTAATTAGAGGCAATCACAGCATGCATTACATTAATATATCAATAGAGATTTAACAATACTATTAATAATAATAAAAAAATAAAAACAAAAGAAAGACAACAAGGACAGTAATATCCGAGTACTCAGGCTGAGGCTGAGGTTCAACAACAACTTTTTATAATTTTGTTCCTGAATATTGGAAGGGAATCGCCAAATATGTCAAGGTTTTCAGCTTTTCTGACTAGATTATTATAAAGGTTAGTTATACGAGGAGCAGGTGAGTGCTTGCCTAGATTGGTTCTGCTAAAGCGGGTGCTGAAAAGAGCAACGGGGCGACGAGGTAACCTGGATGGCACTTTCAAAGAGAATTTATTGATGGATTGGGAGTCGACAGCACCGCTCACAAATGAAATAAAAATACATATATAAAGATAAACTGTAATATCACAAAAGAAAAGTTAAAAATACAATATTTTCTTAGATTTTGATAATTTTATGTTTATGACTGCAGTTATTAGTTTCAAGGTCTATCAGATTAAGTGCTTACAGTGTCTGTGGTACCACATAGTGACAACAGTTGTACTATTGTAACCGAACTTGAGGTTTGAGGCTGAATTTATTGAGTTGAATTTTATTGTTTCACTGTTGTTCAACCCGACTGGATCACGGTAGATATAAGCAAAATATCGGTCTATCGATGTGCGAACGTTGCGCGCTACCACAAGTATTATATTTATCGCATTAGATTTTTTTATCCTACCTAAGTTAGTAGCTTCCGAAAGGTTATACTAGCTTCATTGGACGTATAGACGAGCTAGCCTGGTAAACTAGCCCAAGCAAGAGCAGTGCTTCGCAGAACTACTAACGTATCGGAAACGCGACCCATTGAGAAGATCCGGCGAGAAACTCAGTGGGCTGTGTGTATGGGTTATTTTACTCGCCGAACCTTCCGTCGCAAGCGACGGGTTCGACGAGAACAATGACCTAAGGGCACTGATTCGCTGAATCTACCATCGGATTAGAATTGCGACCCACTGAGAAGATCCGGCGAGAAATTCATTGGGTTGCCGCATTACAGACTGATATAGTAGTTTCTCAGGCATTATTATGCATGATCAGCATCCTCGGGACTTAATCTTTGTAAAATAAATAAGTTTCGTTTTATTCTCACAGCTTTATAAACAGCTATCTCTAATTGTTATTACTATTGTTGTATGTTGTACTACTAATTGTTGTGATTAAACTCAAAACAGTTTTGAATAGACTTCGATAGATGATATTTCTATTTGAACTAGAGGTCCCGCAGCAGTCGAAATTCGACTATAATTAATTGGAATTGTAAGTTTGTACACTATCATGATTGTATTTTATACTTCTATAATCACAAATTTCGCCAAAACTATACTATAAAAAATATTAACAAAGGCAACCAATATTTAATTTCAATTTGACCACAGACGTCAAGAACAAAAGTTTGACAATGTGTGCAATTTTTCTTTATGCAGTGTATCTTTTATGCAATAATGCATAATGCAATAATGCATTATTTAAAAAAAATATTAGCATTGTGCATTTCTTTATATTCTCTATAAGTGTGGAAAATTTCATACTCCTCCGTCTGCGCAATTTTCGTAAAAAGGGATACAAAGTTTTTGCTTCACGTATTAATATATAGATTCTATTTGATAATGTGATTCGAAAAAACGGATAAATTGTTTGACATTTAAAAACAATTCAGTTTCGCGACGACCCGAATTGGATAAACGTTGTTCGTTTTTATTTGACAATATGTTAGCAGTTTACTTCACAAAGTTTAGTTATGTTTAACTAGAAAATAAAATCTTTAGTCGTATTTAAGTCGATTCTCATAAATAATATGTTTCCCATATGCCCAGACAAAGAGCACCGTTTCAAGTTCACGGTTATCCAACACGTGTAACTGTATATTACGTACATTATCTGTTTATTCTGTGAAACCGAACTCATAAGGTATTGCAAAATATATTGTTTTTAAAGATTACATTTAATATAAATTTTTTTAAAGCTGTATAGCGCAGCACAACTTCTGAATCATTCCGTCTTTGTTCAAGTGAAACATCAATGACAATTTCAGTTTTAGATAATGTTTGTAATCACCTATCACGCGCTGGTTCGAACAAAAACTTGAATACAAAATGTTCATTTGACACTTTGATAATTTTTTTAGACCCTCAACAGAACACGTAACAACTTCCTCATAAACTAATAATACTGAAAAAATTTCACCAGATCACATTTAAGTTAGCTAATATCTAAATATTGGGACATTTCGTGCTCTATCAGTCATAGCTGAATGCCCATTGTAATCAGATATCGCCAAAATTAGGTCGGTATGTGGCTTATGTGCTGTGTGAAATCGCAGACATATAAGGTCTTGATAGTTTAAGGACGTGATTACATAATGTTGCTCTAAATGAAAGGAGCTTGCGTACCTAATGATTATTTATTAATTGATGAAGTATTTGTTTTTCTTATAAAATTTAACTGGAATATAGGTTTCGTCGGTACTCGTGGTCGTAGGCTGACATATGGATGTTGTCTGAATATTAATAGTTACTTGACTGTTCCTCAGTCAAAACTGTGTTCACTTTGACACGATTAGCCCACTGAGTTTCTCGCCGGATCTTCTCAGTGGGTCGCGTTCTCGATCCGAGGGTAGATTCTACGAAACAGTAGGTCCAGTTTTAGCAACACACCCGGTTTGAGCCCCAAGAGCTCACCTACACGCTAGGGTAACACTGATATAGCCTCTCAAGGCTATCAGCATAGGTAGAGAAAAAAATGACGCGATTGCAGTGAATTCAACAAGATTTTTGTTTGTCGATATTATAATAAAGTAACAATTATTTCAGTTCTTTATAATGATTTGCCTAATCCCTAACCGATGTCAACTAAATATGGATTATTAAATATAGATACATATATTTATATATTTGTAACAAACTGCGTCGTGACTAGTTTTTGAGTGGTTCGCAAGTGGTCGCCAACGAACGTTAAAAATTCAGCTGCACCTTTTTTAATTCGTTCGACAAGTTGTCCGACTGGTGCATTGGCAGTGTGTCCCACTTCTTGCACCACACAGCAAAGTTGTTACTCACAGTCGAACAAGAATCGGATATGCGTGGGACATCGCATACTAGTAGGTATGCTAAAAACAATTCAAAAACAAACTCTTTAAAATTGCTAGGTTTTATTTTTTTTATATATTTTCATTTATCGACAATTAAATTAGTGTACTACAAAAATTTTACATATTTTATTGGGCCTTTGCGCAATTTTTCAAACTTTTTACAAAATATTACCTTAATAATTGAGGCCGTCAGCGCAAAAGTGGCCTAAGCTTTCCTGAGCTTACTATAGTAAGTATAGAGACAATGATGTCTGAATTTACTTTTACACTGCCTCATAGGCAAAAACAAAACAGGCAAAAATAATGTTGACAAAGCCATCTGCTATCTATGTGCGAAACTAGGGATAGGCCGGTTTTGCATCAAAATTTATTATGTTTTAAATAAATTGCAATATAGTAGAACCACGAATATGAAAAAATGTAGGAAAGGCCACTTTTGTGCTGACGGGCTCAATTGATATTGACCATGATTGATATAAACATAATTTATACTATAAACTGCGAACTTATCTAGCCGTCTACTGCAATAAAACATATCCGCTAAACCGTACGGATTGTACGTACATGTTAATTGCCTTTATCGCGGAGTTTATGGTTAGTTAATACTTATGTATCAAACTACAGCAAAGGCTCGATAGATCGACAGTCCAAATGTCATTAAAAACTTGATTATCATTTCTTGAGATTGTTGAAAGCGCATTGCAGGTTCTGGTCAAATTTAATTTATTTATTCTTATAAATATACTATAATAGTAGTAATCGTCCCACGTTCAATATCCCCGAGCTAGGATTTTCTACTATATTATAAATGCGACATAGAATAAGACAGAGAACAAACAAGCAAGACTCTGATTACTATATATCTTTCACAAAGATATCGACTACGACCGTGAATTGAGCCCACGCATTGAAACTTTTCAAGTGTCTACATAAGTTTGGAATATTGATGTTACTTTTTTTATGAAATTAATTTTATTGAAACATTGATGATTAACATTATCTTAGACTATAGTATGGCTTAATCTATTTGCCCTGCGAGGAAGTCGAGTTAGTCTTGTGTAACTACAAGATGCTTCGCGATACTGTTGAATGGCAATCCTTCATCGTGATTTCTTTTAGACTTGAGTCACGATCACATTCACTACAAATAACTGGTCCTGCCAAATGCTTGTGGTTTCGTAATTATCCATTTAAATATCAAACAATAATGTAAATCAGCTCTAAGCATTTTACAACCTAAGGCTTAATGTGTACGAGGTCGATATGAGACGAGAAAAAAAACACTCATACGTCAAAACCAAAGATCTCTGACAAGGATATTGACTCCCACAATAAACTGAACGCGGACAGTACAGTTGTATCAATCACTAACCACTATTAGTAAGGCGAAACGATCGTTCACTATATACATTCTAATTGATTCTATTCTAATTGACAATATTTGTTTATATGTGTTTTTATATGTATATATTTATGTATATCTATATATTTATGTATATATATTTATTTAAGTACGAGTGTTTGTATCTATAAATATTATGTATGTTATATATACACATATGTTTAAGTAATATCACCTTCACACTACACCTACCAAGCTTCATCTCTGCACTCCCCTAAGGTAGACTGTTAGAGAATGCCTATGGCATTAAGTCCGCCTTTATACTTTCTAGTATAAGAAGTTATAAAGAAAACAAAAAAAACATTTAAAAAATTATAATAATGTGTGTAGTGTATTCATTTTCAAAACCTGCGCAAATTAATAATTTTACTTTCGCTCATTTAAATTTCCGTCTACAATAGAAGAACTCACACTAATGATAAAACGTTGAAAATAAAAATGAAACTTTCGTTTCTTATCGACGAATCTTATTGATTTACGTTGCGGCATTGAGTACTAAACGAAGTGTGAAGATCGCTAAGAATCTTTATAATAGAATTTTTATTGTGGTTATTTCTTACTTGCGAAATGTTTTTATTCGTTAACTTGGGCCGTCACGGACTACGCCCGCCAAGAAAATTCACTTCCCTGCGATGTTAATGAGTTATTTTTAAGAAACAATTTCAATGGATTTGATGTGAGCATTGCGTCATTCGTATTAAACGGTTGAGACGAGATTGATAAGAATCGACGAGCATGGTGAGTCGTGCTTAGGGAATTTTATCGACTTGATGCATAATGATTACTAGAGAATTTAATTAATGGCTTTTATAACGTATTATAGGTAATGTTATTTTTTTTTTTTTTTTTTATATGCGGGACGAGCTCACGGCCCACCTGGTGTTAAGTGGTTACTGGAGCCCATAGACATTTACAACGTAAATGCGCCACCCACCTTGAGATATAAGTTCTAAGGTCTCAGTATAGTTACAACGGCTGTCCCACCCTTCAAACCGAAACGCATTACAGCTTCACGGCAGAAATAGACAGGGTGGTGGTATCTACCCGTGCGGACTCACAAGAGGTACTACAACCAGTAACATTTGTTAGCACTTTAATGTTATGTTATTAATCGTCCGCAATCTAATAGGTTATGATATCAGTGTACTTCGAGATTTATCCAGACGCTAAAAAATTGCATCCGCCTGTTTCTGTTTACTGAATTTACAGCAAAAACGAGGGTATTCACGAATAACTTGATATAATTGAAACCAACAAATTAAAAGACCAATTTTACGATTTAATTTCGCGTTTAATTGTTTCAACGACTCGCAAAAACTGAAGAACACACGAAAACACGGAAAACACTTTTAGCACTGCAGCACTGCTATTGGAACGAGAGAATCTTGAAGCAATGTCACAAATGAGTTAATTACAAACTAAAAACGTCACTTGTGAATTTCACCTATCGTAGTCACTTTTTGTGTACAGTTAGCAGACACCGTATATAACAAAGTTCTCACATTATTTGCTTGTAAGACTCCGTAATTTTCATGCAATTGTCACGTTTCAGCATGAGAGGCGATAACACGAACGCTATTACGGTTTGATTATCTTATTTCTGAAGTATTTCTTAACATCACATATTTAAAGCTACATAGATTTAAAGTAATTTTGTCAGAGCCTAGTATCTAGTTGATTTTATTTCGAGAACCTAAAAATCGGTTACTATGTACCTACTCCACTTTTTGGGTATTACCGATGATTTTTTACCATAAATAGGGGTAGGTATTTTATATCAGGTGGGTCAAATACTGAATTCTTATTAAAGCAAAGCAAAAAAAGCCTATTAAAGCAAAAAAAAGTATCAATTTGTTTTGTTGGAAGTAACAAATAATTTTGTAAATTGTTTCTGGCCGGATCTTCTCAATGGGCCGCGTTTTCGATCCCATGATAGATTCTGCGAAGCACTGATCTTGCTAGGGCTTGTGTTAGCAACACCCCCCGGTTTGAGTCTCGAGAGCTCACCTACTCGCTAGGTTACTCATCCTCCTTCACCTACTCGCATAGCCTCTCAAGGCTACCAGGTTATGTAGGGAAAAAAAGTAAATTGTTAGCAAGCGATAAACTTGATACATTTTTAGTTGATTTTTTGACGTAGGTAGAAGTTTTCGTGTTTGCATACATAATATGTCCATATGTTATGTAGCTGCCTTGAATATATGTTACGCCACTCAAACTTACTTTGAGGCTTTGAAAAGGTGATAGTGCAGCTGCGCAAACAAACACTTTAACAGTATGAAGTTCAGAGGACAAGCGCGCGCGCTATAATTTTTAATCATAATATAACAGCAAACTATAAATACAAATAAATGTTTTTAATCGTCAGTGCAAAACTAAGTTAGTCAATATGGTGTGGCGGTAGCTATCACAGAACACAAGATATTTGACAGATGGCTGAATCTTGCTTACGACATTTTCAAGATAAGCTTAAATTCAATAAACAGAAACAGGCGGATGCAACTTTTTAGCGTCTGGATAGATCTCGAAGTACACTGATATCATAATCTATTAGATTGCGGCCGATTAATAACATAACATTGAAGTGCTAACAAATGTTACTGGTGGTAAGACCTCTTGTGAGTCCGCACGGGTAAGTACCACCACCCTGTCTATTTCTGCCGTGAAGCAGTAATGCGTTTCAGTTTGAAGGGTGGGGCAGCCGTTGTAACTATACTTGAGACCTTAGCACTTATATCTCAAGATGGGTGGCGCATTTACGTTGTAGATGCCTATGGGCTCCAGTAACCACTTAAAACCAGGTGGGCTGTGAGCTCGTCCACCCATCTAAGCAATCGACTCGGCCTCAGACAGCCTAAGCTATTTAGTAGGCAATATAAAGTTTTTCAGATATATGACAAGTGCAAAATATCGTTTAGGCTATTAGAATGTTGCGAGTTAGTAATAGTTCGAATAGTAATGTGCGGATAGTTCTATTGCTTTGTGAACTACGTTAAAATTTTCACTTACATTTGAAACCGTCCGTTTAACGGCCGTCTGGTGTAGTGGTAAGTGACATGGTCACTACACAAGGGGGTCGCGGGTTCGAATCCCGCCAAGGGAAGATATTTGTATGATAAATATAAATGTCTTTTCCAGGGTTATGGATGTATATTAAATATATGTACATATGTGTATAATAAAAATCTTACATTTATTTCCGTTATCTGGTACCTGTAACACAAGTTCTTTACGAACTTATCACGGGACCAGTTAACGTGGCGTGATTGTTAGTAAATATTAAAAATATTATTATTAAACCAATGTAATAATTGTTCCACTTAGATTTAAAGGGAAATTAATTTTTAAGATTATTATTGTATTTCTTTAATAATATGAGTATGTATCAATATTTTGTGATGGCAAATTTTAATCCCATAGACGATTTTACTTCTGCAAAGCGGTCATTTTTTGCAGATTAAAAACAAGTATATTTTCTCCTGAATTTATAATATACACTACCACATAGACAATATTATACACATTGATTTTGGGTTATATGTACTCAAAACTACGGAAAGATTAGATTAAGTTATTGACCATTGTACCAACGATTATCTTCTAAGCAGAATATATTTTTAGGTACAGTTGGATTCCCTTTTAATTAAGAACAGAAAACGGAAGTGATCAACACGTCTTAAATGGAAATCGTATTAAACATTGCCTTAGAAACGAAACAAGTTCCTATTTTTTTAATAGAGCAAAATGCTATAACTCCGACTATGAGACTATGAGATTGCAAGCATCTATTGATTAAAAGGATATTAAATGAAACAAAAACTCTACGCGTTAAAGAAACTAACTAAAAAGCGAAAATTAAGATATGTCGGTAAAGTATTCGGAGGCGGGAACTAGCTAAATACATAGCTAATTGGTAGTGTTCAAATGGCCACGTTTATTACACACAAATAGAATTAAATTCATTGTTCGTCCCCACCTCTGATACTTAACTCAATGAATTCTGTCAACGACTTTAGGCTGTCGAGCGTATCAAAATATTAGTCACACATACAAACGCTCGAAAAAGATTATGCTTTTTCAACAGTAGGGTAAAAACGGCACGAAAGTCGTAGGAATCATCAGGAAAATGTAGAAAGAAGTTAAGAATCAAGTCGGTTTTTTTATTGCTTAGATGAGTGGACGAGCTCACAGCCCACCTGATGTTAAGTGGTTATTGGAGCCCATGGACATCTACAAAATAATTCGTCACCCACCTTGAGATATAAGTTCTAAGGTCTCAGCATAGTTACAACGGCTTTTTTTTTTTTTTTGTCAGGAGGAAATCGCCGGACTTCCGCCCTCCACTGGGGATGGAGGGCGGGGCATGTCAGAGTCGAACTGACTAAAACCTCCTGTCGCTCAACAACCAACGTCCAAATCTCGCATGAGACAGAACTCATGAAGAGGCAGAGGGGGGAAAGTGAAGCGTTTAGTGCGGAGCACATCTCTCCCATCACCCTCCCCCTCGGGACGCCGGACCGGCGGTCGTCGGCGCCACGACCACCAGCCCTCTCGGTCGGCAGGCTATCCGAAGCCCGCCTAGATGGCGCCGGTTAGAGTGAGCTATCCTACGGAATACCCCGCTGGACCAGAACCAGCGTGAGTCGAGGATAGCCGGCCTTCCATCACCCGGATGCTCTTGCGTAAAACGCGTGCAGAGCAGCTTGCACGTCGTCTTCTTAGGCCCCCTTCGCCGGTCCCCAGACCGACATGTGAGGGGGACCCGAAACACTTAGAGGGCCAGGGCTTGGGCGAGATCCGCCTCCCTGGCCCCCGCTCGACGGCGGCGGGATTGTGCGTCTCTCACGCGCCCCGCCGCCTCCTTCTGCGAGATGGTGCACTCGCAGAAGTCGAGCATCGCCTTCCACGACTCGTCGTCGCCGAACATCGATGCCACAACACTCGGCAACGACAAGTCGTTTCCTGTTTTTGCGACGAGGACACGGCGCCACCCCTCCCATGCGAGGCAGGTAACGAGCGTGTGCTCCGCCGTGTCCAAGTCGCAACCACAATGGTGGCACTCTGCCGTCGGCTCGGCTCCGATCCGGTGCAGGAACTCATCGAAGCAACCATGCCCAGTGAGCACCTGCGTGAGCCGGAAAGTGAGGCGTCCTCTGTCACGATTCACCCAATCCACAAGGACCGGGCGAATCGCCGCGACGGTCCTACGACCGGCCGAAGGATCAGCCAGCCGTCTGGACCATGACTCTAGCATAGTTACAACGGCTGCCCCACCCTTTAAACAGAAACGCATTACTGCTTTACGACAGAAATAGACAGGGTGGTGGTACCTACCTGTGCGGACTCACAAGAGGTCCTACCACCAGTAAATCGGAATTGCAGTAATTACAGTAAGAATAACAATAATTTCTTAAAAATTACATCCAAAATATGTTATAATGAACTTTGTATTAAAACTAAACTTACTAATGCAATTACTTCATTAATACCAAACTCTGCAGTTATAATAAACGGATTTCGCTACGTTTTTTTTATATAAAATTCTGACAGATCCATATTCTGAACATTGTGTAATAAAAATTCCGCTTAAACTGTCATCGGAGTTTTTTGCGGGGAGAAATTGACAAATATCAGAGTTAATATGCTTACCGTGTGGACTTTGGCCGTAACATTGAATCAATGCCTTCCACGAAAGCTTAGTCATCAATTGAATAAAAATGTTAACATCATACGCCTATTTCACTTTAATTATATGTGCGATTTGAACTTTGAAGACATAGCCCACGCTAAGATTTATAAAATACATAATTAATTGTATGTATTGTTTAAAAGGTTGTCACCTTGGGCGATTGTTGTTTCTCTAAACAAATGGCAAGGTATTAAAATTTCTTAACTATTAACCTACTACCTACTAAGTAGGAACTAGAGAAAGAAAATGACAACGGTACTTTACTTGAGTGACTCAGTACGAGTATAGCCAGTCCGTGACTAGTTGGATTTTTTTTATTTTTTTTTATTGCGTAGATGGGTGGACGAGCTCACAGCCCACCTGATGTTAAGTGGTTACTGGAGCCCATAGACATCTACAACGTAGACGCGCCACCCACCTTGAGATACAAGTTCTAAAGTCTCAGTATAGTTACAACGGCTACCCCACCCTTCAAACCGAAACGCATTACTGCTTCACGGCAGAAATAAGCAGGGCGGTGGTACCTATCCGCGCGGACTCACAAGAGGTCCTACCACCAGTAAATAGCCCTAAGGGGGCTGGCTACCTACGATTAGGTAGGGAAAAAAACACAGGATTTTTAAAATCACGAAAAATGTGGCTTTGCTTGATCTTTAGGCTTGTTTTACGTAAATCGTGTGTTCGATCATACTTCGTCCGATTCAGGTGTGACCAACTAAAACTTAAAAAATAAATTCTAAGAAATCTTTTAATTTCTGCTCATGTAATAACACAGCCAGATATTGTTGGCGCTCAGGTAGGTATTTATTATGGTATAATTACTAATTTAAAATTTTCATGTCTAATAGTTCGGATAGTCTCAACGAAATTTGTGCAGACAGATATAAATATATTAGTGGACTTAGAAAAGGGAAGTAGTGCGCAATATTACGTTTGATAAGTTAAATGGAAAATGTAAATAGAGATTGTACGAGATTTAACCTATTCAATGACTCTCAATGCAATATTAACAAGGAAGTGTTTGCTCATACTATCGACAAAACAAAATATTATTTCCATACATATTTTCTTGAATATCGGTGTTTTAATTTGAGTGAAAGTGGTTTTTGTAAATGTCTTAACAAAATTAGCTTTCTATTAGTGTGTCTTGTGTTAAGCGGCACGATTGAAAAGCTTTTAATTTTTTTTACCTTGCTTACAACCGAGAATTGAGTTTCGTATTTTAGGTTGTATAATTATAATAATAATTGAGTTTCGTATTTAACAAAAAAAAAAATACATAACTAGATCTCTTTTTATTGCTTAGATGGGTGGACGAGCTCACAGCCCACCTGGTGTTAAGTGGTTACTGTAGCCCAAAGACATCTACAACGTAAATGCGCTACCCATCTTGAGATATAAGTTCTAAGATCTCAGTATAATTACAGCCGCTGCCCCACCCTTTAAGCGGAAACGCATTACTGCTACACGGCAGAAATAGGAAGGGTGGTGGTACCTACCCGCGTGTACTCACAAGAGGTCCTACCACCAGTAAAATACAATAGCATTTTAATTGAATAAAACAGTATAGTGTAGTAAGTTTGATTGCTCAGAAATTGTTTCCAAGGCGACTAGGAGCACGATTTACACTTCCAAACAAACAGAATTGTGTTTTGGAGCATTTTAATTGTACCGGGTGACCTTTATCTCGGTATGCTCTTAGATGCATTTCGTTTGTTGCCAAGTAAGGAAATACAATGTTGAAAAGCCATACATGTAAGCTTAGAGTGACAGTAAACATTGAGTTATGCGGAAAGGTTTGGTTCGGAGTAACAACATAACTGTGTAAAGATGGATTTAACATTGTGAACAAGTTTACTACATAGTCTCGACTAAAAACATGATTTTCCATTAGGAACTTAGGTTTTCCGTTACCAGTTTCTTATGAAATGTTTACAATAAATTTAAAATGTATGTACGTTTGTTTGATAATTTGCATAATGTACATGAGTATTTTTATCTTATTTGGTAGGTTATTTAAGAGCTTATCTATATCTATATCAATTTTCAGCTAGTCTATATATATAAAAATGAATTGGTGTTCGTTAGTCTCGCTAAAACTCGAGAACGGCTGGACCGATTTGGCTAATTTTGGTCTTGAATGATTTGTGGAAGTCCAGAGAAGGTTTAAAAGGTAAATAATCTATATATATAAAAATGAATTGCTGTTCGTTAGTCTCGCTAAAACTCGAGAACGGCTGGACCGATTTGGCTAATTTTGGTCTTGAATGATTTGTGGAAGTCCAGAGAAGGTTTAAAAGGTAAATAATCTATATATATAAAAATGAATTGCTGTTCGTTAGTCTCGCTAAAACTCGAGAACGGCTAGACCGATTTGGCTAATTTTGGTCTTGAATGATTTGTGGAAGTCCAGAGAAGGTTTAAAAGGTAAATAAAATATGAAAATGCTCTGAATTAAATAAAAAACATTTTTGTTTACTTTGATGTGTCCCCCGTCGGACGTCGTCCTTTGGTTTGCTTTAAATTTATTTTATACAAAAGTTTAGGTCTTTTATTTATCGATTGAGGCACTACGAAGTCTGCCGGGTCAGCTAGTAAGTTATTATATAAATAAAGAACTCGTTTGTGTTTTACAAAGTCAATTGTCTCTTTAATTACTAAACTCATAAACTCTTAAAGGCTTTGTAATGGAATAACTTAACTGAGCCGCGTGGGCAGTTCGCCTTCGAACTGTCACGTAGAAAGTGCGGACCGTGAGACAAAGGTTTTAGATCGATTTGCGTAACAGACAATCTAAAGACGAACCTACTTTCTGGCCTTGTTTGCATTGATAAAACAGTAATCATAACTATTAACTCGTTGACTGACATATAGGTCACCGGTGCCCTACGCGGCGCATGAAGTAACTATGTCGATTTCTTTTTTCGATCTTCTTACTAAGGCACCGGGATATCTAGTAGACTCCGGGAAAGACGAATCCGGAGATACTGAGAATGAATTTATTTCTAAGGGACCTAAGCACTAAAATATTTTTTTATTGCTGTTGTAGGCAGACGAGCATACGGTCCACCTGATGGTGAGTGGTTACCGTTGCCCATGGACTTCAGCAATGCCAGGGTCAGAGGCAAGCCGTTGCCTACCAATATACATTAGCAAACAAAAGAGGGCAAAGTTCCTCAATCCAGGCGCTTAGTAAAAGAAATCGACGTAATTACTTTAGTGCACCGTGTAGGACACCAGTGAAGGCAGTTAAAGGGCTTAAGTGATAAATCAAAAATTACTTTTAAGTTAATCTTTTGTTCGAAGGTAATATTGATGATTGTTGCATCGTTTTACCCAAGCGATGCATCTACTTTTGAGTATTTCCAAATAACAATACATACTTCTTTTATTTAGTATACTTAAAATTAATGATTCAGTTTAAGTAACCAATGCTTATTATAAAAATACAGAAAACGAATTAGATAAAATAAACACCAACGAAGAAACAGAAGAAAAACCTTCCTATGGCACGTTTGCAATGTATACTAGAGGTCCCGCAGTAGTCGAAATTCGACTATAATTAATTGAAATTGTAAGTTTGTACACTATTATGATTGTATTTTATACTTCTATAAACACAAATTTCGCCAAGACTACACTAATAAAAAAATATTAACAAAGACAAACAATATTTAATCTATTCTCAATTTGACCACAGACGTCAAGAACAAAAGTTTGACAATAAATAGTATGCATGCGTGTGTGCGCCAAATACATGGTATGTAGTGTGCGTAATGTTTTCTTTATTGATTTAATGTATATTTTATGCATTATTAAAAAAAAAACTTAGCATTGTCCGCGCAATTTTCGTAAAAAGGGATACAAAGTTTTTGCTTCACGTATTAATATATAGATGTAGAGATATGTATGGAGATATAGCTTAAGGAGGGTTTATGTCAGGCAAGCGGCCAGTCGTAAGACTTATGCCATATCCCTATACAGCATGATTAGAGAATATACTAAGGCAAGAAGAAGAAGAGTTTAAATAATTAATGTTAAACACTACAATAATACTTATCATGAATTGATTCATCTTCAACACCATCTTTATTTCATTATATTAACATCACTTCACTTATGATTATTTAATTGGGCTGACTGATTAGGTAACCCAATTACTAAAGAATAAAATGAACGATTAGGCGACTATTCAATTACTATTTCAAATGGTCATGATTGATCCAAGAGCCATTAACAACGGTGACCTTAAATTAAAATAAAATGTGGCCTAAATGTCAGAGATTGCTTTAAGTCTAACAAGACCTGAATTCTAAGGGGAGTAGGTATAGACGCAATCAGAACGGGATTTGGTTCAGGTTTTTTCTGCGCAAAGTCATTTTAAAATTAATTTAGTTCGTTACTTGTTTATATAAGGATAAATTGCAAGAATTCAATTCATTTAGAAATCAATCAATATGGCGTTTTGCATTTTAATTTTGTAAAATATTGCAAGTTTAAAATTGGCATATAACATTTCTTAAGCTCAGAATTTTAAGATATCTTTTCTGAGCGCATCTACACCTTTTACGTGTAGAATTGGTGCCTACTTTATGGCAGAAATAAGCAAAAAATTCGTTATTGACGGTGGTCTCCATCGACGCAATTTACAGCGTAAATATTTATTTACAATGCTCTTGATTTTAATTAAGTATTCTCCAAGTTATTTCACGTTTCCTACCTCCTGCTAAGTATTTAGGGCAAATGTTTTTAGACGCAAAAATATTTCAATCAGCCAAATAGTTTTTCGTTTTTATTTACAACAGACATTGACTTGAATAACATTGTAAATATCTCAAACTTAGAAACATATTCTAAATATGCGAATTTCCTATGAAATTTTATGATTAACCGAATTAAGATACCGATGTTTATCTATTTTTATGCTGAACAACAAACTAAACTTTCCACATTCTAAGTTCGAATATGTTTTAAATTACTGTGCGTTTTGCCCAACCAGTTCGTCATTTCAATTCAAATTACAAAAAAAACGTGTTTAATTAATTCTAGATAACTAAATAACGTGTTTTACAAAAGTACTAAGTGTAGTTTTGTTTTTAAATAAAAATCATCTTTCGTATCCTTGTGATAAGATCTATTTTTTAACCAAGAGAATGAATCATGCTTGTATGCGTGCCGATTTGTGGGAAATAACGGAACAGACGAGTTGGTGTCTGTCGATCATTGTGATATAGATTGTAAGAAGACTCAAACAATCACTTCTTAAATAAATTACATTTTTTTAAATAATTAAATATCTCTATGCAGTGTTACATTCTTGTTTATTATTTCATATTATTTCTACATGCAAATTATTTAATCGAAGTTTATATAAAGTACATTATCGTAAGAATTAATTTATTTCAAGGTTCTGCTCTACAAATCGTTCATCTAAAGCAAAACGTCATGTTTATCAAGAATATACCCCTCGGCTTATGTAAAAAACATTAAAAGTTGTTCTTTGTACAAAGCTAGAAACTGGTATCTTTTTTTGCGTTACCGATACCGAAAAAAGAGAGACTAGACAAGAACAAGGCTTCAATCACCTTTAAAAAGAAAAACACCGATTAAACGGCGAACCTAAAATCCCTGTGATTCCAAATCGCTAGAAAAGCGACACATCCTCTTTCTTCTTTATATAAAATCGTTGGAGGAACCATTTTCTAAATTTTACGAAATTCACCGTTAAATATTAATAATTTAAGTTGAAATTGATTATTGTCTAAGAATATATGTGAAATGCTTACTAAAAGAAAAAAAGTATGTCGCTTCACTTGTTTCTCGTTGACAAAATTACGGTTACGTTTCGGTCTATTTATGGAAACAGTATGTCAAATTATAATATTTAGTGTGTACGAACGTGATGGAGAAGCACTGGCCTCATAACGAATTCAGGTTGAGAGCCACTAGTTGTTATTAATTTCAATATTGCATGACTAGATGTTTTCAATGTAAAACCAATCAAAATGTACTTTTTACTATGCTTGTATTCTAAACAAATTTATCTTACGAAATTGAGCGTGAAAAATACACACTGAACTTGACATTAATATTGCGTGTTCAATTACTCGATATGGCTTTATGATTATTATTTTTTAATTTATTGGTTTATTTAATGGGCATTTAAACGGTAAGGCCTATTTTATTTGTAACGAAACATATATTGCTATTTTTGGCTAATGAGTTTGTTACGCAAAAACGACAGTGATCTTCTTTCATATTGTGGTTTCAAACAATTCCCAGGCGGAGTGAAGAAAACGTTAAATTAATAACGTTAAAATATATCCAGTTTATTTAATCCGTTGGATGGTCAGGGGACATTGGTCATGTGGCTCGAAGGAAGGTGTGAGAGGCGTCGCGTCGGGTCGATGTCCTGCAACGAACGCTTGTGTCTGTGCTGCATACGTAATGCCCAACACCGCTAAGGGATTGTCCGCTGAGTCTTGGCTTAAACTATGTATTCCTATGTACGCAGTCTTACAATATTTATTGTACTATATTGTTACAAAGACAATGAAAACTCATAGATTTTATGACTCACTTTTCAAGTTTTCAGGATTATTATTGGGATATACATACACGGTAAATTTTTTAATAAATTAATTTTAAGTTACATAAATGTTTTTAGTTTTATTTTCTTGTTACAATACGAAACACGTTTAAGTTTTTTTTGAAAATAATACTCTCATTCGTTTGATGAACAGGTTTATTTGCTCTTTGTCCGAGTGTTTATTATACCTAGTCAGGTCATAAGTATTGTCACACAGTAAAAACTTTTCTTTTAGAATGCTGGCCACAAAAAAGTTTATTGAATTCGAAATTCGGATTGTTCATGAAAATAAAAAAGGAATACTTTTAGAATTTTACTCATTTTTAAACATGGAGTGGACGCTTAAAGAAGACCGTGTTGCAGTTATTGCGTTGCATCGTTGCGGTTACGCGCCAATTCAAATTTTTAGCATACTGAAAAATTTGTGTATAAGCAAAAGATTCGTTTATCGTACCATCAAACGATATAATGAAGACTCTAGTGGTGATGACAGGTCAAGAAGTGGTCGCCCTCGGTCTGTTAGGACTCCAGCAGTGATAAAAGCTGTGAAGGCGCGAATTCAAAGAAATCCCAAACGTAAGCAGAAACTGTTGGCCCTTCAGATGGGGTTAAGCAGAACCACGGTGTTAAGGGTGTTAAATGAAGACTTAGGGCTTCGGGCATATCGAAGAAAAACAGGACATCGTTTGAATGCTCGTCTAATGGACCTGAGACTGAAGAGATGCCGTGCTTTGTTGAAGCGGTACGCGGGAAAAAAATATCGGGAAATTCTTTTTTCGGATGAAAAATTTTTTACCGTAGAAGAGAGCTACAACAAACAAACTGATAAGGTGTACGCACACAGTAGTGAAGAAGCGAGCAACCGTATTCCGCGTGTCCAACGAGGTCATTTTCCATCCTCGCTCATGGTATGGTTGGGAGTTTCTTATTGGGGCTTAACAGAGGTACATTTTTGTGAGAAAGGTGTAAAAACGAATGCAGTTGTGTATCAAAATACAGTCCTGACGAACCTTGTGGAACCTGTTTCTCATACCATGTTCAATAACAGGTACTGGGTATTCCAACAAGATTCGGCGCCAGCTCATAGAGCGAAGAGCACACAAGACTGGCTGGCGGCGCGTGAAATCGACTTCATCCGGCACGAAGACTGGCCCTCCTCCAGTCCAGATTTGAATCCGTTAGATTACAAGATATGGCAACACTTGGAGGAAAAGGCATGCTCAAAGCCTCATCCCAATTTGGAGTCACTTAAGACATCCTTGATTAAGGCAGCCGCCGATATTGACGTGGACCTCGTTCGTGCTGCGATAGACGACTGGCCGCGCAGATTGAAGGCCTGTTTCAAAATCACGGAGGTCATTTTGAATAAAATTTAGTGTCATAAGAATCTATGTTTTGTTAAGTTCATTTTGGTATATGAATGGTTACATAATGAATAAACTGGTTCAATTATTTTACATTAAACATGTGACAGAATTTATGACCTGACTAGGTATATGTTATGTTATAAGTATGTACGTTAGTTTCTGATACCCATAAAACAGGGATTCCTAACTTAGGACCAGATTAACGTGAGTGATTTTTTCCCTGTTATTATTATTATTAGTACAAAATGGCTATCGTATAATGATACGCAATTTACGTTAGAGATTTTTCAAACCACATACATATTATTATTATTATTTACATACTCATTGACACAATACGCATATGTTCTATAGACTAGTTTAGTGTTTTCTTTTCTTTCAAAATACTTTCAAAACGATGTTTTATATGTACCCAACTTTGTGGCGATCAGGGCATCACTACATAGTATAAAACAAAGTTGCTTTCTCTGTCCCTATATCTGTCCCTATGTATGCTTAAATCTTTAAAACTACGCAACGGATTTTGATGCCTTTTTTTTTAATAGGTAGAGTGATTGAAGAGGAAGTTTTGTATGTATAATAACATCCATTAAATAGTGGAAAAATCAATAATAAATTGCAGTTTCCGAAGCGAAGCGAGGGCGGATCGCTAGTGCTGGTATAAATCTCAGAGAACACAGCTGTCCGATACGGTGGTAGATTCTGCGAAGCACTGCTCTTGCTAGGGCCAGTGTTAGCAACACCGCCGGTTTGAGCCTCGTGAGCTCACCTACATGTTAGGGCGAAGCTGACATAGCCTCTCAAGGCTATCAGCATAGGTAGGAAAAAAAAATTCCATTGTCCGGTGAATGCCTTAATCATCTACAAGATGTCCCATCAACAATAAAGAGATACGAAGGGATTAAGAATAGCTGTAACATCTGAATTACGGTTCAGACTGTCGTGCAAGTCCCTGCCCCCTTTTACCCATTCATAACAACTACAAGCTACTTTCTACTAAACAACTACGAAAATTGCAGAAAGCGCTACAAAAGATTGTGCAACGTTCAAAATTAAGCGAACATAAATCACTGTAGAAAACAAAGGTAAGTGCCGCGCCGATTGTGACGAAGAATATAAGTACAGAGGTAAATAAAGATCTTTTCGGCGCGAACAATAACTTTCGAAACCAATTATTACTACGGTCTCAACAAAACCGCGTTTTTCAAATGAACTATAAGTTTAAACTGACCGAGATTATCTAATAACTGATTATTAATTACGATTATTTACTATTCTGTAACCGAGTATAGCGGCAATTCTCTGGGGTTTGCTGTTATCGTTAAAATATAACCTATGGTATGCTATGGATAATGCATTATGTAATGACTAGCTAGAGTAACGCCAGTGATTTTGTGTTTATGGTTTATTTTTACATTTTACTCGTGCCATTAAAAAAACCTAAACCGAACTTAATCTGCAAGATACCAAGACATCTTCTGCTAGTTTAGTACCTTTGAAATTAAAGAATAGAAACCACTTTCATAGGGTAGATACGAGATAACTGAAACATCATTACTATACCTTCGTTTGTTAATAAACTAAGATCGTAGACAAACAAAACACTTACTTTATAATTATGCAGAACTTTAGTAATAATTCAATAATTGCAACAGTTTAACTGTGTAATAGATAGATCGTGGCGAATGTTAAGGTATGATTGCGACAAAATCTAACCGTCATTTCTGTTAAGTACATATTTGTTTAAATTATTATTTAATTCGATTTCAAGCTCAAAGAAAAGTATAATAAGGCTAAAATATTTTATAATATATAAAAGGGCTTTGATATTTTACGATTCCAACAATTCACATTGAAATTTAGCCTACGTCATGGAATCTAATAATAATATGAAATTTTAGTGTATTCTCCATTAAGGAAAGGCTTTCTTAATGTCACCACTGAAGATCTAAAATAAATGAGCAATGGTTGTATGGAGATCCATAATTTTTAAAGTTAGAAACACGAAATTTCATATACCTAACTGCTTTTTTTTAAATGTAATATCCTTTCGAAGACACTGCCGGAAAGCTCGTGTATTCTATGGGTATGTAACAGCAAACGCCACTAACAGACATGTTTTTCTCAAAACCACATCAATATTAGCTTTCAAGTAAAGTAAAATGAATTTTTTAAACATTGGCACAGACCTGAAAACCATTTAGAATAATTTTACGAAAGAATGATCCTCAAGTTCCTTATTTCGAACAGTCGATCTACTGAGCAGAATTCCAGTAGAAGATCTTATCTTTACTGTGGGAAACTTACGTTTCTGATGTTCCTACATAAGGTACTTGGAAGAGTTCGTGCGTATTCGGAATATTATGTACGTCTTTTTTTTTCGTCATTTATAAGTTTATAAGCTTAGTCATTTCTGAAAGTATTCGCAATTTCTGTTTTTTTATTTATTGCTAATACGATTGGACGAGCTCACGGCCCAACTGGTGTTACCCGGTATTATTAAGTGATTACCGGAGCCTATATACATCAACAACATAAATGCCGCCACCCACCTTTGCGTATGAATTCTAAGTCTCCGTTTTTACAGCACATGGTACCCCACACTTCAAACCGAAACGCGTAAGAACTTCACGACAGAAATAGGTAGGGTGGTGATACCCGTGCAGGATCGCAAGACGCCCAATCACCAGTAATTACGCAAACTATAATTTTGCGGGTTTGGTTTTTTATTACACGATGTTATTCCTTCACCGTGGAAGTCAATCATGCACATTTGATTAGTACGTATTTCATCAGAAAAATTGGTGCCTGCCAGCGAGATGTGAATCACTTCGCTAAATACGAACGCACCGGGCGTCTATGTATATTCTATGCCAAAACCTCCCTGAATTACTATCAATTGATGTGTGCTTTCAAAATGCGTGGACGCATAGTTCAAGAGCATGTAAAACGACAATCATATTCCAGATTATTCCATACAAAAACATGTCACCGGTGCTGCGCATCAAGTGATTTTTTATGTTTTGTGGGACCCTTACATGTTATTTTGCCATATGAGCCGAATTACAAAATCTTAGGAATCTCCTACTGGAGATCTTAATTTATTTTGTGATCAATTTAGAATTAAAGTAATCTGGTGTATATGGCTAATATTAAAATTAAACCACTCATTTTGATAGATTGCGATTTTTATTTTCTTAAAAAAAAAAAAAATATTAATCGGAGATTAAATTTAGAATATTTACCTAAGCGCATTAGTAGTACCTAATTAAAACGTATTTAGTCTTCTCTATTGACTTGAACTACCACATTCTTGCCGTCTAACCCTGTGCCTTTAGTTTGCCGTCGTGCGCGGTAATGGGGATTTGAACATTTACTGCCACGGTTTGATGTCAGACTTTGCAAACGTTTACCGTTGCGTAAAGGTGCCGGCGTATCGCTGGGATGATGTTAAGCTTTCGAAACGTTTGGTTATAATCGGAATCTTAACGCACGGCAATTAAGATATGAATGACTTTTAATGGTGCACACATATAGATGCATTTAAAAATCGAATGTCGAAATGAACAGAGAGAGAACGATGAATGAATGATGAGAGAGAACAGTGTTACCAACATTGACGATAGTTTTACATCGTATATTGTTTTAAGACTTAAAATTGCAAAAACCATCTCTATTTAGAATGAAACTCTATAGAATAAATTGAAGAACGTTTTTATACATATTTTACACCTGCATGGCATTAATGATAAAACTTTCTTGCTAATATTAGCAATCTGCAGTGATCCACCATTGGCTTAATGACATATTTTAATTTATCGGTTTATTGATCATACTTAATTAAATTTTATATATTTAATTTTACTTCAAAACGTGAACTCAGAGAATGCAACTCTATTAATAAAAATAAAAATAAACCTAAAACAAATCCTACGCAATCTAGCCATTATCTGCTTCGGCCAATCGCTACACGTAAATAACAACATATACGTAAATGCATAATGCAATGAGCATTCGCTTTAGTAATCGAATTACGTAGCTGATAGTAAATTTTAGAAACGATTTAAACTGCTAACAAAAGTTGATACAACTGGTGTAGCCCACTGAGTTTCTCGCCGGATCTTCTTAGTGGGTCGCGTTTTCGATCCGGTGGTAGATTCTGCGAAGCTCTGCCCTTGCTAGGGCCAGTGTTGGTACCCGGGACCTGGGCGGGCCCCCGATGCGCACTCTGCGTGCCGTGGGTTCCGTCTGTGGGGGAGTTTTGCTGGACTTCCACCGGGCGCGTCCGTAGGTGGCGGATAACGGGCCTCTGGGAGCAGTCATACTCCCAGGGGTATCGCTCCTTCTCTCTCGTTGTGTTATGGCGGGAGAGATTGAGCGACGTGGACCAAAACCAGCAGGCGGGGGTTCTGGGCTCTCTGCGCCCTTCACCTAGTTGAAGGGTGTTTCTTCCGGGGATGCCCGGGCCCCCGACTTCTTCCTTATTATTTTGAGTTTGTTTTTACTGTCTTTTTGTTTTCTTTATATTTTTGATTTAATTTATGTTGAGTTTGTCTGTCCTTATCTTCGTTATTATTTTGTTCTTTGTGTTTTGTTTGTTTACTATCTTCACTCTTGTACTGTTGGTTACATTTTTATGTTAGATTTTGTTATATTTTCCACTTCTTTCTTTCTTTATTCTCACCCAATCCCAAGTTTTGACGCCCAGCAACGGGACGAATGGCTGGTGGGAGACCAGTCTCGAGGGCGTCCTAGGGGACCGCACCCTAGGTAAATAAAAATAAAAAAGCATGAGCATGTCCAGCCTGAAAAAGTTATTACCCCAGGAGGGTACCTCTGCTCTGCGGGAGGAGAATCCCTCCGTGCGGTCGAGAAATCGGCCGCACGCTGCCCCTCGTATTCTGGGGGGGGCACAAGCTGTTCCGGGAAAGAGTCCGAGAAGAACGGGGAGAAAAGGAAGAGGTCCACAAGGGACGAAAGAGAAACGGTGCAAAACGAAGACCGGAGGAGAGAAAGCAGCGTTTGCTCGGAGGACAGCATGGTGGTCAGCTCCTGCTGTTCATCACCAAAGAGAACGACGCGCAAAAGGGCAAAAGGCTCGAAGAACGCAAGCTCCGACAGCAGTACCGAATCGGAGGCGTCTAGGTCAGGATCGTTGGTGTCCAGGACCAGACCATCGAAGAGAGGCCGAGGTCGTCCTCCAACGACCGGCCAATACGTGGGATTGGCGGCGGCGAAGCAGGCATACTTAAAAGCTCAACGTGAAGAGCTGGAGCTTCGCGCTGAACAGGAGGTAGTGAAAAGCGTGCACAACCTGTGTGAGAAGAGGCGCGCAGTACATTTAATATCCGGGAACATAACAGCAGATCCCGCGACTAGGCTCCAGGAGACCGCCCAGATGGCCCTTACCATCGCGGCGAAAGCGCGCAACCCGAAGGGGACGTACATCAAAGCCCTTAAGGAGATGGCCACAACAATAAAGGAGGCCACGGAAGATCTAGCTTCCAGATCGGCCAACGAGGAAACCCTGAGGCTGCAGGCACTCAGCGAGAGACAGGAGGCGGAGATCCTGCAGCTCAGGAAGGAAGTAGAGGACGTAAGAGCGGAAATGGTGCGCCTCGCTCAGACGACAGCGCAGCCCACTCCCGCCCCAACACTGCCAAACGAAGACGACGAGCAACACCTGCAGATAATCATGCGAGCAGTCGGGTCCATGCTGGACGCCCGACTCGCGGGTCTGGAGGCCCGTCTACTCCCAGAGCCTCGCTTGCGACCACCTTTGGCCGCTGACGCAAGAAGGAGGAGCAGAGAGAGCGAAATCGATCCAGACACTGCAGGTCTTGTGTCGGAGGCAACGCCGCCTTATGCGGCTCTGCCCCAGCTTGAGACCAACAAGAAAGTGAAGCCCAAGAAACAGAAGGGCAATAACAAGAAGACGACGCCGTCAGCTCCACCCGAGCCGCGCGCATTCCCTCCGGCCCCCGCTGCCCTTACGGTCAGTTGGGCGACCGTTGCGCGTAGAGGAGCACGGCCGAGAAGGGAAAAGGAGCCAGCACCGACGACCTACGCGGAAGGCCAACGAGACAGAAACCCTGCCCCGCTCAAGCCTAAGAAGAAAGGTAGAAAGAAGAGACTTCGAGCTCCGCGCTCGCAGGCCCTTATTCTGAGGCTGCACCCGGAGGCCATCGAAAAGGGGCTCTCCTACCGGGAAGTGCTCGCCGAGGCGAGGGGTAGCATCGACGCCGGAGCCTTAGGGATCCCCATCGAGAAGGTCCGGTCAGCAATAACCGGAGCCAAAATACTCATAGTGAGCGGCGAGGACCAGATCGCGAAGGCCGACTTGCTGGCCGAGAAGCTCAAGGAGGTTCTCTCTTCCAAGAGAGTAACGGTGACAAGACCGATAGTGACCGCTGCAATCCGCATAAGCGGACTTGACGATTCGCTGACGGAGGAGGAGATATGCACCGAGCTTGCGCGCATCGGCGAATGCTCCGTCGATGCAGTCAAGGCTGGCTCTATCAAGCCCGGATCCGGAGGAATGGGCCAGGTTCTCGTTCGTTGCCCGATAGCAGCGGCGAAGAAAATTGTTACAGTGACGAAGCTGCGCATCGGGTGGAGCGTTGTTCGCGTCCACCTGCTGGAGGCCCGGAGGCTACAATGCTTCCGCTGCCACGCGTTGGGCCATGTGGGTGCGCGGTGCCCGTCGTCGGTCGACCGCAGCCACGACTGCTACCGGTGCGGACAGACCGGCCACGTGGCATCCGGATGCACACTGGCACCGCGATGCGCCGTCTGCGCCTCCGCCGGGAAACCAGCGGACCACACTTCGGGGGGCAAGGCCTGTGCAAGGCCCCCGAGAAAACCGAGGAGAGAGGACGTCGCTGCACCCGCGGCCGCACCCGTTGCTGCAGACCGAAGTCAACTCGGCGAGACGACGACTCCGATGGACGTCCAGCCTCCGTCGGGCACAAGGAAGACCGGGGCTTTATGAAGAACCGGGCATGTCGATGAACCGAGGAGGAAGTCGTGAGGAGGAGGTCGTGGACCTCGGTTCGTAGGCAGTGAAGGCGGAGCGGGTGGTGCGGGCAGAAAGCCCCCACCCGGCTCCTGCAGGGGCCGTCGATTGCTGGGTGCGGGGGCGCCCGGTGCTCGGCACTAAGGTCCTGTGGGGTGGTGGTGCGCTGTCGCTCCGGTGCGCCCCTCACGAGTCGTGGAGATGAGAGGGGGAAGAAGTCCCCGGTGGCAGATCCCGCCCAACGTAACATTGGGGTGGGAGCCGGCGAAGGCGGGCCCATGGCGCGCACATGGCGGTACCTGGGTACCGCCCAGCCGGAGTGGAGGAGCTCGTTGGGGTTTAGTCGGTAGTCGTTAAGCTGGGCGGGTTTGGCGAGAGCTGAACTTAGCCCAGCGCGCCTTCTAAAGGCGTAGTCTCCGTGGACCAATTGGTTGAGGGCGCGGACCTCGGTTCGCGACTTCTTCCTCTTTTTTCCACCGGAGGCGCGGAGTCCGACATAACCCGGTCCGACCCCCGTCGGCAGGGTATCCGTAAAGACTAGGATACCGCATCGACACAAAAAAAAAAAAAAAAAGGGCCAGTGTTGGTAACACTCCGGTTTGAGCCCCGTGAGCTCACCTACACGTCAAAGAGAAGCTGAAATAGCCCCTCAAGTCTATCAGGATAGGTAGGAAAAAAAGCCACTGGCGCTAAGTCATTTTTGCTCACTTCCAGAAATAACTTTATTTTTAACAGAGTTAAAAAATTGAGGTTCTTAATTCGTCTATTTTTTATTTATTTGTAACTAGTCAGGTCATAAGTATTGTCACACAGTAAAAACTTTTCTTTTAGAATGCTGGCCACAAAAAAGTTTATTGAATTCGAATTTCGAATTGTTCATGAAAATAAAAATGTATACTTTTAGAATTTTACTCATTTTTAAATATGGAGTGGACGCTTAAAGAAGACCGTGTTGCAGTTATTGCGTTGCATCGTTGCGGTTACGCGCCAATTCAAATTTTTAACATACTGAAAAATTTGAATATAACCAAAAGATTCCTTTATCGTACCATCAAACGATACAATGAAGACTCTAGTGTAGATGACAGGTCAAGAAGTGGTCGCCCTCTGTCTATTAGGACTCCAGCAGTGATAAAAGCTGTGAAGACGCGAATTCAAAGAAATCCCAAACGTAAGCAGAAACTGTTGGCCCTTCAGATGGGGTTAAGCAGAACCATGGTGAAAAGGGTGTTAAATGAAGACTTAGGACTTCGGGCATATCGAAGAAAAACAGGACATCGTTTGAATGCTCGTCTAATGGACCCTGAGACTGAAGAGATGCCGTGCTTTGTTGAAGCGGTACGCGGGAAAAAAATATCGGGAAATTCTTTTTTCGGATGAAAAAATTTTTACCGTAGAAGAGAGCTACAACAAACAAAATGATGAGGTGTACGCACACAGTAGTGAAGAAGCGAGCAACCGTATTCCGCGTGTCCAACGAGGTTATTTTCCATCCTCGCTCATGGTATGGTTGGGAGTTTCTTATTGGGGCTTAACAGAGGTACATTTTTGTGAGAAAGGTGTAAAAACGAATGCAGTTGTGTATCAAAATACAGTCCTGACGAACCTTGTGTAACCTGTTTCTCATACCATGTTCAATAACAGGCACTGGGTATTCCAACAAGATTCGGCGCCAGCTCATAGAGCGAAGAGCACACAAGACTGGCTGGCGGCGCGTGAAATCGACTTCATCCGGCACGAAGACTGGCCCTCCTCCAGTCCAGATTTGAATCCGTTAGATTACAAGATATGGCAACACTTGGAGGAAAAGGCGTGCTCAAAGCCTCATCCCAATTTGGAGTCACTCAAGACATCCTTGATTAAGGCAGCCGCCGATATTGACATGGACCTCGTTCGTGCTGCGATAGACGACTGGCCGCGCAAATTGAAGGCCTGTATTCAAAATCACGGAGGTCATTTTGAATAAACTTTAGTGTCATAAGAATCTATGTTTTGTTAAGTTCATTTTGGTATATGAATGGTTACATAATGAATAAACTTGTTTCAATTATTTTACATTAAACATGTGACAGAACTTATGACCTGACTAGGTATAATACCAGAGCACTTTTTTCTATGAGAATGAATTACGATAATTCTTCTATTATTTGAAAGCCAGTTGATTCTCGCAAGATCTGACCAGCAGTATTTGAGTAATCCTTATTAATGCATATTTAACTTCTGATTGTATTGCCTTAGTTCTATGAAAAATATTTGGTGATTACAGAAAAACTTATTTTCCAGCTTACGTGCCCAGTCAAGGAAGAACAGCTCGTGCTCCTTGGAACAGCGAATTAAACTGGTCACGTATGCGCCGGGTAATATATGTAGGTAATAGATAGAGCTTTGTTTATCAGCGTGTGTGGTCAATACATGAATATGCGATTGCAGACATTGTAGTTTATTTAAACACACGGTTTATAATGACACATGGTTTTTTGTGCTCATGGAGAGAAGGACTGGTGGTAGGACCTCTTGTGAGGCCGCACGGGTAGGTACCACCACCTTGCCTATTTCTGCCTTGAAGCAGTAATGCGTTTCGGTTTGAAGGACGAGGCAGCCGTTGTAACTATACTGTGACCTTAGAACTTATATCTCAAGGTGGTTGACGCATTTACGTTGTAGATGTCTATGGGCTCCAGTAACCACTGAACACCAGGTGGGCTGTGAGCTCGTCCACCCATCTAAGCAATAAAAAAGGAATATTGTTTTTTTTATTGCTTAATTGTGAGGATTAGCTCACGGTTCACTAGTGTATCGAAAGTGTCCGAGTTTATGAACATCACAACGTGAATGCTGTCGTTCACCTCGAGATGGTGTCAAAGTCTCAGTGGTGCACCTAAAACGCATTACTGCTTCGCTGCTGAATTAGGCAGAATGATTTTCCTATATGAGCAGCTTCGATTAAGGCATTCTATTCGACCGCGTCAACTTCAGCGACGTTTAGGTTAGGCGTTACTTAGTTTATCTATATATACAAATATATATATAAAAATGAATTGCTGTTCGTTAGTCTCGCTAAAACTCGAGAACGGCTGAACCGATTTGGCTAATTTTGGTCTTGAATTATATGTGAAAG
This sequence comes from Bombyx mori, assembly GCF_030269925.1. Classification (NCBI taxonomy): domain Eukaryota; kingdom Metazoa; phylum Arthropoda; class Insecta; order Lepidoptera; family Bombycidae; genus Bombyx; species Bombyx mori. Next base: position 9,680,607 of record NC_085115.1, on the reverse strand, counting down.
TCCAGAGAAGGTTTAAAAGATAGATAAATATGAAAAATGCTCGGAATTAAATAAAAATAACAATTTTGTTTTTCCTTTGATGTGTCTCCCATCGGATGGATTCCTTTTGTTTGTTTTAAGTTTATTTGTTACAAAAGTTTAGGTCTTTTATTTCTCGATTGAGGCACTACAAAGTCTGCCGGGTCAGCTAGTTTGCAATAAAAATTCACAATCAACACGATAAACATAGCGGGGAAGGCAAATTTAAACAAAACCTAGAACTCGAACTCGCAAAAGTTCGCATATATTGTCGCAGTACGAGGTAGTCATTCAATAATGTGCAATAAATTAATCAACACTAATGAAATTAAAAAAAAACATATAAACACATTCCAGTACTTTCTATTTTTAATGGGATTTCCTAACGATTGTGGCACGTTCCTAACGTACGCACAATAATTACAGCAGAAGAAATTATGCAATTTTTTAACACGCTTTTGTTAGTTTGGCATTTATCTACGTATAATTGTTCGCATGTAACAGAATATTTGAACGTAATTTTCACCGACTTCGTGAGGTTCAATTAACTTGAAAATTTGTAAAAGAATCAAGGAACGAACAATACAATATCTATATATTATAATACATGGAGCAAAAACTTTGTACCCCTTTTTACGAAAATTGCACGGATGGAGGAGTATGAAATTTCCCACACTTATAGGGAATATAGAGAGGGAGTGCAGAATACTAATACTTATTTTTAATTATGGCTAAAAATACATTTAATCAATAAAAGAAACATGACACACACTACCATGCATTTGACACAACACACACACAACACGTATATATAGCTATACTCTTCGTTTATTGTCAAACTTTTGTTATTGTTTAAAGTCTGTGGTCAAATTGAGAACAGACTAATATTGTTTGTCTTTATTATTATTTGTCCATAATGTAGTCTTGGCGAAATCTGTGATTATAGGTAGTAAAATAATAATAGTCTTTGACAATAAACTATAATAATAATGTTCAAACATATAATTTCAATTAATTATAGTCGAATTTCGACTACCGGGAGACCACTCGTTTTTATAGCTTCGCACCAAATATCCGGACCTTCGGTCCAGTATCAATATGATAATCAAAAAATTATAATTTGATAGTTCGATTTGCTATTTAAGCGTGTTTTATTAGTTTTTTAACCAACTTAATGCACCTTTAGAATTGAAGTGGCTTTAAGTCCAAAAATGTAATTGAAGATTTATAATTTTTTAGTTTATCGATTTTAATACTGTCAGGTATGCGTTTGATTTAAAATAGACGGAAAGAGTACGTTTGACCTTTTAATTTTATAAATCGATAGAACACATGTTCATAAATCGCTCGAAGTATAAAACTCATTTTCATAATTTTTTTAGTTAATCCACTTCAATTCTATAGGTGTGATTTATTATTGCGTTTCTCTATGAGTGTATTTAGTTCATGTATTAAATATTTTGATCGCATCTTTCGTGTATTATTAGTTCGTAATATGTAGTAAGTATTTCAATCAAAATTAAATACTTGTTTTAAAACGAGTTTTACAGACGCTCGCACAAGTACCGTAAACGAAAAAAAAGGATATAATACTAAAACATCTCTAAGTTTTACCCTTGCGTATCTTGAAATGGCAATACTAATTCTGGTAAATTTCGAGAATTTTGTTACTCAGGTAGAAACCTTTTCTTTCTGCGTAGGTATCAACAAACTTAGTTTTGTAGTGGTTTGAAGTTTTAAACTTCCGTAAAATTCTTAGAATTAAACCTGTTTCATTATAAAAAAATAATTTTAGATAGTGTGCACTAGTGTAGGTAGAGTCAGCGAAAACATTTTGAAATACAAAACAATCGTTTTCTTTTTTCTACCTTAGCTGATATAGCTGACGCTGAAATAGCCTTGAGAGGCTATTTCAGCGTAACCTTAGCTAGTAGGTGAGCTCACAAGGCTCAAACCGGAGTGATGCTAACACTGACCCTAGCAAGAGCAGTGCTTCGCAGAATCTACCACCGGATCGGAAACGCGACCCACTGAGAAGATCCGGCGAGAAACTCAGTGGACTGTGTCTGTGGGTTAATTCGCTGGTCGATCCCTTCGTCGCAAGCGACGGGTTTCACGAGGACGGTGACCGGTACTTGTGGTACCTAAAAGCACCGCTAATGGATCGGGAGGATCCGTAATGACGTGATGAAGCAATCGTGCCATTTACTTGAAGATAAGGGTTGATTTCAATAACGGCGCTGTTCTGCTGGTATAATCGGTGTCGCAGTGGCGCTTACATCTTTCACAGACAGAGGGACATTGGTCATGAAATAATTATATATTTAAGAGACACGCAATTTAAAAAGTACTATGTGTATGTATCTAGGATAATTGTGCTCAAATGTTGTCACAGTTTGAGGGTCTAAGCCCTAAGCCAAACTCTACTAAATAGTAATTGTTGTATAAACTCGGGTGCATCTACAAAATAGACGCACTCCACACATTGTCCGGGTGCTTCCCGTCGCGGGCACGAAACCTGCAGAGCCGGAACAGACGTACTCTCCCTCTTAAGCTAATTATGACTGAATTAAATATTACGTTTATTATCTATTATTACTGAATACTTTTACTGAATAATGTATGATTAACTCTAAAAGATAGATAGATTATAGTACGGATTATAAAAATTTAGACTCCTAAAATCTATGTTCTAAATAGGCAAGGCGAAACAATAAAGTGCCATTCTCTACTCTGCCTGTGAATCGATTTTCTTTTTTTTATCTCTTGAACGAAGATTGAAAACGAACGTAGGTACCTAATTCGTAATGTTTTTTTTTGCTATAAAACGAAAACATACCAAAACAAAAGGGAATATAGCATCTGTACATAAAATAATCTAAAATTTAAAGACTTCGTGATTATCATCAAATTTCGATCATTGGACGATCACTAATAATTATTCATAATGGCTAATTCATTTAAATTGTACATTTAAATAAAAACAACAAAGCAACTCACCAGTGAATAAAAGTTCTTGAGGTAATTTTCTGTCTGCCAGAAAAACAACAGTTCAAAGAGTTCAAACTAGGTAAATACTTTTATTGAAAAACAACTTTCAATACACAGAAATCTTAAAATCTGGTTTATTATACCTGTATGTATGCATCGAGTATAGGCACTTCAGAAGGTTCTGTCTGACCGTCTCCAATGGTACAATTGTAGCACTTAAGTAATGTTTTTTTTATGAAATAAATTGTTGTTCGTTTAGTAACGTTCGTTCGATGTTTCGTATCGTAGGTGCAACCAGTTAGACAAAGCACGAAGTGACTGTTTATCTACATAACTTAGTTAGATTGGAGAACTGGCTGTTCGCCAGGCCACAGTCGCGTGCGACGCGCTTTACGGCCGAAGGCGCACAGATTATGCTGGACTGTTACAGACGCTATAGTGTAAACGCGAACGATGCGCCATCTGTGGAAGGCGGCCATCGGCGTGTGCGCCATGGTACTGCATAGATTACTATAGAACGCAAAGATACTTTGAGGTGAATGAAGTTAGCCCCTCAAAAAAATTTTTTTGAAGTGTAATTTTTTTTTTATAGGTTATGTAGGTATTGAAAGTGTTGGAAAATTATTTCATGTTTTAGCTGGAAAACGACATGGGGAATTATATGCAATACAAAATAATGGGCTTCATCAAATGAATTCGAATGAAACCAAACTGTTTACCATCCAAATTCGATTGTCGGGCAGATAGAAAACGAAAATTCACTCAAAGTGAACCTCGGCCTGCATTTGTGAAACGGCAAAGACTCACTATTATCAAGGAGATTGAAGAGACGACTAAAAATGAGATGTCATATTATTATACCTTTGACATCTTGTAGTCAAGGTAGGTGTAACTGTCAATAATTAGTTACACTCACAGATCTCATAATCAAATAACAATATCAGAAAAAAGGAGAATAGTTAGTTAGTTAGCCAAAATGGGCAAGTGGATCTCAGTTCCTATTACATAAGGTACTAGGAAGTTTGTGATAATGAAAATTTATCACAGTGTAATATCACTTACATAATTTAACAGTGAAGGAAAACATTGTGATGCAACCTGCACACCTACATGTTCTTACGATTATCTTGTATTGCATATAATTCTCCATGTCGTTTTCCAGCTAAAACATGAAATAATTTTCCAATACTTCAATACATAACTTATAAAAAAAATAATGTTATTTTACTAATGTTAGGAATATAATTTCGACTGTGTAAAAAAGTTATTATAATGTATACCTACATTATCTCTTGAAAGATAAATAATGAACATATTTACTTATTTGTTTATATTACCTATGTGAACTCTTCATAACGATAGGTAGGAGGATGGAAAAAATGTATTTGGTCTAACTTTACGCGAATGCACATTATTTTATTATATTTATTTTTTAATTTTTTTAATTAAACTGTATACCAATTAATTGATCCTTCAGGATTTATAATTGTTTTTTTTTCACGATTTAAACCGCGTAGAATGGTTAGGCATTATAGTTGACGCATGCGCAGTACACATAATAATATTATTTTGCATACATTTATTCAACTAATAGAAATAGTTAATTAAACAAAAAATGAGTAATTTCGAAAGAGAACAAACGTATTTTATATAAGAACAATCGAAAATGAATATTTACGAGTCATTAAGGACGAAAAAATATTAAAAATTGCAATCGGGGGGCTAACTTGTAGATATATTTGTAATAATTTTTTTAAAATAAATAAATGCAGGACAAACAATTATTAACAGTCAACAATCAAGAACAAATGATGAACAAACGAATTAATAGAAAATAAGTAGAAAATAAGAAAAAAATTTTTTTTTGAGGGGCTAACTTCAGTCACCTGATACTTTGTGTGTACCTCTATGTTAACCAGTTGTGACTTGTGTTGGTATCTACAATATCAAAATACTTTATGATTTAAAATGCATCCAATGGTCGGGAAATTAATTTGAAAATAAAAATCGGTATTACGATGAGATATTTGAATTTATCCATAAGATCCATTTGATTTGTAAAAGTGGCGGATGAAAGGCGATTGCATGTAGCAGAGATGCGAATGTTGCGATGGATGTGTGGAGAATGGATAGAATACGGAATGAATATGTTAGAGGAAGTCTGAAAGTGGCACCTGTGACAGAGAAGCTGAGAAGTGCGCGTTTGGGATGGTATGGACATGTGATGAGACGAAATGAAAATGAGGTTGGTAAGAATATGTTAACTATGAATGTGGAAGGATATAGAGGAAGAGATAGACCTAAGAAGAAATGGATGGATTGCGTGAAAGACGATATGGGTAAGAGGGGAGTGAGCGAAGAAATAGTCTATGATAGAGGAGTATGAAAGGAAGAAAACATGTTGCGCCGACCCCAGGTAACTGGGAGAAGGGCAGGATAATGATGATGATGATGATCAATTTCATTTGTACTCTTTGGCGGGAATGGGCGAAGCGAAATTGTATGATTTGTGTTGTGTTGTTAAATAATTTAAACGTATAATAAAAGTGGCTTAATTAACTTCTAAAATTTGTAAAAAATTACATGGGTGGAAAAATAATAATAAATAATAAATATTTAATAACAATCACGCCACGTTAACTGGTCCCGTGCTAAGTCCGTAAAGAGCTTGTGTTACAGATACCAGATAACGGAAATAAATGTAAGATATGTACAAGTTCCGAACGACAATATTAGGACCTTCGGTCTACCGAGCAATATCACCCACTCGGTGGTAGATCTTCCCATTTTCTGTCACAATTTTACTGTGACATTATTTGGGATCAATCAATTTCATTCTATCGCACTCCATTTGACTTTTAAAAGATATGCCTTCAGTATTTGATAGCAAAATAAAATATGAGACCGTATGATACCTTTGCCCTTCCTTAGTTGGAAAAATGAAACTAATACTATTACTACTGTCATTTTCTAGACTTTTTAGCGGGAACGCTAGGAGTGAAGTTGTATGATTTGTTTTAATTTGTCTATTTAGTGTTTCTTTAGGTTTAAGTACGTAATAACCTCTGCCTTTCCAGTTGGAAAAATAAAACTACTACTACTGTCATTTTCTATGGAGGGTAGAAGTAAGGAGCACTATCTCAGTGAAGCTAGCGCTATTTCAATGAGTCTTCCAACAATAACTTAGTGTTTATAGGTGGACACTTTTTCAACCTGTCCCTTAAACAAAATGGTGTTCCTTACTTCCACCGTCCATGTTATTTTTATAATATGGATGTTCATTGTGTTTGCTTATTTTCGCAAAAAAATATTTTATTTTGGTGAAAATGACCTGTTTTATTTTAGTTATTGACTCATTAGCGTTGTCATGAAGCAGCAGTGGCCTAGAGCGAATGACCAATCTCGGTTGTTTAGCAGCTAATTCTTCCTTCATGGTTTGCAGTTGCTGACAATAGATATCTGCGGTAATCGTTTGGCCAGATTTTAGAAAGCTGTAGTGAACGACACGAGCGCTAGTCCACCAAACACTCACAAGTAACTTTTTCTGAGTCAATTTTCGTTTAGGGCAGGATTTGGCTGGGTCTCCAGGGTTCAGCCATTGCGACGAGCGCTTCCGATTATCGTACAGTATCCACTTTACATTACAAGTAATGATTCCATTTACAATCCCTTCATTATTGAGTCGGTTGAGCAAAGTAACACAGCAGTCGACGCGTGTTTACAAGTTCGATTCACTCAATTCATGAGGTAAGTGAGGTTGCTTTAAGTGAATTAATACCGTTTTATCACTTACCCCGATGCCTGCAGCTATCTCTGAAGTGCTTTGTGATGGATCCGCTTCCACAATAGCCTTTAATTCTTCATTTTTGTTTTTTGTCTCTGGCGGTTCAAGGGGCTTAGGTCGAAATTTCCAGAACTAAAACGTTGAAACCAAAAACATACCGTGCTTTCTTTTGCAACACCAGCGCCGTACACATCATTAAACCTTCGAGCTGTTTCTGCAGCACTGGTGCCACGGTAGAACTCGTATTCGTAAATATACCGATATTTCATGTTTTCCATTGTGCGGCAATAAGCGACGCCAATGAAAAAAATAATGAGGATAAAACAAATCAATGACTGTTTTCAAAATTCAAATGACCAGCTAAATTAGTTTATAAATTTGAATTTGGAATTCTTAACCAAACAGGAGATATTTCAGATATGTAAGGGCCTAATAGTTGGTTAATTTCAGACGATCGGTTATTTCTATCAAGGCTCTCTATCTATAGAAATTATTTCTCAATAAACGATAACAATTAACAAGCTAACAGTTAACAATGAAATGGTTAGAGCTACTTAGATCATTGTTTCGCAGTTTTTCACGTAAAAAGGTAATTTAGGCATAACTTATTTTTACTTCAGTCAGTTGATGCAATCGCAATATGAACATACGACCACAAATACGCAGACAGCTTTAATAGATTAATAATAAATAAATACTATTTGGGAATATGGATTTTATTAATAATTCAATTCAATTACGTCAAAGAAGTATATACTTATATCTATTGAATTTATAACACTACAAGAAGTGAAGTCGTCATAGCCTAAAGGAAACATGCGCGGTGAATTTGTGTGAAACGAAGTGACTATGTCGGTGTTCGGATCTCGCAGGCAAGTACTAATAAGTTTTCTAATGAAATACATATTTAATAATTGTTACGGATATTTTCCACGGTGAAGCAATAACGTCGTGTAATGAAAATAAAAAAATTATAGTTTGCGTAATTATTACTAGTGTTAGGTCGATTTCTGGTCCGGACGTGTAGGTACCACCACCCTGTCTATTTCAGCAGAAATGCGTTTCGGTTCGAAGGGTTGTCGTTGTACTATAAAACTGACACTTAGAATTACTGTCTCAAGGAGTGTGGCGGTATTTACGTGGTTGATTTCTACGGGCTCCGGTAACGACTTAACACCAGGTGGACTGTGAGCTTGTTCACCCATTTAAGCAATAAACCTTTTAAGTGTGTACATTAAGTATTTGTAATTTTAATTTTTATTTGTCGCAAGACTGCACTGTAGTCCATTCAATGTAATGTTAAACGGTGATCAAGAGTACTGAAAGACATCCAGGCTCTATCCGGCCACTGAGTTTCTCGCCGGATCTTCTCAGTGGGTCGCGTTTCCGATACCGTGGTAGATTCTGCGAAGCACTGCTCTTGCTAGGGCCAGTGTTAGCAACACCTCTAGTTTGAGCCCAGAGAGCTCACCTACACGCTAGGTTTAAACTGAAATAGCCTCTCAAGGCTATCAGCATAGGTAGGAAAAAAAAAACAGGCTACATCCTCATCAAGGCATAGGCCTGATGCTCTAAGCTGGAAACTATATCTAACTGCACATTTACAATTACTAAATAAACAAGTTAGGAGTCCCGATTTATTTCTAATGTCAGGAATCAGGAGGAGTTTCTCTATAGGCTTATCAAGCATACCTTTGATCTTTATTTAAGAATAAATTTTGAAAATTAATGAACAATTTCGTACAAAGTGAACAAGAATCATTAAGCGACTGGTTATCGGAGTTATCGCAGACGAGATTATCCGGTTTTGTCTGGCGTCCGGTCGTTGTACTAATGTATTTTTAAATTTATTTAAAACAATTGTGAAGTATCCTTGTATGTACTTAATATTAGTTGGTTTAGCTTTGTAAATTAAAAGAGATCATTAATAGGTACTTTTAGATACGCATTTTACGATCTATTTTGAATATTATATACTATATAAAGAATGTTACTTTGACTTACTTGTGCCATAAGCATTTAAATACTCCAGAAGAACTATCAAAAATTAAAACAAATTTTAATTTTTGTTGAATTATTAAAAATTACCTATTAACTAATTGATATAGTAGAGTCATGACATTAAATGGTAATAGTCGAAGGAAGTAGCTAACACAATATATATTCTAAAATATCAGCCGGCCTGATTTTCTGGCCAATATTTGATTTCACTTTGATCTAATTTCTACCTAACTTTACATGACCACCCACGCTAGGGCAATCTGGAAATATCATTGAAATCAGTTCAAACTCGAAATCGAATTAGTAAAATATAGATATACCTATATTATCTTGATATCTTACTGTATAATTTAATATGGTATCATAATATACGTCCGCTTTTTTCAGTACAACTAATGAAAAAAAAATTTTTTATTACAATATTAGCTTGACTTTCATATAGTGAATATTTCGTGAACCAATGGATCCAATGGAACTAATTTGTGAACCGGTGTATTTATATCGATTGATGAGGCTGTGCCGAGGTTTAAATTCAGAATTTATTTTATACCTACTCATAATTTTTCAAATATAATTGAGGTGGAAAATAATAAAATACCCATTTCGTTTTTCTTAAGCTGTACCAGTCTGGTAAAGGGAGCAAAATCGTACGGTGCCTACTTATGCTTATAGTTTCCCAGTTTTTTCCATGGTTCATTAGTTTGCTAGTGGTAGGAGCTCTTGTGAGTCCGCACGGGTAGGTACCACGACCCCGCGTATTTCTGTCGTGAAGCAGTAATGCGTTTCGGTTTGAAGGGTGGGGCAGCCGTTGTAACTGTACTTGAGACCTTAGAACTTATATCTCAAGGTGGGTGGCGCATTTACGTTGTAGATGTCTATGGGCTCTCAAAAAAAAGTATTTGTAAATTACCAGCAGTTTATAAAGACACATTTTTAATATTCTCAGAATATCTTAAATGCGAAAATCTGAATTTATTATTAGCCTGATATCATACTGTAAAAGAAATTAAAGAAGAAAATAATGCAACAAAAATCAAAGGCATTCGATATTATTTTTAGATTGTTTTTATTTCTCAATAACATAAAAATGTTATTTTTTTTCACTTTAACACATTTCAAAATGAATTCAGTGGGTACCAACCAGATTGCTAAAACATTCACATAATCTTCTCAAAACTTTTAAACATTCTACAGTACAGTTCAGTTTTGCATGATCACTTGCATCATGGCTCTCGAATATATTTTATTTCTTCTTTCACTTATTTCCAAATGCCGTAACATACATTATTTTTGTACGAGCACATTATCTACTTCACAGCAGTTAATTATAATATCCAACAAAATATAATATAATTATATATAGTAATCATTTCGTTGTTTGAATCGATCATCTTAACAGATTTTTGACATTTTATTTCCATAATGTGATATGCTATAAATTTTGTGATATTCAAAATATACTATATAAAATGAATCGATTAATTTAATTACCTAATAAGGTAGAAAGCGTAAAAGAAGTTGGTAATTTGGTCTTACAAAAATCTTTGCGATGATCAATCCAACAGCAATATTTACTACAATAAATATATCTTAGCTAACTGGAATTGAAGGTCCCTTAAAATTATTTAATTTATTTTCGAAGCTGTGATCAATTATGCATTGTTGCTTCATTTGCGAACCAGCGGTTCTAAAAATTTGTCTAATAGAAATTATTTATCAAAATTTGTTAATTAATTCTGCAATATTTCGAATAATTGACCACGGCTTCTCGTAATAACACTAGGTAATTTTTATTGTTTCTCATAATATTTTGACTAACTCTAAAGAGGCGTCCATATTCATAGCATGAAGTAAAGATGCGCAAATCACCAATTTTTACACAAGTCAGTGAAAGAATCGACAGTTTTACATACTTTAACTCTATTCAATATTCAATAACTGTTTATATAAAAATTCATTAACAATAAATTACCTTCGAAACTTTACAACACCTAAATGAATAAGGTGAAAAATGACTTAATAAATTTTATGGGAACTTAATTCCATTTAGAAATTTTCATTGTTGACAATTTGCGCTGCACATTAAACCTACGTAGTATCAAAATTAATTTACCAATAATTTATTTATAGTTTGCACACTAAATGTCACAGTAATGGAACAAAAACATTTGAAAATATGTGAAACAAGTTTTTGATAACTCAATGCTCATCACAATTTGTTTCAATTCACTACCATTAATAAAATAACTCTGAATATATAATTACATATATTTAGTAGTTCATTATATTAAATAGAGCTTTATTTATACATAGAAGCACTTACTTATTGCTGTTAAGTTTCAAATAAATTTTTAATAAAGAGCAACCAAATTAAGATGAGCATAGATTTAAGGCCTCTGACTAATTATGAATTCACTATTTACGTTTGCAAAGATATAAAACGTATCTGAGTACAGATGAGGATTGAAATGGATTGAGATATTGAAAAATAAAACTTTAGAAAAAAGAAATATTGCCTGAAGCAGTTTGTAACTTTTTTTAAATATTTTGTCAAAAGATTGTTATTGTTTATTTCAAATTGACATTTTCAAATCTTAGATAAAATAATAGTGAACCACAGAGTTACTTATAAATAAAAACAATTATGGTTTACCACAAATAATCTGTACTCCGAATACATGTTCTATATTGTGTCTTGTGTAGTATTTATTTTATGTTTGTACATGATAACCCATGTAGAATTTAAATTTAGTAATACTATACTAAACTGGCCATCATATAAGTATCTGCCATGTTCTCCAATATAATAACTAAGTAATATAATATTCTTAACTAGACTCATATTTACAAATAATACAGTTCATATTAATATGTAGAAATTAAAATATATTTCTATCATTCTTCGATTCACATAACGCAAATAATTTAACAAAGTTCATTTTTGCACTCAGATTTACAATAAAGTTTCCGTAACTTATACGTTACCAATTGTTTATTGATTTCAAACAACTTCATTTAGAATATATCACCCAATAAGCGAGCAGCGTTATACTCTCGAATCTTATCGTATCTTAACATTAAAAATGCAGAATACGCGAAAATTTAAAAGGAATATTTAACAGTAAATGGCAATTGAACATTATAGTTCGCTCGCATCGAATAGGAACTATAAGATTCATAATGCCTCCCATTGGGGTCGCGGCCGTCACCTCCGCTTACCTTATACTATACAAGGAGACGACTGCACCGCGACCCTTGCCTTACCAAAACAACTAGCACAAATAAAATAACCTCTCATTATATACAAACCCGGTAAACTATTCACAACATGTGGTCACAAATCAAATTCTAATTGAATTAAGTTAAATGTTATTGAAGAAGTCGAATGAAAAAATTTGTGTTACACTTTATGCTAGAGTTTAGAATATAAGGAGCTCATTAGCGCCACCGTGCGTGCGGCGGTGCGAGGAACTATACATGCACAACACCGCAGTGTCTATGGCCGTCCGCCTCCAATACTTTACTTAAACAACTAATAAACCCTCCAGCACCAGTGTTTCAACAGCCGGCGCTCTGCTCTGTGACAATGTCGGAAACCGCAACATCTTAACGTTCTACACGCCGGTAACACCTTCAAAAGATGACGGAGATTCTGTTTTTGTTTCTAATTAACGTGGCGGACTTCAACATTGCCACAGACGGAGGTTGAACTAAAATCTAGTATCACAATGTCGGGCTTCGCTGGATCGAAATGCGATTCGGAACGCAGCCGCTAGTTCCCAGGCAACCGTTGAACACCATGCAGCAAATATTCCGTGAACGAATGTAGACGTAATAAAACGAAATTATCGGTGGTAATCGCTTATGCTGAATTAAGTTCGAGACGATCGGAATTACGCGATCGTCTACATTCTACAAATATAAATCGAAACATATAGGAACATAATACTAGTTGATCATTCTAATTTTTAAAAATGCCGTCTACATACTTCAAGAATTGACTTGATGTGGGTACTGATTGATGTTCGTTCGGTAGGGCGTTCACTCGAACAGCGCCAAGAGGTCGTCCGATGAAGGGGCTCGCGGTGGCTGCGATCCCGCCGATGACGACGAAGACGGCGGCGTCGCGAGCAGTTCACCCAGTGCCGGCGCGTCCAAATATGATAACAGCTCCATAGGATCCACACTCGTTTCCGGAAGCAGCTGCAAACAATAATTTGAACATTGAAGTTGATCTCTTTTATATCGTTCCTTCAGTGCTGAGGATCGCGACCACATGTGACGTTCCTTCACAGTGGTCAATCATGGGTGGCATGGACCGCTTGGTACAGACTAACACCAACCGCTTCCCTTACTAGATCTGATCATCTGGCTGGTGTTCTGCCCACGGCACGCTTGCCCTTTTTTATTTTTATTTATCCTACCTATCTGGTAGCCTTGAGAGGCTATTTCATAGCAAGAGCAGTGCTTCCCAGAATCTACCACCAGATCGGAAACGCGACCCACTGAGAAGATTCAGCGAGAAACTCGGTGGGCTGTGTCTATGGGTTAATTCGCTCGTCGAGCCCTTCGTCGCAAGCGACGGGTTCGACGATGACGGCGACCGGTACTTGTGGTACCTAAAAGCACCGTTAATGGATCGGGAGGATCCGTAATGACGTGTTTTGGGCGACGTCGACTGTTTACCATTCGGTCTAAACGCGCTTGCCCTCTATATGACCCGAAATTACGAGCTATTGCTAGCTATTATTGAAGTTGATAATAAACTTGAAAACTGAATACGTATACGTTATATGAACGCAATCGCTTTCAACGTAATCAACTAGCGCGGTTAATTACCTCGCTTCATTAACGAGATTGCTTTTTTATTTGTAGTCACTAAGGATGCGGATAGCCGCTCACTACTACGGGGGCTATAGTCAAAGTACTGATTTACGTTTTGTTACAATGCAAACAGAAACAATTCGAAAATGCCGTATCGGGTATTTGGATTAAGCGACATTCTTACAACTTTACAGGAGAGAGCCATTTAAAGTTTAAAATTTGCAAAATATATATAATAAATAAAAACTTCTTCAGATATTTGAATGGAGTAAACATAATTGAAGTTCAAGTAAAAGCATCGAACTGTTGATACTGATAACAAATAAAACAGACTTTTAATAACAAAGATACATATGGCGTATTAAGCGAAATGTCACTTAAGCCAGATAGTCTTTCACTCCTCGATATATCACTACATAGTATAAAACAAAGTCGCTTTCTCTGACTCTATATCTGTCTGTCCCTATGTATGCTTAAATCTTTAAAACTACGCAACGGATTTTGATGCTTTTTTTTTAATAGATAGAGTGATTAAAGAGGAAGGTTTATATGTATAATAACATCCATTAAATAGTGGAGAAATCAATAATAAAGTACAGTTTCCGAAGCGAAGCGAGGGTGGGTCGCTAGTAATTTAATAAATTTTTTTCAAAAATCAACTTTAAAAATTCCTTGTAAACTTTCAATTTGAATATGGAAAGCGAATTGTTTTGTACAAAAAAACATTTTAAATAAATTAAAAACTACATTGTACAAGTGAACCGATATTGATTTCGCTATAAACAACAGCGATATGATGTTGATAACGCGCTGCGGTGACGTCAATGTGTATTGTGAACTATCTTTAGCAGCGGTTAGTTATTATTATTGAATACAAAAACGAGCATTTTAAATTACAACGAACGAACGATTTTTCTTTTTATGATAGCAAATAATATCTTACAGACTGCGCAGGATTTTCAAGAATCAAATTTACTTATATTTGTTCTTAAAGTGGAAATAAATTTCTTAATTTCAGAACGAATCTCCTTTGAAACAAGGCAATTGAATTATAATTATTTCGAATACATACAAAGAATTTTTACTGTTTACTGGTAGTAGGACCTCTTGTGAGTCCGCACGGGTAGATACACCACCACCCTGCCTATTTCTGCCGTGAAGCAGTAATGCGTTTCGGTTTGAAGGGTGGGGCAGCCGTTGTAACTATACTTGAGACCTTCGAACTTATATGTCAAGGTGGGTGGCGCATTTACGTTGTAGATGTCTATGGGCTTCAGTAGCCACTTAACACCAGGTTGGTTGTAAGCTCGTCCACCTATCTAAGCAATAAAAAAAAGAAAATAAACTAGTAAATGTTCAAGCATCTACATAATCAGTATTTTATCATGTAAAGTATAAAATTTCGGACATGATTTAAACAAGTTGGCATCCAGTGTGCAGTCAGTGGCTTAGGTGTTAATTAACTTGTTACGACCACCACTATCGACGCTCGTTACTGTAGATGTAAATTTGTGTTTCATTTAATTACGACCGCCATTTCAAGGACGTACATAACAGCACGTATTAATACTATTGAATTTATTCACCACAAACATTATTTGCTATTTCAAACCTGAGTAAAAAAATAACAACTTTTTGAACGATTTTAATTTTAATACAAATGTTGTCCAAAGTCTATCCCCATATTCATAAGCTGCCAATAGGATAGTGTGCGTTATCATATAAAAGTAAAAAAATATATATCACATATATTTTTTGACTTTTATAAATTTAAAAATATATATCACATATATTTTTTGACTTTTATAAATTTAAAAATATATATCACATATATTTTTTGACTTTTATATGATAGGTAGGCAGCGGCTTGGCTCTGCCCCTGGTATTGCTGAAGTCCATGGGCAACGGTAACCACTCACCATCAGGTGGGCCGTATGCTCGTCTGCCTACAAGGGTAATAAAAAAAAAAAAAAAGAGTAGGTAAAATGTGTTTCCAAATAATATTACCATAGCTACTAACATTATCGGTATTTATAATACATTTTATCTTCGTGATTGTTTCGTTAGTGTGCGTATGCGAAAACTATTGGGACGATTTTGATTCTAAAAGTAGTTAGCTGAATTATGTGTTTAAAAACGGATGAAAATCTTTTTTTAACAAGAATGAAGGACTATTGAAATCGAAATTTCAATTACAAACAGCCAAGTCAGAAAGTGTTTCAAATTATAAACGAATTGAATTACTTAAGGTACGGACTGGTGTATTTTCTATTTAAGCTTATAATATGATTAGGTGTAAAATTGTTTACTCTTATCCGATTCTGTTTGAAAATTTTAGGTTATAAATAAACGGAAAAACTTTCCTACTCTATCTACTATCTACTATTTCCTAATCACTGATTTATAAGCAACTTTTTAAAGATATGTTAAAGAATAATAAAATCTTCTCAAAAATGCCAATAACAACCGTAGTTAGTAAACAAGGGTTTCAAGTCAATTGAATTAATGACTTTCGAACGCATAGATAACGAACAAACAGGAACATTTATTTTTAATTTAAGTTAGAAATTAACCCCGGTCACCGTCCTCGTCGAACCCGTCGCTTGCGACGAAGGACTCAACGAGTGAATTAACCCATAGACACAGCCCACTGAGTTTCTCGCCGTATCTTCTCAGTGGGTCGCGTTTCCGATCCGGTGGTAGATTCTGCGAAGCACTGCTCTTGCTAGGGCCAGTGTTAGCAACACTCCGGTTTGAGCCCCGTGAATCACCTACACACGTTAGGGTGAAGCTGAAATAGCCTCTCTAGGCTATCAGGATAGGTGGGGGAAAAAAAAAGTAGAAAATAATTCGAAAAATACTCACATTGAGATTATCCGTGCCCTCGCCGTCGATGACAGCCGCGGGGTCAAAGTTGAGGTCGGCTGGAATGTCGACTTCGTTGAGCGAGTGGTGTCCGACAGAGGGCGGGCCCGGCGTGTGCGAGGAGCCGGGCGTGTGCGCGCCCCCGCCCCCGCCCGGGGTGTGCGCCGACCCCGGCGTGTGCGGGGTGTGGGGAGTGTGCGGCATCTGGTAATGTTCAAACTGTTTCATCAATTTAGGATAGTGTCTTTGACTGTATAAATTCTCTGCGATTTAGCAAAGCCATCGAAAAGCAAATAAAGCGACATAATAAAAAACATCGAGAATTGAGAGATCACAGACGAATTCCTTCTACGTCGCATACCCGGACCGAATGGTAAACAGTCGACGTAATTACGACGAGTAAATTAACCCACAGACACAGCCCACTGAGTTTCTCGCCGGTTCTTCTCAGTGGGTCACGTTTCCGATCCGGTGGTAGATTCTGCGAAGCACTGCTCTTGCTACGGCCAGTGTTAGCAACACCCCGGTTTGAGCCCCGTGAGCTCACCTACTAGCTCGGTGAATCTAGAATAGCACCTCGAGGTTACTAGAATGGGTAGGAAAAAAAAACTTGATCGTCTCCACGTTCTGTATGAGGTAAACTGTAACTTTTGTTTTTTCGACTATAATATATGTATATCTCACTCAATATCAATCAAAGTTTCCTAATTAGTTTTTCGTGATCTCAATCTCAACTGTTTTTACGTATGTCGCTGTACTTGTTTACGAGCTCTTACGAGAGACTTGAGCATATCGACGGTTGAAAGGCAAACGTGACTAAGCGACAATAACTGCTTTGTACATACATGATAGGCAATAACCATATTCGATGCGCAATAAAATATATATTTCTAGGTTTATTAAAATAATTTCAATCCTACAGCTAGATTCGTTAAAATAGATTTGTTTTTCAGGTATTCTGTAAAGTTCACGCATTGTCGCTTAGTCACGTTTGCTTTTCAAGCGTCGATATATAATTTGATAATTTAATTTTAATTACCTGTTCGTTTAGGCTCTTCTCCATCGCGTTTAGGGGATCTAATGAATTAACGCTTTCGTTGAGGTGCGACAGAGGTCCGTTGCCGGCGAACTCATTGCTCCCCGGGCCGTTGTTCATTCCGAAGTCGTAGTTCTGACTGTTCGGGCCGGCGTTTCGGTTCTGTGCGCTTTGGTTGTACGAAGAGATCATGGAGCCGCTAGCGATGGTGTTCATGTCGGGCGGCAGGTACGGCGACAGCGCTTGGTTCATGTCCCAGTTGTTCATGGTCGGCATATTCATGGAGCCGGGCGACATTGCTTTGCCTCGTTTGCTGCTGTTATCGCTGTCGTCTTCTTGCTGAAATCAACAGGACCGTTATTCGTCGAATCTAAATTAAAACGGTTTTATTTACGACTAGCCGTATGTACTCGACCGCTTCGCTGGGCATTTAAAATTAACATTATTATTAGGGAGTCCAACACTCATATAAATGTTAGCCTATCCATTAAATACATGTATTTTCGACATAGATACCATATTTCAAGTCAATCGGAAGCATGGTTCAGTAGTTATAACGGAACATCCGCAAAAACCACTGTAGATTTATATATTAAGTATAGATTAGGCATCATCATAATCATTCATCATCATTCTCCTGCCCTTCTCTCAGTCACTTGGGGTCGACGCAACATGTTTTCTCCTTTCATACTCCTCTATCATATACAATTTCTTCGCTCACTCCCCTCATACACATAGCGTCTTTCACGGAATTCATCCATTGCTTTTTAGGTCTACCTCTTCCTCTATATCCTTCCACATTCATAGTTAACACTCTCTTACCAACCTCATTTTCATTTCGTCTCATCACATGTCCATACCATCCCAAACGCGTATTTCTCAACTTTGTCACAGGTGCCACTTTCAGACTTCCTCTAACATATTCATTCCGTATTCTATACAATCTATCTATACTCATTTTATTATGTGTCACAAAAAAATGGTTTGAAGAGTTTGTATATGTGATTCAACCTTATTTTAATAAGGCTGTTGTTAACTCTACTAGGTTGAAAGCTTGTCTGCCCAGCTAAAACAATAAATATGTTTCCTAATTCACAAAATTACCTTTATGCCGGTCGTGTTTTGGCTCTTAGCTGCTTTCCAATTAGCTCCGCTGTCGATGGTCACTTCATCGACATCCGACGTGTTTAGCGTGTTCAATATCCCCCACATGTACTGGTCAACTTCTAGACCTTCTAGCTGGGCTGGTTTGCTGTAACAGAACCGGTCACTTTAGTTTTGTTCAAATTCTTTATATTATGTATGTAATGTCTATGTATATATATGTAAGAAATGTTAGTGTGTTAACTTACTTGCAAACAGGACATCTCCACGAGCCTCGTTCGCAATTCAGCTGTAGATAAGATTCCAGGTCGAAGCACTGTATGTGTTTGCACTCGTGGCCGCGCGCGGGTAGTGTGATCTTCTTGAACGTGATCGGACATTTTAATGATACTTTTAGAGCGGTTTGTTCGACGCTGTCCCTATCAGTTGGAGTGTTCGCATTGTTGCCGACCGCCGGCGCTTGGTTGAAGTTCATTTTGATTTTAGCGATGCAATGGTCCGCGGTCAACAGCCGTTTCCTTAATAAGCCCTGCAACACGCTCCGTACGCTCGGCCGGTGGACTAATTGCAGAACGAATAGATGCGACTGAAAAAGAAAAAGTGTTTTTAATTATTGGAACGAAGTTACTTATGGGACGAAGCGGAGGGGTTACCCTAACCGGGAAAAAACGTCCGTAACGTAAGATTTTTCCTATTTATGTATAGTCTTAGAATGATGGCTATACAGTGTCTAATGTATAGTCTACGTGATGACGGTTATTATTATTATTCATATCAATAGCTGTTTCTTTTTATATTATTATTATATATTTTTTATAAATCATTGTGAATAAAATAAAGTTGGTAGCTTTGTAAAGTAGTTTTTTTTATCAATAAAAAAATCTTAATAAAAAAGGTATATCCGAATAATTATTTTCTTTATACCTCGAATAGAACTTAAAATTTATATTATATTTTTATAATAAGGCACTTCGTTCCTATCCAGTGTCACACGACACCACACGTCTTTTTATTATTATTTTTTGATTCTGTCTTATTGATCGCGTCTCATCGAACACCAGAATTATGGAAATGTTTCAACAGGTGGTACGCGAATAATGAAAAAAGTGTAAACATATTGTGTATTTAATAACATAAACACTTACACAACAACAGGCGGAGACGGTGATCTGTATCGTGTTTCTGCCCGGCTGGCAGACTTCTTTCAGGTACAATGGCTTGTGTGATGTTTTATTTTCCCCTCTATCTATGACTAACGGCGTCGCGTTCACCGATACCTGGACGCTAGCCGGCCAATTCGTGTTCATCTGACGATCTTCATGATGGAAGCATTTTAGCTGCAGCTCAAGGTCGGATCTGGAATAAAAATTATTATATTAAACATCGTTCGAAATGTGAGATGTCTTTAAAATCCTTAGGATTATCGAAAATACTTACCTCCAAATCAACGTTGAGTGCACTGTGGGTTTCAATTGGAAAACATGGTTGCTAACTGCTAAATTGTGTTCTAATCTAAATGGCGGTAATATAATACCATCTCTTACGGGGAATGTTAACCGGAGTTCATCGTCTGTAAACATAACATTATTAAATTAGAAAAACTTACAGTATACAAAATATGAATGCATAACAGTATCAAACTCACTTTGTGCCATGCCCATCGGTGGTTTCAGCTCGTTGAAGTGCGGTTTTACGTCACCGTTTGGACTAATGTAAGGTGGAATACTGCTGGCGGGGGTGAGGGGCGGCGTTGGGTTACCCGGTACCGGACTGTGCTGGTAACTCATGTTGGTTCGCATGGCCACTTCTTGCGCAAACTGTCCGCTATATTGTCCCGCATACTGCGCTGTTGCACTCTGGTGCTGCGGGAATTGACTGGGAACTCCGCCATTGAAATACTGTCCTTGATTGGTATAAGGTGGCGTTGACTGTCTTATGGTTCCCCTCATTGCAGCTCCGAAATTACCGCTGGGGCCTAAAGGCTGCTGAGGGGGGTATTGACTTTGGAAGCCGGGCCGTCCACCGTATCCGGCGGGGTATTGGTTCGGTCCAAAACCAGGCTGGCCACCCATGTACTGGGATTTCCGTTGTCCCATGAGCATCGTTCCAGATGGATATGGCGTGTGTCGCCTTTGGTAATTGGGACCCATTTTTGCTGAAGTACTCATTTGTGTCGGACCCATTTGACCGGGCATCATATTGGCGTGCATTCCCATATTAGCCATCTGCGCCATGGGGTTCATCCCGTTCATACCATTCATGGCTGCGTTGCCCATCTGACCCATTCCGGTCATACCATTCATACCGTTCATGCCATTCATGCCTCCGTTTCCTCCCATTCCCATGCCGGTCATGGCCGGATTATGAGTGCGCTGTTGGCCGTAGCCATTCATCGCACCATACTGAGGATTCCCCATAGTCATGTTGTTCTGCATCTGTAAATAAAATTGTTGCCGTAAATACGTGACTATAACCACGTCCTATTTATCAGTACGTTTTGAGTTACTTCACTTTGTAGTGTATATTGTGGTAGGTAATGTTTCTTTTGTTGTGCGATAATGAACATAATAATGTTATTAAATAGACGATGCTAGTTTTTTTTAACAATTTCTGTAAAAAGGAAAAGACTCTCAATTTGATTGTATTTTTTTGTGTGTGTTACCTTACAACTTTTTTCTAGGAGAACCGATATATTTTGTTAAGCTAATTCTCATGTGGATCCATTAAAATTTTATCAAGTACCGATCATAGGGATATCCTTAATATAAGGATTTAATTGACTTCGACTACATTGATGATATTCCCATTTTACCGAAGTCGATTGTAAAATTTTGTTTGTCACTGTTGAGAGGTTTCGCTGACTATTGAATATTATTTATAGCTTAATTTGCGTTTTTCCGTATTTCGTATTTTTAGAAAT
This sequence comes from Bombyx mori, assembly GCF_030269925.1. Classification (NCBI taxonomy): domain Eukaryota; kingdom Metazoa; phylum Arthropoda; class Insecta; order Lepidoptera; family Bombycidae; genus Bombyx; species Bombyx mori. The sequence continues at coordinate 9,659,064 of NC_085115.1, read as the reverse complement.
TATTCTCAGAGATTGTTTTATGTGTTATGATTCTTCATTCTTCGTATTCTAAAGCATTTAACATAAACACGAAGAGGAACGTTTTTAAATTATCATACCTAGTTTACAGTCGCATAAGTCACATTTTGCAGTGAGATACGATAGTTTCACAATTTCGATTCGACTCTTTGGGCTGGTTGGTTATCGTGGTTTAAGTTGCGGATTTGTGCCGTTACCTGGGAGAAGGGTTGCGAGTCTTGCATCGCGGCCGTCGTGGCCGCGGCTACCATGGCGGCGGTGGCGCCAAACTGGGCGTTTTCGCCGCCACCGCTCATCGCGCCCGTAACGCCGGCGTACCCATAGCTGCTGTAACAAAATATTACATATCTTTAACACGTAACACATTTAAATTACTTATAAATAAACTAGCCGTACTCGACCACTTCGCTGGGCATTTAAAGTTATACATTATTATTATTTACTGTCATTATTATTAGGGAGTCCAACACTCCCGTGAAGCAGTAATGCGTTTCGATTTGAAGGGTGGGGCAGCCGTTGTAACTATACTGAAACCTTAGAACTTATCTCAAGGTGGGTGGCGCATTGACGTTGTAGATGCCTATGGGCTCCAGTAACAACTTAACACCAGGTGGGCTGTGAGCTCGTCCACCTATCCTAGCAATAAATAAAAAAAAAGTTTTGTTTGAGGTAACAAAATGGCATTTTCACAGCATATGAGCTTGTTATCGAAGATATTTGAACGTGTATGTCGCAGCTCACGTCCAAGTTTGCATAGGAATATCCGCTATCTGTAGGCCCTTGACAAGAGAAAACCTCATTGTTTCTAGGTAGGGATAAACAAAATGATAAAACAGCTTAACTTTATAGTTACTTCGTAACGATAGTAAAGTCCCGAGCAGGGTCAGAATCACAGTGTGAATCACAAATTAATTGTCGATAAAGTTTTTAAATTTGCTCTGTGGGCCACATAATATTATAACATTTTTTTTAATTTCGTCGCAACCAGGCAAATACAGTGTGCAAATTAAATGTGAAATCGGTCTAGTTAATTTTACTTCACTCACGATACGAGTAGTTTCTATTGCAAGCGGCCTTGCAGAGTCGAACATTCCACACGTTAACGGTTCGATTATTAATAAACTCAGATTCTATATTCAACCTAAATCCTATCGGCGTAAGATCATTTTTTAATACGTACAGTACTTAATTTTATTATTTTACTAACAATGAGAAAAAAAATCAATATGGACGTATGGTGAAGCGTTGTTACCCCTGTGTTTCTCTCGGGATACGTCTGATTTTTTGTATGGCGCCGGAGTGGGAGACCGATTCATGTGAACCGCTTTTGGGGCGAATTCCCGAGCCTTCCCGGAGCCCTTCCTAATAATGCCTATTCGACAAATGCACGACAAACACTCGCACGGGCTGCCTTTTGTTATGAAGCGTCTCTGTAGTAGTGCAACAATATTGGCTTTCTGTGCAATACGAAATAATATTAATGAATACAAACAGCCGCACACATAGTAGCGAACTGATTAAAACGTAAAAAGAAACTATCCGTTTTTAAATATACAATTTTAACAAAAAAATCGCCAACGTTATGTTTCTTTATTTAAATAGTTTTGTCAATAAGAATTAGTCGTTCAAAGCGGTGGACTTTTCACAGCTTCTACTTAAGTATTCTCGTAAATAGCTTAACAGATACTTAGTAGCGTCGACAACCAATAAACACGCGAGTCAACAGCGCTTGACTAGACATCTATTCATCGAAGCTGCAGATGATTTACAAGGGTCCTTTCTTAGGTAAACTCGCTCCGACCTGCACTTCTTTTTATAGTTTTGTCTGGACCTTTTTTCTTTTTGCCGACCGAAATGTGTGGCCGACAAAAAATCAGTGCGCTCTGTCTGTATCCTGGTGCGCTTTTTGTAAAAGTGGTACCACATCCGAATAATCACTTACGGCCCGTTCAAAATATTTTGGGATCATGAATGCGAGCGTCTCGGGCGTTTCTTTTGAGACAGTTCTCGGAACGTACCTTTTCGAAGTGAGTTTTATATTTTCTCGAGTCATGTCTATTGAAGACAAAACGTCTACAAAGAATACTTTTGGGTTTAGCGAAGCCGATTCGTGCTTTTAACTAAACACGACTAAGCTTTGGATTCGTCGCGTCGTAGTAAAATCAAGAACATATCAATGCAAATACAAAGTAGGTAAGCATCTATTTCGAGAAGCTGGAAGGTGTTTGGCATAGTATTGAGAGATGTGCGAGTAACGCGTAGGTATTTTGATACATTGGCTGCAGTTAATTTTAGATGGTGCGCAGACGTGTCGGATTCCTGTTTAATTGGCAGTCGAAATAATCGTATAATGGATTAAGCTTTTTAAATAAAAATCAGGGCGTTGGAGGTATTGCTTATACGAGGTTTTGTTGTACTCGTGCTCCGTTTGAAGTGTTAAATAAGGCGTTTATTGTGAGTCGTATAGATTACTATCGTAGCAGCGTGAAGCCGTAGCGTGTTCGACCCTCGTTTTTTGACGACAGTTGGTCACCCCCGTCAAAAGGCCACTCCACATTTTGGCTTGTGCGCATATTTCAATAAAACGGTATTAACAAATTCATTTTACTGTGTCCATTTTGATAAATTTTAATCAAAACGTATTAGCCTACTAGTATTTATGATTTTTGTTTTGTGTTTGGTTTTCATTTAAGTAATTAATGGTTACAAAAAGAGCTGAATTAAATTTAATAATAACCTTACTTAATATCACATTTACCAAAACATTCTATTAATATGTCTAATTGTGTTTAAATATCTCTCTCTCTCTCTCTCTGTCTGTCTCTCTTTCACAATAAATCAATTGATGCTGCGACGAGAATGAATCATGTTTAAAGGAGCGGAATTCGGGGTTTACAAACGAAGGCAAACGCTCCGTAGTAAATACTGTACAATGAGTCGGGAAGGGTCGGGCATCGATATGCGGCTAGGGTAAGTGAGCCACGACACAGCATGGGAATATTGTCGCGTAAAGAACTTACAAAACAAAAAAATCTGTTTATATAAACAATGAAAACAATCTAAGCTGTTGAGTCGACACATGCTCACGACTATGTAACAAAGTGGCTTTGTAAAAACAGTACGTTCGAATCTATTGAGCACGTGGTGCAATACTGTCAGTGCATCCGCCTCCAGCCCGCTGTCCGTTTGTTACTGACATTTTTTCCCACGATAACTTACGAGCGGTTTAGATGCAAGCCATTTACTATATTAAACAAAGATGAACGTTACAGACACATTTTGATTTAGAATTCACAAAACAATATTGAAATTTTTGGATTATTGATTTTAAATAACGAATTGGGTGAGTTAGATAATTACAAATTATCAATTAGTGGAATGTGACTTAAATAATTGCTCGAATAACATGTAAAACATTAATTGTTGAGAGACTCTTGGCGGTTAGATATTTCGAATTCTGCCCTTGATTAATAAGTAACTTCCTGTGCCCTGTTCACACAGTCTTTTCGGTCCCCATGTTATTATTATTTGCTTATTGGTTTTGTATAGAGGCAGCCGTCAACAATATGTCGTTTGTAGAGGTGACTACTACAAAACAAAGCCGTTAAGCACGTCAACTTAGCACCTGCTCGTATTTTTTTTACGTATTTGATAGAATATACGAAAAAAAAAACTAAAACTTTAATATAAGATTGTCTACGTGATTATGACAGAAACATTTTGTTCAATGTTTTTTGAATGACATCAGTGTTTTCAGCTTGATTCTATTTGTTTGTGTTTATTATAAACGTTAAAATGCAGTCACCGCGTGCATTCCCAGTTCGTAGTAGTGTGAGTGACTATCGTTGCTGTGTGCGCGACTTGTATTAGTGTGGGTGCGATCTCTCGTTTGTGTGTGTGTAATGCGCGCCCTAAAACATTTGTACGTGTGAATGGGAGAGCACATTTCATTTATAATTGCAGCGATGCGCGGTCGACAATGTCACACTTACTTGGGTAGTTAGTTACCCTTAAATTTTTAGGGTTTCCATTAACAAATTTATCGATTAATTTAGTTTAATTATATTTGAAAGCTCCTAAAATAATTGAAAACTAACGATATTTGTATCTATTACGGAGAATATTTTTCCGGCACACTTTTTAGATTTATGTTAATGGATTATTATTTTTATGAATTTTGAACCGCGATATAAATGCGTCTTATAGGTAAGCGAGTCACGTTTCGGCGTTCGGTTATAATATAAACAAACTTCTTCCGGATAAGATAAAACAATAGTACTTGAAAACATATTAAAAATAATTCTGGGTAACGTTATTTAATCCGGTATTCATTAATTAAGTGACGTTAATATTTTCTTTGAGATAAAGACTAACTTACCCAGGGACGTTAACTCGATATCCAATTGTTCCTTGCAGAGGATTTCTTTTTCCACTATTGGGAGCTGGTGCTCCCGTGTATGTAATGGTTGACCCCACGTACCCTGCCGTGCTATCAGAGTTCGCCGTCCTGTCGTCTCAAAGCACCCCCTGAAATACGATGTAGCGTATTGTATCCCAAAAATAATGACGTTAGAACAAAAATGACAGTTCTCAGGTCAATGGCCGATTTATGGTCTTTTTTTTAAGTTACTGTCAGGTATGCTTCAATTTGCATATGTGTCAGACGCTAGCGTAGAATGACTTGTTATCGCGCATCGAGTAAAATTTCGCTTATGCCATTCACTGTTAAGTGTTTAACTTTTGAACATTAAATAGATATTTTTATATTCACTTTATATTAATTGAAATTAAGACATTAATTTCTAGGAATGCAACATAATTTTTTTGTAACAAGTTTCTCATTGAGATTTTGTTTACTGTTTTTTTTTCTGTTTTCGGGTGTATCGCAATTATTTTAAATATTTATTAAGTTGCTTTGTTTTAAGTCGATGAACGCGTGCGGAATTTATTTAATGATCAGCTGATAGGTATCACATCCCAACGTGTGCCATTTAGCGACAGGTGGTAGATATAAGGGCCAGGTACTTTGTTTTTAATTTACGAGTTTTTTTAAAAAAATATTTATTTAGATTAAATAATTAATTATGTTAAACTTTGGGACTTTGCAAATAAATTTCTTTAAAAAATCACTTTTATTTACTTTTTAAAAATCACTGTCACAGATCCTTGGTGCGCACTAGTTATGCTTATCCATAATCGTTTTCCACTAAAGTAATCCTGAGTTGTGTCACTACACTGTTCCAAAACTTCAAAATCAATTGTCACTTTCACATTAAATAATATCCAAATCCAGGGTACTGAGATCAGAATTTGTCACTGTATTCCAATCATTAAATAAGTTGTCGCGAGCCCGATTTTGAAATCACCGAAACATCATATTATACGTGTTACACGAGTCTCAACACCGACGTCACTGAAGCGACGACGAACGACCGTACGTTCGACCGTCAAAGGTAACACTGGATGATGGCGATGGTGAGTCGGCGACGGTGAGTGAGAGGTTGCGGCGCGGGGCGCTACCACCCCGCGCGACGTTGCCAGCTCGTCGCTATAAGTGGCGTACCCCCGCATCCCCCCGCTCGTAAGTCGTCTCGGCACTCTGCGATCGGCTGCGCTCGGGCGTTACCGTCGTTCTATCGGCGCTCTGCCCCACCCCACTTGCTCGACGTTTTCACGTAACGGTCCTTCGGTCTTCACTCTTCAATCCAGCGCGATACTCTGAATACGATAGTAGTAATGAGCTGTCGTCACTATGATTAGTTCTATCACCGAACCGGAGAGGTTTTGAAAAGTAATGCCCCTTTAGTATGTATTAGAATCAAGTGGCTTTGCATTATTATCTTGAACCGTTGAAGTTTTGTTAATTTAAAACATCCAAGATCACATTATATCGGTTTCAGGTAGTAGGAGCATATTTGTATCGAGTTTTTGCTAAGATTGACGATGGTCGACTAACATGAACGTTGAGGCATAATAATTAGCGACGGTAAACAATGGGCATGTCGTCCTCTGGCCGCTACCTGCGCATGACGATAGAGGACGTGTGACTTGTCCTGCCTTGTCCTTGCCGGGGCGCGATGAAGGTGCACGTTTTTCAAATTATAATCTTTTGTAGTGGATGTCATTATGGGATCTTTTCGTTTGATTAGAAATGAAGACTAAACGAGTTACTCGTTAAAATTTTTACTTTAAATAACTATGCTGGGCCTAAGGCTGCTTCTAAAAATGTGCGTTTACTATTCAGTAAGTTAATTGATTAATGAACCCATAAAATCGGAAGATATTTGGATCCGAATAACTCTGTTATTGGCGGCTTGCTGCGCATAGTTGTTTTAACTGGAAAGTCGGGAAAGCGCACGAACCGATATCGCACGCGCATTATTTGATTATTTCGTCCGCGTTCTGATGCTTTTCTTTATTTAGTTTTATATTGCTTAGACCGATGAATGAGCTCGCGGCTTAATTGGCGCTCAACCGTTACTGGAGGCATCATTACATGAATGTCATGTAGAACGGCTGTCCCATACTTCAAAGCGGACAGCTTCGCGGCAGAAATGGCAGTGTGACAGTATCTACCCGTTTGGGCTCATAAGACGCTACCAGTAGTTATGCAAATTAGAACTTTTGCAGATTTGGTTTTTTCACGCTGTTTTATTCCTTCATAGTGGAAGTCTCGTGAACATATTATGTCAGTTAGTACGTACGTGATTAATTATGTTCTTAACAGTATTAAAAGGTTTTCATTGAGTATATCTGTATAATATAGTAATTATAGTAAAAAGTCGATTAAATTACTTTAATTTCTAAATTTCTGAATGGTCTTTAATTTATTAGACAATATTGGTGCACATAAATATTATCAAAAAGGTTTTCCGTGTATTAAATAAAATTCATCCATCCTATCTATAAATTTTGGTATTAGTTTTATAAGTGTTTTAAATTAACGTTAACAAGGAATTGTAACTACGTAATTGAATTTTTCTCAAACGAAATTCTTTCTCAATCGTTTTACCTTATCGTTGTTAGAAATGCGATTAAAACGTGTCGAGTCTCAATTTTTCCTGTTGTGTTGGAAGTCTTATCAGTGCAGATACAGTTAATGACGACTGTTCGGTTGATAATCATGTCATTACGTACATAAAAGCACGTATACCGCACTTTCGTTCGGTTTAATTTAACATTGTTTTGTGACAATGTAAGTTTCTAATGTTTTTGTGAAGTTGCACGTTAATTGTTTGACCGAGTTGTCTTTTTTTTCTAAAATGAGCGTTCCTTGATGTCTCGTCCAGTAAATCAGATTGAAAGTGTACTTACAGCTGCAAATGCAGACTCAGTTCTATCCGATGATTTGCAAGCGAAGTGAATTATCCCTAAAAAACTTGCATACGTCCAGTCATGACTTATGCAAGTGCTCTCTCACTTGAAACCCCGTCAAATCATACAATCCCGTTTTTGCAGGATATGTAGCCGTTGGAGCACTGTGGTATTACGTAAGGAACGTGGATCTCCACGACGACCTGGACCTTCAGTACATCAGTAGCTACCTACAGTCAGCATCAGTGCGCCATTTCGAAAAAGCGGCAAAGCACGAGACTCCTCTCATGGTGGTCGCCGGCAACTACATTCCCAATCCTGCGCACAGAATCCTAAACATTCGATGTCGCCCTAAACACATTATTTCGGATCCTGCCGATCCACTAACGGTGCTTTTAGGTGCCCCAAGCACCGGTCATTGTTCTCATCGCACCCGTCGCTTGCGACGAAGGGCTCAACGAGTAAATTAACCCACAGACAGCCCACTGAGTTTCACTCCGGATCTTCTCAGTGGGTCGCGTTTCCGATCCGGTGGATTCTGCGAAGCACTGCTCTTGCTAAGTTTAGTGTTAGCAACGTCGTCAGACTTGGGCCCCGCGAACTCACCTAATAATTCTGAGATTCTAGTATAACCCCTCGAGGTTGCTAGAATAAGTAGGAAAAAAAGCAGATAGCTAGCTATTCGATAATAAAAAAAAACTTCATATAAAAAAGCTCTATGAGGCGTGGCGTTCATTCTAGATTTTAATAATAATCTCTTTTCATCGAAATGTATTTCAGTCCCATGAACTCCAGAGCAACAAAATTAAACGGAAATGCGGAATTAATAGGACCTTTGTATTCTAGACTGTTAACTAGGTGCGTACGTGACGTACGATCAGCAGCTCAAGTACTGCAATTGCACTGGCCAATAACAACATCAATATCATACACATATACAGCCTCATCAATATCCTAAGATTATTCGGAGTGGATCTGAGCGGCTCAGAGCTAAATAGCTCACTATATCTTAGCTCTATCGTGAGTTAATCATTTCCTGCATAGCCATCTTCTAGGTGCTTAAAAATTAGCTTAAGTCTTAGTCACTACGTCGTTTTAACTCTATATTCCGTTTGTAAATATGGTATGTATCAAAATTGTAAATACATGCATCCAAGTACTTACACATAACTTGATATTGATTTTGGGCCCCCAAGACTGGTTTCTCATTGTTTCTAATCTAATTCTCTTGTTTAATTGCCACAGGTTAACAATGTTAACGGTTTTTTTTTCGTTGTTCCTTGTGTGTTAACTAGAGAAGATTGTTTATGGCCAGTATTTGATTGGGCATAAAACCACTAGTTTTGGGTATAAAAATATATGATATTCATTCTTTGCTTAAAATCCACTACAATACCCTTTATTACATATTTTTTTAAATAAGAATAGTAGAAATGAAGTATAGTAGAAATAAGAAGGGAACAATTTACTTTTAAATGGAATACATATAATGTTTTTTTATTTTAGATTTTCAGTTACTTTTCAAAGTAGAATACGATTGTCTGTAGATTCTAGCTGTCAAATGTTATTTTACATCTAGGATTATCAAGAAATTTTGGTGAACGACTATTTAAAGTTTTTTTTAAATATCGTTAAATATCTATTATTATTTTGATCACACAATCAATATTAGACAACGCTCGTCGACATTCAATTAAGAATTACAATTTATGTAATTGTAATCGCAGATAAAGGCTTGTATTTACAAATGTTTTAGCAATGTGATAATAAATTGTGTAGAAATGAGGAAACTCACGCGCGCAATATACCATCGATAGAATTGTGGGCAGTGGGTACCTCTCTACGAAGCGATACAGAAATAACTGATGTGCATGTTCGAATATATCTGTTTTTTATGACTTCTGTCTAGGGTTGTGACATAATAATAATTAAAAAAAAAACTATTACTTAGCAAGAGAAATAGTTGAAAAGTTAGTCTAGTATTTATACTTTCTACAGTCGAGATATTTATTCTTATTTATCGATTATTTTTTTGTGAATATAAAAATATTAATTATCGTTAAGAGAGAGTAACGGCTATATCCAATCCGGACTAGAGACAGGTAACGTATTACTGTCTATATATTCTTATATAAAATATGGGTGTCAAACGTCAAAGCTACAGTTGACAGGTAAACCACATGCACTCAACCCTCCTTATGCGCAGCTCGGAGCGACGCGTTGCAAAACCGCCAAGCTGACGATAATAGCTAGATCGTAAAATAAACACAGCGGCCGTGATTTATAACCGTTGTCAACCAATGGAGGAAAAACTGACTTTTTAATTCTCCACTTTCAGCGCTTTGATGATGAGCTATTATTGTTGCCGGTTGGTAGGTACATCCTACGTCTGGTAACCGAATCCGTATACGTGACTTATAAATTGCTTCAGTGATATCTATTTAATTAATTAAGCATAATAAAAGTTTATTGTTTATTTTTACAATCATTATAATCAGTAACATACCGAAACGCGAGGAATTATTTTGATAGCTGCCTTGAAATAAAAAAAAAATCATTACGAATGCGAAATCATCACGCAATACTAAACGTCGAACGTTAATGGAGTGAGTCTAGCGATTTATTAATTGTAAATAACACCACAATAAAAACACTTTCAATTGAAAATTACATTTCAAATTATATTGACATCATAGAGGCATCGTTGTCCACGTTAACCCTCAGACACAGTCCACTGAGTTTCTCGCCGGATCTTCTCAGTGGTTCGCGTTTCCGATCCGGTGGTAGATTCTGAGAAACACGGCTCTTGCTAGGGTTCGTGTTAGCAACGTCGTCAGGTTTGAGCCCCGTGAGCTCACCTACTAGTTAAGGTTCCGCTGATATAGCCTCTCAAGGCTATTAGCTTAGGTAGGAAAAAAAAAGCTGTCCACGGCGATAGACAAGCTGTCTATATTTAAATGACTTAACGTGTAAATCTGAATTGAATACTAGGTCGCTTTTGAGAAAACCTCCTCTCTTATGCGTCTCGTTTGTGTTGACATTCGGCATATATAATCCTTTGCAAAATATACTTACACTATAGACAACCGCTCTGTAGATATTGCGCGTTCACCCGCGTACAGATTATAAACACTGCACGAATTTCAGGCGATATTTTTTATTTTTAAGTAAATGAACGTGATATGTGCGAGAGTATGTGTTTCTGTGGAATCTTATCATCGACCGTGACGCTAACGGTGTGACTAACAAAAATATAGATAATGATACCTATGTTGATAAGGACGAGATACCGATGTTATTGCGATTATGTTGCGTTAATAATTGAAAGGACGTTTCTTTATTCATTAGGCAAGGCTATCCGAATAAATAATCTTCGTATTGAAAACATTTAACGTGATAAAATCAGTAACGTTTGCTTTTAAAAACAGTAATAATTACGTGACCATGATATCTACGATGAAATGCATCTAACTTAACTTTACGGCATGGTTATTGCGTTTGTTAGTGTAGAAATATTTTCTAGAACTTCCTAAACGACTTATGCACACGTTATTAATTTGTCTTAAAATATATGATAACAGCGAATTTACCGTGTATATACACAGTGTATGTACATACTGCGTTGTGGAGTTACTTAATGTATTTACTTACTTCCAGAATTTCTATGATTGGAACAAAGCAAACAACGGTCAATGAACTCCGATCAAACTGCAGAGAGAGAACAATATAAAGATCATAAGTTTTGTAATAGACACGGAATTGAAGTATAGGTAGAACTGTTAGAAGGAACGTAAGTAGCACATAATGCAGTGTGGCAAGTGAGTATGTCGGCATAACGAGCGGTTACATGCCCTCTTGATTAGGGTTGCTACAAAACATAAATCAATACTTTTTGGTAAATTTCTTCGGTTTTCTAGTGTCTTAAATATAATTGATGCTTTCAATATCTTAAAACTATTTTGAAAACTATTCAGTTATCGTCGTCTATGGACCACAAAAAATTGTAAAGTATTCCAAACTGACGTAAATATAATGACAGCTATAAACGCAAAATTAAACCGTAAAGGTGCTTTTAATTATAAGTATTATTAATTTTATACCAAAAGTAACTAATTAGTGTGACACAGTGCTTCAATAAGCATAACTAGGATGGCTATGTAGTTAATGGCATGCATTTAAATCTCAATGTAAGCTGATAAAAAATAATTACTTACATATTATTTATTTATTTATTTATTTATTACACTTCATGTAAAATTTACATTGGCGGACTTAATGCCTAAGGCATTCTCTACCAGTCAACCAAAGGTAGTGCAGAGTAAATAGTGGTAGGTGCAATGAAATTTATATTAGGTAACGAATACATACAAAAAAAGTATATCTACATATATACAAAATCACATATACATATACATATACATACACATACATACATACATACATATATACACACATACATACATATAATAGTTTATACAGTATTAAAAGGAATATATTAATAAATTTCCTTAACAAATAATTTCATCAAGTTCATGAGGATTCCGCTAACTTTTCCAACAGCATTCGCCGAACCCTTAACTTGAACGTGCAGCGGTTAGTAATAGTCCTGATCTCGAGAGGAAGCGCATTCCATAGCAGAACAGATTGCACGACGAAAGAGTTACGAACATAACTAGAACTATGTGTGGGACAACGAATTAATAGGCTATTGAGAGAACGTAGGGCCCGCTCATGGCTGGAGTGAAGATATTGAAAATAGGAAGTTAGATAGGAAGGAGGTTCGGGAGACATAAGTAAGGAATGAAGAGTCGTCAGTGCACGTAAATTACGACGCTGGCGAATCGGTAGAAGTTTGAGCTGAGCACGATAGGAAGATATATGATCATATTTACGAAGATTAAAAATAAATCGAATGCAGTTATTAAGAAGACGATCAAGTTTATTAAGAAGGTCTGCATTCAGGTCAAAATAACACACATCACCATAATCAATTATAGGGAAGATCAAGGCTTGTACTAGCATAGTCTTGGTCGCTGATGGTAAGAAATTCTTGAGGCGATACAGAGCACGAAGAATTCCAGAGGTTCTTTGTCCAACGTAAGATACTTGAGCTTTCCAGTCGAGTGTGGAGTCTATGTAAAGGCCTAGGTTTTTAACCACGGAACTTAGCGGAATTGCTGTACCATTATAGAATATAGGTGGGAGTGACATAGTAGTTAAGCGTTGGATCATACGAGGACTGCCCACAATAATGGCTTGGCATTTCGTTGGATTCACAGTTAAGCCAAACTTAGTTGACCAACTGCATATGTAGTCCAGATCCTTATTTAGCTGGTTTATTGCCTGAGAAATAGACTCCACAGTCGTCTGTCTATAAAGCTGCAAGTCATCAGCATACAGATGATACGCACACTGAAGATTATGTGTTAAGAAATTTATAAAAATAGAAAATAATAATGGAGACAAAATACCGCCCTGGGGCACGCCAGAGTTGACACTACACCAACTTGAAGAGGTGTCATCAATACGAGTACACTGCTGGCGTCCCCGAAGATATGATAAAAAACAATTCCAGTGCTGTAGGAGAGATCATAATATAGGACAAAATAGATAGGAGGATATCGTGATTGACGGCATTGAACGCATTTGAAAAATCAATTAGTACCAGTACTGTGACTTTAGTGTCTTGCATACCTGTCCTAATGTCGCCAACCACTTTAAGGAGAGCGGAAACGGTGGAGTGACCTGGTCGGAAGCCAGACTGGTAAGGGCTCAATAGGTTGTTCCGGAAAATAAACTGCGACAATTGTTTGTGTACGCAGGCCTCGATCACCTTGGATAGAAAGGGAAGAATAGATATGGGCCTGAAGTGATTTGGAAGGGAAGGGTTAGGAATTTTAGGTAAAGGAAGAACATAAGCCTTACGCCACAATGAAGGAAAAGAGCCTGATGATAGGGAAAAATTTGTGATGTGCCATATAGCTGGCAGAAGATGATCCAGGATTGTGACGATCATACGGCGACTTATATTGTCACAACCCACGGCGTTCGATTTTATGGACAGGATAATATTTTTGATCTCATCCACAGCAACCGAAGAAAATTCAAAGGAGTCAACATTAAGTCGAGACAAACCATTCAGGTAGTTCAAGGTGCGACATTTCGTTTGATTATTTAGTGGTGTAGCAGAGGAGAAATGAAAGTTGATGTCATTCAAACTTATCGACGCCTGAAAATCAGAGTGACGCTGTCTGCCAATACCCAGAGTTCCAAGGAATTTCCAAATATCGGCAGGCGAAGCGGAATTTATGTTTTCTAGAATGTGGCGTCGTTTAGCGTTACGTATCATCTGATTGCACCGGTTCCTCGACACTTTAAATTTAGTCCAGTTATCATTACACCGATTCCTCCTAAATTTTCGAAAAGCCCGATCCCGGCGCCTCATAGCCATCCGAATACCTTCAGTCATCCAAGGAGCTGGTGGGCGTTTCAGTTTAATTTTTCTGATAGGCGCATGAGTGTTGTAAAGCCCAAGGACAACCTCACTGAATATGTGAACCTTTTCATCTACCGAGGGTGAAGATATTAGTTGGTCCCAGTCCACTTTAGAAGCGTCTTTGCATAGATTTTCCTTATTCATACGACCAAAACTACGCATGGACAAAACCCTGGGCTGTGGTTTAGGAGGTTTAATCGTATAGGATAAAAAGATGAGGTCGTGATGGGAAAAACCAGGAGCAGGATATTGACCGTGAGTGGGTACAGAGGTAGGAGTGGAGGTCAGCATTAGGTCTAGCCAAGTATCATCGCCATTAATGTTGTGGTGAGTAGCCTGTAGAGGCAAGACATGAAGACCAGTAGACCTAATGATTTCCTGAAGTTTACGGGAACGAGAGGATAAAGGAGCTATGAAGTTGGTGTTGAAATCACCCATGATAATGTGATGTGAATAATCTGACCCTAAAGATTCCAGAATCGGCTCGAGACTGGAGAAGTAGTCGACGTTGGGGGGACAGTATACGACACCGAGAACAATTTTTGCTCCCTTCATAGAAATTTCAAGAAAGATATATTCCACAGGTGTAGAAGAATCAGCAGACGAGCAAGCTATTGTTTTATAAGAAATGTTACTGCGGAGATATATAGCAACGCCGCCCCCTCGGGCATCGATACGATCATTCCGTATTAAAGTAAAGCCATCGAGAGGGTAGATAGCAGAAGGTAAATGAGGCTTAAGCCAACTCTCAGAAATCAAGACAGCATGAACGTTAGTGTTAGTGAAAGTAATGAATAAGTCATTGTAGTGACTTGGTATACTTTGAGCATTAATGTGACATACATTTAAAAGGCAGTCAGATGATTTATCAAACGTCTGCCGTATACAGTCTCCAAGGGAATCGGGAAGTGAACAATAACTATCGTTATCAGATGACAGCATAGAATCATTAGCAGAAAGAAACGAATCATCAATACATTCCATTGTATACAAATTAAATCTAACAGAATAATATAACTATAACTATACTATTATAATAAAATAAATAAATAAATATATAAAATAAACTAAAATAAATATAACTATACTACCATAAAATAAAAATAAAGATTAAGTTTAAAAGTAATGCACGCGCAATGTCTCTGCACCACCCGCCAGCTGAAATACACAGGATGATGATACAAAACAAAAAAAATATTACAATACCTTATAAAACAGAAACAGAAAATAAAGAATATTAATAACGAAAAACATAATAAAGGCCATAATTTACAATAAAAAAAAACCAATTAATTAGAATAATGAAGAACAAATCTCCACAACAATATTCTGATTAAAACTTCAAAAAAGTAAACTACAAGGCAAATTTTATCTGTGAACGCAGTCAATTAAAACAGTCTGTCAAGTGTCAAATTTACAGAATTAATTATTTTAACAAGACTACCCACAAACACATTAACATTTGCCAATGACAATATTATACTCCGTGATGCCACTAATCTACCCACGAAACATATCAACATCAACATCAACAATACGTGAATAAAAGTAAAAGTGAAAAATAATAAATCCAATGATAAACATTTAAATCATCAAATCATAAATTGTGAAATGAAAATAATGATATACATACGTTGTGAAGTCATAAGACTAAATATATTAGTGAAAGTCGAATAATCTTAAGTAATTAAAGTGAAAAAAAAAAACAAAAACACAAACACAGGCCACTAGGTCTTCCGCAATTTCGAGTTCACAGTGATAGCCGGTGCCGCCTTAGAGACGCTGCCCTTAGCTGATGTTGGCTTACCATCCACAATAGGATATTTAACTGCGAGGTCGCTAAACTCATCCATAGTGGTCAATCTGTGACGATTTCCATCCGCAGTCTTGATAATAATGACCCCGTCTTGCGTCCAACATTGACGCACACCAAAATACTGACGGCTCTTGCCGAACACCGCCTGTCGAGATTTTGTAAGGAATTCCTTGATGGACACAGGAGAACCTTTAAGTTTGGACTTCGTCCTCCAAATCGACATCCGTGTATCTAAGCATTTCAATCTGACCAGGATTGGGCGGTGATGATCCTTATTAGTAGCTCCTATACGGTGACACACATTGAAGTCAGCAGCAGAGGTATTCAGAAGCATTTTTTTATGCAAAATATCCAAGATGGCAGCGGTGCAGTCTTCGTTTTGAACTTCAGGGACTCCCAGAAAGATGAGGTTTTTTCGACGATGTCTGGTCTCGATCGCATCAACCAGTCGAGTGCACTCACCAATCTGCTGTCGAAGAAGTTTCAACATAGAGAATATAAGTTCCCGGAATGTTCGGAATTCCTCCGCAACCTTGGAGACTGTATCCTTCGCAGGCCCTCCAGCATGAAGCTGTGCCTCAAGATCGGCCATTCTTTTCGTGAAGCACTCTTCCAGGTTTCTTTGAGCAACCTCAATCGCAGATAATTGCGACATAGTTATGTTTCTGTTTCAAGGGGTGCTGGCAGGTGGTATTTTTATTGGCTTAAATCATGTAAATATTGCCAAAATGCATATATATACTTAATGACACACAAAAGGATCACAAAATCTTTATAATGTAAATAAAATGAATTAATTTTAATTTTCAAACTTAAAGCACTTGTTTCACTTTTGACACCTACCCCCAAAGATTATTATCGATATCGATATATTATCGATATATTATATTATCTTATCTTATCGATATATTATCGATAAGATCTACATAATTTATATTAACGTTTCGGCTGATAAAAATTTAACCGGCTATTAATCAGAAGACATGGGAACAGCCCGAATCTCCGTAAACTAGTTCGGTAATTCCCCATTATTCGATTTTTCTATTTTCCCTACCTGTTCTCAGGTATCCTAAGGGACTATTCCAGCTACACCCTAACGGGTAGGCAAACTCATTGGCTCAACCTGAGAGAATTTGGTAACACTAGCCCTAGCAAGAGCGGTGCTTCGCAGAATCTACCACCCAATCTGGAAACGCGACCCACTGAGAAGATCCGCAGAGAAACTCAGTGGGATGTGTCTGTGGGTTAGTTCTATTGTCTATCGACGATTATTACAAAGACGTTATGTCTATGGGATAAGGTAATCGGTCAACACCTTACGGGTCGTTGAGTTATTATAGCTGAATATACTATTTAAAACTGTTTGGATTTTGTATTATTGAGATTAGGATCATAGATACGGATTTTTTTTCAAATGAGCACACGGCCCTCGTGGTATTAAAATATTTCCAAAGTGATTATAACGCGGTCCATCTTGAGAAATGAGCTTGAAATCTCAAGTTCATTGTATACCTGTCCCACCCTTCAAACCGGATAAAGCGCAGAATACTTGTAGAGTGCAGAACAAACTTCGTGATGGTGACCCTATGATTACACAAACTGGTCCCACGCTTTGGTCGGGAAATTGTCGCTGATCGCGCGTGCCGGCAGACTCGTTTCCTTCAGTGCTCCTTACATTAATATCATATTATATACATTGTTATCAAAATATCCCTTTACATTTGTTGCATAGGTTAACTCAATTGAAAAATATTACAAATCACGTTAATCTTATGAGTTAAGTCGTCAATTAGAGACTACGTACGTGACGTTTAGACAGAGATAGGTAGTGTCTGATAGAGATAACGCTCGAAGCCGAAATTAGCCGATTACCTCTTTCTAAATATTGATGTGCAATATTTATAGGCGGGTACTGTAGTAGCTGTTATTTTGAATTTATGATTAAAAAAAAAACTATTGCTTAGATGGATGGACGAGCTCACAGCCCACCTGGTGTTAAGTGGTTACTGCAGCCCATAGACATCTACAACGCATATGCGCCACCCACCCTGAGATATAAGTTATAAGTTGTAACGTCTCAAGTATAGTAACAACGGCTGCCCCACCCTTCAAACCGAAACGCATTACTGCTTCACGGTAGAAATAGGCAGGGCGGTGGTACCTACCCGCGCGGACTCACAAGTGGTCCTACCACCAGTATTTTTTTTTTATAAAATAAATAAATTGACAAAGTACATTAACTGTCGTCTAAATGAACATCCCTTTATCATTCACCTATGTCTTGATTTATAGCTATGCGATTGTTCAGCGTCTGGCGCATCTCGTGGCTATGTTTACTATTTGTGATCGGCGGATGATTTCCATTCTTCGCGCTTGATATCACGCCTACAACTATGAGAAAGTCGCACTTGTCGTCATACATGCCTATTGAATGTTTCTCGCATTTTCTATTTGTTGGACCATGGCATATCTTGCTTCAGAACGTCCATTTTTAATTGTTTTCATTTGTTTTTTTTTTTCTATTAACTAAGCTAGGCTCATAAATAAAGCTGTAGCACCGCTGTTTTCAATTTTTATATTCTTGAAGTTAATAACATGTCTGTTTATATAATCAAAATAATCAATACCTAATCCATCGTCGCCGGTATTTAAATAAGACACGTATACGTGTAATTATGCAAATCGTTCAATCGATCGATACGTTTAATAACTTAATTGGGACAATTAAAATATTATTGGAGCCACATTCACGAAAACCGTACAAAGATAACGTTACGATTCGAACGGTTGGCCAGTAATTTAAAAGGAATTTATTGAGTGCGGACGTTTTAATTACCGGGCAGTGCAGCGAAGGTAATGAACAATGATGCGCGTGAGACGGTAAGTGTTTTACTAAAATAAAGGCATACGGAACGGGCACAATGACTCAGATGGAATTCAGCTGTGCCCGCCATACTCAGCTTCGTCGGAATCAGAAATACAATCCTAATTATAATCGCACGCATCCGTCGAGCACCTCAATCGTTCGTTGATGCCACAAACTGCGTGTCGTTAAGAAGGATTGTCTAGTGGTAATTGGTTGAAACAGTTTTTTTAGTTTGTTGTATAAAGCGAAACTAGACGATTTTTGTTTAATAACGCCATCTTATTGTGCCTTTAAAGCGGTTAGTTGCCCTCAATTAAGAAAAATAGTATTATTATTCGCCAATAGATGTCGGGAAGAGTTGATTATTGAAAACACGAATAAAACAACATTTTCTGAAAATAAATCGTAGCTAGATCGATTTATCGCCCCCGAAATCCCCTGTATACTAAATTTTATGAAAATCGTTGGAGCCGTTTCCGAGATTCAGATTATATACATATATATTAATGTACAAGAATTGCTCGTTTAAAGGTATAAGATATAATTGATCGGTTTATTTATTTTATATGCTAAATAGTAAGTGACTAGGCTTTTGTTTGGAGCGGATATATTGCGAGTTTGTGGGTTTAACACGAAATGATCCCCCCACTTTGGGGGGACTTGTCGACAGCTACCCGAGCGCCCTCAAGGGAGCCCTAAAATCTCTAGGGAAGCTGCTTGTGAATGATTTTAAAAGTTGAGAAAGGCCGAGTTAACAAATACGATTTATATGCTTTAGCAGTTAGCCCTTGAACTAGTAGCGTCCAACAGCTTCAAGACTGGATTAGGTGAAACCATCCATCAGGACGTACGTGACGACGGCTGCTGCTTGAGCCGGGTAAAGGTTGTGCTTAATGGTCGCCATTATAAGGGAGCTATAGTTTCCAATGTTGTTATGAATTAGGGCTCTCTGTATACTTAGACATAGATTCGAGATCTAGATCGTCGTAAAATGATTCTTCAACGATTAACCTGAGGAAGTGAATTAGAAGAGTCGACAGAAGTCGAAATTGACGCGGGCCGCGTGAGCAAAAACCGCAATCGCGGGTCATGATCTGGTTATCTGGTATACAAGTTTTGTACAGTGTCGTCTAATTACGAAGAGACTGTTTACTTCTTTTGCAGTATCACCAACTAGAATCAGGTTTAGTTTAATGGAAGAATTATAAATTAGAAGAGATCGAGCGATTTCACAAATAATTTTAAGTAAAACTTTTTGTAATACCATTCAAATTCCATATTATTACGTTTTATTTTAAATTTAAAATTTGAATGAATTTATTTTGTGGTTACCTTAATGATCGTGCGATGACGTCATGCATAGATTTGTCTGCTTTCGAGAACAAAAAACAAATTATGATGTTGTGTAATCGATTTAAAACTTTGCCACTGTGCCTTACAGTGTGGTCACCCATAGTTGTTTAATTAAACAGCACAGTGAGCCTTCCATATAATTTTGTCCAGTAATTCTAGCACCTCATCTGCATACTACTGTATGCGCTCATCTTTGTGGATTGTGTGCTACCAATGTTTAGAATTTATTTTCGTAATACACGTCTTCGTAAAGTTCAAATGTACTCGCCTTCAAGTAGCTCGCGGTAATTTTAATTTGCCTGACTAGAGTGTGGCAAATCTAGTTAAGCTAATAATGTATGTGCAGTTGCATAGTAATTGCGAAATATGTCAAGAAATCTGTTTACTCCTACGCTAAAACTATAATATTGGAATTAATTATAATCCGTGAAGACGTCAGCTTGCAGATTCCATGAAAGGAAACTAATCTATTCGTAACTAAAGGCCGGTAATGGAAGTGATCGAGTTCCGCTGTTACATAACGAGAAACTAGTACAAACGGAACTTTACCCATTTTTTTTTTCATCGGATAAAACTGCAGCATTCCAACGCATTTCTTTTCATGAAAAGCAATATAGTTCATTTTACACAAATAATTAGGTACGTTATCTGATCGATTCCTGATTGTCAAAATCGAGATTCTACCAATTGACGTTTACGTAGTTATAAATACACGGCATGTATTAGCTGTGGAGAGTGGTTCATAATAACATATGTGTACATAGGAGCATTGCCGCATTGCGGTGACTCGGCCATATGTCGACATATCACTTCTGCCCTTTACTGGACAGAGCACACTCGAATACCTCACAGAATTAACCGTTCGCAAGCTCGTAATAAATATTATTAGACTTATTTAGTTTTCTCTGAATTTTATTTTCTATAATTAATTAGCTACTCGACGTAACGACTGAGCGAGTGCGCGAGTGCGTTTACACTTAATTAATACCCAACATTAAATGCCTGAATGTGGTCAAACTATTCACATTTCAAAAGAAAATGTGCGGGCTATATTTTCTGTATTTCTGAACTAGTGCTAGAGTTGTTACCTTAGAGGTTTAGTCATTGTCATAATGTAAATAAGGTAGCCGTTATCAAGGACGGGCTTCCGGGTTAGTTGAGTTCACGTGCATACACAATGATCCTGTGTATTCACGACTCCAAACATAATGTAAACGTATATTGAAACGAGCCTGTTTTAGTTGTTTTAATGTTTTTTTATTTTATTTTGAACTCGTCGAGACGCCATGTATCGGGTTTGTAATACATTAGTCGAGCGTTGATTTACACGGCTGCGTATCGTGGGCGCGTCTATTCATAGTACTAATGTACTAAATATAGTACCGATTCCCTATTATTTCTCGGGACTGAGTCAGTGTGAGTTCCGCTTTTGAATTTCTTTTCACTTATCACGTTTTTCTTTTGAAGCATATATGTAAAGTTGAGAAAAATTTAAATATTTTATTCACGATGATTGAACATATTGTTTGATATCAACAAATTTAAATGCCCATTAAAACACTAAAATAAAATTTTTCAACTTAACCTTAGGTACTACTTTAAGCCTTGAAATCAATAAAATAGTAAAAATATATTATTATATGAACACTGAAAAATTAGCATACCGTAGAACAATAAGAAATTGTGATTGATTATCGCGGATTTTAAGTTTTTTAAGGAGTCTTATATTTTAGGGTCAGACGGAAGACAGAAGAGTTCACAAGGGATCACCAAAATCCACTTAGATCAGAATCAACGACCAAACTTTGAGGAATTTATTTTGAAGAAGAAAAAAACGTTTTTATTTAAGTTTCTATCCTGAAGTGCGTTAAGGAGACTTAAAGAGCAGAGACCGTCATTGTTGTTAGGATTCAAATATTCAAAGCGCTCGCGAAGCTATAGGACAGTTTGGTTTATCGAGAAAAAAATGACACAATCTCGATCCCGTCGAATCAACAGCAGCCCCAATTGCATGTTATTTAGATACGTACGAACGTAGCACTGAATATTACTGAATGACGGTCGCCAGTCAAACAGCTTTGAACCTTCTGTGTGCGGTGGCATAGGTGAATAGGTGGCAGTCTCGTGCGTTCGCGCACATCTGCCGGTCAGGACGCGTGGCAACACCCCGGTGCGATCCAAGGCAAGAGCGGTTCATCGTTAAACAAAAAAATCATGCAGTAAATGACATCTTTACTTAGGTATTTAGTTTGTTGGTATTTAGGTAAGTAATGACATTTGAGTGTTTTACGATTATTGTTTCGGTCGTTGGTTAAATGTGTGTTCTAAAAGTTGAATGTGACTGTGGCTTGTTGCAATATGATGGCCGGTTTACCTGTCAAGAGATTCGACAGTGCCATTGCCGGTGATCAAATCTCGCACGTAAGCAAAGTATAAGAAAAATCAAATTCGCGAAAATTATAAATTTACGTAAATTTTGTCTAGGGTAGGCGGTATTGTAAGCCCGCACGGACCTACAATAGGGGACCTCATACTGCCTATTCTTCCACAAGGCATAACTGTTTCCTTTCTGGTTGAAGGGTGGGATAGGTGTTACACATTACACTGGATACTTCGGCTTAAGCTTGGTGCTGTTCATCTTGAGACGGCTTTTTACGGGCTCCGGTGCCCATTTTATTTCAGATGAGTTGTGAGCTCATTCGCCATTCTGTGCATTACTGAAATAAAACTTGTATTCTCGGTTGTAGACACAAGTATCATCATCAGCATCAGCCTTTATCTGCCCACTGCTGGACATAGGCCTTCCCCAATGCCCCAATGCCAATGACACAAGTATAGCGTGCCAAAACCCGCTGTTTCTTTTACGTAGCGCCCCAAGCCGCAAGCAGGCAGCGCAGCTAATTATAATCTACTAAACATCATCGAGCGTTCATAAGTTAGGGTCGGTTCGTCTATGTGTATTTTTATACGCTTTTTCTGTTCACATCCCAAAGTCAGGCACATATTTAGATGCCTCATACTAATATTCATTTACGTAATTGGAATTAGTTGCATATATTGTAATAATGTATGCCTGCAGGGATAATATGTTTACAAGCAAACAGTAAGTTCAGTCAATGATGACATTTTAATCAAGCTATCAGTTGAGAAATGGATGGATATATTATGTTGAAACAGAAAATCTCCAGTACTTCAACACGCACATTTTTTTTTCCTACCTAAGCTGATAGATTTGAGAGGCTATATCAGCCTTAACTAGTAGGTGAGCTCACGGGGCTCAAACCTGATGACGTTGATAACACGAACCCTAGCAAGAGCAAGGGCTTCGCAGAATCTACCACCGGATCGGAAACGCGATCCACTGAGAAGATCTGGCGAGAAACTCAGTGGGCTGTGTCTGAGGGTTGATTTACTCGTCGAGCCCTTCGTTGCAAGCGACGGGTTCGACGAGGACGGTGACCGGTGCTTGTGGTACCTAAAAGCACCGTTAGTGGATCGGGAGGATCCGTAATGAACACGCACAATTTCATAGTGTAAGGAAACTATCCCCAAAAAGATAAAATAACATTAAATTAAATTAAGATTAAAAATGTTCATTTGAATAACATTTAAGACGCAATGTAATGTAATTTAAAATCAACTGACGCGTTAAGTTCACGGGTTCATCTGACGTGGGATTATTCTTAGTCTTAGATGACAGTTAGCGCCGCCATGTTTTGTGATGGGAAGAATTAGTTCGTATTTCATATTGGCTATTTTAATAATTGAAAGAAAATGTTACGGTTAAATGGGATCTACAAAATTATTCGTAAGGTTAAGGTTTTTAAAGCTGTTTCGCGTCGTTTATCGAACAATTACGCATTCATTACGCTCAGATATGAACTTGTGTGCAGTTTATCTAATTTATTAATACCCATGTACCTACTTTTTTTTTATTGCTTAGATGGGTGGACGAGCTCATATCCCACCTGGTGTTAAATGGTTACTGGAGCCCATAGATATTTACAACGTAGATGCCCCACCTACCTTGAGATATAAGTTCTAAGATCTCAGTATAGTTTCAACGACTGCTCTACCCTTCAAAGCGTAACGCATTACTGCTTCATGGCAGAAATAGGCAGGGCGGTGGTACCTACCCGCGCGGACTCACAAGAGGTCCTACCACCAGTAAACTATAACACTACTATAGAGTTCTGGTTTATATACCCGTCAGTATTTCCGTAGTACGATGATACAGCGCGAGATATCCTTGGCTTGTCCTTGACTGTGATTCCGATATCCATGACGACTTGCATTCAAGCGGACCGTAAGCTCTGTTTTCGATGGCAACACAAATCGTATTGTTTACATGTAGCTGATAAAATATTCGTAACTAATGATTCTACGCCATGCCAGTTGATAAATGTGTTGGACGTCCATTTGATTTTGTGAACTAAAATGTTCAGTTATTGTATGTACTGTTTTGAAAAGTGTTGAAATCTGTTTTAACAATCTTTTTTATTTTTATTTTGAACATTTTTTGTGAGTGTAGCATTATATCGATTGTCGATTACGGTAACTTAAAGTGGTCTTGTAAATGTGATGATTTTTTTGTTGTTTCTTAAATTTGTATGTTCTATACTAGTCTACCACTACTCTTTCGTACTAATCATGCATGACGTTGACAACATGATAAAGATCGTGTTATTTAAACGCATGAATATGAAACAAAGTCATGTGTCATAATAATTAATCTACCTACTCGTGATCTATTTAAAATCATCTTGGGTTGCTGCCAGTTATTCTAAATACCATACGTGGTCTCGTATGAAAACCGTATTCAAAAACTGTTTCCCGTGAAATGTTCTCAAAAAAAATAAAATAGAAAGGTAGGTAATCAAATTCGTACCGAATCGCATGTACTCAAACAGATCCGTTAGCAGACGCGAGTCCATTGTTCAGTGTGTACCGTGAAAATCAAACTTCCGTGCAGCTATTAAAGATATTACATACATTTTGTAAATATCTATTGTGGTCTGTTATGATTTACAACCGACGCGGCACTCTTACCCCGAGGTTCATTTGTTTCAAAATGTATCGCCTTCCTTGTTTAATTCGTCCTGCTCATAATGACATTAAACTGACAAGTCGTAAAATCTTTGGACGTTTCGAAGAAGAGTTTTTCAAATAAACCATTGAGTTCACGAGTTGGCTGTTGTCAGAGATAAAGATTGTCCGGTATGCGCCGTGTTACACAGTCGCGATGTTTAATCTGTCTCGGGGTTTTCTTGTAAATCTTAATACGTATGTGTTCCGTTAGAGTAATTCCAGCGTGGAGGTTTCGGTGTTCATTTTTTTTTCTCGGGAAATGTATCACCATGTCGTTGGGTAGCTGGTTGCTCACAATTAAAAAGCGAAATGAGCGCGGATTCCGAGGCGAATTTCGAGAAATATCGACGGGGTCGTCGAACCACGTCGACGCATCGTGTCCGCGTCTCCTCGCTTTATTTTTTTGTTATTATAAAGATAATTTCGAGCGAATTTTTCATTATGCTTCACGCGTTGGCAGGTGTGATACTTGTCCTTTAGTTTCAATTATACAGACATAAAAGCTCGCTTTCTGCCTGAATTAACCGAACTAAATACATACCCACGGGCATATTCCACAGAGTACGCAAGTATCTACTCATAGTTCCGTGGACATAGATTATATTATTAAAAAAAAACGACTATACTTTTCTTGAACGTTTGATAGCTATGAAATTTTAATTCTCACACTAAGGTGCATTTATGGTGATTACAAAATTAAAGTGCTACTATTGAAAATATTTCCTAAATGCTTTGATATAGTTTTTACCAACAATTGTTACAATCCTAAAATATTGGTAGTTTTTTTTTATGGCACTTAACATATTGTTTCAGAAGTTGTAGTACACAACCAGTATCACGGGACCGACTAATTGTCGCTCAACAAACAATCAGTCGATGACACGACGTCTTATTACGACCTCATTCTGCACTTCGGAAAACGTAATCTTATCGTCGCCTTGCCGTGCTCACATCTCGTTGTAAAGGTGCGCGCTCAATGCGTTTCATTCGTACGTATTTGCTGCAGTCAACGTCGGTGAACAATAAAAATATCGGCGTTAAAATAAATAAAAGAGCGGGAGGGCCAGGTGCGGCGGGGGCAGGTGGAATAATTGGCAATTCTTTGTCTCGGCTCGTATGTACGACTAAAACCACCACTTTAAATATTTAAGTCGCTGACGTCTTGTTTTAAACCCGGTTTATACGCAAGGGACGGGTTAGATGGTCAAAGGAATTCCTTCTGATTATTTAAAATATATATGTATAAGTTGCGTTAGCAGCAGTTACTCTTGGTTACTGAGTTTTTTTTTTTGCATCAAGCATGCAAACAACTGTTTGTTTCTGAGCTTTGTTTTATTGTCCGAGGAAATCTTAACAGCCAGTGTTATATTAGTGAAAGTGCTCCTCCTTATAAAAACAGGGGAGGGAACAATCAAAAGTTTCAATGTAATGAATTTTCTTGTTATAAATATGCCGTAGCGTAGATAAGAACATGCTGTTGTGATTTTTGATTTGAAGGCTAGACATGTTAATTCAATATATTTTTCGACCTAATGACGCTTGATAGGTTGAGGTGTTTATGTGTTGTGCCCGTAGACTGCAGTAATCGCTTAATACCAGATGGCCAAAGCAGTCCGTATGCCATGGGTGGGCAAGGGTCTTTTAAAAAAATTAGCAAATAAATTTTCCAAAAAATGTAAACTACACATCATATACAACTGTACAATTATATTGAAATTCCTAAATCAATTTTGACAAACAAAAAATTTGACCCTTAAATAACGTCTTAAATGATTTACTGAATTCATTATTGAAGAGTTCATAGATTTCCCTCTGCAGATGGCCTTTGTCTGTCAAACCCTTGATTAAGGTGAGCAACTTTAAATAAACGCAATCATTGTATCACATTTCGACTGTCAACGTGAGTGAAATTCCGAAAAGTTGGAATGTGGGTGAGGTTGTAGCCTCATTTGACGCACATGCGCTCTGGTCGCAGTGATTTCTTTAACCCGACTAAATCTAAAAGCATTCTGTGATAACAGCGACGCCTAGATCCGTTTTTATATTTAAAACGGCTGGATGGTAGCCTCATTGTGCGATTGTGAAGCGCGACCCGGTCACTTAGCTGGCGGGTTTACGTATTATCTGCATTTGCATAGTGGGGACAAGTAGCGGTGTCGAATTACGGGCGACCGAGGCTTATAATGTTCTTGTCTTCAATTGTAATAAAAGTAGAATGCATGCACTAGCTGTTTGTGCAATGAAAATTCCGAAGGCTAGACTTGGAGTGCCTAAAGGAATTCGTAGCCTGCCACTTTATGTGCATATGAATTCGCTGTAATGAAGCGTGCATTATCTAAGTAATATTTTATCGCAGGTCGATGCGTTCAAACAAATACATTATTAATATGAAACTCAATGTATTTTAGCTCAAATATTTTATTTTCAATTTAAATGATTTACTATTTAATAGTGTTTAAACTATTTTTGGTACTCAAAGCTTAATACGTGAATCTATTTATAAATAATCTAGAGTATAATTATTGCAAGAGAACAATATTCCGTGGCACAAATGAGACGTACTTCGCGCGACATTGAACATAGCACGCAATCATAACAATGGTTATGAATGAATGTCGTTTACAAAGTTCGTATGTGGCTCTAGGGTTGCCATTTAAATTTACAATAATATTAACAGATTTTTTTTACTTCGTATGGCTGCAAACATGTTTGTTTGTGCTTGAAGTATACCGTTTATTTACGGATTTCTTACATACTTAGACACTCAACGAATAAGTAACAACGAATAATAACATCCAAGTGATATTTTTTAAATATTTTAGTAATGAGTTTTAAGAATCGTAGCAAAATATTAAATTTTAATAATGGTTTATAAGATGTTGTTATGACCAACGCTCTCTCTCTCTCTCTCTATGACTCTAATGAGATTATCTACTCGTAAAACGCAACACACACATCCCTAATTCCTATCTTAAGTAAACAGTGGAATCGTATGTTTTGGGGCCTCACGTATTCCAGTATCAATCTAGACTCAACTAATTCTACTACAGCAGCTAGGTGCTTCAGTCTAAAGGGTAGGATAGCATTTATTCCAAATCACACTTCGACTTTATAATACAAGGGAAGCCGTGGCGTTCATTTTGGATATTTATAAGTAAAACAGTTGGACGATAAACTCCGTGATTGACGCAAAAAACCACCCCGCCTAGGCGCCTATTTCTGCCGTGAAGCAGTAATGCGTTTCGGTTTGAAGGGTGGGGCAGCCGTTGTAACTATACTTGAGACCTTAGAACTTATATCTCAAGGTGGGTGGCGCATTTACGCTGTAGATGTCTATGGGCTCCAGTAACCACTTAACACCAGGTGGGCTGTGAGCTGCCCAACCTATCTAAGCCATAAAAAAAAATTAATATCCTATTGTTCTGAAACTCCGTGTTTCGTTTATAAACCAACTTTTACCTTAATAATGAAACGCCACGAACTAAACATATTTTTTTTGCTTTGCCATCCTTAACAAACCCGGATAATGATGTTATTTACTTTGCTTCCGTCATTGAGGATCACTGTGAATATCCATGTAGTTGCAAAATTTTTGTAGTCCGACTTAGTAGATTCTTAATATTAATTAATTTGATTGTAAATTAGAGAATTCATGTACGCTTTTTGTTTATAATAAAATTAAGGCATTTTTTGTTTGTATTTTTATTGTTTGGCATTTGTACTGTTAAAAGTGTGAGACCTTACAACTCATGTCTCAAGGTGGGTGGCGGCGTTTACATTGTAGATATCTAAGGCCTCCGGTAACCATTTAACACCAGGTAGGCCGTGAGCACGTCCACCCATTTAAGCAATAAATTTAAAAAAATTACAGAATAAGTTTGGTGAATTACTTACGTTTTTTCCCGCTGCTCACTATAGTACTGTAGGTCTTTAATTAATATTATAAATTAATATTTAATTAACATGAATGTAGGTAGATATACTTGTTATACGTAGGTGGTAGGTACGTTGTATATTTAGGTTGAACTTTTCAATTTCAATTATTTTGCGTGAACCGTTCCCGTGGTATTATATGAAAACGGAAACGATGGTATCTGGTTTTTAGCAATATTTGTCGTTAATTATATATGTATTTTTGCACATAATATTATAAACGGTCTATGTTTTATGTATAATTTAACTTAATAATTTTTGCAACGTGACCACAGAAGTGGTCAATTAAAATTTTGTTCGGGATATTTTATGCTGTTGGTACATTGTTATCTTTTTAATTTACGAATATTACATTAGATTTACTTCCGTCGTGGGCATTGCCGAAAATAATCTGGTTTTTTAATTTAATTTATAAAAATCCAGGAGAACAAAGATAGTGAGTGACATGCAAAATGAAATACTAAAATTTAGTTTTTAATCGATCTGCGGACTCACACAAAAATGAGGCTTCAACAAAGCAATGACATTAGTCTCAAAAAACAATAACTTAAAGAGTGCATGGGTTTATATCTAAATCTTAATATATTTATATTAAATATATATAGTTTATGTTCAACAGTGGACAGCTATAGACTGAGATGATGATTTAAAAATGGTTGATATAAAATCTCGCCAATCGAGACAGCTAAATTTTTTATTTCATTACCTATTGCTAGGACTAGTGTTAGCAAATTCTCTCAGGTTGATCCCGTGAGCTCTTCTACCCGTACGCGCGTACTTGGAATAACTCCTAAGTCTACTAGCGAATAGGTAGGAATAAACATTACTACCAACCAGTGTAGTGTTACAATAAGGCATAAGACCAGAAAAGACGAGTGTCATTGACGGAAAGTCATATGGTAACGATTACGTAGTTATGTATATTGATTTTTCCAGCTCTCCAGATAAGCCATTGTTTGTTAATCGATTATCACGGGCAGCTTTTTTGCGTATTCGTATGGCGGTCACAGTTCGTGCGAGAATACATGCTAAAGTCGAATATTTTGTACTCAATTAAATTTCAATTATGGTCAATATTCACAATAACCGTAATTCAATGTCGCCATATTAATAAACATGTAATCTTGTCTTCGTGTTCTCATAAAAATTCACGGTTTGTGCAAATAATTACGTGTTCGCAATAAAATCAACTTGCAAGGTGCAGTCGTTTTTGTTGTTGCTGTTGTTAATTCTTAATCGATGTGCATTTTGAGGTGGCTCTTCAGATTATTACCGGGGCAGAGGTCATTCTTGCTACATAGGAGCACTGTGATCGTACACAGTTCGTATTCTTTTTGCCTAGTACAATTTGGCTCTGAATTTACTGGTGGTAGGACCTCTTGTGGGTCCGCGCGGGAAGGTACCATCGCCCTGCCTATTTCTGCCGTGAAGCAGTAATGCGTTTCGGTTTGAAGGGTGGGGCAGCCGTTGTAACTATACTGAGATCTTAGAGCTTATATCTCAAGGTGGGCAGCGCATTTACGTTATACTGTTACGTTATACTGTGAGCTCGTACACCCATCTAAATAATAAAAAAAACAAAAAAAAAAACATGAAGTCGGGTATTTTCTGATGTTCTACTTCAAACTAGGTTTGGTGTGAATCCCAAGCCATAGCCACCGGCTCAGCTATACCCCTGGTATTGGTAATGTCCAACGGTATAGGTGATACACGTCAGTTAGGCCGTGTGCAGTTTGCTGCCTTCAAAAAACAACAAAACAAACGGACACGACATCACCAATAATAATCACATTCAAGAAATAATTATTAATTCTGTGTGATTTATTGTAATTGATTTGATTCACAAATAAATTCTTTTCAATGGATTTTTAATCGGATTAAAATTAATCACAATAAGGCTATTATTATTTAGCGTGAATCATTATATAGTTGATTAGTTGAGACCTCAATCACTAAAATCGATTGTTGTTTAAGAAAAAGAAAAAAAAAAGAAAAAACTGTGAGCCGTTTAGCATTTTCTTAAATTATTATGATGAGAATTGATTTCTTACGAGTTCGCTCGCATCTATAAGTTTTACAACGCCATTTCATATACATTGATCGAGTTTATCCATTTCTTTAAATTAGAAATTTATCGATTTATTTAATATATTTTGTACACACAGCTGTTAGAAAAGACACGTCAATAAGGATACAGAGTACAAGGGCACTACTTATTTCATGCTGAAATCTCTTCCAGTAGGCCCGCAAAAGGAAAGAAGAATTAAGAACACAAACCTAGTGCATACAGTAAACATTACATATAATAATATATACATATTAAAAGATACAAAACAATATATATACATACAAATACAGACACACACACACATACATATATATAACATACACACATATACTTACTTTATATTATAGTACATTATACAAATATATATAATTTATTTAAGATGGTAAGGATAAATAATGTTCCTTAACAGATTTCTTGAATGCTGCTATGGTTTTGCACGCTCGTATGCTTGGGGGGAGGGAATTCCAAAGTATAACTGCTTGTACAGAAAACGATTTTGCGTAAGCATGTGTTTTATGAACAGGGCAATTGAGGAGAGTTTTAATGTGGGTTCTACAAGGAGCAATGGAGGGACGGGCATAGGTAAAGCGATCACGTAAATATTGTGGGTAGTTAGGATTATGTAGGATATTAAATAGGAAGCACAACAATCTAGTATTTCTGCGGAAACGGACTGGGAGCCACTTGAGCTTTTTGCGAAATTCAGAAATATGATCATATTTTTTGAGACCAAAAATAAAACGGATGCACAAATTTTGCAAACGCTCAAGCTTATTGAGAAGCTCCTCAGTGGCATCCAAGTAGCAAGCATCAGCGTAGTCCAAAATGGGTAAAATGAGACTTTGGGCAAGAGAAATTTTAGTTTCCAAAGGCAAAAAATATTGGAGACATTTGAGTGAATGGAATGCAAAGTTAACTTTGCTGCTAACATTGTTAACCTGCTCATTCCAGCTTAAGAAAGAGTTAAAAGTAACGCCAAGGTTTTTAACAGTTTCACTAAAGACAATTGGTTGGCCATTCAATATGAGAGATCCAATTGCAGAATGATTTAATGCACGAATAGCATATCTACTACCAATTATGATGGCCTGTGTTTTGTTGGCATTGAGTAAGAGTCCATGAGACGTTGCCCATTCATGAATGTTTTCCAAATCACAATTAACATCCTTGACTGCTCTATCAATTTCACTAGGTGCGCAGTGATGGTAAATTTGCAAATCATCTGCATAAAGATGAAAATTTGAGGATATCAAAGTAGTGACTGTGTTAATAAACACTGAGAAAAGAAGAGGAGAGAGAACACCACCCTGAGGCACGCCAGCATCAACAGCAACCCAGTCTGAGAAGGATTCATTTTGACGTGTGCGTTGTGAACGGCCCCGAAGATATGAATCAAACCACCTTAGGGCAGAAGTAGTAATGTTATGGGATCGAAGAATACCGAGCAGGATATCGAGATCCACGCAGTTGAATGCGTTACTGAAGTCAAGTAGTACAAGAATGGTTAGGGATTGGTTTTCAATTGCCCATCGAATGTCATCTGTCACTTTCAGCAACGCAGACACCGTGCTGTGTCCCGATCGGAAACCTGATTGAAAGTTGCTAAGAATATTATTGGAGAAGAGGAAATTTTGTAGTTGCTTGTGAACAATGTGCTCCAACACTTTCGAGAGAAAAGGAAGTATGGAGATAGGACGATAATGTGACAAAGACGAAGGATTGCTGGTTTTAGGTAAAGGGATAATATTAGCGGATTTCCAGGATTTAGGAAAGGATCCAGATTGTAAGGAATGGTTAATTATGTTCGTTAAACAAGGAAGTAGTATATCAAGAATGGGGATAAGCATTTTAGAGCACAAGTTGTCACTACCTACAGCATGGGAAGAAATAGATAAAATAGCTTTACGAACATCATTGGTCGATACTGACTGAAACTTAAAGGAAGAATGTTTAGGCAAAGGGAGATTAAGTAACGTTTGCAAAGTTCTCGATTTACGACACTGATCAACTGAGAAAGAGGGTGTAGAAAAATGTTTGTTGAGTGCGTTTAAATCGAGACCGCCGCAGGACGTAGATGATACTTTTCCTATGCCTACGGATTTCAAAAATTTCCATACATCAGAAGACTTACGATTTATGAGAGATTCATGGAAATGACGTCTCTTGGCATCTCGACATAGACGATTGCACCGATTACGTAATAGTTTATAGTATGTTAGATTGCGCTCGGACGGTTGACGTTTTAGCCTCTTTCGAGCTTTATCTCGGCAGGCCATCCATTGCTTAATTTCAGGAGATAACCAAGGCGCTGGCTTATGTTTGATTTTGACACGCTTGATGGGAGCATGATGGTCGTATAATTCTAAAATCGACTCCGTGAAAAATGCTACCTTTCCATCTATATCCAATTCATTGAATAGCGGCCTCCAATCGATTAAGCCTGCATCACGTCTCAATGCCTCCATGTTAATGCCTTTGTAACTGCGAAGAAATAGAAACTCAGACTTACGCTTAGGAGCCCGCACACGGAGAGATAAGAAAATCAAGTCATGGTATGAAAATGAAGCGGTTATTTGACCATGAGTGTCAATACTACTAGAAGAAGATACCATCATCAAATCTAATAGAGAGGGAGTGCAATTTGGAAAATGATGAGTGGCTGAAACAGGCAATATCCTGAGATTATGAGAACTTAAAACAGATAATAGTTGCTTAGATCGAAAATCATTCTTCAGCATGCAAGTATTAAAATCCCCCATCACAATAATATGATCGGCCAAAGAACAGTGATTAGACAGCAATTCATCAAGACATTCAAAATAATTAACACGAAGATTAGGACTGTAAAAAACACCTAGTAAAATTTTAGTGTAATGCAGTGTCAATTCGATTACAAGATGTTCAGCGGATTCAGAATATTGAGATGGAGACACACTTACAATTCTGAACTCGATACCGCTTCGCAAATAGATTGCTACGCCTCCACAACCTTTGCCTACTCTGTCATTACGAATTAATACAAAGCCGGGAATTGCGTATTGAACCGATGGAATGGATGGTTTAAGAAATGATTCAGAAATCAGTAAAGCGTCAAGAGTATTGCTGCTAATAGATGCCAGAAGATCTGAATAATGACGAGGAATACTTTGAACATTTACATGTGCAATATTTAGGTTGTTAGGGAATGAGGATAGTTCAGCAGAAATCTCATCGTGCAGATGTATTGAGGTACATGAATCATTGCCATCATCAGCACTCAAAAAACTGCTTTCAGACGAAGAGCAGGAGAAAAATGTTTCATAACTAAATAAATTATTATTCATAATAATATGGTAACTTAATAATAATAATAATACTTAAATAACATACACTATTAATATAATATAACAAAATGAAAATAATACAATTAATATAATAGGTAAACTAAAAACAAATAAACAAGTATATAATATTACTCTTAATCAATAAACTAGCAATTAACTCCCAGCTCAACTGATCAATCAATAAACCTGGAAGAGATTTTTAACATGTGTTAATTACACAGAGTTAGACGTGTAGATAGATATCATTGATTAACATCAATGATTTAACTTACATATTAACAAAAGAATAGCTCACAGTGTAGACAGTGACTTGCAAATGTGTTCTTAAATATGAATTTTTTTTTTTTTTTTTTAGTAAAAGAGCATATTAACATAAGCAACACTATACTAGATAATATCAGAAATTAATCTATGGATAATTGTCGTAGGCTGAGCGTTTTATACGCCAATGCCAAAAATTACAAATATTAACATATAGTCTATGGTCACAACTAAAGCGAAGAATCTATGGATAAGTTACTCCTCAGTGCTACCAACCTGCCAACAAAAACATAGCCAACTGGACAAATAACATCATATGTAGTAACTTGTAAACAAAACAATAACAGATTTAGTTAAATTTAGGTTAACTTAAGGATATGTTCGTTTATAACAATAAAATGGTTAACAAAAATTTACAAAACAAATTACATAGTGAATTAGTGTCAAAATAGAATAAAAATATAACAAACAAAATATTCAAGCACAAGACACAACAGTAAAATACATTAAGCGACTATGTAACGTTGGTATGGGAGTGGAAATAATAAAATTGTTATGCCATTTATCCTAAAACATCAATTTCAGCGCCGGCCTTTTCTGGTCATTTTAGTTATCGTCTTCACATGCGCGTCCGCAGGTTTTGGTGTAGACGGCTTGCCTTGCACTGCTGATTCTACCGTGTCAGTACATATTATTGGGTATTTCTTTATAAGGGCCTGTAGTTCATTCATAGATTCAATCTTATAATGCGATTTATCAGGTAGAACTAACACTATTTTACCGTCGGCTGACCAACAGCGTTGAACGCCAAAGTGCTTTCGGGCTGACAAAAATACACCATGCCTTATTTTCGTAAGGAACTCAGAAATAGTGACGCCGGTGCCCTTTAAGGAAGTCTTGCTGTCCCATACTGCTTGACGTGACTCCATATTCATAAATCTTACTAACACTGGGCGAGGTTTACCCTGCGAGGCGCCAAGTCTGTGACAAACACTAACACAATCGGTTTTAAAATCTGTCAATTTCAATTGGTCGTTGGTCAATGCAAGAACGGTGCTATGCAGATTTTCGTTTTGTTTTTCTGGTATTCCATGTATCAACAGAACCTTCCTCCTCATAGCAGTTTCATGCCGATCCAAGCCTAATGAGATTAATTCTAATTGACTTTTGATGTTTGACAGAGTAGCCATTACAAACGATTTAAACTCGTTAAAGTCATTTGAGAGTGCCGTGAAGTCTGGATGCAGTGTTGTAGAATCACTCGCCACCTTTTTGAGCTTATCCTCATAGGCCCCCATTCGAGAGGCAAATAATTTTTCGAGTTGTTGTAAGTTACTTGAAAGTTGTGTATCCATTGTGAATATGAATGATGTATCTTGGCAGCAATGCCAGGTAACCGGAACAGGATAGATGATAAAATCAGTGAGCAGGAGTTATTTATGCACTATATACACATTATAAATGTAAAAATACACAATACTTTCAAAAAAAATTAAATAAACACAGAGAGCACACTATGTTTGCGTGTTAACACCGCGACTACCCGCGACTAGTCATCATATTTCGATTCATATTTATTATAATATTTTTTTTATAAATGAGGGATTACTGGTGGCCCTGAGGCCTATCTTGGTGAACTTGAAAAAATTTCACCAAGACTGGTGGTCGAGCAAAGGCTCAGCCAGGAGGGGTGGGATTTGCTAACAGCTGCCCGAGCGTCTCCGAAGGAGACCTAACAATACAAGGGCAACTCCATCGCGAATGAATCTTCTACCGGATCGGAATCGCGACCCGCTGAGAAGAGATTCAGCGGGCTGATGCATTGGTTATTGGATCTGATGGATTCGTAAGGACGTGACCCGATTCATATTTAGTAAATGTGATTTATATTTATACTAATAATTGATTTAAAAGACGCTCGCTTATGTTCCTTTGTTTGAACAGAAAGACCACCTCTCAAGAACCACGAGACTACCCAATTTATGCTTTATATACGTGAACCATTATATAATTTTTTATATAATTTTTTATTTATTGTTTGTTAGAGAATTTTGGAGATGTATGGAAATGGTAGTGCAAGGTAGAGGGGGAAGAGGTCGACCCAAGAAGACATGGATGGAGTGTGTGAATGACGATATGTGAGAGAGAGGAGTGAGTGTTGAGATGACGGCTGATAGAAGAGAATGGAAGAGAAAAATTAGCTGTACCGACCCCAACTAGTGGGATAAGGTGGAGAAAAAGAAGAGGTATTAGAGAATTTTATATGGTTATAATTACTCTGTCTAACTATCAACCAGAATGGTAAAGCATATTCGAGATGGTTGCTTCCTTTAAGCTTAGAACTCTACCACTAATTCTTAAGTTGAAGTTACTAGTCGTAAAACTAAACTGAATCAAACCACATAAATATTTGAGCTATGCCGACCCTAACTTGTAAAATCTTGAAAGCTGTGTGTTGCACTTGCAAGGTTTGCGTTATTTCAGATGCAGGTATTAGTTGCTACAGTCGAATTCACGGGTCATGTCAAATGTCTAAATGAAGCTAGTTAATTGTATATTCATAGTAAAGTGTTTTCAGATTTGATTTATAACCAACAGATTTCATTAGTATTTTGTATATTTTTGAGGTAACTATGCATGAGACCTTAGAACTTGTATCTCAAGGTAGATGGCGCATTTACGTTGTGGATGTCTATGGGCTCCAGTAACCACTTAACACCAGGTGGGCTGTGAGCTCGTCCACCCATCTTAGCAATAAAAAAAAAAGAAAAGGTAGCTATGTAAGATTTATGAATGAATTAACTTATTGAATGTGACGGATTTATTGTTGCGCTAATGAGAAAGAGATAAATAACCCTTTGGCTTGAAAATTTTGATTTTCAGAAAGTTTGTCTATTATTTATCTACTCGTTCTTTCTAATATACATATTACAAGAATACTCAATGAATTTTCTCCGTAGGTCAAACATGAAAAAAATAATTAGGTTGTAGTTGAAATTTAATTAAAAGCTAAAATTTAAAGCTAGTGCCTATGAAGGTGCTTAAAGGGGAATGAATACCTTTACTTCTTATTGCTAATTAAATTCTAGTACTATCATTATATGTCTGAATATAAGCAATTAAAGAATATCACTTAAGAATACATACCTACCGTATATTCTTCACTAAATTATCCTTATATTTTAGTTCTAAAGCCAAGTTTAATCTAGTGAATTGTAAAAAAAAAAAGACCTCACAAAGGAAACCGACACCGTCTCTTGTTTGTTTGGCAATATTAACTTTATTCTTAAAAATGTAACTGACCGAATGAGGTCACTCAGGTGTTTGGAAATATTCGGGTCTGTATGAGTCATTGGCTTCAAGGTGTGTTGTGGACATCAGAATACTGTCGGTAACGTTCGCATCAACTGAATAATACATGATTCAATGATCTATCTTAATTATACGTAGGTTGCTTTGTTCATTATGGTGACTTTTGTTACAAGGTTAATGAAAATTTTAATATGATTGATGTGTTGATAGAATTTGTATTTTCGACCCCAGTAACCAACCATTCTCGTCGAATTCGACAAAGAGTTCGACGTGCAACTTAGCCCATGCATCAGGCCCTCCTGAGTTTCTCGCCGGATCTTCTCAGCGGGTCGCGATTCCGATCCGTTAGTAGATTCATTCGCGAAACAGCTGTTATTGAGTTGTTAGTTCTCCTTCGAAGGCGCCCGGGCAGCTGTTAGCAAATCCCATTCCTCCTGGCTGAGCCGTTGCTCATCCACAGGTCCTTGTGAAACTGGAAAGGTCTCCTGGTCACCAAAATCCTTCAGTCACATAAAAAAAAATGTATGCATTGATAGCATTTATAGATGTGTTAATAAATTATCAAGTCGAAGGAATAACGTCGTGTAATAAAAAAAGCGTATACACGTTTAGTGAGCCCGCACGGTTAGGGATCTCTAACTCACATATTTGTAATGCGAACCAGTGATCCGTTCTAGATTGAAGGGCCAGCCGTCATACTATACAATTGAGAATTTGACGTCAATTTTCAAGGTTGATGACGGCGTACATGTCGTGAGCTATGAGCTACGGTAGCCACTCAACATCAGGTTGGCTATGAGCTACGGTCGCCACTCAACATCAGGTTGGCCATGAGCTCGTTCATCCACCGATCCAATAAAAGGAACACAGATAGCGGAGAATATGTCTTATATTTAAGCCAACATAAAATCATGGTTAGATTGTTTATCTTGAAAATTATAAACAGCTTACTCGGTTATGCAGTACATTCCTCTGTTTAATCCAGATGATACTGCCGCACGCTGCGGTTTACGTAATGATAAGAGAAGGCTTCTGTTTGTACGTTCTGATGTTTGGTAACCGTGAAATCTGTTTACAACAGTTTTGTAATCAAAAGTAGTTGCTGTGTAGTCTCGGATTCTGATTTTTACACATGGGAAAATATTTATTGATTGGCCACATATGTTGGATGATTAATTGGGTTTCAACAGTATCCCGTGCTATACCAGTGGAGCTCAGCGCATGTATCGATGTTGTTTAAGGACGATATGCGTCAGAAATAGGCAGGAGGTATCTGCCAGTGTGCATCGTCTGTCTGGCTTTGAAATGAGCATCACCTTTAAATGGTCTGATAACCAAAGTAAAAAAAAGGTGATAAATATCTTTTGTCTTTTTTAAAGCTACTAGTAAATAAATTAAAATTAATATGGGCCTACCTAATTGTACTATTGTAATCGCGGAAGCATGCTTGTCTCTCACAATTCACAATTCAACGTGATTCAACGCTGGTTACATTATCGAATGTTTGGGAGAGGCTGAATGATACGCACGTTCGCATCATATGTTAGCCGAGCTTGTAACATCGGTTACGTGAGCTTAACAGAGCTGTGACTTCACCAAGTTGCGAAAGTGT
This sequence comes from Bombyx mori, assembly GCF_030269925.1. Lineage (NCBI taxonomy): Eukaryota > Metazoa > Arthropoda > Insecta > Lepidoptera > Bombycidae > Bombyx > Bombyx mori. The sequence continues at coordinate 9,619,604 of NC_085115.1, read as the reverse complement.
TGTTCGCATTCAAAGGAATCTGGATGGTACGAATGCGAAGTCTTACGTGCATCCAAGAATCGTACGTCGTGATCGTGTTCAACAACATGAAGCCATTCATAATTTAATATTTTCTGAATTATAAACTAATAAAAAACTTCCAAATATTGTATTGGGCTTCATTATGACTTCTCCAATAAAACGTCATAACTGCATTTTCAAGTGTAGTAGTTAGGGCGTTAATGTTGCAGGTGGAACGTTTAAAGACAGGTGGATAATAAGCTCGTAGATGGAAGGCAGCAGTTTCTTCGTTCGAGTATTTTTATTAATTTAGATCAGCTGTTGAGGCTATCTGTTGTTACCGGCGTCCGTAAAAGATACAGTAACGTGAGTAAAGCCGCCCAATTTGAGACACTAGGTCTCAATTCAATTAAGATAAGTACCGGCCGCAATAATACAAGTTAAACTTTCTAGAATGTCCCACACGTGCACAGCTTTTTCGCTGGAACAGTATTCTAAGTTGTATGTTTCCGCATTGTTTTTGGTAAGACGCGTAGTGAAAGTGATCAAGCGTCGATGTCGCGTGCTGAGCCACGGGAGAACCCGCCGACCTTGCCATATACAACAAACCCATCAGTACTGGGCATATCACCCTACGGCGCTGTTATCTTCGTCTTGTGTATTAATTAATTATTTTGTTTGTTTCCGAAATAATCATAGCTCGACCGTGATTTCAGCTAATTGGAAGATAGGAAAAGGGAAGGGGACATAGGAAATTAGGTAGATACATAAACTGATGATACTGTCATTCAAAAGAGAGGTCATTCCCGTTACGGGATCCATTCTTGAAATTGTCTTGCCAGAGACCGTAGTGTATCAACATTTTATGGATTTTTGTTGCGTTACATCAATACGCTATTCGTATAGATGCGCAAGCAACTATTGAGGAAGAGTCGATAGTGCTCGCGTGTGTCTTGCTCGATAGGCTGATAACTCACGGCCTATAGTTAAATAGTTACTAGAGACTATACGCATCACAACAGTCAAAAGCGTTAGCCACGGTGATACCACGAGACAAGAAGGCTCAAGACTCAATTAAATTGTAATTATTGTCGAAGTTGTCATGTCTCCATATCTAGAAGGTGCACCTTAGCGGCCTTTTGGGACTTACATACATAGACTCGATACTTACGAGTGCGTATATACGTATATAAATATATTTTGTATGCAAGAAGTAAAATAAAAAAAATATAGATCTGTAATCTCTCAAAGTGACGTAACCGTTCAGGGCTGTCACATTATTAAATTACGTGGCTAGCTATGTTAATTATTTCTAGTTGTTTTGTAGACTTTGTACTTGTTTGCACGAATATATTCAATGCCAATCTAAATAGTGTGATATTATAAATACCTTAACGTAAATTAATTCGTTTTCGTTTTTATGAAGCGATTTTAAGACACTCTTCAAGTTTTGCATAAATTTAAAACGCATTTGACATTAGAATCCGCAGGTATTAAGCAAATTGCATTAAGATATGACTTGGCCTAGGTGCTGTCCTTCTGAGACAATTCGTTAGTTTGGAATCACGTGAAACATATTATGCGTCTTCACGTGTGATATATATTTTAAAGGTAAGAACTCTGCAATATTAATTTGAGTCATTATAAAAACGCCCCTGGTCTAATGGGTAACGATTTTTTTTTGCATTTCTAAGCATACGTGCATAAGGCCCACCTGATAATGCTTACTATCGCCCATGGACATCAGCAATGCCAGGTATAAACAATAAATAAAAAGCCAAGCCGCTGTCTACCGTACCTAAAAGTCGAGTGATATTATAAAGCAGTGTTTCAGATCTTGTGGTATATATTACTTAAATCGTGTTCACAAACTTTCACGACGAATACTAAATTTTACTGGTAGTTGGGCAAAGGGTCGTACGCACATACAGCTAGGTACCGCTACCGCCAAACCTATTTTGGCCTCGTAGCCGTTTTGCGGTCCTTTTTGAAGAGCTGTACAAGACGTACACAATTGAGGCTTAGACCTCAGACGTCAATTCAGCTGGCGGCATTCACAGTACAGTGTCTATAAACTCCGTTTATCACTTAATATTAAGTTCCTCGCCGGATCTTCCCAGTAGGTTGCACGGTGGTAGATTCTACGAAGCACTGCTCTTGCTAGGGCCAGTTTTAGCTACACTCCCGGTTTGGGCCCCGTGAGCACATCAAGGAGCTGAAATAGCCTCTCAAGACTATCAGCATAGGTAGGGAGAAAAAAAGAAAATATATTAAGTTAAAAAGTAAATGAGAATAAATTCCTCCAAAATTTTTATACGGGCTTCAATAAAGGCAGATATTTACTGAAAATAATACTTTTGCTTCAGCGTAGGTCACTTGCGTTTCTATGAAGCCGTTTGACACGGTGTAATAATTATAGATGCATGGGATGGATGTGTGCAAGTATCACGTTCTAGTACGTTCTATATTACACGTTATTGTTGTCATAATTGCGTAGCAGACGTGTCTCTGACACGTGCGCCTCCGAGGACATCTGCTGTATTAAAAAAAAAAAATAGATTCGCGCTCAACGCTTATTCTAAATTCGTCTATAATGTTTCTTTCTAGCAAGAAACCAGTTCTATGTGATAACGTATTTGAAAAAATCGTTGATTTATTGATTGTAATGAAATTTAGAGCAGTATAAAATTTTATTTTTGAATTTGTGTAAATTTAAGGATTTGTGTAATCAATAAATCATTCATAATGAGGTTCTGGAAGCTCGAGTGTCCAACACGGAACACACGAATGCTTCTTGTAAAAGTAATAAATGAAAAGTAAAGTTGTGTGTGACCTCCGGTAATAATTTAACACCACATGGGCCGTATTCTCGTGTGTCCCCATGCTCGGCAAGTTTTAGTCTTCGATTCAAAAGGTTAGCTTTTTTTTTCCTACTTAATGGCTGGTAGGCTCGAGGGGCTATCCAGTTTCACCGGTTTGGTAGGCAAACTCACGGTGTCCAAACTAAGAGAACCCTGACCCTAGCAGTGCTTCGCTGAATCTATAATCGAATCGGATTCGCAACCTACCTAGAAGGCTTGGAGAGAAACTCAATGGTTTGATGGGACAGGATGGGCGTCGAACGCATTCGACGAGAGCGTTTGAGATTCGCATTCGTGTTAGATGATTTTTTTTTGCTTCGTTGGGTGGACGAGCTCACAGCCCACCTGGTGTTAAGCGGCTACTGGAGCCCATAGACATCTACAACATAAATGCGCCACCCACCTTGAGATATAAGTTCTAAGGTCTCAAGTATAGTTACAACGGCTGCCCCACCCTTCAAACCGAAACGCATTACTGCTTCACGGCAGAAATAGGCAGGGTGGTGGTATCCACCCGCGGTGACTCACAAGAGGTCCTACCACAAGTAAGATGAGAACGTTGACCGGTGCTTAGAATGCCTAAAAGCACCGAGAGTAGATCGGAAGTATGAGCACAAGAATTTAATCTGAACAGTCTGCCAAAAGTCAGCGTAAAACGCGAGGAATAAATAATTTTAGTATGCTAGTAGCTTAGTTACTGATGAAATTTCGCAAATCCCGAGAACATAGCCTTATTAAAAACTAATAAACATGTTAATTTACGCCGTTTATATTATCGAAACGATTCAACAAGTTAATCTTGTTTTAAAGCGAAAATTAATGATATAATTTCCGATCACATTGCTTCTCTAGTGAACGCAGATTAGTCACAATAGTGCGAAAAGGTAACGTGTACCTTTGATTAAGTCATACTCAATTTGCGGGTTCGGTCCACGTGCAAAAAGTAGGTAGTGATTCTCAGACAAGCAAAGGTATTTTCCGAGCGCTATGACATGTCCTTCTACAAACGAGGCTTGCGGAGAGTACTTAATGGTAGGCAGCGGCTTGGCTCTGCCCCTGCATTGCTGACGTTCATGAGCGACGGTGACCACTTACCACCAGGTGGGCCGTATGCTCGTCTGCCAACAATGGCAATAAAAAAAAAGCTTCGCCGTGCCTATCTCGGAACATATTACAGAATACCAGGATCTTTGAAAAAGTGGACTCTTTCGTAAATAAACAGTGCTGGGCTACAGATACCTATACATCTTGGTTAATATCTAACAGCTTTATCGAGAGGTTTTATGTAAAAATATGAAATTTTATGTATACATCCAAAACAGGGGGTTTGGTTTGAAAATTTCGTTCCCATTACCCAGTTAACAAAATACACTTTAGACGGATTTAGCAATGATAGCTCTCGGAAATAATACTAATATTTATAATTTAAATTATTATATCCTATGACTCTTGTTTTCATGGATATATTTATTATGTTTATTTTTATACAATTTGAATTAGAGATTTATTTAAATTTTAAATCTTCAAGTTTCTTCAAGGTTTTACAATTTCAAGGATATATTTATATCGACACCCTAATCATATTCTATTATAATGATATTTTTGTTTATCCTTTATTATTTAAATCTGATGAAACGAAAGTATTATTTCAGGAATATCCACATTCGTATTGTAAAATGGACTTTAATTCATCATCCCGTGTCACTGAACTTTGTATAAATTTAATCTTTAAAGAATGATATTTAACTAAATTATGTAGTACAAAAAAGTTCATGCACGAGTGTATTTTCTTTTTTAACTTTAATTTTTGATATTTCTTTATTTATTTTACGATTATTCACCATTGGAAAGTTTCAAAATTTGCAAAACGGTACTGTCAAATTGTTTTTTTTTTCTACCTAAGCTGATGGTCTTCTTGAGAGACCATTTCAGCGTAACCTTGACAGGTAGGTGAGCTCACAGGGCTCATCAAACCTGACGTCGTTGCTAACACTAACCGTAGCAAGAGAAGTGCTTCGCAGATTCTAACATTGTGTTTCAATTGTGTTTCATTGTTCATATTTTTTAACCCTTTGAGCGCGAGCCGTCGTTAGTTCGACTCTCTATAATTGCGTATAAAGCGCGGAGCGTCAGAATACCGACTATTTGCGCTATTTGATTATAAGTATTAGGTATCGACCTGTAAGGACATGTCTTAGCGCGTGCATATTTATATAATGTTTTTAGTTAATTAATAACATTTATAAATAACAATTTAAAATGATTTTACTGTGTTTTTAATTTGTTTGTGTAATTTGTTTTTTTTTAATTTAAATTAAGTTAAAACCTAACCTAATTAAATTAATTTTAAATTTGTAATAAATTTTTTTGGGTAAAGTTTTATTAAGGTACTTTTTTTTTCGAAAATACTCTAGCAATTTCTGCAAAAATGTGAAATTAAGTTCAGCACTAAAATTATTAATGAAACTACACTATACGGCTACAGTTAATGTTACTTAGTGCTTACTGTATAAAAATCTTAAGAAGGATAAGCCAACAGCATCGAGGTACTTACTGACAAGATAGTTTGGGGGTCGCGGCGTTTAGAACGGACGACCTCTCGACTCAGACTAGCATTGAGGCATTTACCTTTCTTGGGTCGTACCCGAGTCTGTCCTCAATAAGAACGGTGATTTATGACTATGCATGGAATGTGGTAGTAATGTAGTCTCATTTTACAGACAAACTTTGTGCAATAATACTCTAAGTCTCAATTTAACCGAACTGGTAGGTGCTTGCGACACGTGACTCGTTGTTGTTGATTTCTGTTTTTTTATTTATTACTTACATGGGTGGACGAGCTCACAGCCCACCTGGTGTTAAGTGGTTACTGGAGCACCCATCCATCTTGAGATGTAAGTTCAAAGGTCTCCAGTATAGGTACAACGGCTGCCCCGCCCTTGAAACCTACCTACCAGTACGGACTCACAAGAGGTCCTATCACCAGTAAACATTTTGTAACAATACGCATGCTCTGATCACAGGACCGCACGAGGTTTCATTTTAAACTTATAAATATAATACGTGAATGACTGATCCTCTATTATATTTAAGGGTATTACCAAATCGAATAAACGTAAATAAATTTATAATTTCAATTATATCATTAATATATGATTCGATTTTCGTTGGCGCTCCCAAGCTTATTGGCAAATCATATCACAGCTCGACTATGAGGTAACTGACACTAATATATTTTAAATAATTCAAGGTTTTTGCAAAATGTTTGTCTATACACTTAATTTAATTTACGTTAATTGTTCAAGTCACATGACTTGTACGTAGGTATAAAGAATATTCGACGGAATTCAAACACTTTGTGCGGACTAGTAAATGCGGAAAGACAGGGTACTCTAAAAGCCGGAGACTGGTATAAAATTATCATTATACATTTGTCTTTTTTTTTAAATTAGATTTCGGTACCTAACCTACTATACTTTGATATATTGGGCCAAAGCATCAATCAATTTAGTATAAAAACAACGGTGTTACGTACTACCGTTGGAAAACCTATTTTTTTTAAATTTCTTCCTTTCAGAACGCCAAGCAGTCAATATTATATAAGATCCTGATACGGCGTGTTGTAAGCGGGCTCGAGTAGGTACCACGGTCCTGTCTATTTCTGCGAAGCAGTGATGTGCTTCAGTGCGATTTTTTTTCCTACCTAAGCTGATGGTCTATCTAGAGAGACCATATCAGTGTAACCTTAACTAGTAGGTAAGCTCACGGGGCTCAAACCTGACGATGTTGCTAACACGAACCGTAACAAGAGCCGTGCTTCGCAGAATCTACCACCGGATCGGAAACGCGACCCACTGAGAAGATTCGGCGAGAAACTCAGTGGGCTGTATCTGTGGGTTAATTTACTCGCTGAGCCCTTCGTCGCGGAGGACGGGTTCGACGAGAACGATGAACGGTGATTGGGGTACCTAAAAGCACTGTTAGAGGATCGGGAGGATTCGAAATAACGTGTTAAGGAGAGACAGTCGTTATCAATTAAATTGATAATTGTGACCTCATGGCTCAAGATGGCGGTAATCACGTTATGCTTATGACCTCCATTTACGCCAGGTCAGTAAATACTCATGTAAACAATAAAAAATCTTTAGCACCCAGATAATCATAAATCTTTACCTAATTTAAATCATATTTAGATATATATATATTTTTATTGCTTAGATGGGTGGACGAGCTCACAGCCCACCTGGTGCTAAGTGGTTACTGGAGCCCATAAACATACACAGCGTAAATGCGCCACCTACCCTGAGATATAAGTTCTAAGGTCTCATGTATAGTTACAACGGCTGCCCCACCCTTCAAACCGAAACGCATTACTGCTTCAGGGCAGAAAAAAAAAACATTTAGTCATATTACGGTTACAATACACTAATTGTTTTGGATATAAGAATTTCCTCTTGTTATCCAAATAAACAAACACGTCTTAATATTAACTGCTATGCTACACGGACATGTATGGATTTTCAAGCAATCAAATCGCACAGGATGCAATCATCAAATAGTCGTTATGCTTTTGTTTGTATCCGCGTTTGCATCACTCGGCCTTGTTCCATACAATGAGCAGAAAGTAAAATAAAATAATTGTAAACGTTTCTATTGATTTTTTTGTGTTTGATTCTGCTAAGCTAAAGCTGCGTACCGATTACCGGCGAATGCAAATTGATCCTTCAAGATCCTTTATGTATGATTATCTATATATTAATACGTCAAGCAAAAACTTTGTATCCCTTTTTACGAAAATTGCGCTGACGGAGGAGTATGAAATTTTCTACACTTATAGAGAATATAGAGAAGAAGTGCACAATGCTAATATTTTTTTTAAATAATGCATAAAAGATACATTAAATCAATAAAGAAAACATTATACACACTACATACCATGTATTTGACGCACACACGCATGCATACTATTTATTGTCAAACTTTTGTTCTTGACGTCTGTTGTCAAATTGAGAATATATTAAATATTGTTTGTCTTTGTTAATATTTTTTATAGTGTAGTCTTGGCGAAATTTGTGATTATAGAAGTATAAAATACAATCATAATAGTGTACAAACTTACAATTCCAATTAATTATAGTCGAATTTCGACTACTGCGGGACCTCTAGTTTTATTTAATATTACAAGAAACATGGAATATTACAGTAACGCGATAGCGTGTCCACTGATTAGTTAACTTTAATGATTGTTAATGGATTACTAAATAGTAAATAATAGTAAACAAGTGTGTCATTAAAATGTAAACAGTAAATCCAATTGCTTCTATTGTGATTTACTTAATTCGTTTGTTAATTTTGTTTTAATTTACAATATATACGTGTAATAAAAATGAAACCCGCAAAATTATAATTTGCGTAATTACTGGTGATAGGACCTCTTGTGAGTCCGCGCGGTTGGGTACCACCACCCTGCTTATTTCTGTCGTGAAGCAGTAATGCGTTCCGGTTTGAAGGGTGGGGCAGCCGTTGTAACTATACTTGATACCTTAGAACTTGTATCTCAAGGTGGGTGGCGCATTTACGTTGTGGATGTCTATGGGCTCCAGTAACCACTTAACACCAGGTGGGCTGTGAGCTCGGCCACCCATCTAAGCAATAAAAAAAAATTATACAGATATACCGATAAATCTTTTGTTACGGTTATTTATTTCTTTAATTTGTTATACTAAGAAAGTGATCATCAATTCAGACCATCAGCAAATTGACGATAAGGTACATGTATAATATCACTTCAATTATTTATTGGTACAAACAACAGTGCAAATAGTTCACCTCTATACGTTCGAACTTTGTAACGAATTATAGGGATTTCATAAACCAATCTACTACATATTATTAAACTACTAAAACTTATATCTTATGATAATCTATAATGAATCTATATATCTATATTCTTGGACATGTTGTAAGTTGTAAACAAATAAAAAAAATACATTTTCAAGACTTACTAATACATAAATATATTTGAAACAAAAAGAAGAAAAAAAAAACATAGTTATTAATGCAAATCTCTTTAGGATTAACGTAACAATGATTTTAGTACACAAAAACTAAAGTCACACGAACAATGAATGGCGTTAAATCTCTTAAGTGTTTTATCGGTATAATTTGTTTAAACGACTATAAGCAGCGTTTATATTATAGATAGTATCGGAGGAAACGGTCTTGGAGTTATTTTTTACGTCACACTGCCTTGTAGTGTTGCTGATTTTTGTACGGTGCGATTCACGAGAGCTGGCGATACGGATGATCAACAAACGTATTGTTTATATTGTCTTGTGAATTAATTTATTTAACGCCCTAAGAGAAGCCGAAAACTGAAGCAAATGGAAGCTGAGGGTACAAAGAGCCACGAAAGGCTTTCAAGGATACGACCTTCAGCAATTAAGTATTCGACTAAGAAAAGAAGAAGTGAATTAATTTGATTTAACAATATTTGGTATAGACGGTTCAATGACATTACAATAACTGCGTTATGGTTTAAAGAAAAAATAATAATACGAGAGTCATACTCTTTTAAAATTTTTGTGTCTTTAAATGATGTCATGTATGTATGCTGCTTGATTTCAGTAAGCGTTCATCCTTTTAACTTAATTCTTTTTTTACTTACTCATGTGTTGAGTCCAATATTTGGCGAGTATCGATGTTGATGATGACATTCAGGATCTGTGCATTACGGTAAACGGGTAGTAGAAATAATGATGTATATTAACATGATTTAAAATCGCGCCCGCGTTCGCTCGTAATTTACGTCGCACATGATGTTTGTGACATTGAACGCTCGACCCGATTAAGTATAAGCAGACGCTCCACGAGGCCACTTCGCCAATGTCCACTGTCTCTCTCTACTGCTTATTGTTCAATCATTCTCACGGCTAATTACTGAGCATCTATACGGACTATAGGAACGCACCAAAAATATTTTAAAGACACCCGCGATTTGACATAAATTGTGTTTGTTTGCAAAATTCGTAGGGTTTGATTGCGTCGATCTCCACCACGGCAGCTTCTAATGTTAGAACTGTCATATTATTTTCCAATTCCCGATTGGAAGCAAATGTGTTACTGCAACCGTAACTTTGTTAGTTTAATGCAAATGCCTCAATTTTGCAGTTGAAAACAATGTAAAATTAATATTGAATCCATTGTCAATGTAAAACTGTAACGCATTCGTAGCGTTCAGCTGTGGAAAGTGATGTTTTATGCTAATTACGCAGTCGTGACTTAGGCGGATGCTTTAAAAATTCATACAAGACGGTAAAAATGATAGGATCGTATGTTACTTAGGAGTGGGCTCTACAAAACTTGCATACGCCCCGTCATGACGTATGCAAGCGTAGTGTTCGCTCACGCAGCCCGCACCCACTTGAAATCCCTTCAGGTTATTCAATCACGATTCTGCAGGATAGCCGTCGGAGCGCCTTGGTTCCTTAGGAATGTGGATCTCCACGACGACCTGGAGCTCGACTCTCTTAGTAAGTATCTACAGTCGGCATCGCTGCGCCATTTTGAGAAGGCGGCACGACATGAGAACCCTCTCATCGTAGCCGCTGGAAATTACATACCCGACCCAGTAGACCGAATGGTAAACCGTCGACGTCGCCCAAAGCACGTCATTACGGATCCTCCTGATCCATTAACGGTGCTTTTAGGCACCACAAGCACCGGTCACCGTCCTCGTCGAACCCGTCGCTTGCGACGAAGGGCTCGACGAGCGAACTAACCCATAGACACAGCCCACTGAGTTTCTCGCCGGATCTTCTCAGTGGGTCGCGTTTCCGATCCGGTGGTAGATTCTGCGAAGCACTGCTCTTGCTAGGGTCAGTGTTAGCAACTCTCCGGTTGAGCCCCGCGAGCTCACCTACTAACGTTAGGGTGAAGCTGAAATAGCCTCTCAAGGCTATCAGCATAGGTAGGAAAAAAAAAAAAAAAAAAAAAAAAAAAAAAAAAAAAAAAAAAAAAAAAAAAAAAAAAAAAAAGGAGTGGGTAATATCAGTTTTGCCGCGTATCGAATCGTATCTATATATCGAGGATCAATATCGGATATGGAATCTATATATTTTCTGAATCTATATATTGATGGATGCTAGTAGATTTTCTCGATTCATGATATTTGAGATTTGAAACGATACGCTGATATAATATCGTAGTAGATATAGATTTAAGTCAACGTTATACGGTTGGTTTTCTGATATCAATTTATAATATGATCTTAAAGTAATAAAAAGAACATGAAAATAAAAATATCAAAAAAACTTTCCTTCATGCTTTTACCAGGCTTAGGACTGGCTAGATTATTTTCAGTTTTTAGTATTTTGTATCTTAATTTAAAATTACAAAATATACCAAAAGAGTGTAGATTTCAAAAGTTTAATACAAACACAAGAAATAAACTCAATTATTTGGATTCAACTAAAAATAGAAAAATGTGTACTTTAAAAATCAAACACAAAAAACTTTTAAGTATTTATAAACACTTGTCCAAAAATTCTAGTTCAAGGTCAAAGCGCGTGAAATTAAATTCAACGATGCAAATAGGCTATACTGCATTCAAGTTAGGGTCGAAAGTTGAAACTTCTTTCCTTAATTGTATCCTGCTGATACGCTAAGAATAATCTACAGACATATGGACTTAAATATAAGGTTTACAATTGTATGGATAATGCCTGTTTCTGTTTCATTCATCACATGATATCCCTATCGTGCGCTCACTCACTCTGGCCGATTCGATACGAACCAAACGAATATTGCTGATATTAACGAATCAGTACGATATGCTGATGCGCATCACATCGAGCAATATCGTGTATCGGCTGATATCGAAATATAGATTTCGATTCACGAATCGGTACGATATGGCGATGCGCATCACATCGAGCAATATCGTGTATCGGCTGATATCGATATATAGATTTCGTGCGGGGCGATATCGGATTCAACGATATTGCTGCGATATATAGATATTGAATCTATATACGATTTATATCACCCACTCCTAATGTTACTATGAGCATTTAAATTCAATGATGTCACTGCTTGTATTTCGTTTGTATTTTTTGTAACGTTTATTTGGTTTTAGAATACGATTTGATATTCAAAGTTTTTGTATTTTATAAGATTGGGAGAATGACAGTCGAATTATTGTGGTTAGTTTGCGATTTAATTCGGTTCTCAGTATCAATCCGGATAACTCAGTAAGAATCATCAAGACGAACAAACATTTTTAAATTACTAAATGAATAACGTATGAATATAGATCGGAGGGGACTGAAATAAAATCAAAACATTTTATTATAATAATATTGATTATTCACGTTGCGATGGGTTCAACAACAACGAAACATTATCAAAACTATTTATATGGTGCACCAGAGATAATTCGAGAATAAAACAAACATAAAGGACATAGTGGCCTAAAGGAAGTCATCGTGGCCTAAAGGATAAGACGTCCGGTGCATTCGTGTTGAACGATGCACCGGTGTTCGAATCTCAGGGGGGTACCAATTTTTCTAATGAAATACTTACTCAATAAATGTTCACGATTGACTTCCACGGTGAAGGAATAACATCGTGTAATAAAAACCAAACCCGCAAAATTATAATTTGCGTAATTACTGGTGGTAGGACCTCTTGTGAGTCCGCGCGGTACCACCACCCTACCTATTTCTGCCGTGAAGCAGTAATGCGTTTCGGTTTGAAGGGCGGGGCAGCCGTTGTAACTATACTTGAGACCTTAGAACTTATATCTCCAGGTGGTTGGCGCTTTTACGTTGTAGATGTCTATGGACTCCAGTAACCACTTAACACCAAGTGGGCTGTGAGCTCGTCCACCCATTAAAGCAATAAAAAAAAAGTATCATATAATACTTTAATACCATTCTTTAAAACTATATGATTTAGATAAATCTATTTATGATTCCATTTGCATAAATTTATTGGCCTACCTCATTCTCATGAGCTAATTTAATCATCACAATATAATATGTAAGTTTAAAGTTATTTTGAGCGTTGGAATAACGTCTGTCTTCCAACTGTCTTTTTTTTTTATTGCCTTTGTAGGCAGACTAGCGTACGGCCCACCTTATGGTAAGTGGTTACCGTCGCCCATGGACTTCAGCAATGCCAGGAGCAGAGCCAAGCCGCTGCCTACTGCTTAATACTCTCCACAAGCCTCGTTTGAAGAAGGACATAGCGCTCGGGAAACGCCGTGCAGTCTTATATAATTGTAAAGAAAATTTATTTTTCGATGTCGGTAACTGCTTATCGTAGTTCATTGACATTAACAACAGCAGTGGCGCCTTTTTGGCTATACCTATCCATAGGTATCTTAACTGGTGATTCCTGAAATTCGTGACTAAACTTCAGTGTCTTTCGCTCGATAAATAATTAATGTGGCTGATAGGCTCAAGGATTCGCTTCTCAGGTGAGACAGTATCGTCTGGTCATCAGTTGAAGATAACTCGCCTGAAAATGATCCTATTTGACGAAATTTTAAGCATGTTAGGAAGCTGCAATTTGAATCGCGGAATGGCATTTAAATAATACTATTTGAAATTTCATTGGTTTGTTTTGATATTAACGTGGAGACGAGAGTCAGTTACCACTGAATAGTAGTTAATTGGTTTGAGATTTTTACTCATCTCTATCAAATATCAATTGAATAACTAACCGCAGACTTCTTAATTTCTCTCTTCTATATCGTTCCTTCACTACTGAGGATCGCGACCACATGTAACGTTTCTTCCACTGTGTTCGAACATGGGTGGCATGGACCGCATGGTACAGACTACCACCAAGTGCTTCTCTTACTAGGTCTGAACATCTGGCTGGTGTTCTTCCCACGGCGCGCTTACCCTCTATGCGACACGCAATTATGAGCTTCTCTAATTCATGTCTGGGAGACCGCATGATATGTCTGAAGAAGCTCATAACACGTTCCTGGAAAGAGATGGAAGAGAGCCTTTTTCGGATGTTTAGCCGCCTTAGAATGGACTCGTTTGTTCTCATGTCAGTCTACGGTATTCGTAGCATCCTGCGCCACACCCACATTTCAAATTTAAATGTATAAAAATACCAAACGAGAAAAAAGTCATCCAAAGAGCAAAGATCATCGAATCCAACATTGCAAGTCGCATTAAGGTGTCGGAGGGCGACTCGGGTTAAGCTGCAGCACGCGACGCTCAGGAACCGGCAGCACCGGTACGGCTCGCACCATTTCTTGCGACCTTCATTGTCGGTCAGCTTGTATGGTGCAAGTAAAAAGCACTTTGGTAATTAATAAATAATTTATTGAAATGGCTAATTAAATTATGACGAAAAAATTTTTTTCTTTCCTCACTCGAAATTTCACGTTGCTTTTTTTTTCTACCTAAACTGATAACCTTGGGGGGCTATTGTAGCGTAACCTTAACTATTAGGTGAGCTCACGGGGCTCAAACCGGAGTGATGCTAACACTGACCCTAGCAAGAGCAGTGCTCGACTGCCTACAAGAGCAATAAAAAAAAAGACAAACCGAAAAAATGCTATTTACGATTGGAATTTTTGAAGTACATATAATAATAAGAACCTTTTATTACGTTTGTAGTTTGTTTTAGTTTGTGCAATACCACATATAATCTCGTTAAAGATAGTTTAATTCCAATTCCAGTTCAAATGACAGACAAAATTTTAATAAAAGCAAAATTCTTAAATCTGTTCATTAAATCGCTAGCATCTATGATTTAAAAACTATAGTTACGACATCAGAACGCTACTGTTCGAATCTCTGGTTTGCCCTTAAAGGGAGATTTATTTTACGCATGATGTCGGAGACAGAATTCCTTTTGGTAGATGAGCGGTCAGCGAAATGGAATATTCAACTATGCTTTACACACATTGTACGATTATTGCCGTACGATACGAATTTCAATTTTCTTACTTTAAATTATATATATAAATATATATATAACATTACCAGGAACTGCCTATTTCATAATCAGCTGAGATATGATTTGCCAATAGGCTTGGGAGCGCCACCGAAAATCGAATCATATATTAATGAATATTATAGTTTTTTTTACGTGTATTCGATTTGGTAATAATACCCTTAAATATAATAGAGGATAAGTCATTCACGTATTATATTTATAAGTTTAAAATGAAACCACGTGCGGTCTTGTGACCAGAGCATGCGTTCTGTTACAAAAAATTTACTGGTGGTACGACCTCTTGTGAGTCAGCACGGGTAGGTACCACCATTCTGCCTATTTCTGTCGTGAAGCAGTAACGTGTTTCGGTTGGAAGGGCGGGGCAGCCGTTGTAACTATACTGAGGACTTAGAAATCTTATCTCAAGGTGGGTGGCGCATTTACGTTGTAGATGTTTATGGGCTTCAGTAATTACTTAATATCAGGGGGCTGTGAGGTCGTCCACCATGTAAGCAATAAAAAAAACAACAAAACGTATTGTTTTCATATTTAATAACTTTAATCGCGGGGTGAAAAGCTATTTGGTTTAAGCGATATTTTGCTTAATACGCGACATTTATATTTGTAATTAAGGGTCCGTTTTATTTGGTATTATCATCAATAGTTCGATTTTTTTTATTGAACTTCAATTCAAAGAGCTGAAGAATTTTTCCTCCTTCACCTGTAAAATTACAAAAACGACGCTTTAAAAAATAAGCCTTTACCTCTTGATATGTTGATAAATTTCACTACACGTGCCCTATTTTGAAAGGACAAAAAATAGTTTGTGGCCTGTGAAATATTTTCTCCTATAAAATTGGCTAAGGTACATGTTTACGTATGGCAAGAGCTCACGGACCACTCGATATTAAGCTGTCATACTTGAGGTCAAACTCAGGATTGGTATAAATCCTATCTTATCAAACAAGAATGCACGAGAGTGGTTCTAACACGTGGTAGTTCACACGGATCATTATCATTAGTATCGTACGAAGCTGATGAACAGTAGGCGAAACCATCAGTTAACCTACGGGCTACAGCTTCATTAACTTACTGCGACTACACTTACATAATATAATACTAATAAAACCACGCGCTCGAAAAGTGCATTTATGCAAGATTTCGGAATACTCTATTCCTATAAAAGATCTGTGGCAAATGTCTGAATCTCACTTACGACATTTTCAACATAATCTTGCATATATACAAGTTCCGAACAACAACATTCGGATCGTGTCGGTCTACCGAGCAATTACACCCGCTCGGTGGAAGATCTTCCCTTTGTCTTATACCTGCAGATTTTTCGATATTCCCATTACAGTAATTTAATTTTAATTTAAAATTGAAACTGTTAAAAAATTTAATTCGATTTGTATTCTTACGAGTATTTTTTGCACTGCATTCCAAAAATTATCCGCTGACTGTGTACTGTGTGATTGTGAAGTGAAAATGACTCCACTCGAATGACTACAAGCAGAGTTCGGTTGAGATTTTCGCGTTTGCAAAATTATACTTCTTTCTGACGCGAAACAATAATGCTTTTCGGCTTAAAGGGTAGGACAGCTGTTATACTATGTATCGAGAATTGGACTTGGAGTGGGTGGCGGTAGACATGTTGAGATATCAATAAACATCGGTAATCACTCAACACCAAATGGACCGTGAACCCATTTAATGATGAAAAAAAAAAAATGGTATATTTGTTTAGTAAATTACCATTATTTTTAGTTTGTGTTGCGGTTGTGTTTTAGTTTTGGCTTCTAAAACTTTGAGTAATGAGTGTACGGTTAGCAGCCTATCCGCAATGTATTTCAATTGTTAATGACATGGCAGTTTGAGGTATACAAGAGTCTGACAGCATTGCCTAAAAAAATTAAACATCCGAATTAAAAGTCGTTTTTTTCTCGATTGCAAGTTAATTAAAATGAATAATAATATTCGATTTATTTCAATGAGGCCATTGAAACATCCATAAAAAAATCCCCAACCTTCATAGACGAGATGTCTGGCGCTTATTTAACACCTGGGATTCTCTTATCCTGAAGACGAAACCGCAAGTCAAACAAACTGCCAGACCCTAACATATTGTTTGTTCTTTCTGTGTACAAAGAAACTTAAATGTCAATAAATATTTTTACAGGAAATTAGATGGTACTTAGCACAATATTAAAATGTCGGTGAGGAACCTTAGTCGTCCGAAACTTTTTTATTTAAGTGTGTGGATGAGCTCATGGCCCACCTGGTGTTAAGCGGTTACCGGAGCCCATAAACATCTACAACGGAATTGCCGCCATCTAGATATGTGTTCAACGTCTCAGTATAGTTACAACGGCTGCTTCACGGCAGGGTACCTACCCGTGTGGACTCACAAGATGTCCTACCACTAGTAATTATGCAAATTATAATTTTATTGGTTTGATTTTTACTACATGATGTTATTCCTTCACCGTGGAAGTCAATCGTGAACATTTTTTAAGTACGTATTTCATTACAAAAATTGGTACCCGCCTGCGGGATTCGAACACCGGTGCATCGCTATTATCCTTTAGGCCACGACAACTTCGTGTAAAGTATTTGATGTGTCAGAAATAATAAAATTTGAAATTGAATATGTAGTTAAAGTAATTTTAATTATCTCTACAATTTGTACCGGAGAAAATACCGTATTTACGATTTGGTGTCCATGGATCCCGATAATTGCCTAATATCATTTTCAGCCCAAAATTTGTCTGTCCGGTGCTTCGTAGACTTCGGACCGCTGCTCACGTAGACATACGCTAACTACACAACAATATAATCGATTGTTTAAATAATTAAATTATTATCTATTCATTGCGAAACTGTGCCTACGATTTTTGTAGCTTTGACGTCACACTTTGTTGCTCAGCCTGTCTGAATGCTAACTATCTATGCTGGATTTATTACGTGCGGAACATCGGTAACGTGATTTACTTTACTATAAACAAACAGTAAAGCTGGAATGCAGACAGGAGCCTCGTAATTTACCTCTGCTCAAGATCTCGAAACTACTCTGACCTGCTTCCTTAACTCTTTGCCCACATGGCATGGATGTGATTGTGAAAACGTTGTATTCCTTGTGTATTCTTATCTGTTTTTTTAACTGAAACATACACTATATTTGTAGATCAATATTTTCTGTTTTTTTCTTGCAAGCTAAACAAATGTGCTAATCATTGATGAATATATGTAATTTTAGAGACTAAATCAAGCCACTCACTGTACCGTTTATTCCGATATAGCCCGCAAGGCAAAACAGTAAATTCATCGTTTACCTACGCAGATAATGCTGTAATGTTTACGTAATAGCAAATTGGAAACATTTAAATGACTGTACAAAAAAAAATCAATGTCTTCCAAAGAGAATAATAATTTTTATTCAAAGCTGCATTAATGAATTAAATTATTATGGATATTTGTAAGATATAGCTACTTCTTAGTTTCCGTAATTTCGACACATTGATGTTGCCTTCAATTTTGTAATAATAAAGTTTTTGGGTGGCCAATTAGTTTTGTACCAGAAAACGGTTCATAGTGTTGTGTAAATCAATATGAGTGTTGTATAAATCGTGTAGATTTTGATCGCTTTGGTCGTGTGATACCACTCACTATGAGACGCACGTAAGAATGGATGATTTTGATCAAGTAAAAATATCAGAACATTGGCTCCTTTGTTCATAACGAAGTTATCGAGTAAATGAAAATTCGTATAGAATTAAATATCAAGTTTTTGTCTCATATTATTCTTAATTAATTGCTTCAATTAACAAACATTTAATAAAACTGTGATGACGTAAACTTGTAAATTATCAATTTGTTAGCGTCAATATTATTTTTATTTCATGTCCCTCATATTCTACTATAAAATAATATACAAAACAGTTTGTTCAACTACTCTGATTTAAAATGAATTTTGAAAAGTCACTCGTTTTTTACACTGATATGTAAATTACTTTTATTTTTATGAAAATGCATAAATTCAGTTACTACCTGTTCTGTTGAGAAACTCAATCTTATTAATAAATAATTTTATATTAAAATTTGTATAAAAAGCTTTGGTAGTCCGTGTTCTATGCGTTCACGCGTCGTTAATCCGATTAAATTGAAATATTATGCTTTTAAATGTTGGTACTTCAGGGAATGCTTCTGGCAAACGAAGATCAACGTACGAAAAAGAATTAAATAATCATGCTGTGGAGAAAACTTCAAATGTTCATGAATTTTTAAATTAATTACTAACACGAAGCCACTATGCTTGAGTCGAAAGGGCGTGTAATAATATTTTTAAACTATCTGCGCGTTCTATCCATTCTTTAGTGGACTCTACTCTCAAGAACCCATGAAGATGAGGTCATTAACTAACCGGAATCCGAAGAATATATATTTTCGCATAAAAAAAAAAAACTACTTTCCTCGTGCACAGTGCGTTTCTAGAAATATTTTATTCGACAGTACACAAAAATCAAGATTATATTTCTAAACAATTGTTCCTTGAGTACTATAATATTGCCCACTGAGTTTCTCGCCGGATCTTCTCAGTAGGTCCCGTTTCCGATCCGGTGGTAGATTCTACGAAGCATTGCTCTTGGTAGGGCTAGTGTTAGCAACACTCTAGGTTAGAGCCCCGTGAGCTCACCTACACGTCAAGGAGAAGCTGAAATAGCCTCTAAGGCTATCAGCTTAGGTAGGGACAAGAAAACTATAATATTACATGCTATTATCTGCAACACGCTTCGTCAGATTACAGAAATAGAGTTATCAGCAACGTGCTTCGTCAAAAAGTACAATACTTACTTTCAGCTGCAAGCGTCGTCATAGGTAACATGAGTCGTCTATTATCAAAGGTGGCAATCTGTGCATTTGGACAAAAAAAATGTTATTGATATGTCAATACAGATTGATTTGAATATAATCGTCTCCTTCGAAGAATACGGTTCAAAACCTGCATTAAATAAAGGTTTATACTTAACTTGTTATTTATCTAAAATGTCGTTCAGAAGAGTTTTGTGACTGCCAATGGAATATCAAGTCAATAATTCGTTTTTCTGATTTACCAATAATTTTCCAAAAGTCAGCCGGCAATGGCGTTGCAAAGCAAAGCCATTGCCGGCTTCGATAATAGTCGACTCACATATAGGTCTACGCTAAATCAGATGTTTATAATACTGCAACTATAAAGACTTCGCTGCTAAACTGCGACTCGGTGTCATAATAGCGACCTGTAGTTATGTAACGACTGGTTTCATGTGTATTTTTTGCGTACTTGTTTTGCTTTGTTACAAGTATAAACATATGTATTCGACAAATTGTTCGACAAAAACTCGCGACTTCACATTTTCGAGAAGACGAAACGTTGACAAAGTCTATATCTGAAGGTGAACTGAACAAAAAACGAACGGTATAATAATAACGAACGACTAACTAACTACGTTTTTGATTCGTTTTTTTTTTTTCGTGCTTGAAAACTACGTACAATTATGAGAGAATTATATTAAAGTGCCAATTATAAATTAGGGTTTGTAAATTGAAAATTTTGGTAGATTTTTACGCGATAAATAGATCAGTTTCGCTCGCCATTCCTCAAGAGCGAAGCGATAGCACCGATAGCTTAGCTTTTGCCGGTCACCGTTCTCGTCAAACCCGTCGCTTGCGACGAAGAGTTCGACGAGTGATTTAACACGCAGACAAAGTTCACTGAGTTTCTCGCCGGATCTTCTCAGTGGGTCGCGTTTCCGATCCGGTGGTGGATTCTGCGAGCACTGCTCTTGCCAGGGCCAGTGCTAGCAACACTTCCGGTTTGAGCCCCGTGAGCTCTATTTTTTTTTATTGCCCTTGTAGGCAGACGAGCATACAACCCTCCTGATGGTGAGCGGTTACCGTTGCCCATGGACTTCAGCAATGCCAGGGGCAGAGCCAAGCCGCTGCCTACCGCGTAATACTCTCCACAAACCTCTTTTAAAGAAGGACATGTCATAGCGCTCGGGAAACATCGTAGAGGGGAGCTCATTCCATAGCCGGATGGTCACCTACATGCCAATGAGAAGCTAAAATAGCCTCTCAATGCTATCAGCATAGGTAGGGATTTTTTTTTACCTTTTGATGTCATAACGTTAATACTGCTACCGATTTAGAGACACGAGATTAAAATTTTAATTACATTACATTGACGTCATTTTTAGATGTGCTCAATTTGATTATTCGATGGTCGTGTTAATGGTAAGTAGCGAATAAAGCGTTCGTTAAACAAAATAATAATATGACAAGTGAGACGATAACTAAAAACGATCGGATGGCCTTCGAACGAATAAAAAAAAACAGTGACTTTTGCAAGACAACATTTCTTATTCGTATTATAATATATATTATCAGTGATTATAAAACACGTGTCACGAAACCGATTATTACAGGACACTTTAAGCTTGTACGTATCTCACGCGTCCGACATTTCACGTGTCACACGCGTCACGTGATCAAATTAAAAAGTGAAGATATCTTGTAATCAAAACGAGGGACAATACTTTTATTTTGTAAACGAATTCTATTGGTAGCGTTGGTTTCTTAATCAACAATTATGTATATTGTACTGGTGGTAGGACCTCTTGTGAGTCCGCGCGGGTAGGTACCACCGCCCTGCCTATTTCAGCCGTGAAGCAGTAATGCGTTTCGGTTCGAAAGGTGGGGCAGCCGTTGTAACTATACTGAGACCTTAGAACTTATATCTCGAGGTGGGTGGCGCATTTACGTTGTAGATGCCTATGGGCTCCAGTAACCACTTAACACCAGGTGGTCTGTGAGCTCGTCCACACATCTAAGCAATAAATAAATAAGTATTGTTTGCTCTATTGTTTCCCGCTTTTAGGCTGAAATATGTTTTTAATTTCTGAACGTTATGCGAATATCTGTGTTTAATGCTAGTATATGGTCTCTTAACAAAAATATGGAATTGTCGTCAGGGTCGACTGACGCAAATTGCTCTAAAGAGAACGATGAAAAAAATCTAAGCACGTAAATCTAATACCGAATGTTTGAGTGGGCTACGAAATCAGTGAATTCCGTATTCCGTATATGAATTGAAAGCAATGTAACGTTGTGTTGTTTAAGAATAATTTGTTCCTGACATAACTGAAGTTGATCAATAATATTTTTTATTTGAGCTACAAATGATCTGCAATCAACTATTTGTAACGAGATTATATCTCGTTAAGTATGCCTGTATCTCTTCGAATCTGACAGTGAACCTACGATTTTTGGGTATCATTTGGTGTGAATTTTGAAGTCGTCGTGGCCTAAAGGATAAGACGTCCGGTGCATTCATGTCGAGCGATGCACCGGTGTTCGAATCTCGCTGGCGGGTACCAATTTTTCTAATGAAATACGTACTCAACAAATGTTCACGATTGACTTCCACGGTGAAGGAATAACATCGTGCAATAAAAATCAAACCCGCAAAATTATAATTTACGTAATTACTGGTGGTAGGACCTCTTGTGAGTCCGCACGGGTAGGTACCACCGCCCTGCCTATTTCTGCGGTGAAGCAGTAATGCGTTTCGGTTTGAAGGGTGGGGCAGCCGTTGTAACTATACTTGAGACCTTAGAACTTAAATCTCAAGGTGAGTGGCGCATTTACATTGTAGATGTCTATGGGCTTCAGTAACCACTTAACACCAGGTGTGCTGTGAGCTCGTCCACCCATCTAAGCAATAAATAAAAAATAAAAAAAGTCAACCGACGATTTTTAGCTATTATTTGGTGTGAATATGCATTAGAAGGTATCCGTTTCAGTATGCTTAGTGCGAATTTTTTAAGTTATCGATCGCGTAAACTTTAACTCAAAATTGTATGGAGTTGGAATAGCACCCCTAGCGGCAAATAATAATGAGAATGAATTCTTAAAATATTTGGTAATTAAATTTTCAAGTGTCTGCTTTTTTTTATTGCCCTTGTAAGCATACAGCCCATCTGATGGTGAGTATTTACTATCGCCCATGGACGTCAGCAATGTCAGGGAAAGAGTCAAGCGCTGTCTACCGTAAAACTGCTCGCTCTATGGCCACACACAATACTAGTACAACATACCTAATGTAATATTATTGTATCGCTCGGGCTTATAACGACAACACCGACCTTTAATACGAAATAATTTAAATTGTCTTGCGGATGTTATCTTTTGAAACCATTTAATATACTTGTTGTCCTAAACTTGACAGCATAGCGTTAAGACTTACATACACTCTGTGCTTCAAGGGGTAAAAGGCAATTAAATTTTGGTTAATGCGGAATTTTTGAAATATTAACATTTTTGAAACATTTTTACCACGTACCATCTGGCTTTGGAATGAGCTCACCTCCACGGTGTTTCCCGAGCGCTATGACATACTCTTCTTCAAACGAGGCCTTTGGAGAGTACTTAACGGTAGGCAGCGGCTTGGCTCTGTCCCTGGCATTGCTGAAGTCCATGGGCGACGGTAACCACTTACCATCAGGTGGGCCGTATGCTCGTCTGCCTACACGGGCAGAAGAACCGAAGAAGAACTTTTACAAAGAAAACCGTACAGAAGAGCCATTTAAAGTAAAAAAACTTCTTCAGCTAGTTGAATGGGCTAAACTTAATTGAAGTTCAATTAAAAACATTGAATTGTTGATGCTAATACCTTAAATGGAACTTTAATTACAAAAATAAATGTTGCGTATTAATCGAAATGTCGCTTAAACCAAATATCCTTTCACGCCTCGATTTCATTTGATCTATTGTTTTCGTCTCTCGGACCTAAAACCACTAACGGTAGGCAGCGGCTTAGCTCTGCCCCTGGAATTGATGATGTCCATGGGCGACGGTAACCATTCAGCATCAGGTATGCTCGTCTGCCTACAAGGGCAGTAAAAAAATAAAATAAAATAATCTTATAATAATGCTTAGAAGTTTTCTGTGCCGAATTTAATGGCCGTATTCGTTTGAGTGGCTTTCCGTTGCACCATGTACCGTTTTAGTCAATAAATATTGTAAGCTGTACTAAGCGTTCTTATCTATTGAAGTCGTCGTGGCCTAAAGGATAAGACGTCCGGTGCATTCGTATCTAGCGATGCACCGGTGTTCGAATCCCACAGGCGGGTACCAATTTTTCTAATGAAATACGTACTTAACAAATGTTCACGATTGACTTCCACGGTGAAGGAATAAATCGTGTAATAAAAATCAAACCCGCAAAATTATAATTTGCGTAATTACTGGTGGTAGGACCTCTTGGGAGTCCGCACGGGTAGGTACCACCGCCCCGCCTATTTCTGCCGTGAAGCAGTAATGCGTTTCGGTTGGAAGGG
Organism: Bombyx mori; assembly: GCF_030269925.1. Taxonomy (NCBI): domain Eukaryota; kingdom Metazoa; phylum Arthropoda; class Insecta; order Lepidoptera; family Bombycidae; genus Bombyx; species Bombyx mori. The sequence continues at coordinate 9,595,402 of NC_085115.1, read as the reverse complement.
TGGGGCAGCCGTTGTAACTATACTGAGACCTTAGAACTTATATCTCAAGGTGTGTGGCGTGGGGCTCCAGTAACCACTTAACACCAGGTGGGCTGTGAGCTCGTCCACACATCTAAGTAATAAAAATAAATAAAAAATACTTCTTGTATGGAGGCTTAAAGAGTAGAGGGCTTTGACGAGTATGCTGGTAGGCAGGTACCATCTCCCTGCATTTTTCTGCCGTGACACAGTAATGCGTTTCGGTATGAAGGGTGGGGAAGCTGTTGTATTGCAAGTAACTGAGCCCTTAGAACTCATGCCTTAAGGTGCGTGGGAGCATTTAAGTTTTTCATGTCTATGGGCTTAAGTAACCACTTAACACCGACCGTGAGCTCTTCCACCCATCTAAACAACAAAAAAATCCTTCGCGACAACCTCATTTAGCTATTTCAACTAAAATATTTTATTTAAATGCTCCCCCCTCTATAGTTTCGTAAGTAACTAGCAAAAAAAAAAAAAACTTTCATGATTAATGATATGATGAATGATATTTATAAAAATATTTTTTTCTTGATCTTGAAATATGCATTTAGTAATTAAATTAATAAATTACGAATTAAATGATGTGTAAATTACATGTTTCATCATACTCATTTATAGTTATAAGTTTTCATAAACATGTAAGTGATTTCTGATTCTTTCCTGAGTAGGATAAAAAATTTTTTGTAAAAAATTTTTTATTTTTTATTGTAGTTATTTTTGTAACGGTTTTTTTTTAATTTGTTTCGATTTATATTGAACATTGGATCAAAAGTAGTAAAGTTTTGGATTTTTATAAAAGCATCCGGGTGATGGAAGGCCGGCTATCCTCGACCCACGCTGGTTCTGGTCCAGCGGGATATTCCGTAGGATAGCTCACTCTAACCGGCGCCATCTAGGCGGGCTTCGGATAGCCTGCCGACCGAGAGGGCTGGTGGCCGTGGCGCCGACGACCGCCGGACCGGCGTCCCGAGGGGGAGGGTGATGGGAGAGATGTGCTCCGCACTAAACGCTTCACTTTCCCCCTCTGCCTCTTCATGAGTTCTGAGTTCTGTCTCATGCGAGGTTTGGACGTTGGTTGTTGAGCGACAGGAGGTTTTAGTCAGTTCGACTCTGACATGCCCCGCCCTCCATCCCCAGTGGAGGGCGGAAGTCCGGCGATTTCCTCCTGACAAAAAAAAAAAGGATACCTAATGTAAATAGTAACTTAAGCATTTCCAAATTTGAGAACCGTCATTTTTTTTGTATAACTTAAATACTGTTCCTTAAATACGTGGGTGATTTATAGAGATTATAAAAGAATTAATTTGTCTATAAAGGTGTTTTTTAGTGTGGGTGTTGTTGTTTGGTAATAAAAACGGCGCTCACTTGTTGTTACTATTAACATTCCGCTTTGCGTGTTGCGTCAAGTGAATATTCGTAGTTCAACAAAAACGGATACCGATTTGGACAACATAAGCTAATTACGCTCATCAATATTTTGTTTAATTTTTTTTTTAATGCTTAGATGGGTGGACGAGCTCATAGCCCATCTGGTGTTAAGTGGTTACTGGAGACCATAGACATCTACAACGTAAATGCGCCACCCACCTTGAGATATAAGTTCTTAGGTCTCAGTATAGGTACAAAGGCTACCCCACCCTTCAAACCGAAACGCATTACTGCTTCACGGCAGAAATAGGCAGGGTGGTCGTACCTACCCGTGTGGACTCACAAGAGGTCCTACCACCAGTAATTACATTATTGTTACGGCTAATTATATTATTGTATTAACGAATAACAATAACTTCTTAAAATTCTTGAAGTAACTAAATGTTTCTGTCGATCATCTAAATGGTAATTTTGGCTGCGTAACAAAGTCTTGTAAGTAAAAAGAACGCTATTTATCGTGAAGTGATTATGAATTTATTAGCTATTTTCTCTACTTTCCTTGTTTTATGTCGGTGTTACATTCTGTTATACAATACGTGCTATGTGCAAATGACTAGTCAATTGTGCTCAGAATTGCGAGTTATATAGGCGCATTTGTTTTTATTATATTATTTTCTAGAATAAAATCGGCCATAGTTACGTCTTCTTCAAACACACACGCTGTATTAAAATGCTTATAAATTTCATATTAGGAACTATGATGCGTGACCGTTGCTTTGCAAACATTCACATTTTCTGTACTGATTTTAACAGTTCGTGTGTATTTGTATGAAAGGTTTGCAATAAATCATAGGTCAAGGTTGTTGTCGTTTAATGACGTAATAACCGAAATAGAACTGTTTATACGTTATTGTGTATTCAGTTGAATGTATATATCAGACATAATGTTTAAGTAATTGAGATCCCACACGGGGAGGTAACATAACTGGGTTATTTTTGCCGCGTATTATAATTAAAGGTGGGTTAGTTTGGAATACAAGTGAGACGTCGATCTCAAGTCGTTGTTTCCTGAAATTGGTTACAGCGAGGTGGTTGTTGGATGTCAATTTATAGTGTATTGAACTTTGAAGTTCTATAAATATAGTATCAAAATCGAAAAAAATAATTATTGAAAAAAAAACATTTTTTTTAATTTTATTTCAACTAAACGAATTAGACTTTTAGAAAATAACGCTGAATTTTTTTATGAACAAGAGACCACATAAGATTTACTAAAATTTTAGATAAACTAAATAAATGATAATCTCATACGAAAATGTTTACTTTTTAAAATGGTACGTAACTGAGAATTGTAGTAGAACGACGAAGAGCATTATAAATTTTCCTGGCATTCTCACACAGTGACGAGAGTGTATTTACGCAGATATCGTGTACGCGAGTGTGCGTGCCCGGGCATGTAGCGTAAATTATCAATTACCGTTCAGTCAATATGTAATGTGCTTTCTGTCTAGGAGCTACGGTTCAAAATAAACTTCAGTTTGTGTTTGTTAGATTATGAATAAAGTTGTATTGCTGTACCGTATTGTTTCACGTTTACGCGTCTCTGTGTGGCGAGGTTAAGTAGAGCGACGTTATCTCGGAACAGAGGATCCGTTGAGTTTGAATTTTCACGCAATTTACATTTTTATTAAGAAAAAAGTGCTTTATTTTATTATTGAATTTTAAAAAATGTCTAAAAGAAATTAAATGGTCACTTAATTTAATGCCCAAAAATTTTAATTTTTTTGAATTGAATGCGGATAAGAGTTCACTAGAAGCTATCAAGGTTGCGTATTTGTAAGACGGCTATCATTGGCCCCGAGAGAGATGAATCAATAAGCAAACAAAATATTAAAATATATTTCATAATTATCGTAGGCTTAGCTCATTGTCCGTCGAGTGTAAATGTCATCGAACGAGGTTTCGCAAGCGCGTCAATCACAGGCGGTCACCCACTTTCGCGATCGACTCGCCGCGATTAGTCGACAGTGTCTACCACATTCACCGAGGCCTGGGCTCACCTCTACGCAACAATTGTTTCTGTAGGAATCTTTTATTTATGGCAACGTGACAATAAGCCTGTGTGCGTGAGCCACTGCGCCCGTGTTTTACCTGAACGTGAATCCATCGCCACTTACAACTTTATCACTGACAGATAAGGTCGCCTTTGGAACGCATTCGGATTCACAAAATGCCTTACCGGCAATAAGTCAACGCTCGAACTCGCCTGTTTGACAAGATTCCAACCGCGTCTGTCCTGTTTGTTTATTGTAATCGGTTTGACAATGAGCTTAAGGTGCGGTTTCGAGTGATCTCACGGCTCGCGCTCTCCACTGATTGTTCTCGGCTGCGCGTTCGGTCTGTTTGTGTTCGTATGTATGATACGTCATGTACACCGGCTTACTGTAGATTCGCCTCTTAACGTTCATAATTGCATCGCGCCGATATAAAATTTATGTTGCGCGTTTATCGGCGTATGGTGATTTATTTGGTATATTTTGATTTAAACAGTTTTTTATAGGTATAATTTTTTTTTTTAGATATACGTAACGTGCTGTGGACTAGGATTCAGGAATTGCAACGATTTGATTTTGATAAGAGACAATCCCGTTTGAGATAACGGAAGGTCAATGAGGAGACGTTTGAAAAGACGCGCGTCGTCAGTCAGGTCGAGCGCGGGTCGCGGGTCGCGGGTCGCGGGGCGCTGCTAGCGGCGTCGATCGACCTCCTTGGATGTGCGGCCCGCAAGGTCGACTGCCTTAATTAATAAACTCACCGTAAAGTATTTGAGGCCGATCCGAGAAGTGACTACAATCTTACTGAAGCCTTTGTCTAGTTATTGACCCGTCGATTCGTTGAAGGTTTTTATTGATCTAATCTCTCCCTTCTCTGTCCAAATAATCGGTGCGCACTAGAATTTTAATATTCATCAGTACTATTACATGTTTGTTGTTTATTTACATTTATGCGATTTTGTAGTGAGATAGTGTCGAAATAAGAATATAAATGTCATTTCAAAATCATTATGAAATCGTCATAACGTATTTACGTCGCTTAGTAGCGAAATGAAAAGAAGAAAGCCAATTTGTTTCGTTTTTTAAATGATTAAAAAGAGTTTTTTTATGTGTCGTATGTTTTCTGAGTTAATTGATATCATTTTGAATGAATCGGTGTTGGTGTATATTGTCAGAGACGAACGCAGAATCCAGTGAGTTTCTCGCTGGATCTTCTCAGTGGGTCGCGTTTCCGATCCGGTGGTAGATTCTGCAAAGCACTGCTCTTGCTAGGGCTAGTGTTAGCAAATTCGTCAGGTTAGAGCCCCGACCTAATCGCTCGGTAATTTTAGTATGACCCCTTGAGATTACTAGAATAGGTTAGAAAAAAAAAGGCAACCGTGTGGCAATGAAGCCGACGCGCCTTCTCTCGACCACACAACTTGTTTGTTGATCTGTATTTAAAAAAAGTTATGCACACAATGTAAATACAGCAGCATTTTTTTTGTAGAGATAATAACAATTGTCGAGATAACAAATAATTGAAGACATGAAGTGGTTGAAGGATATATAATACAATTTGTTAATTTTGGTTAATTTTGTTAATTTCGTTGGCGGCTTGTTACATGTTGCTACGTAAAATGACATCTATGATGATGTCAATAAAATCGACTATTAGTTTATAGTTTTTAAGAATTATGGGTATTTTGTATAATTATTGATGGCAAGTCAGGTGACGATAGGCAATGCACTATTCGCCTTAATTTATGTAATTGATGTGTTAAGCACAAACACAATAGTCACAGCGAACGTGTCCAGGATTCAATAGTTTTAAAAACATATCTGATTGAGTATTACACAAACAAATTTGGTTTTAGGGTTAGGACACTCAAAATGCAATTCAATTAGGTGGTTGGCGGGATTTTTTTTTTTTTTTTTTTTTTTTTTTTTTTATTGCTTAGATGTGTGGACGAGCTCACAGCCCACCTGGTGTTAAGTGGTTACTGGAGCCCATAGACATCTACAACGTAAATGCGCCACACACCTTGAGATATAGTTCTAAGGTCTCAGTATAGTCACAACGGCTGCCCCACCCTTCAAACCGAAACGCATTACTGCTTCACGGCAGAAATAGGCGGGGCGGTGGTACCTACCCGTGCGGACTCACAAGAGGTCCTACCACCAGTAATTACGCAAATTATAATTTTGCGGGTTTGATTTTCACTGCACGATGTTATTCCTTCACCGTGGAAGTCAATCGTGAACATTTGTTGAGTACGTATTTCATTAGAAAAATTGGTACCCGCCAGCGAGATTCGAACACCGTTGCACCGCTCGATACGAATGTACCGGACGTCTTATCCTTTAGGCCACGACGACTTCAATTGTGTTGTGATATCCAACAGCTTTGGTTACAATCTAGCATCAGGTGGTAATGTGTTTCGGTTTGAAGGGCGGTGCAGCCGTTGTAACTACGCTGAGACGTTAGAACTGATATCTCAACGTGGGTGGCGTATTTACGTGGTAGATGTCTATTGGTTCCAGTAACCACTTAAAACCAGGGGGACTGTGAGCTCGTCCACACATTTAAGCAATAAAAAAAGGCGGGACGTGAAAAATCTAGTGAAAAAAACTGACCATTTTGACTGAATTTAAATATTTCGCGGCCCCGAAAACTACAGCAGTTGAAATTTGAACAAAACACGAACGTACCTCCAAAAAACAAAAAAAATATCGACAAACCTGTTTTTTGCAATACAAATAATATTCAGAACGGAATTGATCTATGAGTGTGTCTAATGTTTTGCTTATGGGATCTCTATAAATAGCGGTTTTGCAAATAACTGGACTAACGCCGAGATCCGTGGCCGTGTCGAGACGTGTACTCTGTAAATGCGGCATAGAATAAACCTCTAGACGGTGCTTCCAAATGATTCGGCTTTGATTTTTCTCAGAGCATCATAATATTAAAACCAATACGCTACTTTGATTGATACTTACTAATTACTCCTTACATTACAATCAATTTATGAGAGCTCATTTTTGTTAAAATCTAATAATAACTTTATTTGTAAAATTCCGTATTCATTCGGATAAATATGTTTAATAAGATTATTTATAAGCGAAATATTTGAATTCACGGGCTTGCCCAAGAGTTGTTGTAAAATGTTACGTAAGACCCGGCCGTGTACAGAGTAGTGACACGTCTGTGTTGTGTGACGCAAGCGTGCGACTCTATGCGTACTCTGCGATGCGGCTCACATTGTTGGCTGCTTATGTAAGTCGGAGCGTCTTCCACTTTCGAATCAAGTTTATTGACACGGCAAGCTCGACAAATGCCCGACCGTTTCACAGTTACACCGCCGCGGCTTCGCTTTGATTGTTTGCGCCGGGCCACGGAATACCAGAAACGTATCAACCTTATAATAAATATTAGTTATGCTGTAAACGAAACGCGAATCTAACCGGCTATAGTCTAAGCGAAATCTTAAAGGCGATAAATACTTCAGTTCAACCACATTTAAACTTAGAATGAAGCTATTAATCACCTTAAAAGCAAACACGGGCAGTTAATAAATTAATTCTCTAACAATATATTACTAGTATCGAGATGTTTTATGTTAATTTTATGTATGGCACGCCCCCAAGCGGATTAATTCACGAGGCTAGCCTTTGAGGCGCACTCATTAAGTTTTTTATTGGCAATAAATCTAATAGCGTAAATGGTTTTGTCGCTTACAATTGCAGCCCGCTAAACACCGACTGATCGCTACTTAAATCGCTAAGCTCTTTTCGTCAGTTCAACGTCACTAAGGTGCGGCTTCGCTGCGTCGAATATTAAAAGTGAATTTCAGAACAAGATCTTTAAATTGGTCTTTTAAAGTACATAATCATTCATTGATCAAATCTTTATTAAATAATACGAAAACAAAATATTCGATTTAAGATTTTTAAAATTACGGTCCCAAAAATATTAGTTCACAAATTAAACTGACATATTATTATGAATTTTAAAATCAATCGTACCAAAAATAAAATAATTGAAAAAAAAAACATAGATATTTTTCAATTATATTCGGCTTATATGGACCGGCCTGTGGCTAAAATGAACAACTCACTTGTTGGTACGATTGTTATCAAGTTGTTAAAACCGCAAAATGCATGTAATAAGTGTTCTAATCAATATTAAACGTAATAGCATTTAGTTATATATAATCAAACATGTTCAGCGCTAACATTTTAAAATCAAATTGAACAAAAAAAAATAATTTATTCGAGTTTCTAGAATGAAAAATACACATACAAATAAATGTATAAAACTGTCAAATGTTGAGTTAAAACCCAAACAGAATCCGTTAATTACTCAGCATAAATTCTAGCCTCAATTCCTTAAAGTAGCTAACAAATACAATAAAAAAATGAGATACAATTAAACAGGCGAGACAAATAATAATCACATGAGCGCTGGGTGAGTGAATCCACGTATAAGTTACGCATACATTAACACTTTTACAGAGAAGTCAAACGAGCCAATTTGAACTTTAATGCGTTACGTTACAGTCGAAAAGTTTCAATGTATTCATTTTAAACGTGTTAGTTGTACTATAATCATTAGTCACTGACATCGAAACACATAGGCAAGTGAAATCGTACAGAAATGACACAGATTTAATTTTGTATCTCTACTTTGAAAATGGTTGAAAATCATTTATGTTGATTTCTAAATGTGATTATACTGTCAGATCTATTTGTGTAAAATAAGTAAAGATTTTTAACTTAATCTTCATAATATGATGGCTGACCAAATGCTGAAGCTGAGATACATTTGCACGTCATGGTTTTCTTGATGCTGTTGAAACACGATCTAGGATTGTCGATGGTTGAAGATATTTAGATTTTTCAATTAGCACTGTTCTAAGACATTACAATATGTATATTTTCTTATTATTTTTCTAGTCTCACTTTTTTAATGAAGTTTTACGACAAATTATCAAATTTTTTTTTTTTTATTTTTTTTCCTACCTATGCTGGTAGCCTTGAGAGACTATTTCAGCATCGCCCTAACGTTTGTAGGTGAACTCGCGGGGCTCAACCGGAGAGTTGCTAACACTGACCCTAGCAAGAGCAGTGCTTCGCAGAATCTACCACCGGATCGGAAACGCGACCCACTGAGAAGATCCGGCGAGAAACTCAGTGGGCTGTGTCTATGGGTTAGTTCGCTCGTCGAGCCCTTCGTCGCAAGCGACGGGTTCGACGAGGACGGTGACCGGGATTTTCAATATGAAGAAAATATTGTATTTATCTTTTCTACTTGTTCTTCACCTTATTCCACTAGGTGGGATGGGGTGGGGTCAGCACAGCTATTTTTTCTCTTCCATTCTCTTCTATCAGCCGTCATTTCAACACTCACTCCTCTCTCTCATATCGTCATTCACACTCCATCCATGTCTTCTTCGGTCGACCTCTTCCTTGCACTACCATTTCCATACATCTCCTAGTCACATGCATCTTTTCTCTACGCATGACATATCTATACCACGCTAACTGTATTTTTAGGTTTTTCAAAACAAGCATCTATTGAATCAACTAATCAGATACAACTATATTATCATATGTAAATTGTGAATTAAGCAAAGAATAATATGTACGATAACCTTTACATCACAAGAACCCACTTTCGTAATACGTAAACGCGATTTTAATCTTCGGTACACGAATTTTGTGGTAACAATCCTTAAAAAAATTGCGCACATTACGTTACGAGGAGCGCATGCGCATTATGTTTCAGCGGGTGCAACGCGAAATCATTACCGAATTAAATACTAAAGAGGGTAACGAACGTCATTTCTGGGACTCGCATCATCTTTGATATCATCTCGAAAGCGTACAGACCGTGTAGGCATTTACATAGATCGCGCTCACTCGGTCGCGTAAGCCGCGATTCTTAACCGAGATACAAACGAGTATAAGCCGACCAAGTTTATGTTTTAATAGAACATGAGACAGTGCTCTTTGGCGGGTCGCTTCTGCATTCGTCGGCGTGTGATTTCACCCGCACCGGACAGGTTTCCGAGACCGGTATGCCGCGGCACACGTCCAACGGAGGTTAATAAAGCGCGCACTTGCTACCTTATTGCTTTTTGTGGCTATATATAAACGCTTTCAAGTTTTAAAACAATTTATTGACCCCGACAGTTTCGTGTGAAATTATTTCGTCTCCACGAAGTCTGTTTAATGGAAACTTATGCTAGCCTTTCTACTGTTTTGTGTTGAAGAGTACAAATAATTTGTACTTTAATTTAAAAATACCTGTATTTTCATGCCCTGTTTCTCTGTAATGCATTTCCCAGATTTTATTTGAATATGCGCTCAAGTTTTCTACATCAAGATTATTTACTGTAATTGCCATATTAAAAATTCAATAAAATTTAATACATACTTTACCCGTACACACCCCATAGTAGTTTATTTAAACAATTATACAATGCAGTAATATACGTTACAAAATTATTCTAAACAATTGTTAAAAATTAAACGGATACCTCATTTTCGTATCCAAAGGGAGAATAGAATTGAATACCTAAGAATAGGGCCCTTTTTATTAATATAACGAACGCTGAACTTTTCGTAGACAAACCTACGTGTCTCGTAGCAGACGTAGGCGTTCGTGACGTCACTGCTACGGGCCACGAGCCCACGCGTCGACTCCTCCCGCCTGCAACTCTAGACGTCACTTTGTTTTGTAAACTTTATTTATAGAACAGTAGCATGTAAAAAAAATTATATTTGAAGCCTGTCAATATCACTATTATATATTGTATAACGGTAGACAGCGGCTTGGCTCTACCCCTGGCATTGCTGAGGTCCATGGGCAATGGTAACCACTCACCATCAGCTGGGCCGTATGCTCGCCTGCCTACAAGGGCAATAAAAAAAATGTAATTTATTTAAAATTTTTCATAAGGCTATTTAGAGTAGGTATTGGTATGGAAATAAAAAGATTATCTGACATAGAAAATAATTACTCTATTTAAGAATATTGTTGATTTTAATACGAATAAAGGGTGGATATCGCCTGTTACGATAAGTACAAAATATATAGAATGAATCAAAGAGAGAAATAACAAAAAAAAGAATTAAGTTTTCTTGGGATTTGTAAATTTTGCATAGCATTAGACCATTTGAGCACGATACATATTATTATTATTATTCTAATACATATGTCTATCTCGAGGTATATAGGATGAGCTTATGGCAATGCTTAGCGACACCAACGTGTGTTCTTCTACTGAGAAATTACTTAAAAGCTTTGGAAGGACGGCTTCAAAACTGGATCGAACAATTACTTTTTTTTTTATTACACAAGAAGGCATACGCTCATGGACGTGAGCAATGGGGCGGTAATATCCGAGCCGTTGCCTATTACTCGTCGAATTGGTAGAAGCAGTCAGATATGCCCTTTTTTATTGCTCAAATGTGTGGACGAGCTCACCGCCCACCTGGTGTTAAGTGGTTACTGGAGCCAACAGGCATTTACAACATAAATGCGCCACCCACCTTGAGATAAGTTCTAAGGTCTCAGTATAGTTACAACGGCTGCCCCACCCTTCAAGCCGAAACGCATTACTGCTTCACGGCAGAAATAGGTGGGGTGGTGGTACCTACCCGTGCGTACTCACAAGAGGTCCTACCACCAGTAAAAAAAAGATGTGTGGTGTCGTGGGACACCGGACAGGATCGAAGTTCCTTATTATAAAAATATTAATTTTAAGTTCTAAACGAGGTATAAAGAAAATAATTATTCGCGTATACATTTTTTATTAAGTTTTTTTATTGATAAAAAAAAGCTACTTTACAAAGTTATCAACTTTATTTTATTCACAATTATTTATAAAAAATATATAATATAATAATAACATACAAAGAAACAGCTATTTACCTGAATAATAATAATAACCGTCATCACGTAGACCATACATGAATAATAAAAATCTTACGTTACGGACGTTTTTTCCCGGTTAGGGTACCCCCCCGCATCGTCCCACAAGGAACTTCGTTCCAATACCATTTATTTGCTTAATATATCCGTATATACGATTTTATGTAAGCAGCAGCCGGTATAGTTACAAATCGCACAAGAACCGTGACGGATCGTCCGGCGTGGCTCACGGATCGCCGTTTCAATTGTTGTGAACTGGTTGCGACTTAATATTTGTGTTACCGAATTTCTCTGGCCGCCGTATGTACCGTAAGTGGCATGCCGCACGGTTCAACGAGATACAATCAAACGGACTTACGCTTATGACAATGAACTTTCTAAAACATAATTTTTGTATGTCGTCCCACTGAACTATAGCTACGGATTTTCTCACGATCGGTTTTTCGTTTATAAATAACGGCCGTCTGGTGTAGTGGTAAATGACATGGTCACTACACAAGGGGTTCGCGGGTTCGTATCCCGCCAAGGGAAGATATTTGTATGATAAATATAAATGTCTTTTTTCCAGGGTTATGGACGTCTATTCAATATATGTATGTGTATAATAAAAATCTTACATTTATATCCGTTATCTGGTTACCTGTAACACAAGTTCTTTACGAACTTATCACGGGACCAGTTAACGTGGCGTGATTGTTAGTAAATATTTATTTATTTATATTTATAAATCGATGAAGCATTATGTTGTTAAGTTACGGTTTTTGTTCTCGGACAAAATCCCTTTTAGAACTGGATTGTGTTAAGTTTGTTTGAATGTTACCAAAATTTCTTATTTTAGTTGTTTTTAGGTAGGTTGTAGTTTTCAAGTCGATCGATTTACAAGCCCAAAATTACAAGGATCATCTAAAGTCTAAAGAAAATACGCCAATCTGATTTATCTACTAGACTTTATATACTTGAACATATGTAGTAGCATTTAAATAAATATTTATGTTTAGAGTGTGTAAATAGTACACGCAAGCATGTACCTATGGAGTCGCAGGCACGTTTTCAATGTCGATATATCGGAGAATCAAATATGGCAGTTAATTAAACGTTTGATACAAAGGGCTCGTTTCATATATCTTTTTTTTTATTATTAAAACTAGCGTCAACCTGTTGTTATTACAACGATAATGCGCGTCCAATCTCCCCCTAAATTGTGTGTGGTACGAGATACCGCGGGACCAGTGTAAATATTCTCAGTGATAAATGCTTTAGTTACCTACCTGTCGCGACCGCGGCGCGCGTTTCAATAATAACCGTGATATTGCGATGATACCAACTGGAAAAACTCGTTTGGCGTATGTCGATATCCTTACAGGTCCGAGAGCTAAACGTTTTCGTGGAGAGCGTTTTCTGAATTTTGTCGTTACATTGCGGCCGGGCACTGGGAATCTCTATCTGATTGTCTGTAGAAAAGAAGCGATGTATTGTCGTCAAATCAAAAAAAATGCTTTGTCGTGCTATCGATGCGTGGTCTGGATAGACCGTAGTGCGTCTTCAGTGAGCTGCTTTCATTCATGCCGCCTCGGGCCACGTTCCACGCGAGATCTGATCATCCAATTACCAACAGCACTCGTGTGCTGCGCTCTGCGATTTTTGTCATTGTTGCTCAATGTTTTTTTTGGGTTATGTATATGAATTTTTAAATCAATCGTTTCATTGAGTCTAGGGAAACAACGAAGTTTCTAAATGATTTCGGTGACGTTCTATTTAGCTATATTAGATTAGGAGCTCAACATTTGAAAAGAAACAGACCTAGTTTGTTTATCAATGTCGATGATGGGTAATTCCTGTGATCCGAGAATTATTTCGTCACCAAAATCGGGGACCGAAATTTTGTAGCTAGTCCGGTGACAAATGGAGAGGGATTCCCACGTCAGTCGGTTATTTGAAACGGGTTTCGTCATAGGTGAGTATTTTCGAGGCCCAGCCATTCGGTGGAGCATTGTGCCTTGTGTATTACACAAACAGTACTGAGCGCAATCGCTCAAAGTTTCACAATCGCGGGTTCACCGACCGACACCAATACCTAAATTAATTTTCTTTTTGGTCCCGCGTCGTTGTCGCTCATTGTTCGATTTGTGCCTTCGATTTTGGAGCATCAGTGCGCTAGTCGATGACGCCAAATCCGTGTAGAAAGTGCTTGAGACGAACTGCCATTCCTACGTATGAATCTTAACTGAGTCTCATATCTTGGTGCATCCAAAACAATAATTAGGTGAATAATGAAAACCGCAGATTTTATGTAATACGTCACTCGTTGAAAGACGAAAATTGATCAACAAAAAGATTACAGTTGTTTACAGTTTCATTATCATAACAGTTCGACGCACAAACATGTAAGCATAATAACTAAATTACGAAATTAATGTACTCCCCTTCTAAAAGTGTATCGATTCACTATACATATATCGTATACATGTCGAAAAAACGTAAACATATTTTTGTCTGTGCGTTTATTTTCGCATTAATCTTCACATTGGCTAACCTTTGCATATTCTTTTCAGTCACGTATTGAAATAAGCTAGAACTGTATTTATTGCTTTTCGTGAATTTTGGATAAAGAATTGTCATTATAAGTTGAATAAGAAGTATTTTGGGAGTCTTAACGACGAAAGGAAAGATCTTCCACCGAGCGGGTGATATTTGCTCGGTAGACCGACGGTCCGAATGTTGTTGTTCGGAACTTGTATATATGCGCTTTATCTTGAAAATGTCGTAAGCGAGATTCAGGCATCTGTCAATTATCTTGCGTCGTATGATGGCTACCCGCCACATCACTCCCCTCCGAGACTGAAGGTCGTGTCATTTTTAATTAGCGTTGTCCGTGCTGAGATTAGCTTGCAAGGGCCAGTGCTGCTCGAAGCCTGCGGTGAGTCGAGGCTGAGCTTGAATGCTGCGTGCGTGTCGCCAGTGCTGCTCGAAGTCTGCGGTGAGTCGAGACTGAGCTTGAATGCTGCGTGCGTGTCGCCAGTAGTCCATGTGTGCAGAGCTGCCACGCCGGAGATGTGTGACCCCAAGCGTTGATGATCCGGTCGTGGGCTGCGATGAACTGTTGCGGCGTGATGAGGCAGTGAAGTTGCGTGCCGTAGGACCAGGAAGCGCGGTGAGTCGGCTGCGATGGTCCTGTTGAGGCTGCGATGCTGGCTTGCTGTGGGACGACTGTCAATGACGTGCTTTTATCTGCGAGAATGCGGGGATTGTGGTAGCCGGAGTTCTTGATGCGCTGAAGATGAATCAGAAGGTTGCGTGTTCACATCACGTCGCAGGTCACCAGTTTTGGGAGTCTTAACGACGAAAGGAAAGATCTTCCACCGAGCGGGTGATATTTGCTCGGTAGACCGACGGTCCGAATGTTGTTGTTCGGAACTTGTATATATGCGCTTTATCTTGAAAATGTCGTAAGCGAGATTCAGGCATCTGTCAATTATCTTGCGTCGTATGATGGCTACCCGCCACAGTATGAAGTAAGGAAATGTGACTGATTGTGTGATTGGAGTAAAACGTAACAATTGAATCAACCAAAAGTGAACTGTAAAAAGTAAAGTAAGTGAACTGTGTTATACATGATAGCACCAACCAGTTTTTGTTGCTCAAACACACGAGCATGACATTTTATAACTGTAACAAGGCCATTTACCGTTCATATCGAGTATTACCATATAGCTCAGTATTGTACATGGTCAAAGTGACGAGCTTTGATGGATTCGAATGTCATATCGAAGGTAACTGGCGCATCGATTTTTGTGTTCCGCAAACGTGCGCGGAATAGCATACAACTTTATTTCGCATTGAGATTCCGTCATCAATCAGTTTATTGTGGCAACGTTTTCAATTGTTAATTTATTATTGTCTCGTTTCTTGTGTTATTGAGAATAGTTTTGTTTTGCATGTTTTCTTTTTAAATAACATCTCTTTTGATTTAAAACAGTGATCATTAAAACAGTGGCGGTAAAACAGATACGTAACGTGAAATATGCATGTACATACGTCTACATTCCCACGCACTAGCATTCGATTATGGTGTTGAATAGTTTAATTTCTAAACGAATTTAAAGGGTCATCAAGAGTATTTTTCACGTAAAAACTGAGGCATTTCACATAGTCATATGATAAATTGATAACGATGAGACATTCCATTTCTAATATCGAATTTAGAAACTGATGCAAAAGCCGGCATTGCGCTCGGCATTCATTGAGCGTTCGAATAGTTGAGATTCCCGTGTGATTGGTGGAATTATGGTGCTTTCCCGGCAATTTGTCGGTTGCGTCTGCTAGTGGAGGGCTACGTGATCTCGGCTTGCGACATTTTGACAATCCGATGTTTACGCAACATCGTCGCGGCGGACATGTTACGTTTTATCTTATTATTATGCATTGCATTTATTGCTTCCGGGGTGAGTCTTCAGGTCTAACGAAACTATTATATTTTTAGGAGAAGGTTTGTTCTTAGCGCCTCGACACGCTTAGATGGACTTATATTGTGACTTGATCAAAAATTTATAAAAATAATTTATCTTCGTATTTTTTGGCTTCAAAAATTCTACTATGTTAGTGTCAATCATTACTCAAAAATCTGACCACGAACCATACTATAGTAGATCAAGATAAATAATTAAAAAATAAACAAAATATTTAGTTAAATCCCGGGTAATGTTAATCGTAAAAAAAATACGCGTTAAAAAACAAAATATCACTGTTTTAATATTGTTTTCTTTTGACGACTATACATACACTCTTCTAGCTGGCAACGCGTGTCATTGTTCATGCTGGCCGCACCGGTTGCCTACATCAAAACAAACGGAGAAAGTTACATCGCTAATTGTGTACAACTGTATTATGAAGCTTCCTGCTTCTTGACCAAGCTGAGCAAATAGTCTTGGCTATTAAACATTTTAATAACAAAATCTATATACATATATAAAAATGAATTGCTGTTCGTTAGTCTCGCTGAAACTCGACAACGGCTGGACCGATTTGGCTAATTTTGATCTTGAATTATTTGTGGAAGTCCAGAGAAGGTTTAAAATATGAAAATGCTGGGAATTAAATGAAAATAACAATTTTGTTTTTCCTTTGACGTGTCCCCCGTCGGACGGATTCCTTTTGTTTGTTTTAAGTTTATTTTATACAAAAGTTTAGGTCTTTTATTTATCGAAGGTTTTACACAATTTTTGTAAACGAATAAAGATTACATATAGATGTCTAAGTAAATTTAGCTCTATGGTAACGTTTAATACATATTCTTTTTAAATAGGTCAGTGACCGCGTCGAGTTCAACAGCAAATGTGAAATCTGAACTATTAACTGCGTTTATTTGTTTTGTTAATTTGATACTTGATCCCGGGTTGGCTTCTATTCGACGGCCATGCGTCTTTTCTGCATGTATGAGGGAATTTCACTCCGGCCACTACAGTTTCTCCAAGAAGTCAATCGGCCGTCCAAAATTGCCGATGACCTCGGAGACAGACCTAAGACTGATATTCATATCATATCTTTGCCGGCATGATGAAGCTCTATCGGATATTTTTTAAGGTAATCGAATTTTGAGACTGACTTTTCAAAGTCTTCTCCTCACTGCTTCATATTATTTCCACTATAAGTACACATTAAATCTTCGTTGTTGAATGCCGAATTTACGTTTCAATTTTACGCTTTGAATTTATTAACTGCTACATGAAAACGTTAAAAAAAACTTCAAGTTGATACGCAATACCCACTTGGTTCAACTGACATCGTTCTATTGTCCGATCGTGTTTTGAGATTTTTAATTAATGAAATGTCAAGGAAGGTTGCACGTAGAAAGGCATGGTATGGAAGGTTATAACAATAACAAAATGAAAAGGGCTGCCCAAACGGTATTGAAAATAGATCGCCATGTGACTATACGATACCTTGATTACCTTCCTGTGCAGAATTTATTTATTTATTAGGCACACAATACACATTACCAGCTAAAAATAATACACAAAAAATAACAACAACTTGAGTTGATTTTTATATTTAGAATCGGTGATTTTATAAGTTATTTTATGAATACCTTTTTTTCTGATTGACAGTATTAGCTTGTAATTGAACACAGATAATGCATTTTGCCTTGGCTTGAGATATGAAGTCTAAGTCCAAATTTGCATGGTATTTGTTGTAATAGTTTTTCTACCTTTGAACGAGAGTTTGGTACAAGACCAAAGACCTTCCGTACAGAGGCAGCGCGTCACTTATTTGAGCCCTCGGCATCGAGGAAAGCCATTCCCTTACTTCGGCCCTCCATAACAGCCAGAGAACCGAAGCAACTAAGTGAGCAGGAAACGTCCAACGATCTATAATTAAGCCGATTTGATTGTACCACCCTCATTGCTGACGGGACGAACCTCGGAGCGAACCTCTCTGCTCCGGTATAGGTATTGGGTATTGAGGCAAACATTCTGGTATCGTATCCTAGAACCAACCTGACATCTTGGAGACTTCTATAAACCGTTTTGTTCAGACCTAAAGGTATGAGCAAGTTTAAATAAATTTCATTTAAAGTCCTTATTTTTTGAGGACGAATAAACATATTTGTGATACAGTATTTAGATGTAATATAATAATTATATCAGTATAGAGTATAAAAAAAAAAAAAACAATCTATATCTCTAATGCACTTAAAATGCGCGTTAGGTGAGCAGTTTTGTTTTTGAATTTTTCACGCTTTAAAATTCCAAACGCTATAAACAATCTGTTTACAAGCGTCTAAGGCTTGGTGACCGCACGCAAAACAGGCGATTACCGTTCAGTTGTTTTAGTTTCTAAGTCATTGTTGTGTAACAGCGACCGGCTCGATTAGATTACCTTCCAACGAGACGTTTCATAAGGCGACCGTTGCTTTCATTTCACCATTCCAGCACCGCAATCGACAATTGCCACTACCAAGGAATTCGTTTCCTAATTTACTCCAAATCTACAAATTTTTTTTAATTTTTTTTTATTGCTTAGATGGATGGATGAGCTCACAGCCCACCTGGTGTTAATTTACTGGAGCCCATAGACATCTACAACGTAAATGCGCCACCCACCTCGAGATATAATTTCTAAGGTCTCAGTATAGTTACAACGGCTACCCCACCCTTCGAACCGAAACGCATTACTACTTCACGGCGGAAATAGGCGGGGTGGTGGTACCTACCCGTGCGGACTCCCAAGAGGTCCTACCACTAGTGAATCAAACAATATCTCGAACCGTGACACGAATCACTCAGACATGGAATTATCTAAGATTGGAATCTGTACGGCGCGTTTATATAAACGGAATGTAATGTTTGTCATAATTGAATAATGGAAAGATACAATTAGATCGTGTTTTGTCATGTCTGGTGCACCGCTGTCGTTTCCTACAGTAATAGTTGTTTGTCTTTTAATTACCGTGTCTTTAATGAAAGAAAACTTAATAGGTGTGGAAACATATCGTTTATATTAAATTTAATATGTTATACGTCTAGCATATTTGACCTCAAACAGACCTTTAGATCAATTGTTGAAAAGTGTACAGAATCGTCATACTGTTTACCGTTGAATTTTACGGTTTAAGTGTTCTTTTCTACATTAATAACTATTGTTAAAATTACAAAAAAAAAAAACAATACATTTTTAAATGCTACATGTTAAAAACGGAAAGATTAAATCGAAATCTTCAAATCAGCGAGACTCATGATTATGCATACGCGGTTGTTTTTGCTTATTGTTAGTAAATTAATTAAAATGAAATTCACACGAGGCCGCTTCGTGTAAATACG
The DNA here is from genome assembly GCF_030269925.1 of Bombyx mori. Taxonomy (NCBI): domain Eukaryota; kingdom Metazoa; phylum Arthropoda; class Insecta; order Lepidoptera; family Bombycidae; genus Bombyx; species Bombyx mori. Next base: position 9,576,224 of record NC_085115.1, on the reverse strand, counting down.
CTTACGTGATAAGCCGGTTCGTACGTGGAACGATGTACCTATTGTTATCGCTTCTATACGAACGACAACATGGTAGGGGCATTAGTCGATATCTGTCGGTCACACATTCAGTACCTATGGCTCAATTATTGTTTATACATTCATTTGTCATTCGTCATGGTTGCCAATACGTAAGGCGTACATACTTGTGTTTGCGTTTGAGCGATTTTCAAGGCCGTCCGTCAGAGCAGACCGCTCGATAGCGCTCCTTTTCGATTTAGCGTTTTTACCTGATTAATTTATTGTTCTGTTAAATATTAGATACATTATAGATAAATTGAATTAAACTGAATTACGTCGACAAAATATTTTAATTCATTATCTATACTACTATACGCTACCATGCGTAAGAGGTGTGCATCTCTGGTAAGCAGAGTGAGGGCCAGCTCCAACAGTATCCTGAGCATGATCGCAAGCAGGCTGGACTGTGTATACATAGGTCGCTGTGGTGCCATCTCCCATGGGATGTTACGACAGTAATTCATTGTGATGTAAATATAACTACTAACATAGGTCTAAGTCTTATTAACAATTTATATGAGTCATGGTTACTTGCAAAAAAAACATTATTATTATTATACTTATACTTATAATGTTATAAAGAGGAAAGATTTGTTTGTTTGTTTGTATTGAATAGGCTCCGAAAATACTGAACCGATTTGAAAAATTATTTCACTGTTTGGAAGCTACACTATCCCCGAGCGACATAGGCTGTATTTTTTTTTTTTTTTAAATAGGGATCCTTGCTAAAACTCCAATAATGTAACCCAAGATTATTCAAAACTATCTTTATAATTTTCTTTTTTTAGTAAGCTTACGCAAATAGAAGGGTTGATGTGTGTGTATTTATGATTGTTAATTTGGATTTTTTAATTAAAGACCCGAGCGAAGCTGGAGCGGGCCGCTAGTAATGATATAAATAAATATGTGGAATGATTTTCACATTCTGTGCGAATGTGATACACGCATAACGTTAGCTTTGTTGAAGTCAATTGATTACATAAAATCACTGTGAAACTAACCTGTTTCCACTATCAGTACCTGTTCTCAATACGCTGTAACAGGACCGTACTAGTAGTGGCTGCCGTCAAATAACTCGTAAGTATCTGTGAAATATAGAGCGGCAAGTTGACTGGTAAACGTTAAGCCGAGAATGGTTAGCCGATTAGTCACTGAAAGCATTCCTCGGATGCCGATCCTCTGTGCAGATCAACCGCTTGCGCTCGTTACAAGAGGAACAATGCTCCGGGATTGAGGGGGCAGGCGTTTTACTTTATTTCTAAAGTATGACACGAGCACGAAGGTCATCAAGTTCTTATTTCGTATTTTTTTTTCTCTCTGTTCAATGTCCTTGTTTTGCTTTGACGGTTTGAATTTTGTATTCGTATCTGTACGATTTTTGTTCGAAAGCCGTTTCGAAATTCAATCGTATGCCCGTTAGGATGCTTATGAGATTAAAAAAATAACTTAAAGAAAAATGTACAACTATAATAATTAATCACTAAAAGGCTACACCGATGAAATCGCGAATCTAACATATAATTAAAATGAAATTCGCACTCGTAAATAACATGAATGAATTATGTACATCTTAAAACCGTTACCGATGTCAAAAAAGAAAAAAAAAGTGCGAAGTAAATAAATTAAAGTCAAACATGTCGGTTGGTCATGGTTGCTTGTTGAAAACCGTCGGACAGAAATCATCAGGCCGTGAAGGTGGTGTCACAAAGCCGCTTGCCAAGCACAGGGATCCGCGTCGACGCATTCCCGGTGCCGGTACACCGATATGTATGATAATGGTGTTGTGAATGACAGTATTTCATCTTTAAAAAAAAAAAACAAAAAAAAGCTATGTAATATCTCCCACTAGGTTGAAAACAGTCGTACTTCGAAAACAAAGACAACTTTTGTTACATGATACAATAATATAATAAAATCACTTTTTTCTTACACTATTTTTAATTCTAATTTATTAAAATTGATTTTCAATTTTTAGTTGGATTTTCTATAAAAGCGTCATTTGTTAGTTTTTTTAAACTATTATTTATTTTACATTTTTAAGTTGATTTTCAATTATATTTTTTTCAATATTTTTGTTAATTTTGAATTGTCATCGATCTTTAATAAGTATACCAAATTTCGAGTTAATCCGACGTTTTGAAGGGGGTCGAAATCATGTTCAAAGATTCCGTTACTTACATTATACATAGGTACGTCTGAAGCTAATAAAAGCTTATTAAAAATGACGATCGATAAATTAAATTTAGTATTTTTTTCTGCAATGTAAGGCAAATAAAATCGGCGGGCGTGCTTAATATCGAGCAAGACGCGTGCGTCAGTTTGCCGGTCATCGTTCTCGTCGAACCCGTCGCTTGCGACGAAGGGCTCGGCGAGTAAATTAACCCACAGACACAGCCCACTGAGTTTCTGGTTCTGAGGTGGTAGATTCTGCGAAGCACGGCTCTTGCTAGGGTTCGTGTTAGCATCGTCAGGTTTGAGTCCCGCGAGCTCACCTACTAATTAAGGTTACGCTGATATGGTCTCTCTAGACCATCAGCTTAAGAAGGAATAAAAAAAAAAAAGTCAGTTTCGTTTCCTTTACATTTCTTTCTTCACGAAATAAATATTGAATAAAACAAGTAAGTTTAGTTAAAATAATGATTTTATAGAAATAATGACAGACAGGAATTCGATACTCTGAATGGTCAAAACACTGACGCTTATGGACATCTGCAATACTATGAGCACAGCTGAGTCGCCTGCCATATAGCACTTACTTACTGAGTTAAGGTACTTTATTCTTCCCTTTATCGTTACGCGAACTATTACCAAACCTGTCGACATAGAATAATAAATCCTCGCAAATTCCTCGATGCTGAAGATCATTATATACATTTATTCTGCACTGTCACGTCTAATAGAATAGTAAACGGTATGTAAATCTCTTTATCTAAGCTTTCTAGGTTTTTAAGTAAGCATAAGGGTGAAATGAATTTGGGTAACATTCGAACATAGTCAACAGTCTCCTCAAGATTTAGAAACAATTCGTTTTTCAAACAGATGAGATAATGGTACTTAACTTTTTTCTTATATATAAATGCGATGTTCAGTGGAGTGTTGAAATAAACTAGGCTAGAACGTAATATTTTGTCATTTAACTTCCGCGAGTCGTGCCTGTCTGAATATTATAAAGCCGTGGCCTATGTTTTTGTTGTGTCTGATGGGGTAGCCTTATTTATCAAACTAGCAGATAAATAATTAATAGGTATTAAACCAATTGTTAGCTACGTTGCCATTGAGTGATCTAGATTTTTACTTTTGTATCAGTAATGAGAAATAACCGGAACTATGCTGTGGAATCAGATTCAAACATAACAGTATATATGTTTAATCTACTTTATTGCTTTATATTATCACTCTACCCTTACTCAACTTCTCAATTGTCAAGGGGCTATTTGAAATAAAAATACATAATTTCATATTATAAATTTCAGGAATTTTTAACAATAAATTCCATATGTCAAAATAGCATAGCCCAATACGTTATGGCTTGGTTTTATAAAGAATAAGCATATGAGTTAATGATAGATAAGCTCACGAACTCTATCAGATGGGCATCACAGTGTTAGTTTGATATGCTATATATATTGTTTATATGCTCTCTTGAGAGATCGAAGTTTCCAGCGACATATCTATGAGCGCTAACAACGTGTGCTTATTAAAAAGGCAATTAAAAAAATTCAAGTGTGAATATTGCGAATATCTATTGAAGTGAAAACCCATAGATACAGTCCACTGAGTTTCTCGCCGGATCTTCTCAGTGGGTCGCGATTCCGATGGTAGATTCTGCGAAGCACTGCTCTTGCTAGGGCCCGTGTTAGCAACACTAGCACACTAGCAGCTTGGTGAATCTAGAATAGCCCCCCGAGGTTGCTAGAATAGGTAGGAAAAAAAAAGAATTGAAATAAATGCTAATGCAAGCTCTGCATAGCTACGGCGTTTTGTTCTCATTAGCCACCCGTTACCTCGACCCGAGTCCCGCGCAACGGGATCTGTCGACCTGCAAGCCTATAAGCGCTTACTGCGATTCAAAACGGAATCTTTGCAATGGCTTTGAACAAGTTCTTCCGCCGATTCTATTCGTTACACGTTGAGATACGTTGAGACGTAACTATACTGAGACCTTAGAACTTATATCTCAAGGTGGGTGGGGCGTTTACGTTGTAGATGTCTATGGGCTCCAATTATCACTTAACACCAGGTGGGATGTGAGCTCGTCTACCCATATAAGCAGTAAAAAAAAAGATAAATGAAATAAATGCGCTCGAAAAGGAAACCCGCCTTGTGTTGGCTTACAAAAAAAAAAGGGTTCTAGTTTTTGAAGCCTAGCAAAGTAAGTTTTGTCAAAAAAATATTCAGTAGGTACTGTTTTTGTTACGTTAGAACGAAAAAACAAACTTGCTAAAACTTTGAATATTTACAGATTCATATTATGAAAAATTAATGTTAGATGACTCCATGAACTATATTTAACTTAGAATTGAAATATTTTAATATATATATAATTTAATTTAAAATATAATATGTGATTTTATTTTCTGTGAATAGTATTTTTTTTCAAATTAACTCATGTTTCAAATGTTAATACATATTCAAATAAAATATGGTAATTATATTATTTTAACCTTTGAGTAGATTTACGCTTCATATCTCGTACCTTGGAGAAATCAATTACTTCTAGTGACCCCATAGATACTAAGGCAATCGAAAAATGCAATTTGTTCTAATGATTTCATGCGACTATTTCATCAACCACTTTTTTATTTCAAAATAAAACAAGAAAAATCCCGAAGAAAAGGGCCACAACAAGTGTTGTAAGTAACAAAGTGATTTTTAAAATTAGTTTGTTAAAACATTTAAAGTGTTTTATTGTCGAGATTTCTTGACAATTTTATTTTATTATTTTCACAAAATGGACATAAAATTAATCTTTTTGGAAATAAAAAATCAAGTCTTATAATGATGAACCTTGTAAAATTACGAAACTTGACAATTTTTTTACAATTTCCAGAAATTCAATAAAAAAAAAAAAGTGTGTGTGTCCGCTCCGACGCACGACTGGAGTTTACTGGATATAAAAAATTAAACGAAACAATACGAGAAATAGTTCTATATTACGACAACACGATACACTACAGATTATTAACAAATTAACGAGACACAAAACAAACGACTAACAAATATATGAAAATACAATAATGAGAGAAACGCGCGATCAGTACGAGGCTTTGTGGCGGACTGCCGGCGCAGCAGCCCGGCGTCACCTGCAATAACGCGGCCGCGCGTTGGCTCCTGATTGGCGCGCGCACGCATCACGCAATCAGGAGCCAATCAGGCGCATAACGCATTTCGTGTGACATGCTAGTACGATTTTGATTGGCGCGCGCACGCATCACGCAATCAGGAGCCAATCAGGCGCATAACGCATTTCGTGTGACATGCTAGTACGATTTTGGTCCCCATAATTTTCATACCCCGGGCCTATATATGTAAATCGATTCTAAAGGAGTAAACTCCAAAAGGTAATAAATTATATATAATTCATAAATAAATAAATAAATTTTAATAATTATAGGAAAAAACAGGCCAAGACGTAATCTTGTTTTACGCCATATGTAAAAGTAAACATGAAGATTTTTTTGGTTTTCCGTTTGGTATATGCTCTGAGTTAATTTTAGTGAAAACAGCAATTAAATTTTAGAAATTAATTATTCAAATTTGTTGGCTCCCGCGTTTATTGTCACATTGGTGACGGTTGCGATTAAGCTAGCTTTAATTGTCCGTAATTAGATTATCATTGAAATGTTTTGCATGTAAAAATTAAGTTCATTCTAAGATTCGTCGTGTTCATGCATACATGTGTAACGCTAAAACATTGTTTGCAACATTTTGATTATTTGTAATTTAACGAACAACTACTACACAATTTTATGAAGGTAAAGTTTTATCACATAGTTTTTTGTAGTAATAAATATGATCCATCATATTATCCTTCCTTGTGTGTGAGATTTAAATAATTAAAAGCGTTCTAAAGAACCAGTCACCTATTCTCTGTGAGAATGTACAATTACACATTATCTTTTTAAGGTTTTCGAATTACAAGAAACGACGAATTTAATTGATAATTCATTAAATTAATTTTAGTTTCGATGTTTTTTTTTTTTTTGTAATTCCGTGAGAAAACTCAAAGGTCATCCATCGTTTGAACATAGCTTCAGTTTTCTGTCGCAGCTTGAGTTACTTTGGACCGTGACCATAGATTTTAGGGTAACATATCATTTGTAGTTGCCAAACGGATTGGGTCATTCTTTTGTCCGCGTGGGAATGATGCAAATGAGCCGCTTCGCTATTTCTTTGTTTGATTTCGTGAAAGTTTACACGATCGAAGAGGAAACGCGGCCGGCGGGCCGATGTGAGCGCCATTTTTATGTAATTGTTACGTCGCATTGCTTGTGTGCTACAAGGAATGAGCTAGCAGCGTTATCACTTCGAATCAACTGCATTTTAGTACATAATTTACTTTGTTTAATTTTATAATACTAATAAATATTAGATAAGGAATTTGTTGCAGGTGAATACAATTAAAAAAAAGTGACATACAATTTTTATGTAATAAATTATAATCATGTAATACAAAAGTAAATGCAAATAATAAAATGAAAAGAACAAAAGCGAGATTAAATCGTAAAAGAAGTTTCAGTTTTAACATGAAGAGTTTAACAGTACAGTAGAAAAAAAAATGCGGAGAGCATTAGTGTAATTATTCAAGAATGAAGTAAATCTAAGGAGATTTCATTTTTTATTGCATTGTTTAAGTGACTTGGTGAACTGTAACAATAAAATGATATTTATTTTGTAAAAGGAAGTGACTATAAAAATTATCACGTTTTTAATTAGTCTACCATGATACGTCAAGATCCTTTTGATGATAATTGCCAAGGTTTTTGAATATTTTTTTTATTACTTAGATGGGTGGACGAGCTCACAGCCGATCTGGCGTTAAGTGGTTACTGGAGCCCATAGACATCTACAACATAAATGCGCCACCCACCTTGAGATAAGTTCTAAGGTCTCAGTATAGTTACAACGGCTGCCACACCCTTCAAACCGAAACGCATTACTGCTTCACGGCGGAAATAGGCAGGGTGGTGTTACCTACCCGCGCGGACTCACAAGACGTCTTACTACCAGTAAAAATACTTTTTTGATATCATGCTATTTTTCTAGAGCACGTCTTCAAAAACGTTGTTCGTTATTTTGTTCGCTGATGAGCTTTCGCTTGTGCCTTGTGGCGTTTGTGCCGCGAAGGGGAACGCCCTTTATAAAATCAGCTGCATTGCACCCGGGTCAAGTAGTCGCACAGATTTTACTATTTTACGGAATCAAAAATCAAAACCTGTTATTTCGTGCATTGTGTATGCGTGTTTATTGTGTACGCTGAAGGACGAGCGACATCTGCTTATTTGTATACAACAAGATTGACATTAAAAAATGGTTCCGGAGGTTTAAATTTTCATATACTATACATTATTATACATAGTTCATTGCAAGATATACACAAAAACTTAAAAAAACTAGCTTGACCCGAATCACCTTGGCTTTGGGGTGAATCGGGGACAATAGTGTTTCGATAGGGCTGACACTGTTTAGTTGTTAGATGGACCTTAAGGTAATTAACTTTTCAATATCATTAATCAGTTACAAAAACTTTGATGACTAAATTAAACTATTTAATATTCTTAAACATTAAATAAAAGTCATTTTCAATTCAATAAAGTGAAAATCAACCTAACAACAGTTTTGTGACAACCCACATTTGTCCCTATTCCCTCCAATATCGACAAATGTCAGTTTTTTTTAAATTAGCATACAACACTACCGATGTGAAGCAGTATTGCATTCTAGTTTGAAGGGCTCTTGTCAGAGCGGTCGTGGTTGTCATTCAGTATCATTGCTGTGGGCAGATGTTATGTGCCTCACGAGTAATCGCCACTTCTCCCAGTTTGTGGTGAGCCTGGTACACTCAGGGCTGGGATAGTCATTATATAATACAGTTGAGACGGATCTCATGTTGTTATCTGTGGAATTAAAAAAAAAAAAAAAAAATATTATTTAGATGGGTGGTCGAGCTCACAGCCCACTTAGTGTTAAGTGATTACTGGAGCCCATAGACATCTACAACGTAAATGCGCCACCCACCTTGAGATATAAGCTGGTAGCCACTTAAACTCAGGTGGGCTGTGGACTGATCGCTGTAATAAATTATTATAATAAAAAGCACACGTAGCAAGAGAAAGTCATCGCCTGTCTGGTGTTAAGCAGTTACGGAAGCTCGCTGGCACATAATCTAATTCTGTTACCTTATCTAAGGTAGCGCATAAATATTTTAATTTTTTTTTTAATTCATATCATACTCTAGCACTATTACTCCAAGCATCGTCCATGATAAGAATAATTGTTTTCGTATTTATTTAATTAAAATGTTCATCATCATATATCAATCTTTTCGATTATTAAATACTAGATTCACGTTTCAAATTCGATTGAATTTATAAATTTGAATTTATAAAATTCTATAATAATTTATATATTTTTTTTAGTAATTTTTTCCATTTTTTCCATCAAAACAATAATTCCGTAATATATTTATTGTGGGAATAGTCCAAAAAGATTTCTCACAAATACAATGTGTGTGGTTTTTTAATCTCAATTGTTTGTAAGTTTTTTAATATTTTTCCTACTGTAGTAGTAGTACTCAAGAGCTAAATTCTTTTTAAATAGACCATGCAATTAATTGAAGTCACGAAGTGATACGAATCTCGTTAGATATATAACTATCTAAAATATTTATTTGAAATGCATTGCGTGATATGACCGTTTTACAATACGAAAGTTTGATGGCGGAGCGTCAGTGGACTGTTAGGTTTTCCAAGTTATAGTAATTGAATGGTGACTTGCATAGAAATTACAGTACATCGCTATGCCTCTGACATCCATCCACTCACTCGGTAAGGCGGTATAATTTTACTAATTACTTGTTCGCTCGATTTTCGTAATAGGATGTCCTTTTAGTTTGAGGAGAACACATTAAAACTCCTATTTGCAATTTGACTTGTTATGTGATTAAATTTTTTTATATTGATACTTCAAGTGAAATCTGGCAATCTAGTTAATACACATATGAAAAACACCCTTTTGTTAAATTACGCACGCGTCACTAGTCGTATTCTTGAATGCCGCTGTAGGAACACGAATATAGGGCACGCTTGATGGTACGTAGTCATTGTCGCTAGTGGACATCAGCAATGCCAGGTAAATAGTCATTAATTATGGTATTATGTCAAGAACCTTCCTTCAATTGCTAACAATAGCTCTATAAATTATTAATTCAATTACACAAAGACTATTTTTTATAAAAATTAATTATAATACTATATTATTTAATTCGCCCGAGTGTTGTTAAGAGGATACTTAATTTCAAGAATAAGTTCTTTAACTAAAGCGTATCGAACGGTTCAAGTAACTCAGCCTTCAAATCTAACTTACGACACAATAATATTTTTTTCTTCATATACAGTGTTCTTAATAAGATCTTATATACTTATATATAAAGATCGTCTAATAAACATCGAAGTCGTCGTGGCCTAAAGGATAAGAGGTCCGGTACATTCGTATGTAGCGATGCAACCGTGTTGGAATCCCGCAGGCGGGTACCAATTTTTCTAATGTAATACGTACTTAACAAATGTTCACGATTGACTTTCACGGTGAAGGAATAAAATCGTGTAATAAAAAACAAACCCGCAAAATTATTATTTGCTTAATTACTGGTGGTAGGACCTCTTGTGATTCCACACGGGTAGGTACCACCACCCCGCCTATTTCTGCCGTGAAGCAGTAATGCGTTTCGGCTTGAAGGTTGGGGCAGCCGTTGTAACTATACTGAGACCTTGGAACTCATATCTCAAGGTGGGTGGCGGCATTTACGTTGTAGATGTCTATGGGCTCCAGTAACCACTTAACACCAGGTGGGCTGTGAGCTCGTCCAACCATCTAAGAAATAACAAAAAAAACATATTATTAAGCAGTATAGCCAGACAGGCACATAGAATTTTATAATCAGTTTGTATAAAACGAAATCACATAGTAATCTAGAAAATTTTGTCATGCGAATAATCTCCTGTGTGCTTAGTGCGAGTTTTTTAACGTTCTCGATAACGTAAAAGTTAACTCAAATTTGTATGGAGTTGGAACGGACAAACGTTTGATTTGTGTTAACTTTTACGTTATCGAGAACGTTAAAAAACTCACACTAAACACACTGGACGACGCGAACAGATGTGAAGCGAAACTTAAGAATTAAATAAGTAATTAAAAACAGGAATATCTGTGTTAAAATCATCGACTGTTAAATTTGTATACAATTTGAATGCAAATTAATACAACATCACGTCTTATTATAATTTAGATTATGCAAAATATTCACAGTAGCCACATATAACCGCATTCCGATAACTTATCGTATCGTTTGAAACATATTGACGCACGTTAAAAATAATTATATTTTAACTATTTAGTTTACCTAGTTTACTTATTTAGTCTAACTCTTTACTTTAACTAGCCCTAGACACGTCCTTACGGATCCACCTGATCCAATAACCTTTTAATTAGACGCCTTCGGCTCTAACACTAGGAGTAAGCTTAGGTACCCCGGTAACCGTACTCGTCGAACTCGACAAAGAGTTCGCCGTGCAACCTAACCCATGAATCAGCTCGCTGCGATCTTCTCAGCGGGTCGCGATTCCGATCCGGTGGTAGATTCTGCGAAGTACTGCTCTTGCTAGGGCTAGTGTTAGAAAATTCTCTCAGGTTGAGCCCGTGAGCTCACCTACCCGTCCGGGCGTAACTGGAATAGCCACTTAGGCTACCAACGAATAGTTAGCGAAAATAATAATAATAATGATAATTAACTGTCTCCACGGATGCAATCAACAGTCCCATGGGTTTTTTTTTATTGCTCAGATGGGTGGACGAGCTACAACGTAAATGCGCCACCCACCTTGAGATATAAGTTCTAAGGTCTCAAGTATAGTTACCATGGCTGCCCCACGCTTCAAGCCGAAACGCATTACTGCTTCACGGCAGAAATAGGCAGAGTGGTGCTAACACTAGTAAGTACGTGTGTATTCAAATTTATAAATGTATGTTCCGGTAACCGCTTAACTAACGCCGTAAGCTCGTACACCATTCAATTTAAAGTTTAAAAAAAAATCACATCAATTATTCGCCGCAGTACCAAATATTGTAGCAAGAAAAAGCCGTCCGACATCCTAACATAAAATGCATTTTGATTTTCAGTCGACGGCCAACGTACATAAATGCATCAATAATTGAGTTATCGTCATCGCGTCTGGAGACCTTGATACGAAGTAGGACACGTAGTGATTACCTGCCTGCCCTGCATCGCTCCCCTGACCTATTTCCCTATTTTTCCTACCTCAACATAAATTACACGTGAACGTTGATATAATGGAGACAGCGTATGCATCAATAAAAATATTAAGTTAAATGCTTCGAGAGTTCAATTGCTTGTAATCAATGAAAAGAAATCTTAAAGAAAGTTGTATATGTTTTAAGTAGCCGTTAATTTTTTGTAGAATCAGTGTTAAAACGAATTGTAAGGATTATTTAATTATTGACTAATTATGGTCTTATTATTCATCTCATCTCATTCATTCTTTTTTGTTTCTTGTTTAGATGGGTGTACGGGCTCACAGCCCACCCGGTGTTAAGTGGTTACTGGAGCCCATAGACGTCTACAACGTAAATGCGACACCCACCTTGAGATATAATTTCTAAGGTCTCAGTATAGTTACAACGGCTGCCTCACCCTTCAAACCGAAACGCATTACTGCTTCATGACAGGAATAGGCGAGGTAGCGTTACTTACCCGTGCGGACTCACATGAGGTCCTAACACTAGTAAAAAAATGTATTGTGTAGTGTTCTACTTTATGCTCGGCATCGTGGCTTGAAAAATAAATAGTGTCTTTTTTTATTATCATTATTTAGAACATCTAAGATTTAGTGGGAACTGGGAACAAATCACGCACAGTCATGCAGCCCTAAATTAGGATTCCCTCTGTTATGGGTCCCAGAGGCGACACACATACTTAAATACGTTTAAATAAATACATATATGGATAATAAATACCCAGACAAAGAGCAAACAAACCTGTCTAAGACACGAATATTTGTCCGATGTGGGAGTCGAATCCATCACCCTTTTGCACAAGAGTCCAGGGCGTAACTACCGCACCACCAAGTCAGCCAATTTTATTATAAATTGTGCTTTTTTAGATAGTACAATACCATAAATGCTATTTTAATTTGGGAGTCCCTAAAATTTTTTTTTTTTTTTTTCAGCTTCGCCCTCACATTTGTAGGTGAGCTCACGGGGCTCAAACCGGAGAGTTGCTAACACTGATCCTAGCAAGAGCAGTGCTTCGCAGAATCTACCGCCGGATCGGAAACGCGACCCACTGAGAAGATCCGGCGAGAAACTCAGTGGGCTGTGTCTATGGGTTAATTTTCCTTTAGACTTCTCTCCTAAAGCGTATTTTCCCACAAAGTACACGTTTCAACCAATAACTGACGGTCGCTTTATATTAAGATTAAATTATACAGCGAATGAAGGTAATTTTGAATGACCTTCATTTTATAAAATCCTTTTACATAATAAACAAACGTAAATATAAATATATATATATATCTTGTAAGAATATTTACGGTACGACTGAGTGATTTTCACACAATACTTTATTGAATTCTCGTAACTAACATCAAGAACGCTTTCTTATTATTTATTTATGTTAATATAGAACAATAGGATATGCACGATTGAAGAATTCGCCTAGAAAAGTCGGAATATGAATTAATGTTTAATAAATTTGTACAGAGGTCTCAAAATTAAACAAACAGACCGACGTTAGTTTAATAATTTCAAGAAAGGCATTTTCATAGAATTATCAAGGTTAGTGCAATATGAAGATAGTAAAATTCCAAAATTAATTCTTTTTTTTTCTTACTTTACTAATGTCGATAAACGAGCTAGATAACTAATTGAAAAACAACACAAGTCTCCAAGATTAGATTATCAGATGTCAATGATTTTCATTATTTTTCACGTTACGTTTAATAGAAAATTACTTCCCGATGTTTTAATTTTATTTATCGTAACCGTTTAATAATACATTGCAGACACGAATGCAACACGTGCTTTAGATAAAATAAAAACACGAAAATATTTTTACTTCAAAGTCATAGTGTAGTCATACATTTCAATATATCTCACGAATGACTTGAATATTGACACTACATAAAAAAAAAACGTTTGTTTGATATTGTCTTCGCTTTGCAGCTGTAGTTAAATGCAAAAAAATCGCCAGTGAATTGCAAATTACCACGGATTTCTTCGAATCAGCGGCACGTGGAGTCTGATTTGCAAATTTATATACTTTATTTGTTTTGTAAAGACTTTAAGATCAAGACTTGACAATGGAATTGCCCATTTTTTCAACAAAGTAACGTACATTATCTGATAGTCTTGTTAACAGTGTTAACTTATACTGTGTATTCTTACTTATTGTTAGACTTTTTAATCTTAATTAAAACCGGAATAGTGTAACCTTCTATAAGTACTGTATTCTGTATGATGAAAAGAAATCTTTCTAAGCAACATAGAATGATTGGAGAAGATATCTTACTATTAAATCCAAGCACTAGATCACGAATAATAATAGATAGATAAATAGATAAACAAATATTTACTAACAATCACGCCACGTTAACTGGTCCCGTGCTAAGTTCGTAAAGAACTTGTGTTACAGGCACCAGATAACGGAAATAAATGTAAGATTTTTATTATACACATACATATATTTAATATACATCCATAACCCTGGAAAAGACATTTTATATTAAAATTTATCATACAAATATCTTCCCTTGGCGGGATTCGAACCCGCGACCCCCTTTTGTAGTGACCATGTCACTTACCACTACACCAGACGGCCGTTAATAAAAACTATTTGATCAAAACTTTATTTAACAAAATGTTCACTTACTTAGATAGTGTTTTAACGAAACAACTCACAATTAATTCATTAGATAAATATTAAGTCCGTGACCTTTTTTAATCTAACATTTTTTTGCGTTGTCTAGTTTTAGACAAAGTTTTCTTCATAAGTCACCCGAGTGTGATTGGCTTGTGAACGTTCTTGTTTTGTCAACATTGCGCAAGCCGACTGAGGTCGTTTTTAAACGCAGTTGAAATTACTGCTTAGAGTTTATCACGTATGCAACATGACACAGGCAAAGTTTAATACGCAACGGTTAGCTTGATGTTTGAGACTGGGTAGAAGATACGGTGTGTTCAGGAGGCTTGAAGTTTGGTCACTTCTTAATCGTTCTGTGGTTGATGATTATGACCATAATGATTCTTGTATTGATACGCCGCGTTACTATTAGTATGGCGTTGTAAGTGTTCACGGGTAGGTGCTACTATCTCGCATATTTCTGTAACAAACAGTTTTGTTTTATTGCATAGATGGGTACAGATTCTCCCGGACTAACTGATGCTTTCTTTGTGCAGGATGCGATCACTTGCGCTCAAGTGCTGAAGTCATTCGTGACCACATGCTAACTAAGTATTTTATTAGAAAGAATGGTACCTGCATGTGGGATTTGAGCACCGGCATAATGGCATCGCTCGATACGAGTACACCGGACGTCCAATGAGTTTTTCACTGGATTTTCTTAGTGGGTCGCAATTTCGATCCATTAGTAAATTCGACGAAGCATTGCTCTTGCTAGGACTAGTGTTAGCAAGTCTCTCTGGTGGAACCCGTGAGCTCATCTACCGGTCCGCGCGAAATTCAAATAGCCTCTTAACCTACCAACGATTAGGTAGGGGAAAAAAGCACCGGGCGTCTTATTTTCTAGACCACGACTTTAGGATTGGTTGACTTAAATTTATTACAAGTTATGGTCTATAACTACAAAATTGCAGTTACAGTATACAGTATACTGAAAATTAAAGTCATTTTTTATATTTATGAATCAAAATATGCACCTATGTTTTCCTTTGGGACCGTGCCTAGGCGCTGAACCAGGGTCTAACCAACGTGATGACCGCTTACGATTATCAAAAATAATCCATTTTTCATCAATGCGGTTCCAAATCCCTTCTTTTCTGTGTCTGTTAGGCATGCCTTAACGCTTTCGTCGCTCTGTTAATAGTCCAATTCATGTGGCACCCACTGATTAAGTTTTTTTACCTTGCCAATTTGACGCGAATAGATCAAAATTGTTTTGATGCTAACGTTGTAAGCGGCTGCTTATTCAGCAGTAGATTGAGTATCGTCAGCTTCTACTATCGCCTTTAATTCATCGTTGTTGACTTTAGTTTTTGAACGACCACGGGGTTCATTTTTTACATCAAAATTTCCATGTCGGAAGCGTCCAAACCAATAACGACTCGTGGGTTCTTTTGTAGTTTTCACTCCGTACAAGTCATTAATGTTGTGAGCGGTTTTTTTCCTGCGTCTCTCCTATTTTTATCGTGTCCATTTTGATGAAAAAGGCAGACATGTAGTGAAAACAATAAAGATTAATAAAAAATCCAATTTTTTTGAATTTCTGAATTTGAAAATACAATTCCATATTTTTTAAATAAAATTCATTTGAATTTAGAATTGATTATCAGCCTAGGTACAACCTAGCGTAAGTATCAACTACATAGGCAAATACATATTATATTGACAACTTTTTTTATGAATTCCTGTAATAAGCCTTAATCTTTGAGCGTTTTAAGTTACTAAACTTTTTAAAAAGATAACTAATATTGTTGAAAAAAGTGGCTGATGCATATCAATTGTTATCGGCTGATAACAATACGAGACAATATGCACGAGTGAAATTGAATTGAAAATACTTACATATAAATTAGTACAACTTAACATATGCATTTAATACTAAAAATAAAGCCAACATACATGCATGTTAATGAAAACGCAGGTTGACTTAATCTTTATTAAGTTTTGACGAGATGTAAGCATAATTCAAATAAATTGTAAAATTTTCGTGTGCATACTCTTCATTGACTTTTTAATTATTCTTTTAGGACAACGGATGCCCTAAATTATTTCAAATATTAAATTATGTGATTAAATATGCCTGAGATTTAAAGTTGTCTTTCGAATCGAAATTATTTTTTAAAGTCCCAAGTTAATTTTACAAGCTGTTGAAAGAAGGCCAATAAAACTTAAAGGAATTTATTTAAATATTAAATTATTTTTCCGTCGAATGTGTTGTAGAGATGGCGTGTGCTATTTCACCGATACAATCAGATTCAATCTTTTGCACCCGAAATGAATAAAAGCGAACGCTAAATCCAGACCACCCAAGCTGTTAACAATGTAACAAATAGAATTAACTACGCCACGTTCAAGACTGGTAGCAATAAATAACACTCGTAAAGTACGTGGGAAATGAGTGAAGAATTATTAACAACCAAGGCGGCTCGTGCGCACCGCAACCTTGCGAATTAGCGGGCCGTCAGAATAAAAGATACGTCTAATCATCGTCTTCATCGTTGGTATGATGTATGAATGACAACAGCACAGAAATATGCAACGAAGGGCCGTTGTGCGCTGGATAATCAACATTCGTATGAGATCATACCCGCATGGAGAGGGCCACGATGCACTATGAGCACTTGCGACCACATCAACCGATTCAAGTTGCTAGAATTTTATCGTTGTAATCAAAGAGTTAATAATAATAATAATGCAACTACAAAAAGCTGCTATATTAAATACATGTAGAACTGTTCGTAAGTTTTTTGAAATAGAAGAAAATTCAAATGACGTACATTAAAAATATTTATTCCTTACTAGCTAACCCGGCAGACTTCGTAGTGCCTTAATCGATAAATAAAAGACCTAAACTTTTGTATAAAATAAACTTAAAACAAACAAAAGGAATCCGTCCGACGAGGGACACATCTTAGGGAAAACGAAATTCTTATTTTTATTTAATTCCGATATTTTCATATTTATTTACCTTTTAAACCTTCTCTGGACTTCCACAAATAATTCAAGACCAAAATTAGCCAAATCGGTCCAGCCGTTCTCGAGTTTTAGCGAGACTAACGAACAGCAATTCATTTTTAAATATACAGATTATATTCTATATTATATTATTCTATATTATGTACTATATTATATTACTATTCACAAAAGAAATGGTGTCAATGGTTGTTAAAATAAAAGAAAATCGGTAGTCAAACCGAAGTGAAAATAGTACTGAAGTGAACTTTTATCTTTGGCTAGTTATATACCTATAGGTAGATAAAAATTGCCATATTATGTATCACGGAGTATATAATATGAGAATCGCCCGACTAATTTAGTTGATTTTCCGTTTCGATTTTTAATTATTTTTTTAAATAATTTATATAGGAGAAAAGTGTTGGAACATCCACAAGAAATAAAATAAAAATAATTGATAGTCACAGCGGAGCTATACCTGTATAAAAATGTAAATATCTGCATTTTTGTTAAATGTTCTATGCTCTCGCACGTCATTGAATAGTCGTTAATATTAAGTAGTTGTTTTGTATAGTAATTGAAGCTTGATGGGATATTTAGCAACGCGCATGAGATTGGAGCATAGGCATCAAATATATATATACCTATTGCAAAAATTCATTTTTATATATATATAGAATATATATCGATTATTTACTAGACTAAGGCCCATAAATAATAAATACGTACCAGCGTCTGCTGAGAAAAAAAAAGTGTAGAATAATAATAATAAAGCCTTTTATTTCCTATCACCTAAGTATTACATGTAAATATTCTTAAGTATATATTTTTACATTTTAATCTATTTTCAATTTTACACTTTTTTATATTAGATTATTATCTTTATTTTTGTTTGTTTGATTTGCGTACATCAAACTTTTTCTTCGATTGGAACTCCTGTTTGGGTATAGGCCTCCTCCAGCTTAATCCAATTTTCTTTGTTCTTAGCTCCATTTCATCCATTCTTTTCCAGCAATGACTATATATCATCACTTCATCGTTTCACAGGTCGTCCTTTTCTTCTATTCCCATTAGGCCCTTTCCATTTTATCGCTTCATTCAAATGACCATAGCCCTCCAGTAAATCAAAGAGTTATAGCGAATCAAATCCACTTTCTTAGTTTTTGTACACTGGCTGTCTTTGCATATGTGGTAGACGATGTCGTATCTAAAATGAAGCATATAAATGTGTATTCACGCTACATCCATACATGCTACGTAAATGTATCTCCACTTAAATAGTAGCAAGAAAATAGACTGCTCTTTCCCTTTTGTAGTGACAATTCAAATGATACATTCGTGTGAGATACGAACGGAATCGCAACGCATAAATTCGAACAATTAAACGAAGGGAGAAACTTGGTAGTCGCATTTCAATTTCCTCAATTTCTCAGCATTGTTTGAGGCGGTGCATTGTAAAGAAATGGTCACAGCTCTCAAGACGATGGCCCAAGTATTTAAGTACAATTTGTAATAAACACAAGCACCGTTACTATCAATCAGTACGGAGCCGCGGCGCGGTGTGGGAGCGGGGACCCTGCGTGAGAACCGTATTGTTTCTGCCGCTGATGAGGTCACTGAGCTATTGTCCAATCAATTCGATGCTCAACTACACATGACTCGAATGGACCTTAATTCGATTTTAATTTTTAAATGTGTGTGTTTTCGTTTCACATACGATACATTGTTTGTGGTAAACCTCTTTGTTATATCTACGTTTTTAATTTTATTACGAGCATGCCTTGAGTTTTGAGTTTCGCGTGCTCACGAAATATTAACTAAAATGAAAATTTGACAAATTTGAATGAATATTATTTTTCTTATTCTTCTTTTTTCTTTAATATATTTTGCGGCTTTGGCTATGAGTATAAGGTACATAGAAGAAGCTGTAAATAATGGTAATAAACAATATGAAGGGTATGTTTTTGATTATTCCGTTTATTTTTAATTTTTTTATATTTGTTCTTCTGGCATACATACATATATGCATGTGCGTATACGCTACGAATATAGCATGCCATTAAACATTCATTAAAATTACATGCATTAAAATTAATCTTAAATGTATATAATTTAAAATTTTCAGATTTTCATTGCTGTCTATACCGCGGAGCTAACTTCACTATCTAGTTTGCGTTTTCGAAAGTAGTTAAGTCTTTGGCCTCAGGTTTTCGATAGCTGGCGACATTCAGGTTGTGTTGGACACAAGCAATTGCGGCTGCGTTGAGTGAACAGAGAGCTCGTCTGGTCAGTAACGTTTACAAAAACAGAAGTTAGGATCTCGTGTTTTAGAACTATTTTTAATAGACGCGGTGTCTGGCTTTTCAGTGACGAATTCTTTTATTTATTTAAACAAACCGGTTCTGTCTCTAGTGTGTGCGCTCGGTGACCTCTATGTTTGTGAAACTGGAAATTTTGTTACTAAAAAGTCGCATTATTGATTATACTGTTCAAATATAATATTTAAGATTTAATTTTGTTTTTTTTCCTATTAATCCACTAATGCATTATTTTAAATAAAGAATATATCTAGAACTATTTTTTTATAAATTAGTTCGCTGCAATTTACACGCGAAAAGACGATTTTTTTTGTTTAAAATAAATTGTTACATATTTATGCCAAAATGTGCTCTATGGTCACTTGTGTCTACTACGATGACCGTGACCGCGGCGTAGACAAAGTCGCCTACGCTCTTTCACGCACCAGACCATGAGACCCTTCGCTCTAAGACACAAGGAACCATTCTAGCTGAATTTTAAGGTTCAACGTTTACTGGATGTTGTACTGTTATCGCCTACGCCTAAATGTTACCATGGCGCCTTTTCGCTTACTAATTGGACCTATCGGTCTTTGACACTGCTATTTCAATGTTTGCGTAAAATTTTAGACAGTCTGTAATAACTAGTTTTATATTCTTATGTTCGCAAGGTTAAGAAAATACAAAAATCCTATCGTGTGTAATTTATGGATTTAAAATAATTGGATTTAGAAATAAAAAAAATCCTCGTTATTTTTTGTATTCGTATATCGGTAATATTTATATATTACCTATTCGGTATGAGGGCATTTCGCTTCGTAGCAACAAATACGCTACAAGATATGAATGAGCTCCCCTCCACGGTGTTTCCCGAGCGCTATGACATGTCCTTCTTCAAAAGAGGCTTGTGGAGAGTATTAAGCGGTAGGCAGCGGTTTGGCTCTGCCCCTGGTATTGCTGAAGTCCATGGGCGACGGTAACCACTCACCATCAGGTGGGCCGTATGCTAGTCTACCTACAGGGGTAATAAAAAAAAAATCACGCGTCTCTGTGACTATTGGTATTTTTTTGCAATAGGTATATGTATATATTTGATGCCTGCGTTCCAACCTCATGCGCACTGCTAAATATCCCATCAGCATCAATTACTATACAAAGCTATTAATATTAACGACTATTCAATGACGTGCAAACGCATAGAACATTTAAAAAAATTCAGAGATTAACATTTTTATACAGGTATAGCTCCGTTGTGGCTATCAATTTTTTTATTTTATTTCTCTTGGATGTTCCCACATATTTCTCCTATATAAATTATTTAAAAAAATAATTAAAAATCAAAACGGAAATTCAACCAAACTAGTCGAGCGATTTTCATATTATATACTCTGTGATACATAATATGGCAATTGATTTTTATCTACCTGTATATAAGTAGCCAAAGATAAAAGTTCACTTCAGTACTATTTTCATTTCGGTTTGACAACCGATTTTCTTTTAATTTAACAACCATTGACACAATTTTTTTGTGAATGGTAATATAATATAGTACATAATATAGAATAATATAATATAATCTGTATACATATATAAAAATGAATTGCTGTTCGTTAGTCTCGCTAAAACTCGAGAACGGCTGGACCGATTTGGCTAATTTTGGTCTTGAATTATTTGTGGAAGTCCAGAGAAGGTTTAAAAGGTAAATAAATATGAAAATATCGGAATTAAATAAAAATAAGAATTTCGTTTTCCCTTTAATGTGTCCCCAGTCGGACAGATTGCTTTTGTTTGTTTTAAGTTTATTTTAAACACAAGTTTAGGTCTTTTATTTATCGATTAAGGCACTACGAAGTCTGCCGGGTCAGCTAGTACTTATAAAATAAATGTAACATGTAAGCCTTGAGGTGTCGAGATTGATTATACTCGAATTTTGATCGACTTGTATTCAAAACATACAGATTATTTATAAAAGCCAAGTATAAAACTCCTCAGTTAAGTTAAAACATTACCGAATTGAATATCTGCATTGTAAAATAATAATAAAAAAGCGTTCCGTTGTTACTAAATCGAGCTTCAATTAAAATCATCTGAATGGAGCTGTTTCCAAAGATCGCCAGTCTCGTTACGGCTATTTATAAAGTATTATATTCATGTATGACGTCCGTTTTGTGCTGCTTCGCGTATATTTGCTTGAATAGCTGTTTACAGATTGACTTGGTCGTCATATATAGTGTGCACTGGAGGCCCAGTGTAAAATTTAAAAGACAGCGAATAACGTACAATGCCTTATACTTTAATAAGTTTTCTTTTTCAATGTTTTTCAAGAATTAAAGTTGTGATTGTCGATGACCATCCCGAAAATATCATAGCTAGATATGTCTTTGAGGTAGCTGCTAACATAGTACGTAAACTGACTCGAGCCTTCGACATGTCAATATTATGAAAACCATATGAGACGTCACATCCGGAATAGTAAATAATTTTTTTGGTGGACGAGCTCACAGCCCACCTGGTGTTAAGTGGTTACTGGAGCCCATAGACATCTACAACGTAAATGCGCCATCCACCTTGAGATATAAGTTCTAAGGTTTCAGTATAGTTACAACGGCTGCCCCACCCTTCAAAGCGAAACGCATTACTGCTTCTCGGCAGAAATAGGCAGGGCGGTGGTACCTACCCGTGCGGACTCACAAGAGGTCCTACCACCAGTAATAAAATTGACGACGTTTTGAACTTTAAAAGAGAAAGACATTTTAATAATAGTTTTTTACCGGTGCATATTAGGGCGTATTGCAAGCCCGCAAGAGTTGGCTTAGGAAGGACGCAAACTGTTACCAGTAGTGGGCTGATGATGACGGATAGGTACCACCATCTTGCATATTACTGGCGCGAAGAGTAATGCGTTCCTGTTTGAAAGGTAGGTGAGCTGGTTACGCTACATTGAAATATCAACGTTATGTCTATATGGAGGCGGCAGTATTCACGTTGTAATGTCTATAGGCTTTGGTACTTGATAGTAGTAGGACCCTGATCGTGTCTACAGATGTGCGGCAATTAAATTAAAAGAACACACGTGCATTTTGTTAGAGAAACAAATTAATGTGATGATTTATACTTAAGTTCTTGCTAACAAAACTTGTATTTACGTCAAAGCTTGGGGGTTCCAGTTTTCCACCTGCCTGACGTCAACAAAGAAGCCAAGATAGAAGTTAATGGAATTGAAATTAGGAAGTACGTTGAGGATTATTAATGCGTACGGCACGCGAGGACTATTCTTTGCTTCTATTAGCTATTCTGTGCTCCATAAATTTTGTGTTTTGCCTTATAAGAAAGTATTTTCAAAGCCAATAACTGTAGATTTAATCGCTGCTGTCTTGTGACTCGGAACAGTATCAGCGGATATGAGGTCTCATCACGGCCATGACCAGCTGCTCGTCGAAGTATGTAGGTGACCTCAAGGGAAAAACCTTCGGAGTTTAAATATTGACATATGCGCGAAATAATAACGCTGCTTTTTGCTTCAACAAAATTAACTACTTTAAAGCAAATTTAAAACCGTATGGCGTTCGGCCGAATTTCAAAATAATAATTTACTAGTGGTCCCGCAGTAGTCGAAATTCGACTATAATTAATTGGAATTGTAAGTTTGTACACTATTATGATTGTATTTTATACTTCCATAATCACAAATTTCGCCAAGGCTTACACTATAAAAAATACTAATAAAGACAAACAAAATTTAATCTATTCTCAATTTGACCACAGACGTCAAGAACAAAAGTTTGACAATAAATAGTATGCATGCGTGTGTGTGTCAAATACATGGTATGTAGTGTGTGTAATATTTTCTTTATCGATTAAATGTATCTTTTATGCATTCTTTAAAAAAAAATTAGCATTGTGCACTTCTTCTATATATTCTCTATAAGTGTGGAAAATTTTATACTCCTCCGTCCGCCCAATTTTCTTAAAAAGGGATACAAAGTTTTTGCTTCATGTATTAATATATAGATTAATACAGATGACATTTGGAAGGTTTTTTTTTGGAAGTTTTGGTTTTGGAAGGTTGAAAATAACAAAACTGAATCGTGACATTTGAGTGCATTGTTTGTATGTTGCTCAACTCGCGAGGCGTAGATGGACATTCGTATTTGCTTCGTTCGTTTCTTGTTTACCATTAACAATTCAACGGTGCGTCGCATGTGCAGTACAAATTGTTCAATACGACAAACGTCTTTACTGTACATCTGTTTAGGATAAGTAACGCAATTGTTTAAATGTCCCACATAAGGCGACGAACGTACAAGAAGATTGATTGATTTTACAAGATTGGAAGAATTCAATACAGGATTTTCTCGAGTCATACACATTATTTAGGGTTGAATTTCGCGTGTATTGTTACAGTTTTATAACCTTTTTTGACGATTACAATAATGTTTTTGCAGTTTTCGTGATTAGGAAAAGCTGTTATCATATTTCCTATTCCTGTTTTTTTTCCTACCTAAACTGATAGTCTTGATAGTCAGGGTAACCTAACGTGTAGGTGAGCTCTCGGGGCTCAAACCAGGAGGCGTTGCTAACACTGGCCTTAGCAAGAGTACTTCGCAGAATCTACCACCGGATCGGAAACGCGACCCACTGAAAAGATCCGGTGAGAAACTCAGTGGGCTGTGTCTATGAGTTAGTTCGTTCGCAAGCGACGGGCGCTTGCTACGAAGAGTTCGACGGTGACCGGTGCTTGAGGTACCTAAAAGCACCGTTAGTGGATCGATAGGGCATCATTCCTGATGATCGCAGCAATATAGCAACAAACAAATAAGCAACACCCACGCTACACACTACACTCCGTCCATATCTTATTTCTTATAGCAATCACTACGACGGCATCTCGCGTACCGCAATTCTCAAACCTTCAATTACTTGAAACATGTTAAAACGCAATCGAGTTACGACACAAGCGAATGCCACGTGACACAGTCGGGCACGTGTGAACGTAAAACCCACTACACTGCGGCCCGCTGAACGCTAATAAATCATAGTTATTGTTTATCAGCAGCTCTTTGATGTTGTACGGGTAATAATATGCAAGCAAAACGATTCCGTTTTATCTGTACTGAAGTCACTGCTTAATGCATCGACTGTGGTCGAATTACCAAAAAGTTTTGCGTCTTCATTAAATCAGTGTAGTGAAATAGTAGAGCTATGATAATCTCTAGCCTGAAGCAAACCAAAGCGCGACTAATATAATCATTTATTTAGTAAATTCATCGAAAATACTGGTCGTTCTGCTTAATTTAATGTTTCCTGGCACGTCCACGCTCCCACGTAAAATTCCGCGGCTTTTTTTAAAGTTGCATACCATGCAAGGGAAATAGATTAGTTTTTTTTTTTCATTCACGAATCTTCTGTGATAAGGAATTAAAAATCTCCAACCAATTCACCTATCATCGTGTTTATTTTAATATTAATATAGAAATGTTGAATTCTTCATGTGTTAATCTGTTTTTCAAATATTGTAACGCCTTAATTTTACGTAACACACTGATTACATCGCGTGTCAGTCTTAATATTGTTTGTAAACAGAATTGCGCTGGAATTTTACTAGACGAGAATAGTTTTTATCGGTAACCGTGGGAAAAATATACAATATTATAACTCTGCAAGATTGTTAGAGAAGTATCTGGAATGTATGGTGATAGGACCTCTTGTGAGTCCGCACGGGTAGGTACTACCACCCTGCCTATTTCTGTCGTGAAGCAGTAATGCGTTTCGGTTTGAAGGGTGGCAGCCGTTATAACCACACTGAGACCTTAGAACTCATATCTCAAGATGGGTGGCGGCACTTACGTTGTAGATGTCTATGGACTCCGAAAACCACTTAAAACCAGGTGGGTCTAGAGCTCGTTTACTCATCTAAGTAATAATAAAAATAAAATATATATTGGCCCTTTATGATTTTACCGAGCGCTATGACATCTGTTGCTTGGTACGAAGATTCATAATAGTGTAAAGATAGACTGCTTGGTTAGCTTACGTCATTGAGCGCGCTGACAACTCACCTTCAGGTGTGCCTGCCTTCATTTCCGATTATCACTTGGCAACATCAAGTTGAGAATTTTTCGTTCGAGTAGAAAAAAAATGTTTTTGTCGATGATCATTACATAAGATAAAGCAACACATTCTTATTATTAAACACTAACCTGTAAGTAACCTGTAATTTAATAATCTAAATGAATAAGAACGTGTGCTTATTTGTAATATTTATTCGTGATCTATGCATACGCTCGTGGTGTTAACAGATTGAGTTTAAATTTTAGGCTTTGCAATATATTTTTTTATATATCTTATTATTCAATCTTCACGTAAATGACGTCATTTGGCGTGACACGGAAAAGACTGATTTAAAGTATTTATTTTTAGAATTGACGGATTGCTGATTGACGTTTGTCAAGCTCTAGTAGGATTAGTGGACGAGCTAGGACTGAAGCAGTAGAGGTAGTGATTGCAAACTATCATCGAACGTTCCGAATTGAGGACTAATAGATCAGGAGCCTTGCGTCGCGTGTTCATCTATCACTGAATCAGATTCGCGACCCACTGGAGAAGATCCGACGCGAAACGCAGCCGGTTAATTATTCCTATAATTAACTTGAGTTCTGTCTAATGCGAGGTTCGAACGCGGGTTGTTGAGCGACAGGAGGTGTTAGTCAGTTCGACTCCGACATGCCCCGCCCTCCATCCCCAGGGGAGGGCGGAAGTACGGCGATTTCCTCCTGACCAAAAAAAAAAAGGAATAATTAACTTACTACGGTTGAAATTACAAAATACATTCATTTTAGATGAATCTACAATGTTTGGAATATATCGTTATTAGTATAAGTTTTTTTTCTAACAGAATCACACAAAAAATAATACATTTTTAGATAAATATATTTGGAATTAAACTTGCATCACCTTATTAGACGATTATTTACAAAAAATCGCGTCGTCTTATGTTTTATTCACTATATCTGAAAATATACAGTTTAGATTTATTGCTATGCAAATGTCATTTAAATTCAGTTGATTTATTCGGCATATTAGAGTTATACAGAAATCTTAAAAACAGCTGTTGACTGAAGGAACGCGTGAAAAGCGAATAGCAAAAATGCATTGCAGTTTTTATTTGAGCTTTAATTTCCAGTTCTAATAAACGGCGTAATGGACTTTAACTTAATCGGAAAGCTAGGTTTTATCGTTGTGTAAAATTCTAGTACTAGCAAGATATAATTTATTGATAATCGTATTTTTCTCCTACCTACGCCGAAAGTTCGGAATTCCTCCCGCTGTACAGAAGAAAGTCTAACTTTTCCTCCCTGGGTACAAGTGCGCATGCGCGTTAGTGTCTAAGTCTGCTCTCACGCATCTAAAATTCTCCACCATTGTTGTGCTCGGGTAATTTGCAAGATTGTGTTTAGTGAAAAATTGAAATAAACAAAATGCAATAAAATTTAATACTGAAGTATTAAACAAAGATGAGTTTATCAGACAGTTCTTATTCAATTAATAGTAGTTTATTTAAAAATTCAAAAACAGTTAAATTGTTTTTTTTACGACTATGGAGGGGCTCTGCCCCCCCTACCCCCTGCCAGGGCTTCGACCCTGGACCCCACCGGGGCTTCGCCTCTGAACCCCGGCCCGATTCTCCACGAACTTTCGGCCTGCTAGGAGAAAAAATAGTATGTGTACCGCGGGAAAAAGTAGAACATATCTGCTAGGAAATGTCCTAATTTCTCCCTTGGTGCACAATGTACCTACTATTGTTATTTGAATTCAATTTGTCCAGTATACGGAAAACATATTGTGCGCTAGCTTTATTAATGAAATAGTCAGCTTTCAAGTTTTAAGATTGCCGCGAAAATTGAGTAAACTCGATTCGATGGAACTGCGTCACGTATGACGTCATTTGGGGCAACACACACGTAACAGTTGGTCACATATGAGCTCACGCGCTATGTTTGGCTGTAAAGGTATTTAGAATTAGATTGTATTCAGTCTCTTCTTTTTCTCCACCTTATCCCACTGAGTGGGGTCGGCACAGCTAATTTTCCTCTTCCATTCTCTTCTATCAGCCGTCATCCCAACACTCACTCCTCTCTCTCTCATATCGTCATTCACACTCCATCCATGTCTTCTTCGGTCGACCTCTTCCTCCTCTACCTTGCACTACCATTTGCCATTGCATACATCTCCTATTCAGTGAAATTAAAGAAAAAAATTACACTGTAAATAATAATTGATTGTTTTGATGTCGAAGTCCAGTTGTCTATTGTTGCTTAAAACAATATTTATCTAATTCAAATTTTATAAAATATGCGATGTTTTGCACTTGCAAAATTCATAATGAAGTTTGATTAGATTAGTTATGACATTTAGGATCAGACACATTTACTTTAACAATAGAACCCGCTCATAATCTCAACATTATATGTCAAAACAACAAAGCAAATACATCATGAGTCCGTATTATTATTCTTGAAGTACCTTGACTTCTGGCATACGAGCCTTCATTACAAGGCTCCTAGACGTATCGAGTGGCTTACAAATTTTAATATGTACTTAGATACAAAGTAACATTGTCGCCAAAGTATGCTTAATAACTCAACGAACGGCACAATTCATAATTAGGTGTATGCAAATGTCTTATCGACATCCTGCGTCGTGCTCAGCGTCTTAATGAAGCCAGCAGTATCTACTAAACGGTTGTCAGTCACTAACATTCATTGTCTTTTGATTGCTTTGTTTACATTTGATACAAATTTTATCAACATGATTTGTTAAAACCAATTCACATTTATAGTGCCATTAATAAAGTTAGTATTCCCACAACCTTTTGGTCGATCCAACAAGAATTAGTCATAGATGTGCTGTAATTATTAAAATAAACACACACTTGTTTGTAAGTAAGATAGCGGTATGTAGTTGCAAATAACCAATATTTCAATTTATAGAAAATACTTGAAAGCACGATATATTTTGCATGTCTCACTCACTGAGTTTCTCGCCGGGTCTTTTCAGTGGGTCGCGTTTCTGATCCGGTGGTAGATTCTGCGAAGCCCTACTCTTGCTAAGGTCAGTGTTAGCAACACTCCGGCTTGAGCCCCGTGAGCTCACCTACACGTCAAGGAGAAGCTGAAATAGCCTCTCAACGCTATCAGCATAGGTAGGGAAAAAAATTAATGTCAGAGGAAGTGTAAAAGTAGCCCCGCCCCGGTAATTAACAAGTTAAAGAGCGGACGGTTAGCATGGTGTGGATATGTGATGCGTAGAGAGGAGATGCGTGTGACTAGGAGATGTATGGAAATGGTAGTGCAAGGTAGAGGGGGAAGAGGTCGACCGAAGAAGACATGGGTGGAGTGTGTGAATGACGATATGAGAGAGAGGAGTGAGTGTTGAGATGACGCCTGATAGAAGAGAATGGAAGAGAAAAATTAGAACTGTGCCGACCCAACCTAGTGGGATAAGGTAAGGAGAAAAAGAAGAGATGTATATTTTGAATGTTGGCGCCAGTTTCGCGGCCTAATGATTGGCAGATGCGCTCGAGTCTATTTCATTGGACCACACAGGAAGCGCGCGCACAGGTAGAGGCGCTTACTATCTTAAACACCCTTCGGTTCACTGCGAGGAATCCCGCCAAACAGTCGATGAATTTAATTAATTGCCTCATCGAGCCATTAGCTTCGTACTAAAATGATTTTAAGCGGTTACATTGATTTTGGGCGTGTTTTGATTGAACTGTCAAATTTTAGTTATATTTTTTTGGTTGTTGTTGAAATCGAATACCCGCCTAATTACCAGATTGTAAGCTGGATTACGTCACACGCTAAGAACACAATCGAGTGTATTAAAATTTTGTAACTTATGTATTTAGTGATGTGATAAAAAACATGAATGACAATGAAGCTAAAACGAAATTGTAGTCTGCCAGAGTAGATTAACCAGAAACATTATGTTACTTATAATTATTATCGTAAATCTTAAATCTAGAATGACGATTCGAAATAAAACAAACACATTCAAATTCATTGAAAACGGTAATAATTGTTCTAGAACGATCGGGATCGCTCGAATACAAGATCTATGTGCGGTGTCTTTGATGAGTCAAATAAAGGTCTATAAAGTTTTTAATTTTTGTACAAAGGGCAAGAGGCAGGTAGTAGTAGGTGGCTCGATAAAAAATGCCTTACAATCGGAATCGTTGTCGGCGACCGTCAAAGCCCTCTGCTCCCACGGAACCATTTAAAAAACATCCAGATATTTCAAACGCACTTCATATAACTCTTTTTGTACTTTTCGACGAGTGTTTATTTTTTACGAGTGCCGTGGCATATGAAAGCATTATGTATTTCTGAAACGAAACATCGATGAACGTGTAACTAGATTTTAGGCTTAAATTCGCTGAAATTGTTAGGTATTTATATTTAGGCATATTTTTTATATTCTTGGAATGTTACCTAATAATAATAGTCTGTAGCAGAAAATTTATTTTTAAATCAACCTGTATTTCCACAAGGTCATATTTAAACACTATGTAGCAGCACCCAAAGATAATATAATAGTTGCATAATAATATTAAGAGATAAAAATATTGTATTTATCAACATTACAAGCTCAATGGTATTAGAAAGTATTGAAGATTATTTATTATGAATCGAGTTATTAAGCTGACCAATATTCAAATACAAAATGTCTAAATACCGCTCCGGAGCGAAGCGCGTCGTCATAAGCCACAATAAAATAAGCCACGCTTACTAATCGTCGCAGGTTAAAACCGGCTACAAATGGTAATAAAATAAAGGCGTACATACACATACGTGAAGTGTCGAAACGCGGCTCACTCTTTCCGATATAAATAGTGCGAGGCGAGGCGAGCGCGGCGCACTGACCGCGCATCGACAGCGATCCCGATAATCGAGCGAATGTTTGAGTTTCTCTATTTTCAAATCGGACGAGCGCCAGTCCGTAACGACAAACAAGGTTAAAGGCTTCGTCAAACAGAGCGCGTACTTAGCGCTGCGTTTTAACGTCGCGCTCTTTTCATGTCACTCAAATTGACTAGATGAGTCCAATGCTCCTTGACGCAACGCATTCGCCAAATCATAGTGCCTTTCGATAGCAGTGTGAAAAGTATTAAGGCTTGGAGTGATTCAGATGTGGCATTGTATAAGCATGGATATTTTCTAACTATTTCTATCGATTTTTCGGGAATTATCCAGTATTTTAGTAGGCATTCACTCGGACGCCAAAATAAAATTTGTAAAAAATTACAACGCCTGACGTCAAAGCGTCATAACGCTGCGACAGAGCGTTGCGTATTTATAGCGCTGGGGCTCTGTTTGACAGAATGTTACCATAGTAGTACCTACAACATATCTCGGCGTCATAGCGCGCCGTCAGTTTAGTACTCTGACGCGCGCTAATTACGCCTTCTGTTTGACGAAGCCTTAACGCGCGCGTTTGCGTTAGATCCAGTATGGGTGTAGTGTATGTGCAGGGCAGGTTAACGCATCCAGGGCGGGTGGAGCGCGGGAAGGGCACGGTGGGCCGTGTGAACGTGCCTCTTTAATTGGCGTGCGGAGTGTCCGCTTGTCTCCGAGCCACGCGTCCGATCTTTCGAGTCGCAACGGTCGTTCGATTTTTAAAATTACAATTTTAATTCGAGAAATTTTTTTTTTTCGATAACTCATCGAACGACATTCTTCAGTAATTTTTTTTTTGGAACTTGATATTTTATTGTTGTATCCGCAAATAGGAAACGAGATTTTTAAGAAGTTTTTAATCAAAATTAGACTTTAAACTTTAAATGTTTAATATGAGTATCTACCTGAATCTACTGATCTAGTTACTGTGTTTCCTAAAAACATAGAATTTCGTGAACACAACGAGCACACATACGAGCAATTCGTTATCAGTGGTACATTCCAGTTATCGATGTGACTAGTAAGTCGAGCAAGGTCGTCCACCGCCACACTAATTTAGCTTATAATACTAGCTCATTACGTTGACGCCTATTCGCATATTCAATATAAGGATAATGAATAACCAAACACAGTATGTTATCCAGTTTAAAAATAATAATTCATAAAATGTTTTTCGAATTTTATTTTATTACGAATTCAAAATGTTATTTATAAATGTATATTTCAATATACTTGAATATCTTATTACGAATAATAATTAATTATTTACCGCAAACAAAACATATTTATTTGTTGACCCGATGTTTACTGGGCTGTTAATGATAATATAAAAAAAATAATTCAATTAATTCTGTTTATTTTTTTATCGATTTCTTAAAAAAAAATCTCAGATTTAACTACAGCTTACAAATAAAAAAAAAATACAATAGTATAAAATTTTTTAATTTTCAAATAGGACCTTCTTCGATTACACGTAGGTAGTTCAAGCAAGTTATTTCCTAAAATATATGTATACATACATTCGATACGTCATTCTGGCGATAAGCTGGGTTCAATGACCCCGGTCGTATGTTTCACCCTGTTTACTTTTTTAAGCGGTTACCAAAAAAAACAGTCGGATGCGATCGTTATTTAGATTTTTTTTCAAACATTACGGCATGTTGGGCTTCATGAATCATCTATACGATTTGATAAACGTTTCAAAATATTTAACCTGTTTATTCACTCATTTTAATTACATCGTGACAAGCTATGCTTTGAATCTATATATTAATACGTGAAGCAAAAACTTTGTATCCCTTTTTACGAAAATTGCGCGGACGGAGGAGTATGAAATTTTCCATACTTATAGGGAATATAGAGCAGAAGTGCACAATGATAATATTTTTTTTAAATAATGCATACCAGATACATTAAATCAATAAAGAAAACATTACACACCCTACATACCATGTATTTGACGCACACACGCATGCATACTATTTATTGTCAAACTTTTGTTCTTGACGTCTGTGGTCAAATTGAGAATAGATTAAATATTGTTTGTCTGTATTAATATTTTTTATAGTGTAGCCTTGGTGAGATTTGTGATTATGGAAGTATCAAATACAATCATAATAGTGTACAAGCTTACAATTCCAATTAATTATAGTTGAATTTCGACTACTGCGGGACCTCTAGTTGTTATAAACAAACTAAAATTACTGAAGTAGTTTTTCAAGTTTCCAACTTACAAGGAATTTGTTGATAGGTAGACAGACAGTCACTTGGCTGCTGTCCTGACATTGCCCATGTCTGTGAGCGACGGTAACGAATCACGGTCAGTAGGGTTTTATGCTCGTCTGTCTACCCATGAAGGCAACGAAACATATGACTTTACTCCGGCTGTTTCCGATCCGATGGTAGATTCTGCGAAGCTCTGCTCTTGCTAGGGCCAGTGTTAGCAACACTACGGTTTGAGCCTCGTGAGCTCACCTACACGTTAGGGCGAAGCTGAGATAGCCTCTCAAAGCTATCAGCATAGGTAGGGAAAAAAACCCCCGTGGCATTCAATTTCCTCATAAATACCCTCAGACACAGCACAATGAGTTTGTCTCCGGATCATCTCAGTGGTCGCGTTTCCGATCCGGTGGTAGATTTTGCAAAGCACTGCTCTTGCTAGAGCTAGTGTTGGCAAATACATCAGGCTAGAGCCTGGTGAGCTGGTTGCCTAACTCGGTGAAGCTGGCATAGCCCTTCGAGGTTACCAGCACAGGTAGGTAAAAAAAAAAAAAACCAATTCCTGGAAAGTACCGCACCGCAATAGTTTTTTGTTATCAATTAGTGGTCTACTTACTTTTCTATGGAGACAAACCACAGCAGTTGAAATGTGTTTGTGGCTCGATTTCTCGACCGAGACGAAAATATAGCTAATACTTATACACTTTTTTTTTTTTTCCCATCCCTATTCGTTGGTATCCTAAGGGGCTATTGCAGCAACGCCCGACCAGGTAGGTGAACTCACTGGGCTCAACCTGAGAGATTTTGCTAACACTAACTCTAGCGGGAGCAGTGCTTCGCAGAATCTTCGAAGAAGTCGTCGTGGCCTAGCGGATAAGACGTCCGGTGCATTCGTGTTGAGCGATGCATATATTTTATTATAAGATTAAATTATGTTTTCTCGACGGGTCTGGACCGTACAATTCGTATACAATTGCTAATAATAAACGAAGTTTCATTTGTCATGAAATACAAGTAACAATCTGGCATCACTATGTGTTTTGGTTACTTGAAATAAATTTATGGTTAGTAGTGGTTCCACAGTAGTGGAAATTCGACTATAATTAATTGAAATTGTAAGCTTGTACACTATTATGATTCTTTATGATTTTATTACTGGTGGTAGGACTTCTTGTGAGTCCGCGCGGTCGGGTACCACCACCCTGCCTGTTTCTGCCGTGAAGCAGTAATGCGTTTCGGTTTGAAGGGTGGGGCAGCCGTTATAACTTACTTGAGACCTTAGAACTTATATCTCAAAGTGGGTGGCGTATTTACGTTGTGAATGTCTATGGGCTCCAGTAACCACTTAACAGCAGGTGGGTTGTGAGCTCGTCCACCCGTCTATGCAATAAAAAAAATGTATTTTCAAAGACTATTTCATAAATCACAAATTTCGCCAAGACTACACTATAGAAAAATATTAATAAAGACAAACAATATTTAATCTATTCTCAATTTGACCACTGACGTCAAGAACAAAAGTTTGACAATAAATAAATAGTATGCATGCGTGTGTGCGTCAAATACATGGTAGTGTGTGTAATGTTTTTTTTTAATGATTTTAGGTATTTTTTAGGCATAATTTAAAAAAAATATTAACATTCTGCACTTCTTCTCTATATTCTCTATAAGTGTGGGAAATTTCATACTCCTCCGTCCGCGCAATTTTCGTAAAAAGGGATACAAAGTTTTTCCTTCTCGTATTATATTATATTATAGATTTTGAACTGCGCTGCCAACAATTCGGTCATAGACGGACGTCGATTCACACATGTTTGATTACAGAGTAAAAATGAAAATTAATATAAGCGCAACTAGTAAGTAGGACAACGCACAAAACAGCGTAGTGTTTTTGAGGATTTGCATCTTAGCTCGTAGAGCACGAACCATCGATAAATCGACGCTCTATTAATGTCCATAAAGTGCGAAACGTCATTGATGTTCGTAGTGTAGTCTATGACAGAAATATTTTTATAAAAACTCTATGCCAGAATGTGCATTAGGCTACAACAAAGTACAATATATAATAGTTTAAAAGTTAACAAATTACAAGTTCAAATAGCAAATCAGACTAACAAATATTTAAGTTCAGGTTTTTATGCTGTCCATATTGCTCAGGATATAAGAGCGTTATTATAAAATTATTGCATTTGCAAAAAATTTTAGTCAATGTCGGTGATAATGACTTTCAAACAAACACATATATTTTTCATTTTTTTAATTGCCCTTATATATTGTTTTTTTTTTGCTAAGATGGGTGGACGAGCTCACAGCCCACTTGGTGTTAAGTGGTTACTGGAGCCCACAGACATCTACAACGTAAATGCGCTACCCACCTTGAGATATGGGTTCTAGGTCTCAGTATAGTTACGTTACGACTGCCGTCCCATACTTCAAACCGAAACGCATTACTGCTTCACGGCAGAAATAGGCAGGGCGGTGGTACCTACCCGTGCGCACTCACAAGAGGTCCTACCACCAGTTCACCTGATGTTGAGTGATTACCGTCGCCCATGGACTTCAGCAATACAAGGGGCAGAGCCAAGCCGCTGCCTAGTATTTTTTTTGTCAAAAGTTTTTTTACACATACAACCTACAATATTCAATAAACAATTGACAAAAATAACAAAATACATTCATTTTTAAATCCACAATAGGCACGCTCTTATCGCGTACATATGCGTTCGTGCGATACTGTTTCATAATAGTAAAATTTTACACAGCATAGAAAGTAATGATTTCTATTCTCAATGCCATTGTTATCTTAGAACGTTACGTATATAAGGCGTTCGCTTTCGTGTGCAAATAAACTATGTGCTCTCGGTTCGAACTCATTTGGTTTAACTAGGCTAAGGCTTACTGCTATCAAACAGTCTATAAGCGGCTGAGCGATGCGTACCAATATCATAATTACAGCGTACCTACCTACTACCTATGTACTTAGTGTTGCGCGTAATGCACGCGATACATGTGTGTGCTAATTGCCAACTTGTTTACCACTTGACTGAATTCTCCTGATTTATTATTAGATTCTTGCGAAATATTTGTACATGTAACACAATTGAGAAATCGCACCGATATCGGTACCTACTTTAATTTATTTGTATTGTGAAGTTTTTTGTTGATCGATATTGAACTTTTTATGTACCGGAAGCTATATACGTCTTAATGTTGAGGCACTAAGTCTAAGTCTCAATAGTATAGTATAACGGGTGCAGTATATTTTTGCAGCGAATCTTCTTTTTTAATTTTTTTTTATTGATTAGATGGGTGGACGAGCTCACAGCCCACCTATTGTTAAGTGGTTACTGAAGCCCATAGACATCCACAACGTAAATGTGCCACCCACCTTGAGATATAAGTTCTAAGGTCTCAAGTATACTTACAGCGGCTGCCTCGCCCTTCAAACCGAAACGCATTACTGCTTCACGGCAGAAATAGGCATGGTGGTGGTACCTACCCGCGCGGACTCACAAGAGGTCCTACCATCAGTAAAAATCAGTTATTTTTCAGAATCAGTCATTTTTCGCGGTTTCGCGCATTTGTCGCGGCAGAAGTAGTAATAGTAGTGGCATTTTCGGTTTATTCCTTTTTAATCCAGCACGAATTGACTATTTATTTATTAATCAAGTGACTAATAATATCAATTGAAGTCGAAAATCAAAGATTAGGACTGTACTTGTTATTGCTGTATCAGGGTGAGATATACTAATCGATATTTTTAAGTCGAAATTAAAAATTGATTTAATTACTAACATTCGTTTCTTAGGTTTTCACCTCGAAAACATGCATTAGTGCAGTGAATAGCATATTATATAAAATTGCACAAATCATTTCCTCAGATTAGAGCCCCGTGAGCTCATTTACTCATCAGGTTACGCAGGAATAACCCTCAAAAATTACCAGCATAAGTAGGAAAAAAAAAACCAAATCATATTTAGAGCACAGAGTAAATAAGACGCAGCTGCTTTCGTGCGCGATCCGTATCACTGAATTATCCATAGAAATAAATACTTTATACAAGTTGCGGATCTGAAAACATTCGAAATATGTATTTGTGATAACAAAAAAAAAAAAAAAACAGATACGCAAATCTTTCGCAGTCAAAGTACATTGGAGAGCAGCGGCCGAGCAGTTTCACTGCTATAACGCGATCTTATTTGAAAGTGATACGCCTTTCACCTTCCTAACAGCGACGCGGCCGGCGTACAATATGCCGAATGAGCGATTTTTATTGTTTAGATAGTGCATGGGATTAACGTCGAAAGGAATTGAAAAAAAAAAGTAAGACTTTCAATAATTACTTATGATTTTTGATTGAATATTTTTGTTTTCTACGTGCTTATTCAAAAGCAAATAAGATTCATCTTGAATTATCGTTTTAGTCGGAAACCCACTCAAATCATGGCGAAGGTTCTACGTTATAAGCTGGAATGGAAGACTGCTTTGCGGTGGAAATGTGCCGAACTGTTGTCAAAAAGTCCCGTATGGTCTAGTGGCTAGGATACCTGGCTTTCACCCAGGAGGCTCAGGTTCGATTCCCGGTACGGGAAACCTTTTAATCCACAGACACAGCCCACTGAGTTTCTCGCCGGATCTTCTCAGTGGGTAACGTTTTCGGTTCGGTGGTAGATTCTGCGAAGCACTGCTCTTGCTAGGGCCACTGTTAGCAATACTCCGGTTTGAGCCCCGTGAGCTCACCTACACGTTAGGGTGAAGCTGAAATAGCTTCTCAAGGCTATCAGCATAGGTAGGAAAAAATAATAAGTTTTTTTTTTTTTTTTTATTGCCCTTGTAGGCAGACGAGCATACGGCCCACCTGATGGTGAGTGGTTACCGTCGCTCATG
Source organism: Bombyx mori (assembly GCF_030269925.1). NCBI lineage: Eukaryota > Metazoa > Arthropoda > Insecta > Lepidoptera > Bombycidae > Bombyx > Bombyx mori. The sequence goes on along the minus strand of NC_085115.1, from coordinate 9,538,653 downwards.
GACTTCAGCAATGCCAGGGGCAGAGCCAAGCCGCTGCCTACCGCTTAATACTCTCCATAAGCCTCGTTTGAAGAAGGACATGTCATAGCGCTCGGGAAACACCGTGGAGGGGAGCTCATTCCATAGCCGGATGGTGCGTGGCAAAAAAGATCTCTGGAAGCGTACTGTGGATGACCGCAGTAGCTCCAGGTAGTATGGATGAACTCTACTCCGGTGGCGGGCGGTGCGGTAGTAAAAACGAGATGCCGGTATCATCTCGAATAATTCCTCAGAGCACTCCCCATGGAACATACGGTACAAAATACAGAGGGAACCGAAGTCCCTCCGCAGACCCAGAGGTTCCAAACGATCCGAGAGAATAGGATTATCGACAATCCGAACGGCCCTCTTCTGTAAGTTGTCAAAATTTCCTACGAGAGATTATTACACGCTGTCAATTGCTTCATTGTCGAAGTTCTTAGTGAACTCGATTAACCTGTGACATTTTTTCATAATAATTTCACTATGTACTCGGGTGTGGTCGTTTAATTGAATTATAATATGTATGTCACAAAACAGTGTTGATCGCGACAATATACCATAAACTTATAAATAAAAAGTGGTTTATAAATATGAAACGGTTTGTACAAAACATAATAATGGGTTCATTGAATTAATTAATTGAAGACAATAAAATCTGAGCATCTACAACGCATTGAAACAATTAAAATATATGTAGTATATTGAAACATAAAAATGTAAACGGCTTAGCTTCTGCACGCAACCGTAATATCGTGTTCACGGCTTGAACAGTGTAAAATCATTGTTGAATGATAAAAATGCACCATAAAAATCAGTGAAAAATTCTAATAATCCAGTAAACATCTTGTTAGCTTTTGATCAACGCGCTTCAATGAAATTACGTGTGAATTCCGTCTTGTTTATTTCAGAGAAGGTTTTTTTATACTTAAGAAGGAGATTTCGACAAAAATATCGTAGCTTCTTAATTTTACGTCAAGAGTACGTACACAGTATTCTATCAGCATCTCAACATGAATAAGCTAATCGTCATCTAATAAGTAACTATCCTTTTAATATCCTGTTAAAATATTGTCACCGTTAAAATTTCAAGGTTTAATATCGCGTTTTTTTTTATTATCATTAAATTATTTCGGATGTGTAGCGAATATTTTACAGTTTTGGACACACGTGGTCGCGCACTGAGTCTCTCTCTGTTCCTAGCTGTTTATCCCACATAGCGGTGGGTCGATTGAGTTTCTTGCAGGATCTTCTAAGTGGGTGCGATTCCGATCCGGTTGTAGATTCTGGGAAGCACTACTCTTGCTAGGGCTAGTGTTAGCAAATTCTCTCAGGTTGAGCCCGTGAGCTCAACTTTTTTTTAACGCTGGGAAATCCATTTTCTGTTACGCGGTCAAGGGAGGTAACGGACCGGGTTATGTCGAACTCCGACACCTCCACAGAGGAAGAGGGAGACGATGAGGGCCAAGGTCCTCCACCTCCCCCAATTCCTCGCAGAAGACTACGCTTTGAAACGGGCGCGCAGCCCGTGAGCTCACCTACCCGTCCATGGTAACTGGAATAGCCTTTTAGGCTTCCAGCGAATAGGTGAGAAAAAAAAGATGATGGTGAAGCTTTCTTTTACCCCACTTCGCTCTGTCTTTGACATCCTCGTCAGCAACATTGCATTCCCTTTTGTCCGACGAAAATAGTTTATATTGTTTTGTAAATTGTTACAAAAATTTAGTGAAATGAACACCAAAAAAAAACTTTGGAAGCCGTCACAAACAATAATGCTAATCAGACAGCTAATACGTAACGCGAAATTAGGTCGTTTATAACAAACAGCTTATAGCTAAATTCGTTTGGCCTCCTCAAATTTATAATGCACGTAACAAAAATCTGAAATAGATTAACGAAGCATATTAATAAACCGTAGTCTGACGTCGATGTAGACGTATTGTTATTAGAATATGACACGATTCGTCGAAAATTCGCGTAGGCAGACCCCTGACTCGTGGAAAATCAGTTGACAAGGCTACGACAATTGTATGTGGGGACATTTATAACTGTCTGCACACATCGACACTATACGCTTTAAAGGATAAATAGGACGTAGATAAAGAATGTTTTCCTTGTGTTTGTGTAATGATAAATAAATTCACACACTAATGTTTTACTTTTTCATTAAAGCACACAAATTATTTTCAAATATGATGGTCGTAAGATATACTTGAATTTCATAGGTGAATTCAGAGTGTTTCCCGTTTCCATTAAAATATAGATTTTTGAACGTGTTATTATTTAGGTTTTGATAAATATTGAGTCGGTAGGTAGGTATCGGTAGGCAGCGGCTTGGCTCTGCCCCTGGCATTGCTGAAGTCCATGGGCGACGGTAACCACTCACCATTAGGTGGGCCGTATGTTCGTTTGCCTACAAGGGCAATAAAAAATAAAAAAAGAGTGAGTTAGGATTGTTAAGTCATTCTTTTTATTTATCGTATAAAATGGACATTACAAGCTGTGACTGAATAACTTTTATCTTTATCATAATATATTGGATTGGGACGCGAACTCAAGTATTACTCCCATGATAAGGTGTTATGGGACATCCGCACGGGTGGTTACCATCATTTTGCCGCTATGACAGGCGTTAAATTATACAATTGAAATTGAATTGAATTGAATTGAATAGAAAAAAATTTAATTGTATTGAAATTTCTCCCTAATGTGACTAAAATGAAAATTTTCAGTAGGTAGTAATAGTAATAGTATTGTAGACAAGAAAAACTTTGAGTTTTGCTAAAAGAAACTGTCTAGCCATTGTTTTCGTGTAAGCACAATAAATCTCGGCTGTTAACAACTCTATAAAACAGAGCCCTTAGTTTTAAATGAGGTGTGATAGACCAAGGAGTAAGAATCAACTTACAAGGTGAAAGTTAACTTTCTTGCTGACTTGACTGTGCCATGACCGTGAAAACGATTCTAGTTATATGGAAGAGACAATTAATTAACGTATTGAGCAAGCGCATACAAGTTCGACTGTTTTTGATCTATTAAAAGAACGTATATTAAATTATACGCTTTTTTCATAAAAATCAATTGATTGAGAACTTACAACATAATAATATGTTGGTATTTAATTTTAACTTGATCGTGAATAAATTATAATTTTTGATATAAAAAAATAAAATAAATTTTTTTTACGACTTCTGATGTCAATGGTTTTAATAACACTTCCAGCATCTATATTTCTATGTTCGCTGTATTTGAATACAGTTCGTGTGACGGTTTTCCCTACAGCACTAATGTATTTGTCACTTTCTTGGCTCTGGCGTTGCATCGTTAATTGTACGATTGTTAACCCACTAATTCAAATCTCCGGTACGTTTAAAAAAAAAAAGACATGTGGCATTCGGGAACTGCCGCGGTATAGTTATTGCACAGCATTTTTTATCAACTTATGCAATTATAATTAAACAATGATAGTTTAATATTAAAACAATAATAAAACAAGACCACGCTATATTAAACATTAATAAAAGCAAAACATTAACTGTCCCCTTCACACTTATAAGCTAGACCGCGCGAGAGCGAGATGGGCAGACTTTTCATGATGTGCATGCAGTGTGACGTTACGTCACGCGCTTATTCATAAACAATACACAAGCGCAACGTGTGAATGTGTTGAGCGCGAGCTACATGGTAGGCGTAGTGGGGGGGGTCAGGTTATTTTCGTTACGGAATTTCTTGATTCAGTCGCCGCACTCAAAGCCCGCGATAAAATCTATGCAATAGCTTAAAAACTTGAAAGAATCTTCTATGAATGACTTGTGTTTTAATGAGAACTTTTCCTGCACATGTTTCGTTTTAATCAAGCTACTTTGTTTCATGTCTCGGAAGGTGACTGTCAATCTGTTAAGTAGAAAATAAATACTGATCATTCGTTGATTTTATCGGAAAATTAAATTGATCAGATTAAAAATCATGACTTTTTGGATATATTATTTTCTATAAGAGAGAATTAAATACTATTAATTAATATATTGAAAATATAAATCAAATATCTGTAATTCATATTTTTTTATTGCCTTTGTAGGCAGACGAGCACGCGGCCCACCTTATGGTAAGTGGTTACCGTCACTTATGGACGTCAGCAATGCCAGTCAAGTCACTGCCTACCATTCAGTACTCAAATGTATTTAAGTTTTAGACAATGAATACATAAGTATGAAATGTCTTTTGTGAGCATATCAGAAGATGAGACGCTCTTACCAAAAATAGTCGCAATCTCGTGTATTCTTTAATAATAAATTAACGAAACAGAGGTCTTTCAGTCGATCGAAGTCCAAAAATCATTGGCAAGCGTTCAAGTACGTACAATGCACTAAATATTTACCTGCTTGCTGTAATTCGATGTCAGCCGCCCGATTTGTATGATCAACCGACCGACGTACAATCGCTGGGCTCGTACGATGCATCTCTATTTAGGCGGGTTGTGAAAGTGAGCTGGATTTTTTCCGATATCTGTTTATAATTAGATGTTTGGCATGAAGTCTGATCGAAAACCGTCGTGTAGCTATTTCGGCGTCATTGTAAAATTCGTAGGTAAAACTGATATTATTCACTTTGAAATGACATTGCACATCGCTCGTGTAGCAGTTTTCAGGGATCTATAGTATCTCTCTTCCAAATGAATAATGATCTAAACGAAAACGAATTAAGCATTCGAATTCTTTCGGTGAAGTAAAATTAAATATGAATAATAATTATGATCGGTTCTGAGTTTATTTTTGTAATTGACGTTCTTCTAATTGACGTCAAAGCTTAATAGTTACTAGTGGTCCCTCTGTAGTCGAAATTCGACTATAATTAATTGAAATTATAAGTTTCAACATTATTATGGTCCTATTGTTACATATCTCGCAAAGACTGTACTATAGACAAATATTAATAAAGATAAACAATATTAATCTATTCTCATTTTGACCATAGACTTTAATGCAATGACAAAAGTTTGACAGTAAATAAAGGGTATTTATATATATGTGGGTGTCTGTCAAATACATGGTAGTGTGTGTAATGATTTTTTTATTGAATTAATGTATTATAAAAATGCATAATTGTAAAAAAATATTGGCATTGTGCACTTCTTCTCTATATTCTCTATAAATGTGGGAAATTTCGTACTCCTCCGTCCGCGCAATTTTCGTAAAAAGGGGTACAAAGTTTTTGCTTCACGTATTAATATACCTATATAGATTATATAAATCTTTGAGTTGGTTCCGTGTACACTATCGTTTTAGGTCATAATTTTGTGATCTATAGAAGTGGCAGCGGAGTACGGGAATTGGGTCTATAGCAGTAGTCTTATCTTGTTCGATCAAGATCTATTAAGACTGAAATTGAGATTAGATAGAGTCTTACTAAAGTTAAGGTAAGGTAAGGTAAGGACGCTATGAAAATACCCGAAGTGTTGTCATGTATGACTCAAATCTATTTTCGATCTATTAGCAGATTGTGATTTAAAAGTTTCCATATTTATAATTTTTTCTTTGCGTGGACGTGTGAGCGATCTTGCGGCGAACGTGGTTGTAACTGGACATCACACCGTGAATTCCACCATTCACCTTGAGACATGAGGTCAAAGTCTCAATTGTATCTTCCCTGTAATATTCAATATGGAACGCAGGCTTCGCGGCAGTAGTAAGAATGTTGGTACCTACCAATGCAGACCTAAAATATGCCTTAACACCAGTGATCACGTAAAATTTACAAATATATTATTTGCGATTTTTATTACAAGATTTTAATCGATTTTGCATCTGCATTTGTGATTTATGTACTGAACAGTCGCTGTACTGGTTCAATGGAAGCTTAACATGAGTGCGCCACCCACTAGCATACCGCTAAGCTCAGCCAAAAAAAAGTATTTCGTTTCTGATGTTTTTTATGGATTGGCTTGAATTGTTTTTTCGGGAAAATGTTTGAAATTGTTTCTTGGTATTAATAAATTGTTGGTATAATTTATTGAATACAACAAGTCGATGAATGAGATTAGATTGACAGCACTAGCCGAGGGCTCGGCACTAACAGTATTAAGGTCGCGGACGCGTCGCCGCGGCGCCTACTGGCACGGTCGACGCCCCTCTGTACCTAACACTCAATTATATTGTGTATTTACACATTTATTTATAAATAACACCCATGAATGTTCCTCTAAACAAAGAAATATTAAAATCTATACTCCTTCTAAAACTAACAATACATTATCGCTTTAGACGGTGCCTTAAGTCATTTCACGAATCTAATTGTAGTTTTATGTTAAAGATCTATGTTTTATATGAGTTCAATGACCTGAATTACGTTACAACAGAAAAATATTTTATAGTTTATTTTTAGAACGTATCTATTTATGATTGTTTATTTTGCATTAAAATTATCACGGTTCCGGCTGCGGTAGTATTAAATACGACAAAAACAGTTCTCGGAAGCGGCGGCTGCCCAATTGTCTGCGATCTAGATCTCTAAGACGGCAACGGTCTCTGAAAGAGGTTGCAAATAAATTTACTATCGTCTTTAACTAATACGTTATTATATACTACATATATACATATATGTGGGAAGATCGGTATTTTTTCGCTACTTCACACTGCCACACTAGTTTTATTTCAAAAGAAAATTAATGTCAATGTCAATCAGGCATAGATTAAGATTACGATGTTACGAGTGATTCTTTGAAATTAAGACTAAAGTTAAAATCCACTAGATTTTCGCCTTACTATCCCACATGTTTTATATTTAGTGAGATTAGATTTAAACGAAGCAACAAACATATTATGTTTTGTTATTAACGCGGAAATAAATTTATGTATATTTTTTTTCGGGAAGCAATTAATTCACTATAACCATCGAACGAATGTTCAAGAAAAACAATTTGTCAAAAGGCGAGTGAGGTTAATAGTGATCAAGAAATTTATTAGATGAGTTTCTAATTTTGATTGTATTTTTAAATAAAAGGATTCATGATGTTGGTGTTGTAACGCCTGGTTTTTTTTGGGGCATGTGCATGAACGTCCTACGAGTAATTCGCGGCTAGGAGGCACGCGGGGTATGTGGGACTTGACAGTCTGCATATGTTGGAAGCAGACCGCGAGCCCAAAGATATTTTTAAGAACCTACCGAGCCAAGCGACTCCACTGTCAGTGGTCGAGTTAAGTATCATCGGCCAGCAAGTAAAAGAGCTCATGACCCCTTTGATACTATGGAAGTGATTACCGGAGCACATACTAGATTTTTAAAAAATAGTGTAATCCACCATCCATAGTGTAATTTACTGGTGGTAGGACCTCGTGTGAGTCCGCGCTGGTAGGTACCACCACCCTGCCTATTTCTGCCGTGAAGCAGTAATGCGTTTCAGTTTGAAGGGTGGGGCAGCCGTTGTAACTATACTGAGATCTTAGAACTTATATCTCAAGGTGGTTGGCGCATTTACGTTGTAGATGTCCAGGGGCTCCAGTAACCACTTAAAACCAGGTGGGCTGTGAGCTCGTCCAACCATCTAAGCAATAAATAAATAAAACCTATAAACATGGGTTCGATGTCTCATATTGTGATGCTTTGCCGACCTTCGAACTATAAGGCAAAATTGTTTCGCGGCATAAATAAACGTAATGGTGGTACTAATCCGTGTGGACTCATTGTCTACTCTACCACTAGTAAGCATCAGTTTGGCATCGCAGTTTGGTATAAATAAACCCAGAGACCGGTGCTACCCACTCTCAGCTGAGTCACTTAGCCACGTTACGCCGAAAAAGATGGGATGTTACAAATCCACGTCTGGTATCCTCTAAGCTAGATTGATTCGAGCAGAATCGCAACTTAGCAGCACATACAAAATTCTAGGTTGCTAGCGACAAAATACAAACTTAAATAATCGCATTATATAACAAGAAAATATGGGAGCGAGAACAATCGAATTGGCTGTTTGGTTATTCACGGCGAGGCGTGACAGGGCATTGTTCTGGTCAAAGTGTTACGTTAACTCGCAAACGACATCTTCGTAATCATGCGAGCCTCGGTGACCTGCACGGGAGACTTCCGCAGCGCGCTTCAAGATGCCTTTCGCTTTCGAACTGATAAGAAACTGGGTCATTACGCTTCTTCATTCAATTACGTTAGTGTATAAACGCGAATATTTTGATCTTTTTTTTATTGCTTATATGGGTGGACGAGCTCTCAGCCCACCTGGTGTTAAGTTGTTACTGGAGCCCATAGACATCTACGATGTAAATGCGCTACTCACCTTGAGATATAAGTTCTAAGGTCTCAAGTATAGTTACAACGGTTGCCCCACCCTTCAAACCGAAACGCATTACTGCTTCACGGCTGAAATAGGCAGGGTAGTGGTACCTACTCGTGTGGACTCACAAGAGGTCCTACCACCAGTACAATAATCAGATCAACACAATTTGACTTTTCTCCTCGTATTTGTTTGTGGGTGTTTTTCCAATCTATCCAATTCCTGATCTATATTAAACACAGTGTCACTATTAAACTTGTTTATGACTGAAAGATCCTTCTTCTGTTACCTATATGTTATGGCGCCGTAATTCCAATGAGTATCCTTGCAACCTTCCAAGAGTATTGCGATTTTTGGGGTCGATATTTCAATATCGGAGTTATTTCGAAGGTATCGGTATAACGGCCGTCTGGTGTAGTGGTAAGTGACATGGTCACTACACAAGGGGGTCGCGGGTTCGAATCCCGCCAAAGGAAGATATTTGTATGATAAATGTAGAAATGTCTTTTCCAGGGTTATGGATGTTTATTAAATATATGTATGTGTATAATAAAAATCTTACATTTATTTCCGTTATCTGGTACCTGTAATACAAGTTCTTTACGAACTTAGTACGGGACCAGTAAATGTGGCGTGATTGTTTTTTTTAAAAAAAAAAAGCCATGTAAGGTTCTGAAATGTTGAGAGTTCCTAATAGAGCAGAGCGGTATTTCACGTTTCGACAAAGAAATGCTTTATAAAGCAGAGGTTCGGCGTCGCATGGAGTACTCGTCCCATCTCTGGGCCATGGCTACCAATACCAGCTATTTCTATCGGCTTCTTCGGCTACTTCTTCGGCTTCTCTCATCCAGTATTCATCATAAAATATAATTAAGATTTGGACCTAAAGTGTCAATTTAGGCGGCGGTGAAAGTCGCGCTATCATGTTCTTAAGCTTCGGTAATCACTTAACATCGGGTGCAGTCAAGGATACTGACCGAAAAATACTCATAGCCGTTTACTTAGTAACGATGATATTAAAAATCGTGAAAGAATTCATCCGGAACTCAATGGTCCTGTATTCAAAGAATACGTGAATGAGTCATAGGTAAATGCTAAGTGCAGCAGTGAGTAACATATTGCATTCGGGAGAATCAACTCGCATGAGAATTAATGAAACAATGATCTCACAATCATTTAGTTTTTATCATTTCAGAACGATTAATGTTCTTCAAATTACTGATAGGTGTCGTGCTTGCAAATCAATAACTATATCTATTGCAATGGGGGCTTGACGTTGAAATGCGAAATTGCAATCCTACACTAACTGGACGATTAGTGTTTTGATTTATGGTGGACCACAGTGTTTACTTTGCATGCCTCTGAGCTGACTACAATCAAGCTATTGAATGTTGGGTTATTCGTATATTTAAGAAAGATCTATAGATCCTATATATTTATAAGAAAAGAACAGAAACATTTGCAGTTTTCAAATAGTTATTTTATTATTAGTTAAACGAATAAACAAAAATAATGATTCCAAAAATGAACGATTCGAAATAAGAATACAGTTTAATTGTTGTAGGCAATCATTTGGAAATAGAATGGGAACATATTCTGGCAAAACTACCGAAAGTGCCTAAAAAATAAAATCTCATAAAAACATTCTTCTAACTTGTCACTAATTAAGTCTGAGGTACCGTAATTAATTACTGACTGAAAAACTGTAAATAATGTTTCGCTTTGGCTGTCTCTAAGTATCTTTTTATTTACCATAATAAATGAAAGCATAACTTTAAATGATGCTGTACTCACTAAAACGAAACCAGAACGCTAAATTTCTAGGACTGTCTTAAATTTGTATATATATTTTTTGAGTTTAATAACTGTTTGAACGAAACCCTAAAAGGAATAAAAGTTTTTGATTTATTTACTTACAAGTCTCGTTGAAACATGAAAAAAAAGAAGAACCCGCAAACACGCTCAATATCGTATCATAAGTCCTTGAAGACGCTCTTTTTTTTATTGCTTAGATGAGTGGACGAGTTCACAGCCCACCTGGTGTTAAGTGGTTACTGGAGCCCATAGACATCCACAACGTAAATGCGCCACCCACCTTGTGATATAAGTTCTTTTTTTTTTGGAGTTTACTCCTTTAGAATCGATTTACATATATAGGCCCGGGGTATGAAAATTATGGGGACCAAAATCGTACTAGCATGTCACACGAAATGCGTTATGCGCCTGATTGGCTCCTGATTGCGTGATGCGTGCGCGCGCCAATCAAAATCGTACTAGTATGTCACACGAAATGCGTTATGCGCCTGATTGGCTCCTGATTGCGTGATGCGTGCGCGCGCCAATCAGGAGCCAACGCGCGGCCGCGTTATTGCAGGTGACGCCGGGCTGCTGCGCCGGCAGTCCGCCACAAAGCCTCGTACTGATCGCGCGTTTCTCTCATTATTGTATTTTCATATATTTGTTAGTCGTTTGTTTTGTGTCTCGTTAATTTGTTAATAATCTGTAGTGTATCGTGTTGTCGTAATATAGAACTATTTCTCGTATTGTTTCGTTTAATTTTTTATATCCAGTAAACTCCAGTCGTGCGTCGGAGCGGACACACACACTTTTTTTATTTATTTGTTTTTTTGGAGTTTACTCCTTTAGAATCGATTTACATATATAGGCCCGGGGTATGAAAATTATGGGGACCAAAATCGTACTAGCATGTCACACGAAATGCGTTATGCGCCTGATTGGCTCCTGATTGCGTGATGCGTGCGCGCGCCAATCAAAATCGTACTAGTATGTCACACGAAATGCGTTATGCGCCTGATTGGCTCCTGATTGCGTGATGCGTGCGCGCGCCAATCAGGAGCCAACGCGCGGCCGCGTTATTGCAGGTGACGCCGGGCTGCTGCGCCGGCAGTCCGCCACAAAGCCTCGTACTGATCGCGCGTTTCTCTCATTATTGTATTTTCATATATTTGTTAGTCGTTTGTTTTGTGTCTCGTTAATTTGTTAATAATCTGTAGTGTATCGTGTTGTCGTAATATAGAACTATTTCTCGTATTGTTTCGTTTAATTTTTTATATCCAGTAAACTCCAGTCGTGCGTCGGAGCGGACACACACACTTTTTTTATTTATTTTTTATGATTGAAGGATTACTGGTGGCCCGGAGGCCTTTCCAGTTTCACCAGGACAGGTGGGCGAGCAAAGGCTCAGCCAGGAGGGGTGGGATTTGCTAACAGCTACCCGAGCGCCTCCGAAGGAGACCTAACAACTCAAGAGTAGCTGCTTCGCGAATGAATCTACTACCGGATCGGAATCGCGACCCGCTGAGAAGATCCGGCGAGAAACTCAGCGAGCTGATTCATGGGTTAGGTTGCACGGCGAACTCTTTGTCGAGTTCGACGTGTACGGTCACCGAGGTCCCTAAGCCTGCTCCTAGAGCTGAAGGCGTCTAGTGCAAAGGTTATTGGATCTGATGGATCGGTAAGGACGTGTCTAGGGCGTCGACGGTGACTGGCTCCTGCATGATCAGGATTCGGGGAGTAGTCAGCGGCGGCTACGATAAGGCGATTATCATGACGCATAGCCTTATCGAAGTACCGTTCCGATGCTGACTTCATGTATTTCTGGATAGATTCGAGGCCCAGGTCGTCGTGTAGGTCAACGTTCCTCACGAACCACGGAGCTCCGACGGCTAACCTGCAAAAGCGGGATTGTAGAGATTGAAGGGTGTCTGTGTGTGCGGGCCGCGTGAGCGAACACCACACTCGCGTAAGTCATGACGGGCCTTATGCAAGTTTTGTAAAGTGTCACCTTGTTCCGAAGGGACATTTTACTCCGCTTACAGATCATGGGGTAGAGTCTACCGAGAATAAACGCGGCACGGTCACGGACTGATTTTATATGCGGGCGGAATGTCATCGATGCATCCAGGGTAACGCCCAGGTACTTGACCTTCCTGGCCCAGGGTATGGATTGACTAAAGAGAGTAATCGGGGGTGTGAGATTCCTCCTCCTAATACGGGAGGAAATCCGTGTGGAGCTTCCCCTCTGAAATAGCACCGCAGTACTTTTCGCTGGGTTGATGTCTATGCGCCATTTTCGGAACCACTGTCCTAGGGCTAGGGCTGCGCTCTGAAGCTTCTTCGCGATTAGGGACTTGTTTCTACTGGAATAGTAAACAGTCGTGTCGTCGGCGAATAAAGCTAAATGGGTCGGCGGCGACCGGGGAATATCGTTAACGAATAAGCTAAATAGGAGGGGTGAGAGGACAGAGCCTTGCGGGACTCCAGCTGTGAGAGATCGTGGGGAGGAGCGGGTTCCTTCGACTCGATATCGAAAAGAGCGGTTCGACAAGAAGTCCCGTATTATGAGCACGAGACTATCCGGCACGCCCATGTTGAATAGTTTGAAAATCAAACCGTTGTGCCAGACTTTGTCGAACGCTTTTGCGACGTCGAAGAAGAGAGCTCCCGTGTATAACGGTTTTGGTCGATTAAGCCCCACAAGAATGTGCTCCGTGAGGCGGTGCACCTGTTGAACGCATGAGTGATTTGTACGGAATCCGAATTGTTCATCGATGAGAATGCCCTTGGATGAGACGAAGTCTCTGAGGCGTTTGTAGAGCAGACGCTCATACAGTTTGCCTAGAGACATGAGGAGGCTAATCGGGCGGTAGCTCGTCGGATGATTTTTTGGTTTACCGGGTTTATGTATGCCGATAACGTCCGCTTCTTTCCACACCGCGGGAAAGATACAGTTCGCCATAGCGGCATTGAAAATAGATGCCAACATCACGATGAGTTGGACGGGTAGAAGTTTAATAACGCGGTTGGATATACCGTCGGAACCGGGAGCCTTGCGAGGACGTAGGTCTTTGATCAAGTCTTTAACTTCCATCGGGGTGACGGGTGGTAACGCATCCGAGGGTGGCAAGGAGACTCTGCGTTCTACCTCACTGTCTACTAATTCTACATGAACAGGGTCCACGGATTGAGTGCTGGGCGTGCACTGGGTTTGCAATGTATCGGCCAGCAACTCTGCTTTTTCGTCATCATCAAACGCCGCGAGTCGGCCTGAGGGGCCTACGAGGAGGGGCATAGTTACTACCGTATCCGATTTGAGAGTACGAGCTAAGCGGTAGTAAGACCTTTGGGAGGGCGCGAGTCCTTCTAAGAAATCAGACCATCTGGCATCTCGGACTTCGGCGATGCGAGACTTTACGTCGCGTTGTAGGGCACGCATTCGAATACGATTTTCCGCGGTAGGATACCTGTCGTAGGCGCGTATCGAGGCGTTCTTAGCTCTAAGGAGTTCCCTAATATCATCGGACAATTTGAAGCGGTGAAGGAAGTCCTCCGCTACAACTTGTTTCGATGACCTATCTAATGTCGAGGTGATGTGTGACGTTAAGATGTCTATGGCTTCAGCGGTATCCTGAGGAGACGGGGTAGAGTCCGGGTTAAACGGGAGCGATGGTGGATCAGATTCAGCCAGGCTGATGCCCAGCGTGTGCCAATCCACCACAGTCCTCGTGACGGGAACGGAATCGAGAGCGCGACCGAGCTTCATAACGACGGGACGGTGGTCTGAATCTAACTTTGAAACTACTTCGATCGAGTGTAAGCGCAGAGTTACGTTTTTTAATAACGCTATGTCGAGTATATCCGGGCGATGCGCGATATTTAGCGGGTAGTGAGTCGGGGTTAGCGGAGCGACGATATCGAAGGCGAGATCATCGACTAACGCGTCAAGCCGCCTGCCATTAGGGGTTGTGGTGTGTGAGTTCCACCTGATGTGTTTACAATTTAGGTTGCCCACCAGAATGACAGAGCTCCCCATGCCGAGCAGCGCCTCGATATCACTGCTTAGAACGATCTTATCCGGTGGAAGATAAACGGACGCGATAACGATCGGCGCGTGTCCCGTCAGTGAGATTCGGCACACTGATGCTTCGATATTAGCGAGCGCGGGAGGATCGAGCGGGATATAAGTTCTAAGATCTCAAGTATAGTTACAACGGCTGCGCCACCCTTCAAACCGAAACGCATTACTGCTTCACGGCAGAAATAGGCAGGGTGGTGGTACCCACCCGCGCGGACTCACAAGAGGTCCTACCACATTTTGTACAGTTACATATTGGAAGTATTAATTAAAAAATATCCCATAATTAAAAGTAAGTCTAGGCTTTGTGTTATAGTGTACATGTTTTATGAGCACTCATCTGTGTGTTTGCGTTGGTCCAAATATCGATTAGCCTGTTATCATTGACGTCACATTGTTTCATTTTCAGTTAACGCGATGATGTCCTACCGTCACTGATTTATTTTGTGGCTATGTTTGGTGCCACACAGAAGGGATACGGTAAGCACTCCCTTTAACGTCTGATGACCTTGAAGACAAATTGATAAGGTATCGTCGTAGTGCAGCACTCTCTCCGATGGCGGTGCAGAGTTATCCATATTATCTGGAACCGCTGCGTTCATCGACAGTGCGTTTCCAGAGGTCTTTTTTGCCACGCACCACCCGGCTATGGAATGAGCTCCCCCCCTCCACGGTGTTTCCCGAGCGCTATGACATGTATTTCTTCAAAGGAGGCTTGTGGAGAGTATTAAGCTGTAGGCAGCGACTTGGCTCTGCCCTGGCATTGCTGAAGTCCATGGGTGACGGTTACCACTTACCATCAGGTGGGCCGTATGCTCGTCTGGCTACAAGGGCAATAAAAAAAATCGATTTGGTGTAAGACGTTGAGGTTATATACGTATGTGACATTCTGTACTTACATTACGTTATGTTATTTATTAAAGTGATTTTTATTACACAGAATAAAGTCATAGTTGCAATTGAAAAAAAAGTAATTACGGTGTCGCAGGTCCAATCAAGAAGTATTCCATTAGAAAAGTTGGTACCTGTCAGCGGGATTCGAACACCGGCACTGTCGCATCGCTCGATACGAATGAACCAGGCGTCTTCTCCTTTAGGCCACGACGACTATGTATGTATTTAACTTTATATATATATAAAAAGTTTCAAGAATACAACGCTACTAATATCATTTAATTTCTTTTCGCAATTTCATCAAAGAAGGGTTTTCACAAAAATAAACAAATGTATGTACACCGCGGGTAACACAATGATTATTAACCTTTCTCATTGAATGGAGCTAAATTCTTAAAAAACAATCGCACATGTATTCTTACTTCCAGCGTTAGACCTAAATGACGTCACTGTGGAGATTCTCCGAAACATTGAGGTTTCGTAGATTTTCCTTTTCTTAGAACGGCATTATTACTTTGTGACAAACAAAATGGCTTCTCTTAGTCTGCAATTGTAGCCTACGTAGAATTCGATTCTATGACTGTGCAAACAGTAATTTAGTATTGCAAAATTATGGGTAAATAAACAAGTATTACTTGTATCATAATATGTATAATAAGACTTGGTATAAAAAGTTTTTACAAAACCACACAATTGAGACATTCATATAAAATTTGATTGACTAAGATTAGTTTTAATCCTATTCACAGCAACATTCGACACTTTATTCCGGGATTCAAGAATATATAATCCGTTATTTTTATATATAAATAAATACTTTCATTGTGGCCTAAGCAGTTAAATATGTGCTTCTCAAGTTTGTACGAGTCATTTCTCAAGGTTCGACACCGCACCAAATATCATCAGATTTCCGGACATAAATTATAAGTAACATAAAGTGGACTTTTGCATTGATGTTCTTAATGGCACGAGCGACAGTTGCGTCTATAATATTCTTAAAGGTTGGACGTTTATATTGTATATTTGGCAAATATATATGTCTTAATGCCCGATTGCAAAAATTAAAATGAGAATTGCGTTGTAACATTGCGTTTTTTTTTTTTCGTATTTTGACCATAGAATATTAAAAATAGATAATAAAAATACATACTAAACTTTTTCATTGTGACAATGCTAGTGAGCCCTAATCTCAATGTCTTTAATACGCTTGCCTATCTCTCGCGAATTTTTGAATTTGTACAAGTGTTTTCATAGAGCGATAACTATTAATTTCTTACCTTTGCTTATCATGACTATGATAGCGCGGATGAAAAAAATGTTTATTTTAGTTTATGGTTCGATTTGTTATTAATTTTTTTTTGTTTCCAAAGAACATGTATTCAGTGATTTAATTTCACTACGACGATACCTTATCAATTTGTCTTTAAGGTCATCAGACGTTCATAGTTTCACGATAATACGCTCGTTCGAATTAGGTGATAATTTTGCTATAACATTTCCGTTACATTCAAAGAAATACGTCATACTTGTTAGAAAATAGGCTTTTTGCCCTAAATGTGAAGAGGTAATGATTTGTGGCAGCCGTAACGCACGGACGTCAACGTAGATCGATAACATATGTAGGTGACGCACTTGAGATCAGTTGGGTAGATAATTCCTTGCTAGTTTTAGCTAATAAAAATATTTCAAAAGCCCTTTAATTTTCCTCTACAAATATCGTATTTTGGCCTTGATTCACTCTTCGTAGACAATCAAAAGCTTAAACGTAATTCTCTAAAGAGTTAAGCGGTGTTTTGATTCGAATTGTTTTTTTTAAGTACGGATGATTAGAATGTCAGCACATACTCTATGTACGTGTAATATCAAGGATGGTGCTTTCGTCACGTCTGTACATCGGACGGTCGATTGAGTCATTGCCTGTGTCGAGTTCGCTTTAACCGTGTCAGTGTGACCGTCGCGGAATAGAATCAAGGCTGTACGATATGGATCGGTACGACGTAAACTCCGCCATCTTGCTTTAATTCCGATTTTGAATAAAGATTGAAATTTTCTTGTTTTTTTTTTTACATTGTCATTTCTTTTAACATTTTTTTTATTTTTCTGTTTTATTCGTAGTGCTATTTTCGTGAACTCATTGATTTTAAAGAACAAAATAGTGTATATTATGCTAGTCGGTAAAATTAATATTGGTTGCAGGATTAAAATTTTGATATTTATGTGATAAGGAACCTCCAGTGAAATAAAATTTTCATAGATACTTTAGGTATGATATTGAATGCACCGAACGATTAAGAGGTCGTGTTTTAAATTAATCATACTTTGCAAATTCTTTCATCTATGTATCCATATTATTCCAAATTATTGACACTTTGTTCTCCAATCTGGAGGTGGCCACAGAATGAACAGTGGAAAAAATAACAGATTGACCCTCCGTATAAACAAATATGTACAAGAAAGCCTGTAAATTTTTTCTCTTATGGCTCTTAGAATTCTTACGATATTCTCGTAAATAAGGGGTCAATCGATGCAGATTACCGCACGGTGCATTTTGATAAATTGGTTATTACTAAGTAGGCAGTCCAGATTTTTGAATAAAATGCTTTGTGCAGTATGTTTTTATTTTTTTATTGCTTAGATGGGTGGACGAGCTCATAGCCCACCCGGTGTTAAGTGGTTACCGGAGCCCATAGACATCTACAACGTAAATGCGCCACCCACCTTGAGATATGAGTTCTAAGGTCTCAAGTATAGTTACGTCGGCTGTCCCACCCTTCAAACCGAAACGCATTACTGCTTCACGGCAGAAATAGGCGGAGTGGTGGTACCTACCCGCGCGGACTCAAGAGGTCCTACCACCAGTAATGTTCGGAGGTTTTGGTCGCTGTCAAACAGAAGCCTTAAACTTGTTCTTCAGTATTACACTCTTGACAGAGTAATCGTAGTCGGTATGTATTTGGTAGTGAGTTTTACTTCTCGGCTTCACTCTCCTTTTCCGAATACGGCTCTGATGTTTACGGCTTAATATTGTTTTCTTTAATTTGATACAAATTTGGGCAGATTCGCCGATGATAATAATTTGTTTACTTCATGTTATTATCAAGTAGATTTTTGTCTATTTCCCTTACGTTACTGTTTACGTTCACAACACTCTTCAAGGACGCATATGCTATTGATTTTTCAAAGTAAAGCGACGAAGCCTTTGATTCTGATTTAAATAAATAATGTATGACATAGGTATATTTTTTGTTTCAAAATTTGTTTGACTCTTAATCGTCGGAAGATATTCGCGATATACTTACGGTTAATTTAAGATTGTAATTTTGTACAATTTAAATCGAATTCATTAAGAATCTTTGATATTTGGTAGATATCGTCAAAATAGGACTTGTAATAACAAATAACATGCCTCTATAAATTTTCAGTCTTTTTGTGATGATCGGTGATGAAAGCTTCTATTCTCTTGTCAAAGTCCCTGTTAATATTTGATATATGTACATATAGAAATGGATATTTATAGATATTTTCGGTAAGAATCCGGGTGGCGGTCGAGGGTCCCAAGATTTATGGCGAAGCGGGAGCGTCCCATCCAACAGAGATTTTCTGGGCTGTGGTACAAAATTCAAACTGACGCGATTTACGACAGGAGACGTTTAATAATAGCACATTGTACTTATTCGTTCAGAAAAGTGTTTTCTAAGTAATTCTTTCGTCAAATTTGAATAACAATGCTATTCAATTAAATTAATAGAAAACTTGCTGTTGAATTGAACACTCTAAGCGCATGTTGGTAAGATGAGCTAAAAAGTCGATGAAAGTCAGATATGTACAACAGATACACTCAACTATGCATAGATTATGGTTCTTTATTCTTTATTTGTACACACTGTTAATATAATACAATAATTGCGATAAGATATAAAAAAAATGGCGAGCTTAACTCAACAATTGAGTTATCTACCAGCTAACCGTTCTCAAAGAAGGAAAGCTTTACATGAGTGGGTAGATGAGTACAATCTAATTAATTTAATTATACTATAGACAATAACAATAAAAATAATAAAAATAAACACTAATACATAATATATATCAAACTATATACATATGGTATGTGCATAATATCTAAATATTACGTACGTATTGAGTAAGAATGTTTATATGTATAAATAATAATTGCTACGCTAAATTCAATTATAAACATGTCACAATAAAATCATCTTTAAAACACCGTATATCTTTATAGGTGTTTTTCGTTTCTCTGTTATTTTTCGTCACCCGCTTTACGCTTATAAATCAGTCCGTCGCCAATCTGGTCCGCCTCACACCCTCACCGGGTAAGGGCAACTCATTTTGCCGCACAGTTTGGTACTATCTACGTTTTGAGATATTTTTCTTTGTAATACCATTGTTGAAAGGAATCGATACTGTAGTCACTGTAGTAGTATTAGATATGCCATAAATGTATGCCATATTAGAAATTATTAAGAATTTGTTCGTTTTTTGTTTTACGAATTTAATTTATTTATTTCAATTTCAACTCATCAACTAATACAATTCATTTATTATTTATTGCTTTGATGGATGGATGAGATCATGGTCCACCTGGTGTTTAGCGTATACGGGAGACCATAGACATCAATAACATAAATGTCGCCACCCACCGCGACACATGAGTTCTAAGTCTCTGTTTCATAGCACAACGGCTGCCCACCTTTCAAACCGAAACGCAGTACTGCAAGAGTCAGAGTGGTGGTATCTACCCGTGTGGGCTAATAATTAAATACATATTAAAAGTATACAATCTTTTTTCATATGATGTAATCAAACCGTTATTAAAAAAATATATTTGATTATCTAATCGTTGGTAGCCTAAGAGGCTATCCAACTTCGCACGGACCAGTAGATGAGTTCACGGGCTCGATCTGAGAGAATTGCTAACACTGGCCCAACAAGAGTAGCGCTTCACAGAATCTACTATCGGATCGAAATCGCGATCCACTGAGAAGATCTTCTGTTAAAATGTATATAAAAAAATAGTATTTCCAATCCAAAATATAATACCATACATCTCATCACAATGTTAATTTCTCGGAAAATCAAAATTTAGTAAAATTTCAAAGTTTGAAATTTACTTAGCTATGTTTGTCTTGATTTTTCTTCCCCATTGATGATTAGCGCAGACGAGTTCACATTCCTCTTGCGGCTAAGTGGTTTCCGGAGCCCATAAAAGAACAACTCTACCCATCTTAAGTAATGAGGTCTAAAGTCTTAGTTCTTTCTAAAGCCTTTTCCCCATCTTTTTAATCTCCCTTTTTTAAGAATTTTCATATAATTTATCCTAAATATAGTATAAAGGAAAGCATACTTTTGTGATAAATAGAAGAATCTGCACAGAATACATATAGAAATATTTAAAGTAAACAATTATGCTCACATAAATCACACGTAGCCAACAACGACCTAACGACGTGATGAATGTTTAAATAAACGCAAATCTTACACTTATGCGCCCCTCACTTTAAGTCATAATGAATTAAGCCAAGAGCCCATCATGCCTCAAGACGTTTAAATGTTAGCACCTACGTAATGTTGGCATCGGTACCTGAACTTACAAATGTTTTGTGTAAAGACAATGAATTGGGTTCGAATATTTAAAAAAAAACTTTGTTGGCACATTGTTGACGATAGCAGCCTGCGAAGGGATCCGTGATCCGTCGCACGTGGCATCGTCCTTTCCGCTGTTTAGCGGCAGGTAACATTTTTTTTTATTTTCGAAATTTTTTAATTTTTAGAATATTCCAGTCGACGGTCGTACTACTTTAGTGCTTTTGTTATATCACAGAGTGATTCTTTCAACACTCTTCCCACGTTTCTGAGTAATGTTCGGACATTGCGTCTCAACGTTTTGTTTACACTGGGAAGCACTTTGTTACTTTTAAGGCCCGAGAAATTCTGAGAATCTCCAGTGTTTACGGCTAATTGTAAACAAAGGCTTAATTGATTTAAATACCATACGATTCTATTTTATTATTTGTATCACGTGCCAGTTTGGAGGGGCCTTTATATCAATATTGTTGTGGCTTTTGTACTGAGGTGGACAGCTGTGCGCACGTTATCGTCTTTTTGGGCTGTGTAACCTCTTTAACGTCAAATGACTGCTGAGATCTAATGTAACACAATAATACGCCCAAAATTCATTGTTTTACAAGTCGATAAGTATCACGGAATACTGTTTTTTGTTAATTGGAGAAGATCGACACGAAAGTACACAAAATACTCGATGTTGAGTGAGTATCGGAGCCTAGAGACCACGTAAATACCATCACTTACTTTAAGACGTAATATTAAAGTCTAAATTCCATATATCGTTATCCTAACTCTGGCTTAAACAGGTTGCGTGGATGAACTCACAAAGCTCAGCTGGGTGGGGAGGGTTCGATAACAACTATCCGAGCACCCCTGAAGGAATCCTAACAGCGTAAGGCCAGTTGCTACGCGAGTCCATCTACAGCCGGATCGGGATCAGCGAAGAAGATCCAGCGAGAAACTAACTAGGCTGATGCAATTGGTTAAGAGTCAGTCGAACTCTTCTGCGAGTTCGACGAGTGCAGTGACCTGTGCTTAAGTTGCTGTTAGCATTAGTACCGGTAATGTAGAACAGCATTGCGAGTGGATTAGCAGGATCCGTAGGGACATGTATAGCCTGTATAGGGCGTTGATTGTAGTTAGTTGGGGTTAACTTGGTGGTGACTACGATAAATTAGCTATAGTGTCGCACTGCTGATCTGATGTAGTTACCGACGCTGTCTTTATAAACTAAGGGATGGATCGTTGCGTAAGTTCATCTTCCTTATCTACTGTTGTGCTCTGAAGTTCTGAAAGATTATTCTTTAAAAGTAGCTTATGCTTTATAGTAGAAATTTGAGTCAATTGAAATGCTCAGTTAAGATTGAAGATCGGTAACAATAATTTTGTATATTTTATATCGAAAAGGCCATTTAAATGTTTACGGGTGCAACATTCCGATGCCGATTCTCTAATTTGTGGTCCTTTCTTTCTGTTTTATGTTTTTTGCTGGACAAGGGTGGCTGGCGGTGTGTTCCCAAAAGCCTTTTTTGCTGGTTCTCGACAAAAGGCCGCCTAACGGGACCGCAACCCGGCGACCGGCTCAAGCACATCTTGTTCAGTTGCTGCGTGTCGACTTAAATCTGGTTAAGATTTGTTTATTTGGAGATAACTGTGCTGCTTGTAACAAAGCATGAGTTCGATTTGCAACGAGTTTATTATATACGAGAATTTTAGTTTAATGAACAAAAATTAGCCTTGATTTTTGAAATAACCGAATTACTTAACGGGTTCAATTATTAAACAAATGATATCAAGTAGAATTTTTTTTTTGTATTTTTTTTTGTTAATAAATTGTACCTACACATTAGTCGTTTTTTATTTGTTTCAGATGCAGACTATCGTACCGGCGGCATCAGGGCGAGTGCTCAACGTCGTTCATGGTTGTCAATAATACTACTTAGGGGCTAAGCTAAGGCGCAACTACTTCTAACAAGTTACAGCATCTTATCGTTTTTTCGAAGAAAGGAAAAAGTAGTAAATAAGTAATAAGATATCTGAGTTGATATGAAGACCACCAGTCTGCCTATTTCGGCCGCGAAGCTCTCTTACGTTCCAATATCATACCTCAAGTTTGTGGTGTCAGTTAATTTGCCGAGTAGTAAAATACGAACACAGACTATGAAACGGACGCCATGATTTTTTACTGTCAACAAATTCTTCGGCATACGTATTCGAAACTTAAAATGAATGAAATCACTTCAATTAACTTAAAAATCACATGTAAATACAGAAGTGGGAATGATTAAATTATATGCATCGGTTGCTAGCTCGAGGCGTTCCCTCTGGAATGAATATCTCGATGTCAAAACGACGTCTGATTTTCCATCTGACGCATGTCTATTTGCACCTACAACTCACAAGAGTGTTTTTGCGAGTAACAAATCTGGAAAAATCAACATCTGCTGTGCCCCAATACGACTATTTCAACTCGAAAGGATAAACGATGCTCAATGCTTAGAAGACAAACAATTAGACAAACAACCCATAAATGTATTCATTCTGAATACAGAAGATAATGTCACAAATACATCAACGTGCATTGCTGTATCTGTAGCTATAAGTACTCTAGACTATAATAACTACTGAAGTATGAATGCTAATTGAAGGTAAACACAAAAAAAAAAACACAATTATACATTTATTTTACCTGTTTGCTGAGTAAAGGAAAATTGTTTAATCCAGTTTCTTGATTCCATTTGGTATTCCCGCATTAGAATTTAGACTAAAAACATTATTAAGCTGCTTAAGTAAGCGGGGAGATTCTCGAAACAACACAAAGGAAATGTGATTTTTAAGTTGGAACACCGCCTGACACCCTGGGTATATCGGAAGCACTGAAATAACTTTATTAGTACACGAATAGACAAGGAGTGATCGCCCTCTTCAAACTATTTTCAGACTTAGACAAAAATATGTAAACATCTTAAGTTTCGTTATCTTTTTCTTAGGTTAATTCAGTTTAAGGTAAACTTATATTTTTTTTAAACGGTAAACATTTTTAACAGGATAATGAGTACTTTTCCCTTATTGGTGTAATGATCGACTTAAGGTAAAATTATACTACTGTGCCTTTTGAAGTGGTAGTGGCCTAAAGGATAAGATGTCCGGTGCATTAGTATGTAGCGATAAAACGGTGTTCGAATCCCGCAGGCGAGTACCAATTTTTCTAATGAGATACGTACTTAAGATATCTCACGATTGACTTCCACGGTGAAGGAATAACACCGTGTAAAAAAAATCAAACCTGCAAAATTATAATTTGCGTAATTACCGGTAGTAGGACCTCTTGTGATTCCGCACGGGTAGATACCACCGCTCTGCCTATTTCTGCCGTGAAGCAGTAATGCGTTTCTACTGCGTTGTAACTATACTGAGACCTTAGAACTTCTATCTAAAAGTGAGTTTTTTTATTATTTTTTTATTGCTTAGATGGGTGGACGAGCTCACAGCCCACCTGGTATTAAGTGGTTACTGGAGCCCATAGACATCCACAACGTAAATGCGCCACCCACCTTGAGATACAAGTTCTAAGGTCTCAAGTCTAGTTACGACGGCTGCCCACCCCTCAAACCGAAACGCATTACTGCTTAACGGCAGAAATAGGCAGGGTGGTAGTACCCACCCGCGCGAACTCACATGAGGTTCTACCACCAGTAATTACGCAAATTATAATTTTGCAAGTTTCATTTTTATTACACGATGTTATTCCTTCACCGTGGAAGTCAATCGTGAACATTTGTTGAGTACGTATTTCATTAGAAAAATTGGTACCCGCCTACGGGATTCGAACACCGGTGCATCGCTTCAACACGGATGCACCGGACGTCTTATCCGTTAGGACACGACGACTACCGGCGGCATGTAGATGTCTATGGGCTCCAGCAATGTTGGTCCGGGTCAAATGACACCCAGTTTTTTTGACCCCTACCATATCTCTGTATTATAGGAACAACAGTGTGATAGTCATAGTTATATACGTTCATATAATTTGTTCGTTACACGAATGTTTGCTAGAGGTCGATCCACGAGCCATCGGTCTGGCATACTAACTACCGCGCCACCAAGTTGTTCATCTAAGCGACTATAATATAATATGTATAAATTATACAGTATATTTTAGATTTAATAAAATACTACGTTTTTTTTTTATTGCTTAGATGCGTTGATGAACTCACAGTCCACCTGGTGTTAAGTGGTTACTGGAGCCCATAGACATCTAAAACGTAAATGCGCCACCCACCTTGAGATATAAGTTCTAAGATCTCAAGTCTAGTTACGACGGCTGCCCACCCCTCAAACCGAAACGCATTACTGCTTCACGGCAGAAATAGGCAGGGCGGTGGTACCTACTAGCGCGGACTCACAAGAGGTCCTATACCACCAGTAACGTTCCTAGAGAAAAGAATATTGAATAGTTAATATGAACGAAATAATAATTTAGAAAAGTTTCTGTACTCGAATAAAAAGCGCAACGACTTTTAAAAAACGTAGGTAATGCTTTAAATTCTCACTGAGAACAGCTTAAATTTTTTTTTGAATTAAATTGACAGTTACATTTCATAGCTTAAACTTTTTATTCATTTTTAAATTCATTTTATCATTTGTGAATGTACGTTTTTCAACTTTTCGCAAAGGCCACACTGAGCTGAAACTTATTTGAAATAGTAACGTGTGGTTTCCAAAGTCTCTGAACACTAACTACATCGATTTGGTTCAATTCGCAGTTTCTTTGGAATTATGCATGTCCCACCCTTGAGGCGGAGCTTGTGAGTGCTTCGTTGCCTGTATGGAAAAGGACATGGCATTACACAGTGTGGACTGGACTCATAACAACCCTGCGTCTAGTACTCAACATTTACAAAACGGTAGAAAGAATAATTTAAAAACTGAGTAAATATTATTGGGGCAGCGGTTTGCCTCTGCCCCTGGCATTTCTGAAGTCCATGGGCGACGGTAACCACTCACCATCAGGTGGGCCGTATGCTCGTCTGCCCAAAAGGGCAATAAAAAAAAAAACTTACTGCCCCCTAGAATTGCTGATGTCCTCAATCATCAGTAGCACTCTACATTTTATTTGCAAATTCGTTTCTATTCTAAGGTAATCAAAAGCTATATTTCCTCTATTTTAACTTCATTTTTAAATGAAACAATGTATAGTGGTATGTGTACACCAATTTAATTATCATTTTATAAATTTTTTGATAAAACACTTCGATATTTTTTTATACAAAATACTACAGCAATTTTTACAAATTGTATTATTTGTTAAGACTGAGAGTTATAAAATTTGATAAATTCACTTACTATTTACATTGTTTTAGTGTAGTTATTAAATTGATATATTACTAGTAAGTAGCTGGACAGAATATATAAACTATGACCCTCCCACCTGATATTCTAGTGTTAAAATTACTTCTAGTAATAATATCACTATAGTTTACATGGTTAATTAAACGCGTTTAATAGATAACGCTAGAGATGTTAACAAAAGCTTAGATTGAATCAGCCGCAATTTAAAAGCGACAGCGGTTTAATTACCTTTTTTTAAATATTAATAATATTAATTAACGCTGACATATTACGGTGTGTTTAGATGTCCATATTATCCATATAATAATGTCCAAAAATATGCACAATAGGGTCCAAGTGAGGTCATGATAAGGTTGAAATTATTATTTTTGCATAACCAAATTGATCCACGTTCGAGATGGTTTACTTCGCGAATAAAAACTTTACCCATAGTGGCATACAAAGTAAAATTAGGTACTATATTTTTGACATTACATTAATTAACCATACTTAATTAACTATGTAAGCTATAGCGATATTATTAATAAAATTTGGATATTTGAAGATCAGGTGTGAGGGTCATAGCTGATGAAATTCTGTCCGGCCATATTTTATAAGTTTTATATTTTATTGCATTATAAAAATTAAATGTAAAAAGTATCTATGAATAAATCAGAAGCAGCTCTCCGTTTCTCTTCGATTTTTTTTTTTAAATACAATAGAACGGTTAGTGTCGTAAAACAAGTCAATTAGTTGACTCCGGTTTTGTCACAACATGCAATCAACTAGACACACTTTGGACGCCCCGCGGCTAAGGACGGGCGCGGTCCATCATTGATTCCTAAAATAAGTAATTTCAAAGTGAGAGTGCTTTAAAAACAAACATTTCACAACGTCACATATTTAAATAATACGACTGTAGTAAGGCACAGCGCCACAAGTTTCTATGTTTTCTATCAGCTCGCTAGTATTCAAAATTTGTAAGTAAAAAGTGTTTTTTTTTATTGCTTAGATGGATGGACGAGCTCACAGCCCACCTGGTGCTAGGTGGTTACTGGAGCCCATAGACATCTACACCGTAAATGCGTCACCCACCTCGAGATATAAGTTCTAAAATCTCAGTATAGTTACAACGGCTAGCCCACCCTTCGAACCGAAACGCATTACTGCTTCACGGCGGAAATAGGCGGGGTGGTGGTACCTACCCGTGCGGACTCCCAAGAGGTCCTACCACCAGGTTTGTTGTGAAACAATTAAAAATAATAGAGCGATGAAGATAGTGATTTATGAAGATGCAGCGCAGATAGTATTGTAGTTAATTGTCCAGCAGCGAATCTTATGCGCCTTTAAGGTCCTGTTACGGGACAAATAAATTTTAATAACGAACAGAAACGTCGCGGCAATGGCTTCCGGAAAAACGAGAGCTAAATAGGCCAGAGAAATGGGAAGCTACCTAATTGTAAATTAAAAAGTTCGCGGAGTTACGACACCACAGTCCACAATGACACCCCGTCGCTGCGAGAGAGTGGGAGAGCTCCCGCTCACCCCCCAACCCCCCGCTACAGGGGGGTGAGGGTGTAGAAACTCGTGGAAAGCGTGTGACATTTTGTTTTAAAATATTGTCCACGCGAATACATTCACGTGGATCATTTTTAATCGTCTCTGCTTTTTTCTTTTTCGGTTCCCGTAACACAAAAGCGGGCGTTTCGACATTTCCATTTTGCATATTCCTGTGCTCCTTTGCACGTATTGTGTGTAGCGAAGGGTAAAAGATTTTATTCGTCGTACAACATTCGTTTCTATTTACATTCAATTTTAACGATAAAATAACGATAAACTACACTGAAGCACCACTAAAAACTGTTGGGATCACACGCGCCACCGCAGCGTCTTAATTACCGTACAGCGATAAGAGAAACACCGGACAAACGGGCGTGAAAGCCCAATAATACTATCGTCGACCACAGCTCACGATAGATTCTTCACTAAGATTTGTAAACCGTCTCTCCTTAGTTTACGTAGCTATGAATGTTTCCGGCCTGTGGTTGTTTAGGTAAGCGCACCAAATATTGTCGTGTCAAGGCCGCCGGCTTTCCTCCGGCATTCCTTCGCCACCGCCCACAGGGATATCTCACGCTCATGTTATGTAACACTTTTTAGATTCGATTACAGTGACAAATCTATGTCTTTCCCTTTGTAGATATACTTTCTCTGAATGATTAACAAATAAATTCAATTAGCCGGATTTAATACCGTATACTGTGACGGCCTATACAATAAACATAAAATCGATAAAGGCATGATAGTAGTTCTTAAATTACCGATATGTTTATCCTGTTCATTAAAATTAATAAATATGATCAATAATGCTAATATTTATAGTAATTTTCCGGTAATAAATAGCTTAACATAATCGACAATTAATGTTGTTATTTTGATTTGCAATATTAGATATAGTTAGATTAGTTCTATCCAATAAGATGGTTTACATAAATAAAGAGACACAATTATCCCTAACGGTATTTGAGTCGGTGCGCGTCTTCGCACCCTGCGACCCGTAAAGAATCTCTTCTCAGCTGTGTGACCATGATTCACAAAAATTCCCCCTTGTTGTAAGTACAGGATTGTCGAGTACTGTTGTGCTTCCTTTGTGTTGTACGCTCTGATTTACTCGTCAAACATTTTTTTAAAGTATTTATTTTAACAATGATATTATGAATGTTCAATTATAAAGGACAATTTATTAATCATTATGCAATATATCAACTAAAATTTAAAAGGTACCGGCTTGGCTGTGCCCTCGGTATTGCTGATGTCCATGAGATACAGTCACTACTACAATCAGTTAAAGCGTTTGATCATTTGTCTGCAAAAGCAATTTAAAAGAATCGTGTATTTCAATCTTACCTAATTACTAATATTACGTCTATCTACATAGAATAATAGCATCTAAAAATCCTACAAAGTGTGTTAAATTTTGTTTATTTTATTAATTTAGAAGTCAATATTAAATTACCCGATAGTGCGGTGAATTGGTTTGAGCACCGGTAACCCTAGTACGGTGATACGTCGAGTAGGCAACTTAGGGCGGCCAATGCACCTTATTGACTGAGACCGACCGCAACCGACCTCTCCCGACCCATCCCGACCATTCCCGACAATAAGGTTGTCACTGCGAGACTTTACGAGTTATTCGAAAAGTTCTCTCATGCGCTGATAGCGAGTAAATAGTTACGTAACTTAGATTGATAGGTTAATTGAAGAGACTTAAAGTTTGTTGCATATTCTCTAAATTAGTCTTATTACTGTCTGTTTTGTAATATTTAGGATAAGTTAAGTAATGTAGAGCTCAAAAGCACACCTTTTGCAGGAAAGTTCGATTCTTATTGGGAGCTTCGTAATTTGTTTACCGAGTTTAACTGTTAACTCATCTATAAATTTTACTTTATTTTTAAAATCTACTCTAAACTCCCAACAAAACTGTTGCACAAATAAAAATGACACCAAGTAAAATGTTTAGATAGATTAAATACAAAAAGCATAAAAAAATAATGCGTAAACGGTGTAATGTACTTATAGCACCCGATTTTATAATTCGAGATTCATAGCGGCTTGTTCTCGTAAAAAGTTGTTCCCTTCAAAATGTAGTAATTTCGTTGGAGGTGGTTTCCCCTCCCACGCTACTACTCCGGTTAGCCTTTTAACGCCGGAGATATTGTCTCCTCGCTTAGATCTGTATTTAGCGCAGTATATGTACGAATCTGAGAGACTGGCTGATGTTATTATGCAGAGCTGAATCCTAAAAATAAAAGCATTTAAAAGTGGCGAGACTTTTCATTTCCTTTCAATTTATAATTGCGATAATATCTTGTCATATCTTTCAACTTCTGAGAACAAGAAGTAGGCGGTGGGTTTGTCTGCTCATCGCTTTTTTTAAAGCAGTAAGTCAACGTTCCTACGGCCCACCTGATATTTAGTGATTACGGGAGTCCATAGGTATTAATAATAACTACAGCGTGAATTCCACCACCTACTTTGAAAAATGAAGTCGAAGTTTCATTATTATTTATTATATGGCAGTTGTCAAATTGTTTCAGCAAGTATCTCGACTAATAAACACAGTTTTCACAT
This sequence comes from Bombyx mori, assembly GCF_030269925.1. Taxonomy (NCBI): domain Eukaryota; kingdom Metazoa; phylum Arthropoda; class Insecta; order Lepidoptera; family Bombycidae; genus Bombyx; species Bombyx mori. The sequence continues at coordinate 9,508,540 of NC_085115.1, read as the reverse complement.
GATATGCTGATTGAAAATCAGATTAAATTATAACAAATACTTCTCAAATTAAATTTGAAATAACGGTTGGATATACAAAATTCCCGCCAATAAAACTTTTCAAATTGTGACTGATTGTGCAATTATTTGAAGCTCTGTGTTTATTGAATGATTTTAAAATGCACTTTTTGACCTTTTTTTATATTGGTATGCCAATTTTGTGCATGTTTCGCGTTTATCAGTTTTGATGATATTTAAGTGTAATTTAAGGAACGTTTGCATTCGCTCTTATTGTACAGAGAATCGGGCTAAAATTAATATTATTGTAAACTGAAAACTATCAAGGTATGTTAGACGGTTGTTTCTATTTATTAAATTATTAAATACAAATGCTAATTAACTTGGTACATTTTCATTATTATATTTTGTTTGTTTGAAGTTGATAGTATAAACAAAGGAGCAATTCAAGGAATCAAATCTTTGTCTGATTTGAAAAATAACAAAAATAATTTAATCCGACTAATAAATGAAGTCATAACGTACAAAAATTTCGATCGTTAACTTTTAAATCTGTCCCGAGGCTGGTAATACGTTATTGATATTTGTGAACAGGCTGGATAATAATATTTGTACATTACAACCCAATTTATAGAGGCCTTCCGCGAGCCCCCTTAAAACGGGGGAGATATGCGGGGACTACGTCCAAGCGCCACAGCTCAGTTTATTTCGGTCGGGTCACATTGGTGTCCACAAAGGATGGAGTAGGGTCGAGCCACAATGAGCCCTGCCGCGTAATTGTTAAACTGAACGGGGGTTGTGCGCTCTGTCAACTGTTGCGTCATAGATCAAGCGATTGATGTTAAATACAGGAATTGTGCCTTTAATTAACCTAAAAAATAGTTAAGCATGCCAATTAGTGACTCTGATTTTTCATTTTCAATTCTAATCAAACAGTATCTTGATGTCATCTGTAACGTGTTTTGTAGTCTCCAAACATATTTAGAGATGACATTTGTTTGATCTTGTATTATAATTTTATTAAATGATCAAATGAAACGAAATCGACAAAAATAGCGGTTTGTGACAAAATTGAACTCCGCTTAATAGCTTCGGATGCTTTGAAAGGATATTTGAGAGCTTTAAAAACCTTAAAAAATAAATGAAATTTTTATGTTCCAAAAAAAAAATTTTTTGTATTTTTGTAACATAATTTGTGGTGAGACCTGCAAAATTTAACAAGTATTTGATACAAATGTGCTTAGATGAAAATTCAAAAACTCTAAAGCAATCGTATCTGATTTATAATCTGTGATGGGCCAAACGCAACATCCGCAGTATGGTTCATTCATGGGACCAGTTTCATCTGCAAACATAGATTAACAAAATATCTTCATTATATTTTTTTTTCGAATATTTGGAAAAAAAAAGTTTTACTGCAATAATTATTTAAACAAGATAACACTTCGTCTTAGTCGCTTACTGGAATAAAACCAATCAAACCGTTTGATAAATGATGATGTTATTCTTGTCTTGAAAGTTATTAATTAAAATTAGGCAAAAGTTTAATTCATTTGTAGCTCTATTTCTTTGTTCGTAATTATTGTTAAGCTATGAAACAAATAAGCCACTCACTCACACATTTTATAAACAATTCAGCCGTCATAACAACTAAGTTGTTCAACTTTATCGTTATGTTTTTAAAGCGTAAATGAATGTAAGTACCACGATACGAATCGCTAACAGCGACACAACAATACCATCCATCCCTTATTAATTATTTTATTGTAAGCATAAAAGAGGTCGTAATCGTCAGAATAATAATATCATCGCATCGCTTAAAGAACCCCAAGTAGCGACAACACAAGCGTAAAAATGACACGCAGTGCCACCAATATGTTTGTGTGTATCCATTAGATTTATTCGACTGGGTCACGCACACATTCTCAGTACCGACTACCCCGAAACGGGGTGCTCTTCGGTGTGGGGGCGACACTAATACAAGCTTAGGGTTGGCAACGCGCGGCCGCCCGCCAGATGGTCACGCACACACGCGCACGCCGAAAGGGAAAGCTACACTGTGTAAACAAATCGCGGGATGGAGTGCCGTCCTTCTCGGATACAAAGCTCGTGTGTGTCACATTGTTGTGTGCTGTCGACGTGATCCGACGTAGATTGTTCTGTGAAATTGCCAGGTAATAGGCCGAGGAACTATAGCATTACACTTACTTATTGGGATTTAGAAGCTCGACAGCCTAATCGAATGAATGAATGAAATTATTGACAGCATATCAACGTGGACGATTATACTACTGATTTAAATACATCAAATACAAACTGGAATACCATTCATTAATAAAGCTAAGATATAATTAGGACAGCAAACTAACAATTAGAGAATTAAACAACCAACCAAATGTAACTCACATAAAAGTAACTATGTACTAACTATATTACGCTATCAAAATGACCCTACAAACTTCCTGTAAATTATAGGCGAACTAATAGCTATTGTGTTTTTGTTGAATTGTTTGACTTGAGGTGTTGGAGTGAAGCTAATCAGATTTATAATGAAATATTATAGATTAAATAGAATGCTATGCAATACTTTGGCTTCTAAGGAAGACAGACTTTGACCCAGCCCGTCTTAAATCTATCAAATTAGTTTATTAATAAGTAAAAGAACATGATTTATTAACAGTTGAATAAAAATCATAACAATAAGAATACAGGGCGTATTCGATATTGAATTATTGGGTCATTAGATATTTTTTTCAAGTTTATCAGAATAATAAATATTAATTTATGATTCCATTCGTAAAGGTCACTTTAGTTTATACAGTATAATTTATAACAATTAGTTTATTGAATGATCTATAAATGAGAGATAGCTTAGTGGTATTGTAAGACGTTAAGCTGTGACGTCACCCGGCATGTAATCACAAATGATATTGCCGTCTGCGCCACCCCTAAATCGAATGGAATACGCGTCATTCGAATAGTGACGCGCCGTCATATCGATGTATTAACCCGATATTTATCGATATCGAAATATTTTAAAAATGAATGCGTTTTATTTCCCTACCTAATCGTTGATAGCTGGGGTTATTCAAACTTCGCGCGTAGCGGTAGGTGAGCTCACGCGGTTCATCTGAGAGAATTGCTAACACTGGCCCTAGCAAGAGTAGTGCTTCGCTGAATCTCCTAACGGATCAGAATAGATATAAGCGGAAACAAGTTAATAAATAAAAACATATTTTTTGTTTGTTTGAAATAATAAGACTTGCCTATAGAGAATACAAAACCTTGTGTTTTTCATAAAGCGAACGCTTGATAATAATCACAAAAGAGCGCACAATATCATAAAAATATCAATAAAAACAAATAAAAACCTATCAAATTATCGTGTTAACGTAAATCCCCACAACAAGCTCTCGAATTATGTCTATGGTATTGTTAATTCAAAATCACCCCAAAATTCATTACAGCGTAAGAGAAAGACAAAATATACTCACTTTATATAAAGTAGAAAGGGACGCTCGACTACTAAATGAGGGGGTGTCGTAAATAAATTTCTGCGCTCATATTGACAAGGTCTCGAATTAAATTTGCTACACGACTTTCAACATTATCATCGCGAGATAAGTTTCAGCTTTGTTTGTGTTTTGAAATTACAAGTTCTATGAAGCAGTCTAGAATAAGGAAACGGATTACGATGGGGTGTCAGAAGCTTTCTTCGTATTTAATACAGATTATTATACTTTCCGATCATTATGTTCGGATGAAGGTTGGTTTTGGAGTAGTTTTTGGCACGTAATTAGATTTGTAACTGATAGGTCTTACGACAGGGCTGGTAGGAAATTATTTTAGGCGTTTTTTTACTAGTTTACTGTATTCTCATGGTCTCTCATAACCGATAAAAGATGACAGTCTTTAAAAAGTATCAAAAATAAAACTTTAGATGCTATTATTATATAATATGTAGTTTTAAGGATAGTATTATAGTAGTAGTATTATAAGCTAGTATTATAAGCTAGTATTATAAGCTAGTATTTTAAGATAATATTATATAATATGTAGGCTATACAACAAATACCGTTTAAAAGTTAAACTCTTTCAAGAGTAATTTTCGTAATAAATTTTTTATTTTTTATTTCTTACGTGGGGGGACGAGCTCACAGCCCATCTGGTGTTAAGTGGTCACTGGAGCCCATAGACATCTACAACGTAAATGCGCCACCCACCTTAAGATATAAGTTCTAAGGTCTCAGTATAGTTACAACGGCTACCCCACCCTTCAAACCGAAAAGCATTACTGCTTCACGGCAGAAATAGGCGGAGTGGTGGTACCTACCCGTGCGGACTCATCACCAATAACTACGCAAATTATAATTTGGTGGGTTTGATTTTTATTACACGATGTTATTCTTTCACCGTGAAAGTCAATCGTGAACATTTGTTGAGTACGTATTTCAAATAATTTATAAATAATAATACTTTATAATAACTCCGAAAAAAATGTATTATATGTATGTAAATTCGGAAATGAGCATCTTTCGAATTTCCAAATAAATTAGTATAAATAATATTTTTGTTAATTTTGTTTCTAAGGATTACCCATAAAACTTTGGCTTTGTAAACGTGTCCCTTAAGTAATCCATGTTGTCGCAGGGGTCGATTCTAGAATTTATTCTAATCAGTATAAGATCTCGAGTCGATTCAGACGAGGTGATCAATCAAACAGCAGTCTGTGTTGACGTGTTAAAAATGTACTTGATCTATTAGATTTAATTTATTTTTTATCCGCAATTTTACGATAATTCTTATAGTAACAAAATAATATCCTCTAAATCTATTTATAAGAATTTTTATTTTTATTTTAACTTAAAGGTCTGTTGGGGGTTAAACTAAGCTAGGGTAAACTTCATTTGTCCTTGATAATTATATATATAACTCGCTGACCCGGCAGACTTCGTAGTGCCTCAATCGATAAATAAAAGACCTAAACTTTTGTATAAAACAAACAAAAGGAATCCGTCCGACGGGGAACAGACACATCAATAGGGAAAACAAAATTGTTATTTTTATTTAATTCCGAGCATTTTCATATTTATCTACCTTTTAAACCTTCTCTGGACTTCCACAAATAATTCAAGACCAAAATTAGCCAAATCGGTCCAGCCGTTCTCGAGTTTTAGCGAGACTAACGAACAGCAATTCATTTTTATATATATAGATAGATAATTATCCTGCATGATAATTATCAAGGACAAGGATCAAGTTAGGAATTAGCATCATTTTAAAATAAATGGAACGTATGATTGCTCTTTCGCAGAAAAAGGCAGTACTGCACTACCAATCCGTTGCGGGCTCATAAAACGCTCTGTCGCTTATTCCACTTAATACACTTATAGATAAATTAACACTGTGAACGTTTATGGTGGATGAATGTAACAAACACCAATAGAAAATGATTAGGTGTTGGAATTAATGATGACATAATAGGTGTGCCCAAAAACAGTTTAAAAATTGATTTTTAGTGCAAACAGAGTCAATCGATAATGTAATCAGCAAGCAAGTCGGCGCCGTGCGATCTTTGTCAGCCGACACGGGGCAGCTACTGAAGGGCACTATTTCCAAAACAATGACATATCTTTAATAAAGTTAATGTAACGTCACAAAAAGCTGACTTCACAAAATATTAATACAAAAAACGGCGCTTCGTTTTACGACTTAAAGACAAAATTAATTGTAAACTAATTTCTTATCAACATTTCGGAATTTGGATTGCTAAAACCTGTCCATTTTTACATAAATTTATTGAATTACTTGTATTAAAAAAAACTATATAAGCCCGATAATTTACCCAATTTTATAGAAAAAGTCGTTTGCTATGAGAATACGACCCTTATCGGACACAAAGGGTAGCTTAAGTGATTTGACAAACGCCCAGCACCCGGATAGGTGTAATTGATTAGTTATTGTTTCATTAATTGATCGCTTTACGAGTTAGTTTCTTCACCGATTGGCGTAAACAAGTGAGGTCAATAAACTTTCTTGTTTGTTTGTTTTATCACAGAAAAACAAGAGAAATCTATGAATACTGGGCTTAGTAAACATTATTTATTTTATTAACGTAAATAAATGTATCTCAATGATACGAGACATTTTATTATGGTCATGATTTGTCTTATTGTGTATGAGCATTTTGCTTTGAATAAAAAAAAAAATGTAATCTTTATTCAATTACTTTAATTTAATTCAGACATTTATTTTATTAAAAATACCACACAAATATTCAACTATTTAACTCAAATATTTAACTCAGCTTTCAAAGGAAATGAGATCTTTGTAATCGCAAAAAACCGAAATTTATAAAAGTCCAACATTGCGCACAATCCATGAATTATATTCAGAAACCCTTGTGTAGACTCCTGGGTATAAAGCATCAGCGCAGCCTTCACCCCAGGACACGACACCGATTAGAACGTTGTCTGCTACTAAAGGACCACCCGAGTCCCCTTGGCAGGCATCCCTTGGAGGCTGGGTAGCGTTGGCACATAACATTCCAGAGGTAATCGGGGTAATCCGCAAATACGCCCGAGCACACGTTTCTTGAGCGATAACTTTGACTTTAGCAGCTTGAAGGACAGATGATGTGGTGCCTTCGTACTAAAAAGTAATCTATTTATTAATACATGAAGTAAACACTTTGTACCCATTTTTACGAAAATTGCACGGACGGAGGAGTATGAAATTTCCCTCACTTATAGAGAATATAGAGAAGGAGTGCAGAATGGATTTTTTTTTTCAAATTATGCATAAAAAATACATTATATCAATAAAAAAAACATTACACATACTAGCTTGTAGGTATTTGACACACACACACGCATATATACTCTTTTGTTTTTGTTAAATTCCGTGGTCAAATGGAGAATAGGTTAATATTGTTTGTCTTTAATATTATTTGTCTATAGCGTAGTCTTGACGAACGAAATCTGTGATTAAAGGATATTTTTAATCTTATAATTTAAATTAATTATAGTCGAATTTCGACTACTGGGGGACCACTAGCTATGATAAAAAGACAACAAGTATAAATTATATAGATGGAATAATAGTTTTCATGAAGAACATACATTTTTAATAGATCTATTCTAAAAACGATACTCACTGATGTTGTCCCATATCCAGATACAAGTGCTTCAGATCCGATCGGTAAAGATAAAGTTGATGAAGCAATAGCAACGGAATTAACACTTGCACTGAAAGTCATTGTTTTAGATGTTCCTACAACAGCAATGTCATTTTCTAAAGTAGATTGTAAATACTGTTCGTGAGGAATGATTCTCGATATCGCATAGGATTGTCCTCCTGAAAGTCGGTACGATGTTCCAACGACTACTTTTAAAACTGAAGGATTTAAGACATAGCTGGAAAGAATTCAAATTAGTTTTAGTGTTGATGCTTGTGAATTTTCATCATGATCCAGCGAATGTGGACGTCACTCAGAAACTCTGCAATCCCAGGGAGAACAACGCTTTATTTCTATAATTTTCTTAATTAAACGGGGCCTGGTTTTTAAATAGTTACCGGAACTCATAGACATCGCAATTTGAATCCTCCCATCCATTTCAAGTTACGAAATCTAGGTCACATTTTATGAAGTAGCGACTGTCCCTTCCGTCAAACATATAACTGCTTTAAAGGATTCGTATCTAACGATGTCACAGAAAGACTACGAGTATAATCAAATTCATAGCTACTTGGTTAATTTTAAAACTTATCATAAGGATCATTAAAGTGGCCGGCCATATTTTAATTCCATGAGCTATCACCGGACTAAACTGGTCTCATTTTTTTTGTGAAGACACTACGGTATTTGTCATTAGAAGATACTGCGATGTTTCCAAAACAATGCTCGTGCCAGTAAATGGTAAACTTATAGAACTATAAGCAAAAAAAGAAATTAGGACTCACGAATCAACACAGTGTGCAGCCGTCAATACCGCATTGTTGCTAATGATCACAGCTCCACAGGAATGTGCCCATCCTGACGCCACGCTCCGTCTCAAGGAAGCTTGGTACGGAATTTCAGTTATATCAATCGGAAAACCATTCACTATTCTTGATGGTAGATCACTTGAAGTTGCAGATGTTGGCAATGCTGAAGCAGTAGTCGAGAAAGCTGCAGAAAAAATGTATGGTTAATATGGTAAGATTGTTTTTTCTCTTTTTTCTTTTGCTACCTTTTCGCTGGTAGCCTAAGGGCTTATTCCAGATAGCCGTTAGCCCGAACGAGTAGGTGAGCTCACGGGCTGAACCTGAGAGAATTCGTTAGCACTAGCACTACTAATAATCCCCTAGAATCTACCATCGGATCGGAATCGTGACCCACTGAGAAGATCCGGCGAGAAACTCAGTTGGCAATTGTTTGAGATTAAAATTCTTTAAATTTAGCAAATACTAACTGAAAAAAACAAAAGCGGCACAAATATTTGACTTCATCTTGTCAGAAACGGATACTGTAGAGACTAATAAACTCAGTTGACTGAGCATCTGGCATTTATAATATCAGATATCAAAGATTATCTCATTGTAGTCAAGATCAAAAGTCTTATCGCGGAATATAAGGTGATAAAGTATAACAATGGTAAAATCCAATAGGTAGCGTCAAACACGTATTGGACTTATTTATGAATTAGATTTTTGTTTCAGTATTATTTAAGATAATTTTAAATTTTATTCACAAATTTCATGTTGGTTCAACAAAATGATACGTGTGTGATTTTTATTGGGATCTCGTAAAAAAAAAAGTTTTTTTTATCTCGATTGAAATGTTAAATTATTGATTTTTCAATCGAAGATAGAGTAGATCGGAAAATCCATGCTTACTCATGCATAAAAATTATCAATGATAGTGTATCAGAGTAGATTTTTATTATTTCTCTAAATCGACAAATGAGATCACAACCCATTCGGCGTTACGTAGTTCCCAAACAGACATTATTGCATATCCGGTGGTCCTACTCTTCAAAACAGGATGCATGACTGCGCCAGAAATAGCTAAAATGGCATTAGCTACCTGCACGGGCGCACAGTACATCCTTACACCTTCAAAAATTATATATACAAGAGCATTTCGCAGATTCTTTTAGCCCACTGAGTTTCTCGCCGGATCTTCTCAGTGGGTCGCGTTTCCAATCCGGTGGTAGATTCTGCGAAGCACTGCTCTTGCTAGGGTCAGTGTTAGCATCACTCCGGTTTGAGCACCGTGAGCTCACCTATTAGTTAAGGATACGCTGAAATAGCCTCTCAAGGCTATCAGCATAGGTAGGAAAAAAAAAAGATTTTTTTAGGTGACTATAAAGTTTGTAGAGAGCAATTTCATAAATTCACATAATTGAAACACAATAATGTTATGTCTGTATTAAGATTGAATCGGATATTCGTATTTAATGTTCTCGTATTAATTTATGAGTCGTTAATGTATTAAAAGGCGCAAATAACATTAACCACCATTTAGCACAGTACCGCCGTTCCCGCGTGACTTTATCGCCAATCAAACACTGATGACACGGGCTGAACTTAACGTTTTATTACTCCGTGGGAATTTCATTTTAATAGACGCAATAAATTTTGAAAAACTGAAACCGGTGTGTTAATCTTTTTTGGAAAACTCAGGTATCACGTCCATTTATATGAATAAAAGATGTGTGGTGTCGTGTGACACCGAATAGGAACGAAAATCCTTACTATAAAATTATTATTATTATTATTATTATTTTTTTTTATTGCTCAGATGGGTGGACGAGCTCACAGCTCACCTGGTGTTAAGTGGTTACTGGAGCCCATAGACATCTACAACGTAAATGCGCCACTCACCATGAGATATAAGTTCTAAGGTCTCAGTATAGTTACAACGGCTACCCCACCCTTCGAACCGAAACGCATTACTGCTTCACGGCGGAAATAGGCGGGGTGGTGGTACCTACCCGTGCGGACTCCCAAGAGGTCCTACTACCAGTTAATTTTAAGTTCTATTCGAGGTATTAAGAAAATAATTATTCGGGTATTATTATTTTTATTATGATTTTTTTATTGATAAAAATAAAAATTATCGCAAGGGTCAACCGCTCCGCAGTGCAATGGAGCAGCCTCACCCTGGGGGAACCGCATGTATGATCGCGGTATCCCCTACGCCAGGTAAGTATGATTTAGCAAGAGAAATACGAGAACGCCTATCAACTGTGTAGCATCTCGTCATCGCGATTCAGGAATTGTTGAATTTACATGCAGCGATATCTGTTGATAACAAACTAAATAGAAAAAATCTTACGTTATGGACGGTTAAGGTACCCCCCCCCCCCATCGTCCCATAAGGAACTTCGTTCCAAAAATCAATGTGAAATTCGCTTTTATTTTTAAGTTAATTTCGAGAAACTTTTGTTCTTATTATTTGTTGCTTTTGACGAGATCACTGTTCCAATCGTGTGAAGTGAGCTCATAGACATCACATACTACCGCTTACATTGAGACACGAAATATAAGTCTCAATGGTATAGTTTAATTTTTGTTCGACCCTTCAAACCGAAACCCAAGAAGTCATTGTTAGATACGCACATATTTGGAAATAAATTATATCTTCGCGTAGGATTTGAACCCCGGCACAGATGCATCATTCAACACAAGTACTTGTACCGAGTTTATATCTGCGACAAACTCTTTAACTTAGATTTCTAGATTCTAGACCTCTAATTTCCAATCGTAATTATTGAAAACCTACGTACCATTCTCAAGTGGAGCTGCCGATATTCGTTACAATTTTGTCCACAATCTCTAAAAACTTTAATGTTTTGGTTATTAACAAAGAGCTACTTAAAATTCGAATTGTATATATAGGGTCAGTCACCAATTGAACGTATGAAGCAACAGAAAACGCGTAAAGTGACCGTAATAGACGTATTGGGAAAGATTAGATAGTGTTCATTAAATCAATAGAAAGCCGTGTGTATGGGAGCTGAGCAGTCCACCCACGCGGCTCGCATTCCGGCGGGAGCCAAAGACCTCTCGCTTCCTGGATAGACGCAACAGATCGATTTGGACTCCTAAAACGGGATTTTAACTGTAAATACGCGGGGCACCAGTATTGTATTGTGCGAAGTTCGTTACTTTGTAGCCTGTGCGCTTTGAACAGCTGTCGAACGCTTGGCGTTGAAACATTTCGATAATAAAGCGACTTTTCTTTTAAATAACGGTTGATGAGAAAAAAAAGGGGCCAATCGACCTTTTGTAAGTAATTAGTACATGTTGTCATTGTCTGTCAGCAGACGTAGATATCAACATGTTGTCTATATGTGCTGCGAAATATTTTTTGCGATTAGGAAGAGAGGACCGACTCGTGTCTAGGGACCACGATTTCAAATGTAAATTGCGGCATTAACGTTATCATATTTCACGGTATCGTATATTCGATCAATTAATTTACAAACTTGGAATGAGGGTATTTTTAAAAAATCTCGTTGGTGCTCTATCTATAATACGCGAATGAAGCGTTAGAATTTGGATTCAATTTCCAAGTGCAAGAGGTGCGCGTCTCGCGAGCTGCCCGTTCAGCCGTGAAGGACGGTTGTGGCTGACTTCTAACTGCTTCACGACATTCAAGCATTAAGTCAGAAGCGATCAGCGATTTTTGTTGTAATATTTTGAAGTGAAACTTCTTTAGAATCGTTGTGATTTCAAACTCGATGAAACGAAATGAAACGAAACGAAAAAATAAGTGTGCCGCGATTGGCTTGCCGAAGCGGCGCCGAGCGGCGCCGACAAATCACGAAGCGCTCCACACGGTCTCGCGTCCCCGACTAGTTTAGTGTTTTTTTGACGTCCGTGCACACCGTCGTGGGACTCTGAGCACCATGAGATACTTTTATTTCTATTTAGTTTGTTATCAACAGATGTCGCTGCTCGTAAATTCAACAATTCCTGAATCGCGCTGATGAGATGTTACACAGTTGATAGACGTTCTCGTATTTCTCTTGCTAAATCGTACTTAGCTGACGTAGAACTACCACTACCATACAGGAGTGGTTGACCCTTGCGATTATTTTTATTTTTTATAAGTTTCACTTCTACCGTGTGTGACTTGCACACACACACACACACACACTTTTTTGTGTTTCATAGAAATAATTAAAGCTCCTTGTACGGTTTGATCAGTCTGCCACGGATTATCGTGCATGGCTATCATATCCATATGGAATTCAAAAATTTGGAAATAACATAATAACGTAATAAAAATAAGATAGTAGAAAAAAATGATGGAAGTATTTCAATACTACCGAAAACATGAATTGTATTTCGTCAGTGTGATCAAGAAATGTTGGAGCAAATTTAACGAATAACTAAATTAATCAAAATAATATATATATATATATATGTTTGTAATTAATGTTCGAGTACTCATTACAAGATACGAGAACGGAATTTGATCTGATACTGTTTCAGTTACTCTCACTAGTTATTATCCGTCATCAGCTGTTCTTAGCATCACCTGATTTTCTTCTACAAAATATATATATACTTATACATATCTGATTCCTAAAGTACTATTACTGACATCTTAACGACCCTTGGTCGGGCGTATTGCAAATCCAGACAAGTTGATATTTAGTGTTTGGTCTACTTCTACTATGAAGAAATCAATCAATTCGAACTCTGAATTGCATTCTTTTTTACCTACCTATTCGCTGGTAACCTAAGAAGCTTAGGACGGGTAGGCGAACTTACGGGCTCAACCTAAGAGACTTTGCTAACACTAGCCTTAGTAAGAGAAGTGCTTTGCAGAATCTACCACCGGATCGGAACCGTGACCCACTGAGAAGATCCAGCGACAAACTCAGTGAGATTTGATTTTCTCAGTTAGATTGCACTCTCTGATCTAATATCAAAGAGAAAATCATAAGAATAATACTACGCATAGGTATTTAAATGAAAATAGCATGCCAAAGCATAGGAACATGCGTATATTTAAGGACACTTATATTTAAAATATTTATAATAACGTATATAATATTTTTGATCTAAAATTAGCCAGTTTAAGTTCACCAAAATTTCATGACAAATCGCTTGCGTGCATCCCTTACACCATACCCAGAGTATCGGATGTCTAACAACTTGTTAGTAATATCGTTATTCCAACTTAGCGGACAGTTTATTGACAGTTATTATGCTATTTTTGTCACGAACCACTTGTCTTGATATGATTTATTTATAATGGGTTGTCTAAACAGTCAATATTTTGATTTAATTTGTTGAATTTTCGAAAAAAAAAACTCATTTTTATTTTATTTTCTGTAAATAGCTTAGCAAGCTATCGTCCTAATAACATCGTCTTAATATTAGTGTGTGATTTACATTTGCCTCGTAAGCACAGAGTGACAGTACCACCAAACAGCCATCTGGTGTTAATTCGAGGCATATCTCAGAGATTACAAAAAAAATGTAGATTTAGAGAATAATTATACCTGGAATATACACAGCGTAAGACAAAGTTCTCTCTCAAAGGCGTTACGCTGTTTTTGGTATAGTTTTCAAGGCTACAATACCATCTTAAGACGAAAAATGTAAATCGAAAAGGCATAGAGTCGATTTATAAAAGTTAATTTTAGAAAGTAAATTTAAAAAAATGTATTTGGAAAATTAGCAGCCTAAAATAAACAGGAAATGGAAAAAAATACTAGTATTTAATTAAAGAATAAGCATACATTATTTCTCCCGCAAGGAATAGGTAGATGACAACAATAATAGAAGCGGGTAAAATGCGTCAATATTCCAAGCAACTACAACAGATTATCTTTTATAAAATACTACCACCGGACTAGATAAGATATGTAAAATGAATGCATGGAAACCTCTCCATTTCAGAGAAAGAAAAAAAAAGCAGTCAATAAGCCACTATTAAATTACAATACGATATTTATGTTTCAAAATTTCTTCGACTTGTGAGATAAATATTGAATAATATGTTTTTTTAGTTTTGTTGATAGGCGAGCTCTTGTACGGATGCATTAAGCCGCTTCCCGAGTTCACAGATATAAAAATGTGAATATCAGTACCGACATCAAGACAACGTTCTCAACGTTTTTTTGTAATATTGATGCCAAAACGTAACATATGACAATTTAGTGGTACGAATAGGCAGGATGCTTGTGTTTTAACACAGCCCACTGAGTTTCTCGCCGGATCTTCTCAGTGGGTCGCGTTTTCGATCCGGCGGTAGATTCTGCGAAGCACTGCTCTAGCTAGAGTCAGTGTTAACAACACTCCGGCTTGAGCCCCCTTAGCTCACTTACACACGTTAGGGCGAAGCTGAAATAGCCTCTCAAGGCTATCAGCATAGGTAGGAAAAAAAGTGCTTGTGTGTATCCATATACAACATCTAAACGAAAAAAAAAAAAAAAAAAAAAACTGCAACACCCAAAAAATAAATCCCTCCTTTAATACATTTTTATGTTTATTTGATTAAAACATAAAAAGATTTTCAACTGTAGAGTCTGTTTGTTTGCTTTCGTCAACGCCTCAGACATGACTTGAATATTTATCAAGTAATCTCTGAGAGCACTTAAATAATGCTGTTGTACGCTCCATAGTTTGTATCTTCCGTGTAATTAAATAGTTATAATGATGTCACATACGCGTATCGTGTTTATATATTGTATATTATTATAATTATGATGTTTACAATTCCTCAACATAGTTTTTCGGAGTTCGGAAAAAAATACAATATATATGCTGCAATATGAGATGCATAGCTGGACTTTAATCTGAAATAAATTACTCCTTTCCAAACTCTTATTATATTATATAATTATTAGCAGTTAAGATTTCAGAGATCGCTTGGAACCTTTAGGTCTACGGAATGATTTCTTATTATATTTTTTTATGTTTGTTTCGTTACATGGGGAGTGCTCTGACGAAATGTTCGAGATGATGATCCCTCCATCTCCTTTTTACCATAATATCTTAAGCCTCAGTTCATAAAGAGTGCATTTCCAGATATATTTTTTGCTTCGCACCATCCGCTTTTGGAATGAGCTTCCCTCCACGCTGTTTCCCGAGCCCTATGGCATGTCATTCTTCAAACGAGGCTTGCGGAGAGTATTCAGTGGCAGGTGTTATGTTATGCCCCTCACACTAGTACCTAAGTCATATATCAATTCTCATAAACACATAATGTACTCTAACTCTTAGTTCTTAAGTTCTAAATCATGTTACTATATAACATACTTATTTCCTCATGTTACTAAATCATATGTATATTGTTTACTTTACATCAGATCTTCATTTGGAATTAGAACATTAATTAATATTGTATTCCTTTCACATTGGTAAAATTCCGTCATTTATTAATTGTGTCCTTACGGATTCTAAATATGTTTACCAATAAGGTTCATAGTCTAAATGACTCATTTACTAATTGTTTAGTAAATACTATTCATGTATAAATTCTCTTTCTCCTTGAAACTTAGAAGTTCGTCATCAATCTTCAAGCTCATAACATCGTAACTCTGTCCGTGTAACATCAGATTTTTGTAAAGGATAAATAAATTCAGTGTATATTAAAATAAAGTTTTTTTTAAAACTACAAAACCGCTCACCGCGTAACAAATTTGGCGCAGTCGGTAGGATTCCGCATAGAAATATCGCCAAGACGAAGTTTTAACGTGCATCACCGCATCGCGACGGGACTCACATCGCCAAGCAACAGCAGCAGCAGCAACTACGGGACACACATCGCCCAGCAGCAGCCAGCAACCGCAAGACGACGTGAATCAAGCACGGTAGCTGAAGGCTTTTGAAATAACTTCGCCGAACAGACGAGAGCCCACATGCAGAATCTAATTTTTATTGTACTGTGGTAAGTGGTTTTTATATGCTCTGAATTCATCCTTAATCCTTAATCTGTTACACAATCCTAAATCTTTTTCCTAAATCATATATATTGAACAAAATCTTAAATCAAGTCTTAAATCTTAAATCATCCTAAATTAAATTAAATTCGCGACTTTTGGTAGAATTTTTTTTCTCATTTCTTAAATCATATATTTTCTTAAATCAAGCCATTCAAAATGTTTAGCGCAGAAAACAAAAATATGGCTCTAGAAATTACGATCGCTACACTCTTACAATTAATTCCAGAATTTAATACATCATCTCCTAGCCAAGTGTATCGATTTATCAGATCATGCGACTCCGCGTTTAGTTTAGCTTCTGTTCAACAACAGATGGTACTTTTAATATACGCATTAAATAAAATCACAGGGCCAAGTTCATCAGACGTTCATGCCAAACAGTTTTCAACGTGGTCTGACTTAAAATGCTTCCTAATACAAAAGTTTTCTCAAACTAAAACGTTAGGACATCTTATGTTAGAACTACAATCCATGTTCCAACAATCAAAAGAAACTGTTACTGAATATTTTCTTCGCGTGAATCTTTGTCGAAGTAAAATAATAGAAAAACTGTGTATCGAATATAACGATGACACCATAGAAGGACGTAAAATTACTGCTGAGGAAACAGCTCTCAATGTTTTTATTAACGGCTTAATTTCTGACATAGGCGTAATGCTTAGAACCAGAGATTTCAACAATCTAACTGACGCCGGAAATTTTGCTATACAGGAAGAGAAAATTCGAAATATGAACAGTGCCAGACAAAAACTTTTTAATATAAACCCTAGCACTATTCGATATCAAAATCATGGTCAATATAGACATATTAGAACTTCACAACCAAACTTTGACAAGCATAATTTTACAAACCCCACAAAATCTTGTAATTATTGCAAGAAGCCAGGTCATTTAATTCAAGAATGTCGTAAGAGACAATACAATGAACGAAACAAACAACAACCCAACTCAATCAAAATTAATAATTTAAACTCGCAGGCGGCCGAGCTCACGGGCAATGCTTCGGAAACCGCGAACATCTAAAGCCCAATACTAAATCAAACGACGTTCCAAATCAATTTAACAAACACAATGAGCAAAAAGCCTTAGACTATAAAAATCAAACTCCGGTCACAGAAAATAATGTTGTTAATTCAGTTCATCGGGAACAAACAGCTATTTTCACCCCTCAGTTCGAGAGCAGTAACTCACGTAGTTCAGCAGTCTATCGGAGACAACTTAGTGACGTTGCGACTCAAACTGACAACAGTGACTTCGAGACCTTCGTAAACCCTAAAGCTTTTTCAAATCAAAAATCATCAGAACCTCTTGACAAAATCACAAAATCAAATTCTAAATCGAGTTTTAAACGAAACTCAAAATCAAATACTAATTCTAAATCAAAAACGAAATCTAACTCTAAATCAAAAACTGAATCTAATTCTAAATCAAATCCTAAATCTAACGAAATCGTTAATTCAAATTATCATTCAAAATCGACTCCTAGCTCAAAAAATCAAACTAGCATAGAAACTTACAAAATATCATCATTCAATGTACCTCCAGAAAATTTACTTTATTGTAAGTTTCACATCGAAGGACAACCAGTAACCCTTCTTATCGACACAGGCGCTGCTATTTCTGTTATTAATAAAGACAAAATAGGTACAGCCCCTCTAGATGAATCGAACATCGTGTCTATTGTGGGAATATCTGGAACTAACTCTACTATTCGTAGTTTTGGTACAGCACAATTGTCCCTCGATAATCTATCAAAATTCAAATTTCACGTTGCTAACTTAAATATCAGTGTAGATGGTATTTTAGGTAACGATTTTATGAACAAATTCAATGCTACAATTTATGTTCAATCTAAGACCATGCGTCTTAAAGACAAAAGTTATAAATTAACAACTCTCGGTGATAAAGATGAGTCACCGTCCGATTATCAACAAGTTCTAGGAAAACGATCTGAAACCGTCATCGCTTGTTTTACAAAAGACATCTGTAATGGTAATGCGTTCGTCGAGAAACAATCCCTAGACAAAGAGTTGACCATACCGAATGCACTTATCTCAGTTTCCAATGGAAGATTCCTCATAACTTGTGTCAACTCAAGCGACCGTGATAAGACGCTCACATCATTACCATTATTAGAAACTAAATCGTTATCATTAATTAATAACTCAAATAACGCTAATTCACAAATAAACTCCACAAACTCATTAAGTAATGGTATCCACGATAAACGAGATAAAGTTCGTCAACTCGTGAGAACTGATCATTTAAATAACGAAGAACTAAATTCTCTAGACAAAATTATTTCAAAATTTTCAGATATCTTTTATTTAGAGGACGAACCTCTGTCCTTTAGTAACAATACAAAACATTCAATTCCTACTACTTCTGACATTCCGATTAACACCAAAACGTATAGGTTTCCTTTTGTTCATCAAAGAGAAGTAAAATCTCAAGTTGAAAAAATGATAGACCAAAAAATTATTCAACCTAGTTCATCTCCTTGGAGCAGCCCCATTTGGGTTGTCCCTAAAAAGTCTGACGCTTCTGGAAAACAAAAATGGCGTGTAGTTATAGACTACAGGAAATTAAACGAAATCACTATTGGAGATAGTTACCCTTTGCCAAACATCACCGATATCCTAGACAAGTTAGGTCATTCTATTTATTTTACTACCCTAGATTTAGCATCAGGTTTTCACCAAATTGAACTTGATGAAAAAGATATTCCTAAGACAGCATTCAGTACTCCTTATGGTCACTATGAATTTTTAAGAATGCCCTTTGGACTCAAAAATGCTCCAGCTACTTTCCAACGCGCTATGGATAGCGTTCTGTACGGATTGCAGGGAGAGCGTTGTTTTGTGTACTTAGATGATATAGTCGTTTTTGCTTCTAGTCTTCAGGAACATGAACAAAAACTCACTGAAGTCTTAGAGCGACTCCGTAAATATGGTCTCA
The DNA here is from genome assembly GCF_030269925.1 of Bombyx mori. Lineage (NCBI taxonomy): Eukaryota > Metazoa > Arthropoda > Insecta > Lepidoptera > Bombycidae > Bombyx > Bombyx mori. The sequence goes on along the minus strand of NC_085115.1, from coordinate 9,489,632 downwards.
AAATTCAACCTGACAAGTGTGAATTTATGCGCAAAGAAGTTGCCTATCTAGGCCATATCATCACAAATCAAGGTGTGAAACCAAATCTCGAAAAGGTTTCAGCAGTTAAAAACTTTCCTATTCCTAAATCGTGTAAAGATATAAAATCATTCTTAGGTCTCGCAGGATACTATCGTAGATTTATACCTAACTTTAGCAAAATCACTAAACCTTTAACGAGCTTACTCAAGAAAGATATTCCATTTATATGGAGTAAAGATCAGCAGTCAGCATTCGATAAATGCAAAGAAATTTTAACAATGACTCCAATTCTTCAATATCCCGATTTCAGCAAAGATTTCGTACTAACTACCGATGCATCGTTACATGCTATTGGTGCTATCCTCTCACAGGGAGATATTGGCAAAGATTTGCCAATCGCGTATGCCTCACGTACTTTAAATAAAGCCGAGTCTAATTATTCGACGATCGAAAGAGAGTTACTTGCCATAGTATGGGCAGTTAAGCATTTCAGACCTTATCTCTTCGGGAGAAGATTCAAAATTGTTACAGACCACAAACCTCTGACGTGGTTATTTTCAATCAAAGATCCAGGCAGTCGTCTCGTAAGATGGCGTCTCAAGCTCGAAGAATACGAGTACGAGATAGTTTATAAAGCAGGAAAAATGAATACTAATGCGGACGCTCTGTCTCGTCCAGCTATTATGAACTCTAACGTTATTATAGACTTAAGTCAAGATGATCAAGACGATTATCTACAAATAAATTTTGAACATTACAAATCCTTAGATCGTACCAATATAAATACTTCTTTTACTAAAATGTCTCCAGATCAGTTATTAGATACTAAGCACAAAAATATATGTCATGTGAACCTCCTTCACAAAATAATTTATTTCATGAAGCTATCAGTTTATGTTCACAAACTGAATCATTTTTAGAAAATCAAAAATCTCTATACGAAGTACATTTCTTAAATTCAAATCATAATCAAAATTTATTCTTTACATGCACTAGACCCAGATACTTCGATCCATGGGATTCTGAAAGTTATTTTAAATCTCTTCTCTCATGTCTTCAAAAACATGAAATTGATACATTGTACGTTCCAGATCTTAAAAATGATAATACATGTAAACTAGAAATCAACGAACAACTCTATATATCTTCATACATCGCTGAATCATACAATTGTAAAATTATAATTTGTGAAAATAAAATATCTTATCCTAAGCCCGAAGAAATTCCTAATATTCTAAAAACCTATCACGATGAACCTCTATCAGGACATCGTGGAGTCTTAGAAACAACTAGAAAAATTCGTGATGAATATTTCTGGAAAGGAATGACAAACGACATTAAAGAATACATAGAATCATGTGTCGTTTGCCAAAGAAATAAAATTCAACGTAAATCCTTTAAAGCACCTATGGTCATAACCTCTCAATCTACTGAACCATTTGAGCGCATATCAATGGATTTAGTCTCATATTCAGAAATTAGTGACAATAATAACAAATATGTCATAACGTTGCAAGACGATCTCACAAGATTTGTTCAAGCATATCCTATTCCTGACAAAGAAGCAGTCACTATTGCTAAACAAATCTTACATTTTTGCCAACACTTCGGTGTTCCAAAGCGCTTTCATTCGGATCAAGGTACCGAATTTACCAATAACATTCTTAAGCAATTAACAAAATTTCTCGGATGTAATCATACATTCAATACAGCATATCATCCTCAAACAAATGGCGCTCTTGAACGATTTCATGCGACTCTTCGAGATCATATACGCATGTATTGCAATCGTCGTCATACAAATTGGGATCAAATCATCCCTCTCGCTATTTTATGTCATAATACCTCAGTTAACTCTTCCACGGGTTATACTCCTCATGAACTTTTATTTGGTTTTAAGGCTCGTCCGTTCTACTCGCTAAAACCAATCTCTGATTACACAGCTTGTGACTATTTAAAAGACTTAAACGAACGTTTAAAGGTCTCTAGAGAAACCGCTTTACAAAATTTAGAAAAGATGAAAGAAAAAGCGAAAGAACGCTATGACAACCAAATTAAGAATTCTGTAGAATATAAAATAGGTCATAAAGTTATGCTAAAAGTTCCTAATCCTAACAATCTAGATCCTAAATGGGAAGGCCCATACGAAATAGTTCGTGTTGGCTTCAATGAAAATTTCCTAATTAAAAAGGGTGGAAAAACCCAATTAGTTCACTCAAATCGTCTTAGACCTTATTCTAATAACGATAATTCATCCTAAATTCTAATATTTTATAATTCATAATTTATGTTAAAATTATAGTCTACTATATTTCATATTCTATTTTTAAGTTAGAAATATTTCTTTATAGGATAGGCCAATCTACAGCCATCCAATATACAAATTATTTTATACAAACCCTCTCAAATCCTTATATTAGTTTTATTATTTGTTCGATTTTTAAAATGTTTATATACCTCCTTATTTACAAAATTTACAAATTTATTCAACATTCTATACAAAATCGTTATAATTCGAAAACGAACTTTCGAAATTAAACCTTTACTTAGGCAAAAATTCACGTGTTAAACGAGAATTGTTTGATGGCCTTAGCTCTGTTCTTAAATGGTTAATCGGTACACCTGATGCACAGGATGCTGAACATTATAATGAATGCATCAATTCTCTAGAAAAACGAGAATTAGATGTAATGAATCTAATGCAAAAACAATTACAAATTACATCTTCTACAATTAAAAACTTTAATGAATCTATATTCAAAATCACATACGACGAACAAATTATCAATGAAAATATTAATCGTCTAAACGAATATATTAACACTACAAAGAATACTTTATTAGATTCTTCTATCTTATCTGCTTATGTTTACTCAAATCGCCTCGTATACATCTTAGAATTTCCCTTAGTTACAAACGATAATTTTAAATTATATCATATTTATTCAATCCCTGTACAACATCCTAATTCCTCATATCACTCCACCATCCTACCAGAGCATATATTCTTAGCCACTAATCAAAATCAAGAAAAGTATATTTCTACAAGTTCGTTGGAAAACTGCAACAATTTCGCATCAAGACAACGGTTATGCAAAAATATAGTCGTCTATGAATCTACTTCAAGACCAATATGTGAACTTGAAGTCCTGCTAACAAAATCAAAATCAATCCCTAAATCATGTACTGTCACATCATTTCCTGCGGAAATAGCAACGTTTCAGCAGTTAGAAAGTGATAAATGGCTCTACGTATTAAGCACAGAAACTCAATGTGTACTTCAGTGTAATGGTGAAGTGTCAAACCACAAACTCTATGGATCAGGAATCATAACGCTGCCAGCACCTTGCAAACTCCATACTGGCTACAGCACGCTCACAGCATTTAAATCATCAAATGAAAACATCACATATCCAATCGTCACACCGGATATAACAACTGACGATTGTTTTCAAGAATTAAAAAGTGTTGAAATACCACATCTAATTCCAATTCCAATCAATGAGATCCCGTTGGACTCATTACAACAAATCAACCACCATATTGACAAATATTCAGAGGAAATCAAGAAAATCAAATCACAAAATTTCATGAAGAAACATGAATCAAGTTTTTCATGGATCTATTTCTCGATCGGAATTACAATGCTTACATACATCTTATACAAAGTCTTCAAGAATTTTCCATGCTCATTTGCGACCCGAAGAAGGTCAAATAGTGGATGTATCCAGATTTTCAACAATTGCTTTGATAATTCTTCAAGAAGAAGAAATACACAAATTTCAATTCCAATGGCCAATATAGGTCATCCTACATCGTGCATCTCCGAAGACGAAGATGACATCGAAAATCCAGAAAATCCTAATTCTCAAAGTTCGAGCACCAACGCTCAACCTTTGTTTTAAGGGGGGAGGTGTTATGTTATGCCCCTCACACTAGTACCTAAGTCATATATCAATTCTCATAAACACATAATGTACTCTAACTCTTAGTTCTTAAGTTCTAAATCATGTTACTATATAACATACTTATTTCCTCATGTTACTAAATCATATGTATATTGTTTACTTTACATCAGATCTTCATTTGGAATTAGAACATTAATTAATATTGTATTCCTTTCACATTGGTAAAATTCCGTCATTTATTAATTGTGTCCTTACGGATTCTAAATATGTTTACCAATAAGGTTCATAGTCTAAATGACTCATTTACTAATTGTTTAGTAAATACTATTCATGTATAAATTCTCTTTCTCCTTGAAACTTAGAAGTTCGTCATCAATCTTCAAGCTCATAACATCGTAACTCTGTCCGTGTAACATCAGATTTTTGTAAAGGATAAATAAATTCAGTGTATATTAAAATAAAGTTTTTTTTAAAACTACAAAACCGCTCACCGCGTAACACAGGCAGCGACTTGGCTGTGCCTCAGGCGTTGCTGTCGTAATTGAGTGGTAGTAACCACTTATTATTAAGTGGGCTGTAAGTACGTCTGCCAACAAAGGCAATTAAAAAAAAAATTTTTAGTGAATACGAATTAATATCCACTGGACTTACCAGTCCTATACCCAGTTGACGTATACAATAAAATTTAATCGTTTTTGTAATGTTATAGATTGCTGGCAGACCCGACGCTTTATAAGGTTTTTTTTTAGGAGGACGCTTTTTACGGACGTTTTTAACTCCTGAAGACCATTGGAAGGATGCCTAACAGCTTAAGGCTAGTTGTTTTACGAATGCATCTATCTACCATCAGAATCGAACCGCTAGCCGCTGATCCAGCGAGAATCTCAACTGGATGATGTTATGTGGATGAAGTGGATCGATGTACGATTCTTAATTATAGTTAGTGGTGACAAGTTTGCCTCGCTTTGGTATAGTGAACTTCTGACGCTCTCTTTATAGTTACATATGAGTGAAAGATCTAGATCGAAACCAAGATTTATATTGCTCACATACCATGGTGTTTCGGCGGTAGAGCTTGAAGAGATGCGAGATTGAAGTAATTCCGATGTGGGTGCGGACCGCGTGGGTGAATACCTTACTCGCATAAGTCATGATCGGATGAATACGAGTTTTTTAAATTTTCACTCATCATGAAGAGGGGCTTAGGATTCAATTCATAGTGTAGAGTCTTGCGCGGAAGAACGCAGCGCAATCCCAGACTCACTTTATTGGAAAAATTATGACCGTAGATCGTTAAGTGATGAGTTATCCAGGATGACTTCTAGATACTTGAACCTATAGAGCTTTTGGCTAACTAAGCACTGGCTCCTAATTTGAAAGATCACAACTTCGTTTTTCGTTAGGTTTATTTCAGTGCGACCCTTGCTGGATCAGTATCGTTGATTTCCGGCTGCGGTCTGAAGTTTTTGTCCCTATTAATGACTTGCTTTAACTGAAGTAGTTGACAAACGTGTCATCAGCGAATAGGGTTAACAGAGTCGGTTATTCCCGGAGGGTATTGTTAATATAGACATTCAACAAGAGCGGGGGGAGTATGAAGTATCGAAGGAGTTTGGTCGAGATTGGACGAGAAACCAAATGAGCTTATATGACCTGATATGGAAACGAACGATTCGATAAGAATTCAAGCAAGACCAGCCTGAGACTATCCGGCACGCCTATTTCACACAGTTTATAGAGCAAACCGTAGTGCCAGACTTGGTCGAACGCCATGGCCTATTGAAAAAAACGTCATCCGTGTAAATGGGTTTGAAAATTGTAGTCAACACATTATTCTCAGATTTAGCTGTATTATGTATATGAGAACGCGAACGACAAACGAAATCCAAAAAAGTTATTCTTTTCGAACTAAATCCATATAATAGAAATTATCTGCTTAATATTACTTTACATTTAACATTACTTAACATTACACTTGACACTGCTTCTTCTTAATACTAAATACATTTATTTATCTTGTTTCCATACAATTTACGTCGAATGATGTATCGCGTCTTTATAAGGACGACACGCCACAAAGGTCGTTCAGTTTCTGAAATTACACATGAGAATACAAATAATGAAATGAAAGGTTAATCTCATAAAGCTGCCACTGTTTGTCCAATTTGCATAAAAATTACGATTTTCATGTGAAACCCGGTTTCTTCGTGAGTTATTCGAGTCAGTGGAGCGATGATTTCCTATTTATGCCAATCTACCATTGTGTGCTTCTATTTGTATAAAAAATAAAGCAGAGAAATATGTTCGGAGTTTTAAAATCAATGCAATGCCGCGATGTGGGAAAATTGTCTCGGAAATGGCATATTTAAGTTCACGTGGTGAAGCTTCAGGGTTTTAAGCTTCCAGACAAAAAACTTTAGTTATTCATGTTTAAAGTCGTCCGTGATCCAGTAGATAAGCTACCTGTTGTACATTGTATCGAATGATGTGAGAATGGCGTGGTATGAATTCTGGTATCGATACTATTTTTTTAAACGAGTAGACAGAAAACCTCTTTATTAAAATACATCAAATACAGAACAATAACAATTTCAGTAATTTTCTCAGCATTGGTTTATGAAAAACTTCATCGTGAAAGAATAACATCGTGTTATGTAAATCAAAACCGCAAAAATTGTAATTGGCGGAATTACTATAGAATTGTAACAACATTTACTGGTGGTAGGACCTCTTGTGATTCCGCACTGGTAGGTACCACCACCCTGCCTAGTTCTGCCGTGAAGCCGTAATGCGTTTCGGTTTGAAAGATGGGACAGCCGTCGTAACTATACTGAGACCTTAGAACCCATATCTCAAGGTGGGTGGCGGCATTTATGTTGTAGACGTCTATGGGCTCCAGGCAAGTGGGCTGTGAGCTCGTCCATCAATCTAAGCAATAAAAAAAATCTTAGATCTCAGGGTATCGGCATTACGTTCGTGATGTCCATAGGCTCCGGCAATCATTTGTCCTAATCTCGGTAAGCACCAAGCGGACCGTGAGCTCCTTCGACTATAACATAATAAAAAAATGCAAACGCTGGCAACATAATAATAGAGTTTTCAGGACTTGCCAATGTCTGAACGAATAGAAACAAAACAGGCATTGATATGCTAGACTTAAAATGAAAAAAAAAACACACACACACACACACAGCAGATATCAAATGAAAAACGTCACAGACTTCCTGTATTGCACAAATGGTGACAGTCTAGTTATTTACATACAGACCATCGCGGTACACCTCGCGTTTACTATTTTTCAATCGCGTTCCGCATTTCGATACTTTCCTATACTAATACATGCCCGAACCAACATAAGCGGCACCGCCTCGCCTCTCTGAGTCGCGTATTTGTGTTTGTAATGAACTGTTAAGGAATGTGAAGTCGGAGGTCTGTTTTAAGTGGTTTCGGCAAAGCGGAAGGCGCCTGGCCTCCGGACAATGGCCGGTCGACGATAACCGCTTCGTTCCCAGCTCATTATATACTTACTATAAAAATTATAATATTTTGAAATTTTACTATTGAGATGAACTATAAAGTTTTGAATAAATTAATTTTTATAAAATCCCCGAGATTTCTGAAGAGCTTTGAGATAATATTAATAATAAAATTGTGTTTTTCTTTTCTTAATAAGGTGAATTAGGAACTATTGCTCGTAGACACCGAACAGAACTATACCTGAGACCTTAGAACTTATATCTCAAGGTGGGTGGCGCATTTACGTTGTGGATGTCTATGGGCTCCAGTAACCACTTAACACCAGGTGGGCTGTGAGCTGAGGAATTGTTCGAGATGATACCGGCATCTCGTTTTTACCATCGCACCGCCCGCCACCGGAGTAGAGTTCATCCATACTACCTGGAGCCACTGCGGTCATCCACAGTGCGTTTCCAGAGTTCTTTTTTGCCACGTACCATCCGGCTATGGAATGAGCTCCCCTCCACGGTGTTTCCCGAGCGCTATGACATGTCCTTCTTCAAACGAGGCTTGTGGAGAGTATTAAGCGGTAGGCAGCGGCTTGGCTCTGCCCCTGGCATTGCTGAAGTCCATGGGCGACGGTAACCACTCGCCATCGGGTGGGCCGTATGCTCGTCTGCCTACAAGAGCAATAAAAAAAAAAAAAACAAAGTCGCTTTCTCTGTCCCTATATCTCTATGTATGCCTAAATCTTTAAAACTACGCAACGGATTTTGATGCGGTTTTTTGTAATAGATAGAGTGATTGAAGAGGAAGGTTTATTTGTATGATAACATTCATTAAATGGTGGAGAAATCAATAATAAAATATAGTTTCCGAAGAGAAGCGAGGGCCGGTCTCTAATACTGTTATATTAAATAGTGTTAGCTAATAATAATAGTAATAATTAATATATATGTGGGAATATTTAGGTGTAACCATTGGCCACACCGACCTGACAGATGACAGATGGTGCATGAAGTATAAGTGACAGATTGATTAAGACGAAATAAGAAAAGACGTATATTTTTGTGAACTGATGATTAAATAAAATTTAACAAATTCGCTAATTTCATTGTGCACCGCGATCCCACAAAACTTTGGGGGCTCGTCCGGGATCGAAATAGACATCAAGATCGGTGATCAGTGTACAAAAGTTGCGAACAAAGACTACGCACACGGCAAAAAGTGAGGGTATTTTCACATTTCAAATTTCACGTGAAGACGTTTACAAAGAATTCTATTGATAGTAAAATGCCTCTGAAGGGTGCTAAAGAAGATGAAGAATGCTTTGCTGAACCTGCTCCACAAATTTCCTTCTGCGAATTAGAAAAATCTATGACTGCATTTTCTGGTGACGATGCATACGGCGTGGATATCTTTATAAAGGATTTTGAAGATATCGCTAATCTCATGCAATGGACGGGCATTGAAAAACTGATCTACGCAAAAAGGCTTTTGAAGGGGACAGCAAAATTGTTCCTGAGATCTTTGACTGGTACGACTACATGGGAACTCTTGAAAACGGGATTAAAAGAGGAATTTGGACTACATCTGAACAGCGCAGCCATTCACAAGACCATATCAAATAGGAAGATGAAACCAGGTGAAACCTACCAACAATATTTTTTGCAACTCAAAGAACTAGCAGTACTCGGAAATATTGAAGATGACGCCCTAATGGAATACATCATTGATGGCATCCCTGACAATGAAATGAATAAAACTATACTATATGGAGCTTCCAACATCAAAGAATTTAGGAAAAAACTTGATTTATATGCTGAAATAAAGAAGAAATGTCGAACGTCAAACAAAGCTTATAATCAATCAACAACATCCAAGCCTACAACATCTGGATGGAAGAAACCATTACCTAAGAAGAGATGTTTCAACTGCGGAGACCTAGATCATGAATCTTCAGGCTGCTCTAAAGGAATAAAGTGCTTCCGTTGTAATGACTTTGGTCATAAGTCAACTGACTGTCCCAAAAATATAAAGAAGACTCTAGAAATAAAATGTAACAAGGAGAATGATAGCCAAGCACCCTACAAAAAAGTTTTGATCAATAATGTTATGGTAAAATCACTTATTGACACTGGCAGTGATGTGAACCTAATGAATGAATCTACATTTACTCAAATACATGGCGACACTTGTAACTACCATCCTGATTTAGTACAAAGCCTGACAGGCATTGGTGACTGTGAGGTACATACAAGAGGCTCATGTACTCCAAGAATTGAGATTGATGGTTGCCAATGTGAAGCAAGGTTCTATATCATCGAAGATGACAAAATACCAGTTGATGTAATAATAGGGAACCCAATATTACAGGACATAGAACTCAGTTTTAAGTCTGGTGTTATTTCTGCTAAAAGAATTTTACAACTCACAATGTTAGAGGATCAGACTGAGGAACCAATGATTATAGGAAATTTCAAATATAAAGATCAGATTGAGAAAATACTGACAGAATATGATCCTGGAAAATGTTGTAAAGAATCCAAAGTTGAATTAAAGGTATTAGAAAAAGAACATTATGATGACTTTATGATTGAAGCTGGAATATTATGGAAAATAAAAGATGGAAAAAAATTAATGGTGGTACCTAAGAAAATGCAAAATGAAATTATTAGAAAAAATCATGACAAGGGACATTTTGGATTAATTAAAACAGAAGAATTGATTTCCAGAAACTATTACTTTGAAAACATGAAAGATAAGATCAAATCAGTATTAGAAAACTGCATAGAGTGTATTTTAATTTCACATAAAAAGGGAAAATCCGAAGGTTTTCTGCATGCCATAGACAAAGGAGACATACCACTATCTACTTACCATATTGACCATTTGGGACCGTTGACATCAACAAATAAGAATTACAAGTATATACTCACAGTTGTAGATGGATTCACAAAATTTACATGGATTTACCCAACAAAGACTTTGTCCACTGATGAAGTTATTGACAAACTGAAGATTCAACAACAGACTTTTGGTTCACCACAGAGGATTATTAGTGACAGAAGTACCTCCTTTACATCCAACACTTTTAAAGAATTTTGTGAAACTGAATGAATCTTACATCACATTATTACTACTGGCCAACCTAGAGGTAATGGTCAGGTTGAGAGAGTCCATCAGATAATAATTGATGCTCTAAGTAAATTATCAGCAGATGATCCCACCAAGTGGTACAAACACGTCAGTAATATCCAGAGATGCTTAAATTGTTCACTTCAAAGAAGCATTAAGATGTCACCCTTTGAATTACTGACAGGAGTCAAAATTAATAATAAAAATGAAGCTATCTACAATTTAATTAATGAAGAGAATCTTAAATTTTTCTGTGATGAAAGAGAAGACTTGAGGAAGAAAGCAAGGGAGAACATACAAAAAATTCAAGATGAGAATAGAAGAAATTTTAACCGAAGACGAAGGAAACCCAGAGAATATGAAGTGGAAATCTTGTTGCTATCAAGAGGACACAATTTGTGCAAGGCTACAAACTGCATCCAAGATACTTAGGACCTTATGAAGTCGTGAAAAAGAAGAGGAACGACCGTTATGATCTCCAGAGGATTGGTCAAGGTGAAGGACCCCATCACACCAGTAGCTCCGCGGATATGATGAAACCTTGGGTCGCTGATGCTGTCGAGTATGAGTCATCTGGGACAGACGACTGAGCAGGACGGCCGTGTGGGAATATTTAGGTGTAACCATTGGCCACACCGACCTGACAGATGACAGATGGTGCATGAAGTATAAGTGACAGATTGATTAAGACGAAATAAGAAAAGACGTATATTTTTGTGAACTGATGATTAAATAAAATTTAACAAATTCGCTAATTTCATTGTGCACCGCGATCCCACATATATTATAAGTATGATAATGACTAATATTTCAAAAACGTATCTGAATAATGAACCAACGATAGATAACGCAGTGGTTTCAATAAATTAATGTCTTTTTTTCTATTCAATTAACGGTTTTCATTCGTAAGAAATATAGAGAAAAAAAAGTAAAATCATTTGTATAATCATCTAAAAACAGCAGGCGATCGTCAATACTGTTCACAGCTGTGTACTGTCGCACAAGCCAAACTGATTACGAAACACTTTTAAATAATTATAATAATAGTAGGAAATAAACTGTCAAAGAAAGTGTACGGCTTGCGCAATCCGTTTTTTTACTCAACGCGAAGAGAGTTACACAAGTCGGTTTGCGACGCGGAGCATTGTCTAACGATGTTTAGAAACATTAATTGGCTAATCCTGTGTTGCAATTGATCGTTTGAAGTTTCGGGAACCGTTTCCCGCTCGAGATGCTGGGGCTGCGATGGAACGTGTCTCGGTGTTTCACGTTTCGGTGACTTGTCACGATGTAATTAAAAACGATACAGTAGAAAACTGGCGGTAGGATATCTTGTGAAGGTAGGCAGCGGCTTGGCTCTGCCCTTGGCATTGCTGACGTCCATGAGCGACGGTGACCACTTACCGTCAGGTGGGTCGTATGCTTGTCTGCCTACAAAGGCAATAAAAATGCGTTTCGGCTTGAAGGGTGAGGTAGGTATTGTAATGTAAAAACTGAGCCTTAGAACGCATGTCTCAAAGTGGGTGCCGGAATTTAAGCTGTTGATGTTTGTAAAATTCGGTAACTACTTACATTAGTACTTACTTAACAATATTTTTTCGAACAGTTACCATAGAAACTGGTGGTAGGACCTCTTGTGAGTCCGCACGGGTAGGTACCACCGCCCTGCCTATTTCTGTCGTGAAGCAGTAATGCGTTTCGGTTTGAAGGGTGGGGCAACCGTTGTAAATATACTGAGACCTTAGAACTTATATCTCAAGGTGGGTGGCGCATTTACGTTGTAGATGTCTATGGGCTCCAGTAACCACTTAACACCAGGCGGGCTGTGACCTGATTCACAACCTAAGCAATAAAAAAAAATATATCAAGAAATTTGGAAAGATATAAGAAACGAGACGATAGATGTTTTAAAGGTTGCACACTTCCATGACGACTTAGAGCTTGACTCAGTCAGTAAGTATATGCAGACGGCATAATTGCGCCACTTCGAGAAGGCGGCACAATCGAAAACCCTCTTGTCGTGGCCGCCGAAAATTACATATCCGATCCTGTGGACCGAATGGTAAACAGTCGACGTCACCCTAAACACGTCATTACGGATCCTACCGATCCATTAACGGTGTTTTTAGATACCTCAAACACCGATCATCACCCTCGTCGAACCTGTCACTTGCGACGAAGGGCTCGGCGAGTAAATTAACACATAGACACAGCCCACTGAGTTTTTCGCCGGATCTTCTCAGTGGGTCGCGTTTCCGATCCGGTGGTAGATTCTGCGAAGCACTTTTCTTGCTAGGGCCAGTGCTAACAACACTTTCAGTTTGAGCCCCGTGAGCTCACCTACACGTTAGGGTGAAGCTAAAATAGCATATCAAGACTATCAGCATAAGTAGAAAAAAAAATGTTGCTCATATAGCGGCTTTTGTGCAGGATTTTCTCCAATGCTAAGAATACCCAAAATATATACGAAATAGCAATAAGCACCGACGAACCTCGAACATCAGATATCTTAATAAGGGAACTGACTCCGACCGGTCATCGAACCCGAACCACATGGTGACAGTAGTCAGTGACTACTAGGCAATCGCAACTAATCACAACCTTATCCTAAATTTTATCTGGTACTAATGTTTTTGTTGTTGTTGTTCTATTTGTATAAGATCATACGGTCTATGGTGATTAGTTACTGTCGACTATAGATGTCAGCCATACGAAGGGGATAGCTAAGCCACTGCCTACCACTCAGGAGCTCCTCCAGTTTCCTTTGAATAAGGACATAAATAGGCATTAAGGTAATGTTTACGTATGCGATCATTTTAAGATAAGTTATTTTTTTTTTTACCATCTAATGTTCTAGTCTAGGAGTCCAGGCACCAAGAGGACCTGCTTTAAGGATTTTGTAACAAAGAAACCAAGAAAAAACACACTCGTTGAACGTTATTAACACATTGTCATAGCTCATAGCCAATTAACGTGCGAGTCTAAATAGTTTAAGGCTATCGGTTGCGAGCCCCAAGGTTGTACGTAAATATAAAACATCAAAGTATTACAATGTAACAGAGCACTGTTCGTGTCATTCGTGTGTTGTGAAAAAAAACACTACCGCTTCCTTAGTATTTTTTTTTTATTTTATTAACGTAGATTAACGGATGAGCACACACCCTAACCCGTGACAAGGATACCAGGGACCATACAAACTTTATCGCAGCCATATATATTGAAACATGAGAGAGAATTCTCCAATTTTCAATTTTACTAGATTCAGGGTAGTTTACCAGTGTGGCCAACATACGTTGTGAAAAAAAACACTATCGCTTCCTTAGTCTTTTTTTTATTTTTATTAACGTAGATTAGCAGATGAGCACACACCCTAATCTGTGACAAGGATACCTCGGACCATACACACTTTAACACAGCCATATTGAAACATGAGAGAGAATTCTCCAATTTTCAATTTTACTAGTTCAGGGTAGTTGACCAGTGTGGCCAACATACGTTGTGAAAAAAAACACTATCGCTTCCTTAGTCTTTTTTTTATTTTTACTAACGTAGATTAGCAGATGAGCACACACCCTAATCTGTGAGAAGGATACCTCGGACCATACACACTTTATCGCAGCCATCTATATTGAAACATCAGAGAGAATTCTCCAATTTTCAATTTTACTAGTTCAGGGTAGTTTACCAGTGTAGCCAACATAAGGAACTTACTCTGTAAAGCATCGACGAATTGCAATATGTATAAGCTACTTTACTCTTCACACTTGAAAGTACCGTAGCTTTGCGGTCAAAATACCTATAGATAGGACGGTACTAATTGGCGTATAGCCCACTTTACACATTTACATAGATTTCTTCTAGTTGGACACATTCTTGTTTTTATTCCTTTCAAAGGTGAGTTGTATGTTTTGGTACTAATTAATAATTGTGTTCTTGTCTGATTACGAATTATAAATTAACAATTTAAATATACACTAATTTTTTTACTGTTTATTAGTGTCTTTAATTAATTAGATTAAATTTTGTATCAAAAAAAAAAACAACATTAAATGTTGAAGTAAAAAAAAAGGTTTTCCAGAATTAATTAAACAGAGCTAAAACTTTCCGCTGGTTGTTTTTTCCGGTTCGATTTAGTTCGTGGATTATCAAGAATCTTTGTCAAGGAGCAATTATTAATTACTTTTAAGATAATTCTAAATTTAAATGTATGTGTCCTCTATACTCTGGTACCAACTGAGAATATTGCTCAACATTATTATGATAAAACAAATAATAAATAATAAAATAAATTGCCAATCAGCATGTAACTAATACCATTTAGATATAATTGTGAACCGAATGTATGAGCTAAGCTTCAATCGTATGACTCGAATCCGCATATTTCGTAACAAGTTAGTCTCGATTTAACTAGATCATTTGCGATTACATAATGCGCTTGTTGCTAACTTTCATCGAGTTAAAAATCCTAATATTGTTGAAACGTTATTTTGAAATTGAAATGAAGTCAATACAGTACTGAACTACAAGATTATCTGAGAACTAGAATAGAGTGCTTGAGAACTTGAAAACAGTGAAAGTTTACAGTCAAATTAATTCTCTATCTATATCTGTCAATAGAGGGCACTAAAAAGCTGACTGTTTTCAATACCATTCTTATACACAAAACTAGCTTGTCAGCGTTGCCTCGGCCATGCATGCATTTAGAAAAATAGTAAAAACTATTGAAAATTATCTTTGATACGAGCCACTCGGTATAAAGCGATTGCCTAAGACATCGCTGATGGGCTAGCATGTTTGAACTTCAAGTAGAAAGGTCGCAAAATCGAGGGAAATGAAGAGATCTCATTTTGGAGACTCTGTGACTCAACGTTCGAATTTTCAAATTATTAACCCTGCAACCAGCAAGCAAAATTTTAAATGTGGAATCGATGTTTGTAAATATAAAATCGACATCTTACGTAAGAGAACGTTTAATTAAACTGTATGTACATGCGTTCTCGCACTTACTCCTTGAATAATTCTCATAAAACAAAGCCTTGTTTAGACAAAAAATAGAACAAGTTTAATATTAAAACGTTAAGTTATAATCGTACAGACGTTTTATTTATTTGATTTCGAGTCGTGTTTTAATAATCATGCAAGCAATTGGCCAATAACGAGTGCATCATTTCAAGGCTTTTGATTGTTTACTCCGCTTTATTTATATTGTTAGACTTAGTTCACATTATTTAATATATTAACAATAACTTTTCTGGTCATAGGGCGTATTATGAATTTAGAGAATTCTGCCACAAAGCAGTCAGAGGTTTTCATCTGGAGTATTAAAATAAAATTGAGATTTGTATCTCATGTTTCAAGGTGTGGTAGCAATTACGGTGTGATATTCATGAATTCCGCTAAGCGCTTAACGTCTGTCAATCTTCAATAAAAATATACTCAAGAATAATTTTCACAAAGTAAGCAACAAGTTAAAAAAATATTTATTGACGGAGATAACGAGTAGGCAAGCCCGAAACGATGCTGTCCACTGTGAGATGCTTTATTGGGATTTCAGCCATAACTGAACCTTGTAATTGGTTTTCTTCTAATAACTAGTCATATCGGTTGCAACAACCTGCATTAGCTCACAACACGCGTCAAAGATTTTGGTTGTAATCCCAGCAATTATTAATTCAGCTCATAAAGGAACATTTAGTATATAAATTAATCAGGATGAAACTAGAAAATATTCAATAAAATCCGAATTTATTTAGTTTTTTTTTTAATACGGTCAAAGCAGTGATGTATTAGCAAATCCGTGTGTACATTTCTTAACTGATTATGCAATACAGACACTCGTCATTGAAGTCGTCTTACGTCTGCCATTATTAAAGGTAAATTCTAATGGCAATAGAGTCACAATACATTATACGAAATATGCTGACATTTCTGACGATCTTGAGTATTGGTCAATTGATTCTATTCATTTGTTTACAGGATGGCCTATGTTGACTTGATTTTCTCTACGTCTAACTAGTCGTTTTGTCACGAAGCATTTCGTTTGCTTTTGAAAAGTTACACGGTAGTGTCATATAAAAGTTGTCAAGTAAGTGTATCATCACAATATTATAAATACTATCTATACCATACTATAAAGAAATACTATCTATAGTTAAGTTAGAGTTGCTTTCTGAGTGACTTGCAATTGGGAAGGAAATGTAGGTAAAATTATTTTTTGTTTGATACTGCACGGTTTTATTAATTTAGTTAGAGAAATACATCAAAACGTTTTTAAGAATAAAATCATGTAATTAAACGACAATTAATGAACCTGCCGTAATTTGTGGCAGGGCGTATTCTGGGTTTGCATATGGATAGTTACTTCGCCCCATTCTATTTGGTATGGCCGTGAAGCAGTTACGCATCCCAGTTTGAATGCATCCCAGTTCGAATTGAATATACTTTTGAGTTTTCGACCTCATACTCTTCGACTCTGTCTAAAGAATACAGGTTCTCATTATATTTTTACATCAATAGGCTGTATAATTAGAAACACTTACGTAGTAAGTCACCGTTTAATATCAAGGAGCTACGAGCTCATCTGCCCATCTAGATACATTTAAAAAAAATTTGGGGGTATAATGACCGTTAATGACTTAGGAATGTCAACGGTGCTTAAAGAGCTATTTATTTGTCAACAAATTAGTTTACTTTAAAAAGCTACATTTCTTTGGATTGAAATCAAGTCAAGAAAACGAATTTGTGAGAACAAAAGTAATAAAAACGACGATAGAAAAAGCTCACGCACTATGAGAGTAAATTTTAATGTGAACGACCTCATTTCGATCATGATTACTTCACTATAAAACTCATATATTATAAGGCTTATTTCTTCGCTTCGTTTCAAAGGCCTCAAACGTTAATTATAGGTAAAATATTTATTGGTCGCCGCGCCGTGGACAAAGAAAATCTACAAGAGTGAATAATGGCTACCGGTTCATACTCTCGTTATGGAATTAATTAGAATATTCGAGATGAAACAATCGTAACCCTGTATGGACATTTCAAATTTAAAACAATAAGTATATGTGACTGGATTCCATGTTTATTTTCGTATTTTTTTGATAAACCACAATCCTAATTAAAACTCCTTTTACGGTTCGATCTTGCGTTTTATATTGTCAGTATACTATTTCGGACGTTTGAATTTCTTTAGAGTGAGATAGTTTTAATTATGTCTAGGACTTGCAAAGACCGAAGACAATACTAATCGCAAATACTGTGTGGTTTGTGAGGATGGAGGATTATTAGTCTTTCACGAAAAAACTGTGGAAGAAATTTTGGTGAATAGTACATACATAGGTATTAGGTTATGATATAGCACGATTTTAAGATGTAGTGTTGGAGTCTCAAGAAATTTATGTTTTTCATACAATTATCGATGGTCACAAGAGAGCGTGACCAGCTTTCACTAGTAATCAAACAAATAAACAACCTCGATTGTTTTTTTTTGGTATTTTTTCGTAATTTTCAGAACCATCAGAATTCTATGAAATTTTATTTGGTCTAGGTATTTTACAGTCAACATTTTTGTAATAAGATAAACTACCGATTTTATTTAAGTTTCCGAGAAATCGTCAAAGCCAAGTTTCATACAGCCATCTTGCAGTAAAGTAATCGTTAAATTTCCGAACATGGGCTTCATTATCAACGTCAAACAATGCTTATTTTGATGGCACCTCATCCCTAATTTGTCGATTTAACTGGGTCCGAGAATCAACTGAAGCTTATAGTAGCTAAAAACTTTAGCTCCGGCCAATTAAATAACAAACCTTTAGGTTATTAAGTTTAAAAATAAATTTATTGAAACACCTCGGAGCGCGCGAAACATCAACAGAAACTAAATATTGCAATCTAAAGCTTGTTTGTTAGTAGCCTTATGTTGGTCACGTTAAGAACTTACTTCGTTTGACAGTGGCTCGTACCATAGTTACTCATGATGACGCTCGTGGGCGTTGGAAGCTAAACTTAATGAACTACATTGTCTTATTACTTTAAATGGTTATGCCGGTTTTTTCAATGTCCGTATACTGGACACATGTAAATAACATAGTGGGTGGATGTTACCCGCTATCTTGTACGTAGGTGGCTTCACTAAACGTTTTGTTGTCACAATATCTTAATCTCCAGTGAAGTGTTATTTTGTAGATTAGAGATAATTGGATCACGTTGATTAAATGTTGCTTATTGATCGCACGAAGCCAATTTTGTGAATAGATTGATGTTGCCATGAAAGACTGTTGAATTATGAAAATGTTTTGTCTCTTGGACGATATCGCAGCCCAGTCCGGGAATTGCAACTTAAATCGGCATTTACTCTGCCAATGACAGTTTGAGTATTAAATAAATAAGATTAAATAACAGCTGTAACAACTTTTATCTTGTGACTCCTAGGACCCATAGGACTCGCGGCGAATTGTTGGACTTTTTTTTTAACCAGCTGTCCTTGGACTCAACATGCCCTGCTACAAGTTATTAGGTGATATAAATTTTTATTTGTTTGATTTTTATTACACGATACTATTTTTTCATCGTGAAAGTCATTTGTGAGCATGTGTTAAGTAATCTTTATCCTTAAGAAAAAAATGGTACATATATATAGTCGTATCTTTCCACTTAGCGTCTTATCGTCTAGGCCGCGATGATTTAAATAATATGTCGGTTTTCTTTTTTTCCTACATATGCTGAGAGCCTTGAGAGGCTATTTCAGCTTCACCCTAACATTTGTAGGTGAGCTCGCGGGGTTCAAACCGGACAGTTGCTAACACTGACCCTAGCAAGAGCAGTGCTTCGCAGAATCTACCACCGGATCGGAAACGCGACCCACTGAGAAGATCCGGCGAGAAACTCAGTGGGCTGTGTCTATGAGTTAATTCGCTCGTCGAGTCCTTCGTCGCAAGCGACGGGTTCGACGAGGACGGTGACTAGTGCTTGTGGTGCCTAAAAGCACCGTTAATGGTATGGCGGTACCTACCTGTGTGGACTTTATACCGAACATAAGTACAAGTAAAATACGTAATTTCCGTCAAACGCGTTTCCAGTTTCAAACCAAATCTATAAAATATTATACTTACGAAATTATTAAACTCATGTATCATGTTCAATTATTCTTTTAATTCAATTTATGTGTACCTTTAATAGGCATTTCATATCAGAGACGTGGTTTTATTTAAGTGGAATTGTATTGCTAGATTCGCTAATGTAAATGTACATCTCTTCTTTGATGATAAAGTAAAATAATATATATTCAAAATTAAATGGTTGTTCTAGTAGCATAGTATTAGGAAACTATGTTTTGTGTGTCATTAATTCACGTTACTCAATGCATGGCACTCTGGATCGTTAGTCATATTGTCCTAGGATAATAACATGATTTATCGATTACAAGGTATCTTGTCAGTGACGTCATCCGATATACTAAACAGAATCAATTTTCCTGCTAAATTTACTATTAGTTTCAGTCCTGCCACGGCGTTCTATTGTCATTGTATATCGCAGTAGCTTTAATTGATGTTCAATTAGATGACAAATCAACACATGTGATAAAGTAGTTGTATCTACAACTTCTCAACCTCTAGTGCCTACATTACTGTTATTATTTTGAGTTTTCTTTTGTTTTTATTTCCGTGTATTCCCTTTATTTTCGGATTATCTGTAATTAGAGTTACGGTTATCAAATGTTTTAGGGTTAAGTAATTTTTATTTTTGCTCGGTTTTTTTTATTGCTTTGATGGGTGGACGAGCTCACAGCCCACTTAGTGTTAAGTGATTACTGGAGCCCATAGACATCTACAATGTAAATGCGCCACCCACCTTGAGATATAACTTCTAAGGTCGCAATATAGTTATAACAGCTGCCCCACCCTTCAAACCGAAACGCATTACTGCTTCACGGCGGAAATAGGCAGGAAAGACATTCTTGGTGTCACGTTCTATGAGTTGGCATGGGTTGGCACCTTCGACATATTTGGGCTGTGATACATGCGTTGTGGTTTGAAAAGCTGTGCACGGTCCTAATTCAGTTGAGATTTCCACCTCGCGTCTTAAGTTCGGCGGTAATGCGTCACGGTGAGACGTGTTTGTTCAAGTTCGTCGCCACAGATCGTTAGAAACCGCACCCATTCATTTAAGGCTAAGGGATTATGGAAATGCACGTACAGAAAAACATACAAAAAGTCAAATAATGATTTTATTATGTTTAGTATTTAAGAACAAGCCATTCGCTCAATTTCGTAACTTTTTTCAAAGTTTGTTGTTAGTTGAATTATGAAATAAAATGCGCAATTTTAAGTCATCGATATCCTACCCTCAGTTTAGAACACGTCATAGCTCCGTGTCCCGTCAACTAGTACTGCTTATTTTATGTGTATTATATACGAGTACTGCGCAATCAAGATTAATTTCGACACCACACATTACCAACCGAACAAAGAGACAAAACTTTGTGTGAGGCACAAATTTGCCAAACAAGGTGTATTACCTTGGTGCCCACGTGAAGTCGGTATTGGCTCTTTTAATGTTGGTAATTGTGGTCATGTAGTCTTATTAAGAATTGTAACCGACAACTTCGCCCACGCGAGATGGTCTGCTTAATTGAGTTTTACTTTTTATTCAAATCTTACAATGTTTCAAACGTCCTGAAGGTATTTAAGATTGCGATTTTGCGATGTGGAGTTTTCGTCTTATTATTTAAAAAATGCGTGCTAGAGGTAATGAAATGTTGAGTCATCTCTATGCGTCCTTCCCATACGAAAGGTCACAGGTTCGCGAATGGACACATATCTGAAATACCAACTAAGTAATATAATATGCTTAGGTAGTGGCGCATGAGTGTGTCGAAGATAGTAGGGTACACGCACTGTTAGAAATAGTAAATAAGGTTTTTTCTTCGCGAACTGCTCTTGAGTTGTTAAGTCTCCTTTGAAGGCGCTCTGGGAAGCTGTTAGCAAATCCCACCCCTCCTGGCTGAGCCTTTGCTCGCCCACCTGTCCTGGTGAAACTAGAAAGGACTTCGGGTCACTAATAATCTGTCCTTCACAAAAAAAAAAAAACTGGTATTACTTCACGGCAGCAGGCGCAATGCAATGCAATAGATGCTCAATAGGTGCAAAAGAAGTTTAAGTTTGTTTAAAGTATTATAATTTTAGTTTATATCCGTACCTTTATTTGTAACACGGCCGAAACGATTTAAGTGTTAAGTTGATTTCAGAGAGGTAGGCCATTTAATGGAACGTGTATTGATTGATTTCAATGAGAGGTGAATTCGATAGAGCGTATCAAAAATACGTGATTGGATGAGGCAAGGAAGCCTTGAAACGAAGTCATTTTGGCTGCAACTATGTGCAAATTACGCAAAGACTAATTGTTCATTTTGGAATATGATGGTTTGAACGGACAAAGGAGTGATGAAGGATCCATTATTTATATTAAGCTAGCCGTTGTTCTTGGGCTTCGTCAAGAAGGAAAGGTTGTGAGGAATAGTGTCCATGTAGTTTTCCTTCTTGCCAAGTTCAAATCTATATACTTAAGTAACGCTGTGTTATTCTATAATTCCGTAAGCCCATGGCCTCATAATTTAAGTGTTCTGGTTTCAAGACTCAGCTTTATTAAATGTTTAATCGTATGTCGAAAACGTGGTTAAGTACAGTAAGAACATTAACTCCTCCTCTGTTTTTCTGTGAATCAGGTAATAAATTTTCAGTAAATCATTGAAGACGACATTGGCATTGAATCATTAAAAAGAAAACCGGACGGACTTTATTTATCGATTAATTTTAAAATTATAATAGTAAAGACGGAGAAAATATTTATGCAATTATACCTACGTGATTCGTAAAAGGGTCACAATTTTGAACAGCTCATGGTGACGGGCTAGATAGAAGGAAAACGTCCCATAGGACGCAGTTCGAGATGATCGGTCCAAATTCGATTTTGTCTGGACATCAAGTTCCACGAGGCCAAGGATCACAATTGAACGTGAGAGATGTAGCAGGGGAGTCACAACCCTCAGTATTGAAAAGAGCAACGCAAGGAGAAGAAATTCGATAACGTAGCATGACATTTGGAATAGTCTATTATAATGAATTAATGCTGAAATATCTATGCTATTTTTATACTAAGGTCACGGAGCGCATCTAATCATTCAATCAAGCGTAGTTATTACGCAAAACATCGACTCTAACAAATAGGTACAGATAAATAGTTTCACAATGATGCAAGTGTAGAACATTGTGTCATTAATTACCTCATTCGAAACAATGTATTTTATTTGCATTCTATTAGTTACCAGCTTCAGTAATAAGCTCTGTTAGATACAAAGGTTCTGTCTCATTATGAGAATTAAGATTGCTTGAAACACAATAGGTGTTGAATGAACTTTGACATTTCGTATTGTATATGCAAGTTTATCTGACTGAATGATGTTGCATGTAAAATCTGTTCTTGAATAACCTATTATGATGAGCTGAGAAAAAGAGGGAGAGAGAGAGAGAGAGGGAGAGAGAGAGAGAGAGAGGGAGAGAGAGAGAGAGAGGGAGAGAGAGAGAGAGAGAGAGATTAAATTCATATTTTTGCCATTGCCATTATGTTTGAAGACTTCGTGGTCTAAAGGATAAGACGCCTGGTGTGCTACCGACTGCGCCGGTGTTCGAATCTCACAGTAGATACTTTATTTATTTATTATATACTTACGTAACTATCTTCGACTTCGTGAATTGTGTCCTCGAGGCATCTTGAGAGCTGGTACGAATAGGTACATGAGCTCAGTCTCAGTTTTTATTATACAATGGCTGCTCCAGACTTCAAACCGAAAAGCTAGACAACTTCGACACCGAAATAGGCATGTTCATGGTACTTCTCTACATGGGGCTTACAATACTACAAGACAATGACAGTTGGACATCGCAGTGCTCTAGCAAAACACTCGGAAAACGCTGCTGTCCATTGTCCGGCAAAGTCATCTTTAGTAACAACACCCACAAGGAAAGATGGGATGCTATTACCCTAGGCCGATATTATACAGAATTAATTACACTTAGACGTGTTTACTGCAGTACCTTTTTATTTAGATTTTAATTTATTAATACTATGTATTTGTTTTCAATTTATTAACTTAATAAATACAAAATTTACTAACATAAACTTAATGACATTATAATAAACATAAACAGAATATTTTTCGAAAAAAATTAATTGTATTATAGACAAATAACAAACATAACTGTTTAAATAAACCGGATTCGCGAATTCAACACGTTTAAATCATTTCTAGAACTCATTAATAACATTTTACTGGCTAATCAATATCCTTTAATGACAAGAGGCATTTCGCACTACACAAATACCTACGTATCCGTGTGTTTCGTTCAAAATAAGAGGCACGGTTGTTAGCCGGATGCTTAGGCGCCAAATTTAGTGTACTGTGTAACGTCTACAAAATAAAATAAGAATTTTTGTATCTCTCATTGGAACTATTTAATCTTGTCCGGCCACTTATTGCTTGGGTTGTCAGGTGTTCGATTTTGTTTTTAAAATAGATTTCATGTTACTTTTTGGTAATTATTAATGTTTGGAGGTACAGTTTGCGTAGAGAACATTTTTTTGATTTGAATAACACGTTTCCATATTTAGTTTCAATAATGTTAAAATTATTAAGCATTTTTTTAATTGGTTTAAATGTCAAACGCTTGTCAGAGTTCATAGATAATACAAAGTGAATGCTATCGCTTTGAGGTAGGAATTCATATCACGAGGTGTATACCAATACACAATATGGAGGCATACCAATGAAAAACTATGTAAGCTCACATTACCTTATCATCCATTAAGTTTTGAATATTGTTGTTATTATAATAGAAGTTATTTCATTAATTGTGAAGCAAAAATAAACTGTATCGAATTATTAACAGTAATTTGGCTGTATTTTTCTCTGTCACATTATAATATATATATTTTATTTGATTAGTTATTAGATAGATGGACGAGCTCACAGCCCACCGTGTCTTTGTGGTTACTGGAGCCCATGGTCATCTACAACGTAAATGCGCCACCCACCTTGAGACATAAGTTCTAAGGTCCCAATGTAGTTACAACGGCTGCCCCGCCCTTCAAACCGAAACGCACTACTGCTTCCAGACAGAAATAGGCAGGGCAGTGGTACGTACCCGTGCGGACTCACAAGAGGTCCTACCACCTAAGTAAGTTTTGAATATTGTTGTTAATAGAAGTTACCTCATTAATTGTGAAGCGAAAAGAAACTGTATCGAATTAATAACAACAATTTGGTTGTATTTTTCTCTATCACATTATAATAACTACATTAGTAGATTTGAAATCTGATAATACATTGCTAACTAATTCTGAAGATTTTAAATCTCGATCTGGCAACCCTGCCTGACTGTCAAAGTGATCGGATATGTATGTTGTGATCCGTGTGTGAGTTACGGTCGCTCACGTGGATGTCGTTTTATGTCATTACCTGGCGATGTCGGCCCACGGATGCAAGATCGCCGCCGACGCGTCGCTGATGCGCAACTCACTGGAGATTATAGACGCTACACTACGCAGTTTTAAAGGCAATAGCAACATAATAATACGACATAGTCATATCAACACTTCGCACTTTTGTTGAGTGAATTCGTATGAAAACTATCAGGTCGGTTATGTTATAGGTCGGTTCGATAAATTGCCATTTCTATGCCCTAGTTTTTCCGCCATTGTAGCTGTTCTTTGAGTGGCAAACAAGAATAATTGATATGCTGTTTATTTGATAATTTTTAACGGGGAAATTTGTCAAATAAATTCGCGTTAGTGTTCGTCAGTGCGACCGGTGAATTGGTCTTATTGGACAATGTGAATGATATGCAACAAAAGGGTTCCAAGAAGCACCCGACCCGACTCGTCCGTCCCATTGAGTCATTCCTTACGTGCGCTTTAATAATAGCTTGATTTCCTTCTAAATGCGTTAGTTTGTTAGGACACGAACTACTCCCGCGTTAGCCATTCAACAATCGGACAAACCGAAAATAATATGAACGATTTTGATTCTAACAAACAACGCAAATGGTATACGCTTAATATTATCTAATATCTTTCGTTACAAGAAATAAAAAGTTTCTTTCGAAAGTCAATTGATATACGAATGAACGGATTATGTAAACTATTCTTTTAAAAGATAATTTTTGAAGTAATCGATGTTCGGAGCCGCTAAATTATTGTCCAGGCTGTTGACGCGTTCGGTTAATTTCAAGCAATCGCCGTGCTATTTAGTAGGGCACGTCAATTCTATGATTCGCGGTAGACGGCAGGGCACTTTACGCAACTTACTTTCACCGTACGTCGGAGAGAGTCCCTGAGATTGCCTATTACTAGATTACCTTGTGAAGTCGGGAAAATAAGAAAGTGTGTAATGCGTCCCCGCGTATAGGACAGTAGATTTCACTGAGATTGAGTTTAGTTGTGTGTTCGCATGCATTTACGAATGTTCTCGAACGATGTAACGCGTCGATGTAACGTTTAAAATTGTTTTGTATTTTTAAACGATACAAGGAATGAATATTGTTTACGTTTATTTGGGTGGCGACCTCTACGCGATGAGCAAGGCTGTTCCGCTCGGGCTTGTAGGAAGAAGGAAAAATTATTCGCGCAATTGTTGCCATAAGTTGCAACCTTGCGACGCCGCGACACTGGCCGTCGAGACGTAGCATCGGGTAATGTAGGACGCGCTCGGTTTACCGTTTCAATTTATCAACTAACTTGAATGTTTATGCGCGCAAGGAATCGACGGATTAATATTATTTTCGACGTACCTCATTCGGAACAAGCCGGAGTCTAGTTAATTTACTTGAATTGACGTATTCGTTTCGAATTAAATAGCAAGAAGATAGTGTGTATTTGTAAAATTTCTTCTCTGATTTCAAAGGCACTCACTTAGTTCTAATGTTCTTTATTATTATTATTTTCATTCCCGATCCTGCGGACAGAATGGAAAGCAGTCGACGTTACCCCAAACACGTCATTTCGGATCCTCCCGATCCTAACCTCAAGCACCGGTCATCGTTCTCGTAGAACCCGTCGCTTGCGACGAAAGGCTCGACGAGTAAATTAACCCTCAGACACGGCCCACTGAGTTTCTCGCCGGATCTTCTCAGTGGGTCGCGTTTCCGATCCGGTGGTAGATTTTGCGAAGCACGGCTCTTGCTAGGGTTCGTGTTAGCAACGTCGTCATGTTTGAGCCCCGTGAGCTCACCTACTAGTTAAGGATCCGCTGATATAGCCTCTCAAGCCTATCAGCTTAGGTAGGAAAGATTATTAACAGATTAGAACAGTTATAAAATAATATTATTAGATGCATTTTGTATAAATAGTCTTCAAGGATAGCGCAAAACTTTGATTCTTACAAAGCGCCAACATCGCCTGCCATCGTTATAAAGAACACCGAATTCATGGAAACGATTACATCAGTCACCTTTTTGTTCCATACGTATTTTCCAACCCATAAAACTTGGACACAAATTGAGGGTCATTGAACCATGATATTGGCGGCATGCTTTTAAATATTCCACCAAAAGAGATCAAGCGTTTATCATAAAACATACGCCATCAATTCAAAACCGATTATAAATGGTAAGGTTACACATATGTGTGGAATAGTTTAATAATTTTTTTTTCAGTTTCTTTCTGTTTAAACCTAAGGAATTAGCAATGTATATTATCTGTATCTACTCGCTACCATAAATTATTTGTGAGTGTCAAAGAAAAATGTCTGGCTTAAAGGGCACGTTACCAGGCCATGAAATATTTAAAAAAAGGAAAAGTTAATAAAAAAATCAGTCCAAAAACTCTTTTGGCGGGAAAGTGAGGAGCGAATTTGTGTAAAATTTATTGTTAATAATATTAATTTAGATATCTTTATATTTTTCAGTTTTGATCAGGCCATAGCAATGGTTTATTAACTGCATAATCTGTCGTACCGCCCGCCACCGGAATAGAGTTCATCCATACTATCTGGAGCCACTGCAGTCATCCACAGTGCGTTTCCAGAGACCTTTTTTGCCACGTACCATCCGGCTTTGGAATGAGCTCCCCTCCACGATGTTTCCCGAGCGCTATGACATGTTCTTCTTCAAACGAGGCTTGTGGAGAGTACTTAACGGTAGGCAGCGGATTGGCTCTGCCCCTGGCATTGCTGAAGTCCATGGGCGACGGTAACCACTCACCATCATCAGGTGGGCTCTATGCTCGTCTGCCTACAAGGGCAATAAAAAAAAACGGTGAAAGTGCATGAATGAATGAAAATTGTTACGAACTCATCACCAAGATCTTACCAATTAATTATAGTCCAAAATACACTTCACCTCATATTTCGCTCCATATTATTATTATATCACAGAATAGAATAATTGGAACTTAGTCTATATAATGTAATACATTGCCTTATTTATTATTAGAAAAATGAAACTACTGCTGAAAAAGAAAGGTAATTATTGTCTCAAACAGAAGAAATAAATTAATAAAAAAGCGCAATATAGGTAGTTAAACTTATGTTGTTTCAAGCCAATCCCACATAATATATCTATATATTAATACGTGAAGCAAAAACTTTGTATCCCTTTTTACGAAAATTGCGCGGACGGAGGAGTATGAAATTTTCCACACTTATAGAGAATATATAGAAGAAGTGCACAATGCTAATATTTTTTTTAAATAATGCATAAAAGATACATTAAATCAATAAAGAAAACATTACACACCCTACATACCATGTATTTGACGCACACACGCATGCATACTATTTATTGTCAAACTTTTGTCCTTGACGTCTGTTGTCAAATTGAGAATAGATTAAATATTGTTTGTCTTTGTTAATATTTTTTATAGTGTAGTCTTAGTGAAATTTGTGATTGTAGAAGTATAAAATACAATCATAATAGTGTACAAACTTACAATTTCAATTGATTATAGTCGAATTTCGACTACTGCGGGACCTCTAGTATTCTTTAATATTACAAGAATCAAATTACTATATATTACAATGGCATCTGAGTGTAGTTTGTCTGTAGCTGCAGTGAAACAAAGCGGAAAGAGCATTGTGAATAATGTTCGATATAAAAATTTCTAAAACGAAAGTTGTTTATTGGAGTAATGAGGTCGTTTGCTACACTCCAATTGCAATGGATAACGGAACAAAAACTCAAAAGTTTATTCTAAAATATGTTTATTTTTTTCATTAATTTATGAGGAGTTAAATGATTCCGTATAATTTGAACTAGCCAACACTGTTGACATGTCGAATCTTTTTCGGCCTCTGTGGTAATTAAGTAAATCTAACTATTAAAGAACATCTGTGCAATAAAGCTTACTATAAAGTCAATGATTATCTAGAAGATTGCACAAAGTGGGAATGAGTTGCTCGCTCCAGGCATTTCAATATTGTAGTAATTGTTACGTTATAATACTCATTGTAAAAAAATCATATTTAAAAAAAATCTAATATTAAAAAATTTATAAATAATAATTTTATATGTAAAAAAAAAAAGACATGCCCGCTGAGTTTCTTGCCAATTCTTCTCAGGACGGAGGCTAGTTCTTGTGAATTGCCGGTAGTTCTTTTGACGTTCAACAAGTATGTACTTTCATTTATGTTGAATATTTTTTTTTTTATTTGATTTGATTTGAATGTTCTAAAGTACTTAACGAATGTAAATTTAAAGTTAAAAGCTTGCATGTCTTCCTTCGGTGACATTAAAAAGCACTGCAGCTAAAATATATTTTTACAATCTGAACGCACAATATTAGACTTTTTTTTTATTGCTTAGATGTGTTGACGATCTCACAGTCCACCTGGTGTTAAGTGGTTACCAGAGCCCATAGACATCTATAACGTAAATGCGCCACCCACCTCGAGATATAAGTTCTAAGGTCTCAGTATAGTTGCAACGGCTGCCCCACCCGTCAAATCGAAACGCATTACTACTTCACCGCAGAAATAGTCAGGGCGGTGGTACCTAACCTACCCGTGCGGACTCACAAGAGGTCCTACCACCAGTGAGAGTCCTACCACTACTAAACTCTTTTCATTTAAATTTAAAAAGGTTATTAAGATATTCCTTAACTTTTTTAGTCTACCGTTAATCTTTGGACATACGTACAGACTATGCAAATGGTAGTCGAATTACCCAAAACGAAATCTTCTCTTCGTGTTGTTGCATAAAGTAGAACTTTCTAATATTCAATGGTAATTTCAAATTTGTACAAATTACATCACGACTTACGTAGCCATATTTGAATTTGGCGAAATGAATTGGAACAAAAAAAAAAACAAAAACAAAAGAGTTCCGATACGTATTTTAAGAATATAAAATTTTCAGGGTCGTTTTTCGTTTATCTTATTCGTGGCTGTCTGATGACGGAGCTCTTCTCCAACGGAGACGGAGCAACTCTGGTGAATAAGGTAGGTACGTGTTAAGTGTGTAAGTTTTTTTGAAATGAAAGTTTGCGTCGGTATAACATATCCTAATCTAAACGGATGTGCCTTTACATTGTCTACGTTCATGGGCAATTTTGACCACTTACGAAGAGATGGGGCGAAACACTTCTCTCTATATGTGATTTTCCCCCTACCCATCCACTGGTAGCCTACGAGACTATTCTAGCTACACCTGGGGAAGAAGGTGAGCTCCCGGGCTCAATCCAAGAAAATTTGCTAGCCCTAGCAAGAGCAGTGATTGCTTCGTAGAATCTACCACCGGATCGGAATCGCGATCCACTGAGAAGATCTGGCGAGAAGCTCAGTGGGATGTGTCTATGAGTTAGTTCGCTCATTGAACTAATCGACGGGGATCGGTGCTTGAGGATCCTAAAAGCACCGAACGTGAATCCAGGGGATCCGACAAGACGTGCTTCGGGCGACGAAGGCTTTGCATTGCCCCGTCGCGATCGGATAAGTAAATGCAATGCAAATATTTGTTTATTAAAATTGCAGCTTCAATTGAGGCTTCAATTTTATGCCTCAATGTACGTTGTGACTATTCGTAATATTGATGATGTGTGAACATAACCACTCATGCAGCCGATAAAAAGCATTTTTTTTTTCTACCTAAGCTGATAGCCTTGAGTGGCTATATCAGCGTCGCCTTAACTAGTAGGTGAGCTCACGGGGCTCAAACCTGATGACGTTGCTAACACGAACCCTAGCAAGAGCCGTGCTTCGCAGAATCTACCACCGGATCGGAAACGCGACCCACTGAGAAGATCCGCCGGCGAGAAACTTAGCGGGCTGTGTCAGGGCTATAAAAAGCCAAAAGCGTTTTGTACTATGACTAAGTTTTTTCAGCATAAAGGTCGAGATCTATTCTATAATAATGAAACACTTAAATACAATTAATACATATGGAAAACACAATGTATGGTAGAAACTAAAACTCTACAATAAATAATATGAGATATTTGATTAAAATTGCAATCGATGTTTTAAAGAAGCTAACTTCAATAAATATTTACTTTAAATTAAAATGATCAAAATTTGTTTTAAAAAAACGAGACATACATATCCACTCGTTTGTTCTTCCGGTAATCGCCGCGTGCGCTTCACATTCTAGATGTAGTTAGTTGAGTTTGTTTATTTAAATATGCCTGAACCGCTCGTCAGAATTCCTTTGTCTCATTACCTCGTCTAATCAATAGTCGGTCTCTTTCTGGTCATATACTTACGTTTTAGTTTTGGCATAAATCATTTTTATAACTCCATACATTTGATTTTCGACAACAAACTATTTACGCAATGTGCTATCGACCTTTTCTTGCGTCACTAATTAGGGCGAATACTTATGTTAATCAAAGGCAAATATACCGATTTTTATACTATGGTATTCACGGAATTATCGTCGAATAAATGACAGAAACACGCAACTCTCACACGGCCGAATCGTAAAATACTTTGCATGCTCGAAATAAAATAAGACGCTGCCCAAAGGACCATGGTTATGAGCCGAAACAAATTAACAAACATAATATTGCGGTTCGGTCTTAATCACCGTTGCATGTTTATTTAGAATGTATAAAGGTCATATTCCTTTAAATATTCGCATAGTTGACTAAGGTCGGTACTTGAAATGCGCATCGTTAACTTTGTGATTTTGCGCTTTCTTACCGATATTCAAGTCGAAGACATGCCGTTAAAGTCTTTCCTCGGAAGCGTCGCGTAAATTAATGAATATTGAGCTTCGTGAATTGGTAAAATGATGTGATTGTTGTGGTCACCGCTGAAGTATGCTGTATGGTAATAAATCGAAACAAAGGTTGCTCATCGTAAAAATTATTGACTACGCATATTGACTCATCGAACTAAAAACTTATTTAGGTTGAACGTGTTAAATTGGTTCAAAGTTAATTTAATGTTTCAGGGATATTCTTGACTCCTACTTGAATGAACGAATGATGAATACATAACATTATTAAAGTAGTATAGACGAAGGGTATTCAATAAAAAGTGATAAGGAGTATGATGCAATTATCTTTTATGAAATGTTATTTTATTTTTCGACGTAGTAGTCACTTTTGAGCTTTATACACTTTGTATATCTTTTTTCTAAAGCCAAAATTCCCTTTTTTTTAAATCTTCTTCCTGGTCCCTTAAAAAATCGTGTACCGCGGTTACATCTGCGTCGTCTTCAAATTTATGGCTCCTGAGATGTACCTTTAACCGTGAACATAGGTAGGAATCACTATGATCTAGGTACGGTGAATATAGAGGATGTTCCATCAAGGCCAAGCTTGCTCCTTGAATGGCAGTCATCGCAACAATTTAACTCATCGCAACTCAAAATTTTTTGCGAGTTTGCCACACCGATGCTTGCGTATTTACTCACGCAACTTTGTTATTTGTCATGCGTACCGAGTCCACTTAACAGTGGCTCCATGATTAAGGCACTCGATCATTACCAACCCTTGGGTGACCCAGAAAAAATAGCCCATTATCTTACAGGCGAATAGAATTCACTCTCGGTGCTTTTAGGCTCTTCAAGCACCGGTCACCGTTCTCGTCGAACTCATCCATTATGACGTAAAATTTGACGAGACAACTAAGCCATAGATACAGCGTGGATACAGCCCACTGAGTTTCTCTCCGGATCTTACCGGTGGTTTAGCCCACTGAGTTTCTCGCCGGATCTTCTCAGTGGGTCGCGTTTCCGATCCGGTGGTAGATTCTGCGAAGCACGGCTCTTGCTAGGGTTCGTGTTCGCAACGTCGTCAGGTTTGAGCCCCGTGAGCTCACCTACAAACGTTAGGGTGAAGCTGAAATAGCCTCTCAAGACTATCGGCATAGGCAGGGAAAAAAAGTAAAACATCAGTGGTTCGCGATTCCGATCCGGTGGTAGATTCTACTAAGCAACTGCTCTTACTAGGGCTAGTGTTAGCCAATTGTCTCAAGTTGAGTTCATGAACTCACCTACACTCCAGGATAACGCTGATAAAGCCTCTCAAGGCTATCAGCATAGGTAGGGAAAAAACCAATATAGTAGGAATATATAACAGACATCACGGTGTGTATGTTTTAATTGATGTATTTTAATGTGTTGATCTGCTGAGTTTGATTTGCGGGTTCTTCAGAGGACTTTGGTTTTTTTGGGACCAGTATTAGAGATAGCATGTTTTCATATTGAACAGGTATGTTTTGATGACATACCGATCTAAAATTCTACGATTTGAATTGAAAAATTCGTAGTAAATTCTGACATGCAGGTCAAGACACACTTTAAGTTGTTGAGCCAGCGAAGTATCTCTGTTGTTGATAACTTTGATTTTAGTCGCATTCGATACTATAAACCAACACTACTTTACACGAACATCGCTTCAAATGTTTCCTTGGTAAATACTAAACTCTATTCCAATTACGAAGTCCCTTTTGACACTTCTTAGAACGTAACTCTTCACTCAAACTAATTCACTCAAAATAATAATAATTTCTTGTTCATAGTCGTAAACATCCTATAAAAAATACACAATCAATCTAAATTGATTTAAATGATACATACATACATTTCATTATACAATTAATTCACGCACACAATAACAATAATAATAACATCTGTATCGTGGCAATTCGTAATTGGAATAGAGTATAATACTTTAATATGGAACTTTTTCACACTTTTATGATTTTATTCAAGCGTTTAATACGTTTTTTCTTTTTTTTATTGTCTTTGTAGACAGACGAGCATACGACTCACCTGATGGTAAGTGGTCACTGTCGCTCATGGACGTCAGCAATGCCAGGGGTAGAGCCAAGCCGCTGCCTACCATAAAGTACTCTCCGCAAGCCTCGTTTGAAGAAGGACATGCATGTCATAGCGCTCGGGAAACACCGTGGAGGGGAGTTCATTCCAAAGCCACGTATTTATATTGCTCCTGAGAAACCGTATATTAACTGTACATCAAAGTATCAAATATATGTGATTGTAACGTGTACCTGATACGTCATCACCTCTGTAATTCGGTTATAGATAGGCACACGCTCGCTCTGTATACTCATCCATATTACCCGGATCGCAATGAACAAGCCGTGACAGCATTCCAGGGTTTCATTGCTTTGAAATATACGGCTAGTTGTCCCTCGTATCCACACCTATTCGTGTGGGTAAGAATAAACATAAAATTGACTACGATTATTACATCCAGGTAAATGTGTGGGTGAATATTATTGGCAAGCCTCCGACACGGCAAACAAATAGGCGAGCCATTCACTAGAAGATCGTTTCTCGTTCCGTATTTGGTTACACGGACTTGTATCTGGCAGGCAAATGGAAATTTCCGGGTCTGAGTCGTAGCGTCCGTGGGAAGCTTTATTCCCCTCTGGATGCAGGAAAGCTTCACAAATAAAATATGTGACTTGAAGGCGACGGCGAGGTGCCGAGGAGATGAGGCTGCGCAGGCTGGAAGAAAAGAGACAAAAATAGAAGAATGCTTAAGTGTGGGCAAGACGAAAATACATACTTGGCTATCTGGAGAAATGCGAGCACCTCATTTAATCGCTACACGCTTCGTTTTATAAGATGCACAATATTTTCAGATACTTTTATAATAATATGTTCACTTATTTTCATAAATTTATAAATGTAAATATTTAAATTTTGTTATGCATACGTCCTCGATGTAATTAATGGTTTTATTGTAATAATTGCAAGTTCGTTTAATAATAATTGCAACTATTTGTGTGTTGTGTTGAAGTGTTCAATTTTGCTTTTGAGGCTATAAGTAGAGTGTACTGTTGTTGATTTTTTGGACTCACTCAAATAAATACGAAAATCGCTTAATTACCTTTTTAATTGTAGTTTCAGATATAGTTTTAACTGTGTACTTTCTTTTTTATTGTATAGACTGGTGGACGAGCTCACGGCCCGTCCGGGGCTTAGTTGTTACGTAACATGAATGCTGCCACCCATCTTGAGATGTCTTCTGAGTATCGGTTTTTATATTGCAATGGTCCATGCTCCACTCTTCAAACCGAAACACCGAAATACCTAACATTGATATTTTCGTAAGCAATGTCGGTATTAAACATATTTATCACAAAGAGAATTAAACCCTTGACGTATTTTATATCAGCAAATCTGAAAATGTTCAATATTTTTTTATTGGATCGTTGTGAAGTTCGATATTGCTTACATATTGACATATGACAATGAAAGTCTTACTTACTACAAGCGACCCTCAAGCATTATTAAACGAATAAAAATTTTACTTAATCTTAGGACTTACATTTTTTTTCATATTTATTTACAGTGTTCATCGTAACTTATAAATAATATAATGAAAATTAGTCTAGAGCAACATTTATGGATTATCTTTAAACTTTGCGTATACTATAGTTTTAAGCGCTTACAAACAAAAATAACTTATTGCCAGATGCCGGCGGCTCAGCACAGGTTACATTATTGTCATAAACCCACACTAAGATGACCAACGGGTATTAGCCGACCAATATGAATTTTGAGGAAACAATACCAAACTAGTAGTATCATTGCGACCTCTTGCTTCAGCAAGATAACATCAAGTATGCCGCGACGATTGAACTCTGCAATTGAGTTACTAAAGAAATTATAGTGGAATATCTTTCATTGACCTATGCTTGTTTATCAATTAACTGGGTTTTTATTTTATGATCTAGCTTTTAGTTGTAATCGGGCTAAAGAGATAATGCAACAGTTAGCATGATTTTTTTTTGGGATGGTCACTATTAAATTCCCCTATACAAGGGACATTACTGCTTGCTATCTTTGGTATTCAAATTAGTGGAATAAAAATACATAGCAAAATTACTTATATTTGAATAAAGGATATTAAAAATCAATATTTATCATACGTTTTGACTGTACTATTTTTTATTATTTTTTATTTATTGCTTAGATTGGTGGACGAGCTCACAGCCCACCTGGTGTTAAGTGATTACTGGAGCCCATAGACATCTACAACGTAAATGCGCCACCCACCTTGAGATTCGCCGCAGAAATAGGCAGAGTGGTTGTACCTACCCATGCGGACTCACAAGAAGTCCTACCACCAGTAATTACGCAAATTAACTATTAACGTAAATGCGACTAAAATAATTATTGCTTCAGAATGAACCGCATCTTAACAGCCCTATACACGCCCGTGTCATTATAAACATAAAATGTTATTGAAGTAATCGTTTTTCGGTTATCCGACCAAATAAAGGGTTTGGTTAGCGAACAAAGAGGACGGATCAATGGTACGGATGCATGCTAATGTGGGATAAATACCGGCACATCGTTCGGTGGTCGTCCCACACACACGCGCGTGTCGCCGACATATTCTGCCAAGCGCGTACTTATTCGCACACCCACAGTTGCATCTTTCGATAGGGCTACTAAAGTATTGCCTAAAATATATATAAATAAATCGTGCTTTTTTTTATTGCTTGGATGGGAGGACGAGCTCACAGCCCACCTGGTGTTAAGTGGTTACTGGAACCCATATACATCGACAACGTAAATGCGCCACCCACCTTGCGATGTAAGTTCTAAGGTCTCAAGTATAGTTACAACGGCTGCCCCACCCTTCAAACCGAAACGCATTACTGCTTCACGGCAGAAATAGGCAGGGTGGTGGTACCTACCCGTGCGGGCTCAAAAGAGGTCCTACCACCAGTAATTGTAGTAATTGAATTGGGAGGTTGATCTGTGAAGCACCGCTCTTGCTAGGGCTAGTGTTAGAAACGTCCTCAGGCTAGAGCACAGTGAGCTCACCTACTCGCTTGATTAGGCTGACAAAACCTGCTAGGTTACCAGTTAAGGTAAGAAAGAAAGAAGTTTAATTGGAATATTTATCATACGTATTTAAAGATTTTATTTATTATTACTATGAACATGGTTGTAGCTGGTGAGCTGTGCATATCAATTCAGAATGTAGGAAAATAAAGCGTCTCAAATAAATGGCAGCTCACAAACAGCTATTACGAAATTTTTATCCTTTAACGTTTATCAGAGACATCAAAATTAACCTACAAAGGCATAATTGGATAAATGGTTTTTAATTATATATTACGGAAATTTATAAAAAAAAATTGTATTAATTACATCGGTTAATATTAAAACGAAACAATCAAATATTCTCCGCGCTTGAGCTCGCGGGAATACTCTTATGATAGACTAGCTTTTGCCCGCGACTTCGTCTGCGTGGAATAGTTCCCAAATAATGCTTTATTTTAGGAAAAATTTGGTTAGCATAAAAAACGTTATAGTGAGCCAACCTTAACATATACACATATGCTGTCGCGGACTTTTTTTTAGATCTTTTAAAGGGGAACAATTCTGTCATACCTTATTTTAGCGAAACTTTAATCGTTTCTGCAGCGCACGCAGCGGAAGCTCTCAAAAGGGAAAAAATCCCGATTTTGAAAAATTCTTTATTGGTGCTCCGCGTTTATTGCCGCTTTTATTTTATTTATTTATTTATGTTATAAAACCTATAGCCTTCCTCGATAAATGGGCTATCTAACACTGAAATAATTTTTCAAATCGGACCAGTAGTTCTTGAGATTTGCGCGTTCAAACAAACTCTTCAGCTTTATAATATTAGTATAGATAAATAATATCCCATTCTCCGCATTACATTTGTATGTATAAAATAGTTGTTCGTTAAAAAAATTTCGTTCCTAAAAAGTTAAAAGTTAAATCTAATTCCGGAACTGTAACAATTTGACATTGATTTAACACAATACACTTGTCAAAGGCCTTAGAACGTGTATTACAGTACTGTATGTTATTGTTTACTTCATCTGTTTACTTGATACTTACAATGCCCTTGTCTTATTAGAACGAGATTTTCCTTATACCTGAAGGTAATAAGCGTGTGGAGCAACGTTATTATTTTTTGTTTACCATGACTCAAAATAGCTACCCATGAAAATAGGAACTTGGAAATTATATTTCTCTAAGCTTTTCGGATTTTTTTAAAAAATTTTTATTGCTTAGATGGGTGGACGAGCTCACAGCCCATTTGATGTTATGTGGTTACTAGAGCTCATCTCTACAACGTAAATTCGCCACTCACCTTGAGATATAAGTTCTAAGGTCTCAAGTATAGTTACAACGGCTGCCCTACCCTTCAAACCGAAACGCATTACTGCTTCACGGCAGAAATAGGCAGGGTGGTGGGACCTACCCATGCGGACTCACAAGAGGTCCTACCAACAGTAAAAAATTGTAATTGTAACCTGTTCAGTTATTAATTAGAAAACTGATATATATGACTTCTTCCTTCATCCTATATCCTTCATTCATTCATTTATATAGCGGGCAAACGAGTCTTGTAAGCATAATATGGTAATTGGAGCCTATGGACATCACGATGTAAATGACCTTGAGACGTGAGGTCCAAGTGTCAATTGTTTTATTTAATACCTGTCACTACCATGAAATCGCTGAAAGCTTATTTCGTTCTAGAAATAGGTAGTAAGTAGCTTTTCGGAAGCATGCCTTTTTCCACTGTGTGTAGAACAGCATAACGAGAAAATAAACTTTTAAAGTTTTATCAAATCTTTTAACACCAATTCGACTCGTTCGAATCTTCAGTGCAATAAGAATAATTTATAGAGTTTGTTGGCAAGTGTTCGCAGTGCGAAATGCGTTTTTAGATAACTTTTTTTACGTAATATTCGCCTCCGGAATAAACTTCCTTCCGTGGTGTTTCCTAAGCGGTATAAAAACCCTTCTTTAAATTGTGGATAGTATTCAGAGGTCTTTGCTGACGTCCACATGTGACGATAACCATTCACCATATGGGCCGTATGCTCGTCCAGGGCCCTAAAACTGCGATACTATAAGACAAATATTTTTTTTAATGGAAACTAGCGACATCTTGTAGCGGCTGCCCCTAAACTTATATGTTGTTAAAGTTAACGCTTTTTATTATGGTATAACTAAACACAGAAAATAAAAAAATCATAAATCATACGAGTCTTTATTTGATAAAGACAAATTGATTAAATTTTATCATTTTGGGTAAAATATA
This sequence comes from Bombyx mori, assembly GCF_030269925.1. NCBI lineage: Eukaryota > Metazoa > Arthropoda > Insecta > Lepidoptera > Bombycidae > Bombyx > Bombyx mori. The sequence goes on along the minus strand of NC_085115.1, from coordinate 9,450,540 downwards.
GGTAATAGGTTACTTCCACCTACAGGAGCAATGAGAAACTATTGGAAACGAAGCCATCTAGTGGCCGACGCCCGTAAAAATTTTTGAGAGCTTGAGTTGATTATCTATAACTAATTTATGTGTATTATTTATGCGCTCGTCTGCCTACAAAGGTAAGAAAAAAATAACCCCATATTTTTTTCATCACATTCTCATTGTTAACAGTATCAACATCACGTACGTTAAAGGTAGCCCGTTTGGATGTCAAACCTAGTTCTGTGAATCTAGAGTATGACTCCTCGAGGTTACTGGAATAGGAATGAAAAAAGTCTATATACAACAGTAAACAAAATAGGAAGGAAAAAAGTCAATAAATTAAATACAGCAGCAAACCAAAAATTTTAAAAACATTAATGTTGACAGCCCTGATGCGCGACGCGCTATATTTTATTCGAATGCAACTGTTTCAAGCGAATGTAAACTGTACTGACAACATTATAAAACAATTTTACACAGCTCCTTTACGGTATACGGGCAATTTCACGATGTAAGTGTTTGATTTCATTTTTAATTTAATTCAATTACACGCTCCGAAGTATTTAATGAAAGCGTATGACACGTCTCAGTTTAAAATTTCGTGTGTGGCATATGGCAAACGCGTCGATGGAAGAGTTCAGGTGATAAATGTTTTGATCGCTTGACACTGTATACATTGACTCGTAATAAGGTAACTTCGTATAGTATCTCCATACTAAGCTTGCGACGTATTACCACATTGGAATAGTTACGACGACCAACGCAATAAATTGGTAGCACGCATCACGTCGCCAACCTTGCGACAGTCAGATTTTTTATCCGTTTTTGAGGACAGTGTCGTTTAGCGTCTAAAGTCTTTTTGCAATTTGTTTTTTTGTTTTATTTCAATACACTGATCTTTGTGGTCTGCATTGTTCGTTTGTGTAACCTTGAAGACATCCATGTATGTGACACATCACTGCGTAATCAGTTCATCGACCATGAATAAAACTTACGCATCACATGGTAAACAATTTTAAGTAATTGTAAATTATAAAAAGTAAACAAAAGAGTTTTGGAACGAAGTTCCTTATCGCGCGTTGTGAAAGGGAGCTAGACGGAAAAAAATCTTACGAAAAGTTGTCACGACACTTTTTGCTTTAAATTCTTACGAAAAGTTGTCACGACACTTTTGGAACGAAGTTCCTTATCGCGCGTTGTGAAAGGGGGCTAGACGGAAAAAATTCTTACGAAAAGTTGTCACGACACTTTTTGATATAAATTCTTACGAAAAGTTGTCACGACACTTTTTGCTATAGTAAGCTATTATAAGCTGTGCGGCGTCGCATGTTTCTCTGTCTGTCTGTCTCTCTCTCTCTCTTTCTTCATACCTCGAATAGAACTTTAAATTAATATTTTTATAATTGGGAACTTCGTTCCTATCTGGTGTCCCACGACACCACACATCTTTTTTATTTTTATTTTGTTAAGAATGTAAGAACTTAACTGAAGCTTTCATCAAAATATTCGTACTAGACAGTTCCCAGACAGACAATGCAAAGCACTAACTCATTCAAAGGTCATTAAACTTTAATTTAAAATAAATATTAACATTTTACTTATTACCAACATTCCGATACGAGACAGCTGCGATTTAATTATTAATGACGTTGCTGACCGAAGAAAACAATAAATACTTCCATTTGGCGCCAACTCTAATTCGTTATGCTCGGCAAGACGCATTCTGCAAATCGCGACCCCTACCATGGACAAATCTCACTGTCACACGTCCAAAGAGCGACTGGCAATGATTGCGTCAGCCTACTACCACAATATAGCTTCTTTGCGATATATACTAACTCACTAAAATGAAAATCATTATATTAATAAAAGAAAAACAATTTTTTTTACATAACTCATGGTTATGTCTTTATACAGGGTTACCTGAAATTCGGTACATTCCCTTGGAGGGGTAAAAGTAGAGCTTATTTGCAATAGATTTTGTCATTATGGACCCTAGCCGATAGTGATTACTTTTTGAGATATTCAAGTTTTTGTGCTTTTATTTTTAAATACCGATTTTAGGCAAAAAAAATATGATAGTATAATATATACTAATTGAGTGTTTATATACATTCCACGCAATGGAACACTGTAAAAATAAGTAAACGCGCTAGTTTCACGATGTCGAGCGACGAGGGCACAGCTTTTGCTTTACATTGCGGTATCAGGCGATGTACTTAGTGAGCTTTTTTTTTAAAGCTTAGTAAGTTAATAAAGTTTTTTCTTAACGTTAGGTTGAAATTTTATTCCTAATTCGGCTTCGAAAACACTGAGAGCGTGATTAGTACGTTCTAAATCAAGCCAGGTTTTGCATGTTTTATTTCAAATGAATGCGACGAAGAATTCGACTGTCAGATCTTCTCAGTAGGTCGCGAGTCCGATCCGCTGGTAGTTTCAGCGAAACTGCTCTTGCTAGGTCTAGTCTTAGCAAGTTCTCTCAGGCTTAGCCTTGTGAGCAAACATGTAGGCTAGAAACGATTGGGATAAGGTGGAGAAAAAGAAGAAGAAAACATTAAGTTTGTTTAATGATTTTATTATTGCTCATAAAGAAATTTTTACAAAGAAAACAGTTTTCTTCTGGATACACTCGACTACTTCTATTCTAGAAGATCTTCTTGTATAAATCTGTCATTAATATAAATAGGTCTAAAATAATAACAAGAAAATGTTATCACAACACGCGTAGGTATACAGCCACTAAATGTAGTAAGGCTTTTATTTTATTATTCATCGTAACTTATTCCCTTGGTAGAGCCGAAGATCCTAAGTCTCGATTCTGTATTCCCAGGGAGTCCGCAGGGTCACCGCGTTCCCTAAGCCGGGAGGCAAACCAGTTCCAACATTTCAATATAACACCGATACAGATATATTTGAGTTCTTGTTTGCACCGGTTTACCACGCTTCGGTGTAGGAAATCTGGAATTTTCATTTTATTAAAGTAAACAATTTTGTATTTAATTTTTTCATTGTTTTGTATTGATAATACTTTTATGCTTGATTTCAGTATCGTATTAACTGCATAGCTATCGATGAAGTCTGGTTTGAAGATAATTAGTGAAAACAGAAGATTGAACTATGGTTTTAACTTCTTGAAGAAAAAAGAGCTAATTTATAAAGTTTGTATGTCCTCACGGGTAGGTACCGTCTCGCCTATTTCTACCACGAAGCAATAATGGCTTGAAGAGTGTGAAAACTGTTTTATTGCTTGAGTAGACATCCGCCGAGCATACGGCCCACCTAACGATGAGTGGTCACTTAACGCCATATACGCCGTAAACGTATAACTTATAGCCAGTTACGCAATAAAGCATAGCAAATTTTAGTCTGGGCCAGTGCTCAAAAGCGCTCCTACTATTGTCATGAGCAGTGAAGATAATACTGATATAGCATGAAATGTGTTCACGAATACTCATGTTTGATAAGATTAAGGGCGAAGGTGATGAATGAGCGAAATAAGTTTAGTTATGTTTTTTTTTTTTTAAATCCAAGTTAAGTAAAACGTTAAAGAATCGCATTCAAATAACGTACGCGATTAAATAAGATATTTACCAATAGCGTCAGTTCTTTTTTGTTCAGTTTTAATGAAGCTATTCACGATTCGACTCTCATACAGTTATCTAAGCCTCGGTACGAGAGCTTTCGAATCAATCCGATAGCGACTAATTAACAGTACCAACAGTCGGCGATTAATATTGAATGTTTGTGGGTTATACTCGAGCTAGCTGTGTACACAGCATCAACTTTCTACAGAAGCGCAATAGGTACAAGTAACTTAATTTGTAAACGGTGTTATATTTAATCGAGAAGATGCAAGTTTAACAATATCGTTTATGAAAAATTATTATAATAATTCGTGGAAAGATTAAAATTACTTTTCGTGATTAATTTCGTATTATTTTAAAGTTACGACTTTCGATGCTTCGGATATTACAGTTTTCTTGGTGTTGGACGACTGAGGTGCTAGTAACATTTGTGTAGTGTACCAAATACTGTCTATATTTTTTATGAAATGGCATTACTATTATACTATAATATAAAACCGTAAAATTAGTTTTTATTACTAGACTTACGATAACCGCAGACAATTCTATAATGTGTGGAATCTTGAACTTGAACTTGAAAACGGGCCAGTTTTCGCAAATCGAGCCGCCTCTTCTGCTTCTCTGGATTTTTTTCTCCTGGCACTACCGTTCTATGTTTGTTGAGCTTTTTGATGGCTTCATCGACCTCGATGAGCGAGTTGAATGATAAGACGTTTCCTGATAGCAACTGCATCACAATCTGCTGGTAATCGGCTGAAAAATATTTGAAATGTCAGAGATTGTTTAAAGTAATGTATCCAAGCGTGTCAAAATATTTGTTTCAAATTGTTCAGAATGACGTGACCAACGTGAATTAAGGTATACAATATTTTTTATGATCTTTGCGACATACGAAAAACCATATATTATTTTTGGGAAATAGCACTGAGTTAAATTGAGTTAAGCTGAGTTAAAAATTCAATATTTTTGGATTATATTGAAGTCGAAACACCAAATCCATAAATTCACCCTGATTTGGTTAGTTACTGGTGGTAGGACCTCTTGTGAGTCCGCATGGGTAGGTACCACCGCCCTGCCTATTTCTGCCGTGAAGCAGTAATGCGTTTTGGTTTGAAGGGTGGGGCAGCCGTTGTAACTATACTTGAGACCTTAGAATTTATATCTCAAGGTGGGTGGCGCATTTACGTTGTAGATGTCTATGAACTCCAGTAAGTAGGTGGGCTGTGAGCTCGGCCACCCATCTAAGCAATAAATAAAAAACTCTAGTAGAAAGGGGGTTGCAATCTCATCTCCCGCCATGAAAACCCTGTCTGTCTGTGACAGCTGTAATAAACAGAGGCTTATTAAAATGTGTGACAAAAAAGAGTTATAAAACAATAAATGAACCTTCTGTCCGCGTTTTCTTTTACCTAAACTCTCTCTGAAACGAACGCAACAATGAACCGATATAAGGAATGTTGAAGTTATTAAGCATTTAATTCCATTTCGAAACCTGTTCACTTTTAAACGTTGCTTTATGTGTCGTCAATTGGAAGTATTTTAGATCAACCCACACAGCCGGGAAACGACTGCGCTCTGACCTTACAGCCTCTTTGACCATAACCTTGCCACGGGACCGTTATTCTATAGTTATTCTGAGTGCTCGACGACCCATTAAGTTTACGAGTTTTATTGTTAGTGAAATTGTTCGGATTCAATTTGACAGGTTAATTAAAATGCTCTTTAATTTTAAGAATACCATTAATCCAGAAACGTCTAAATAAATTTAGAAAAAGCTTATAAAGAAAAATATATTTTTGTTTGTGTAAAGTCTACTTAAAGTTTACGTAAAAAAATTCTTGACCTGATGCTGATTTGGGTGAAATTACAAAAAGAAGATCTTTTCTACTAAGCAGCAGAAATTCCTCGGTACATCCACGGTCCGTAGTTGTTGTTCGTAACTTGTATATCTGCACAGCTATCCTTAAATACATCGCTGACTCGATTCTGGCATTTGTTAAAAATCTTGTTCAATGCTAGCTACAGTTACACTGATATGTGTAAACACTTCATTTATTTATTTCAACGACGAATTCGAGATCCTGTTGCATCTAATAGTAAATAATCATAGCGGCCCGTAATCAACCGCAATGTTAGGTATTCAAAAATACTTCCCTTAAATATCCTTTGTAATGAATTATAAAATAATTTCTACACGTCATGAAAATATGCATAGCATGATATTTACTAATTCAAAATCAACTTCGTACAATTCGATAATAGTGAATAAACACAGCGATGAGTTATCGGCGTGATCTCGGGTCGTCGGCCGCTGTACCGTTCCACTTGCCCCTGGAAGCGACGAAACTAGTGCCATCGACGTTAGAAGACGCTTAGGCAACTGGATATGACTTACTGGATTTTTACGTAGATAGGTTTTTTTTTAGAGAAGCTGAAAACCGAAGCAAATGGAAGCTGATGGTACAAAGAGCCACGAAGGGATTTCAGGAACACGACCTTCAGCAATGAAGTATGCGACTAAGAAGAAGAAGAAGTATTTTTTTATTGCTTTGATGGGTGGACGAGCTCACAGCCCATCTGGTGTTAAGTGGTTACTGAAGCCCATAGACATGTACAACGTAAATTCACCACCCACCTTGAGATGTAAAGTTCTAAGGTCTCAAGTATAGTTACGACGGCTGTCCCACCCTTCAAACCGAAACGCATTACTGCTTCGCGGCAGAAATAGACAGGTAAATACCCGTGCGGACTCACAAGAGGTCCTACCACCAGTAAAAGTACCTACTACCAGTATCATGTCGAAGAACAATATTCTTTTCCTGTATATGTTATTTTAAGTTAGATTGCTTAATACTTACTTCGATAGAGAAATGCCAACATTAAAATGTTTTAGAGGTGGATACGCGGCTAATATGAAATGAGAAAGAGACAGAGTGCGGTGTCTGGTCAGGAAGGGAAACGGATGCGCCAAAGTCAAAAGATGGCCGCTTACTTATAAGTGATTAGGCGAGATACAGGCTTTTTTTTATTGCCCGAGCAGGCAGACGAGCATACGGCACACCTGATGGTAAGTGGTTACCGTCTCTCATGGACATCAGCAATGCCAGGGGCAGAGCCAAGCCGCTACCTACCGCTTAATACTCTCCACAAGCCTCGTTTGAAGAAGGGCATGTTATAGCGCTCGAAACACCGTGGAGGGGAGCTCATTCCAAAGCCGGATGGTACGTGGCAAGAGATGTGGTGAATCTGCTGCGGTTACTGATTAGATTAATCAGTGGGATGTTATCATATTTAGCTTTTGTATTCGTTTCCTTATCAATAAACAATAGGAATGACGGAATGCTTAATTGATAAACAATATCTTATGAATGCGTCATTCCCACGATGCTCCCACAAGATCTCTGATGAATATCGTACGTATGCCGAATATTCTTAGACACTGGCAGATCAACATACTGCCTATCTGATGGTGAATGGTTACCGTCATTCTTGTGTATTATCAATACCGGGAGTGATCTCTAGGAACGCACTGTGGATGAGCTCTGTGGTTCCAAAAAGTAGAAATTAATTACCGGTGTAGGACGTCTTGTGAGTCCACACGGGTAGGTACCACCGCCCTGCCGATTTCTGCCGTGAAGCAGTAATGCGTTTCGATTCGAAGGGTGGGGAGCCGCTGTAATGCAAAAACTAAGACCTTAAAATTCTCGTCTCAAGGTGGGTGGCGACATTTCCGTTGTATGGGCTCGGTAACCACTTAACACTACATGGGCCGTGAGGAGCTAATCCACCCATCCCCACCCAAATTTTTTTTTTCTCCGGTAGCGGGTGACAGCTGAATCTGCGCTTTGTAGAGTACATTTTATTTGTCAAGGCATGAAACGCCTTCGCTCTTTTGAGGAATCCCAAAAATTAAAACAGATTTGTTCATTAAATTATTTATGATGTACGAATAAATTCGAATCCGTGACAGTAACTTATAACATTTATTTATTCAGCCAAAAATAAAATCAAAAGAAACATATAGATTTATAAATTAGAAATTTTACAAACATAACATTATGTATGTCTTAGAACATAAATAATACAACAAAAGGTCGAAACGTATATAACGGAATCGCGAACCACAGAGCATGAACTACTAACGGATCTAAATAATGAAAGATAAACTTGATTTTATCTCGACTTTAAATTTCAACGTTAACGAAATAAGAATATCCGAAAGCGCATTGTCGTTTACCACATCCATTTTGTACACGAGAAGTAAATCATCGACGATCATAGTCGAATTCCGCTAATCAAATTTTGTAACTGCGGTATTGTAACTATTACATTTTTTTTTCTTTCAGTTGTTCGCCATCAATTATTCGTTACCGTTAAGTAGATATCGATGCTCCGTGAGATTATTTGTACGTTCTCTTTAATGTAACTAACCGGATCGGAACAGAATGTGCCAATCACTTCTACCAAATACATTATCCTTATGCACATTGTTTCATACTGTTTGTTTTGTCAGAGATTTAGTTAGTGATATTCAGATATTTGACTTAGAAATTTTATTACCTATTTTAATTAAAATTACTGTTACGATTTAATCTCGTACTTTTTTTTCCATTATATTATTTCTCAAATTTCGATTATTTTACTCCAATCGTACAAGTAGCTTTAATTATTTCTACGACTCGTGAAAATCGAAGAGAATACTATAATTTTTCTCATTGATTTCAGGACAGTATTGAAGTAGATAATTTTTAGATCATTTTATAAGCACGATCAAAATTCAGTTCAACAGCGCAAAAGCTACTCACGGAAACTCCGAAATCAGATTTAAAACTACATAGGTGATGGTATTAAATTTTTTTTAAACGATTGCGGTAATTATTTACCTATGATATTTTCATCATTTCTCTGATTAACATGGTCATATCATGTCTATCTTCAAGAGTTCAACGCTTGGCTTAATATTGAGTCAATTCTATTAGGTATGTCCTTAGGTGAATGAGTTCTTGATTTCGCTTCGGATATACTTGTTTTTCTGCTCACACACCAATGTTGTATAAATCATCATCATTTTCATGCCTTTCTCCCAGTGACCTGGGGTCGGCGCAACATGTTTTCTGCTTCCATAGTCTTCTATCATATACAATTTCTTCGCCCACTCCCTTCTTACCCATATCGTCTTTCACGCAATACATCCATTTCTTGTTAGGTCTACCTCTTCCTCTATATCCTTCCACATTCACAGTTAACTCTCTTACCAACCTCATTTTCATTTCGTCTCATCACATGTCCATACCATCCCAAACGCGCACTTCTCAGCTTCTCTGTCACAGGTGCCACTTTCAGACTTCCTCTAACATATACTGTATATAATGTTGTATTAAATTATATACTTTAAAATAGGAAGTTTATGTTTCGGTTTTATGATACAGTTCTGACAATTTTTGGATTCCGATAATAAGCGCGCCAGCCAGCGATGACCGGCATTAACGTTTCACGCATATACCATTTGTAAGCGATTGGATAATCACTGAATCACCTTAGAGTGGGAATAAAAAACTGCACTTTGATAGTTTTATTGTTAAATCTACGTAGTTATGGAAACATGCGTTGGTATTAACCAATCGCCGGTGGTAAGCATGTACCCATTCGAAACAAGACAGGAACGTCAAATTATTTTTAATTATTCACAGATAGAGAGATTCTCCTAAATAAATGTTTCGGCAGAAAAGTTGATATTTTTCATATGCTTCGAGCTCATTTTCTATTTAAAAAGAATAACAACTGACTTACGGAACATAACAATATCTAAATTAAATCTAAAATGACGTCACTTCGAGTAAAAATAGGGAATACGATGTATTAGATGTTTAAGAAAAAATGCTCATTATTTACTTTAATAATTTAAACCTGTATAAACTGTATTGAAACCGGGTTTGACGTATGTAGTAAACAGATTACATTAATAAGAGTACTATTAACGACGTCATGTCACATAGTCTGTAATATGTAGTTGTTACATATTAGATTATTACATATTAGTACGTAGTTTTGAGTATGGGGGGTTTTATAACCGTACGATATTCACTATAAATCTATGAAGTACTTAATAGGTAAATGACAAGAGTATTGTGAATTTTAACCAATATCTCACTTCTCATTTCACAAATCTCAAAAACTCACACGACTACAATCTAAAAAACCTAGGAGCGAAAAATTAAAAAAAAAGAAAAAAAATCTAAAAATCTAATTTTCTCGGATTAATTTCGTTGATACTGTATATAACTGTATCGTTATTTAAATATTTTTTTACTTTTTAAATATTTTTAAAAATATTTTTTTTTATTATTAAAGCAAGAGCTTGCATCTAAAAGATACCTTTTAAATCAATACAGAAATATAAGGTGAAATACAAGTCAGAAAAACAAAACTGGTAGACATTTGATTATCATCTGATTTGATACTGAAAATATTTTTCCAAGCTTCAATCAAAATATCGAAAATAATACGTACAAAGTCATGGATGGCGTTTAAAAATATAAGATACCGCTTTTAGTATATGAGCGTGTTTTCAAATATTTAGATAGGTTACGTATACATTTATTTACAATAAAAAAATCTATATTAAAGCGTTATCGTCTTGGCGCGGTTTTACCTCAAATAAATTAACGGCCAATTAAGTGTAAGGCACCGGTGTGTCCCAACAATGGCCATAATAAAAGCCATAAACGTCACGTTGTTTGGCGTCCCATGGAGCATGGGGCAGATCTGTTAACGAGAACACGTCCTAGTGATACCACCATAGAGTAAGCTTACTGTAGATTGGTAATATTCAAAATTATTACACTCACGTACAAATTTCTTTCAAAACTTTTGCGATATTAGAGACCGTTTTTTCACTATGATCGATATAGTTAGAAAGGTAGCCAATATATCACAAGATCAGTGTGATCAGATCAGCGTTTAGGCTATCGAGAACTCAAACTCGTACCAAGCACACAGGAGGGTGTTAAATTGTGTCCCAGAACACTCACGGTGAGAAGCCGTGAGTACCGATTAGTAATAAAAGTATTCAGATCGTTGGCGACGGTTTTGTATGACAAAGTTGATTAAGAAAAAATGTGCCAATTGGAATCTTCCTTAATAACTTCTCTACAAAATTTCAAGCTTGAGCCCGCCATTTGCTATGTACAGATGGAATTTCGCTTCTCTTAGCTGCATATTAGCTGCATAGCTGCCTATTTGTATAAATAATGTGATTTTAATTATTGCTGTGCTTTTCGTTGAGTGAATTGCAAGGCAAATACAGTAATATTTTGTCGATCAAGACATCACTTTATACATATATGTGAAATATTTCCATTTTGTTCAATCAAATACTTCATAACAATAATAATCTAACACTTTTACACTTTTAATGTAAAAAGATATAAGCTATTAAATAGTAAAGATTGTTAGGAGATTTATCTATACTAATATATTAATCTACAGTGGTTTTTACGGATGTTCCGTTATAACTACTGAACCATGCATCCGATTGACTTGAAACTTGGTATCCATGTAGACAATACATGTACTTAATGGATAGGCTAATATTTATATGAGTGTTGGACTCTCTACACCAGTTGCGGGGGCGTTAATGATGAGAATCTTTGTGGGTGTGAGAAATAATAATGTTCATTTTAAATGCCCAGCGAAGCGGTCGGGTACAGCTAGTTTTTTTTATACCTATAGTGACTGTCAAAAATATTCAAAGGAAATTTTCTAAATTTATGTAGTAAGCAATCTAAAAGTTATACATTCTATGGTCGATCTAGTAGGGCGACGACAGGCGCGCGCGCAGGTCGCGGGTCATCGACCGGCCCGTTACGCGGTTACGTAACAACGTAGCTTACGGAACGTAGTAAAGCCCCGGAGGAGCGTAGCCTCCGCGGCTTTACTACGATGCGGACGTTCGGTATAACGCGATAAGTTCGACTCGCGAATAACAAATTAAATAATCTTATCTAAAATTTATTAATGCTCATATTATATTATTTTAATATCATGATTATTTAATTTATTTATTGGTATAGTATATTTTTTTGTATTGAACTGGAAGAGCAGACGCCGCACCTGATGTTAAATTGTTACCACTAGGGACTTTATCTAGATGTCACATAACGAATGCTTTTACTTAACTTAAGACTCGTGGTCGAAATATGAAGTGCTTTTTTTTCCTACCTATGCTGATAGCCTTGAGAAGCTATATCAGCGTAACCTTAACCAGTAGGTGAGCTCACGGGGCTCAAATCTGACGACGTTGCTAACACGAACCCTAGCAAGAGCCGTGCTTTGCAGAATCTACCACCGGATCGGAAACGCGACCCACTGAGAAGATCCAGCGAGAAACTCAGTGGGCTGTGTCTGATAGTTAATTTACTCGTCGAGCTCTTCGTCGCAAGCGACGGGTTCGACGAGAACGGTGACCAGGATCAATTGGATTGTATGACAAAAAAATCTCTACTAAAATATAAAGTGCAATAATTGCATTAATTGCAGGATTGCGATGGTGGATCCTAACCGCGTGAGCTTCCCTATCACCAGTAATCCTGAAACTGAAATCCGCTGTCCTCATTTGATTTATTTGACATTAATCTTATGCTAAATAGTGTTTCACTTTATAACACTGAAGCTAGTACAGCTTCAGAGTTTTAAGATTTTGCTGCGAGTGTAACTAATAGTGAAGATGGGTGGTTTCCGGTCGTAGCTGAAATACATAAATTTTTTTATTGCTTAGAGGGATGGACGAGCTCACAGACCACCTGGTGTTAAGTGGTTACTGGAGCCCATCTGCAGACGTCTACAACGTAAATGCCGCCACCCATCTTGAGATGTGTTCTAAGGTCTCAGTATAGTTACAACGACTGCCCCACCCTTCAAACCGAAACGAGTTACTGCTTCACGGCAGGAATAAGCGGGGTAGGGGTACCTACCCGTGCGGACTCACTCGAGTGAGTACCCACCACCAGTAATTACGCAAATTATAATTTTTGTGGGTTTGATTTTTTATTACACGATGTTATTCCTTCACCGTGGAAGGAAGAGAAAAATTAGCTGTTCCGACCCCACCTAGTGGGATAAGGTGGAGAAAAAGGAGAGGAGAAATACACCGACACAATGTAGTCAAATAAGTTGTATATGATTATAATAACTAAATAATACACAGTACTAAGCACTATAAAATCTGCGATTTGTTAAGCACGCAAAACTCTTTACATCGATGTTCCCCGTTTTGTTATATATACATTTTACAGAATGAATCAGTATAAAAATTAAGAGTAATTCATCAATGTTTAACATTTAATATTTTCGTTTTTCACACAACGTTTAGGCACAAGAGATCGTTCGGTGTGATTATATGAGTTATTACAGCCACTCTTTGTTCTTAAGTCGTTGACTTAATTAGCCTAACAATTAATTTGGACGTGATACGGATCTAATTTGCTCGTGTAAGTGTTGAATGTGCTAAACAAAACGTTACAACAAGTGTTGATTTATTAATTTTTTTTTAATTAATTAATTTGTTTAATTTCATGAATTGAGATTTTCGTTTGTTCTTTTTTCATTTTAAACATTAGTTTTCTATAGTCATAGTGATGTGAAATCGAACTGTCGTGAAGTCATTTAGAGTAATTATTACTTCACTTGTTGATTTTTTTTTTTTTTTTCGTTAATTAATTTGTTTAATTTCATGAATTGAGATTTTCGTTTGTTCTTTTTTCGTTTTAAACATTATCTATGGTCATAGTGACGTGAAATCTAACTGTCATGAAGTCATTTAGTGTAATTATTACTTCATACATTTCAGAAATATTGTCGTCAAAAACAATCGTTTTACTAAAATAGGGAAGAATTTTCGTCACAAAGAATGCTACGAAGCGAACATTCATCATGTTCCCTTTTATTAAGACAGTGCAGACCAGTCGACTCAAACTATTATGAGGATCAATATCGGATACAATGGGATTGTAAAGGGGGCTCATATTTTTGATATTCAAAAAAAAAAAACTAACTCTTCCACGTCCCTCCGGACCCTCACACGCCTATTGTATATTGTCTCACTTGGATTTAAGAGCGAATATTGTTTGACAGGATACGTGTTATTCAAAACATGAAGAGAAAAAAATCATACGTCTGTCGCTTAAAAAATGGTGCTTAATTGGTCAGAATAAGGTTTACTTTTGCTTATGAAAACGTGAAAGCTTTTATATTATCTAGTAACGCGTATTGATTGAAGAGACTACCGTTAGGTTTTTACATAATATCTGTCTTCTGTCGAGGGTGGTTTCACATGGCAGCTTAGGTACAATTTATATTTGCAGAGCGGTGACTTTTTGTGAATACTTAGCACTTTTTGATACACTTCAATTTGCACATGAAAATACCTTGATTCTTTCGTTCGTGATTTTCGTGTCTACGCGAATTATCTTTTTAGGCAGTTTTGTAATCTTTTGTATTACGTTATTAAATATTCACCATCAACTACTATGAGTACTATCGCAGTAGCTCTATGGTATTAACGATTATCGTTATGAGAATAAGATAAAGGAACAGTTGTGATACAAATGCGATAATTTGAATTTTTTCGAAACAAGACAAAAAAAAAATAGGCAACGAAAATAAAGCGTATTCCACAATGACGTTGATTATAGGTTAGAATTGGGAGGGCGCCACCGTCGGCTCTTCGCATTTTTATTGCCCCTTTTATTTATTACCCCGAAGATTGAAAGGGGTCGTTGTTATGGACGAGAGAAGATTCTGACGACCCTACACAACAGTGCGTGCAGAATGGCTTGCGAAATATACCAGTTACATAACTATGCGAATATTACTGTTTTGACGAGTTCAAAATAAAAGCGCAGTATATTAGACTTTCGTTTTATTAGTAATATCGTTGTGAATTAAACGTAATTTTCAGTGTTCCGCGACTAATATAGACACCAATTTCATGTTTTACGTTAGAAATAATTTGTTCATACGAGTGACTGTCCGTCTCGAGTAGACGGCGTTTCCTCATGATCCATCAAAATTAGCGTTCCCATTAATTCCCATTTGGTTTTGTCATGATTGGTACTGTCGTTTCTAAGGTTTCGTGATTGATAGAGCTGCAGGCCAACGTTGATACGTGCTGGGCGGATATTTTGTGAGATGAGGAGAAGAACATACTCAAATAAGAAGCGATATGTAAAGAGGAAATTGCGGTGCTGCTGCTTCATTTCAAGGGCATGAGGAATTGTTTGGTAACACCCACATACTCTAGACAGAAATTCCTATCGGAGAGTTATCGCAGTGCCAAGACATGATGTTTTTCAAATCTTCCTTGAAGCTTTAAAAAGCAGTCAATAGCAGCTTGGGTATAGCGTTCGCATTGCTTGGGTAATTAATTACCCCTAACCTGAGCTTTAGAGACAAAAAAGGGCACAAAAATGTCAGTATTAATATATTTTAATTTTTATAATTTTCAAAATAGGTAAATGAATACCAAAAACCAAATGTTCCCTTGATTATAACTAGACAAATGTTAGCAGTGTTAAATCACGGCTATATCGGATCTATAAAATCAATACGTTGTATCGAAACACATTTTACCTATCCATAAACCGGTGCACTACGCGGAATTTATGTAACGGGGGTGAATCTCCATAACGCTCACATGTGCAATACACTCGGCCGGTTTAAACCGCCAACATAAGCGCCCCTATGAAATATTGAGTAGTTTTATACCGATCAATGTTTCCTGTGTTTATTCATTTCGATATTGGATTCAGAGATTCATGGAAATACCTTTATAGAAACAAGTTGATGGTCAGGAATTTGGTAAGTATTTTAAAATAAATGAGTTATGAAAATACTATAATAGTTGAATCTAATGAATAATGTTCCTTGTTGAGCCACTACATCGAATCAGTAGCGCCATCTAGGAGAAAATTTCAGAAACAAATTTGGCGCGAACTTGCTTCATATATTTTTACTGGTGGTAGGACCTCTTGTGACTCTGCACGGCTAGGTACCACCGCCCCGCCTATTTCTACCGTAAAGCAGAAATGCGTTTTGGTTTGAAGGATGGGGCAGCCGTTGTAACTATACTGAGACCTTCGAACTTATATCTCAAGGTGGGTTGTATATTTACGTTATAGATGTTCATGGGCGCTAGTAACCACTTAACACCAGGTGAGCTGTGAGCTCGTCCACCCATCTAAGCCTTAAAAAAGGAAAACTAAGAGAAAAGAAACTAAAACTCCTTAAAGAAAATTGAATAGTGCCTTCCATTATTTTTGAAGAACGTTTTGGATCATTGAAGTGAAAATATTTTCCTTAGTTTTTAGCTTTGACATTTTTAAATCGACGCCATCCTCACGGCATTGTAATGGTGATTCGTATAAAAATATTTGTAAAACCAAAATTAATCCTACAATATTTATGTAAATTGTTGTGATTATGTGTAAATGTCACGTGTGTAAATTGCATAATTTATGGAAATATCGAATTTTAAATTAATTAAAACGAACGGTATCATCTATTCGGTGTGTGGATACATATTTCATTCGGATGTCGGTGCAGCTCCGAAACGCCAATACTGCTCTCGGGAATGAAATATAGAAACGATGCATGCAAAGATTTTATTATTGCAGAAGGGACAAAAATATATTTATATGTTTTTGTTTACACGTAAAGGAGTTAAAAAAAAAATTTTGATAGTTTTCAAATGTTTTTACAAAAGAAGACAAATGATTATTCGGTTTTCTGAAGTTAATATTTTTAAATACAAAAAATTTCGAACTATGTAATCTAAACAAGAATGGACAAGAAAGTTTGAAAATATAGAAAAAAAAGTTTGTAATCACATGAAGTCCTTTTTACTACATGCATATGAATATATATACGGTATCTCTGGAACGGCTGGACCAATTTTGATGAGACTTTCACTAATAGGTAGCTGATGATATAAGGAGTAACTTAGGCTACTTTTTTTAGACTAGCTTCGCCCCGCGGCGTCACCCGCAGTTAATGTCGTACCGCGCGCAACATGGCGGGCTTCGCCTATCAATAAGAAAATTTAAGAAGCGAGGGCGGGTCGCTAGTTAATCCTAAGAACACATTAAACGATACAAAAAAGAAGTTTGTGTAGACGTCAAAATAAATCTTTTAATCTATGTCTTCGGTAACTAGATTAGCGACCGCTATTGCGCGTACCGTTGTAATATATCGTTTCGATTGAGCTTTTGGCGTATCATTCGCGGAATGATTCTCTTGTACGTCCCTCCGCCGTCGGGCTCTAACCGTGGGGAGACAACTGTAGTCTTTACACGTATGTTTACGGCTCTCCAGTTGCGTTGCCTTGGAGATGCTTTGAAATTATATGCCAACAACGAAACGCACTTTGTTTTGTTCGGTCGATACTATAATTTTGGAGTGAGATGTTTTTTTTTTTATTGCTTAGATGGATGGACGAGCTCACAGCCCACCTGGTGTAAAGTGGTTACTGGAGTCCATGGACATCTACAACGTAAATGCGCCACCCACCTTGAGATATATGTTCTAAGATCTCAGTATAGTTACAACGGCTGCCCCACCCTTCAAACCGAAACGCATTACTGCTTCACGGCAGAAATAGGCAGGGTGGTGGTGGTACCTACCCGCGCGGACTCACAAGAGGTCCTACCACCAGTAAAATGTAAAATGATTGTGCTTTTTTGTTACGTCACGTTGACGGTTCATTATAGCATTGGAGTGCGTAATTGAAATTTAAGTTTCCTATTTAGACCCTGTATGTTTTTTTTATTGCATAGATAGATGGACGAGATCACAGCTCATCTGGTGTTAAATTGTTGCTGATGTGCATAGACATATAAAACGTAAATGCGCCACCCACCTTGAGATATAAGTTCTAAAGTATCAGTTTAGTTACAACGGCTGCCCCGCCCTTCAAACCGAAACGCATTACTGCTTCACGGCAGAAATAGGCAGGGTGTTGGTACCTACCCGTGCGGACTCACAAGAGGTCATACCACCAGTACAATGTTTTGTTATGGTTGTTAGAAAATTAGATTGATAACTTCGTTTGGATAAGAAAATAATTATTAACGTTACAGCTTGAATTCCATTCGCAAACCTTCAGAAATAAGACCGTAGATAGGCAAAGTCAAGATTTTGAAGTCATCGTAGCTTAAAGATTAAAGTCCCAGTGTATAAAGCAACGCCGCTAAATCAGAGTCTAAATTTCGTAGGCAGCTACCAATTTTTCTTAGTAAATACATACTTAAAGATGTTCACTTATTTTATTACTAGCTTTTGCCTGCCACTTCGTCCGCGTGGAATAGTTACTTTGGCATAACGCTAAATTTTACCCCCCACTTCATTTATGTAGAAAGTGAAAGTATTTTGAAACACTCTTTATTGGTGCTCCACTTATATGGGTTGCATAATGTTATATAGCCTATAGCCTTCCTCAATAAATGGGATATCCAACACTGAAAGAATTTTCAAAATCGGACCAGTAGTTCCTGAGATTAGCGCGTTTAAACAAACAAACTCTTCAGCTTTATAATATTATTAGTATAGATAGAAAGTCATATTTTCGGATTAGTTATTAAGCGGCTATTCTTGTTAAGTTTCTGTATCCATAATAAGAATTTGGATGATATTATTTTATACAGACTCTCAAAACAACTAAAGTATCACCGCTTGGTTAGCAACGTAGTCGAGATACAAAAGGACAACGATTTAAAACGAACAGTCCGTCAATAAGTCTCGCCTCGGATCGGTCAGGGACCGTAATTGAGGGTGGCAGAGTACTCGCGTCCTTAGGGCTACCACGCGAAGAAAACCCTTCATTTTAAAAGAAAATACAAAGTTGTTTTGACTGGATTTAAAATCGGTAAATCAATGTATTTTTAAAATAAGAATGCTAGCGTTTATTTAAAAGTGTGTTTCTGAATAATCGTCCTATCTTTTTCAAACAGAATATACTGGGTGGAAAGTAGCATTCAAGACGCATATGAAATCGATGTCCGAAGCATTTAACTCTAAAACATGCATATTTTGATTTAGCTAATTAAAAGGCATTCTTGTTATTTAATTCAAATCATCAAAATTTCGACCAAATTATTTTCACTAAATTCATTGCAGAGTTATGATAACTGTTTAATAATTCTATTTAGCTAATCAAACGAAAATGATTCAAATATGGTATGATAAAGTCAGAAATGTATTATAATTTACAAGACAACCCGTTCTATACTCATATATTCGTTTATTAACTATTTCAAAGCGAAGTAGCAATAAATGTAATTTACCGTCCTCGGGATATGATTTAGATAGGTATGTCTGGCAACCCTACGACACTACGCAGGGAAGTTACACAGCGCCTTCCCCTAAAACATTGTCATCTGAATTTGTGCCCGAAGTAAATAAGAGTCCCGGGGAGTCGTCGGCTCTAATGGCGGCAGATTTATAGATTTTCCCTGGATGCCCCGCCGCGCCGGGATTAAATTACGCCTGCCGTATTGGCCGGGAGGAATATTAGCACTTCCATTTGTTTCCGCGCTTCAGTTTCAAACTGATTTGGATGGTCACTTCGCCGTCAAGATTTTAGTCTAAGATTTGGTTTCAATCAACTATCTGAAGTTAGAAGGTGGAAAATATGTTGGTGAAACTTCCTTGTTTTTATTTGGTATAATTTCATATTAAAACACCAAATTAATTTGATAAAGCACCAAAGTTATCAGATCACGATTTTTTTTAAATCTCCCTTTGATTGTATATTGGTATTTAAAGAAAAAAGCATAGAATTAAAAGCTTCAAAACATTTAGTTCCATATAGAAACACGAAAGCTTGTGGAAGCCAGATAATTTGTTAAACAGAAACCTCGTAACTAATCTCTTGTGTTTTAATAACAGTTTTCTTCAGATTTGTCCCCTCGACAGCCAACCCTCAGGCGGGCACAGGTCACCCCTGTCCGCCCCCTCCTTCTGATTTTAAAAATCGCAGACGGGTTAAGTCGCGGGAGCAGCGCGGAAAGCTTTCCCCCGCTTCTTCATTACTTTTTCCTTATTCATTGATGAGTAAAATTATTCGATTTAAAAACGTATATTTTAATGAAAGGGTTTTTATTTTGTAATACGCTTTTATTAGCTTCAGATGTATGTTTTTTTTTTATGATTGAAGGATTACTGGTCCAGTTTCACCAGGACAGGTGGGCGAGCAAAGGCTCAGCCAGGAGGGGTGGGATTTGCTAACAGGTACCCGAGCGCCTCCGAAGGAGACCTAACAGCTCAAGAGTAGCTGCTTCGCGAATGAATCTACTACCGTATCGGAATCGCGTCAGATGTATGTATGTTAGTATGTAACGGAATCTATGAACATGATTTTGACCCCCACCAAGACGTCGGATTAACTCGAAATTTGGTATACTTATTAAGGACCGATGACAAATAAATATAAAAAAAAAATTTTTTTTTTTTGTAAAATTGAAAATTCAACTAACAAATTAAAAATAAATAATAGTTTAAAAAACTAACAAATTACGCTTTTATAGAAAATCCAATTAAAAAATAGAAAATAAATTTGAATTTAAAAAAAAGTGTAAGAAAAAATGATTTTATTATAAAACAGCTTGGGGTGCTTTTCAGGATATTATCAAAATAACCCTTCTACTCATATCTGTTCATAAAATATTTATAACTACTGATACCATGCACCCCACGCTTTTTTTACAATAAAATCATTTTTTCTTATACTATTTTTAATTCAAATTTGTTTTATATTAATGACATTATGTTCCACACAGTCATATACTTTTAAATATTATAAGACAAGAGACGCAGTTGATTTAAAATGAAAGCTAATCACAAGATTTTATAGGCTTAACATTTTCCTGTTCATTATTGTGATTGACTGAAACTAATTTATATGAACAGTATTAATCATACAAATATTATTTTCAGGGCTTCTTAATAAACTCTAGCTAGTTTTAGGATTCCGTTTGGGCTTAGTCTATTGGTCTTGACGATTTTAATGTTTATCTTAAAGAAAATCGTGTTCAAAGTTAAAGGGTTACTCCAATAATAAACAGTTTTGTGATCCAATATTAAAAAAAAAAGTTTTGTGTGCAGTTCACACACAGAACCTAGAAGTAGAAGGGCTTTAAACCTTCAGAAATATTTTTTCTTATTTTTTAGTTTTTCTCATTCTCCAGTACAAAAACTTACTAAAGCCATACTCACCTATAAAGGCCATACTCACCTACTATCCTGACGACAGTGCTGAGTATAAATTCCTTGCTTGGTTTTGAATGTAAAATACTTAAGCGTCGTATCTTCGGAGCTGTAATGGGAGAAGAGACGTGGCGAACGCTTTATAAACATGAGCTGTA
Source organism: Bombyx mori (assembly GCF_030269925.1). NCBI lineage: Eukaryota > Metazoa > Arthropoda > Insecta > Lepidoptera > Bombycidae > Bombyx > Bombyx mori. The sequence goes on along the minus strand of NC_085115.1, from coordinate 9,429,527 downwards.
CATACCAGATGTACGATGAGCCACACGTCATTAAGACCATAAAGATTGGATGCCTTCGATCGGCAGGGTACGGGGAGCCAATGGTACCCAAATGTCTGGAAGGCCGGCTGGAGGAACGTAGAAGTAAAAGGAGATCCCAGCTCAGATGATTGGACGGCATCAAACAGAACAGCAAGAACTTGGAAGTGATAAATTGAAGAACGAAAGTAACAAAAAAATCAGACTGAAAATTTTTATGGAACCAGAATAAGGCACACCCGTGGTCGTAATGCCTGATAATGATTCTCGAGGAGGCTAAATTTTAGAGATCTAATTTATAATGTCGTTTATCGAGTATCGTTTCCTTTTCATTGAGTTGAATATTTTAGATCAAATCACACACTGCATACAAGCAATATTTCTGAAATTTTCTAATTTCTAGGTTCACCGTCTTAAGCTGTGAATATATCCGTCACTTAGTCCCAATTCTTATTTGCAAGTATGTATCCAAGTCTCATTGCCCATCTGGAGTAATAAAAAAGTCTCCCCCCTTAAATAACAAAAACTGATCATAAAATTATACTTCAAAGTACAATGACGGACTTCCCCATTCGTTTATAATTTCGCAGCTACAAAATCACTAAAATGTTTAAATGGTCATATAATTATGTTTACGAGTTTCTTTTCGTGTTATATCCATTAAACTTCTTTGAGGCGTGAAGAGGTTCGTCAAACTTGTTCATTTCTTTGCTCATTTTTACGAATTCGTTAATGAAGTGGCCGGGATTGACCAGTACGAGAATAAGTAGTGAATCCTACCAATACAATAAATGTGAAAGATTGTGAGGGCCTACGATTGACAAACGTCTTTTCCTTATAATATTTTTGTAGTCTTCCTTTATATAAAGTAGGTATATTATTGTTATTATTATTAAAGCAAATGGCATAAGTCCGGGTTAAATCATAACTATTAATTATAACCTGGCTTATGGGCGCTATTTTAGAGCTCTCCCTGACCTTTCCAGGATACTTCTTAAAAGGGATTTATCTTTGGGAAACATAACTTTGTGTGATTTTGTTAATTACAACGCTGACTTCTGGTATCGTAAGACATTATAGTTGATTCTTGCTAAAGTATTTTAGACAGAACTCAACACGGTCCGCCTATTTTTAGCATTTAGCATTAATTTTAGTTTCAGGTATTGATATCTACAATTATAAATAGTTGATTGTTTAAAAAAAAGCCAAGAAATCTTTCTTTATTAAATTTCCATGGTAGCTATGTTAAATTTCAAGTGTATGGTAACGGATTTTTTTTGTAATCAGTGCAGTGCGGTGTAAGCTCTTTCTAATACAATACACAATCCTATATCGATGTTCAAACCGACCTTGGTAATTTCCATTGAGACCCAAGTAATGGCTAGTTATCTTCATGAATTTATTATCATTACCGTCCTACACGTTTTACTATTGATTTTCGGTATGATTCACCGATAACGGAGTGTATACCGTATTAAATATTTACCAGAATGTGCGATGCAGTGTGGTAATTATTGTCAGTGCATGTCCTTCGTGTAGTACCAATTGATACGTTTAAAAATATTGGTAACTCTGAACCTATTTATTAATTAATGTGATTCCACATGTCATGAAATTTATTTTCACATTTTTTTTATTTTTATTGCTTAGATGGGTGGACGTGCTCACAGCGCACCTGGTGTTAAGTGGTTACTGGAGCCCATAGACATCTACAACGTAAATGCGCCACCCACCTTGAGATATAAGTTCTAAGGTCTCAAGTATAGTTACAGCGGCTGCCTCGCCTTACAAACCGAAACGTATTACTGCTTCACGGCAGAAATAGGCAGGGCGGTGGTACCTGCCCGCGCGGACTCACAAGAGGTTCTACCACCAGTAAAAAAATTACTGGTGGTGGGGGTCCTTATGAGCTATCATAAGTAGCCACGAAGCAGTTATGCGTTCTGGTTTGAAGGAAGGGGCGGTGGTTATCCCATGCAGTTGAAACTCCCACTTCATGTCGCAAGGTGAGTGGCGGAATTGACTTAGTAAAGTCTATGGGCTCCGGTAACCAATTAACACCAGGTCTGCTGTGAGCTCGTGCACCCGTCTAAGCAATAAACAAATGTTATTGCAGCTGTAATCCACTTGCATGAATTTCACCACGTTCCATAAAAATGGTAAGTCTAACGAGGTCGAAGTGTCTATAGAATGCAAAATGTTATAAGAGTTCTTTATATTATTATAACGAACAAATAATCGATATAATCGATATCGAATAAGTTGGATGGACAAGCTCACAGCTCACTTGGTGTTAAGTGATTGCTGGAGCCCACAAGACATCTACAACGTAAATGCGCAACCCATCTTGAGATATACGTTCTAAGGTCTCAGTATGGTTACAAAGGCTGCTCCATCCTTTAAACCGAAACGCATTCCTGCTTCACGGCACAACTAGGCAGGGTGGTGATACCTACCCGTGGGGACTCACAAGAGGTCCTACCACCAGTAATTACGCAAAATAATTTTGCAGGTTTGATTTTTATTACACGATGTTATTCCTTTACCGTGGAAGTCAATCTTAAGCATTTGTTAAGTACGTATTTCATTAGAAAAATTTGTACTCGCCTGCGGGATTCGAACACCGTTGCATCGCTAGTAGATACGAGTGCACCGGACGTCTTATCCTTTAGGCTACGACGACTTCAACGATCAACGAATATGAGGATATGAAACGTATGGGTGCTTAGTTACGAAACAGAAGGTCATAAATCAAAGCAACATAATCGTTTCCAATCTCTTGTTGCTATTACATTGAGGTACAGACACATTAATCATTTACAATTACGATAAACGGCCCAAGGATCCAGTAGAGCAGACTCCCGCCGCATTGTGAATAGGTACTCAACTGACAGTGGACAAATAACAAAACTGGGTTAATCTTTTACCTCCCGCATCGGCCGGAGGTGGAGGATCACCCCTCGCCTCTCTCGCTCTACTCTAACGCAAGCGAAGAGGACACATAGTCTTTATTCACTTCCAAAAGGCTTTACGGCAACCACCTCCTCGACACTAGTGGCTTTTACTTACAAATAAATTAGGTCTCAATTGGATTGCACACTGAATTTTTTACCTTTGGAATTCAAAAAAGAATTACACTTCCAACATACTTTGCACTCTATTCTAGAAACGTTTAAGTCGTTTTTACTGACGAGATACAATAATGTATTCTAGATTTTTAGTACTATATTCATGTGTTTGTTCCATCACGTCTATACTGGGAGATGAAAATGCCATGAAAATCTGTCCTGTTTTCTCGTTTGAGATTAAATAGAGAGAGCGTTGTATACATTACATAAAGTCATTGTGAAGTGTTCGTATCGCGATACTTTGCTTTGTTTGGTACAGAAACTCTTGGCACATGATCTTTCGTACGAACCCAAAAAGATTTTTTCTTCACCTTCAAAAGTCCAGACGATTCCATTAGTTACTGTAACGACTTTCAAATTTATTAAGATCATAGTATCGTGAACCGTGGCTGCTTATTTGAAAAGTGAATTATTTATTTGTAAGTAATTTTGTAATTGTAGCTTCGTTTACTGACTTAAGCTTCAGCTAAGTAATTCTCAGGACTGCGAGGAGAAACAAATTATTTGAATATGTATAATAACTAACTTGAATTCAAAGAAATCAAATTAAATGCATAAATAGCGTAATTAAATTGTTTAAGTACATAAAAATATTTAGGAAAATAAGTTCATTTAAAGTTATGCTCAGCATAAACCAGTAAATAAATATCTTTAAGCTTTAAGAATCTATGTAAGTAAGAATCTATGCTTATTACTTACTATTCAAAACTGAATTTTCAAATTGTAACAATTATTAGCTTAAAACATTTTAGCAAATGGAAATAATTATTTTGTCATCGTTTCTAGAATATATTTTTTTCCTACCTATGCTGATAGCCTTAAGAGGTTATTTCAGCTTCGCCCTAACGTTTGTAGGTGAGCTCACGGGGCTCAAACCGGAGTGTTGCTAACACTGGCCCTAGTAAGAGCAGTGCTTCTCAGAATCTTCCACCGGATCGGAAACGCGACCCACTGAGAAGATCCGGCGAGAAACTCAGTGGGCTGTGTCTGTGGAGGATTAAACTCACAGTTACCTTAGATTATATAGTAGCTGGCACGCGGCGTCAGAAGTTACTTGACTTCGAATAAAAATGTGTTTTCTTTAATCCACAGTAGGTATATTATTGAGGTTTAAATGTAGAAGGAATCTACTGAGTATATGATGTCGTCATGAATTTAAACATATCACTAAAACGTGGCGGAGGAGGAACTTCTTTTTTTGTTTAATAAAAAAAAAAGCGATTCAGCATCCGTCTAGACAAATTACATCAACACCAAAAACGAAAGAATCAATAAAACACGAAATTCCACAAACGGCTGATGCATTGAAATATTATAAAGCGTTTCAACCTATAATTTGATTAAATTCGAAGCAAAAAACAACTCGAATCAAATGGATCATTAGAATTCGAGTCGGTAATGATCGGACGCCGTTCTCAACTTTTGTTTGTTATGTTTAGTGGCTTAAAAATGTTCAGGTATATTAAACGATCCCAGGCAGTCATCATCAACGTATTCGTTCGATATCCTTGAAGTTTTGATCTTATTGGAAAGTTTTCTCGGCGCTTAACATTTTGACGGTTGAATTTAAGGAATGATTTAAAATTTATCAGACTTCGTTTCGGGCACATCCCACTCAATAAATTTGCTCATTTAATGGGGAAGGCTCCTGATCCCAAGTGTTCAGTTTGTGATGTAGTGGAAGATGCTTTTCACATTATGATGGAGTGTGCGCGGAATGATGATTTGAGACAACAATTCTTTACAAAATATACAGATTTTCGACAATTTGGAGGTGTAAATTACGTATTAGCCTTTCCGGAATCCGAAATGGCTAAGTCACTTTATAAAATATTGTTGGTGGGCCTTCAGAGACGATAACAGTTTCCTTTATTTTTTTATATAATTATTTTGTTACTCTCTTTTGTTGCACAATGGAGTGACATATTCACTATGTGAATAATCACCTTATATAAAGATATAAAAAAAAATAAAAAAAAATTAGTTTTCATTTAACTTCATATTCATATACTTGGCAGTCGTATACTTCTGTTATTTGGACAAACAAATCAATGTTTCGGTAAGGAGGCACCGGTTTATTCGTTATTCTGGTGCTGGATGGTTTTGTAACAATGTTTCCAGAATAAAACAATGCTTACTAATGCGAAACTTAAATATTAATCGATCCTTAATGACATCCATTGTAACTAATAATAATTGGGTAGGCAGCGGCTTGGCTCTGCCCCTGGCATTGCTGACATCCATGAGCAACGGTGACCACTTACCATCAGGTGGGCCGTATGCTCGTCTGCCTACAAAGGCAATAAAAAGAAAAATTAGTATATAATCTGTGGTTTTCTGGTTAATTTGACCTCAAATGACGTTACACGCAAAGAAGTCGTATTCAGTAGAGTTTTATAAAGTATTCACTTAGTCCACACACAAAAGGTGTCGTACCAACCAGCATTAATCACACATTATAATAAGAAAAATGTCAGAATGATCTTATCTGACACTTTGGGCGAAAAAGTGAAAAATATCAGATTTTTGTCGATGCAATCTCCATAGCAGAAAGTATTTGTATTTCTAAACTAAATATTAACCAGTTATTTATCGCGAAAGATATTTACTATTTCCTTTAAAAATATTTCGTGGATCTTTGTATAGGTATATATGTATCAAAGTTAACAAATACATATATCGCTACGATATCATTACTTTACGGTTAAAGCAATTTTATGCGGGGTGTTGGCAAGTGGCCAGTAGAAATAAGCTTGCTACGACACTCCAGGACCAATAGATACATACCATATATTGTATCTCCCACTAAGTTATTCAAATTTCAATAATCAAATTCTGAAATTCGTTGGATTCGAAAAAACCTTCTGATCTATTTGTATTTCTTTATAATCGTTTAAGTTCTAAATAGTCTTTAGTGGGAACTGATGGATGATACTGCCATCTTACTTATTGCTGCTACGTAGAATAAGAAATGGGACGCCATATTTTGAGTGCGTCTGCTCAATTATGGCAACAAAAATTTAAGTTATTTTTAAACTATTTGATTGAGCAACATTGGTGAAGGAATCATGCGGTCTGTCTCATGTTGTATTTTTCTTCTTCTTCTGAGACGGCCTCTTCATTTTCTGAAGTCTAGTTTGAAGACTGTTCTCTCATCACCCGCTGCACATTTTCTCTCCACGTTTCTCTATCTTCGACAATTCGAAATGCCTCGGCCATAGACATGTCAGTAAGTGATGCTATTAATTACTTTCAGTGTCAGTAGTTGTTATGTGGAGCTCTTCGAAAATGGATGAGTTGGTTCGGCGAGCAGTCTGGGCCCATGGAGATCAAAGCGTGAATGCCACCACCAACCTTGAGAAATGTGGTAGATGTTTCAATTATATGGTAACGGTAGTCCATCCATCCCACCTATCAAACATAAACGCATGATGATTTTGCGACGTAACACAATTTTCCCATACGTAGTTCCTTAGAGAAATTATTACCTGTCTGTGGGATTTGAGTCTCAGTATATATATTTTTATTTCCCTTGTAGACAGATGAGCATAAGGCCCAACTGTCACGCGTATGCCATTTTAATAAAGATTGACGTAAACGTAAATCAAATCAGTGTATGACTTCTCTGTATTTTCAAAGTCCCTTACAGAGCGCGTGTGTCGGTAGGGGATGGAAGCAATTTAAACCAAAGTGAGTTGGCGACAAGCCAGACGTCCAACGGGTCTTGGTTGCGACAACGCTAGGCATCGTAGATAAGAGTCCGACTATATGATCTCGTAAGTCTGAACATTCTCTTCCGTTCAATCTTAGATCAATTTATTAGTTCCGAACCAACTGTTTATTGCAGATTTATCTATAAGAGTGGGCTTATTATTAAAGTACCTGTATAAAAAATGTTCTTTCGGATCAATCTGATCCACTATTAGTTTTTTAAGGCATTATAGAGAACCGTCAACCGCTGAGTTTCTCGCCGGATCTTCTCAGCGGGTCGCGATTCCGATGCGGTAGTTGATTCATTCGCGAAGCAGTTGCTCTTGAGTTGTTAGGTCTCCTTTGGAGGCGCTCGGGCACCCCTCCTAGCTGAGCCTTTGCTCGCCCATCGGTCCTGGTGAAACTGGAAAGGCCTACGGCCCACCAGTAATGCTTCAATCATAAAAAAAGAACCGTCATCTTTCTCCTCGAATTCGTCGAGCGCGAAGAGTTCGACGAATTAGTTCAGATACTTTCGGAGGGTCGGTGGTAAATTTAACGAAATGCTGCTCTTGCTTGGTTGACCCCGTGGGCTTGTTCACCATCCAATGCAAAGCCAGGATAACTCCCCGAGGCTACTGGTCGATAGATATGCATTAAACAGTCTTTTCGTCGTTGCATTACAAAGGCAAAATAGTTTTTTGATAAATGTAAAATTTACGTCCCGACATGAAATAAACATTTCCGAGTCGCGACCGAAAATTAATTAACACAGCTAATACATGCAAGGAGAGCAAAGAGTTTTAGTACAGCAGTGGCAAAATCAATTTGAGGCCAGAATATTGGCGGGCGGCCAGCGGCATCCGTTGTCCAGCTACCACAAACCTGCATAATATACTTTTTATGATATACGTACGTACGTGCATCAATCATATGCATTCAAATCTACTAATAGCCAAACTACATGAACTGTTTAACAGTTATAGCAACTGGCAACCCTCATCGTATTATGCATAATGCAAGCTATTTTTACGAACAGATTTTAAAACATTTTTATTTGGTTTTAATTAATAGTTCTAAATTTTCACACACATTAAATCACGAATTTCCATCTGCTTTTGGGGTTCCGTATAACATATAACCGTGTAACGTTTGGGTCCATATAAAATGTAATAAGAGTAGGTGCTTGTTGAAAGAACAGCACTAAAAATCACATTTTAAAATTTGCATTCGTAATGTTGTTAGAGTACGCAGTGTACTACAATTTAAAATAAGCTGACGCGCGGTGTCAATGGTTAAAACTAGAATTGGATATGCCTAACTTACTAATTAAATCCTATTTCCCATATACTTTAAGCCGCTTTTTTACCACTGTGCATATATCAAATGGATTATATTTTCATTTGTACGACGTTTTTAAGCTATTGCATAGCTTTTATCGCGGGCTTTGAGCGCGGCGACCGAATCAAGAAATTCCGTAACGAAAATAAAAGCTAACACCCCCCACTCTGCCTACCATGTGGCTCGCGTTCGACACATTCGCACGTTGCGCTTGTGAAGTGTTTGTGAATAAACGCGCGGCGTGACTTCGCATTGTATGCGCATCATGAAAAGTCTGCCCATCTCTCTCTTGCGCGGTCTAGCTTATGGGTGTGAAGGGGACAGTTAATGTTTTGCTTTTGTTAATATTTATAAATATAGCGTGGTCTTATTTTATTATTGTTTTAATATTAAATTATTATTGTCTAATTACAATTGCATAAGTTGATAAAAAATGGTATGCAATAGCTTTACCGCGGCAGTCCCCGAGTGCCACACGTGTTCTTATTTTTTTTTGGTTGAACATTCCAACCACGGAACTCATCTTGTATGAAAGTTTGAAGCTGAAAACTTCCACTTGTATGTTTAATTTGTCTATGGTAGCTACGTTCTTTTCAAGTCGTCTCACTAGCAATGTCACCACCGGTTTCTAATATCAATTCATTTTAATCAAATTAACATATTACACGATACGGTATCATCAGTGATACACATGTATAATTTATTATCAAACACGATCTTGACATATTTGTCGTCGACTGCATACAACAATAAAATTTATTGCACGTGATTAGGTATGTTAGATGATACAAAAAAATATATTTTGAATATGCATGTTTTATTGAATTTAATATTTTTTATTAAAAGCTAATTAAATTCGATGACGCTCTTTTGTGATCCTCTTTCGTACTATAATATGTTTAAAAATGCAAAAAAAAAATTCATTTTATACCCATCACCACAACACACCTTGACGATAATATGAAAAATCCGAATAGAAACTGTACAGGGTATCGGAAAATGGACGCGCAAGCGCATATATGGCACACAAATAATAACTCAAACATTCATTTTTACATGTCGGAAGATGAGAATTGTGCGTTCCAGATTCAAATTAATTTAGTTAAAATAGCTAATTAATTTTAGTTAATTAGCTATTTTATTTAATTTTAGCTATTCAAAGGGGGAACGCTGCCAGTATCTTCGGAACCTTGCCTAAAGGGACTCCTTTTAATAATATATTTTAGTTATTAAATTATTATTCTTATTATTTATTAATATTAATATTATTAATTTAGTATTTAATTAATTTATTTAGTTAAACATTATTTGTAATTTAGAAAATAACGCAATGTATCTTTTACAAAAATGAGTTGACGTTCTTTCAGTATCTCGAGATACGTCTGTTGTTATATTGCGACTTAGATTTTAAGGGCGATTGTAATTCCTAAATATTCGTGTAGTAATAAATACACTGCGGTTTCACGAAACATGACTTTACTAAAAGACTACAATACGGAGCTCTGCTTGGTTAATTGATTGTAATTTATTATTTACTGCATCGAAAACGATTTTGAAAAAAAAAAAAAAGTGTGTGTGTCCGCTCCGACGCACGACTGGAGTTTACTGGATATAAAAAATTAAACGAAACAATACGAGAAATAGTTCTATATTACGACAACACGATACACTACAGATTATTAACAAATTAACGAGACACAAAACAAACGACTAACAAATATATGAAAATACAAAAATACAATAATGAGAGAAACGCGCGATCAGTACGAGGCTTTGTGGCGGACTGCCGGCGCAGCAGCCCGGCGTCACCTGCAATAACGCGGCCGCGCGTTGGCTCCTGATTGGCGCGCGCACGCATCACGCAATCAGGAGCCAATCAGGCGCATAACGCATTTCGTGTGACATGCTAGTACGATTTTGATTGGCGCGCGCACGCATCACGCAATCAGGAGCCAATCAGGCGCATAACGCATTTCGTGTGACATGCTAGTACGATTTTGATTGGCGCGCGCACGCATCACGCAATCAGGAGCCAATCAGGCGCATAACGCATTTCGTGTGACATGCTAGTACGATTTTGGTCCCCATAATTTTCATACCCCGGGCCTATATATGTAAATCGATTCTAAAGGAGTAAACTCCAAAAAGTGTGTGTGTCCGCTCCGACGCACGACTGGAGTTTACTGGATATAAAAAATTAAACGAAACAATACGAGAAATAGTTCTATATTACGACAACACGATACACTACAGATTATTAACAAATTAACGAGACACAAAACAAACGACTAACAAATATATGAAAATACAATAATGAGAGAAACGCGCGATCAGTACGAGGCTTTGTGGCGGACTGCCGGCGCAGCAGCCCGGCGTCACCTGCAATAACGCGGCCGCGCGTTGGCTCCTGATTGGCGCGCGCACGCATCACGCAATCAGGAGCCAATCAGGCGCATAACGCATTTCGTGTGACATGCTAGTACGATTTTGATTGGCGCGCGCACGCATCACGCAATCAGGAGCCAATCAGGCGCATAACGCATTTCGTGTGACATGCTAGTACGATTTTGGTCCCCATAATTTTCATACCCCGGGCCTATATATGTAAATCGATTCTAAAGGAGTAAACTCCAAAAAAGTGTGTGTGTCCGCTCCGACGCACGACTGGAGTTTACTGGATATAAAAAATTAAACGAAACAATACGAGAAATAGTTCTATATTACGACAACACGATACACTACAGATTATTAACAAATTAACGAGACACAAAACAAACGACTAACAAATATATGAAAATACAATAATGAGAGAAACGCGCGATCAGTACGAGGCTTTGTGGCGGACTGCCGGCGCAGCAGCCCGGCGTCACCTGCAATAACGCGGCCGCGCGTTGGCTCCTGATTGGCGCGCGCACGCATCACGCAATCAGGAGCCAATCAGGCGCATAACGCATTTCGTGTGACATGCTAGTACGATTTTGATTGGCGCGCGCACGCATCACGCAATCAGGAGCCAATCAGGCGCATAACGCATTTCGTGTGACATGCTAGTACGATTTTGGTCCCCATAATTTTCATACCCCGGGCCTATATATGTAAATCGATTCTAAAGGAGTAAACTCCAAAAAAAAAAGTGTGTGTGTCCGCTCCGACGCACGACTGGAGTTTACTGGATATAAATATAAATTTGTGTCAGTTGAATACAGTAAAATATGGAAGTTACGTATTCTAGTGAGAATGATCCGGGAGTTGCGGAACACGTGGATGCGGTAATTAAGTAAGTCTATATAATTCACTTTTACAATTAATATATAAGTTGTCCATTCACTGATAGAAGGAATTGTTTATATTTAATAAGCTTTATTAATAAATGATTTGTAGCGGGTTATATTCGGGTATCAACCCACTAACAGTTGATACGTTCAGGAATCGAACCCGAACGGCGTCCGGCCACAAGCAAAACGATGTCGGTAAATTAAACGAAACAATACGAGAAATAGTTCTATATTACGACAACACGATACACTACAGATTATTAACAAATTAACGAGACACAAAACAAACGACTAACAAATATATGAAAATACAATAATGAGAGAAACGCGCGATCAGTACGAGGCTTTGTGGCGGACTGCCGGCGCAGCAGCCCGGCGTCACCTGCGATAACGCGGCCGCGCGTTGGCTCCTGATTGGCCAATCAGGAGCCAATCAGGCGCATAACGCATTTCGTGTGACATGCTATACTCTCTAGTACGATTTTGGTCCCCATAATTTTCATACCCCGGGCCTATATATGTAAATCGATTCTTAAGGAGTAAACTCCAAAAAAAAAAAGTGTGTGTGTCCGCTCCGACGCACGACTGGAGTTTACTGGATATAAAAAAAGTGTGTGTGTCCGCTCCGACGCACGACTGGAGTTTACTGGATATAAAAAATTAAACGAAACAATACGAGAAATAGTTCTATATTACGACAACACGATACACTACAGATTATTAACAAATTAACGAGACACAAAACAAACGACTAACAAATATATGAAAATACAATAATGAGAGAAACGCGCGATCAGTACGAGGCTTTGTGGCGGACTGCCGGCGCAGCAGCCCGGCGTCACCTGCAATAACGCGGCCGCGCGTTGGCTCCTGATTGGCGCGCGCACGCATCACGCAATCAGGAGCCAATCAGGCGCATAACGCATTTCGTGTGACATGCTAGTACGATTTTGATTGGCGCGCGCACGCATCACGCAATCAGGAGCCAATCAGGCGCATAACGCATTTCGTGTGACATGCTAGTACGATTTTGGTCCCCATAATTTTCATACCCCGGGCCTATATATGTAAATCGATTCTAAAGGAGTAAACTCCAAAAAATCTATTATTATTAACGCTTTTTTTTATTGCCTAGATGGGTGGACGAGCTCACAGCCCACCTGGTTTTAAGTGGTTACTAGAGACCATAGACATCTATGACGTAAATGCACCACCCACCTTGAGATATAAGGTTTGTTATTATTGTATATAAGGTTTCTGTTGGGCCGCAAGGCGTATCACTATACTATCCTTTGAAATTGATGTTCTGAACGCATGCAACGGTGATGTATGCGTGTCAGCATTCGACTACTTCGGAAGCCGACGGCGTCGAATTAGTTCGTTTTAATCAGAACAAAATCAAAATTCTGAATTCAAAGTTGTAAATTTTACCTTGTGATTTTGAAATGTGGGAAAAAATGCTACCTACCTATTCTATAAATGTTTCTGAGCTTCTTAAAGTGGTTGATTTTTTTCTTTGTGTGAACAAATTTTCCAACGGATTCTCAATTTTAAATCTTAGTGAGAGATACATTTTGTGAGTTGTAGCGTAAATTTAATATAATACCACCAGAACTCGTTTTTGTTTTCATGTAGTTCACGATTAGGTGAACCCCTATTGCCTTTATAGGCATTATTTTGAAGACCTGCAAGGCATATAGACTCAAAGTCAGCAGTCAAAACTCTAATTTCTATCATTTTCAAAACGAAAGATTTTTTTATTTTTTTTTATTGCTTAGATGAGTGGACGAGCTCACAGCCCACCTGGTGTTAAGTGGTTACTGGAGCCCATAGACATCTACAACGTAAATGCGCCACCCACCTTGAGATATAAGTTCTAAGGTCTCAGTATAGTTACAACGGCTGCCCCACCCTTCAAACCGAAATGCATTACTGCTTCACCCGTGCGGACTCCAGAGGTCCTACCGCCAGTAAATTTTTAATGCAGAATTACATTCTCCATGCTAGCCGTCGCCAGTAAGCTATAACTAGGAGGTCAAACAAAAAAATCGGTCAAGTCTCATAAAAACCACTCTTTGTATAATTTTCGTTTCGTCTGTTGTTGAAATAAATTAACAGCGTTAATAAAGCTGAAATCTCGAAATTCCCAACGCAGACAGGCAATGTTCTATAAATACCACTTCAATGAAAATACGTGCCCTATCGACTGATTGGTTTGTATGTTACTCCCAAGAATGGAATTAGCCCAGTCGTCTAGGTAAATAATTCCTCAGGCTATTTATTAAGTCTGAGCATCGAGTTGTTTTTCCCTATATGTATCCTGTCACTGATCTATATTTCATTGGTCGGTTTCACAGGGTCCCTCAACTACGATCACTAGATGTTAAAATTCAACAGCAATTATTAATAACTGAGGTTTAATTGTGTATTTGTTATGATGTCATGTACCACGCGCGCAGCCATAAAAATTCGCCGCGGCCACTATCGGTACGGACCGATAAACGGCTAACGTTTTCCTCAATCGGTGGTACTTCATGGGTACTTTCTGCGCATTTATAACCGATATATACGCTGAGAACATCGATTGAAATCGTTTCGGTACTTTACGACTTTATTTCGGGCCGGCGTGTTTTCTTTGACCGCGTCAGTTAGCTCCGGAGTTGCGACCGAAGTATTTGGCGTGTATCGGATAAATATTAATAAAGCGGAGCCGGCCTCGTTTCTGGGAAGTTGGGAGGATCTTATTATAACCGCAATAGCACCTATAATTAGCAACAACCAAATTACTCGTGGCGTGTACGTGTTGCGGCAGATCGATGTTACGTGCTACTCGATTCGGAATTGCGTTTTCGATCGAAAATCGATTTCCCCTAAGCGATCCTCTTTTGATTATTGAAATTCGTAAATCGCTATTCTAAAATTAAATCGTTTTTTGTTTGTTTTTCTGATCTTTCTGTATTAATGCAATATGAACTAAAGCACTTTATATATGAATAGCTAATTCATTATGAAATTTTATATTAATTAAATTAATCGATTAAAATCTTAAGAGTCGCATTTAAGCTACCAGGAAAACAAACGTATTTAGTTTTAAATAACATTAATCTGCGCAAATAAGTAAAAACAAAAGAATGAATCAGAGACGGCAACGACCGCTGTTCCAGGGTGATCTTTCGAAATTCCCGAATAATTGTTGACTGGTAAGGTGGAGACAGAAATAACGGGAGAGACGCACAGTCTTCCCCCACTCACGGCTACAAATTAATTTTATTTATATATTGATGGATTGGCCCGCGCGCTCCTGTGTCACCTCGGTTGATCTCTTTATTTAACGAACTCACTGAATGGGTACAATAAACGATTGTACTTGTACGTGAATGTACTTATGATTGTGTATTGAATTTTAAATGCTTCAAGTAAATCGTCGAAGCAATGCACCTTTGATGACATTGAACTTATCCTACCTATTTTTTACCTGATTTTATTAATATTGTGATGTCGCTGAATATGTCAGGTATAGGCTGAATATGTAAGCTATTTCTTTTTGTTTGTGATATCGACCGATGGGTTTACTACATTTTGGTGGGAAATAGTGTGGTTAGTGCGAGTTTTTCAACGTTCTCGATTGCGTAAAAGTTAACTCAAATTTGTATGGAACGTTTACCTACGTTTGCCGCTAGGGGCGCTGTTCTAACTCCATAGTAATTTGAGTTCACTTTTACGCTATCGAAAACGTTAAAAAACTCGCACTAAGCACACTGATGATGATAGCCGCCTCCAAGCCGAACAACTTTAACCTTATGAAGTTCTAATCCAACTGTAATAGCTAATGTCTTACGTTTAACATTCATCTACCCACAGATTTTAAAAATCGAAAACTTTTATAAACTAATTCTCAAATTTTATTGAATAAGTGTTCTTCCTTCTTCTTCCTATTCGTACACTCTTGACAGAGTGGTCGTGGTCATGCATCAGTCGGATCCTGCTATACCGATGCTCTCGCGATGCGACGCCATGTGGCACGACGTTTCGCAGAGTGAGAGCAATTATTTATGTTGGAGTGAGTCACAGATTTTATGGGGTCGGTCCATCGTGTTGGAGATCGTCCGCGAGATCTTTTGCCCTCGACTTTCCCTTGCACCACCAACCGCTCAATGGAGTCCTCATTACGAGTGATGTGCCCGAAGAACTTGAGGATTCGCATTTGGACTGTTGACGATAGTCTCTCCTTGATGTTGAGCTCTTTCAGGATCGAAATAGTACGGTGCGCGGTCCACGGAATTCTGAGGAGACGTCTAACTAAATCTCAAAATTTATTGAATAAGTATTCCTATTAAATATTGAATGATAAGTGAGAATTGTTGTCTTTTTTTTAGATATATTGTTGTGAAAATGTAATGTCGGGGGAACATGAGACAGCTTTGAATGCTAAGCCCGTACTAGAGTAACAAACACAGGCAAATCCGTAGAGGCGAGTGTGTGTACGGGCAGTCAGCTAAGCGTGGGAAAACCCTCTGCGTATACGGTGCGAACTATATTACATAAAACATTCATGCGTTATTTCGATGCGAATTCTTTCGAAGTTTCATCTTTGGTTTATTCAGTTAAGTATATAATATTTTTAAAACGATAATATCGAAATTGTTTTCAGCCTTTGTGCTATTACATATTATATCGGAATTGAGAATATTCAAATCTGTTCTTATATTAACGACGCTTATTTTTATCGTCCAATCTACAAGAATTTCCAGCAATTATGATTTATTAATCGGAATAGAGATCACAATTGTCAAAACAATCTTGATATCTTGATACGAAATCGTATTTACCGTTGGTCACGAGAATATTCATTAGGATAATGATGTTTCGCGAATTACCCAGTGTTTATAATCATAATGCTCTGTACCGCTGTGTGTCCGAATCGGGGTTACACACAAATGTATCACAAGCCACAGTATGCCTTCACGTGGCAACAACGAACACATAGCTACCCCACAAATAGGCCGATTACACGTGATCTTTCATATTGCGGCCGTAACCTCTTCGAGTATCTCGCTTGCGGGATATTACGGGAGGCGAAGAGGCTCAATGTACACTGGTTATTAAAGCGTGCGGCAGACGTCACTCGCACACATTCACAGAGCACTCGCACAGCGCAACATGACCGTGGCATTCCATCGGTATCCACACATACATGTAAACAGCGCACCTTATTAAAACGAGACGCGAATCGACGACTTATCGGGCAATTAGTTGTGGCCCACGTCAAATCATGTAGCGAGTGAGAATCTCGTTTCGAGTACATTGACTCGTGGCTTTGTTAAATTAATATTAGCTCTTTTTGTTGGCGATCGCTTACTAAAATCGAATACGGTTCCCTTGAATGTTACCGATTACGAAAAATTATTCAATAAAAAATTCGTCGATATCGCAATTTTTTTGTCCTTCGCAAAACGTTTAGAAAGATAACAATGTCGCATAAATCACATCGTTTTTGTAATAATGAGTAATTTATATTCAGTATCGAGAGACGAAAACGTAAAGCTTCAATGTAAATCGCGTCCGTCGATGTGGGCTGCCGGCGCGGCGTCAGACCGTGGCTCGAGTGAGGAGGCAGGCGCGAGTTAGGGTTGGCACGCGCGAACAAGAGACCGCTCATACTGCGCAAGTGCGGCTGATAACAGCCTCGCGTCGCGAATTATTCACGTGCTGTCAACTTATGAATTATTATTCTGTTAACAGCACTGCGTTTATGGTAAAAGGTCGTATGCAACCGTTAATTGGAACCGACTGAGCGGATTCGTATTTAAGACGAACGTTTATTTTGTCATTCCGAAACATGACAACTATATTATGAATACATTATTGAAATTAATAAAATTTATTTATTCATAATTTAAAATCGCTTTTAACTAAATCACGTTGTCGTTGTAGGTATAGTCCGAAATGAAACAAGTGAGATAGGGGACAGGTCGAGCGGTTAATGGTCGCGTAAAATTATGCATACCTATCGTTTATACTGACTCCTACGTTCGGCCTCCAGTAGCGAATTAGGCCATCAGAGTTACACTAAACAAAACTCACGAAATATAGAAACTACTTAAGACATACTCTGTTCCTCATTGAAAAACATTGGGGACTTCCACGGGTTATAAAAGCGTATTGAAAAAAAAAAAACTAAGGTAAGCAAACATTGACAGTACACATTACATTCAAACAAATTTAAAATGTGTGAAAAAGACGGGAGATCCCACGCGAATTTGTATAAATAAATATTAATAAAACAACAATAACGATCTTAAATTGATTGTAGTCAAAGAATTCGTTTTCATTTCAACTATTTACGTAAATGTGACAACAAATAAAAAATAAATAAACAAGCAATAAAGCAATAGGCGTAATAAATTAAACTCGGAATAATTGATGTCTTTATTATGGGCAATAAATAAATCAGTTTTATTCAAATTGTTGCAAATTCGGAACATTAATTTTGTTAACACTAAACAAGCTGCGAAGATGCTCTTTGGGGTTATTAGCTGGCTATTAAATTATCATAATATATGATAAATATTATCGTAACAATTTTAGACACGAATGTTTTAAGTTTTAATGATGTTTTTAGTTTAATTTTGTATTATAACGAATGGTGAAAATATCTAAAAGTTACAAGCGTTTTAGATTATTCACGTCAGAATTAAATTCTATTCTTAGAATTTACAACTGGCGCTTAGAAAACATTGTTTAACTCATTTTGTTAACCGCTAGCGCCATCTAGTTTTTGTTTGCAGAAATTATGAGGTAAACAGCGCAGCGTGTTGCTACACCGCAGTATAGACGGGCAGATAAGCCCAAAGTCCACTAAATATATTTGTTTATTTACACGCGCTCATTAGTTTGGTGTATACACTTATTGGATGTAATGTAATCTTTGAATTGTATGAATTGAATGTTATTTTTACCGACTAAAAGACGTCAGATTAACTTGAAAATTTGCACACGCATCAAGGACCTATGACTCGATAAGCATAAGATCGCTCTAGTAACCAAACCAGTATTAACATGATAAAAAAATAAAATTCGTTTTTTGTTCAGTTTGTAATTTAAGTTTGTTTTATTTATAAACGAGATATATTATTTCAGTAACAGGTTAGTGAGTCCGTTGTGTTACGTGTACTCGCAACTTGGTGATAAGTGGGTACCCATAGATAGACTGAGTTTTAGAGTTGGTAGAGCGTCTTGTACGGGGAGGTAGCATTGTAACACATTCTGCCTATTTCTGACGTGAAGCAGTAATGTGTTTCGGTTTGAAGGATGGGGTGGGGTAGCTATTGTACTGTAAAACTGAGACTTATAACTCATGTCTCGAGGTGGGTGGCGGCATTTTGCGTTGTTGACCGATGTCTACGGGCTCCAGTAGCCGCTTAACACCAGGTGGGCCGTGAGCTCGTTCACCCATCTAAGTAAAATAAAACGCTCATTAAAACAAAAATTCGTAGTAGGAACCCGTTGATTATTTATAATTATCTTATATTCCTGGGCGCCGCAGTGTGATGTTAGAAAAGAGTACCTATTCATGTTGTGTTACAGGCTCCAGGAATAAACATTAGCGTCCACACAGGTTAGCAAAACAAAGAAAAAAATGAAGCCTCTCCATATAGAAACATAAGTCAAGAAAATATAACAACAAACAAAGATGCTAATGCATTATATTTATACTCGTATGAGATAGCGGTGTTTTATTACTAAGGAACTCACGGCCAGCCAGATTATAAAGTAGTTCGCGGACAGAGCGAGAGGCTAGTAGGAAATATCCAGTGAATCTAGAATCTTCGTTGCGGAGCGCACGATACGACATTGCTCGTAAACTGCGCAGACTTGCAGAGACACAGCGCACAAATGATTCACAATGTACTAAGAAGCTATTAGATTTGATATAATATAATTTAATATTTGATGTTTTTATTTTTTTATTAAAAATAATACCTTTTTTTTTGCTCTTATAGGCAGACGAGCATACGGCCCACCTGATGGTGAGTGGTAACCGTCGCGCATGGACTTCAGCAATGCCAGGGGCAGAGCCAAGCCAGTGCCTATCTGACCCAATTTCAAAAAGTACTACTGGTCAGTCGTCTGTCGCCATCTTCATTTCTGAAGGTCGTGTCTAGTTTGATGACTGTTTTCTCTTCACCCGTTGCACATCACCTCTCCACGTTTCTCTAGCTTTGGCACTTGGAAGTGTTTCAGATGTAAGCATATCTGTAAGTGATGCTATCAGTGTTCCCCAACTGTTGGTGAGCGATCGGTCTTTACTCGTCGACATGGCCTGTACCATCAGCTTTTCGATTATGTCAGGATTTCTGCGAGCAATGTGTTCAAAGCTTAGTATGCGCTGATAACAGATTTTAGACAGCCTAGTTTTTATGTGGAACTCTTCGAGAATAGACAAGTTCGTTCGGCGAGCGGTTCATGGGATGCATAACATACATTATATAGTTACCAAGGCTCATAGACATTACAACGTTAATGCCGCCAACAGCCTTGCGAATCGGAGTCCATCCATCCCAATCTTCAAGCTGGAACGCATGATGGCTGTGCGACAGAACGTTGCATCTACCTCTGTGACAATGACACATTTTGTTGATCCAGCGGTTCATGGATCAACAAAATGGGCTACGCCTACAAAGTCACATCACAAATGCCTCGATTTTGGTACTGGTAAGCAAGTTGAGGTAAAAACGCGCATGGGTAAGTAACAACATTTTGCTTACTCGCTTCTGGATCCTCGTATCCCCTCCCGGGGACACGGTCCCTACTTACTCCTGTCGCGGTACTAGTTATTGTGGATTTGGGTATGAAGGGTGGCACGGGACAGCTGGTGTACGATCATTTAGACTCCAGATTGGTACTAGTATCACGTCATCTATTTTCACCAATAACTATTTAATACCAGGCAGGTAGACTCGAGATATTTGGTTACATAAAAATAACAATACACTTATTAATCTCTTTTTTTATCTGTAAAGACAGGATTTGATGGTTTTATTATTCAATAAAAAAAAAGTTGTCTTACCATGATACAAATTAATTTTTTTTTTGTCCTACCTAAGCTGATGGTCTTGAAAGACCATTTCAGCGTAATCTTAACAAGTAGGTGAGCCCACGGGGTTCAATCCTGTCGTCGTTACTAACACTAACCCTAGCAAGAGCAGTACTTCGCAGAATCTACCACCGGATCGGAAACGCAACCCACTGAGAAGATCCGGCGAGAAACTCAGTGGGCTGTGTCTGCGGGGTTAATTTACTCAGCGAGCCCTTCCCCGCAAGCGACGGGTTCCTCGAGAACGATGACCAGTGCTTAGGGTAGGTACCTAAAAGCACCGTATTAATGAATGACAGAAGTATGCAGTTAGAATTTTTTATATTTTTGAAGAAATAATGACAACAAAAAATAATAATAGAATAGTTAGGTTTAGTGATTGCTAGATCTGTGGTACGCAGCCCGCTTCGGTCACCTAAGCTGGCACTGGCCGGTTGGCGGTGCGGCTTCACTAAAATATACATATAGAAAGGCTTTCTGTTGAGTTTAATGTGTATCTGTTCGATTTAAGGGCCGATTCCCCGTTAGTTGTCGAGTTAGAAATAATCAACAGGTAACTTAATCGCCTCATAACACGATTTAACTAGATGTACTCGCAGGGAAGCATTATACGACCACTTAAATCGATAACTATTGATTTAGAATAAAAATTAAGTTTTCTACGAATAGCATTACGGAATTTCATATTGTTACGGTATCGTGGATATGGCTTTTAGCTGTTTAGTTTTTTACGCTAGAAACTATTTACTTGAGTTGTCAAAATTTTTTTTTTTTAAGATTATGTAGATCAATTGATTGGTTGAATTGAATTGATGCCATGATGATGGTCATTCACAATCACAGAGATCACTGTGTAGATTTGGATTAGGCTGTGTAATTACTTAACACCAGTGGTCTGTATAGTAAGTAGTCATAGACTGTAAAAACACTATGTGTATGTGTATAAAATATTAGGTTCTATTTTTAAAACCGCTTCATGAATACAAATACAAATACTTCATGAATAAAAAAAATAAAAAAATACTGAAGCTTGTAATATAAAATACCGCCAATGATCTCGGTACATGAAGTTGATATTCTATGAATTTCACCCTTGAAATCGTCATTCATTGTTTCAAAATAAAAATCGGCAGGTTAGCAGTAGATCCACCTATTCGTGAGGATTTTCAATATTATCTAAATACCAGTTAGCGATCGCATTATGCTGGTCGCTTAGAAACCATCATCTTCCATACATGTCCTTTTTACTTTAAGACATTATCTACGCAGTAGGCTGACTGTGGGGAAAGAGTCGACTCGTCACAAGTCACAAGCGAAAGCGCGTTATTTCATCTGTTGAACATAATCAGATTCTCCCGAATGTTAAAATGTAAAAAAAATTATATAAACTTTCGATTTTCTGCATATTTTGGAAAAATAAATAAATAATTTTGCTAATCATATATCAAGAGATCATTCTAACCGAAAAAGCTGTCATTTGAACTTATTTGAACAGTTGTTTTAAGATTTACTTGCGCATTTGCTCGTTTGTGCTATATGTTTTCAGTAATATTGACAAGAACATTTCTGAGAGTGGCAACAGCAATTGTCCGAGTTTCGCCACAATCGTATAAATGGCTTAAGAATGCATACGAATCAAACATGCAAACATTGATGATTTATTTATATAGATTGATAGTTTTTATTATAGAAGGCAGCTTGCCACATCCATGCTAGAAGATCTCACTGCTCTCAATATTTTCTGAGATTTGTCTTTATTTTATTTACTTAAGTGTGAAGACGCGCTACAGACTGCAACGAAAATAATATCGCCCTACTTGAGAAGAGCCTCCTTTCTACCTTCAAACTGAAACCGATGATTTCTCCGCAGTACAAATGAGCAAGTCGGTGGTAGTTAGTCGTAGGGGCTTGCGTTTACCTGTATCTTTTAAATATTAACAGATTATCATGAAATCCTCTGACCTGTTCGAAACTAATATTTTTGAAACTGTGGCTTGTTATTTGTCCTTCGCATTCGCGGGATAATTTACTCCGAACATATAGAAGACAAACACACCATTTGAACAATATCTATAATGTGTACAATGTTATAATATAAAGTAAAAAGTGTAAACAACGCTAGGCACTACAAGATACGAATTGAAACTAAAATTACGTTTTTACAATAAACTTAAAAAGACGCGCGCGAATCTCGTCGCATGACGTCACGGGAAACCTGCGCGTTCGGGAACTCCGATCGCGACCGATGACGCCCGAGTGCAACCGAATGTTGCACGCTACAAAACATGTAATTTATGTAAATTGTAAACGGTACGAAAGTTTGTAATTTGGACCACTGGTTATACTAGACATGCGTACATCTATGCAGGCTGCAGTCAATGAACTGGCAGAGGTCAGGTGAAATTATCTCGTACGGTGCGCCTTACGCGACATCAGAATCACAATAGCCGGATGTTTTATCTTCACCACTGATGCTCGAGTATTTCGGGATCAACTGGGTGACTGTTGTGGTAGACAACGGTTGTTAAAATGTTCTTAATTTACTTGCACTGTACGCTTTGGTTATTTAAATTAATATTTACTTTTCGCTTTTTTATTTTATAGAAGTAAGTTTTATTGGAGTTTATGACAAACCACTTTGAGTATTCAACATGTAGGTACGTACAAAGCTAGGTGAATATTTTTTTCTTTTTTATTATCCTTGTAGGCAGACGAGCATGCGACCCACCTGATGATGAGTGGTTATCGTCGCCCATGGACTTCAGCAATGCCAGGGGTAGAGCCAAGCCGTTGCCTACCGAGCCAAGCCGCTGGCTACCGAATATTTGAGCTCTTAAACATAAAACATTGTAAATTTAAAAAAAGATGACTTACAATGTTGTCAACTGGTTTTTTTTTTAATTTAGCTTTCGAGTTTGACACAGAGACCCAAAAAAATGAAAGATAAGGACGAGGTCTTCTAAAAATGTGTTTTTTTTTGTTTTTTGTTTAACCCCTAATATTATATAATATACTATCAATCTACGATGTTTAGTATTTACAAAAAAAATATTCAAGCGTTTTACAGATCTTCGCATTGTTATATTATTTATATAAAAACGAGAATAAGTTGCTATTAAAAAAAAAAAAACTTGTTATCCGTCGTTTCTGATGTCTCGGACACACACTTGACAACTCACCTGCCATAATAACTGACTACTGACCGACATTAAATTCATTACATTCATCAATCAATACCTTTATTTAAGAACCTTGTTCAGCAATAGAAGGTTATTTCAAGAAAACATGTTAAATGTAATGGGTGTAAAGCTGTTCATGTCCTTCGTTTCACATTGTTTTGCATTCGTTAAGATTAGTTATGAGCGCTCCGAAGACGTTCAATGACACTCGTGGCGGGAGAAGGGTTAGAGACTCCGACTATGCAGTCAACAGCTTGCCCGCTATCGGACTCTGATCTGTCCACATACCCTTAGTATGAGTATAGCTTCGGAGTTGAGATGAGACGTATGACCGAATCATTATAGTCTTATTATTAATATTATTGCTTTTGTTCTATTCCGAGATTGTAGTTATTGTTTTTGTTTAATTCTGGTATACTACCTATATGATATTAATGAATGTAATATGGATGCAAAATCTGAAGTAAATGAAATAAATAAAAATAAATAAATAAAATAGTTTGATATTACAAATCGAAGCAATGATTTTTATTTAAAAAAAAAAAAAACTTTAATAAATATTTAACATGTCGCGTATAACATGTAATGCGTTATATATCTTTGTAATTAAAGGTGTGTTTGATTTGTTATTATCATAAACAGTTCGATGTTTTTAATTGAACTTCAATTAAGTTTACTCCATTCAAATTGCTGAAGTAGTTCTTTTTGTTATAATTATTATTCCAAATTTTAAATTTTAAATGGCTATCCTGTAAATTTATGAAATGTCGCTTAAGCTTCTCACCCTTCGATATGCTCATATGAATCACAATTAAACATTTAGCTCTTTTTATTGCTTAGATGGGTGGATGAGCTCACAGCCCGCCTAGTGTTAAGTGGTTAGTGGAGCACATAGACATCTACAACGTAAGTGCGCCACCCACCTTAAGATATAAGTTCTAAGGTCTCAAATATAGTTACAACGGCTGCCCCACCCTTCAAACCGAAACGCATTACTGTTTCACGGCAGAAATAGGCAGGGTGGTGGAACCTACCCGCGCGGACTCACAAGAGGTCCTACCACCAGTAAAACCGGTGCTGTTGCTGAGACTTGCAGCTATTGAGACTGCGGGCTTCCACTTAAGAGCAGATAAACTTTAGACTTACGTGCAAGGAGATTTAAAACAACTGCAACAAATTAACGTAGCCGTCTTTCGCGCGTCTAAATTCGAAATAAATCGATACGAAAAATCACAGATAATTGATTAAATTTGTAACCGATACAAAATAACAACGAATGATTACGGCTTAGCTCTGTATAAATATCAGTTAATCGGCGTAAATACCGAGGCAACCGCGGCTGCGTCGATAAACGCACCGCCCCGCTCACCCGCTCCAATATGCGTCGCTCCTTACATATTTATACGTTCGTTCTAATCTACTCGAGTGAATTACTTGGACAATCTACTTTATATCGCCGCTCTGAGGACTTATGTTTTTATTAAACTCTTCCTTTAGGTCTTTTCTTTTTATCGATGGCCGAGTGTCGTGTCGATGCGTGTTTATAATTTAAATCGTTTGCTTCTCGAGACACAGAATCTGTTTGGTATTATGCTTTTTATGTAAACTGTATGCTCGTTATAAGAAATGCTATCGCACTTGACATTCAGTTAGCATTTTAGTTATTATTTTTCGTTGCCATTTCAACTTTCTTCCTCGTCTGCCGGAGTATTAGTAATAGTTGTGATAGCTATCATACTATAGAAGATATTTAGCATAAACCTAAATTGAATTATCATTTTCGAAGGTTTGCATTTATTATATTTCTCAACAACAATATCGGACCGTGGGTCTATCAGTAAAATTACTCTTCATTGCCCAAACTCTTATGATTGAAACTTGTTGATTGAAGGTCATGCCTTTGTTCTGTTATGGAAGATATATGAGCTCACCTGATTATAAGTGTCTTCCTCCGCTTGTTATCAAGATTACGGCTAGGCTTCGACCATAGACTATCTTTGATAAGCCTCGTTTAAATATGTTTTTTTTTATTGCTTAGATGGATGGACGAGTTCACTGCCCACCTGGCGTTAAGTGGTTACTGGAGCCCATAGACATCTACAACGTAAATGCGCCACCCACCTTGAGATATAAGTTCTAAGGTCTCAAGTATAGTCACAACGGCTGCCCCACCCTTCAAACCGAAACGCATTACTGCTTCATGGCAGAAACAGGCAAGGTCGTGGTACCTACCCGTGCGGACTCCGAAGAGGTCCTACCACCAATAAAGAGGTGCTACCACCAGTAAGTTTCATTACTGATATTAATAGAACGGGAATCAATGATATTTAAAATCGCAGTGTTCAAGTAAGTGATAACGATGAACTTCATAACGATCACGAGGTATACCGAGTCAAATAGACGACGTTGATGACGGTATCAGAGCATGCTGTGACGGTTTTGCTAAAACACTGGAATTTCTAATAGTGTTAACAGCACACCCCTTCTTCTTCTTGCTTCGGTTTCCTCAATACTAAGGGGCGTGACCACCTCCTCGCAACAAAATCATTCCGGAACATTCCACGCCATTTGTTTCTATCTGCCGCCGAGTGTAGAGCATCGTGAACTGTGATGTCGAGGGTAGTGCGGATCTGGTCAGTCCAACGTGTCGGGCCTCTACCTCGTGGTCTTCTTCCATCCACCTTGCCAGTCACCATTAGCTTCTCCAAGCTGCTGTAAGCACGCCCCCAGAGAAAGTCAAATACCTTCTACAAAGAAGACCAGCTCAATGACAAAAAGGGTGCGTGTACTTATGTACGCGCGTAAGAAGTTATACTTTATTTTTAGTAATTTTTTTTATTTAAAATTTTAATCAATTTGAAAAAAAAAAAACGTTTAAACAACATCCTCAAATACGCATATTGGACATCCCTTTTCTTGACATCGTATAAATTCGGTAATTCTCGGTACGGTTCGGAAAGTTCACATGCGGCTATATTCAGACACGCCAAGTTACGTCGGTCGTATTGTAATGAGCGATTTAGTGGGCAACTTCATTCTGTTAATTTTGTGTCACGGTGCGCGCGCATCGTAAAATTTCACTCTCATCAATTTTTCATAACGCACCGAAAGAAGTATAACTTCAAAAATGGTTTTTAAACTTACCTATTCGACTATAGTTCTTTTTAATGTATAGACGTGTACATAAACTGTATATATAAAATCGAAACGTAATAGTTTTTATTAAAACTAAAACTTTCTCTTTACATAATGAGTTGGGCATCGGTCGCGTTGACGAAATCAGTGCAGTCCACAGACGCAGCCATCTCATTGCGTAACTGACATTGCTTGCTCAATGCATATGTAGGTACGTGTGGAAAGTGGATACATTACAAAATCGTTCTTGTAAATTTTACAGTACAAACGTATGTGTAATGTTCAACATACATGTCATTATACATAAGTCCAATGTATTATCAAAATGTAAAAATATTACTTTAAAATTTTTATTCACGACTTACCTGAGACTGCTTTTGAGTATTTACCGAAATTTTCTTTTAGATGCAAAAGATCTTTTTAGATGGAAAAGTCAATATTGAGATTCATAGGTATTGTGAATTATTTCTGTCTATACTTAAAAAAAAAAAACAGTTCAATGATTTGAGAAAACACATTAAAATGATTAGTGACGTTAACCTTACGCACTAGGTTTTTATGCAATGCATATAATAATAATAATAATAATAATTTATTTATTAACCTTGAAAACATTTACACATAATAGTTTGCTAAAAACTCTCCACACTAGGCACTGCCTGTCTCGTGGAGGGTTTTTTTACAGGAGTATCTTAAAACTAGTAATAATGGTGCTGAATATACGAGTAAAACAAAATAGTTAAGTGAATATTATACATACATATATATATATGTTGGCACACGTCAGGGATGGCTGAGCGGTTGTTTCCGTCATCACTCGTATTCGATTGAACTCAGTTTATAAAAAGTCAATAAAACCTTTTGAATAATAATTATTGAAACTTAACACACACAACATGTTACAATGACAGGATAAACCGACAGTTTCGTTGCACATACCGACAGACCGACTGACTGACTGACTGACTGACAGAGACTCACTGACTGAGATGGACGGAATGACTGTCTGACACGGAATGCCACGACTCTTTTTTTTTTTTTCCTACCTAAGCTGATAGCCCTAGGGGCTATTTCAGCGTAACCCTAACTTTAGTAGGTGAGCTCACGGGGCTCAAACCTGATGACGTTGCTAACACGAACCCTAGCAAGAGCCGTGCTTCGCAGAATCTACCACCGGATCGGAAACGCGACCCACTGAGAAGATCCGGCGAGAAACTCAGTAGGCTGTGTCTGAGAGTTAATTTATTCGTCGAGCCCTTCGTCGCAAGCGACGGGTTCGACGAGAACGGTGACCGGTGCTTGAAGTACCTAAAAGCACCGTTAGTGGATCGGGAGGATCCGAGATGACGTGTTTTGGGCGACGTCGACTGCTTTCCATTCTGTCCGCAGGATCGGGAATGTAGTTACCGGCGGCCACGATGAGAGGGTTCTCGTGTCGTGCCGCTTTATCGAAGTGGCGCATCGACGCCGACTGTAGATACTTACTGATGGACTCTAAGTTCAGGTCGTCATGGAGGTCGACGTTCCTGACGAACCACGGGGTCCACGTACCGCCATTTTATACTGTGGCGTTACGGAGTCTACCCTTCATTTTGTGATATTTATCAAAACAACATTTCATCATTTAAAATAATTATCAAAACCACCGTCTTAATATTACTAAAAGTCGTTATCCACGATATATATATATATATATATATAAAGAAAAGAAACTGATAAGTACTAAGGGCACTCTTATACCAGGCCATAGAATCTTTAAAAAAAAGCAATCGTGTAATATCAAGTCAAACCTCGCTCTATTGTTCGAAATAACAAAAAGAAATTGTATCGATTCTTCCGTCTCGTGAACGAATAAATTAAATCCGGTGCGAGCAACGAAAGTATTTCCTTGAGAGCTTTACATAAAACTTAGATGTATGAAGTAAGAGAAACGTACCGAAAATTCAAACCATTTACGTATAGGAGGATGTCTTGAAATCTTAAAGCGAAACACCGAAGTGGTCGTAAGTAAAAAGAGACTCGGCAACCAAAATGTATACAAAAATAAACGGCAAAGGTTTTACGGAGTGAAATCTACGTGGAAATATCAACGCGGCTCGTGCTCTGATGACGAGTGCCTAGGGGTGAGCTGTGGTTATTGAAACAGTCGATATCAATGTGTTTCGTAAGGGTCGATGATTTAAAACTCAAATCAAATCAAATAAAAAAAAAATTCCACATAAATGAAAGTACATACTTGTTGAACGTCAAAAGAAGTACCGCCAATTCACAAGAACTAGCCTCCGTCCTGAGAAGAATTGGCAAGAAACTCAGCGGGCATGTCTTTTTTTTTATTTTTATATATTAGATTATTTTTTTAATATTAGATTTTTTTAAATATTCATTTTTACATGAGTATAATAACATAACAATTATTACAATATTGAAATGCCCGGAGCGAGCAACTCATTCTCACTTTGTGCAATCTTCTAGATAATCATTGACTTTCTAGTAAGCTTTATTGCACAGATGTTCTTTAATAATTTTCTTAAACCTATGTATATGTAGGTTCTGAACATGTTGTGGGATTTTGTTGTACAGGCGTACAGACAAACACCCGAATGAATTTCGTATCTTATGTAACCTACTCATCGGCACAACAAGCTTGTGTTTGTTCCTAGTATTTCTATTATGTATGTCCGATATTTTAGGAAAATCCTCAATATGTTTACGAACATACATCAAATTTTCAAAGATAAACTGATAAAGATTTATCAAAAACTATTGATTGTTACTCAACAATTACGGTACTAATTCGATTTCTATGGTTCTGCCATACGTATGTTCTGATTACTTTGTGTATAATTTGCTTATTAACTAAAACACAGCCTCCCTAGACACCTTCCGGATCCTTCTAGTGTTTCTAGCAGCACTGTTCGATGACTGACACCTACCCCTTAGAAACGGCCCGTTAAGTATCTAGCTTGAACTCCGTGCGACATGAATCCGATCTGAAAGTTAGCGCTGGGGCATTTATTAGCAAACCCCATCTCTCCCAACAGACCCAGTGAAGCTGCCTCCAAGCCACAAGCAAAGCCAACATCCCACAAAAATGATCATAAAACAAATTCGAAAGTCTATGAAGAACGATCAGACACGATAATCAATCAGTTAGTGAGCACTAGTAATATCTTTATAGATGACACCGGGCTTTGTAGTTGCGTGTTA
Source organism: Bombyx mori (assembly GCF_030269925.1). Classification (NCBI taxonomy): domain Eukaryota; kingdom Metazoa; phylum Arthropoda; class Insecta; order Lepidoptera; family Bombycidae; genus Bombyx; species Bombyx mori. Next base: position 9,399,457 of record NC_085115.1, on the reverse strand, counting down.
TAACATCATTTTCGTAGCTTAATCTATTTTAGTTATTGTCTAGACATCGCTAATCAACATTGTAAGACTAGCTAGCTAATTGCTTCAATACAAAGAAACAACACTGTATTAACGATCTCTATGATAGAACTCGTATTGTAATTGATCGACTTAAAATATACTTGAGAAACTATATCATCATTATAGATATGTATATATATATAAGTATGTTACCTTATTCGTGTGACTGAGTCGACGTGATCTGATTTATTAATTTGATACAACGCCCGTGATATAGCCTTTGCACATACAAATTACAAGAAACACAATGATCATCAGCTTATATATGAATTTGGTTTAAAGTTTAAAAATGATATCATCAGTTTGATTATTTTATTTTTACAAACTAAAATGGTAGACGAATTTACGGTCCACCCAATAAATAGGCTAACTTAACCCTAAAGCCTTAGGACACTAAAAAGTGAATTCCACTGCTCACCTTAACATATAATAAATATCAGCAAACCCCTGTGCTCTTTTCGTGAAATTGATCGATTTAAATCTATCTGATTTCCCATCACTAGACCGTTGAGTTTTCCGTTGTTGCTTTTTTCCCATTTACGAGTTTCACGGCGACCGTTGCCTGAAACTTACACGTACCCGGAATATAAATGTTGTATATCACCATCTCTCTCATACTTAGACTAACTGACGCTTTTCATCTTTCTCTGGCCACAAATAAAAATGTGAAGCCACCTCAACGTTCAGATAGAAATTGCAATATCCATTTTCTTGTTTCACACCAAACGCGTCCTTATCCTGTTCAAATAAATCTCAAATTTCGCAGAGTTCAATACGATTTAAGGCCGTTTAAGTGTGCGGGAGCAAAATGTTGTCTTTTTCGAACCAGTTGCAGTTAAAGTCCTCTATCTCTGTTTTCGGTCCGCTGTGGCCCTGGTGTATCTAAAATCATCTGGAGCAAGTAAAGCGATTACTTCACCACGACTTTGCGAAAATGTGCTAACTTATTAATTCTGTCTTTTAGATCGCAGATTTACTTAGCGATACGCATATTTTTGAATCTTAGGGTTCATTTTTTTAGGAGATCTCATCTAAGAAAAGAGTAAGCAAATCTTACATCCTTCAGGGAATATACACATTTCTGTTATCTATACTTTATATTATAAAGAGGAAAGATTTGTTTGTTTGTTTGTTTGTATTGAATAGGCTTCGAAACTACTGAACCGATTTGAAAAATTCTTTCACGGTTTGGAAGTTACACTATTCCCGAGTTATAATCTTTTTTGAAAAAAAATAAACTCCAATAGTGTAACCCAAGGTATAAAAAATTACCTAAAATATTCTTTACATCGCATGCCCTGCGAAAACTATTGATGATAGAATAAAATAATGTACTGCGACTTTATAGAACACATTATTATTTACAAAAAGTGTCGCAACAGCATATGTCTAACTATTATAGTTATCCCGCAATAAGTGTTATTTTATTTTTAAAAATAAAACAATGTCAAATATCGTTAAAATTTTTCTTAAAGATCCAAGCGGATCCGGATCGGGTCGCTTGTCGTCTAATAAACATTTAGACATAATACTGAAATACTTACTTTATTTGTTTTACATTTGATATTAAAGTCTTAACCTATCATATAAGCCAACGTTGGTCACAGGCAGTAAAATATTGATTTCGATTACCACATAGCATCGTGGTATCAGATCCTTACGCTATGCCACCTAATATCAAATAAAATCCGCATTCAAATTGCTAAAACGTAACCAAAAAGTCAACTCAAAATAGTGCATATCACTGCGTGCGGGCATCCAAGAATGTCGGGACATCGTCCTGAGACCGGTTCCCGACTTCGCATCTCCAGTTTCGTATAAGCTGCTAAACAGTAAGTATATACAATGAGTACCATTATCCTGCTCAATTGATGCGATAAATGTGGCTCAGTTGTTCAGGAATGACAAGTGTTTTTGCCGCGTGATTATCTTTGACGTTTGTAAGTGCGTTAATGAATGGAAGGGCTATACCGCTAATGACGATTCATAATCTTTGTAAAGATTTTAGTATTTTAACGTTTCTAGCTTAGTTCATTTCGTTAGACCAAATAGTATAAGTACAAAAATGCGTTTAATATTACTGGCTATAAATATATTTTTTAAATAGTCTTGTTAATAGACAATATAACAATATAACAGATAAACAGCACCCCAAATCATCAAAAAAATATAAAAAATATATATATCGAGGGGTGAAAGGCTATTTGGTTTAAGCGACATCTAGGGTGATATTGAGTTATATACATATACGGAATCAGCGAATTTTTCTCCGTCGAATGATGCCGGATTTATTAAAATCAGAGCACTTTTTTGGCGTTTGAAACAATACTATTTTTGGGTTGTTTCCAAAGTGGCAGTGTATTATCCAACGTTGATTTTGAATATTTTTTTTAGTAATGTACTTAAACCATACAATGATATTAAGAGACGAGACATAAACCAGTTACCTTTTCTCAGAAAAATAATCCAATAAGAGTTAAAGCGTGTTTCCTGTTTCAATTTTTTATTAAGCAGTAACTTAAATCATTTTGACTTCTACCAATTACATGGTGTGATGTCTCTTAAACCATTTGTCCGTCACCCAAATACGACATGGAGTGTCGCTTAAGCTCTTTCAGCTGCATCTATTTTCCATGCAGGGTGCTACTTAAATCAAGTAGTTCTTTTGTTTCAGATATTTTGCTTAGCCGTTAAAACATTTTGGTCCTATTATTTTATTAAATGCATGTCGCTTAATACAGACAATAAAATGAAGTAATGCAATATGAAACATTTTTTCGGTATAAATAAAAATACGGGTCGGTCTTTCAATCATTAAATTTTAATATGATACATTTCATTCATGTCGCATGATACCATATTTATTTCATCTCCCGGGAGTTAAAAATCGTGATCTTTCAACCGGACTGCCGCGCGCAGGCGCTTCAGTCGAACTCCAGAGTGCATCGAGGAGTGACGTGAAGAAATATGAAACCGAATCCTTGCTTAGAAAAAAACTGTCCCTACAAGTGTCAAGAAATAACCTCAGAAAAAAGGAGTGCCATATTTAAACATTTTTGGGAATTATCTCCGGAAAGAAAAAAGCAGTGGATAATATCTATGTCCTCTAAGCAATCCATAAAAAGGAAGAGATCCAAAGACTCTAATTACAGGAATAACACATTCTGTTATTTCATAAATGATGGAGAGGGTCGGCGACAAGTTTGTTTAAAGTTACTCATGAATACTCTTGATGTCACTCAAAGATACATTTATTATACATTAACAACACAGGAACTTGGTATGGCGAAAGAAAATGGAAGAGGAAAATGCATTCCCCCCAACAAAACATCTAACGTAATCAAAGAATCAGTAAAATCTTTTATCAAAAGGTTACCTGCAATACCATCGCACTACTGCCGAAAGGATAGCACAAAACTATATCTGCCTGTTTAATTTAAAAATATAAAAAATTTATACCGCTGTTATAAAGAAGACCTCATTAGTAAAGGAGTCGATGTTGTAAGTGAAAAAGTATTCCGTCAAATATTCACTACTGATTTTAACATTGGGTTTCATGTGTCTAAGAAGGATAAATGCATAAAATGCCTACGTTTTGAAGGACAGAAGCCAGAGGATTGTGCCGAATTTCAAGATCATTTAGAGGAAAAGAAGGCATCAAAGAAGCGGTTAGAATGTCATCGACAGTTAGGTAAAGAAAATCCTTCCATTCTGTGCACTCCAGAAAGTTCTCAATACGCCTCATGGCAATAACATGTTACTATTTTATTCTAGAAAGTATGCTGTTTATAATTTATGTTTTTATGAAAGCATCACAAGGAATGGTTTTTGTTTGATCTGGGGAGAATCTGAAGCAAAGAGGGGCGCAAATGAAATTGCTACTATTATACAGAAATACATAGAGAATGTGGATTCTCGAGGTATCATTACATCTTTGATCTTGTATTCAGATTCTTGCCCTGGACAAAACAAAAATAAAATAGTCCTTGCAACAATACATAATGCTTTGTTGCAATCGAACAATTTACAAGCAATTCAAATGAATTACCTTCTCCCTGGCCACACGGAAATGTCGGTAGACAGCATACACTCTACAATCGAACAATCCGTAAGAAATATTACTGTATGGGCCCCTTCGCAATGGGCTACAATAAGCCAGCTAGCAAGAAAAGAACCAGCACCTTATAATGTTGAAAATCCGACACACGAGGATTTATTAAATTTTGATGATATGTCTGAAAAATATTTTAAGGGTAACCTTGTAGGTAAAATTAGTAAAATCCGTACAGCAACATTTAAAAAATCTCATCTAAAACAAATGAATGTAAAATTTTCAATGAAAGATAATGCATCCGAAGAGATTATACAAATTATTGCGAAACCTAGAGCTATCAATCGTAGATATAATTCAAGTTTGCCGATTACCAAAGCCAAATACATGGACCTAAAGAAATTGTGTGACACTGGGGTTATACCCAAGATATTTCATAAAGAATACATAAATCTACAACACTGCAATTCCAAAGATGTTCTACTGGATACTGATGTAGAAGATACAGTCGAAGAAAATGATTTTTAAAATACGTTCTTTCTTATTGCATTATGATTATTATCAAGCATTGGCTGTATTTTATAATTACTACAAGTTTTGTTTATTGATTTGATATTTTTTATTTTGTTTTTATTAGTTTAAGTTATAATTAAACAATATTGGTTGTGATTAATTATACTCTTAGTAAGTTTTATGACAGCCGATCTCAAGTAATATTGAATAAATAATACCTAATTATAGTTGATTTTCCTACATTCAGACTGAATTTACTTGATTAATATCACATCAGTAAAAGTAATAATACTTTATAATGTACAAAATACTAAAACGTATTAATACTTTAACTGATGTGATAATAATCAAGTAAAATCAGTCTGAATGTAGGAAAATCATGTATAATGAATTAATTATAATTGATTTTCCTACACTCAGATTGATTTTACTTGATTATTATACGAAATATGAATACTTTAACTGATGTTGTTAATTAATATGTTGTATATTAATCAAGTAAAATCACTCTGAATGTAGGAAAATCAACTATAATTATTTATTATATTATTATAATTATAGATGATTTTCCTACAGTCAGACTGATTTTACTTGATTATTATACAAAATATTAATAGTTTAACTGATGTTGTTGATTAAGACTAAAAAATAAATAAATATAATTGATGTTCCCACATTGAGACTGATCTACTTAATTATTTTTCTAAATAAATACTTTAACTGTTGTTGTGTTTTGTGTATTTCTTTATTTATTCAATAATATAAGCACCTGAGATTTTCAGTGATTGCGATATATTTAGGTTGTTTTAACAGCCACTGATAGTATTAGACGTAAAAAAATGTAACATCAAACGGTACATTTTCAATATTATATGTGGCTAAGTCACTTCATGCTTTTTGGCTTACTCTGAAAATATATTGCAGCGTCGCTTATTTTTTTTCCCCTGTAGCCAATTGTGGTTATGAAGTCACTTAAATCTTTATTCCATACTCTGAAAAATAAGGGCTTAAGGCAATTTGTATTAAGCGACGTTTATCTTTGTAATTAAAGGTCCGTTTTATTCGGTATTAGCATCAACAACTTGATGTTTTTAATTGAATTTCAATTAAGTTTATTCCATTCAAATTGCTGAAGAAGTTTTTTTGTTATGATATTTTTTCCAAAATTTTAAACTTTAAATGGCTCTCCTGTAAAGTTGCAAAAATGTCGCTTAAACCAAATAGCCTTTCACCCCTCGATATGTAAGTTTTAAATTGTGTGCTTTTTTAATTAAGACAATCATTACACTCGCAAACACGACAATATTATTCAAACATTAAACAAATATAAACTGAACAGAAACAAAAAAAAAAACTTTTGAGCAAAAGAAAATTTAAGTTCAACCTAACAAAGAATAACATTTGACACACCGCCCACTCTACTCAGGTGAACGTGAAGTTAATGCAACCCCCGTAAATTAACTGGTATTGATCTTCGGAGTTGACTATTGTGGTTTGCGTGTGTGAATTATGTAGTCTAGTAAGGAACGCCTGCGGTACTGATAATTGATTTAACGGTGCCTACTAGATTCAGATGCGATGCAACTACATATTATGTTAATTGCCTTTATCGATGTGTGCACTAGATCGTGCTTAGATTAATCCAGGCTGTATCTCGGTGTATTTATATGAATCTAATTATATATTGACCGGTGGTAGACCCTTTGAGCCGTTCAATATGGTTCTCGTCGCGCTTGAACCTACTCCGGAAGGCAAACGGATTGCCTCAAGTCTCCGCACCGTTTGCGGCTTATCCGGGGTCACCGTCGAGGCCCCCTATAAAAAAGGCACTCCCGGGCAGTGCCACCGCTGCCAACTTTACGGCCATTCCGCACGCAATTGCCACGCGCGTCCGCGGTGCGTAAAGTGCCTCGGTGACCACGCGACAGCCGACTGTTCGCGGGTCAAGGAGACCGCGACCGAACCGCCGAGCTGTGTGCTCTGCCAAAAGCAGGGCCACACGGCCAACTACCGCGGATGCCCCAAGGCCCCGCGGAAGCGTCTGGCCAACGCGCCACCGAAAACCGTCGGCCCAAAGACTTCGGCGCCCCGCGCGCCGAAACCTGCCTTCGTGCCGGCACCGGTGCCCACCGTCTCCGCGTGGGCAAAACCGCTGCCGCTCACGTTGGCAGGGAAACCACCGGCACCCCAGCCCCTGCTCGCGCCGCGCCCCGCCCCCGCGCACGGTCCCGCGCCTCGCCCCGGCCCCGCGCGCCCTGCCGTAAACGACTTCTCAATCGTGCGCGATTATATCGCCGCGATTAACATCGACCGCATGCGCTCGTTCGCCGACGCCATGCGCAGGGCGGTCACGGCCGAAGACAGGATATATGCGACGTTCGACCACATGGACGTCATCGAGTCCGTCCAGCGTACGCTGGTTTGATTACCGGTAATCAATGGCGAACAACGGTAGGGAAAAACCGCGTTCCTTAAAGTTAGCATTTTATAATGCTAACGGACTCGCGCGTCAGCGCGATCAAGTATATGAGTTTCTCCGCGACAATCTCATCGACATCCTTCTGGTGCAAGAGACCTTCCTAAAGCCCTCGCGTCGCGACCCCAAAGTCGCGAATTACCTCTAGACTCTCCACCCGCAAGGGCGGGACTGTCATGTACTATAGGAGGGCCCTGCACTGCGTCCCTCTCGATACTCCCTCGCTCTTACATATCGAGGCGTCAGTCAGCATCGCGCTGACGGGACACCAGCCGATCGTCATCGCATCCGTTTATCTCCCCCCTGACAAACCCCTCCTGAGCAGTGACCTCGAGACACTGCTCGGTATGGGGGACGCGGTCATTCTGGCAGGCGATTTAAATTGCCACCACACTAGGTGGAACTGCCATCGCACGAATGTGAACGGTAGGCGTCTCGACGCGTTCATAGACGACCTCACATTCGAGATATTCAACCCCCCGACCCCCACGTGCTATCCGTACAACGCCGCGCGTCGTCCGAGCACAATAGATCTGGCACTGCTGAGGAACGTAACTCTCCATCGAGGCAATGTCAGAACTCGACTCAGACCACCGACCTGTCGTCATGCAGCTCGGTCGCCCACTCAACCGCGAACCAGATACGAGGACCATGGTGGATTGGAAGAAGCTGGGCACGTGCTTAGCTGACACCGTTCCACCAATCCTCCCTTGCGGCCCGGATTCAACTCCATCCCCCGAGGACACCGTCGAATCCATAAACATCTTCACTGATCACGTCTCGACGGCGATCATAAGATCTTCAAAGCAAGTCGATGTGGAGGACTGCTTCCACCGCATCAGACTTCCCCCGATCTTAGGGACCTCGTAAGAGTTAGAAACGCGGCAATCCGGGCCTACGATCGATATCCCACGGATTCAAACCGGACTCGGATGCGTCGCTTACAGCGGGAGGTCAAATCCCGCTTAAGCGACGCCCGAAACGAAAACTGGGATAGTTATTTAGAAGAGCTCGCGCCCACTCACCAAGCATACTGGCGACTAGCTAGGACCCTCAAGTCCGAAACTATAGCCACTATGCCGCCTCTCGTACGCCCCTCAGGCCAATCACCGGCTTACGATGACGATGACAAGGCAGAGTTGCTGACCGATGCACTGCAAGAGCAGTGCACCACCAGCACTCAACACGCGGACCCCGAACACACCGAGTCCGTCGACAGGGAGGTCGAGCGCAGAGCTTCCCTGCCGCCCTCGGACGCGTTACCCCCCATTACCACTTCCGAGGTTAAGGAGGCGATCGATAGCCTACAACCACGGAAAGCTCCCGGCTCCGACGGCATCCGCAACCGCGCGCTTAAATTGTTACCAGCCCAACTGATAACGATGTTGGCCACCATATTAAATGCTGCTATGACGAACTGCATCTTTCCCGCGGCGTGGAAAGAAGCGGACGTTATCGGCATACACAAGCCGGGCAAACCGAAAAACGAAACCGCGAGTTACCGCCCCATCAGTCTCCTCCCGGCGATAGGCAAACTGTACGAACGGCTCCTTCGTAAACGCCTCTGGGACTTCGTATCCGCGAATAAAATTCTCATAGACGAGCAGTTTGGATTCCGCGCCAGACACTCGTGCGTCCATCAAGTGCACCGCCTCACGGAGCACATCTTACTAGGGCTGAATAGGCGGAAACCCATTCCGACAGGAGCCCTCTTCTTCGATATAGCGAAGGCGTTCGACAAAGTCTGGCACAACGGTTTGATATACAAACTGTATAACATGGGAGTGCCAGACAGACTCGTGCTCATCATACGAGACTACTTGTCGAACCGTTCGTTCCGATATCGAGTCGAGGGAACGCGTTCCCGGCCCCGTCACGTCACAGCCGGAGTCCCGCAAGTCTCCCCGTTACTATTTAGTTTGTATATCAATGATATACCCCGGTCTCCGGAGACCCATCTGGCGCTCTTCGCCGATGACACCGCCATCTACTACTCGTGTAGGAAGAAGGCGTTGCTTCATCGACGACTTCAGACCGCAGCTACCATCATGGGACAGTGGTTCCGGAAGTGGCGCATCGACACCAACCCGACGAAAAGCACAGCGGTGCTCTTCAAAAGGGGTCGCCCTCCGAACACCACGCTGAGCATCCCTCTCCCAACTAGGCGTGTCAACACCTCCGCTCCCGCCATTCGCCCAATCACGATGTTCGACCAGCCCATACCGTGGGCCCCGAAGGTCAAATATTTAGGCGTCACCCTCGACAGTAGGATGACATTCCGCCCTCACATCAAGACGGTACGCGACCGTGCCGCCTTCATTCTAGGACGTCTCTACCCGATGATATGTAGGCGAAGTAAAATGTCCCTTAGAAATAAGGTGACACTCTACAAAACTTGCATACGCCCCGTCATGACCTATGCAAGTGTAGTGTTCGCTCACGCGGCCCGCACTCACTTAAAGTCATTCCAAGTTATTCAATCCCGTTTTTGCAGGATAGCCGTCGGAGCCCCGTGGTTCGTCAGGAACGTCGACCTCCATGACGACCTGGACTTAGAGTCCACCAGTAAGTATATGCAGTCGGCGTCGATGCGCCACTTCGATAAAGCGGCACGACACGAGAACCCTCTCATCGTGGCCGCCGGCAACTACATCCCCGATCCTGCGGACAGAATGGAAAGCAGTCGACGTCGCCCAAAACACGTCATCTCGGATCCTCCCGATCCACTAACGGTGCTTCTAGGTACTTCAAGCACCGGTCACCGTTCTCGTCGAACCCGTCGCTTGCGACGTTTTCTCGCCGGATCTTCTCAGTGGGTCGCGTTTCCGATCCGGTGGTAGATTCTGCGAAGCACGACTCTTGCTAGGGTTCGTGTTAGCAACGTCATCAGGTTTGAGCCCCGTGAGCTCACCTACAAAAGTTAGGGTTACGCTGATATAGCCTCTCAAGGCTCTCAGCTTAGGTAGGAAAAAAAAAAAAACCCTTTGAGCTCTTACAGAAATATATCACCGCCCTCTGTATACTACTATTGAGACTAAGGTCTTATGAGTGGGTGGCATCTTTCACGTCATCTGATGATGTCTGTGGGCTTTAATAATCAATGAACAGATAGCCGTAAGCTCGTTCACTGACCCATGCAATAAAATGCATATATTAAACTTGAATCGCACTAACGACAATTAAAAGATAAGCGCGGTTACAAACGCTCCGAACAACGTTTTCAGAATGATGTTACCCGTTCGACTACATCTTGTCCTTTGTTTCTTATTTATTGCTTAGGCGGGTGTGGACGAGCTCACGGCCCGCCTGGTGTTAAGTGGTTACTGGAGCCCATAGACATCTCAACGTAAATGCCGCCACCTATCTTGAGATATAATTTCTAAGGTCTCAGTATAGTTATAACGGCTGCCCCACCCTTGAAACCGAAACCCATTATTGCTTCACGGCAGAAATAGGCGGGGTGGTGGTACCTACCCGCGCGGACTCACAAGAGGTCCTACCACCAGTTAACCACCAGGTAGGTGCGACAAAGCTTAACATTCGATATAGTAATCACGCAAATGTGTTTAGCTCTCGTTTATACGGAAAGTAGATATAAGCTAACGGAGTGGTATCGGTCAGCAAAACAACCCGGCGGGAGGTTAAAACCTAACGCTTGTATGCGACGATACTTGCCCTATTTAACGAGCGATGGGACAAAATCTCACATAATATAATAACAATTTCGAATTTCGTGTAAAAGTGAAATATTTATACGAACCGTAAGTATATTGTAATTTATATTCTGCGTTCGTATAAAATTCGAATGTTGGCATTATGTTATTTTTGTTGTTATATCTATGAGGTCCGGTAACCATTTTAATCCAAGTGAGATGTTAGAGTTCACGCCAAAAAACAAACGAAGCGTTGGATTTAATTAAGCACTTCTGTTTCTGGTGGTACTAACTCTAAGTTCTTCTGGCAATAATGGCTGGTTTATGGTCTCGTTGGTTTAGTGATCAGTAACTCTGAATCCTGTAGAACGTTATTTCTTTATTTGGCATTCGCGGTCTAGATGATTTTGTCTTGTCTTATTTGTATGCATTTCCGACACCTATAACATAGTTGAAAATCCCTGCTTTGGGTCACTGCACAATAATAATTAATCTGACATGATTCTGTTACGCTCTTAATACAAGAACTTTCCATATTTTTAGACCTTAATAAAAAAACAGTATATGACCGCATTGATTATGCCTGAGCATATCTTCATTAGTGTAATCGAATTAGCCTGGACGCGGTATTGTGGGATGGTGGCTTCAGGGATGGTGGCTTCACGTGCTCTGAAACACCGATGTGAACATTAGTGTTAGCGTAAACAATGTATGATAACTTTAGGACATATATATATATATATATATATATATATATATATATATATATAGAAACAACACAGACAACAAAGAACGTTACTGATGTTTTATGTTGTAATTAACACTTACCTTAACATTTACATCGTGGTGTCATTTTAAAAGAAAAAGCATTTGAAAAAGATTTGAAGCCAAGTTTTATTTTCTAGTGTTCACGCTTCAATTTGAAAACATGGTGTGAACTAAATTTCAGTATGTCGCCTTTATAATTAAGCAAAGAAGGCGTCAGAAGACGGAGGGTTGCGCTGAGAATGTTCTCAGACCTCATTTCCATGCAAATGAAGGTATACTTGTTATACTGAAGCCTGTAGATAGACGCAATAACTTCTATGTGATTAACGATCGTTTTAACATTGTAAAAGGATTTTGTACTATACACAACTAAGCAATTGTAACTTTGTTTACTAGTTCATGATATAAGAGTTCACGCGTTATCCTATTTAGTCGAAATTTTTAGATGGTTATTGTATTCAAGGGTGGGTTTTGACCATACTATTAACTTTGATGTCATACGATTGATTTTAACAAATGTGTTATTCACTTTTCTTCCTGATAATCTAAAGGAATCGAGAATAAGTTTCACTGTTTTTAAAGCTTAACGCGTAATAGAGAAACCAGGTGATGCATTTTAATTTTAACAGTATCTTAACTGTTTGCGAAGTGGTGCTATAAATATTTGTAGATTATCAAAACAACGGTTGGATGAACAATTATTTACAGAAAGCTAAATCTAATTAGGAAATCTAAGCAAATTGACAAACGTATTTTACTATAACACTATATATTATAACTAATATCACTGAGCAATCTTAATAAATATTTTATTCAGTAATTGTCTTTACGTTCGTTTTCAATATCATCAATCAATTGTAAAATGCCCATTTTAAATTTTCTTTTTTCTTTCGATGTAAAATCTTTGATATCGGAAAGAATACTTTTGAAGAATTGTAAATCCTCGCTCTCCTCGTCAGTAGGCCTTTCTTCTTTTTCTTGCTTAACTTCCTCAGTACTATTAATTATTCCAATTGGCACGTAGTGTTGTGTTTTTTCGCCTATTTGTGAATCTTCTATTACTTCAGATTTTATATCTATCTCTTCGGCTTCTATGTTTGAATCATTCGACGTATCATTATCGTGAACGTCAATGAAATACGAACAGTCCGTTTCTGATTTATCTAACTGCGATCTAGAATATAACAAAACATATATTTTAAACAGTATGTATGTCTTTTTAATGTATATTCATTGATTGCTAATTATAGCTTACAAAGGTCAAAATGTAAATAAATAAAAAATACCCTCTTCTTCTTATAAACGGATCCAAGAATTGTAGGTAGGCACTTAAATAATATTTTTTGCATGTGTCGCTTGTTTGAATTTTATTTTTGTATCGATTGTAAGAAGACCGGATTCCTTTCCATTTCAATTTTAGCTCCTCAACTGTAATAATAGAACCAAAGAAGATGAAGTTATTCTTGTGTTTAAAATCATATCAAGAAACAAGATTCTTATATGCATTGGTAAGTTACTTTATTTGATAAAGTGGCCACTAGTTTCTTCAATTTAATTATTATTGTATGTAGGAATAGAAACGGATTTTTATTATTGAAGAGTAATTTGAGGAGGGTCATAATTGAAACTAGTTTTACGGTTTGATTTCGCGTTTAGTATTTTCATATATATATTTTTAACATTACATTTTTCGTGATCACGGGCTACTAAATAATTATTCGTTGACATTCGAATACTGTACTAACTACCGTCCCTTTTTTTTTAAAACAAAGAATTCTAGATTTTCTTTCTTTTTTTTTTCTCTTAATTCAGAAAGAACTACTATTATCTTAAGGTCTGGTAGATTATTTCACTTGCGGTTTCATTTTCACGATGAGAGGATCAGAAGTGTTAAATAAACATCAACCGTCTTCTCTATTAAGGTTAAGGTGTTTTTCATTTATGAAAGAAAGGGCTAAATTTGTTTTTTTCTTTCAAAATACACTATGTATTTGGTACTTAATCGGTCCATCTTTCTTATTCTTATTATTTGGTACTTAAATATTAACTTGTTTATTACCAGTACATTCCTCATTCAGTTCTGTTCTCACGTGTTCACGAATTTCTTGCCATGATTTTTCAACACTGTGAGTTCTGTATCCGTCCTTAGAGCGGTCGTATATATCTGGATACTTTTCAACCAGTTTTACAAACTTCTTCATTAGTTTTTTATCGTCCTTCAGGTTCATAAACATGCTTCTAAAAATAAGTGCTTCCAATTAATAAGTTAATATTATTAACGTAAGCCAAAACATTTTTTCAAGTATTGGTTTGTTGTTATAAATCGTTTTCAAAGTATAGAGACGTCCTTAGGTCAATGGGTTCGACGCTAATTGCTCTATTATCTAATGATGCAACTGTACCTGTGTTCTAATCCTACGAGAAATCAACAACAACGAACGACTTCCATTCCGGTAAAGTTAAAATCGTATAATAAAAATAAAACCCGTAAATTTATTAATTATTATATGTATTGTCAATTAGTGGTGGTAGAATATTTAATTAGCCACTGGTTAGTGTATATTTCTGCATCTAATCGTTTTAAAAGTTTTGGACAGCCGTGACGAATTGATTTAGTGTTCGATCTCATGTGTCGGGTCAGGTGACGACATTCACGCTGCGATCTTTTTCCTACCTATGCTGATAGCCTTGAGAGGCTATTTCAGCTTCACCCTAACGTGTGTAGGTGAGCTCACGGGGATCACACCCGAGTGTTGCTAACACTGACCCTAGCAAGAGCAGTGCTTCGCAGAATCTACCACCGGATCGGAAACGCGACCCACTGAGAAGATCCGGCGAGAAACTCAGTGGGCTGTGTCTATGGGTTAATTCGCTCGTCGAGCCCTTCGTCGCAAGCGACGGGTTCGACAAGGACGGTGACCGGGGCGATCTTTCATTGATCGCACTGTGCTTAGTGCGAGTTTTTTTACGTTCTCGATAGCGTAAAAGTTAACTCATATTTGTATGGAGTTTGAATGCTTGCCGCTAGGGGCGCTGTTCCAATTGCATACAAGCTTGAGTTAACTTTTACGATATCGAGAACCTGATTTTTTTTCCTTCTTGTTCTAGTAACCTCGAGGAGTTATTCTAGATTCGACGAGCTAGTAGGTGAGCTCACGGGGCTCTAACCTAACGACGTTGCTTACACGAACCCTAGCAAGAGCCGTGCTCCGCAGAATCTACCACCGGATCGGAAACGCGACCCACTGAGAAGATCCGGCGAGAAAATCAGTGGGCTGTGTCTGTGGGTTAATTTACTCGCCGAGCCCTTCGTCGCAAGCGACGGGTTCGACGAGAACGATGACCGGAGAACATTAAAAAAGGCGCACAAAGCACACTGAATAGAATAAGTTTTCCGTGAGCACATCAGTCCATCTAGACCAGCGGCTCTCAACCACTGTATCTCGACACATTTGAACCTAGCAAACTCCTGTCAAGTGTGATGCGAGATTCGCAAATACGACATTTTTAATCTAAGGTGATCCGGCGGAATAGTATGTCTGGGTTACACGAGGTTAACGTACAAGAGCTTACTAAATGTTAACTGTACAAATACGTCTAATACATTGGTGATGTAAGCTTCAATAAATTTATCTATACCTACCTTCACTTCAGCTATGAAAAATTTAAGTACAAGTAAGTATGTACATATATAATAGGATGTATAATAGTCATATATTATAATTTTAAGTAAATACGTAAATATATCGTAAATTTGTAAAGAGTATATATCCTGTACCTTTTTCATTCAGTGACCTACTACGGTGAGTAGAAGGTTGAGAGCCGCTGGATCTAAACCAATAAAAATAATAGTACATAGTAATATATAGCTTCGAAGAACGTTTTTACTTATTTATGCATGCATTATACAATACATAAACAATTGTCTGTCTCATCATCTGCAGACGCGTCTTAAAAATAGTCATTACAATATTAATTCTAAAATATTATTCATAGAAAAAAAAGCACTTGATCTTTCCAGATAACACTTCAACAATTCAATACCATAAAAAAAATCGCTTGCCGCTTTTTTATTGCCCTTATTGACAAATGGCCATACGACTCACATGATTGTGAGTTGTTATCGTCGCCCGTGGACGTCAGCAATGCCAAGGGCACAGCTAAGCCGCAGCGAAACGCGAACGCACTTCGCTCGTGACATCGACAGCAATTGTACCACGCAACGCGCTCTTCAGCGTGGTGACGTCACATATTATTTGCTTCTTCGAATGTCATTCTCAATAATTATGTCTCGCAAATTAAATATAAGATAAAAGTTTTAAACTCACACCAAAATACATCTGCAAGCGAGAGGTTAAACGGTCGACAAACAATATGAAGCTCCACGCTTCTACGCAACACAACACAACTGAATATGAATCCCGAACACCGAACGCTACATAGTTCTTTCGCCTTCACACAACGGCGTGTCTGTTAGAACGAGATAAATGTGTGAGTTAGAGCGAGTGCGGCAACAACGCGATGTTGCCAAGCCGTTCCCCACAACACAAACTGTGGCGCGGCGTGTCACGTGTATTACAACACTCCGCTCTGATTATTTTGAAATCTATTTCGATAAGTTAAGATTGTATTTCTAATGTAAATATCTAATACCACGGATTGCAAGCATTATTTTGACATGTCAACTATTACGCTTTTTAAGAATAAATATTATGTACATTACACTTAGTGATGTATGGCAGTTCGGATAAAGAAAATTAGAAATTTCTCGCGATTCAATTAGCCGCTCCAACAGACACGGACAGGGTTGGAGTCCGTTTCCCAAACCCAAGTCACACCGGCGCGCCGCGTTAATAACACGACATCTGCCGAAGCACGTGGCTCGAACACCTTTTGTCTACCGGCCTGCTCAAACAGTTTTTATTGTTATTAATAAAAGTATTTATAGACTGACATAGTCCTATATTTAATCCTACTTTGCTACGGGCTGACTTTATACCCTTATATGGTGACCTAAATGATAATCGGTTAACAAAAAGGTAAAGTACACAGTAATGGACTGTAAATTACTTGATACTTCTAGTATATTATTATTATATATAGAACTTGGTTCTCATTTTACAGCCTCAACCGCTAATTGATATTGAGCGAATATACTGGAGCCTAGGCATTTAATACATCATTCTCCCATAGGCTTTAACTCAGATATAGCTTCATAATATGAATTCTCTATAATATCATCATTGTACCTAACAAAAATTTAACGCATCATAATCACGTGATCTATTTGTTATATAAGTATTCAAGTTCTTTTTTTTTTCAAAATGTAAATGTGACCTCCAAATGTCCATCAATATCTTGCATATTATGCACATGTAAATGATTCAGTGTAAGATAGCACAGCTGTTCAAATAGATGACGGTTTCATCAAAATACTTTAAGTTCTATAAGACTATTTTACCATTTCTCGAGGTAGGTAACTATGAATTTTAGGTATAATTTTCTAAAATTTGAGATGCGTTTGTTGTGAACGCAGGAACAAAAGTTTTTTCCCGCTTTTTACAAATATGTAACTAAACTCGAAACAAATTTCTCGGATGATTTCATGTTTATTTACAATCATTGTCCATTACAAGTAGTTCATATATATTATTCGAATTACACATTACTACTACAAACGATAGCGTGTACAAAAAATAATATATTTTATAAGAAGTTTAGCGTTCAATATCTTGTAAATACGCAATAAAAAAACCAATTCTTCATCCGACAAACGACAACTTCATTATCTTAATATAATATATATAACTTACGTGTCACGTTGTTTGTCCGCGATGGACACTTAAACTCCTGAACCGATTTTAACTTTTTTATTTTTAAATATGTGTTTTATTCCAACTTAGGCCATAGGATGGTTTTTATTTCGATTAATGGTCGCAATATTTATTAATTAACAATTAAATGATTTCTTATGTTGATTATTGTTATTAATTGTAAGTTTCATAAGTCTAAGCCAGATGGCGCCTTAACTCAGTTTTTACAGACAATCGTAATATTGTCTGACATTAATATCTCATAGATGGCGCTGTGTTAAAAATACCAACGTTTCACATAAGCTACAATTAAATGGCATAAACACCACGTGTTGCTGGGGCTAAAGTATAAGTGAAACTTATTTCGTAGTAAAGGCAATACAGTGAAATCCAATTGTTCTTACTTTGTTAATTTTTGGTATTAGCATAGTCGGCCCTGTGTTGTTTAGAAACAAAAACCTTAGCCACAGCAACGTGCGGCCGGGTCTGCTAGTTTTAAATAAGTTTTAAAGAAATATAAAAAGCGGGTTCTAGTATTCAGTGCGCTTAGTGGGAGATTTTTTTTAATGCCCTTTTAGGCAGACGAGCATACGGCCCACCTGATGGTCAGTGGTTAGGACTTCAGCATTGCCAGGGGCAGAGCCAAGCCGCTGCCTGCCTGCAATACATAATTTGTATGGAGTTGGAGCATTTGCCTACGTTTATGGCTACGGGCGCTGTTCCAACTGCATACAAATTTGAGTTAACTTTTACGCTATCGAGAACGTTAAAAAGCTCGCATTAAGCACACCAGACCTAATATTCTTTCTTGGCTTTGTGTGTTCGTGGTTTATGCGTTCATTCATCGTTTGCGGGTCGATTTCTTCGTTCGATTTCAAATCTGTGCGATTGACACTACAGGTAAAGTTTCAGGTACAAATAGTATTAACATAATACAGGGTTCGCATGTATAGGTTAAACAAATCCGTATACTCAATTATTTTCACTTCATTTCATACTATGCGATAATCGCTGCGTTTTTTATTATATTTTTTATTGCTTATATGGTTGGACGAGCTCACAGCCCACCTGGGTGCTAAATGGTTACCGGAGCCCACAAACATCTACAATGTAAATGCACTACCCACCTTGTAGGAGTGGGTAATATCGGTTTTGCCGCGTATCGAATCGTATCTATATATCGAGGATCAATATCGGATATTGAATCTATATATTTTCTGAATCTATATATTGATGGATGCTAGTGGATTTTCTCGATTCATGATATTTGAGATTTGAAACGATACGCTGATATAATATCGTAGTAGATATAGATTTAAGTCAACGTTATACGGTTGGTTTTCTGATATCAATTTATAATATGATCATAAAGTAATAAAAAGAACATGAAAATAAAAATATCAAAAAAACTTTCCTTTATGCTTTTACCAGGCTTAGGACTGGCTACATTATTTTCAGTTTTTAGTATTTTGTGTCTTAATTTAAAATTACAAAATATACCAAAAGAGTGTAGATTTCAAAAGTTTAATACAAACACAAGAAATAAACTCAATTATTTGGATTCAACTAAAAATAGAAAAACGTGTACTTTAAAAATCAAACACAAAAAACTTTTAAGTATTTATAAACACTTGTCCAAAAATTCTAGTTCAAGGTCAAAGCGCGTGAAATTAAATTCAACGATGCAAATAGGCTATACTGCATTCAAGTTAGGGTCGAAAGTTGAAACTTCTTTCCTTAATTGTATCCTGCTGATACGCTAAGAATAATCTACAGACATATGGCCTTAAATATAAGGTTTACAATTGTATGGATAATGCCTGTTTCTGTTTCATTCATCACATGATATCCCTATCGTGCGCTCACTCACTCTGGCCGATTCGATACGAACCAAACGAATATTGCTGATATTAACGAATCGGTACGATATGCCGATGCGCATCACATCGAGCAATATCGTGTATCGGCTGATATCGTAATATAGATTTCGATTCACGAATCGGTCCGATATGGCGATGCGCATCACATCGAGCAATATCGTGTATCGGCTGATATCGATATATAGATTTCGTGCGGGGCGATATCGGATTCAACGATATTGCTGCGATATATAGATATTGAATCTATATACGATTTATATCACCCACTCCTACCACCTTGAGATACAAGTTCTGAGGTCTCAGTGTAGTTACAACGGCTGCCCCATCCTTCAAACAGAAATGCATTACTGCTTCACGGCAGAAATAAAACACGTCTTATCCTTAAAGCCACGACGACTTCACGCGTAGCGTAACTGTTTTCACAAGTTTCTAATCAATTATTCTATTGTGCTTAATAGACTTATGATTTTCCCTTTTCCTCTCCTCATCCTCTTGCTTATTCACTATAACCTAACATACAAAATATTATATTTTTGTATTAATAAATAATAGTAAGTAGCATTCAAAACAAGCACAACTTGTTGTCGTAACACAAAAAAAACATTTGTTTGCAAATAACATAAAATATTACAAATTATATTGCAGCATAAAACACTTACGAAGTTGAGCGCAACAAATCAAAATTAAAATTAGCTTCGATGCACAAAACAACATATTAAACTATGTAGGACAAACTACATACATATGTCTGTTTTATAAGTTTAAACAATTGCAGTGAAACTAAAAAAGAATGTCAAATAAACGAGTGCATTCGCGCCGTCGTGTTAGCGATTGCTCGACAGGTGATCATGAGGCAGACAGGTGTTCTAAACAAAATTATAACCTTAAAACTGCAATATGCAACGCTATATACAACCCGACTTTTTTTGCCCTTGTAGGCAGACGAGCATACGACCCACCTGATGGTGAGTGGTTACCGTCGCCCATGGACCTCAGCAATGCCAGGGGCAGAGCCAAGCCGCTGCCTACCGTTTAATACTCTCCACAAGCCTCGTTTGAAGAAGAACATGTCATAGCATTGTTTAAGAAACTAATGTTTTGATCGAGAATGTGGCACTTAAACATCTTTAATTACGCCTGTATTTAGACGCGCGTTGGCTATTTTATAAATTAAGGCGAAAGACGCTGATGCTATACCTACCTGAGGATAAATAAAGAACTGAATTAAATTAAAATTAAATTAAATGAAGCTCTTTAGATAAACTGCTAACTACTACTTTACTGGTGGTAGGACCACTTGTGAGTCCGCACGGGTAGGTACCACCGCCCCGCCTATTTCTGCCGTGAAGCAGTAATGCGTTTCGGTTTGAAGGGTGGAGCAGCCGTTGTAACTATACTGAGACCTTAGAACTTATATCTCAAGGTGTGTGGCGCATTTACGTTGTAGATGTCTATGGGTTCCAGTAACCACTTAACACCAGGTGGGCTGTGAGCTCGTCCACACATCTAGGCAATAAAAAATAATAATAATAATAATAGCAATACTACTGTAGCGGTACTAAGGTATCAATAAAATACATCATCGGTGTCTTCTAAGCGATCTTAAACGTATTTAATCCAATTTACGGATAAAAACTCTAATCGACATTATACTGGTTTCGAAAACAATGCAGACATATGTTCAACACCTTTCATAAACCGGTCGTATGAAGGACATCCGCTTTTTGGTCGAAATAAAAAAAAAAAAAAACTTGAGTTCGACATTCTCACAGGAACCACTGCGTATCCGGTGCGCGGGCGCAGAATAAAAACGATCATTTGTTAATGTCGGCCCACCGGGCCACCAGGTAACCGTAAGTAGAATACGCGAGAATATTAGTGCGAGTTTCTTAACGTTCTCGATAGCGTTAAAGTTAACCCAATTTTGTATGCAGTTAGAACAGCGCCCCTAGCGACAAACGTACGCAATTTTTTTTTTTTCCTACTTAAGCTGATAGCCTTAGGGGCTATTTCAGCGTAACCGTGGCTAGTAGGTGAGCTCACGGGGCTCAAACCTGATGACGTTGCTAACACGAACCCTAGCAAGAGCCGTGCTTCGCAGAATCTACCACCGGATCGGAAACGCGACCCACTGAGAAGATCCGGCGAGAAACTCAGTGGGCTGTGTCTGAGAGTTAATTTACTCGTCGAGCCCTTCGTCGCAAGCGAAGGGTTCGACGAGAACGGTGACCGGTGCTTGAAGTACCTAGAGGCACCGTTAGTGGATCGGGAGGATCCGAGATGACGTGTTTTGGGCGACGTCGACTGCTTTCCATTCTGTCCGCAGGATCGGGAATGCAAACGTAGGCAAAAGATCCCATTCCATACAAATATGAGCTAACTTTTACGCTATCTAGAACGTTAAAAAACTCGCACTAAGCACACAGGTAAGCGTAAGTAGAATACGCGAGAATATAACAAAACCATATCGTTACGGAAATATCAGGACGTGTTTATTCCGATCGGCTTAGTGACCCAGAACCGCAATGTCAAAATTTGTAGGTCACTAAAATTGAAGTTTGAAGACGAATGATACTATTCTTATACAAGGAAACGGACAGTGTATTAATATTTACTGTTTAAGTTTATATTATATAAACTTAACACCTAATTGAGCCAACTTAAAAGCTCTTAATGGGTAGAATCAATTTTTCTTAAATTACATTATAGTAGTTTATACAGGGTGCAAGGTATCCACCCTGAAGTTGAAGAAAAATAATCTACTACTACCTTAAAATAAACGAAAATCAATGTGCACAAATGGTATGTTCATATTTCGTATTCGTAAAGTGAAGGTAGGTGGAATACACGAGGTCGTTGACCCTGAACATCATCTGATTTAATACATTGCGGGCAAAATGCTATCATATCAGAAACCACCAGCACTGCTTACTGTCTTTGTTTTACTAATTTTTACTCAAAATAATTATAAATCTTGACGTGTCGGTAATGGAATTCAATCGATCGAATGAGGTTGAATTTGGATATGTAGTGTACACTAGTATACTTAGAATAATATCTATATATTATTACGTGAAGCAAAAACTTTGTATCCCTTTTTACGAAAATTGCGCGGACGGAGGAGTATGAAATTTTCCACACTTATAGAGAATATAGAGAAGAAGTGCACAATGCTAATAATTTTTGAAAAGAATGCATAAAAGATACATTAAATCAATAAAGAAAACATTACACACACTACATACCATGTATTTGACGCACACAAATTTGTCAATTGTCAAACTTTTGTTAATATTTAAAGTCTGTGATCAAACTCCTTTTTGATCACAGTCTTGTCTTGTCTTGTCAGTCACAGTTGGTCTTTAATGTTATTTATCTATAGTGTAAGTTTTTGTTAAATTTGTTATTATAGAAGTATAAAATACAATCATAATTTAATTATAGTCGAATTTCGACTACTACAGGAGCTCTAGTACTAAGTAATAAACTAGCTAATATATAAATGGATTAAGCAGTATATTTTTCAACGTTCGCTCAAAAGCGGAAGCTTTAAAGAACAGCTTCGAAATTTGAAAGTGGTACAACGTCATCTGTCAACTGGGTACTAAAAATAATGTAAGAACTCTCCATAGAACGGTATGATGACCTCTAATCTACATACATACAAATGACTTCCACGCATGGACAACAACAATAATTCTAATGTTTTACAAATGCGGTACGTCACCTGCAATCGAAACTACCTTATGCATAGGGAATAGAGTCGAAAACAATGCGAAACTAAATACAAATTTAGTTAGCATCCATCAGTACGGCGTTTGGTAATAGTTAAGTGAAAGGCCGAATACGTGAGAAAAGCAACGCCTATTCGAACAATGCCATATTTTGCCGTCATGTGGGCCAGTGATAGATCTCAGTAAATATTTCATTCCCACTCTTATGGCAATATGTTGTGATTTTATTTAACACGCCACGCTCTCTTTTTCAGTTTCGTAATAAAACGTTCTTAGCTTAATGAAGCGAAACGAGGTTATCATTATTGAAATTTTTATACACAATATTTAATTTCAGCTATACATACATACTAGTGCATTCATGAATTCGTCAATAATGACAATATATATAAAGTCGATTTACAAATCCCGCATAAAGTTACAAATGTTTCTAATGAAATACGTACATACTTTACTTTTTATTTTTATTTTTTATTGCTTAGATGGGTGGACGAGCTCACAGGCTACCTGGTTTTAAGTGGTTACATCTACAACGAAAATGCGCCACCCAACTTGAGATATAAGACACGAGATATAACTTGAGGTCATGTTCACGAATTATTTCCACGATGAAGGAACAACATCGTATGATCAAGATCAAACTTGCTAATATTATAATTTACCTAATTACTATACAAATGTATGGTCTATCTCAAGGTTGCTGGCAGGATTCACTTTGTGATCTCTAAATGTCCGGTAACAACTTAACATCAGATGAGCAGTAAGTTCGTTACCCATGTAAGCAATAAAAAACATGCTTTCCTGCCTTAGCATCTCGCATTTTATTACTGTAGACAGGTAGAAGAGCTCATGGCCCACCTGGCGTTAATTGTCCACCGAAGTCCGTAGACAATGTTCCACCCTTCGTACCGGAACGCAAGATTACTTTGCGGCAGAACTGTGGTACCTACACATACAGTTGACATTGATAGTGAAGGAGTAACATCGTATAAAAAAATCAAACCCGGAAAATTATAATTTGCGTAATTATTAATTTGATCGTAGAACATCTCCGCACGGGTAGGCACCACCACCTTGCCTATTTCTACCGTCAAGCAGAAATGCGTAAAAAAAATGAGCCGGTCATTACAACGATGTTTCCCAACGAGGGGCCAGCGCTCCACAAGGAGGCAATTTGATAATTAAGGGGGACAACCGCACTGAACTAATATAAAAAATCTGTTTTAAAATTATTTTGAATTTGAATTTCAGTTTTTTATTATAATAAATTCATATGTTCAATTATTATATTTCACATTCATTTATATTTGTTCTGATAACACGTTCATAGTTCAAGCAGCCTCCCGGTGTAATAATACTCAGAAAATGACATCTCTCTCCGGCAAATCCCTGAGCTGTCTTAAATACTCAATTTAACACCTATTGTAGTAACACTGTCGGATCTATTTCTTCAACAAAGCAATAATACGTTTCAGTTTGAAGGTCGAGGCAGCCGTGGTTTTCGTGCTCTTGAGATTTCGATATCCGGCCGCGAACTGAGCGAAGACATTAAGGGGTCTGTATTTGAGGAATTTAGCATAAGATCACTCAACACAGGGAAACAAATTAACCTATCTAACCTAACTATTAAACAAACCTATCCAAAAAAGTGTATTAAACCAATTTAATTGTAAAAGTGGTAACTGGTGGTAGGGTACATTACTACTACCCTGTCTATTTCTACCGAGAAGCCGTAATCTGGTTTAAAAGGTTTGATAGCCTATACAATTGACGCACTCAATTGGTCATCATCATCTTCAGCCTTTTGATACCCAATGCTGGGCACGGATCTACCCTTTTTCATTCCAAAATAATCAATTGCCTGCCATTTTCATTGACTTAATTGGTATTGTATAAAAATTCAAATATAATAATTATGATACTTATAATAATTAATTGTGATTTAATTTTTTTATTGAAATGACGGAGAGCAATTTAGGACATTTATTGAAACAATTTTTCAATAATCACTAGTATTACTTAATTTAAAAAAAATTGAAAATAGCTGCGTTTTCCAAGGCTCCTAGCATCATCAGTACCTAGCATAACGAAAGCGGAGCCGTTACCACAAAAAAAAATCAATAAACATCACCAGTTTAATAAATAAATTATTTCTTTATTATTATTAAGTACAATATATTTTAAAACATGCTCGGATTATTTTATATCGCATTGATAGAGAAGTTTTAAGTGTTAAAGTCATGGCCACCTTCACCTTTTGAGTTGAAATTAGAAAAGTATTTTGAGGTCATAAAATAAATCAAAACAAAACTGACATTACACAGAGTATACCTATATAATAATATAAGATAAAGTTTGTGTTGAATAAAGCCAATGATGTCGCTTTTTGAGGACAAATAAAGGTGTAACATTTATGATTGGTAATAGAAGATAATTTATTTTATTAAAATTGGTTTTCTGTGATCACCTAACCTACTCATCGAAATGGTTTTATAGTAAACGCTTATACATAATACTATTGAGATTTAGATCTGATATCTTAAAGTAGGGGACGTCATTCGTATCGTGATAACAACGGACTTGATGACCACTTAACAACAGGTGAGTAATGAGTTCGTCCACATATCTAAGCAATAAAAAATTTGCATCTGACATAGTTTTCATTTTCTGGAATTCTTTACTATTATTACACGAAAACAATTGTAAAATCTTCAAAAATCTTCAGCTGTATTGGGACAGGGTTACCTTTTCTTTCTCCACTATTTTACATGAACTTCATGGTAGGCATCGGCTTGGTTGTACCCCTGGCATTGTTGACGTCCATACGCGACCGTAGCCACTTACAATCAGTTGGGCCGTACGCTCGTCTGCCCAAAAAGGCAATAAAAGAAAATCAGCCTATTCCTGTATTCCGTATGTCACACATTTCCAAAAAGCACAGAGGGTATCTTGAAAAACTGGTGATTACTGGCATAGTGGAAGGAAAGAGATGGTGAGGTCCAGTCAAACACCTTAGCCTGACCAGATCCACAACACCATCGATTCCATCCTTTACGTTGCGCTCCGAGGAGGCAGAAACAGTTTGAGAAGACAATAACAGAAGAGGCAATCCGAGGATGAAAGTTGCGGATCGAGGTGGCCATCATCGGTCACTTCATCACGTCACTGACATCCTCAGACATGAGGAACACGACTGGAAAAGGAGGATTCCAATATTACCTGTATCATAAATATTACGGCTGTGTTCGTCTAAATTTTGTGCACATATGAGAAAAAAGAACGAAGTTTTTTTTTTAATTAGTCTTAGTAACTATTATAATATTATGTACACAGCTGACGCGCCTTAACTAAATACTTGAAACGTAAAGAAGATCTCCTTAATACATGACTTTAAAGTCATTTATACTAATATATAAATCTATAGTGGTTTTTACGGATGTTCCGTTATAACTACTGAACCACGCTTTCGATTGACTTGAAACTTGGTATCCATGTAGAAAATACATGCACTTAATGGATAAGCTAATATTTTTAAGAGTGTTGGACTCCCTACACCAGTTGCGGGGGCGTTAATGATGAGAACCTTTGTGGGGGTGAGAAATAATAATGTTTATTTTAATTGCCCAGCGAAGCGGACAAGTACAGCTAGTATTCTTATAAACTTATCGTCCTTCGTGTAGATTTCAATGCTAAATTATTATAGAACATCAACGATACACACTAAGTCAGTAACCCCGTTTATTAATATGAAGGTGTGCGCCTAATATGAATCACGAACTATAAGGGTACCAAAATATTGCTCGGGTCGGTTAAGCCACATCAAACGAATCCATCTACTGACGTTTAAAAGGAAACGTAGTTTGCATTGGGACGTCATTGGCAGTTGACATGCGATACTATATTTAACGTTTGCCTGTGACCTGACCTAACTTGACCTTTTCATTCCACTAGAGACATCTCTACTTGATATATTTTTTTATTAATAGAGTGTTTGAGTGGGAACTCGCGGTCATTTTCGTGTTGGTTCACCAGTCATATTTGGAAGCCTAAGCAGCCGAAGGTTTTTTTTATTGCTTAGATGGGTGGACGAGCTCACAGCCCGCCTGGTGTTAAGTGGTTACTGGAGCATGGATATCTACAACGTAAATGAGCCACCCACCTTGGGATATAAGTTCTGAGGTCTCAAGTATAGTTACAATGGCTGCCCCACCCTTCAAATCGAAACGCGTTACTGCTTCACGGCAGAAATAGGCAGGGTGGTGGTACCTACCCGCGCAAACTCACAAGAGGTCCTACCGTCCTAACGTAAATGCCGTCAAGAGCACAGCCAAGCCGACGCCTACTATATAGACACTGACAGTAACAGCTATCACATGTGGATGTTTTTTAAAACAACAATAATTAGACATATCTCTAGGGCGGGGTCAAACAAACTGTTTATTACATTAATTTATCTCAATTAATACACACTTTACACGTGTCCACAAGCTAATATATTTCCATGGCGAAGGAATAACAATATAATACTACCTATACTATGCTATATACCATACTATACTATACTACAATATAATACTACAAACAATATAAAACCAACCCTTTTTTCTTATTCGTATAAAAGACAAAAAAGTGGATGCCAAAAAAAATCCCCTTTTTTATTTAACGAACAATGATTTACCCGCAACGTGATGTCTAAGTACCTACATTCAACAATCGTAATTACTGTTTACGTAATAGTTCACGAGTCACTCTGAAGGTTGGCCGGTAATGTCATTCAATTTTATTGTCACTTAATTTGTCACGGCTTTTAACAACAAAACCTTACACGTGTAACTAAAATAAATTCCATTAAAATCCAATCAATTTTTTACAAGTTAAAGTTTACCGGAAACATATGAATTATAGTTGATCCTTAGGTACCATTGTTGTGTGTTAATAAATAAAACATGATATATTATTATGTTGATATTATTCAACTATTGAAACTCGGCCATGATCTGCTATGGTAATTATTAATTGTACCAAAAATTCCTTGCGTGCCATCTATTGCGTATTAATGGTATATTTTAACAAAAAACTTCCCTTGAGTAGTCATAGAAACGCATAAGAAAAACATTGATTTTCATTTATGTATAAAATATACGTAGGCTAACTAAAAATAATATACTTGAATAGCAAGCTGAACTCACAATTAATTTAAAAAAAAATTATCCTGTCGATACTCAGGACATGAGAACGAAGTCAGGGCCCTGAAACTGCGATATTTTTAGACAAATATTTTTTTGTATGGAAACTAGCGACATCTTGTAGCGGATGCCCCTAAACTTATATGTTATAAGGCATTTTTATTATTGTATGACTAAACACAGAAAATAAAAAAATAAAAATCATACAAGACTTTATTTGTTAAAGACGAATTGATTAAATTTTATCAATTAGTAGCTTCTGAAAATTTACAAAGTCCTTCATTAAAAATAAAATATAGGATAGGTAATAATATATTACTCCCATCTACAGGAGCAATGAAAAACTAATCTAAGCAAATAAGCCATCTAGTGGCCGACGCCCGTAAGCATTTTTGTTGAGTGCTTGAATTGCTTATCTATAACTAATTTATGTCTATTAACTATGAAAGAAGTAGTAAAATTATTGTCTTGTCATCCATTCTAAATGCGTGTGCAAATTTTCAAGTTAACCGGACGTTTTCAAGTCGATGAAAATGGCGTTAAAATATTTCATTACATGCAAAAAACATACGTACATAGCAAGATATTGAAAGCGTTTTAAAGTAGGCTTAAAAATATCAATTTGATCATCGTATAAATTATTCACAACCTTTCTGTGACTACTACATTCATCCGCAGTGCGTTTCAAGAGCTCATTTTTGCCACGTGCCCCCCGGCCTTGAAATAAACCCCCCGGCTCGACGTTTCCCAAGCGCTATGACATGTCCCCCTACAAACAAGCAATGGAAAGAGTTGAGTTTTTCTTTACGTATAACTTTGAAATGAATATTGATGGCCATCTCCACTTATTAATATTACTATATAGTCAGTAAATATAATTGGTCATTGTGAGAATTTATTTGTATAACAAGATGTTCAGTGGTAGACAGCTGTGAGAAAAACAATGATGCGTTCTGCTTTGAATACTAGAGACACAAAATTGGTAGTAATTTTTTTGTCATATCCACTTCTTTAGCCACTTAATATTAGATGGTACTTTTTACTGGCGGTGGACCTCTTGTGACGGGTAGGTACCACCACCCTGCGTATTTCTGCCATGAAGCAGTAATGCGTTTCGGTTTGAAGGGTGGGGCAGCCGTTGTAACTATACTGAGACTTTAGAACTTATATCTCAAGATGGGTGGCGCATTTGCGTTGTAGATGTCTATGGGTTCCAGTAACCACTTAACACCAGGTGGACTGTGAGCTCGTCCACCCATCTAAGCAATAAAAAAAATTAAAGAAAGATGGTCTGTGGTCTAAACTATACATAAGCGTTAATAAAAGTTATATTAGGTAGTAAATGTTACTGTCAGTGCATGTTAGACTTCAGGAATTTGTTTAAAAAATGGAACGACAAATACACTTAAATCTAAAACAATTCCACTTTCAACGACATTAAGCTTGGGATTTAGCATTCATCCTAGATTATGGGTGGGGGAAATAAGGTCATCGGGACCGATACAAATACTTAACAAAAATTACGATTTCGATTGAAATGCGTATTCATATCCAACCACCATTAACTACAAGATCCGTCCGAATAATACCGTAAATTTTTTGCTATGAAGGTAAGAAAATTTAACAAGATTATATAGAAACATTTAAGTTTTTTTTTATTGCCTAGATGGGTGGACGAGCTCACAGCCCACCTGATGTAAAGTGGTTACTGGAGCCCATGGACATCTACTACGTAAACACCCACCTTGAGATATAAGTTCTAAGATCTCAGTATAGTTACAACGGCTGCCCTACCCTTCAAACCGAAACGCATTACTGCTTCACGGCAGAAATAGGCAGGGCGGTGGTACTCACCCGCGCGGACTCACATGAGGTCCTACCACCAGTTTGCCAAAACCTTACTTCAAACGTAACCTTAAAGTACCCACCAGTCTAAAAACCTTAACAATCAACTCTCACAAATATTTCTTTTTCTCGTCTAATTAAACCCTATCTTGTCTAATAACAACAGAAAGGTGAATCGGAAACTTCGAATCCGATATTTGAACAAAATCAAACCGGATATGGACGTTCGTAGCTAAACACGGTCGTGTTGTGGGAGTGCGCTATTCCAGCCTCGCCGGAACAAAGAGATATGCCTACTTCCTCATTCACATGCCCAAAGAATAAAAAAGGAACAGATTGGTTGAATTTGCGGTTAGATCGTAAAATAAAAATGCCTTACAATACTTATCGCACTATACAAAACTTACAATAATATATTTTAATATTAATTACTTAATATTAAAGTGGTGATAATTTTTGCTGGCGGTAAGACCTACCTATCCGTGCAGACTCACTCTTGTGAGTACACACATGGATAGGTACACACATGGAGCCCATAGACATCTACGACGTAAATGCGCCACCCACCTTGAGATATAAGTTCTAAGGTCTCAAGTATAGTTACAACGGCTGCCCCACCCTTCAAACCGAAACGCATTACTGCTTCATGGCAGAAATAGGTTGGGTGGTGGTACCTATCCGCGCGAACTCACAAGAGGTCCTACCACCAGTATACTCAACAGTATACTTAACACCAGGGGGCTGTGAGCTCGTCTACCCAGATATAAATAATAAAAATATAAAAAAATTCCGACACCAATTAGAATTTTACATTTCAATCCATGCTTCCACGATTAAACTACTTTTATTTCAAATTTCAATATTCTCATAGGCTCGTCTATTTCAAATAATCTTTGTCGCAACGCACCTAAGCTGCGGCACGTATGTCCACGCGGGGTGGAGCACGAAGGAGATCGAAAATAAAAACTCCCTCGGAGGGGGTGCTTCATCCCCAAACATATTACGGGAATGTCGGTAGGTCGAGGTTCCGGACCTTACGATTTTTTTTTGCGATAGTCCGCTGCCGATATCGGTCCTCAAATTGTTTTATTTTATTTTAATTTATTGTCGTTCACAAATATTAAACAAAAGTCATGCGAAAGTTTTCTGTACATCACAAATACATAATTGAGATTATCCACTCGTCATCGTGAACGAAGCTTAACGATACTTTTAATTTGTTGCTACGTTTTAGAACACTAAGATTTTCGAAGTGATTTCCCAATTACTAAAAGTTATCAATCAGGATTTACAAGCAAATCCGTAAGGCATACATAATCATGCCGTGCGACTACATAAAATCACGCAACTGTGCAATTCTCGTAAAGATTCTCGTATTAAACCTGGTGTTTTACCATCGTTCAGGTAAATAAAATGAAGATAGCCGTGAAAACGAATGAGTACGGTATCAACAGATTTCGCTCATGGCGGCACCCGGAATGGCTTTTCTATTCAATTTTCGATAGAGATTTTTTTTACCTACCCGCAGTTTTGCGTACGACCGGAACCAATAAATCTCTTCTCGAGGTATAAGGGGCGAATTAATCACATGACTACTTCGAAGACTCGTCAATCGACAGATCCACGGCTTAAGCAAATGTGAACTCAAGCGTGCAAAAGAAAGAGGTCCACATTAGATTGAGGCTTCGTTTTTATTTACCGAACGCAAGGTGCAAATAAATATTAGGACCGGCTCGGATACACTCCGAGGAGATTAAAGTGTTCGCCAGTTCGGGATCACCAATGTAATGTAAATGAGAAGCGAATTGGTTCGAATACTGAAACAACACTTATCTCGGTACCTACGCGTAGAAGTAAATTATAAAGCTAATTTACGCAAGCCGTAAAGCGAAAAAACACTTGATTAAATAGGGAAACCCGAAATTTAAAAGCTACGTTGTTTCCCGCCCATTAGGGTTAGGGGTGGCGGGTTGCTTTTCGGGAGGGCAGCGGGCACAAATTAATAAACAAAACTGGCCTGGGCGCGGACGAAGCGACATATATTGTGTACATTATACACATCGTCCTTCTGATTGTTAACTATATGATTAACGTAAAAAAACGTTGACTAACATATCAATGCACCCTTACAAGCAATAACTAATTATAAGCACCTACACCTCACTGTATTATACAAAAAAAACGCGACAGTAAAAACACATTAAAGAATCTTGATCGTTACGCAGAGAAAATCCTCAATTCGCTATAAAGAGTATGTGTTCCCGTGCGGCCGAAGAAACGTTGTCATTCAAAATCAGACCACGTGTACAATATTTCATCATCAGGAAGGGTGGTGGAGTCGCACCCTTACTCGAGAACTCTCCCGCCTTCGCGCCCACCCCGTCGCCCGACCCAAAAAGTCTATCTGCACTTGACACGGGAGGAAACGGGACAGATTAACCGTAGTGAAGGGAACAAAGCTAAATATGTTTCAAGCTGATACTTACCCGATTGTAGTAACTGCAAAATTTGCAGATGCTAATTACTGATAGAAAAGAAATGCAAATCAGATGGCCGGTGCTTTAAGATGGCAACGAAAATTATTGATTGAATGATTATATTAATAAGTAAGTGTACCTTGATCGAATTAAGCTCTTATATATGAACATTACATTATAAATAAAGTATACATTGATAAAAATCAAAAAGTTTTTTTTTCATTTTTATGTGATATAATTGACTAAACTAATATTAGTTTTTTTTTCATTGTTATTGAAATCGTTAACTACCAATCGTAAAAAAAAAAGTAATTAATCTGCGTGCTAAGTATACTGTATTCGGTATAAAAGTTATACAATGCTGAAAAAGGATGGAGGAATGAAATGATGGAACCATTTTCAGTCTACGGCGAGAAATGCCCGCACACATACAAACCGTTCACCTCGTTTAACGCACACAGGCGCGATTTCCGGCGTGAAAAGTTTGAGCAGTAATTTATATGACGGTTTAAATAATTACTACGCGTTTTCGGCTCAATTTGTAGATGAGCCCGCCCTTTTCGTACCGTTGACATTTATTCGCTGGTAATTTCGCAGAAAGGCGTCTGCTGCAGTCAAGTGACGTTTTATTAAATCCTGATTTGAATTAAGAACACGCGATCATAATATTGACATCTATATATTAATACGTGAAGCAGAAACTTTGTACCCCTTTTTACGAAAATTGCGCGGACGGAGGAGTATGAAATTTCTCACACTTATAGAAAATATAGTGAAGGGGTGCAGAATGCTAATTTTTTTTTTAATTATGCATAAAAAAAAACATTACATCAATAAAGAAAACGTTACACATACATTGTCAAACTTTTGTTATTGTTGAAAGTCTGGGATCAAATTGAGAATAGATTAATATGTACATACTGTTTGTCTTTAATATTATTTGTCTATAGTGTAGTCATGGCGAAATCTGATTATAGAAATAAAATAATAGTCTATGACAATACAGTTATAATAGTGTACAAACTTATAAATTTCAAATAATTCTAGTCGAATTTCGAATACCGGGGGACCACTAGTAATAATAAAAATAATAATATATTTGGATTAAGAAAAACACATTGCAAGAACGCTAGGCGGATTATTTGGCGGCACATCATCACTTAAACGATTTTCAGAGTCTATGGACATTGCCGTCGTTGTCACTCCTCTTGCGACATTATCGAAATGCTCACGCGATGATGTCCATAGGCTCTAGTATCGACTTAACGTCAGATGGGCCGTAGGCCGTTTATATAATGCTAGAAAAGAATGTGACTGTTTCAACAGAATATTCCAAAAATATCTTCAAATTACCTTAAGATACCTTTAAGTAAACTGAGATATGTACGCAATATAATTTTCCTATTATTTGCGTTTTGTATTCAATTAAAAATATGTTTTTCTGTGGTTGACTTTATATCATTGCGATCACTATGAATATAAATGGCCGCCGATGTATTAAATGCATTCTTGATGATTAAGATTAAAAGAAAGTTTTCCGAGCGCTATGACATGTCCTTCTTCAAACGAGGCTTGCGGAGAGTATTAATGGTAGGCAACGGCTTGGCTCTGCCCCTGGCATTGCTGACGTCCATGAACGACGGTGACCACTTACCATCAGATGGGCCGTATGCTCGTCTGCCTACAAAAGCAATAAAAAAAAGAAAAAAAGAATTGTACTTAAGCTTACTTATAATAAAAAATCATACAAATAGTACTTATTATACATAGGCTATATAAAGAAACTATTATTTCAGTTTCACAACGCGAAGAATACCCACCGAATAGTCATCGAATGTTTTCTCCTTATGAAAGTTTCTTCAGCGGCCCAAAATAATCTTGATTCGTTTTCTGCAACATAAAAGACTGCTTGATCCCATTGCCATCTGCTTCGAAAATAGATTGCTTGTCAATAAAAATGTAAATTCCACGCTTCGGCTCTCGGCTAATTCATTTCCCAATGGAAAATCCGGGTGCGCGTCGCCGGAAATCCGTCGACCGTTCGTTTCAATGATATTTTTTTTATTTATTTCATGTTGACCAGACGTCCAGCTAGTTTGCATACTACGTTTGTCTGTAGCAACATCAGAAAATGATATGAACCGCTTTTCATCGGCATCCATACCCGCTCCAATACAAGCTCACACACTTTTTGTACAGATTCCAAATATTAACGTCTTTCCTGATGATTTATAGAGGTCCTTTCCCGTGAAAGAGATGAAGGGGCTTCCAGGGGACTCGATATGAATTCTAATACGGCTTTGCGATAACAACTATTGTTCAGGAACAAGATTTTTCCTCATGTGAAGCCACTGTACGTACATAAAAAACAAGATTTTTATCTTAAAGGCATGTAGCATCAAGAATTTCGAATTTATTGGGCAAGATATTAACGAAAAAATCGAAATACGCAAATTTGATCCCAAACCTCGGGTTTGCCGCTCACACTCTCGCGGTGATATGCCTGACACCCTAATCAAATAAGTACCTTTTACCGGGCCCGGGTATCTTGTGGCCTAAAGTGTAGCATGCCGTATTGTTTTAAGGCTTAATTTACAATGCGGGGAAGGCAACTGACTAGCTTCCGCATAAAACGTATTTGTAGGAAGGACGACCCAGAAAATGGGTATAATATACTCACACTACCGCCGCATCCTCGTCTTATTCTCCCAGCGCGTCCCCCAGGAGTCTGCAGAAATTTATATAACAAGCTATCTCGTCCGGGCTCAGTTATTGTCGGGGAAATACAGCCTCGAACATTATTTTTAATTAAACAAAAGTATTACCCATTAGCGTCTTTCGAACCAAAACATAGTTATTACGAGTATTAAAATCATGTATTTCAAATTATTCGTATGGTTTCCTATTTCCTTTGATTTTTATATATGAATAACAGTAGACAGCGGTATGACTCTACCCCTTCGCGTTTCTGAAGTCCATCGGCAATAATAACCACTCACCCTCAGTTGGGCCGTATGCTCATCTGCCTACAAGGGCAATAAAAATTAAATTGTCAACACAAAAATTTTAATAAATAAATATTAAAAAACTTTGCCCTAAAAGTATCATATCTAAAGCTATTATTGTGTAGACAAAATGTCATCAAATATGTATATATGCAAATTGTTTTAAGACGATTATTTAAAAATCAGATTCTTTAAATAATTTCTCATAGAATCACGTAAGACGAGGAGAACCCCCTCCCACCGTTCGACAATTCACGTTGAGCGATCGCAACCCTACTACAGGTTCAATGTTTATTTAGACGAACCCTACTCGAAAATAGCTCCTTCACCTCCCAAGTTCATTCTAACTCTAGATTATTCAATGTCAGAACTAAGACTCTATTCACTTATAATTCGGTTTTCTAAATTGAAACGAATTGAATAATGTTTCTTGTTAGTTTAAAATAAAATGTATGTCTACATGTCTTCGTGTTGTCAACTGCTCTGTCATAATCGTTATAGTCAAAGTTGAACTTAGTTTTAACAACAAAATATTAGCTGTCATATTGTCAATCGGAAAAGCAACTCAAGGCGTGGTGCTAATTAACAAGCCATAGTATTTAACGGCCGTCTGGTGTAGTGGTAAGTGACACGGTCACTACACAAGGGGGTCGCGGGTTCGAATCTCGCCAAGGGAAGATATTTGTATGATAATTATAAATGTTTTTTTCCAGGGTTATGGATGTATATTAAATATATGTACGTGTATTATAAAAATCTTACATTTATTTCCGTTATTTGGTACCTATAACAAGTTCTTTACGAACTTATCACGGGACCAGTTAACGCGGCGTGATTGTTAGTAAATATTTATTATATTAATAAAAATAGAAATACATAGCATGAAACCTAAAACAAAAACTCAATTTGATTCCGTATTTACTAAGTAAGGGATGGAATGACGACAGTTTGGCGACTTTACGTCACCGTCCACAGTAGGCGTACCTATTAAGTGATGAATGATGTATACAGTTATTTGTCCCGGCTATTTACCGGCCAAGACGTTCTGGTAAAGAATAGGATTGTCTGGAACGTAAATTACAGCAAATTGTTTTTTTTATTACAAATATAGCGATGATATCTTTCGGCTAAGAAAGAATAGGAGCGCCTAATTCATCTAACATAGAAAGTAATGC
The DNA here is from genome assembly GCF_030269925.1 of Bombyx mori. Taxonomy (NCBI): domain Eukaryota; kingdom Metazoa; phylum Arthropoda; class Insecta; order Lepidoptera; family Bombycidae; genus Bombyx; species Bombyx mori. The sequence continues at coordinate 9,362,821 of NC_085115.1, read as the reverse complement.
TGAAATGATATTTTAGCAAGCGATATATGTGTGTAGATCATAAAAAAGGTATTTTATCTGTTAGTTGTATAAGAGCCACTTGTAATGCATCAATATATTATTTATTCTATAGTGCAATCTTTAACTTATAAATTAACTAGCGACCCGCCCTCAGTTCGCTTCGGAAACTGTAATTTATTATTGATTTTTCCACTATTTAATGGATGTTATTATACATATAAAACTTCCTCTTCAATCACTCTATATATTAAAAAAACCGCATCAAAATCCGTTGCGTAGTTTTAAAGATTTATTAAGCATACATAGGGACAGACAGATATAGGGACAGAGAAAGCGACTTTATACTATGTAGTGATTAGCTATAAAAAAAATGTATCAGTTAATACGCGAAAAACAACAAATAAAATACAAAATAATTCTAATCAACAACTGGGGCGCGATAAATTATAATCAAACTTACAGGACCTGATTGCCTTTCTTATTTTGAAAATAGAGAGAGAGTAACAGATTTTTATATTGCATTCAATAAATTCGTATGCCCTTTGACGACCTGCAGACGTTTCAAGAACAAAATGTCATACAGATTATCGACTCACGACCTGTACTGCGTGTGGAGAATGTTCAATCATTAATTGTAGATATTTTATTTTTTAATTATGCATTTATAAATACTAGTGGTCCCGCAGTAGTCGAAATTCGACTATAATGTTTATTGATATTGTATGTTTAAACATTATTATGGTTCTATTGTCAAATACTATTATATTTCTATTATATATAATCACAGGTTTCGCCAAAACTTACACCATAGATAAATAACATTAAAGACAAACAATATTAATCTATTCGGAATTTGACCACAGACTTTAAACATTAACAAAAGTTTGACAATTGACAAATGTGTGTGTGTCAAATACATGGTAGTATGTGTAATGTTTTTATTTTATTGATTTAATGTATGTTTTATGCATAATTTAAAAAAAAATTAGCATTGTGCACTCCTCTGTATTCTCTATAAGTGTGGGAAATTTCATACTCCTCCGTCCTCGCAATTTTCGTAAAAAGGGGTACAAAGTTTTTGCTTCATGTATTAATATATAGATTCAACACTAGATGTGCTTTATTAAAAAAAAAAAAACTAAACATTTTTTAATGACATTTTACGTTTCCATTGCAAACAACAATTCAAGCCATATTAAATAGTCGTTTATATTATTACAAAATTAGATTACATGTGACGTCATTTGAGGTCACAATAGCCGTTTAGAAATTCTAACTAAAACACACAAAACCAATCGTCAATAGTCTCTATACTCAAACCAAAACGTGACCTACGTACATAATCATTATTTTATTGATTTTTATGTCAGTATAGAATAGGGCTAGGCCTACGCAGATTAGCCTAATTTTGTACTTGGAAGTATTAAAAGCTTTTAAATAAATTAAATGACCGTTTCAGGCGTGCCTTTGACGATATGAACGAAGTAGTTACTTCAATATTGTCATAGACCACACAATACATAGAGCTGACACAGAAATTTCAGGCAGAGATGCCTGGTGTACTCGTATCGTGCAATGTGACTATGCCGGTCTTTAAATCCCGCAGGTATGTATTTTTCTTTTTAATATAAACAAAAAAAAAAACTCAAAACAAATAATATTAATGTATACTGGTGGTAGTGTGTTGTGGCGCCACCATGGGAAGGTCCCACAACACTGCCTATTTCAGCCACAAAGCAATCATATTACGTTCAAATTTAGTTTAGTTTCGAGTTTTGCCCATTTTTGAAATAGCATGTTTAATAGTAATTACAAATAGATATAATAACTTCTGCCTTAAAACATTATCACTTCAATAAACCTTTATGCCTTTTAATTCACTCACACCTGCAGACACAGTGGGTTGATTGCAACTGTCGTAGCATCAAATTGACGATATAATAAAAACAAAAAATGCCAACAAAATGACAACGGCAGCAGTACTGTCTTATAATACACCCCTTTAGGTAAAAAAAAATAGAACTCATAAACATTTGAAACATGTTACAAACCTACAACCTTGATAATCACCCATGATGTTGTTTAACCACAATTACATTAAGTGGTTCTCTATAGAAAGCTGACAAAAATATTTTTGTTTTCATACATACTAATTGCAGCTCGTAATAAACAAAATAAAGTACTATTCTATAAATTATTATATCTATGGCAAGTTGAAAAAAGGAATTTATTTGAATGAACTGATGTTATTGGTTAACAGAAATGATAAGACATCGATAACACATTCGTGGACAATTACGTACACGAAGCGTTTTAAATGAATTGAATATAAGCGGACCTATTGTTAGACCCGGGTACATGGAGACTTCCAAACTCGTGTTGATCCCCTGATCAAACTATACTAACGATCCAAACATGAAAACATTTTGAATCTTGTGAATTGGTTCATATAAAAAACGTTAGCAACTTATGAAAAAGTATTTTAAATTATTATAATTTATTAACATAATTTAGGATTTATTTATTTATTTTTTATTTATTTATTGCATTCAATACAAAGTCAGGCTTACAGTTTTCACCAAAACGCCTGACTCATTAACACAAAAACATTATTGAAATTATTGAATACTATTATAATATTATGCTAAAAATTAAATTATTTTCGAATAAAGTATTCCCCAACTATCGGCAAATACGTCAGCATCCTGGATTTCGGACAGAAATTCGTTTAACAGCGCAATTGCCCTGGCCGTTGGACAGTTCCTAGCTCTACGGGTCCTCAGCCCCGTCAACGTCGCAAATAAGTCAATTACGTCTCTTAACCTATTTTATCTTAGAAAAAAAAACCTATTTTATCTTAAGATACAAAATCTCGTACTGAAGAAACTATTAAATTCTTATCAGTTGCTTATATTATGTAAAACGTAAATCTACACAACGAATTATGAAATTTTTTCATACAGACAGCATAGCGTAGCATAGCATATATTATGTTCATATATGCTATGTATATCGAAAATTCTTTGTACGTGAATTCTAAAAACTTACTTTGGACTTTTGTTATGGTTTTACGCTTTAATATTTTATATCACCATCCTGCCTATTTTCTACTTCGAAGCAATCATGCACATTCGAGAGCATTCACAACTATGATGTCTACGAGGAGTGGTAACCGCTTAATTCATTAATAAACATAAAATTAAGATGGGAGCATAAAAGTAATTTTAATTCTTCTTTTCCCCACCTTATCCCACTAGGTGGGGTCGGCACAGCTGTTTTTTTTCTTCCATTCTCTTCTACCAGCCGTCATCTCAACACTCACTCCTCTCTCTCTCATATCGTCATTCACACACTCCATCCATGTCTTCTTCGGTCGACCTCTTCCCCCTCAACCTTGCACTACCATTTCTATACATCTCCTAGTCACATGCATCTTCTCTCTACCCATCACATGTCCACACCACGCTAATTTGAAATATATGTACTAATAAAAAAGTTTTTTAATTATTTCGCAAAAAAACCGAAGAACCTATTAAAAGAAAATACTTATCGTTTCAATAACTTAAAAATGTCAACCAATATTGTTGTCCTAATGTTGATAAAGACGTTCATTCATTCTCGTGACCACGATAGACCGTTGGCGAGATGAGGACTGCCAACATGACCTTGAGTCGACCTTGAGTCGTCGTGGCCTAAAGGATAAGACGTCCGGTGCATTCGTATTGAGCGATGCACCGATGTTCGAATTCCAGGCGGGTACCAATTTTTCTAATGAAATACGTACTCAACAAATGTTCACGATTGACTTCCACGGTGAAGGAATAACATCGTGTAATAAAAATCAAACCCACAAAAATTATAATTTGCGTAATTACTGGTGGTAGGACCTCTTGTCCGTGCGGGTGGGTACCATCGCCCTGCCTATTTCTGCCGTGAAGCAGTAATGCTTTTTGGTCTGAAGGGTAGGACAGCCGTTGTAACTATACTGAGATCTTAGAACTTATATCTCAAGGTGGGTGGCGCATTTACGTTGTAGATGTCTATGGGCTCCAGTAACTACTTAACGCCAGGCGAGCTGTAAACTCGTCCATCCATCTTAGCAATAAAATAAAACCTGGAGTGACTTTCTGGAGCAAGCGCAAGACAGGATCAAGTGGTGAGAACAACTTGTGAGGACAACTCGGAATTATGGTTGAAGCTGACAAATGAAAAATTTTTTTGTTCAACCGCCCTTAATAGCATGAAACGCAAAACGCACTTAACGATTATGCTCCACACACTATGATAGCATAGTACGCGTAGCAGGAGAGGACCTGGTCGCCCTGTACGCACTTGGCGACGCATCGTGGAGAGCGAGATGAGGACTGCCGGCATGACCTGGAATGATATTATAGAGCAGCGCAAGACAGGGTCAATTGGGGACAACTTGTGAAAACAACTTGAAATTATGGTTGAAGCTGACAAATGAATCATTTTTTTTGTTCATCCGCCTTTAATAGCATGAAACGCAAAACGCACTTAACGATTATGCTCTACACGAGCAGATTAGCTCAAGGTATATTCAGCCTGAAATAAGGCCAAGACATGAGGTTGAGTTTCAAAAGCATTAAACAACGACTGCCCCACGGTTCAAACCGAAATTCTCATGCTCAACCATCTATTTAAATAAACAGGCAAGATGTTAGTACGTGCTGTAGTGGGCTTGCTATTCGCCCTATCACCAGTAACGATTGACAATTATTGTTAGTTTTTGGAATACACGACTCTTATTTACAGGATTGAAGCTCCAGCATAGTCGCATTGCTGGATGTGAGCACGCCACGATAACCTTAAATATTGTAATGGCGTAGCTCACTTTTAAAGTAACCTCTTGGTATTACTGATCGCCACGAGTTAGATAACTATTTTTTTTATGGCTTAGTTGGGTGGACGAGCTCACAGTCCACCTAATGTTAAGTGGTTACTGGAGCCTATAGACATCTACAACGTAATTGCGCCACCCACCTTGAGATATAAGTTCTAAGTTCTCAAATATAGTTACAACGGCTGCCCCATCCTTCAAACCGAAACGCATTACTGCTTCACGGTAGAAATAAGCAAGGTGGTGGTACCTACCCGCGCGGACTTAAGAGGTCCTACCACCAGTAAAAAGTGAAAGTTGAAGTCTCAAGTGAACTGTATACTAGTCTGTCTATAGAAGACAATTAAAATAAAAAATAAAACGAGTAAACGCTCTTACGACATTTGGGGGGCATCTACTGGCTAGACGATAACCATGCCCACAACCAGGATATCAACGAAAATAATACGTAATAACTCGCAATTAAACACCGAATCAAAAACTGTCACTTGAAAATAAAAATACAATATTAACTACGCGTCATGTGCCATTTTGTTGGCAGCTTATCAGTAATTTTGAAAGGGTTACAGGAAAAACATTAACTAATTGCGGCACTAATTAGAAGTTAAGTACGAAACGTGTCCACAGTAACGGGGAAATAGTACGAAACGAAAACGTGACTTGTTTACGTGGTGCTGTTCGTATTTAGACTGTGTGGACACATGGAAGTACGAACGATCACTTATATTTTGATATGATTAATTTTAATATTCAATAACTTTAAAGGATTATTTGCGTGTGTCGCCTTCATGATCCCGATACCTCTGATACCTCTCGACTCAGTACCTCTGATCAGTATCATCATCATCATCATCACAGTGGCGTTTCGGTTTGAAGGGCGGGGCAGCCGTTGTAACTATACTGAGACCTTAGAACTGATATATTGTAACATAATTTATTAATTTTATTTATGCTTACACTGGTGGTAGGACCTCTTGTGAGTCCGCGCGGGTGGGTACCACCGCCCTGCCTATTTCTGCCGTGAAGCAGTAATGCGTTTCGGTTTGAAGGGTGTGGCAGCCGTCTTAGCTATACTTGAGACCTTAGAACTTATATCTCAAGGTGGGTGGCGCATTTATGTTGTAGATGTCTATGGGCTTCAGTAACCACTTAACACCAGGCGGGCTGTGAGCGCGTCCACCCATCTGAGCACTAAAAAAAATTTTTGGCAGAGCAGTCGTGGTCATGTGGAATTCTTGTTTATTAAAGCCTTGACAGCTGTTATCCATAGTTCGCGAACACACTCATTAAGTGGGATTTTGGAAAGGATTTTCACTTGATCAGTCTCCAGTGTAATGACAATAAGTAGTTTTGTTAGTGAAAATAATGTGAACTGCTTCTATTGTCTAAAGCTTGTCCAATGTTCGACATTCGACCATAATCACTGACTCCGGAAAATTTAAATTAATTTTCTCTCTTCTACCGCTATCGACATTTTGAAGAAAAACAATGATAATGAATGGTACTTAACTGTGTTGCATTTATCTATTTATAAATTTATATAGACGCTACTGCCGCATATTGACGCATAAATAAATTTCAAATTAGTATAAAAAATAATCGTTTATCTTTTAATCATATATCCGACATACCAACCAAAGTCAAAATCCGGCTACAATTCGTATCCATTTTCAAAATTAACAACAAAATGTTTTACTACGCATTATCCGTGAAAATCTTTGGAATTGCTATAGGAATTCCATTTTTAACGACGTAGGTAGAGAGTCATAAAACACTATGCGCAAAGGTCAAATGTCGGCAACAAGGCAACCGTCGCTGTGACCCAAATAAACTGCGGCCATTGTACCAATTCAAATCAATCCAATTACTTGCATACAAGGAGGCGGCCTGGTACTGTTCATCTAGATCCTATTATACTATGATACTCGGTGATCTATATTTTATAAGATCTTCTAGTACTGTGAAGTACTTACTCTAATAAAGTAAAAATCTTACAAAAAAAATTACAGTAATGTGATTAGATCTACAATGCGATAAGATACTTATTTATTAGTGGTGGTAGGACCTCTTGTGAGTCCGCACGGGTAGGTACCACTACCTCTGCCTATTTCTGCCGTGAAGCAGTAATGCGTTTCGGCTTGAAGTGTGGGGTAGCCGTTGTAACTATGCTGAGACCTTAGAACTTATATCTCAAGGTGCCTGGCGCATTTACGTTGTAGATATATATGGGCTCCAGTAATCACTTAACACCAGGTGGGCTATGAGCTCGTCCAACCATCTAAGCAATAAAAAAAAAGATAAACGATCCAAAAAACGTAATATATTATATTGTTGCATTATAGTTTAAGAAGAAAATAATACAATACAATCAATATAGTCAACAAGTAAATTTTAACTTTAATATTTGTTCCTTCTTAGAATTAAAATTTCATCGAATAAAAAACAAATGAGAATCAACTTAATATTTTACAAGTTTCAAACCGACACTGCAATTGATTTTGAATCGTGACAGTAACTATACCATTTTTCTATGTCAAAAACATTAGAATACTATGTATAATAGCTCAGTAAATGGTCAACTAAACGTAACTTCAACGGAGTTCAATAAGCAGTTCTCGAGGTGAAACATCCACAAAAAGGCCGACTGACGCCGACCTAAATACTCGGAGGGTAATCCAATTATCACGAATGCAGAGTGTGTTCGTGTACATTATATACACACACTTTGTACAGGGAAGCGGTTGTTTGAATGATTTTTCATTTTAATCTCCGTTGCTACGTTTTTGTTTTTCGTTTTTTTTTTTTTTTTTCAGCTCGGAATTTTCCATTTGCCCTTTTCGCGAAATGGGATTGGGTGAATATTTTGTTGAGTAGAATTTAAAAATATGAAATTTATGACGGACCTTACCTGGTAATTACTGTAAAAAAATAACTGGCGGCAAGGAGTTTATTTAACATAGCTGCTACACGCGGCTTCACACGCGTGCTCAAGCAATTTTATTAATAAATTTTTTTGAGGTTAGGTATGTTTTTTAAAGATAATACAATAGTTTCCTGTGCGAATGAGATATATCTTCAGGGTAAAAGGTAGTCACTCTCCTGTCCTAAATATATTAATTAAAAAAATCATAGCAATCCATTGCTTCGTTGTGACGCGAACAAACAAACACTTTCACATATATAATATGACTATTACTCTAGTATAACAAAATCATTCCGCTCCGCGAAGAAGTCACGGGTTTCGGTTTGCATAATGAGACAACTGTTATATAATACGATTGAGACATCGACCTCATATGCCCCGGTGGGTGCACGACGTACTACTACTACTTTGACTAGATTGAAGATATTCTCCTCATTTTATTTTATTGAAGTCGTTCTTCTGTTCTGCTTAAGCTTTGAGCTATCAAACTAAGAAGAGCTAGATTTTCCATAAAACAGTTGCAGAAACCCATAAATAGTAAAGCGTGAAAAATGCTGTCCCTTTCTCAGTAGTTGAGTCATAATCTAAGCCTTTGAGAATCATTGAAAATCGACATCAATGTTGTATACTGGCAGATTTACTGAGTCTTATCATTAGAACAATAATGTACCTTTGAATCAGTATTCAAAGACATGCGATTGATTGATTGACTGAGACATGCGACTTTGATCTATCTTTTAAATAAAATTGTGAAATCCGTGATTGGTCATAAATACAATATTCAATCGACTCCTTAATCGAAGCACGTAAATGTCTCTTAACAACAGTTTAGTTTACGACCAAGAAAATGTGGCTAAGTCGCTTGCTTCACGTCTCTGTTGTACTGCATCTATAGACCCGGGACATGTAGACCACATAAACTACAGAACTGGCAAAATATAACCACGGTATTAATTTGGTAGTAGGCTAACAACAGACTTCTAAATGAATTAATTAAAAAACGATAAAAAGATCGCAATCATAATTTATGCAAACCGCATTTTAAAAGCTCCGCGTCTTGAATTTTTACTATTGGCTATAAAATATAATAATACTATTAAACGAGATAAAAAGATATGACAACATAAGGATACTTTTAAGGATATTTTAAACTGATAGTAAAATTGAAAATCCATGACCACCCAGAAACAAATACATACATATATCGCAGGAGTGCTCTGAGGAATTGTTTGAGATGATTCCATCATCTTGTTTTTACCATGGCACCGCCCACCACCGGAATATAGTTCATCCATACTACCGGGAGCCACTGCGTTCATCCACAGTGCGTTTCCAGATATCTATTCTGATCTGCTTATTCTGCCGTGAAGCATTAACGCGTTTCGGTTCGAAGGGTGGGGCAGCCGTTGTAACTCTACTGAGATCTAACAACTTATATCTCAATGTGGGTGGCGCATTTACGTTGTAGATGTCTATGCGCTCCAGTAACCACTTAACAGCAGGTGGGCTGTGAGCTCGTCCACCCATCTATGGAATAAAAAAATAAAAAAAAAATCTGTTTTGCCATGTACCATCCGGCTTTGTAAAAAGCTCCCCTCCACGGTGTTTCTCGAGCGCTATGACATGTCCTTCTTCAAACGAGGCTTGTGGAGAGTATTAAACGGTAGGCAGCGTCTTGGCTCTGCCCTGACATTGCTGACGGCCATGAGCGACGGTAACCACTCACCATCTGGATATACGGCAATAAAAAAAAACTAGCACAGTTTTAAGAATTTGTCTACAATTGTTATTCTATCTAAAACTGTTCGTGTTTTTGTTCTGTCTACAGTTTCGCAGCTCACTACGAACGTGCAAGGACGGGGCGGCTTCAAATATTCATACCAAGATCGATATGACTAGCAGCATGCGCCTGCTTGGCTCCCGAGGTCGAGCTGTTATAGTATTACAAACGTAATTCCAACTTGATATTGTACGCCGGCCGATCTAACATGGCTAATGTTAAAGGTTACACTCATATAGTGGCATGTATTGACGTCTGGCTGAACTCCGCACACCGATTGGTTGTTTAGCAATCAAACTAATCACATTATTCGACGGAACACCAACTAATTATTACCAAATGATCTTTACATAATAGAATGTGTCCTTGACTTTATATTCAGTGGATTAATTATTGGTAAATATTTTTTTTATGTTGCTTAAATGGGTGGACGAGCTCACAGCCCACCTGGTGTTAAGTGGTTACTGGAGCCCATAGACACTTACAACGTAAATGCGTCACCCACCTTCAGATATAAGTTCTAAGATCTCAGTATAGTTACAACGGCTGCCCTTCCCTTCAAACCGAAACGCATTACTGCTTCACGGCAGAAATAGGCAGGGCGGTGGTACCTACCCGCGCGGACTCACAAGAGGTCCTACCTCCAGTAAAAGGCTTGATTCTTTCAATATTGCCTTCATTACATTTACATAATATAAATATCAAAAAATACATGAATGACATGTAATAAAAATTCTCAAACATACTCGTAATGCTTTTTATAGAAGTGTAGCTAATCTTTAAGCTTAATTGAATTATTCAATGATATAATTTAATTAAGCCTATTTTTACGATTGACACTGATTTATTTAATCATCTTAAAATGTTCGTATATCAACTATGTGAACTTTAAAATCTTCCTTTAGATAATGCGACATGCTATCAGGAAATCAAAATTGGAGGATTCTATATGATAGTATTGCAACAATTGGACGCGAACGAATATTCGACCCTTATTACCTTCAGCTGCTTACTATGTATGGCAGGGCTTTCTCGTTATTTATCCACAGTAGTTGCAATACTCGCGTAGTTTGCAGACCTAACTCCGCCTGCCATTTTATCGTGAATGCGTTGGTAGCCCGCACTATCTCATCTCATATGACGTCACTCCCATCATTTCCTCATCGTACGCGTTCAGAGGTACTGTCAGCAGCGAAATCGCATGGATACCAAAGTTATTCCAGTGAGTTATTAATATTAAATTAATAGCGTCATAATAAAAAAACAATACATGAGCATCACTGAAATAATAACATTTTAGCCTTAATGAACCCATTAACATATAAGATATAGATAATAAATAAATAGGCAGACTAGTTAAAATTACAATAGATTCGGTAAACATTTATCAAGAAGGTTGCAACCTCATTTACACCTTTTTATTTTTTTTATTTCTTTGATGGGTGGACGAGCTCACAGTCCACCTGGTGTTAAGTGGATACTGGAGCCCATAGACATCTACGACGTAAATGCGCCACCCACCTTGAGATATAAGTTCTAAGGTCTCAAGTATATAAGTAGTTACGACAGCTGTCTCACCCTTAAAACCGGAACGCATTACTGCTTCACGGCAGAAATAGGTAGGGTGGTAGTACCTACCCGCGCGGACTCACAATAGGTCCTACCACCAGTAATTACGCAAATTATAATTTTGCGGGTTTGATTTTTATTACACGATGTTATTCCTTCACCGTGGAAGTCAATCGTAAACGTTTGTTGAGTATGTATTTCATTAGAAAAATTGGTACCCACCTGCGGGATTCGAACACCGGTGCATCGCTACACACGAATGCACCGGACCTCTTATCCTTTAGGCCACGACGACTTCTACCTAAATGATGTGATAACATTTAACAAGTAGATTAAATGTATATTTTTGGAAAATATTAATAGATGTTTCCGAGAAGTAAGATTAATACGAGACTGAATATTTCATAGAAGCTAATAACATCGGTGGAACATTAAGCAAGTCCAAGGTAAGCTTCCAGCGTTGCAGTCGGGACGTAGGCTGTGGCGCCTTTCGCTTCCAGAATTAATAACTTTCTCAGTCCCGCGCCCCATTCCACTCAACCCCCTCCCCACTCCCATTCCACTACGTGAGCTACTTGTGGTTATTTTCTCGATTAAAACGTTTTATTTAACACGATTAACGCACCAACACGGTATTCACAAACTGTAAATAATGTAATTTTTATCATAGATTTTTACAAGTTCTAAATTTTGAATTTGACTTCATTTTATCGGTATAATAAACGTTGGAATTATTAAGAATTTTTATTATATGTGCTGTGCGAACTATTAAAACATATTATTCCACCTAGTAGGAAAATAATACTTTTAAATAAAACAATGACTCGTATTGAAATAACAAAAGATCAAACGTGAAATGTTTACCATAAAAATCTCACAATAAATCAAACTCAACTCAAACAAAACCCATACTCGGTACATTTTAATGTAATATATATTGAATACTAGCTGACCCGGCAGACTTCTTAGTGCCTCAATCGATAAATAAAAGACCTAAACTTTTGTATAAAATTAACTTGAAACAAACAAAAGGAATCCGTCCGACGGGGGGCACATCAAAGGAAAAACAGAATTATTATTTTTAGTTAATTTTGAGCATTTTCATATTTATTTTCGTTTTAAACCTTCTCTGGACTTCCACAAATAATTCAAGACCTAACTTGGCCAAATCGTTCCAGCCGTTCTCGAGTTTTCGCGAGACTAACGAACAGCAATTCATTTTTATATATATAGATAAGTTCGAGTTTCAAGAGTACGGACATTCCTCCGTCCTTGTCTGTCGGGCGGAAAGCCTTCGGAAGTTTCAGGAGTGTTTCGGTTTGCCTCTTTGGCTCTGTTTGGGTGTGTAATGATTTGGCGCGCGTGTAATTTGCTGAAAAAACGTCACCCTCCTTTCGTCTTTTGGATTTACATCATTCTCGTGATACGCACTTTCTGATTGTAGTTGTTACATTCATGTTTATTATGTGTTATATTGTTATAGGATAATAAGATTAGATTTTCTGTTAAGGATTCTTCGTGGAATTTTCTTTGTGTATAGATTTGTTTATTTTTTTTTCTGTCTCTCCTGTTGCTTCTTTTATTGTGATGTGGATGTGTAAACAGAAAACTTTGTGTATATAGTAATATTTTAACATTCCAGAAACCACAATGCAGATATGAGATTTGTAATAATTATGTTTTCTGTTTTCCATAGGTTATTTTTGTACACAAAATAAACAGAACAGTATCAAAATCAATTATAAGGTTAACATACCTATTATTTTTTTTCAATACGAGTCTAGTAAAGATTGTAGACAAAGTAGAAATATGTAGATAGCCATCTCTCTAATCTCATTGCATTTTAGTTAATATGATATTAATCTCCATCATTAAAAAAATGTTATCCTCAGTAAATTAGGATGGAAGCGTTCGGTATTTTTAGATTTTCGATGCGACAACTATCAATAATGAAAAAAATATTAACACAACTATCTTTGATGCCCACCCTACGCTGTAAATTAATTTTCGTTCAAACGAGGTTTAGGGCTGGTATTTGAATGTAGGCTACGTTCATATTGTTACCCTTAGTCATGTCCGTCTGTAATGCACAGATATTACAGTTGAAAAAAAAACATAAATCCTCCATAAAACATAATATTTACCAAACTAGTTTTATAGGAATAATTGGCATGTAATAATTGAGAACGGTGTGTCGCCAAGTGTGTACAGGGCGACCAGGTCTTCTTCTGCCAAACGGGGTTGCCACTCAAACGCGATTGATGCTGCGTTGACTCCGTTGCGCCGCAGAGTGTGTCCTATCCAACGCCATTTCCGATGAACAATGTCTTGCGCGATGGGGTTTTGGTCACATTTAGTCCAAAGGTCTTTATTAGAGAGTGATATGAGGACTGCCAACATGACCTGGATTGATGTCAAGGAGCAAGCGCAAGACTGGGTAAAGTGGAGACAACTTGTGAGGGCCCTATGTACCTGCGGGGTACCCTAGGACTACAACAACAAGAATAATTGAAAACTAACATAAAACGAATAATGTACTGGTGGTAGGACCTCTTGTGAGTCCGCGCGGGTGGGTACCACCACCCCGCCTATTTCTGCCGTGAAGCAGTAACGCGTTTCGGTGGGTAGCCTTTGTAACTATACTTAGACCTTAGAACTTATATCTCAAGGTGGGTGGCGCATTTACGTTGTAGATGTCTATGGACTCCAGTTACAACTTAACACCAGGTAATAAACAAAAAAATATACTACTACTACTATACTATATTATACGGTTTACTATCACTATGTCCCGCCATAATATTTTTGTACGACTCTCGCGAACAAGTTATGTAGATTGTATGTAGCCAAAAGGGGTGAAAGATGAAAGAATCTCAGGACACGAGCTAAGAGTTATTATGGTAAAAATAAAATAGTTCAAAGTATGTAGATACAGGCCACTAAAAGCGTTTTAAAAATAAAGAAATGTATTATTCTGAGATTATAATTCTGTGATATACATTTAAATGTTAAGTTTTACAAGAATAGTCTCATTTAATACTGGAGCTAATGTGCTCAGGAACTCATGCTTCAACCAACGTGTGTTAGACTAGAACGCTGTAAGACAGACTGAACCTGCCCATCCTGAGTCCTCAGTGTCCTCAAGCTTCAATTAAATCGTTTCAACGACTCTCCTTTCATTCAACCTGGAAACCTTAATTCCATCGCTACAGAAATGACATGTCCTTTTTTACAAGCATAAGCAGGCACACACACCCGAATAGTTTGAACAATAGCCGGATCGATTATTTTTTATCATTAAATACAGTTAATAATATCACATTATTGATACGACGGTCCTCGCTTCATATCGCGCTGAGTTCTCGTTCTCTTAAGTATGCAAATAAAAAAGTTTCACTAAAAGTTCGCGGTCACACGTCATCCAACAAAACTTCAACGCCCCCTCGAACTTTTCCTGTAACCCTTATTGTATTCTGAAACGCCCAAAGGGTACATACATTGATGTGACATCGCTTAACAGGATTTCAAGCAGGAGAATTAATATTTTCGTAATAACCGCTAGGTTGTGGGAGTGCATTATACTGGGATTGGTAGACCACTATACTAACACCACCATACTGCCTATTTCTGCCGTATTGCATTAATACGCACACTTCGTTGGAACTATCATTATTCAATACAATTAAGATTTAGATCTCACGACTCAATGAGAGTGGGATTCACGTTGTGAAGTCTATAGGCTCCACTAACGGCATTACTAAGTCAGCCGTGAATCTATTCGTAGGCCGTAACATTAATAAGTAAAACACAGTCCAATCACCTAGTTTCAATGAAGAAATGTCGTTGAAATTCGAGCGTACCATAGAGAAGAATTCTTTTTTTTTTCCCTACCTATGCCTATTGAGAGGCTATTTCAGCTTCGACCTAACATGTAGGTGAGCTCACGGGGCTTAAACCGGAAATGTTGCTAAAACTGGCCCTAACAAGAGCAATGCTTCGCAGAATCTACCACCGGATCGGAAACGCGACCCACTGAGAAGATCCGACGAGAAACTCAGTGGGCTAAAAATTCATAGCAGAGTTTTGAGGTACGTGGAAGGATAACTAAAAACGCACTGTACTATCTGTAAGCATTTTCAAATCTGTTGAATACTTCGCTGACCAGTAATCTCATATTAAAAAGACGATGAAAATATTACTTCCATCAGCAGTTTAACCAGTACTTTATAAGAAATCCGTTTTTTAAATTTCCGTCTCTAGTGTTAAGTGTTATTCGTTAAGGTGGTAAATATTGAAAATTTAAATATTAATAATATACAGCAATGAAAAAGGAACCAAATATTTTGAAATCTAATGTTAAAAATACGTAGGTTTATATAAAGGAAGAACCAGTTTTTGGTAAAGAAAACAATGTCATGTTCTTTATCGAAAACAAACATAATCTCAACAAATCTGTGACGTAAGAACAATTTCTAATATAAGTGCATAAAATTTGACGCAGGTACGATAGATAATATATGTTATATTATATATAAAGGCAATTATATTACACTATACCACCAGTTTATGTACTTAAATCATTTCGATAACATTTAAAGGAACTCAATGTAAATACTAAAAGTCGTTTCCAAACAAAGTATTTAACTGTGCACTCGCAAGAAGGCTTTTGGTTAAAGCGCTGCATAGTTTCCGAGCTTAACCTATTGTATTGTCGCCACAAAGATCGAATTCTACAGTTAAAATGCCAGTTTCAGTTCCTTAGTTACAAGAAAATATCTAAACTTGCTATTCATGTTTTGAATCTTCTAAGAACTTATAATGATCACGAGTCAGCTACAATCTAGTGATAAGACTATCAGACGTATTCTGCTGGCAACCGTGCAAACAAATTTGAAGGCAAGTCATCCATATCTTCGGATGCATTACATTGCTGCCTGCTTGAGTTATTAAAAAAAAAAGCAACGACTAATGAAAATACCATATTTATGGCTATCAAGAAAAAAATAGACAGACAATTGAGTCTATAACCTATAACACCAAATTTAGGTGATGTATTTTATCTTATTTCAAACAAACATTTATTATTTCATACTTGTTTTGGATTTTGCAGCAAATACCTATTTCTTCTGTGTTTAAAAATACCGTCTTTTTCGAGTGACTCATCTTCGTACAGTTACCTGGAAAGAAAGTAAGTCTAAATTTTTACAAATATAACTGTTGTTTTAAATCTATCTATTTATATATATAAAAATGAATTGTTGTTCGTTAGTCTCGCTAAAACTCGAGAACGGCTGGACCGATTTGGCTAATTTTGGTCTTGAATTATTTGTGGAAGTCCAGAGAAGGTTTAAAAGGCAGATATGAAATATGAAAATGCTCGGAATTAAATAAAAATAACAATTTTGTTTTTCCTTTAATGTGTCCGCCGTTGGACGGATTCCTTTTGTTTGTTTTAAGTTTATTTTATACAAAAGTTTAGGTCTTTTATTTATCGATTGAGGCACTACGAAGTCTGCCGGGTCAGCTAGTATACAATAAATTGCTCAATTGTTGAAGTGTTCCATTAGAAAATTTCTCTGTTCATCTAAAGCTATCGGTAGGTATACGATTGTGATATTTTTTCAAAGTTATAAAATGAAATTAATACAAATTCGTGTAGCATAAGTGTAAGGGTACTTTGTATTGGCAGGAGATGGGTAAGCGGCGCCCCGTGACAGGTTTCCCTCACCCTAATAAATCTGTCCGAAGGTTCCCGCTACAGGCCGCCACCCGGGGACTCCGGATCAATGATTCCTCTACGGTTATTCTCGACCTGAATACACTTTCATGGTATCGTTCGGTTTTGAAGTTATCCTTGTATAAATACGTAAAAGAATGTTCTTGTTAATGCTACTATTTTAATACTTCTTTCAGGTTTATTTCTTTTGAATTCATCAACGTCATGATCTTCTCTGTGTTTGAATATTCTACTGCAGCAAGCCTTTCTATAACTTTGTTCCTAGTCTTCTTAAAGGCTTCAAACATACGCAGAGAGATGAGGAGAGTTCGAGCAAACTAACACAGACACAACCTCACTGAGTTTGTGGCCAGATCTTTTTTTATTTATTGCTTAGACGAGTGGACGCTCACGGCCCACCCACCTGGTGTTAAGTGGTTACCGGAGCCCATAGACATCTACAACCCACCTTGAGATATGAGTTCTGAGGTCTCAGTATAGTTATAACGGCTGCCCCACCCTTCCAAGAGAAACACATTACTGCTTCACGGCAGAAAGAGGCGGGGTGGTGGTTCCTACCCGTGCGGACTCACAAGAGGTCCTACAACCAGTAATTGCGCAAATTATAATTATTCGGGTTTGATTGTTTATTACACGATGCTATTTCTTCACAGTGGAAGTCAATCGTGAACACTTGTTAGGAACGTATTTCATTAGAAAATTGGTACCCACCTGCCAGAATCGACCACCGACACAGTCATATCGCTCGACACGAATGCACCAGACGTCTTATCTCTTAGGCCACGATGACTTCGAACCTTCCCACTGGGTCGCGATTCTGATCTCTGCGTAGGACTGCTCTTGCTAGGGCTGCTTCTGAGGTTGAACCCGTGAGCAAACCTACCCATACGCGAGTAGCTGATATAGCCCCTTAGGCCAACAGCGAATAGTAAGGGAACACTTTTTTACAGATGAGTGGGCCATTAACGATATATTCCCCCCTCCCTCCTGGGGTTAAGCTGCTATTGGAACCCATCACAACGTAAATGCCGACACCCACCTTCAAACACAAGTCTACATTTTGATGACCTTTTTTTTTACTTAAGGGCTAGTCTATCCTCCGTTCCGGAACACACGAATACCTCACGGCATTAATAAACAGGAAAGTCTCACCAAGCCATGAAGGCTCACAGGCTCACGGGTTGATTATATCGTACAGTAGCCATTCACATCCCTCTATATGCTAAAGAGATGTCGTAAATGAACCAATCATTTCGCACATACTCATACACAGAAGCTCTAAAAATCTATTTTAAAATATCACAAATTATAATCTTCGAACCGACACAAAAGCTTTTCAAAGTTCTTTTAAAATCAACGGTGCAACACAACATGTTTATTTATTAAAAATAGGGGGTAAGACCAAGAAACAAAGGCCTCTTAAGGCTAGTGACGTGTAATCAAGCTTCTTTTGTGCTGGACTTAGCCGTTCCTTTTTAATTTTCCGGAACCACAATGTAAACTTAAGAATTTCCGTCCTGGAAATTTTTGTGACATTTGTTTGAAGCTCGCACATTTTACATGTCCAGATTTTGACATGTGAGCGTGTTTTATCTTTTCAAAGGCGTGATCATAGTTGATGGTAAGCAGTGGTTTAGCTTCTTGCACTGGTTGAACAAAAGCTCGACAAAAAAAAAAATTTGGTCTCAATTTCACCCTATCAGTTTCTTAGTTCTAAATCCTTACAATAGAGACTAGTTTGGATTGACACATTCACATAAGATGTTATACGGTGTCACATATGTGTATCTATATATTAATACGTGAAGCAAAAAATTTGTATCCCTTTTTAGGAAAATTGCGTGCACGGAGGAGTATGACATTTCCCTCACTTATAGACAATATATAGAGAAGCAGTGCAGTGTTAATATTTTTTTTAATTATGCATAAAATCTACATTAAATCAATAAAATTAAATCAATTAAAAAAAATATTACACACACTACCATGTATTTGACACACACACGCATGCATACTATTTGTTTATTATCAAACTTTTCTTATTGCTTGGCTGTGGTCAAATTGAGAATAAATTAAATATTGTTTGGCTTCATTAATATTTGTCTTAATTGTATTTGCCTTTGACAATAGAATCATAATAGTGTACAAACTTATAATTTCAATTAATTATAATCGAATTTCGACTAGTGGGGAACCACTACTTTGTATTTAAAATGGAAAGAGTTTATCTTTATTCCGCTTAATACTCATGAACTGACGTGCGTTGTTTTCAGACAATGGGACGCATTAGCAGATCACATGAAAACGTACGTACACGGGCAACGTAAACACAAATCCTATCTTCCTTGGAATGTTCATCTAACCGAGCTATATTATTACCTGATACATTTTCCCTCGAATAGAAAAACACCCTTTAATTTTACTCACACAACGGCCCGCTCTAAATCTGAAACGTCCTTAGTACCAAAGTACTCAAACAACTTTGAATCTTATCTCTCTAACTTTAAAAGATAATTTCAAATGCAGCTTACGGAAAAAGCGTGATATGTACTCGGTACTTGAGAAGACATTGCTTTGAAAATTCAATGCAGACCATACACAGTCTTCCCTTTTATTCCCTCCTCTGATTATTCATACATGCTTGTAGTACAAAAATGACAAACATGAAAAATTCAACGTTAAAACTACACATTTACAAATATTTATTACTAAAAATATAATTCTAAGAGAACTACACGCTAAAGATATGAAAATGAATCAAATTATGAGATAATATGACAATTGAATACACACTTACATTTTTGCTCATATTTTTTTCGACGACATAGTAATTTGTTTTTAGTAATTAATTACTTATGTGTAATACTTATATTATAAATATTTTAGTGATCGAATTTCATGTGTGCGCGAAACAAAGAAGGATGTGTGAATATTTCAAATTAGTTCGCGCGTTGAAATCTTTCCTACGTACAGGTATAAAATAAATTATGCATTATATTTATAAGGGCAGTGCAAAGGACTTCACAGAAGTCTAATCGAGCCCTTTGATGTATTTTCACAACTATTATGCTTCGTCCAAGATCGTTTTTGTTACGAATAACATTGCTATCTTTGGTCATTTTTTGGGAGTTCTGCCTGAATTATATTTCTTCCAGTGCACAGAAGCGTTATTTATTTGATATCGAATGATATCGATTACAAGTTATTGTATTATTTAATTATTGAACAATCATTGAAAACTGTACATAAGATTGCACTCTGGAAATACTTGAAGACCATCTATTTATAATTATTCAAACTATATTTTAGCTTCTAGCTCATTAAATATACTACGATGTGATCTGTTCTAATAGATTTTATTAAGGTCCAAAATTAGTGCCCAACATAATGGACATTAACAAAATTTCGAATACCAATAATAGAGTAGGTAGCGTAAATAATAAATGTACATATATATTTTGACTTATCGCTAATTTGACAATTGTAATAATATTTGATCCGAATCTGTGACATGAAACTTATAGAAAATACTTCTCTTAAATAATTTTATTTATTTTGATAAGATTTTCAAAATATTAACTGTAATTTTTTTTAATTTCAATTTACTCTCTGTTCGCCAGTAAAAATTTATTTTCATTAATATTAAAACCGAATATCAGAAAAAAACCTCGAGTAGAAACGCCACAGCAAAAATACACAGTAGGCTGTCATCATGCTCACTCTAACCGGCGCCATCTAGGCGGGCTTCGGATAGCCTGCCGACCGAGAGGGCTGGTGGTCGTGGCGCCGACGACCGCCAGTCCGGCGTCCTGAGGGGGAGGGTGATGGGAGAGATGTGCTCCGCACTAAACGCTTCACTTTCCCCCCTTTGCCTCTTCATGAGTTCTGTCTCATGCGAGGTTTGGACGTTGGTTGTTGAGCGACAGGAGGTTTTAGTCAGTTCGACTCTGACATGCTCCGCCCTCTATCCCCAGTGGAGGGCGGAAGTCCGGCGATTTCCTCCTGACCAAAAAAAAAAAAAAAAAAAGGCTGTCATCATGGCCTAAAGGATAAGGCGTCCGGTACATTCGTATGTAGCGATGCACCGGTGTTCGAATCCCGCCGGCGGGTACCAGTTTTTCTAATGAAATACGTACTTAACAAATGTTCACGATTGACTTCCACGATGAAGGAATAACATAGTGTAATAAAAATCAAATCCGCAAAATTATAATTTGCGTAATTACAGGTGGAAGAACATCTTGGGAGTCCGCACGGGTAGGTACCATCACCCTACTTATTTCTGCCGTGAAGCAGTAATGCGTTTCGGTTTGAAGGACGAGGTAGCCGTTGTACTGTTAAAAGGGAAACCTTACAACTCATGTTTTTTTTTTTTTTTTTTTTTATTGCCTTTGTAGGCAGACGAGCGCACGGCCCACCCGATGGTAAGTGGTTACCGTCGCCCATGGACTTCAGCAATGCCAGGAGCAGAGCCAAGCCGCTGCCTACTACTTAATACTCTCCACAAGCCTCGTTTGAAGAAGGACATGTCATAGCGTTCGGGAAACACCGTGGAGGGGAGCTCATTCGATAGCCGGATGGTACGTGGCAAAAAAGACCTCTGGAAACGCACTGTGGATGACCGCAGTGGCTCCAGGTAGTATGGATGAACTCTACTCCGGTGGCGGGCGGTGCGATGGTAAAAACGAGACGTTGATATCATCTCGAACAATTTCTCAGAGCACTCCCCATGGAACATGCGGTACAAAATACAGAGGGACCCGAAGTCCCTCCGCAGACCCAGAGGCTCCAAGCGATGTCATGTCTCAAGGTGGGTGACGGCATTTATGAGCCCGGCAACCACTTAACACCAGGTGGGTCGTGAGCACGTCCATCTATCTATGCAATAATAATAAAAACATCGACAAACTCATATTATGAACATGTCGTTCAAATCGCAAAGCGTTAGTGCCTGTAATTTAACTCTTCGTAACGAAATTAAACTCTTCTGTTAACACGCAATGTAAATTTTAATATTAATTGAATGAAATACGTACTCAACAAATGTTCACGATTGATTTCCACGGTGAAGCAATAACATCGTGTAATAAAAATGAAACCCGCAAAATTATAATTTGCGTAATTACTGGTGGTAGGACTTCTTGTGAGTCCGCGCGGGTGGATACCACCACCCTGCCTATTTCTGCCGTGGAGCAGTAATGAGTTTCGGTTTGAAGGGTGGGGCAGCTGTTGTAACTATACTGAGACCTTAGAACTTGTATCTCAAGGTGGGTGGCGCATTTACGTTGTAGATGTATATGGGCTCCAGTAACCACTTAACACCAGGTGGGCTGTGAGCTCGTCCACCCACCTAAGCAATAAAAAAAAAAAAAAAAAAATTACTCTACATATAGTTTCTGCGGAAGATTGGCTTCTGAGTTCGAAGTAAATAAAAAGTTGCCACACATTTTGTTGAGAGTGAAAAGTCAAGTACTCATCACTCACCATCAGCTGGAACGTATGCCCGTCTGCCTAAAAGGGCAATAAATAAAAAAGCACGTGTCTCGAGATCCTCGTGACATTATTGAGCAAAGTTTAGCTTCTTTCACAATAACCGAGCTTTTGAATCGAATGAAATGTACAAATGCGATCTTACAAATGCTTTCTAAAGAAGCTTTAGGTTTCGCCACAATAGAAAGTTTTCCTAATTAACTTTTCAACTCAAGGCATATCGAGGTACTTAAATTTTCTACTTAGACGTAATGAACAAAGACAAAGGCAGGTAGTCGTGGGGGACGATCTGGGGAGGGGGGGACGTATGCACCATACGTACAACGATATGCATCACTGCAGTCGCGGAGCTGCATTCCTTGTGATGGCGAACGAGGACTTAATATGGATAGGACTTTAAATTATTTTTAGTAGCCCGCATCTTCGCCAGGTCAAGGGAAATTGTCGAATAACTTTTCTAAAGTGTCATGTAATCTTTCTATAGACAATGAAACGATTTCGCGTGGATATGTTTTTCGGGATAAAAGGAAGCATAATATATCAGACATCTGACCTAAAGCTATCACTTTAAAAAAAGTCTTATCAGTTGCTGAGTCATGTTGCTTTTCTTCGACATGAAAGAAGGACAAATAAACAAACAAACTCACCGTCATTCTTATAATATTACTATGAATTAACAACATCTATCTAAAAGCATCTATGAATAAAACTGCTATTATCCTAATTCATTTATTAAGTAAATGTGCTCGGCGGTTTTATAAGCTTTAAATTAATCCAGAAAAAACGAAATACGGTTAATATTTTTTCCGAAATACAGAGTATCTCAATGTCTCTGATTTATATATTATATTCAAAATTCAAAATTCAAAATCATTTATTTCACCTTAGATGTCAGTATGACACACTTGTTGAATGTCAAAATATAAATAACAATGTTAACTCTACCACCGGTTCCAAAAAAAGCCACAGTCCTGAGAAGAACCGGCGAGACAAACACAGCTGGCTTTTTTTTTGTTTTTTCTCAAAAAAATTTTTTTTTTTAAATAAATAAAAATATTTACAATAAAGGAAAAAACAAGTCAAAAAATACAATCAAAAAAAAATTAATAATAATGAAAAATGAATATGTGTATACTATAATATAGCGGCGTTGACTAGTTCATGTATTCTCTATGACAATAAGTAACCTAGTATCTTTGCGCGATTGAATAACAAACATAAAAACTTACACATTTATAATATTAGTATCGATATGATCTAGAATAAGGTACTTCCATCCGTAACATTTGTAAAGTGCTTATAAGCACTTACCATTTGATGCATCTGAGCAGTGAATAGTTGCGGAACATTATAGGCAGAATTCCTGAAAACATTAACTCATTATAGCTGTTCTGTGTGCACTCTTAGGGTGGTTTGCTTAATGTAGATTTTCATTAGTTTAAATTTAGTAGAACCAGTTGTTTCAGACTTAATCGAGCCTTCAGTTAGAGACGTAGTTTGATTTTTATTTTTAATATTAAATTTTTTTATTGCCCGTGTAGGCAGACGACCATACGGCCCACCTGATGGTGAGTGGTTACCGTCGCCCATGGACTTCAGCAATGCCAGGGGCAGAACCAAGCGGCTGCCTACCGTTAAGCAGATATACCGTTTGTTGTTGCATCAGATTCTGTTGAAAACGTTAAGTTATATTCATGTATTTTTGGGAGCTTTATTGGCCCACTATTAAAAGACTGTCAGAAAGTGTTATTCAAATTATGATCTTAATATCTTAATATTTTGTGAGTTAGATTTTTTCAGTCTTATTTTGAAATATTTATATAACAATAATAATTCATTATGAAAATAAAACAATTTTTTTTATTTATTTAAATTTTATATTCTGAAGTATCACACTGAGTCTAGCAAAATAATTGTTCCCATAATACAATTTACTGAAATTTTAATAATCATTAAACTACACGTTTAAAAATAAACCATTACATATTTGAATTAATTTATTAAAGGCTATCCACAGTATACGTACGAGCGTGCGCCAGTTCAACTCTCTTAGTTATAGTCCGGCCGCTCTCTAATTTACTTGGCCGCCGCCCTGGACCCCGATCCACAATAACAACGTTCAACGGTGCACACTTTACATCGTATTCACTTTACGCCTCACAATAATAAATATCGAAGAATATCCTGCAAGGTCAACGAACTGACGATGGCTTAAGAAATTTTCCGAACTTTTCGATTTTGTCAGCGCGTTTCGTTCAGTTTTCTAGATGCGTCTTTTTTAATACGCTTTTATTAGCTACATACGTATGTATGTTAGTATGTAACGGAATCTTTGAACATGATTTTGACCCCCTTCAAAACGTCGGATTAATTCGAAATTTGGTATACTTATTAAGGACCGATGACAGTTCAATATTAAAAAATAGAAAATAAATTTTAATAAATTTGAATTATGATATAGTGTAAGAAAATATGATTTTATTGTAAAAAAAAGCGCGGTGTGCTTTTCAGGATATAATCAAAATAACCCTTCTACTCATATCTGTTCATAAAATATTTATAACTACTGATACCATGCACCCCACGCTTTTTTTACAATAAAATTATTTTTTCTCACACTATTTTTAATTCAAATTTATTTTCTATTTTTTAGTTGGATTTTTTATAAAAGCGTATTTTATTAGTTTTTATAAACTATTATTTATTAAGTCTCAAAAACAAAACAATCCTGTAAACCAAATTTGGAACTACATCAAAATTTAAATCATTAAATCGACAATTTTAAATTAAGTATCATAACTACAACAATCTTATGTCTAATTGCTATTTGAATAGAAACAATAAAATAATGTGCAATCAAATAATTAATTCCAGAGTAAAAAACAATTAGGCGGTATTACTGGCCCGTCAGTCACCGGTCGGAAAGCCATATCGCGACCCACTCCAAATTGTGATTAAACTAACCTAATACACACAATAACAGGTCACGCGTTTCCTTACAACAAAACAGAAACCACGTAACTCTATTCCGATAAAAAAACAATCATAGACTCTAAACGTACTATACAAAGATACAAAATAGTCTAAATGCCTCACATGAAACTCAGTACGCTTGTGTGCACTGTGAAAGCTATGTTTCATGGTGGTGTACACAATATCATATTGTTGTAGATGTACACATGTCTACTATCGTCTGTGTGAATCTAATCCGTGAGAGATCTATACAAGTCAAGCGATTAGAGACTTTAACGTGAATAATTTAAAGGCCATCTGTATCATTCGAGGTACGAGTGTGTGTGCACTCAAGCGAAGTATTGAAAAATGCGAACCGTGAATTATCATGTTTGAGCGGTCACTTTGACAGTTTTTTTTTTTTATGTACATATTATATTATTTTAGTTTAGCATAAAAATGTTAGTTATCATTTATAATTTTTTAGGTCTAGATCTTAATTTAAATTCATTTGTAAATAATTATTTCAGCCGTAGTCTTCATTTAAAACCATTATGATTTTTCGTAAAGAGGTATAACTAAAATTCAAAGGTAAGAAAAAAAATCTGACCATTAAAAATAGAGTTTTAATAATAAAATCGATATTCTCGTCAACCGGAAAACGTATCAATTACTAAATTGAATTAAAATGAAACGGTACGGGCCGTAAGCCGCGCGGCCGCACACAGACACTGCCAACGATCACGGCGCATCGCATTAGCTACTGACAGCTCGCGTACGTGTGTATACCACGCTCGTTACGTTTACGTGACGCTTACACACTAATACAATGTAACACATGCTACGAATGCAATCGAAACTAACCCTTAACACTGGAGGATAAAGTTTCCGAGGCCATATTCATAATGTTGTTGGTTTATAGCGTGCTCCCGCCACCTCATCGGGTGGCGAAGTCCGGCAACGTCGCACCCGAATAATAGTGACATTCAGTCATGGAGTTAATAAGTACCATTCAGTTCACAGATTTCACGAATCGGAACATGTAGCGACATCTAGTTGTGGCCAAGGAACTAAAAGTTCGGGCATCAGAGCGAGATAGATGCATTTGACAATATCACTTTCATGGTCTCGTACTTAAAGCTAAGCGGTTTTGTGTACTGTTTGTTTGTGTCTGTAAACAGCGAGCCGTCGAGGTGTACCGCGCATGAATGAAATGGATGACCGCGAGACGAAGACAGCTTTATACGTTTATCGGTTGAGTGGGCGAGATAACGGCGAAGCGCGAAGCGTGCAGAACACATCGTTTATCAGATTACATGCGAAGTATCGCGAGCGTGGCGATGTTTTGACACGCGATAATCACGAGATAATGCGGGCGATCTCGGCGGCATTTAGGTTTATATTGGCTTTTTATAGCGGCAAGTTGAATGTTGTTGAATATTGCGGACGGATGATTCTGCCAACCGTTCTTAAAATAATTACAACTGTGACGTAGTACACTAGTGACGAAGTAAATTAATGTCATACTGACTTTTGTATTTTTATTTGTTTTCTACAGCTGCCTGTAATTTATTTTTAATTCGAACCATAAACAGGCTCTTTTGTACTGCTGTCATCGAAAAGGTGTATAAATATTTAACATCTGCTGAAAGTTCAAATTTCAGCATTTGAAAGTTTTATATTTTATGCATTATCCAATTTTTATTAAAACACTATCAATTATTTTCATAATTGTGTATAATACTTTAATTTATAACGTTTGTTACGCATTAATCAATTTACAACAATAAATTTTAAATCGAACCACGAAATCTTTTAGTTCAAAACATCTACAAATATTTTATAAAAGCAGATAGCTAGTTACTAGAAATTCTGGTGTTATTGCATCTATGAAACACCCTATCCCCAAACCAGTTTGAGGCAGTCTGCCAAACGAATAGAGTATGAAAACATTATTAAGTTACCGAAATAGCTAATGAAATATGAATGCTCAAACATTTTGAGACAACTAGCGACATCTCGTACCGAGTAGCACTACCTAATTCAAATATTTTTGGCAAGTTCGAAATACCAAAATATAAGAACGGTAATGAAATGTGTAAAGTATCAAAAAATATTGTGAAGCTACAATTGTCGATTTCGTTATACTGGTAGTGTAAATTAAATTTAACTTTTATTCGAAGCGCTATTTTTTATATAACATAAACAACAGTAATCGTAAATAGTGAGCAAGGTGTGTGCATTCTAAATTCCTTCACCAAGCGTTATTTCTGGAGAGGCGATGTTTATCTTATGGCAAGCGTTAACTCGTGTTATTCGAGTATCCGATTTGCTTTCTTTAATTTCAGTAATACTATATACGAATGATGTTCTATTAGAATTTTAATCGTATGAAACACACGCAGAGTTGGCTCTGTGTTTGTTTTCTTTTTTAATCAAGAGAATATTTTTGTTTGTTCTACAAACACGTTTAATTAAAAGTTAATGTATTGCATCTGTTGATAAGCTGGAATTTACTAGATCTAACAAATTTAATTTAATAGAATGTTACGGACATTGTTCGGAGAATTACAAAATAATAGTTAGTCTAATTACTTCATTTGTATGTTTGATTCGCAAATAGCCACATACAAAGCAAAAAAATACAAGTATGCACTACGTTAGCACAACATTGAACAGACTGTTAGTGCCATCTGTATTCATAATGTTGAACTACTTTAACTTTTCTTGTCAAAACATGATCGTTATATTAAAAATATTATCATAATGTCAAAACGATTATTTAATTTGTACATGTACATATTTAGTTTTAGTCAAACTTTATAAGAAAAAAGGGTTTATTTATCAAGAAGATTGTTTTGTGAAGTAAAGTTAAAGAGGCGATACTTTCTTTGCTTGTGATTGTGTAAAATTAATTCACATTTAACATTATTGTCTTTATTTGAAAATAAACAACTTGTATGTATGTATAAATAAAACCTATTGCTCGAAACAAAAAAAACCTATACGCGATCATGATATCATTAAAATACTCAAATCCAATTCTTATTGTTTAAATAAAAATAACACCTAGTTGCACTAACATAGATGTGCAGTAACAATTAATTTTTTTTTCCTACTTATGCTGATAGCAACGTGTTCGATGAGGACTGTGACCAGATCAATTCATATGTCGCATAGTAACAAATTCAAATTTACAATACAGAAGACTTTATCACCTTACGGAACAAAAACATTATATTATCGAACACAAACGATGTCTTCATTTAGGAAAGATACACGCTTCGAATCAAATAAAAAAATATTATTATTTAGTAGTCACGTACGCTGATCGCAAGCTATAAGCTAATTATCTTCACTTATCTCAATCTTTACACAAGATAACAGTTTTGTATCTGTTTGCCTCGGAGCGTCACGTACTCGACGTGCTTATAATTAATTTCACTAGCCCACCCAAAACTTTATCCGTAAAAAATACCACATTTGTTTTTTTTTTCTGGGAATAAAACGTAATTATCTGTACGGTCTATTAATTGAATGTGATTCTAGATCGCTTGTTCACTGATGCATTTAACATGTTTTGATGATAGCAACCACAAAGGATATGTTAGGTTAATACGTAGTGTCGACCTAAAATACAACTAAGGGTAATAAGAATTGGCAGCAAAGCTCTGTGTATTGCAATGTGCTTAGTGCGAGCTTTTAACGTTTTCTATAGCATAGGTATAAGTTAACTCAAATTTGTATGCAGTTGGAACAGCGCCCCTAGCGGCAAACGTGAGCAAACGTTCCAACTCCATACAAATTTGAGTTAACTTTTACGCTATCCAGAACGTAAAAAAACTTGCTTGAGTAGTCACTGAAATTTAGTGTTACTGCTACGAAGCAGTCAAGCGTTCCATTTTGATGGGTGGAAGAGCCATTATTCAATCCAATTGAGACTACGCCTCATGTCTGTCAAACTGAGTTGCAGCTTTCGAGTCGTGATGTCTATGGACTTCGGTATCCACTTGGCACCAGGTGAATCATCTATGTAAGCAAAAGAAGAACTCCAAAATGACATACAATGCTTTTGTTTGTACGTGTTAATTAATTGAAAAAAAAAAAAACGAAGTAATTAGGTTATTAGAGTACTCAATCAGTTTGTATTCATGATAATCGATAAAAACAAAACGTACATCAAAATGATTCGTAGATGAAGCAATCGCGCCACCCACTAGTCGAAATTCCGAAAAACGTAAGTATGTATATGCAGTAAAGGAATTGAGGTGAGGAGTGATGTTATTATTACAGCGAATAGGAGCACGCCCGCCGACCTAGATCGACATTTCGTTACTGTTTTTCGATATTCCGCGGAGATTTATTATAGTACACATAAAATCTTACGTACGACAGATCGTTGCGCGGTCCGATCAAAGCTTCGGACTATCTGAGCCATTTGGGTGGTCTGCGATGAGATTGTTCAAATGAAACTGGAATCGTTCGTAATATTTTAGTTGCTTCTTTATACATAGAACATTGCGACAGACGTCTGCGCGTAACTATGCGTCTTAGTCGCTCTTGTTACGTTTCTTTGTTGTCGAGACTAGTGAGGGTTTCGGATTGTTTATTGAATGAAATATAATAAAATTATTACATGTATGGCGACGTCAGTGTCGGACCGTCTGCAGACAAAGTTACTGCCAGCGATGCCAATAGCGATTAGCAGAACTGACGTAGGTACATGAGATCAATAACAGAGCAGACAATTTTGATGTAAGATCGCTCTGAGGTGAATTAAAATACAATCTACTGAATATGTTACCATTAACAAACCTCTCCGATATGAACGTCTTTGTTGAAGTTGATGAAATTTATTTTTTCAACAAAACATTTTTAGGCAGTGAAGCTGTGAAACAATTTCACGTGACGTCGTGTTCACATTATTCGCTTAGATTCCCAAATACAGACAGTTCCGAAGTCGACCCGCCGAGGGAGCATTGAAAAATTGTAAAACACACCTCAGGCATTGTGGTGTGAATAAATTATAAGCGCGCACAAGTTTTCACTGACCAGCTCACCGTGGCCTGCCTACCCGCTCGCTCTGTTGCAAGTATTATCACTGGCACAGGAAAGTCAGGGATTTACGTGAGATCTGAATAAACTGGCCACTGTCGACCCACTTACGCCTCTAGTCTCGATACTGTTGTGCCAGATCTCTACTAGGTTAACGGAACCCTGGTTCTAGGATTATTAACTTTGCTTAATGGAAATATACGTCGGTAAATGTCTACCTATACGTATTGCGTGTTTCGTGTCTTTTATTTTCTTTCGTCGAGACTAAAGTCTGCGTTTCCACCTTGTTTTGACATAAATAACGCAACATTGTACTGAACGTATGTATTGTAATCAGTAATCGAAGAAATGTCGTGAACTATAAGTATATTCGGGAGATACACAGAAAAAAAGGCCTTTTAAGGGTGATGTATATCAAGAAATAATTATTAACAGAATTATTAGCGGATTTTCTGTCTGTTTGTCTATGCACTTGGGTCCATAGTTTCATCGTTCGATGGCCAATCTGCATGGAATTTCCCAGTAAGATTAGAAGAATGAAGGTAATCACGGAAATGAAATTTTCCTAGGAACTGTTACTATCAGCTAGTAGTGGTACAGTACCCGCCGATAAACATTGCATATCGGCTTTTAGAAAGAGACAATCGACTGAGTTCGGCTTCTTAGAGCGTTATCTTTATCGCACACTATCTGACATTTATCAGTCGTTATACAAGTGCGGTAGTGTGCAGTCCTGTAATTGTATCTTCCCAAATATTTGCAATATTTATCGCCGAGTACTATACGCAGACGAAGCTTGGAATGTTTTTTAGCTCTAGACATCCAGACTTGACAACCGCATTGAAACCATTGATTTATCCGTATTAACATTATAATTGTGAAAATTTTTGAGGATGACTAGGTGTATGTTGTTCATTTTCACAAAAACTATTGGACAGATTTCGGTGAGAAATCACAATGTTATAGCTTATACATCAGAATAGTATAGACTATAACACAATAAGATAACGACAGATAACGAAGATATGTTTTAAAAAAAAAATTCTTTGAGCAATAACCGATATTCAGACCGATGCGTGACTGGGCTTCAGTAGTATCTTCTTATTGAGTGATAAGAAGCATGAACGAAAGGTCTATAGAGAACATTCCCAAAACTACTACACCGAAGTACTTAATTCTTAAAACGCTTCATAATCTTTTCCTTAAATGAGTATAAACAATAGTTCCGCAAGCTTGTTTTCCGTGCACCCGCAGTTCCCTAGAGAGCGAGAATTGCGCGCGTCAGTTGATGCTCAACTGTGTGCTTAGTGCGAATTTTTTAACGTTCTCGAAAGCGTAAAAGTTAACTCAAATTTGTATGGAGTTGGAACGTTTGCCTACGTTTGCCACTAGGGGCGCTGTTCCAACTGAACACAAATTGGAGTTATCGACATCGTAACAAAACTCGCACTAACCATACTGTTATTATTAATTCGCATGTGATACAATTAAACATAGTAAAATACAGTTTTTCGAACGTGTTTTTTCTGTTATCGTGCCCAGAAATAGAGACTCAGTATCCCGTCTTGTTTTTCGTAAACGGTTTGAACACACCCTGCATATTAGACAACAGATAATTTATTTTATTAAAAACCGACTTCACAGCCAAAATACATTGATTAAAATTAATAATCGGACAATTAACGATTACCTACTCGACAGTATACCGAATCGTTATAATTAGTTCACGAATGACGAAGAAATCTTAAAACACACATATACCTAAAGCCTGCTCTTGTTAGAAGGTCGACTAAAAAAATGTCATCGACCGTAATGTGAAATTATTAGTTCAAGGTTTTCCATTATATAGTTATCCGCTACTTTATAGAATGCTGAAATGTTCCCTAAGGCACGGGCAGTCTTCTTGTAGGTAGGTCGAACTTGCTGACCCATAGACCTTTCGGGATCCTCTTTAGTCCCTTAACGATATATTCATCCAGCGTCCATCGTAATGTAATATTTAGCCCTAACTACGTCAAATTCAATTCTAGGTTAGTCGTTAGTCTGTGAAAATGTTTATTTATAATTCAACAAAAATTAGAGATTTCGTCATTGTACTTCTCCTGCTGTTTCCTTTTTTGTGTAAATAAAAAAATGTAAAAGTAATTTAACCAGCGTCAGTCAACAGAAATTTAAATATGTATACATTTTTCAAAACGAACATACGCCCCCAGTGTCAGCGAAAATTTTTATGTATTTGAGATTTCGACATTTGTAAAACTTGTCAAATACACGCAAGTTTGATACCTAAAATACTTACGCATATCACTAGTTCTTTACAAAAATATGTAATAACAAAGAACTTAATAATTTGAAACTGAATTCCATCATTAATTTTCATTAAACGACACACTTTTGTTGTTCATAAATTATTACAAAAGTCCGGTAGCGTTCGTAAGGTCAACGGGTTCACCCAGAAGTTGACTAGGTGGCGGAATTCGTGCTACATGTCATATTATTATATAGGTTGTAATTTATTAACTGAACGTGATTTCCGCCACCCGCTAATAGATGGCGTAACGCGTCACGAAATTTTTAAGATTCTTTCTTCTTTCGCTTGTCTTAATAATACAACAAAAATTAAACCGTACAAAGCTCAGTACAAGTAGAATTTGACTCCAAAAAGTATGAATGTATGAAACACTAAACTACTTTATTTACGACATAAAAGAGTGACTCGTTGCTGACACGACGATATTTCTATTCAATAACAGCATATTTTCGTATGAGTGAGAAGATCAGATATAATTACTGAAGTCATACCAAGTTTTTTTCTATGGTAATACGTAATTCATAAACGACTGCCGTGTTAAAGGAATAGCATTGGGCAATAAAAATCAAATTTGCAAAATTTGCGCAAATACTCGTGAGGTACATGGCGCTATAAAGGCTGAGCGGTCAAACAATATAAATGAGACTTCAATCTCATATCTTAAAGTGATAGTGGTGAATGGCAGTTGTTATTAGTAAGTAACAGTAAAAAAATACTATTATCCTCCAAATATAATTAAACGTTTGTCTTTTGAATTTGAATATTATGACAGTTTGAACTCCGCTCTTATTTCAAAGAGTAAACTAATGCCATCTAGTGAATAAGTACAAAAACGAAATACTAGTGTTGCAACCTACTGTAAATAATGTCATCTTCAAGCATTAAATACCATATTATAACTTGAATAACTATACACGAACATTTAATCGATATATTTAAATTATTTCAGAAGCGAGATTAAATTCATAAATCGTAGACAAGAGAGGCAACGATTTCTTTCATTACCAGTTACTAGAAATTATTAATACCAATTATTAATATTAGATATAATTCTGTCGCAAAAGGATCTTGCCACCTCATTACCACACGCACGTTTGTAGTAACCTTCTGCTACTCAACGCCCTAATTCATATTTGAGTTTATCATATTACTTTATGCCGCCAAACTCTGTATGACTTTGAAGCCTACCACAACAATATTGCAAAGAGGTATAGAATTGAAACTTAAATCCCGTCTGTCAAGTTTAGCTCAATTATTTACTTGACGATTCTGAACGAATGCAGAATAGATTAATATTTAAAAAAAAACCATTTAAAGTCTATGATTTTCATTTTGATAAGATGACGTAAACGCGCCGATCGACTATGTAGTGTTTATTAGTTCATTACGTAATTAACATTTTTCCGTGAAACGAACTCCGAGTGTTCCTGAAACAAATGCTAGTGACGTCAACTATCTCACAAACTGCTCTTGTTATTCTAAGTGTACGTAGGGTTGTCAGTAGCGTACTTTTTTTTTGTTATTTAAATGTGTAACGTCAATCTTATATTCATTTTAAAGGTTAACTGTTACATCGGAAATGTGTATGATGGAAGTTTATTCAATAGACAATAAGGCGCTCTGTAGAACTTATGTAACGTAAATATTGTCGCAGCTACGGTAAAAATAGGTATATAGTAACAAACTCACGGTGTACATGACGTGGAGCGGTTTTCGAGCACGTAAATTCCATCCATCTTCCGACTATATCAATCTATCAGTAGAACCATGATCATCCTAGGCAGTAAACTGTAATAACAATATAAAACATAGGCCGGTTGGCTCTAAGAAAAAATACGTACTAAGAACGCCAAGAACTATGTTTGTTACTCTTACACGCATAAACTACTGGAAAGATTTTCGAGAATATTCGCAATGTATTGCTAATATATCGGAATCGAAAATAGGATATAAAACAGTATGATCGACATACGATTAATGGCGCGCGAGTATATGACGGAGATGCTGGTTCCATGGTGTTTTTAAAATGATGACATCAGCGTTGCCAACGCCGTTCTCTTCATCATTATCATTGCCTTCCATAGTGACAGTAATTAATAGTCTCTTTTTCAATGAATTCCATTTATTATTAAACATTTTAAGTGTACAGCGATAACAATTGAGAGCTCCGCTCCGTTCGACTGTTCGAGCCAGAATGTTTTGTGCGGCAATAGTCACTCTTATTTATAATAGAATAGTAAGGGTAGCTTAGTCATGAATTCTCTTGAATACCGTCTTATGCAGTTGTTGACATGCGTATCATTAAGGAAACAGTTAACTTTCACTAATCTTTGTTAACCAAATAGTCACGTTGCGCCGACATATAAATAAAGTATAATAAAATTAATATTATAATTAATATGAATAAATAAAGTATAATTTATATTTCGTACAATTAGCAATAATCAGTTCGGAACATGACTTTGTTTTAATATAAAAAACATTACAGTAAACAATTTCCTCACAGCCACACAACCCTAAAATAATTCTAATAGTAGTATCACGTCTCACACCCTCGCGTCATCTCCGCTATCGAAAATACCGTATTGTAACTACGATTCTTTATTTATATCTCTTGTCTGCGTTACATCTCCTGTATGGTTCAGATCGATGTGTAATCCTCTATACTATTTATAAGTTTATTGTCAATTAAACAGACAAATGAAATCACACAACAGTTACTAATTTGATAAATTGAAGTATGGAATATTTATACCCACGTGAAATGTGTAATTTTAATATTGAAATATGTTGTTAAAGAACAATAAAAAATACGCTTAAATAGCAAACCTAACTAAGAAATAAATTTATTCATTTTTATTCTGTTGTTACTCACGATATTAAAGTGAAGTTTTAAAAATTATATTATAGTATTTTCATCGATCCTCGATACGTGTGCCAATTTTCAAATTAATCGGACATCTTGAAGTCTGTGAAAATGACCTTCGATGATTCTGTTACACACAGACATACATCCTAAGCTTATTATTATTATTTTTTATTGCTTAGATAGGTGGACGAACTCATGGCCCACCTAGCGTTAAAAGGTTACCGGAGCACATAGACATCTACAACGTAAATGCCGCCACCTACCTTGAGATATGAGTTAAAAGGTCTCAGTTTTTACAGTACATCGGCTGCCCTGCCCATCAAACCGAAACGCATTACTTCTTCACGACAGAAATAGGCAGGCTAGTGGTACCTACCCGTGCGGCGGACTCACAAGTCGTCCTACCAACAGTAGTATTACCAGCTAATAAAAGCGTGATAAAAATACGCTTACTACATCAAAATACATAATACACTTTCCACCATGATCCAATCGATCGGAGGCATCGAATTCACGGGCTCGCGTTCAAAACC
Organism: Bombyx mori; assembly: GCF_030269925.1. NCBI lineage: Eukaryota > Metazoa > Arthropoda > Insecta > Lepidoptera > Bombycidae > Bombyx > Bombyx mori. Next base: position 9,326,741 of record NC_085115.1, on the reverse strand, counting down.
CGATTCATTTCTTTCGAACTTGCATCTATAAATGTAATCAAACGTTCCAGTTCGTTCAATATAATTTCAATTACTCGAATTTATTTACGCATAGAGTACAATTTGTAGCGGATCCGAAGAGACTTTGTATGCAAATCGTTTGCTTATGCCACATTCGCACTCCCGGGGCCGCCCTCGATATAACAATTAAAATATGCAAATGTAAGATATTACCCACTACTTTTCATTCCGGCTCGATGGAATACGGATCAATGGGAATGCAAAACAGTAGCCACCCTTGCCGCGATGACGCTGTCAAAAATATGGACCGAGCAACGATAGGGTCCCGCGGCGCATTGTTTGTTTGTTTGTTTACGTAATCAAGTCGCAAATGTTCACGGTCATTTTTGCGACTGTTGTGCAATGAAGAAATTCGCTCAAATCTGTTCCATCTCTAATTTCGAGTGTTAAAGGTAATGACTGGATAGGAGCTTTAGACGTTTTCAAAGAAATTGCTTCTCAAAGCAAACGCAATAGAGTAGGGTCTTCATTGAGACGGTAATTTAGCTTCACTAGCTATCTCACGATAGATTTATTATTAGCAGATCCATCTTGAGTCGTAGTATGGCTAATCCTACCCTTCAAAAAGGCACGCAAGAATGCCCCTGAGCAAAGATTGTTAAAGTGAAATAAATAAGTACTTGTGAGCCCGAATGCTACCCCGAAGCAGTAATGCGTTTCAATGTGAAAGGTGGAGCAGCAGTTGTACTTTAAAACTGAGACATAGAACTCATGTCTCAAGATGGATGACGGCATTAACGTTGTTGATGTCCATGGACTCCAATAACCACCTGGTGACCCGTGAGCTCGGTCATCCGAATAAGTAATAAAAATAAAAATTAATTATTTGTGGAAGTCATTCGTGAAACGATTATATTGGGTACGAATTTGCTAACCCCAATAGCATCGGTTGATACATTTTACTTTCATACTCGTATAACAAATCAAGAATTCAAAACAAAAATTAGAGTGTCTGTCACCCGATAATATAATTAACAAGCGACTCCTTGTCAACAAATAGAGTAGTTACAGCGGCGTAGGTCGACAACGATCTGCCACTGTCGGGACAACTACTAAGCACCCAAATTACACAGATTGCGAACGGGCGGCGGGGGCTGTGTTGCTATGTAAATTAATAATATGTAAATTTCCACGCCCGCCGAGCCACTGAAACTACCACAAGCCAGTAGATATACAGAAGGTTTTGTAGTCATCGTAACTTAAGACGCGGTGTACTTTTATCGCTTTTATTTGTAACACCAAGTGCATCGTGTGCTAAGACACCGGTCAACGCAATAAAATAAAATATTTTTTAATTCAACAAAAACATCGGTCAGGGTTTTGTAAATCCATTGTCAATTTTTTTTCCTACCTAAGATGAGAGCCTTGAGAGGCTATATCAGCGTAACCTTAACTAGTAGTTGAGCTCACGGGGCTCAAACCTGACGACGTTGCTAACACGAACCCTAGCAAGAGCTGTGCTTCGCAGAATCTACCACCGGATCGGAAACGCGACCCACCGAAAAGATTCGGCGAGAAACCCAGAGGGCTGTCTGTGTCTGAGGGTTAATTTACTCGTCGAGCCCTTCGTCGCAAGCGACGGGTTCGACGAGAATGATGACCGACATAGTCAAATAAAACTGCTCGACAATACATACCACTTTCGAAATATTAAAAGTTTGACACTTCTGTTCATCCCAGATTGTGACTGCAGCTAAGCTAGCATTTACACGCCACTTCTATACGTTACGGAGTATAGATTAATTTGAGTACGCGCCACTTTTTTAATTGAGCTCTGAAGTTTGCGTGTCGCTTATTGTCTTACTCATTTCTAAATTTAATTACATGAAGGCAATCTAGACGCGCTTATATTCGACACGCATTATCGTGAACGTCATTGGATGATGACCAGAAGTCATTCAAGAATATCACTTGGAACAGAATTGTGAGCCTGAAAAATTTTCGGTGATTTTCAGGACCATATTTTTTGTGCCCAATTTGCATTACGTCTTACCCTCATAAATAAATACCATTACTTAGCTAATAACGTAACGTGGGACGCCCCCTGGCTAGATGGTGCGATGACCTCCGCACGGTGGCCGGCAAGAAGTGGATGAGGAGAGCAGCAGACCGGGCTCAGTGGTGTAGATTGGGAGAGGCCTATGTCCAGCAGTGGACGACTGTGGGCTGTTGATGATGATGATGATGATGATGACTTAGCTAATAGTTATTATTACTATCTTACCTTAAATAGATCCTACGATTTCATCGAACCGTGGTATTAACACTAATAATACCAACACTTACTGGTACCTATTTCTACCATAGTGGGTAGATAACGGTACACGAATAGTATTACTCAAAATAAACAAAACAAAACAATAATGTATTGGTAAGAATAAGTCTTGAAGTAAAACTTGCAAAAGCGACAAGATGATTCGTGCATTTATCAATGAAAAAGTTCAAAATGGGTCATTTGACCCGTTATGATATGTTTAGTGTTAAAATAAGTCACGCGACTACCGGTGGTACAGTGCACGGTCAGCTATCACAGATAGGTGCTACAATCCAGACCTATTTCTACTAGAATAAAAATAAAAATATGAAGTACATACCAAAGAACTTAATCGCCTAATCCCTATCCTGAAAATGAAAATAATATTACAATACATTCATTACACTTCCTCTAAATATTAAAAACTGGAATTGAAGAAAACCCAATCATTTAATCTGTTCACACTAATGCGTCACAGTAGCGTGCCCTGAGGCGATCAATTACTGTAAATCAACTATGAATCAACTTTCATCCCCCTCCGACGTCAATACTGTGCAGTTGGATGAGCATCGCAAAGCAATGGTCCACAGGGACGGACTCGAGCAGAACTTAAAAAAAGAAGCCTTTTTTGAATAAAAAAGAAGGCTTTTTTTAATAAGTCAAGAAATCCACCAGTTCCTATCTATGCTATCAACTATATTCGGAGATATAGCCTGTCATATGCATACAAACTACCATACCAATAAACCGATAAAAAATTGGGATTTTTTTTAGGTTCAATTTCTCATTTTTTATTAAAAATAATTGACTTAATTAAAGCATAAAATATATAAATTATCATTTTTTATTTTTTTACTATCTTCGTAGGCCAATGCATGCAGTCCATCTGATGATGAGTAGCTATCGAAGCTCATGAACATCAGCACTGCCAAGATGAGCCACTGACTATTTAAGATTAAGACAATTTTCAAACGTCTTTAGAAGCACATGATATAGCGCAGCGTAGGTAACAATGTAACAAACTATACAAAACACCGAAAGAACTATAATTCTTCCGTAGTAAGCCCGTGAATTAAAACTACAACACATAACTATATTTCCAACTACACAATTTCGATAATAAGTAAAAAGATCATTATTAAAATACCACAAGTTATAGATTTGAGCAATAAATTTTTGAATAACAGTCACAGCAACATATAAAATAGGTGTTATAATTGGCGATCTTTTTCATAATTCTTTTTTTTATTGCTTAGATTCCCTTGTATTTACAACAGAATAGAAATAGAAAAAAAAACAGAGAAAAAGAAAAGTGTACTAACCCCTGAATCCGCCCCTACCAGTAACCTCTAGACTGCAATAGTTCAAACATATTTTATTTGTGACGTTTTTCATTTTCACTGTCGCTGTGATATTACTTGAATTGTATTTTTTTTAACTGTGTATTCTTCTTCTTCTTTGTCGTTTAATCTCTCTAAGCGGTTTTTTGCAAAAACGTTTGCTACTGAACAGCCTCTGCCAGGCTTTTGACGGTAAAATTAGAATTAAAATTACAAGTTGAATGCATTAAATGATTTTTGAAGTGAAACTTCTTTAGAGTCGTTGTGATTTCAACCTCGATGAAACGAAAAAATAAGTCCATAGAGACACAAACACATAAATGTATAGGATTCAGCCAGCGAGAGAATGAGATAGGACACATTAGACGTTCTCGGTCTCCTCTTTGTGCGACTCTTCGTAGCATCCCCACTATCGTCTACTAAACATTGTCCATATGTGTGCTCCTTTATAGTGGGATAGTCAGTATATCTATATCTTATTCATAAGTTTCACTTCTACCGTGTATGACTTGCACAAACACACACTTTATTTATTTTTTTATTTTTTTAACTGTTCCTAACTGTTCTGTTTGCAACTGTTATAATCAAGATCGCAACATTCTAGTATTGTCTGTGCCTCTGGTATTACTGTCTTCTATAAGCGACTGAAACTGTTTACCTTCACGCGGGCCATGAGGTCGTCTACACACGATGTCAATAAAATAATATCGTGACATGAAAAATTAGTAAAAGCATCATCATAAAATCAAATCACAAAACTTTTTTTAATTAAAAAAATAGCTGAAACAAGATAATATCTACCTTTTTTTATTTATTGCCTAGATGTGTGGACGAGCTCACAGCCCACCTGGTGTTAAGTGGTTACTGGAGCCCATAGACATCTACAGCGTAAATGCGCCACACACCACTTACATACCGTATTGTAATATTACATACGTTTAATACGGACTGGAAAGGGTAAGCAGTTATTATAAATAATTTAGTAAATTCAACGCCCACGCACAGGGGAACGAAAGTGATTACGAGAATATTCATCTCAGTGATAATTAGATTTCGAAATGTCAATTTTGTAGGGCTTAATTCAAATAACGCAGGAAGGTTGATTAATTTGAATCGGGATTTATACCTACTAGCAGTATCATAGTTACATTTGCAAGTTCCGTTTGAAACATATACAAATTCTTACACAAATTTACCAAGAACCAAAAGAACAGCTTGAAAACAACTATTCGTAAACTTGCCTTTTAAATTAAAAGAACCTCGCCTTAATTACGTTCAATAGACTAAGCCATTGTCCTTCTATAGAATGTTAACAAGTAAATAAAATCTCAAATAACTTAAAAAGTTTTCATCTCATATGAAGCTGAACTTAAACAGAAGCTATTCAGTAAAAGTGTCGGAATGATTCACAAATTGATCGACAATGCGTCCCCCGGAGGTCAGTACTCCGGTACGAGGGTAGGATGCAATATGTCTCGCAAGGGTGCGCCCACGTGTCGAAGGGTCATAATCCCACGAAAAAATACACTGTCGTGTGTCCAACTTAATTGAAAAAACTTAGATTGAAAAGATGCCACATATAAGCACTTATGGCCGAGTATAGTTAGGGGTGTTGCAAAATCAATGCAAGCACCGAACACCCTAACACTCCATTGTTTGTTGACGAATTGAATTCACATAATGCAAAATTTTAAAAAAGATGTGTGGTGTCGTGGAACACCGGACAGCAACGAAGTTCCTTATTATAAAAATATTAATTTTAAGTTCTATTCGAGGTATAAAGAAAATAAAACTGGAGGTTTCGCAACAATCCACGGCCATTCGGTAACGTGCGAACTTATTGTGGTACATTTCATTCACGGCTGTTTGCATAAGAGTTAGTGTATTGCGCAAACGAACGCTCTGAGATCGTGGTCAATGAATGATAAAAAATATGTTATTTTTTGTACCTTATTACAAAGCTAAGTCGTACACTGTGTTCATTACTAATAAAAATCTTACGTTACGGACGCTTTTTCCGGTTGTGTGCCCCTCCGCATCGTTCCATAAGGAACTTCGTTCCAAAAGTTCATTGTAGTCTTCAATTATTACGATTTGAGTATCAATATTAGCACACTTAAAATAAAAATATCTTCTTCTTCACCGTTCCTCCACATTGTTCGATCATGGGTGGCATGGACCGCATGGTATAGACTACCACGAACCGCTTTCTTTACCAGATCTGATCATCTGGCTGGTGTTCTATCCACGGCGCGCTTGCCCTCCATGCATATCTGTACTAATATTATAAAGCTGAAGAGTTTGTTTGTTTGAACGCGCTAACTCAGGAACTACTGGTCCGATTTGAAAAATTCTTTCAGTGTTCGATAACCCATTTATTGAGGAAGGCTATAGACTAACATCACAGTAAGACCAATACAAGTGGAGCACCAATAAATAATGTTTCAAAATAGGGGTTCAAATAGCTCCTTAACATTCTATAATTCAAAAATATTTTCATATTCTACGTAAATGAAGTGGGGTGTAAAATTTAGCGTTATGCCAAAGTAACTATTTCACGCGGACGGAGTCGCGGGAAAAAGCTAGTACCTATATAAATAAAAATATACTATGTATTTAATCATGCTTACACAAACGCGAAACTAACAGCCGATTTCCCAATAGCACTTGGTTCACAGATTTGCGTACATAATTGCCGTAATTAATATACGTCGAACATTCCAGAATAATTAGTTCCGATAGTTGCATTGTACTGTACTAACCGATACCCAAACAGCATTAAGCAAATCAGAATCGATCCACTACAATATAACGTCCATTTCAGATTTACGTGGATTGAATCCTAACATTGTTACCAAATCGCGATCAATAAGGCCTCAAAGCTACCTATGAATGTGCGATTTGATTTTATCATAATTAAAACACAAAATAAACTGTTTTTACTCACCTAACGCTCTCACTAATTTATTGATAAATCTCTCCCCTTATGTGCCTATATAACTATGTTTCATATTTAGATATAAACCCTAGTGTCTATACTTATTAACACATTTTTCAATTGACAACCGAAACTAAAAAACCCAATTTGGTAAATTAACCCACAGACACAGCCCACTGAGTTTTACACCAGATCTTCTCAGTGAGTCGTTTTTCCGATCCGGCGGTAGATTCTGCGAAGCACTACCCTTGCTAGGGTTAGTGTTAGCAGCGTCATCAGGTTCGAGCCGCGTGAGTTCACCTACTTGTTAGGTTACGCTGACATAGCCTCTCAAGAACATCAGCTTAGGTAGGATAAAATAAAAAAAAGCCTTTATCGAGTATGGCCTGTATTTAGTACAGCTATTTTTCTTTTCCAAAAGAATCCACGCTGCGTCTACAATTTCTTGTGGGTTTTCTTTGTCCCGAATACGTTACTGGTGGTAGGACCTCTTTATTGTTGGTAGAACCTCTTGTGAGTCCGCACGGGTAGGTACCACCTTCCTGCTTAATTCTGCCGTGAAGCAGTAATGCATTTCGGTTGGAAGGGTAGGGTAGCCGTTGTAACTATACTGAGGCCTTAGAACTTATATCTCAAGATGGGTGGCATATTTACGTTGTGTATGGACCCCAGTAACCACTTAACACCAGGTGGGCTGTGAGCTCGTCCACCCATCTAAGCGTACCACTAGCGTAGTACCACTAGTAGTACTTGTTGTATACGAATAGAGAATGAGTACGTGTGAAAATACTCCGCCACTCTCGGTTTTGATTCATCATCATCAGCCTGTATCCCTCCACTGCTGGATGTAGGCCTCTCCCATAGTCCGCCACAATGAACGCACCTCCACCTTACGCATCCAATCTCTCCCAGCATATCGCCACAAGTAATCGGTCCAACGGGCAGAGGGACGCCCAACGCTGCGCTTACCGGTTTTGATTACGGGATCATAAATTTGAATTTACTGGTCAAGCGATAGATGGTAGTTGGATTGTGCCTCTTGCTTCACTCATATTCATGAGAGATGCTCACCTCTCATCAACAGATCGATCGTATGCTCTCGTCAAACTGCAGCACCAATTAAAGAATAGTCGTCCAATTATTTCATTTCAGTAAAACCATTTCATTTAAGCATAGCTGTTTCGGCGTCCATTGATGTTTTAATAAATTTCCTCTCAGACTCAAAAACATAAATTCTGAATGAATGTATGTATAAGCTATTCAAGGAATATGTTAATAAAAATACATAACTATATTGATATAATATAAACCCAATATGAATATTCACATTGCATTAATTATATTAAGAATTAATGTGCTTACACCAATTCAACCTAATTTAAATTCTAATTAAACAAATAAATATTAAGGAAATTAAAAAATTAAATAAAATTATACGCAAAACAAACCAGAAATATTTTATTCTCCGCTGCAAATAGCTAATAAAAAAAGAAATTAATTATAAATGAGAGAATTTAATAAATTATTCCTTTAGTGCTGTATAGAGATTACGATTAAGTTTTCGCTTGCAATTAACACCGTGTCTTTTACCTAACAAGAGTACGGCCTACATAATAAGTGTCTGAGCCACATCCAGACGCTCAACTTCCATCCGTAGTTCAACAGTTCTACGACAGACGGGGGCCAATCGAATTATGTCCCCATTATTATTTGGGGATGGTTTGCAACGCCATAACAGGGGTGACATGTGTAGCCGAATCTGCGAATGGTTTACACATTGATTTTTAGATTGGTTGCATTTTGCTGTATTCATTTTTTAAACTGCAACCCGATCCCATGGATTACAAAAAATTCAATGCGTACAATAATTAGATAACAATCCGTCTTGAGATATGAATCGAATTTGAAATCCACACACACAGCACCTCTCATCAAATTAAGAGTTAAAAGATAAATCTGGCCTTGATCTGTGCCGCCGCCTTATTGTTGCCGCCGCTGACTACTCCCCCAATCTTCCTCACACAGGAGCCAGTCACCGTCGACGCTCTAGACACGTCCTTACGGATCCATCCGATCCCATAATTGTTGCATTAGATGACTTCAGCTCTAACATTAGAAGCAGGCTCTAACATTAGGGATTCTGATAATCATACTCGTCGAACTCGGCAAAGAGTTCGACGTGCAACCTAACCCAAGCGTTAGCCCGCTGAGTTTCTCGCCCGATCTTCTCAGTGGGTCGCGATTCCGGTCCGGTGGAAGATTCAACGAATCACTACTCTGGCCGGGCCAGATTTACTAAGTCCTTCAAGGCTGAACCCCGCGACCTCATCAACCAAGCCGTGTGTTTTTGGAGTAAGCCCTTAGGCTGTCAACGATTAGGTAGAGGAAAAAAAATCCTTTATAAAAACACTCTCTTTATGAAGACTTTTCGACAATTTGTAAGTTTTGTACAGTTAATTCTGGGGTAATCTTATGATCTAATGTAGATGTAATCAGAATTTAGGATAGCGGTCCTCGAAACATATCTCCGTGGAGTTTTGACTATTCATGATTTTTATGTGTGAAATACGATGTGTGTATGAATTTATCTCGCCAGCTCAAGTCTGCGTCCCACTTATTGAGAAACAACTAGGGCGCCCTCAATTATATTAGTCAATTGAGTGGCGCATAGCGAGCGCGCTCTGTGCGAGTAATGAAGAAGTAGCGCCCGTATCGCGTGCCACCGTCTAAACAACAACCTCGATACCGTCAATAAAAACAAATATATCACTAAACAACCTGCGATTCCCCCCTGTCCGCCCCACTCGAAACCCATACGTATCGCCACAACACCCTAAATAGGTTATATAATTACATATCACGCTTCATTGTCGTGATAAATACTTTCTCACAGTTATCATTTACCAAATCTACGCCACTGTCCATTTTAGATAATGGTGCGAGAAGGACGACGTCAACGAAAAAGTTCCCCGAGTGAAAGAGGTGGATATAAAATAACGTATATTATTATACTGTCCACAAGCCAAGCGGATATTGATTATCTGCCACAGTTGAGAGCCACCGAACACCCCCGCCGCCCCTACACAACTTCTGGGCGTCCATAAAACTTATGTTCTGAACGTTGTGACGGAATTTCCTACCTTAGAAGACGTGCAAATGCCACATTTTCCATCTCAATAACACGGGGACTTAAGGCGTTTTGTGGATGGATAAAATATTCAATATTTGATCTCTGTCTAACAGACTGAGCGCCATCTGAGTGCAATAGTCCCGTCTCCTTCGTGCACATTCCATAATCATTTTCAGTGCATTCCCTTGCCATGATTTTCCCGCGACACTTATCAGAAGTACGTTACAATTTTACATAGATTTTATTGAAATATCATTATTGTATTTTTTTATTAACTTAACTAAGTGATAACTAAGATCACAAGTAAACAAGTAAGAAACAAATTGAAGTTCTTACCTCAAGTAATATTGTAAGTGCCGAAATATTATTTGACACAATAGTTTTAATTGTTATTTATAATAGTAACCTTATTAATTGATATGAATGCTTCTTAATTGAGTATTATGAAAAAAAAAAACAAAAGGGCCTTAAAGGAGCTAAATCCACAAAAGCTCTCAAAAACTTTAATACAACTATATGTATCAACGCATGAAAATGACTCGGTTAAAATTCAATATTTATTTGTATCAAGTTCACGAAACTAATCTCCAAGGATTCGCCTCTAACTTAAAAGCATGGCGTGTCTAGACACAACTAAAGAACAAATTTCTGTACTACAAAACTTTTCGTGGGGTAAGAGACTTACTACATTCATCTATTCGTTATTGTGTGCGTTCGTGTGTGCTGTGAAAAATGGCTTTTGTTGCTGTGTGCGGCTCACACAGACGAGTCCCGCGGGTGGGCACAGGGTGGAACTAAGCTTGTGTGAGTGGGGAGATGGGGGGCAAAAGGGGGTCGGAGTCGTGAACTAAATAGCTTAGTGTTAACACATATTGACATCAAATTCACCGCGATGTTATCATTTATTCAGGTAGCGATACACCCGTTGTGCTTTTAGTTAATTTTAAACAATTTCGCGAGTCTAACTCACCGGACCGCGTTTTATGGCCGGGGCGTGTTGGGCGATTAATTATTTTTGTCGCTTTGTATAACTTATGTTGACTTTGCTTTCGAGTTATTGCGAATTTTAATTGCCCGCCAGGGTTTCAGCACTTTTAACGGCGCCATTTTTTTGTAATCAAGTAAGACAAAATGGGTTGTAATTTAGGGGAAGAGCACGTTTGTTTATGTAAATTTGTTGTAAAAAAAAAAGAGTTCTACTATTAGGTTCAAAATGTTTAACCATTACACTGCATTCATTTATGTACATTCTATTAAGTACGTGGCTTTAAAATTTAATTAAGATTGTAATTTTTTTTAATCTTCTTCAATGTCTATCTTCTTTTATTTTATTCTTCTCGCGCGTCATATTTGTACGTTGGTAGCACTAGTACTGAAATCAAACCTCAATTAGCGGCTCGCCGGATCTTCTCAGTGGGTCGCATCTCCGATCCCGCGGTAGATTCTGCGAAGCACTGCTCTTGCTAGGGCCACTGTTAGCAACATCTCCTGTTTTGAGCCCCGAGAGTTCACTTACACGCTAGGGTAACGCTTACATAGCCTCTTAAAGCTATCAATATAAGTTTAAAAAAACGTGAAGCAGTAATGCGTTTCGGCTTGAAGGGTGGGGCAGCCGTTGTATTGTAAATACCGAGACCTTAGAAATCATGTCTCTGCCAGGTAGGTAGCGTTGTAAACGTCTATGATCTCCGGTGAGCACTTAACTTCAAGCGGGCCGTGAGCTCGTCCACCCAATTAAAAATAAAAAAATTAAAATCAACAACACACGTGGTTGGTGGTTGTAGTTTTTAACTTGGTTTCGACTGTTTTTTTTAATTGCCGTATAGACAGTCGATCACGCGGCCTGATTGACTATCAACGTGGCTCATCGATATCAGCAACTCCACGACCAAGCCACTGCCAACTGTTGACTGATATAGACTGTCTTAGCTTTAAATGGGAACACGTAATTTGCTCCGCGATAATCAGCTCTATGGTGACGGATCTACGCGTGCAGATGCATCAAAATCCACTACTCCTGACATCATATTCCTGTTCAGCATCACATCAGTATACCATTAGTAAATAACATCAGTCATCAGTAATCAAACAACTTAGCTTCACTTTATGATGTAATTAGGGTACAGGTCCAACTTGACGCCCGACAACTGTTTTCTATTCCCTATAATAAGCTAAATAATATTTTTAAGTATATAAACTTTTGTATATGCGCCTCGCAATGTCGTAGGACAACTTGCGAGTAATAAAATTAATATTTGACACCTAAGCATTAATTGAAAAACCTGAAAGATTCGTCGCTTGTGATACGTCACAGGGTATATATAAATATTTTTGTACAATAATTGTTAATCACGAACAAAAACTAACAAAGCAAACGAGAAATGAAGAGTTGACGACCGCTACGGGCGTCTTAATGAACTTGTAATAAAATTATTGGCCACACACGGGGCAGGCAACGCCCCAGCGACGAGTTAACCTTTTTTAGTGCAGGGAAATTTACTCGATCGACATCGATGGAATACCGTATTACTTAAACGAACGCTGGTACTAATATCGATATTTATGAAACAAAACAAAAATATGAGTATATCGCTCGCCCTTTTCTTTCGTACGATTGTGTTTTTAAAGAGTCTTTCGAAATAAATGTCATGTTTATGTTTGCGGGTTGAGCAATTGGTTCATAAACATTTAACGCTACTAAAAGAGAACGCCAAAGAAAGTAGCAGAAGCGATTCTTTAAAGCGCAACCGTAACTTTTAGTTGTAAACATTAAGCTCGGCTATCCAATCCAGAGCACTGTATGTACATACATACACGACCAGTAAAATAACAACATCATTATGCGCGTTATATCGACATCGATAAAACGAGACTCGACTCGGATTCAGTAGTATCCAGAGAAGCGAGCTACAATAAAATGTACCGAGCTAGCTACAAACCTGAGCAGTTACTTCAGTATAACCTGCCCCCTTCCCCAGCCCACAAGTTCGCCATATGCGCAGTCTCACACACACACACACGCGTTTCAACGCACACAACGAACGTCACCTGCAAATCCTGTGACCACACATTTGAACGCTAATAGTGGCGCGGACTGCATCTGCCGATCCATCGATGGATGCGGTGCCAATGGTATCCGCCAGAGACAATCTAGTTACTACTTGATCAACGGCATGATGACTTTTAGTGGCAAACGGATATTTGAAATTTCAACACGTTCCGTAATCAGCTTAATGATAATCTCTATCGATTTGAATCCGAAATTTATTCGATTAACTTTTCAGTTTTGATGCTATTGATAAAAAAATCCACGAAAACAATGATTTTAATATGGAGCTCCGAAGGGAAAACAACAAAAATATTGTGACAAATTACACAGAGTTCCCCGCTATAGGAATGCGTCTAATCAAGTTTCATAGTAAATCGATAGGAGATAACACAAAATTTACGAGCACCTACGCCTTTTCTTATTAAGATTGAATAGACGTAAATAACTCCCATGTAAAGTTATTGCGACAATTTATTGACCACTTATTACCAACAATGGAGAAGGTCGCGCCTTCAGTTTATTTTCCGACTTGTGGGCGGGTGACGTTACACAACCGATGAGGTAATTGTTGTTAGCAGCTACTCGGTGTGTACAGAAGCGACAAAAGATTTCGCTTAAATTTCATGAAGCATTACAGCGTCATCGGACCGCTGCAGGCTCGCGTCTATACACAAATAGTGGAAGAATTTCAAGTTCAGGATAATTCTGAAATAAGATTCAACAAAGTCCATCTTGTTGAAAACAGAAATTTGAAAAACAAATTTCATAAATGCCAATGCAACCCGCGAAAAATACAATAACTCATTGATTTAATTTATTTAAATGACGGTGTAAAGTTAATTCCTGGTGGTAGGACCTCTTGTGAGTCCGCACGGGTAGGCACCACCACCCAGCCTATTTCTGCCGTGAAGCAGTAATGTGTTTCGGTTTGAAGGGTGGGGCAGCCGTTGTAACTATACTGAGACCTTAGAACTTATATCTCAAGGTGTGTGGCGCATTTACGTTGTAGATGTCTATGAGTTCCAGTAACCACTTAACACCAGACGTGCTGTGAGCTCGTCCACTCATATAAGCAATTTTTTTTTTTAAATAATGCAATAATGAATAAAATATACTTAAATACATCGATGCTATCTTCGTGTCAATTTCATTCTGAATATGTATTCAATATTGAAACAAAATTTCCGTAGCAGCATCGATTTTCTCGTTATATTCAAAAAGTTCGCCTTCCCAACTTAACTCGCTTTATGTTTAAAATACAGAGAATGATATCGGTTGCGGGTCGCGTTCTTTCTGTCCCGGGCTATGTACCTATTCGAGTACACCCACCCCTGGCAGACGGTATACGACGGCGCCGGCCGGATTACAATAAGCATCTAATAAAATTATGGATACGGTAAATTACGTTTTCGAATATATTACTGAAAAACAAAAAAAAAATTCTAGAATAAGAAGAAGAACTACAAAGTTAAATGAAATTGAATTATTTTGGGCAGATTGCGCTTGATTTAAAAACGTATATTACATTTTTCATTCTAAATATTGTTATAACATATTTTATAATTACAGCGTTTTTCTTTGCTTCAGTACGAGTTGGTTTTATTTTTGAGAATTAAATCCATTTTTTGTTTTGTTTCATGTCACATCCAATTGATGCATCGTATTATCGATCAATGTTCTTCGACTGCTCGCAAGTCTGCGAGTGGTCAATTCAAGGTGACATTATAATAACAAAAATGTGAATACCCGAGAGGTGAATTGCTTCAGAAGTCACTTTGAAAATTAGTTGGATGATTTTACAACGTGGAAGCTATAAAAGAAGTTATGATTGACAAGTGAAATATTGTTTTATCAAAATCTTATAAAAGTACATAGCCTAGTTAAAGTTTTCAGGTATCTACAATTAGTTAAGCGCCCATAGATGATATATGTGATTTTAATATAATTGAACACTTTGACAACTGATATTGAAATTTTAATGTGTTCTCTTGACGCGAACCAAGGATGCACTTCAGATTACAGGGGAGCAAAGCCGTTTGACCAAAACATTTGTTTTGCCATCAGAGCAAGAAGTCGTCGTGGCCTAAAGGATAAGACGTCTGGTGCACTCGTGTTGAAGCGATGCACCGGTGTTCGAATCCGAGGCGGGTACAAATTTTTCTAATGAAATACGTACTTAACAAATGTTCACGATTGACTTCCACGGTGAAGGAATAACATCGTGTAATAAAAATCAAACCCGCAAACATTATAATTTGCGTAATTACTGGTGGTAGGACCTCTTGTGAGTCCGCGCGGGTAAGTACCACCACCCTGCCTATTTCTACCGTGAAGCAGTAATGCGTTTCGGTTTGAAGGGTGGGGAAGCCGTTATAACTATACTTGAGACCTTAGAACTTATATCTCAAGGTGGGTGGCGCATTTACGTTGTAGATGTGTATGGGCTCCAGTAACCACTTAACACCAGGTGGGCTGTGAGTTCGTCCACACATCGTTTATGTTCATAGCTCTACTCTGATAGTATGGAGAAAAAAACTTATAGAAACACACTATAGACGACACAGTAAGTTCCATTAAGGAATTCCACTCAACTAGTGGCCGATGCATTTTTCAAAATTCTTCTTCTTCATCATTCCCTCACTGTTGAGGATCACAACCACATGTGACTTTCCTCCATAGTGTTCGGTAAAGTTCAATATTTCAAAAGGTATGACGAAAATATCTCAAAGAAATCATCAAAAGATTAGAACACCTTACTATGCACAAAACTCAACTAGCAAAGTCCTCTACTAGAACCAGCAAGTTCCTCTTATTAACGTAGACCAACAGAGGTAGGTGCTTGATACGTGCCAGCCCAGAGCCTATGCACTTTGCATAGCATACGTTTCTCTGATCTCTGAGCAATATCAAATCCCATTATTTTACAGGATAAGCAAGAACTTCGAATTCTCGGAGATACATACACACTTCATAAAGCACACAGTGAACATTCGATACATTCTACCTGATATGAAGCAATTATCAACGTCCTTTAACGCCAGAGTATGATAGTTTCTTCCCACTGCCAGACATGTGTGAAGCTTCAATACCTTGGTACGTTGACTGTTCTTTAGTAACATTCTAGGCCGTAGACCTAAGAAGCGTTGACATGTTTATTTCATATTTCTACCCAAAAACAAACCTTATCAAATGGGTGCGTAAATAATAGTTCTACTGCAGGTCTGCTTAGAGACGGGATCATGGTTGTGGCGGTAGGCATCATACAGCACAAGATATTTGACAAATGCGTGAATATCGCTTACAACATTTTCAAAATAAGCTTGCATATACGAGTATACAAGTTCCGAACAACAACATTCGGACCGTCGCGTCGGTCTACTGGCAATATCACCCGCTCGGTGGAAGATCTTCCCTTTGTCGTATATATCTACAATGGTATCATCTCAAAAAATTATTACCTTATTTATACCTTATTTCTTATTTAGTATTTATTACCTTCTGCTGTTACAAGACATCTTATATCTCTAGACCAAGATATCGACTTCAGATAACGACTTGACAATAACTCTACTGTGCGCCAGCCTACCGATCATCGAAATAAATATAAAACACGACCAAAACATCGAACATCAAAACTTAATTCGACACACGAACTCGAAAACGCATAAAGAAGTCCACTTGCGAACTTCAATCGCGACAGCCGACTATCATTTTTCGTTTTGCATCACTCGACAAGCCACAAGATGAAAGAAGTTCAAGTGTTCTCGTAAAGGCCACGTCCTTGGAGGGAGAGATGAAAGGGGACTCCTTTGTACCCATCCCGGAAAAATGGCCCAAACAGCCCGGGCGGGGAGGGCCGCTTAATGATCAAAACGCCTTCAATATTGCGAAGGCATGAGTCTTATCATTATAATTTATTCACGGCACAGCAGCTAAGAGACGTCTCAAGACTCGAAGGAGGTACCAGAGTGTCGCGACGTAATCGTCGCGAGCTCTGATTTCTTGTTATTTATTATTAACATAATTTTACTTGTGGAAATCTCGTAAATAAAACATTATACACATTTGAATAACTTTAAATGGATAGGTTTGACGACAGTTTAATTGGCTTTCAATAAAGTGATTTACTTGCGATCATCGATAATTTTAATAAGTGAATAGATTCATCTATTATACTTGACGAATAAGGTTTTTCTTTAATTACCACGATGGGTGGACGAACTCACGGCCCACCTGGTGTTGAGTGGTTACATCAACAATATCAATACCGCCACCTACCTACCTTAAGACATGAGTTCTAAATCTCAGTTTTAGAGTACAACGACTTCCCCGCTTATCTAACCGAAACGCATTACTGCTTCATGGCATAAATAGGCAGGGTGGTCGTGCCTAAAAGTGCGTACTCACATGACACCCCACTGCCTGTGTTTTGGAAACATTTAAATTATTCCAAATTGACTAATAATCTTTAAAACAATTTATGCACTTTTCTCTTAATTGAGGGATAAGTCTTTCTTCTGTACCTACCATAACTTCAACGTAGAACTTTGAATGGATACTCGATAAATTTGCATAGGCTAAATTTAATCCCTAATATTCAAAACAGCACAGAATTCAGAATAGTCTAAACTGATTTAATGTCAATTAATCGAAGCTCATACACACACACACACAAAAGCGATTTCTAATAAAGGCTGCGCGCCAGATAGGTAGACGCTTTGTGTATATCCTCGTCGGTCGAAACTTTCCTTTCCGCAGTCAAACTTAGATCGAGCTTGGGATCTCGAACCTTAAGGTGGTGCTACACCGGTGTGACACCTATCATTTAAGTGTGTTTTAACGTTACAAAATTTTATTCAGAAACGAATCTTGTAAAACTTGTAAGAATTATCCAACTGTTATTATGTAAACATAAACAAAGATGCGTGATGTTGATGAACACTTTTTCTTTAAAAATAATAATCTACCTAACTATAAAATTAATCTACCCAATTGCATTGTCAAAATACCAAGTAACCAATATGTATGGAAATCAAATACTATACAACAAGCTATAAAAATGTACATACATATATATATGTCCATTTTAAAAATATGAGAGTTTGTATGTTTGAATATTTGTCACTCAATCACACAAAGCTAGTTGACCGATTTGAATTAAATGTCGCACAAGTTAGCCTATTATAACCTGGGTTATCGTATTGTATATACTTTTACCATAAGAAATAATTTGACTTGAGTTACGCCGGGTACTTCTGTTCTAATAAATAAAACAGTTTAATATGGTTCGTAACTTTACCTACCAATAGATCTAAAAAAACACCGATAGCTGATAGACCCGAGAATTAACTACACTAGAACTTCTTTATTCCGGAAACTTACAATGTGCTTCATTTTATTCTGAACAGCAAATTAATTACGCGAGTGAAACCACTATAGCTAACAACGCCACAAAAGTTTAACACTCCAGTGCGGACAGGATTCTTACCACGATACATTCCATCTCTCAAACACACATAAAATCGTTGACCGGTCGTCGTTCTCGTCGAAACCGTCGCTTGCGACGAAGGGCTCGACGAGCAAATTAACCCACAGACACAGCCTACTGAGTTTCTCGCCGGATCTTCTCAGTGGGTCGCGTTTCCGATCCGGTGGTAGATTCTGCAAAGCACGGCTCTTGCTAGGGTTCGTGTTAGCAACGTCGTCAGGTTTGAGCCCCGTGAGCTCACCTATTAGTTCAAGTGACGTTGAAATAGCCTCTCAAGGCTGTCAGCATAGATAGGAAAAAAAATCGTTATTTTGGAAACAAATCCTAAATTATACTTAATTATTCGTTGCTCATAAACAATGAAGGCCAGCAGAAGAGCGAGGCGTCTTAATTAAAGTTACTCTATATACTTACGTACTCAATCTCACTTGTAGAAGTTAAGGAAAGGTTAGGAGCCGCCCACCGCCCGCTCGGCATTCCCGAATTTTCCCAAAGTATCGCTTAATGCAACTTTATTATCTACCAATCGTTGAGTTTTAATTAATTCTTTTTTGACGATTTCTTTCCTTTTTTTTTTTCTATTGTTGTTGTTGTTGTTGTAGTCCTAGGGTATCCCGCTGGTACATAGGGCCCTCACAAGTTGTCTCCACTTTACCCTGCTCTGCGCTTGCTCCTTGACATCACTCCAGGTCACGTTGGCAGTCCTCATCTCACTCTCTACGGTGGTTTTTTTTTTCTATTAGTCTATTTTTATTCATTACGATTATCATATATTTTTTAGCTCGGAGATGAATTTGTTATAAAGGTTTCTTTTTATTAAACGCCCTAAAAGACGGTATGTTATTAATAAAAAAAAATCGTATTATTAGAATAAGGCTTCGTCTTAAATTGAAAATACTAACTTCCGCTATGTGTTTTCAAAGTAAGCTAAAGTATTCCAAGCATATAGGCAAATTGATTTGATAACATTTAATGCTAATTCGTACACATTGTAAAATTACAAATTTTCATGTTGCGATTGGAAGATATATAAAAAAAAAAAACCATTAAAACGCCGATTATGTTGGTTCTGTACATAACATAAGCCATTAAGCTTAATATTTGTCCGTTAGGGTTTGTTACAAGTAAAATATTCAACTGTACTCCACGAGGCAAGTTGAAGTACAATTTGTAAGCGATCTCTTACAGATTAAATTTTTTTTAATTGCCCTTGTGGGCAGACGAGCATACGGCCCACCTGATGGTGAGTGGTTGCCGTCGGCCATGGACTTCAGCAATGCCAGGGGCAGAGCCTACCGCTAGTTTACCTAAATCAAGCCACTGCCTACCGCTAATTTACCTAATTTTTTCCTTCTTTTTTTTTTTATTGCTTAGGTGGGTGGACAGGCTCACAGCCCACCTGGTGTTAAGTGGTTACTGGAGCCCATAGACATCCACAATGTAAATGCGCCACCCACCTTGAGATACAAGTTCTAAGGTCTTAAGTATAGTTACAACGGCTGCCCCACCCTTCAAACCGAAACGCATTACTGCTTCACGGCAGAAATAGGCAGGGTGATGGTACCCACCCGCGCGGAATCACAAGAGGTCCTACCACCAGTAATTACGCAAATTATAATTTTGCGGGTTTCATTTTTATTACACGATGTTATTCCTTCACCGTGGAAGTCAATCGTGAACATTTGTTGAGTACGTATTTCATTAGAAAAATGGGTACCCGCCTGCGGGATTCGAACACCGGTGCATCGCTTCAACACGAATGCACCGGACGTCTTATCCGTTAGGCCACGACGACTACAATTATTTACCTAAAACCTACCTAATTTTTAGCAACATACCGGTTTAATATAACCTACAGGTATTTATAGGTACAAATTACAAAGTACGATACGATTTCTCGTATCGGTATTAAATGAAAACTACTATAATATTACATAATGCTATTTACGAAATATACATAATGTTATTTACGACAATAATAGGAACAGCAAAAAAACTTCGTTTAAAAATCTTCCAAAAATCGTAAAACCTATTTACATAGGCGTCACAAAATCAATACAAGGTCTTCTGTTCTAATTTGCTTTAAAAATACGTGGATGATCCTTACGCTATTCGCTTATGACTTGTCCCGTAAAATTTGCCTACCCCTATTAATAACGACTTGTCGATTCTAATTATTAAATGACATCTATTGCTTTCTACAATCTACCCAATTTGCAAACAATACAGTACTCAACTCTGCTGAAATTCGCAATAATAAGTACCTACCTTTTTATATTTAATTCTACTAAAAGTATGTAGTATCATCGATTTCAATTCAGTGCTCACTAAAATTGTAACATTTTATTCTGTTATCATGGACTTTATGTCAAGTTTAATTATTCTTAATTTAATTAATTAATTTAAAAAGTACTGTTTCGCTAACAATGGATGTATAGAGTATACACTTTAGTCTTTTCTATGTAATCTTTATGTTGTAATCTGTATAAACGGTTAACACTACGAGATCACTAAACAAGTCAACTAATCAAATTAATCGTAAGCTGGCCGATATCAACATTATTTATGCAAAACTCACTCACCCTTTTACGTTACGCCCGCCACCCCGTGACCCTTACCCGACCCAGCATCTTCTTACTTGAAAGAGGACGGGATCCGTAAAACCTGAACCTCAACTTTACAAAGGAAAGTAATATTTATTATTTCTAGTTATTCCTTGCTGAAATTGTAATGGTATTTTTGTAATAAACACCGAGAAATATTACGAATGTTACGATTGATCAGAAATTAGTAAATATAAAAGAAAAAAACTGAAGCTTTAGCACTGTTAAGTAGTAAAATCGGAAACTTAAACACGTTATTAAAATGTATTTTATGAATACTGAAACATTGAAAATTTAAATCAAGTTATAGCCTGTTTAATATTCTTTAATACTCTTTTTAGAAGCCGGTAGAAATATTTTTTTTATTTCGTTTGGAGGTTAGAAATAACTTAAACCCTTAAAAAAACTGCGATAAGCAACAAATCAAAAATAAATTAGGTAATCTCTTGACAAATTAACCAAAACTTAAATATTAAGATTAACAAACCGTGACAAAAGTTTACTCATGTTGCGTGTTCGACGAAATCCATTCTTATAATACCTTTAGTTTTACCTTAATCACAAACCTCAATGAACCTTAAGAATGTACGGTAAGGTTCAATTTTCACACGGAAGTATTTAAAAGATTACGAAATACGTTTTTGTTTGGGTACTGCCTTTACAATGTTTCATGTGCTGTGTACCTTAAAAGCTTCATCTTTGTTCTGCAGATATAAGGTTGAATTTGCAATTATCAATTCGCTTCAGTTTAACCGGTATTTTGGTAAGTGGTATGAGACCGGGGTGTGTGCCACCCTTGCCTCCGACTCTACATGTTATTTACGTGTGAACACAACGCGGAGGGTTCAATTTATCTGACCTACTGGGCCTCCCACTAATATTACGCACGGAATTGCCTGTGCCCATTTTGGCGGGCTTTTTTTAGCTATTTCTTTTTAATACATATTAGGATGAATGTTTTTTGCTCATTGTATTTATTATCTTGGTGATATTGTGGAAAGCCTGGAAATAATCTTCCGTTCTTCGAGTTTGATTTGTGAAACATTTTTTCTTTTCTTAAGAATTGTGTTATTATTTAGTAGTAAAAACCTTCTTAAATTAAATAGGATCTTAAATGTATGAATTTAAATAGATAATTATACAATTATTATTATTTTTAGGAAAAACATAACTTGTACGTGCTAATTAACATAATTAACACATGGTTGAAGATTGAACTTTTCCCGACCTACCGTAATTACCGGCCTACTTAACGGAAGCCAAGCGATCAGTTCGTGAAACTCGAATCCTGCTACACGTAAATAAAACGAAGCCCCTCATAAAAGTAAAAATATAGAGTTGACATCGAAAGTGAAGGGGACGCGATACCTCCATCCGAAGTTATACAAGCAGGCAAGTGGCGGGCACATTCACGATTACATCCATTTCAGAGGACGCTCCCCGCTGTATGATGGACTGGAAATATTCCATAATAACCGAAGGGCTGTTATAATTCCTTAGCAGAAGATTTTTCTTAGGCATAAAGCTGATATTCCCTCAAGAGTTACGACATTTCAATTTGCCAAGGCGGGCGGAAAATGGAATTACGATTGGAGCGAGAGGATCTATACATACGCTCTCTGTCTCTCTCGATGATCGCCGATATAAGCCGAGGTTTGCCGAGCGAACGAAGCGCCGCGCCGACTCTCTGTATTGATTAGATGCGGAACGCCCGATGCCATAATAATATAAATTAGGCCGCCCAGAAAAACAGACTTGAGTGTTTCATTAAGCAACGCGAATGCTTAAAAGAAAATCATATAATTGATAATGTTTCACAGCGTTTTGTTTCAAAATACTTCGAATAAAACTGGATCTAATCGATGACCATTTAACACTATATATAGATATACGCATTACCAACGTAGGTTATAAAAACCCAGGAACATGTGTGATAATATTACCCGAGGATAATAAAAGATCAAGCTTTATTTTGATAATAATAACTGGTAAAAAATCACGCACGGTCATTTGGTCCTAAGTTAGGATTCCTTGTTCTATCGGAACTAGAGACAGGTATATGTTTAAATATATACACGTATATGGCAGATAATAAACATCCAGACAAACAACAAACAAACTTGTTCATAGCACGAATCTTTGCCGATTTGGGAATCGAATCCACGACCCTCGGGACTACAGTCAGGGGCTATAGCTACTGCACCTCAGTCAGTCAGTGATTTTAATCAGTTGTTTTTGGATAGAAGCTTTACTCAACAACTGGTATTGTCATTTTTTCAGTCGTAATTAATGTGAAAACGATCTTATTTGACGTAAACCGACATCGGCGGCAAAATAATGTAGACGAATAAAATTAAATATACATTACATTATTAACGAATGTTGGCCTCGTTTCTCGCTCTCTTTGTTCGTTTCACGATTTCCCGAGAGGATTAATTGAAAACAACTTTTCCTCATTGCGGTCGCAAGGTTCAAAATAAATTGTCGGGCGAAACATTTTGTTACCGGTGATCGGATAAGGCCCAATAAACAAAAATCAGCTTTATTGCTTTAAGCTTTAAGCTGATACTAAAATGATGTAACGTCGACGGCACGTTTCATGATTTGTGAGTTTATAGCAATGGTGAAGTGTCGGTGGTTAATGGTGGCAGCGCGTGGCTCTCGCCGGCCGCCATATTGAAAAAGTTTGGCGCGAAAAAAAGGCGCGTAAAAGTACAAAACGATGAGTACAGAGTTACTATCTTGATACTGTTGGAACGTTTGTTTCTCTCTTTATTCAAGTTTGTAGATCATACGCGAGTGCTTTTAGCTGATGATTATGTTTTTTTTTTTCATTCTGTATTGTGTTCTTGCTTATGAAGGGTTTTCATGAAAAAAACAAATGACTTTCTTATATGGTTTCAACAAGATTATTCAGCTGAATGTTGATCTAATTAAATGATTACATCACTCGACGTTTATACAATAACATTATTCTCTGTTTCAATTAATTAGTGTGTACAAAAATACGCGGAAAACATGGAGCTATTCGTATCACCTAAACATATTTCCTGTAATTCTCCTCAGGATCCCTCGTTCGGGAGATTTAGATGGAAAAGCGCCCTCACTCCCCAGAGCGACCCAAAGGAAAACCCGTTGTTTCTTGGAGAACTTCCGCCCAACCACACAAATAACATAACAACTCCATGAAACAATTACACAAATCTAGCTCTTATGTGAACAGTATAACGCTCATATTGCATTGAAGAATTTTAGTCTTACACCTGTTTGGTGCGGATTGTTTATTGGCACCTTTTCAGGTACTTAGGGCTGGATCGCCGCGTAGGGTACGCCGAAGATTCAGGCACGCATATTCGTCAAACGGACCCCTACCATTCGTCTTCTCACATAAATAATTGAACATGTTGTGATTTTAACCAATGAAATGAAGTACTTAACGAATTAAATAAAGTATTGATTTTTATTTATCTATATTAATATATAAATCTACAGTGGTTTTTACGGATGTTCCGTTATAACTACTGAACCGTGCATCCAATTAACTTGAAACTTGGTATACATGTTTTTTTTTATTTCTTTATTGCCCTTGTTTTTTATTTTTTATTTTTTGCCCTTGTAGGCAGACGTGCATACGGCCCGCCTGATGGAAACTGGTTACCGTCGCCCATAGACTTCAGCAATGCCAGGAGCAGAGCCAAGCTGCTGCCTACCGTTAGATGTCTTTCTGTACATGTACAAAATACATGTACTTAATGGATAGACTAATATTTATATGAGTCTTGGACTCCCTACACCAGTTGCGGAGGCGTTAATGATGAGAATCTTTGTGGGGGTGAGAAATGATAATGTTAATTTTAAATGCCCAGCGAAGCGGGCGGGTACAGCTAGTTTCCTTATATAAACTACAGTGGTTTTTACTGGTGGTAGGACCTCTTGTGAGTCTGCGCGGGTAGGCACCACCATCCTGCTTATTTCTGCTTTTTTTTTCCTACCTAAGCTAGTAGCCTTGAGAGGCTATTCCAGCGTAACCGTAACTAGTAGGTGAGCTCACGGGACTCAAACCTGACGACGATGCTAACACGAACCCTAGCAAGAGCCGTGCTTCGCAGAATCTACCACCGGATCGGAAACGCGACCCACTGCGAAGATCCGGCGAGAAACTCAGTGGGCTGTGTCTGAGAGTTAATTTACTCGTCGAGCCCTTCGTCGCAAGCGACGGGTTCGACGAGAACGGTGACCGGACCTATTTCTGCCGTGAAGCAGTAATGCGTTTCGGTTTGAAGGGCGGGGCAGCCGTTGTGACTATACTTGAGACCTTAGAACTTATATCTCAAGATGGGTGGCGCATTTACGTTGTAGATGTCTATGGGCTCCAGTAACCACTTAACACCAGGTGGGCTGTGAGCTCGTCCACCCATCGAAGCAATAAATAATAAAAAATAAACTAATATTTAGGCTAGGCCTAGCAATTAGTCGAATATCCCCGTCAATATAAGTAGAAAATTATATTAATTTATCGTGTTCATCTGCAGTGCAACAATGGTAGGGGCAATGGAGTGAAGTTATTTGTCTACCTAATAAGTTAACAAAACCGTCGAGCGGTATAACAAAGCTTGTGAACTTTTGTGAGACGAATCAGGAGTATTTTAATTTGTATTATCACGATTTGGCAAATACATATTTAACGTGAAATTAATGGATATACATTAGAAACACAACGTCGATTTGAACAAATGTTACAAGGTATTAAAGACAAGCTGATCTGTGTGTGTAGTGCGAGTTTTTTAACGTTCTCGATAGCGTAAAAGTTAACTCAAATTTGTATGGAGTTGGAGCGTTTGCCTACGTTTTATTAACCAATTATTGTATTGCTCAAGAATCTCATCGCAAATAACATAAATCGATAAAATAAGCAGAAGAAAAAAACCTCTAAATTTGACTCGTGAATTGTTTTCGTGAATTTCGAACGTTCTGGACGGGCTCCACAGTGTGCTTAGAGCGAGTTTTTTAACGTTCTCGATAGCGTAAAAGTTAGCTCATATTTGTATGGAATGGGATCGTTTGCCTACGTTTGCCGCCAGGGGCGCTGTTTCAACTGTATACAAAATAGGGTTAACTTTAACGCTATCGAGAACGTTAAAAAACTCGCACTAAGCACACTGATGTGATTGTCGAAGTGGAATCCCTACAATCGACTAACACAAAAACTACATCGTGAATGACCCATAACAACTATATTGCTTTTTTTATTTTCCTGCCTATGCTGATAGCCTCGAGAGGCAATTTCAGCTTCGCCCTAACGTTTGTAGGTGAGCTCACGGGGCTCAAACCTGACTACGATGCTAACACGAACCCTAGCAAGAGCCGTGCTTCGCAGAATCTACCACCGGATCGGAATCGCGACCCACTGAGAAGATCCGGCGAGAAACTCAGTGGGCTGTGTCTGAGAGTCTATATTGCTATATCGATGCTATGGTTATATTATATCATTGTGTAGTATAGTAGCTCAGTCTTAAAACGCAAGAATACTTTACGTCAAAACGACCGGACCAATAGTGGCAGCTTAAATATTTACTGTTCATAGTTATTACAGTTCATTATCTTTTTTAAACGACAGGTACTCAAAGAGGTGTTGCTAACACTAGCCATAGCAACAGGATGGCTTCGCAGAATCTACCACCGGATCGGAAACGCGACCCACTGAGAAGATCCGGCGAGAAACTCAGTGGGCTGTGTCTGTGGGTTAATTTACTCGCCGAGGCTCGAGGTTTCGACAAGAACGGTGACCAGTGCTTGCGGTACCTAAAAGCACCGATAGTGGATCAGGAGGATCCGAAATGACGCCGTGCTAGCCCACAACGTAAAGTTTTGAAACGAAGAGATTTGCAAAGCTTAAATTGCTTAGTGTCAACAGATGGCGTTACCTCACGTGTAAAAATAAAATAAAATCAAGAAAATAAATGTACAAGTATTTGTTCATCATTATCCGAATTAGCATTATTCCGGATGCTAAAGTCATTGTTACCATTCGGAATAATGCTGATTGCTAGCACTACAAATCCTATCACGTCTAATTCGACACATAATACACATCTCTCTAATAGCTTTAATACTAAAAAATACAGGCAGCGAACAACTGCTAATATTGCTCGCAATATTACACACAAAAAAGTGATGTGAATGTGGACCGTTATAAAAATGTAGGATCTAGGGAAAAGATCATCTTTACCCGGAGTAGGGGCGACCGAGGGTGGCGCCCCCTCGTGATTTATTGTAACATGTCGCGACTCGCGAGGAAACGCGCGCACGGCAAACTTGCTTTTTGTCATTAACTGATTTTTATTCTTTTCTATTTTTCTTTTTACTTTAATGTATTTGCTTTAATCTTTTTCCTATTTCTAGTGGTGGTACGGCTTGTTGTTATACATTACTGTTCTTAGGGCAGGAGAGCCTTTCTTTTGTTATTACAACTAACTTCTGAACGCGGCTTTGCGACTTGAAAAGTAACTTGCCCAAGATAACATTTTAACCAAATACGGTCAACGGATTGGGCTTGATTGCTAAAGCCATTGCTTCCTTTTGACGTGAAAGAAGGATGAAATCAAGAATTTTCATTATGATAATAAACCCATTTCCTATGGAAATATAATGTTTTTTCTTTCTTTTTTCGGATTAAAAAAGGGTTATTTTTACACTTCTGATCTAAAACTACCACATAAAAATTTCAATCTGTTGCTTCGTTGTGACATGAAAGAAGGACAAACAAATACATAAACACATTATTAAATTTAAAAAATCCTACCTATGCTGATAGCCTTGAGAGGCTACTTCAGCTTTACTCTAGCGTGTAGGTGATCTCACGGGGCTCAAACCGGAAGTGTTGCTAACACTGGCCCTAGCAAGAGCAGTGCTTCGCAGAAATCATCACGTTAATAACATTAATATGGTTTATAATTTAGAATTTTATCTCGTGTAACGTGATGGGTTGTAGAATTCGCGTTGTTGTATTCGATATCCAGTAACCTTAGCATAGGTGGTTTGTAACCTCGCCGGCTTATAATTATCATAATATTACAAAAAATTACATACTTAAATTATTGTATTTATTGTACCTATGTGTATATATTTTCTATATAATGTATTGTCAATGGTACACCGCAACATACCTATCTACTATAGTTTTATATTTTCCAGAATATCTCTAGATTAAACGGTTGTCTGGAAGAGATAGCTTTTAGCGATAACACCGCCTGCTGTACAAATCTATCTGCTTTTTTACTGTTTTTGAATGTAAATTGTGTTTTGATGTGCAATAAAGTGTATTTTATCTCTCTCTCTGTCTCTCTAAATTAAAGTTCACATTTACCAAAATATTTGTCGATACGAAACTTTTGAGATTATGAAATCTTTAAGTACTTATATGCTAAAAGTTTCACTGAGTTTTTTTAACTATTAAGAAAAAGTCTTCATGATCTGATAACCTCTTTATTAGCACGCTCGAAAACATTACTGATATCAACTTACATTATGTCGTTTTGAATTTATTTTAAACTAGATGCTGTTGAACACATTCATACAGTGACATCTATTGTTGAATAGATTACTTAATTTTGAAAGCAAGAGCTTATGCAAATTTAATAACATCAGATTAGCCAAAAAATATTGCTCATAGCGTCTAAAATTAAATGAAGATTTATTTATTATCATTTTAGTAAACAATCAAAATAATAATATGATTTCTTATTTTGTTTTAATAGCCCAACAACTATTATGCAGTGCCATCTAGTGATAAATCTATGAAACCACTGTTGGCCTCATTCTAATTAAAAAACTTACCGTTAGATGGCACTATGGAATTAAACACAATAATCGTCGCAAGCTGCTAATAGATGTCTTTGAAGCAAAGAAAAAGCCCAAAACTTTCTAAAATATTAATTGACGTTATTGTTCTATGTTGAATTGATGGTCACGGAACATTTCGTGTCATCTAAATTGTCCTGGACAGTGGTCAACTATGAAGCTCTGCATAGCCTAAGACGCTGCTGTTGAGAATTAAGTATCCTTCTCGTGTACATTGTAAAATTTATAGACATATGCATAGAACCCTCTGGCAAAAATAGGAGACCGCCAGCTATGTCTTTCTGTGGGGTAACATAGTTTCGCGCCAGGCACATGACCGTTCTTCGGGCTCAGGTTAGGTACAACTGAAAATAACTCCCGACATTGGTACACTGTACGAGCGGACTACATTACCTACATCAATTATTATTCTTTTGACGCCCCATTTAATAAATAAATAAATCACAGAAAAAAGCAACATTTAGATATCAAAGCTAAAAGTGTGGCCACTTAATTATGTACGGTCCAAATTACAATATTTTTATTGTAAGTTGAATGTACAAAAAAGCTTACTAGCGTCACCCGTACAACGAATACATACGATTATAAATTTAGGTTATTATTTTTTTCATGACATTTTTAGAAAAATTAAAACGGTTTTGTTGCATTATAAAGCACTATAAACCTTTATTATAAACGGGTATTTTATTATTATACCCGTTTTGTCTATCGTTTAAGTTTTAGATATGAGAATTAGTGGTGATAACTTTTCCGAGAGTGGCAGTTTTCAATTAGAAAAGCTGTTATGCTATTAAAGACTGTCGCAATTACGTTATCAAAGCCGACACTAACAATCACAAAACAAAACATTGAAGTTTTATCCGAATTTCCCAGAAGATGTTTTCAACATTACTAAGCTGTATAGCTTGCAGTACTCCAACTTGTAGTACTTTTAAAAGACGTCTTAGATGCCCAAACGAATCTAGGAATCCCTAACTCATTTTAATCATTCACTCTCTCCATCTTCTAGAGCAGGGCCTCCCAAACTTATTTTGTCTACTGCCCACTTTGAGAATAAATAATAATATTTTTAGGGCCCCCATTTCTTCACTTACTTAAAAACCACTATACCGAGAGCTCAGTCGGTGTCTAAGAGTCCTCTCGAATCCTAGATGAAATTACAAATCGTCTCCCAAGCCTCTACACAACGCCCCCTTTTTTTCTGGGTCTCTTGCCGCCCCCCTTTAAGTCTGCAGCGCCCACAAGGGGGCGTTATCGCCCACTTTGGGAAAGGCTGTTCTAGAGCATGTTGTCTCAAAGTTAAGCCAAAGAATAAGAAATCTACCTGTTGTTTTTCAGTAACTTGGTTTGTATAGAACAATATGTCTTGCTGGTATGGGTTCTGAAAACAACTAGAATCAAAACTTTAATAAAACCTACATCAAAGGCTATCTTCAAATAACAAAAATACAAATCTAAGCTACTTTTCTCAAAAGCAACCTCAAATTTTGTACATCATCTAATTTTTTATCACATTAATCAGCATTTTACATTAAATTCATATATTTACAACATTACCAGCTCAGTTTTTTTTTAATTTGGTTTCATTATTATTAAGTAGTTGTTCCCTGGTAGTCGAAACTCGACTACAGTTAATTAAAATTATAAGTTTGTACACTATTGTGATTCTATTTTCAAAGACTATTATATTTCTATAA
This sequence comes from Bombyx mori, assembly GCF_030269925.1. Taxonomy (NCBI): domain Eukaryota; kingdom Metazoa; phylum Arthropoda; class Insecta; order Lepidoptera; family Bombycidae; genus Bombyx; species Bombyx mori. The sequence goes on along the minus strand of NC_085115.1, from coordinate 9,296,322 downwards.
TCACAGATTTCGCCAAGACTACACTATAGATAAATAATATAAAAGATAAACGATAATAACTCATAGTTCAGTGATAATGACCTATTCTCAATTTGACTGCAATAACAAAAGTTTGACAATAAACAAAGAGTATATTATATATATGTGAGTGTGTGTTTCAAATACACGGTAGTGTGTGTAATGTTTTGTTTATTGATTTAATGTATTTTTATTGCATAATTTAAAAAAGAAAATTAGCATTCTGCACTCCTTCTCTATATTCTCTATAAGTCTGGGAAACATATACTTCTCCGTCCGCGCAATTTTCGTAAGAAAAGGTACAAAGTTTTTGGTTCATGTATTAATATATAGATACATAATTTTACGTAGTTAAAATAAAATAGGAATTACATTGACACTTCAATTACTAACACAGGATATGTATACGAAAGCCTACTAAACTATTGCGGTACTATGGTCTGTTGAACTGAATGCACTAAGTCATAACTACCTATCATTAAACTAAGAGAACACGCGAACGAAGTGACACTGAATCACAATTAGTTAATAATAACAAATCTAATTGTTGATACTGACACCACTATTTAATACGAGTCATAAGAAGGTTTATTAACAACACTTCCTTGTTGTAAAGGCAAACATGATTTATAATACTTTAATTGAGTCGTCTATTATCAAAGGTGGCAATCTGTGTATTTGGCCAAAAAAATGTTATTGATATGGCGATACAGATTGATTTGAATATAATCGTCTCCTTCAAAGAATACGGTTCAAAACCTGCATTAAATAAAGGTTAATAGTTAACCTGTTATTTATCTAAGATGTCGTTCAGAAGAGTTTTGTGACTGCCAATGGAATACAAAGTCAATAAATCGTTTTTCTGATTTACCAATAATTGTCCAAAAGTCAGATTGCCGGCTTTGATAATAGTCGACTCAATTGCTTTTTTTTACTTACATTAAAATATTTATGATATTTTCTTGAGACGACACTTAGAAAAGTATCGTACCTATGCTTCCAATAAATAAAAATTACGTTATTTCTTTTATAAGATTTTATAGTTCGATTTTAGGCGGCAATTTGAAACTCTTTTATATTATTATTATGAAAATATTAAAATAATATAAAATACGCAGTACCAAATTGCTGCTTTAGTATAGGTTACCCTACATGTCTACATGCCTGTTATGACTATCTCAACAAAAAATCAATGAATATCACTCACCTTTATAATAACCTAAAACTGCTGGATAAATGGATAGGGAGCTGATACTACTAGTATCTCAAAGGCGACCTCTTCTTAAGACACGTATCTTCTGATAGTAATCACATATATTAACATCATATACATAAGATATTCTAAACTTCTCTTACTCTGGCCTACAGCACAGCACGATAGCGTTAATTTGATGCCAAGTACCTACCTCAATTCTGACTTAATGGGCAAAACGTTCGTAGTACAATGCCAGTAGTTCTTGACAATAAAGGCACAGGTCAAATATGCTTATAATAGGTTGGGGAAAAAGTCTTTTCGCATTATAGTACATATGTATGAACTTGTAGTAAAATCTCTTTGGCTATACTATTTCTATCTGGCTGGTTTTGGTATCATTAAAAGTTTTTTAGGCCGGAATTAATTAACAGAAGGGGTGTGGTTTTTCATCATGATAGCGCTAAACCTCACACATCTTTAGCCACTGAGCAAAAATTAAGAGAGCTTGGCTGGAAGGTGTTAATGCATATAGCCGTATAGTCCTGACCTTGCACCTTCAGATTTCCACCTGCTTCGGTCTCTTCAGAATTCTTTAGGCAGTGTCAGGTTAACATCACGAGAGGACTGCCAAAACCAATAGTCGCGGTGTTTTGATCAGAAGCTCCAAAATTTATATAGCAACGGGATCATGTCCCTACCTACATGATGGCACAAAATTATCGAACAAAATGGTACCTACATACTTTAGTTAAATATAAATAAACTGTATTAAAAAATGTTGTGAATTTTCTTTAAAAAAAAACCGAAGAAACTTCTTCCCCAACCTATTATCATGAGCAGTATAAATACTAAAGAACACAGTCGTACTTCAACTAATAATGGTGCCGTTCCGTTTATAGCCTTTCTAGGTAGGCTAACATACTTGGTAGTGAGTGGTTACTACAATATCTCACGAATGTCAGTAAAACCAGGGACACAGCCGCGCCGCTGCCGAGCGCTGAGTAATTTTCGCAAGCCTCGTTTGAAGTCGGATATGTCATAGCGCTCGGAAAACATCGTGTAATAAAAATCAAACCCGCAAAATTATAATTTGCGTAATTACTGGTGGTAGGACCTCTTGTGAGTTCGCACGGGTAGGTACCACCGCCCAGCCTATTTCTGCCGTGAAGCGGTAATGCGTTTCGGTTTGAAGGGTGGGGCAGCCGTTGTAACTATACTGAGACCTTAGAACTTATATCTCAAGATGTGTGGCGCATTTACGTTGTAGATGTCTATGGGTTCCAGTAACCACTTAAAACCAGGTGGGCTCTGAGCTCGTCCACACACCTAGGCAATAAAAAAAAAACATAGTGAATGGAATTTTATTCTAAAGCCGCATGGTACATACGTGGAAAAATATATCTGGGAACACCCTGATGAACCCGTGTTTCTACATAATGTGGATGAATTCTGTTTGGGTGGCGGGGGTTGAGATAATAACAACAAAATGATGGGATCGCTTCAAACAATTCCTCCACTGCAACGAATGATTTAAAAAAAAATATATATGAATAACTCAGAATCCGAATCGCAGTTTCTACAAATCGTCAATTGGATTAATCTTTAAGTGGAATCAATAAAATCCGAATTTTAAATATAGAATAATTCCACGTCGTACATACATGTTTCATTTACACATTTTAAAGTAAGTACGTTCATGGGTGCAACTATGTTAGCCTATACTGGCAGCTCATTGCAAAACCTCACGCGCCTAAAACAAAAACTTTTATTCTTTGCGATACGATAAAATCGTGTCGTTATAGTTGCACTTATTATCTGACGCATGTTCTCTGCTCTGCGTATCACAGCAGCTTAATGATTTTTACAATTAAGAGCTCCTCGCATCAAAAATAAATCTATCCAAGATAAACTTCATCATTGTCGCCGTTAACGAACGCAAGTTAACATAAGAGTTCAATGTGCAACTTAGCCCACAGATACAACCTACCTACGCTGATAGCCTTGAGAGGCTATTTCAGCTTCACCCTAACATGTAGGTGAGCTCGCGGGGCTCAAATCGGAAGTGTTGCGAACACTGGCCCTAGCAAGGGCAGTGCTTCGCATAATCTACCACCGGATCGGAAAAGCGACCCACTGAGAAAATCCGGCGAGAAACTCAGTGGGCTGTGTCTATGGGTTAATTCGCTCGTCGAGCCCTTCGTCGCAAGCGACGGGTTCGACGAGGGCGGTGACCGGTGCTTGTGGTACCGAAAAGCACCCTTAATGGATCGGGAACATTCAGCAAAATACTGCTCTTGCTAGGGCAGATGTTAGCAACTCAGGCTCGCCAAACGACAGCGAAGCCAGAATAGCCTCTCTATTAGGCTTGAATAGGCTATTCTGGCAATCAGGTAATGAAAAAAATCTCATAACCTAAGGTCTTACCCACACTATTATTTCTATGCTTCAGCCCACAGACATCCACTGCTGGATATGAACAATGTGTTAGTACTTAATATATTGATTTATAACGTATATAAATCGTGTCGTCAAATTTAAAAGTATCAAACCCCTCCATTACGCGGTGCAATGGTGCATATACCTACTGCACAGTTTCGCGAATTCACTGCCCCACAATCTTACCCATATTTTGTCTGTAACAAGAACACAGTACGTAAAATGATTTAAAATCGTTTGAAAAGAAAAATATTCTTGTGATTTATGCTAACAAGAATCTGCTGTATTGTGCACGAGGGCCATCATAACTGATCGTCGCCTACTTTCTGTCGGCGGTTTCGATTTGTGTTGTTGGTTCACGCTAGCCGTTGCTCGCTCTACAACGAACTAAGTACAGCAAGCGCGTTTGCAGAGTACGCACGCAAGTACCATCGTTGCGCTAAATATTAATTCTTAAATCGCACCGTTTCCTAACACGTCAACTTGAGTCTAAAAGGTAAGTCTGCATTATTACTCTTGGTGTATAGGTTTTGATGTTTATTCATAAAACGCGTTTCGCTTTAAAACAGAAAGTGCGATTTCACTGTGACACTTAAAAGACTTTTTTTTTTGTTTATACAATTTCATGTTAACCGCTTTAGATTTGTAAAGTGTTTTTATTAATTGATTATTTATTACCTATTTAATATTTATTGTGTACAAAGATATATTATTCGTTAATTTAAAAATTACACGTTATTTTCAAATTGTAATAGGTACATGTATGATTACTTTGATTGAGTATAATTAGATACTGTTTGATCCGAAGTAAAAACAGCACAACTCCCATAGTTTATAATTCTGATTGAGTTAAAACTTTGTACAGTTGTTGTCTCCACTTCTAGAAAAAGGTTTCTGACATTGTAATATCAAATCGAGGTGTGAAATTCTAGTTAGTTTAGTTTTTATTTTAGTTTAGTTTATTTTTATTATTTAGTTTAGTTTAGCGACATTTTACTTAATACACAACCTTTATCTTTGTAATTAAAGGTCCGTTTTATTAGGTATTAGCGACCCGCCCTCGTTTCGCTCCGGAAACTGTAATTTATTATTGATTTCTCCACTATTTAATGGATGTTATTATACACATAAACCTTCCTCTTCAATCACTCTATCTATTAAAAAAAAACCGCATCAAAATCCGTTGCGTAGTTTTAAAGATTTAAGCATACATAGGGACAGACAGATATAGGGACAGAGAAAGCGACTTTGTTTTATAATATATAGTGATTACCGTCAACAATTCCGTGTCTTAATTAAGTTTACCTTAAACCACTAACTGACGCGTTATTATTTTTTCCAAAAAATATACACCCTAAATAAATGGGTCTCCTGCAAAGCTGCCAAAATGTCGCTTTAACAAATAGCCTTCACCCCTCGAAAATATTAAAGGCGAACTTCTTAACTTCTTACACTTCACTAACTGTTCTTAACTTCTTAAACTTAGCACTAATCAAAATGGACGATAGATGGACATTAACATTTTAAAATTAATTTATCTATATATTAATACGTGAAGCAAAAACTTTGTACCCTTTTTTACGAAAATAGCGCGGACGGAGGATTATGAAATTTCCCACGCTTATCGAGGAGAATATAGAGCAGGAGCGCAGACTGTTTATATTTTTTTACAATTATGCATAAAAAATAATTAAATCTATAATAAAAACATTACACACACTACCGTGTATTTGACACACACACACACACACACGCATAAATACTCTTTCATTTATTGTTAAAATCTGCGGTCATATTCAGAATAGATTAATATTGTTTGTCTTTAATATTATTTGTCTATAGAGTACTCCTGGCGAAATCTGTGATTATAGAAGTAAAGTTTTTGACAATAGAACCATAATAATATTCAAACTTATAAGTTAAATTTATTATAGTCGAATTTCGACTACTGGGGGACCACTAGTCAGTATAAATACAAGAAAATGTCGTAAATTTTATTGCGAGAAGTGGGTCGCGTTTCCGATCCGGTGGTAGATTCTGCGAAGCACTGGTCTTGCTAGGGTCAGTGTTAGCAACTCTCCGGTTGAGCCCCGCGAGCTCACCTACTAACGTTAGGGCGAAGCTGAAATAGCCTCTCAAGGCTATCAGCATAGGTAGGAAAAAAAAAATTGATTTATAAATGATATATGATAAATGTAAAAATGTCTTAACCGAAAAACTTCTTATTATGACCCTAATCCACTTTCCAATAACATCAGAACTTCTCTATTCCTATTCTAAGTAACACTGTAAATCATGTAATTGTAATTGTAATTGTCTTAAAATGTTTGATTTTATACAGCGTATTTATTTACGTATCCGTTGATTTCACTTTCGTAATTAGGAAGTCGATTTTAGCCGCTCCACTATAGTTGCGTTTAACTTCCAACGCTTGATTGGAAATTAGCAGTTAATAATTGCAATAACGGTTTTTCACAACGTTTAACTGCTTTTATCATATTTTTCTTGTTTCTTGAGTTAAGCATACGCGCATCTGATTGGGGGCGAGATCATGCCTTTTGCGAGTAACGCATGTCTACTCAAGGGACGCCAAAGCGTCGGTCATCAGCGTCAACACCACCAAGCCTATCAATCACCGGCTATCTTAAGCACGACCAGACGACGCCGACAACACGTCCCCCGATAATCCGCCGTATCAGAACCAGTGTCAAGCGACTCGGGTCGTAGTGGTCTTTTTTGATCTCCCTCAACGCCCCCCAAGCCGGTATTTGGAAGGGACTCTAATGCAATCCCTATCCCAGCCACTGGTTCCATGGCAACGGGTTGGTGCGCAGAGAAAATAATGCGCTCTCGCTACCCCCGTCTCTTTCTGGAAGATGATGCACTCACAGAAATTTTGCGTAGTCTTTCATGATTCGTCGGTACCATTTTTTACGACGAGGACACAGTGCCACCAATGCCATGAGCAGCAAATCACGAGTATTCTTGCAAATACCTCCCGAACCAAACAGTTCGGTTAGCACCTGCACTAGCCGGAAGGTAAGGTTTCCGCGGTCGAGATTCATGAGTCCTCGAGTACCGGACGAATCACTACGAAGCTCCACGGGCTGTTGCTGGAACCACACTTCTGTAGATCCAAAGGCTCCAGGCCATGGGTATGGAAGTCACCCTGCCTCTGATAATCAGCATCGTAGCCACCGCACCCAAAATCTGTGACGGTGTCTACCGTTCTTATGATCTTGCTTTGTTATGTTATATGCATACTCAACCAATCTAACAAGGGCATACTTTTTTGTCTACCAAATTAAATATTCTTTATTATAAGAATATATAATAATAATAAATAATATAAGAAATAATAAAAAAGGTACTGAAATCTGCGGCTTAAATGACTGTCTTTTTGCGGCTTTAGACAAAATATGGATAAAAAGATATTTACCATTTTATTATTTAAATAGAAAACGGGTTGCATTTATATTTTTGTTTGTACATATTAATTAGCTCATGAAATTAATTTCAGCGTTATTGCGATGTGTAATAATAGGATTTTTCGTTTTGGAACACAATATTCCTTTTCGAATATTTGTTCCTAATAACCACATCCCTATAAAGTCATAGCAAGTGTTTTGGTAAACAATTACTACTGCCCATGGACATAAATAAGCCACTGCGTATCATAAGATATTTTTCTATGCATTGAACGGGAAGACAAGGTGATTACGTCATTACGGATCCTCCCAATCCATTAGCAGTGCTTGTAGGTCCCACAAGCACCGGTCACCGTCCTCGTCGAATCCGTCGCTTGCGACGAGGGGCTCGTAGAATGAATTAACCCATAGACACAGCCCACTGAGTTTCTCGCCGGATCTTATCAGTGGGTCGCGTTTCTGATCCGGTGGTAGATTCTGCGAAGCACTGCTCTTGCTAGGGCCAGTGTTAGCAGCACTCCCGGTTTGAGCCCCGTGAGCATCACCTACACGTCAAGGAGAAGCTGATATAGCTTCGCAAGGCTATCAGCATAGGTAGGAAAAAAAATAGACATCACCAAGCGAATATCATCCTAAAGTTCAAGACATAAGGTGGAAATTCAAACAGAATATGCATAGGCCAGTGGTATCTTTGCGTATAAAACAAAAACGTACCTTTCGAATAAACACCTTTATTTTGAATGTTGGTGCAACTGGTGGACGAGCTCACAGTATGGTGTTAACCGGTGCACCTTGAGACATGAGGCCTAAGTCTCAGTAGTATAGAATAATTGTTCCAAACCTCAAACCGGAACACAAGTGCTGCTTCGCATCTGAAATTGCTAGGGTACCTAACCGTACGGGCTTTTAAGATGCTGTATCTTGTCGTGATAATACTGACAAGAAATGATGTCATGAGAAAAAATCATAAAACTAAATATTCTAAACGTGAATACATCATTAAAATTTATTTATTTATATGAATTATTTTCATTAGATTCTTGTCAAGAAACATGTACCTAAGTGTCTACTTATAATTATTTGCTAATTCTTAACTACGTTACGAAGCATTTGACGTTTGGTATCAAGGAAATCGTGAAGTAGTTAGGTAAATAAATCAAGAATTATTAAAATCGATTTCGTCATCAACTTCAGTTTTTTTTAAACGTAATTATAAATATCGTATTGATTGAATGCTTTTTGTACCTTCGAAATCAATAAATCGACGCTTGAAACGCAAAAGTGACTAAGCGACCATAACTGATTTGTACATAAATGATAGGCAATAACCATATTCGATGCGCAAAAAATATATATTTCTAGGTCTATTAAAATTATTTCAATCCTATAGCTACTAGCTAGATTCTACTACAGCTGGATTCGTTAAAATAAATTTTGTTTTCAGGTATTTCAACTTTAAATTAGTCTACTGTAAAGTTCACGCATTGTCGCTTAGTCACGTTTGCCTTTCAAGCGTCGAAATGGTTCTACAAGCTACGAATACCCATAAATTTTGATTGTTTCATTAAAATTAATTATCAAAATAAAAACAGGATTGCCACCGACATCCGAATTGAAAATAGTATAATAATTCTCTTATAAGATGCTCTGCCGTAATTAAGTTCCTTATGGATAAATGTTCAAAACGCAAAAAAAAACATGTCAATTTTTTCCTAATTCTTGAATTTGAATTGAGGTTAGAGGAGTTTGGGCTGCAGAAATAAATAAAAAGTTACTAATTTAAGTTAAGATGGGTTATATTTAATAACAAAGACAGATTAATGAAACTCATTTTAATTAAATTCGACTATTTACTACTAGCATTCTCTCATTGAACTTAATTCGATTACAATCACTGGGATTTAAAGATTTTACCTTATTGAATGTATAAAATTTGGCCTTTCGTTTTGTTATTGACATATTATTATAATAACGAGGACAAATAATATAACGGACGTCTGGTGTAGTGGTAAGTGACATGCTCACTACACAAGGGGGTCGCGGGTTCGAATCCCGCCAAGGGAAGATATTTGTATGATAAATATAAATGTCTTTTCCAGGGTTATGGATTTACATTAAATATATTATATGTATGTGTATAATAAAAATCTTACATTTATTTCCGTTATCTGGTACCTGTAACACAAGTTCTTTACGAACTTATCACGGGACCAGTTAACGTGGCGTGATTGTTAGTAAATATTTATATTTATATTAATACATCATATAGTTTGAAAAAGTACAAAAATATGATTTTAATAGCAAACCAAACCAAAAATTTAATTTAATTTAATTCATAAATTCGTCAGTTTTCGCGAGCCGTAGACAAAATTTAAACTGCTTTTACGATTTAACCTTGCGTTTTTAATTGTCATTTTATTATTTTCGAACTGGAAAGTATTCGAAATTCCAGAAACTAGAGGTCCCGCAGTAGACGAAATTCGACTATAATTAATTGGAATTGTAAGTTTGTACTCTATTATGATTGTATATTATACTTCTATAATCACAAATTTCGCCAAGACTACACTATAAAAAATATTAACAAAGACAAACAATATATAACCTATTCTCAATTTGACAACAGACGTCAAGAACAAAATTTTGACAATAAATAGTATGCATGCGTGTGTGCGTCAAATACATGGTAGTGTGTGTAATGTTTTCTTTATTGATTTAATGTATCTTTTATGCATTATTTTAAATAAATATTAACATTGTGCACTTCTTCTCTGTATTCTCTATAAGTGTGGAAAATTTCATACTCCTCCATCCGCGCAATTTTCGTAAAAAGGGATACAAAGTTTTTGCTTCACGTATTAATATATAGATAGTATAATATACATCAAAAACTGCGACTTTAAGTCGTAAAAGTTTTTTTTTTAATAAAGTACAAAACACGTTATATTTCGTGCACAATATCATGTAGACGCTCATAGAACTTACTGTCTACAAACAATATTCTAATTTTGCATACAACTAACGTGTAACACGCGTTGAAATATGTATAATTCAATTAAGTCTAGTAAGTTTTCTGGTGTCGTAAGAAACGCTTCTCAAATTTGTTCTTGCCGGGAAATCACAACATTACATCACTTGAAAACGGCCTACGACCAACATTATGTTTGTTGTACATTAATAAAAGCTGACGAGATTGTCCACATCTGGACGACATTTAGTATAAAAGAAAGAAATCTTGTAATAAAATCGGAACCTGTTTCATTTTTCCAAATTGCTGCTGTCACACAGACATGGCGTGTTGAAATTACCACCATGCCGCCTATTTCTGCAACGAAGCAGTCATGCGTTTGTCGATTCGCCGCGGCTCATCTCAGTTTGGAACATTAATGTACTTAATCTTGTCTTGTGTGTTTGTTTTTTTTCCTACCTAAGCTTTTTTTTTATTGCTTAGATGGATGGACGAGCTCACAGCCCACCTGGTATTAAGTGGTTACTGGAGCCCATAGACATCTACAACGTAAATGCGCCACCCACCTTGAGATATAAGTTCTAAGGTCTCGGTATAGTTACAACGGTTACCCCACCCTTCGAACCGAAACGCATTAGTGGTTCAGGGCGGAAATAGGCGGAGTGGTGGTACCTACCCATGCGGACTCCCAAGAGGTCCTACCACCAGTGATGACGGTCTTGAGGTCTTGGCTGATGGTCTTGAGAGACCATATCAGTGTCACCGGAATCTACCACCGGATCTGAAACACGACACACTGAGAAGATCCGGCGAGAAACTCAGTGGGCTGTGTCCGTGGGTTAATTTACTCGCCGAGCCGAGACGGATTCGACGAGAACGGTGACCGGCTGTCTGTTTGTGATTCTGATGTCCATAATATATGAGAATATCTTATAGGTCAATATTGAGGTTAGAGCGTATTGTGAACCGGCACGGTTAGATACCACCATCGTGCCTATTTCTCGAGCATGAGCTATGTACACTGAAGGTAGATGAACTATTTAACTTTCTAGGCAAAGTGCTGTTGCCTCACCGCATTTGGCCTCTCAAATATTTGCTATAATATCGATTATTTACCTAGCGCAATTAGAAAAAAGCGAATTAGTATGCGAGTAGAAACATCCAGAATGTACATACCTGCCTACATCTGTCAAGGTCAAGGTTCAATTAAGAGACATATTTTACATTCAGTGAAAACACATACATAGGTATGTTTGAAATTTTAATTGTTTATATCATGTGTTGTATTATTATTATTTTTCAAAAACTTTGTTATGTGCTTTGAATTTATAACCTCATCAATTTACGGAAGTTACAAATTTTCCTTGTTCCGTTTTCAAACGTAGGGAAACACATTTTAGAAATAACATAAAAAAAAATTAAAGAGGGTTTTCTTAATCTGTGGGTGGTGTCTTTTTAAAAGCATCAAAGTATAACTTAACATAATTTAACATAATTTAATATATAAATAAACATAATTTTCCTATTACTCTGTACTGTGTCTTGTTTTCTGTGTGTACATAAATAAATAAATAAATAAATAAATAAAAAGACTAAAACTTTGATTTCCATTTTATAAACCCATAATTATGTATGTATTATGAGTTATCCCTTTCATGGTATATTTTTGTTTGAAAGAGAAGACATAGAGTAAAGGAAAAATAATAAAACATATAGCTTAAAATAAAACAACAAAAATACAATTTTAAAAACAGTTACGTTCGACCTTCGCGAATCGCCGGCATAATTAAATCTAAATTTACGGTCAAATCTCACGTTTTTTCTGTCATAGATACATAATTAAAGTGTCAAATTAGACCAGCGACTTACATTGGATGACTCCGTAGCATAGATTGATACAGGTTAAGTTAAAAACACGTTTAAATAGAAAAACAAACTAGCAGTTCTTATTTTTTTGTCATCCCGTTGATACTGGTCAGGATATTAGAGCGAAAAAAATTATTGTACGACTTGATGCCGCTGAGAATGACATTTAAAAATTCCGTAAGGGCCGCCGCACGGCACCGGCATATTTCCTATTTTTTTTTTTTTTTTTTTTTTTTTACTACCTAAGCTGAGAGCCTTGAGAGGCTATGTCAGCGTAACCCTAACTTTTGTAGGTGAGCTCACGGGGCTCAAACCTGATGACGTTGCTAACACGAACCCTAGCAAGAGCCGTGCTTCGCAGAATCTACCACCGGATCGGAAACGCGACCCACTGAGAAGATCCGGCGAGCAACTCAGTGGGCTGTGTCTGGGAGTTAATTTACTCGTCGAGCCCTTCGTCGCAAGCGACGGGTTCGACGAGAACGGTGACCGGTGCTTGAAGTACCTAGAAGCACCGTTAGTGGATCGGGAGGATCCGAGATGACGTGTTTTGGGCGACGTCGACTGCTTTCCATTCTGTCCGCAGGATCGGGAATGTAGTTACCGGCGGCCACGATGAGAGGGTTCTCGTGTCGTGCCGCTTTATCGAAGTGGCGCATTGACGCCAACTGCATATGCTTACTGGTGGACTCTAAGTCCAGGTCGTCATGGAGGTCGACGTTCCTGACGAACCACGGGGCTCCGACGGCTATCCTGCAAAAACGGGATTGAATGACTTGGAATGATTTTAAGTGTATGCGGGCCGCGTGAGCGAACACTACACTTGCATAGGTCATGACGGGGCGTATGCAAGTTTTGTAGAGTGTCACCTTATTTCTAAGGGACATTTTACTTCGCCTACATATCATCGGGTAGAGACGTCCTAGAATGAAGGCGGCACGGTCGCGTACCGTCTTGATGTGGGGGCGGAATGTCATCCTACTGTCGAGGGTGACGCCTAAATATTTGACCTTCGGGGCCCACGGTATGGGCTGGTCGAACATCGTGATTGGGCGAACAGCGGGGGCGGGGGTATTGACGCGCCTAGTCGGGAGGGGGACGCTCAGCGTGGTGTTCGGAGGGCGACCCCTTTTGAAGAGCACCGCTGTGCTTTTCGTGGGGTTGATGTCGATGCGCCACTTCCGGAACCACTGTCCCATGGTGGTAGCTGCGGTCTGAAGTCGTCGATGAAGCAACGCCTTCTTCCTACACGAGTAGTAGATGGCGGTGTCATCGGCGAAGAGCGCCAGATGGGTCTCCAGAGACCGGGGTATATCGTTGATATACAAACTAAATAGTAGGGGGGAGAGGGCGGAGCCTTGCGGGACTCCGGCTGTGACGTGACGGGGCCGGGAACGCGTTCCCTCGACTCGATATCGGAACGAATGGTTCGACAAGTAGTCTCGTATGATGAGCACGAGTCTGTCTGGCACTCCCATGTTATACAGTTTGTATATCAAACCGTTGTGCCAGACTTTGTCGAACGCCTTCGCTATATCGAAGAAGAGGGCTCCTGTCGGAATGGGTTTCCGCCTGTTCAGCCCTAGTAAGATGTGCTCCGTGAGGCAGTGCACTTGATGGACGCACGAGTGTCTGGCGCGGAATCCAAACTGCTCATCTATAAGAATTTTATTCGCGGATACGAAGTCCCAGAGGCGTTTACGAAGGAGCCGTTCGTATAGTTTGCCTATCGCCGGGAGGAGACTGATGGGGCGGTAACTCGCGGTTTCATTTTTCGGTTTGCCCGGCTTGTGTATGCCGATAACGTCCGCTTCTTTCCACGCCGCGGGAAAGATGCAGTTCGTCATAGCAGCATTTAGTATGGTGGCCAACATCGTTATCAGTTGGGCTGGTAACAATTTAAGCGCGCGGTTGCGGATGCCGTCGGAGTCGGGAGCTTTCCGTGGTTGTAGGCTATCGATCGCCTCCTTAACCTCGGAAGTGGTAATGGGGGGTAACGCGTCCGAGGGCGGCAGGGAAGCTCTGCGCTCGACCTCCCTGTCGACGAACTCGGTGTGTTCGGGGTCCGCGTGTTGAGTGCTGGTGGTGCACTGCTCTTGCAGTGCATCGGCCAGCAACTCTGCCTTGTCATCGTCATCGTAAGCCGGTGGTTGGCCTGAGGGGCGTACGAGAGTACGCATAGTGACGATAGTTTCGGACTTGAGGGTCCTAGCTAGTCGCCAGTATGCTTGGTGAGTGGGCGCGAGTTCTTTTAAATAACTATCCCAGTTTTCGTTTCGGGCGTCGCTCAAGCGGGATTTGACCTCCCGCTGTAAGCGACGCATCCGAGTCCGGTTTGAATCCGTGGGATATCGATCGTAGGCCCGGATTGCCGCGTTCCTAACTCTTACGAGGTCCCTAAGATCGGGGGAAAGTCTGATGCGGTGGAAGCAGTCCTCCACATCGACTTGTTTCGAGGATCTTATGATCGCCGTCGAGACGTGATCAGTGAAGATGTTTATGGATTCGACGGTATCCTCGGGGGATGGAGTTGAATCCGGGCCGCAAGGGAGGATTGGTGGAGCGGTGTCAGCTAAGCACGTGCCCAGCTTCTTCCAATCCACCATGGTCCTCGTATCTGGTTCGCGGTTGAGTGGGCGACCGAGCTGCATGACGACAGGTCGGTGGTCTGAGTCGAGTTCTGACATTGCCTCGATGGAGCGTAAGCGCAGAGTTACGTTCCTCAGCAGAGCCAGATCTATTGTGCTCGGACGACGCGCGGCGTTGTACGGATAGCACGTGGGGGTCGGGGGGTTGAATATTTCGAATGTGAGGTCGTCTATGAACGCGTCGAGACGCCTACGAGGTCACTGCTCAGGAGGGGTTTGTCAGGGGGGAGATAAACGGATGCGATGACGATCGGCTGGTGTCCCGTCAGCGCGATGCGGCACACTGACGCCTCGATATGTAAGAGCGAGGGAGTATCGAGAGGGACGCAGTGCAGGGCCCTCCTATAGTAAATGACAGTCCCGCCCTTACGGGTGGAGAGTCTGTCATTCCTAACCATGACGTAATTCGCGACTTTGGGGTCGCGACGCGAGGGCTTTATGAAGGTCTCCTGCACCAGAACGATGTCGATGAGATTGTCGCGAAGAAACTCATATACTTGATCGCGCTAACGCGCGAGTCCGTTAGCATTATAAAATGCTAACTTTAAGGAACGCGGTTTTTCCCTACCGTTGTTGGCCATTGATTACCGGTAATCAAGCCAGCGTACGCTGGACGGACTCGATGACGTCCATATGGTCGAACGTCGCGTATAGGCGGTCATCGGCCGTGACCGCCCTGCGCATGGCGTCGGCGAACGAGCGCATGCGATCGATGTTAATCGCGGCGATATAATCACGCACGATTGAGAAGTCGTTTACGGCGGGCCGCGCGGGGCCGGGGCGAGGCGCGGGACCGGGCGCGAGGGCGGGGCGCGGCGCGAGCAGGAGCTGGGGTGCCGGTGGTTTTCCTGCCAACGTGAGCGGCAGCGGTTTTGCCCACGCGGAGACGGTGGGCACCGGTGCCGGCACGAAGGCAGGTTTCGGCGCGCGGGGCGCCGAAGTCTTTGGGCCGACGGTTTTCGATGGCGCGTTGGCCAGACGCTTCCGCGGGGCCTTGGGGCATCCGCGGTAGTTGGCCGTGTGACCCTGCTTTTGGCAGAGCACACAGCTCGGCGGTTCGGTCGCGGTCTCCTTGACCCGCGAGCAGTCGGCTGTCGCGTGGTCACCGAGGCACTTTACGCACCGCGGACGCGCGTGGCAGTTGCGCGCGGAGTGGCCATAAAGTTGGCACCTATGGCACTGTCCGGGAGTGCCTTTTTTGTGTGGGGCCTCGACGGTGACCCCTGATAAACCGCAAACGGTGCGGAGGCTTGAGGCAATTCGTTTGCCTTCGGCGGTTGGTTCCAACGCGACGAGAACCATGTTATACGCGAATTTGTCGCGCCCGCTGTGCATACGGTGCACACTTACGATCGGGTACGCTTGCCTGATTAGGTCTTCCTTGATTAGCTCGACGTCGAGCTCTTTTGGTACTCCGCGTATTACTACGCGGAGCTCGCGGTCCTCCTGGAGTGCATAGGTGTGGTAACCTATGTTCTCCTTTCGGAGGTAAGAAGTGAGGGCCCTATGGTCGCCCGACGTTGCGACCTTTATTTGTATCCCGTGCGCGAGATTACGCGCTTGGGAGTAGTTAATTTTGTTGGCCGTAAGGGCCTGGGATACCCGGTTCCACGACGACTTTTCCCGCAGGATGACCGGCGGCGGCGCGGCGATTTTATTGACGGGCGCGGGTTTCGGCGACGGAGTTGCGCGGCAAGGGGAGTCGGGTGAGACCACGACTTTAGGACGCGACGCGTTCGCGGCCTTGGGCTGTTTTGGTGCCGTGGACGGTTCCACGGCACGGGCGCGTTTTTTGGCGCGCGTGACGGTTTTGAACCCATCGGAGGTTGGCATATTTCCTATAATTTTCATACACTTTATATGGATACGCCGCAAACAGTAAACGCCGGTGGCCGCCACACGCTACAAATCGTCACTGTTCCCTTCTCGTGGCCCACACCGGCCACTAAGCGCAGATACAAAACGCCACCACACGCCACTCGCGCAGCCCACTATGTTTCTCGCCGGATCTTCTCAGTGGGTCGCTTTTCCGATCCGGTGGTAGATTCTGCGAAGCACTGCTCTTACTAGGGCCAGTGTTAACAACACTCGGGTTTGAACCCCGTGAGCTCACCTACACGTTAGGGTGAAGCTGAAATAGCCTCTCAAGACTATCAGCATAGGTAGGAAAAAAAAGCCACTCCCGCGATACCCCACCCCTCTCTCCCTTACCAGTCCATTATGATACTGCACGCATGGATTACAAAAAGTAGCAGCCACCGACCGCAAGTGTCGATCGCCGGCCACACGTGGCTGTTTCGTGTTTCATTCAGCTACCTTTCTAGCCGCCTCTAGCTTCTAGTGGCGGCGTTTGAGGCTGTCGCGTGTGGCCTGTGTACGGCCACACTTACATACAAACACTAAGATAAGTATACTAAGATAAAAAAGTTTGTCTAAAAACAAGTACAAAATAAAGGTTTGTTTTATACGCATGCCTAAACTATTCATCTACCTCAGTGCGCTCTGTTCCAACTCTATACAAATCCAAGTTAACTTTTACGCGATCGACAACGTTAAAAACTCGCACTAAGCACGCTGATAAAGCTTGGTACGGTTGTTGTTCACACTCGAAGAACGATTTCTCTCGTAGTACCATCGAAATAGGAAAGGTGGCGCGCTAATAGTATCAAGAAACTTATACAAAAACCATCTCATACAGTTATCGATTATCATTAAACAATATTCGTAATAATAAAGCATCTGCACGTGTTTTTAATTCCCTACTAAAATAGTTCCCTATACAAACATTCGAATTGACCTTAAAGCATTCGTAAGCACGCTGCTTCGGTATACAGTCAAGTTGCTTGCTACTTATCGGTGGCACGAGATAAGTCAACATTATCAATAATTTTGTAATTGTACCGTGCATTTGTTTATCGTTTGCACGTATTTCATTTTATAAAATGATAGTGATTCTATTAAATGTGTGGAGATCGTGTTTTAATGTTACATTTATCGTTTGGTCTCGTATTGTACTGATTATATTGAGTGCGTTAATATACCAAAGTTTCGTTTTGGCCGAAGTGTTTTTGAACAATTACAATTACGTGTACCCTCCGTATTTTACGAAATCTATCGTAGTCGGATTTAATTATGCCTCGTCCGTGTATGGTTTTTTATTAAAAATAATCGCTACTGAGGTAAGAAGATATTAAAAAAGAAAACAATAATAATTGTGTATAATTTAGCAATTATATTATTATAACTACAGGAAACAAAATTCATTTGAAAATAATGCAACCTAGGTATTATTAAAATGCCGCAGAGGATAAATAATATTCGTTTCATAACAAACATCCGACTCCTCTGTTAATAGGTAAATAAGAGCTCACCCAGCATCTGGGTTGTGAATATAATACAACTGATCATCATAGTTCCGAAATGATAACACAAAATCTATTTAGTACATAGTTTTTGTGTGACACTCAAACAAATATTAAAACTAAAACCGGTTATAATTTGTAAAATTATTACAAACTCCGAGAACTCTGATTGTTCCCAGTTTTCTGATCATGGACAAATTGTTCTAAGATATAAGAGTAAAGATCTCGCCTACAACATACAAGCAAAAACATAAGAATATTATAACAACAAACGAGGAATCCTCCGAGTAATTGTTTGAGATGATCCCGTCGTCTCGTTTTTACCATCGCACTGCCTGCCACCGGAGTAGAGTTCATCTATACTACCTAGAAGCACTGCGTTCATCCACAGTGCGCTTCCAAAGATCTTTTTTGCCACGTACCATCCGGCTTTGGAATGAGCTCCTCTCCACGGTGTTTCTCGAGCGCTATGACATGTCCTTCTTCAAACTGTCCTTGCTGATGTCCATCAGCGACGGTAGCCTCTTACCATCAGGTGGGCCGTATGCTCGTCTGCCTACACGGGCAATAAAAAGAATCTTACAGTCAGAAATTTGTAGTCAGAAGTTGATATATGTAATACGAGTATATCTATACACAAGGTCTTTGATGAAATTTTATCAGGGTAAATTAGTATATTAGGTGGTAGGACCTCTTGTGAGTCCGCGCGGGTAGGTACCACCACCCTGCCTTTTTCTGCCGTGGAGCAGTAATGCACTTCAGTTTAAAGGGTGGCGCTGTAACTATACTTGGGACCTTAGAACTTATATCTCAAGATGGGTGGCGCATTTACGTCGTAGATGTCTATGGGCTCCAGTAACCACTTAACATCAGGTGGGCTGTAAGCTCGTCCACCCATCTAAGCAATAAATAAAATCATGACTTACGATCATCTGACCAATTTGATAAAAAAATACAATACTATTTAAAGTTAAATAAATACCTGGTCTTGCCATAAATACTGAGACAAAGGAAAAAAAATTCTATTGCAAATAACATTTATTACTTTTACAGTGTGTTAGTTTAATACCTAAATATAAAACAATTTAAAGTATCAAAAGCTTATTCCAAGTGGTCTCCATTGGCTGCAATACAGTCCTTTAAACGTTGAGGCCAGTTATCAATAGCAGCACGCACTCTTTCCATGGAAACATTTTTCACTGCCAATCGTACGGATTGTTTTAGAGACTCCAAATTATCATGGCGTTTAGAGCAAGTACTCTCTAAAACTGACCATAAATCATAATCCAGCGGATTAAGATCGGGACTAGACGACGGCCAGTCTTCAGCTCTGATGAAGTCCGAAACGTTCGTTTCCAACCAAGACTGCGCAGACCGAGCTTTATGACCTGGCGCCGAGTCTTACTTGAAGGACCATTCTTAATTATTGAACATGGTGTTGTTAAGGGGCTTCACTTGCTTCTCAAGAATGGTATCTTGATACACTTGTGCCGATGTTTTGATACCTTTTTCACAAAAGTATGGTTCAGTCACTCCTTCATAGCTAATACCCCACCAAACCATCACTGAAGTCGAATAGTGCCCACGTTGCACTCTGTCGACTAATTGGGAAGCTTCCTTAGAGCTTTGAGTATAAATACGGTCATTTTGTTTGTTAAAATGTTGCTCAATTGTAAAAATTGTCTCATCCGTAAACAAAATTTTTCTATGACCTCCCTTTGCGTACCGTTTCAGTAGTTGTTTCGATTTTACCACCCTATTCTCTTTTAAATTATCAGTTAAGAAATGACCAGTACGTCTCTTATAGGCTGCAAGTCCTAAGTCATCTTTTAAAATACGCGACATGGTTCTAGGTGCTATCTTCATCTCCCGAGATAAAATATTTTGCTTTCGGATAGGATTTCTTCCAGATATTTTTCTGTCACAAACAGAGGAGGTCTCATTGCACCTATTAATAGCCCGGTACACAAACATTTTACTAATACCAAACGTGTGGAGAGTTTTAAAATTGCATTTGGCTCCATACCTACTTTGTGTTTTGCAATCACAGCGATTCGGTCCTCTTTATCACCCCACTCCATTTTAATATCGCAAAATATTGTACAATGTATTGGTGCCAAAATGAAAAAACTCAATGAGCAATCATATAAAAATGACAGATTCCAAATTCAAATGTAATATTTTGTTTATTTTTAATTGTAACAGTATTTATGGCCAGACTAAGTATATATCTAATATATAAAATACTCGTGTCACGGTGTGCGTGATTGAACTCCTCCGAAACGGCTCGACTGATTTTCGTGAATCTTAGCGTGCATATTAGCCAGGGTAGAGAATCGGACAACATCTATTTTTCATCCCCTTAAATGTTAAGGGTGGTCCACACCAATTTTTTTTGTAAACCACCAGTAAATTTATTTATTAACCTAAATAAAACATACTTTTATTCTTTATAACTCTTTCTATTATAAATATATCCCCGCACACTTATTGTAGATAGTTATTTTTATTGAACTAAAAAAATGTTTCCTAGAAATAACACACATGGCAAAACAACGTTTCCCGGGTCAGCTAGTATACTTATATAAGATTACAGACGTCCAGGCTATTTTTTATTTAACACCTATTTTATTTTGACATATTCCTTAAGACAAATTCGATGGTATCCATTCACATTAAAAATCGCAACCTGTAAAATAGTTGGTAAAATTCTAAATTTCTGA
This sequence comes from Bombyx mori, assembly GCF_030269925.1. NCBI lineage: Eukaryota > Metazoa > Arthropoda > Insecta > Lepidoptera > Bombycidae > Bombyx > Bombyx mori. The sequence goes on along the minus strand of NC_085115.1, from coordinate 9,275,678 downwards.
AAATAAAAAAAGATCTGCATTGAATCTCTTCATCTGATCTCTTCATTATGAAATGTGTATGATTTTCTTTTTATTTTATTTTTTCTCCAAATTAATTGACTGATTGACATAATGATAGCTAATATTGACATAGAGTGGTTACTACTGTATTGATATAATTATGTGTTTCTAATTCATTTCCTTTGTATATTTAATTAATTGAATTAGTATATTGTTCATTTTCTATTTGTATTGTTGAACTGTTTGTGTGCTGACTATTGTATTATTATTATTTTATGGATTTTTTCTGAAATAAATGTTTTATTATTATTTATTATTGAATCAATATAAACATCATTATGAAGAATGCAAATTAAAATTCAAATTATAATCATTAGCGTAAAACTAGCGAACCGCGCCGAAGCGTTTTAATATATTTACAAACATCATATGCAAAATTTGCATGTTATATTTTATGCACAAGAAATAACTAGGAACAAATCACGCACGGGCTATTATCATTTCCAGTGCTATAGATACTAGAGACTGATAAGCATGCTTCTATGTGTTTAAATATATGCATACATAATATATAGATATTAAACACCCAGATAAAGAGCAAACAAACCTTTTTTTTTTATTGCTTAGATGGGTGGACGAACTCACAGCCCTCCTTGTGTTAAGTGGTTACTGGAGCCCATAGACATCTACAACGTAAATGCCGCCACCCACCTTGAGATAACAGTTCTAAGGTCTCAGTATAGTTACAGCGACTGCCCCACCCTTCAAACTGAAACGCATTACTGCTTCACGGCAGAAATAGGAAACCTGTTCATCACACAATGTTCGCCCAATGTGGGAATCAAACTCACGACCCACAGCGCAACAGTCAGGGCCGCTAACTACTGCCCCACCGAATTAGCCGAATAATGGTACTTTTTTCTTGCTTAGTTAGGTTGGTGAGCTGTCAGCCCACCTGATGTTAACGGGTTACCGGAGCCCATAAGCATCGGCAATGTAAATGCCGCCACCCACCTTGAGAAATGAGTTCTAAGTCTCAGTTTTGCTACCCCACCCTCAAACCGAAACGCTTTACTGCTTCACGGCAGAAATAGACAGCGTAGTGGAACCTACCTACCTATCCCCGTGCGAGCTCCCAAGACCTACCACCAAGTACCATAGGTGGTATTGAATAACATTTCAATACTAGACTATTGTTTATTCCACAGACAGCAACCATGAACGCGTTCATGAGGAGGTTTCTCAGATTTCTCGTATCGTTGCTGGCCATCATAGTGGTGCCGGTTTCATATTTTTCAAGCTTCAAACGAAAACGGAAATGTCCCCCGCCAACAAATCCCATCCTCTTCAAATCAGCAACTAAGCTAGCAGATATGATAAGAAAGAAACAGGTACGTTTTTGTCTACATAAATACAAAAATGTTCATGAATACTGCCTAAATAATTCAATTTTGTCAATTTTTTTACTTCCTATTGGATCTATTTAATATTAGTACTATAATGCGTAAAGTTTTAACAATCATCAGATATGTATAAATCTATCATGTCAATCAACCGCAAACACGACGGCACATCGCTTGGGAACAACTACACCTAATTTTTATTTTTTTATTTTAGTTATTGCTTATATAGGTGGACCAGCTCACAGCCTACCTGGTGTTAAGTGGTTACTGGAGCCCATAGACATCTACGACGTAAATGCGTCACCCACCTTGTGATATAAGTTCTAAGGTCTCAAGTATAGTTACAGCGACTGCCCCACCCTTCGAACCGAAACGCGTTACTGCTCCTCGGCAGAAATAGGAAAGGTGGCGGTACCTACCACAAGTAATTACGCAAATTATAATTTTGCGGGTTTGATTGTTATTACACGATGTTATTCCTTCACCGTGCAAGTCAATCGTGAACATTCATTGAGTACGTATTTCGTTAGAAAAATTGGTACCCGCCTCCGGGATTCGAACACCGGTGCATCGCTCAACACGAACGCACCGGACGTCTTATCATTTAGGCCACGACGACTTCAAACGGTTTTTTTTATAATTTCTTTTTCGTTGTGTTTCTAAATGAAAGAGTAAGGTTGGCTTTTTTCCCCGTATCTATTCGCTGGTACCCTAAGGGGCTATTCCAGCTACGCCCGGAGGGGTAGGTGAGGTCACGGTCTAAATCTGAAAGAATTTAATAACACTACCCTAGCAAGGTCAGTGCTTCACAGAATCTGCCGCCTAATAGGAATCACGATCAAATCAGAAGATCCGGTGAGAAGCTCAATGAACTGTGAATAAGGTTTGCATGGAAGAAAATCCATGAGGAAGTTACGATATGATTCATTAGCTTTAAATAGAAATCAAAGCTGGTACTCTTCAAGACAAAGGCTCTACCGACCGACGGAGGTTGTCGTTATTTTAATCATTATAGATGGAGATGATGATTAATGCCATTTAATATTAATATGAAGGGTGATTATGAAACTTTTAATTTTAGATAACATCGGAAGAGGTTGTGTCTGCGTTTATAGAACGGTGTAAAGAAGTTAATCCTTACGTAAACGCTGTAATCGAACCACGGTATGAAGTAGCGCTAAGAGAAGCAAGAGGAATAGACAAAATGATAAAGTCAACAGATCGCACGCCAGAAGAATTAGAACAGGAATATCCACTATTGGGAATTCCGCTTACTATCAAAGAAAGTATAGCGGTTGAGGGTGAGTTTACAGTTTACAAATCACATCACTATTGATTAAGTTCATTTTTATTGCCTGTAAAGGTGATCCAGGTTACGAATCATCTGATTGCTAGTGGCCACTGCCAGCCAATGGCGAATTAGCCAAGCAGCTACAACTAGTTAGGTCTCACTTCGAACCTCGTTTCAAGGACAGGTCATTGGGTTCAAGGAACAACTTGAAAGGAAATTCATTCCAGAGCAAAGACACGAAGCACGACAACTAATATTTGGAAGCGTATTATGAATAACGCAATGCTTCCAGTTAACTTAAGTCTTTCCATGGTCCCAGAGATCCGAAACGAGCCTTGAAATCGTGATTAACGATCCTAGCAGCCCTTTCTGTAATGGATCAAATGGAACTAGCTAGTACCTACTTGGGAGGCCTGGTCCAAAAATATGCTATAATATATAATATAATGCCATAATATGCTAAAAACATAAACTCCTGCTATCTTCATGCCATGAGACAAATAAAATTATACCGCCTGCTTAGAGCTCTTATTTTAACAAAATAAATTACGGATTAAAATCGCATATAATGTTGTATGCCCAAATTCGGAAGTTTAACTGACAATGCCACAAAGCGTAATTAACAAGGCGGAATGATTGTTAACCGTAATGATTCCAGTATAACAGGTCCATTAAGTACTTATAAATTAATGTATTACAATCATCGTAACAAACAATACTTACAAGATGCTACTAACAAAATTTATCGTCTTCGGTGACCCAATGATATAAGTGGCGACAACTTTTAAATTAATTGACGTTTAGCTATTTATTTAGTTCAGATATTAGTCAACCGCATACAATGTTTGCAATACATAATTTATTACCCATTAGTAAAAACAAGTGATCGCCCAAGCAGACAGTAATCATTGCCACCTCAAAAATTTAATTCGTTTTATGTATTTAAATTTCTCTTTCGGCTTTTATTGCCTTTTCTTATTGTAAACTATTTCAAAAAGTTTCATTAACGGAAAAATTATTACGTAATCGCTTGAGAAACAAAGGAAAAAATGTTACTGCTGTGTTTATATAACTATCTTAATTTTTTTTTAAATATAAGCAGATTTTCGTTTTTGGTACACAACTGAATAACCGATTGGTTTTCTTATTTTTCCATTTTTTCGCTGAACGCTAAATCTTCAGCTCTAAATTTACACTGTAACTTTTAGGTACATTTGAGGTAACCGAATTTTGGCAATTTTGGTAGTCAAAATGAAACAATTGAAATTTCAGGCATGAGCAATGATTGCGGAACGGTATACACAAATAGAAATCCAGCCAAGAAAGACGCGGCTATTGTCAGGCAAGCCAGAGCGGCTGGTGCAATTCCCATAGCTGTAACCAGTACACCCCAGTTGTGCATGAACTGGGAAACATACAATAATGTTATAGGAGTAACGATGAACCCTTACGATCCGAAACGTACAACTGGAGGCTCTTCGGGGGGTGAGGTGAGAACCGATTTTTTTAATACTATAAAAACTCCATCAAAAAATTGTATTCCGATTGTTTTCAATTTCACTTAACTTCATATTCTAACGATATAAAAAAATACTAATTGAAGGTTACCGTAAATTATAGTCATAACAATGTGACTATAAGTTCAACAGTACCTACAACAACAACTGTAAGTTTAAGTAACAACAAACCTGCCCACAGAATGATGTCAACAGTAAAAAGTCGATTTGTTCCCCATACCTATTTGCTGGTAGCCTAAGAGACTATTCCAGCTACACTCTGGCTAGTAAGTGAGCTAACGGATTCAACCTGAGAGAGTTTGCTAACACTGGCCCTAGCCAGAGGATTGCTTCGCAGAACTTACTACCGCATCGGAATCGCGACTCACTGAGATGATCCGGCGAGAAACTCAGAGCGCTGTCTGTGGGTCAGTTCGCCCATCGAAATCGACTAGTTTGAAGAGGAATGTGAATGATTAAAGTCGATCAAAAGCTTATTGAGTTAAATATAAATCTTGTCCTAGACAAAGGGTTTCCATATGTAAATGCATGTTTTCATGCCTTCTTGTACCGAAATATATTTATTGTTCAAGTTCGTTGATCTCATTTATGCTAATTACACTAACAATACAAAAGGAAAATGCGCTTACCACTTTAAATTAAGCACAAACAAAAGATCCTTTTGAAACAATAGCAGTGATTTTATTATCTTTATTCGTACTGTTTATGGTGGGGTTTTTTTATTTCGTATTTTCGGTTTTCAGTCGGCTTTGATTTCTTCAGCAGCATCGCTAATAGGACTCGGATCGGATATGGCTGGGTCCCTTAGATTGCCTCCAATGTTCACTGGAATCTATGGACACAAACCATCACCTAGATTACTTTCGATTGAAGGTAATGTCAACAATTTCGTATTAATAAGGGAGTAATCATTATACCTAGTCAGGTCATAAATTCTGTCACATGTTTAATGTAAAATAATTGAAACAAGTTTATTCATTATGTAACCATTCATATACCAAAATGAACTTAACAAAACATAGATTCTTATGACACTAAAGTTTATCCAAAATGACCTCCGTGATTTTGAATACAGGCCTTCAATCTGCGCTTCCAGTCGTCTATATCGGCGGCTGCCTTAATCAAGGATGTCTTGAGTGACTCCAAATTGGGATGAGGCTTTGAGCACGCGTTTTCCTCCAAGTGTTGCCATATCTTGTAATCTAACGGATTCAAATCTGGACTGGAGGAGGGCCAGTCTTCGTGCCGGATGAAGTCGATTTCACGCGCCGCCAGCCAGTCTTGTGTGCTCTTCGCTCTATGAGCTGGCGCCGAATCTTGTTGGAATACCCAGTGCCTGTTATTGAACATGGTATGAGAAACAGGTTCCACAAGGTTCGTCAGGACAGTATTTTGATACACAACTGCATTCGTTTTTACACCTTTCTCACAAAAATGTACCTCTGTTAAGCCCCAATAAGAAACTCCCAACCATACCATGAGCGAGGATGGAAAATGACCTCGTTGGACACGCGGAATACGGTTGCTCGCTTCTTCACTACTGTGTGCGTACACCTTATCATTTTGTTTGTTGTAGCTCTCTTCTACGGTAAAAATTTTTTCATCCAAAAAAAGAATTTCCCGATATTTTTTTCCCGCGTACCGCTTCAACAAAGCGCGGCATCTCTTCAGTCTCAGGTCCATTAGACGAGCATTCAAACGATGTCCTGTTTTTCTTCGATATGCCCGAAGCCCTAAGTCTTCATTTAACACCCTTTTCACCGTGGTTCTGCTTAACCCCATCTGAAGGGCCAACAGTTTCTGCTTACGTTTGGGATTTCTTTGAATTCGCGCCTTCACAGCTTTTATCACTGCTGGAGTCCTAACAGACCGAGGGCGACCACTTCTTGACCTGTCATCTACACTAGAGTCTTCATTGTATCGTTTGATGGTACGATAAACGAATCTTTTGGTTATATTCAAATTTTTCAGTATGTTAAAAACTTGAATTGGCGCGTAACCGCAACGATGCAACGCAATAACTGCAACACGGTCTTGTTTAAGCGTCCACTCCATTTTTAAAAATGAGTAAAATTCTAAAAGTATAAATTTTTATTTTCATGAACAATTCGAAATTCGAATTCAATAAACTTTTTTGTGGCCAGCATTCTAAAAGAAAAGTTTTTACTGTGTGACAATACTTATGACCTGACTAGTTATATTTTCGAAAATAAATCTCGAAAATTAACAAGTTATAGTTTTTTTTATGCTATCGATCGGATGAGTCACAAGTTGACGTGACTTCATTGCAGTGACCATTTTTTTGTCGTCGGTTCCAATGATTTGGAACAGGCACATACGAAACTAAAAGTTAATTTTGTTATCTCTGATAATAATTTATACCCACACATACATCAATTGCAGTAATCCCACAGCAAGCCGTAGTCCCATCAAGTCAAGTGCACGAACCCTCAATGACATATCCGACCGCTATCATTCCTCACAATAATTGCATTATTTATGGTTCCTAGATCATAACAATTCATCATTACTGATTACATATTTTAGGACACATACCAGACTGCTTGGATCCTGATTTTGAAGAATATTTCACTCTTGGTCCTTTAACACGCTACGCCGAAGATTTAGCACTTATGTTAAAAGTTTTAAAGAAACCTGGAAGCCCTGACATACCTTTCGATAAACCGGTGAGAGTTCTGATTTTTTACATTTAGAAGCTTTAAAAAGTACATGCACATGTACTTAATAAAAATAAGTTTGCACATAACAATGAAGAAATAGGTTGTTAAAATGATCATTTTAAATTTGGAGAATGAGCGAACAGCGGGCATTTATCGCTACCCTTCCCGCTCCCCATATTTTAAGTTATGTCTAAACTATTATGAGCATAGCTTTACGGAAAGTTGCCTATTTCACTAGATTCAAAATATTTCTAGCTGTTGAAGTCGTCGTGACCCGGACAATATAAGATGTATCACGTATTAGCGATATAATGATATAAGGTTTTAAATCTTGCCGCTAGGTAGGTACAATTTTGGCTAAGGAAGCGTAGGTATGCTTAACATTTTTTCACGAATTTGGATCAAATATGTTCCCAACAAATAAAATACTTGAAACAACCCTGTTCCGACACATGATGTCTATGTGCCTCCATAGAGGATAACCATTTAAAACCAGGCGGACCGTACTACCATTCTAAAGTAAAAAAAAGGATGGGAATTTAATATTCCTGAAAATACCGAGCACGCCTGGCTAACTATAAAAATAATGTAATATAATAGTTTAAAAAAACTAACAAAATACGCTTTTATAGAAAATCCTTAGAAATTTTTTTTTTTTCATTTTTTAGTTGAACTTCAATTTTTTTTATATTTTTTATATTGAATTGTCATCGGTCCTTAACCTTAAGTATACCAAATTTCGAGCTAATCCGACTGTTTGAAGGAGGTCAAAATCATTTTCAAAGATTCCATTACAAACATACATACATACGTCTGAAGCTAATAAAAGCGTATTAAAAATTACAGGTTGACGTATCAACACTGAAATTCTATTACATGGAAAGTGATGGCAGTAACGTTTCCGATTCCATTGGTCGTGACGTCAAGATGGCTATGCAAAAAACGCGGGAGTACCTCAAACAAACCTATAATATCGAAGCGAAACCGGTTAGTATCTAGTATACATATAAAAGATTCAATAATGATTTAATTCTTATACTCCTGTAGTAGCATTTGTAGGCAGCGGCTTGGCTTTGCTCCTGGGATTGCTGAAATATGGATATCAGCAATGCAGGTAGTCACTCACTATCAGGTGGACCGTATGCTCGTCCATAGATAATACACATAAATTAGTGCTCATCTGCCTACACGGGCAATGAAAAATAAAATATAAAAAGAAACAGTAGGTTTTGCGGTAGGCAGCGGCTTGGCTCTGCCCCTGGCATTGCTGAAGTCCATGGGCGACGGTAACCACTCACCATCAGGTGGGCCATACGGCTCGTCTGCCTACAAGGGCAATAAAAAAAAACATTTCACAACATTTTACATTTGGACAACTATACACATCAAAATTGTATTAAGCAATTTTGACAATAGAATAAGTTGGGGTGTTCATTAATACATCTCCAGTACTAAGACATATATTGATCAATCGAAGATCTTCTCAGTGGGTCGCGATTCTGATCCGGTGGTAAATTCAGCGAGACACTGGTCTTGCTAGAGCTAGTGTTAGCAAAGTCTTCAGGCTGAGCCCCGTAAATTCGCCTACACGTCCGGTGCAGACACAACCCCTCGAGATTGCTAGCAATAAGTAGGGAAAAAAATCAATGATCCGATTGATTAAAAATTATTGATTATTATTCAGCAATCTTAGACCTCACCTAATCCTAAATTGTTACTGTTGATCATCTGTAAGACCCATGTCGCTACTGAAGGTATTGATACTGTACCCTTGACAGAGCTTAAGCGACCAGCTTTGAAAGCAATAACAAGGAGTTTTAGTCACTATTGAAAACTGGGCCCAAAACTATAAATATAATTTTTTATAACAATAAATCGAATATTTTGATTTTTTTAAACCAGTCTAACCCCTGCTTATTATTGAAAGCTTATTATTGAAAACTCTCGAAACACGGGCACGCTAAGCTGTAAATTTTCTTAATTATCTTGGGGATTTCATAAACAAAAATCCATAATATAAACCTTATCCTGACAATTACGAACGTAGTGACAAAGGAATCACTCAACCCGATGAACATACTCCTGTGATGCTCCGTCATACATAATTATAGAAACGAACGACACCTAGGTCAATCGAATCGGTCGAACCATTTGTAATTTATTCGATTATTGATACAAATTTATAAATGTAAATATTTATTACATTATTTTTTGCAGCTAAGCATAAAAAACATCGAACACATGTGGGAGATAAGCGTCAGAGTATTAATGAATATAAGCCACGTTCGCAACATCTACACTGATCCGAACAATCCTAAGCAATGGGTATCGATCTGGCCTGAAATCATCAAGAAAATGTTTGGTTTATCGAACAACAACTTTTTTTCTGTTTGCTATGGTCCTTTGAAGAAATTCTTTGATGCCCTACCGAGAAGCTACTACAAGAACCTTCTAACTAAATTCGAAGACATTAAAACTGAATTTGAGGTAATGGAAACATTTTTTTTTTATTTTTTTTATTGCTTCGATGGGTGGGCGAGCTCACGGCTGACCTGGTATTCAGTGGTTACCGGAGCCCATAGACATCTACAACGTAAATGCCGCCACCCACCTTGAAATATGAGTTCTAAAGTCTCAGTGTAGTTACAACGGCTGCCCCGCCCTTCAAACCGAAACGCATTACTGCTTCACGGCAGAAATAGGCAGGGTGGTGGTACCTACCCGTGCGGACTCACAACACGTCCTACCACCAGTAAAACATAATGCTGCATTACATTATGCAGCGTTTAGGCTCACTGTGCACACATTATTCGTTGTATCTACCATTATGTACTGGTTCATAAAGAAAAACGATTATCTAACCAAACCAAAATTTGACTTAATCAAAACTGCAACTAAATAATTATCTCATGTGTTTTTTTTTTATTGCTTACATGGGTGGACGAGCTCACAGTCCACCTGGTGTTAAGTGGTTACTGGAGCCCATAGACATCCACAACGTAAATGCGCCACCCACCTTGAGATATAAGTTCTAAGATCTCAAGTATACTTACAACGGCTGCCCTACCCTTCAAACCGAAACGCATTACTACTTCACGGCAGAAATAGGCAGGGTGGTGGTACCCACACGCGCGGACTCACAAGAGGTCCTACCACCAGAAAGAATTACGAAATAATTTCTTTTTTTTTTGTATTGTTCCAGACAATTTTATCTGACGATGCAGTTTTGTTGTTTCCGACTTTTCCACATCCCGCCCACTTGCACTACCGAGTGTACTATAAATTTTTGAACTGTGGATATTTAACGATGTTCAATGCATTAGGGCTGCCAGTTACGGCCTGTCCGATTGAAATGTCGAAAAAAGGCCTCCCTGTCGGCATCCAAATTGCGGCAAACAGATACAAAGATCATTTAACTGTGGCGGTCGCTAATGAATTTGAGAAAGCATTCGGTGGCTGGGCAGCTCCTAATAAAGATTCGGTTACAGTATAGAGTAAAACGTAATATAATATTTGTATAATTAAGACATACATCACACGTGACCATGCTGTCATTTTGAAATATTAAGAATGGTTGATATGATAACACAGAAAAATCGTGTAAAAAATATATATAGTTATATTTGACCAAATAATGTTTGGGTTTTTAGTACATCGTGCATGCAATATCTACACAGTTGAAATCAGCTGAGGCTATAATTGCCTAATACATATTGTCATGAGGATGTCCTATTTAAAAGGATTAGTTCACTTTTCTATTTCCTTTTAATGTGATTTATGTATTGGAAACCCACTATTTAAGTACCGATCTGTGGTTTTATTATTTTTTACTTAGTTTAATGTACCTAATGTAAGACAAATGTAAATTGAAAATAAATATTAAAAATGTGACTAGCGTATGTGTTGCTTTTTCGTCATTTATAGTGAGTAGCAGTAGTGTTATTTTTCTCTTCTTTTCCCATTCCTTTTAATTATACTATCGTAGGTCGTTCCCATCCGCGCGTAGTTGGAATAGTCCCATTGGCTACGATAAGGTAGGTAAAGAAACATCAAATCCTTTCTAATCGGTACTGTCAATACTGCATTTTTACACAGTCTGGCCATTAAGATTTTCACAATTAAAAGATAAAAAACCATACATTTGAATTTTGAACCTGTACTAATTATGTTATGAATTATTAATTGCGTTTTTACATGTCTGTGGCAATCTTTGTTAAATATTCTTGTACTATTAAAGTGCAATAAGGTTAAAAAGAAGATCGTTTTGCTATAATATGATAATGTTATCAATTAGACTTTATTCCTACGAGGAATAGAGCCAAATTAAATTTTTAAGCGGTCCATTGAATTTGCAGCTTATGAGAAACGTACAGTGTGTTTAATGCGAGTTTTTAACGTTCTCGATAGCGTAAAAGTTAATTCAAATTTTTATGGAGTTGGAACGTTTGCTTACGTTTGCCGCTAGGGGTGCTAGAGGCGCAAAAACTCGCACTAAGCACACTGGTCATTACTTTTTTGATAACCACATATTATTTACAAATGGTTTATTTTTTAATTGACTTTCTTTCTCTTCTTGAACTTTCACAATGAAAGAACAATCCTTCTCCTTCCGTCGATAATCCTCAATGCTGAGGTCGTGGCCTCCCTAAAGAATATTAAGGCGTAATAAAAATCAATCGACAAAATTTACACGCTTCCGTAATTAGTGGCAGAGTGTATAATAAACAGATAGGTGCAGCCTATTTTTAACGCAAAACCGTCGTGCTATCCTCTTTCAATTGGTGGCCAATAAACAATTCAATTGAGACTTCGGATATCTCAAGGCAGACACTGCCTGCTGAATAGCCATTTAACACCAGGTATATTAGTCTATCGAGAAACTTGTTGTTCAGGGTAGGGTCAATGGTAAGAGATCTCGTGGACGAATCCCCATGCGTTGGACTGATCAGGTGAAAGACCTTACTGAAACCCCACTTAACGAGTGTGTGCGCCAGGCCTCGGTTCACAAACTGTGGAAAACATCTGTCAAGGCTTTAATGAGCAAGAATTCCACATGACCACGACTGCTCTGCCAAGAGCAACCGATTATGATGATGCCGGGATATCTTCTACAGCGTTAACAAAACTTAACCGCCGAAACAAAATTATTTTAGGATGCTAGTACTACAGACGGATGATTAGTAGTCAACTCATTAGAGTCATCAGAGACTGTTAAACATACTTATATATGTTTAAATATTGAATGAGCTCCCCTCCACGGTGTTTCCCGAGCGCTATGACATGTCCTTCTTTATACGAGGCTTGTGGAGAGTATTAAGCGGTAGGCAGCGGCTTGGCTCTGCCCCTGGCATTGCTGAAGTCCATGGGCGACGGTAACCACTCACCATCAGGTGGGCCGTATGCTCGTCTGCCTACAAGGGCAATAAAAAAATACATATATAGATAATAAGCACCCAGACAAAAGCAAACTAATCCTGTTCAACACAATGTTTGTTCGTTGTGGAAATCGAACCCACGACCCACGACGCAACAATCAGGGCCGCTTAGCACCGACTCAGTCAAAATCTTTAAGGCATGTTAACTATGTTTAAAAATATTTAAAGATGGTATTAACTCGACGTTGGTAACAATGCCATCGCAAGAAGTCGATTACAAAATTGAAAAAAAAAAGAAGAAGATAACCTTAATCGCATCTGTTTGTTAACCGATTTTCTTTACCTTTTTTTGCTTGGAGCTATTTATTGGTGAGTTTGTGTCATCAATAAAAAAAATATTGGAATAAGAATAGGATTGATTACTTTTTTTTAAATGTCCATAACAAAACAAAAGAGATGCAAAACATAAAATGAATTGAATTCCTCAGGTACGTATGATCGAATTTCGATCAATAAGCGAATACAAGTTACATTAATTACGTATTAGGTTCGTAACTTACATAGACCTTGTAACTTTCTGTACCAAGGTTAATCCATGTCTAGGACAAGCACGCGACATTGTGCACTAAGCATTACTATATCACATGTAAGGTTTCCTCGTAGATTATAGTGGCCTCTCAAATCATAATGATGATTGTTGGAAATGTTTGAAAAGCAAGCTTTGAGTTCAAAATTATAGGTATAGCTAAGTAAGTAGATCAATATTTACTTATATTCGAGAACAATAATTAAATAAATAATTACAAAAATTTTAGCATTATTAAAGGGGACACTGATTAAATGTAAAAAATAAAGATCAATAAAGCCTTACAAAGCGTAAAATACTTTTTTTTTATTGCCCTTGTAGGTAGACGAGCATACGGCCCACCTGATGGTGAGTGGCTACCGTCGCCCATGGACTTCAGCAATGCCAGGGGCAGAGCCAAGCCGCTGCCTACCGCTTAATACTCTCCACAAGCCTCGTTTGAAGAAGGACATGTCATAGCGCTCGGGAAACAAGTGGAGGGGAGCTCATTCCATGGCCGGATGGTACGTGGCAAAAAAGACTTCTGGAAACGCACTGTGGATGACCGCAGTGGCTCCAGGTAGTATGGATGAACTCTACTCCGGTGGCGGGCGGTGCGATGGTAAAAATGAGATACTTACATACGTATTTAATCAATTATAAGGATTCGTGATAAATTTGAATTTTGCTTTCGCACACGACTCCTGCAGAACTAACCTCAGACATCTACTTTTACAAATCTTTAAAATTTGTACTAAAACGTGGGAAAAGTTAAAGAGTGCTAGGACATCGAAGCCCCGTAGGTATATAACAAGAAAAAAAGAAATTTTAGTTTTAGCACTAAAATATTTTTTACAGGGTTTATAGACTACTATATTTACTGGTGGTAGGACCTCTTGTGAGTCCGCACGGGTAGGTACCACCGCCCTTGCCTATTTCTGCCGTGAAGCAGTAATGCGTTTCGGTTTGAAGGGTGGGGCAGCCGTTGTAACTATACTGAGACCTTACAACTTATATCTCAAGGTGGGTGGCGCATTTACGTTGTAGATGTCTATGGGCTCCAGTAACCACTTAACATCAGGTGGGCTGTGAGCTCGTCCAACCACCTAAGCAATAAAAAAAAAAGATGATTCAAATTGTTTTATTCTGTTAAAGGCAAGGGAACGTAAAATACAAACAAATATTAAATTATAATTACAAATTATACATATTAAATATATCATGTAATAAATAGGATTAATTGTGTATTACCAATAAAATTCTTGATATAAATACAACGTATAGGTACTTAAAAATGTTTAAACATAATAATATGTATCTATGATATTTCCCTGATTATGTATTATTATGTATCATAACCTTATAATATATAATATACATATATAACATACCTTATAATAATTCTTCTTCATCTTTTTTTGAAGTAGGTTCCAAATAAATCCTCATTAGTGAATAGAAATTTGTTTGTGCCTGCGACATTACAGTAGATATCACTTGCGATTTTATGGATATTAGGCTCATATATTTGCTATGGAAATTTAGACTATGAGGCACTATAGATTGTAGGGCGATCTAGGTTATAGAACAATCTAGGTTACAGTCTAGGTCTGAAAGGTTTTTCATAATCAAACCGCAAATAATTTAAGCTACCATTTCCATAGTCCTTACTGCATGTGATTGAAACTACGATACCTACCATTCTAGTTGCCTCCTGAAAACATCAAGATTTCCACAAAAACACGGCTTGGTCGTGCAGACCGTGAAACGCATGGAATGGCGTACAAATAAGGCAGATCTGTTCTAGATTTCTAGATTCGATTGTTGTGTAAAAGAACTCTACCAGGCAACACTTCCAAAACTTAATAGGGAACACGGAGCAAGGGCACCGAATCACAGCACTATTGACAGTAAAATACTAAGATACTAGTCGATACCTAGATCCTTACAAGTACAAATCTTTCAAAAGCCAATTTAACATGCTAGAAATATTTTGGTAACGAAAATTTTTTTAAGCCGATTTAAAGCGATAGAAACAATTAAATTTAATTTAATTTAAATATAGGTTCAATTATGTACATACATATATTCAAACAAACCCTGTTTGAAATTTACATCTTAAAAATTGTTCCAAATTAAATAATATTTAATATCTATTACAATATTATGCTTTCAGCCTATTTAGTCAAATTAATTTATAAAAGTTCACAACTGAGTCATACTTGTAATAGGGAATATACGTACATAAGTTGGTAAGATATTTTTATAATTTGATTGAATGGGAATGACAAATTGACAGATCTGTCATTTGCAATTGATGAGAGTATGTATGAAAATTAGGATTAATTTATCCGTTTAGACTACTAATTTAATTCATAAATAAATTATTAGTAAAAATTCCAAGTTTTTCAAGACGAATGTAATTTTATCTAAATTTTTGTGCTAATAGTCAAATAACGCACGCGCAGAACGCCCATCGCCCAAAAATCTCCCAGCGCCATATTGAGAGAGGCGGACGTTGTATGACTTGAGTGAATAATCGTGGTTAGTGCAATAATTTGAAGTGGAACATTTGATCGTGCCCTATGGATATATATTCGGGTACGTAAAGAACGGAACAGTGCACTTATAAAATATCTAAATTAGTGTAAAGCGCCTGAAACAACATCGTAACCTAGTCTTGGCCGTTCTAGTTATCAGTAGATTACTTAGGTATCATCAACCGCTGTTTGCTCGCAATTTTAATCTTATTAATACACACGTGCTGGGAATAGCCGTAGGTTTCTTGAATCTAGTTACATTAATGAGATTATACGATCGACCTGCAAGGTTCCACATTCGTATAAAAACGGATTTCGAAGTGTTTATGTCGGCAGTTGACAGAAGCGTTTATGTATATGACCGATCATAAGTCACCACACCCAGTGACCGGATTGTCGGTTTTAGTATTTGATAGTTTTTAGTTCGGATGGTTCGCGCGTCGTCGCGTTGGTATGTCATTGTGATGTGATCTATAAGTGCTGTGATTTAGCGTGTGCTTAGAAGTGTAATGTATAAATGTAATTTCTAGGAGTGGTGTGCCTCGGTTGAAAGGCCTGCCGAAAGGACAGGGCTCCGCGCGAGAGGACAGATTGCGGCCCTCCGCTCTGAAAAATCATGGAGTGCTGCATGTCAGAAGAAGCAAAGGAACAAAAAAGGATCAATCAAGAAATAGAGAGGCAACTCAGAAAGGACAAACGAGATGCCAGAAGAGAACTCAAACTGCTCCTACTTGGTGAGTACATCCACTAACTATAGCATTACTTTTTTCGTTTTATTTAAAGTATCAAATCTGTATTTACTCTGTGTCAAAGTAACTGCATACTCTTAAATTACATTAAAGGAATAGAAACCTGGCAAAGTGTTGCATACAAGTAAAATATTCAAAATAATAATTTGATGCAACAAACAATTAATAATCTCAATTATGTAATAATATAAGATTTTTGTTTTATAACCAATCTAACCTAACCTTGATTATACTATATTATGTTGTAGTACTAGAATAAAGAATGCCTAGTGTAGTAGAAGAATGTCAAGTGACAAATTAAATTTCATGAAAATAATGCTTATTAAAAACTAAATTAAAGAGTTTAAAAAAGTTTATTTTTTTCATTAGAGTATATGATTTAATGGTCCAGTTCTCAGGCCCCTATGCAGATTTTATAACAAACCCTCACTTCCTCTAAAAAATACTAACTTACCCACCTTGAGGCAGGAACTTCAAATCTGAATTATATTTGAGTTATTGGCTATCCTCATAATTGCTTTGAAACAGATATTGGTGGGACATTATAACCAACTCTTGGGTCTTAGATCATGCCCAGCCGCCAGTGTATAAAAAGTTGAAAATCATATCAAACCTTCATTGTGACTGTTGATTAATCTACATTTAAATTTATAAATAAATAAATCCAATATTATGTTAATATAAATTCCTATATTATATTTATTATTCATTAAAATCAAAATTAGAATTTTCAGTTTTGTTTTCCATAAGTAAAATGATAAAGTTGACACTGAACTAATAGTACCTAATAAGTTCAAAATATGTCTGCAAATATATATAGAAAGTTTTATAATTTTCTAAAAAAATTTTTAATATTAATCAAATACTATCTATCAAAATCTATTAAATAGAGCTTGTAAAACATGCAAATAATAAAAATACTAAATTCTTTAAAATTTGAAAAATGAAAAATTGATATAGTTCATGTTAATATTATTATTTGTGCTTTACTTAGTAATAAATTGGTGGAAAACTAGAAAATCCCATAAGAGAAGTTAAATGTCTTTAGAAAAGTTGTATTTTACCACACAAAAAATTAATAACTTTTTTCCTAAAAGCAGAAAATAGGTACCACAAGTACAATTGTAATGTCTATATATATAAACATACATATTCAAACCTATAATGTCTATAAACTTATATATTAAAACCAATATGTAAGTATCGGTGTGGTTCTTATGGTATAGTGATGAAGCCTATTTATGGGTTTTTTTAGATAACTGAACTATTTGCCTCTCATTACTTATTATTTATAACTTTTCCATAAGAACACATTAAATTATTACTTCTCAGAACTGTGGAATTTATTGATATTTCAATAAATGTTAATAAATATTAGAATGTTAATGCTTAGTGACGACTGATGAAACTAAATAGTTGGTAAGATATAATTTTTTGCTTCTTATGTGACTTGAGTTTAAGAAATAGTAATAAATGTATTGTAAGTCTAAGTTACATATCAGAACATTTATAAATTTAAACTTATAAATAGGCACCTGTTAGGATGTATCTCATTCCTGTAAACCTCACAAATATTTTACGAGTAAGATTGATTTCCTCAAATTTTTGCCAAGTGAAGCATGACTCATGAGGTATTCACTCTTTCAATATAGCTTTGTTCTATCTTTCTAAATGTTTTTAAATAACATAACAGATAATAAACAATTTCTTCTCTAAATTGAAATGTCAATTTCTGAATTAAAAGTGTTATTTGTAATCTTACAAATATTCGAAATTAACCCAAACATTTTATTGCTAATTTTGAATATTTCGAACACTGTATATTTTTGCAAACAATATTTAAATCTATAATATTAAGTATACAACTGAAATATTCACATTAATAAAATAAAAACAACAGTAAAATGAGTCTTATAGTTAGTTACATTCAATGTCAATTGCAAATCACGAGTCAAGAGGATCAGCGACCCAATTATACTATGGGTGACTATTTCTCAAAATAAAGACATGGGATGGGGCACATAATTATAAAACAAAACAGCATATTACAATAAATTAGGTATGTAATTGATTTAATCACAGTAAAAGTATGAGTGAGGGATGAACATGTAGAATTTCTTTACAACCTGTGGGAAGGGTCATGTGCTCCGTACAAGCGTTCGAAACTATAAAAGTCAGATTATTGGTGGTAGGACGTCTTGTGAGTCTGCATGGGAAAGCTACTACTGTCCTGGCTATTTCTGCCCTGAAACAGTAATTCGTTTCCATTTGAAGAGTGGGGCAGCCGTTCTAACTGTACTGAGACCTTACAACTCGTGTCTCAAGATGGGCTGCGGAATTTACGTTATAGATGTCTATGGGCTGCGGTAACCACTTATCACCAGATGGGCTGTGAGCTTGTGCACCCTTCTATACAACAAAAAAAAAATGCCAATAATGAGTTCACAGTGAAAGAGGTCATCCTAAATGCACAGAAGTTGTTCTTTATCTTCCTGCCTTTCCTGCCAGTAATCTACCTCATCATCCCAGATAGTGTTTTTGTTAATATTTATTATTAAAATATATTTGAAATCTTTTGGGGAAGTTACATAGAAAATACTTAAATTGATGTGCTATCTTAGTATTCTAGCATTTATCCTAATCAATCATCAATTTAATATATTAATTTAGTAAATATATATATATATATATGTTAGTTCTTGTAGATTCAAACATACATTATTTCTAGCTAGAATTTTAATTCTCTGAAAAGTAATAAAGTCAGATTATACACATTTTTGTGACATTCAATAATTCAAAATGTTCACACATTTTATATTACATCATATTAACATTAGAATTGTGATAACAGGAAATAAATTGAAATTACTTGATTTATATAGAAGAGCAAAACAAGTTTACCCCGTTTAATTGCCATTTATTCTAAAATGTGTTCATGTTCAGGTGTCGGCATGTCAAGTCATGCTCTGAATAATTTTGTTCTAACAATATAGCCGTAAGAGGTCCAGTACTTGAATGT
The DNA here is from genome assembly GCF_030269925.1 of Bombyx mori. Taxonomy (NCBI): domain Eukaryota; kingdom Metazoa; phylum Arthropoda; class Insecta; order Lepidoptera; family Bombycidae; genus Bombyx; species Bombyx mori. Next base: position 9,256,541 of record NC_085115.1, on the reverse strand, counting down.
ATGGAACCGGTGAAATTGTTTATTCCCACAAAACGTAATTTTCGCGTTATGATAGTAATGAAGTAAAGACGGAGACATTAATTTCTCGAAATATAAAAGATGATAAAAATCCATCGTACATTTTTCTAAAACATTATTTAAACTCTGAGGTGATACATGATACATTTTTAGTACATGGTTTCTGCGATTTTACACACCCAATATTACGATTCTAGTTTCCATATTTATTTCCTTAGTCCATACGCCAAAAATGCATTTGCTGTTGACAACGACATATCTATAACTAATATATAAATCTACAGTGATTATTACGGATGTTCTGTTATAAACACTGAACCATGCATCCGATTGATTTGAAACTTGGTATCCATGTAGAAAATACATGTTCTTAATGGATAGGCTAAAATTTATATGAGTGTTGGACTCCCTAATAATAATGACAATAAATAATAATGTCAATTTTAAATGCCCAGCGAAGCGGGCCAGTACGGCTAGTAACTTTATAAAAGCAATGAAAAGTAGAGAATAATCGGACACATGCTTACAAATTTCAAACAACGATGACAGATATTTTTATCTAAGTGTGACACGTCGAGATACGCAATCAGTTACCTGAGTGTTTGTTAACAACAGGAACTGGAGAGTCGGGCAAATCTACTTTCATCAAGCAGATGAGAATCATCCACGGCTCGGGTTATAGCGACGAAGACAAGCGCGGCTTCATCAAACTCGTTTACCAGAACATCTTCATGGCGATGCAGAGTATGATACGCGCCATGGACCTACTAACAATACAATATGGGAACCCGTCCAATGTAGTAAGTATATTAATGGCTAAGATACTGAGAATTTAGCGAATAAAAGCCCATATAGCATAATATAAGGTAAAAAGTAAAAAATAACGTTGTTATTCTTCCAATGACACAAAAGAGGGCTTATGGTATTAACTGACGTATATTTTCTGGTTGTAAGTAAATTCTAAAGGCGGCGACTGACCGGTTCGCATTCATGTAAAATGTGGGTAGGTACTTGTTTTGTTTGTTGTTGATTTCTGACGAATCCTTTATAGGTGTTACGTCTCAACTTTACAGAAGAGCTATAAAAACGTCGTCGCGCCTATATTGTCCAATATTATGTATCTAAATAGTACAAATGTGTATTTTTTTACAATAAATATATTTGCTTAAAACAATGGAATGAAACAATAAGAACCGTTGTATTCAATCGATAAAAAAGACTTAAACTTTAGTATAAAATAAACTTAAAACAAACAAAAGGAATTCGTCCGACGGCGGACTCATCAAAGGAAAAACAAAATTGTTATTTTTATTTAATTCCGAGCATTTGCATATTTATCTACCTTATAAACCTTCCCTGGACTCCCACAAATAATTCAAGATCAAAATTAGCCAAATCGGTCCAGCCGTTCTCGAGTTTTAGCGCGACTAACGAACAGCAATTAATTTTTATATATGTATAGATAGGTCCCTGTACAAGTTTGAATCAAATACCGTCTTTATGTTTTAATTTGGTATAAACAATGATGAGTAAAATCACAAATGTACGTCTTCGTCACGCGACATTTCGACTAGGTATAATAAATTCGAAACGAGCAATGATACCGGTCAGTCAGTGAGGAGAATGTTTCTAGCTCTTCATTATTAGTACATTATTTTACAAGCTACATTTTGCTGTGATAATTGTTTCACAAGGGATATCCTAGTATTTTAAAGACTATCATTTAGATGGTTGGACATAATTAAACTTAACAGGAACATTTTACCATCTCTCTCGTACGCGAACATCTTATTGCGATTTCATGAAATTCATTGTTCATTCATTCAGTCATTACTGGTGGTAGGACCTCTTGTGAGCCCGCGCGGGTAGGTACCACCGCCCTGCCTATTTCTGCCGTGAAGCAGTAATGCATTTCGGTCTGAAGAGTAGGGCAGCCGTTGTAACTATACTGAGATCTTAGAACTTATATCTCAAGGTGGGTGGCGCATTTACGTTGTAGACGTCTATGGGCTCCAGTAACCACTTAACACCAGGTGGTCTGTGAGCTCGTCCATCAATCTAAGCAATTAAAAAAAAATGTTATGTAGCTCATTCATTTCAAACAGATTAATATAACATTCTGACAGTTTTACATTCATTTGTTTTCTTTATTTAAATTAGTGATGAAATTTCGCAATGTAGATAACCTAAGTTATCTAAAATACAAAGTTTTATTCGTTTTCATAGACGACACTCGATTTAAACCAAATTATAAACCTATTTAATACACATAATCGGTTCTGTGGTGATAGTTACTGATAACAATACTAGATTCGTAAATTAAATACAGTTTGAATATCATAGCAACACAAAACGAAACAAAATATGATATTATAATTTAATTACAGGACACGATTTAGGATTCTCTTATCTATACTAATATATAAATCTACAGTGGTTTTTACGGATGTTCTGTTATAAATACTGAACCATGCATCCGATTGACTTGAAACTTGGTATCCATGTAGAAAATACATGTGCTTAATGGATAGGCTAATATTTATATGAGTGTTGGACTCCCTAATAATAATGACAATAAATAATAATGTTAATTTTAAATTCCCAGCGAAGCGGGCGAGTATCGCTTGTATTTAATAAAATGACGCTTTTAACATGACATGACATATCTAAATATAGTACAATGATCTGAATTACAGGAAAAGGCGGAATTGATATCATCGATCGACTTTGAGAGTGTGACAACGTTCGAGAGTCCGTACGTGGAAGCTATCAAGGGCTTATGGGCCGATTCCGGCATCCAGGAATGTTATGATCGCAGGCGAGAATACCAACTTACTGACTCGGCCAAATAGTGAGTACACTTGTCCCCACGAATCGACGACCTCAACGACAAATAATATGTCCGTAAAATTGTAAATTTGTCAATGGATGGAGAACAGTATAATCGTTAGCCAATTCAATTGAGACTTTAACCTCATACCCAAAAGACGAGGCGTACTATTCATATACTCAAATGTTCTTTAAAAAATTCTCAAAGACCTGCGAAAAAAAAAAAAAAAAAACCTTTTATAACCCATAAAACTAGCCAACGGTAGCCAGTAGTATAATAATAGTCATGAATTAAATATGCAAATCGCAATGTTTGTTTAAACGTGATTGTGTACAGTAAATCATTATCGCACGCCTAACACTTTATGGCGCTAGTAAACAGAGCCGCCGTTCCGGATTGTTCAAGAAACTGATCTAATGACACAAATACGATTGATTTTATACGTTATAAATGGCCCTCTCCGTCTTTTAACACCGGTAACGTTATGTTGATTCTGTTAGTTTTATCGGCGCAATGTATTCGTTTATTGTCTTCAAATCATATGAAATCAAATAAAAAAAAAATTATTCAACATAAATGAAAGTATATACTTGTTGAACGTCAAAAAGAACTACCGCCAATTCACAAAAAACTAGCCTCCGTCCTGAGAAGAACTGGCAAGAAACTTAGCGGGCATGTCTTCTCTTAAATATTAGATAAAAAAAAAAAAAACAATGACTATTATAACGTAACAATTATTGCAATTTTGAAATGCCCGGAGCGAGCAACTCATTCCCACATTGTGCAATCTTCTTTTCGCTCGTTATAATGAGAAAAGAACTTTTTCTTCAGCTACTTGCAGGAGATCGACCGCGTCGCAGCGCCAAATTACCTACCAACCGAACAGGATATCCTCCGTGTGAGAGTTCCCACAACGGGCATCATAGAGTACCCATTTGACTTGGAGGAAATACGATTTCGGTAAAACACGTGACGTCATCATCGATGGCATGCTTCGCTTCTATGTGCATGTTGTGGGGACTGTTTCGATGTTTCATTCGGAGGTCGACTGTTTATTTAATAGGGTCGTGCATGTTTTCGTTTGTGTTTCGCTTACTAGTGGTGCATGGTGTGATTTTTCAGTTATTTAAGCGATCTGGCAAGGATCGAAAAAGACGATTATTTGCCAACCGAACAGGATATCTTGCGAGCCCGACAGCCTACAACCGGTATACTCGAATATCCGTTCGATCTCGACGGAATTATATTTAGGTATGACTCGCGAAGGTACATCGATAGAGATGCTAAATCCCTGTAAGCTCGATTAACAGAAATATCGATTTGTAAACGCCGTTTGGAGTATGAGTATAGTATATCCAATTAATGTAGATTCCAAGGCGGTTATAATGCTAATAACTTAACTTTATCGCTATTGTTTATTTAATATGACATCGTGATTCACAATTTCAATAATAATAATTGCCCACAATGCTTTGTAAAAACGATATTAACATTGCAGTAATATTTCATTCTAATCTCTTCTAATGATTCTCATTCAACAAATAGTTTTTTTTTTGTAAGTGTAGATCCCATTCGCATCTCTTGTATTGGCCTAAGTAGTTAGATCCTTATCCAATTAGCAGCACGTCAGTAAATTTGAGCTTTCTAACTTAAGTTTGACAGATAACTCCAAAATATTAAATGCACAAATACTAACAATAACAATAGAACACCAGTGCTATGATTATGCAGTTTAACAAAAAGTAATCTAATATAATGTTACGGGCTTATCTAATACATAATATGTAAAAAAAAACGAAAATTATATTGTAAATTTCTTATATTTTTTATGAGAGTAACGCAGTCGATTAGTGAGCCCCAAAATTAAGTATGAATCGAGATATAATGTCAAGTCCTACTTTTTGTTCGTCATCTATGGTCACCCTACTCATTCCACGTGACTCAAACTGCAATGTTTTCCTGCGTGCAAAGGTTATCAATCACACGCGTGCAAGTGATCATTTTAAAGTATTAATTCAGCGCTTGAATAATGTATAGTCAACTATAGTCTTTTTAGTTTAATTATAGCTTAATTAATTTTTAATGTTATTGCCCATTCATACACAACGATATCTAGTCAGCAATTTTCTAAGAGGTTATTATGTGTTAGTTTAATTTTGTGACTAATGCGAATCGTAACGTAGTGTGACCAAGAATTAAAAAAAATCTGTGCAAGTAATTTAAAATCGATTCACTATCAAACGAACCTTTGATAAAAAATAGATCGAAGAACATTTCAGCACTTTGCTGTTTTCAATTGTTTCACTTTTTTTTTTTGCATCTTTAAGTCTTATTTTAAATGAGGGAGCTCAACACATTTGCTGAGTAGTCCTTATTAGCAGTGAAAAATCTATAAGGCGCACATTGTCCGGTCGTATCGGTCCCAATGAGTTTCTTATTTACGTCAAAACGCACTGTAAATCTATTTTGGGTCAAGCTACGAATCACTTATCTTCTAACGCGACTATCATAGAGTGATGGAGATACTTGTTGGAACTGCTAAGACTTATAATATACGCCCGAACTTAAGACCAAGTAGCAGCTAACTATGAACAAGGTCAATCAAAGACTTATAGATAACGCTAGGTAGATGATAAATAAATAAAAAAAACCGTTTTAATAACACTTTAATTTTGTAACAAATCTAATTTTAGTTTTTACTGATAAGGATGCATGTTTTAAATAGCAAGTACAATTAATCTCGTGATAGTTGTAGGCGTCAATTTAAAGTTTTATATAATTGCATGTAAAGCATGTTTATTTGGTGTTTTTTTATAACATTTTATTTTTAACAATGTACATTAATGCATGAATTTATTGATATGGTCTATTATCTACAGAATGGTGGACGTCGGGGGCCAGAGATCCGAAAGAAGGAAGTGGATCCATTGTTTCGAAAACGTCACATCCATCATATTCTTAGTAGCTCTTAGTGAATATGACCAAATTTTATTCGAATCAGAGAACGAGGTAAGTTTTGTTATAAGTTATTTTTTTCGCTTATTTTATAAAAAAATCTACAGCCAAAGTTAAAGGGATTTTTCTTCGTTTAAGGAATCCATTTGAAGATTAGTCTTGGTTTAAAATGATTCTGTAAAATATATTATGATCTCATAATCTAATTATACCAAACTATAGTTTGCCAGGATGTAGACGAGTTAGTGTTTCCGTTTCGAAGTCCAACACGTGTATTTTTATCTTCCAATTTGTGCGTCGGACGTTTGCTGAAAATATATGCTCTTATTAAATTTGAACTGAAATAATTACATACCGATAACTATTTCAATTGATAAACGGCTTGAATATCTCCTTTCACTTTCATAATATGAAACTCTCCTAAAACTTGTAATACCTATTCGATTTTAAAGCATTCCAAAAATGTTTCGGTCAGACTGCAATGGCTTTTTTTTATTGCTTAGATGGGTGGGCGAGCTCACAGCCCACCTGGTGTTAAGTGGTTACTGGAGACCATAGACATCTACTACGTAAATGCGCCACCCACCTTGAGATATAAGTTTTAAGGTCTCAAGTACAGTTACGGCTGCCCCACCCTTCAAACCGAAACGCATTACTGCTTCACGGCAAAAATAGGTTAGTGGTGGTACCTACCCGTGCGGACTCACAGGAGGTCCTACCAATAGTAAAACCGAAAACCGGCTTTCCTTGAAAACCGTTGTAGTTGAAAACGTTTACAAATTTAATCTTCCATTTATCATCATTCATCAATATCGTTCTACCGGGATTTAAAATGCTATATAAAATAAATGCATAAGTAACACAATACAACAGTTTGACTAGTGTCTGACTAGCCTATTTTTAAAACTGCACAAAAAAAATTGCCTTTAATTGTCTCAAAAATTGTCTTTAAACGAGAGTACTATATTTAAAGACAGACTCGGTGCAATAGTTAGCGCTCCTGACTGTTGCGCCCAGAGTCGTGGGTTCGATTCCCAAATCGGGCAAACTTTGTGTAATGAACGGATTGACCTTTGTCTGAGTTTTATTATCTGTACATGTACAGTATATTTAAACATACAAAAGTATGTTTATCAGTCTCTTGTACCCACATCACAGGGAATTAAGGCCTGATGAACGTGCGTGATTTGTTTCTCGTTATTAAAAAAAAAATTGACATAACGCGTTTTTCTTTTGTTTTTTTTTGTTAATAAAATCCTCGACCACGATTACAAATCTTTGTTCTATAGACATCGTTCGTATAACTACCTATCACTTAATTTGGAAATGCATATACGAGCTTAGTATTTTCTTCGGCTTACACTAGTCGTAAACATAATTAGACTACTTATACGATTTAATCTCCTATTTTTTTTTAAACATCAGTAAAAAAATGGTACGCGTGCAACTTGGGGCACATTAAAGAAGTTTTACTTCTTTTCCCGTATGTAGTGTTGTGGTTTTCTTGGGACGCTCTGTCCATTTTCTCACTCTCACTGTTACTGGCTTTCTATACCTATCTTTTCTCTCTAGCCGTAACGAATCGTCGCGAATTAATTTTTTTTTTTCCCTACCTAAGCTGATAGTCTTGAGAGGCTATATCAGCGTCGCCTTAACTAGTAGGTGAGCTCACGGGGCTCAAACCTGATGAAGTTGCTAACACGAACCCTAGCAAGAGCCGTACTTCGCAGAATCTACCACCGGATCGGAAACGCGACCCACTGAGAAGATCCGGTGAGAAACTCAGTGGGCTGGGTCTGAGGGTTAATTTACTCGTCGAGCCCTTCGTCGCAAGCGACGGGTTCGACGAGGACGATGACCGGTGCTTGAAGTACCTAAAAGCACCGTTAGTGGATCGGGAGGATCCGAAATGACGTGTTTGGGGCGACGTCGACTGCTTTCCATTCTGTCCGCAGGATCGGGAATATTCAATATTACTCTCAACGCGCCTAAAGAAGTTTCACTTCAAAAAGGCTAGGGTTAACCCGTAGAAGTAGTTTAACAGTATCTACGTGGTTGGTAAACGGAGAGTCTGAGATACACGCGTCCAATTAGTCTGAATACATGATCAACATGGTTTGAACAGTGGGGCAGCTATACGTTTTGTTAAATGAGTCACAATACACTTTACGATATCTATACTAATATTATAAAGAGGAAAGATTTGTTTGTTTGTTTGTATTGAAGAATAGGCTCCGAAACTACTGAACCGATTTAAAAAATTCTTTCACTGTTTGGAAGCTACGCTATTCCCGAGTGACATAGGCTATAATCTTTTTTGAAAAAATTAGGGGTCGTTACTAAAAATCCAATAATGTAACCAAAGGTGTAAAAAAATTACCTAAAATATTCTTTAAATCGCGTACCCTGCGAAAACTATTGATGATAGAATAAAATAATGTACTACGACTTTGTAGAACACATTATTATTTACAAAAAGTGTCGTGACAGCATAATATGTCTAACTATTAATTATAGTTATGCCGCAATAAGTGTTATTTTATTTTAAAAAATAAAACGTCAAATGTCGTTGAAATTCTGTTAAAGACCCGAGCGGAGTCGGAGCGGGCCGCTAGTCTTATTTATATAAGTCTTATTTCAAATGAAACTAATAATATTTTATATCGTTCTCACACAGAATCGAATGGAAGAATCGAAAGCATTGTTCAAGACCATCATAACGTACCCGTGGTTCCAGCACTCCTCGGTCATTCTGTTTCTCAACAAAAAGGATTTGCTCGAGGAGAAGATTATGTATTCTCACCTTGTTGACTACTTCCCTGAATACGACGGTATGTAATTAACATATTTATAATAATAACATTAGTTAATATACACGAAGCAGATAAGTGAATGAGGCCCATTGTGTTTACTAATTATACAATAATAAATAAATAAAAACGATCAGTTATAGTAATGTTCGGTATTGCACTTTTACATACAGACAGATATAATTTTAATGAAATGTTGTTGTTGTAATCAAAACTTGACGCATATATAGGTCCGAAATGCGATCCAATACCTGCTCGAGAATACATTCTACAAAAGTATCTGAAGGAGAACCCGGATCCGGATAGGTCGTGTTATTCGCATTTCACTACTGCAACAGGTTGAACACAGTCAATGGTTTATTTGTAAAACATTGTACTTGGGCCATTATAAACGTGCGAACCGAGTCATAAATCATTTTTATCAGACCTCTCGCTCACACTTATAGGCATATCGGATCTCTCGCTCATACTTGTAGTGTTTTGTGTACAAAACTTAAATCAATATAATTACACAAAAAAAACGTTTTTTATTTTAAAAAAAATCCGGGTGACTTTAAACGCTATCAACACATTATGAATAACCCAACGAGTTTGGGCGTTGATATCGCCCTTTAATTTTAACAAAGTTAAGTATCTAATAATGCTTCGATGGTTCGCGTAGGATTGTCTATTGATAACTTTCTGGTAGGCAGCGGCTTGGCTCTACCCCTGGCATTGCTGAAGTCCATGGGCGACGGTAACCACTCAGGTGGGCCGTATACTCGTCTGCCTACAAGGGCAATAAAAAAAAACCATTTTACAAACACCTACAACCTACAAATTATATGTACCAGTCATCAACGACCACGTCATCTGACTACCTGAACCCGAATGTCATCCCTTTATCGATTTCGAGCTGCGCGGCATTGTCATATTCCTTTGACGTAATATTTTAACTCACTTCGCACGTTTGTAATGGTCCATGTATAATAGTACAATTTGTAGAGCTAATAATTTTGTGTTATACAGTAACGGAATGATAAAGTTAGTTGTCTCAAAGTCTAGATTAGCTAGCATCGGTATACATCTTGCTAATGTTTTGAAGCACCGTTCGAAAAGGTAAGATGTACTCACGAGATGTTAAAGGAATAAAAAAAAGACAAAATAAATTGTCATTTCGCTACTGTGTTTTGTTATACTGCTAAGTCACACAATATGAAACTCGACATGACAAGCATAAAGGTTGACATGTTTTCCTTTAATTTTTCATTTACCTCTAGACTGATTGTAGATTTTTTTAGTCTCAATCCTAAAATTGTTCACTTATGTTGAAATCATGGAAAAAATCGACCTTATGCTTCCAATGTCGAGAGTTGTCAGTCGAAATCCTTTTGAGTAAGCTATGTAGTAACGCTAGTAGTGTGACGTGTGTGTGACGTAACAGGCCCGCAACGCGACGCCAATGCGGCGCGCGAGTTCATTCTGCGGATGTTCGTCGACTTGAACCCGGACGCGGAGAAAATCATCTATTCGCATTTCACATGTGCGACAGGTAGGTCATATTTTGTCATAAAATAATAATAATCGGTTGTCTGTAAAGTCGGTTTACGTACGATAGTTTTACGTGATAACGTCAGTAGCGGAACTATTCGAACTGCTAACTCTGACGTCACGCGAGAAGAGAGATAAATGTGTCACAAGCCAACGCTTGGGCCGATCGTGCCTCTCTATCGCTTGTTCCACGCTCTCGCTTGCACGCTCCGGCTCAGGCGGAACGTGACAATTTTTCGTGCGTGCAGCCGGTGTTCATCGATAAGACGTTATCACGTAAAAAAAAAAACAAATTGGCAACACATAATTTTGGATAAATGGTATTGGTACAGTGTCGATGTCGATGCCCGTGTCTTTTTTAATCAATAGACGTTAAAATGAGTTTGTTTGTTCGAACTAGGGATAATTGAATACTAATTTATATCGATATACCATATCGTATGAATTTGTACATAATTGAATCGCTTTTTTATTGATATATGGATGGCCAAATTACAAAAAATCGATTATCGGTAAAACCAATTAAAAGTTTCGCTATTTTTCAACGCTTTGCGTATAACTGAACAGACAATATTATGATGTTAAGTCCTTACAGTTTTCGTAAACAGACTGTTTAAAAACTTCTATGCAAATATTTCTAAAACTGAAATTTTCTAATTAATGTTATATAGACAAGATAATATCAAAGTAGTTTGTTTTGATCAGAACTATATTTGCTTATCTATTAAACAAAATTACTGCACTTCGTCAGCGTAACATATTTTCTTCTACTATTTTAAATAAAAAAATTCTTAATGCTATTTGTCGTGATGATATCAAAATTATGAATAATAAGATTTTCTTTAAACAAGTAATTTTAGTTGTTTTCATGATTTTTCAATGTCATCAGAGGTATGTAAGATGTTCCTAATTTCTGTTTTATTTTATATATATCCGCTAATTGCTGTGTTTTTTTTTTTGGTGAATGATGCTTGGTAACCATTAGTACACAAAGTAGATAATGTTTTATTTTTGCACTGCTTTTACTAATTTTGTAGAAATAGAATAGGGTTTTTTCGTGAATGTTGGTATTTAATGTAAATAATTTGTCATTAAAAAACTAGCTTTTTTTAGCTCAGCCTTGTTTCGTGTATGTTGGTATTTTATATAAGTAATTTGTCATTATAAAAATAAATAGCCTTTTTTTTAGCTCAGAGACCAAACACAAGCTCACAGTCAAACTTTATGCTAAGTGGTTATGGAAACTCAATGACAACGTGAATCACCTTCATTCTTGGGACGTCAAATCACAATTCCATAGTACTATTGGTCTATCTTTCAAACCGGACGCATGATTGCTTGTCGATAAAATAGGATAGTGGTACCGACCCATTGCGGGCTTGTAACCAGCCCTTGTGGCAGAAATTAGGAGAGCTAACCTAACTCCCCCAGGTTAGGCAGAACAGAGGATACTGTCACATGTCATACGGTCGTTATTTTTGGACCAAATTGGACTCTGAAATATCGTTAAGAACCTCGGAATCAGTATAAACGCCAAACTAAAAAAACAGTACTGTATATATGCGAATTGATGAAGAATGTTGCTATATTTTGGCATATATGAGCCGCCACTGGTTAATAATATCGCTGCCTATTTCTGCAACGAATGCATTCCAATTTGAATCAAAAGGCCATTATTATAAGGTCAATATTTTATGTCTATGGTACTAGTAACCGCTTAAACATCGGGTAGACCATGCATGAGGTCATAGAATATGTATAACCACAACACCCAAAGGATACTAAAAAAAAGTTGTTCTGTAGTTAGTTATTTTTGTTTTTATTTTTATTTTCACTAAACTAATTTATTAATAAACTTTTTGCATGCTGCTTACTGTAACGCGCTGAATCACTCTGGATGCCTTAAAAGATACTGAAAACATTAAACTCGTGTTCTGTGCTGTGAAGGATACAATTATGCAGAGTGCTCTCAAAGAATTTAATTTGGCTTAATATTGCTTAACTTAATGTGTTTACGTTGAAATTGGTTCATTAAACTTTATTTTTCTAAATGCATGTTTTATTTGTCCGACCTTTGTTATAATAACGCTTTGATTCTACTAAAAAAAATAACTCACATATAACCATTTGTTATATTAAATTTATTTTATTTTCTGCTTTTTGAAGTGAAACTTCTCTAGGCTCGTTGAGTGTAAAATTAAACTTCGTTAGATTGAGCATTTCGCAAACCACTCCACCGTGGAGAGGGGGAAAGGACAAAACGAGCTAGGTCGTTTCTCTTAAACATAGCATTCCCTATTACTAGAGAAATTCGGTTGAAGGATGAAAAATAAAGAAAACCGCAATACTACACACCGCCAAAAGAAGTTTCACTTCTTTCACGTGCACCTAGTTGCACGCGCATATTTTTTTTATGTTACTATGAATGTTATAACTCTGTAAGGGGAGGTCAGTGTTTACAATAATACTAATAAATGCTTCCGTTGGTAAATGTAATACAGTTTGAACTACGCGCCGAAGTGTACACAAGTAAGATTATCGAACACGAGTGCAGTAATTTTATGTGTGTGTGTTTAATGTAAAGTGTATTTTATTTCATTACGTCATAATGACATCATCTTTCGCAGATACCGAAAACATCCGGTTCGTATTCGCCGCCGTAAAGGACACAATCCTACAGTCCAACCTGAAAGAGTACAATCTCGTTTAAGCGAAAGCAACATTGGTCCTTGACACAAATCTGTGATTGTGTATAACACACGTAAACATCATCACCTCTCAACAGAATGTGTTTGTAAATTGACGAACTGAGATCGGATGGACGAACATATTTCATCTTAAAACGTTTAATGAGAAATTAAGAATAGATTGTAAGTCATTTAACCACAATTAAGCGGTGGGTTCGGACGGGCCGCGATCACTCGCTCGCGCTCCGAGCCGGGGGAACGCCTCCGACGAGTCAGGTTTTTTGACATGTTTTTTTATGATGAAGTTATTCACAAATTATGTATGTGTCTGTAACGGTGATTATTGAATTGTGCATTTTAAAAGTAATGGTGGGTCTCGGCCTCGCCACGAGCTGCTTTTAGTCATTGTTTTAGGATTTTTATAAAGTTTGTTGCCATAATATCTTTCTACATTAGATACGTTTTATTGTGTCCACGAGAATGGATTCGAACAAACTAGTCCAATGAACGTTGGTCGAGACCGGACTTCGCGCTATGATTGTATCGATCGGAATGCTTCCGTGTTACTATTATGTACGTACCTATTTATTTAAGATGTGAATGATGTCTCGAGAGGTCACGGTCGTACCAGCGCTAACTAGGGCCGGGACGGGCGACTGCACCGCCCTCTGTTACCACGCGCGCACTACAGCACTAGTGCTGTCAACTGTCAGCCGTCACTGTCACTGTCACCGTGACAACCCTTGTGTTCAGCTTGAGTACGGTGGCTGTGGCGTTCGTCTCCAACCGGCCGTCTCTCTACTCCTACTTAATAAATATATAATTTTATTGTGCAAACATTACCGTTTTGTTCTGTTAGCTTCAAAGGTTTATAACTTTATTATTGTATTAAAATGTAATATTTCGTTACTTTTGTACATTGGATTTTTTTTGTTAAATAAATATAATATTACGTTATTATTTAAGCAGTTTAAGATTAAATACGGTGTTTTTTTTTTCTACAAGTAATGACTTGACGCAAATCGTTTACGTTGAATGTAGGCTTTGTGTACGCAACGGTCTGGTGTATTTGGTTTCTTCCTGGTGTTATCTGTATAGGAGAATTAAACAGCTACCATTATGTCAAATATAGGAAGGTTACTACTACGTTAGTTGTTTAAGGACATTTTTGATGCATTTGATATGAACTTTTTTTACTAGAAACCCAAGAAATCAAAGCTATAAGTGAACTATAAAACTGGTACCCATGTTTTTGCACGAATGCTTTTACCACATGAATGTAATATATTGTACATTTGGGTCTAAATGTGCTGAGTGAATTGAGCTGACAGTTCAGTGCCAAGTTTTGCTATTGGCAACATTATCACGGGAATACGAAGCACAAAATATTTATGTTATTAAACAACAAAAAAAAACATTTATTGTCTGTTTCATTTAAATATATTTTTAGAAATACTTTATTATGCTATGCTTAATTTAGTGTCGCTTTGTGTTATATTTAGTTTAATGTATATTAAGAAACAAAGTTTCTAGGTTTTTTTTGCAGATATATAACTTATTAACTTATTTGTTGTTGTGTCTTATTATACTTTTTTTATAATGTAATATACGAATTAAGCTTATATAATATTATATGTGAACGGCTAATCACAGTAACATCTGACACTGTCAATAGCAAAACTGTATCTCGACATTAGAGGCATAAGGTATGGAATCGGTTATTAAAACTATTCAAACGGAATATTTCAATTTGGTAATCGTATGTATTATAGGAATTTATATGACCATTATAGGATAAGATATCTTTAAAGTATTGATCTAAATTGTAGTCCAGAGGTCGAGACCCCGACGAAACTACACACGAACTACTGTATAAAAACGATTTTTTTGTTTGTTTTAAATTAAATTCAACCTTATGCTTCTGATCTCAAGGTGTGCTTTTAAATTAAGAAACAGCTGTCTTTGATGCTCAAAATGATGTGAAAATGAACTTAGCGCACAATTATTGAATTTCTATTGATGTTCACTGAAACAATCTCTGTGTATGCCCCCTGTACATAGGAACTATACATATTATTTCTTTTGTGCATTTGTACAGCGATGTTGTGGATTCATTTTGACTTCGAGCCCAACGAGGTTCACCGGCGGTAGTGACGTCACACGATAATATACTGTTTTGATTCGAACCCTTTGCATTCCGACAGCGTAGGTAAAAAAAAAATCTGAGTAAGACAGGACAGTCTCCCTTTCGCCACTACCGATTGCATTTATATTATTTCCCTTTGCTTATAAAGTTGACACGTATCTATTGGATTTTGAGAATAAACTTGACCACGCCGGCTTTAAACGTAGCCCATGGAACGATTATTTGGTTTCGGTGCAGGATTATGTGTTTTTGTTTATTTAGAAGGATACTCGAACGAATTCTCGGCCTACCTGATGTTAAACGTTTACCGGAACCTAAGGGCGCTACCCTTCGAACGAGGAAGCGTGATTGCTTCTCGATAAGTCGCAGACAGGGCTGTCACACCCAAAGGACTCGTTACCAACAGTAATACGCAACATAACATACACTTTCAGATAAATAACTTATTTTCTATAGTATGTACCAAATTTTAGAGCTCTTAATTATGAACACGCTAAAGTTTTTCAGTTTTTTCGCTAGCGTCATTGATAATGATACTAGGTCGTTAGTTTACTGTATTTATCGTACCGGAATGCAAAGGGTTTTTAAAAATAAACAGAATGTTACCAATAATGCAAAACACTGGATAACTTTTTTTTTACACAGTTTCATCGGTAATTAGAATTTATCAAAGAATGTTTGTCAGTGATGATGTAAACAAAGTTTTTTTTTTTAAAATAAGAATCCGAGGAGAACGCGGTTTCGTTTCTAAGGAGATAATCGGTTCGCTGTGACGCGTCACCGGAACCCATTATCTGAACCCCAGTATGCACTGCCGTTATTGTAAGCTAGTAAATGCTATTTAATAAACTTATATTTACCGGATCAAAGCAAGAGTTTTAACTTAAAATCGAAAAGAAACCGCGTTCGATTTGAAAAAATACTGAAGATGTTTCTCGCTGGCCTCGCTCCCGTCTGTGAACAATGTGTACGCATCCTTAACGAATCGTGTTTATTCGTATATCGGTGTGGGGCTCCTCACCCATTTTGTTTTAACGATCGGGCAATGACAAACGTACAATGTCAGCTGAACGTATATTTATAGTCTAACGTTGCTTTACCTTTTGCGTGAGATTGTGAGAGTTTTAGCTTAAGTTCCGACTGAAGATGGATGCCTGAATGAAATATTGTAAATTATAATTTCTCATAAAATATAATTTTTTTCAGCTAAGGGTAGTTTTTATTTATTTTTTTGATCTTGTTTATCAGCGCGGCTCGCGTCATCGATGAAACGCAATTGCGTTTTACAATGCGAAAAGTCATTGAAAGTATTTATTTACAGGAACATTTGGCAAATTGTGAGTATTAATGACGTCTCGTAATTAAATAATGAAGTCGCCTTTTTTTTCCTTCCTAAGCTGATAGCCTTGAGAGGCTATATCAGCGGAACCTTAACTAGTAGGTGAGCTCACGGGGCTCAAGCCTGACGACTTTGCTAACACGAACCCTAGCAAGAACCGTGCTTCGCAGAATCTACCACCGAATCGGAAACGTGACCCACTGAGAAGATTCGGCGAGAAACTCAGTGGGCTGTGTCTGAGGGTTAATTTACTCGTCGAGCCCTTCGTCGCAAGCGACGGGTTCGACGAGAACGGTGACCGGTGCTTGGGGTACCTAAAAGCACCGTTAGTGGATCGGGAGGATCCGAAATGACGTGTTTGGCGACGTCGACTGCTTTCCATTCTTTCCGCAGGATCGGGAATGTAGTTACCGGCGGCCACGATGAGAGGGTTCTGGTGTCGTGCCGCTTTATCGAAGTGGTGAAGTTGGCACTAACAACCTTTTTAATAACAAATCAGTGTATGCTAAATCAATTAATCGAGGGTAGGCCACACGGTAATGGAACATTTTCACCATCTCGAGTACTTCTTCCAAGGTAGGAACATATTTTGTTGTTGCTTGGACGAGCTCACTGCCGACCTGGTGTTAAACTGTAACCGGAACCGATAGGCATGGACATCGTAAAATCTATCTTGAGACACGAGTATTAAGTCTCAGTTTTGTCGTACAATGACGGCCACGCCCTTAAAACCGAAACGCATTACTGCTTCAAGGCAGAAATAGGCGTGGTGGTGGTACCTACCCGTGCGGGCTAGCAAGACGCCCTAAACGAGTATTTCAAGTAAATAGACAATATCTTTTTTTTTTTGCTTAGATGTGTGGACGAGCTCACAGCCCACCTGGTGTTAAGTGGTTCAAATCAAATCAAATCAAATCAAAAAATTTTTATTCAACATAAATGAAAGTACATACTTGTTGAACGTCAAAAGAACTACCGCCAATTCACAAGAACTAGCCTCCGTCCTGAGAAGAATTGGCAAGAAACTCAGCGGGCATGTTTTTTTTTTTTTTTTTAATAAATTATTATTTATTAATTTTGTAATATTACATATTTTTTTTTAAATATGAGTTTTTTACAATGAGTATTATAACGTAACAATTACTACAATATTGAAATGCCCGGAGCGAGCAACTCATTCCCACTTTGTGCAATCTTCTAGATAATCATTGACTTTATAGTAAGCTTTATTGCACAGATGTTCTTTAACAGTTTTCTTAAACCTATGTATATGTAGGTTCTGAACATCTTGTGGGATTTTGTTGTACAGGCGCACAGACAAACACCCGAATGAATTTCGTATCTTATGTAACCTACTCATCGGCACAACAAGCTTGTTTGTTCCTAGTATTTCTATTATGTATGTCCGACATCTTAGGAAACTCCTCAATATGTTTACGAACATACATCAAATTTTCAAAAATGTACTGGGATGGCATAGTGAGAACTTTAATTTCTTTAAATTTTTCGCTCAGGGATTCCCTTGAGTGCATGTTATAAATAGCGCGTATAGCTCTTTTCTGCAGAATAAATATCGTTTCTACATCGGCCGCATTGCCCCATAGCAAAATGCCATAGGACATGACACTGTGGAAGTAACTAAAGTAAACTAAACGAGCCGTGTCCGCGTTTGTTAACATTCTAATTTTTTTTACTGCGTATGCTGCAGAGCTGAGCTTACTCGCCAATTTATGAATATGAGGTCCCCATTGCAGTTTGGAGTCCACTGTTATACCAAGAAATACGGTTGACTCAACAAGCTCCAATGATTCCTCAGAAACAATTACATCACTATCCACTTGTCTCACATTTAAAGATGGTTTAATACATTTTAAAGTAAATTTAATACATTTAGTTTTCTTACTATTCAATAATAGGTTATTGATACGGAACCAATGAACCACACACGAAATCGCATCATTCACTTCGTCATAGACTTGTAATTGTCGTTTAATTTTAAATAATAAAGATGTATCATCTGCGAATAATACGACCTCGTGTCGGGATTCAATAAAACTAGGTAAATCGTTTATATATATTAGAAATAAAAAAGGACCCAAAATGGAACCCTGAGGTACACCCATTTTCAACAAGGTACCTGAAGATCTATTACCTTTCACATCTACTGTTTGTATCCGTCCTGATAAATAGGAAGTAATAAGTTCCAATGCACCATCCCTAATACCATAGTGATGTAGTTTCCTCACCAATGTTTCATGTTCAACACAGTCAAATGCTTTGGATAAGTCACAGAAAATTCCAAGACAATCATGTGATTCCTCCCAAGATTTAAAAATATTTTTGACTAGATAAGCACCTGCATCAGTTGTAGAGCGACCCCTGGTAAACCCGAATTGTTTATTATGAAGCAGGTTATTTGAATTAAAATGTTCTAAAAGTTGTGTCAAAATTATTTTTTCAAAGATTTTACTCAACGTAGGGAGTACTGAAATAGGTCTATAGTTAGAGGGGTCATCAGTACTACCAGATTTAAAAAGAGGAATCACTTTACTATGTTTCATTAAGTCAGGAAATACACCACACCTAATACAATCATTAAAAATACTAGCAAGATGAGGAGCAATAATGTCTATTACAGACTTCAAAACCTTTACTGATATTCCCCACAAGTCAGCTGTATTTTTTACATTAAGGCTATTAAAACTTTTTATTATATTGCTTGAATTAATTTCCTTAAATTTAAAAATTTCATTACATTTGTTGACATGTTTATGCAATAATATTTCAGCTGCTGTGGGGGATGAATTTAGAGAAGTGGTAGTTGAAACTGGAATGTCAGAGAAAAACTTTTCAAAAGCATTAGCCACATCTTTATGACTAGTTACCAATTTATCATCTATTTTTAATGAGAATTCTTGGTGTCTATTTCTGACTTTTCCACTTTCTCTACCAATGATGTTCCAAGTCATCTTTATCTTGTCAGGGGCATTTTTTATTAAATCACTTAAATGTAAAGATTTTGCCGCTAAACAAACCGGTTACCGGAGCTTATAGACATCTACAACGTAAATGCGCCACCCACCTTGAGATATAAGTTCTAAGGTCTCAGTATAGTTACAACGGCTGCCCCACGTAATTACGCATGTAATTACGCAAATTATAATTTTGCGGGCTTGATTTTTATTACACGATGTTAAGAGGCATTCTCACTGTGATGTCAACTATGCTTAATACCGGCTGTGGAACTTCCTAAGTACGCTAAAACATATTCCAATTATGTTCCTAATTATTAGGACACAAGAATATTTCCTTTCATAGTGTTTCCAAAATGATAGAAATTACGATACTAATAATTTTGTGTGTAGGTGGTGATAAATGAGGCACAGTAATTGCTGTCAAGTAGGTATCGATAGATTCAATCGCAGATTTGGCTAACCGATATGTTGTGGCTCTAACAGTGATTTTAGTTTAGTTTTGAACTATACTATGTCTCCGCGCAACCTGAGCGATGCAAGTCATTTTTGTGAGGAAAATTCAAATGAAATTACAACTGCAGCTCTAAATATAGCGCTGCATAATTTTAAATGGCGTATTTTAACATACGTTTTCTTCAACGCTACGTTTCTGTGTAATTTGAATATTTTTTTGAAGACATACAATAAAGGCGTGGTTGTTGGAAACGGTTTGGTGGAACCTCGTATTGATGGAAAGATTCAACAATTAGTGTTATTCTGCGATGACATCGTAGGAATCACGCTTGCGCTTAATTCACTGCCGAATCAATTCGATGAGACAGGAAAAGTTATCGTTATCTGTCAATCGCCAATATCATGGAAATGCAGTGCGGAAGAAGCCATGCGAAGTTTTTGGTCCGTTAAAATAACCAACGTGGTCTTTTTGAAAAAAGATGTTTTCGTCATGGCCTATACCTATATGCCCGTATATAATGAACAATGTGAAATAAGTGATCCCATACCGCTATTTGGTCTAAAACCGTGTATTATTAATGCAACAAAATGTGGCGTATTTGACAAGAAATTGGACAACTTGAATAAATGTAAAATTGTAGTATCGACCTTAATACGAAGACCCTTCATGATCATTAACAATGGAATACCCGAAGGAGCTGACGGTGACTTATTACTCTTGATTATGGAAAGACTAAACGCTACACTTGAAGTAATCATTCCTGGTGATCACAATTATTGGGGCAAGCTAGATTCAAATGGAACATGGTCGGGTTCTCTCGGAGATGTTTACTATGGTGCAGCTGATATTTCTATGACTTCTGCTGCCTTAACAGCATCTATAATTTCCTATTTTAAAATTTCAATACCTTACCGTTCAACAAATGTTGTCTGGATTTCACATCCACCGAAAGCATTATCGC
The DNA here is from genome assembly GCF_030269925.1 of Bombyx mori. Lineage (NCBI taxonomy): Eukaryota > Metazoa > Arthropoda > Insecta > Lepidoptera > Bombycidae > Bombyx > Bombyx mori. Next base: position 9,235,836 of record NC_085115.1, on the reverse strand, counting down.
CTGCGTTGAAATTACTGCACCCATTTAAACCATCAACACAAATAGCACTTGGTATTATCTTTTTTATTGTAATCGCATGCGTTTTGTTTGTAAGTAGCAAAAAGATGTGGTTGCTGTGTTGCCGCAGAGTAAGAACAACAAAAAAGAAAACGTCTCTCCTTTTTAATACTTGGATGATATGTATAGGCGTACCAATCGCCCATCTACCTTCAACGTCTACTTTTCTTTCCTTAATTGTTCTCTGGATCTGGTATTGTTTTCTGATTAGAACATTTTATCAAGTGTGGCTTATAAACTCACTACAAGGGAAGTTTTATCTTGATGGTTTTGAAAAGATAGATGAGGCTATCGAAGCTGGATATGATATTGGAGGAGGAATTTTTTTAAAAGAATATTTCGTTGACTATCCTTATATTTACAATAATTGGAAAGAAACTGTCTCACTTAATGTAACTCTTCATGAAATATCAGAAGGCTCGAACTTTATTGCAGCCACGATATACGACTTAGCTAAATCCTTAACGAATTTTGAAAAGATAAACGTTCATTTTTTAGCGGAGAAAGTTGTTGTCAGTCCCTCTGTATTATTTTTCAACAAAAATTCCCCTCTAGTGGCGCCGATCAATGAGCTATTGCAACAACTAACCGAATCTGGATTTGTAGAAAAGATTTCTAGAAATTACTTTACTCATAATGTGGTGAAAAATCCCACACAGATAAGGGAACCGATCGATATAGAGAATTATACGGGGTGTTATATGGTATTGCTGGGCGGCTGGATTATATCGATTCTTTGTTGTATGGCTGAAATTTGTTTTAGAAAAATTTTCAATAAATTCTGATATACGTGTGTAATGTACGTATTTTATTTATAATTAGTGCTACTGAATTATTTATTAGTGTTTTTTTATAATAAAAATCTGTAAGTATCGACTGAATGCTGTGTTCTCTTCGATTAAAAGTCAGATAAGAAGTGCATTAAGGCAACTACACTAATAACAGTAATAAAATAAACCAATACGAATGTTGATTTTATGTCGATACTTGCTTTTTTAATATTTATTCATTAACTGTCAATGACGGTGGCATTCTTGAAACAGAAATGGAAACAAAAACTGTAAAGTATGAAAATTTCACTGAAATGTTTTTGAAAGATGATGACGCTGTGATAAATCGCATGGCGATTTTAGCAGCCAAAATTGCATACTTCAATTTCGAATGGCGTTATGTTACCCTTGTGTTATTTACCACGGTTCAGACTGCGGCGATAAGTTCATTTGTAACAAACTACAATAAAACTGTGGCCCTCAATACAGGCCAATTTAAACTGCATTATCGTCGCCACATACAGCAATTCGTAATTTTCAGCGACGATTTTTCAGATATATCCAACATACTGAATATGCTTGTCACATCCAAATATAATTCTAACGGTAAGATTATAATTATTTGTGCTCAAGATAAATGTGACGAAGAACAAGTGTTTAAAACCTTGATGAAATCAGTTATGATTAACGTAATATACTTGAAACCGTCAATTGTATATCGCGAAGAACCTTCGGTATACTGGTATAGAATAGTTCGTCCGAGAAAATGTTTCAGCAGTAAACCTGAAAGGTTGGACGTCAATATAAATTGTGAAAACAATGCGTGCTTCAAGAATCTTTTTCCAGAAAAGTTATCAAATTTTTACGGATGCTCGTTATTCATTGCAACTTTTCAACAACCTCCGTTTATGTACCTTGAAAACGACACAAACAAAATATCGGGTAAAGATGGAAATCTAGCGAAACTTATTGCTGACGTCTTAAATGCTTCGCTTGTCATCAGGGTACCAAAAGAACACGAGTGGGGACAATATAAGAATAAAAACTGGACAGGGTGTTTGGGTGAAATCTTTAAAACTCGAGTTCATTTTGCTATGTGCAATGCTCCCCTAACATCAAACCTTTATGGCAATTTTCAAGTTTCTTATCCATATTATTATATGGAGGTTGTTTGGACTGCGAAAGTACCGCCTCTAGTACCCTCCTGGCAAAAAATATTGCAACCTTTTAATCTTCCCCTAAAATTGACTATACTGTCCCTTTTTCTTGGTATAATTTTGTTGAATATGCTTCGGAAAACAATTTTTTTTAATAATATAAGGCGCGTTTGTAATATAACGCCGCCTAAACGTAATTCTCTCTTTTACGCATGGCTTTTGTTTCTTGGATTACCTTTAGAGAAATTCTCATCCAGAAAACATTTTAAAATCATCATTTTGGCTTGGATTTGGTTTAGCTTTGTTATACGATGTGCATACCAGGTTACTCTCGTCACTAGTTTGAAAAGCATAACCTATAATTATAACTTGCGTTATGATAGCGACATATTGAAGTACCCATTTGGAGGAATGTCATCAATAAGAGATTACTTCATCGAAGACAAAGATTTCTATGAAAATTGGACTTCGGTAGACATGCAAAAGGCTTACAAACTTTTAGATGAAATAATGGAAGAGAAAACTGATTTTGTGCTAGCTTTAAATAAAGATACAATATTACATCATGCTGCTGAACATATTGGATCAAAACGGATACAAGTTATTGATAATTGCATTGTAAACAGTCCGATAGTATTGTATTTTAGAAAACATTCGCCGATGACAGATCCAATAGCCAAGATAATGAACGCAGCATTAGAGTGTGGCTTCATTCAATATTCGTATCAGACGAACTGGAAGCGTCAAAAACACCTTTTGAATTCTCACTATGCCTACAATCTACAACCTCTGACACTGGATAATTTTAGTGGTTGTTTTTTTTTATTGATTATCGGATACGGAATATCAATATTATATTTCGTTCTAGAGGTGGTATGTCACAAAATTGACAAAACAAATCAGAGGATTGATCTTCGAGTTGATCAAGAATGAATTGATACAGATGTTTTAAATTCCAATCTGATTGCTTAAATGTTCGCATTCAGGTTCATCCTGAGAACAGGTTAGTAGTACTATTGTATTGTCATCTGTATCATATAACCCACCTCTTCATACCGATTCGACAATAGTTACTATGCTATAACCGTCCTACCCTTCGAAATAGAATACATTATAAACATAAATTTTAACAGAAATTGTAACTCACAGTATTTCCTTCAAATATAAGTAAAGAGGGAAACAAAGCAATATAGTCCTTTAGTATTCACGTACCTGGTGTACATAGGCAATAATTAGCTCTTCATTTACAGTGCCTATTCACCTACTACGATTTGTTCCACACGACAACACTATTTTTGCAATGCTCAGCCTTACTATATGTTTTATAATAATGGTTCTACGAAAGCAAGTAACTTAGTGCATCGTTGGTTTTCCTCACATCACAAGTTTGAAGCAAAATGTCACTATGCCTACACAATAAATAAAGTATTTGTAAATAAACCGATTCATTAATTTCCCTCCAACTGTTTCGAATACATTTTTAAGGTTACTTATTTTTGGTACCCCTTTCTTTAACTACGTAAAATATAAGTTTGTAATAAAAGAAGTCTTTGTTTGTTTGTTGATTAAACAAAAAGAACATGCGATCCTTTCTGAATCGATACAGCATCACAGCCAAACTAGGCAGTGTTTCACTAGCTGTTAATATTAATTCAGCTTAAAAAGTCAACATTTCCATGTATTCATTACCAAAACCGCGACACGAATATAACTTCACTGATCTTCACCTTAGGCTGCATAAGTACTAAACGGACGCAATCACCCAACTTCCAGCGTGCGTGACAGCTTAACGTGGATAAGTATAAAACTTTGTTAATCTGTTCTAAGCTTCTTTAGTTTCGATACGTGGTAAGTTTCTGTTAAATCGAAATAGTTTTACAGACTCAATTCATACTTGAACTGATTGGAATGTAGTTGAAGCCTTGAAGTAGATTTATCGTTCATAAATGTAAAAATACTTAATTAATGAAGGAAAATGGCCTATAATTTTTTTTATTTTTTTTTATTGCCTAGATGTGTGGACGAGCTCACCGCCCGCCCACCTGGTGTTAAGTGGTTACTGGAACCCATAGACATCTACAACGTAAATGCGCCACACACCTTGAGATATAAGTTCTAAGGTCTCAGTATAGTTACAACGGCTGCCCCACCCTTCAAACCGAAACGCATTACTGCTTCACGGCAGAAATAGGCGGGGCGGTGGTACCTACCCGTGTGGACTCACAAGAGGTCCTACCACCAGTAAAATAAAACTAGATAATACATAATTTGCAGAGTCGTAAAAACACATAATTATAATTCCACATAAATAGGTAAAAAAATATTACATTATATTATAGTATCGACACTCTTACATTGACACATTAAATGTCTAAAGCATTTTCTATGAGTCGACCAAGGGTAATACAGAAAAGCATGTAGTACTAGGTGCATTGGTTGAATAATTAAAATTAAAATAAAAAATTTGATGTTTTAGTATTGTGTTATACAATATACTAATTATGCTTCTTTAAGCGAACAGATATTGGCAAAGCGAAAAGAATTCTTCTTTTAAATGTGCTCTACGAGTATGAATGGTTGAGTTCACGTTCCCTCCGGTGTTTCGTGATTACCTGAACACATACTAGCAACGTTAATGCCGCTACCCACCTTGAGACTTGATGTCAAAGTTTCAATTGATGTATAGCCCTTCAATATCAGAAACAAGTAGGATGGCGGTACCTCCTGACGCGGATTCACAATAACCCCACTACGAGTGCTTACGTGAATTCATAGATAAAAAAAAATCGTGAGCTATTTCAAGTAGCAATTACCTGATTTAAAAAAAAAACTGTTTAAGGCCAATAGACACTAGAGCGACAGCACACTTACTATCCTGAAAAATAACACCTAATTCAATAGTAATTAATAGCTAATATGAATGATCCCGCGGTCTACATCTAGTTTACATAATATCTGAAGACGACAAATTACAATTTTGTAAATCAAATGTTTATGAATGAGGGATAACTGATGGCTCGCAGGCCTTTCCAGTTTCACCAGGGTAGGTGGGCGAGAAAAGGCTCAGCCAGGACGGGTGGGATTTGCTAACAACTGCCCGAGCGGCACCAAGGAGACCTAAAAACTCAAGAGGAGCTGCTTCGCGTATGAATCTACTACCAGATCGGAATCACGACCCGCTGAGAAGATTCGGCGAGAAACTCAGCGGGCTGATACATGAATTAGGTTGCACGGTAACACGTAAATCAAATATACAAATTGAAATGTGCCAAAACAAATTAACGACACTATCAAGTAACATTAAATGTAAGATTGAATATCATTACACATTTGTGACAATATTATGTAACTCGAATATAAATTTTAATTGAGGTAAGTACTTAAAACTTTGTTGATGGACATGTACGATAAGGTAGATTGTATTCAACATATTAATATACTAGCGGCCCGCTTCGGCTCCGTTCGGGTCCTTAACAAAAATTTATATTAAAATATTTTTTTACACCTTGGGTTACATTATCGGAGTTTTAGTAAGGATCCCTAATTTTTTTTCCAAAAATATTATAGCTTAAGTCACTCGGGAATAGTGTAGCTTCCAAACAGTGAAAGAATTTTTCAAATCGTTTCTGTAGTTTCGGAGCCTATTCAATACAAACAAACAAACAAAATAATCCTCTTTATAATATTAAGTATAAATATAGATAGATAGATAGATATATATATATAGATTATCATAAACATAAACATATTATCATGGGGAAACATCTTAGGGAAGTGCGATAAGATTTAATAGTAAATGTAATAGAAAGCTAGCTATGAAGCACTCCCTATTGTTTTTCTGTACTAAAACTAGTGGGTAGGCAGTATTGCCAGTTCGAATATGTAGGTACCACCTGCCTATTTATGCCGCAAAGCACTTACACTGTCCAGTTTAAATTGTGCGACAAGCTTATAGAGTGACCTCATTAGCTTTGAAGTAACGATATCGGCTCGTTTACAACAACTATTGTTTACATAAATTAAAAACAAAAAAATATATCGGTATTAAAAAAAAAAAATTGTTAGTTGTGCAGGTATAGTGAAGCTACCATTGAAAATTTTATTCAAGGTATTATTTGTTATAAAAAAAAAAAAAAAAATCCCAAAATTTTATTGTCTTACTGTAAATAGCTTATACGTACACCGAAATGCATTTATAATATCTAATATAATAGTTTCGATGAATTGAATCTTGAATACCAAACGCAAGTACTTTTTATTTTGAAATGTTCGCGAGTTCGCCACCCGCATGCGCGTTTGTGTCAAACCTCTTCCAGACTGGAGCGAAAATTTTGGTGGTCTCAGTTCAAGTGACGGATGCTGCGGACTAAGACCGTCTGTTCATAACGAATATTACGGATACGATACAAACTTTAATGTAGGAATTTCGTAAAACGAACCTGTTCGAAGGAAAAATATTTTGGATATTATTAGCATGAGTGCAATCAGTTATGTATGTTTTTTACTATTATTAGTAGTTTCCGTTGTTGGTGCTAAAGTTTTGAAAGTAAAATTTGAAGGTGAGAAAACATATATTTTTTATGATATTTATATAAAGTTAAAAAGTTAAACATAATGTGACATCACATCTGATGGTAAATTCTCATTGCCGCCAACAGACTCGGTGATACCAAGGTACAACCAAATTAGCGTACTGTAAAAAGATTAGACTATTTAAACCTCTATAAACACTTTCTACACAGAATGTTAAAGAACTCAAGTTAAACCTGATATATAAACCAACGTATTCTCAATACAAAACAATCGCATCCTAACCACAATAATTGGTTAATAAAATACAAAATTGAGAAGCCGAGGAAAGGCAAGGCGAATAACATAAACGCCATTCAGCGTAAAAATGTTGTTAATTAATTTTATTACGCGTGATCTAAGTAAAGCCAGAAAAGCTCGCGACAAATATTTATTAACAATCTATTTCACTGTTAATATATTGATGTAGTTATTGTTTCTTTTCTACACCCGGTGAAACCAGAATAGCCCTTCGAGGCTATTCGTAATTACGTAGACGAAAATATAATTTAAATTTCTTTAACATTCAATAAAAATCAATAACCTCTCAGGTAAAAATTAATGGAAATTTCAAGCTGCTCGGACCCGTAGTTATAAGCCGTACTCGTATTTACGAACCGTTCACATATTTACGTGCTACGACGTAACAACAGTAGTGTCTACTTGACAGAGCTCTTAGACATAACCCCGAGTTTCTTGCCGGATCATCTCAATGGGTAGCGAGTCCGATTCGGTGGTAGATTCAGCGCTGATCTTGCTAGGGCTTGTGTTAGTAAATTCTCACCTACCCGCCCGGGCTTAGCTGGAATAGCCTCTTAGGCTACCAGCCAACAGGTAGAGAAAAAATAATAACACAGCGTTAAGAATGTTCTGGAAACTTTTTACTGGTGGCAGGGGGTACCTTATAAGGACACACAGATGGGTACCACCACTCTACTTCAGCCACGAAGCAGTCGTATGAGTTGAAGGAATTGAAAAATTGTTAGTAGAGTGCAACTGAAACTTCGACTTCACATGTTCAAATTCCTCAATTCAAATCCAAGTGATTCCCCTTATATTTGACAACGTGCTGCAGCAATAAGGAGCGAATGCTGCTTAACACCAGCTAGTCCTACCTATCAAACAAAAGTAAATCTCGTCAGCGTGCTAATAAGAAAAAATATGACCACAAACAAACGAACATTATACATCAAACAGCAAAATGTTGATATAATATAATTAGCATAGTTTATTTGTTTTATCGTCTGAACTCCGAAATTATGTTATGAATATAGCATTAAAGTTCATATCTACTTCTGAATTATAATGAACATAATAATAATACACGTTAAATACGACGTACATTTGTAGATATGTTTATAGACTTTTATTTGTAAGTCGTCGTGGCCTAATGCGGGATTTACATTACGAAATTAGTGTCATGCATGTTGAGCTCAGTTTCACGAAAGTAGTTTCGATATATGCGAAAGTAGTTTCGTTAAAAAATTAGTGTCGCGAAATTCACAGTATCGCAGTAACCATGGCGCCTTCAGCATCAAAGCTATAATTTGCTATATTCAATGTAGCTATAGAATATAAACTTAAAAAAAGACTATCAAGAAAAAAAAAGTTGGTAATTTTCGAATGATAATTTTGCTTTTTTACTGTAGGTGTTTCGGGTCCCAGAGACACCCTTGTCGCTGTTATTCATTAATAAGATCTAATTTTTATTCTGTACTCCATCGTTGGTTTGCCATTTTCAACGCTTGAAGCGCGTCCAAACTAACAATACACACGTCCGCACAGCGCAGGCCCTTTCGCGACATTAGTTTCACGTCGCGTCTACACTATGAAATTAGTTGCATGACACTAATTTCACCAAAAAATCGCGCAGCGCACGAAACTAATTTGAATGCATGAAATTAATGCATGCATTACGAAAGTATTAAATTACACGTGAAACTGTTGGTAAAACTAATGTCACGAAATTAGTTTCATGCCACTAATTTCGTAATGTAAATTCGCCTTTAAGGATAAGAGGTCCGGTGCATTCGTTGTTGCGATGCATCGGTGTTCGAATCCCGCAGGTGGGTACCAATTTTTCTAATGAAATACGTATTTAACAAATGTTCACGATTGACTTCCACGGTGAAGGAATAACATCGTGCAATAAAAATCAAACCCGAAAAATTATAATTTACGTAATCACTGGTGGTAGGACCTCTTGTGAGTCCGCACGGGTAGGTACCACCGCCCGCCTATTTTTTCTGCCGTGAAGCAGTAATGCGTTTCGGTTTGAAGGGTGGGGTAGCCGTTGTAACTATACTGAGACCTTAGAACTTATATCTCAAGCTGGGTGGCGCATTTACGTTGTAGATGTCTATGGGCCCCAGTAACCACTTAATACCAGGTGGGCTGTGAGCTCGTCCACCAATTCGCAGCGATTATGAGTTTCCACTGAGTCTCGTCTTATTTGTTATCGGATTTCTTACGCTACGAACCTCACCTGCGATCTAGTAACATCGTCTTCACGTGCGTCTGATCTAGCAATAGTACTTAGACTTGATAACAATTGTAAATTACCCTCGTTTATACATTGAGAATAATCGTATCGCCACTTCTGTAACAAGGGCTAATTATATTTTCTGTTGTTACCTTATAAATCTTTTTAAGTACTTTGCAGAGCAATAAAGTTTTAATATTTTTATGAAACCAGACAGTGGGTTAATGCAAAATGATGTGTAATGACGTAATTAATGTCATTGTCTCTTAATAAAAACACACATTTGAAAGAATACTTGAAACAGTTTTATACAACTCAGAAAAATTTACATCTTTTAAATATAAATAAAATAAAATAAGAAACATTAAAAACCTTTAAGTAGAAAATTTAAGTCCGAGTAGGATATTTGTATTTTGAATTGAACATCCCCTATATTTAATATAAAATGAAAATACTAATTCGAAGAATTGTGCCATTCTTATGTTCCCCCCCTTATTATTCTCCCCCTTATGTTCTAGAAGAACTAATGAAAACCTCAGAACTACTGAAGCTACTATTCAAATATTAACTTATTATTTTCTCTTATTACAAAAAAACCCATAAGTATAATTTTACCTTAACAAAATATGTGTTGCGTTACTCTTTTTTTTATTGCTCAGATGGGTGGACGAGCTCACAGCCCACCTAGTGTTAAGTAGTTACTTAGAGCTCATAAACATACACAACGTAAATGCGGCACCCACCTTGAGATATAAGTTCTAAGGTCTCAGTATAGTTACAACAGTTACCTCACCGTTCAATCCGAAACGCATTACTGCTTCACGCCAGAAATAGGCAAGGTAGTGGTACCTACCCGCGCGGACTCACAAGAGGTCCTACCACCAGTAAAAACTTGTTTACATTCTGCATGAATTTTTTCGAGCAACAAACAATTTGTTCCTTTCATTTCATAATAATACGCAATACCAAAGATAAGCCGCTTAAGGAATTGAAAAGAGAATATTCCAGGAAGAAAAATTGAAGAGCAAACGAACTCATGAATAAATATGGAGAAAATGTTCAATCCTATCTCTTTGTACCTATCATGAGTAGATAATATTAGTCTCAATTGTTTTCTAACAGTAGATTCAATTTAGTTTGTAACTGTACCTATTTCCCAGTTTGCTTTGGCCATCATAATTAATTAAAGTGAGCCCGCACGGTTAAATACCACCATTTTGGCTATTAATACCGAGATAAATTATTAAATAGCAGCATAATAAACATTACTTCCTTTGCTTTGTATTGCGAAAATATAATATAATAGTTTAAAAAGCACAAAAAATCTTACAAGTATTGCATCGTACTATGAATGCTAGATTACATTGTAATTTTGTAGATGGAACATGGAACCGTTTTTATGACGTGTATTAAAAAAGCCCGAAAGTCCTCGGAAGCACAATCCGTGGTACTTTACTTTTACCAGCAACATTTCTAAAACTATTCACATTTACACGACAAGGCCAAAGTACTTTCACATGAACTCTCTTTAAGATCGAAGACGCATGCTCGATCTACTGTTCCTGTATGAAGTTCATAATGGAGAACTCGGAATCTTATATATTCTGAATTTCTCTATGTCATTAGTGCCGACAGGGTCTTCAAAGCTCAGGGCTGTTATGGGTCCAATGTTATACCAACCTATAATAGCTAGACAAATGCCGCCAGCTACCTTGAGATATAAGTTCTAAGGTCTCGGTACAGTTACAACGGCTGCCGTACCTTTCAAACCGAAACGCATTACTGCTTCACGGCAGAAATAGGCACGGTGGTGGTACCTACCCGTGCGGACTCACAAAACCTCCTACCACCAGTAAACAAGATGTCCTACCACCAGTCCGTAGACTCCAAAACCTGACACGAAACCTCTGAGTCTACGGGAAGATTCTGCTCTGCGTATCGTATATTCCTCGGGGAGTGCTCTGAAAATGTATTTATACCCTACAATATATTGTTCTATTTATTAATTAATCTAAAAAATAAGTTGCATTACATTTTCGTAAACCGTGTCTGCTCTTTTCTAAGTCTGTTGCTGTTACATATTCATATCTATTTTTATTTATTTGTCAAGTTCTATTTTTACAGATACGCCGAAATTCGTTGGTTCAGATACAAATGTTACTGTGGTGATCGGAAGAGACGCTACACTTACCTGTACCGTGGAGAACTTGCAAAAATTCAAGGTGAATAATGATAGATAGCAATACTAAAATTTTGTTTATGGAAAATCAAGATGTTTTAATCAATTACAATAAAAATACCTTAATCGGTGCAGATTCTGGCTACTTCTGCCGCGAAAAAAATTATGGATTACTGAAGGATAGGCATTGTTCAACGGCGTTGTGACTTGGATCTTATATCTCAAGCGTAGCAGCATTCACGACCTGCGGTGTCTATGCCTATGTCTGGTAAATACTAAATATGAAGTAAGACAACCTAATCTACCCATACAGGTCTTTAAAATTTTACAATAGGTACTTAAGTCGTCTCAATAAAATAAAATATATCTACTCGACCGTATTCAAAGTCTCCATACAAATATCCAATATAATCTTCAATATCTACGCGCTTTCCAATCTCTTACGTATTCAGTATACAAAACGTTTGAGCATTGCCGTTTGTGAACGTTATTCAACTCGCTAAAGTACGTTGCTCAATATTTACGATCCCGAAATAAGGACAAAGGCCGCTCTTGCTACATTCGCTCAAACGCATTACCCCTACGGGACCCTGTCTGCATCGGCATCTCCATTAGTTAGGCTAATAGTTACCATTAGTCATTTAGTCCGTTGTAACGGCTTTCCATTCATAACTCCAGCTCATAAGAAAATGTTCGCAGTTTCCCACTAAACGTTTTGGACGCAGGTGCGAATTGAGGATGCGTTGAGGCGTATGTACCTACATTTATACGGAACCGTTTTCGTAATGATCGAACCTTTATCCCAATATAACTGGACTCTTTCATGTATTTCTTTATCGACGGTCCGCACTGGTGCCTGCAAGCCATACTCGTAATTAATAAGACACCCGCTGTACTTGCGACCTTAGAACTTATATCTCAAGGTGGGTGGCGCATTTACGTTGTGGACGTCTATGGGCTCCAGTAACCATTTAACAACAGGTGGGCTGTGAGCTCGTCCATCCATCTAAGCAATAAAAAAATAAAAAAAATATTAAGTGATAATTAGTTCCGGTCACTGGTATCACTTTTCTTAGGATAGATATACGAAGTAATGACACTGTATAGTAAAAATCAAAGGTATAAAATTACTAATAATTTGTCCTATTGTAAGATCACACACTGGTGCGTACGAAGGTACAATCATCTTGTTATCAAAACCAAATTTAAATGTGATTCTTGTGTTGTTTCCGCTTCAAAAGTTTCTAAGTACATATCTGGCTAGCACTCGTAAATATTAAGGGTTAAGTGCTTCCAACGCATTTGTCCTCCACAAGAGCAATTACGAAGGTAAAGTTACACCATTTAGTAAAACAGTCTGCTGTGAATCATAACTGCTCTTTCCATTGCTTTTATTATTCCATTATATATTATATAACAGTTTTATCTCATTTAATTTTTCAATTATAATATTTGTTTATTATACAAAAGCTGCAATGCCAACAATAACAATTTCTCAAGGAATTTAATAAATCATTATAATACTTACAGCGGTAGGCAGCGTCGGCTCTGCCCCTGGCATTGCTGAAGTCCATGGGCGACGGTAACCACTCATCATCAGGTGGGCCGTATGCTCGTATGCCTGCAAGGGCAATAAAAAAAAAGATAAAGTTGGAAATTCAGTTTGAAAAAATATTTTTAATTTATTTATTACACTCATGCACATCGGCGGACTTAGTGGCTAAGGCATTCCCTACCAGTCAACCAAAAAAACTTAGTCGGTACAATGGTTGCTAAATTAATGTAAAAATAAATAGATATTACACATTATACTATTATTATTAAAAGCACATATAAATACAAATAACAATATTATACTATATAAACGTAGTGAAACAATAAATTATTTCAGTGAATATTCCTAGTATATTACTTCTAAATATTTAACAATTTAACATTCTATATTTCGGTATTAATATTCAAAGTATTCTGCCAATTTACATAAAATAATTTTGCGAACTATATCTGATGGACATTTCAGGGAACAATCAACTTTTCCATAAACAGGTTTCGAACAACTTCTAAATCCTTTTTTCTGTAACTATATTTTTCATTTAGATTAAGATAACAATCATAAAGTAAAAAGTCTCATTTAAAAGTAAAGACGTAAATTTCTTCACCAATCTTTTAGAATTAAATCTTTAATATTTCATTAAAATTACTTTTATACTTGTAAAATTGTTTCTGAATCAGTGAAGCGTGTGAACATTCTACGAGTAACAGCTAAATAATTGGATAACTTGCTATATTTGATTTAAAACTCAATATTTTTTCTACTTTATTTATACAAAACTCATTCTTGTCTTCCATTACTGAGGGACAGCATTTATCCATTAGCTTGATTTGGCTTATAGTATTACGGTACGCCACCTGACTGAAGTTAACCCTTCTTGGGATTGCTAAGCTTGGAATCATTGCGAAATAAAGGTTGGAATTAGTGAAAGTTAATAAACTGATATTGTAGGAGATTCAGCCTCTGGCCCAAAAAAGATAATAACTTTGACATCCCACTACCAATGCGGAAGAAGAAATTATGAGTGTTATCTCGAGAAACCCGGACTATATACATATAAACATTTATAATCCGCTATCCTGATTGACTGACTGACTGATTCATGAATGCAGATATATGAATGTATAAGCCCCCTCTCCACTGAACGACGATCCACCGATCTAGAATCTCGAAAATTTGACCATTGATGTCTTTTGTGTTGTAAGCAGCCACTACAGAAGGATTACTGGAAAACGCCTGAAGGGGTAAAGTAAGAAATGAATGGTTGTATGGAATTCCGTTATTTTCAAAGTAAAAAGAACGAAATTCCATTTACCGACTTTTGGTTAGACCTACCCTTAGAGTATGTATGTATATCGGCGCTATTTAAAATGTGAGAGGGTAAACTAGGCGTTGTTAATTAACGTGTTGTCTACGAAGGCGAATTTGCGGGCGAAAAAGTAGTTGTGTAATAGTGTCCTTTGATTTAAAATTTTATGTTATAACTAGTTTTCGTCTCGCATCTTTATCTGCGTAGTTACATTTTAAATCGCGTGGGCGGAGACTGGTACTCAAAAGTGGCATGAAAAGTAGCCGAAATTCTTTCCCAGGAAAACTATTTCCATACCGAATTTTGTCAAAATCAATTCAGTGACTTGGGCGTGGAAACTTCACAGACAGATAGAGTTATTCTCGTCTTTTTAATATTAATAGTAGGTTGTAGTATCAAACTGTGATGATGATTAATAATAAGTTTGTTCTGCTTCATTTTTACACTTAATAGAACATACATGGCACGTATAATAAAAGATGAATTTACAAATAATCCGAATAAAAAAAAAACGGACAAAACACAAATATATTTATAGTGTTATTTTTAAATAATGAATAGGTATAATTGATTAGGTCGCTTGGCTCAAAGTTGATACACAAACTATCTTGACGATCGGCAATCACGTGATCACGAAGAATCATCGCGTGAGCATCGGCAAAGGAGACCAGACCTGGTCCTTAACGATTCGAGACATTCGTCTGTCAGATGCGGGACAGTACATGTGCCAATTGAACACTGAACCGATGACCATACAGACCCATCATTTACAAGTATCAGGTAATCAACAATAATTCTTATAAGAACGCTCGCATTCACCGTACTCTATGCCATTTAAAAACATACATTTAAGATTTAAAAGTTCAATATTAACGATATTCAATTAGATATTTTTATATTGTACCTATATATAATATGATAATTTACCATGTTAGTATCGATAAACAAATAGATAATATGTAATACCTAAAAAGTCTTCTTCCTAACGTATTAATTATAAAATTTTCATATCACCGAAGAAGTCGTCGTCGCCTAAAGACTAAAATTAAAATGTACTCATGTCGAGTATTTCGATGTTCAAATCTTGTGAAGTTTTTCCGAATGACTCCCACAATGAATGGAAAGATGAAGGAATAGCATCCTGTAATGAAAATCAAACCGGCATAAATTATAATTTGTATGATTATTATACAATTGATACAAAATACCTCAGGTCTCATGATGGGTGGCGGTATCCGCGTTCTGATTTCTATGTGTTCCGGTAACCACTTAACACCAGGTGGGCCGTGAGCTCGTGCACGAATTAACGTATTAAGCCAAAAAAAATTTTAGTGCCACCGGATATCATAAATTCAAGCAGTAGCGGTGAGATTACAGTACGTGAGGGAGAAAACGTTTCTCTGCATTGCTCTGCTTCTGGTGCTCCCAAACCTACAATCACTTGGAGGAGAGAAGATTTAACTCCAATGAAAATTGGATCTGAAGTGGGTAAGATACAACTAACAAAATAATTTGTAATATTCATTCATGTCGTAGTGATGGCGTCATAATAGCTGATCAAGGTCATGCGATTTAAGCGGTTCCCAGATCGGTTCCATAGGTATCATAAGTGCCATCCACTTTGAGGCATGAGATCGAGGTCTCAATTCCATTACAAAAGCGGCTGTTCTGCCCTTCAAGCCGTAAAGCATGAGTGCTATAAGGGTCTAAAAAAAAAAAGCAGTGTACAAAGATTTTGTGACCATAAAATAAACGCATGTTTTTTCACTTATCAATAATTAATGTGGAAAAATCAATTTATACCTATTCGGAATGGCACATTATTCTCGTGACTCGAGATGACGGAACACATATCTTCTTCTCGCATTAAAACTGTATAATCTCAAAATTTACGAATTTTACAGGAGAGTGTTTTAAAGGTTTAACATGTGATATTTTTCATATTAAGCATATTTGCAAATTTATTTTTTATTTTTTACCAGTTACACTATCTGTCTCTTAAAGTAAGATAAAATTATGTAATAATTTTGTTAATAGTAGTCAAAACATAGGTAAACTAAAAAAAAAAAGCAAAACTAAACTACGTTCTTTTGACAGTATTTATGAGAAAAATAGTGGTGATACCAAATGTTTTCGCATATTAACTCAATTTTGAATATTTTTGGAAATTGTACATTTTTAATGCGAAAAGACGATATGTGTGCTGTGATATTGTTCACCCATCTACGAGGTGAGGCGATGTAATAAATAGAAATTAAGCAAATTTAATTTCTAGCGTCGAAATGGAACGGCGTGTGGTTAAACATGTCGTCTGTGAGTCGAGATATTAATGGCGCTTTCCTTTGCATAGCCACAAATGGCGTGCCTCCTTCTGTTAGCAAAAGAATTTTGCTACGTGTTATGTGTGAGTATGTTCGAACCTTGAAAATTTGATCCGAAACTTCAAGCCCCTGAAGAAAGTTAAATGTATTTTGAAATATTATTATAAATTCTCCGGTTATCAAGTCAAATATACTTTGATTTCATAGTTATACATATAAATAAAAATTCACCTTTCAAATTCATCTTTTGGTTATTTGTATCGATATTTAACCTAAAAGTGCCTGAGGACAGACTTATTAACCTTCAGATAGAACATAAGCTAAAATTTAACGAGAACCCAACTGAATACAATATATTTGGTTACTTTGAATTTTATTTCGTAAATAATATTTTATAAATAACATTTGAGTTTCTTCAAAAAAAAAACCTAAAATTTCCAAACCATAATAGAATAACATAAATAGAATATTATAATAATAAATATAA
The DNA here is from genome assembly GCF_030269925.1 of Bombyx mori. Lineage (NCBI taxonomy): Eukaryota > Metazoa > Arthropoda > Insecta > Lepidoptera > Bombycidae > Bombyx > Bombyx mori. The sequence goes on along the minus strand of NC_085115.1, from coordinate 9,218,953 downwards.
TAAAATAAAGTACCTAAATAAAACTAATTACACGTGCTAATAAAACAATGAATTAAACTATATTTTTTTTTAATGTTTTTATCGTTTGTATTTTCTCTATACTCGTCTTGTGGCCTTGAAATAAATTTTGCATAGATAATATAACACATTAGTAATGATACGAATGATAATTTGAAAATACGATACCATATACATACCTTATGCCTCTGTATTTTAAAAAAATCAATACACCGCATACTCGTGCCCGCATGATCTCGAACTCAAAGCTTGAAGCAAACATCACACCCCTAAGTTGGCAGATTCTTATTGAAAGGATTGTGAGTCCCATTACATTAAATTAAATGTTCGGAAACAAACGAAGGTCTACACTCGTTTAGAATGTGAAATACAAAATGGGAATGTGAAACAAGAAACGTGAAATGTTACCGAAGTGTTATTTTACATTCAAAGCTTGTCTCACGAATGCGTCGATGTATTTCATTTATCGATGAAAAAAATTAAATCTGTCCGAAACTTATTACTAAAGGCTGGTTATTAAAAGAAGGCTTATTACTAAAGGTTGTTTTATATTTTCCTTCCGGCGTTGGGAACAAGCCTGATTACAGTAGAGGGTATAATATGACATAAATGCTACAAAACATGTTCTCTGACACGGCTTGAAATGTTAAATTGAATAGAGCTTTTACTTATGAATCCTGATCCAATGCTGGCAATAAACGTTTTTATTTTTGAAACTAATCTGACTTTAATAGTCTTATGTTGCTTACGATGAAAAACACTGGTGAATTTGATTTTCCGCTTGAGATACTGAATCTATCAACTTGTAGATGCCCAGTGCTACAACCTGTCTTCATTTCTTCATTCAAAGGCCGTTGATGATAATGATATCATAAAGGAAATGCCTTGTTTAAAGGTACTTGATTTTTTTAGGCAAACCTAAAGTCCATGTAATACAAAAAATGATTGGTGCCTACATCGGAGATACTGTAAATCTTCATTGCAAAATTGAAGCATTTCCACCGCCAGTTATAACCTGGATACATCAAGACACCATCAAATTACAAAATGGTAGGCATACCTTTTTTAATCACGCTTGCAGATAAGTATATTAAATTTAGTATGTACATTCAAAACATCTATTTGTTTTGTACTTTGAAGATCAATACGCCCAACGTATGTCAAATTGGACGGTCTTGCGATATAATAAAGATTGATGACGCAATCTTATCAAAAAATCTACAATACAAATACCACTAATTCGTAGATTCTACGTAATTGTTCAATTATTTATTTTCAAAATTATACAAATCTATTGTGAAAATAAGTATTAGATATGTGAAAGCGACCGGAACTTTTAGCTGTTCAGTTTATCATAGAATATAAACAAATTTAAAAATGTTCTTTTTCTCAAATTAGGTACAAAGTACCAGGTCATCACGGAATCGAAGAGCTACAAACACACAGTGATACTAAGAGTATACAACGTCTGTAGAGAAGACATAGGCTCTTACTATTGCTGCGCTGAGAACCAGCTTGGATCTTCGAAGAACGATGTCACATTATACAGTAAGCATTTAGTTTACAGTAAGGTAAAGGTGTCTTGAATAAGAAGTGACTTACAATCTCAATGTATAGTGCCTATTGATAAATTTAATGAATCGGAAGTAACACTATGGTCTCTAGTAACACTATTTTATGAAGGAGACACAACATTGGGTTTTAGTAGCGTAGACTTAAGGTGGGCTCAAAACTGAACCGATGGTAAGTGATTGCATAGTAAAAGTAGTTGCATTGCATAGTTCATACTGGTGGTAGGACCTCTTGTGAGTCCGCACGGATAGGTACCACCACCCCGCCTATTTCTGCCGTAAAGCAGTAATGCGTTTCGGTTTGAAGGGTGGGGCAGCCGTTGTAACTATACATGAGACCTTAGAACTTATATCTCAAAGTGGGTGGCGTATTTACGTTGTAGATGTCTATGGGCTCCAGTAACCACTTAACACCAGGCGGGCTATGAACTCGTCCACCCATCTAAGCAATAAAAAAAAAGACCGTCGCCCAATATTGTTAACTGCAGATTAATAATCGGACATTAACTCACTGAGTTTCTCGCCGGATCTTCTCAGTGGGTCGCGATCCCGATGGTACATTTTGTAAAGCACTGCTCTTGCTAGGGCTAATTTTGGCAAACACCTCCAGGTTGTAGCACCATCCGTCTACGCGTAATTGGAATAGCCCCTTAGGCTACCAGTGAATAGGTAATGAAAAACAATAAATCGGATAGGCTTTATCCTACAAGATGGTTTGTTCTTGAATGTTCTTGTACATTCTACAAGCTTAGAATTGCATTCATTCAACTGATGATTATATAGATATATTTGTGTATATAAAGCTCACGAAAGATAACAAAACAAGAAGGATAACATTTTTATTGTTGTTGTTCTTCCAAACATAAAAGATTTAACACGGTGTTTAATTTCCTTTTAATTAATCGTTAGGTTAAATTGGAAATTCTTGTCTGGAATAAGTTTGCGATCACGTCCAACGAAATTAATTCCCTTCAAAAATACGCCGGCGGCTTTCTGTCTAAATATATCCAATTAATTGTGGTTTAATTAATTAAGGTGTCGGTTGGGAGGATCTCGAAATGTTTTTGAATTCTTTCCCTACGCTGAATTTTAATTTGTAAATATTGAGATGGATTGTCTTATTTAGTTTACTGGGGACAGTACCGTAATTCTTAAATTAGATGTTACATATAAGCTCGCATGGATTGCTACCACCATCATCCTCGTTTCTGTCGCGAAGCAATCATGCGTTCGAGTTTGAAGGGTATCTATCTAAGCATATATAAGTACTATCTTTTTTTTTCAACCTATGCTGATAGCCTTGAGAGGCTATATCAGCTTCGCCATAACGTGTAGGTGAGCTCACGGGGCTCAAACCGGAGTGTTGCTAACTCTGGCCCTAGCAAGAGCAGTGCTTCGCAGAATCTACCACCGGATCGGAAACGCGACCCACTGAGAAGATCCGGCGAGAAACTCAATGGGCTGTGTCTGTGGGTTAATTCGCTCTTGGAGCCCTGACTCTGTCCTCATGCCTTTAGGTTTGTTCACGTTGCAAGGACCAGATAACAACTTAAACCCAGATGTGACGTAAGCTCGCTAGCCCACCGACGCAGTCAAAGATAAGAAGATGCTGGGCGATAATTCAAAACTACTCAGTATAATTAGTACAAGTTCTATCAAACATTTAAGACTTATCGCTCGTCAAACATTCTCCAAATAATTTTCAAAGTTCTCTCTCTCACTTCGTCTGAAAATTAATTCGCACTAAAATTATTTCTTAGTTCCCGCAGTAATAATCTAGATTGAATTCAATTGAAAAGTTATCGTGCCTTTTGATTTTAAGCCTTAGCAACGACGACTATGAGTACTTCAACAACTGAACGAACCACAACGGCGTGGATCCCGAAATCTACTCAGCCATGTGAGTATAAGGGAATAGAAGTAATACGGGCTTCTTTATCTATCTTATATATCCTCTCCTTTTATATGTATAACGCTATAGCGGTCAAATTTTAGTATATTCGTTTGAATATGTATTACTACTCTTTTCTATTACTAACTATATTCATTTGAATATACTAACTCATTTGAATATTGTATAATATATATATAATAGGTACTATATTATATTTACCTATGAAGTTGCCGTTTCACAATTCAAATGTAACATCGGACCTTGCACCGACAGATTTCTACTTTTTGGCAGAAAAAAAATTCAATGCCGAGAGGCCGTATTAAATGCTTTTGAAGAGTTTGTTGGCTCCCGTGCACACCAGGGGTTCATATTTTTATTGATAAAAACTTTCCTTATATTAATCAACAATTTCGTATTTTTATGTTTATGTATATAGGTATGTGTCTCATAATTGTATTTATTGCCTTTATTAGAATATGTGACTATATAACTAGTCAGGTCATAAGTATTGTCACACAGTAAAAACTTTTCTTTTAGAATGCTGGCCACAAAAAAGTTTATTGAATTCGAATTTCGCATTGTTCATGAAAATAAAAATGTATACTTTTAGAATTTTACTCATTTTTAAATATGGAGTGGACGCTTAAAGAAGACCGTGTTGCAGTTATTGCGTTGCATCGTTGCGGTTACGCGCCAATTCAAATTTTTAACATACTGAAAAATTTGAATATAACCAAAAGATTCGTTTATCGTACCATCAAACGATACAATGAAGACTCTAGTGTAGATGACAGGTCAAGAAGTGGTCGCCCTCGGTCTGTTAGGACTCCAGCAGTGATAAAAGCTGTGAAGGCGTGAATTCAAAGAAATCCCAAACGTAAGCAGAAACTGTTGGCCCTTCAGATGGGGTTAAGCAGAACCACGGTGAAAAGGGTGTTAAATGAAGAAGAGGGCTTCGGGCATATCGAAGAAAAACAGGACATCGTTTGAATGCTGGTCTAATGGACCTGAGACTGAAGAGATGCCGCGCTTTGTTGAAGCGGTACGCGGGAAAAAAATATCGGGAAATTCTTTTTTCGGATAAAAAAAAATTTACCGTAGAAGAGAGCTACAACAAACAAAATGATAAAGTGTATGCACACAGTAGTGAAGAAGCGAGCAGCCGTATTCCGCGTGTCCAACGAGGTCATTTTCCATCCTCGCTCATGGTATGGTTGGGAGTTTCTTATTGGGGCTTAACAGAGGTACATTTTTGTGAGAAAGGTGTAAAAACGAATGCAGTTGTGTATCAAAATACAGTCCTGACGAACCTTGTGGAACCTGTTTCTCATACCATGTTCAATAACAGGCGCTGGGTATTCCAACAAGATTCGGCGCCAGCTCATAGAGCGAAGAGCACACAAGACTGGCTGGCGGCGCGTGAAATCGACTTCATCCGGCACGAAGACTGGCCCTCCTCCAGTCAAGATTTGAATCCGTTAGATTACAAGATATGGCAACACTTGGAGGAAAAGGCGTGCTCAAAGCCTCATCCCAATTTGGAGTCACTCAAGACATCCTTGATTAAGGCAGCCGCCGATATTGACATGGACCTCGTTCGTGCTGCGATAGACGACTGGCCGCGCAGATTGAAGGCCTGTATTCAAAATCACGAAGGTCATTTTGAATAAACTATAGTGTCATAAGAATCTATGTTTTGTTAAGTTCATTTTGGTATGTGAATGGTTACATAATGAATAAACTTGTTTCAATTATTTTACATTAAACATGTGACAGAATTTATGACCTGACTAGGTATATATATATATATATTATATCTAATTTATGTTTCTATACGCCTACTATTATTCCTACATTGCTTGGCTAGTATACAACGCCATGAGCATTAAGCCTACCAATGCATTTAAATACATGAAGTGTAATAAATAAAAATACATTAAGTTAATTTAAAAAAATGTGGAAGGTGCGTACACTAATTTCTCCAGCACTTTCCTGATAAATGTGAACTTCGGTTTCTATGGTTTCTTCACACGACCATTCTCGGCGGCGGAACTGACCGCGGACTATAGTACGGATGACGATTATGTTGTCATTCATTGTTGTTGTTAGTTTATAGATTAAGATTACAGGCAGCGGCAGAATAACAGCGATAGTTTCAGCTATACAAAGCTGAGCCGCGGCCTTTTTATCTCCACTATGTCAGTATAATATATTGTAGTATTGTTTAGAATTAGAATTTTTATTTTATGTTAATTGAAAAGTTATTTGTATTATGGAGTAAATACATGTAATTACTATTATTATCTTATATTTATTTAAAATCTTATTAATTACATAATATTTTTTTAAAAAGATATTAAAAATACAATTTTTAAAAAACACTATATAAAAATAGATTGCCGCTGATGGCGGTATCTACGACACAAGCCACCAGTGGTTAGGACTCCAGAGTGAGAAACCTCCTCACAATGCGTGCAGTATCGAGGATAACTGCCCTCTGTATTAGGCCCTTAACCCAGCTGGATAACGAAAGTTTCTTGAGATGTTGATCGAAACTTTTATTATTATTATTATTATGTTTCTCGCTTTCATAAATACGAGATGACTCATTCGCGGATTAATTACGGGTTTTTTTATACAACAGCATAAGTGGTTGTGCTTTTTTTTTCACTTACTTAGATAATGGAATTTGATTAGCAGATGCAGAATTAGAAGTGAGCGTTGATGACGAGGGCCAGAAGTATTCGAATGAAGACAGTTTCGTGGTTGTGCTCAGCCAACAGCAAATGCAAAACATTGGTAACTACATTTCTACAGATCGTTTTTTATTTTTTATTGCTTAGATATGTGGACGAGCTCACAGCCCACCTGGTGTTAAGTGGTTACTGGAGCCCATAGACATCTACAACGTAAATGCGCCACACACCTTGAGATATAGTTCTAAGGTCTCAGTATAGTCACAACGGCTGCCCCACCCTTCCAACCGAAACGCATTACTGCTTCACGGCAGAAATAGGCGGGGTGGTGGTACCTACCCGTGCGGACTCACAAGAGGTCCTACCACCAGTTTTCTTCATAAAATGATTGCTGCTATATATGTATAGTGATAAGTTAGCGCGGGTCGTTAAAGTTTAAAATTTGAAATCGTCATGGACTCTACGATAAGGCGCCCGGTACATTCATTTCGGGTGATGCGAATCTGTCGATCGGTGTTCGAATCCTGCAGGCAGTTACTGTTTTTTCTAATGAAATACGTAGGTACTTAACACGTGCTCATTGAGCTCATGCCACAACATCGTTTAATGAAAATCAAAACCGCGAAAAATGTAATTTGCTTAATTACTGGTGGTAAGGCGTCTTAGGAGTCCGCACAAGAAGGTACCACCACCCTGCTTATTTCTGCCGTGAAGAAACAATGCGTTTAGGTTTGATGGGGGTAGCACCCGTTTTACTATACAGCTGAAAATTAGAACTTATTTTTCATGGGGGGTGAGGATTTACATTAGAGATGTCTATGAGCTACAGTTACCACTTAACACCAGGTGGGACATGAGTTCGTCCACCCTTATAGTCATAGCATCCGGCGAGGAATCTTAAGGAAAAACTATCAAAAAACACGTACAGTTTGATATTTACGAAAGCAGAAAAAATTTTGACCATTTTCGTTATATTCGTAATTCATGTAAAGCTTAATTTGAAAAATGGATGGAGAGACGTGGCAGTAGTATATATCGATCGGTAATGGAATGATTTAAAAAAATATTTGCTCTAATAATTATCCAAGGCTGAACGTTATTAAGGACAAAAGGCAATCATCGATAACTCTAGTTCTATGAAAACAAAATAAATAAGCACTAAGGAGACCTGAAGCGATAATACCCTTCGTGTTGAAGCAATAATACCTTTGGGGATGAATTATTATTTCAACACTTTTGTTAACTGCTCTCACTCTTGAATCTTGACCAACTTTAGAGATACTCAATAGTTCTATTTGCTTCATTAATCTGATTACAATTATTGTGATCATACAAAACTATTTATCTTAACGCTTACTTAGAGCTGCGTTTGGATTCTGTTAGTTGATGTTCTTAGTTTTTAGATGTTGTATATGGATGTATGTATGTATAATTTGGTCATTCGCAGATTTGTCTCCGAGTTCGTGACCAGAACACGGGCTGGACCACTGGTCTATGTGGTCGTCGGCCCCAAAACTGAACACTCCGAGCTTTTACGTAATATTGTTTGTAACTCGCATAGTTTAGTAATACAATTGTTTGTGTAACATAATTTTATGAATGGTGAATAAAGTACGTGATAATACTTGTATGTTTTTTTGATGAAGTTCAGCTCCCTTCGCCTTTCCATGAGATATGGCTGTAACTGTAACTATACTGAGACCTTGGAACTGATATCTCAAGATGGGTGGCGCATTTACGTCGTAGGGTATGGGTTCCAGTAACCGCTTAACACGAGGTGAGCCGTGAGCTCGTCCACCCATCTAAGCAATAAAAAAATGGCATATCACAGCACTAGTAAGGTTTTAAATCCTTTCCTTGACTTCACTGGCTAATACATTCTGTGGTGATCGAGCTCTCTCGGTAATAGCTATGCAAACTCAGAGACATCACAACGTGAATGCGACCTCCCATCTTGAGACATAAGGTTTAAATTTCTGGGCGATAGCATATGTTCGAGATAGGCAGTTTTAAATTGAGAACAATGAACAAGCTGATAATGAGATACGCATTCGTAGTTAAGCAAACGAACTCTTGATCCGTCTAGTGTTAAATAGTCACCGGAACCCACAGTGTAAAAAATGAGCTCGGAATTTTTTATAGCATTATAAAAACGATAATCCTATCTTTCGATACAGAACTCAGACTGCTTTGTGACGAAAATAGAATAATAATTATTTGAGTCGTCGTAGCTAAATCATAAGATGCCTAGTGTGCTCGCATCGAAGAGTGCGACTTTACCGATATTTAAATTTCGCATTTAGATGCCCACTCGTTTTTCTATGGAAATTCGTACTTAGCACTAGACTTCTACGATGAAGACGAACAAAACCGCAACAATTATTATTACAACAACCGCAACAAATATTTACTAGTGGTAGGACCTCTTGTGAGTCGGCACGGGTAGGTACCACCACTCCGCCTATTTCTGCCGTGAAGCAGTAATGCGATTCGGTTTGAATGGTAGGGCAAGCCTTGTAACTAACTATACTGAGACCTTAGAACTTATATCTCAAGGTGGGTGGCGCATTTACGTCGTAGATGTTTGTGGGTTCCAGTAACCACTTAACACCAGGTGAGCTTTGAGCTCGTCTAGGCAAGATTTTTTTTTATTACGTACTACTATTTATCTATTATGACGTCTTGACATCTCACACACGAGATTAAAGAGTTTTCATTTAAGTGATTTGTTTTCTAATTTACTTCTATTTCTTAAATTTGAAGGTCAGTATTACGAAATAACATTACAATTTCATTCTCCCGTCGAGAAGCAGAAAAAAAAAACATGCGCATTTGTTTTAAAGGACCGCTTTAAAGGCTGTGGCGGCTACACTTGAGGTTTCAATTTAAAATTGCCATCTCCGTTCTGAGACTACAGTACGATATCGCGTTATGTAGGCCACCTATTCAACATCCAGAATAAAGCACATTGGCTTAGTGCAAAAAGAATAAATACTCAGATTAGGTAATCATCGTGTAATATATTTTAAGTTTCTTTTTTTTTTTCAAATATAATTTGGTTGATATTTAACAATATTTCAAGTTGACTGCCATGTGGGTTACCGATGCCATACGTGGTGCATTAAAGTATTTATTTTCGACTTCTCTCTTCGATCTTCTTAACCAGTGCAATATTTAGTAGACTCTGGGAAAGACGAATCCGAAGATACTGAGAATGAATCTATTTCTAAGAGACCTAAAAGTCTAATACATACATTAACAAATAAAAGAAGGCAAAGTTACGCAATCCGGGCGTTAGTAACAGAAATTGACATAATTACTTCAGTGCGCCACGTAGTGCCCGTAACCTCTTGTAAATCCGCGCGGGTAGGTACTACCACCCTACCTATTTCAACCGTGAAGCAGTAATGTGTTTCGGTTTGAAGGGCGGGGCAGCGTTTATAACTACATATACTGAGACCTTAGAACTCATATCTCAAGGTGGGTGGTGGCATTTACGTTGTAGATGTCTATGGGCTACGGTAACAACTTAACACCAGGTGGGCTGTGAGTTCGTTAGTTTTTATAACCTGTACTGTCCTGTTTATCTCAATATAATAATAAATTTTAAAACCTCTTAAATTGTAAGACCTCGAAATCTTAACTTGTCTTATTTTTAAAGAACTTCTTCTGTACAGCCTGTGTAGTAACTACAGACAATGCAATCGAAGTTGCAAAAACGATTTGCACATTCACGACAATTCAAAAAATAAATGTTAATTACATACCATAGTCCTGTTCTATAGTCCAAAAAAAAACGAAATAAATGACCCTTTGTGACCCCACTTCCATTCACTGCGGAGTAATAAAGTTACCGCTTTTTTAACCTAACCACACGATATTACACAATAAATTTTCTTTTTTTACTTATTTACGAAAACATTCGCATTTTTAAAGTCACACTAGGATAAACTGCCTAAACTTGCTCCGGTTGACAATTTCAATACTGCTAGATACAATACGATCAGTTTTAACAAGTAATCTCCTAAGTTCTGTTACTATAGGTGCTTAATAACAAAATCGACTGCAGGCCTGTCACAGACAGAATCTTTTTTTGGATAGATGGGTGAACGAGCCCATAGATATCACGGCGGTAATGTTGGTTCCTATCTTGAGGTCGAAATCGTATAACAGCTTTCTCACTATTCTAACAATATTGCATGGCTGCTTCGCCTCAAAATAAGCAGGATGATGGCTATCTTTCAAAGCTATTTGATGTTCAGGATCTTGGTGTATCTAGTTCTTTTTATCTCGTTGTCGAAGGTAGTGTGATAACCTTGTATCACCTTGACCGCGTTCATGCGTAACGAACGACGCAGCACCACAGTGCTTAGATGGGTCATAGTGTGGCTCTATAAGGTCACGACCGTATAGTCTTCCACGTGGACTCCCGTGCACATGTACCGGGGTAACCATTTCAGGTGAGGGCCTGTTTTTGTGGTATCGTCGCCGTTTGCCACTACAAACGGGTCACTGGGTTAAGCCACCCAGGTTTGTGGGGTCGTATTTATTTGTAGGGCCTCCAGCGTAGCGCCATCAAGTTATCAAACCGCAATGGGGCAGGCGATCTTCAGGCTGCGGGGGAGGCCTGTCTTATTTGATGGCTACAACCCGCCGCTCAGTAAGTCAAACTCGTGGGGAAAAGTTCTCGCGGGCATCCGTTTAAAATGCCAATCATGCAATCAAAAAAAATCCTTCCCTAAGCACATAGTAATGAATATTTGAAGATAGAACTTAAGTAGGGTTGACGTCAGAAAGACGACCTAATAGTAAAGCACATGCCAAACCCCTATTCTGGTTTGGTTAGAGAACATGCTGCGCCGAACCTTAATTATGTGGGAGAAGGGCAAGATGAAGAAGTTTTTTTTTGTACGAGACTCATAAATTTTGATAAATAAAATCAATCTAAAATAAATCTTGTTGTATCACTGATTAAAATCAAATTTCCACAACTGAGCGACCATAGTCATTACTAATTATTGTTCGAAATTCGATAATAGAATTTAATGAAACAATGTTATTGGGATTAAATATTGTATTTACAGCTTAATTTAGTAGTAATACTTTGCTATTCAGTATATTGTACTTACCCGGTTAAATAACATTCAGTTAGATTCATGAAAATCTTTATGATTTTTATTTTCAAATTACATTGTTGTTTATGGCCCACCAAAAAAGCATTTACAATTGAAATAGAAGTTACACGAGATTTTAAAAGTTCTGTATTCATTAATTTCCCAAAATATTTATGATTTACGAAAATCCGAGAGCAATTGATAGATGATGTTTAATTCAGATTTGTCATAGTTGAACTTGAATTCACTTTTACGTCTCGAGATACAATTTAATGAAATCTTTTGGATAATAGATGTGTAAAATGAAACATTGATAGATCAATAGAAGAGTTCAGGATGTTTCTGCACGAGCGGAGCGTCCTTCGAACAGTACCTGATGAGCTCAGCGACAGTGCAAGATCGTAAGCAACATTCTTCCGCGACCTGTCTACGAACACGCCGCCATTTTCCTTCAACGAGAAGCCGTTGCTTGGTCGTGTCTTGTTGTAGATCTTTAGGCGCCATTTTTTCTGTAAAAACAATAACAACATAAAAACAGATTTTTCTTTTAATTTTTACTATTTTAATCAAATCGTAATTAAATTTTGTAAGTTAACCTACTAGATTATCTAAGTTTTATTGATTTATTTGAACATCATTGTTCACATTTAATATACATCTTTATTCGTCAGAATATATTATAATATTAGCCTCATAAATATTTATGGTACGTACTGTTATGCGGGGTTCGGGAGTTCACGTTTTTAAAAAAAACTATTTGAATGTTATGTTGAACACTATATTAAACTGATTTAGTATAAGATTTAGTAATTGTTAAAAAAAATAGAATGTGACGAAAGCAACGAGTACGTCAAATGAGGGCTGAGATTGAACTGTCGTTTTATTATTAAAGTTATACGAGCTTCTCGCATGAAATGCTGAGTGCATGGCTTAATGTGTCTACAGTTCAATATAGTCATACAAAGGGGAAGATACAAAAACCCCCCCTTTAAGAGGAAACTTATCGAAAAATAAGTTTTCAATATGGTTTAACCCATACGCAAACGAGGTTGTTCTATTTCCATTTCTGTTTCAGAATTTTGTTCTTTATTAATAGTTAATTTATTAGTTCTGCATAATCTTTGGAGATACTCATTCTTTTTACAAACATATAAAATCAAAATACTAAAACATAGAATAAAAGCTAGCACACTTAAAATAGGAAAACTAAAAAGACTATTCCAGTCACCTGGATATCGTACAAGATCTTATTCCTTAATTATTTTATCCGAGGCAATATTTATAGTTTATAGACTATCTAAATTAACATTCTGTATTTTAGACATTGGCAAGATATATTTTCTAATTTGGCTTAAATTACAGCAACTATCATTAAGAATATTAAAAGTAGATACAATACTAGGCACATCAATCTTAGGTGAGATTTTCCTCACTAGCTTAAAGTTCTTATGATAACCAATACATTTAGTTGGAATACTAAATACACCTGTACCAGATATAACAATTTCGGTTACATCATTGTTATCGCATTCAATCGAGAGTTTGGAAGATTTAGATTGGACAAATATAAATTTCTCATTATGTAGCTTATGCCATATATATCTATGTCACCATGTATTATTTTATATTGACAACTTTCAGGTAAAGTTGTTGCAGATTTTGTAATAATTTCAATTTCACAGGACGGATTTCCGGGTATTGTATAAACATCAGTCGATTCACACAGGTAAGTATAACATTTTTACAGAGATTTAACTGTGACCATTTAGTAAATTCTTTGACGGCACATGCCTTTTCCGCTTTGCCCTCTAGGCTGAGTATATATTTTAAGAGAACCTCTGCTTGAGAAGCGGATGCTAAATTTATGGCGTTGCGACAATTATTTAAGAACGATGTTAGCTTATCTCGTGAACCATCGAAAGTACCGATGAATACGATAAGGACGTTTAGAGCAATTTCCGACATTGTAACAGATTCTTCTTCTTTAACCTCTCTCTGCTTCGTCATTCAATATATGATTTATGTATATGTTATTCAAATATTTATTTATATTTATGTGACTTAAAATGATTAAAACAAACAAACAGGAAGAAAAAAAAAAGAAAAAAAATTATAATAATATTTTACATAAAATTTGAAATTGAAAAAGCACGATGTATAACTTATAGTGGTGAGATTATTACAAGGTTAAAACTTACGGCTATTAAAATTATCTAAAAGTTGCACGCGCGCGGGCGGTCCTTATCGCTTCTAAGAAATTTCAGATTGCATTGAATGTTAGACGCGTGGTTTGAATATTTTTAATATGATATTTTATTTTAAATCGCAGGGTAATTAATTATTAATAAATTTATAAAACGAATTAGTGATTATACAATTAAGTCGGTGAATTATCAAGTTCCTTATCTTAGGACTTACAGTACGAGGAGCATCTCGAAGTTGGAGCACGAAGAACTGGGAGACGGGATGATGATGATTTGATTCTTGAGTAGGACTTCCTTCACGCGATGAGTTTGAATATATGATAAAATTTGCGCCTTACTTTTCTTCTCACAGGAAGCAGTGGAATTTGATGTGTAGTTTTCTCATAGAAAACAGTGGAATTTGAAGAGTCGTTTTTCACAGGAGACGGTGGAATTTGAAGAGTCGTTTTTCACAGGAGACAGTGGAATTTGATAAGTTGTTTTTCAAAGGAGACGGTGGAATATGATGTCTTGTTTTTTACAGGAGACAGTGGAATTTGAAGTGTTTTTTTTTTCACAGGAGACGGTGGAATTCGCTGTGTCTTGACAATTTTCTCCTCTATTCTTTCCAGGATACAGTGGTTATTTTCTTCTTTTTCTTCTTTCAAAGCTCACATTTTTTTTCTTTTTTTTTTTATTGCTTAGATGGATGGACGAGCTCACAGCCCACCTGGTGTTAAGTGGTTACTGGAGCCCATAGACATCTACAACGTAAATGCGCCACCCACCTCGAGATATAAGTTCTAAGATCTCAGTATAGTTACAACGGCAACCCCACCCTTCGAACCGAAACGCATTACTGCTTCACGGCGGAAATAGGCGGGGTGGTGGTACCTACCCGTGCGGACTCCCAAGAGGTCCTACCACCAGTTTCCAGAATCACGGTGATGACTTCAGGTACGAAGACGAACCGAGGACCGGGTTTTTTGATCCCTTTTACGCTGCCACCAATGTTATGCGGGGTTCGGGAGTTCACGTTTTAAAAAAAACTATTTGAATGTTATGTTGAACACTATATTACACTGATTTAGTATAAGATTTAGTAATTGTTAAAAAAAATAGAATGTGACGAAAGCAACGAGTACGTCAAATGAGGGCTGAGATTGAACTGTCGTTTTATTATTAAAGTTATACGAGCTTCTCGCATGAAATGCTGAGTGCATGACTTAATGTGTCTACAGTTCAATATAGTCATACAAAGGGAAGATATAACAGTACGCTAAAATCTCGATCGACTTTTTAAGGCCCAAAACTAAACAAATAAAAATGTTAACGCATAATATTTTGGTAGTGAATGAAATATTTGAAAATTTGCAGCTAAGCGAATTTCAGGATTAAAATAGGAGACGTGACTCGGGAATTTATTAAAATAGTTGATGTACTCATAGTCTCAAGCCGAACCGTACACAATATGTTTTGTTATAGGTATATTTAATACATAATAATCATCTTTTACAATAAGTAAAATTACTCATGAATCTATCCTAACTTGATAATACACCATATCATTATTTAAATTTTAAAATATACTATAAAAAATATTTTAATTGAGTGAACTCAATAAAAAGTATAGAAAAACCGTGATTAGAAAGGAAATCACATTAAATTGGCCCGGATTAATAGACGTGTCTAATTTGGTCAACAACACAACTTTTTATAAATAACTAAATATTATAGTTTTCTAAAAAAGAAAAACGATTCCGTGCAGTATCCAGTGGTGGCAGACGAGAATAAAAGAACGTGGCTTAAAACTTAACATATATGAGAACGGTGTAGCTCTCGTAAAAAGTAAGTAAGTAAGTACTTGTTAAGTTTACTTCTAGTGTATTTTTATTTCAGAATACCGCTCTGTCATCAATATACTCCCACTCTTCACGGCATTGGTGAAAGTTAAACTTAAGCCGAGACCCAATTGAATATGTATATATCTATTACTAGCGACCCGCCCTCGCTTCGCTTCGGAAACATTAAAATACACATGAAACCAAAAAAATAAAAAAAAAAATAAAAAAAAAGTAGCCTATGTTCATCAGGGACAATGTCGGCTTCTAATGGAAAAAGAATTTTTCAAATCGGTCCAGTAGTTTCGGAGCCTATTCGAAACAAACAAACAAACAAATCTTTCCTCTTTATAATATTAGTATAGATACACGAATAGAAAATTACCACAACTGCAAAACACTAAATACAAAACCACAATGGCCTTATCGCTAAGAGCGATATCTTCTGGAAACAATCCGGCGGATAAGAGTTTCTAAGTAAAAAAATATATCGCGGCGTACATAACGTGATAAAAAAAAAATTAAAGTAAACAATTTATGCATAAATGTCACGTTTACATAAATGCAATACCAATGATAAATACAATAAACATATTAAATATATTAATCAGAAATTTTACCCTTACACAAAGTTAGTTAATTAGTTTATACAGTAGATAAATGTACTTTACAATAATTACTTTACTTATGATTTAGCACAAATTCAACGCCGGCAACCGTAGTGACAATACTGACTGATCTATTGAATTGAGACCAAAATCGGTTTTCATTCAAGCTTTTGAACTATGAAGGTTGTATTGGACAAAGACGATGTACGCGAAATAATTTTATTCGCGCTCATGTGCACGTGTTGACTGACAGACGGCATCGGAGTCCACAGTTCAAAGTCTCAAATGCACCCTCATATCGACCAAAACAGAACAAAAATGACAACAATCAACACGTGCAATCAAACCACACAATTAATAAAGTAAATGAATTGATAACCTATCATTAGCGATGTACCTCTTTTGACAATCTTGTAAGCGTTATTACAGAAGTTGAAGATGATAATGGAGAGCCATCTGCTGCAGCATTTCACTTTGTCGTCGAGGCTGTACACCCTTTCCGCATTGTCGCCGAACACAATGGTGCTACTCCTCATGAGTATCAACATTATGTATATCTGAAAGAAAGAAAAAAAAAACTAATGTTTATTTCTTTTAAATATCGAAACAAATTAACAGATTACGAATTAACAGTTTAAATAATTTTTTTTAATGTATCTTAGAGCAACTTTTCAGTTTAGTTTTATTTTTATTTATTTTATAAAATAAATCAAATGAACCCACATAACATCGAAGTCTCATCTTCGAGAGTATCGATGTATCGGCGGACGGCTCGACAAATGCTCCCTATCAAAGTTACCTGATGAATGAAGCTGTCATCAGAGAGCACGTCTAAATATATCCCCCAATGGTCCAGCGTACGGAATTACTCGATAAATGCGTTTATAAAACATTGTCACGGCAATGCGATAACGGCTCCTCAAAACAAAATGTCACGT
Source organism: Bombyx mori (assembly GCF_030269925.1). Taxonomy (NCBI): domain Eukaryota; kingdom Metazoa; phylum Arthropoda; class Insecta; order Lepidoptera; family Bombycidae; genus Bombyx; species Bombyx mori. Next base: position 9,202,090 of record NC_085115.1, on the reverse strand, counting down.
GATTTATTAGTGGGTGCTTAAAGCGCGGGCCACACTTGGAAGTGTATTCGTTTTATTTTAATTCAAATTCAAAACTCAATAATCTGCATTCGCTTACAAAGTTTGTTTAGTGGAACATAAAAGCTAACACATTAATTTAATTTTTTAAGAAAACATTTTGAATAAGATATTATGATTGTTATTTTTGAAACCGCCAAACCCTTTATAATGGTAGGCAGCGATTTGGCTGTGCCCCTGGCATTGCTAACGTCCATGAATGACAGTAACCATCAGGTGAGGCGTATGCTCATCTGTCAACAAAGTCATTAAAAAAACCAATTGTGGTTGGTTTTTTTTTTATTGCTTAGATGGGTGGACGAGCTCACAGCCCACCTGGTGTAAAGTGGTTACTGGAGCCCATAAACATCTACAACGTAAATGCGCCACCCACCTTAAGATATAACTTCTAAGGTCTCAGTATAGTTACAACGTCTGCCCTATGCTTCAAACCGAAACGCATTACCGCTTCACGGCAGAAATAGGCAGGGTTGGTTGCCGAGTGATTGGTTTATAAAGATCAATACCAGTCTTGATAACAAACAAGAACTTATAGTTAGCTGAAATCTGAAACTGACCGGTGCAAGCTTCGATCATCAATTGTTGATCGAAGGGTGCAAGGAAATCTTAGTTATAGAGGACCCAGTCTGCGATAACTTACTCCGTACTTGCTTTGATATCTATTACTGCCTATTATCTATTACTGACATCAGAATCACCCGTCTTGAGAGATGAGGTCGATGTTTATATAATATTGTATCACAGTTTCACCCACCCAATAGAAATGAGTAGGATGCATTTAAAATACGCCCCACTACGAACAATATGCAGGTAATAGTTTAAATTCTATTTTAAATATGTTACGTTTTGTATTGTTTTTCTAAATGAAAAATACAAATTATAAATGCTTGGTTAAAAAGGCTTCACTTTACCGTAATTATGTAATTGATTTACATTTAAATGTACATGTTTAATTTACTGAATACATAAAGTTAATTGTTGAATGCGCTGATTATACATATCGGCTAATAGTTCTTCGCGTCTAGTGGTATTTTCCAGAGAATTGAACACTCATCTCGATAGAAGCATTCGTCACGTGCGGACGTGCTCATCGACCACTCGATCGCCCGGCCCTTGTTCGCCCGGCTTTTGTTAGCCCGGCCATTGTTCGCGCGGCCTGTGTTCGTAGTACATCTGCCGACAAAGTGTTGTCCTGGAAGTGTTTATTTGTTTTGTTTCTTTTTGTTATTTCTGTTTTGTTGTGTTCTTCTTTGTCCTGTAGTAATAGCGCCGCATCGCCACCTGCGTTCAATAGAACCGCTCAGGTCCGAGAAGTTGGGGCCTCGCCGCAAGGCGAGTGTTTTTAAGACCCGGGGCCGCCCCACCTGGGCACTCAGCGATCATGGACGCTGTATTTGCGGAGTTCCTCCGACTTCGCTACCCACAGCTCGCCTCAGAGTTTCTGACCTTCAAGGCTAATCACACTGCGAGCCCTCTCGAGGACTCCGCCGTGCTCTCTGCTCCTGCGTCGCCTGTACCTGCGTGCAAAGCTTCTGCATCGAGCACCGCAGCTTCCGTCGTGCCTGCCGCTCCCGTGTCGCCTATACTGGCGAGTAAAGCTGCTGCGTCGTCCACCATGGCCACCGTTTCAGCTGAGCGATCATCCGCGGCCTCCGTCGCGCCCTCTAAAACACCTACACTTGCTCGTAGATCGCCTGCGTCCGCCTCCTCGTGCTCCGACTCTGACTAGGACATGGAGGTCGACCTCGACCCCGCCTTATCGACGGATGGATTCACCCTGGTACAAAAGGGTAAGAAGCGTGCCGCGGAGTCTCGAGCTCCCGCGGCCGCTAAAATTAGCAAAGCCGCGAACGCGTCTCGCCCCCGCCCTCAGACTCCCGTTGCGCCCCGAGCCCGTGCCACTCCGACGCCGCGTCCGGTGGCACGAAATAAAACCCAGACCCCTCCCCCGGTTATGCTTCAAGAGAAGGCAACTTGGGATCGAGTTTGCCTGGCCCTTAAGGCCAAAAATATCAATTTCACGAATGCCCGTAATCTCGCGAACGGCATTCAAATTAAGGTTCAAACACCCGACGACCATAGGGCTCTCTCTTCTTACCTCCGTAAGGAGCGTATAAGTTTCCATACGTATACGCTTCAGGAGGAGCGCGAACTCCGTGCCGTCATACGTGGCATCCCTAAAGATTTGGATGCGGAGCTCGTCAAGGCCGACCTTCTCGAACAAGGTCTACCAGTTAACTCCGTACACCGCATGCACAGAGGCCGCGGAAGGGAGCCATACAACATGGTTCTCGTCGCCCTCCAGCCTACCCCTGAGGGTAAGCAAATATTCAGCATACGAACGGTCTGTAGGCTTTCCGGAATCGCCGTCGAAGCCCCACACAAGAAAGGCACACCTAGTCAGTGCCATAACTGTCAATTATACGGACGTTCTTCCCGTAACTGTCACGCGCGCAATGTTAGCAACACTCCGGTTTGAGCCCCGTGAACTCACCTGCACGTTAGGGCGAAGCATTGTTAGTTAGCCTTGAGAGGCTATTTCAGCGAAATGTGAAATGTGTCGAAGAGAGCCACTTATGCGTCCTCACGGCTACAAGACTTATCCAGAATAATCTTTTTTTCATTTTGAAGGTTTTTTTCAATTATGTAATGTTGTGTCCAAACTCATAAATTCTTATTTAACGGAAAGGTTTATTTATAGCGTTCATTGGGCAGCGGGTATTGAAATCGTTTTCGTGAATAGCTCCGTTTTTCGGAACCAAATTAGGAACATTTTTTACAAAACTATGTTAATTACTGTAACGCCCAGTCACCGTCCTCGTTGAACCCGTCGCTTGCGACGAAGGGCTCGACGAGCGAATTAACCCACTGAGTTTCTCGTCGAATCTTCTCAGTGGGTCACGTTTCCGATCCAATGATAATTCTGCGAAGCACTGCTCTTACTAGGGTCAGTGTTAGCATCACTCCGATTTGAGCCCCGTGAGCTCACCTACTAGCTAAGGCTACGCTGAAATAGGTTCTCAAGACTATCAGCTTAGGTAGGAAAAATAAATAAATAAAACTCTAACGTCAGTATAGGATGTATTTTATAACAAATAAAAAAGTAGCTGTCGCTAAATATGTATGTATTCATTTTGTCAATTCTTATAGATAACTATTCTATGGTTTTTTATTATTATTAATAAACATAGTCTGATCTCATTACCCATACACGACTTTACTAACCGCACTACGGTTCCGTCTCGTGTGGACCACCACTGACTCCTTAGAATGCAAATCTTTACATACCCACAAATAAATAATTATAAATAAAAGTAAAAAGCCTTTTATTTCCTGCTAAAATACAAAGTAAATAGGTATTTAATAAATTTTATTTCTCTTCACTTATGTTTGGCAGAAACCCATTCAACATGGTGAAGGCCTCCTCCAAGTCCTTCCATTTGATTCTATTTTGAGTTACCTGTATCCATCGAGGGCCAGCAATAGCTTTTATATCGTCCTCCCATTTTGATATCGGGCGACCCTTTTTTCTTTCCCTTGTGGCCCTTTCCATGCACTTATTCTTGCAGTCCATCTCTGGTCCTTAAGTCTGGCTACATGACCAGCCCATTTCCACTTCAAGTTTCTGGCATATTCGAGAGCATCTATAGATTTTTTCTCTAATTTTTGTGTGTCTGATTTTATGAATCTGTCTTATATTCAGCAGACTTCGCTCCATTCCTCGTTGGCAGCTTACTATTAGATTATTGGCCTTTGATGTAAACTTCCAAGTTTGGCAGCCATAGGTCAAACATGGTAGAATGCAGGAATTCAGAACCTTGATTTTTAAGTATATTGGCAACGTGCTTTGAAATACTTCACGTAAATTCCAGTACTTGTTCCAGGTGAATTGGATTTTTCTTCCAATCTCCATCTCATTGCTTTTTCTTTCAAAGCTGATCTGTTTTCCTAAGTAAATATAGTCTGTGTATTTCAATAGTTCGTTTCCGACTGTTATTTTCTTTCTAGCACTATTTGTCATTACCATAGTTTTTGTTGTATTCATTTCTAAGCCTACTTTAATGCTGGCTCTGTGGAGAGACTCGACCATGTATTGAAGTTCTGAACCTGATTCTGCCAGCACTACTAAGTCTGCAAAGTGGAGATGAGTCAGATATTTATTTACCTTCAATATTTAAGCCGAGGTTTTTCCAATCTAGCTGTCTAAATATTGTTTCAAGTATGGCAATGAAAATTTTTGGGTACATGGGGTCTCCCTGTCTTACACCTCTTTTGATAGGAAATCTTGAGCCTATAGATTCTAGTTTTATTCTACTTGTATTAGTTTTATAAATGTTTTTAATTTATCTGTATATATTTATCATTCCCTTGGTTTTTTAGCGACTTCGATACACTATCATGTGACACAGTGTCAAATGCCTTTTAGTTGTCTATGTATGCAATGTATAGTGTTCTCTGTTTTTCTTGGTATTTTTCTATCAAAAGTTCCAAGGTGTGAATGTGGTCCACTGTAGAAAAACCTTTTCTGAATCCTGCTTGTTCAATTGGTTGATTTTTCTCTAGCGAATCACTGATTCTGTTGTTTATAATTGACGAAAAGAGTTTATAGAAACAAGACAGTAAACTAATAGCCCTGTAATTTGTTATGTCCTTTGGATCTCCTTTTTTATAGATTAAAATGATATTTGATTGTGTCCATTGGATGGGGATCTCAGCTCTTTCTAATATCTGGTTAAATAATTTTGCCACAGGTGGTGCTAATATTCTGTCAGCTGTCTTTAAAGCGTCGTTTGGAATGCCATCTGGGCCTGGGCTTTTGTCGGTTTTCAGGTTTTTTATTGCTGCGATAAGTTCAGATTCTAGATTGGTTGTACCTTTTCGTTGTTTGATATATTATTGCTTGGTGTTATGTCTACATATGAGGGTGTATTTTTACTGTATAGTGATTTATAAAATTCAGTGACCATATTAATGATATCATTGCGGTTTATTATTATAGATTGTTTTCCTGATGTTTTAAGTCCTTCGATCCAAGTTTTATTTTGTGTTAGCTCTTTATAAGACTTTTTTGTGCTGCCTGAAACTTGTAAGTGCCTAGTTATGGTATCCTGTCTGTATTTTGCGTAATCTTGCCTGATATACTTGCTAATGAGTTTGTATAAAGCTGATATTTCGTTTCTTATACTTCTGGTTTTGTTTTTAGTCTTCTGTAATTCTTTTCTTCTAGTCATGAGTTTTTCTGTGCGTAGCGATATTTTTTTGTGCTTGTTCGAATTGTGTTCCTTGTGCGTTTCTTCTAGGCTTCTCGAGATGGCATTGATTATTTTGTTGTATTGGGTCTGTACATTATCAGCATCTTTTAAGTTCTGGTCATCGGCACGTAACAGGTGGAATTGGAGATTTTATCTGAATCGGAGTATTTCGCTTTCGTATTTTAGATTCGCACACTGCTTGGTCTTGTATCTAGTCCTGGATATTTTTATTTTTTCAAGAGATATAGTTGCTCTCACTGGCCGGTGGTCTGATGGGTAGTTGATATTTAGAACTTCCACATTATGAAACTTCTGTGGTATGTTAGATAGAATGTAATCGATCTCATTTTTATATTTGTCACTTGGTGAACGCCATGTCCATCTGCGGTTTGGTTTCTTATAATAGTATGTGTTCATTATTGCAGTCTTAGTTTCTAGAGCGAAATCTATCAATTTTTGGCCTATTTCATTTCTTGTACCAAGACCAAATGGTTCTGTAACCAAGAATTCCTCGTGTCTTGGTTTACCTATCTTAGCATTGAAGTCGCCCATTATGATATAGTCTTTATGCCCTGACTTCCTAGCCCTTTTGACTGTCTCATAAAAATAAGAAATATCTTCTTCTTTTGCTGCTTCTGTGAGTGCGTAGACTTGAATGATTGATAGTTTTAATTAACACCAGGTGGGACATGAGTTCGTCCATCCTTATAATAAATAAATAAAATAGCATTCATAACATCCGGCGAGGAATCTAAAGGAAAAACTTCCCAAAAACACTTACGTACAATTTGACATTTACAAAAGCAGAAAAAAATTAAACCATTTTCGTTATATTCGTAATTCATGTAAAGCTTAATTTGAAAATGGATGGAGAGACGTGGCAATAGTATATATCGATCGGTAATGGAATGATTTAAAAAAATATTTGCTCTAAAATTTATCCAAGGCTGAACGTTTTTAAGGACAAAAGGCAATCATCGATAACTCTAGTTCTATGAAAACAAAATAAATAAGCACTAAGGAGACCTGAAGCAATAATACCTTTGGGGATGAATTATTATTTCAACCCTTTTTAGTTAACTGCTCTCACTCTTGAATCTTGACCAACTTTAGAGATACTCAATAGTTCCATTTACTTCATTAATCGGATTACAATTATTGTGATCATACGAAATTACTTACCTTAACGCTCACTTAGAACAATCCACTTAGAAGTGTGAGGCGTGACGATTGATGTATTTGGTTAAATTCCTCCTCCTTACATCGTATTCCTCATTGCTGAGGGTCGTGACCACCTTTTTGTATCCTACCATCCTTCGCAAGCACTATCTTTCTCCATCTATTCTTGTCTCTGGCGGTTTGGAGGGCGTTGTGAAATGTGCAATCACACATTAATTAAATTCGGTTATGGCATTGGTTGAATTAAAATTACATTAATCTTGATCCAAAATGCGTTTGGCTTTTGTTAGTTGTAGTTGTTAGCTGTTAGATATTGTATATGGATGTATGTATATATAATTTGATCATTCGCAGATTTGTCTCCGAGTACGTGACCAGAACACGGGCTGGACCACTGGTCTATGTTGTCATCGGCCCCAAAACGTAATATTGTTTGTAACTCGCATAGTTTAGTAATACAATTGTTTGTGTAACATAATTTTATGAATGGTGAATAAAGCACGTGATAATACTTGTATGTTTTTTTCGATGCAGTTCAGATTCCTTCAAATGCCTTTTCATGAGATATGGCTGTAACTGTAACTATACTGAGATCTTGGAACTGATATCTCAAGGTGGGTGGCGCATTTACGTCGTAGGTATGGGTTCCAGTAACCACTTAACACGAGGTGGGCCGTGAGCTCGTCCACCCATCTAAGCAATAAAAAAATGGCATATCACAGCACTAGTAAGGGTTTAAATCCTTTCCTTGACTTCACTGACTAATACATTCTTTGGTGATCGAGCTCTCTCGGTAATAGCTATGCAAGCTCAGAGACATCACAACGTGAATGCGACCTCCCATCTTGAGACATAAGGTTTAAATTTCTGGGCGATAGCCTATGTTCGAGATAGGCAGTTTTAAATTGAGAACAATGAACAAGCTGATAATGAGATACGCATTCGTAGTTAAGCAGAGGAACTCTTAATCCGTCTAATGTTAAATAGTCACCGGAACCCACAGTGCAAAGACATGAGCTCGGAATTTTTTATAGCATTATAATAACGATTATCCTATTTTTACGAACTCAGACTGCTTTGTGACGGAAATAGACAGAATAATAATTATTTGAGTCGTCGTGACTAAATCATAAAACGCCTAGTGTGCTCACATCGAAGGGCGCGACTATGTCGATATTGTAATCTCGCAGTTAGATGCCCCCTCGTTTTTCTATGGAAATTCGTACTTAGCACTATGACTTCTACGATGAAGACGAACAAAACCGCTACAATTATTACGTACTATGTATCTATTATGACGTATTGACATCTCATACACGAGATTAAAGAGTCTCAATTTAAGTGATTAGTTTTCTAATTTACTTCTATTTCTTAAATTTGAAAGTCAGTATTACGAAATAACATTACGCTTAAAGAAAAAGTGCACTTAAGTGCAGAAAAAAAATCTTGCGCATTTCTTTTAAAGGACCGATTTAAAGGCTGTGGCGGCTACACTTAAGGTTTCAATTTAAAATTGCCATCCCCGTTCTGAGACTACAGCACGACATCGCGTTGTTTAGGCATACTATCCAATATCCAGAATAAAGCACATTGGCTTAGTGCAAAAAGAATAAATACTCAGATTAGGTAATCATCGTGAAATATATTTTAAGTTTCTTTTTTTTTTCAACAATAATTTGGTTAATATTTAACAATATTTCAAGAGTACGTCGGTGGTGCATGGTTTGAAACAGCATTCGTTGACGATTCCTTGGCGCTTGTAGCGGGTCCAGTCAGCGGAGAGGGCGCCTCGACGGCCAGTCCACGGCCAATCGCCGTGCAGGTCTACATCTTCGAAATCATCTGTTGAAATAGTGTGTTTAATTATAAAATTTCAAAATCAGTTTCATAATTCTGCAGTAAGTCGAAATTAAACTTCATTAAAAAAATATAATTTCAAAGTTAATTAAACAGCCAAGTACTATATTAACAGCAGCTGTGACAGTTTTTCTAGTTTATTAGAAACATGCTTAAATTTAATTCAGCGTTTTCGATTAACTTATAACATGATTCAGTATAATTAAATATAACTTATGCTGGCTATTCTAAATGAATATAAAACGAATAAAAATACAAATAAAATACGTTTTGTGTAAAGTTCTTACGAAACTATAATATTTTTTTTATTACATAGTTAAGTGAACTAGCTCACCGACCACCTGAAATTAAATCGTTACCGGAGGAATAGAAATCACGTAAATATTGTGACCGACCTTGAGACATGAGGTCTACTTCAGCTGTCCCAGTCTTGTAATAATAGGCAGGACAGTGGTACCTAACACAACTGAGCTCACAAGACGCTCTTCGTCCAATGTCTCTTAGTTAGTCATAGTAGTTTTATTTTATTTTATTTTTTATTGCTTAGATGGGTGGAGGAACTCACAGCCCACCTGGTGTTACTGGAGCCCATAGACATCCACAACGTAAATGCGCCACCCACCCTGAGATATAAGCTCTAAGGTCTCAAGTATAGTCACATCGGCTGCCCCACTCTTCAAACCGAAACGCATGACTGCTTCACGACAGAAATAGACAGGGCGGTGGTACCTACCCGTGCGGACTCACAAGAGGTCCTACCACCAGTAATTACGCAAATTATAATGTTGCGGGTTTCATTTTTATTACACGACGTTATTCTTTCAGCGTGAAAGTGAATCGTGAACATTTGTTGTGTACGTATTTCATTACAAAAATTGGTACCCGCCTGAGATTCGAACACCGGTGCATCGCTCAACACGAATGCACCGGACGTCTTATCCGTTAGGCCACGACGACCTCATTTTCTCTGGTATTTCGACTTATATAATACACAAATCAAACAATTAACATATTTTTATTTCTGGATCGCTTAAAGCTTTCATCACTGTACGTAAAATAATTATGAGGGCAATCTACGAACCTATCAATCTACGTTCTTCGAATATTCTTTTGAATATTAATAAAATATCAAGAGTACACGTTGTTGTTACTAGCTTTTGCCTACCGAATAATGTGTTTCCCGATGTCCGTTTATCAACGTATTCTGCTCCATAACACACTGCAACCCTTGCGTTTGCAAGGTTCCGTCCACACAGAGTGACTGCTTCCTTGTGCGCTGAGACGTAAGCTAACGCCATCAGCACTATCATCACCGTGAATTTCATGTTAAAAATCTCTGAAACGGCACAAAAGGAGATTCGAGTGATCGTTGAACAATATATAGGACTATTACTTTTTTAATTTAACTACCTACCCACGTTACTTTAAATAACCCGAAAAAAATGACTTCAATGAATGTAGTTGATAGGAATGTAACGTAATAATTAAATAAATAAATAACTAGAATCAAATCACGCACGATCATCCGACCCCAAATTAGGATTATCTGTGCTATAGGTACCAGAGACTGACATATATACTTATATACGTTTAAATATAAACACATACAGATAACAAGCACACAGACAAAGAGAAAACAAACTTGTTAATCACACGAATGTTTGCTTGGTTTGGGAATCGAACCCACGACCCTCTTTTTTGTTTTTCCTACCTAAGCCGATGGGCTTGAGAGACCACTTCAGCGTAACCTTAACTAGTAGGTGAGCTCACGGGGCTCAAACCTGACGTTGTTGCTAACACTAACCCTAGGAAGAGCAGTGCTTCGCAGAATCTACAACCGAATCGGAAACGCGACCCACTGAGGATATCCGGCGAGAGTCAGTGGGCTGTCTCTGTGGGTTAGTTTAATCGCTGAGCCCTTCGTCGTCAGGGATGGGTTCGACGAGGACGGTGACCGGACCACGATCCTCGGCACATTAGCTGACTGTAGTAGCTGTAGAGTTAGTAGGAGGCGTAACTACTTCAACACCGAGTCAGTCAAATTACATTTAAAACATTCATAAACTTCAAAGAAATTATATAATTTTACCTTGTATTATGATCTCCGATGTGGAACAATGGGAAGATTGAAAATGTGTGATAATTTCAGGTGAGTATCCCATGCTTATATACTATTTTGGAGAAAATCAAAGCGGCGTTGATATTACATAAGCGAGCGGAAAACCTCGGTAATGATTACTGAGTAAAATTTTAACTTAAATGTTTTTTTTTTAGCGCAATCAAAAGCATGGAGCTAGGTTTTCCTCCTGTATCATAAGTGTCATAAGCATTGACTGACAACTTGAAATCTGATATCAATACCGAGGTACAGCAGTCACTATCAAAAAACAAGCCCGCTGGGTTTCTATCGTCGATTCCTTTTACAACTTATTTTTAAACCGGCAGGAGAAATCACTTTGTCGTTCAATAAGTATTTTAATCAGTAATCACAAGCCATTCAGATCACCATCGACAGAAAGCTATTTAGGCGATATTGAACTTTAAAGTGTCATAACTAAGACTTCTTTTGGCATAGTGTTATTGCGAACGTGTAGGCACAGAAAGGACGATTGCATCAGTGGTTGACAAAGTTCTGGACAAACTAATATTGATCGTTTTTTTATTCGAAAAACATAAATATGGGTTAAGCGCGACTCGATCCCGTTCAAACTATGTTTTGAAATTAAACATAAAATTTAAAAAAGCTTGTATGATTGTATTCTGTGCGAAAAGCTGATTAATTTTTAGTTCATAATGCTATAAAGCATCGCTAACTTCTATACACTAAGTTGTTAGCTGTCATATCAGGCGCTTATTCTAAATTGCTCACAAAAGCATGTGTTTTCAGTAATTTTTGGGAATAATTGTTTTAGTCAGTAATTTATTCATACTTAATATATTCGGAAATCCAAGTGACATGAGGCAGTATTTAACAGTCCATTAATTCCGCTTAAGGATGGGATGATTTCGGAAATGTGCCTATTTTAAATTAACACGTTGACTGCCATGTGGGTTACCGATGCCATACGTGGTGCATTAAAGTATTTATTTTCGACTTCTCTCTTCGATCTTCTTAACCAGTACAATATTTAGTAGACTCTGGGAAAGACGAATCCGAAGATAATGAGAATGAATCTATTTCTAAGAGACCTAAAAGTCTAATACATACATTAACAAACAAAAGAAGGCAAAGCTACGCAATCCGGGCGTTAGTAACAGAAATCGACATAATTATTTCAGTGCGCCACGTAGAGCCCGTAATGTACCCGTAATTTCTTGTGAGTCCACGTGGGTAGGTACCACCACCCTGCCTATTTCTGCCGTGAAGTAGTAATGCGTTTCGGTTTGAAGGGCGGAGCAGCCGTTGTAACTTTACTTGAGACCTTAGAACTTATATCGCAAGGTGGCCCATTTACGTCGTAGGATGTCTATGGGCTCCAGTAACCACTTAACACCAGGTAGGCTGTGAGCTCATCCACCCATCTAAGCAATAAAAAAATTAAAAAAGACATGGCAAGTCAACGTGTTAACTGAAATACCATATTCTATTGACCCCTTATCACATTGCTAAATTTACTCAATTTCCAATATTTCAGCAACGGTACTAACGCTTATAAAATGTAATATAATTTCCCAGCCTTTTTTATTTGTTACTTAGACGAGACAACGAACTCACGATCTATCAAGTATTCAGTGGTATCAGTGCCCTTAAATGCGACACATTGCAAAATGACTGTCCCACCTTTCAAACCAGAAAGCATAACTGCTACATAGCACAACCAGATGCTGGTACCCAACAGTGTGGACTCTTAAATCAGTAAAATAAGTACCATGCTTTTAGTAGTTCCATATATTGTGAATTAATATCTAGCGATGCACCCGTGTTCGAATCCCGGAAGCGGGTACCAATCTTTCTAATGAAATACGTACTTAACAAATGTTCACGATTGACTTCCACGGTGAAGGAATAACATCGTGTAATAAAAATCAAACCCGCAAAATTACAATTTGGGTAATTACTGGTGGTGGGACCTCTTGTGAGTCCACGCCGGTAAGTACCACCACCCTGCTTTTTTCAGCCGTGAAGCAGTAATGTGTTTCGGTTCGAAGGGCGGGGCAGCGTTTATAACTACATATACTGAGACCTTAGAACTCATATGTCAAGGTGGGTGGTGGCATTTACGTTGTAGATGTCTATGGGCTACGGTAACAACTTAACACCAGGTGGGCTGTGAGTTCGTTAGTTTTTATAACTTGTACTGTACTGTTTATCTCAATATAATAATAAATTTTAAAACCTCTTAAATTGTAAGACCTCGAAATCTTAACTTGTCTTCTTTTTAAAGAACTTCTTCAGTACAGCCTGTATAGAAACTACGGACAATGCAATCGAAGTTGCAAAAACGATTTCCACATTCACAACAATTCAAAAAATAAATGTTAATTACATACCATAGTCCTGTTCTGTAGTCCAAAAAAAAACGAAATAAATGACCCTTTGAGACCCCACTTCCATTCACTGCGGAGTAATAAAGTAACCGCTTTTTTAACCTAACCACACGATATTACACAATAAATTTTCTTTTTTTACTTATTTACGAAAACATTCGCATTTTTAAAGTCACACTAGGATAAACTGCCTAAGCTTGCTCCGATTGACAATTTCAATACTGCTAGATACAATACGATCAGTTTTAACAACTAATCTCCAAGTTCTGTTACTATAGGTGCTTAATAACAAAATCGACTGCAGGCCTGTCACAGACAGAATCTTTTTTTGGATAGATGGGTGAACGAGCCCATAGATATCACGGCGGTATGTTGGTTCCTATCTTGAGGTCGAAATAGTATAACAGCTTTCTCACTATTCTAACAATATTACATGGCTGCTTCGCCTCAAAATAAGCAGGATGATGGCTATCTTTCAAAGCTATTTGATGTTCAGGATCTTGGTGTATCTAGTTCTTTTTATCTCGTTGTCGAAGGTAGTGTGATAACCTTGTATCACCTTGACCGCGTTCATGCGTAACGAACGACGCAGCACCACAGTGCTTAGATGGGTCATAGTGTGGCTCTATAAGGTCACGACCGTATAGTCTTCCACGTGGACTCCCGTGCACATGTACCGGGGTAACCATTTCAGGTGAGGGCCTGTTTTTGTGATATCGTCGCCGTTTGCCACTACAAACGGGTCACTGGGTTAAGCCACCCAGGTTTGTGGGGTCGTATTTATTTGTAGGGCCTCCAGCGTAGCGCCATCAAGTTATCAAACCGCAGTGGGGCAGGCGATCTTCAGGCTGCGGGGGAGGCCTGTCTTATTTGATGGCTACAACCCGCCGCTCAGTAAGTCAAACTCGTGGGGAAAAGTTCTCGCGGGCATCCGTTTAAAATGCCAATCATGCAATCAAAAAAAATCCTTCCCTAAGCACATAGTAATGAATATTTGAAGATAGAACTTAAGTAGGGTTGACGTCAGAAAGACGACCTAATAGTAAAGCACATGCCAAACCCCTATTCTGGTTTGGTTAGAGAACATGCTGCGCCGAACCTTAATTATGTGGGAGAAGGGCAAGATGAAGAAGTTTTTTTTTGTACGAGACTCATAAATTTTGATAAATAAAATCAATCTAAAATAAATCTTGTTGTATCACTGATTAAAATCAAATTTCCACAACTGAGCGACCACTAGTCATTATTAATTATTGTTCGAAATTCGATAATAGAATTTAATGAAACAATGTTATTGGGATTAAATATTGTATTTACAGCTTAATTTAGTAGTAATACCTTGCTATTCAGTACATTGTACTTACACGGTTAAATAACATTCAGTTAGATTGATGAAAATCTTTATGATTTTTATTTTCAAATTACATTGTTGTTTATGGCCCACCAAAAAAGCATTTACAATTGAAATAGAAATTACACGAGATTTTAAAATGTCTGTATTCATTAGTTTCCCAAAATATTTATGATTTGCGAAAATCCGAGAGCAATTGATAGACGATGTTTAATTTAGATTTGTCATAGTTGAACTTGAATTCACTTTTACGTCTCGAGATACGAAGAGTTCAGGATGTTTCTGCACGAGCGGAGCGTCCTTCGGACAGTACCTGATGAGCTCAGCGACAGTGCAAGATCGTAAGCAACATTCATTCGCGACCTGTCTACGAACACGCCGCCATTTTCCTTCAACGAGATGCCGTTGCTTGGTCGTGTCTTGTTGTAGATCTTTAGGCGCCATTTTTTCTGTAAAAACAATAACAACATAAAAACAGATTTTTCTTTTAATTTTTACTATTTTAATCAAATCGTAATTCAATTTTGTAAGTTAACCTACTAGATTATCTAAGTTTTATTGATTTATTTGAACATCATTGTTCACATTTAATATACATCTTTATTCGTCAGAATATATTATAATATTAGCCTCATAAATATTTATGGTACGTACTGTTATGCGGGGTTCGGGAGTTCACGTTTTTAAAAAAAACTATTTGAATGTTATGTTGAACACTATATTACACTGATTTGGTATAAGATTTAGTAATTGTTAAAAAAAATAGAATGTGACGAAAGCAACGAGTACGTCAAATGAGGGCTGAGATTGAACTGTCGTTTTATTATTAAAGTTATACGAGCTTCTCGCATGAAATGCTGAGTGCATGACTTAATGTGTCTACAGTTCAATATAGTCATGCAAAGGGGAAGATACAACAACCCCCCCTTTAAGAGGAAACTTATCGAAAAATAAGTTTTCAATATGGTTTAACCCATACGCAAACGAGGTTGTTCTATTTCCATTTCTGTTTCAGAATTTTGTTCTTTATTAATAGTTAATTTATTAGTTCTGCATAATCTTTGGAGATACTCATTCTTTTTACAAACATAAAAAATCAAAATACTAAAACATAGAATAAAAGCTAGCACACTTAAAATAGGAAAACTAAAAAGACTATTCCAGTCACCTGGATATCGTACAAGATCTTATTCCTTAATTATTTTATCCGAGGCAATATTTATAGTTTATAGACTATCTAAATTAACATTCTGTATTTTAGACATTGGCAAGATATATTTTCTAATTTGGCTTAAATTACAGCAACTATCATTAAGAATATTAAAAGTAGATACAATACTAGGCACATCAATCTTAGGTGAGATTTTCCTCACTAGCTTAAAGTTCTTATGATAACCAATACATTTAGTTGGAATACTAAATACACCTGTACCAGATATAACAATTTCGGTTACATCATTGTTATCGCATTCAATCGAGAGTTTGGAAGATTTAAATTGGACAAATATAAATTTCTCATTATGTAGCTTATGCCATATATCTATGTCACCATGTATTATTTTATATTGACAACTTTCAGGTAAAGTTGTTGCAGATTTTGTAATAATTTCAATTTCACAGGACGGATTTCCGGGTATTGTATAAACATCAGTCGATTCACACAGGTCAGTATAACATTTTTACAGAGATTTAACTGTGACCATTTAGTAAATTCTTTGACGGCACATGCCTTTTCCGCTTTGCCCTCTAGGCTGAGTATATATTTTAAGAGAACCTCTGCTTGAGAAGCGGATGCTAAATTTATGGCGTTGCGACAATTATTTAAGAACGATGTTAGCTTATCTCGTGAACCATCGAAAGTACCGATGAATACGATAAGGACGTTTAGAGCAATTTCCGACATTGTAACAGATTCTTCTTCTTTAACCTCTCTCTGTTTCGTCATTCAATATATGATTTATGTATATGTTATTCAAATATTTATTTATATTTATGTGACTTAAAATGATTAAAACAAACAAACAGGAAGAAAAAAAAAAGAAAAAAAATTATAATAATATTTTACATAAAATTTGAAATTGAAAAAGCACGATGTATAACTTATAGTGGTGAGATTATTACAAGGTTAAAACTTACGGCTATTAAAATTATCTAAAAGTTGCAAGCGCGCGGGCGGTCCTTATCGCTTCTAAGAAATTTCAGATTGCATTGAATGTTAGACGCGTGGTTTGAATATTTTTAATATGATATTTTATTTTAAATCGCAGGGTAATTAATTATTAATAAATTTATAAAACGAATTAGTGATTATACAATTAAGTCGGTGAATTATCAAGTTCCTTATCTTAGGACTTACAGTACGAGGAGCATCTCGAAGTTGGAGCACGAAGAACTGGGAGACGGGATGATGATGATTTGATTCTTGAGTAGGACTTCCTTCACGCGATGAGTTTGAATATATGATAAAATTTGCGCCTTACTTTTCTTCTCACAGGAAGCAGTGGAATTTGATGTGTAGTTTTCTCATAGAAAACAGTGGAATTTGAAGAGTCGTTTTTCACAGTAGACGGTGGAATTTGATAAGTTGTTTTTCAAAGGAGACGGTGGAATCTGATGTCTTGTTTTTTACAGGAGACAGTGGAATTTGAAGAGTGTTTTTTTTTTCACAGGAGACGGTGGAATTCGCAGTGTCTTGACAATTTTCTCCTCTATTCTTTCCAGGATACAGTGGTTATTTTCTTCTTTTTCTTCTTTCAAAGCTCACATTATTATTATTTTCTTTTTTTTTATTGCTTAGATGGATGGACCAGCTCACAGCCCACCGGGTGTTAAGTGGTTACTGGAGCCCATAGACATCTACAACGTAGATGCGCCACCCACCTCGAGATATAAGTTCTAAGATCTCAGTATAGTTACAACGGCTACCCCACCCTTCGAACCGAAACGCATTACTGCTTCACGGCGGAAATAGGCGGGGTGGTGGTACCTACCCGTGCGGACTCCCAAGAGGTCCTACCACCAGTTTCCAGAATCACGGTGATGACTTCAGGTACGAAGACGAACCGAGGACCGGGTTTTTTGATCCCTTTCACGCTGCCACCAATGTTATGCGAGGTTCGGGAGTTCACGTTTTAAAAAAAACTATTTGAATGTTATGTTGAACACTATATTACACTGATTTGGTATAAGATTTAGTAATTGTTAAAAAAAATAGAATGTGACGAAAGCAACGAGTACGTCAAATGAGGGCTGAGATTGAACTGTCGTTTTATTATTAAAGTTATACGAGCTTCTCGCATGAAATGCTGAGTGCATGACTTAATGTGTCTACAGTTCAATATAGTCATGCAAAGGGGAAGATACAACAACCCCCCCTTTAAGAGGAAACTTATCGAAAAATAAGTTTTCAATATGGTTTAACCCATACGCAAACGAGGTTGTTCTATTTCCATTTCTGTTTCAGAATTTTGTTCTTTATTAATAGTTAATTTATTAGTTCTGCATAATCTTTGGAGATACTCATTCTTTTTACAAACATAAAAAATCAAAATACTAAAACATAGAATAAAAGCTAGCACACTTAAAATAGGAAAACTAAAAAGACTATTCCAGTCACCTGGATATCGTACAAGATCTTATTCCTTAATTATTTTATCCGAGGCAATATTTATAGTTTATAGACTATCTAAATTAACATTCTGTATTTTAGACATTGGCAAGATATATTTTCTAATTTGGCTTAAATTACAGCAACTATCATTAAGAATATTAAAAGTAGATACAATACTAGGCACATCAATCTTAGGTGAGATTTTCCTCACTAGCTTAAAGTTCTTATGATAACCAATACATTTAGTTGGAATACTAAATACACCTGTACCAGATATAACAATTTCGGTTACATCATTGTTATCGCATTCAATCGAGAGTTTGGAAGATTTAGATTGGACAAATATAAATTTCTCATTATGTAGCTTATGCCATATATCTATGTCACCATGTATTATTTTATATTGACAACTTTCAGGTAAAGTTGTTGCAGATTTTGTAATAATTTCAATGTCACAGGACGGATTTCCGGGTATTGTATAAACATCAGTCGATTCACACAGGTAAGTATAACATTTTTACAGAGATTTAACTGTGACCATTTAGTAAATTCTTTGACGGCACATGCCTTTTCCGCTTTGCCCTCTAGGCTGAGTATATATTTTAAGAGAACCTCTGCTTGAGAAGCGGATGCTAAATTTATGGCGTTGCGACAATTATTTAAGAACGATGTTAGCTTATCTCGTGAACCATCGAAAGTACCGATGAATACGATAAGGACGTTTAGAGCAATTTCCGACATTGTAACAGATTCTTCTTCTTTAACCTCTCTCTGCTTCGTCATTCAATATATGATTTATGTATATGTTATTCAAATATTTATTTATATTTATGTGACTTAAAATGATTAAAACAAACAAACAGGAAGAAAAAAAAAAGAAAAAAAATTATAATAATATTTTACATAAAATTTGAAATTGAAAAAGCACGATGTATAACTTATAGTGGTGAGATTATTACAAGGTTAAAACTTACGGCTATTAAAATTATCTAAAAGTTGCACGCGCGCGGGCGGTCCTTATCGCTTCTAAGAAATTTCAGATTGCATTGAATGTTAGACGCGTGGTTTGAATATTTTTAATATGATATTTTATTTTAAATCGCAGGGTAATTAATTATTAATAAATTTATAAAACGAATTAGTGATTATACAATTAAGTCGGTGAATTATCAAGTTCCTTATCTTAGGACTTACAGTACGAGGAGCATCTCGAAGTTGGAGCACGAAGAACTGGGAGACGGGATGATGATGATTTGATTCTTGAGTAGGACTTCCTTCATGCGATGAGTTTGAATATATGATAAAATTTGCGCCTTACTTTTCTTCTCACAGGAAGCAGTGGAATTTGATGTGTAGTTTTCTCATAGAAAACAGTGGAATTTGAAGAGTCGTTTTTCACAGGAGACGGTGGAATTTGAAGAGTCGTTTTTCACAGGAGACAGTGGAATTTGATAAGTTGTTTTTCAAAGGAGACGGTGGAATCTGATGTCTTGTTTTTTACAGGAGACAGTGGAATTTGAATAGTGTTTTTTTTTTTCACAGGAGACGGTGGAATTCGCAGTGTCTTGACAATTTTCTCCTCTATTCTTTCCAGGATACAGTGGTTATTTTCTTCTTTTTCTTCTTTCAAAGCTCACATTATTATTATTTTTCTTTTCTTTTTTTATTGCTTAGATGGATGGACGAGCTCACAGCCCACCTGGTGTTAAGTGGTTACTGGAGCCCATAGACATCTACAACGTAAATGCGCCACCCACCTCGAGATATAAGTTCTAAGATCTCAGTATAGTTACAACGGCTACCCCACCCTTCGAACCGAAACGCATTACTGCTTCACGGCGGAAATAGGCGGGGTGGTGGTACCTACCCGTGCGGACACCCAAGAGGTCCTACCACCAGTGAAAAACAGCCAAATTCTCCAGAATCACGGTGATGACTTCAGGTACGAAGACGAACCGAGGACCGGATTTTTGGATCCCTTTCACGCTGCCACCAATGTTAAGCGGGGTTCGGGAGTACACGTTTTAAAAAAAACTATTTGAATGTTATGTTGAACACTATATTACACTGATTTGGTATAAGATTTAGTAATTGTTAAAAAAAATAGAATGTGACGAAAGCAACGAGTTCGTCAAATGAGGGCTGAGATTGAACTGTCGTTTTATTATTAAAGTTATACGAGCTTCTCGCATGAAATGCTGAGTGCATGACTTAATGTGTCTACAGTTCAATATAGTCATACAAAGGGGAAGATACAACAACCCCCCCTTTAACAGGAAACTTATCGAAAAATAAGTTTTCAATATGGTTTAACCCATACGCAAACGAGGTTGTTCTATTTCCATTTCTGTTTCAGAATTTTGTTCTTTATTAATAGTTAATTTATTAGTTCTGCATAATCTTTGGAGATACTCATTCTTTTTACAAACATAAAAAATCAAAATACTAAAACATAGAATAAAAGCTAGCACACTTAAAATAGGAAAACTAAAAAGACTATTCCAGTCACCTGGATATCGTACAAGATCTTATTCCTTAATTATTTTATCCGAGGCAATATTTATAGTTTATAGACTATCTAAATTAACATTCTGTATTTTAGACATTGGCAAGATCTATTTTCTAATTTGGTTTAAATTACAGCAACTATCATTAAGAATATTAAAAGTAGATACAATACTAGGCACATCAATCTTAGGTGAGATTTTCCTCACTAGCTTAAAGTTCTTATGATAACCAATACATTTAGTTGGAATACTAAGTACACCTGTACCAGATATAACAATTTCGGTTACATCATTGTTATCGCATTCAATCGAGAGTTTGGAAGATTTAAATTGGACAAATATAAATTTCTCATTATGTAGCTTATGCCATATATCTATGTCACCATGTATTATTTTATATTGACAACTTTCAGGTAAAGTTGTTGCAGATTTTGTAATAATTTCAATGTCACAGGACGGATTTCCGGGTATTGTATATACATCAGTCGATTCACACAGGTAAGTATAACATTTTTACAGAGATTTAACTGTGACCATTTAGTAAATTCTTTGACGGCACATGCCTTTTCCGCTTTGCCCTCTAGGCTGAGTATATATTTTAAGAGAACCTCTGCTTGAGAAGCGGATGCTAAATTTATGGCGTTGCGACAATTATTTAAGAACGATGTTAGCTTATCTCGTGAACCATCGAAAGTACCGATGAATACGATAAGGACGTTTAGAGCAATTTCCGACATTGTAACAGATTCTTCTTCTTTAACCTCTCTCTGCTTCGTCATTCAATATATGATTTATGTATATGTTATTCAAATATTTATTTATATTTATGTGACTTAAAATGATTAAAACAAACAAACAGGAAGAAAAAAAAAAGAAAAAAAATTATAATAATATTTTACATAAAATTTGAAATTGAAAAAGCACGATGTATAACTTATAGTGGTGAGATTATTACAAGGTTAAAACTTACGGCTATTAAAATTATCTAAAAGTTGCACGCGCGCGGGCGGTCCTTATCGCTTCTAAGAAATTTCAGATTGCATTGAATGTTAGACGCGTGGTTTGAATATTTTTAATATGATATTTTATTTTAAATCGCAGGGTAATTAATTATTAATAAATTTATAAAACGAATTAGTGATTATACAATTAAGTCGGTGAATTATCAAGTTCCTTATCTTAGGACTTACAGTACGAGGAGCATCTCGAAGTTGGAGCACGAAGAACTGGGAGACGGGATGATGATGATTTGATTCTTGAGTAGGACTTCCTTCATGCGATGAGTTTGAATATATGATAAAATTTGCGCCTTACTTTTCTTCTCACAGGAAGCAGTGGAATTTGATGTGTAGTTTTCTCATAGAAAACAGTGGAATTTGAAGAGTCGTTTTTCACAGGAGACGGTGGAATTTGAAGAGTCGTTTTTCACAGGAGACAGTGGAATTTGATAAGTTGTTTTTCAAAGGAGACGGTGGAATCTGATGTCTTGTTTTTTACAGGAGACAGTGGAATTTGAAGTGTTTTTTTTTTCACAGGAGACGGTGGAATTCGCTGTGTCTTGACAATTTTCTCCTCTATTCTTTCCAGGATACAGTGGTTATTTTCTTCTTTTTCTTCTTTCAAAGCTCACATTTTTTTTCTTTTTTTTTTATTGATTAAATGGATGGACGAGCTCACAGCCCACCTGGTGTTAAGTGGTTACTGGAGCCCATAGACATCTACAACGTAAATGCGCCACCCACCTCGAGATATAAGTTCTAAGATCTCAGTATAGTTACAACGGCTACCCCACCCTTCGAACCGAAACGCATTACTGCTTCACGGCGGAAATAGGCGGGGTGGTGGTACCTACCCGTGCGGACTCCCAAGAGGTCCTACCACGAGTTTCCAGAATCACGGTGATGACTTCAGGTACGAAGACGAACCGAGGACCGGGTTTTTTGATCCCTTTTACGCTGCCACCAATGTTATGCGGGGTTCGGGAGTTCACGTTTTAAAAAAAACTATTTGAATGTTATGTTGAACACTATATTACACTGATTTAGTATAAGATTTAGTAATTGTTAAAAAAAATAGAATGTGACGAAAGCAACGAGTACGTCAAATGAGGGCTGAGATTGAACTGTCGTTTTATTATTAAAGTTATACGAGCTTCTCGCATGAAATGCTGAGTGCATGACTTAATGTGTCTACAGTTCAATATAGTCATACAAAGGGAAGATATAACAGTACGCTAAAATCTCGATCGACTTTTTAAGGCCCAAAACTAAACAAATAAAAATGTTAACGCATAATATTTTGGTAGTGAATGAAATATTTGAAAATTTGCAGCTAAGCGAATTTCAGGATTAAAATAGGAGATGTGACTCGGGAATTTATTAAAATAGTTGATGTACTCATAGTCTCAAGCCGAACCGTACACAATATGTTTTGTTATAGGTATATTTAATACATAATAATCATCTTTTACAATAAGTAAAATTACTCATGAATCTATCCTAACTTGATAATACACCATATCATTATTTAAATTTTAAAATATACTATAAAAAATATTTTAATTGAGTGAACTCAATAAAAAGTATAGAAAAACCGTGATTAGAAAGGAAATCACATTAAATTGGCCCGGATTAATAGACGTGTCTAATTTGGTCAACAACACAACTTTTTATAAATAACTAAATATTATAGTTTTCTAAAAAAGAAAAACGATTCCGTGCAGTATCCAGTGGTGGCAGACGAGAATAAAAGAACGTGGCTTAAAACTTAACATATATGAGAACGGTGTAGCTCTCGTAAAAAGTAAGTAAGTAAGTACTTGTTAAGTTTACTTCTAGTGTATTTTTATTTCAGAATACCGCTCTGTCATCAATATACTCCCACTCTTCACGGCATTGGTGAAAGTTAAACTTAAGCCGAGACCCAATTGAATATGTATATATCTATTACTAGCGACCCGCCCTCGCTTCGCTTCGGAAACATTAAAATACACATGAAACCAAAAAAATAAAAAAAAAATAAAAAAAAAGTAGCCTATGTTCATCAGGGACAATGTCGGCTTCTAATGGAAAAAGAATTTTTCAAATCGGTCCAGTAGTTTCGGAGCCTATTCGAAACAAACAAACAAACAAATCTTTCCTCTTTATAATATTAGTATAGATACACGAATAGAAAATTACCACAACTGCAAAACACTAAATACAAAACCACAATGGCCTTATCGCTAAGAGCGATATCTTCTGGAAACAATCCGGCGGATAAGAGTTTCTAAGTAAAAAAATATATCGCGGCGTACATAACGTGATAAAAAAAAAATTAAAGTAAACAATTTATGCATAAATGTCACGTTTACATAAATGCAATACCAATGATAAATACAATAAACATATTAAATATATTAATCAGAAATTTTACCCTTACACAAAGTTAGTTAATTAGTTTATACAGTAGATAAATGTACTTTACAATAATTACTTTACTTATGATTTAGCACAAATTCAACGCCGGCAACCGTAGTGACAATACTGACTGATCTATTGAATTGAGACCAAAATCGGTTTTCATTCAAGCTTTTGAACTATGAAGGTTGTATTGGACAAAGACGATGTACGCGAAATAATTTTATTCGCGCTCATGTGCACGTGTTGACTGACAGACGGCATCGGAGTCCACAGTTCAAAGTCTCAAATGCACCCTCATATCGACCAAAACAGAACAAAAATGACAACAATCAACACGTGCAATCAAACCACACAATTAATAAAGTAAATGAATTGATAACCTATCATTAGCGATGTACCTCTTTTGACAATCTTGTAAGCGTTATTACAGAAGTTGAAGATGATAATGGAGAGCCATCTGCTGCAGCATTTCACTTTGTCGTCGAGGCTGTACACCCTTTCCGCATTGTCGCCGAACACAATGGTGCTACTCCTCATGAGTATCAACATTATGTATATCTGAAAGAAAGAAAAAAAAAACTAATGTTTATTTCTTTTAAATATCGAAACAAATTAACAGATTACGAATTAACAGTTTAAATAATTTTTTTTAATGTATCTTAGAGCAACTTTTCAGTTTAGTTTTATTTTTATTTATTTTATAAAATAAATCAAATGAACCCACATAACATCGAAGTCTCATCTTCGAGAGTATCGATGTATCGGCGGACGGCTCGACAAATGCTCCCTATCAAAGTTACCTGATGAATGAAGCTGTCATCAGAGAGCACGTCTAAATATATCCCCCAATGGTCCAGCGTACGGAATTACTCGATAAATGCGTTTATAAAACATTGTCACGGCAATGCGATAACGGCTCCTCAAAACAAAATGTCACGTGATTTATTAGTGGGTGCTTAAAGCGCGGGCCACACTTGGAAGTGTATTCGTTTTATTTTAATTCAAATTCAAAACTCAATAATCTGCATTCGCTTACAAAGTTTGTTTAGTGGAACATAAAAGCTAACACATTAATTTAATTTTTTAAGAAAACATTTTGAATAAGATATTATGATTGTTATTTTTGAAACCGCCAAACCCTTTATAATGGTAGGCAGCGATTTGGCTGTGCCCCTGGCATTGCTAACGTCCATGAATGACAGTAACCATCAGGTGAGGCGTATGCTCATCTGTCAACAAAGTCATTAAAAAAACCAATTGTGGTTGGTTTTTTTTTTATTGCTTAGATGGGTGGACGAGCTCACAGCCCACCTGGTGTAAAGTGGTTACTGGAGCCCATAAACATCTACAACGTAAATGCGCCACCCACCTTAAGATATAACTTCTAAGGTCTCAGTATAGTTACAACGTCTGCCCTATGCTTCAAACCGAAACGCATTACCGCTTCACGGCAGAAATAGGCAGGGTTGGTTGCCGAGTGATTGGTTTATAAAGATCAATACCAGTCTTGATAACAAACAAGAACTTATAGTTAGCTGAAATCTGAAACTGACCGGTGCAAGCTTCGATCATCAATTGTTGATCGAAGGGTGCAAGGAAATCTTAGTTATAGAGGACCCAGTCTGCGATAACTTACTCCGTACTTGCTTTGATATCTATTACTGCCTATTATCTATTACTGACATCAGAATCACCCGTCTTGAGAGATGAGGTCGATGTTTATATAATATTGTATCACAGTTTCACCCACCCAATAGAAATGAGTAGGATGCATTTAAAATACGCCCCACTACGAACAATATGCAGGTAATAGTTTAAATTCTATTTTAAATATGTTACGTTTTGTATTGTTTTTCTAAATGAAAAATACAAATTATAAATGCTTGGTTAAAAAGGCTTCACTTTACCGTAATTATGTAATTGATTTACATTTAAATGTACATGTTTAATTTACTGAATACATAAAGTTAATTGTTGAATGCGCTGATTATACATATCGGCTAATAGTTCTTCGTGTCTAGTGGTATTTTCCAGAGAATTGAACACTCATCTCGATAGAAGCATTCGTCACGTGCGGACGTGCTCATCGACCACTCGATCGCCCGGCCCTTGTTCGCCCGGCTTTTGTTAGCCCGGCCATTGTTCGCGCGGCCTGTGTTCGTAGTACATCTGCCGACAAAGTGTTGTCCTGGAAGTGTTTATTTGTTTTGTTTCTTTTTGTTATTTCTGTTTTGTTGTGTTCTTCTTTGTCCTGTAGTAATAGCGCCGCATCGCCACCTGCGTTCAATAGAACCGCTCAGGTCCGAGAAGTTGGGGCCTCGCCGCAAGGCGAGTGTTTTTAAGACCCGGGGCCGCCCCACCTGGGCACTCAGCGATCATGGACGCTGTATTTGCGGAGTTCCTCCGACTTCGCTACCCACAGCTCGCCTCAGAGTTTCTGACCTTCAAGGCTAATCACACTGCGAGCCCTCTCGAGGACTCCGCCGTGCTCTCTGCTCCTGCGTCGCCTGTACCTGCGTGCAAAGCTTCTGCATCGAGCACCGCAGCTTCCGTCGTGCCTGCCGCTCCCGTGTCGCCTATACTGGCGAGTAAAGCTGCTGCGTCGTCCACCATGGCCACCGTTTCAGCTGAGCGATCATCCGCGGCCTCCGTCGCGCCCTCTAAAACACCTACACTTGCTCGTAGATCGCCTGCGTCCGCCTCCTCGTGCTCCGACTCTGACTAGGACATGGAGGTCGACCTCGACCCCGCCTTATCGACGGATGGATTCACCCTGGTACAAAAGGGTAAGAAGCGTGCCGCGGAGTCTCGAGCTCCCGCGGCCGCTAAAATTAGCAAAGCCGCGAACGCGTCTCGCCCCCGCCCTCAGACTCCCGTTGCGCCCCGAGCCCGTGCCACTCCGACGCCGCGTCCGGTGGCACGAAATAAAACCCAGACCCCTCCCCCGGTTATGCTTCAAGAGAAGGCAACTTGGGATCGAGTTTGCCTGGCCCTTAAGGCCAAAAATATCAATTTCACGAATGCCCGTAATCTCGCGAACGGCATTCAAATTAAGGTTCAAACACCCGACGACCATAGGGCTCTCTCTTCTTACCTCCGTAAGGAGCGTATAAGTTTCCATACGTATACGCTTCAGGAGGAGCGCGAACTCCGTGCCGTCATACGTGGCATCCCTAAAGATTTGGATGCGGAGCTCGTCAAGGCCGACCTTCTCGAACAAGGTCTACCAGTTAACTCCGTACACCGCATGCACAGAGGCCGCGGAAGGGAGCCATACAACATGGTTCTCGTCGCCCTCCAGCCTACCCCTGAGGGTAAGCAAATATTCAGCATACGAACGGTCTGTAGGCTTTCCGGAATCGCCGTCGAAGCCCCACACAAGAAAGGCACACCTAGTCAGTGCCATAACTGTCAATTATACGGACGTTCTTCCCGTAACTGTCACGCGCGCAGTGTTAGCAACACTCCGGTTTGAGCCCCGTGAACTCACCTACACGTTAGGGCGAAGCATTGTTAGTTAGCCTTGAGAGGCTATTTCAGCGAAATGTGAAATGTGTCG
The DNA here is from genome assembly GCF_030269925.1 of Bombyx mori. NCBI lineage: Eukaryota > Metazoa > Arthropoda > Insecta > Lepidoptera > Bombycidae > Bombyx > Bombyx mori. The sequence goes on along the minus strand of NC_085115.1, from coordinate 9,174,829 downwards.
AAGAGAGCCACTTATGCGTCCTCACGGCTACAAGACTTATCCAGAATAATCTTTTTTTCATTTTGAAGGTTTTTTTCAATTATGTAATGTTGTGTCCAAACTCATAAATTCTTATTTAACGGAAAGGTTTATTTATAGCGTTCATTGGGCAGCGGGTATTGAAATCGTTTTCGTGAATAGCTCCGTTTTTCGGAACCAAATTAGGAACATTTTTTACAAAACTATGTTAATTACTGTAACGCCCAGTCACCGTCCTCGTTGAACCCGTCGCTTGCGACGAAGGGCTCGACGAGCGAATTAACCCACTGAGTTTCTCGTCGAATCTTCTCAGTGGGTCACGTTTCCGATCCAATGATAATTCTGCGAAGCACTGCTCTTACTAGGGTCAGTGTTAGCATCACTCCGATTTGAGCCCCGTGAGCTCACCTACTAGCTAAGGCTACGCTGAAATAGGTTCTCAAGACTATCAGCTTAGGTAGGAAAAATAAATAAATAAAACTCTAACGTCAGTATAGGATGTATTTTATAACAAATAAAAAAGTAGCTGTCGCTAAATATGTATGTATTCATTTTGTCAATTCTTATAGATAACTATTCTATGGTTTTTTATTATTATTAATAAACATAGTCTGATCTCATTACCCATACACGACTTTACTAACCGCACTACGGTTCCGTCTCGTGTGGACCACCACTGACTCCTTAGAATGCAAATCTTTACATACCCACAAATAAATAATTATAAATAAAAGTAAAAAGCCTTTTATTTCCTGCTAAAATACAAAGTAAATAGGTATTTAATAAATTTTATTTCTCTTCACTTATGTTTGGCAGAAACCCATTCAACATGGTGAAGGCCTCCTCCAAGTCCTTCCATTTGATTCTATTTTGAGTTACCTGTATCCATCGAGGGCCAGCAATAGCTTTTATATCGTCCTCCCATTTTGATATCGGGCGACCCTTTTTTCTTTCCCTTGTGGCCCTTTCCATGCACTTATTCTTGCAGTCCATCTCTGGTCCTTAAGTCTGGCTACATGACCAGCCCATTTCCACTTCAAGTTTCTGGCATATTCGAGAGCATCTATAGATTTTTTCTCTAATTTTTGTGTGTCTGATTTTATGAATCTGTCTTATATTCAGCAGACTTCGCTCCATTCCTCGTTGGCAGCTTACTATTAGATTATTGGCCTTTGATGTAAACTTCCAAGTTTGGCAGCCATAGGTCAAACATGGTAGAATGCAGGAATTCAGAACCTTGATTTTTAAGTATATTGGCAACGTGCTTTGAAATACTTCACGTAAATTCCAGTACTTGTTCCAGGTGAATTGGATTTTTCTTCCAATCTCCATCTCATTGCTTTTTCTTTCAAAGCTGATCTGTTTTCCTAAGTAAATATAGTCTGTGTATTTCAATAGTTCGTTTCCGACTGTTATTTTCTTTCTAGCACTATTTGTCATTACCATAGTTTTTGTTGTATTCATTTCTAAGCCTACTTTAATGCTGGCTCTGTGGAGAGACTCGACCATGTATTGAAGTTCTGAACCTGATTCTGCCAGCACTACTAAGTCTGCAAAGTGGAGATGAGTCAGATATTTATTTACCTTCAATATTTAAGCCGAGGTTTTTCCAATCTAGCTGTCTAAATATTGTTTCAAGTATGGCAATGAAAATTTTTGGGTACATGGGGTCTCCCTGTCTTACACCTCTTTTGATAGGAAATCTTGAGCCTATAGATTCTAGTTTTATTCTACTTGTATTAGTTTTATAAATGTTTTTAATTTATCTGTATATATTTATCATTCCCTTGGTTTTTTAGCGACTTCGATACACTATCATGTGACACAGTGTCAAATGCCTTTTAGTTGTCTATGTATGCAATGTATAGTGTTCTCTGTTTTTCTTGGTATTTTTCTATCAAAAGTTCCAAGGTGTGAATGTGGTCCACTGTAGAAAAACCTTTTCTGAATCCTGCTTGTTCAATTGGTTGATTTTTCTCTAGCGAATCACTGATTCTGTTGTTTATAATTGACGAAAAGAGTTTATAGAAACAAGACAGTAAACTAATAGCCCTGTAATTTGTTATGTCCTTTGGATCTCCTTTTTTATAGATTAAAATGATATTTGATTGTGTCCATTGGATGGGGATCTCAGCTCTTTCTAATATCTGGTTAAATAATTTTGCCACAGGTGGTGCTAATATTCTGTCAGCTGTCTTTAAAGCGTCGTTTGGAATGCCATCTGGGCCTGGGCTTTTGTCGGTTTTCAGGTTTTTTATTGCTGCGATAAGTTCAGATTCTAGATTGGTTGTACCTTTTCGTTGTTTGATATATTATTGCTTGGTGTTATGTCTACATATGAGGGTGTATTTTTACTGTATAGTGATTTATAAAATTCAGTGACCATATTAATGATATCATTGCGGTTTATTATTATAGATTGTTTTCCTGATGTTTTAAGTCCTTCGATCCAAGTTTTATTTTGTGTTAGCTCTTTATAAGACTTTTTTGTGCTGCCTGAAACTTGTAAGTGCCTAGTTATGGTATCCTGTCTGTATTTTGCGTAATCTTGCCTGATATACTTGCTAATGAGTTTGTATAAAGCTGATATTTCGTTTCTTATACTTCTGGTTTTGTTTTTAGTCTTCTGTAATTCTTTTCTTCTAGTCATGAGTTTTTCTGTGCGTAGCGATATTTTTTTGTGCTTGTTCGAATTGTGTTCCTTGTGCGTTTCTTCTAGGCTTCTCGAGATGACATTGATTATTTTGTTGTATTGGGTCTGTACATTATCAGCATCTTTTAAGTTCTGGTCATCGGCACGTAACAGGTGGAATTGGAGATTTTATCTGAATCGGAGTATTTCGCTTTCGTATTTTAGATTCGCACACTGCTTGGTCTTGTATCTAGTCCTGGATATTTTTATTTTTTCAAGAGATATAGTTGCTCTCACTGGCCGGTGGTCTGATGGGTAGTTGATATTTAGAACTTCCACATTATGAAACTTCTGTGATATGTTAGATAGAATGTAATCGATCTCATTTTTATATTTGTCACCTGGTGAACGCCATGTCCATCTGCGGTTTGGTTTCTTATAATAGTATGTGTTCATTATTGCAGTCTTAGTTTCTAGAGCGAAATCTATCAATTTTTGACCTATTTCATTTCTTGTACCAAGACCAAATGGTTCTGTAACCAAGAATTCCTCGTGTCTTGGTTTACCTATCTTAGCATTGAAGTCGCCCATTATGATATAGTCTTTATGCCCTGACTTCCTAGCCCTTTTGACTGTCTCATAAAAATAAGAAATATCTTCTTCTTTTGCTGCTTCTGTGAGTGCGTAGACTTGAATGATTGATAGTTTTAATTAACACCAGGTGGGACATGAGTTCGTCCATCCTTATAATAAATAAATAACATAGCATTCATAACATCCGGCGAGGAATCTAAAGGAAAAACTTCCCAAAAACACTTACGTACAATTTGACATTTACAAAAGCAGAAAAAAATTAAACCATTTTTGTCATATTCGTAATTCATGTAAAGCTTAATTTGAAAATGGATGGAGAGACGTGGCAATAGTATATATCGATCGGTAATGGAATGATTTAAAAAAATATTTGCTCTAAAATTTATCCAAGGCTGAACGTTTTTAAGGACAAAAGGCAATCATCGATAACTCTAGTTCTATGAAAACAAAATAAATAAGCACTAAGGAGACCTGAAGCAATAATACCTTTGGGGATGAATTATTATTTCAACCCTTTTTAGTTAACTGCTCTCACTCTTGAATCTTGACCAACTTTAGAGATACTCAATAGTTCTATTTACTTCATTAATCGGATTACAATTATTGTGATCATACGAAATTACTTACCTTAACGCTCACTTAGAACAATCCACTTAGAAGTGTGAGGCGTGACGATTGATGTATTTGGTTAAATTCCTCCTCCTTACATCGTATTCCTCATTGCTGAGGGTCGTGACCACCTTTTTGTATCCTACCATCCTTCGCAAGCACTATCTTTCTCCATCTATTCTTGTCTCTGGCGGTTTGGAGGGCGTTGTGAAATGTGCAATCACACATTAATTAAATTCGGTTATGGCATTGGTTGAATTAAAATTACATTAATCTTGATCCAAAATGCGTTTGGCTTTTGTTAGTTGTAGTTGTTAGCTGTTAGATATTGTATATGGATGTATGTATATATAATTTGATCATTCGCAGATTTGTCTCCGAGTTCGTGACCAGAACACGGGCTGGACCACTGGTCTATGTGGTCATCGGCCCAAAAACTGAACACTCCGAGCTTATTTTACGTAATATTGTTTGTAACTCGCATAGTTTAGTAATACAATTGTTTGAGTAACATAATTTTATGAATGGTGAATAAAGCACGTGATAATACTTGTATGTTTTTTTGATGAAGTTCAGCTCCCTTCAAATGCCTTTTCATGAGATATGGCTGTAACTGTAACTATACTGAGATCTTGGAACTGATATCTCAGGTGGGTGGCGCATTTACGTCGTAGGTATGGGTTCCAGTAACCACTTAACACGAGGTGGGCCGTGAGCTCGTCCACCCATCACACAAAGAGTTTTCATTTAGGTGATTTGTTTTCTAATTTACTTCTATTTCTTAAATTTGAAGATCATTACAATTTCATTCTCCCGTCGAGAAGCAGGAAAAAAAAACTTGCGCATTTGTTTTAAAGGACCGCTTTAAAGGCTGTGGCGGCTACACTTAAGGTTTCAATTTAAAATTGCCATCTCCGTTCTGAGACTACAGCACAACATCGCGTTGTTTAGGCCTACTATCCAATATCCAGAATAAATCACATTGGCTTAGTGCAAAAAGAATAAATACTCAGATTAGGTAATCATCGTGAAATATATTTTAAGTTTCTTTTTTTTTTCAACAATAATTTGGTTAATATTTAACAATATTTCAAGAGTACGTCGGTGGTGCATGGTTTGAAACAGCATTCGTTGACGATTCCTTGGCGCTTGTAGCGGGTCCAGTCAGCGGAGAGGGCGCCTCGACGGCCAGTCCACGGCCAATCGCCGTGCAGGTCTACATCTTCGAAATCATCTGTTGAAATAGTGTGTTTAATTATAAAATTTCAAAATCAGTTTCATAATTCTGCAGTAAGTCGAAATTAAACTTCATTAAAAAAATATAATTTCAAAGTTAATTAAACAGCCAAGTACTATATTAACAGCAGCTGTGACAGTTTTTCTAGTTTATTAGAAACATGCTTAAATTTAATTCAGCGTTTTCGATTAACTTATAACATGATTCAGTATAATTAAATATAACTTATGCTGGCTATTCTAAATGAATATAAAACGAATAAAAATACAAATAAAATACGTTTTGTGTAAAGTTCTTACGAAACTATAATATTTTTTTTATTACATTAATTAAATCGTTACCGGAGGAATAGAAATCACGTAAATATTGTGACCGACCTTGAGACATGAGGTCTACTTCAGCTGTCCCAGTCTTGTAATAATAGGCAGGACGGTGATACCTAACACAACTGAGCTCACAAGCCGCTCTTCGTCCAATGTCTCTTAGTTAGTCATAGTAGTTTTATTTTATTTTTTATTGCTTAGATGGGTGGAGGAACTCACAGCCCACCTGGTGTTACTGGAGCCCATAGACATCCACAACGTAAATGCGCCACCCACCCTGAGATATAAGCTCTAAGGTCTCAAGTATAGTCATATCGGCTGCCCCACTCTTCAAACCGAAACGCATGACTGCTTCACGACAGAAATAGACAGGGCGGTGGTACCTACCCGTGCGGACTCACAAGAGGTCCTACCACCAGTAATTACGCAAATTATAATGTTGCGGGTTTCATTTTTATTATACGACGTTATTCTTTCAGCGTGAAAGTCAATCGTGAACATTTGTTGTGTACGTATTTCATTACAAAAATTGGTACCCGCCTGAGACTCGAACACCGGTGCATCGCTCAACACGAATGCACCGGACTTCTTATCCGTTAGGCCACAACGACCTAATTTTCTCTGGTATTTCGACTTATACTAGGCTGCACTAAAAGTATCGGGAATGCAATATTTCCACTGTTCCTGTCATATTAAAATCTTTTTAATTGAAAACTCCTTGGTTTTAAAAATCGAATACCATTTATTTATTTAAAAAAAGATTCTCGGTCTTGTCACGAGGTTTTGTCAAACTTGTTTAGTTATTGAGAAAATGGAATTGACTCGAGAAAATTCAAGAGCGACGATTTATTATGACTTTCGAAGTAGTTTAACACAAAAACAGTGTGTTGACCGGATGATTTCTGCATTTGGTGATGAAGCCCCATCCAAAACCACAATTTATCGCCGGTTTGCTGAGTTTCAACGTGGACGTGTCAAGCTCAGTGATGATCCCCGTCAAGGTCGTCCAAAAACTGCAGTCACCCAAGAAAACGCTGTGCGTAAACTGATTGAGGAAGATCGACATGTGACATACCGCGAAATTCAGGCAACTTTAGACATTGGCATGAATCAAATACAAATAATCTTGCATGAACAATTAGGTGTAAAAAAGTTGTTTTCCCGATGGATACCGCATTCGCTCTGTGAAGAGCAAAAACCGGCTCGTGTTACTTGGTGCGTCAGAACTCTCGAAAGTTTCCACGCAGGATCCTCAAATGCTGTATACAACATTGTATCAGGTGACGAATCCTGGATATACGCGTACGAACCCGAAACAAAAAACCAGTCACGAGTTTGGGTGTTCGAAAATGAGTTAAAGCCAACAAAAATTGTTCGTTCACGGAGTGTTGCAAAAAAATGGTGGCCACGTTTGTCTCCAAAACCGGCCATGTTACGACTATTCCTCTTGAGGGACAAAGAACGGTTAATACAGAATGGTATGCTAGCATTTGTTTGCCACAGGTCGTTTCTGAACTCCGTAAAGAGAACTGCAACCGCCGCATCATCCTCCATCACGACAATGTGAGCTCTCACACCGCGCACAGAACAGCAGAGTTTTTTTGAGCAAGAAAACATAGAATTATTAGACCATCCACCGTACAGCCCCTACCTAAGCCCTAATGATTTCTATACTTTCCCTAAAATAAAGAATAAATTGCGTGGACAGAGATTTTCATCACCTGAAGAAGCTGTGGACGCCTACAAAACGGCCATTTTGGAGACCCCAACTTCCGAATGGAATGGTTGCTTCAATGATTGGTTCCATCGTATGGAAAAATGTGTCAAATTTCGCGGAGAATACTTCGAAAAGCAATAAATACATTTTTAAGTAGTAATGTTGTGTCACTTCGTTAATTCCCGAAATTTTCTCGTATAATACACAAATCAAACAATTAACATATTTTTATTTCTGGATCGCTTAAAGCTTTCATCACTGTACGTAAAATAATTATGAGGGTTAATCTACGAACCTATCAATCTACGTTCTTCGAATATTCTTTTGAATATTAATAAAACATCAAGAGTAGACGTTGTTGTTACTAGCTTTGGCCTACCGAATAATGTGTTTCCCGATGTCCGTTTATCAACGTATTCTGCTCCATAGCAAACTGCAACCCTTGCGTTTGCAAGGTTCCGTCCACACAGAGTGACTGCTTCCTTGTGCGCTGAGACGTAAGCTAACGCCATCAGCACTATCATCACCGTGAATTTCATGTTAAAAATCTCTGAAACAGCACAAAGGGAGATTCGAGTGATCGTTGAACAATATATAGGACTATTAGTTTTTTAATTTACCTACCTACCCCCGTTACTTTAAATAACAAAAAAAACCGACTTCAATGAATGTGGTTGATAGGAACGTAACGTAATAATTAAATAAATAAATAACTGGAATCAAATCACGCACGATCATCCGACCTCAAATTAGGATTCCCTGTGTTTATGATACCAGAAACTGACATATATACTTATATACGTTTAAATATAAACACATACAGATAACAAGCACACAGACAAAGAGAAAACAAACTTGTTAATCACACGAATGTTTGCTTGGTTTGGGAATCGAACCCACGACCCTCTTTTTTGTTTTTCCTACCTAAGCCGATGGGCTTGAGAGACCACTTCAGCGTAACCTTAACTAGTAGGTGAGCTCACGGGGCTCAAACCTGACGTTGTTGCTAACACTAACCCTAGGAAGAGCAGTGCTTCGCAGAATCTACCACCGAATCGGAAGCGCGACCCACTAAGAAGATCTGGCGAGAAACTCAGTAGGCTGTGTCTGTGGGTTGGCTTAATCGCTGAGCCCTTCATCGTCAGGGACGGGTTCGACGAGGACGATGACCGTACCACGATCCTCGGCACAATAGCTGACTGTAGTAGCTGTAGAGTTAGTAGAGTAGTTACACCTCTGAAGGCGTAACTATTTCAACACCGAGTCAGTCAAATTACATTTAAAACATTCATAAATTTAAAAGAAATTTTTATTATTTTACCTTGTATTATGATCTCCGATGTGGAACAATGGGAAGATTAAAGATGTGTGATAATTTCAGGTGAGTATCCCATGCTTATATACTATTTTGGAGAAAATGAAAGCGGCGTTGATATTACAGAAGCGAGCGGAAAACCTCGGTAATGATTACTGAGTAAAATTTAAACTTAAATGTTTTTTTTGTGCACAATTAAAAGCATGGAGCTAGGTTTTCCTCCTGTATCATGAGTGTCATAAGCATTGACTGACAAGTTGAAATCTGATATCAATACCGAGGTACAGCAGTCAGTATCAAAAAAACAAGCCCGCTGGGTTTCTATCGTCGATTCCTTTTACAACTTTTTTTAAAACCGGCAGGAGAAATTACTTTGTCGCTCAATAAGTATTTGAATCAGTAATCACAAGCCAATTCAGATCACCATCGACAGAAAGTTATTTAGGCGATACTGAACTTTAAAGTGTCACAGTTAAGACTTCTTTTGGCATAGTGTTATTGCGAACGTGCAGGCACAGAAAGGACGATTGCATCAGTGGTTGACAAAGTTCTGGACAAACTAATATTGATCGTTTTTTTATTCGATAAACATAAATATGGGTTAAGCGCGACTCGATCCCGTTCAAACTATGTTTTGAAAATTAAAAAGAAATATATAAAAAGCTTGTTTGATCGTATTCTATGCGAAAAGCGGATTTATTGTTAGTTCATAATACTATAAAGCATCGCTAACTTCTATACACTAAGTTGTTAGCTGTCATATCAAGCGCTTATTCTAAATTGCTCACAAAAGCATGTGTCTTCAGTAATTTTTGGGAATAATTGTTTTAGTCAGTAATTTATTCATACCTAATATATTCGGAAATCGAAGTGACATGAGGCAGTATTTAACAGTCCATTAATTCCGCTTAAGGATGGGATGATTTCGGAAATGTGCCTATTTTAAATTAACACGTTGACTGCCATGTGGGTTACCGATGCCATACGTGGTGCATTAAAGTATTTATTTTCGACTTCTCTTTTCGATCTTCTTAACCAGTACAATATTTTGTAGACTCTGGGAAAGACGAATCCGAAGATAATGAGAATGAATCTATTTCTAAGAGACCTAAAAGTCTAATACATACATTAACAAACAAAAGAAGGCAAAGCTACGCAATCCGGGCCTTAGTAACAGAAATCGACATAATTATTTCAGTGCGCCGCGTAGAGCCCATAATCTACCCGTAATTTCTTGTGAGTCCACGTGGGTAGGTACCACCACCCTGCCTATTTCTGCCGTGAAGTAGTAATGCGTTTCGGTTTGAAGGGCGGAGCAGCCGTTGTAAATTATTTTTTTTCTTTATTAGAGCCATACACCTATTAGGTTAAGTCGGCTGTTGTAACTATACTTGAGACCTTAGAACTTATATCGCAAGGTGGCCCATTTACGTCGTAGGATGTCTATGGGCTCCAGTAACCACTTAACACCAGGTAAGCTGTGAGCTCATCCACCCATCTAAGCAATAAAAAAATATAAAAAAAGACATGGCAAGTCAACGTGTTAACTGAAATACCATATTCTATTGACCCCTTATCACATTGCTAAATTTACTCAATTTCCAATATTTCAGCAACGGTACAAACGCTTATAAAATGTAATATAATTTCCCAGCCTTTTTTATTTGTTACTTAGACGAGACAACGAACTCACGATCTATCAAATATTCAGTGGTATCAGTGCCCTTAAATGCGACACATTGCAAAATGACTGTCCCACCTTTCAAACCAGAAAGCATAACTGCTACATAGCACAACCAGATGCTGGTACCCAACAGTGTGGACTCTTAAATCAGTAAAATAAGTACCATGCTTTTAGTAGTTCCATATATTGTGAATTAATATCTAGCGATGCACCCGTGTTCGAATCCCGGAAGCGGGTACCAATCTTTCTAATGAAATACGTACTTAACAAATGTTCACGATTGACTTCCACGGTGAAGGAATAACATCGTGTAATAAAAATCAAACCCGCAAAATTACAATTTGGGTAATTACTGGTGGTGGGACCTCTTGTGAGTCCACGCCGGTAAGTACCACCACCCTGCTTTTTTCAGCCGTGAAGCAGTAATGTGTTTCGGTTCGAAGGGCGGGGCAGCGTTTATAACTACATATACTGAGACCTTAGAACTCATATGTCAAGGTGGGTGGTGGCATTTACGTTGTAGATGTCTATGGGCTACGGTAACAACTTAACACCAGGTGGGCTGTGAGTTCGTTAGTTTTTATAACTTGTACTGTACTGTTTATCTCAATATAATAATAAATTTTAAAACCTCTTAAATTGTAAGACCTCGAAATCTTAACTTGTCTTCTTTTTAAAGAACTTCTTCAGTACAGCCTGTATAGAAACTACGGACAATGCAATCGAAGTTGCAAAAACGATTTCCACATTCACAACAATTCAAAAAATAAATGTTAATTACATACCATAGTCCTGTTCTGTACTCCAAAAAAAAACGAAATAAATGACCCTTTGAGACCCCACTTCCATTCACTGCAGAGTAATAAAGTAACCGCTTTTTTAACCTAACCACACGATATTACACAATAAATTTTCTTTTTTTACTTATTTACGAAAACATTCGCATTTTTAAAGTCACACTAGGATAAACTGCCTAAGCTTGCTCCGGTTGACAATTTCACTACTGCTAGATACAATACGATCAGTTTTAACAACTAATCTCCTAAGTTCTGTTACTATACGTGCTTAATAACAAAATCGACTGCAGGCCTGTCACAGACAGAATCTTTTTTTGGATAGATGGGTGAACGAGCCCATAGATATCACGGCGGTAATGTTGGTTCCTATCTTGAGGTCGAAATCGTATAACAGCTTTCTCACTATTCTAACAATATTGCATGGCTGCTTCGCCTCAAAATAAGTAGGATGATGGCTATCTTTCAAAGCTATTTGATGTTCAGGATCTTGGTGTATCTAGTTCTTTTTATCTCGTTGTCGAAGGTAGTGTGATAACCTTGTATCACCTTGACCGCGTTCATACGTAACGAACGACGCAGCACCACAGTGCTTAGATGGGTCATAGTGTGGCTCTATAAGGTCACGACCGTATAGTCTTCCACGTGGACTCCCGTGCACATGTACCGGGGTAACCATTTCAGGTGATGGCCTGTTTTTGTGGTATCGTCGCCGTTTGCCACTACAGACGGGTCACTGGGTTAAGCCACCCAGGTTTGTGGGGTCGTATTTATTTGTAGGGCCTCCAGCGTAGCGCCATCAAGCTATCAAACCGCAGTGGGGCAGGCGATCGTCAGGCTGCGGGGGAGGCCTGTCTTATTTGATGGCTACAACCCGCCGCTCAGTAAGTCAAACTCGTGGGGAAAAGTTCTCGCGGGCATCCGTTTGCCAGCGGCGAGGAGCATCGTTCATAGGATGGGATCAGAAAAGAGAAACGGCTCGACCGAGTTCCCCCCAGGGAGTCGCCCACGGTCTTAGCTCGACGATAAGTAGTAGACGAAGGCGGCTTGCACTGCGGTCGGACGCAGCCGATTAGCCATAGATGTAGTGGTTACAGTCGTATGCGCTGACAATGCGACCCAGCTGTTCCGGTTGATGGGAGGCGGGGCATGAGTGATGCTTTTGAACCGTAGCAGCAGTTGGAGAGGATTGGCGACTGCAACTGCCAAGTAGCTCCGTTTTGCGGGACTACTTGGCAGATCATGTCCATCGAAGTTACGTAGTTTTATTTATTTAGGTATTTGAAAATTCTGAATTTTAATAAAATGCCAATCATGCAATCAAAAAAAATCCTTCACTAAGCACATAGTAATGAATATTTGAAGATAGAACTTAAGTAGGGTTGACGTCAGAAAGACGACCAATTGTAAAGCACATGCCAAACCCCTATTCTGGTTTGGTTAGAGAACATGCTGCGCCGAACCCTAATTATGTGGGAGAAGGGCAAGATGAAGAAGAAGTTTTTTTTTTTGTACGAGACTCATAAATTTTGATGAATAAAATCAATCTAAAATAAATCTTGTTGTATCACTGATTAAAATCAAATTTTCACAACTGAGCGACCACTAGTCATTATTAATTGTTGTTCGAAATTCGATAACAGAATTTAATGAAACAATGTTATTGGGATTAAATATTGTATTTACAGCTTAATTTAGTAGTAATACCTTGCTATTCAGTACATTGTACTTACACGGTTAAATAACATTCAGTTAGATTGATGAAAATCTTTATGATTTTTATTTTCAAATTACATTGTTGTTTATGGCCCACCAAAAAAGCATTTACAATTAGTATATAATATATAGAAATAGAAGTAACATGAGATTTTAAAATGTCTGTATTCATTAATTTCCCAAAATATTTATGATTTGCGAAAATCCGAGAGCAATTGATAGGTGATGTTTAATTTAGATTTGTCATAGCTGAACTTGAGCCAATTAATTCACTTTTACGTCTCGAGATACAATTTAATGAAATCTTTTGAAAAAATGAAACAATGATAGATCAATAGAAGATTTCAGGATGTTCTTGCACGAGCAGAGCGTCGTCCGGACAGTACCTGATGAGCTCAGCGACAGTGCAAGATCGTAAGCAACATTCATTCGCGACCTGTCTACGAACACGCCGCCATTTTCCTTCACCGAGAAGCCGTTGCTTGGTCGTGTCTTGTTGTAGATCTTTAGGCGCCATTTTTTCTGTAAAAACAATAACAACATAAAAACAGATTTTTCTTTTAAGTTTTACTGTTTTAATCAAATCGTAATTCAAATTTGTAAGTTAACCTACTAGATTATCTAAGTTTTATTGATTTATTTGAACATCATTGTTCACATTTAATATACATCTTTATTCGTCAGAATATATTATAATATTAGCCTCATAAATATTTATGGTACGTACGCTAAAATCTCGATCGACTTTTTAAGGCCCGAAACTAAATAAATAATAATGTTAACGCATAATATTTTGTTAGTGAATGAAATATTTGAAAATTGGCAGCTAAGCGAATTTCAGGATTAAAATAGGAGACGTGACTCAGGAATTTATTAAAATAGTTGATGTACTCATAGTCTCAAGCCGAACCGTACACAATATGTTTTATTATATATTTAATACATAATAATCAGTCTTTACAATAAGTAAAATTACTCATGAATCTATCCTAACTTGATAATACACCATATCATTATTTAAATTTTAAAATATACTATAAAAAAATATTTTTATTGAGTGAACTCAATAAAAAGTATAGAAAAACCGTGATTAGAAAGAAAATCACATTAAATTGGCCCGGATTAATAGACGTGTCTAATTTGGTCAACAACACACCTTTTTATAAATAACTAAATATTAAATTTATAGCTTTCTAAAAAATAAAAACGATTCCGTGCAGTATCCAGTGGTGGCCGACGAGAATAAAAGAACGTGGCTTAAAACTTAATAAATATGAGAAACTTAATATTACGGTTTTACATAACAATAAAACCGATATTATGTGCCGAGAAGGAAAACATACAGCATTGTATTATGAAGAAGCAGTGTGTACTTAGCTTAGATTCCTTGTCTATGTCCAACCATAGACCGTCAATTTAGTTCCATCTTTAGCCGCTAGGTGCTGCCAGCAAGTATAAAGGGAGCGCAGCCATCTTTGATCTTCATAGTCTTCACCAGGAAGAACTTCCTGCAATGCTGTATGTTTTCCTTCTCGGCACATAATATCGGTTTTATTGTTATGTAAAACCGTAATATTGATGTGCCTTTGGAAAACATACAGCATTGTATTATGAAGACGTGTTTGTTATCTGCTGGTGAAATTATTAAGCACAACGCTATGATGAAATAGGTAAAGCCATAATAAAATTATGAAGCGCAATGATAATGTTCATAATTTATATAATTATTAAATCGAAAAAACAGTTGTTAACTTCCACGTTAATTCAATAATTAAAAAATATTTATAAGTTTGTAATAAACATTTTATCTTGTATATACAAGAAAATGTATAAATTGTATAAATGATGTATATACATCATGTAGAAGTAAATGTGTTGAAAAAAAGAATCGTGAGGATCTTTACGAAGCTCTATTATTCGGCAATAATTATTGTAAACGTTTGGATGATTTGCAATTGCCTCTAGAAAGTATTTCGTCCATTGGTTCATTATCAATCCATCTCAGAGGCTACTGCTGATCTATCACTTCTTAGAGATGCGTTGATGCCATTACCTCGTAAGGTTGAACGAAGACCAGTTTCCAATTATAGTACGGGATGCCGCTTTTGTGACAACACACATAGTTAGAAAAAAGTCCTTACGAATCTTACCGGGCATGTCTTTAGTTTCATGTTTAGAAAGCACTTATGCAGATTATTGACGAAAATGGATTTCAATTTTAGACCCAAAGACTGGTATCAGAAAGATGTTTTTCTCTGTTATCAAAGAAACTGTCTTTAGAAATGTTGAGCAAAGTAAGGTCATTAACTCTGCGTCCCGTAGCCAGCAACATGGTTGTTGGTGTCCTTCAAGCTACATTGAGGCGTGATGTGGTGGCTGGGTTTGAAGAAAACCAGTTTAGAACTATTCTCGGATCTCATGTGAATGGGACTACACTTAGTAAAATTGTAATAAGTAGTTGAATTTTGTTTAGCTATTCCGATGGCTTTTTTAAAATAGCAATTAGCAATTTTTATTAGAGAGCTTGAGAATGTTTGCTGTCCTACATGTATTTCGCCCACAGAAAGTCGACAGCGCTGCTTTACGATGCAGAAGGATTGTTTTATAGGCAAAATTTTCTTTTTGGAAAAGAAGAAAGAATTTGGCAACATCTGCAGACTTAGGATCAATTTTAAAACTGTAGCACCATATGCACCATCTTCTAGTTGCTGGTAAGTATGCTGACAAAGTGGATCGACACCAGCTAATTTTCAACAAATCTTCTCCTGTTTAGACCAGTCATTATTTGTACAACCTCTAACCCTCCCCCCCCCCTTTCTAAGCTTTCAGGGTTAATGTTTAACCTGTGGAGGAGGCAGGTTTTGGATTTCGTGCGAGTTATCTAGCGTTCGGGATCTGAGGGCTTGGAAACCCAAATGCTTTCGCTCAGTCTGGGAACACTACCAGGTAGGTTCCCTAGACACTGTTGAAGTGAGTCAGTACTTTGGGGAGAAGGTTGAGAGGAGGAATTCTCCATGCTAGTTGCATCCTCTACGGTCTGCTGAAGGTATCCAATCTTGGTCGGCGAATGGGTTTATATCTGGATGACCCCACTTTCGAAAAACTTTTGTGGTCACTTGTGGTAAAAAGTGCCATTTCGCAGATTGATTTCCTCGTGATAGCCTGTCGGCTATGATGTTGTATCTCCCCGAGAGATAAGCTGATAGTTATCTTGAACTTATCGCTTAGGTTTAAAAATCGAAAGGTCAACGTTAGTGAAATACTTTCAGATTCATTTTGATTGTCACTACCATTGCAAATAGCTCTTTTGTGGGTGAGCCGTTTCTGTTGTTGAGCTGACCATAGACAGGACGTTAATATTTTGTCTAATTGTAACCCCTACCCATGTCTGAAGCTTCCGTTGCCAGGAAATGGTTGGTTTTGGGTCTCGGCAATGTTTGACATGTGGCTCCGCGTCAGCACTGCATTTGTAACCCCTACACATGTCCGAAGCTTCCGTTGCCAGGAAATGGTTGGTTTTGTGTATCGGCAATGTCTAACATGTGGCTTCGCGTCAGCACTGCATTTAATTGTTAACACATGCAGGATGGCCTGTTTTTTACCCCTTTTCTTGAAACTTCGCAAGAAAATTTGCAAGTTAGCATAGATTGATGTAATTCCGTCAGAGTTTGAGCTAGGATGTTGTTGAGTGGCCACTTCGTTTCTCGCAATTTTCCATCGAATCCCTAGACATGTCATCTCTTGAACCAGTGTACTAATCGATTTTTTGTAAGGCTGACTTGGCAGCCCAAATAATCCAAGAGCTTTACAGCTTATGTGGCCTGAAGACTCAACTTGGACTTCTTTTGATGGACCTGGTGGGATTTACGTAGGTGGGATAACACTCAACATCCCTTTGCACGCAATGTTTCCGCGACCGAGCATGCTATGCAAGCAAAAAAGGTGTATTTGTCTTCATGGACCAAGAAAAAGTCGCGTAGGTAGGTTAACATTTGACTTCCCTATGTACTAAGGTCTTCGCGACCGAGCATGCAATGGGAGCAAAAACGTTTATTTGTCTTGGTGAAACAAGATCATGTCGTGTAAGTAAGCTAGCACTTCGATTTTGCACGCAATGCCTCCGCGACCGAGCATGCTGTGGAAGCAAAAAGGTGTATTTGTCTTCAAGGACCAAGAGAAAGTCGCGTAGGTACGTTAACATTTGACTTCCCTATGTACGCAAGGTCTCCGCGACCGAGCATGCTATGGGAACAAAAACGTTTATTTGTCTTGGTGAAACAAGATTAAGTCGTGTAGGTAAGCTAGCACTCGACTTTGCACGCAATATCTCCGCGACCGAGCGACCGAGCGACCGAGCACCCTATATAATGGAAATTGACATGCCAGCCCAGATAATCCAAAACCTTCACAGCTTCTGCAGCCTGAAGTTTCAACTTGGATTTGTTTTGGTCGACCAAAAGGAAGTCGTCTAGGTAGACTAGCACTCGAGTTCCTTTTGCACGCAAGGTCTCTGCGACCCAGCATGTTATGGAAGCAAAAAAGGTTAATCCAAAAGCTTCACAGCTTCTGCGGCCTGAAGTTTCAACTTGGATTTGTCTTGGTCGACCAAAAAGGAAGTCGTCTAGTAGACACTAGCACTCGAGTTCCCTTTGCACGCAAGGTCTCTGCGACCCGCATGTTATAGAAGCAAAAAGGTGTGGCTCTGAAGCCAGACCGAAGGGTAGGCATGTCATTTCATACTAACTCATAAGAAGGTACCGATTCCTTCCTGGAGGTACTGATACTGGTACCTTGGTACTGATCCTCAAGAAGTATCGACGAAATTTTGCGACTGATACTAGAAAAATATTCCTGAGAAATGTTCAATTCTATCATCCAGTCCCCTGGGTGGAGAAAGTTTGGTACCTAGGTGTCCGAAAACAGTTAAGATTCAAAATTGGACGCATTGATCCGTCGCTTTTCTTCCGCAGAAAAAAGGTAGTTTGTTTTTTTTTTTTTTTTTTACGTTATTTGGTAACCATACATGGTTTACAAATTATTACAATTTTGGTGGCACTCAGTGCCTCCCGTCGGTGTCTTCAATTGCCCCCCTCTGGATTGTGCCAGATGTTACAGACTATGATTGTTTATAATGTTTGGCTTACCTTTTGTACGAGATCGTGACAAATAGGATTGTAGCCCTCCGAGGGACTGAATAGATTTCAATTTACTATTATCAAACAAAAATTCCTCAATGAGTGGTGCGTTGGCAACAGGATACTTTGTTAGAGACCACGGAAATTAAACTTTGACGTGTTATTTCTATACATACGGCCCTTTTTTCCGTATACAATTTAAAACGCTTTTTACGGGTAACTTGTACGACGGAGACGATTTGTCAAAGTCTTCAGTAATTATGTTACAAAGATTATTAGTTTAAATCTGTTGTGTTTTTGTCAAAATTTCCGTATTGACGAGATCAATTTGTTTACAACATTTTTCGTTACATTCAATTGTTACACACAGTTGATGCATTATTAGATTTACAACGTCACTGACCTGGTGGGATAACGAGCCGATTCGAAGATCGACCGTTACCTTTGAATCCCGTCGTTTCTTACGCAGAGACTCCTTTTGTTCTTTTTCGCTTGACGAGCTGTTCGAACGCGAGGCGTCTCCATCGCGTCTCGCCTGGACATCTTCCCTCTCGGAAATTATGGAGCTTGACTCAACATCACCTCCAACAGATGACGCGTGATTCATGGCGTCCGATGATAGGATTGGTAAATAATACTCGTAATGATTGCAAAATAACACTCATAGAAACACAAAATAAATATTTTTTGCAATTAATAAGAAGTCGAATAAATATTTGTGGACTTGCGACTTCACAGTACGAAAGTACACAACGCTATGAAGATCAAAGATGGCTGCGCTCCCTTTATACTTGCTGGCAGCACCTAGCGGCTAAAGATGGAACTAAATTGACGGTCTATGGTTGGACATAGACAAGGAATCTAAGCTAAGTACACACTGCTTCTTCATAATACAATGCTGTATGTTTTCCAAAGGCACATCAATAAGTATATTATAAAGTTGTAGCTTTCATAAAAAGTAAGTAAGTAGGTAAGTACTTGTTATGTTTGCTTCTAGTGTATTTTTATTTCAGAATACCGTTCTGTCAAAATCAACCCAAGTACAAAACACTAAATACAAAAGTACAATGACCTTATCGCTAAGAGCGATCTCTTCTAGAAAACAATGGGGTGGAAAAGAGTTATCTAAGAAAAATAATAATCGCAGCGTACGTAACTTGATAAAAAAAACTAAAAGTAAACAATTTATGCATAAATGTCACGTTTACATAAACACATTACCTATGATAAATGCAATAAACATATTAAATATATTAATCAGAAATTTTACCCTTACACAAAGTTAGTTAATTAGTTTATACAGTAGATAAATGTACTTTACAATAATTACTTTACTTATGATTTAGTACAAATTCAACGTCGGCAACTATAGTGACAATACTGATCTATTGAATTGAGACCAAAATCGGCTTTCATTCAAGCTTTCAACTATAAAAGATTGGACAAAGACGATGTACACGAGATAATTTTATTCGCGCTCATGTGCACGTGTTGACAGACGGCATCGGAGTCCACAGTTCAAAGTCTCAAATGCACCCTCATATCGACCAAAACAGCACAAAAATGACGACAATCAACACGTGCAATCAAACCACACAATTAATAAAGTAAATGAATTGCTAACCTATCATTAGCGATGTATCTCTTTTGACAATCTTGTAAACGTTATTACAGAAGTTGAAGATGATTGTGGAGAGCCATCCGCTGCAGCTGGTCACTTTGTCGTGGATGCTGTACACCCTTTCCGCATTGTCGCCGAACACAATGCTGCTACTCCTCATGAGTATCAACATTATGTATATCTGAAAGAAAGAAAAAAACTAATGTTTATTTCTATTAAATATCGAAACAAATTAACAGCTTATGAATTAATAGTTTAAAAAAATTGACAAAACTTTAATATAACTTAGAGCAGTGTTTTAGTAATTTTTGTTTTTTTTTTATTTATTTTTTATAAAACAAATCAAATGTACCCACAAAACATCGAAGTCCCATCTTCGAGAGTATCGATGTATCGGCGGACGGCCCGACAAATGCTCCCTATCAAAGTTACCTGATGAATGAAACTGTCATCAGAGAGCACGTCTAAAAATAGCCCCCAATGGTCCAGAGTACGGAATTACTTAAAACTTGTTTACATCGATAAATGCGTTTACAAAACATTGTCATGGCAATGCGATAACGGCTCCTCTAAACAAAATGTCACGTGATTTATTAGTGGGTGCTTAAAGCGCGGGCCACACTTGGAAGTATATTCTTTTTATTTTAATTCAACTTCAAAACTCAATATCCTGCATTCGCTTACAGAGTTAGGTTCAGTTTATATAACTGAAATGAATACCCTTGTTAATACCATTATTATAAAATTTAAGACAAAGTAAGAAATAAAATATTGTGATTGTTATTTTTGAATCCGCCAAACGCTTTATATTGGTAGGCAGCGACTTGGCTATGCCCCTGGCATTGCTAACGTCCATGAATGACGGTAACCATCAGGTGAGGCGTATGCTCATCTGCCAAGAAAGTCATTAAAAAAACCAATTATGGTGGGGTTTTTTTTATTGCTTAGATTGGTGGACAAGCGCACAGCCCACCTGGTGTTAAGTGGTTACTGGAGCCCATAGACATCTACAACGTAAATGCGCCACCCACCTTAAGATATAACTTCTAAGGTCTCAGTATAGTTACGTCTGCCCTATCCTTCAAACCGAAACGCATTACCGCTTCACGGCAGAAATAGGCAGGGTTGGTTGCCGAGTGATTGGTTTATAAAGATCAATACCAGTCTTGATAACAAATAAGAACTTGCTTAAAGTTAGCTGAAACCTGTACCTGACCGGTGCAAGGAGATCTTAGTTACAGAGGATCCAATCTGCGATAACTTTCTCGGTTTTGCTTTGATATCTATTATTGCGACTGTAAAGTTGCGAACTGTACTACTTTTGAAGGATTAGCTCGTACTAGCGAACTTTGTGCAACATTCTAAGTGACTTTAGGGAATTAGTGTTAAATACTGGAAGACTGGAACCAAATCACCGCCTTCCTAGTGTTAATTGTTGATCGTAGCCCACAGTCATCATAACGAGAATCCCGTCACCCGCTTGAGACATGAGGTCGGTGTCTATATAGTATTGTTTCGCAGTTTCACCCGCCCAACAGAAATGAGTAGGATGCATTTAAAATACGCCCCACTACGAACAATATGCACCACAATATTTTATTATAAATAGTTTAAATTCTATTTTAAATATGTTACGTTTTGTATTGTTTTTTTTAAATGAAAAATACAAATCATAAAAGCTTGGTTAAAAAGGCTTCACTTTACCGTAATTATGTAATTGATTTCCATTTAAATGTACATGTTTAATTTACTGAATACATAAAGTTAATTGTTGAATGCGCTGATTATACATATCGGCTAATCGTTCTTCGTGTCTAGTGGTATTTTCCAGAGAATTGAACATTTACTAATCAAAACAAACATGAAGAATGCACGATATTTAAACCAAAATGAATTTATCTAAAAGGCCCGAAGTATAGCTATTATTTTTGTTCAAATTATTGTTACTAGAGGTCCCGCAGTAGTCGAAATTCGACTATAATTAATTGGAATTGTAAGTTTGTACACTATCATGATTGTATTTTATACTTCTATAATCACAAATTTCTCCAAGACTACACTATAAAAAATATTAACAAAGACAAACAATATTTAATCTATTCTCAATTTGACAACAGACGTCAAGAACAAAAGTTTGACAATAAATAGTATGCATGCGTGTGTGCGTCAAATACATGGTATGTAGTGTGTGTAATGTTTTCTTTATTGATTTAATGTATCTTTTATGCATTATTTTAAAAAAATATTAGCATTGTGCAAACTTTAAATTACATCAACAAATATATGTTTTTTGGAACGAAATTCCATAAGGGACGATGCAGAGGGGTACCCTAACCGGGAAAAAACGTCCGTAACGTAAGATTTTTTCTATTTAGCTTGTTATCAACAGATGTCGCTGCACGTAAATTCAACAATTCCTGAATCGCGGTGACGTCATGTTACACAGTTGATAGACGTTCTCGTATTTCTCTTGCTAAATCATACTTACCTGGCGTAGGGGATACCGTGATCATGCAGGCGGTTTCCCCAGGGCGAGACTGCTCCATTGTACTGCAGAGTGGTTGAGCCTTGCGATTAATTTTATTTTATCAATAAAAAATCATAATAAAAATGTGTACCCGAATAATTATTTTCTTTATACCTCGAATAGAACTTAAAATTAATTTTTTTTTTATTATAAGGAACTTCGTTCCTATCCGGTGTCCCACGACACCACACAACTTTTTTTTTGTTTATTTATTAGCGCCTTGGCTTCTCCCCTATCATTTCCGATGTTCTTGAGTGACGTTGACCAAATAATAATAATAATAACATATTTAAAATACAATACAATGATTCAAGACAAGGAAATGAATACAAAATATTTTGCTTAATATTATTTTTATTGATAATTCAAGGCTTTTTTAATTAATTACTTGGGTGTTTGTATTAAAAAAAAAAAATTATATATACATCGTATTTATTATAGTCCAACTATTTATTTCTGAATACAGTTTTCGTGCACATAGCAACACGCGCTGATACGCGTCGAGAGATATGCGCCAGGAAGTCACGCTACATTTGTAAGCTAATAATAATGACCGGTCACAGGTCACTGTTTACCAGACGACCGATCGCAGTGTCCAATTATGCTATGTCCTACATTCGAATAAGGATGTGTTAAGTGTGTTGCAACGTTTTGTTAGCCGAAGAAAAATACGAAGGCGACAATTTAAACGATAATTATTTATAGTTTTTAACAGACTACATCAGCCTTTCTCAAAGTGGGCGATAATGCCCCCTTGTGGGCGCTGCAGGCCTAAAGGGGAGCGGTAAGAGACACAGAAAAAAAATGAGGGCGTTGTGAGGCTTGGGAGGCGATTTATAATTTCATCTTGAACGACTCTTAGACACCGACTGAGCTCTTGCTATAGTGGATGGAATACTAGGTGAAAAAATGGGGGCGGTAAAAAAGAATTTATTCTCGAAGTGGGCAGTAGACAAAATAAGTTTGGGAGCCCCTGGACTACACGAATTAAGCATCGAAAATCGATCGCTTTACGTGCGGACTCCGTGAAGTAGATTAAATGTTAATTCGAAGCTTTCGCCATTATCTCCAATGAATAATTTGTACTTCGTTTCGTTTATGTTTTGTTTTACGGCGAGTATCCGTCTCGAATAAGTAAATTCAGTCTTTGTTGGGTATACTTTTCAATTTAGAGGTACATGTTTCTGTTCATTACCAATTGAAAACTTTAAAATATTCAGATTCTTTGCTACAGACTGTGATTGCAGTAATAAAATTACATTCGGCGTTATTGTTAATTCTTATCAGTTTTTTTTTATTCCTTAGATGGGTGGACGAGCTCACAGCCCACCTGGTGTTAAGCGGTTACTGGAGCCCATAGACATCTATAACATAAATGCGCCACCCACCTTGAGATATAAGTTCTGAGGTCCCAGTATAGTTACAACGGCTGTCCCACCCTACAAACCGAAACGCATTACTGCTTTACGGCAGAAGTAGGCAGGGTGGTGGTACCTACCCGTGCGGACGCACAAGAGGTCCTACCACCAGTAATTACGCAAATTATAATTTTGCGGATTTGATTTTTATTACACGATGTTATTCCTTCACCGTGGAAGTCAGTCGAGAACAAGTACACAAGTAAGCCCTCACAGCCTCTTACCATGAACTAATGCATATCACCAGTATTTCTGATAAAGTACTATGTGCGCTTTAAGACAGCTACCAAACGTCATTCACTTCGCGTGAGAGAACAAAAAGAATCCAGAATGCGCATAATTGCATTCACGTCTTTTTGTTCTGTGTGATGAGCTGATGAAGGATGCAACTCCAATTTATTGCCTTATCGGCGCAGCAGCTCAAAAACAGGTTTCAACGTCTGTGATCTGGTGTGATGACGATGATTTTTCAAGCACAATTAATATTTTGAAATGAACTCCCCTCCACGGTGTTTTCCGAGCGCTATGACATGTCCTTCTTCAAACGAGGCTTGGGGAGAGTACTTTATGGTAGGCAGCGGCTTGGCTCTGCCCCTGGCATTGCTGACGTCCATGAGCGACGGTGACCACTTACCATCAGGTGGGCCGTATGCTTGTCTGACTACAAAGGCAATAAAAAATATATATATTTTTTAAAACTGTACAGAGGTTTGTCATTGCGAGACCGAATACGTAATGAAGTCATTCGGGCAAAAACCAAGGTGATCGATATAACTCGCAGAGTCAGTAAGCTGAAGTGGCAGTGGGCTGGTCACATATGTCGCAGAACCGATAACCGTTGGGGTAGACGTGTTCTGGAGTGGAGACTGCGAACCGGCAAACGTAGTGTAGGACGTCCTCCTGCTAGATGGAGCGACGACCTGCGCAAGACAGCTGGCAGTAAATGGATGCGTAGAACCGAAGATCGGGTTCAGTCGCGAGCTTTGGGGGAGGCCTATGTCCAGCAGTGGACTGCCGCAGGCTGATGATGATGATACAGAGGAACTACATAAAGGAATAGCTGTACACGTCTGATCAAAGACTCGATCTTAGGTTCGGTCTCGCGCGGTTTATTAACATCACTTGGATCTATTAAAAAAAAGGTCTGTTTACCATAGATTGTCAACAATCCTAGTTTCGTGAACGGCTTGGAACTTATCTGGGTCTATGGAGCTCTGGGTCTTTGGGTCTATGGAAAGACTTCTATTCTTTGTATTCGATAGTCTCTAAATGAAGTAGATGGCTGGATTTTTAGCGTATCACTGGCCAAAGCCATGTATCTGAAACCAGAGCGTTCAACCATGGTTCCTTTGCAGAGACCATTTATAATACGTACACTTGAGCTTTAGAATATACTCCTATTTCTCAAAGTCTTACGTTCATCTTCAGTCTAGGCTTTTAAAAGTAAATTGGGATAAGCCTATGGTATTTACAAGTCTTAAGAGTTATAATAACAACCACTTATGATCGATTTGGCCATAGGCTTATTTATGCGTTTTATGGCAATAAAAATGTCCATTATTTTTCTTTGTTAACATGTATCCATACATATAAAATAAAAACATCACAAACACTATATTTCACTAGACATTAAAATATTTACCGATAATTGAACAATAAACATTTCTTTAAGCACGAAATTATGATTATTATTGATTTATAATGATTATTAAATAATTCTGTTTAGATAATTAATAATGGTCTCATCCCTAATGTGTTGTTGTTGTTGTTATTCGGTCGTTTATGTTTGAACTGATAACGTACGAGATATTTCTAAAATAGCTGACACAAGTGGCGCCCGATAAATTAGACGCTTATTTTATTCTCATACACTCTGCATTTATTCGTTTGTCATATTCCGTCTCTTTCTTCTAAATAATGAACGGGTAACTGAAAAAAAAACCTTAAAAATGTTGCGATAACACATAACACGAACCCGATAGGGCGCGCGCGTGTGTGAATTAGGTGACAAAAACAAGTCGATAGGTACGCGTGTGCCGTTTCTCTGATAATACGATAGTAATAAATTAAGGGACGATTGACACACTTGTTCAATTAAATTATTATTCGGTTCTGTCCGTCCACCGTGACCCCAATAACTTGACACCGCTGACTTTGATAACGCTTCGGTTAACTCATTTGCGAAATATTGTTGCTTTTCATCTTGTTGCAACAGCGCTGTTTTGCTTTCTCTATCCCGCTGTTGCTATGCGACCCTTTTTATTCTGTAAACGAGTTTCTCAAAACAACCCACAGACACAGCCCACTGAGGTTCTCCCCGGATCTTCTCAGTGGGTCGCGTTTCCGATCCGGTGGTAGATTCTACAAAGCACTACTCTTGCTAGGGCCAGTGTTAGCAACACTCCGGTTTGAGTCCCGTGAACTCACCTACACGTTAGGGCGAAGCTGACATAGCATCTCAAGGCTATCAGCATAGGTAGGAAAAAAAATTCAAACAAATCAAAATTATGGGATATCTCATTGTTCCTTAATTATTATTAACTAACGACCCGCCCTCGCTTCGCTTCGGAAATTGTAATTTATTATTGAATTCTCCACTATTTAATGGATATTATTATACATATAAACCTTCCTCTTCAATCACTCTATCTATTAAAAAATACCGCATCAAAATCCGTTGCGTAGTTTTAAAGATTTAAGCATACATAGGGACAGACAGATATAGGCACAGAGAAAGCGACTTTGTTTTATACTATGTAGTGATTATTAATAATTATTCACTTACTTTCTTCTCACTTTTAGTTTCAAAAGAAACAATTTTCCTTAATAAAGTCGACAATAAATCGAGTGTGATTGATTATTTATGTCTGTAAAGCTTTTGTTAGTGATGGCGTAGTTTATTAAGACAAACATTTTCAGATACTCTCGGCGTACCAATGACTAACGACGTAATCGGTTTTCGATGAAAAAATAATCGTATTTTTTGTACGGAAAATCTTGAGAAATTTAACCATAACAGCTTAATGTATTTTTCCAAGAATTTGTACAGAGTTCACTGCCACCATTACTCGTATCAAACACAGTTGAAGACAAACTCAGAATATTAGCCTTAACCAATACAAATGTGTACGATTATCTTCACAAAGCTAGACATCTAAAGCGCCGCGTTTTCCTTCCATCAAATTAGTAACAAGGGGTTGATTGATGTGCCGCTTCAAAGCACGTACACATTCCGTCTTAGACGATTTACTTGAGTGACATTCATGTACATGTTAGCAATATGTTATAAAGAATTTATCTGTACGAATTAGAATATTTTCCATAGATTATTAAATAAAAAAATAAACTTTTCAAGGCAGGTAGCGGCAATCCCGTTGAAATGTTTATAGGTTCGCGTACCAACTTAAAATCTTGCGGTAAAGTTCATGAACTTTTAAAGTAGTCGTAAAGAATACTAACAAACGATCTCACGGCTCTTCTCTTGTCTGCTGTACTGGGTCTACGGATACCGGTACCGATAGTAACAACATGGCAGCCCGCCCAAATTTTTTTTTTTGGTCCTTTTAAGATGAATATACCTGGTGCAGAGCACCTAGTGATTGGGTGATTACCGTTGCTTTAAAAAGTAGGCAATACCAGGGGCAGAGCCAAACCACTGACTATTACTTGCTTTATTCCTGTCGAAGTTGCATTGGAATAACATCTAATCTACCTTTCATACCGCAAACGTTACTCTTTCGTTCAAGAAACAGCCAGGCTGGTGATTTACGCTAGCTAGGTAGAGCCGTTTCATTGTTAATAGGCAGTTTTGCTGACTATCTAATCAATTATGGACACGCCTCTTGTTAGCGGGTATGTGTTCTCAAGGATAATGAGTTGTCGAAAGGGCTAGCAGACTGGAGTGATGAGGCATTCCTTAGCGATTGAACGATGGAATAGTGAATTTATTGGAATAGTGAAGTTTGTGATATAATAATCAAGATTCTTGTAGTCTGCTCGTACTACTACTGCTGCTCCTACTGAATTGTTTGGTGCTTTTCATTTTATGTTATACATAGAAAAAAATTAACGACGACCAATCAAATATCTATATATATATAAATTAATTGCTGTTCGTTAGTCTCGCTAAAACTCAAGAATGGTTGGACCGATTTGGCTAATTTTGGTCTTGAATTATTTGTGGATGTCCAGAGAAGGTTTAAAAGATAAAATATGAAAATATGAAATGCTCGGAATCAAATAAAAATAACAATTTTGTTTTTCCTTTGATGTGTCGTCGGACGGATTCATTTTGTTTGTTTTAAGTTTATTTTATACAAAAGTTTACGTCTTTTATTTACCAATTGAGGCGCTACGAAGTCTGCCGGGTCAGCTAGTTATAAATATAAATTCAAATCTGGACACATTACATTTAATGTGCATTTGATGAAATGTGAAATATGTCGAAGACAGCCAATTATACGTCCTTCACAGCTATAAGACTTATCCAGAATAATCTTTTTTTCATCTCGAAGGTTTTTTCAATTATGTAAAGTTGTGTCCGGACTCATAAATTCTTATTTAACGGAAAAGTTTATTTATAGCGTTCATTGGGCAGCGGGTATTGAAATCGTTTCCTTGAATAGCTCCGTTTTTCGGAACCAAATTAAGAACATTTTTTACAAAACTATGTTAATCACTGCCCAGTCACCGTCCTCGTCGAACCCGTTGCTTGCGACGAAGGGCTCGTCGAGCAAATTAACCCATAGACACAGCCTACTGAGTTTCTCGCCGAATTTTCTCAGTGGGTCGCGTTTCCGACCCGGTGGTAGATTCTACGAAGCACTGCTCTTTCTAGGGTCAGTGTTAGCATCACTCGGATTTGATCCCCGTGAGCTCACCTACTAGCTATGGTTACGCTGAAATAGGTTCTCAAGGCTATCATCTTAAGTAGGAAAAATAAATAAATAAAACTGTAACGTCAGTATATGATGTATTTTATAACAACCAAAAAAGTAGCTGTCGCTAAATATGTATGTATGCATTTTGTCCATTCTTATAGATAACTATTCTATGGTTTTTTTTATTTTTTTTTATTAATAAACATAGTCTGATCTCATTACCCATACACGACTTTACTAACCGCAATACAGTTCCCTCTCGTGTGGACCACCACTGACTCCTTTAGAATGCAAATATTTACATACCCACAAATAACAACATTAAAATCTTCTTCTTCTTGTCTTTTTTCATACATTTTATGGGATCGGTCGGTCGCAGCATGTCCTTTTTTTTCTTTTTTTTTTTTTTCCTACCTATGCTGATAGCCTTGAGAGGCTATTTCAGCTTCACCCTAACGTGTGTAGGTGAACTAACGGGGCTCAAACCGGAGTGTTGCTAACACTGACCCTAGCAAGAGCAGTGCTTCGCAGAATCTACCACCGGATCGGAAACGCGACCCACTGAGAATATCCGACGAGAAACTCAGTGGGATGTGTCAAGGGGTTAATTCGCTCGTCGAGCCCTTCGTCGCTTATGGTGCCTAAAAGCACCGTTAATGGATCAGGGGGATCCGTAATGACGTGCTTTGGGCGACGTCGACGGTTTACCATTCGGTCTACAGGATCGGGTATGTAGTTTCCAGCGGCCACAACAAGAGGGTTCTCATGTCGTGCCGCGTTCTTGAAGTGATCATGTCCTATTATCATGCTACATAGGGATTTGTTTCTTGGATTATATCTCCATATATCCACTGCAATGGCATATTATGATCAAATATTTTATTTATTATACACGAAAATAAATAACATAACTAACATTAACATTAATCAAAATACATAACTAAAACACAAACACCATTTTTGCAGTGATATATTTTTTTAAATAGCAATATGCAGAGTAGTGCACATATTTCTTTTAGTTAAGCACAAAAGGAGTAAGAAGGACAACATCATTAAAAAAAGTATGTATTTTTTAATTAAAACTTATCTATCATATATTTCATATCTATTTTTCTGTAATACAAAATCTATTAAATCTCTAAGAATCAATATTTTAAACCCATACCAAATCACATGCTTTCCTTATTAATTACCATTGGTTCTGAAGACAAGCTTTTTTTAATTATAATGAAAGAAAGCAGCGAGAAATTCCTTTTTTGTTATTGGGCAATAACAGTTCAATTTACGAATGCGAAACGTAATTTTCAGCCGAGAAGCCACGTATTTGTTTCGCTTTAACGACTTCTGGAGGCTTGTTTGTTTTGTAAAGTGCTTTTACTTAGTAGATAATAGGTATTTCAAGAGCCCGAGGTTTATAAAGGAAAATGTATTAGATTAAAATAAAACTCGTTACTACAATTTAATTATGTGCTTCTCTATAACATTTTTGAGAGCATTAAATAAAAAAAAAAAAAAAAAAAAACAGCATAAACACAATTTATCTTGTACAGGGATTTTAAGACCCCCTTTTTTCCTTATTCGGTCGCTGGTAACCGAAAGAGCTATTCCAGCAACGCACTGGCTGTTAGGTGAGCTCACGGGGCGCAAGCTAAGAGGATTTGCTAACACTAGCCCTAGCAAGAGCAGTGCTTCGCAAAATGAACCACCGGATCGAAATCGCAACTCACTGAGATGATCCTATAAGAAGCTCAGTGGGTTGTGTCTATGGGATCTTTAAGAACCCTTCCCTTCCCTATATAATTATGTTATGGTCAATAGATGGCGTCCACAGATAAACACGCCAAAATTGAATCGCGGTGACGAGATAAGTATAGTTTCAATCAGGTCCACGATTGATTATAATTGAATCACATTCCCGATCCTGCGGACAGAATGGAAAGCAGTCGACGTCGCCCAAAACACGTCATCGCGGATCCTCCTGATCCACTAACGGTGCTTCTAGGTACTTCAAGTACCGGTCCGGTCACCGTTCTCGTCGAACCCGTCGCTTGCGACGAAGGGCTCGACGAGTAAATTAGCTCTCAGACACAGCCCACTGAGTTTCTCGCCGGATCTTCTCAGTGGGTCGCGTTTCCGATCCGGTGGTAGATTCTGCGAAGCACGACTCTTGCTAGGGTTCGTGTTAGCATCGTCGTCAGGTTTGAGCCCCGTGAGCTCACCTACTAGTTAAGGTTCCGCTGGAATAACCTCTCTAGGCTACCAGCTTAGGTAGAAAAAAAAAATTTGAATCATACTTACCTGCCATAGGGGACACCGTAATCAATTAGGCAGTTCCCCCAGGGCGAGATGTTTCCATTGCACTACGGATTCGTTAACCCCTGCGATTATCCCTAATGTGGATAAATCGGACGCGCAATTTTTGGCAGTGGAGACTGCGTACGCGCTGTCCCCTCCTCACTAAATATTATCTCTTTATATACATATTATTGCTATGGTATGGTTGGCACAACGGCCGATTAAATATTACACCTAAATTCTAATATATAATAAAGACATCGAATATCCAAAACAAGTTTAAAAAATATAATTCAGCATCTGTATTAGTGCATACACTACAAGCAATAAAAGTAAGAAAATAAAGAAGTATTTTTAAACAAAAGTAACCAACCAACGCAATCTGAAAATTTTGGGAAAAATATTCATGCTTAGATTACCCTCGCCCCTAGTGAATATAAGTGAATACACCTAATAAATGGGGTTCATGTCTCAATTATGTTTTGTAATGGCTGTCCCACAGTTAAAACTGGAACACATTAGTATTTCGCGGCAAGTCCTGGTGGAATATTGCTTCCTACCCATACGATGAAGAACGTATCAGCCCACTGAATTTCTCGCCGGCTCTTCTCAATGGGTCGCGATTCCGATCCGGTGGTAGATTCTCTGTTTTTTTATTATTTTTTTTATTGCTTAGTTGGGTGGACTAAGCTAAGTTACTCCTTATATCATCAGCTACCTATCAGTGAAAGTCTCGTCAAAATCGGTCCAGCCGTTCCAGAGATTAGCCGGAACAAACAGACAGACAAAAATTGTAAAAAATGTATTTTGGTGTATATACCGTATTACATATTCATATTATTATGCATGTAATAAAAAGCGATTATTTAAATATTACAAACAGACACTCCAATTTTATTTATATGTATTCATGTGTATTTTCTTAGATAAAGTAATAACTGCCTACAGGGTTGTTGTATCTCTCAATTATTCTTATCCTTTACGCGACAAAGGCTTCAGAATGTACAATTCTACATAATAATATATAATTGACGGTTTAAGAAGGCATTTTTATGTGTAGATTATTCTAAAAGGTATTTATTATAAGGTATGATAATAAAGAAAAGAAGAAACGTTGAACTGAAATACCTAACTATGGCCTAGAATCTATGTACCTATATAGTGAAATACTCACACACGCCTCTTTGTACGCATCAACGGTTCCATTTTATTTCAATGGAAGCGTGCGGGATTTAGCTGGAAAGACTTATTAATGATTTAACTAATTTACCATTTTAATTAGTTTACCACAGCGCAAATAATGAACCTCCACATTATTTTAAGCTTTTATGTGTATCAAAGTTATCCAGCTATGAAATTAGTTTTACACTTCGATCAGAAAAACGGATAATTTATTTGTACGCCCACTATTATATAATGATTGATGCTGTACTCATGTTAAGCTTTAAATCTATTTAGGTTGTATGTAGAAATAAAATATTAATAAAAAATATGAAACACAAAACAACTACTAAAGATATGTTCTACTAACTATAGGTATGTTCCAAATTTATGTCGATGTTATCGGATCCAATCTTGACAAATTACTTACTCAAACCCTATTTTCGGGACGACTTCATCAACTTTGATGCCTAGGTATTTGGTACTAAAGCGTGACGTAAAAGTTCAGGGTCAAAATTTCTTACAAAGCTTTTTCTTGATTAAAAGTAAGCAACATTTGTAAATGGAATGGAAATACTAAAAACATTTAATGAAAACTGTTACTTTATAATCAAATTTAGATTAATCAATTAAATTTTGTTATATGGTTATGTAGTTCTTTTTCACATTCCACTGACTCCATTTTAAATGCTGCTGTGAGGAACTGCATCTTCGTCGCTTTGTGAAAAGAAGCGCACGTTAATATTAGTTACGTATATACTAACCTGGAAAACTTAAAGCGAACCCGAGAGCTACTGCCTGATCAACTGCCTCCCAGCTTCAGGCAAATTATACGAAAGGCTAAATTATACAAATTACACAAACGAATCTGGGACTCCATCACCTCAAAAGGCATACTCAACAACCAGCTTGGATTCCACGGGAAACATAAAACCTATCGAATGAGTAGCTATAAACAAAAACAAGAAAAGAAAAAGAAGAAAAAAAGGAGACTATCGCCAACCGCATCGCGAGCATTGTACACACAAACGCCGCTTGTTTTTCATCTCAATATTTTTTACTATTTTTCTATTACGAACTCTTACGGACGATTATCCTCGTCGTTGCGCGAGTGATATACCCGTGTTTATGAACACCGTGAATTTAGAGGAGTGCTGTCAAACCATTTGGCCGAGCGCCGCCATTACGCGTCGTCCACCAGTCACGTTTCTTGGATTCTGCAGCCTGCAAGAAGCCAGCAACGGGTTGGTAAGTACGTCTACTTTTCATTACCTAGCCTCAGCCTACCCCTCTTTTTGTTCACCTTTTGGTGACACTTACCCCCGCAGAAACCTCCAAAAATATAGAACCAGCGCACCGCCGTGGTGAAAAATTTGTAAAGATTTAGTTTTTCCTACCACGAAGTAAATTGCTCTTCGTAAAAGGGTGACACGCGGTGATGCACCGCTTTATGTGTGTTTTGATTAAAAAACGTTTTCCTTCGACAATTCGATGTGCGTGAAATATTACACGTATTATGGTATACATTAACTCGAATATATCTTTGAAATGATGTAATTTTAAATTTTGCATAGCTATCTGTATTATAAATCTATATATTAATACGTGAAGCAAAAACGTTGTATCCCTTTTTACGAAAATTGCGCGGCCGGAGGAGTATGAAATTTTCCACACTTATAGAGAATAAGGAGAAGAAGTACACAATGTTAATATTTTTTTAAATAATGCATAAAAGATACATTAAATCAATAAAGAAAACATTACACACACTACATACCATGTATTTGACGCACACACGCATGCATACTATTTATTGTCAAACTTTTGTTCTTGACGTCTGGTCAAATTGAGAATAGATTAAATATTGTTTGTCTTTGTTAATATTTTTTATAGTATAGTCTTGGCGAAATTTGCGATTATAGAAGTATAAAATACAATCTTATTAGTGTACAAACTTACAATTCCAATTAATTATAGTCGAATTTCGATTACTGCGGGACCTCTAGTACTATTTATTGTATTACCGGGCTCTTGCCATTTAGATTGAAATTGATGGTAGGGCGTTATTAAAGCCATACGACGGTTTTTAACTATTAAATAGCCATCAAACTACCTATGTCGGCGAGGCAATGATGCATTCCAATTCGTAGAGTGGGACAGCTAAATATTAAAACATTTCAGTTCATCCATACACGTGGTATTACCGATTTATTGTGTACTCTCGTTATCCTTTGAAAGCGACTAAAATAATTTAATCTAAAAATTATAGTTTTGAGAAAGAGACTCAAAGAAGAAACTAAAAAAACACATTTTAGTATAACAGCCATGTTAGTACACAATGCTTCTAAAGTAGAAAATACATTCCACTAAATTCGAAACGATTTCAAACAAAACAGGCGTTAATACCTTCTATGAGTCTCTACTAAAAAAAAAACGTTCAAGAAAAAAGAAATCCCTTTGACATGTAACGTTATTGTAAAATTTATGTGCATACATTAATACATGATTTCGGTGTGCGGTGATGTAATAATGTTTGAAAATCGTCCTTGTTATGTAGATTGGTATTAAAATTCATTCTGCGTGTTCACGTGTTTGCATATTAAATACGAGGAAAACCCAATTGACGCAGAGGTGAGGGTCGCGTTTGTACATATTTCTCCTTAAAACAGATATTGAATCGGCTAATTGGCCCAATTATATGTACGTATCATCATCATAGTGTACTGATTGAAAATTGCATATTTTGTCAGGCTTTCTTTTTTTGATAGTACATATTTTATATTATACCATAAATATATTATTGGTGGGTAATACTGAGAAGCATTAACTCATTCCGTTTTTGTAGTATTAACATTATTGAAGTGCAAAGTTCAATTGAGACCATATTTGCACCTAGTCCATAGCATCACCAAACTTTCTCGCCGGGTCTTCTCAGCGGATACCGATTCCGATCTGGTATTAGATGCATTCGGGAAGCAACTGTCCTCGAGCAGTCAATTCTCATTCGGAGGGGCTCGGCCAGCTGTCGGCAAATCTTCCCACCTCCCCCCTGCTGAATAAGCTCACCTGTCCTGCCAAAGCCAGAAATGCCAGAAATACAAGTCGTCGCGGCCTAAAGGATAAGACGTCCGGTGCATTCGTGCATAACTAGCGATGCACCGGTGTTCGAATCCCAGGCGCATACCAAGTTTTCTAATGAAATACGTACTTGACAAATGTTCACGATTGACTTCCACGGTGAAGGAATAACATCGTGTAATAAAAATCAATACCCGCAAAATTATAATTTGCGTAATCACTGGTGATAGGTACTCTTGTGAGTCCGCACGGGTAGGTACCACCGCCCTGCCTATTTCTGCCGTTAAGCAGTAATTCGTTTCGGCTTGAAGGGCGGGGCAGCCGTTGTAACTATACTGAGACCTTAGAGCTTATATCAAGGTGGAATGCGGTGGCTCGACTTTTACCTTGCGATGTCCATTCAGGTGAACCATGAGTTTGTCTCTTCATCTATGCTAATAAATAAAAACAAACACTTTAATTACAAAACAACAGATGTCGGTTGTTTAGCTCTGACTTATAGATTGTGTAGGCATCTTAACTGTAATTGACCATGAAATTTTTCAAGTTGTAGTGCAAACCAAAATTCTTTCAACCAGATAAAAACAGGTATTGGTGGGTATTATTCGAAAAGGCCAATTGTGATTCGCGACCTTAATAATACCTAAGGTACCTCGGGGACGTCGGATAATACGAAATAAGCGAAAATAAGCGAAGGCCAGGTAAAAAAATCAGGTTTTATAAAAGGAACGTAGCCGAACCACAACGTTATGATTATTGGATCACGATTATTTCCGATCTTAAACGATTTTCGATGTTTTTTTGTTTGATTTTATTGAATCAAGATTTTATTTCGTTATATGTGTTAATTAGATTATTTCCTATTGAGAAAGTCTTAAAATAAACTTATACTTGTATTCATTCATTTTTGTATCTATCCACCTTTTGTTCTTATTGCTTTGATAGGTGGGAGAGCTCACCGTTTCGGTGTTAAGTGTGTACCTGAGTCCGTAGACATCACCAAATTAAATACCGCCACCTTGAGACGTAAGTTCTATGTCTTAGTTTAGTCGGCTGCCCCACCCTTCAAACCAAAGCGCATTACTGCTTAACGGCAGAAATAGACAGGGTGGTAGGTAGTACCCTTACGGGCATAGAAAATGCCTTACTTACGCAATAATAACCACATTTTTTTTTAATGAAACAAGTTTTTGATCCGTTGCTCTTGGTTAACTCAGTGAAATACTCACTGTCTTATTCATATTGAGTTAACAGGCTTCAAACAGAGTTAATAATAAGCTTGATAGAAAAATACTGTAATAATAATCGATATTGATAATTTAATCGATAAAGCTAAAACGTATAGTCCGACGATGCCAAAACAGACTAAACAGCATTTTAAACCTTTTATCGACATTCGACGTAGCATCAAACATTGCCGACTGATGGATCAATTCATGTCTATCAGATCAGTCAGTTTTATGTTTAGTTAGGTTTTCGATTTCCAGTCTGTCAACGTTTTTGTCAATTTTTCCTTTTGATTTTTTTTTGTTTTCATTCATCATTGGACCGGTAAATAACTCATACAGCCAAATCTTTTTTTACCGAATGCCGAAGCTTAGAACGGAAAGAAGTGAAATCGTTTGATATGATATTAGTTATGGAATGATTTTATATGAAATTAAATGCCTAAGTAATGATAGTAACCTGGCAGTAAAATGGTGAAAATTTACTGACAATTTAATGGACTTTTAAAAATCTCAGAATCGATATCCAACGAGTTTGCTTCGTTTTCCCCTAATTCTAAACTATCCAACTCTCTATACAGTTAATGGGTCATTATTATCACACGAACAAACCTAATAAAATACTAGATTAACAAAATGTAAACATTCACAAAACTTGACACATCATGTTCCCGCCCAAAAGTATTTATTGTTTTGAATGAATAATTTTTTATTGCAAACTTGAGTAGATAAAACCCAAGATTGTTTCCTCACAGGTCAAATTAGGTGCCTAAGGTATGCTTTGGATCTGATTTAGACTATTTGACCATTTGATATTTCATCGTCAATAAAATACGTGCAAAGTATGAATACTTTTCAGAAATAGGTTATTTAATTTGAATAATAAAGTGAACAACCACAAAAGCGACAAATTTCACAAAAATAACTAACGTGTTATTAAACGTGTTAGAATTGATTGAAATTATGATTAAATAAATAAATATTTAATAACAATCACGCCACGCTAACTGGTCCCGTGCTAAGTTCGTAAAGAACTTGTGTTACACGTACCAGATAACGGTAAATAAATGTCAAATAAATGTAAGATTTTTATTATACACGTACATATATTTTAATATTTAATATACATCCATAACCCTGGAAAAGAGATTTATATTTATCATACAAATATCTTCCCTTAGCGGGATTCGGACCCGCGACCCCCTTGTGTAGTGACCATGTCACTTACCACTACGCCAGACGGCCGTTCGATTCGATTGTATTCGAGATTAGATTTATACAGTTTAACAAACAGTTTTTTAAATGAACACAAATTAATGGAAATCGATGGTCATCATAAGGTCAATGATAAAACGTAACGAGGTCGCAGGTCGACGCCTTGATCCGATTAGATTTGCACCACACTGAACACATCGATATGTGACGCGTTGAATGTCACCTAAAATAAGAGACGATAACGAATAATCACAAAGCAGAGGCTTTGCAAGACGCAACATAAATAGGTGGAATTAAAACAGATGAAATAATTAAATCACCCTATAAAATTTAATTAAATAATACTGATTGTAGGATGTCTTGTGAATCCACCCAGATAGGTACCACCACCCTGTCTATTTCTGCCGTGAAGCAGTAATGCGTTTCGCCTTGAAAGGTGAGCCAGCCGGTGTACTGTAAAAAATGAGACCTTAGAACTCGTGTCTCGAAATGGGTGCCGGCATTTACGTTGTAGATGGGCTATGGGCTCCGGTAGTCACTTAACACCAAGTGTGCCGTGAGCTCATCCACCCATCTAAGCATTAAAAATAATAATAATGATAATAAAAATAATAGATTCTTTAGAGATAATCATTTTTAGTACCTATTTTAATAACCTTACAAAATGCCTGAACGTATTAACTTAGCTAAGATTGCTTATGTCAAATCTTCTTTATATTACATTATTTTTTTTGGCTATTACATTAAACCTTCAAGTTCTTATTTTATTATACGCACTCTTAATGGAAAAGACTTGTTTACAAGACATCAACGTTACCTACAAAAACATAAAGAAAGCCAATCAACGACCTACGAAAACATATTCAGTGGTAATATTCTCTCGATATAATATTTTCGGGCAAAGAAAAACTAGATACAATGAAAATATTATTACAATTTCAAAGCAAAAGGTCTAAGCTTTCGGCCAAATACACTTGCGCGTATTCTATGAATAACAGAAGTGAAGGGTGTTACACAATTACGCTAAATGTTACCAACAAGTTCGACGTGACATTTAAGAAAAACTTTGTTTTCGCAAGAAAAACAAGAATTGTGTACTACAACTTTAGATATAATTTGCAATTGCTATTCCACACAATTATACTTAACTCACACTTACATCATAAATACGGAAGTAGATGTCTCTACTGTTAATATTTTTACACGAAAAACAGATTTGATTAAATTCGGAATGGAAATAGTTTTTGTTTTTATTACTTAAATTGGTGGACGAGATCACAGCCCACCTGGTGTTAAGTGGTTACTGGAGCCCATAGACATCTACAAAGTGAATGCGCCACCCACCTTGAGATATAAGTTCTAAAGTCTCAGTATAGTTACAACGGCTGCCCCGCCCTTCAAATCGAAACGCATTACTCCTTCACGGCAGAAATAGGCAGGGCGGTGGTACCCACCCGCATGGACTCACAAGTGGTCCTACCACCAGTAAAAAAGGGTGTTTGAGATGATCCCTTCATCTCCTTTTTACCATCGCACCTCCCGCCATCGGAGCAGAGTTCATCCATATTATCTGGAACCGCTGCGCTCATCGACAGTGCGTTTCCAGAGGTCTTTTTTGCCACGCACCATCCGGCTATGGAATGAGCTCCCCTCCAAGGTGTTTCCCGAGCGCTATGACATGTCCTTCTTCAAAAGAGGCTTGTGGAGAGTATTGAGCGGTAGGCAGCGGCTTGGCTCTGCCCCTGGCATTGCTGAAGGCCATGGGCGACGGTAACCACTCACCATCAGGTGGGCCGTACGCTCGTCTGCCTACAAGGGCAATAAAAAAAAACACAACCTGTCTTTGTGAAACTGGAAAGTCCTTTTGGCCACCAGTAGTCCCTCAAACATAAAAAAGATAAAACAGCTATAATTGAGAGTTGAATATAATTGAGAGCTCGAACTTCATGTCTCAAAGTAGGTGGTGGGATTCACGTTGTGACATCTGTAGACCCCAGTATCTAAATACCAGATGAGTGGTAATTTCGTTTACTACTGAATTAAATAAAATCGATGCATTATTCAATATCATCGTTATGAAATCTCACACTAACGTTAGCTTCAGCGATCTCTTAATTTTATCACTCTAATACAATAAATCGTTCAAAACACGTAGACGGATAACGAACATTATATATATCTACAGTTCGAAGTACCTCAGGAATTCGAAACGATCTCTCTATCAATTTCCATTGCCAGTCACGTTTTGGTTCAAATGAGAGAAAATCTAATCTTTTTTCTGCCCCGCTGAAGTGATTGGGCCCTAGTATAAAGTGTCTCTCGAATGGACGTGTTTCAACAACGCCGTCTGACTGTGAGACCTTTACAAAGCCGGATTAGATCTCGTTTGCATAATCGGACTCGATCCAGCACGGAATCATGCCGATATCCCGGGCTATCTATTCTATTATCTGATGCCGTTTTCCGTACAAAGTTCGCGTTAAAATCACGCCGAAAAGTTTTGTAGTAATCGTTTAAAACTTCTCTCTATCAACGACTAATTAGTTGTCGCAGATTATTTTCTGCTACAACACTAAAACAAAAATTCTAAAATAAGGTAATAGTTTTTTTTTTGGTTCGTTGGAAAATTGAATTCGAGCACAGTTGATCAATTAAATAATTTCATCATGGTCTACGATGGATAGGATAGTATTCGGCTATTAATTTGTCAATAGTACTTCTTTCAGATACAAGACTTTTCTGACAAACTAAAAATGTTTTGGCCGAGTGGTTAACTTTGACACATGCGACCTCCCACGATATTGTTTTCAAATTTAGACCGCTACTAATGATGATCATTGTGTCATAATATAATATCGAGTTATAAAAATACAATTATGTTTTATAGTAAGAGAATGGTGTACAAGGCTGTTAAATGGTTTTAGAAGATCATAGATATCGCAATGTCAATGTCGCTACCCTCCATTAGTAAGATATGTCGTTAAAATCGCATTTACATTGTGCTGTACAACGTTTTTCCTGCCGTTCAAAGCATAGAAATAGGCAGAATTATTGTACTTATCCTTGCTTAAACCGAATGAGTAGCTCACTAGATTAAGTATAGAACTATTCTAAATAATAAACTAAGAAAAGACGGTCTAAAATTAAGAAGACATTTGAAACTCTTACTATCGTTGAAGTTACGTATCCAAGTAGCTGAAAATTTAGGAGCGTGAATTCAACGAACTAAGGTAAAATTCTTGTGATAAATTTAGGTGAAACAATAATCTTGGTTATAAACTATCACAGAATTGTCGGTATTTAATCTTTTTCAACGACAAGAATAGCTTACTTTATTAGGGACTATGTATCCCGTTAAATCACGTATATTTTATTCGTAATTTTAATATGACAATCACGTTTCATTCGAAACGTCCGCGGATTTAATAACGACGCGCTACATTTAAAGATCAAACAAACATCGAGATATATTTACAATGAAAATTATATCTAGTACATGAGCACTTTAGTCTACAAGGAGACAACGTGTTTAAAAGAATAAACAGTATTGTATTTAAATATGTATATTAACTGGCTTAGATGGCGAATATCGTTTGCTTATAGGCATCACAACGTGGATACCATTGCTTACGTTAAAACATAATTGTATAGTGTTTTGACGTGAGTATGTCTCAATTGGTTTTTTTAAGAGATTTTATGACCTGGTAACTAGGACCTTTAAGTCATGTCTTATTTTTCTTATTTTTATAAAAAATGAAAATTTAGAGTGGAATGAAATGAAATAAAGATAGATGATTAAATTGAGACATTAATCAACTGGAATGAAATGAAATGAAATGAGATGAGATGATATGGGATGACATATAATCTCAGTAAAATGGCGGTCATTTACTGAGATTTT
This sequence comes from Bombyx mori, assembly GCF_030269925.1. Taxonomy (NCBI): domain Eukaryota; kingdom Metazoa; phylum Arthropoda; class Insecta; order Lepidoptera; family Bombycidae; genus Bombyx; species Bombyx mori. The sequence goes on along the minus strand of NC_085115.1, from coordinate 9,133,733 downwards.
TTCAGTGGACTTTTTGGAGGATCCCAAAAAGTTACGTCCAGCGTTGTTTCGTTTTCCCACATTTGTGCACTTTCACAGATATTAAACAGTTAATAAACCACCGTTATTACACATTTAAACCTGAAGAAACACAAAATAAAACAAATTACACAACTTCACTCCTCGCGTTCCCGCCAAAAACCGTCTCAGTTATATTGTTAGAGCCACCATAGATAATAAATACACTTAGTAAGCCACTACCCTTCCACTAAAATCAGATCCCTTGGATGGTCGCTTCGTGGCGCAGAAATAGACAATATATTGATTAGTTGTGTAGTCGTGACCTTTTTTTTTGTAATACTTACTTAATGACTTCCACGACAAAGGAAAATAGCCTTAAATAGCATCTTGTAGTAAAATTGAAACCCGCAATAATATGAATTTGCGGTAATTACTAATGGCAGGACGTACCTGAGCCCAAAAGGGTAGGTACCACCACCCTGCTTATTCCTGCCGCGAAGCAGTAATGCGTTCCGGTTCAAAGGATGGTACAGCTTTTATACCACACAAAGTGGTGCATTCACGATGCCTATGGACTTAGGTAACCACTCAACACAAGGTGGGCTGCTAGCTCTTTCACCCATCACGTGAAATAAAAAAGTTATTAAACTCAATTACAAACTATTTACAAGACTATGTATTACGTAATTTAACAAACTCAGTAAGCCAGCTCCGTGGGACTTTAATCCGTAGGTCGGGAAACGGTATTCAAAGTTGAAACATTGACATTAGCTTTGGTGGAATTTACATAAATTCAGGTGAGATCTGCAAGTACAATTTGGTTGTGATCTCAACAGTTATAAATTGAGTTATCCGTTTCCAACTACGTTCTGTGGGGATCTGTGACGTTTCCCTGGCAGCTTAAACTATCTGTTGTTTATCTTAATACGATCTCTCGAAGTTTGATGGCATGGAAATAATTCTAATTACGGATTCTAATTCTACGGATTCCTCAAAGAATTGCCATCTTTTAACGCTTAAACGTTAAACGCTTCGTAAAGCCTCGTGTTTGACTTCTGTGTGCTTAGTGCGAGTTTCTTAACGTTCTCGATAGCGTAAAAGTTAAGCCCTTTTTGTATTTATGCAGTAAGCATTAAGCAGCATGTAAGCAGTATTATTTGTATGCAGTTGGAACGGCGCCCCTAGTGGCAAACGTACGCAAACGATCCCATTTCATACTTGTAACTTTTACGCTATCGAGGACGTTAAAAAACTCTCACTAAGCACACTGGCCTCCATAACCATATGCTATATAGGATATATATATATATGAATCTATATTTGAATTAATTGGTACACCGCGTGTACTTCGTTTTCAAACGATTATTGTCCACCTGATGGTTGTCTGGAAGAGAACGCTCTTAACCATAAGACCGCCAATTGTACCTTTTTGTATTTAATCTTTCGCATTTTTGATTTTTATTGGTGTACAATAAAGAATACTCTCGCTCTGTCTACATTTGTTAAATATGTATGTGAAGGTCGCTTGATTATGTTGTTGTAAAAAAGTTTACTTACTTTCAGTCGATTGTCATTTTACGCGTTTTAATTTGTCGTTCTAGAGACGAGAGTACGGTCTACCCCATTACCGAAGGCGGTATACTTCAGTGTGCATAGTGCGAGTTTTTTAACGTTCTCGATAGCGTAAAAGTTAAGCCAATTTTGTATGCAATTGGAACAGCGCCCCTAGCGGCAAACGATCCCATTCCATACAAATATGAACTAACTTTTACGCTATCGAGAACGTTAAAAAACTCGCACTATGCACACTGAACGCGAATAAGCGCTATACCTACTTTGATATTATAAAACGGGAGTCAAACTCCTCAATTCGAAACTCGTGTCTTTTTCGCGCCAGAAACTGACAAGATGGCGGTACCGTGCGGACTTGCAATACCGCAAATTAATTATCTTCTTCATCTCTATGACAGATTAAATAAATTAAATTATATATTAATTTATTCCTATAAATATTTTTCAACAAAAAAATACTTTGAATTGCCTATTGGACATCTACAAGTTAGAATTGATTACAACTATTTTCAACTTTAAAAACGTTTGAAATCCTGTATTTCTGACCATATTTTTGTAACTTATATTATTAACTAATAGAAATAATGTTTATTTGATAATAATAATAAAACAATTTTAATGTTTTTTTTTATAATGACAGCTAATACGATATTTTAGTATTTAGTAGATACTAAGATATCTACTTCAATAAAATTAATAAAAAACTTAGAAAAGGTAAAATAAACTTCCAATAAATTCAATATTAAATGACGACTTAGAAATGTATTCGTTGCACATATTATTACATTATGTATACAAGAGATCGATTGATGTGAATTCCCGAAATTCATTGCATAATCGGATCTCGTATAGCCTAGTTTCATTTAACAAATCCCGGGTGTGGGCGCATTAATTCAGGCTAAAACTATGTACCTGCAAAGGCGCACCTGTGTTCAACGGGCTAATCTCTCATTACGGAAGCCGAGTGTGCTTGAGTGCAGCCACCGTCTTGTGTCCAATGGTTATTACAATACACACTAAACTGTTTGAATAGTAAAAGGAAATATTTCGATATTTTTTTACCTGCTTATTAGTTCACCCAATTAGACAATAAAAATAATTAGAGAACAGATTTGAATGAGAAAAGTCTTGAGACGTAACCGTTCGCTACAAATGACAACATTAAGTCCATAATATAAGACTTTGTCTTGAAGTCGTCGTGCCCTAAAGGATATGACGCCCACTGTACTCATATCGAGCGATACGACTATGTCATACCCGATACTGTGGACCAAATGGTAAACAATCGACGTCGCCATTATGGATCACGTAAGCACTTCACTACGGATCCCCCGATAAATTAGCGGTGCTTTTAGGTACATCAAGCACCGGTCACCATCCTCGCCAAGCCCGTCGCTCGCTACGAAGGGCTTGGCGAGTAAATTAACCAATAGACACAGCCCATTGAGTTTCTCGCCGGATCTTCTCAGTGGGTCGCATTTCCGATCCGGTGGTAGATTCTGCGAAGCACTGGTCTTGATACGGCCAGTATTAGCAAGACCTTCGGCTTGAGCCCCGAGAACTCACCTTACACGCTAGGGCAACGCTGATATAGTCAGTCTCTCAAGGCTATCAGATTAGGTAGGAAAAAAAAGGGACTGTGCCGGTTTTCGAGTCCGATCCACTTCCACAATGAAGTAATGAATGAGTAATAAAATTTAAATCGGCAATAATATTAATTTACGTAATTACTAGTGTTTTTTTTTTTTTTTTTTTATTGCTTAGATGGGTGGACGAGCTCACAGCCCACCTGTTATTAAGTGGTTACTGGAGCCCATAGACATCTACAACGTAAATGCGCCACCCACCTTGAGATATAAGTTGTAAGGTCTCAAGTATAGTTATAACGGCTGCCCCACCCTTCAAACCGAAACGCAAACGTTAAGGCATCTTCTGAGACCGCACGCGTAGGTACCATCGTCCTCGTTATTTTTGCCGAGAAGCAGTACCTAATGCGTTTCAGTTTGAAGGGTGGTACAGCCGTAACACTATCTAAATAAGATTTTAGACAACACGTCTAAAAAAAAACTTATCGCGCTTCGCTGTTACTGCGACCGAAACCTTCTTTGAAGTGTCATCAACAACTTCACCAACTTCTATAACAACCGATCAATCGTTTGGAAATCCTATACGGATTATCTACAATATCGATCGAGGAGATAATCTACAATAGATAACCATACAGGAGCGGAGAGTAATCTACATTGAGTAGATAAAATGTTTAACTTCATATTGAGTATAACCGATTCAATGTCCATGTATATATATGTTCCTAATTCGGCTCAGTCAATTAAAAACGTATAAAGAAAATCTTGCAATTTCTCAGTGAATAGGTACACCACCACGCTCTTGTGCTTTAACAAAGTTTAGTGTTGGAACGTGACCAGCACTTGTCCACTATTGTTTTATGTATTTCGCATTTAGGAACCGTAATCTTGAATTATCCGTTGAGAAACGTGACTATTTTATTTGAGCGGGAGTCCGAGTAATAGCGTCTTATTGAATATTGAAAAAATTAAGTAGAAGTGTTGCTGAGGTAATTCGTATGTTTGTATCACATGATACCCATGTTCTCACCTCCTCATTCCTTTTAAAATAATTAGCAGAACCTAAAGACATGACAACGAGACACAGGTCGTATATCCTTTGGAGATTAACCCTTTGACTGACATATAGGTCACCGGTGCCCTACGCGGCGCACTGAAGTAATTATGTCGATTTCGGTTACTAAGCGTCTGGATAGCCTAACTTTACCTTCTTTGGTTTCAATGTACATATGTTTCTTGTCTTATGTCTTTTATGACTCTTAGAAATAGATTAATTCTCAATGTCTTCGGATTCGTTTTTCCCAGAGTCTACTAGACATTCCGGAGCCTTAGTATGAAAATTAAAGAGAGAAAACGACATAATTACTTCAGTGCGCCGTGTAGGGCACCGGTGCCCTACATAGCAGTCAACGTGTTAACGACAACGCGAAGATCTTTTAGAGAGCTGGCGTTTCTTGGTAAATCAACAGTACGAATGTTATTGTTCGGAATTTGTATGTTTCTAAGCTGATATTGAAAATGACGCAAACAAAATTTTCAGGCGTCCATCAAATATCTTCGGCATAATCCTCATAAAGATCTAAACAGGTTTTTCTGCAACGCCATTTTACGAAGCAGTAAATTATTATAATTTAAATATCAAGCTAATTCACTGAATTACCACAACAACCATAGAAGACGATTTTAAGTAGTGATATAGGACACTTCTAATATATTTTAATGGCTCCACAAAATGTCGTTACGTTACCGGAACCACGAACCCCGTAATTATTCCATCTCACATTTCAAATAATTCTCTTACGCTGAAGCATCATCCTAGTTTGACGTCTTTTCTGAATATAAATGAGTTCTCGAATGGAATTTGATAAAAGTTTTCTTGAGACAAAAAATCCGGTAAAGCAGAAAAGTTTTGACGAATGTCGCGTTCCCCGCCTTTATCCATAATAGCTTTCGGACTTTTCAGTGCAATTATAAGAAAGAAAAGCGCTTAACAGCGATTACATGCATGTGGGTGAACATTTAAAAACTAACATACGTTTACATTTGGTAAATCATTTAAATTTGGTAGTTAACCGGTTTGAATGAATCAAATTGAAATTTTACCCTAAATCAAATTTATTTGAATAGGTACGTCACTCAAAGCCGCGCTCTTTCAGTGATTGTGAAGAATAATACGCATAGCCGCACAAACTCAAAGACTATGCAGAATTTATTAAATTAATATGTATTCCATTACGGCTGTTACATGTTTGCTTTAAGAGTTTAAACGTGAATTGTATTCCATGACGATTTGTTGGTTCTATTGTTATTTTGAAACGTTATGGATGGATCCACATTCAAGCCCATACATATTTGAATGCTGCCTTAAAACCTTTATATGATACTAGCGGCCCGCTCCGTCTTCGCTCGGGTCTTTAACAAAAATTTCAAATAAAAAAATTATAATACACACACATTAAATTTGCGTCAGGTTTCTAACAATGGAAAATGTAAAATTTGTTTGAATAATTTTCATTATTTTAATGAACTTTTATTTTCATTTAAATAATATTTGTTTTTATCTACATTTTTATTATTTTTATATTATTATTTGTCTAATTTTCGTAACATTATTGGAGTTTTAGTAAGAATCCCTAATTAAAAAAAAGAATATAGCCTATGTCACTCGGGGATAGTGTAGCTTCCAAACAGTGAAAAAAATTTTCAAATCGGTTCAGTAGATTCGGAGCCTATTCAATACAAACAAACAAATCTTTCCTCTTTATAATATTAGTATAGACTAGCTGACCCGGCAGACTTCGTAGTGCCTCAATCGATAAATAAAAAACCTAAAGTTTTGTATTTAATAAAATAAACTTAAAACAAACAAAAGGAATCCGTCCGACGGGAGACACATCAAAGGAAAAACAAAATTGTTATTTTTATTTAATTCCGAGCATTTTCATATTTATCTACCTCTTAAACCTTCTCTGGACTTCCACAAATAATTCAAGACCAAAATTAGCCAAATCGGTCCAGCCGTTCTCGAGTTTTAACGAGACTAACGAACAGCAATTCATTTTATATACTTGTATATAGGTGAGGTCGAGCTAACGCGTAACCACGCGTCAGAAATAGGCAGGTTGGCGGTTTCTACCTGAGCGCAATAACTTTTCGGCACACTACCATTAAAGGTTAGATGCAAATAGGTTTATTAGAAAACATAGATTTGTAAACCATAGTGCTAATTCATTATAATGAACATATATATGTCTTTAAATTCCACTGGATTCTATGATGTGTGCATTACAACAATGATAAACAAAGCAAATACAAGGGTGGGCTTATCGCCAGCAATGAACGCTTTCAGATAACCTAATGGAATGATAATCATTGGAGAATGTAATGGCATCTATTTAATAGTACGAACTACCTTTAAGATACATGCATCCTTTAACACTAACATCAAATATATTTTTATTGCCTTATTGTCGCAATAATGCCAGGGACAGAGCCAAGGCGGTGAACCGTTAAAGTACAAGGTGGGCCAAAAGAAATCACCCTGTTGGAAGATGCTCTTATTTTTGAAAATGGCCGCTAATGTCAAATCTGTTTTGACATTTGTGGACTAGACAGGTGTAGAATACAAGTGAACAACCCATGGAGCTATACACTCCCCAAGAATGCAGAATAATCGCGTCTATTTTTTTGCGTAACAATTCGTGCCTCGCAATTAGTCATTAGCCAGTCGTCCCTAAGGCGAAGGCTTGGTCAAAGACCTGCGCATGTTCCTGTACAAAGTCCAGTCCGTGCATCAGCTGCTGGTTGTCGACCGCCAAACACGTGTAACCTACGCCCAAGCCATCCTCAATCTCGAGGACAAAGTGGACGATTTTTCGACCAAAATCATATTGAGCGATGAGGCTCATATCCACCTCAGCGGGTACGTAAACAAGCTGAACTATCGCTTCTGAGGCACAGAAAATCCACGTATGATGCACGAGAAGCCATTACACCCGCTCAAAGTGACTGCATGGAGCGCTGTTCACGTTGGAGGAGTCATCGTGGATTTTTTTTTTCGAGAACGCCGATGGTCATTCGACCACAATGGACGGGGCGTGCTATAGGGCCAATTAGGACTGGAGGTCATGTGGTCAACAGGACAGAGCAATGGCACACACTGCGCGAGCCACAACCGATATTCTGAAGGCAGCGTTCCCGGGTCGCCTCATCTCTCATTTTGGCGATTTGCACTGACCTGCAAGATCACCCGACTTAACCGTTCCAGACTTTTTTGTGGGTTTTTTGAAGTCCCGGGCTTACGGGCAAGCTCGAGACCCTCAAGAACAACATTCGAGACGAGTGCGAGAATCTGTCGCCCGAAGTTCTTGCCGAAGTGATGAAAAATGCCATAAAACGAGCCCGTAATGCAATCAATTGTGACGGCGCCCATTTGGCCGATATCATTTTCTTGACTTGACCAATAAAATTCTAAAGGTTCACATAAACATAATCAAAAAACAGAATCGAAGTTTTTCATTAAGAAAAAAAATGAGAGCCAAACAACATCGGATGACTTCTTTTGGCCCACCCACTTTTTGGTATATATAATATGTATTGATAAAAGAAGTAAAAATTAATAGTCGGAATAACATTAATCGCTTTGCCACTTAGAAGGAAACAAAATTAATCATGTCGAAACAATAAATATGATAAATATTACAAATAGCCACCATAATACATTTGAATAAAATATTGTTTCGAACGGAACAAATTATAATTTTAATGGATACCCTCAAAACGTTTGTAACAAGATAAAATACCGGTATTTGAGCTCAAATTGAGATGTCAGCGTAATCCATATAAACGAGCTTCCTAAACAGAATCCATTGGAGTTGGCTACCTTCATCACGGCTGTGTTTGCCTCTGACATCAATGTTAACACGCGTACTTTTTAATTAAAACTTCTCGGGCATAGCTGACTGATCATGATATAAATGTAACACTTAAGTTGTCCTATCATACTAGGAGATCGTTAAAGCTTGTTTAGTTTTAAAATGATTTTATTTGAGACCCTGTGAACAGAAATATTAATCCATTGCAATGGTTTGAATAACAGAAATACAAACAATGTTTTTGAACTAATATACCCTATTCATCGTGTTCAATATGTTCTAATCATTTTATTGGTAACACAGTAGATGTGCCTCATATGAGTTTCGAAAAAGAGTCCTAAAGGACAAGTAAATCTCATTGTCCTCTTGAAAAAATGAATGGTAAAGTATTTCCCTAATTCACGTGCCAACCGTTTTTTGTACACGTCAATATAACGTGTAGATGATTTAGCAGATAAAATTGAAGTAACGTGAGTACCTAAGCCGTAATAACCAATCTGATTGTCGAAAATATCTAAACAATCGTAATCTATCTAATCGTAGGTAATTTTTAAAAGATCTCTCTAGACACTATCCTACTATGACAGGTTACTGCCACTTTAAATACTTCCTACTTTATCAGATAGCAGTTATACGACTTTCTTACCTACATTTTTATTAGAAAAAAAACGGTTTATTTCGACGTCGAGACGCAGATGAGCTTTGTGGTTACCAGGACCCGTAGATATTACAACGTGAATGTCATCACTCGTTTTGAAACTACAATCGGCTGTCCCACTCTTGAAACTGGAACGCAGAACTAGCTTCGGGCCAAAAATAGGCACGAATTTGCTATTTGTGTAAACTCTTATGAGCCCTTGAATTGTGATTGTAATTTCTTCATGAAAATTGATCCATCTATGGAAACGACCCTTATTTTTAAGAGGCAAATAATTATTAATGCTTAATATGATTCTGACTTTAAAGGCATTTTAAAAATGGAATAACAAGAAAAAAATACTTAATTCTTTAAACAGTACAGGTGGGGCTGTAAGCTCGTCCAACCATTTAGCAATAAAAAGAAAACCTTTGGCTAAAGCTGTGAAGCTGATTTTCTTGCGAATTTCTCAATAAATTTTGTTTATTTATATTGATTTTATTTTAGACCCTTTGAATATATGCCCTTTAATTACATAGGTACCAACGGTTTCTGTATTCGCGGCATATTTCCGGAACAAATGCCCCACAAAAAAATATTTTTTGCCATAATTAAAAATATAAAATCTATATATATAAAAATGAATTGCTATTCGTTAGTGTCGCTAAAACTCGAGAACGGCTGGACCGATTTGGCTAATTTTGGTCTTGAATTTTTTGTGAAAGTCCAGAGAAGGTTTAAAAGGTAGATAAATATGAAAATGCTTGGAATTAAATAAAAATAACAATTTTGTTTTTCCTTTCATGTGTCCCCCGTCGGAGGGATTCCTTTTGTTTGTTTTAAGTTTATTTTATTCAAAAGTTTAGGTCTTTTATCTATCAATTGAGGCACTACGAAGTCTGCCGGGTTCAGCTAGTATAAAATAAAAATACATTCTTCTTTTAATTTTTTTAAAGGGTAACAATGTAGTAACAATGGTGGCCTAGTAATCAATAATAAAACCGTGTAGTACCAATGAATTATCCCGTTAAAAGGAATAATTTTGCCCGGCGTATCTATATGAAGCGATTATGTCCTATGACCCGCAGATAGGTTTTTTCTAAGGATAAGTTATGCACTTAACAAATGATTTCCACGATGAAGAAATAGCATCGTGTAGTCGTGTAGTAAAAATAAAACCTGACAAATTTTCTCTATTGCTGGTGATAGGACATATTGTGGGCCCGCACGCAAGTATCATGCTTATTTTTTGCCGCAAAACGTGCGTCTGGTTTAACGACCCGTCTAATTTAGCAATGTTATGTAGCTGATGAGTCACCACTGGTGGAAAACATAATAAAGCAACCTAAAAAAGATATTATCAATCGCATAAATCAATAAAAGTCACTATTTATTTCAATAGTTCAAAAAATCTTATCGCATTAAAAAAGATTACTCCATCAAATGTTTCAAAGCGTATCACTTCATTGGTTTATGATATTCAGCCACTTATCAGATGTAGAAACGTTTTTTTTTTATTCCTTTGTTTATTTCCGCATGCGGGTTGATGACCTATCAACTTTGCAGGATTGATTGAATAGTATAATATCTAATTCACTATCAAGTCTTTCAAATATCGTATAGGAATAACACAACCTAAGTATCTGTTGACTCTGGAGACACGCGATTCGCACGTTGATGTGTATGATAGGAATATTCTACAATTCAGCATTGACAGATGTTATAATTTCAATCGGATATTTGACGCCCGGGATGCATTGAGCACGAATTAACAAACAAAACGCTTTTCAATGGTAACTGTAATTTTTTTGCAAACTGTCAAGGATACATGTACCATGACACGATACATATGTGTGATAATATTGTTTCGTCAATAATGATAATATATTTTTATTACAAACTAGCGGCCCGCTCCGGCTCCGCTCGGGTCTTTAACAAAATTTTCAACTATATTTGACGCTGTTTTATTTTTTTAAATAAAGAAACTCTTATTGCAGCATAACTATAATAGTTAGACATATGCTGTCGCGACACTTTTTGTAAATAATAATGTGTTCTACAAAGTCGTAGTACATTATTTTATTCCATCATCAATAGTTTTCGCAGGGCACGCGATGTAAAGAATATTTTAGGTAATTTTTTTACACCTTGGGTTACATTATTGTAGTTTTAGTAAGGATCCCTAATTTTTTTCAAAAAATATTACATCCTATGTCACTCGGGAATAGTGTAGCTTCCAAACAGTGAAAGAATTTTTCAAATCGTGTCAGTAGTTTCGGAGCTTATTCAATACAAACAAACAAACAAACCTTTCCTCTTTATAATATTAATATAGATAATATAGATAAATTCTACAAAAAATTAAATTAATTATGATTAGATTTTCATTTTTATAGAATTTATTTAATTTTATGCATAATACAATTGAGGCTTCGATCGCATAACATAAGGTGGACGGGAGCATTCACGTTGTGATGCCTATGGAATAGTAGCCGTCTGTTAGAGAAGAATAATTGAAAAAATAAATTTAATAGGGAGAATTTTGATCGTCGTCGTGGCCTAAAGGATAAGACGTCCGGTGCATTCGTATGTAGCGATGTACCGGTTTTCGAATTTCAGGCGGGTACCAATTTTTCTGATGAAATACGTAGGTACTTAACAAATGTTCACGATTGACCTCCACGGTGAAGGAATAACATCGTGTAATAAAAATCAATCCCGCAAAATTATAATTTGCGTAATCACTGGTGGTAGGACCTCTTGGGAGTCCGCACGGGTAGGTACCACCACCACGCCTATTTCCGCCGTGAAGCAGTAATGCGTTTCAGTTCGAAGGGTGGGGTAGCCGTTGTAACTATACTGAGACCTTAGAACTTATATCTCTAGGTGGGTGGTGCATTTACGTTGTAGATGTCTATGGGCTCCAGTAACCACTTAACACCAGGTGGGCTGTGAGCTCATCCACCCATCTAAGCAATAAAAAATAAAAAAAAGATCGTTACACCTTCACATAGAGGTTTGTAGTTTCCGAATCAGAAGTTCTAAATGGACTCATCGGAGCCGATAGACATCAACAACGGAAATGGCACAACCCTCCTTGAGACGAGTTCTAAGTCCCAGTTTTATAGTTAACCGACAGCCTACCCTTCAAACCAAAATTCATTACTGCACCAAGGCAGAGATAGGTGGAGTGGTAGTACCTATCCTTGGAGTCTCAAAAGACGCCCTACCATCAGCAATTACGTAAATTATGGTTTTTACAGATTTAATTTCTATTACATGATGTTATTTCTTCATCGTCGAAGTCATCCGTGACTCATGGTTTCAGTACCTATGTATTTCATTATTTCATAATTTCATAAAAAAACATTAATAGAAATTTGTACCTGCCTCCGGGATTCGCGTCTCAAGCAGTCGCATCACTTGATACAAATGCACCGGGCACCTTATCTTTAAAACCACGAGGACAGATTTCTAATGTGAATATGTTTATTAATGCTATTGAAATATTTGATTCTAACGCTTACGCAAAGGGTTCTTCCGCTTAAGATACCAGAAAACTAATAGTCGAGTTATAAGTAGAAGTTTATATTGAAAATCGCGAGTCACTTATCGACACCATTAATCTTCGGCAAAGATGCGTTTTTTAAACAGTACAAAAAACAAAGGAAATACTAGCGTTATTACAAATAGATATATTATTACATATAAGTAACAGATTTATAATTTTAATACAAATGCGTGACGTTGCTACCACATAGTAATTATACAATGTACTTGTACCATAGTTGTATCAAGACAAAATTAAAGGAAAAAACAAAGTATTAAACTATATAACAAAACCAAAGTAAATACGGACCTCGCTTATGTTTACGAAAGACTACAATGAAAGATTAGAACGTCGCGGCGTTGGGGCGTATATTGCGATTTCAAACCGAAAGATGTTATCGTCAAGTCAATTTTTGCTCCAAAGCTATGATTCAAATGGCATAAATGAGGTCTTCGACGATTTGTGTCTCGTAGTTATAAAACCACATTTCAATCCAATCATCTTATTGAACAACAACATATCACGCCATTGAACAGTAATAAATAAATGATACTATTTTCTTCCTTGAACTCAGGATGAGCCCCGTGAATTCACCGACCACTTATAGTGAAACCAGAATAGTCCCTCGAGGCTACTGGTAGATAAATATGGAGAAAATCTTATCCTCAACATATGTAATATATAGTCGAAAAACTGAAACAGAAAAATATGACGTAGGTAATAATTTGACATACGTAATTATAAACATGTAGGTATAATAATAATTTTCTTTGGAAACACATATCAATGTAACGCACCCAAACCGAAACTTAGGGTGGTTCAAATTAATTAATAAATTATGGTAATTATCATCATTCTGATTTTGTTTTGCAAAAAACGACTGACTTAGGAAACGAATGAATTTCAATTGCATGAATACACAAAGGAATAAAAAACGGCGTTTTATTCTGAAAATGTTCAGAACGAGTACAGTGCCATCATACGGCATCACGAAGGCCAATGTATGTAAATCTCCGCTGCTCGGAGTGCCAATCATAACGACAGCCTAATGAGTGACGTTAGACCTGATAAACATATTTATATCGGAACAACGCGCAGATCTCCAGATAACGTATCACCGTGCCTTATATGTATTTGTATGAAATATGTCTCCGCTTTTATAACACTCCATACGTTTCCATGATGCGAATCTGTTAAGTACAATATGTGACACTGTTCGAAAATAAGTTTTGAAATCGTAAAATGCAAAAGTGGATCACGTTCGCTTGTTTTTTTGTGTTCGCGTGCGCCGAGTCTGTCAGTGACTATGAAGGTATTTTATGTGCTAAAAACTATTCACACCATCTTTCTATCTCGTGATCTTATATGTTTTTAATCCATTCCCATTAGTCTATGGTCTATCTCCGTTACTATTAGTTATTCACGACACAGTTAGTTTTACTACTAACAAACATCAAATAAAAATAGAATGTATTATTTTCGGACAATTTCGTCAGCATCGTGCACATTTGTGACTTAAAATGAATGGTCCTTTTTAGAAGTTTTTGTTTTTCTGTCATCCACAATGAACCAGTCCAACATCAGGAAAATAGTTACACCTAAGCTGCTAAATCCTTTAAAAAGCAAGGTGTTATGGGTGCATCTAGGTTTTTAATATATCACTATTAAACACTCATTATTAGATTAGTAATTCTATGTTTTTTTTGCGGTATTCAAACAACATAAATAGTACCCACATGAAGTGGTTTCATAACATTGTTAATAATTGAAAATGTTTGAGATAAAAATCCTACAGTAAATAAGTGTTTTGAATTCAGCGGAGTCGATTTAATGAGTTCAGGTAATCAAGTCCCAGTTTTACCTAACACCTATCTACTATCTCCATCATTTTGTATTATGGGTGTATTCAATCGGGAGCAAGTTAAGATCAAACGGCAAATTGTGTATGGAATTCAAACTTCATAATTGAATGGACTCCCATCAACAAAAACTACGCTATATGTCCACATTGCCAAAGATTGGCTACTAACATGTCTAGTCGTCCAGCAAGTTCGGGAATGTTCGGATATGTCGAACCATTGACGCCGTAATAAATAAATAATAGTTTAAAAAACTAACAAAATACATCGCTCATAAAATATTTATAACTACTTATACCATGCACCCCACGCTTTTTTACAATAAAATCATTTTTTCTTACACTATTTTTAATTAAAATTTATTTTCTATTTTTTGTTGGATTTTCTATAAAAGCGTGTTTTGTTAGTTTTTTAAACTATTATTTATATTTCATTTTTTAGTTGAATTTCAATTGTTATCAATTTTTTTTAAATATTGAATTGTCATCGGTCCCTAATAGTATACCAACTTTGGAGTCAATCAGACGTTTTGAAGGGGATCAAAATCATGTTCAAAGATTCCGTTACAAACAAACGTACATACATACATACGTCTGAAGCTAATAAAAGCGTATTAAAAATGCACTTATTCGTAAATTTTACCACGGCGCATCTATGCAAGGTATGTTACCTATTCTAAATCCGCTATATCTCATTGAATGAATTTCTAATAATCATTGTAATAAGAGATGTTGTAATAGTCCTGACGGGAAACGATTAAGGCAATTTCATTAGGTTTATCGTTTATAAATGCAAAATAAAGAGGTTTATTCATTTTTATTTACTTAATTCATACTTTTTGTGCATGTAATTAAAATAAGTTAAAAAGTATATACAATAGGAAAAATTAGCTCGTACATAAGTTTTCTTATACAAAGCAAGATAAATCGGTGAAAACTATTTTATGGAAAATAGAAGTGTACAATAGTAAGTATCAACAATAAGAACAATCGCCTGTAGCGAATCATTCTAATCAGTTAATTCATTTTATAGCTGATAGAAGTGTATAATAGTAAATATTTAACAATAACAACAATTGCTTGCAGCGAATCATAACCGCTTTGTTCTATCTATCATAGTGTTAAAAGTAAGAGAGACTTTACAACACTTTTTCATAATCTCATTAAACCTATGCACAAATATTGTCCAACCGTTTTTACTACTTTGTTGTGATGGCAGCAGTTGCGACCTACAGAATGGATAGGGCAGCCATTCCCAAAGTGGGCGATAACGCCCCCTCGTGGGCACTGCAGGCCTAAAGGGAGGGTCGGTAAGAGACCCAGAAAAAAAAAGGGGGCGTTGTGTAGAAGGCTTAGAAGGCGATTTGTAATTTCATCTTGGAGGACACCGACTGAGCTCTCGCTATAATGGTTTATAGTGGGTGAAAAAATGGGGGCGGAAAAAATAAATTATTCTCAAAGTGGGCAGTAGACAAAATAAGTTAGGGAGCCCCTGGGATATAATAAGATTTAACAAACTTCTAATGCAAAATCTCTAGTTACATAGTGTTGCTTCCCAACTAATTTATTATGCTCAACGCAATTATTATCACATACGTATCACTCAATCTTGGAAGCCTGAAAAATATCAGAAGCAAGATAGCCCGCATGTGTTGCCATAGAGCTTCTAAAACGGGTTAACAAACTATATCTCTTAATTAATATTGATCAATCTAGCAACGGATTACTTATTTAATTATTACGTAGATACGAGGTATCTATTAAGGAAACATTACCTAATTAAAAACATAAGTACATATGTACGACTGCGGCACTAATAAAATTGTTTTCGAAACAGGCTAATATTCAAATCCGATGACGTTTTGTTTGTCTGGCGATACATTTATATTATCTTACCAAAATACGATAAGCTATAATTTTAGAGGATCACTATCGAATCTTGGTATATCTACCAAAATAATTCACTGTATTATTATTTCGTTCGCGAATATCAGCTGACATGGTCTGATTTATCACACAACCAAGTCAACGCCCACTATGTTACGTGTGGAACGTATATAACTTGCAATGCAATAAAGATTACTTTTGTACCCTAAAAATAAAACTAAAACACAAGATTGCTTTGCGGCAGTGATCGGCAGATCGATTATGCCAACCCGGGACGTAAAACACGCCCAGCCACCAGTTCGCCTAAGATATAAATTCTCTTCGAATCATGACTGAAATCAAACTGAGAATATTACAATAACCGGATAACAGAACTCGAAGACCTCTATGGGTTCGGCCTGGGTGGGGCTGGATTTAAGATTCTGTCTTCGAAAAAATTTCAGTTACCTAAAGTATTTTGGATTATAGCGACACTTCTTAAGAAATAAAAGAAACCACGATTATACTAACAACAACTGGAATTCGGATCGATTTAACAATAAAAATCCCGCTTGATGAAATATAAATCTAATAAGAAACGGAAATCCTAGGTATTCTGCAATTATTTCTTGTCTCTACTAAAGGTTCTTTCAAAGGCACTTTAATTTTCAAGAATATGCATATTGTAAAGAAACAAAGGAATAAATACCATTTGTTTTATTACTTAACTAAACATAGTAACAAATCCTTAAATTCCGACATTTGTGTTCGTCATTTATTCCGTCACTTGACAAACAGAGACTTGGTTCAATGGCAAGATAAAAGTTTCGCAACCAATCAGCCTTACTGTGATGAACGACAAATTACAGACGTTTTAGAACAAAATAACACATCTTTGTATACGAGATACATCAATTAACAAGACAATAATCGCTATTGAAATACTTCACGTGTAAAACGGGCAGGAGTAATGAATGCTGCCTACTTGTTACATCCATTCGTAGAAACCAAAAAAAATGTTAAATACGCGAAATCTTCGTTGCGTTGACAACAATATAAAAATATGTATGCATTGCCTCGATCGATAATTTACGCACTTTTACGCCTATCAGTTAAATGAGTCGATGCTGTTTTATAGATACCGTATATCTAACATATCGGGCCACTCCCACTAAATGCTAAATGCCGAAGTTTTAAATAATTGTTCTTAAATTCATGAAATTGAAGTATGAATGACAACTTGTTATTTACAGGTTTTTTTTTTATATTTACATATTTTAGTAGTGGGTTTTATTAGTTGACATTGATAAGAAAAAGACCCACCCGGTATTAAATATGAAGACAATGATAACGACAACCCACTTCAACAAAAATAGTGCAAAATTTGCGTAATCGTGAACAGTTTGCGAATACGGATATTTTATTAAGTTGTTTAAATATTTTCCATGTGTGATGAAAAACGTAATGTATATATTGTATTTATTTATTACGTATATGGATGAACGAACTCGCGCTCCACCTGATGTGAAGGGGCTATAAGGGGCTAAAGTACAAAGATGCAATATGAATAACACGCTCGAGATATGAGATCAAAGTCTCAATTGTATCATATTATACAATTATGTCCCACCTATCAAATTGGAATGCAAGACTGTATCGCGTCAGATATCGCCAGGGTGGTCGTATCTACCCGTGTGCTCTTACAATATGCACCACCTCAGTAAGCGCCGGCTAGCGATCGCAATATGCTGGTATAATACTCAGAGAACTCTACTCCCCTTTCTCCAATGAATCTTTTTGCAACATCAACGGACAGAGATGAGGTTGTGCTAAACCACACCGCACAGCCTGAACTTTGTTTATGTAATCTGTTTGTTCGTTTTCATGTATGGTACATCCAATATTCAAAGAATCTAATTGCAATACTCAACAAAACGAAACAGAAATTACTATTCTTCAAATGAATATTTTTTTAGTAAACAGCATTACGCCTAATGTGGACACACTGAAAAATTAATTTTATTCCTGCTTTTGCACCGTTGTGAATTGAAACTAGATGAAACGGAGATAACACTGGAATTGTGGCTTTCAATAAAGAAAGACAAACATAAACTACTAGCTATACCTACCCGTCCGCTTCGCTGGACATTTAAAATCAACATTATTATTTCTCACCCCACAAAGATTCTCATCACTAACGCCCCCGCAACTGGTGTAGGGAGTCCAACACTCAAATATATATTATCCTATCCATGAAGTACATGTATTTTCTACATGGATACCAAGTTTCAAGTCAATCGGATGCATGGTTCAGTAGTTATAACGGAAAATCCGTAAAAACCACGAAAGATTTATATATTACTATAGATGATACGATTTAGCTAGCGAGTGAATGAGATAGAAGTGGATAGAGGATAAAGTGTGAAATACACCCATGTTTCTTTATTCACTCCTTGCTTAGTATAATACTTATTTAATTCAAAACTTCTTTTCAGAACAGTGTTTCGCTATAAATTGCATAGGAGTCGAATATGAATGTATAAAAGGGAAATGTTACTGCGCCGATGGATTCGTACCAAACCAGTTCCATGATCGTTGTGTGCCATGTCCAGGTAAATGTTTAGTTTTTCAGATACTTTTTGACGTGACAACGTCTTATGATTCGATGGAGCCGGCTGCACGCACGAAAAAACACGACTCATGCGCCGTTACCTCGCTCTGAGGCGTATTTTCTTATGACGTTGTCACGTTCAACTATCGTCAGTAAACCGACTTTACAGACAACCGATTTTTTTGTCTGGCGCTAGTACGTTTTATGATCCCAGTACCGCCTCTATGCGTAGTTGCTTTGTGCAAATAAGTTGTTGACTTTTTCCCTACCTAGTCGTTGGTAGCCAAAGGGGCTATTCCAATTTCGCGCGGACCGGTAGGTGAGCCTCAACCTTAGAGAATTTATAACACTGGCCCTAGCAAAAGCAGTACCACTGAGAAGACCCGTCGAGTAACTCAGTGTGTTGATTGTTGACGAAATGTTCTTGTCCTCTACACTGATTTATTCTAACAATGCAAAATGTATTACCTTAGCACAAAGATAATTTTATTATGTTGTTTTTTTATAGATATTCTATTGCGTAGACACGTGAGCGAGTTTATTGCCCACCTAGTATTTAATGGTTACCGGAGCGCATAGACATCACAACGTGAACGCCGCGGGATCTATGTATATATACCTACAGGATATGGTCAATTAAGCTGGCCGTCTTATCCTAAAGGCAATGACGACCACATAATTACTCTAGAGTAAAAGCTCTTTATTCGAGGGGTATACGCTCCGTGAATATGCCGCGAATATAGAAACCCTGAATACGGAAAAGCGCGTTGTTGCACCTACATATTAGAATCCTTTTTATCAATGTCTAGGTATATGTACCGATTAGATTCGCGAATAAAGAAATCTTTAGCCGCGAACATAAGAATTGGGGCGCATTTTTTTAATCCGCGAATAGTGAAAACACGAATAAGGAGCTTTTACTGTACTACAAATCATATATTTAAATTTTACACTTTATTTCAGGCCTAGGAGAAAAATGCTTCGGCCCTTGTTGTAATAGATATGGAAATGGCACACTTCAATGTTGGCAAGGAAAATGTCAACAATGCTATGATTCTTATGGGAATTTTGTTTGTAGGTGAGCCGTATTTAAGATTTTAAGATTACCATTGACGACCCACGTCCTAATAGATCCACCAGGTGCACTCACATAGATTTTGGTAGCTAATGGTGGAAGCATCCAGTCACCCGTACTCTTCGAAGAGTTCGACGTGAAAGCTAGCCTCTAGCATTAGCCCACTAAGCTTCCTGCCAAATCTACTCAGTGAGCCGCGATTCCGATTCGGTAGTAGATTCATTCACAAAGCAACTGCTCTCGAGTTGTTCGATCTTCTTCAAAGGCGCTCGGGCAGCTGTTAGCAAATTCCTCCTCTCCTGACTGAGCCCGTTCTCGCCCGTCTGTCCTGGTGAAGCTGGAAAGGCCTCTGGAAACCCAGGAGGGTTACCTCCATTCCGGAGTAAAATAAATTCATTTTCTCGACGTGCTTGTAATTTTATTGGGATTGACTAACCATTCTATTATGTTTTAAGAGACGGCATCGACCAAATTCTGCTGATTTCAACGACGCAAATAGTTATGGGATCCGCATTAATTCTCGGAATCATAGCTACATTCATACTGCTTTACAAATTATGTGCGGCGACTACCATCGGGTAAAAATCACTGGATTTTACTTTTATATCTATCTATACTTTACATTAAGATTATTAAAAAAACAAATACAGTCGAATTGAGAACCTCCTCTTTTTTTTTGAAGTCGGTTAAAAAGCCTTATATAATACTAAACTTATCTCTATTATTATTACTTATATTAAACCTGTCAATACTATTCATATCAATATAATTTTAATACAGGTCAAATATTTCACTCTAGTTATTTGATCAGACCGATTTTTTTTAAATCAAGTTAAAGCCAGATTTCCATAACATAGAGAACAAGACAGAAACAACAGAATATCGAAAATATATGAAAAAATAATTAGAATATAAGAAATAATAACTATTGTCTTTTTTACTTTATGATGTACTTACACTTTATTGTAAACAGGCCTTTTGGGGGCGAATTCGAACAAAACAGCCAACGTCTATCGATAGGCAGTCTCCAGGTGTACGTTGAAGAGAGATTACGGGATGCACCACCAAGGTATATTTACATTATCTACTTGAACCCCAATGTACCCAATGCCGAGTGTAGGTCTCTTCATATGCACTGCATTCTTTTCGGTCTCTTGCCATTCGCTTCTAGTCCCAACCAGCTATTTTGACCATCTCTTATGAGGTATATTTACATTATCTACTTCAACCCGTATCTACCCAATGCCGAGTGTAGGTCTCTTCATAGGCACTCCATTCTTTTCGGTCTCTTGCCTTTTGCTTCCAGTCCCTACATTTGGACAATCTTTTATAAGGTATATTTACGTTATCTACTTGAACCCCTATGTACCCAATGCCGAGTGTAGGTCTCTTCATAGGCACTCCATTCTTTTCGGTCTCTTGCCATTCGCTTCTAGTCCCAACCAGCTATTTTGACCATCTCTTATGAGGTATATTTACATTATCTACTTGAACCCCTATATACCCAATGCCGAGTGTAGGTCTCTTCATAGGCACTCCATTCTTTTTGGTCTCTTGCCTTTTGCTTACAGTCCCAACCAGCTATTTGGACAATCTCTTATGAGGTATATTTACATTATCTACTTCAACCCGTATCTACCCAATGCCGAGTGTAGGTCTCTTCATAGGCACTCCATTCTTTTCGGTCTCTTGCCTTTTGCTTCCAGTCCCTACATTTGGACAATCTTTTATAAGGTATATTTACGTTATCTACTTCAACCTGTATCTACCCAATGCCGAGTGTAGGTCTTTTGAGATGCACTCCATTTTCCACTCTTTTCGATCTCTTGCCTTTCGCTTCCAGTCCCAGCCAGCTATTTTGACAACCTCTTATGAGAGTTAGTCATTTAGATTAATGAACATTGAAAACAAATGTCGTGCATATATCTATAATCATAATAAAAAAGAAAATTGCAACTTTATAATTCGAAAACATGCCATGTAGTAAGTAGTATTCCTGATCGAAACAAAGTTATGAATAAAAACGAGCGAGTTTTTTTGCCATTAAGACAGGTGTCAAGCATTTTAATTCGTAGTGATTTCGATTAAATGCGTTGCTAAATTAAATAGATGATTATAAGCGCTCACGAAAAATTTTGCGATTATCACTGGAAGCATCATGTTTGACAAAAAATATATTCACTAACGTATTTTGCATTACACGTAATGTTAAGTAAATAAGATACGCGCGAGAAAGGTCTCGAAGAACGCTGGAGGCGTCTGACAGATGCCTTTGCTTTAAAATAAAGTAAGAGGATAATATAAATAATGGCACTCTATCTGGCGGTGCAACCCCGGCTTTCTTGAACAACTACTGCTTCCATGTGATTCATCCGTAATAATACCTCACATTTGTAGTTTGTTTTGTTATTTTTTAGTTTAAATATATGGCCTAAAGAATAAGACGTCCGGTGCATTCATCCGTATCTAGCGATGCAACGGTGTTCGAATCCCGCAGACGGGTACCAATTTTTCTAATGAAATACGTACTTAACAAATGTTCACGATTGACTTCCACGGTGAAGGAATAACATCGTGTAATAAAAATCAAACCCGCAAAATTATAATTTGCGTAATTACTGGTGGTAGGAACTCTTGTCAGTCCGCACGGGTATGTACCACTGCCCTGTCTATTTCTGCCGTGAAGCAGTAATGCGTTTCGGTTTGAAGGGTGGGGCAGCCGTTGTGACTATACTGAGACCTTAGAACTCATATCTCAATGTGGGTGGCGCATTTACGTTGTAGATGCTATGGGCTCCAGTAACCACTTAACACCAGGTGGTCTGTGAGCTAGTCCACCCATCTAAGCAATAAAAAAAATTAAGAAATAGTTTATTGCTATTTCGTCCTAAAAAATATTATTTCGCAATCGTTAGTTACCATTTCACGCACGTCCGAGTGTAATTATGAAATATAAATAATGTTTATCATACTTTTTGCTTTAATCAGGTTTTGTTTTTAATTACAGGTATTCCAGGACACCAACAACGGATATAGCCGTGTATCCAGCTATAGCATATCTGAACTCGGGATTTGTAAGTAGCCTTATTAATCAGCTAGAGTTACTTCAGTTTTACTATAAAAGCAGACTAATAATACATGTACTAACTTAATAAAAAACTAAATTCGCGGTAATTTTTTTTTATTGCTTAGATGAGTAGACGAGCTCACAGCCCACCTGGTGTTAAGTGGTTACTGGTGCCCATAGACATTTACAACGCAAATGCGCCACCCACCTTCAGATGTAAGTTCTAAGGTCTCAGTATAATTACAACGGCTGCCCCACCTTTCAAGCTGAAACGCATTACTGCTTCACGGCAGAAATTGGCGGAAAAATATCTGCATTACAGATTTTTGTCCTTTTGTGTCTTCAATAAGATCGCCTTCTACAATAGACGTGTATGTGGCCCACATGATGGTGTGGTTACCCTCGCTCGAGACCATCATCAGTGACAGTGTCATAACAGTCTTTAGCTATAGGCATCACGCAGCTGCGCTATTTTAGCATGGGCTACAGTGTAGCTGCTACACGATACAAGGATACAATGATATGATACATAAGCATCTCAAAGAGACAATCCCGAGATTTGTTAAAGATAATAATAATATCACTTTATTTAACACCATATGTACAGTGTGAGCAATTAAAACAAATAATAGTCAGTGACATAAATTGGCGGCCTTATCGATGAAAGCGATCTCTTCCAGGCAACACTAGCAGGGAGAGGAATAAGCGAACTGGACGGTGCTATATCATAATAAACTTACATAAAAATATATACTTATATACACATGTGAAAAATAAATACAATATAAGATAGACTTACATACGATTAAATACAAATAAATACTAAAAATATGCAAGTAAATACAAAATAAGTAGCAACTTGTATACCTCTCATCATTATAATAATTTTATCAATTTTTTATTTGTTTCAGATACACGATAGTAGTATACCTCCTCCGCCATACACAGAAGAGAAGTTAGAAGAAAACACACATAATACAGTGCACATATAACTGAAAAGAAAATTGTAATTGATTTTTAAAATTTGTACATACTTGTTAAATATATTGAAGTGATCTGCCACCTTTCGAAATAATTGCATTTTGAGCTTAAATCAATCGAATTCAAAGGGATTCATTAAATATGATTAGACATTATTGGTATGTAAGAACAAATGATCAAAATTATTATCATCATCATCATCATCATTAGACTCCTATGCGGTTGGGTCTCTAATGCCCATCGCATTACTGATGTCGATGAGCGTCAGTATCCACTCAACATCAGATAGGACACAATAATATTATGCTCGACAGCATCCAGAGCCATAAAAAGTAAAAAGGATAGATACCCCAATTAATTGTTCACGTCATCTTCTTTTAACAACACACAACCCCCCAACAGCCAAGCCAAGTAATTTTGTTGTTTTGCGGATATGCGCTTCCCAGATTAGAATTGGACGAACCCATTTTTTTTTTGCTTACATGGGTAGACGAGCTTACGGCCCACCTGGTGTTAAGTAGTTACTGGAGCCCATAGACATCTACGACGTAAATGCGCTATCCGCCTTGAGATATAAGTTCTAAGGTCTCAAGTATAGTTACAGCGGCTGCCCCACCCTTCAAACTGAAACGCATTACTGCGTCACGGCAGTAATAAGCAGAGTGGTGGTTCTACCCACGCGGACTCATAAGAGGTCCTACCACCACTAAGTACGCAAATTATAATTTTGTCCGTTTGATTTTTATTACACTATGTTATTCCTTCACAGTGGAAGTCAATCGTGAACATTTGTTGAATAGGTATTTCACTAGAAAAATTCCCCATAAAAAAAGAAAAATCCCATCGGGGTCGTAAAAGGCGACTAAGAAACTTTTTCAGGCTTACAGTCTTATATCAACGATAGCATTCCCAAGGAAGGTCAACAAGCAGATATCAAGCAGACGGTCGGTCGTAAAACTCGTGCCAAAGAATTGTTGAATTCTTTGATGACTTTTGTTATATTCTTTTATATTTGTACTCATCAATTCATTTTAACAAAAAATTAAGGTCAGTATGTCAGTAGGTAGGTCAATGCAAGATTCCATTGTTTGAGACTTAAATAAATATTTTTCTCAATCTTTTTAAAGCTTCCTTAATTTGCAGTAGTGTCAAATGTAAGCCACAAATTTGTTACATTGAGGCAATAAAAAAAGGTTTTTTTTTTTGGCAAATACAAAATTCTATTCATTAAACAATAAATTTTTAACAGTTTTAGGAGGTGAGCATGCCAATTATGCCCGTATCAGTTAGTTAGTGTAGTCAGTGCTGCAACTACATCACCACTGTGTTCCCGTAATGTTCTCTCTGCCAGTGTTCTGGAGATTTCCAATTCCTTAACCTATAAATAAAAAAACTTGCTTTAAGAGACATATTTAAAGGCTAGTTAAATTTAGAAATTTTACCTCTATTCTGACAGCATAAAAAGGCAGTTTGGTTACAAATACTAAGTTACTAGGACATCAATATGACAATACATTATATTTTTTATAGATCAGGTTGTAGGGTATTTTTTTATTCAGCCATCAGCAACCATCATTGTCAATGTAACGATCAGGTTTGAGACATTCCCATTTTTATGATAGATATGGCCCACCTACTTGTGAGTGTCTATGATTGCTTATAGACATCAATAATATTATGGAGCACAACTAAGCTGGTACCTCCAGTACATTCTTTTCAACCCTCATCTAAAGTAATTTATATCAATGTGCTTAAGGAATATTGTAGAAAGATCAGTGCTGATATGGTTACAGTACAGAGGGAGTCTCAATTGTGATATAATAATATCCTACCTAAATACTTCAATTAAGTCAAGTTATCAAAAAGATCTACAATAGGTAATATTAAATTATTAAGATTACAATATAATTCTATTTATTGTTTTTAATTTATCAAAACAAGGAGCATATTTGGTATGGCTCTTGAACATACTACCATGTATGCTACATCATCTACATGCAAATGATTTTATTAAATTAACAGCTAAGATTTTAGTAAATTAACAGCTTTCGAGGTGGGTGGCGCATTTACGTTGTAGATGTCTATGGGCTCCAGTAACCACTTAACACCAGGTGGGCTGTGAGCTTGTCCATCCATCAAAGCAATAAAAAAAAAACCTAAAGTCAAAGTGATTTGAAGTATGCAAAAGTACTTTCAATCAAAATTTGATTAATTAGAATTTTATAAGCACTATAGATAGACAGTTCCTTCTCCATAATTATATACCTCAAACCATAAACAAATTTTGAAAGCTACTAGATGTGATAGAAGTTGTTTGTACTTTTCATTTAGATTTTTACTCACAATTAACTCTATGTCATCTTTTTTGACTGAAACTTTTTGTAATTCTTGTTCTTTCTCTAAACGTTCAGCAGCTTCTTTGTTTCTTCGGTCTCCAATTAATGAAAGTGCCTGGAATTCAAATATACATTATTTTAATCACATATTTTGGATTTTTTTAATATAGCAAGAGAAATAAATAAAAAAGGTTTTTCTGATATTCATAATACATTCGCCGAATATTAAATCTCTACCTTAAAAAAAATGTACTTGTGAATATATCATGGAAATAGTATTTTCTGAAAATAGAGAAATAATTTCAGGAAACAGTGAAGATGACAATATAGTGAGTTACCTGCAGAAGGAACATTAATTGCTTAGAGCTTCAAACTAAATAACAGTATTTTTATAATTTAGTCTAACAAACAATACATTACTTTAAGTCCCTCACTTTTTAACTCTCAAGTTTCAATCTTCATGCCATTTACCTTTTTTTTGCATTTTACCCATTTGGAAAAATGAATCTGGGGTTTTTCTCAAATATTTCCATGCAAATGGTATTTTATGAGCAGAATGCACCTCCTAGCACTGATTTTTGTGGCACAGCTTTCAATATTTTGTCAACTTTTAATCCCATCTTTTTTTTATGATTGAAAGATTAATGGTGGCCCGAAAGCCTTTCCAGTTTTACCAGGACAGTTGGGCGAGCAAAGGCTCAGCCAGGAGGGGTGGGATTTGCTAACAACTGCCCAAGCACCTCTGAAGGAGACCTAACAACTCAAAAGCAATTGCTTCGCGAATGAATATACTACCGGATCGTAATCGCGGCCCACTGAGAAGATCCGGCGAGAAACTCAGCGGGCTGATGCATGGGTTCCGTTGCACGTCAACCTCTTTGTCGAGTCCAACAAGTTTGGTTACCAGGGTTCTTAAGCCTACTCCTAGTGTTAGAGCTGAAGACGTCTAATGCAAAGATGATTGGATCTGACGGATCCGTAAGGACGTGTCGAAGGCGTCGACGGTTACTGGCTCCTGCATGATCAGGATTCGGGGAGCAGTCAGCGGCGGCAACGATAAGGCGATTATCATGACGAATCCCATTTATGAACATTCGTGTTCAGCCAGCTGCACAAATGCTTTAGACTGTTGAAACAAGCAGCTCAGTAATACATGTTCAATATCAACAATAACTATCAGCAGTGCTGCTATTTAGTGTTGAAACTTCCGGAAAGGAATTTACTTAAAATTTAATGAATTTATGTTGTATATAATTATTTTTGAGAGCATTGGTCACATAGTTCAAGGCATTTTAAAACCTGGTACTTATTTAAGAACAAGTTTTTAACATTAACAAAAATACTCACGCCTGATATGTCTTGGGAGGATATTTCCATTTCTTCAGCATAATCAGTAACTTTTTCCAAGTCCGCCACTCCGCTATCATGTTTAGCGGTTTTCTTTTGAGTTTTGTCTTTGTCATGCTGAATATCATCTGTATCACCATTGATTTCTTCGTCTGCCATTTCTAGTTTATTATATTTACAAGTTCGCCGTTATCCACAGAATCAAGTCTCTAAGTAAATTTAAAGCTACAAAATCTTCTTTTATAGCATTTTCGTAATGTCTCACAAGATTCACGAAAGTTCACATAAAATATTGTCAAATGTTGAGGTTATAGTAGGGATAGCGATCTCAGATCGATTTTTTACGAACAAATGATCGATTTTTCCTGATATAAGCTAATGAATCGATCTTGTATAGTAGAAAAAGAAAATTCAATGTTTTGTTTCGGACAGTCAGCAACCCCTAAAAATTTATAATTAATTGAGGTTTAGTCAATAAATGGATTATAAGTAATCATGATTAACGCACTCAAACTCACGTAAAACATCTCATGTTACCTTACTAATCATACGTTTGATAAATATATGACAACAACTCCTCATTTTATCTCAACAAACACAAATAATAAAACCCAAATATATATGTGCAGTTCACTCGCGGTAAAAGAGTAACCTTCAGACGTACTCTATCTCATTTTCTCGTAGGCTAAATTCTACAGATGCTTAAGTTACTCGTTTTAGCGTAACTTTTCCACATCATTAAAGTTCAAATCGCAATGGCGCCAAAAAAAGTTCAAAATATTTTCTTCTCGTGTGAAATGTATTATGCTGGTTCGTATTGCGCCTTTTACGAAATATGACTTCTATCATCTGAATTATTTATTCATATGTCTAGATTGTTTTCCACTTAATTAGAAGTTTGTACAGCTCGAAAGAAGATCGATGAATCATAAATCGATGTTCTAGACATCATCTTTATTGTGAATCGAGTTTTAAGACTTCGCCCACTTCGATAAAGCGGCACGACATGAGAACCTTCTCATCGTGGCCGCCGGTAACTACATTCCCGATTCTGCGGAAAGAATGGAAAGCAGTCAACGTCGCCCCAAATACGTCATTTCGGATCCTCCCGATCCACCAACGGTGCTTTTAGGTACCTCAAGCACCGGTCATCGTTCCCGTCGAACCGTCGCTTGCGACGAAGGGCTCGACGAGTAACTTAACCTTCAGACACAGCCCATTGAGTTTCTCGCCGGATCTTCTCAGTCGCGCGTCGCGTTTCCGATCCGGTTCGTACCACCTTGTAGAGTTGGAACACTACAATATCGAACGTCAAATACCGGTAAAATGGGGTGATTAGGGACACATTTCAACTTTATGACCAATTTTAAGGTAGTTGGTGGTTTTAAGGTATTTAAAGTAGCTACATTTATAATGCTATATCAGGATCAAAATGATTGAGTCTTGGGGGCATCTGTGTTATCCAATTTAAAACTATGCAACTAGCATTCTAGTTTAAGCAAAAAAAGCAAAAATAGGTGTAGTCCCTATTTACCCGGATATTGCGGTTAATGGGGACGAAATTAATGTTCATAGAGAAATTAGCTAGGGTTGGCACTACTTGGTTTTGATTTGTTTATTTATTTAGTTGCACCAACAAAGTGATCATCACTAAAAAAAACATTGAAAAAGTGACAAAAGTACATGGCAGATGTCACCTCAATTAAAGGTGCAATCGACAGTGCATTAACAACAAATATATATATATATATATAACCAACACTTGATTACATTTAATTGATTATGATTCATTTATATTTACTTGGGAAATTATCCGCGACAGATTTGTCCTGTAAGTTGTGGGACAATTAAAAAAAACATCTATTTCATCACTTAAAATTAGTTCAGCACAATCGGACAACTCCGAATGATTATTGACGGAGACCACGCTACCGTGGACATTATTGTAGTCCCAAAGGATTCTGTATTTGGGAGAGTAAGCACCTAAATTCGAACGACGCTGCGCTTACCGGTACGCGGTCTCCAGTCCAGAACACGTCTGCTCCATCGGCCATCGGTTCTGCGACACGTATGTCCGGCCCATCGCCACTTCAGCTTGCTAATCTTTAGGGCTATGTCGGTTACTTTGTTTCTTTGACGGATTTCATCATTTCTGACTCGATCCATCAAAGAAACTCCGAGCATACCCCTTTCCATAGCACACTGAGCGACTTTGAACTTACGGACCAGACCTACGGTCAATGTCCACGTTTCAGCGCCATATGTCATGACCGGTAGTACGCAAGCGTTGAAGACTTTTGTCTTTAGGCATTGCGGGATTGCTGAGTTTAAGATATGACGGAGTTTTCCATACGCAGCCCAGCCCAACTGTATGCGCCTATCAGCTTCCTTCTGAAAGTTGGCCCTGCCTAGCTGAACAATTTGGCCTAGATAGGTGTATTCTGACACAACTTCGAGTACCGCGGATTCGACTATTACCGGTCCAGGAATGATATGGTCGTTGAACGTTTTGGGGGTTGGTGCTTCCCGCTTCCGTAGGTTTAACCCGCGATTCCCTACAAGTGACCCCTGGGTGGTGCTAAACGGGAGCCGAAAACATAACCGGTGGTAGGACTTAGTCCGACTGGCTGGCGACCACCCTCCAACTAGAGTCCGCCGCCAAATAGCCTAGCTGTGTTCCGGCGTGTGGGTTGGAGAGCCAGTTCTATCCCTTCCCTTTCCCCTTCCTTGTTGGGGGTGAGTCTTGGTTACGCCTGGAACTTGCGGAGCAGACGTGCGTGCGAACTCGCGGGGCGTGATTGTCTGACGGGGGTATAGGGAGACCCAGTGAAACGGTATCCGCTGCCGCCCGCCGGTCAGTAGGGGACCTGAACCCGGGTGTCTCTACTAAACTCCGCCCCGGGAAGCTGTCCCGCCAACCGGTGTAAAATTCTGTCGTGCGGTCGTCGTGCCGGAGTCGGAGACCGGAGTGGATCCCGGCGATCGCACGCAGAGTGGACTGGGGGCCCTTCCATGCCCTGCGTCAGTCTCTCACGCAACCCGTGGTCGAGCACGTACTATGTTCCGCGCTTCATTCAGGTGTTGCCTCGATTTCACCTCTAACATCCTACCTCTCCTAATCCTACTCTCCCGAAATATAACAACTTAATTAATGAAGTCGAAAAAAAAGAAAAGGGTTTTACAGGCGGCTCCCCATTCCACATTTAATGTGGATTTCAGCAATGTCAGGGGCCTACATAGCAATCTTGACGCTGTACACCACCACCTTGAGACGGCGCAGCCTGCCCTGCTTTTTTTAACGGAGACGCAGATATCTGCTCCGGATGATACCTCATACCTTGAATACCCCGGCTACGTATTGGAGCACAACTTCCTGCGTAAAGCCGGGGTGTGCGTATTCGTCCGGGCTGATGTCTGTTGTCGCCGTCTTCGGGGCCTCGAACAACGGGACCTGTCCCTCTTGTGGCTGCGCGTACATCACGGGGGCCATAGCCGAATCTACGCGTGCCTGTACAGGTCCCACAGCAGTGATGCAGGTTCAGCTCTGATAGAGCATGTGCAAGAGGGGACTAACCGCGTGCTTGAGCAGTACCCATCTGCGGAGGTGGTGGTTCTTGGAGACTTTAACGCTCACCACCAAGAGTGGTTCGGGTCCAGAACCACTGACCTCCCGGGTCGGACTGCCTACGATTTCGCCTTGGCCTACGGCTTCTCCCAGCTGGTGACACAGCCCACCCGTGTCCCAGATATCGAGGGGCACGAGCCTTCTTTGTTGGACCTTCTGCTGACCACAGATCCGGCCGGATACAGTGTGGTGGTCGACGCTCCGCTTGGATCGTCTGATCACTGCCTTATTCGTGCTGCCGTTCCACTCTCTCGTCCTGATCGTCGAACGACGACCGGGTATCGAAGAGTTTGGCGGTATATGTCAGCAGATTGGGATGGATTGCGTGAATTTTACGCATCCTACCCATGGGGGTGGTTCTGCTTTTCCTCTGCTGATCCTGACGTCTGTGCGGACCGTCTTAAAGACGTGGTGCTCCAGGGGATGGAATTGTTTATTCCCTCCTCTGAAGTGCCCGTTGGGGGTCGCAGCAGACCCTGGTATAACAATGCCAGCAGGGATGCTGCACACCTCAAGCGGTCCGCATACGTGGCATGGGATAATGCCAGGAGACGTCAGGACCCTAACATCTCAGAGAAAAGGCGGAAATATAACGCCGCTTCCAGGTCCTACACGAAGGTTATTGCCAAGGCGAAGTCGGAGCACGTTGCTAGAATTGGCGAGCGACTGAAGAGCTATCCCTCTGGGAGCCGTGCTTTTTGGTCGCTCGCCAAAGCTGCAGAAGGAAACTTTTGCAGGTCTAGTCTCCCACCACTACGCAAGTCCGATGACAGTCTGGCCCATAGTGCGAAAGAGAAGGCTGACCTTCTGGTCAAACTCTTCGCCTCGAACTCGACTGTGGACGACGGGGGTGCCACACCACCGAACATCCTCCGGTGTGATAGTTCCCTGCCGGAGATCTGCTTTACACAGTGTGCAGTCAGGCGGGAACTCCGACTCCTGGACGTCCATAAGTCGAGCGGGCCAGACGGCATCCCTGCAGTGGTTCTGAAAACGTGCGCCCCTGAGCTGACGCCTGCGCTAACGCGTTTGTATCGTCTCTCTTATTGCACTAACAGGGTTCCGTCTTCATGGAAGACTGCCCACGTCCACCCTATCCCCAAGAAGGGTGACCGGTCGGACCCATCGAGCTATAGGCCTATCGCGATAACTTCCTTGCTTTCCAAGGTGATGGAGCGAATAATTAATATACAACTCCTGAAGTATCTGGAGGATCGCCAGCTGATCAGTGACCGACAGTACGGTTTCCGTCACGGTCGCTCAGCTGGCGATCTTCTTGTATACCTTACTCACAGGTGGGCTGAAACCTTGGAAAGCAAGGGCGAGGCTCTTGCTGTGAGCCTTGATATCGCGAAGGCCTTCGACAGGGTCTGGCATAGGGCACTTCTATCGAAGTTACCATCTTACGGAATCCCCGAGGGTCTCTGCAAGTGGATCGCTAGCTTTTTGGATGGGCGGAGCATCACGGTCGTTGTAGACGGTGACTGTTCTGATACCATTAACGCTGGCGTTCCACAAGGTTCGGTGCTCTCCCCCACGCTTTTCATCCTGTATATCAATGACATGCTGTCTATTGATGGCATGCATTGCTATGCAGATGACAGCACGGGGGATGCGCGATATATCGGCCATCAGAGTCTCTCTCGGAGCGTGGTGCAAGAGAGACGATCAAAACTTGTGTCTGAAGTGGAGAACTCTCTGGGGCGAGTCTCCGAATGGGGTGAATTGAACTTGGTTCAATTCAACCCGATAAAGACACAAGTTTGCGCGTTCACTGCGAAGAAGGACCCCTTTGTCATGGCGCCGCAATTCCAAGGAGTATCCCTGCAACCTTCCGAGAGTATCGAGATACTTGGGGTCGACATTTCGAGCGATGTCCAGTTTCGGAGTCATTTGGAAGGCAAAGCCAAGTTGGCGTCCAAAATGCTGGGAGTCCTCAACAGAGCGAAGCGGTACTTCACGCCTGGACAAAGACTTTTGCTTTATAAAGCACAAGTTCAGCCTCGCATGGAGTACTGCTCCCATCTCTGGGCTGGGGCTCCCAAATACCAGCTTCTTCCATTTGACTCCATACAGAGGAGGGCCGTTCGGATTGTCGATAATCCCATTCTCTCGGATCGTTTGGAGCCTCTGGGTCTGCGGAGGGACTTCGGTTCCCTCTGTATTTTGTACCGTATGTTCCATGGGGAGTGCTCTGAGGAATTGTTCGAGATGATACCAGCATCTCGTTTTTACCATCGCACCGCCCGTCACCGGAGTAGAGTTCATCCATACTACCTGGAGCCACTGCGGTCATCCACAGTGCGTTTCCAGAGATCTTTTTTGCCACGTACCATCCGGCTATGGAATGAGCTCCCCTCCACGGTGTTTCCCGAGCGCTATGACATGTCCTTCTTCAAACGAGGCTTGTGGAGAGTATTAAGCGGTAGGCAGCGGCTTGGCTCTGCCCCTGGCATTGCTGAAGTCCATGGGCGACGGTAACCACTCACCATCAGGTGGGCCGTATGCCCGTCTGCCTACAAAGGCAATAAAAAAAAAAAAAAAACATGACCTTGGTTTTGTCCAGATTCATTCCCAGACCAACACGTCGTGACGTGGCATTGAGTTCACCCAGCATACAGCTGACATCCTCCAGCGACTCTGCAATTATAACGTATCCTCTGCAAATCGGAGGTGTGAGAGATACTCGCCATTGACATTGATGCCCAGCTTACTCCAGTCCAGAGTCTTGAAGACATTCTCGAGAGCAGCAGTGAACAGTTTCGGCGATACGTCACCCTGTCGCACCCCTCTGTGAAGCTCAATCGGGTTTGTCTGCTGGTTTTGGATCTGGACTGTCATTTTGGCGGCTTTATATAAACTCTTCAACACCTCAATCGGCTAGGCATCGCTGTACGGATTCCAGAATAGCCCAAGTTTCGACGGAGTCGAAGGCTTTTTCGTAGTCTACAAACGCGAGACACAGAGGACGATTGTATTCTTCAGTCTTCAGAATAACCTGTCTCAGCGTGTGGATGTGGTCTACCGTATGCCTGCCTGCCGTATGTAAGCCTTTGCGAAACCCAGCCTGCTCCGGAGGTTGGAACTCGTCAAGTCTAGAGGCCAAGCGATTTGTAAGGACTCTCGAGAACAGCTTATAAATATGGCTAAGAAGTGAAATAGGCCTATAGTTCTTGAGCAGAGCACGGTCACCCTTCTTAAAGCAATTAAGCTATTTCAACTAAAGACTTATTCCCAATTTCATAGGCTTCTATTGCTGTTTTTAATATTAAGGGACCATATCTCTTATAAGGCTTTGCACTCTTTGATACGTACACGCAAGGCATATCTAAAAATAGAAAACAATACGTAACTGATAATATAAATATTTGCCAAACCATAAAATAACACATTGATAATTTTGAATAAAAGTTCTAGACAAAAACATCATGAATAAATCCGATTCTTACCAACAAATTTAAAAAATATTGTTATAACTACATAGACAACCCTACAAACCTGTACCTATTTATACTTACGTCGTTTCCATTTCACTTATTTTCATCCCAATTGACCCCTTTTTCGTTATTATTTGTACCTGAGACGTCCCCGATATCCCCAAAAACAACAGATTTTCACATGTATTTTTATTTTATCAAATACATTAAAACCAATAACAACTGAGACTTACCTTTAATATATATTAAGATGGTTCAAACACTAAATAACGTTTATAAATCACAGTCTTCTTCTATTATTATGAAATAAATAAAAGAGTGCAAAATTTCTAGCAGTAAAGTAATTACCACCAGAGGAAGTTAATTTGAAATGCGATTTTTTATAAGTTAGCAGCTATTATCATGCATATTCAGAGTTGTTTTGTAAACTTTCAACATTCTACTATTAAACTACAAAAAATGGAAGATTTTGCAACGAATATAAAACTAATATTGAGCGTCGAAAGATATTCCTGTTTTTCCCCAATCACCCCATTATACGTACTACTAAATATAAAATACTAATATATAAAATCCTAGTTTAAAAAGAAACATAAATTTAAAAAGTTCCATGATAAAATTAAAAATGTTTGCCCTCAGAGATAAACTTTTTTGATGTTAGAAATTAGAAAATGTACAGTGACATCTGTTAGTCTCTTGTGCCAATAAATAATTTATAGTTCTTTTTTGTAGAAACAGATGGCTACTGAGCTTTGCCACTTTTTCTTTCTTTATTTCAATGTAATAAAGCTTTAATTTGGCAATTTTATATGAATAGAAATTTAAGTTTTGTAGTTTTCCGCGTGCATATTTTAACCAAAGTTGTGGTTGTGTACCTACCCCTGTCAGTGCTGCTGTGCTGTGACTTCTGCTTCTTTTGTTTTTGCAATTATTATTTGATTTATTTTTATAATTTGGGCACGTTTTCCCGTTAATTTTAGTTGTAATAATTGTTGTGAAGTGAAGAATATTACTTAAAAGTGAAAGAAAAACGTCAAAGGTGAGTAAATTCGGTTTCCGTAATGTAAATGTCAACCTCTTCTATCTTGAATTTCACCACAGTTCATTTAAATTATTTATCAAGAGGTAATTTTTCACATTTAAGAGTATTTCTAGGTATATGAGTATGTTTTTCTTAAAATCTTTAAAAATTAAAATATCCAGTAATATGGAGTACTTTTCATTGATTACATCTTTATAGTTGGAAACCATTATATTTTTAAAAATAGTTACAGATGTGTTTTGTACGGATGGAGTTACGTTGTTGGAATTCTATGTTACTTAAATAAAAATATTCCTACTCCAAGCGTATATGTAGTTTATGACAGCTGAATATTTATTTTAAATGACCTTGTCTTTGTGATGAAGATAGATGTAGAGCTAAATTTTGTTGGAATACGTAATATTTATGTCATTCACTGGTCTATTGCTTGTGATTACAAATTGAACATTTGATTAAAATCTGTCTAGGAATACAAGGTAGTTTTCATACTAAAATACTATAATCCGGAATTCATAAGTTAAAGGAACACACACTCTATACAATGCTCTCCAAGATACCTTAATTTTTCTATTTTTATATCACATCTGTATTATATAGTGACTAATTTATCCACAATTTATCTGTGCTGAGAACTTAAAGAGCAAGAAGCCAATGTGGTTGTAAATTTTAATTGGGCCCTTTAGAAACCATACTCTGTATAGTTATCTGTAACTCCATTTGATGAATTATTAAAGTTGAACCTAGCTCCCGAATTGGTTATGCATGCCTTCATGAAAAATTCTACCTGTAAATTACTATTTGATGATGACAGAATTTGGTTCCTACAATATACGACAGCTACAAATAAATAAAATGTCATGTATTCATAGCATAACTTATTAAGTATGATTGTATTATGAACAGGCAGGAGTTCTTGCTTATTTATTCTATTTATATATAGAAATACTAGTTGGAAGGATTAATTATTTTAATGCAACATTTGATACTTCAACTTCACCCAGCAAGGCATCGGAAAGTGCTCAAGTTGTAGTGTGTTTTCATATAGTAGTATGTGGTTTCACTTTATACTATCATGATCAGTGAATTTGCCGTACATTAATGCTAACAAAAAAAAAACAAAATTGAAACTATTTTTAATACAAAAGTTAGTATTTGTTGGTACTATTGTAGATGATGACTGAATAATGTTTTCAAATAAGTTATGTGTATTAGGCAATGTATTAAAAAACCATCTCATGTGATGTGTATAAAAATTATTCTAAATTTAAAGAAAAATGCAATAGAAAGCATAGGTTTTGGATTTTGGCGGACTTGGTTGTAGAGAAATGTAATTTTAATTTTCGTTTATTTTCAAATAATATTTATAATTTATCTAAACTTTGCAGTATAATCATCCGTAAAAGCTTTGCGTTGCCTAAAGAATGTAATCCTACCTTAATTATTTAAGACTCAGTGTGATCCCTCAAATGTCAATGTCATTCGATAGATGGCGCTAAGCGTGTCATAACGAAATCAATTGCGTATAAAACCAGAAATAACTAGGTTCGAAACTAATGGGTAAAACGATACCGAATGAAAAAATGTTATAATTAGAAAAACAAATCATCTAACTTTCAAAAAAATAATACGAGCTGGTTAGCATGTTAACGTGGCTCACCACCTACGCATCCTACTAATATTAAAAATAAATTGTATTCCTACCTATATTAATATACGTATATAGTAATGTATTTTTGTTTTTGAAGCGATTTAAACGTAACGTTAATTAAATGTCTTTTTTTCCTACTTATGCTGATCGCCTTAAGAGGCTATATCAGCATTACCTTAGCGTGTAGGTGAGCTCTCGGGGCTCAAACCGGAGGTGTTGCTAACACTGGTCCTAGCAAGAGCAGTGGTTCGCAGAATCTACGGGTGTCTATAGGTTAATTTACTCACCGAGCCTCTCGTCGCAAGCGATGAGCTCGACGAGGACGGTGACTGGTGCTGAGGTACCTAAGTGCACCGTTAATGAATCGGAAGGATTCGTAATGACAAGTTTAGGGCAAGGTCGACTGTTTACCACACAGGATCGGGTATGTAATTTCCGGCGCCCACGACAAGGGCCACGACAAGGGTTTTCGTGTCGTGCCGCCTTCTCAAATTGGCGCATTGATGCCGACTGTATATACTTACTGATTGAGTCAAGCTCCAGGTCATCACGGAGATCGACATTTCTTAAGAACCACGGTGCTCCGACAGTTATCCTGCAAAAAACAGGATTAAATGACTTAAAGAAGTTCGAAATTAGTGCGGGTCGCATGAGCGAACACTACACTTACATAAGTAATGACCGGGCGTTTGCAAGCTTTGTAGAGTGTCATCTTATTACGAAGGGACAATTTACTTCGCTTTAATTAAATGCACCAAACTTGTCTCACAATCAATGAGCCATTGGAGATGGGTTAACCACAATACAAGTATATTTAGAGGCTTGTAGCGTAGTCATTTTTTTTTCCGTTTGATGGGGAATGACAACGGACAGCTGTCATTCTTGAGCAATAGAGAACTTCATACGTCAAGATGAGAGGCGTTAGTGATATGATGTCTATGGGATCAGTAATTGCTTACCACCAAACGGGCCCATCCGGCGAAACTACCAGTAAAAATGTCTTAAAGCCAATCCAAAATAATCTACGATTGAATTACTGATTGCGCTAAATAAAACATATCATAAACTTTTGTTTTGTACCCATTAAAAGAACACGAGAAAATAATCGCTAGCAGGGTTCAAATGTGGAACGTTTATTCCAACTAAATCCACTTCGATAAAGCGGCACGACACGAGAACCCTCTCATCGTGGCCGCCGGTAACTACATTCCCGATCCTGCGGAAAGAATGGAAAGCAGTCGACGTCGCCCAAAACACGTCATCTCGGATCCTCCCGATCCACTAACGGTGCTTCTAGGTACTTCAAGCACCGGTCACCGTTCTCGTCGAACCCGTCGCTTGCGACGAAGGGCTCGACGAGTAAATTAACTCTCAGACACAGCCCACTGAGTTTCTCGCCGGATCTTCTCAGTGGGTCGCGTTTCCGATCCGGTGGTAGATTCTGCGAAGCACGGCTCTTGCTAGGGTTCGTGTTAGCAACATCGTCAGGTTTGAGCCTCGTGAGCTCACCTACTGGTTAAGGTTACGCTGATATGGTCTCTCTAGACCAGAGGTCGGCAAAGTGTGGCTCCGGAGCCGCATGCGGCTCTTTGAATTCTTGAGTGTGGTTCTGGCACAAATATCCTACGGGCTTGGCTGGCCTCTAATATTATCCGGTTGTGGACAAAAAAGCCAGTTAATAGTATGTACGGTTATTTAATATCAGCATCCCTGACTGATGTTGATTATTATAAGTATTAATCGAAGCAATATACAATATAACATTTATTTTATGATTTGCAATAATAATTTATTACAAAAAAGTGTATTATTTCAGGAAAATATATATTTTTATAATAATATTAAATAATTCATATGCATTATTATAAATGAAATGTTAAAACAAACAATATGTACGTATATGGTTGAAAATTGATTTTTATATGAGTTTATTTAAAAATGGCTGTAAATTTTGTATTAACATCATAATTTAATGAATCTCTAAGATTATGATAAATGTTTACTACACTTAGAAACAGATTTGGCTCTCAATTTTTCTAATCGTTTTAATTTGCATATTTGGCTCTTTGGCTAATAAGTTTGCCGACCGCTGCTCTAGACCATCAGCTAAGATAGGAACAAAAAAATATCTAACCACATTTTAAAACATAAAGACTGGCCACATCAGCAAGAAAGTCTAGACTGCATTTTTTTTTTCATTTTATCATTATATAATCTTGTTAAATGTCACTCTACTTTCCAAATTTTATAAAGTCTGAATGGTTCGAATTAAACAGCTATGAGTTGCAGAACAATACAACCTAGACGAAATTATAAGGGATTTTTTTTCTCATTTTGCTATGGAACGTCAGAACGTAAGGTCGAATGTATTTTGCTAAAATTGTTGTTAGACTGGTTGGTTTGTAATTTTTTTCTTTTTATTTCGATTTCTAATTGGTAAATTAATAATTTTAAGTGTTCAACTTGTAAAGTTATAATTATGGATATGCTAATATTCCTACGATAGATGTCCACTAGCAGAGTTTATAAAATGATAATTTCTATGTAAGAAGTTGCCGATTCTAGTGTCCGTGAAAGAGCTATGCTATATTCCAGTGAGGGAGCTCTTCATCATTTTACCAATTCTAGCGATATGCTGCGATTTCCAAGTTGCATAGATCTCTAGGCGGGTAAGACAGCTGCCCGCGTCTGAGTGTAGTGTCAGATACAGGCCAATATCCACCACCGTGCGGCAACCTTTATCATGTCATTACGGATCCTTTAGATCTAGATAACTCATGCATTAGACGCCTTCAGCTCTAACACTAGGAGCAGGTTTAGGGACTCTGGTAATCGTACTCGTCAAATTCGGCAAATAATTCGACGTATACAACCTAATCCATACATCAGCCTGCTGAGTTTCTCGCCGGATCTTCTCAGCAGGTCGCGATTCCTATCCGGTAGTATGATTTATTCGCGAAGCAGCTGCCCTTGAGCTGTTAGGTCTCTTTTGGAGGCACTCGGCCACCTGTTAGCAAATCCCACCCCTCCTGAGACCGTGCTCGTCTAGCTTTCATGGTGAAACTGAAAAGGTCTCGGACCATAAGTGATCTTTCCATCCTAAAAAAAGCCTATCTTTCACACCTGACAAACCTAACAAAAATGTACATAATATTAAGGTATCTGTGATTGCAAATTTTAAATTCGTTTTTTAATATTGTAAGCATAAAATACGTAAAAAAATTACAAATTAATATTTTTTAATTAAATTGTCAACGGAACACTACTACGATTTCAGTGCGTTGCTTGATTTATGAAAAATAATTTAATTTATCGTTTAGTATAACATATCGTACATCATAAGCCCAGCAGTACATTTTTAACCTTGGCTCGGTAAATAAACTGCAATCGGAAACGCAATTAAATAAGCTAATCTCTATTGATTACGTTTGTACTATACTATATAACACGGTAAAGTGAAATTATTCTCTGCCCACAAGCCAAACACGATTTACTTTCTCAAGATGTATCCGAAATGAAATTGCATGTGGAGACGTGTGTGTGTATTCGAATTCGTTTATTGTCCGGTCAAATGAATTTAAATACACGCATTATTCTTTAAAAAAAACAGGGTCTGGATTCCCACGAGAAACGTTACTCGATAATTTATTCTATGCATCATCTTAACGGTCAGAAAAGTGCATTTGCATAAATGTGCTCTCGTTTCTTCAATTAATTTTCTCGTCGCCGGGTAATTAAATTATTCGGTTGCATTATGTAATCGTGAAAAGAATTTTATTTAAATTTTATATTTAAATGCGTAACTTAAAATAACTTCAATTTGATTTCTCAAAAAAATTCTTGTTTTAGGCTTGAGAATAGGGATGCTCACATCGCCATTTTTTTAATATTCTAAAAGTTAGTATGCAACGTGAATTGATTTGAGTACTAAGGCTTGGCAATATATTAGCAATGTACAATAGTTCAATTCATCTAAGAGCTTAAACGAATGAAAACATCATAACGAAAATTTGGGTTGCCCTAAAAACGTTAAAACCTACCGACGCAACGAAGCTACCTAATCTTCAGTGACCTTGATAAAATATGCCGAACCGTTTGGACCAATTGTGAGATTCGTCGGTTCCACAAAACGAGGTCGGCTAGACCTTGTATTATGAGCACAAGGGCTTTGCTCGGTTGAAGGATATTTCCGGGACTCGTTCAGCCTTGTGTAAGTTACCGCTCAAGGACTTTGAAAATGACAAATGAAGATCATTATTGTTTCTAGGTCCCCGGTCGCTCGTGCTCGGAATGCGAAAATATATTGCAAAATGTGCCGTAAAGTTTATTCCATTGAGTAGCAATTTAAACAATTAAGTTCAAACGTACATCATTATGTAATCACGTTTTCTAACCTTGCTAAATTAGCTTTCGTTGTATTCCGCGCTTGACTCATATTTGCTGCTAAACTTGCTACTAACCACCGAAATAAATTTCATTAATCGTTGATATACCTATGGCAGTAAATTAAATACTTATGTTTCGTAAGTCGGTATGAGCACAAATCATTTTTGAAGCTAAAAATATCGGTACGTTACTTAATACATTTCGCATAGAACATTTTAATCTACTTTAATAGATATGTCCTTTATCAACATTTGTTATCGGATTTGTCATCGTTTTACCTCGATCTAATTTGGTACTACAGTTCCACTATCTAACTGTATGTATCAATTTTAGGGTCATCTCTATATTATATCTACTATTATGTTTGGTATGGACTTTTCGGGTTTTTGTAAACATTTAATTATTTTTTGTTTGTTTCTTCATAAGTTTTGACTGGGTGAATCGATTTTGATGATTATTTTTTTATTAGAAAGCTGACGCTTCCCGTGTGGTCCCATTTCAATTTAGTCCAGTTCTGATAATGGTATTCCATGAGAAAACCATATAAGTCTGAGATTTGCATTAAATACGTGCGCGACAAATAGATGAATAACTCAATATCACGCGCACCGATTTCCATTATTATTGTTTTTAGTGTATATTAATTTGTTTTGGAACATATTTTTTTTCTATTTGAAGTCAGTTTTTCTAAAGCATGTCTATTTACAATTATAATAACATAATATGTAGTTTCTGCATAAAAATAATGTACAAATAATCCGGAGACGATAATAAAAAAATTAACATATAATTTATTTTAGAAATGAACAGTACTACTGTTCTATTTAGTCGCGCTTTAGTTAACACGTTGACTGCAATTTAGGTCACCGGTGCCCTACGCGGCGCACTGAAGTAATCATGTCGATTTTTGCTTTGCCTTCTTTTGTTTGTTAATGTATGTTTTAGTCTTTTAGGTCTCTTAGAAATAGATTCATTCTCAGTATCTTTGGATTCGTTTTTCCCAGATTTGTGGTAGGACCTCTTGTGAGTCTGCACGGGTAGGTACCACCACCCCGCCTATTTCTGCCGTGAAGCAGTAATGCGTTTCGGTTTGAAGGGTGGGGCAGCCGTTGCAACTATACTGAGATCTTAGAACTTATAACTCAAAGTGGGTGGCGCATTTACGTTGTAGATGTCTATGGGCTCCAGTAACCACTTAACACCAGGTGGGCTGAGAGCTCGTCCACCCATCTAAGCAAAAAAAATGTCTACTAGATATGCCGGCGCCTTAGTAAGAAGAAATCGACATAATTACTTCAGTGCACCGCGTAGGGCACTGGTGACTTATGTACATGGCATGGGCTGTGAGATCAATCGTCCACTCATCTAAGCAGTAAAAAAATATTAAAAGAAAGTCTACTAGATATGCCGGCGCCTTAGTAAGAAGAAATCGACATAATTACTTCCTACATGGCAGACAACGTATTAAACAAAAAGTGAGAAAAAAGTTATCTAATTAAAAGTATTTTTAGAGTCTCATCTCGCTGTTTTTATTGTCATTACATTATTTCCGACGTGACGAACACTTTACTATCATCGTTATGGACAAATAAGATTAAGAAGCTACATGTTAATCCAGAAAAAAAGTACCAACGCTCTGAGAACGTTACTAGGCCTATGAAAAATAATTGAACATTTAACATGTTATAAAACAGTAAAATTAATCTAAATGAGTTAGTCACTTTAAAATACACGATAAAACAATGTGATTCGAAAGTCTTGGAACACGTAAAACGACAACAATACCCAGATGAAGAGTATTAAAGTTTAAGAAGAAAAGTTTTTGAAATTGATGATATATTTGAACGTGTAGACGTAACGAATCGCCTCAGGCGAAGTGCACACACACAATTCTTGCATCCGCGAAACGATGCTCTATACTTTGAGCCGCTACTCGATTCTTATTCGACTGAATATCACCAAATGCAAGTTCTTATAAAAAATAAAATTGTTTTCCATACGATACATCGACTTTGAAATACAATAAAATAATATCGGAAAACATAAAGTTTATTTTTGCGGAACTAATTAATGCTAACAATCCAGGTATTCCGGACAAATAATGATAAACAAATTGGGGTTCATTGAGGGTAAAGGTTTTTCAAGAAACCGGAATTCACTGATTGGCTCGCAAATATTTCAGGCTTAAATTTTATTGATGAGTAGAAAATAAAGAAAAGTCTGGGTACTTAATAAGAAAAAAATAAATAAGACAGGATTTTCTCAAAATACCCTTTGTCAGTATGCTTAAACAGTAAAGAAACCCTTGGCTTATGATGTTTAAGATTGATAAGCACTCGTGCACATCTGTTGAACTAAGCAAAAAAATAATCATGTTTTAATATAATTATAATATGTATATTTTATGATAATAATTTTGTCTTTATGAAGCGAAGCTGCTGCATCATTTAGAGCTCGAACGTCATTCTATGAATTCTGAAAAAACGCTATCGTCATTATGACCTTTAACTTCCTTACTATAAACTGAACGAATTTGTGAAGATTTTAAATATTAAATGTAAAATATAGCTTCAGCGAGAAGTATTTGTAAGTAAGTTAATTATTATTAAAGCATAAAGTTTCGCTTCTTACAGACGCCAGGCGAAATAGTATTTTTTCACGTTTTTTCTTTGGTATTGCGCGAATCGTGGACATCCGTTGCCATTAAAACTATA
Source organism: Bombyx mori (assembly GCF_030269925.1). Lineage (NCBI taxonomy): Eukaryota > Metazoa > Arthropoda > Insecta > Lepidoptera > Bombycidae > Bombyx > Bombyx mori. The sequence goes on along the minus strand of NC_085115.1, from coordinate 9,089,521 downwards.
AAATATTTTATATCATCGGAAATAACATGATTGAAAATAAAATGCGCGAGACGAAACAGTAAATGTAGTTTTAAACAATATGTTTCTTTAATAAATAATATGAACCTTTTGTGTAGTGAATACAAAAAAGAAACTAATGAATAATTGTTAGAATAGATTTATTAAAGATTACAAGTGAAGATGCAATAACTATGAAATACTACTTTATTATCACATACTATAATATCAAATATCGATCAGCATGCATGTAAGTTTGTTTTGTTTAATTAGATTTCAAAAGACCCACACTTCCTGTATGAACACTTGAACAGGTATGTCGACGAGACATAGTACCTACGTACATACGTTTAAAAAGCTTAGTTCGTGTAAGTGAATCATAAATGCGTGCGTTTAACGAAAAACCTACCCTAAAGCCATGAAGTTGAAGTTGCAAACGCATTGATTATTGTTAGTACGGGACGGGTCAGTATTCAGCGGTTAACTTACTCGTCTGCAGGGCATCGACCTCGGATAGCACGCGGTCCTGGTTCTCCTGGACGCTTGTACTGTCTCGTCGACCGACAAGCTTTTGAGGACTGCAATGGTACGTTTTTTTTTCTGTTCATAATAATAATAAACACAATCATAACGTTTAAAAACGATGCCATGACTACATCGTACAATAACTATGTTAATCTTGTTTAAAATATTACGTCAAGGGAATAATCCTTAGAGGTTTTCAATTTTCCTCAACTGCTCAATGAGTTCGTAGGCTTACATGTTATTCAGTTTATTTTGTGTGAACCATAGGTAGTATTTGTAGCGGTGTGTATAATCTGGATTCTGAAAGTCAAACGTTCTATATATTTATTTATTTTAGACATTCGAATTCAAATCTCTAAAAGTATACAAACGGCTCTAGGATGCAAAAATATCGTTCATCCCTAATCATAGTTGCAAAATTATAATAAAGTATGAAAATGAAATAAAAATAACTATACAAAATAAATGTTTCTTTACATATTATAATATAATAAAAATCTAACACATTTTTCTTTCGATTAATCACAGCTTTGAAAATGAATTTTTAAAGTAACTTGTTTATCTTAAATAATGAGGTATAATGAGTACATTTGTATTTTGGAATGTATTTTTATTACCTTGTTAGACAGACTTGTGCATACAGACGCATTTATTATTTCTAATTTTATTGTTAACGCTCAGGAACTTTATTTAATTTTATTTATTGCCTCAACAGGCAGACGAGCATACGGCCCATCCGATGATGAGTGGTCACTGATGCTCAAGGATATCAGCAATCAAGAGTACAGTTGAACCGCTGCCTTCACACTGGAAGTCATTCGGAGCTCGATTAAAAAAGGACCCCTCATAGCGCTCGGGAAACACGGTAGAGGAAGAGACTTCGTTCCAAAGCCGGATGGTACGTGACAAAAAGATCTCTGTAAACAAACATGTAGATTGCTGCTGTATTTTCAGTAATATGCATGAACCCCTGCTCTGTGCTAATGGCAGTTGTTTCCCACCTCTAGTTACTGCATATTACTTTGTATAATAAATAGTATATAAAATAATTTAAAAAATGACAGAATCATTTCAAACAATTACTTAAAGCACTCCCTATAACCCATGATCAAAGTCCCCTCTGTAGATCTCCAGGTATTTGGGTCCTCTAGGACAATCCGTGAAAACGGGATTAACGACAATGGAAATAAATAAAAAAGGGATGTTAAAAACTGTGCGTCATTAGTATTTCGTTTACATATTTTTTATACACGTGACCTCCACGTCTTTGACGCGAATAACTCAGGGGTCGCGACCCCCAGGCTAAAAAACAATTTTCTAAACCATCAAAAAACAAATGTATCTTTACCATAAAATCAAAAACTTGTGTAATGTGAAAGTGTAAAAAGTTACTTAGCTTTATACAGCAGCTAACAGCAGAAAAAAAAACTGAATATCTTCTATGGATTTTGTCGGTTATATTTAATGTGTCAATTATTAGCTAATGTAACGTATCTTTTACCTACATATATTGGCTGCCTTAAAACAATATCACAAAAATTTACAAAATTCTTAAAACATATTCTCGTTTATTGTCACTATTAAAAACTAAGCAGATTTGATGTGTGCGGTATTCTTATTACGATCATAATAAAAAAAATCAATTCAATTAATCGAAGGATAATTCAATGTCTTCAATTGAGGCAATTGACATGTCCTTATTGAACTCCCACTTTATAAAATGTAACAAATAAAGTTTGAATTTTTTGAATTTTTCACTGGTGGTAGGACCTCTTGTGAGTCCGCACGGGTAGGTACCACCACCCCGCCTATTTCTGCCGTGAAGCAGTAATGCGTTTCGGTTTGAAGGGTGGGGTAGCCGTTGTAACTATACTGAGACCTTAGAACTTATATCTCAAGGTGGGTGGCGCATTTACATTGTAGATGTCTATGGGCTCCAGTAACCACTTAACACCAGGTGGGCTGTGAGCTCGTCCACCCATCTAAGCGATAAAAAAAAAAGAATTAGTGATAAATATTTAAAAAATTAAAAAGAGCAAATAAAAAAGCGTCGAATAGTTGAAACCAAACACGGGAATAACTTGTTGTATAAATAAACACTCGGTCCGTTATATCTTGATAATAAACGTACAAATATCGTGTCAACAACCAGACGCGAACAGGGTCATTATGAAAATTTATCGTCACAGGTCCAATAATTAAAAATTAGTTAATGCGGTTTTGTGTGATGTGGCGTATTGCAAATCAGGTTATCGATTTGTAGTAGTTTAGTGACACAGGCCGGACAACGACCCTAAAAGCCAACGAACACAGCAGAGCACCACCAATGTTGGTGCTCAAACCGTTTCTATAAATAATTATGATAAAATTTGAATATACTAGAGGTCCCGCAGTAGTCGAAATTCGATTATAATTAATTGAAATTGTAAGTTTGTACACTATCATGATTGTATTTTATACTTCTATAATCACAAATTTCGCCAAGACTACACTATAAAATAATATTAATAAAGACAAACAATATTTAATCTATTCTCAATTTGATCACAGTCGTCAAGAACAAAAGTTTGACAATAAATAGTATATATGCGTGTGTGCGTCAAATACATGGTATGTAGTGTGTGTAATGTTTTCTTTATTGATTTAATGTATCTTTTATGCATTATTTAAAAAAAAACATTAGCATTGTGCACTTCTTCTCTATATACTCTATGAGTGTGGAAAATTTCATACTCCTCCGTACGCGCAATTTTCGTAAAAAGGGATACAAAGTTTTTGCTTCACGTATTAATATATAGATTAATCTGTCTCTGTGCAGTTGTGCACGTTATATCTACAACGGTTGAAGGTTTCATTATTGTATTGAGCAAGCTGTCAGTTGTGTATTTCAATTAAAACCCACTGATAAATCCAACGTGAATGAATTGTCAATGTATATAGCTATATAGATGCAGTGTGCATTGCGTTGGTGAAGCATGCCTGTGCTTTAGAAAACTTCGTGTCTAGCACGTGTATAGTAAAAGATAGCGTGGCTCTTAATATTTAAGGTTCGTATGTGAATAAAATGATCATTAAAGCTGACATCTCTGTGTGATGTTTTGTTTATCTGTATGCATGACTTTAATTATGATGATTCTGAATAATAAAGAAAAGAAACTTTTTAAAGATGCATATCTTTATAATTGTATGCATAGGCGGGTTTAATTAAACCTTTAAACCCGATTGTGTTACGTTAATAGTTTTCTTTCAGAATGTATCGTAATACATAAACTATAAAACTAGAAAAAGCAATTAAATTTGAAAAAAAAAACATTAATAAATGTTTTTTAAGTACTTTTAATTAATAAAAAAAGGCAGAAAAAAGGAATAGGTAATTCAAAAATCGGTTACAAAATTTGATGTTTTACGTGAAATCGTTGTTCACTAAGCTCCAAAATATCTTATCATGGAACCGTAACAGCTTATCAACATGATGGCTTGCCTAATAGCAAAAACTATAAACATTACAAGGGTAGTTAAAAAAACAATAATAAATTTTATTTAAAGTAATATTGGCACAATTAAGTTATAACGATTCGCATTTTTCAATAGATGTTTTTCTGTTGCTTTTTACAGACGTACGATACTAGCAATTTTCGTATTTCTTTTTAAATTAGAAATACAAGAGTATGTCCTAAATTTTATACAAAAGAATATGAGATGTATGAACATCGTACAAATATTGAATATCCATGCAAACTTGAATATTCTACAAAATAAAACCGCTTAAATAAATTGGAACAAGCTCTTTTAATATTAACAATTTAGATACGATTGAGTAACCACGTAACTGTGATGAAAATTTTTCTGTACTTATATCTCGTTTACTCGTGCTGCTCGTGAAAATGGTACCTCGCAATTTCTTATCTGACAATGTTTAGCGCGGGCGGGGTCTCGAAATACGACTAGGAGGTCGACCGGGAGGGGGCTGGGTCACGAATTTACGGATACGGGTGCTCTCGACCCCAGCTTGGTTGGTAAGTGTGCCACCGATGTATGTAGGTTAACATCGGACGCGCTCGATACGCCACCGCTGCTGTTGTCGACCACCTAACCTAGATCAGGGTACGGAGAGATCGCTTATGAAATCTGGCGCACGCCGACTGCATAAATGAAATGCCACACTAAGTGATGTTTGATTTAATTTGATACAGCGTCAGTACGAATCTGAACTAAAGTGTTCTCACTAATATTGAGCCATTTTGATAGGTAACATTTGACGTCTATCAGTTTTATCTTCATAGTGAGGTGACCTGCTTAAAAACATCGATTAAAATTAATGAATCGATACGGACTTGAAACATATGTGAATTTTAAAAATCATCAGGCGAATCCCTGTCCCGTCATTATTCTTTCTTTCGTCAATTTAAAGAGCAAAATAAGACAAGTACATAATTTAACAAAAATATTGCAGTTCCCCACTGCTGTCAGCACTCAGAGATATTATTAATTCATTTTCAAATATTGTCTATTTTTTTATCTGTTTTAGTAAATTTTTAAAACCGTTTTCTGTAAACACAAACGTCAGTTGTGTTTGTCCTTTTAAAGCTTTTACTGATGTAGTTTGTAGTGAACGATTTCATTTTCAGAGCAAATATTTTGTTTGTTATTAAACTGTCTTATATACATATTTAACAAAAGAATTTTCTTATTGGTTTCTGTGACTATTGTTCTTATGATAATCGTCAAACTTCGTAAGCCCCAACAATTGCTTGTGAAATTTTTGGTGACATAACTTGACTGCGGTTACCTAACCATTGCGATAATTTAAGTTCATTTTGTCTACCGTTTTTACTTTTCGAAACTTGCAATAAGGATTAAATTTCTTTGGTGTCTTTTAACATTTTTGTACGTTACCAAACAAATTGCTTGTGACGTAAAGCTTACGATTCCAAAATGTTGTTCCAACATTAATGCTGAATTTAAATACATATTTATTTTTTGATATTTACGCAGATTAATAAATTTTGAGGGTTTTTTTTATTGCTTAAATGTGTGGACGAGCTCACAGCCCACCTGGTGTTAAGTGGTTACTGGAGCCCATAGACATCTACAACGTAAATGCGCCACACACCTTGAGATATAAGTTCTAAGGTCTCAGTATAGTTACAACGGCTGCCCCACCCTTCAAACCGAAACGCATTACTGCTTCACGGCAGAAATAGGCGGGGCAGTGGTACCTACCCGTGCGGACTCACAAGAGGTCCTACCACCAGTTACCAGGGTTTTAATTTAGTAATTTTTTTTTGCTTCTTGAAGTTATTCGTCAATACGTTATTCCTCCATAAATGACTTCCAGTTTACACAAAATAATATAAAATTCGAATGAAGAAAAATGCAACAAATACGTGACTGCTACTTACTACTCAATCGATAATAATCGTAAGTTCGCCGAAGAGCGTGACCGTATGTAACACTGTTTCTAAGCCGAGCTGGCGAAATTATGTCACACTCTCTATGTAGCAGTTATTGTAACACGAATTGCAAAAGTCGCGAGGCTAGCGGATACTGATTATACTGTACAAGTCGTTCAGAAATATTGCGGATGCCTGAAATAGGAATTTGAATTAAGAAAAAAAAACAGATATGATAACCTGTGCCACAATACGAACTATTTTTAAAATAATAGGCTTGTATCAATAATAACCTAAATTCAATCACACAGTAAATTTATGAAATTGTCCATACTGTAAAACAAAATTAAGTACAGTGATGGAATTTCAATATCTTAGGCAATATTTCCATTAGAACCCTTTAATTAGGGTGCTCTTTAGCAATCGCTTCTCAGCCTTGCAGAATATGGGTCGAAACATCTGGAATAACTTAATTGAACATTCGTAAAATCTTGCTTCCTATTTAGTAACGGTTGGTGATACAAATATTACATAGAATAGTTTGTCATATAATTATAACATAGAGGAAAAGTTATTATTTAAATAAATTGGCTTGTTCTTTTCAAAAAATGTTAATGTACTCGTATTGTCTAGTTTTGAAAGCAGCATGTTACGATGATTGATCACAAAAAATATACCTTCTCTTAAAAGACGTTCAACCATGCTATTTTCTCTAAAGAAAAAGAAATGTCTGAAACAAACGTTTAATTTTTGCTTTCAAATTTATGCTTCATTAATTTTAGAGATGAACAGTAGTAGCGTTTCGTAACAAATTCATTAGGTACCTATTCTATGTAATACAACATTTTTGCAAATACAAACTCGTAACCAAGTTAATGTGCAAATAAATAAATTTAGTATTAATTCAATTAATTGGAACGCTGAATTGTCTAGGTAATAATAGCTAAACATGTTGTTAAATCTATATTTTCCAAATTAAGTATTATTTTATGTGCTATAATAATGTAGTATAATAAAACTGAAATGTTATTCTAAAATAAGAACATGCCAAATGACCATGTTATTGTTAGGCTAATCGTTTTTCAATTGCCTGTTAATATAAATATAGTTGACTAGTTGACCCGGCGGACTTCGTAGTGCCTCAATCGATAACTAAAAAACCTAAGCTTTTGTATAAAATAGACTTAAAAGAAACAAAAGGAATCTTTCGACAGGGGGACACCAAAGGAAAAACAAAATTGTTATTCTTATTTAATTCCGAGTATTTTCATATTTATCTACCTTTTCAATTTTCTCTGGACTTCTACAAATAATTTAAGACCAAAATTAGCCAAATCGGTCCAGCCGTTCTCGAGTTTTAGCGAGACTAACGAACAGCATTTCTTTTTTTATATATATGTAGATTTGTTAAGACACAGAGGATAAAAAAAAATGTTCGAAGATATGGTAGGTTTATATTTGGTGCTGCCTGTTGGCGGACCGCTTCAGTCACGATACGGCCAATTGTGCGCACCGATTTCAAAATGAAAGTACCGCGCGCATCTAGGACGGTGAACGTATTCCTCGCCGAGATCTCTTGCAATTCATCAGCGACCAGGTAGGCACTTTGTTAGAGAATGCGGCAAAGCTAGATTATTTGATATTCGTAACTTCAACGTTTATTATAAATAACCACACCGCCGCTATTAGTGAGAAACTTTCGAACTAGATAGTTTCTAATTAACAGATATTTTACGTAGGTAGTAGTATGGTTTATTGTAATGTTTTTGTTTGGTTTAAAAATAAATATGCACAGAGGTAGTAAACAAAGTAGTGATGATTTTTTTTTTTATATTTTACTTGATTTACCGAAGTAAAAGCTAAAACTAATAGTAGTGTACAAAAAAAGTATTAGGTATAGATATCTGAATTGATTGATTAGCACTGCTTTGCAAACAACCCGCTTTACCGAAAGAACTGAAGTTTTCATAACAAGTTTACTTTTCATAACATATGGAAGGTTTTTTTAATATTATAAATAACTTTAAGCACTTAAAGGTATTAAAAATAATAATAAACGATGATGCCACTTTATAGAATTTTAATTAAAAATACAGATTGTTTTTGCATTAGATAAGTCGTCTATGGAAGAAGGATATGTAGCCCCATATAAACTATATGAACTAAATACATTTGGACACGTTTGAAACCATTAGGTAAATGTTTGCACCATCGCGGTCAGGGTCATCCGTGGTTATCGCACCATCTCTTTCGAGGCGGCGTGTGTACTGGCTGGGACGCCGCCTTGGGTCCTGGAGGCGGAGGCGCTCGCTGCTGACTATCAGTGGCGGGCTGACCTTCGTGTACGGGGCGTGGCGCGTCCCAGCCCCAGTGTGGTCAGAGCGCGGAGGGCCCAATCTCGGCGGTCCGTACTGGAGTCATGGTCTAGACGGCTGGCCGATCCTTCAGCTGGTCGTAGGACCGTCGAGGCGATTCGCCCGGTTCTTGTGAACTGGGTGAATCGTGACAGAGGACGCCTCACTTTCCGGCTCACGCAGGTGCTCACTGGGCATGGTTGCTTCGGTGAGTTCCTGCACCGGATCGGAGCCGAGCCGACGGCAGAGTGCCACCATTGTGGTTGCGACTTGGACACGGCGGAGCACACGCTCGTCGCCTGCCCCGCATGGGAGGGGTGGCGCCGTGTCCTCGTCGCAAAAATAGGAAACGACTTGTCGTTGCCGAGTGTTGTGGCATCGATGCTCGGTGACGACGAGTCGTGGAAGGCGATGCTCGACTTCTGCGAGTGCACCATCTCGCAGAAGGAGGCGGCGGGGCGCGTGAGAGACGCACAGGCCCGCCGCCGTCGAGCGGGGGCCAGGGAGGCGGATATCGCCCAAGCCCTGGCCCTCTAAGTGTTTCGGGTCCCCTCACATGTCGGCCTGGGGACCGGCGAAGGGGGCCTAAGAAGACGATGTGCAAGCTGCTCTGCACGCGTTTTATGCATGAGCATCCGGGTGATGGAAGGCCGGCTATCCTCAACCCACGCTGGTTCTGACCCAGCGGGGTATTCCGTAGGATAGACCATTCTAACCGGCGCCATCTAGGCGGGCTTCGGATAGCCTGCCGACCGAGAGGGCTGGTGGTCGTGGCGCCGACGACCGCCAGTCCGGCGTCCCGAGGGGGAGGGTGATGGGAGAGATGTGCTCCGCACTAAACGCTTCACTTTCCCCCCTTTGCCTTTTCATGAGTTTTGTCTCATGCGAGGTTTGGACGTTGGTTGTTGAGAGACAGGAGGTTTTAGTCGGTTCGACTCCGACATGCCCCGCCCTTCATCCCCAGTGAAGGGCGGAAGTACGGCGATTTCCTCCTGACAAAAAAAAAAAAAAAAAAAAAGGTAAATGTTTGCTAAATACGTGTTTTTGAACACGTTAATCTCAGAAACCAACGGTTTTCAAACATATTTAATACTAAGTAAATAACGTTTTAATTCAGGCTTCGTTTAATCTAAACAACTTACTACGTGCGATCTAAATTCCAAATGTAATTTGGGAGACGCTGAGCTACTTTCTATATCAAAATAAAATATTTTTTTAAGTTTATTGTATATGTGACCAAAATAAACTTTATTTGAGTCAAAAAGCGTTTATAACTTTAATCTTCACTTATTGATGTGATCGAAAAATACATTAGGTATGTCCAGTTAAGTGTTATTTGACGGTCAGTTTTAGAAGGGTGTTACGAAAGTCGAATGGGGCGTGAAATCGTCGGATACCACGTCTCAACTGCACCAGCGCGGCGAGCAACGTTCTGCGGTTATATCACACGAGATATCGTAACTTTTGCTCGTTACTTTTGTTCGCTGTTCCTAATAGAAAGTGCACCAGCCTCTCGCCTTTCTTAAACTATTTATTGCTTTCAGATCTCGTTTCCGACTAGTAGTACTGTATATAAATTAAATATTTCTCTTGGCTTTCGATTTGAACTATTCGGTTTTACGCAAACGTATAGTTGGATAGATGTAACGATTTCATCGATATAAAAACATAGGTTTGAAAGTTTTTTTTTGAACCGAATAACAACGATACATTTGAAATAGCATCAGCTGTTACATTGTAAATTTGTCACTGACTAAGCACATTTCAATGACAATTGGTGAGCAAGGTGACCAAATTAAAAGACGGTAGGAACTTATTTCAAACGAAATCAATTACCATGTTTTGTTAACTCGTTTTCTTGTAGACTTGTGTACATTTTCATGTGGACTTTTTTTATTTGATTTAAACGTAACCCCATGATGAGCTTGACTTGAATTTTTGAAGTCAACTCTGAATATCAATTTAGCCAATTTTTTACCAATAATGCAAATACATTTTTATATCATATTAAAAACATGGTATCTATCTAAAATCATATACTTGTTTAAATTAATTAACACCTTGGCGTACGCGACCAATCAAAGGCCCTTTTAAAACTTTCTAAGTGATTCACATTTTTTAATAAAAAGTTCTTTGAATCAAACTGGAACTGAATGTGTCTACTGAAATTACAATACCAGTGAAATCGTAACATCGTAGTTTTGAAAATAACTCTGTGTCACATGTCACACGTGTCACCGACGCAGCCGCTGCTACCGAGGTTTGGATCGTCTTAAGAAGATTCGCTTGGATACGCTGATTTTTTAGTTGCTTTTTGTTCCTTGGCTTAATTCTGGAGTGTCAGTAAGGTTACATTACCTTCCATTTCAAAATCGTAGAACTCTTGTACTGTTTGCCATGCGTGCGGTCTATGTTAGGGTACGCATTTTAAAAGATAATTTGTATAAGCAGTTCAAACATTTACCGTGTCACACAATTCTATTTGTGCGGCCCTATACGGGCTTATGCTTTGCGACCTCCGCATCTATGTATGTATGTTCCTATAGCTGGTAATGTACTCATTTATTTTGCTTGATTTCATGGCCACCTTTTTAAAGATTTAAAATCATTCAAAATACAAAGTTATCATGCGAGTCCTTCTCCAGTACGCCTCCTATTACACTAAAAAGTAAAATTAGGTGTGAAATGTATTGATGTAGCGCCGATCGCTGTAAAATGGTCTCACACTTATTCAAATACTGTCTTTGATATAGGGACAGCTTACTGAATAAGCCGGTTACTTTCATCGTCTCTTGGTGTTTTTTGTGATTCGATAACTGTTTTTACATATCGACCATTCTTTATTTTACGCAATACCCGAATCACATACACACTTTTTGCATTTACTGATAAAATTGTGTCACTTCTTATTAATATTCTTAAGTTGCCCAGCCTTTTATTGCTCGTTATTAGGAATTTTCAATGTATTCAGTACCTTCCATATTTCCTCTTATATGTATATCCCTATTTGATTCATATGCTCCATAGGTGCTACATGTAGAAGAATGATAGCTTAAAATTCTATTTTAAACGAATAGACATGATAATACGATTGTATAGAAAAATAAAATGCAACAGTACCAAAATACACACAATTTGCTTTTTTATAAAAAAATATCGTGTCCCATCGCAATAATTTTGTAATTTAAAAGTGCGTTAAGAAGAACACACTTCGTCACACGACTCTGATGAACTAATGAGTCTTTGTGATATACGGCTGTATCTAGACGTGCGTTCTCTCAACCTACTTCTTGAATGCCGCTGACTAGCACCGTGAAATCGACTTTATAATAAAGAAAATAAAGATTAAATCATCATTTATTCGCAAACGTTCTCAATACTACATTTAGGAACAGCCGTAGCTGCGACGATGCAAATTAAACCCTGCGTTGTTTATGCGATGGGTGATATTCTACTATTTCTTACATTTGAACACAGTACATGCTTCGTTCAACCATGAACTCCTTTGAGGAGCGTCCCGTGTTGAGACCTCAATTTTTTAACTCTCTCACTTATTGGTCAATCGGCATGACATTTGTATGGTAATGTTATTTTGGTTCTATCAATTGGTCATTGCATTAATACTGTAGCCTCCACCGCACTATTGACGTGTTTATTACATCTCAAATTCAATATTTTGTACATAGTATTTTTTTTATAATCAAAATATTATTGGTTATTTTAACTATGCAACTCTGTGCATTGATTTTTATATATTCTCCTCTTTGTCTTATGTAGTGTGATAGAATATTTACTCACACACACGCAACCGTCGGTCTGTAAAAGTAAGAGTGTCAAGGCGGCTTAAACATAATTTATTGATTTTATGCTCGTAATGAGTTTGTATGCTCCAACTTTTATTATTGAAAAAATCTTATTAATTTTTATTTACATTATCATTAAACTCACCTACTGACCTACTGCCACAATAGATAGTTGATCAAAATGGCAACACTCATGCAATATCTTAGTTCTCAAGTTAGATAACAATCTCGTTTATTTTTATATTTCTTTTCAAAATATTTTGTTCATTTAATCGTTGTGTATTTTGTTTGTTGTAGTCTTGTTATTAATAAACGCCTCAGGAATTAGAACTACTCAGAATTGAAATAGTTTTGAAAAATACATTTTTTATACCGGTACAGTTTTTAAAGTGTGTAAAAACTAATTCATAAAAATTTTCAAAGTTCATCCAAATTCAAAATTATACGCTTTACTAAAATTCAAATTAATGTTTGTTCCAGATTTTTCCTCTAAACCTCTCCAAGTCTCAAAGTGTCACAAAAGTGTAAGTACTATTAAAAAATTTAAATAGAAACGAAAGTGTAGTCTTCGCCTTAATTAATTAGATTTTAAAATGACGAAGTTCCAGAAGATGTTACTACGACGATTACATTAAGAAAAAATTAAATAGAATATGTTAATTATAAATGAGAACCTCTATTAAAACAATTTTTTTGTGTGGCTCCGGATGGGTAAACAAGCTCACTGCCCGCCGGGCGTTGTGTTGCTAAAGCCCACAGACCTAATGTGATGCAAGCTATCTTCAGACACGAGGTTAAAGTCTGAATTATAGTGAACAGCAGATGTCACAAAAAAAAAAAACGGAGCCTAAACACGTAATTGTTTCACGGCAGAAAAAGGGAAAATATGGTAGTTAGTAGCTTCGCACAATGAATGCACCTACCGTCAGCAGCGGGCTGTGAGCTCATTTGCTCAATAGTCCATGCTTTTGTTTGCAAAAAGGTATACCCAGATTCAGGCTCTAGGTTGTTAAAACCAGTTTTGGAAGCTATTACATAATGAGAATGAAGGAGCGATCATTATTTGAATCAATTCATTTAACTAAATTAAATTATAATTAAAAAAAACTAAATGATAAGGTTTTCCATTAGTTTCTTCAATAACATTTTAATTTTAAAGCGCTCTGTTAATTTGTGTTAAACATATAGCAGGCACTTACTGGTCAACACTGGTTCAATGATTGTGTAAACGCAATATGGAGATTTCTCAATCAGGTGCATCTCATTCAATCGTCATGCGTGAGAGTCGGATTTCCCAATTTCTATCAGAGAGGACGGTTCTTATTGCGGCTGTTTCCCAATAGAAAGTCCTCAAATGCAGGAAGCACACTGCAGCAGTGCACGTGCAGCATCTAACGGAATCTGGAGGGGCGCCGGCCGATGCACTTTCATGCCGATGACGTCACAGCGGCGTACCTTTCGTCAGCGCCATGCCGCAGCCCGTAAGAGTTATTACGCAATGGACGCACGCTACTTAACTTTCCAATTTCGACAACGCGCTATTGTGCAGCGCTTTCAAATTTGACTATAGCGCCGTCGCGAGCGCTTTCATGCATTTCTCTCCTTCTGATCACGACTGAAAAACGCTCTAAATGCGGAGTGCAAAGGCAACGATGCTGGAGATGCACTTTCACTATTGCGTTTACCTCTCATCTGAAAATTGGAACTGTTGTTTTTGTTTCACCATACACACATGATTTCACCGAAGATCTAGAATTGGCAGAGTTATTGTCTAATAAAAGATGCTCTGAATTAAAAGAAATCTTTTAATATTTTTTTATCGGCTAGAAGTGAATATGACATTTAGGACAAATCAGCAATGAAAGGAGCCAGTCTAGTTATACCGATGCGGGTTTCACAATAGTGGTTTCGCGGATAAATTTGAAAGTTATTCTTAGTTAAAAGCACGCGTGTCAGACGCCAGTGGGCGCTTTAGGGTTTTCACTTAATCGTTATGTGAGCTTTATCAGTACGATACTTCGTCGAAACATTGCTTCTTTGTACGTAAAGAGTACAGTTAAATTTAAATTATTTAATTTGTATCTGAAACTGGAATGAATACAATAGAAAACTGAACGTATTAAGGAACGTATTATTTTTACTGGTGGTAGGACCGCTTGTGAGTCCGCGCGGGTAGGTACCACCGCCCTGCCTATTTCTGCCGTAAAGCAGTAATGCGTTTCGGTTTGAAGGGTGGGACAGCCGTTGTAACTATACTGAGATCTTAGAACTTATATCTCAAGGTGGGTGGCACATTTACGTTGTAGATGTCCATGGGCCCCAGTAACCACCTAACACTAGGTGGGCTGTGAGCTCGTCTAACCATCTAAGCAATAAAAAAAAAAAGTTACCAAAGATTCAAAAATCTTTATCTTCGATATCAAGGCAACATGGCTGGTTTTTGTGTTGCATATGTATATTAGACCATATCATTAACAACCAGAATTATTGGATATTTTCGTTTTTCTCTGGAGAACATACATCTCTACTGCTAGGCTATCTGTTTTAAGAACAGCGTTTGTGTCGGTAGAAGAGTCATTACATACGATAAAAACATTTGGTTGAGTACCAAGGTGGAAGTGACACGTGTTCTTATTCTAACCCACATTTAAAATCTGATTTGACTAACAAACGCTGTTTGTAATTAAAATACATATTCCAAACTGTCTTAACTTAGAAACATTTCATAAACATCAATTATTATCATAATATTTTGATTGAAGAAAGCGTTTAGACGAACTTCATTGAACTTAGTTGATTGTCACGTCACTATCGTTAAAGTTCTGTGTTCTTCGTTATCAAGTTAATTTTCTCGCAGATACTGATATAATTATCTGCATTGTTGTTTAATGTCTCTGTAAAACTAAACAAAGCTATTAAGATCTTAATAGCAATGATCAAAGGAAAATAATTGTAGCAAAAGTAAATACCTGATGAAGTTTCTAGTGATTCATTGACAGAAATTACTTACATGATTCATTTATTTACAATTGAGTGGACGCATCTGTAAAAAGAAGAAGTGGATTTTGTATTTGCTCTACTATATTAAAATATTCAAAAGAACATCTATTTTATACATTCAATGAATACTAAGCGTTGATTTTTTCTCCTACCTAATCGTTGGTAGCCTAAGGGGCTGTGCCAACTACATGCAGACTGGTAGGTGAGCTCAGGGGGCCTAATCTGGGAGGACTTGCTAATGCTAGTCCTAGCAAAAGTAGTTATTTTAAATCTACCACTAGATCAGAATCGAACCACTGCGAAGCTCCGGTGAGAAACTCATTGGAAGAAAAAATTATAAGTGAAATAATATGACCCACAGGAGTTTCAATATCGGATGCAAGCTATGCGTTGCGGATAACATCTTATATCATAAACACATCTACATCTTTCTTGAACTAATATTGTGAAGAAAGATATTATGTTTTTATACATATATGTTTGTTTCAATTAGTATTAACAGACATCTTAGTATTAGGGGTTAAAGCATGAAATTGCCGATTTGCACTGAAAAATTGAAATTCGTTTTTTTCATTTCACATATTTATTTAATCAAAGTATCTACCATTAAAATCTATAACATTGCTGCCGTCCTTCCAAAGTCAATCCATCCTGCCAAGGTCATATATGCCTTAGCGATAGAACTCTGGTGATCTAGATTCTAAAAACTTTGTGAAAGCGTTTTGTACTGCCTCCTGGGAAGAAAACTTTTTATCACGTAGAAAATTATCCAAATAACGAATAAATGGTAGTCCGTTGGAGCTAGATCTGGCGAATACTGAAGGTGACCAATGGTTTCTAATTGCAGTTCCTGTAGAGTTAAAACGGTTTCTCGTGCTGTATGAGGTCTCACGTTATCATGGAGCAATAATGGTGAAGATCGATTCATGAGTCGGGGCTGTTTCATTGCAACTTTTGCTATCATTGATCGGATTTCGGCACAGTAGACATCTGGCGTTAATGCTTGACCAGATCTGAGAAGGCTATAGTAAATAACACCATGCTAAGACAACCAAATAGTTAACATTACCTTTTTATTGGTAAGCTTTGCACTGGACACTGTTACGGTGTTTGACCTGGGGTCAACCATTACATTTTTCGCTTACGGTTATCGTAAAGAATCGACTTTTCATAACATGTCACAATTCGATCCAATATTCCTTCAATTCTGTATCGATTCAAGAAGGCAACACAAGCTTCAACACGCGTTTCTTTCTGCAGTATCAGTAAAATCATGAGCCACCCATTTTTCATTATTTTTTTTATTGATTTGACGCAAATGAGTCAATATTGTTGGTAAGGTAACGTTAAACTATGCCGCTAATTCCTGGCTCGGATCGGCTTCTACCATGTCTTTCAATTCATTGTTATTCACATGTGTGGGTGGTCATCCACGTGGTTCGTTCTTCAAATCAAAATTTCCATCACGAAAGCGTTTAAACCAAAATCGCACGGTGCGTTCATTAGCTTCCTCTTTCCAAACGCAACATTGATATTGCGAGCTGTTTCTGCAGCATTAGTTCCTCGTCGGAACTCGTATTCAAAAATGACTCGTATTTTAGAAGTATCCCATCTTTCTTGTCTTAGCTAAATAAATAAAAAAACAACTGAAAGTCGATAAACGATTGTTGCACATTTTTTAAAAGGAGTACCTTATAGGTACCGTTTGAAAGAAGTTTCACTCAAAAATCTCAAACCATGAAGGCTCTATACCAATTCGAAGTACCTATTACAATAATACGGCAATTTCATACTTTAACCCCTATTATCATCATAGTATCAATTGATAGTTCACTAAGGCTAATTTTCCAGTGAGATAATTAAGAACTCGTCTTATCGTGAAGAATAAGACACCTCATGTTGGCACTCGTCTAGTGCCCACATCGGGTATGGGTTCAGAATGCACATTCATTCTCATCGGTTGGGCTGAGGTATTCTCCATTCGTCGAAAAAGCGGTTACTTGCGGGTAGTGGGTCGAGTGCCCATTTAACCTTTTTATTAAAGGTATGGGTTCAGAATGCACATTCATTCTCATCGGTTGGGCTGAGGTATTCTCCATTCGTCGAAAAAGCGGTTACTTGCGGGTAGTGGGTCGAGTGCCCATTTAACCTTTTTATTAAAGAAACAAACTTATAGTTTATTATACTATACAAATTCACAACTGTAAAAGTACATGCGATAGTACATCGAGTAGCGAGAAATTAAAAGGCTGCAAGACATAACACCGCAATGTCCACTGTCCGAATAGTCGCATGCGGCTGAAATAGCGCACGCGGTTCTCTTAACAAGTCGAAAATATGTACTTTGTAGGTACCTTAGATAAATACATCTTACATTGATCGTACATATAGTCACCCGTTCTGTTTTTACATATAATGCTTAACTAGTGAATGAGTTAAATTCACCCTTGCATCCCATCGTTTTTTTCATTAAATATAATAACTGGTGATTTATGTTTCCATATACAAAAACGAATACGAAATACAAATAATATGTACGTAGATGTTATTTCTTGACAGTTAATTTTGAAAATCAGCTCTTGTTATCTGCGTGTTTTTTTATAATCGTACCTAACGCCTAACTATACGGTTCAGTGTAAATGCATACAGATCAGTATAACAAATCGGAATCAATTTATTATGAAAGTATGAACTAATATTTTATCATTGTTTTCGAAAATAACATCTATTGTACGCCATAGGTACATATTAGGTCCTTACATATGAAATTGGCGTTTTGTACGGGAGGAATATAAAGTCATTTTTTTTTGTAAAATATATTTAATTAATCCAAGCATGCACCGTTGCTATCTATGCCATCTTGCTGCATCTTGCCACTTTTGCCATCTCATAGGTAGTTCATTGATCCCTTTACTAAAAAAACCATGAGGGTGAGAATCAATAAACTTTTTGACGGCTTGGACTGCCGCATCGGAGTTGAATTTTTTTCTTTGTAAGAAGTTGTCCAAATTCCGGAAAAAAGAGGTCCGGGGAGTACTATGGATGTCGCAAACATTCCAATTGTAGCTCATCTAACTTAGTTTGTTGTGCAGTGTATGGTCTTGCGTTGTCGTGAAGCAGCAGTGGCCTAGAGCGATTGACCAATCTCGGTTGTTTAGCAGCTAGTTCTTCCTTCATGGTTTTGCAGTTGCTGACAATAGGTATCTGCCGTAATCGTTTGGCCAGATTTTAGAAAGCTGTAGTGAACGACACCAGCGCTAGTCTACCAAACACTCACAAGTAACTTTTTCTGAGTCAATTTTCGTTTAGGGCAGGATTTGGCTGGGTCTCCAGGGTTCAGCCATTGCGACGAACGCTTCCGATTATCGTACAGTATCTATTTTTCATCACACGGTTATGATTCGATTTAAAGTCCCTTCATTATTGTGTCG
This sequence comes from Bombyx mori, assembly GCF_030269925.1. Classification (NCBI taxonomy): domain Eukaryota; kingdom Metazoa; phylum Arthropoda; class Insecta; order Lepidoptera; family Bombycidae; genus Bombyx; species Bombyx mori. The sequence goes on along the minus strand of NC_085115.1, from coordinate 9,071,018 downwards.
GTTGAGCAAAGTAACAGTAACGCGTATTTGCTAGTTCGATTCACTCAATTCATGAGGTACCCATCGTTCAAGTTTTTTTTTACTTTCCCTATTAGCTTCCAGTGGATTAATACAGCTTTATCACTTGCCCCGAAGCCTGCAGCTATCTCTGAAGTGCTTTGTGATGGATCCGCTTCCACAATAGCCTTTAATTCTTAATTTTCCACTTTGGTCTCCGGCCGTCCACGGGGCTGGTTCTGAAGGTCGAAATTTCCAGAACGAAAACGTTGAAACTAAAAATATACCTTGCTTTCTTTTGCGAAACCAATGCCGTACACATCATTAATCCTTCGAGCTGTTTTTGCAGGCACTGGTGCCACGGTAGAACTCGTACTCTTAAATATTGGGCGGTAATAAGAAATGGCAAAGAAAAAAAAATTTGGAAAAAACAAATGAATGACTGGTTTCAAAACTCAAATTTACCAGCTAATTGAATTTATAAATTTGAATTTGGAATTTTTATCCAAAAAGGAGATATTTCAGATCAAAGTGGTCAGTACGACAAAATGCTTATTTCATATGTAAGGACCTACTATATAAAAATACAGGATTAATGGGTACATGTTGAAAACGTATCTTCATGTGGTCAACTTGTATAACTACATTATAATTGGGTATATATAAACGCATTAAATGCGATTACGAAATTGAATCACACGGCCAAAATTGTGTGCAAACAAGAATATTACAAGAAATGTTGCTTCGATTTACTGAGCAAAGGATTATTGCATACTTATAAATTGATAAACGAACGTGAGCTTTAAACTGACTCAATTTCGGTTTGAGCGCCATTACATAGAAACGAAAGGTCAACTCGTATTGTAAATGAGAAAGTTAATCGTGGAAAGTGCGAGTGAGCGGATCTGTGACTCTCGATGCAATTTCTAAAAAAGTAAAACATAGGTTTTCGCCGCCCCGCTTGTATAGTTTGCATACTAACCGCCACCGAAAATGTTTACGGCATGTTTTTTCCCATGGTCCCATAGAGGCCTTCGCTTTGATGCAACCTTCAAGTATTGTAATCGGTTGATAAAACGGTCAAAGTGGGTCAGGGGCCGTTTACTCCATTAAAATAGTAGTTCAATCATAAAAAGCATAGTACCAATTAAAAAATATTAGATGAGTAAACTTTTTGAAATGTTTATCCTTTTTGGTAAAATTAAATAAATCGCATTATTCTCAATGTGCACTGTGTTTGTCAGAGGATTTTCTAATAAAGGCTTTGTCCCACAAAGACTAAAGTCAAACAAAGAAAACGATCTGAGCAGGTAAGATGAGCTGTGGAATCCGAGGCCGAGGACTTTTTCCCCCGGGAGGTTAACCCTGAAGGACTGCGCCAAGGTCGACCACTAAGGTAGGTGATGCGTATGTTACTTGGGGGAGATGACTCCGATGACTTTGAATAATCCTTGCAACCGTTTTGTTTTTTATTATTTTGTTGCTAAAGTGATAAAAAATACGGTTTGTTAGGTTAATGGCGAATTCGTTTGTAAACCATTATCGTGAAATTTATTGTCAATAATTTTCATCAGTACTTTTATTTCAAGTATTTTTGAAATATGATCGCTTAATATAATAATATGTGTTCGTATACAATAGTAAATTGTGACTAAAAAATTTAAATAGCATACGAAAATTTGCCACGGAATATAAAACAGCGCTCTTTGGCGGATCTTGGATCTTCACGGCTCTCTCAATTTTAATTTCCAATAACTTACTTTTCACCTTCCTCCAAACGATGACATTTAAAAAGTGACTTTGTGAGAGCGTTCGTTGTTTAAATATTTTTACATTCTTTAGTAAAAACATTGCTGCGACTCGGGGTTCAACAGGATTTTTTTCTTCAATTAAAACAAACAAAAACATTCTACATATTTTTCCCTTCTTCGATTTTAATATTACGATTAAATTTAATTTCTGAACAACTGACCTTCTTTTAAAAACAGCAGACGTTGTCAGATTATGATGAAATTGAAAAACATTTCTTAAACGTTAATAAAAGTTTTGATGAAATGTTTCGGATCTTGAAATGAAAGGGTCATTTACTATAAAACTGCCCAATTTAGATTACAGTTCATAAGGACTTAAGCTTTCACTAACACAATGGAAAGGAAACAGAGAAAGGGTCCGTGGCGCGCAGCTGTCCCGCGGGTGCCAGTTGTCGGGCGCTACGCCCTCGCTGACCCCTCGCCTCCGTTCTGCTCTCCTCGAACTGCGAGAGAAGCGCTCACATTCACATTTACGAGTGTACTCCCAAACCGGCGCCGCTTTACACTACAGTGTATCGTACACCGTAGTCGCGGCAGTCGCCCGTCATTCGTTGAGCGTACAGCACGTACCACGCCACTTCGCTCAACCTATGTTGAAGCCATGTGGTGAAGTGAAACTGTCAAACGTGATACACTTTCGCATATAGGTGTTGATCGATTTAGTGATTTTTATTTTATTTTTTTTAAATTAATGACTCGTGATCATATGAGTGCTTAAAAGTGGTGACATTTTGGAAAATTGGATTATACGAACGAATAATGGCCTTAGCCAGGTGAGCTATTTTAGTTGTTGGAGTCAACGCGGAACTGGTTTAATTTATCAAGTTCATCAAAGTAGTTTTTGTATAAAAATTGCTATGGTAATAAAAAAAATTTAAAATCTTCCTATCGATGTGACTCTACAATTATTGAGAAGGTTTAAAATTTTCGTTCCTTTGTTCCATTGTTGAGTGTTTCATTCGGAAATAATTACATTTTCCATACAAATATTATATCTACAATAGGCGAAAGTTGTTTCGCCCCGCACACGCATTTAACTTTCCTTGTTGTGTAAGCTGAACGTCAAACGACAAGTAGAGAGGGAGCAACGTAGAAATCGACTCACTTTTACTGTAACCATTATCATTAAAAATAATGAGCACACCGAGTTGACATTGTCGATCTAATTATAAATCGATATTTTATTTCGGTGTGACGGACATAAAATCGTCACTTTTTTGGCTGCGTCAAATCCTAGCCCATTGATGGTGTTTCGATGTTTTCCCTCATTCGTTCGCACCCTCGTTCGATCGTCCGTTACCGTAACCCCAAGCATTGAAACCCCTCTGCTGTCTTTTCGTAACGACATGTTTTATGTTTACTGTTTTAGCTATAAAATTTATGTACGTAAAGCTTATTCTATTATAATAATGACCTTAAATTATGGTGTAAAAATCAAAGAATAACAATACTTATCAGAGATGTTCATAGAAAACGTTTTTGTAACATAGCAGGTAGGCCCGAAAAGTGCTGCTACCTTTTGAAGTTGTAAAGGTATGTTCTGATCCTCGTTTTTGAGATAAACTTTTTTATTCACCCTAATGGTTAGTTCCAAGGATAGCCCGTGAATGTTGTATTTTACAAATACATCTAAAGAGAGCAATGCTATTATAATAATGGCACGCTTCATTTTCTTGCCAAGAACAACGAAATGTAATGTAATCTTGTATATTAATGTGGGTAGAATAAAACAGATTTGCGGAGATGCTCCTCCCTGAGGTCGATGACACCTCTGCGCAAAATGCAAGTAGCAGCGTGTAAAACTGTGGGTTGATGCCTTCGTCGGCCCTCTTACTTTATTTGTAACACTCTGAACTTTTAGTTAATATGAGCATAACTTTAAATGCGCTAAATTACCATTTTGTGCTTTCACGAATCGTTCGCCTCTTAAAGAAAACTTTTTCATTTCGTAGGCTACGGAACTAATATTTTTATTATAATGTAATTAATATGTTTGAATTCTGCATGTAATCTGCGTATTAATTATTTATTTTGAAATCAGCCTTAAATAAATTATGACAGTATCGAAAGAAATAACAACGATCACACAAGTTAAAAGTGTCTCTTGCTGATAATTAATATTTAAAAACGTGATGCATATAAGATAATGATTATACGAATTATGAATTGATTATAATAATTTGCATACAACGTTAATTAATCTAATAGAGCCTATAGTAGGATATTTACTCGAATAAATATCACAATGCCCAATAATCAATTATCTTTTCTATTCTGACTGATTGATACTATTCAAATAATTAGTTACAATTTGTTTAGCTATTTAATTGTGATATTTAGATAAACATCATATTAGAAATCACACAATAATTGCATGTAATCACTATTACATTACAATAATAATGATCACTAAATTTTATTCAAAGCAGTGATTCGAATGGGTGCCATTAAGTAGGTACCATACCTTTACAATCTATGATTGTTTGAATAAGCTGGGCGAGGTTATTTCGCAAGAATGTATCAATTTAGCCGAGGGCCACAGAACGTTCACAAAGCGAAAGACTGTGGCCTGGCCCAATCTCGGTGCTCCTGTTTCGGCGGCTGGTATGCGATAACTAAGTGGGTTTCGGCAAACACAAAATCGAGTTAACCATAATACCTAGAAACTCAATCGCACACCCAAATTCGATAGCCCAAATATACATTATAATAATGTACTCGTGGGCTGATGCTTTTAATTTTTAAAACTAAGTAATTGAGTATAGCGTAGATTTATTATATATTATCCTGCTCGTAAGTTTCCTATCCGATCAACAAAAGTATTTTCAGTTCACCCGTGATTCCGATGCTTGTAATGAAGTGAGAAAACGCGGAAACTTAGTTTGAAAATCTCGGTAAGAACCCTTCGAGTTTTAAACTTTTTCTTTTTAAATACGAGCACACCTAGACACCGAATATCTTAACGAAGATGCGTACGTACGTTTTTGCGCATCGAACCCGTGTCCCGTTGTACAGTATTCAAGGTCATTAACCACTGAACCAACGAGGCGTTCGGCAAGTATTTCTAATGAATAACTGTTAGATTGTGAAAGGTATTAAAGTACATTTAAATGTCATTGTAATAATATTCTTAATTGCATAGTGATAACGTTTCCAGCGAAGTGATGTAATGTTACAGATGTATAATTAGTAAAATAAATTCTGTTACGTTACATAACGTTTCATATATGTATATGTAGGTATATGTCATTACTTTGTTGATATATATTATGTATATTGTATATTAACCAAGTATTTCCAAGTCTTCCTTATTAACGTATACGTCTCACAAGGCCAAGGTTAAAAAACACGGCTTGTTCTCGTTTAAGAAAACAAATTTATTCTTTTTCGATCTTGCGTTGGGTTTTGTAGAGAAAAATGAGCATTCTAATTTGTAACAAAAACCAATTGAATTAAGGTACACAATTGTGAATCAACAGTAAAATGTTCATGGATTCTTACTGTATAAATACGATTGTTTGACAAAACATTTCAAGAATTACTTTTACTCATATTGGGTTAAATGGTATAAAGTATGAAAATGTACTTAAATCAGTGTTCGATCGATTTTTGACCACCGACGCGCGTTCATTTTATGTGTTTCATTTTCTTTTTTCGTTTTGTAACTGACAAATAAATATTGATAACACTAATTACAAAAATTATATTATGAAACACATAACAACAAAAACAGATGAGAAAATGGCACTAAACTGTTTTGTCTTTGCCTAGTAATCCAAAGACACCAGAAATAAATTGCTGTGATAAAGGAACTGTTCTCCGATTAGAACGTAATCGGTATATGGGCCGTTTTGGAATCCATAATTTAACAAGGTTGTCCTTATTAGTTTAACATTACTAAATCATTATTAAGAATTCTTGTGATGGTTAAACAATCACCTAGTTTGTAAAATTAAGAAGCAGGCCTCAAACATTTGTATTATACCTACGTGATTAATCTAATGATTTTTTTATTTCAACAAATGTATTGGTTTGAAAAGTAACTTGCGTGAAACTCCGAATTTAGCTGTGTACGTACGGCTATAGATTGTCGATTTGATTTTTTTTTTGTCTTTTAAACGGTTTCCTGTTTACTATATCATTAAAACATCTAATTTATTGTCAGTGATTACAATAACAGTTATATGCCTACACTTTACTATGTATCATTCGGTGTTTTCGTTGAGGAAGGTCAGTGTGATTACAGTAAAAAACATATCACAGTACTAACAATGGATTAGACGTAATATTGAATATAAGATTGTTTCATAAATATTTGATTAATTTCGAACTAAGGTCACTGAGTTTTCCGTCAACATCTTCTTAAATGATCTCAGATCCTCAAATTTTAATTTTTACATATAATATGTACTATCATATAACGTATATACAGCTACAATATATACACAGGCGAAGTTTTTTTACTAATGTTAATTTTTAGTATGAAGGTGAAAGTTAACTATTAGAATATATTATACCTTTAAACGAGCAATTCTTGTATATTAATATATATATATAATCTGAATCTCGGAAACGGCTCCAACGATTTTCATAAAATTTAGTATACAGGGGATTTCGGGGGCGATAAATCGATTTATTTTCAGAAAATGTTGTTTTATTCGTGTTTTCAATAATCAACTCTTCCCGACATCTATTGGCGAATAATAACACTATTTTTCTTAATTGAGGGTAACTAACCGCTTTAAAGACACAACAAGATGGCGTTATAAAAAAAAAACCGAGCAAAGCTTGGCCATCGTCTAGTTTCGTTTTTATGTATGGAAAACGCGGTTGCTTCTTTTATTATAATATGATGCGTAGCGCGCATCTCTTTGTGTGCTGTTCTTAGGTAGTTTCACAGGCTTGCACTTTTGATGCTTAGTTTTCTATCCGCTTGAAACGTATAAAATTTCAAACGTTTTCAATCGTGTTTCATTTTCACCAATTTTGGTTCGGTATTTATCAAATAAAATAAATGACATAAAAAACATTCGCAACGAAAACCGTGTTTTTGTTTTCGCTTGTGATTTTGGAGCTCTATCATTATTTCTGAGAAGACTTTCTATTGCTTTTGTATAGATCGGTTACCCTCTTTTTGCAGATCTATGTGACTCATGATGTCAATACAATAGCAGTCATCTAGAGGGTATATATACACAGTGCCAAATCATTTTGAGATTTAGGACAGTAAAATAATGCACCTGTAAATTGTATTGAATTTAAAATTACACTTTTAAAGCCCGAGTTATGCCCTAATTGTGGTTCACGTTCATTTACATAAAGTGCTTTTGTATCAAGTTTTTTTGTGTAACCAATTTAGGGCAGGATACCGTGATGCGTTAATTTGCCGAGAGAGCAATTCGAAACGGGGACATCGCGCGCTCTCCAAGCAGATGAGCGCGTTGACCCATTTTATACGTAACGTGGTTTGGTGCGTGGAGGAATCGTTGATGTAGTAGCAGAGTCCCGAGGCCCTTGCGGCGCTTCACTGATGAGTTCGGATCTGTGTCAGGGTCCTCCCCCGCGCGAACCTTGCGCCCTTCTTGCCTATACACCGCCCACCGACAGCCTCGGCATCTGTTGACCCGTAAAACTTGTGCGTTTGTATTACCTTACCTTTCTTACGTCTAGTTAATGTCAAGGGAATGATTGTTCTAATTTCCTCTTTTATTTAATCACAACAGAGGTCAGCTCAAAACGATTATGCCTATGGCATATGGTGTTTGAATAATGTTCATTTAACCATTAATTTATTAAACTGAATTAGTGTGAAGAACGTGCTTTTTTCTTTATGTTTAACGATTTGTCTTTGGCAATCCGAATCTTGACAGGTGACATTGACTAGACTTTTCCAAAATGTAGTTGTAGCTACTTTTTGCTTTGGAATTAAGCTTTCTGTAAATGAAATTTATACTCTCTGTTTCTCATTTTGCTTCAGACCAAATGGTCTTGATTGAAAAAAAATTAATTCTAATCACTAAAATATGAATAGAATAATTACTAGAGCTAATAATAGAATAGACAATTAAGACGATCGGTAAATAATGATCCGTGGCTAACCATATTATAATTATCTAAAGAATAAAAATCTCGCTTTTGTTTCCATCCTACTATTTAGGGTCGATAGCTATCTATACCACAAGCCAGACGTTCATAGAAACGATGGAACTGGATTTGGCAAAGCAGGATTGGAACTACCGAGAGGGATAGTGGTAGAATATAAGATGTTGATACGGTTACCATTACTCAGATGATATACTCGTCCTAGTATTAACTAGGACCTGTATTGCTTACGTGACAGTAATCTGGCACATAACATGAAATATTAACGATAAAATTATTAAATCGTGGCACACATGAAGCCTTTTTACTATACTCTTAACGAAACTGAGATGGAGGTCACTTATTTTGGGACGATGCATACTTGACCAAGTTTTTCTTATTCATAGTAACGTAATATTTCTCACTCGACGTCTTAGGGACATTGGATCGTTCGGATGCCGACCTTTCTAATTTTAAAGCAGGGATTAGGAGTTTTTATTCCAAGGTGTAGGTAATTAGTAGAAACGCAATAGACTAAATCTAACAATTTATATTAATGTAAATTGACTGAAACAGGTAAAAATGTTTCGTTTCAGTTTAGTCGGCGGTCGTCGTAATGAATAATAATAAGCTTCAGTTTAGCGATTGAGTGGTGACCGACCTTTGCAGCTGCGTCACCTTCGTGGTAGTAGACGGCAGAGTTGGCATTGTCGCCTCGACGCCAATAGGAAGCAACGCGGCCGCAGATCGCTATTGGGCTTAAGGCCGTTTTCAATGCACCATCTTTTACCTTGTGCTCCTTACCGCGTCGTGACCCAAAACTTGTCTCTCTGAACGTGGCTGAACACCCACTTCCAATAGAATTAAAAGTTTTGATATCGTAGGCACTTTTCAGATTATCAGGACGGGTACCGGCTAAGGCGAACTTTCGGTGCGCAATATTCGGTTCTGTGGGTTCAATTCCCCAGCGTTAAAATAAAAGGCCCTTTTAAAATCCAAACTCATTGCATTTCGAATATTAAGGTTTTAAAATGTTGACAATATGCCTTCAACGTCTAACACAATGGGGCTCTGCTCTCTTGCAGGTTTATCAACACAAATACTTTCATCACACTGTCTATTAGAATTAAGGTTAAAGCTTCAGCATTGTCTAGTCAGACCGTGTTCTTATTTGCCATATAGGTCAAATTCATTTACGGCTTCTGTTTTCTTCTCGTTGAATAATTTTCATATCAATTACGTCGGATGATTTTACGATGTTACTCGTTATGTTAGATTTACTACAACCATCAAATTTATCACAGAACAGAACAAGATGTAATGAATACACAGTAAGCACTCTTGTATATTTCCTAGTTTTAACACTTTTCAAAACTGTTGCTTTCGATAAAACATGTATATTATTTTGGTGGTTAAAGTATAAGAATTATTGGAAAAAGCTTACGTCCCGGCATAATCATAATAACTTTACACATCGTGAAGATGTAGGAAAGTAGAACGGGGGCGTCAAATTCAAGGTTACGAACGTAGCTGAACAAATTTATTTTGTACGGCCAAATTTGGCATTAACTTCAATATTGAGTTACCTTGAAAATAACATATGTCATTTAAGGAACAATGCGAAAATGTGGACAAACATTCATTTTCTATATACATTTTTTTATTTATTCAATAACTTTAACGCGTGTAAAATTATGAGCAATAGTTATTGTAAATTTTACGAATACCCTCTTTAATTTAAAAAAAAAAAAACAATTTCAAGACTAATATGTAGTATTTATTGTCTAAGGCATAATTTTCTTCTCTGATTTATTAATTTTTTAATGCTTAGATGGACGAACGAGCTCTCGGTCCAAATGTGCGGTTACGATGAGACATGAGGTCGAAGTCTCAATTGTTTTACATAAGGGCTGTCACACCCTTCAACTCGGAACGCATAAGTGCTTGGCGGCAGAAATAACCAGGAAATTTTTTAAAAATTAGTTGTTCTCTTTAATGAATCATGAATAAAAACCTTTGTCGCTTATGCTCAGTGTAATGCAACCGTTAATAAGCTACGAGCTATAATAATTGAGTCGACTATTATCAAAGCCGGCAATGTGACTTTTGGACAATTATTGGTAAATCAGAAAAACGAATTATTGACTTTGTATTCCATTGGCAGTCACAAAACTCTTCTGAACGACATCTTAGATAAATAACAGGTTAAGTATTAACCTTTATTTAATGCAGGTTTTGAACCGTATTCTTTGAAGGAGACGATTATATTCAAATCAATCTGTATTGACATATCAATAACATTTTTTTGTCCAAATGCACAGATTGCCACCTTTGATAATAGACGACTCAATTAGCCGATGAACTTGCAAACGCAACAACACGTTCAGGCATAAACGTTTTGCAATTTCGGATGTTTTCTATAGTTTCTTTTAAACGTTTCTCAATACTTACACGTTTCGCATACGAAGACTGAAAGTGTACGTCCGCCTGGTTGTGCGCGCGGCCTCAACCGAGTTTTGTCGATGCTTTCTCGAGCGTCGAACCAGGTCGCGTTCTCGATGCCTCGTGCTGAGCTGACTGGCTGGTACCGAGTGCCGACCATTGCCAGTTACCACCACTAACCGACTCGCTCAGCTTGACACACACACACACACACAACCTCAACAACGCAATGTACACCCACTATGTTTGAGATGTATTGTGTCAGGGCTAGTTTCAAGTTAATGATTCAAGTAACAGACAGCCGATACAGTGAACGTCGCTGGTAACTGTATCTATCTGTTATATACTTCAATAATGTTATTATTTTTTAATTAAACGTATATAAGTACCTCTATGACTGTTTATTTTGACCATTCTGAATGATTATCATAATATGTAAATTTTTTAAATAAATTAAAAGAAGGAAATGCGTCATAATACAGACCCTCAGAATGTTCTTGCATTAATGCGATCGACAGTGACGACGACCCTCAGAATGTAGGAAGTGGGGTCATATAATTTATATTAGGCTGAAGTCAAGGTCTCGCCAATCATTTTGGCCATCTAGTAATTCATATATCAATAAAAGTCTAGGTTGAACGCGTACGACCTTTTTAATAGAGTCGGTAACAGAAATAATAAACTTTGTGTATAACATTAAAGAGATAATAGTGAAATATAATCACATATTTAAATGACACGTATACGAAAAGTTAGACGCAGCTATCAGATTCGTACGCTTAGGCTTAATACTCATGTTTGCATATTCATGGCAAAACAATGTAGAATCTGTTGCAGTAGGGCCGAGGTGGCACAGTTTCTTGTTTAAGTTATAAATCAGTCTGTCCTAGTTAGATTAGCGTACGATATTACACGGCGATTGATGATTCTGCTTTCCAATCGTTGCCAAATGATGAGTTTTCGAATTTTATTCTCGAGCAATCGTTGTAAAATTCTTGACAAAAACTAACCTAAATCGCCACTGCTCGGTTACAAAATCATGTTACCATCCATTATTTCGTTGGAAGATGGCATTAAAAATATATATTTAGAAGCTTAATTGAATTGAATTTTACTGGTGGTAGGACCTCTTGTGAGTCCGCACGGGTAGGTACCACCACCCTGCCTATTTCTGCCGTGAAGCAGTAATGCGTTTCGGTTTGAAGGGTGGGGCAGCTGTTGTAACTATACTTGAGATCTTAGAACTTATATCTCAAGGTGGGTAGCGCATTTACGTCGTAGATGTCTATGGGCTTCAGTAACTTAACACCAGGTGGGCTGTGAGCTTGTCCGCCCATCTAAGCAACAACAAAAAAACATGTTTCCTAGGAGATAACAAAAAAAAACACGCGATATAGATAATAAAATGTTTAACGGTTTACCGCTTTGGCCAGCAATGTTCGCAGTTTCTGAATTGGCCGTTCGTCCGTCCTCGGCCTCGCTCATACGCTTCCGCATCGCAACTTATCCTCGTTGAATATCGCCCATGATAATGTTTTATTGAAAAAAAAGATGTGTAGTGTCGTGGGACGCCGTATAGGAACGAAGTTCCTTATTATAAAAATATTAATTTTAAGTTCTATTCGAGGTATAAAGAAAATAATTATTCGGGTATACATTTTAAATTGTGATTTTTTATTGATAAAAAAAAAACTACTTTACAAAGTTATCAACTTTATTTTAATCACAATGAATTATAAAAAATATATAATAATAATATACAAAGAAATAGCTATTTATATGAATAATAATAATTAAGCCTAATTATGTTCTATCATAGAAATAATAATAACCGTCATCACGTAGACTATACATTAGACACTATATAACCATCATACTAAGACTATGTATAAATAATTAAAGTCTTACGTTACGGACGTTTTTTCCCGGTTAGGGTACTCCTCCGCATCGTTCCATAAGAAACTTCGTTCAAAAAAAAGAAACATTGCTCCTAACATAAATACCCTTAAATTCGTGTGAAGCAAAACTGTACTTTAACGAAATTTTTGGTTTCCTTTCTAGGTATAATCAGCAAACCGCGCGCTCCTCTTGGTTGAAGTACGTAACATTTTATTATTATTTAGTATCTCTTACTTGACAATTTGTATTCTTAAAAATGTATGAATTTTATATCTACCATTACATACTTGTAACATTTAAGATGTATCTAGTTTTTACCCTGAAGCTGTAAATAGCTGATGTCTGGTTAATGAATATAGAGGAAACACTAAAAGATCAACTCCACCTTGATATTCATTGAGTAGTTGAGTGTGAGCAGTTTTGCTAATATTGTTGATTTTATTGGCCACGTGCGAACAGGTAGGCGTGAATAAGTCTACGTCACAACACCGGCCTATGAAGGTCGTGACGTAACGTTTTAGTCTCACCATTATTTAGTTTGTCGATACGCGATACATCGCTCGATTCCCGACGAGGCCGAACGTTCTATTACTCGACAGTTGAGGTTATATATACGATTTTATAATTCTGTCTCGTTTCGTCTAACAATAACCTGATTTACAACCAGGAAACGTTAATATATAATGGCGCTGCGTCGTTGTCGTTACGCGAACGGGTCGGCCTTAACATTTGGTATCTCGGACCTTACGTAAATTTTAATTTTGTTTTTCAATTCAAATCTTTGTAAATACATATGTACCTACTTCATGATTCGGTACATAATATGTTACAGAACAGATGAGCTTCCGTATAGATTTTTAGAAAAATTTGAAACACCGCCAAGACAATGTAATTTAGGAATTTCAAATATTCTAAATCGAACTGCAACTTCGAAACTTTATGTAACCAAACTAATATTTCTAAGATTAAATGTAAGAATAGAACTGATTTGTATTCAAAAATGTATAATGTATGCTATATATTGACTGAATATACTCGTAGTGGCAGCTTATTGATTATTATTATTATTTTATCTTTCAATGTCACACACTGATATGAAGGATAGATACTTAATGTGTTCACGTTTTTTTTTTGTTTCATAAGTTTGTCATTCTGCTAATCAACACTCGCTATCATTTCCTGATGATAAAAGCATACTTGTTCATATATTTGAAGTGAAAATTGTTTTATATCGCTCGATTCTCACATGTCTACATTTTACACTACCTAAACATATATTAATACAAAAATTATACATTACATACGAATAGTACTCTGCGGATCACACGCTTAATTCAGAACGATCAAATGTAATTTATTATAAAAAAAAGGTATGATGCTAAGTGTTATTTCAATGCTTAAAAGGTATATTAGTGTGAAATTTCGTCTAAATCCATTAACCGATGTTTGCGTGCTTAAGTAAAATCGGTATTGACAAATTAATCTAGTCTATCCACTAAACCATAAGAAACGCGCAAAATATATTTTTGTTCAAAAAAAAAACTCGGCATTTATGTTTTTGTAGACTTGATTCGGAAAGTTAAAGAGAGGTAACATAAAATTACCAGCTTTAAAATTTCAAGTTAGGTTATAGCGTGTAGTTTACCTTAATTTAAATTTGATTGCTATCTTTTTAGGTTTACGCTTTCAAACATACAAACACTTAAAATATAATACAACCGCATTTTGCCATAACGTGGCATCGTTATAACTTTAAACATTTATGAACCTTGTTGCTACTTGCTGAACATTTCAAATCATATGAAATATTAAATAGGGAGCGGATTAACAATAACACTTCTTCAATCAGCGGAATTTGATAGCCATTGACCCTCGACAGGTAGCGTTCGCGTCAGAGTCACATTTCACAATGACTTCAGACTACTTAGAATCTTGAACACGTTAGAGTTGTTTTTAAAGTCTTTATTTTGTTTGTGAAATATAAAAAAAACATCGTGAGAGAGCTGCCTTCGTTAAGGTTTTGTAGAGAAATCAACTTATAATTTAATAATTTCATCATTCTACTTGCTTTATATTTATAAGCTTTAAAATTATTGATAAATGTTATTAGTAGTATTAATATGCTCTACGCAATGAACTGAAAGCACCCCCGCTATCTCTTGTGCTATCTTTTACAACTATTATAATGGTGTGATCACCTGTCCGCAATGCGCACGAACGTTTAGGAATAAGATCGACTATGTTAGCCACACATGAGCCTATCGTGACAATCAGAAATGGACCATACCCGATCCTATGGACCGAATGGTAAACAGTCTACGTCACCCAAAACACGTCATTACGGATTCTCCCGATCAATTAACGGTGCTTTTAGATACTTCAAGCACCAGTCACCGTCCTCACCGAACCTGTCGCTTGCGACGAAGAGCTCGACAAGTAAATTAACCCATAGACACAGTTCATTGAGTTTCTCGCCGGATCTTCTCAGTGGTTGTGTTTCCGATCCGGTGGTAGATTCTGCGAAGCGCTGCTCATGCTAGGGCCAGTGTTAGCAACACTCCGGTTTGAGCCCCGTGAGCTCACCTACACGTCAAGGCAAAGCTGAAATAGCTTCTCAAGGCTATCAGCATACTAAGGAGAGTAATAGTAAATAGTACTAGTACTAGTACTAATGACAATTTTATTTTATTGGAATCGGTTTATTTGTCTCCTAGTCATGTATTCATGTGATAAAACACGTATAGATTAAATAGCGAGGCGTCGCGGTCACCTTGCGCGTCCCCATCTCGGACGAATAGAGGTGGTGCGATCAGTTCCGCGTTCATTAAAATCGACCCAACCGCGAATATATTCACGCGAATTCAGCATAATATCGTTTGCTGTTAATTCGATGTGACACTGTTTGATTGTTCGATGAATGTATGTATCTGTTTTTTATTAGGACAGTATGTGTTACGAATTTGTGATCCTCTGACTTGGGATTGTTACGTATAAAATATATACAAATTAAACAATCAACATGTTAGTATTTTTTACCTCTAGTAAAGTTTGTGATGATGATGTCATAAGGTATTAAGACAAGGCCAAAAAAAAACAATACTAAGGACACCAATTAATGACAAAGGAACTATTTCATAGTGCAAACTATTAAACAACCTGGTATACTGTTATGTGATATTATCAATATAAAATAGGTTGTACTTGAATAAAACATTATTTATAAGCTCGGTAAACAATGCGAAGTGCGTCTCGAACCCGTAACAGCGCCAACGTCAATATGCAAACTGCATTGCATTTTAGAGCTTATTGTCAGAGGCAAATGGCTGAAAAACTCTACAGTGAGCTCGCAGCAAGACTCTCCTTCCAACAGTTCCAACCCTTATATACTTTGCTGTATTGATGTCCCTGCATTTTGCATTGTCTCTTTCTTTCATGTGCTGTTTCTCTTTCCGTTACCTGAGTTCGGAGCGAATAAAGGTTATATTATAAATACGTATTGTTTTAACGATAACCTCGTCGTGTGCTTTCATTTTCTAAGTGGAGGGGCTTGGGTTAACCTAACCACATCCAAACTAATTTGCATTTGAATAATATTCCTGTGTTGCAAACGATGTATCGAAGGACACTTCAGAATATGTATCTTTGATTCGACATTGAGTTGTAAATGCTATATTTACGGCGGAGTATGAAACGATGACGGTTGCCGCAGCCTTGACTACATCATGTGTTTGATTATTCCACACGTCACACCTAGCAATTTGCGAACTTTGTACGTTTTACATCTCGCATTTCGCTATTTTTGTAAGGCCTTCTTGAAAAATGTTATATAATATAATGATTGTAATATGGTACTATGTTCAAATTACATCAAAAGACACATTCTGTTATCACGTAATTTTACTAGAAATAATCATATTTTGATCTTTTAAATTTCAAATCAAGTGTTCGATTTTGATATTGCCGTTTTAATGTAATACATAGTCTGATAAAAATGTATTTTTCTTAGAAACTTTTACATATAATTGTGAAAAGTACGCATTGTACGCATATACATATAGCGTTATGACTAATAAAATATTACATATGTACAACAAGGCGTTATTGTACTCAACGACACAACAAGATAAGGGTGAACTCGTTTGTAAGAATCTTTTATCGTTAGGAACGTTTCTGAAATACAACAACCTTATTAGTTATAAAGAACTTTAAAAAAAAAAACGTATTGTTCAATATTGCCAATATGATACGACTACAATATGTAACTATTTAAATAGTTTCAACTGTTTAGTTTGCATTACATTAGAATTATTAATGTTTTATACCAGGAAAATACATAAATAAAACCAATGTATGAGACGAAATTACATTACTGTGATCAGAACGGACATGTTTATTTTAGATCGTAATTTAGGTGTTTCGTGTCGGCTAGGTTAATCATTTAGGTAACCTCGCCCTCCATAATTCCATATAAAAGTTGCGTCATCACCGGACGTGATACAATACGTCTGTTATTAATATGTCCAACAGACTGAATTGTTGAATGTCGTCGTTTACTAGCTTCGTGCTCGCAAGAAGCGGCCTTCCAACAATTTAAGCCTCAATCAACCGACATGATATTCCCGGTGCAAGGAGCCGGTGTAATTGATGGAATCAAAATCATGCGGTCTTGATCGGAAGGTCAAGGAAGATGTTTTTTTTTTAAATTGAAAACGTTTTCGGTTGCAAAGGAGGCGTTATACGTTTGTTGACACAAAACTGGGTCCTCTGAAGGGCATCGAAAGCGTTTCAGAAAACGCGTTCTTATTGTTCACCGATCGATAGAGTTACAAATACGACTTCTTTAAAAATAAATTGGTGTTTTAGTATATTTGTATTTCTATAAATGCTGTGTTTCTGTGGAGAGCGTGCGTACCCATGCTAAGATTTTTCTATTTCTCTCTTAAAATTAACTTTTACTGTGGATATATTTTGTTGAAAAAGCTAAATAAATAAATTATTAATTTTTTGTTTGGAACACCTAAACTGTATTTTTTTATAGATTGGTTTTGTTTTGAGTATCACGAAAAAATCACTGTCCGTGTTCAATGAAATATTTACGTTGATAACAACCTTTCACGAAAGAAAAAAGTGATTTTTTTATCTCGCAACTCTCTAAATAGGGGTAAATGTTGAAGTGTGTGGAACATTTCTCATACGAACACTTTTTCACAATCATACGCAGCCAATGTGAATTCCGATGTTTGTCTTCATAGCATCTATTACAAATTAATTGCAGATGGAACCGCAGTACATCTTACACAACAACATATATTTAATTTAAGTACCTTACTTTTACAACACTATATAAATACAACACTAAAATAATAATATTAGAATTGTAAAGCGTTTTAAAATTATACGCGCGGCATAAAATTATATATTAAATTAACACTAACAATTCTGTTTTCTGCAACTGTGAAATTCATTGACTCGTAATATTTCTGTTGTCCACATAAATAATTGCAGTCAACACTGTTGTCAATAAAATTGACATTAGGATTACAAACAACAAGGCTGAGATATCGTAGTACTGTATTATTGCGATAAACAAACCGTCCTTCAGATCCCAGTCGAGGACCCAATAATGTCGGGTCGTCCTCAGGGCGTCTGAGTCACATCACGCAGTCATCGTTAAGAGGGCAATGCTCACTTAGTTACTCCCCACTCTGTTAACGCGGTGCACCAACCACAACTACCATTTTCTGAAATAAAGTCACATGCGTATCAGGACGCTCATTGTTTGAACGTCCTTATTCCGATTCAATTGTTTCGCCAAGTGCGACCGGTATTATTATTGATTGCAAATTTATGGCATCGTATGTTATTGTCAACCGTTTCAGGGTGCCATATCAATAAAACATTACAATAATTAGATACAATATACATATGACATTGTATTTTGAATCAGACAATTTCAATAACATCAGATAATAAGGTGACCGTTCGTTGGAACGTTAACGTGTTCGGTTTAAAATTCATTCACCATTTTGTATGTGAATTAGCGTTTAAAGCAGTAAAAACATGCGCCCAGCAAAACACATTTAATTTTGATTTCCAATGAAAGGTTAACCGCCTGTATCTTTATGACTGGTTATGGTTTGGAAGTGTACCGCAGAGCATCGTGATGTGGTGATACTAAACGCGGAGGACTTATATATAGAAGACGATGCGAGTAGGTCGGATGACATCTATAATAAGATCACGGGAGACCGATGATACGTGCGACGTAGATTGCCCAACGTTCACGGGTTGTTGACTTCGCCTACCTTTCACTTGTATTTGTATTAAAATTGAATACCAATTGACTGTGTGATAAACAGTCGGGGCGATCGAAGTTTACCTAAAAATAGTTTCATTTCTAAACAATATATTTAGAACGTATCGAATAATTGGACGTAAGATGTAATTAAATTGTGCCGAAGCCTAAGCTCTCATAAAAACCGATTTACGATATTGTATCAAATAATTCGGAACAACCAAAGAAGTAAAAAGTATACTTTTTAGTGGGCCTACCTGCGGGTGGTCTGTCCTAAAGACGGGCCAATATCATTGCAACAATCTCCCTTTGTGAATTTTGGCGTGACGAATGTTCAAGTCAACAGAAAACATGGGTATTAGTCATGTTGAACGATTACAGTTGACGCTCTTTTGAACCTTAATTTATTTAGGTCATAAAGAAACAGATGAGTTGATATGATTCACCTATTGTTAATCGCTATAGGAGCGGTTAACGTAGACCGAATGTAGGTCGGTCGGACCGCTCTATTTGCTACAGTGGCAAATTGTGGATCGACCTCGGGCAAATCGTTACGCGTACGGTATCTTATCTAAAAGAGAATGCGAAAAGTTAACCATTAAAATTAAATAGACACAATACATAAAGTAGCTGCGGTACAGTTGATGTTATGGTAAAAATAATTCTAGGTAATACAAATTGGTTTTACAGTTGATTGTCAGACAATCATAACACCAATGTGATTTATCTTTCTTTTAACTTATTTACCTATTAGTTCCAGTTAATACAACGTTCTTCCTTGAGTTCTTTGATGCTCGTTTAGTCAGTCGACATTTTCTGGGTCGTGCCGATTAATTCACTTACCCTACTTTTATTTAGTGCTATGACACTTTTTGTTTGACATACATAGTTTCATTACCCAAATACAATTTCAGTAATCTTCAGTTAAGCTTATTTCTGTTTAGCCCCGATATTTTTACATTGGGCTGATTTCGTTTCGACGTAATCGGTTTGCACAAATAGATTCTCTCACGCTTTTTGACATTAAAACCTTGCATTTGACATTATTTTGTTCTTATTTTGTTTTACTAAATTACTAATTAAAACGGCTAATGACAAAATGTCTCACTTTATTGTCTTCATGTTTAACATATTGTGCTAAATCGAACACTATTTCATATTCTCATGTCAGGGTAAGTTCGTAACAATTGTTGAATTATACAGTGCTTAATAAACCACAGACCGCTGTAGCCACGGAGATAGGCGGTATGTGGACAGTGGGTAATGCGGTAAACAAGACGTAACTATCACTATGAAGTCGTCACTACTATTTGAGGACGTCAGCGCAAAAGTGGCCTAACCTACGATTCATATTCGTGCTTATGTATTGTAATTTACTTAAAACATAATAAATTTTGATGCAAAATCGTCCTATCCCTAGTTTTATCCATAGATAATAGATGCCTTTGTAAACATCATTTTAGTGCGTATTTTTTTGCCTATGAAGTAAAGGTAAATTCGAACCTCATTATCTCCATACTAACGGTGGTAAGCTTAGGCCACTTTTGCGCTGACGGCCTCATTTATGGTACCCATAGTGAGAAATAAAAATAACTGTCGTTCGTCGAATTAAATCCATGGCATATGGCCGTTTGGTGAGATACAATACGGTGCTCGTCCTTCTGAAAGCCCGGTTACAACCGCATGGGCCACAGCTTGCGTAGTCTGATTACACGTTGGTTCACAAAAACCGACCGCACGAGGGCCGTGAGCGGATGCAGCGCTGTGATGAAACTGACACAGATTCTAACGCGTATTTGGTAATCGAAATACAGTTCGTGAAAGTCTCGCAGGACGGCAATATCTCGCGCATTGTACATGTCCCACTTATGTGGTGCTCTCGACATTTTGTCGGCACCGAAACCCAAAAGCCGACGGATACTTATATGCCTAATTCTTCTTTCGCCGAGTCGTCATTGTTCGTTAACACAAGTACGGATATGTATGTAAATGTGTACGTGCATTTTGCGTATTGTTATGTGTTGTGTGCCAGATTTGGGGAGCGAAATTGCGATCTCTGATTGGCGTGTTACGACGACGTTGCTACATTTTCGCCTTGTATTCAACTCCATGAGAAGTTGCAGGTATTGCTTTACACCTACCAGGTCAATCGTTCGCGTATATGTACTAGATAATAAATTACAATATATAAGTAGGTAATGTGCACTGTACACACGCTACGTACGTGATTTGACGTCATTCAAAAGAATAATATAATTTCTCACTTCTCTATTATCCAAAGGCATCTAACAATAATTGTACGAGTAGCGTCATAAACCTTTTGTACAATTAGCGAACAACAATAAGATAATGTTCGATGCTGAAAGGGTTCATGGTTTTCCACATTTTTATAAGTATCGTGTATCCTACATACTACATATTTGAAGTAATTATCATTAAAAATTTGTCTTATTTCTGTTAAAGTTTATTGATCGCCCTTATGTCATATAAATACTGCTTAAATAGCTTTCTAACAAAATCAAATTTGAGATTTAATTATCACTTGATTCGCACGTTTTTTTGGTATATTTACTCCTGACTCGCACTCGACAGGGACTTGTGTCTATGATCTATGGCTATCTTGGGATAATTATGTGTGCTGGTAGCATACTATTGACATTAGCAAGTGTATAGCTAAATTGTGGCGCGTCCATCGAAACTGTAACCATTTTGGTTTACTTATTAATTACGGGCAGACTAGTCATATACCTATATGAACCGCTGTATAATCTCGGAATAAAAAGTGCAATACATGCAGCGGAAAACAAAACAGTGCACATCAACTATTTCAGTATTTTACGGGTAGAAAGCACACTGAAATCTGCGAAGGCACGTATGCAATCTAAACATTGCTGATGATCTAGTCTGTAGTATTGTGAGGAGAATAAACATATCTGCAAATACTGTGTCACTGCGACGCCTCAGACAACAAAAGCCACTGTCCTCGGAGAGCACAAAGCAGTCCAGTTATGCTGGATTTGGGTTCGGTTAAAAAAATCAGATATCTGTGAAAGTCACAATGGATCGATGTAGGTCGCAGTGACGGTTTATAGTTCAATCACGCGTTGTGGGCAATAACAATAATAAGCTTTAATAATGAGGCAGTATAATGATTTATGGGAAAATGCGGGTTGCAACGTACGTAAGAAAATAAAAAGATACGAGTGGATTTTGACTCATGAGTATTTTGAGTCCGATCTTCAGTCGTTCCTTCCTTGCTATGTTGGGGGAGGCTTGAAGAGGGGAGAAATACATTTGAAATATATTTAAACTTTCTCAGCACCCATCTTATTTAGGACAAAGCATCTTGAATGGTCTGCGCTGTTAATGAATGATCAGTCTTAAACGGGCATGCAACTTCGATGACCTCGAGCTACTGTTAACACTCTGCTTTTCCGTTCATTGTAATTGTAGTATTGATTACCTTGTTTTACTTATTTATACTTACGTAGCTATTCTTTTTTTTTTTTTTTTTTTTTTTTTTTTTTTTTTTTTTTTTTTTTTTTTTTTTTTTTTATTGCCCTTGTAGGCAGACGAGCACACGGCCCACCTGATGGTGAGTGGTTACCGTTGCCCATGGACTTCAGCAATGCCAGGGGCAGAGCCAAGCCGCTGCCTACCGCTTAATACTCTCCACAAGCCTCGTTTGAAGAAGGACATGTCATAGCGCTCGGGAAACACCGTGGAGGGGAGCTCATTCCATAGCCGGATGGTACGTGGCAAAAAAGATCTCTGGAAACGCTATTCTCTTGTTCTTGGGTATACTGGCGATAAGAAGTGTTGAATTCTCACCAGTTTGTGTCGCCGTTTCGTCGAATTTCTACCACGAACCAATGAGGAGTTCCGATTGAAAGATCACTTAAGATCGTCGTCCACAAATTGATTATAAATATTCATTTGTTAGCTTAGTGGTGATTCATAATTATTACTTGCTCCAAATTTAGTCGTGGGACTTTTGAATAGTCTTTTAAATCTCTTCTAAGGCCCAGTAAGTAATTTATTCAGGAACGAAAATGTCGCTTTTATATTTCGTATTTTATTTTGTTCGCAACGTGTTCGACAGCAAAGGGGAGACTGTTTGTATAAGTTTATCGTCTGGTATAAGGTCAAATATCATTAAAAATTAAAAATACAATATGTATCTTTGTGCTCTCTGCTTACACAATGTTCGTTTGTAATGAGGACATTCGTAATGTCATCCAGTGTCGCCGCACCGGGCCACCAGCCACAACCACAAAACGCAGCCACCGACCTATTTCCTGTTGTTTTCATACAATTTATATGGACTCGCTGCACACGGTTGACGCCGGTGGCCGCCACACGTTAAATATAAAATGTATGAAAATAATTGAAAATATGCCGGTGCGTATATGCGGCATATAGTATATGCGGTAATATGGTGCATATGCGTTTTGTGGTTGTGGCCGGTGGCCCGTGTGCGGAGTGACCCTAAGGTGTTAATGCACTTTCCAGGCTCGGTTCGGGCAGCGAGTGCGTTGGCGGGTCGGGCGGCGGCGCGCCCTCTCCGCAGTCGGCGCGCGTCTCTTCGAACGGCGCTGGCGGGATGGCGGTGAGCCGCGTGCCCAGCCCGTTGCACGACGGAAACACGCCCGTCGCAGAAAACTGGTGCTTCACACAAGTAATGCCAACAAAAATTTACTTCGCTACACGCTTTATAATATGTTTTAACCTTTTTAGTTTTTTTTGGAACGAAGTTCCTTATGGGACGATGCGGAGGGGTACCCTAACCGGAAAAAAAACGTCCGTAACGTAAGATTTTTTCTATTTAGTTTGTTATCAACAGATGTCGCTGCGCGTAAATTCAACAATAACTGAATCGCGGTGACGAGATGTTACACAGTTGATAGACGTTCTCGTATTTCTCTTGCTAAATCACAACAGCGCAGTTCCGATTGCATCGCCATTCAGTCCGGACGCGTTTTTGCAAACAATTGTCGCTGCCGTCGCGAACGTGAGTCTCGAGTTGTCCAACATTGTCGTTGTCGCACCGATCGCGGCATTGTTGTGCATTCTTGACGCGCTGTCGCTGGCGTCGCGACCTTGAGTTGTAAAAACAGTTTGTACTTGAGTTGTGCACTCGAAACGCCAACTTCACTATCATCTTCACTCATACCATATTATTAAATTTATTTATATTATTCGGCGAGCAAAATAGTCTTTTTAAAGACTGAACCCCCACTGCGATCACCGCTTGTTGTGGCACTCACAACCCAGTGGGGCCCCACCTTCCAAACTCCACCCCAATCCCCAGCCAACTGCCGTTTTTACGGCAAAGGCACTCCCCCCCTTTGTTGCTGGTAAAGCACAAGGGGTGAACTCCTACTCAGGGGACTCGCCTTTCGGCGAGTTGCTTTAAGTCCCGGGGACGCCCCCCCCGGGCAAAACTACGATGGAAGAAGAAGATAACCCCGCGTTGTTCGCGAAATTCGTTCGAGAGTACTGCCCGGACATTATGTCGAAGTTTAGGGCGTACAAAGCTAGCCTAGTAGCCGCGACTATCCCCGACTCACCGATGTCGCCCCCCACCCCCGCGCCCGCGTCGATCGCGTCATGCGCGGCATCGAGCTCCGGCTCCGACTCCGAGTCGGAAATGGAGTTCGAGTTGGCCGCCAGCCCCGAACCCGGAACCTCCGATGGGTTCACCACCGTCGCGCGCGGGAAAAAACGCGCCCGCGCCGTGGAACCGTCCGCGGCGCCGAAACAGCCAAAGGCCGCGAACGCGTCGCGTCCTAAAGTCGTGGTCTCACCCGACTCCCCTCGCCGCGCAACCCCGTCGCCGCGACCCCAACCCGCGTCCGTCCGCAAAATTCCCGCGCCGCCGCCGGTAATTTTGCAAGATAAGACCGCGTGGGATCGCGTATCCCGTGCCTGTAAGGCACAAAACGTAAACGTCATCCATGCGCGTAACATCGCGCACGGCATTCAAATAAAAACGGCCTCACCGGACGACCACAGGGCGCTGACAGCCCACCTCCGAAAGGAACGCATAAGCTTCCACACTTATGCGCTCCAGGAGGATCGCGAGCTCCGCGTAGTAATACGCGGAGTACCGAAGGAGCTCGACGTCGAGCTGGTCAAGGAGGACCTCATCGGGCAGGCGTACCCGATTGTAAGCGTGCACCGAATGCACAGCGGGCGCGATAAATTCGCATATAATATGGTTCTCGTCGCGTTAGAACCAACCGCCGAAGGCAAACGGATTGCCTCAAGCCTCCGCACCGTTTGCGGCTTATCCGGGGTCACCGTCGAGGCCCCATATAAAAAAGGCACTCCCGGGCAGTGCCACCGCTGTCAGTTATACGGCCACTCCGCGCGCAACTGCCACGCGCGCCCGCGGTGCGTAAAGTGCCTCGGCGACCACGCGACAGCCGACTGTTCGCGGGTCAAAGAGACAGCGACTGAACCACCGAGCTGTGTGCTCTGCCAGAAGCAGGGCCACACAGCCAACTACCGCGGATGCCCCAAGGCCCCGCGGAAGCGTCTGGCCAACGCGCCAACTAAAACCGTCGGCCCCAAGACTTCGGCGCCCCGCGCGCCGAAACCTGCCTTCGTGCCGGCACCGGTGCCCACCGTCTCCGCGTGGGCAAAACCGCTGCCGCTCACGTTGGCAGGAAAGCCACCGGCACCCCAGCCCCTGCTCGCGCCGCGCCCCGCCCCCGCGCCCGGTCCCGCGCCTCGCCCCGGCCCCGCGCGGCCTGCCGTTAACGAATTCTCAATCGTGCGTGATTATATCGCCGCGATAAATATCGACCGCATGCGTGCGTTCGCCTACGCCATGCGCAGAGCGGTCACGGCCGAAGACCGCCTAAACGCGACGTTCGAGTACATCGACGTCATCGAGTCCGTCCAGCGCACGCTGGTTTGATTACCGGTAATCAATGGCGTGCAACGGTAGGGAAAAACCGCGTTCCATAAAGTTAGCATTTTATAATGCTAACGGACTCGCGCGTCAGCGCGATCAAGTATATGAGTTTCTCCGCGATAACCTCATCGACATCCTTCTGGTGCAGGAGACCTTCCTAAAGCCCTCGCGTCGCGACCCCAAAGTCGCGAATTACGTCATGGTTAGGAATGACAGACTCTCCGCCCGCAAGGGCGGGACTGTCATTTACTATAGGAGGGCCCTGCACTGCGTCCCTCTCGATACTCCCTCGCTCTTACATATCGAGGCGTCAGTGTGCCGCATCGCGCTGACGGGACACCAGCCGATCGTCATCGCATCCGTCTATCTCCCCCCTGACAAACCCCTCCTGAGCAGTGACCTCGAGACACTGTTCGGTATGGGGGACGCGGTCATCCTGGCAGGCGATTTAAATTGCCACCACACTAGGTGGAACTGCCATCGCACGAATGTGAACGGTAGGCGTCTCGACGCGTTCATAGACGACCTCACATTTGAAGTATTCAACCCCCCGACCCCCACGTGCTATCCGTACAACGCCGCGCGTCGTCCGAGCACAATAGATCTGGCACTGCTGAGGAACGTAACTCTGCGCTTACGCTCCATCGAGGCAATGTCAGAACTCGACTCAGACCACCGACCTGTCGTCATGCAGCTCGGTCGCCCACTCAACCGCGAACCAGATACGAGGACCATGGTGGATTGGAAGAAGCTGGGCACGTGCTTAGCTGACACCGCTCCACCAATCCTCCCTTGCGGCCCGGACTCAACTCCATCCCCCGAGGATACCGTCGAATCCATAAACATCTTCACTGATCACGTCTCGACGGCGATCATAAGATCCTCGAAACAAGTCGATGTGGAGGACTGCTTCCACCGCATCAGACTTTCCCCCGAACTTAGGGACCTCGTTAGAATTAGAAACGCGGCAATCCGGGCCTACGATCGATATCCCACGGATTCAAACCGGACTCGGATGCGTCGCTTACAGCGGGAGGTCAAATCCCGCTTAAGCGACGCCCGAAACGAAAACTGGGATAGTTATTTAGAAGAACTCGCGCCCACTCACCAAGCATACTGGCAACTAGCTAGGACCCTCAAGTCCGAAACTATAGCCACTATGCCGCCTCTCGTACGCCCCTCAGGCCAACCACCGGCTTACGATGACGATGACAAGGCAGAGTTGCTGGCCGATGCACTGCAAGAGCAGTGCACCACCAGCACTCAACACGCGGACCCCGAACACACCGAGTTCGTCGACAGGGAGGTCGAGCGCAGAGCTTCCCTGCCGCCCTCGGACGCGTTACCCCCCATTACCACTTCCGAGGTCAAGGAGGCGATCGATAGCCTACAACCACGGAAAGCTCCCGGCTCCGACGGCATCCGCAACCGCGCGCTTAAACTGTTACCAGCCCAACTGATAACGATGTTGGCCACCATATTAAATGCTGCTATGACGAACTGCATCTTTCCCGCGGCGTGGAAAGAAGCGGACGTTATCGGCATACACAAGCCGGGCAAACCGAAGAACGAAACCGCGAGTTACCGCCCCATCAGTCTCCTCCCGGCGATAGGCAAACTATACGAACGGCTCCTTCGTAAACGCCTCTGGGACTTCGTATCCGCGAATAAAATTCTTATAGACGAGCAGTTTGGATTCCGCGCCAGACACTCGTGCGTCCATCAAGTGCACCGCCTCACGGAGCACATCTTACTAGGGCTGAACAGGCGGAAACCCATTCCGACAGGAGCCCTCTTCTTCGATATAGCGAAGGCGTTCGACAAAGTCTGGCACAACGGTTTGATATACAAACTGTATAACATGGGAGTGCCAGACAGACTCGTGCTCATCATACGAGACTACTTGTCGAACCGTTCGTTCCGATATCGAGTCGAGGGAACGCGTTCCCGGCCCCGTCACGTCACAGCCGGAGTCCCGCAAGGCTCCGCCCTCTCCCCGTTACTATTCAGTTTGTATATCAACGATATACCCCGGTCTCCGGAGACCCATCTGGCGCTCTTCGCCGATGACACCGCCATCTACTACTCGTGTAGGAAGAAGGCGTTGCTTCATCGACGACTTCAGACCGCAGCTACCACCATGGGACAGTGGTTCCGGAAGTGGCGCATCGACATTAACCCCACGAAAAGCACAGCGGTGCTCTTCAAAAGGGGTCGCCCTCCGAACACCACGCTGAGCATCCCTCTCCCGACTAGGCGCGTCAGTAACCCCGCCCCCGCCGTTCGCCCAATCACGATGTTCGACCAGCCCATACCGTGGGCCCCGAAGGTCAAATATTTAGGCGTCACCCTCGACAGTAGGATGACATTCCGCCCCCACATCAAGACGGTACGCGACCGTGCCGCCTTCATTCTAGGACGTCTCTACCCGATGATATGTAGGCGAAGTAAAATGTCCCTTAGAAATAAGGTGACACTCTACAAAACTTGCATACGCCCCGTCATGACCTATGCAAGTGTAGTGTTCGCTCACGCGGCCCGCATACACTTAAAATCCTTTCAAATTATTCAATCCCGTTTTTGCAGGATAGCCGTCGGAGCCCCGTGGTTCGTCAGGAACGTCGACCTCCATGACGACCTGGACTTAGAGTCCATCAGTAAGTATCTGCAGTCGGCGTCCATGCGCCACTTCGATAAAGCGGCACGACACGAGAACCCTCTCATCGTGGCCGCCGGTAACTACATTCCCGATCCTGCGGACAGAATGGAAAGCAGTCGACGTCGCCCTAAACACGTCATCTCGGATCCTCCTGATCCACTAACGGTGCTTTTAGGTACTTCAAGCACCGGTCACCGTTCTCGTCGAACCCGTCGCTTGCGACGAAGGGCTCGACGAGTAAATTAACTCTCAGACACAGCCCACTGAGTTTCTCGCCGGATCTTCTCAGTGGGTCGCGTTTCCGATCCGGTGGTAGATTCTGCGAAGCACGACTCTTGCTAGGGTTCGTGTTAGCAACATCGTCAGGTTTGAGCCCCGTGAGCTCACCTACTAAAGTTAAGGCTACGCTGAAATAGCCGCTAGGGCTATCAGCTTAGGTAGGAAAAAAAAAAAAAAAAAAAAGCTAAATCAAACTTACCTGGGGTAGGGGATACCGTGATCATGCAGGCGGTTCGGGGGAACCGCGAGGGCGAGGCTGCTCCATTGCATTGCGGAGTGGTTGACCCTTGCGATTATTTTTATTTTTATCAATAAAAAAATCATAATAACTAATATATACCCGAATAATTTAATTTCTTTATACCTCGAATAGAACTTAAAATTAATATTTTTATAATACAGAACTTCGTTCCTATCCGGTGTCCTACGACACCACACATATTTTTTTTCTTTACTAGTGATCTCGAGGGGTTATTCTAGATTCACCGAACTAGTAGGTGAGCTCACGGGGCTCAAACCGGGAGTGTTACTTACACTAGCCCTAGAAAGAGCAGTGTTTCGCAGAATCTACCACCGGATCGGAAACGCGACCCACTTAGAAGATCCCGCGAGAAACTCAGTGGGCTTTTCATCGTTGCTAAGCAATTATATGTATGTTTATAATAAACTCGTTAATTGGTAACCTAGAGCATAGTCGCAGCCTCGCTGTGTTGCCTCGGACTTTTGATCACCATTTGAAGGCTGATGCTTTAACAATGTACATGTGAAATTACCGACATAAACCGTAAAGTAAAATATTAAATAAAAATAGAAGAGAAGAAGAAATATCATGTATCAAATTAAATCTGAGGACGATTACGAATATTATTTCAGTAGCATACATTTTATTAAAATATAATAATAATAAATTGACGACTCTTTATCTGTTTCCGGACAAATCCCTTTTCCTAGTCTTAGTGGCGTACAGTTCTAGTTTAAAGTAGTAATAGATAATACATCTGCATGGTCGTAATCATAAACATTCTACATATACGAGCTATGTCATAATATTATATGGAGTTTTGAAGCGAACCAACGAATATTAAATGATAAAACTGTTTACCGAGGCCGTTATCGGTGAACTTGAAACATAACGCGCACATGCATATTGTATTTATATAACATAATTGTGTTTAAACAAGGAAGTACATGACGGTGGAAAACCGATGTGGACGCAGAGACTGCTTGTGCGTCACGTTTGAAGCTACTCGGATTTTGCGGAATGTCGCTCTCGCTATGTATGCACAACGTGACAAGAAATTACTTAGCTTACACATGCGCTTGCATTATTACAATGAAACTTTAATTATTTAATACGAGACTGGTTCGATTAATGTCACGTGTATCGTTATCGTCTTTTTTTTATTGCTTAGATGGGTGGACGAGCTTACACCTGGTGTTAAGTGGTTACTGGAGCCCATAGACATCCACAACGTAAATGCGCCACCCACTCACAAGAGGTCCTACCACCAGTAATTACGCAAATTATAATTTTGCGGGTTTCATTTTTATTACACGATGTTATTCCTTCACCACCTGAGATTCGAACACCGGTGCATCGCTCAACACGAATGCACCGGACGTCTTATCCATTAGGCCACGACGGCTTCGAAAAATTGGTACCCGCCTGAGATTCGAACACCGGTGCATCGCTCAAAACGAATGCACCGGACGTATTATTCTTTAGGCCACGACGAAATGCCGCCACCCACCTTGAGATATAAGTTCTAAGGTCTCAAGTATAGTTACAACGGCTGCCCCGCCCTTCAAACCGAAACGCATTACTGCTTTACGACAGAAATAGGCAGGGTAGTGGTACCGCACGGACTCACAAGATGTCCTATCACCAGTCTTAATCAATTTACGTTATACGATGTTTCCTTATATCGTTCACGACAACTCGAATCTAGAAACAAAGCCGTTATTGGAGCGACCGTTGTGCGACTTAACCATCGACCCGATGCTGCCTTTTTTATATTTTTTGTCCAAAAAAATCTATTTAGTTTGCGAGCACTAACGGTATTTTTCGGTTGCCGCCCGACGTAGCGGCACGTACACTTATTAAGGTCTCATTCAGTTTTGACGACCAACAACCTGCTGATGTATCATTTCTACACGACCGTTTTATAACGGAATCAAAGCCCACTAATCTGCAACCATTTACTACCACTGCTAGATGTGGTAGTGCCTAAATAATATAATAGCTACCTACAGCGGTAAAGCCTTCGCTAAATACACGTGTAAGAATGCTCCCGGTCGTTGATACACGTGTCAGCTCGCGATAACCATGTCCATCATTATTAAGTAAGTAATGCGTCACTAAAAAAAATTAATACAATATTTCTGTAATGTACTATTTTAAAGCGTTTGAAAGATTTTATCATTTACTTAGTTATTCATAAACGCAAACTTCTCTGTCTCATTTGCAGTATCATACCAATGTAACTTAAGCTATATGTATGTATGAATATTTAGTAATCCGTACTAATATTATAAAGCTGAAGAGTTTGTTTTTTTGAACGCGCTAATCTCAGAAACTACTGGTCCGATTTGAAAAATTCTTTCAGTGTTAGATAGCCCATTTACTGAAGAAGGCTATATAACATCACGCTAAGATAAAGCACCAATAAATGATGTTTCAAAATCTGTTTTTTTCCCTTTTGAGAGCTTCCGCTGCGTGCGCTGCGGAAACGGTTAAAGTTTCGCTAAAATAATGTATGACAGAATTGCTCCCCTTTAAAAGATCTAAAAAAAAGTCCGTGACAGCATATGTCCATATGTTAAGGTTGGCTCACTGTAACGTTTTTTATGCTCTAAAATTTAGCGTTATGCCAAAGTAACTATTCCACGCGGACGAAGTCGCGGGCACAAGCTAGTAATTTATAAAATCTCGTCCGTGGAATTTGCAAACGGATGTTATCAGCGTATCCACAAAGTTACGGGGATGATGTGGTCGGCCTTGGAACGGGTCGGCGACCGGGCGAAGACCCCAGGCAGCACCGCAAGCCAAGCAACGGTCGGGGGCAACGACCAACCTGCGCCCGCCATTCTACGCCTATTCCTCCTGACCTTCGTCTAACTCCACATGTCCATATACTGTACGCCATAAAAAATACTCCATCGACCATGTCATAATTCACAAATCGTGATACGGCGCAACCAAACATTTTATCTCAGATAAATGCTTTATCTATCTGCTAAAATTAAATTCAATGTCAGCGGAATTACCTCGCAAAATATTGAAAAGGAAAAAATATCAATGTATTATGCTAGTCCCACAAAGTGATTACCTGTGGCATTCTAACCTTGAATCATGCATGAAGGTTTACTATTTAGTTCACAATAAAAGTTTATTTGCCATAAATAAGTCATTAAACGCTTGTCCGGCAATGCAACTTGTTTGTTTTACATAGCATGCAGCGATTAGAATCAAAACACAAAGGACTGGCTTTGTATTAAATAGCAACTTGGATCTTCAAGTAAGATTTGTTAGTGATGAGAAATCAAATATAAAAGTTGCGTCAACGACACATTTGCAAAAGCGTCATTTGTTATTATACATATCTATAGCCTCTTCACTACATAGTATAAAACAAAGTCGCTTTCTCTATCCCTATATCTCTATGTGTGCTTCAATCTTTAAAACTACGCAACGGATTTTGATGCGGTTTTTTTTAATAGATAGAGTAATTGAAGAGGAAAGTTTATATGTATAATAACATCCATTAAATAGTCGCTAGTTGAATATAAGTAACATTTTTCAATTTCGAGTCAGTAGTAGATAGATAGTTAATTTAGATTAAAAATTAGTTTTCTCTTGTTTCAGGTCAAAGTGGTGAAATTCAGTTACATGTGGACAATAAACAATTTTAGTTTTTGTAGAGAAGAAATGGGTGAAGTGTTAAAATCATCGACTTTCTCAGCTGGTGCTAGTGATAAATTAAAATGGTGTCTTCGCGTCAATCCAAAAGGACTCGATGAAGAGAGCAAAGACTATTTATCGTTATACTTATTATTAGTCTCGTGTAATAAATCAGAAGTGCGGGCAAAGTTTAAATTTTCAATATTAAATGCTAAAAGAGAAGAAACTAAAGCAATGGAATCGCAACGGGCGTACAGATTCGTGCAAGGAAAAGACTGGGGATTCAAAAAGTTTATCAGAAGGTGAGCGTTATCTACAATTCGTACCAACTCAGCTTTACTAAATTTGGTAACCATGATTCATAAACTGAATTAGAGAATTCAGAAATTAACAGTTTATTTAATAGTCTTATTATTTTACTAGACAAAACCGATCCACTTATTTGGTTTGACTTTGATTCCGTAATTAAAGCCAAACTTCACAGGATCATCTGAATTTTTTAACGAAATCGCCCCACCATTTCGGAATCTATATGGAATGCACATACATACATCGACTTTTCTATATATAGATTCAACCACGTACACCGTTATAAAAAAATCATTTCCCACAAACGGCTATTGATATTGAAACAAATTTTGTTACTAAGGTTGGGTTTTATTTGTGGCAACTGCGGCCCAATTAAACTAGAACGGGAAAAGACCCCCCTGATAATGCTATTTCAATTTCATTCCCCATCGTTGTTATCGTGTACGTTTGCGGGGCTCGTGCACCATTTTAATATGACCTCAGATTATGTATTCAAACTATAGTTAAACAGATCAATGTATATTACTCGTCGATCGTAAAAATATCAGTTTGCAAAGGGTGAAAATCATTATTAATTTATTTTGTTGACAAAGTTTTCAAAGTCATAACGTTTTATTTGTTTATGCTGTTTATTTCAACAAACGATAGTCGTCATTTGTTTACCGTTAAAACACATAATAACCGCGAACATTATCATACCTAGATCTGCTAGGGACCAATTACGACTTCGAATAATTTCACTGGAAACGGTTGACTAATAAAAACAGGCTTCGAAGTTTTTGATAGTCGCAGGTGATTGACCCCACGGTATTTGCGTATTTTATTCTTGTATATATACTAAAGAAGTGAATATATTTGTGACACGGCCGCACGTTCTGCTGCAAACAAGTCTACACGATATTGGCAAGACTTTAGGACGATATCGCTGTTAGGTTAAGGAACTCTGCATAAGGCGGCTTTATCAGTTTTTATTTAAAAAAAGAAACAGTTTTTATTACATATAAATACTGTATTATATATAGTTACGAATTGTTTTAAATTTTCGCTGTTAATAAATATTATATTTGCCCAATCTAACAGGTTCTTACCACGCTTTTTAGTTCTTGTGCGATCCAAAACACACTTGTGCTTCTAAAATATACTATATGTTTATATCCTTAATATATAATTTTAAATAACTTCAAGATGTGATCCCGTAATAAAAAAATAGCATTTTTTATCGGATTCTTACCACGTATTTTAAATTAGATGAGTTTTCGATATTTCAGCCCTGTCACAAGTGCCCTCATCTTGGATAGACTAACATAATAAAAAATAAAAGACAGTGAAGAAAGTTAGAGCAGGCAAATGTAAAAAATGAAATACTCAATAAGATCTCTAGAAATTGATGATGTGGTAATGGGTAATCCCCATCTTTCTTTAAATGGATGGAGTCTTTTGCATATCAATCAGTTAGCTCTAGAGTAATCTGAAATCGCGGAAAAGATTATTTAAGGATATTTTTTTTGATAGTGATAATAATAGGGTTTATTTTGTATAGTGTTAGGATTGTTGGTTTTCTATACAGTGGTTATAAAAATAGTTCACTGTCGAAATTGAACAAAGTAATTTACAGGTAAATGTCGTAGTGAACTCGGGACGAGCTATCGACAGTCAGTGTTGACACCCTAAAACAAACTGAAAATAAAGTGGTTGCCCCAGCCTTAAGATCCTGTTTGAAGGATGTCAAACCGGAACTTACGGTCTATCCGTGATCATGGCGCTTGCAACAACGCCGAAATAACGGGAAATTTAGTGAATTAAAAAAATTATGTTAAGAATCCCTTAAATGACTATAATGCCTAAATAAACTATAAACGCAAAACATTTGCCAGTGGTAGAACGTATTTATAGGCCCGCTCGGATAGGCATCACCGTTCTACCTATTTATGTGGCCGTGCTGCCCTGCGTTCTAGTAGAACAGCCTGTGTACAGTACAATCGCACACCTCTGAGTTTCTCGCTGGAGCTTCTCGCCGGGTTGCGATGATGATTCGGTAGATTCATTCAGCTGTTAGCAAATCCCACCCTTCTTGGCTGAGCCTTTGCTGGCTCTCTTGCCCTGGTGAAACTGGAAAGGCTTACGGGCCAACAGTAATCCCTCAAACACAAAAAAAACAACTGGACAACGACCTCAACTCTCGCATGCATGACGGCATTCAGGATGTGATGTCTATGGCCTCTGGTAACCAATTCACACCAACTTCTCTGCGCAATAAATGCATTAAATATGTACAGCCAAAGGAGCCGTAACGTAGAATGTTATTTATTGTAGATATCGCGACACCACCCTGCCTATTTCTGCCGTGAAGCAGTAATGCGTTTCGGTTTGAAGGGTGGGGCAGCCGTTGTAACTATACTTGAGACCTTAGAACTTATATCTCAAGGTGGGTGGCGCATTTACGTTGTAGATGTCTAAGGGCTCCAGTAACCACTTTACACCATGTGGGCTGTGAGCTCGTCCATACATCTAAGCAATAAATAAAAAAACCCTGTAGTTAAATACACAAAGCGCGCAGGACATATAACTGACGTGTCTATTTGATGATTTCAGAGATTTCCTGCTCGACGAGGCCAATGGTTTATTACCCGAAGATAAACTGACGATATTCTGCGAAGTGTCAGTTGTAGCGGATAGCATCAACATCAGCGGGCAGAGCAACGTGGTTCAGTTCAAAGTGCCTGAGTGCAGATTGTCAGACGATTTAGGAGCTCTCTTTGATAACGAAAGATTCTCTGATGTCACGCTAGCCGTGGGCGGCAGGGAGTTTCAAGCGCATAAAGCTATATTAGCAGGTTAGTAAAGTCAATACAATAACATATATTTGGGAATTATTGGTAATTTGGTAGTATTGTGTGCTTTAAAAGCCGTCGTGGCCTAAAGAATAAGACGTCCGGTGCATTCGTGTTGAGCGATGCACCGGTGTTCGAATCTCAGACGGGTACCAATTTTTCTAATGAAATATGTACTTAACAAATGTTCACGATTGACTTCCACGGTGAAGGAATAACATCGTGTAATAAAAATCAAAAGACCCGCAAAAATTCTAATTTGCGTAATTACTGGCGGTAGGACCTCTTGTGAGTCCGCGCGGGTAGGTAACACCGCCCTGCATATTTCTGCCGTGAAGCAGTAATGCGTTTCGGTTTGAAGGGTGGGGCAGCCGTTGTAACTAACCTTGAGACCTTAGAACTGATATCTCAAGGTGGGTGGCGGAATTTACGTTGTAGATGTCTATAGGCTCCAGTAACCACTTACCAACAGGTGGGCTGTGAGCTCGTCCACACATCTAAACAATAAAAATTAAAAAAAGCAGGCAGTATGTTTGTACCAAAACTTTCTACCACCATACATAAGTCTATGTCATGGGGATGGACTAACAAATAATATCTCCACCAAGATCATAATTTTTATGATTTAATTTGCGTAATAATATTTACGTCCCATTTGCCAGCATAATAAACAAATTTTAAGTTAAAACGATTGTTTTCACAATGTTAATAATTTCAAATAGTCCAGCCACGTGAATCATTTATTAATTGCGTCGTAACTGTAACTGTATACTGAACAAAAAAGTTATTAATAATATTAAATTAGGTTATAGGTACGCGATAAGAGAACGGACGGGAAATTGTAGGTTTTTTTTAATAAAATTACATTTTAATATTTTGGTTCATTTCTGTTTTAGGCGATTTTTTTTTGGGGCATGTTTTGCTACCGTATTCATTTGACTATTGCACATGGTTCGGGGAATCAAAAACTGCTTTACTTTTTGTTAAATATATATTTAAAAGAATAA
Source organism: Bombyx mori (assembly GCF_030269925.1). Taxonomy (NCBI): domain Eukaryota; kingdom Metazoa; phylum Arthropoda; class Insecta; order Lepidoptera; family Bombycidae; genus Bombyx; species Bombyx mori. The sequence continues at coordinate 9,034,585 of NC_085115.1, read as the reverse complement.
TTTTAATTACGTAATTTATAAATCTTCAAAAACTTCAATAGGTGGAACGCTTGTGTGTTTTGTTTTAACTCCGAAGTCAAACATGTTTATAAAATAAATATATATAGTTAACACGTCAATCATGCAACGTAATGTTCATGATATGATTACTCCTAATTTATGAATCGTACCTACCTACCTACGTACTTACATACCTTCATATTGTACAGCTTAAATTGGCTTAATACAGTTGATTGAATCATTTTAGCGCTTTGAATAAAACTATCGTTTTTTTTAAAATTCTAAACAAAAGACTACTTCGAGCCTATGGCTATACGTATTGTTCTCTGAAATTTAGCAATGGGCGTTTTCCTACCGATAATATGGTGATGCTGAGATATCGCCAAATTACAAAGTCCCCAAATCTACAAAAACATCTGGCAGATATTAGTAATTGTTATTATAATGATAAATACGATCTAATTTCAAAATAGCAGTTCATTTAGAATGTGTTTTAATTTTAATGTCAATAAATTTGAAATGAAGCTTAAATCGCTCAGCAAGGTTTTTTTTAAATCATTAATGTGGAATCAGTTTACTTGTGTTTTTTTATCATTCCGTAAATTGTTTTTTCCTATTTGCTATGAGGCAACATTCAAAAACTTTTTTTTTTGCTAAGATGTTTGGACGAGCCCACAGCCTACCTGGTGTTAAGTGGTTTCTGGAGCCCATAGACATCTACAACGTAAATGCGCCACCCACCTTCAGATATAAGTTCTAAGATCTCAGTATAGTTACAACGGCTGCCCTACCCTTCAAACCGAAACGCATTAATTACTGCTTCACGGCATAAATAAGTAGGGTGGTGGTACCTACCCGCGCAGACTCACAAGAGGTCCTACCACCAGTAAACGCATTCTTTTTTTTTAAATTATAATTATTGACATTTCAGCGCGGAGTCCTGTGTTCGCTGCGATGTTCGAACACGAAATGGAAGAGAGGAAGAGGAATAGAGTCGACATAACGGACGTCGATCATGAAGTATTAAGAGAAATGTTACGTTTCATATATACGGGCAGAGCGCCCAATTTGGATAAGATGGCCGACGATCTGCTAGCTGCGGCCGATAAGGTATTATTCTATTGTAATTCATTTTTCGTAATTTGTTACAGGCAAGCTCGAAACTGGATAAAATGATAATATGTTAAAGAATTTCCGTTTTTTTTTTAATACGCTTTTATTAGCTTCAGTCGTATGTATGTTGTTAGTATGTAACGGAAACTTTGGACATGATTTTGACCTACTTCAAAACGTCGGATTAACTCGAAATTTGGTATACTTATTAAGGACCGATGACAATTCAATATTTAAAAAAAATTAAAATAAAGGAAGAAATTGAAATTCAACTAAAAAATTAAAAATAAATAATAGTTTAAAAAAACTAACAAAATACGCTTTTATAGGAAATCCAACTAAAATATAGAAAACAAATTTTAATAAATTTGAATTAAAAATAAAATAAAAAACGAGTGTAAGAAAAAAATATTTTATTATAAAAAAAAGCGCAAACATTTGATCGTGTTACGTCTCTGTGCGTTGACGGTACAGAATTGTCAGGGCCGAACTTAAAAGTCGGGGCAAACTCGAGCCTCCTGGCTCCAAATTAATTCCCAAATAAAAAGAACAATTTTTTTCAGTCGAGATTTCCAACAAATAATTTATTGTGTGAAACCACGTAGATTCTCTTAGTATTTAACAAACATACATAAATATAATCGGAAACAAGAATTATCTGGAATTAAATTTTAGTGTTAACGTTAAGTAAAACAGCGAAAAAAGAATATCGAAGGAGAACCAAAAGACGTTTACTAGTTGTTTACTTGTCGGAATTTGAACGATTTTTTTGATTGAAAGTCTCTATTGTGGGGGCTCTCTGTTTGTCTGTTGGCCTTGTTGGTACATCGATAGCTATAGAGTTCGGGAATGGAACGATTTGATGAAGACAATTCTGATTCTGATTCTGTAATTTTGGACTTGTGTGATAGAGACCTATGTTTAGTGGTTGATATCAAATCGTTGATGTGCCGACAATGGACTTTGTTTTTTTCATCTTCTATAAGAAGTCGAGCTCGTAGCTCACCTTATGTTAAACGCTTATCGGACTTAGTGGCATTGGAATGACTGCCTCGATTTTGAGACCGAAACGCAAATGTATTTTATTTCTTTAAACACACCCGTATAAGGAATGTAATGAGGATGACTGCTTAGGAACAATTTTACTTGCCTATTTCTAATGCGAAACAATAATGCTTTTTTATACCTATGCTGATAGCCTTGAGAGGCTATTTTAGCTTCGCCTTGACGTGTAGGTGAGCTCACGTGGCTTAAACCGGGATTGTTGCTAACACTAAGAAGATTCGGCGAGAAATTCAGTGGGCTAAAAAATGCTGTTTAAGTTACGGAATACTCATACAAAACAATTGAAATTTCGACCACACCTCTCGAGGTGTCTACTCACTAGATGGCCTCTCACCTCACAATCATATAAAACAATAAATAAAAGCTTGTAACTTTAGAACAACCGTCAATGCTCATTTCATGCTAGTGCAGAAGCATTTAATTGTTTAAATAAGACACATGCGGCTTTAATAGGACACAAAATGATACGATTTTTTTTTTAACTCTAAACGCGATATAAGAAATTTTTCAAGTAAATATCTTGAATGTGCAATTTAAGTTGCAAAGTTTCGAATGACGCAAACGTGTCTATTTGTTATCGCGTTTTGACACTATGCCAAACGTTGCTTTCCCGATGACTAAGAACCCTAAAAATAAGGGCACTTTGACACGAAACATAATAGAACGAGGACATGTTTATTATTATGATGCTACGATGTGACACAGTGCGCTTTGAATATTTAAACGCCCATAAAATAAAATCATGGAATGTCTAATAATTGCTTAATTGAATACCAAAAGCGATAGATAGAAACTGAACGCGTACAACACGTTGTTATTGCGGTAAAGATACACCACGAAGGCTACGTCAGGCCGATTGACCTTTTGACGTAATATTCTCCACAAAAAAAACATTTTAGTAAAACAAATACCTATAATTTTTTATCTGTGGTCACACTAGGTAAATAATAGACAATATATTTGCGGACTATTTTGGAGTTTATCGCTGTTTGTTCACTGACCGTTGGGCTTATATGAGGCCGTCAGCGCATTATTGGCCTAAGCTTACCGTAGCTAGGCATGGAGGTAATGAGGTTCGAATTTACATTTACACTGCATCGTAGGCAAAAAAACACTCGCAAAATTTTTTTTTACAATGCCGCCTGTTTGCTATATATGAAACTAGGGATAACCCGGTTTTGTATCAAAATTTACTGTTTTTTATTTTTATTTTTTATTGCTTAGATGGGTGGACGAGCTCACAGCCCACTTGGTGTTAAGTGGTCACTGGATCCCGTAGACACAACGTAAATGCGCCACCCACTTTGAGATATAGTTCTAAGGTCTCAGTATAGTTACAACGGCTACCCTACCCTTACTACTACCGAAACGCATTGCTGGTTTACGGTAGAATAGGCGGGGTGATGGTACCTATCCGTGCGGACTAATAAGAGGTCTTACCTACGTACCACCAGTTCTTAAATACGTTGCAATATAAGTATACGCACGAATATGAAACATTGTGGGTTAGGCCACTTTTGCGCTGACAGCCTCATATTATTATGTACCGTAAAATGGGGCGATTAGGGACAAATTCCAACTTTATGAGCAATTTTAAGGTAGTTGTTGATGTATATAATGCTATATCAGGATCAAAATGATTGAGTCTTGGGGGCATCTTTGTTGTCTAATTTAAAATTATGCAACTAGCATTCCAGTTTAAGCAAAAAATGCAAAAATAGGTGTAATCCCTATTTACCCGAAAATTGCGGTTAATTGGGACGAAAGGAGAAATTTGCTAGGGTTGGCACTACTTTTATTTTTATATATAGTTTTAATTTATTTATTTATTTAGTTGCACCAACAAAGTGATCATCAATAAAAAAAATTTAAAAACTGACAAAAGTACATGGCAGACATCACCTCAATTATAGGTGCAATCGACAGTGCTGATATTTCTATCTGGGTTAAGAGATTAGGTGTGTCGGTTATTCCATGGATTAATCAGAAGAATACCCCCACTCTGAACAAATATTAAATATTTTATTATGTATTACTTAGACATTTTTGTCCACCTTGAGATTTCATTGATCTTGTTACATGTCTCTGCAAAATCGACTTACTTAAATTAAATTGCTTATCTATTGCGAAATCTGGTTTCTTCGAATCTGATTTATTCGAAGCGAAATTGGGAATAAGTCTTTAGTTGAAATAGATAATTTCAACTAAAGACTTATTCCCAATTTCGCTTCGAATAAACCAGATTTTTACCAACAAATTTAAAAAATATTGTTATAACTACATAGACAACCCTACAAACCTGTACCTATTTATACTTAGGTCGTTTCCATTTCACGTATTCTCATCCCAATTGACCCCTTTTTCGTTGTTATTTATACCTAAGACGTCCCCAATATCCCCAAAAACAACAGATTTTTACATGTATTTTTATTTAATCAAATACATTAAAACCAATAACAACTGAGACTTACCTTTAATATATATGCTGGTTCAAACACTAAATAACGTTTATAAATCATAGTCATCTTCTATTATTATCAAATAAATAAAAGAGAGCAAAGTTTCTAGCACTAAAATAATTACCACCACAGGAAGTTAATTTGAAACGCAATTTTTTATAAGTTAGCAGCTATTATCATGCATATTCAGAGTTGTTTTGTGAACTTTCAACATTCTACTATTAAACTACAAAAAATGGAAGATTTTGCAACGAATATAAAACTTATATTGAGCGTCGAAAGATTTTCCCGGTTTTTTCCCGATTCGCCTCTCAATCCCTAATCGCCCCATTTTACCGGTACTCGTATTAACGAGCTTATAAAAGTGTCACTGTAAAATGTTTTCGGCGATGAAATGCTTGATCACAGTTGACATTAGGACGTTGACATTGACATTAGTTGACGAGATTTGTGTTCGAACGATCATACGCGGGAACAGGGCGCGGCAATTGAAATGGTTGACTGGCTGTATTGACTAAAGTTCTTTGCCTTTCCTATTAGGGATAAATTAATATCATCATCATGAAATGGTCGAACAAGTGTCAAATATAATAATAAGTGTATGATCAAAATTCGACTACAACCACTCAAAATTTAGGTTTAGTTTATGTAGCTAATTAAATTTCTCTAATTATGGGTATTACAAAAAAAAACATTTCTTACTCAACTATTTAAAAAAAAATCGTAAAACTAAATGGCGACAACAGCCTAGTTACTAAACAAAAAAAATATAGACAAAATCCATTGACAAACAGAGAACAAAACTTCTGTTTTTTCTTTACTTATTTATACATAGACATATTATTTGTTAGACTCCGTTTTAATTAAAACTACTATTAGGGTTGAATCTCGCGTTTATTGTTTCCGTTATAATTCGAGGGGTAACAGGCTATTTGTTTTGAGCGATATTTCGCTTAATTCGCGACATTTCTCTTTTTAATTAAATGTCCATTTTATTTGGTATATACATATAGATATATGAAGTATATATTTTAATAATAAAATTGTTTCGTATTGTTACAGTATGCATTGGAGCGGCTAAAAGTGATGTGCGAAGAGGCGCTGTGCTTGAGTCTCTCGGTGGAGACTGCCGCAGACACGCTCATACTCGCAGACCTGCACTCCGCCGACCAGCTCAAAGCGCAGACCATAGATTTCATTAACACGTCAGTCGTTTTCTTTATTACCTACCTCACTGCGGTAGAATTACTATACGAGTTCTCTTTGATTCTGAAGCTGTGGACATTAAGTCGAAGCTAGTGTCAATAGTTACTATATAAATCTTCAAACTGGACGTTTGCTTGTATTGTGATTGTCGATTGCTGATGCGAAGTCGCCGTGCATTCCGGTATATAGCGCAATTGAAACTTCAACCTTATATCTCGATGTGGACGGAGGCGGCATTCACATTGTGATGGCTTTAGTTTCCGGTAACCACTTAACCGGGTGGACTACGAACTCACACTATGACAAGTTACACACATTGTTGAACACATGCGTGGATGAAGGGGGTTTAAGTGCAATGTTTAAGATGTTTGAGTTTTTACATTGAATGAAGGTGTTATGTGCCTATAAACCATATTAGACTTTAAAATCGCCCGTTTTAAAGGCTATTTTTAGAAATTGCATGTGATGAAGGAGCTATGTACGAAGAAAAAGTACAAGTAACAAATTGTATGCATATTCCCTTCGTCCACTTATGTCTTCAGTTAGATTTAAAAATTGGCAATCTCCTAAAAATCGACTCGTGGTATTGTGAAACGGAGACGCAGGCAAATGTTTAAGTGCGATTAAACTTATTGTTTTCAGGAGCCACGCGACGGACGTGATGGACACGGCCGGCTGGAAGAACATGATCTCGTCGCACCCGCACCTCATCGCGGAGGCGTTCCGCGCGCTCGCGACCCAGCAGCAGCAGATCCCGCCCATCGGGCCGCCACGGAAACGTGTGAAGCAGGCCTAGTGAGTAGCGCGCGCCGCCCGCCACTCGCCCCCATACCAAAGACGCGCCCCTCGGCTCGCACCCGTCCGAGCCGCCCGAGCCGTGCGAGCCGTCCGAGCCGTGCGAGCCGCCCGAGCCGTGCGAGCCGTTCGCCGAGCGCCGGCCGAACGCGCGGACCACTCGCCGACCTCGGTTCGCTATCATTGATCTCAGGAGCGTGCGGATCCAACCTGGACGCTACTATATGCGCGTTTGTGTAGTTTTATAATTGTAGGCTTCGAATTAATATTTTTACGTGTATGTCGTTTCGTGAACGTTCTCCCGGCCGTGTTTAAATGTAAATTATTGCTATGTGATGAATTATAATATACGGCTCGTCTCCGGACGGTGTCAGTGTGTCACGTATTGATCTGTGCCGATACTGTAAGTTAGTCGGTCGGCTTCCTTGTGCGGACGACGTGATTTTTTTTTTTTTAAATTAGTATCCTGTGCGGTGCGTTTTAAATTAAATTAAAATTGGTGTTCCCCTTTTTCCCTTAGAGTTCAAAATTGTCTAACCGCCTAACCGTTTAAGGTGTAGGCATTTTCGAGACTATCCGATGTGTAGCGAAGCGTTCGAATGCTATAGATTGTCTAAAGGATCGTCCCACGGCTTCGGATCGACTCTACGATTCTAACGATGCAAGTTTGACGTAGGCATCGCACGCATTTATGTATTGTACGTAGTACCGGCCCGTACGAAGCCGCGCGACTCGTAGACGTAGGGGACTCGAGTGATTGTATAAGTCTATTAAAATTGTTGGTATTGTATATAGATGAGCTACGATCCCACCATTAAAATATATTTCTAAGTACTAACTTGTAAGTGGTATCGCTGGTGACGCCATTTAATTTTTTTTACTGTATCTATAGGGATGCTATTCCAATGACATATTGTGATGTTTCTTTCGTATAATTTCCATAGGGTATAGAAACGAGCTTTCGTTTTGTTGTGGCGATTATCCTGAATAATTTAAAGAATTAAAATGTATAGTTGTTGGTTCCGCTTCATTGATTGTAAATTGTGTGTCATGCTCATATCGCCACCATGCACTTATCCTCTGTGATTTGCTCACTACATACATTTCTCATATGTGTAAACATTAAGCAAATTGCGTCGTATCTTCGTCTATTTATTAGTATTATATTATCTTAATTATCTTAATTTTTCAATGACAACTTAGAAAACTTTTTAATACTTTATTTATCTAAAGTGTCTCCCCGTTTTATAAGTAAAAATACCGAAATGAATTAATAATTATAATTGTATGTACCGTGGCCAATAATATTTAATACCATTTTATACCCACTTTCAAAAATATAAATTAGATACCTACGACAGCCGTTGTCGTGTATTATAAAAATAGTTACATGAAAAACGATTGTCAAAAGTAACTGTGATTTTCGAAATTGTCAGTAAGTTGAGCAAATAAATGAAATGATGAAACTTGTATTCTTTTATTTCTTTTCCGTTTATAATATAGCATATATAATAAAGCAACAAGATCAATGCTTTTGAAATGTAGGTGTGGCGGAAGATGCTGCGAATATCATAGACTGCCATGACAACTAACGTGTCTATTTTAATAGAGCTAAACATCCAAAAAAGGCTCTTTGCCATCTGTCAAGAATGTATTATGAACTTCTTTGGACACATAGTGCTTCTTTTTAGTTAGCATCTTTCATACTATGGCCCACATGATAATTTTGATAATAAAATATTATTTTTTCGTTTCATTTCATTTCGTTTCATCGAGGATGAAATCGCAACGATTCTTAAGAAGTTTCACTTCAATATATACTTTTTACTCAGACATTAATAACGGAAGTTCATATTGTCGCATAGAAGGCAAGTGCGCCATGGTCAGAATACGAGCCAGTGACCTAACACTATAGAACACTATAAGAAAATCACGTGGTCGCGATGCTCAGCAGTAAGGGAACGATAAAGAATAAGAATATTCTGTAATTTATGGTACTGAACAGTATACTTATATACTATATGAGCATTTCTCAAAATAAATGCACCACCAATAAAATAATGTACTAAAATAAAAATGTTAAACTAAAGCATTTTTTTTGTTTTCATTTGTAGATAGGTGTCTAAAGATTTTGAATATGAGGTTTGTTCTGAGGTTTAATATGTAATAAAGTAGAGAAATGTGTAGAAATATACCAAGGGCGGAGAAATATTCTTATTTTGTTACCGTCTATCAATTACGTTAATTAAAACACCAAATCAATTTCGTCAACTTTTATGCATTTCAATAGGGTGACATAACCATCATTTTACGTGTCTATAAAAAACTGTTAACATTTACAGCAAAATGTTACTTATATAAGTTGTAATATATCCTTTACGTTACCATTTGCCCACAACTTTGTTTTAAAATCACAGTAAAGAAGTTTTGATGTTGTTTTATTTTTAAATACGTTCACAAATGAAATAACAATACACTTCCTTCACTTTTTAAAAAAAATTGCAGGTTTTAAGATAATAAATAAAAAATTTGAAAAGAAATACGTGTCCGCTTTTATGGGACAGTAACAAAAATGGAATATTGGTAACAAACTAGGATTTTATAAGGCTAGTTTTCGAAGTAGTTCAAATTATAATAAACTTTGACCCGTGTTAAAAATAATTATAATTATATTTATATATGTAGATTATAGTATGAACTGCTGTCAAAGGACATTTAAACATTTTTCGTTTAAAAAATACCCTATTCAAATATTTAGGAACATTTACGAGTAGGTAACAAATATATCGTTTCAGTTCTTTTTTAATCATAATGAAAAGGAGGCCTAACGGTTTCTAATGCAGTCAAAACCTTTAATAGCAATAATCACATTTATCGGCTGGATAGTGATCGTATAAATCATAATCACATCTTTGGCACCAGAAAAATGGACAACGTAATAATATTTTTATTTCTACAGCGTTCATACTAGATACAAAATTCAGCGGATTATTAGACGAATCTGGAAAAACATATCGGTGCCTTGATAAAATGTGTCGAATAAAAAGGCCATGATAGGCCAAGGTGTAAACACAGGCACGCCACTTTTGTCTTTGTTTATTTTTTTCGTCTTCTGACATCTCACTTACTGATTTATATAAATATTTAGATTTTATCCTGTCTATGTTTTGTATTCGCTGCTCCTCCATCTTTTGTGGATTTTATTTAAGTCTTTCGCGGTAGCGCCTCATTTTTTCAGCAGAGGTTAGAGTCGAACCCGTCGCTTGCGACGAAGGGCTCGACGAGCGAATTAACCCCATAGACACAGCCCACTGAGTTTCTCGCCGGATCTTCTCAGTGGGTCGCGTTTCCGATCCGGTGGTAGGTTCTGCGAAGCACTGCTCTTGCTAGGGTCAGTGTTAGCAACTCTCCGGTTGAGCCCCGTGAGCTCACCTACAAACGTTAGGGTGAAGCTGAAATAGCCTCTCAAGGCTATCAGCATAGGTAGGAAAAAAAAAGTGTTAGTGTAAAAGAACCCTTTTTTTACGTTACCCAGAACAACAGATATTTTGAAATTTAGCCCACCACATCAGAAGGAATATCATGCAGGAGTTCTCTCTTTACTATGATCGCACTTTTAGATTAAAACAAGCAGATATTTAAAAGCCGCATTTGTTTTTAAATAAACTAATCAAACTGATAGAAAAATACTAACTAAAATCTCCCAATCTATTTCATAGTACAAATCTGTAATAGTACAACAAAAAAACAAAGAAATTGACGCCGTTGTAATTGCAATAATTATTATAAAATTATTTTAAACAGAAAGTTAAATAATAATTGTTGGGTACGCAGCACGTCACCCGTGTCGATAAGGCGAGTGACGCCAACCCAGGTTGGACGGGTTTATGAATCTTATAAGATTTCTTGAAATCCTATAAGACGCCGGATGCCCGTCTCGTGGCGATTATTCGTGTCGATCTGAAGCAGTCGATGTAGGGTCCTGAGGTGTACGATATCGTACAAGCTCACTCGAAATTAAAACTCAAAACTTTACTAATTAACGTAAACCGAGCCGACCGATCTGTCAATACAACCGAATTCAATAACCGACGATCTTTTCAATGGTCTTCGAGTCTTCAATAAATATCTTCGAGGCGCTGATGTCTTTACTCGTGCGTTTTTTTGTAATCTTCGTTCGGAGGATCGGCGGCCGGCGGTTGGCAGGTAGTCGGTCGAGGGTCGGTCGGTCGGTCGGCAAGTCGGCAGGTGCCTGACAGCGTCGCAGGGTCGCTTAACTACCTCGGAATGTTACCCTACAGAGATCTCGTGTAAAATACGGCTCTCGTCGAGATCATTTTCACTATGATCGGCTCGGTTTATTCGTTATATCTATTTATTTAATAAATGTATATACTAATGCCTTATACTTAACTATTCTATGTTGTAATCCCTATCGATACATATAACTTATTCTATGCTTAATCTATATGACGCGCCCGTATAAACAAAATACCCGGTCCTGAACACAGATAAATGCTGTTTGTTACATCGTTTCGGGACGCGGGCCGGGCGCGTGTTCATTTAAGTTAATATGCTAATCTTAAAACTATCGGGAATAATAAAGCAAAAGTGTATACTATTTATTTCAAAGCAACTTACGTTCTATTCTTAGTAAAATCTATGTGCACGTTATCTATATACTTATCTATCTATATGCACTCTATATAATTTATCTATTTGTTATAACTCTATGTCTATGTACGTATCTATATAAATCTATTATTCTATTCTATATTCTATTATATTCTTCAACTTATTCTATAATTATGGGGCGACGCCGCTGTCGCCAACATCCTCCCCCTCGTGCGTAGCACCGACTCCTTGTCGTGGCGACTCTATGGGCGTGGGCTCGTCGCTCGTTGCAGGCACCAGCAGGATCATCTTGGAGGCAGGTCTCTTAAGCAGACCGCCGCTCGTTCTGACGTCGACGGTTCGTACACGGTTGTCGGGGCCTGGGTAGGTGTGAACAACTTGCCCGCGCGGCCATGTGTTGCGTGGCAGCGTGGAGTCCACTATGAGGACGGTATCCCCACACTGCAAGTTCTCGCCGGCTGCTCTCCCGTCGATCTTCCTGGGCAGCAGCGTAGGCAGGTATTACTTGACCCACCTACTCCAGAAGTGGTCCGCCATACGCTGCGCCACTCTCCATGTCCTTTTGCCGGTCAGGTCTTCTTCTGTGTAGTCGCCGATTCGCGGAGCTCCGCAAGACCTCCCTATGAGGAAGTGGTTCGGCGTGAGTGCTTCTGACTCCCAACTCTCTTCCCTGGCGACGAGCGGTCGCGAGTTGACGACGTGCTCCGCCTCCAACAGAAGAGTGTGCAGAACTTCTTCCCTCGGGTGTCTTTCCTTCAGTGTGACCACCAGCGCGGTCTTCACGGACCGCACCAAACGTTCCCACGCGCCTCCCATGTTCGGCGCTCCTGGCGGGATGAACTTCCATTTTATGTTCATCTGAGCGGCCCGTGACACGACGTCTGCTTCCCTTGCATTCTCGATTGCCTGCTTGAGCTCCTTGTTGGCGCCGACGAAGTTAGTCCCATTGTCGCTGTAAATGACTTTGGGCATTCCTCGTCGGGCGGCCATCCTGCGCAGCGCTAACAGCATTGAGTCTGCCGTCAGTGACGCTGCTAGCTCCATGTGGACTGCTCTCGTGGTGAGGCATGTGAACAGCACGCCCCACCTCTTCTCGTGACGTCGTCCTACAGTCACCGTCATCGGCCCGAAGTAATCGACGGCAGCACAGGTGAACGGCGGCTCTCCATGTCGTAGCCGCTCTATCGGCAGGTCTCCGGTGGGCGGTAGTCGTGGTGTACTCCGATAGACCTTGCACCACTGGCATCGGACGGCCGTCGCTCGAATGATCGATCTTAGACCTAGGATCCAGTAGCGCTGCCGCACCTCGTTCATCACCGTTGCGTGGTTACCGTGCTGGAACGCCTCGTGATAGTGTTTGATCAATAATCTCGCTATCACGTGCTTCCCGTCCAGCACGATCGGTCGCTTGCAGCCTGCATCTATGTACTGCGCTGCGTCGATACGTCCGCGCAGGCGCAACAGGCCATCTTCCATCACGACGTCGAGCCGTCGCAACTTGGGGTGACGTTCGGGATCTTTTTCACCGAAGCTCTCTCCTTGGCTGCTTCTCAGTAGGATCTTCTCCGCCTTCTTCAAGTGGGGCGGATCAAGCGGCAGCCATGCTTCTGTAGGTGCTTCCGGGGTCCTTAACTTCCATGTAGATCGGGGTTGCTTCGTTCGTGTCGTCCTCCACGTGGGATCTTGCTGCTTCGATTGTCTGGACACGCAAGCGCTCTCCTTCCGGGGTCGACACAGCTCGATAAATTGGAGGACCCTGGCTGTTGCTCTCAATAACCTGACCCAGCTCGAGAATCTGTGCGGATCGGGCGTGGGTCGAGCGTCAGCGGTCCTCGCCGTGGCGACCAGGAAGGCCTCTTTCTCTTCTCCAGACGGTTCTTGCTTGAAGGTTCGCGGCTTGGGCCAGCGCGATTCATCCCACGACAGGAACTCGGGTCCATTAAACCACCGATGCGTGTGGTCGAAATCCGCCGGTGCCTCCCTAGTTGCGTCGTCTGCTGGGTTTTGCGAGCCGGGCACCCATCGCCATTCTTGGGGCTTCGTTGACTCTTCTATCTCGGCGAGTCGGTGCGCAACGAAAGGTTTGAACGTGCGTGGGTCGGTCTTTATCCATGTCAGAACTGTACTGGAGTCAGTCCAGTACGTCCTTCTGCCGACCGCGATGTCCAATTCGTTCGCTATCGCCTGCGCCATCCTTGTCCCCAGCAGTGCAGCTTGCAGCTCCAGCCTTGGGATAGAGACTGGTCTCAGTGGGGTCACCCTGGCTTTCCCTGCTAGTAGTGTGACGTGGTAGGTGCTGTCGTCTGTCTTCTGACGCCAATAGGCTGCACACGCGTAGGCCCTCTCGCTGGCGTCGTCGAACGTGTGCAGCTCCCCCTCAGTGTTGCAGCACGAGAAGCACCTTGCCATTCGGAGGCCTTGCAGCATGCGAAGGTTTCCACGCCACCTCGTCCTTTTCCAGGATGACGTCGTCCCAGTCGATCCCGCTCCGCCAAATGCTCTTCTCGTTTGGTCGGGGTTCATGCTTCTATATCCTTTGAGTCTCGTGGATGGATCCGGAATCCCATCTCGTCCGACTCGTAGAACCACCGCAGGCCCGAGGTCTTTTCTTCCTTCGACCCCAGCTCTACGTCTCCTGGGGTCACACCGCCTGCGAGGCTCACCAGAATGCAGCGCCTTCTATTGCCCGCGCGGCTTCAGGATATCGATGTCCGTAATCCTTGGCATTCTTATTTGTAACGAACGACGCCGTGCTCGGTGAACAGGCCGCTCCGAATATGACCGACGTCATTCTATACTCTTTGGAGCGGCCTCGCGTCGATCTTCTCTATAGAGGAATCTTGGGCTGTCGCGGTCCACGTCCCTGATCCTTATCTGCAGGAACCTCTCCTTGATGTCCGCGACAACCACGACGAGCCTTTTCCGGAACCGCAACAACGCTTCGAACAGGGATTGTAGGTCCGAGCTTCGAAGCGGCCGTCATCGCGTCTCCAACCTCTGTCGTCCTCCTTCTCCAAGATGTCGACCGCCTTCGCCTCCATATCTGTGCTCGGACGTTTAAGTGCGACTCTATCGTGAAGTGCTCCTTCACCTGTCTGTCCAAGGCCTCTTCGCGCATCGATACATGGGCGCAGGTGAGGAAGTTGACCTCTTTTGCATTGCTGTTGTCGAGGCCGTGTAGCACCCATCCCAATTGGGTGAATGAGGCTACCGGCTGGTTCCTCCTGCCCCTGCGCGTCCTTCTGGCGGCGATGAGTCCCCAGTTGTCCTGCCCAATCAATAGTTTGGGGGATTGTTCTTCGTAATATAACTGGTCCGCCAGGCTCCTCAGGTGCGCGTAGCCTTCGATGGTCTCCCTCTTCAGTCGCTGGGGTGCAAGGCTCATGTCGTCCATTGTGCGCGCTCCGACGATCGTCCTCTTCTGCCGCTGGTGAAGCCCTCGAACTCGGATGTCAAGCTTCATCGAGTCCTTCTTCGTTAGGGTCTTCCCGCCCACGGTCTCGAGGCGGAGCGTCTCCTTGGGTCCCTTCTGGCCGATCTGCTTCGCCACGCTCGAGTCCAGGAGAGTTACAGTGGAGCCTTCGTCCAGCAGGGCCAGCACCGTCGTCGATCCCGATGGCCCGTATACTTCAACGGGCACCATCTTCAAGTACGCCCTGCTGATCCGTGTGCAGTTGATGGGAAGTCGCACGTTGTTCGCGACTTCCCTGTTCTCTGCTGGCTCTGTCTCCGGCTTCTCGTTGTGTAGCGAGTGGTGATGCCAGCGCTTGCACGTGCGACATGGCGGTCGTTGACATGCTTGCTTCCGGTGCTTACCCTCGAGACACTTATAACATAAGCGCGACTCCTTTGCCATTCTCCATCGTTCCTGCACCGTAGCTCTCTCGTACCTCGGACAATCATACAGCGGGTGTCCTTCCATACACTGCGGGCACGCCAGCTTGTCTCTCAATGCTCTGTCCGAAGCTGCACGCTCGGTGCAGTCGGTTGTGGCGTGCGTCGCCTGTCGCCTCGATGGTTGTCTTTTCGTTGCCACCTCAGCCACGGCGTGTGGCCCGCACCGGTCCGCCATCTTATTTAGGAAGCCGCACATCGTGTTGAGGTCCGGGTCTCCTTCAGTCTTTTCGATGATGTGGTCGTACCACCGGAACCTCAGGATGGTCGGCATCTTGTCGACGATGCTCTTCAGCAGTTCGGGCGACATCAAATATTGGGGTTTCCGCAGCCCCCTGATCGCTGCGACGGTATTGTTAACATTGCTCGCCAGTGAGCAAATCGTTGAATAATCGCTGTATCCGGCTCGAAGGACCAGCTGTTGGGTACGCAGCACGTCACCCGTGTCGATAAGGCGAGTGACGCCAACCCAGGTTGGACGGGTTTATGAATCTTATAAGATTTCTTGAAATCCTATAAGACGCCGGATGCCCGTCTCGTGGCGATTATTCGTGTCGATCTGAAGCAGTCGATGTAGGGTCCTGAGGTGTACGATATCGTACAAGCTCACTCGAAATTAAAACTCAAAACTTTGCTACTGAACGTAAACCGAGCCGACCGATCTGTCAATACAACCGAATTCAATAACCGACGATCTTTTCAATGGTCTTCGAGTCTTCAATAAATATCTTCGAGGCGCTGATGTCTTTACTCGTGCGTTTTTTTGTAATCTTCGTTCGGAGGATCGGCGGCCGGCGGTTGGCAGGTAGTCGGTCGAGGGTCGGTCGGTAGGTCGGCAGGTAGTCGGTCGGCAAGTCGGCAGGTACCTGACAGCGTCGCAGGGTCGCTTAACTACCTCGGAATGTTACCCTACAGAGATCTCGTGTAAAATACGGCTCTCGTCGAGATCATTTTCACTATGATCGGCTCGGTTTATTCGTTATATCTATTTATTTAATAAATGTATATACTAATGCCTTATACTTAACTATTCTATGTTGTAATCCCTATCGATACATATAACTTATTCTATGCTTAATCTATATGACGCGCCCGTATAAACAAAATACCCGGTCCTGAACACAGATAAATGCTGTTTGTTACATCGTTTCGGGACGCGGGCCGGGCGCGTGTTCATTTAAGTTAATATGCTAATCTTAAAACTATCGGGAATAATAAAGCAAAAGTGTATACTATTTATTTCAAAGCAACTTACGTTCTATTCTTAGTAAAATCTATGTGCACGTTATCTATATACTTATCTATCTATATGCACTCTATATAATTTATCTATTTGTTATAACTCTATGTCTATGTACGTATCTATATAAATCTATTATTCTATTCTATATTCTATTATATTCTTCAACTTATTCTATAATTATGGGGCGACGCCGCTGTCGCCAACAATAATAATAATATATTATATATACTCAGCCTAATGATTTCCTATTTTGTTACTCTCTTTTCCATTTATACGTTACCACACAAAAGTAACAAAAAAAGAAGTAACAAATCAAGAACAACATGTCATTTTATTTGTAAACACATGCAACTCACACGATTACTCTTATTTCGATTTGATTAACGAAATCAAGAATGGGAGCTTTAATAGTAGGTTAAGTGAAATAACAATAAAATCTGCACTTATCTATGTTTTATGAGTAACAAAGGTGGAATTTTTTTCTGACCGCTAGCTTAAATATTGACTTTTACCGTTCGTACCGGCACCAGAAAGAACTAGTCGAAATTAAAACAAGACGGATGCCAAGCCGGCTAATGCTACCATTATTCTAAAATATAATTGCATTAATCGATTCTCATATTTCTTCAGAATTATGGTAACAAAAACTGGAGTTTCTAGGTGGAACTTTTTACGGGACAAGTTAAAATCATTAATTAGAAATTTAATTATAAATTAATGCTAAAAAGGATGTTTTAGGATGAATTGTGACTTATGGCTGTAAATAAATAATATTTTTTATTTATACAATGCCCATGTCCATTCAACTAAAGATCGATGGTTTGGTAAGATATTGAGATTGGGACACTGCACTTTTCATACAACTGGTTGAAGCTGATTTATGATATATATTTTTAATGAAAAAATCTCATTGTATTTATATCTGTTTTTTTCCTTTCGAATCAGTAGAGTAGTTATACTGCTTACACAATTTATAAAAAGTAGTAATGAACTAATATATTAGCCGGAACAAAATATTAAAAAATGGGACAGAGGCTAAAGTCTATTGTGCAATAATTTTGAGAAATGCTCATATATATTATAACTATGAGTATGTAGTATGTAGGTGTATTTTTACTGGTGGTAGGACTTCTTGTGAGTCCGCGCGAGTAGTTACCACCACCCTGCCTTTTTCTGCCGTGAAGCAGTAATGCGTTTCGGTTGGAAGGGTGGGGCAGCCGTTGTAACTATACTGAGATCTTAGAACTTATATCTCAAGGTGGGTGGCGCATTTACGTTGTAGATCCATGGGCTCCAGTAACCACTTAACACCAGGTGGGCTGTGACCTCGTCCACCCATCTAAACAATAAAAGAAAAAAATGTAGGTATTGTTTTTTTTTATTATTTACACCTGATGTACTATGAGTAAGGTAACAAAATCTCCCTATAATAATATGTGAGACTACCCTCTATGCTTCCGTTTGTGTTTGACGCATAATCGCTACGCGGCAGAAAAACATACATAAGTTAATAGATTAAACTTTGTTTAAATCCAGTACGACAGACGGTCTACCATCAGAAACAACTTATATTGACCTTACCTATTTCTATAATATATATAATAAACAGGTACCCTATTTACAGTGAATAAAGGTTCTCGACAAATCCTCGAGGTAGGACAATGAAGTACGGTATCGATAAAACGGGGTGATTAGGGACAAATTCAAACTTTGAACAATTTTAAGGTAGTTGTTGATGTATTTAATGCTATATCAGGGTCAAAATGATTGAGTCTTGGGGGTATCTTTGTTATCCAATTTAAAACTGCAATTAACATTCCAGCTTAAACAAAAAAAGCAAAAATAATTGATTACCCGTATTTACCGGAAGTTGGAGTTAATGGGGACGAAATTAGTGTCAATAGAGAAATTTGCTAGGGCTGGCACTACCTGGTTTTAATTTATTTAGTTGCACCAACAAAGTGATCATAAATAAAAAACATTGAAAAACTGACAAAAGTACAGGCAGATATAACTTATAGGTGCAATAATATTAAGGGATCATATCTCTTATAAGGCTTTGCACTCTTTGATACGTACACGCGAGTCATATCTAAAAATAGAAAACAACACGTAACTGATAATATACATATTTGTCAAACAATAAAATAACACTGCATTGATAATTTTAAATAAAAGTTCTAGCATTGAGCGACGGTGACCACTTACCATCAGGTGGGCCGTATGCTCGTCTGCCTACAAAGGCAATAAAAAAAAAAAAAAAAAAACATCATGAATAAACCAGATTCTTACCAATACATTTAAAAAAGATTGTTATAACTACATAGACAATCCTACAAACCTGTACCTATTTATACTTTACTCACTCCCATTGAACTTATTTTCATCCCAATAGACCCCTCATTCGTTGTTATTTGTACCTGAGACGTCCCCATTATCCCCAAAAATAATAGATTTTTACATGTATTTCTATATTATCAAAAAACATTAAAACCAATAACAACATATGATCGCTCAAATACTGAATAACGTTTATAAATCACAGTCGTCTCCTATTATTATCAAATAAATAAAAGAGAGCAAAGTTTCTAGCACTAAAATAATGACCACTACAAGAAGTTAATTTGAAATGCGATTTTTTTAAAGTTAGCAGCTATTATCATGCATATTCAAAGTTGCTTGTGAACTTTCAACATTCTACTATTACACTACAAGAAAGGGAAGATTTTGCAACGAATATAAAACTAATATTGAGCGTCGAAAAATTTTCCTGGTTTTTTCCCCATTCACCTTTCAATCCCTAAAAATTCCATTTTAGGTATGACAAAATCTCAGTAAGCAACCACCATTTTACTCAGATTATATTTCATCCCATATCATCTCATCTCATTTCATTTAATTTCATCCCAGTTGATCAATGTCTCAAAATTTTCATTTTATTTCATGCCATTCCATGTTTCGTATTAATCAGCTTTATTTCATTTCATAATAACATATTTCATAAAAATATATATATATATAAAAGATTAGGCTGTATGGTGCCTTTCCATTTAAAAAAATAAAACTACTACTACTTTAAACAATGTCAAAAACATAACCTATATCTCTAATATATTAAGTGTATAATCTATGAACATAACGCAATGTTTGAAATCTAACTTGCTACTACTACAACTGTTTTAAAAAGTAACTAATAAATCTCAAATAAATTATTTGTTAAAGGAGTAAAGTAATTTAAGGGAAGTATTTGCCACAAGTATGTCAAGTGAACTCAAGGGTAAAGTATCCGACAGTGAAACAGAGACAGGTAAATTTTAATACAAATTTATCGCAGCTTTTTTTACTAATATTTTATTAAATTGCCTTAAGCATTATGGAGTTAAAATGAAGCCAATAGGAATAAATCTTTAATGTTTTTACAGTCGATTTGCCCGAAACCCCGTCTCGTCGAACAGGGAGAACTAGACAAAAACCGAAAAAATACAACGATTTTTTTGAATTGTCACCCTCTAAACGGAAACCCCGTAGAGTGAGTACTTCTAGTGAAGAAGACGAGATTATCGACGACTCTTGTCCACAGAAACCCAGAGGTACACTTTGAATGTACAGTTTATATCTAAATTTGAAATTAAACAACATAAAAATGAGAATGAGTAACTTTTCTTAAAGGCAAATTTTTTCCTAATGTATTTTTTGTAATATATATATCAAATTCTAAGTACATACTTAATTTTTAGTACATTTATAAAGAAAATAATTTAAAATGCTGAATATTTGGTTACACATACTTATTTTTATAGTTTAGTTTCACATTAATTATGTCTACAACTTGTGAAAATCAAGAAAATGCTATAATGGAATACATTTTTGCATTCTTGTAAATTTCAGCACTGTTTAGTGATGATGATGTGGAGGGTCAAGATATATTCAAATTTAAGGGTCGTCACACAAAGCATGATCTACAGAATGCAGTGAGATCAGCAATGATGAATTCACCCAAAGTAATACTCACACGTTTGAAAACTCCTAAAAAAGTAATAAATTTGCATAGCCCAATTAGAAAAGCAGCAGGTACTCCAAGACATGTTAGGGAAGTAATAAAAAAAAGTAAGTATTACTTAAATATATTACATAGTATATATTGAGGCTGAAAGCCAATTTAAAGTTTAAAATTTGGAAAAAATAACATGGCAATAAAACTTCATCAGCTAGTTGAATGGGGTAAACATAATTGAAGTTCTATTAAAAATGTGAAATTGTTGATGCTAATACCAAATAAAAAGAACATAATTACAAAGATAAATTTCACATAATATTATTTAACATTTGGTTTAAGTGGATTTCACCCATCAATATAATAGTACTATAGTAATATTTTTGAGTTTAATAATTTAAAGATACACAGCAAGTCCTAGAAATAGGGGTAAAGCTTAATATTGATTAATTTTTAAAACTTCCAACTTTTAAAATTGAACATTTCAGTTAATAATTGGTTTTATTGGGTTATAGATATTCATATGATCATTTCAAAATAGAATTTAGTTCTTAACATAAATACGTGTATAAAAGCAAGTTAAAACAAATACATTAGAAGTTGAAATAAATAATATTTGTTATACAGTTCTCTAGGAATAAAATGAACACTAGGATGTTTATTATATTCATATTAAGTACTGCAATTTTGGGAGTACTAACGTTAGGACAGAGTTTTCCTTTTTTGTATTATATGGCTTGAGCCTGTTTGGTAATTGTCTGGTAACAAGAGACCACCTACACACCAATGCCAATGACCTGACATGAGGTTGAAGTCTCAAAGATTTTGTAACAGTTGGCCCAAATTAAGAATGATCATAAATTGTAATGAGCCGGTAGTTTTTTTTCTTAGTAAATTTGTTGAAATACTCAATATACTGGAGTACACTCAAATGTTATCTACATACTACATACATCTCTTTCAGGAATCATTCAGGAAGTAGACAGTGATAGTTCTGGTGATTTTTCTGGAAGCAGCAGTGATTTTGTTCCAGATGAGAGTGAAAATGAGGAGGTAAACTGATAGTACTGAAGTTTTGTACTCCTTTTCCCACTTTAAATTGGGCCAGCTCTTATAATTCCTCTACGCCAGGATTTTTTATCCTCAGATCCTTGAGTTCTATGCCTCAATTGCATATTAATAAAAACAAAGATTGTAAATTGTTATTGTTTGACTGTTATTGTATGATGCTATTCCTTCATCATGGCCATGGGTTAAGTTTGTACATACATATATCATTAGATAATTGGTACCTGCTTACTACTTAGCACCACCCGATACAAATATACTGGGCGTCTTATTGTTTAGGATAGAATGACTGAAAAA
This sequence comes from Bombyx mori, assembly GCF_030269925.1. Lineage (NCBI taxonomy): Eukaryota > Metazoa > Arthropoda > Insecta > Lepidoptera > Bombycidae > Bombyx > Bombyx mori. Next base: position 9,012,816 of record NC_085115.1, on the reverse strand, counting down.
CTTTTTCTTTCTTTGAGTTTTCATGGTCATCAGACAACTGAGGTGTTATTTAACATGTGATTAAACTGTAACCATTACCATTTTAAATGATTACAACTCTCGAATGTCAAAGAAAATACTATATACTATTTTAATAAAAATATTTTCTGCAGCAATCTGATTCTTCATCATCATCATCAACATCAGTAGAAGATGAGAAACCTCAGAGGAAAGATTCAGTTAAAACACAAATCACCAGAAACAGGAACAATAAAATGAAAATTAAGGATTCAGAATACATCGTAAAACCTGACAACTATTTTATGATGAATTCTAGTAAAAAAGTTAGTATGTTTATTTCTTCATACCAATTGAATTATTGAATTATCAGCATACAATATTGTATTGATTTCATGTTGATGCTTTATTTTTATTCGAGCTCAATTTTTAATTGATTTTCATTTGAACTTACTTTGATATTGTCTAAATAAAGAAATTTATAATATTACAGATAGCCACATCAGATCACACTCTTGCTAGATTGAAAAACATGAATATTCAAGATAATTCTCCAGATACTGTACATATATCAACAGAACACAGGAAAAAAATAGCAGAGCTCAACTATAACCATCGACAGCTCTTTGACAGATGGCTGTATGAACTAAGTGAAAACTTTAGTATTATTTTATACGGCATAGGATCGAAACGAACTTTGCTCCAACAGTTTCAAGCTGAGAAGTTGAACAAGTTTCCGTGTATAATGGTAAATGGATTCTTTCCGAGTCTCACCATTAAGGATATCCTAGAAAGCATCGTCGTAGATCTACTAGGGAATACAACTGTACCGTCCAATATTGGCAGCGTTGTAAAATTGATTGACAGTCAGCTGTCAGAAAATGGCGTGGACCTATTTCTGATAGTAAACAACATCGATGGACCTATGTTAAGAAATTCTAAATCACAAGTTACTTTGGCTAGTCTATCTCAGATAAAGAATGTGCACACCATTGCAACGATCGATCATATTAATGCCCCGTTACGTAAGTACCTTACTTTTTTTTCTTAAACGCTCAATTTTAGCATGAGAAAGTACTTGATTAAAATATGCATTTAAGTTAACTTTTGCAAGTGATTATTAATCTAAAAACTTAATTTAGTTTTTGAAGTTATTTGTTTTTTTCCTACCTACGCTGATGATCTAGAGAGGCCATATCATTGTCACCGGTCTAGTAGGTGAGCTCACGGGGCTCTAACCTGACGACGTTACTAACACTAACCCTAGCAAGAGCTGTGCTTCGCAGAATCTGCTATCAGATCGGAAACGCAAACCACTGAGAAGATCCGGCGAGTGGGCCGTGTCTGTGGGCTAATATACTCGCCGAGCCCTTCGTCGCAAGCGTTGAAGTTATATAAAAAGCGCTACACCACGTAAACGATTAATTAAGCAGAATAATTCAATTTTCAGTATGGGACTATTCTAAATTGAGTAAATACAACTTTTCATGGTGGGATGTAACTTCGTTTGTTCCTTATACTGAAGAAACTTCCTTCGAGAATTCTATAATGACACACAAAAGTGGCGCCCTACAATTATCATCACTCAGGAGCGTTTATCAGTCATTAACATCGAATTCAAAAGGGATTTTCACTATCCTTATTGAACATCAATTAGCAAATCAAAAGCAAGCCCATTATCAAGGTAAGCCTTGTAAATACTATTTATGACTATGTATTATTATATAAAACAAAAATAGGCTTTCCGCTAAAGTGCCATTTCTGACGTGATGTGTCACGACATGATATAAATGGCAGTAGCAAGAAAAGGCAAGACCATTGGATAAGAACCAACAAAACAATTAAGATAAAATATGAAAATAAAAAAAATAGTATATCGTATTTGTTTTGACAATTTGACTATTTGGTGGTAGGACCACTTGTGAGTCTGCACGGTTAGGTACCACCGCCCTGCCTATTTCTGCCGTGAACCAGTTATGCGTTTCGGTTTGAAGGATGGGGCAGCCTTTGTAACTATCGCGACCGAGGACGTCTCACCTTCCGAGCGACACAGGTGCTCACGGGACACGGCTGTTTCGGTCGCTACCTGCACCTCGTCGCCCGGAGGGAGCCGACGCCGAAGTGCCACCACTGCAGTGGCTGCAACGAGGACACGGTGGAGCACACGCTCGCGTACTGCACCGCTTTCGCGGAGCAGCGCCGCGTCCTCGTTGCAAAAATAGGACCGGACTTGTCGCTTCCGACCGTCGTGGCTACGATGCTCGGCAGCGACGAGTCCTGGCAGGCGATGCTCGACTTCTGCGAGTCCACCATCTCGCGGAAGGAGGCGGCGGAACGGGAGAGGGAGAGCTCTTCTTCCCTCTCGGCGCCGTGCCGCCGCCGTCGAGCCGGGGTTCGGAGGAGGGCGTTTGTCCAGCTCCAGCCCCTATGAGGAGGCAGTCTCCTCCCGGTGATGGTCACGGGGCGACCTAAGGGGGCTGAGGCTGCGCCGCACGCTACCGTCACTCTAGCGCGCTGGCACCAGGAGGACGGGACGGCGCGTCGGCGGCTGCGGACTGCGATGCGGTCCGCATTTTCGTCGTCGCTGTCGTCGCCGAACATACTGTTGAAGAGCAACCCGGTCGGCGGTGTATCGCGTTCCGACCCGGCAGGCTGGTTCTGGCCCAGCGGGGTATCCCGGAACACCAGCGGCACCGCCCGGGCGGCCTGGTAGGGCCGCCGTACCGCGGAGACCGACGTCGTTGGTCGTCGACTATCGCCTCGACGACCCGTCGGTCGGGCGTCCTCGGGGTGGCGCCGCGTGTCTGGTTGTAGTGTTGACCGCGGGAACCCCCCTACTCTGAACGGGTTCTGACCCCGGACGGAGATCGGACGTCGGGTGTAAGAGTGCAGGGGAGTCGTTTAGTGGGTGGGCCCTAAAATCCTTGGGCCCGCGATCTGCTCTCAACACCTGCAGATCGTTGAGTCTCACATACCCCGCGCGCCCCCTAGGCGCGGGGACCTCGTAGGAGGTTCGGCCCCCGGCCCGAAAAAAAAAAAAAAAAAAAAAAGCCTTTGTAACTATATTGAGACCTTAACACACTTAACACCAGGTGGGCTGTGAGCTCGTCCACCTATCTAAGCAATAAAAAAAAAACAAGAACTGACTGAAAATACGACTATAGTTAAAAAAATTACGTGATGGAATTTGATTAAAAGCGGTTTGAATTATTCCAATAGTAATACGAGGAGTTAAACCATTTCGTTTTTTTTCAATAGCATACGTCACACTAGTACGTTAGTATACGCTGCTGCTACTACTAGTTTAATTAATGTAATGTCATTACTTATTTATGTCGTCATAAAAATCTTGATGAAACTATTTCAATAAATATTATACGCGACAATATAAAATAACCGTCACACCGGTCTTACTGAGCGTCCTACTCTTGAAACGTTTCCGTTACCTAAGCGATATGTTCTATCTGGAGAATATACAGCTTAGTGAAAGATAACCTAGTAAAATAAGGGTTATGGTCTAATGTGAACACCTGTAACTCTGAAATTTTGTTTGCAGGACTACCATTTAAGGATCTCTATTCAAAATGCCGTGAACAATTTTTGGTCAGCTCTGACTTAGCTCTCAGAGCACAGTTGACAGAATTCTTAGACCACAAACTCGTTAAAATGAAGAGAACTCTTGACGGCAGTGAAAACTTAATGATACCAATCAATAATGCATTGTTACAACAGTTTTTAGAGCAGCAAACAAGTTAACGGTTCGACTGATGTACATAACCGCATGCAAGCATGAGTTTTAATTTATTAAATATTAAAAAAAAAGTCTGTTTTTTCTTTACCTTATTTGATGTTTCGTATTTTTAACAGCCAATATTTCATCTACCTATAATTCATCTTATAGTGTGTAGTCAGTTGCTCAATGACATGAACAATGTCAGAAGCATAAGCCGATGTCTATCGTTGAAAATTATTTTCAAAGCTCTCGAGGAACTGGATTTCATTCGAGGCGATGGAAGGTAAACACAAAAATTTTACTCCACATGCTTCTGACTTTTAACAGACCAAGGGCATCTAACATTTGCTTTTGTGTTGTTGATGCCAATGGACTTCACTAATCACTGAGCTCTTGAAGTCGTCGTGGCCCAAGAGATAAAACGTGCGGTGCATTGGTGTCGAGCGATGCGATTGTTTGATTCCCACAGGCGGGTACCAATTTTTTTAATGAAATACGTACTTAACAAATGTTCACGATTGACTTCCACGGTGAAGGAATAACATCGGGTAATAAAAATCAAACCCGCAAAATTATTATTTGCGTAATTACTAGTGGTCGGACCTCTTGAGTCCGCACTTGTAGGTACCACCACCCTGCCCATTTTTGCCGTGAAGCAGCAATGCGTTTCGGTTTGAAGGGTGAGGCGGCCGTTGTAACTACCGAGACCTTGGAACTTATATTTCAAGGTGGGTGATGACATTTACGTTGTAGATGGTCTATGAGCTCCAGTAACCACTTCACACTAGGTGGCCTGTCAACTCGTCCACCAGTCTATGCAATAAAAATATTAAGCATTAACATGAAAAATTAGGGAATTAGGGAAAAATGTCAGACTGAACCATTTATGGTCAAGGTTAAATTTGGAATATAGACATTAGTTCTGATACGCAAATATAAAAGTTTATCATAAACAAAAAAAAACAAATACTATTATTAATTTTTATTTTACAATCCCAGAAATAAAGTCTTAATAGGATTATATAATATATATCAACAGACCAAGTTGTAAATTACTTAAACTTAATGACTTACATAATATAATAAAATTATTAACTAAAATTCTCTTCAACATATCTGGCACATACACCATGATGCATCAACCAAACACTTCATTGATATAAGTGCATTGCTCATTTTAGATTTAAAAATATTGTAGAAAAATACTCTCTGAACTCAAAGGTTTTATCTAATTTAATTGTTTTATGATATTCACATAACGCCCTTTCGAAATTCCAGTTAATTTTGTTAACATCAACTTTTAGGTTTTCATAGTCTTTTTTTAAGTTTTATGGTACCTCCTTGTATATATATACCTACTGAAGATGTTATTGTAATCAATGGATTTTACTCTTGGATGATAGTAAATATTTGTTATATAAGGTATTTATTTATTGCAGGCCAGTAATCTGGTGAAAGATGATTTTTAAAAGTGAGACAAAAGACCAAACATGGTTAAAAAGATGATTTTTGCAACAAATGGTATTGTATGCAATTTTTTTAACGTACTTATTATCTATATCCAAATTGACACAATGCCAGTAATTCCCATTCCATTTTTATCAATTTCTTCAGTCTAATTTGGTCGATAATGTAGGTGAAGCCCATAACTTATAATTTATTGTGTTTTAATGGTTTGAAAGGGCTTAAATACTTTCATAATTTAATTTTCTCTCAGCTTAAATCTAACTTATATAAAACAGAAATTTAGATCATATGAGAGCTAGATTATACATATTTATATCATGCACTTCAGTTTCAATGATTAGGCTAAAATTAAGCATGTCAATAGAATATTAAAAAAAGATTACATAAACAATTTAATCAAAACATCAACTTCAGACAACAAACTACAGATATTTCACACAATGAACATTAACACTAATCAATGATAGAAAATATTTCATTTTATATTGAATAAACAGAGTTTGCACTAGAATGAAAGCAAAGTGAGTCGAGCCTCAAATGGTGACGTATCACTCTCATGAATGACAACTAGCCTACTTGGATGATTGCAATGTACCGAGACTGTGATCAAATTTATTGTCCGATGCATCGGATCGCTGTACACTTACAAACTAGTACGATAACTCCACTTAAGGCAACTTTCAGTTTTCATCATCATCTTCATGTTTCCGTTTCTTACCCCGAGTACTTTCTTCAGGCTCACCATCTGCATCTCCATCTAAAACATGAAAATTTATTTAAGTACGTTAAGTACACTTAATATTTAAGCTTAAACTTTTAGGGTTGCATTTATGGTCCTGCTCTCCTGTGTGAACTAAATCAAGAGATTGCATTATGGAAACTGCAGTACATGCATATGGATGCATGTACCAGTACCAGTACAATTTTTGCAAGGTCGTAAGTATTTACAACAAATAATATAGTTATTTTTAGTTGACATTTATAGTTATTATTATGATTATTACTAATTGAAGTTATCATTAAATGGGCCAAGATTCCTTTTATCTGATTCTCTCTGATCTAATAATAATGATTATCATCTACATCACCGCATTTAATCCCACTTCTGATTTCTGATTGAAGTGCCCCACAGTTCTCACTTTTTTTTACATTTTTGTCAATGACTTAACTAAGAATTTATCTTCCTATTGTCTTTTATATATTCATGTTTTTAAAAATTATGATGCTGCTTTTAAGAATACAAATTTTTGGTATAGAAAATGTATTATACTTATTTTTCAATGGCATAAGTAGAAGAAATCAAATGTATTTTTACATGGATAAATCATTTGCCTTATCCTGTACTAACAAACATCACAAAAATATTAATTAATATGATTACAAAACTCCACACGAAACGCCAAATCAGAGATCCATAGTTCTCAACCTGGCCACTCTATTTCTATAACTATGGACACAAATTAATTTAATATGTTTAAAAAACTGGAAAAACGTCGTCGTGAAAAGCTTTATGTTTGAAAAGGTTTAAGCGACATTTTACAGGAGACATTTAAATTTAAAAATTCTTCAGCTATTTGAAAGGAGTAAACTTAATTCAAGTTCAATTAAAAACATCAAACTGCTGATGCTAATATCAAATAAAACGCACCTTTAATTACAAAGATAAATTATGCGAATTAAACAGAAGGTCGCTTAAACCAAGTAGCCTTTTACCCAAAGATATAATATTTCATGAATTTCTATTGTATGTCAGTTTTATAGTGGATTCAGTGTTTATATAACCTATTCCCAAGAATGTGTCATTAATTACACTGTTAATGAGCAGGTAATGTTAAGATGATTTTTTCTTCTTCAAATTCATTTATATATAATGGCAGCTTATAGACAGCTGTAAATCTAATTAGATTTATTTCTTCCGTTTTGTTCTTAATATTCTTTTGTTTTGAGGATAGACAGATGTTTTCACCATTTAAGCCAAAAATGCTCTACGGGTTTTATGTGAATTTCATATCAGAATAGTACTATCACAAAATAGTATAATAAAATTAGTAGCTGGAATAGAATTAAAAAAAAAAACAATTTCTTAACCAATAATTACAGCAAGCAATGTGATCGAGTTTGACTAGTATTATATAAAAGAAACCTATTTAAAAATTACTCAAAAATTGTTACTACCCTAATAAAATCTAAACATAGCATCACATCTAACATCTCATCATCTTAGTGGATGATATTGACCCAGTGGTGGATTCAGCGAAGCACTGCTCTTGCTAAGGCAGTTTTCAGCAAAGACTCAAGCTCAGCACTTTCAGCTTGCCTACCAGTTAGGTAAGGCTCGAATAGTCCATCAAAGCTACTAGCGATTAGGTACAAAAAACTTTTCCTCATGAAATACAGGGGTTATTCCATACCTTGCCCTTTCGAATTTTGTTCTTGTTCACCATCAGCATTGTTTTCTCCTTCATCATCTTCCTCATCCACTTCTTCTTCTTCTTCAACATCGCTGCCTTCAAATATTGAACTAGATGAACTCTCTTCCTCTGCAAATTTTTATAAAGTCTTATTTAATTTATTTTCAAAACATGCAGACTTCACACAGAAATTTTTTTTTTTTTATTCTTACCCGCATTATAAACTGCACAGAGTGAAACATCCTCATCATCCTCATCTTCCTCTTCCTCTTCTTCATCAGATCCTAAAACAAAGAATTACGAAAAATAAGAGGAAATCGATTTAATATTTATGTAAACATTAGGAATAGGGTAGCTGCTTATCAATCCTGTCTAACAAATGTAGTTTCAATTGTGATGTTTTCAAACAATCCCATCAGATTCTCTTCTGACTGTGATCATCCCATCAGATTCTCTTCCGACTGTGATCATCCCATCAGATTCACCATTCTTTATCTCAACAAAATTCTCTATTAATGGGAAACACTGCAGTCATCTACTACACCATCAAAGATCATCTTTACAATATTTAATAATTTCTGGATTAAATGTCTAGTGTTTTATGAGCACTACAGCAAGTTTGAGCTTAAAACATTTAATTAATGCTTTACTTGTTTGACAATGTTTTTATATATTATAATTTTGATTTTTATACAGTAGTAGCTTAATAAGCTGATTCGTGTGCGCCTCGAGATTTAGAGAATGGTTTATGTAACCACAATGTTTAAGATTATTATATATATATATATATATATCAGTTTTGGTCACAATAGGCAAGCATTTCAATAAGAAAACAATGTTTAAAATAGTTATAAGGAACATTTAAATGATCATTTCATCTCCATATTAGCATAATACTAATTTCTCACTAAAAAGTTTTCATTTTATTCTCTTTAGTTCAATCTATTGATGATATACATTGTATGCAAAATTTAAAAGATACTTAGTGTAATTCAGTGTTCTGATGTATTATATTGTTTAGGTAGTTTTAATGCTAATCTTATTTGAACAAAATATAATTTTAGTTTTAAAGTCTTAAGAAACCACTCTCCTTTCACATTGTGGGTCACAAACAGTGATGCTTACTCTTCAAAAGGTAACTCATGTGGAAGAGTAGACCATAAACCGTGTACAATATCATTGGTAAAGTGGTTCTTTCATGCTCTGGCTTTTCTGTTATACTGTCATCAATCACCAATGAACCAATATCTATGTCCAAATCTGTAATTACCAATGTAACAATATCATTTGTTGCATTATAGTTGCACAATTTTCTATGATGGTTTCGCTTGAATTGTATTGTTATTTTAGGAAATGAGAAAATTATAAAATCTTTTGTTTTCTGGTTATAATTAAGTTTCAATTAAGTTAAAATAACTATAGGATGAACTTTGTTGTTTTATTCACTTATAACAATTTTATATTTGGATTTTTCTGTCTCCTTTCTTATATTTCATGATAATAACTATGTTCACATAAATAGGTTGACAATGAATGAATGCTAAAGCATTATCAACATTTTACAATCTAAAGCGTTTAAAGTATTGGTACATACCATCCTCATCACTATCATTGTTTCCATTCATTTCATCTTCTTCTTCTATGTCACTGTCATCAGCTTCTTGGTCATACTTATCAAAACTATAAAAAAAGGTAACATTAGTGACATTTTTCCATCATAGAGTAAAGTAGCATACAGCTATGATTTAATTTTTGAATTACAAAAAAAAAACTATTCTGATAATATCCAGTATTCTGGAACATATTCCAGACAGGACGTCAGAAAATAAATTTAGAAAACTTTATATTATACCTATTTAATTTAACTTTCATACAATATCATACAAATAAAAATCTAACAATTATCAGCTGCTTTAAAATATATTGCATTTCAAAAAAAATAGTTATGCCAATATTTGGATAATTTATTAATATGGTTTATTCTCATTTCAGTAAAAATCTTTACATCCTGTATATAAATTGAATTTTACCATGGTACATTAATTTGAGTCATACCGCCATATTTTCAGTTTTATATTTAAGAAACAAAAAATTCATTGTGCATCACTTACCCGTCTAAGTATTTTAGTGATGGATGCATAGCAAACACCTTACTTTTGTAGTCTTCAATGCTAGTAACATCATTATTGAATAAGTCAAGATTCTTCAGATTCTTGAAAGCTTCAAGAGGCTTCAGGGTTTCTAAATCCTTAATTTTGTTTCCTGAAAGATTCAAATGTGCAAGCTTTTTGCAGCCACTGAGAAAAGTCAGTCCATTTGATATTCTATTGTCTGACAGTTCCAATTTTCTGAGCATAGGCAGGGTCGGAAAACCTTTGAGTGTTGTGAGACCCACATTGTTAAGACTCAGTATTTGTAAATTTGTATATTCATCTGTTAAACCAACTATGTTCGTACTCCTGCAGTTATCCAGATTCAGTTCTTTCACCTGTAATTGTAAGAAAAGAGTATTCATTATAATTATCAATCATAATTATGCATTTCATATTGCAAAGATGTGTGACAGCTCACTGCCCACTTAGTGATAAGGGGTACCACAGCTCATAGAAATCACAAAATTCATGGATCCACCCACCTTAACACATGAGGTGAAGTCTCAATTGTAACAGTTAAGCATAGGTACTGATCTATTTGAGTAGAGCAACAACAGAAACAGCAGAAGCCAAGGGAAACTTTATAATAGCGCCATCTAGTTTTCTATAGTTCCCAATAATTCAGGACAAAATAAAACCGTAGCATGGATCCTTCAATTGATTGCAGTAAATAATAATGGGTAGTTTGTGTTTCCTACCTATACAATAAAATTTTTATACGTATTATTGTTTTTTATTTTTATTTTTTTGTTGACGTGTTTCGGATTCTACCTTGACCCAAACGTTACTCTGTTTCGCTAAACCTTAGTGACGTTTTCGATGTATTTAAAGATACGTGAACTAAGTCCAGAAATTATATGAAAAAGGCAGTATATTGTTAAAATATGTTTTCAATTTTTCTAGTACATTGAAAGAAATACGTTTGAGATACAGTATAATATTAGTTTATGAGTAATATCATTGTCTTGTATGGTCTTAATCGAAGTTGTGTCTAGCTGACTGAGACGTCAAACCGGTGCAAGTTGTCAAAGACATAGGCGTAGTTCGTTTTTTAATTGTAAAACAGTGTTTATTTTGGCGAAATTTTCACTGCAAATTTAAAAACACGTGATAGTTACTTCATGGGGTATATAATAAACGTATGAAGTGCTATGGTTTTGTTGTTATAGTATTCTTTTTTCACTTTACAATGGCGGATGACACGAATCATCGCGACGCAATAAAAATGGCCGCTGTATTGGTAAGGCGTGCGTCAATTATGCGCGGTGCAATATAGTAGGTATTGATGGGATGAAAGAAAAACTTATTAAAACAATGTAAATGTTGGATTAACTAACATATTTTAGCTCAAATGGTTTTTCCCTCGTTTTAGGTTTCTTTGCTCAAGACGGTGAAAGGGCGCGAAATTATGCATAGTTATAAATGAAAGTTTACGGGTGATCTAACGATGTGTGATATTGTACCACAAAAAAGTAATGTTCCAATTTCAGAAGTAAACATTTAAAAGAAGGCTTTACTGTCTCGGGTCATTTTCATTACCGTGGTGTGGGTCTTGAGTTTTTGTATACACAAAAATAAGAAAATACAACTGACATTGACAACATTTAATCAATGTGTCTTTTCAATATGTATCAAAATATATATTACAATAAATAAAAGGAATAGAAGCATTGTTAAAATTAATCATAGGTTCTGTAAGTGCAATATTATCATGTTAAAATTTGTTTTATATGTGCTCTATAGCACGTACGACATCTACAAGTTTCGACACTTAACCTCAATAAGTGAATATTTACAATAGGAATGGATAATCGGTACACAGTATACTTATTTATAAAAAACTTCCAAGAAAGAGACAATCAGTGATTTAAAGAACAAGTTTATACATACATATTCTATAAAATATGGTAAGATTATATGCACACGAATGAAACGTAACAATCGGTAATGGCCAATAATTTTAAATATAATAACGCCACATCCATTATTATGTTGTTATTTTTTGAAAGACATCTTTACGTCCTGGTAAATACCAAAATTTTCAATATTTGATTGACAATGAACATAATTTTACATGTTACATATAAATACTGATGAAATACGTATCGACAAAACATTCCAGTAAATAGAAAAATATGCCTAGTTTACCTGTGAAGGATCCCTCCCTCTGCGTTCCAAGATGATCCTCTTTTCCATGTTCATAAATATACCAATTAACACTTTGAACAACTTTAGATTCGCCAACAAATTATTTCTCAAGGAACTAAATCACTAAGCTTGGGTTTCAAAACAGAAGGAAATTATAGATACACGAGTGACGTCGAACTAGTAGCGCCGTCTGGTGGCTAAACAGTGTTACCGGATAGTGTTCGTTTGAGCAACTTTTATCATAATTTTGTTGTTTTTTGTGTTACAAGAAGTATTGAGCCCCGTAATATATTGATAAAAAATTAAATGGTTTGTAATATTAAATTTGTCTTGTTGTTTAACAGTTTGTTTTCAATTTATCTAATGTGAAAAATCAGATATTAGTTCAATGTTGGTGCAACTGCGCAGTTGTCAGACTGCCTCATTAAAGGCGCCAAATATGAATGTTGTATGTATTTCCTTCAATTATTTTATACTTCACTACTTACATGTTTATATAGGAATTAAAATAAGATACTTAAATGCATCAGTGTGTATAGTACGTAATATGTATAGTATTTATTTTATTGTCCTAAAGCGCAATAATGAGTATGCGGCTGAGCTGATTGAAGTGGTCACCGCTCTCTATGTACTAAAATTGAAATGAAATATTTTGGGATTTCAAAATTATAATGATCATATTATATACTTACGTATGTAAGGAATGTGTTATATATACATATTACGTGTATATACGGTCGGTCGGTTTATCAAGGTTAGTGGTGTCTATGGGCTCCAGTAACCGCTTAAAATCAGGAGGGTCGTACCATCGTCCGAACACAATAAAATATTTTAATTCTTTTTTAACGAAATTAATATCATTTGTCTTAGTGGCAATAAGTGGGTTTTTAAATTAGTAATTCATGATGTGCCTAGAATCACCAAGACAAACGAGTATATTATGTATACTAAATAAATATAATCGCAAAGATAGAAGGAAGAATTGCAAATATAGCATAGAAAGATATTGCACCAGCATTATGAGCTACGAATTTTCTTTTTCCAACTTAAGCAGGGGTTGTGAGCTCGCATCGGTACCATCTGTTTAATATTGTGAATAATCAATCATGCAATCCGGTTTGAAGAGAACTCGTCATTTGAACTTACGAAAATGTAAAATATACCTACGAAATATTGTTTTTTCAGTGTTCTCATGAATTTTTGAGGTTGAGGGGTTGATAAATGATTAGATTAGATAAATTGATTAATTTTTAATTTTAACAGCAAAACAGTAAAAAATCTTTTGATGCAACTTTTCCTAAAAATTAACATTATTCAATATCTGGTGTGCCCTCCTCATTTTCCAATGCACTCTTAAGCCCAGAAGGTACACCTCCATAAGGTGTACAACTGTTTCTTGAGGAATTTGTTCCCAGCTTGATTTTAGCACGTTGATTATCTTTCTTTCATTGTACACGGGACACGGGTTGGTTTACGCTTCGGACACTGCGTTTCAATAAATTCCACATGTGTTCGGTGGGATTTAGGTCCGGATTGTTTGCAAGCCAGAGCCCAGCCCCCCTCTCTCGCTTCTCTGGTGGTCCTAGTTGTTGGAAGTCATACGTCATCACGTTTATGAAGTCCTGTAAGAATAATTGCGCCATCAATTTAGGTTTAATACATATTCTGTTGAAAACAAGAGTATGATATGATAGGATTGTAATTGTTCTTTATGTTTCTTCGACGTCTTCTTGGTAAATATACATGTAAAGAATAACCTTTATCATTTAAAAACTTTAAGGCTCTTTAGTTTTTAAAAAAATCTTGGGCAGAAATCACTCACCTTTCTGTCATTCAGTAAAGAGAGTACCGCAGTTTGGTGACTAGCGGCCCGCTCCGGCTTCGCTCGGGTCTTTAACAAAATTTCAAAATAAAAAATTATAATACACACACAGTAACCCTTATATTTGCGTCAGGTCTCTAAAAATAGAAAATTATAAAGATAGTTTGAATTTTTTTTTTAATAAACTTTTATTTTCCTTTAAATAATATTTGTTTTTATCAATTTTTTAAATATTTTTATATTATTATTATCCTAATTTTCGTAAAAAGGACATACATACAAAACAAAAGGCATTGAGTTTATTTAGTCAGAGCTTCCGTGTACTGGCTGAGCCCTTGCTCTGTCTGAACCCTTGCTCGCCCACCTGTCCTTGTAAAACTGGAAAGGCCTCCGGGCCACCAGTAAACCCACAATTATAAAAAATCTTGCAATTATAAATTATAAAAAACGATATTTGACGTTGTTTTATTTTTTTTAAATAAATGAACACTTATTGCGGCATAACTATAATAGTCATACATATACCCTACAAGTACGCAGTAAGCAAAGGTGTAGTACATTATTTTAATCTATCATCAATAGTTATCGCAGCGCATGCGATGTAATAAAGAATATTTTAGGTAATTTTTTTACACCTTGCGTTACATTATTGGAGTCTTAGTAAGGATCCCTAATTAAAAAAAAAAAAGAATATAGCCTATGTCACTCAGGGATAGTGTAGCTTCCAAATAGTGAAAGAATTTTTCAAATCGGTTCAGTAGTTTCGGAGCCTATTCAATACAAAAAAACAAACAAATCATTCCTCTTTATAATATTAGTATAGAAGTATAGATAAGTCTGTTTGAAATATTAATTGAAAAAAATGTAAAGGCTTTAAATGTTTTTTTTTGTTATTATATCGCAGAAAACACAATTAAATCTATAACGTTTATTCATTCTGAAGTATTACATATCATAATAAGCTTATGGCGTTAATATGGAAGAGTTTCAGTTCTTAGTTCATTTATATGACAATTAGCTACAAGATGTTTTTCTCATAACAGTTAAAATCGTCCTCACCAAATATTTCGATATTTCCGGTACATCATATCCAGCGGCGATCGCCTCGAACGACGCCGGTACAGCGGCGGTGAGCAGGAGCCGGGGCTGACCTGAAGTCTTGGCTTCACCTTCGAAAGCCAGACGCAATTCTTTGAGCAGAGATACGAATGCTGCACGGTCATCTGCTCCTCTGTGGCATACGCCATACGCATACGCATTTTTTATAATTATATATATAAGCGCGAGCATTATCGAGCATCAAATGGAATCTTGCGTCGATTCTCTGTGCATACGGCACCACAAGGGTTCCTATGACCTCCTCTATGTAACGTTGAGCTGAAATTGTGCCTTCATTAGGTATTACCAGCTCGGTTCTGCCTGACATATAGATTTCTCCCCACATTATAACCTGGGGACTGCCAAACCTGCCACTTTCATGCATGTGTGCATCTGAAAATCGCTCACCTTCAATCTTCTAGACGCTACTGCGACGGTCATCACAAAAAAATTGACTTTGCACTAATCTGTGAACAATTCTGTCCTCCAATCCATAATATCCCAGGCTAGATGCTGTCTTGTGGACAACAATCGGTTTGTACGACGAGTCAATGGAATCCATACTACGCGTCTCCTGGAGAACTTCTGGTCCTCATGTAACCAATTCGTAATGGTTTGATCACTAACAAGTGTATCCGTTCGCCTGCCGCAAACGATTTTGTAAGGAGCGGGCTGTGACAGAGCCTTCTCTGTGGGCAGTGAAGCGCACGTAGCGGACGGTAGTTGCTCGAATTTTGCCAGATCCCCGTCTTCTATTTAGTCTCCCGGCCTCTTGAAATCAATTCCTAGCATTATGAATCGCTCGCCCGGAAAAACTCACCTGCGACGCCACAGAACGTTACGAGTGTCCTTGAAGTAATGTTAAGACTCTGGTTACGATTAGTAAGTCCATATGTCGTCGAGTTCTCGGCGTAAGGTTCTCAAAACGTTAATTCAGCTACTAGTTGAACAAAACAAACTGTTCTTGACAGAATTTTCACTTTGAATGAGTTTGAAATCGGTTTTAAAATCGGACAGAAACAAACGGTTACAATAAATTATGAAAAACTTCTTAATTTTCAAAAAAATATGCTGTTGGAATATTCAAAAAGAATTTTTTGACATTTAAGGTATGTAACACCACAATAAGCCATCAGAATGTATAAAAAATAAATTAGCACTACCGACGTTAAAATAAACAAGTGGCCCCTATTTTGTTTTGAGTAGTATGTTATTCTTGGGTTTACATAAATATCATTGATTATATGTAGAGAAAAATCATCATCGAATATTGGTGTTTTTCTAGTGTTCAATTTAAAAAGAATATCACTTCTGATATTTATGTAATAGAAAATTCATCATGTAAATACATAAAACTATGTGTATGTTGCGTTTATAGAAAATTAAAAAAAATAGGTACTGCAGCTGTTTATTAAAAATGCTTCAATTTAAACAATAAAAATTATATATTTTTCTGCATTAATCATTTGATTTTCGACAGGCAATGACATCGTTTAAAGAATTATTGCTGTCTCGAGTATGCATTGAAACGGACATATTTAATTTTTGTTGCTGTAGGTGAGGCACAAGCTTGGTTGTGCTCCTGGTATTGCCGACCTTCAAGAACGAGGGCGATCACTTAGTATCAGCTGGGCTTTACACTCGTTTTCGATAGTAAAAAAAGATGGAAAAAAGATCAATGCACACCCTGTCTTAAGTGGTTACCCGGAGTCAACTGACACATCGCAAATACCATCACTAATCTTGAGGTGGTGGTTAATTAAGGTCGATTGTTCTGAACTAGCATTTGTTCTATCTACCTTTCAAATCGGAATAATTATTTCACTATATAAATCAAATATCTATAGTTATTTTGTAAAAGTTGCAAAATAAATAAATAAATATTTACTAACAATCACGCCACGTTAACTGGTCCCGTGATAAGTTCGTAAAGAACTTGTGTTACGGGTACCAAATAACGGATATAAATGTAAGATTTTTATTATACACATACATATATTTAATAGACATCCATAACCCTGGAAAAGACATTTATATTTATCATACAAATATCTTCCCTTGGCGGGATTCGAACCCGCGACCCCCTTGTGTAGTGACCATGTCACTTACCACTACACCAGACGGCCGTTAAAAGTAAATAGGATAAAGTAAAACAAACTAAAGGTTGTAACAAAACTATGCAGTTTAATGAAGATAATATTTCAGAGAAGTCGTTTCTATTACGAAAAACCTAATTGACCAACTTTATGAGCAAAAACTGACTTTATATTTAATTTTGAATGTTTTCTGAACTTGAAAAATTGGTCAATATGTATATGTTGGCACACGTCAGGGATGGCTGAGCGGTAGGTTCCGTCATCACTCGGATTTGGTTGAACTCAGTTTATAAAAAGTCAATAAAACCTTTTGAATAATAATTATTGAAACTCAACACACACAACTTTCACAATGACAGGATAAACCGACAGTTTCGTTGCACATACCGACAGACCGACTGACTACTAACCGTTACGAAAGAAGTTATATTAATTAAATATATATAAAATATAAAATGTATTCATTAAATATAATGAAACTATTCGAGTTTGTTATTTTTTTTATAAGACAAAGTATTTGTTACAAATTTATTATTATTACTTCATATTATTACTTTTCAATCGATTAAATTGACAGAATAATAATTAAAAGTACAAAATCGAAGTATTATCGCAATGCTATACCTATTAAGGTGGAAATTGCATTAGATATGTGGTACATAAATAAGCTAAGTTCATCCGGCTATGCTCCTGTAAACATTACCAACTAAATAATTCGGCAAGACATGACATATATTATTATTTGTCCTTAATATTTGTACTTATACAAAGTTTATAAATTTAAATAATAAAACAATCTAAATGACATCATAAACATGCTTCGTTATCGACATTTTTTTATTGCATAGAAGCATGAACGAGCCCGTCTGCTGTTAAGTTTTTACCACGCTGAAGGAATAACATCAAAAGAAGAAAAATCAAAACCTGTAAAACTATTTGCGTAATTACTGCTGGTAGGACCTCTTGTGAGTCCGCACGAGTAGGTACCACCACCCCGCCTACTTCTGCCTTGAAGCAGTAATGCGTTTCGGTTTGGACGTGAGGCAGCCGTTGCAACTATACTGAGACCTTAGAACTCATATTAAGGACGGGTGGCGGCATTCACGTTGTAGATGTCTATGGGCTCCAGTAACAACAACAGAAATGGGCAGAGCGGTGGTATATATCAATAAGTGCGGGCTCACAAGACGCTCTACCGCCAATGTTTTTAGACATTGTTTGATATTTCTTATAATATATTAATTAGTACCTTAACAATTAATCGATTAATAATCGACCGTAACATACGTGCTGTATTTTTCCAGTTTTTTTGCTTCATTCTGTGGACGAGTTCACAGCCCACCTGATAGATAACATGGTTGTCTGGAAGAGTTCGTCTTTAGCGTTAAGTCCGCCTATTTTACAATTGTACTTGCCTGTTGACTATTTTTGAATGATAATTGTGTGCTGGTTTCCAATAAAGTATATTATTTCTCTTAATAATTTTATTACAGAAAATACTTCACTAAAATAACCAACTATGCTTTATTATAGGTTATATTATTTTTACATTTAAGATATTTAAATAGTGAATCTCATTATCACCCGAGTCAATTATATGTCCTTAGGTTGTCTTTGTTAAAGGGAGCTAAAGGTATTAATTTCACTAAACAAACACCTTGTACGATATACATCAACATGTGATACTCGTTTTGAACGAAAACCAACCTAAAGTTCCCGCCCTCGTCATCGAGAAACTTTATATTCATATTAAATATGCGAAATAATATGACCCAGCTTACAAAAAAAAACATATGTAAATATCGTAACTCAGTTTATTACCACAGAAAGCTCTGTTACAATTATCATAAAACTGTTTACGGCTTCGAAATGTTCAGTTGAAATAACGAATGTAATTTCGGTATTTTTTGAATAGGAAATTTTTTTTCTGAAGGCTTCATGGCTTGGAAGGCAGACGAGAAAGAACTCATCGAACTATTACCGCTGAGGACCTTCCTTGAGCCTCGTTTGGAAGAGATTGTGTGATGACGCTACCAATACGGCAAATCATATGTCTGGAAACGGTTTGGGATTATCTTGGTTCCGGTGGTAATTGGTTCGGCGTTAAAACGGAAATGACGGGATCATCTCAAACTCAGAACACTCCCAGCATTAAAATCTCTCCATAAATCCACAGGTTCCAGACCGTTTCGAAATCCTGATTTAAATTAACTCCAAGATAGAAAACATTTAAAAATACTTTTAACCTTAGTAATATAATGTAGGAACAATACAATATATCTTGAGTAGGGCTACCAAAATGTCTATGAAAATTAGCTTATTTCTATTTTATGGATTTAGATTAAAATGCATATCTTGATTTACTTGACTTTTAAGTATAAATTATTTTACTTTACCGTGCAGAATGAATACTGTACATCCAATAATAAATGATTTAAAAAAAAAAAACGCCCTAGCTACACATAGGTAATACGATTAAAAAAAAACTTTAACTTTATTCATTGTGATCCGGTTATAAAGATGTGAAAGCCGAGATACAATAGAACCAGGACCCCATATCTTAAAGTGGGTGTAGGCAATTACGAACGTAAGCCCTCTGGCCATCTTGCGAAAAAAACTATTAATTTATACAAAATACTCCAAATTAGTTACTCCAAAATAATTCTATTCTCATAACTGTTAATGACGTGGTTATATATTATTCGTATAAGGGCTTAAATGTGAAGTATGTAACTTTTTTATCATCACATTGTTCAGATATGAATCCTCAAAAAAATTTGGTTCCAATTGGTCACTTTAGGGAACCGAAAACCTCGCTGTATGAATAGAGTCGCGAGACAGTATGGCAATTAAGTTGGAGACAAAGAAGATCAGAGTAGTCAAAGGATAGCGCGTGGCGGCTTGGCGGCATCAGCCCCGGAGGGGGCTCTAGGGCGCGGGGCTGGAGGTTTCATTGCGCACGCAAGCTCGACCCGGCCGAGAGCAACAGTCTGCTCGCGTGGGCCGCCGCTCGCGACTCGTTCCCGCCATCACGCCTTATCATGTCCCATGGTAAGCACAATAATATAACAATATAGACCCCGCGATAACTTTAAAATTCACTAAAATCCTAAAAGTGTTCAAAATATTTCGAATAAGTTAAAATCATCATAGTTTTCAGTGATGATCTAAGTTACGTTTTCATTATTTATTTACGCTGAAACAGTATAAGTAATCTCTGAAGGAGCTGATTTGAAATAAACTTTTCGTGAAAGTAGATTTTTGAAAAGTAAATTATAATTTACTCAGAGCACTGAGAGTTAAAATTTTGTTCATAAAATTGGGCGAAGGGAAATGCCTCGGGCATTCGCGTCCATTAGTAACAATGGAATTGAAAGCATAAAAGGTTTTTTGTACAAACTGTATTATTTCATAAATAAAAGTAATCTTGATACGTGTATTAGCAAAATCGGTTGAGAAATTTGAATTTTATCTTCGTTCCTAAGTGGGGTGAGTATTAAGTCAATAATTGTTTTAAATTTAAGTAAAGTGATCTGCAACGTGCGTTTTTTCTTGACGCAGAAATGATAGAGAAGTCTATATCCTACAGCATAATGAAGTAATCTGTAGTTTAATTCATATCGTATTGATATAATTCTAAATAAAATATATAATACTTACTTTCGTGCGTGGTTGAAAAATAACATAGATGTGTTATTCATCACAATTAAGAAGTAAAATGTATTTTCCATTTGAATTTTTTTTTTTTTGTAATGAGCCAGTTTGAAAATGATCAGAGAATATAAAACGATTGTTAATCTGTAAAAGTTATTTAATGTAAAGCGTCGTAAGTGCCTTTATGTAACTTTAAATGAAGTATGGTTTATTTATTCATCAATTTAGTTGTACCAAAGCAATTCTCAATTAAGAATATAGGTAAATTGATGATAAAAATAGATCTTATTCTTCATTATACTTCAAAATATCGGTTCAAGTGTAATCAGTAACATCAAGAGCACTTTTTAATTTTTCTATCAAAATTATATTTTGTGGCGTCTGTTATATCTATCTGTATATAATATAATTCATCAACAAGTAAATACACATTGATTACTAGGTATGTACAATTTTAGGCTATTATTAAAGGAAAAATGCAAACATTTTTTAACAGTGATTTATCATATAGATCAGCGGTCGGGGAACTTTTTTAATTATTACCCCAAAATATTTTTGTTTAAGTTGATATTACCCCATGGCGAAGAGCAAAAAAAAAACGAAATCGCTTCTTTTTTGCATCTTTATTTTTATTTATTTATTTATACTTATTGTACACAAAAGAAAATACAATAAAAACAGATTTAAAGAATGTCTAAATATGTACTATGTACAAAGGCGAGCTTAGCCCATTCATGAGTTTTATTCCAGCAAGCCATTAGCAGGGAGAAATACGATGTATAAGAGGGGAATAGTGTACAATATAAAAGGTATTAAAGCATGATTTTTAAACTATGCTTTAAAAAATCATAATAAAATGAAGAATACATACAAATAAACATACATAAAACAATAACTTAAATACAATTAAAGTGACAGGAAATCATACTATAGCCCCTAGCATCTTTCATATTATAGCCCCATGATAATTTTGAAAAAAAGAATATTCTTTCGTTTCGTTTCATTTCGTTTCATCGAGTTTGAAATCACAAGGATTCTAAAGAAGTTTCACTTCAATATATACTTTTTACTCACAAAGGTTTCATTTTTACCCCCCGAAATTTCATTTTACCCCATTTGGGGTAATTTACCCCGGTTCCCCGACAGCTGATATAGATCATTTCTACAAATTTATCCAATAAATTACACACAATCACAAAACTAACTTTTCTTCATATAATCCTGAAAATACTAGGTAATGAATGAATAAAATAAGGAATAACCTGAGCGTAAGTGTACATAATAATATATATGTTTTAAAGGATTTTGAAGTATGCAAAATTTGCTGCCAATTCTCATCCATTGCTCATGGCTGAAACAAGCTAAAGCAATTCGTTACTTTAGAAGCATAAGTTCATAAATCATAGATAAAAATAGCGAACCGTTTGGACACGACCAATAATTCTAGTTCCAGATGAAACACACTGTTAGGAAGACCCTTAAAAAAATAACAAAAGAAGAAAATAGAAAAAAAAAATTGGGATTTTGTAAGATATAATCATATGTAGATTAGTTGTCAAAATTTGATTGAGTTCCTACTCAATCAAATTATGGGAGGAGCGACTCCGATAGGCTTTTTTATGAACCTGTAAAATATTTACGCAATTCAGAAAATATGGCGTTTTAATTATCTCATTATAATTTTTATCGTCGAAACTGCTTCAAAAACTGCATTGCGGAACTCACGTATAAACGTTAATTCTATACATAAGTATATGTACATAACTTTATATGTGTATGTTATAATATATTAAAGGATTATTTCAATACATTAGGCAAGTTGAATAAACGGTGGGCTTGTTTAAGGTAATGTTCACGACAGAAGATTTGCCGCTAAAGGCGTTATTCAGCCTTAATGTCCTGAAGTGGAACTCACGGCATTGTAATTAACACAGATTCATTAACTTAGAAAGTTCATCGACGTAACCGCATTATGGGAGAAGTATTTGGATAGTTCAGACGCGTGTTTATCTTACTAGTACTATACGTGGGTGAAAATTGTTTTTTTTTTCGTATTACATGCCCACGCTTTGAGCGAAGTTATCGAGTATGAAATTGATTAAACGAAGTAGCCTTTAACCTTTGACTTTTTAGATGCCTACATTGATTTTTGCTATTAGAAGTTATATTCTTACGTTAATGGTTACCAATTTACTTATTTACTTTATTAAATAATACTGTATTGAGTTTGAAAAAGAGCAAAAATAAATAAACAAATTATTATTATTATTATTAGTTTTATTGTATTCTATTTATTTATTAAACTTCACGTAAAATTTACATTGGCGGATTTAATACGTAAAGCATTCTTGGTAGGTAGTGCAGAGTAAATAGTGGTAGGTGCAATGAAATTTATATTAAGTTACAAATACATACATAAAAAAAGTATATACATACATACATATACACATACATACATACATACATATAATAGTTTATACAGTATTAAAACATATCGACGGGCTATTTGGTTTAAGCAACGTTACGGTTAATACGCGACATTTACCTTTGTCATAATTAAAGGTCCGTTCTATCGGTATTAGTATGAACTAGAGGTCCCGCAGTAGTCGAAATTCGACTATAATTTATTGGAATTTTAAGTTTGTACACTATTATTTTATTTTATATTCTATGATCACAAATTTCGCCAAGACTACACTATAAAAAATATTAACAAAGACAAACCATATTCTATTCTCAATTTGACAACAGACGTCAAGAACAAAAGTTTGACAATAAATAGTATGCATGCGTGTGTGCGTCAAATACATAGTATGCAGTGTGTGTAATGTTTTCTTTATTGATTTAATGTATCTTTTATGCATTATTTAAAAAATATATTAGCGTTGTGCACTTCTTCTCTATATTCTCTATAAGTGTGGAAAATTTCATACTCCTCCGTCCGCGCAATTTTCGTAAAAAGGGATACAAAGTTTTTGCTTCACGTATTAATATATAGATAACTCGATGTTTTCAATTGAACTTCAAATATGTTTACCACATTCAAATAGTCGAATAAGTTTTTTTGGCATTATATTTTTTGCAAATTTTAAGGCTTAACTGGCTCTCTTGTAAAGTTGCAAAAATGCCGATAAACCAAAAAAACCTTTCATCGGTCGATATGTAGATTTGACCGTATGAACGGATTTTATAGTAATTACATTTCTTAAAAAGCAAAGCTTAAAACGTTGGTCAGGATAAGTATTTTCTTTTTTATTTGCTCTATATACAGAAGACGAAACCACGAAGAAGACACAGTTTATACCATGACAAGTGGTAACAGGAGCTCTGTCAATTTCGTTAATGGTGATTCTCACCTAAAGATATGTAGTCGAAGTCTGGATTGTGTTGTAAGAGCGTGTCCTATCTCAATTAACAACGTTTATCCTCTTCTTTATACTGACCAACGTAAATTTATAATTCGTCTTCTCGCACTAAAACTGTATAATCTCAAAACTTACTAATTTTACAGGAGAATGTTTTAAAGGTTTAACATGTGATATTTTTAATATTAATCATCTTTGCAACATTTATTTTATATTTTTTTACCAGTTACATATTTTATCTGTCTTTTAAAGTAAAATAAAATTATGTATTAATTTTGTTAATAGTAGTCAAAATATAGGTAAACTAAAAAAAAAAAAAAACTAAACTAAACTACACTCTTTTGACATTTATGAGAAAAATACTGGTGATACCAAATGGCTCCGCATATTCAACTCAATTTTGAATATTTTTAGAAATTGTACACTTTTAATGCGAAAAGACGAATTATTGTTATCTTATAATCAAAAGCACGAGAATGTTGATTTAACTCACTCCGACTGTTGGTTTGTTCGGTGAATCCAAAATAATGTTGTCCAATGCATATGTTATGCGGGCTACTTACCCTTCTCATTACGTTTGTAAGCTCTACATAATTTCTGACTAATTTGGGATGGGCTCATTCTCCGACTGTTAATCTATCTATATATATATAAATGAATTGCTGTTCGTTTTTTTATAAGTAAATAAGTAAGTAAGTAAATAAGTATTTAGTATAAATCCTTCCTTATTTTATTTAGTATAAATACTTATTTTACTTTCCTAAGCAAAATATTTAGTATTTTGTCGATTTGTGAAGTTAAGAGAGAGAAAGAGAGAGAGATTATTCTTTATTGTACACCAAATAAGCAATGCGATACATTAAATACAAAAAAAGTACAATTGGCGGTCTATCATTAAGAGCGATCTCTTCCAGACAAACATCAGGTGGACAATAAACATTTGGAAACGAATTACGCGCGGTGTACCAATCCTATTTCACTGGTTGGTATACACATACATACATACATTCATGAATATACATAGAAATACACAATGTAATATAATTATAATTATAAAAAAAATCGCTTCCTTGCACATAAATAAGAATAATACAATTAAAGTAAATACCAATTTCAGAATGTACCTTATCACAAATTAAACTGGTTGACAGCTAATATTAAAAAAAAAATGCTCCTTAATGAGGCGTTTTTGAATTAGTGAAATAGTGATGAAAATATCGATTAACCAGATTGGTTAAATTTTTTCATATCCTTAAACACATATTGTTACGAAAAGTTTTCTAGGCTATGAGTAAAATTGTATAGAGAGCACTAAAAGTAATGCTCGCTGGAAACGAAATGTTGTAAATTTTAAAACAAAATTTAGAGGCAATGTTCTCTGTGAGTGTTTTAAAAATTCATAAGTTCAGCACTGATTCCATTTGAGTTTTTTTCCTTGTAATTTTTCAGTTATGAATTGCAAATGAATAACATATTCACTTATTTTGGTTCGCTTTTACATAATATCAATGAAGTGGCGGCATATTTTGTTCATAATGTTGTAATATTTGAATATAATCTGATATGAATATAAGTTGTAAATTGATTTAACTTGTTATTTTATAATTTGATCCGTATTCCTTTCTTGGAAATGGTGGAATTGAGATCGTCTGTCAAGATAAAAACTAGTGGATTAGGTTAGTAAATGCAGAAAATATACTATTACTACGCTAGGATGATAGGATTATATGATGATGAGATAATAGTATAATATTTAAACAATTGAATTTTTTTGCAATTAAATTTCATTCTGATAATTCCAAATATTTTTAAATTTTAAGTACTATGTAGTTCATTCAACTCACATAAATAAAAGGATTGGATTTGCATAGCTTATCCAACATTTTATTAAAACTTTATCGCTCTGATAGCAAAATTGCTCGTTAAGTAATCTGAAGGGTTTATCTTGAGGGTCTAATGCTCATGCAATGGACTAATTACGCAGTCCCTTTTCAATGTAATGTTTGATGTTCGAATTACAAATATAAACAATTTACATATACGCTATTTAATTATAGACAATTCAAGAAAACAATGACATGTTAAAATGCTTTTTGATGATGAAAAATACGAGTCAAGCACACCATTTTATTTCTTTGCTTATGATATGATCACACATTGGAAATGATTAGTGTTAACTGTGATGGCTCTCGCATTAATTTAAATTTAATAGGCTAGTTATTTTTTAATATGATTTCAGACTTAGAACCGAATTGGCTAATGTAAAAGCTTTCCGTATACTGCCATACGATTGACATGATGACGAAAATTGATAACAGTTTTCATCTATGAGTAGATTTTAGTGCAACAAAAAAATATTTCAATAAAATCAAATCAATTCAAAATCGCTTTCACATCTGTTTAGTCGTTTAAGATAATTTACTCTTATAAAAAAACCCCAGTCTAGTAATAGAGAAGAAGAGTAGAAAACTCCTCGTCGTCAAATCGTATATCACAATCATTATATGTCGATATACCGATTCTCATGGATTGTTTGGCACCTCAGGTTATATATAGTCAGGGACTTAACTTCTCTCTGTGTTCTGTACCGTATGCTCCGCGAGGACGAAAGAGTACATACTGCGCCGAACCCACATAGTGGGATAAGGGCTAGAAGTAGAAGTTCCGTGTTCTGAGGAATTGTTGAGGTGATCCTGTCATCTCGATTTTCCCATCGCACCGCCCGCTATCGGAGCAGAGTTCATCCATTTTATCAAGAACCACACACCATCTGGTTTTGAAAATAACTTCCATACCAACGGCAGTCACTCATCGATTGAACCGTAAGCTAGTCTGCCTACAAAGGCAATAAACAAAATAGATCATCATCAATCATATCACATATTTTTGATAATCGTGCTTTGACATAATAATATGATTTTTAAAAGATCAACGGCAACTGTTCTTGGACAAGGTGTATCTTATCGACATATTACACGTAGCTATTACACCATGTAGATTGTAGATAAACAGTTGCTCCTCCTATATTTACATATATTAACGTAGACTTTACTACGCCGTAGAATGTACAAACATTGGCCCGCTACGTACGTAGCAAACGAGCTACATGAAAATTAATATTAATTTCATTATGCTTTCTTGTCGTTTTCATATCTTTACTTCAAAATAATACATTTTTAAAAGGCGACATTTTAGAAAAAAATATAATTATGTACTTTGTTTATTTCTATACGTAGTTTCTCTAAAGCGTTGAAAATCATCAACATCTGAACATATCGAAATTTTTTAGGAGTTATAAAGTTTTATTTTGTTTTGTTATAGAAAATTTAAAATATAACAATCTTTTCACAATTTTTTTTATTGATAAGAATAAAACAAGTCATTAGGCACTAGAAAAATAAAACCGATTAACAAATGGAGAAAATGGCACATGATTGTTTTTGACTTTGCATATTTATACATAGTCTAGATTAATTCACATTTTTGTTTAAATTCCCTTAAAGAAAGGGTTTATTTGCAAACACAAAAGAATCCGTGTTACATAGAAGTAAGCTTCTGAGCGAACGAGGCTCATAAATTTTGTTTATCAACAGAACATTAAGTTTATCCGTCGGCTGATTTATCTCTTTCTCATTGAATAAGCCCAGACACCTGTCCTATCTTCTGACACGGTAAGACGTAATATTTGCTGTTTGAATATTATTTTTGAACGTTTGATTCTTTAAGTATTTAACGTTAACATGTTCAAATTCAAATTCAAATGTTCATGAATTAACGTGAATTTATAGTAATAATTATATATTTGTAATGTTCCATTATGTGATCATTTGAATACATAGATAATAAGGTAAACTCAAAAAAAGTACTGCGGTATAGGTTACTCTGTGCAGTGTCTCATGGTACATACATATTTTCTTTTTAAACTCTGAGATTTTTTCTAAGTCGACAACGGATCGATTTACAAACTTAATGTGCAGCAGTCGCTTAGTATCATATAGAATGCAAGCTTATTTACCTTGGAAGGCAATGTGAAAATCATTTTCCGTCTAATTTAATAGTTACACATACCATTTATCATACGAAATCGTTTTCATAAACTATCTCAAAGTGACATCAATCATTTCTTTCAAGCCGGAGCCCACTCGACTAAATCTGGATTCAATAGCCACTTCATACCGAACTTTCTCTCTTTTCCTGTAATGTTACACCCCTAACTTCGCAACTACGAGCGAAGTGTAAATCAATAAAAATGTTAATAGCTACATAATACAGATTTATCGGTACTCTTAACGTGGCGTTTTCGAAGGAGGTACCTATCGAACTGTGTTATTAATGATTTATAGTGCTTATGGATCTACTAGGTACAATTTTGTTGTAAGTTTGAAATGAAGTAACTGCTAGTTAAGAAGACAATCTAAGCAGTTGCTACAAATCAATGCAGTAAAAAAAACTTTTTTGTTTTTTTTATTAATTAATTTAAAATATTGCTGACCAAGCCATCTGTAATACTGTTAAGTACTGAATATTCGGGTAAAAGGTACATTTAGAATCTCTTTGCAATTGTATCTCAGCATTGTTTTCATAATTAATTTTAACTGTATGAAACTAATAATTATTGGTCTTTGTAGAAAAGTCGGACGAAGCAACAATATTCTCGAAATTACGACAGAAGTAGCAACTGATACTAAGGACAAAGTAATCAAATAGGAACACAATAATAAAGTGAAAGAAACACCGCGAAAGGGGCGAAGTTATTTGAATGAGAGAGAAATGAAATGAAAAATATTCGTATTGAATTACAGATTCCCGTAGTAATTTATTTTACTGGTTCACTTTGTATGGTTTTGTTTTTTTAGTGAATATATTCATGCTTTATTTGTTTTTTCCAAAAATATATATACCTATACTATCTTTCGTAGTCACACACAAAGCACTTAGTAGCGTGACAGAGATACATGTCCATTAATTGAGGTATGACTACTTCTTTTGCGTGTGAAATAAAATGTAAAAATGTGATTCTTTGTTATACTTATTCTATTTATATAGAAGAATTAGGTTTTATAAATTCAATTATAAAGGGAATTATTAAGCTTTCGACCAATTTTCAGTCAAATTATCGTTCTTTATGCCGGTGTTCAAATCCCGCACGCAGGTATCAATTTTTGTAATGGAATACATACTTAATTCAAGTTTATAAATGAGTGGCGGTATTCACGTTGTGAGTTTGATGGGCTCTGGTAACCACTTAACGTCAGGTGGGCCGTGAGGTAATTTACCCGGTTACGCAATAAAAAAAATCTTTCAATTCAAAAAGATTAAAGTCTTGTAAATACATTAAGCATATACATGTCCGTTAATAGTATTGAAACACTGAAGTATGTAGCTTTATTTCTAAAAATTCTTGTAAAATATTGAATTTTTTATATTGAAATAGCAGGCTGACACAAAAACCAATATTAAAATAATTATACAAATTTGTCAACTGTAAAGGAATTAACAGATTTAATGTCTGTAAATATTTTATTTAGTGAAGGGAAAGCACATTCATAAATTTTTCGTTTCGTTTTGAAGGTCCGAAATGAAACTGCGGAGGTCCCTCAAGTCCTCGCTCCAGTGAAATACCTACTCCATGTTTTATTCAAGTAAATTTAGTGCTCTCGTCTTTGTGCCTTGTGATTTTCATCTCGGATACTTCAAAACGTGTAAAAAGAACAATTATGACGTTTTCAACAGCGGATATTATAGCTAGCGATAACATATATTTGATTGTCAATTTGTATGTCTCAAGGTAGACACGGAGACATTTTATTGTTGTATTTTTGAATTATGGTAACTGCATTATTACAAATACGCTGTGAATCTGCCCATGTACGCTTTTAAAAAAGTCACTTACGACGAAATTTTCTCTATAGCGAACAGCTACACGAAAGATCGATTTGAGGATGTTTTGCGTAGAAGAATGATAGTCTTAAATATCATTGTTTGGTACTTCTATAAATTTGTGCAAGATCTCTTGAATGAAGTTGGCGCGGTTTAAATTTGTGCCGAATCTTGTTTTTTCGGTGATAACAAAATGTTGAGTTCTGTTTTGAATCATAAAAAATAGCACCCAACCACGTTTATTATTTTACTTCCGTTATTCATTGATAAAAATGTTTTGCTTGTTTGATTTATGAATGAATAAATACAGACTTAAATATTTTTGAAAGCTAAAAACATTAATACTCTTATCTGTTTCAGAATTCAAAAGTTTCAAGAATGCAAACGTTTTATTCACTTCAACTTAAAAGAGAACGCTTGTCTTCTGTACTTGACTTGAAGCATGATGTATTGTAATATAACAGTATCGGATATATTATGTATAATAATGTTCCGTTTGGTATATAACCGTTAAATACCACCATTCGATAGGGTGTATGATCGTCGGCCATCGAAGGCACTAGTTTTTTTTGTTTTTTTTATATTTAAGACTGAAAATAAATAATGTTGTTTTGTGTCAGAAATAAGTAAAATAACGTATTAACCTTTTAAATGCTAGACTAGAAACCATGTTTAGCTCAGTGGGCCGCGGCAGAATCCCTGTGACCGCCATTAAATAGGGTCTAGGGGGCTGCGACGGTCTACGCCGTGTATCTTTTGATCACGCAAATTATTTTTGAGGTATTTCTTGACAATATTTGCTGCGTTTTTCGCACAATTACACCTACACCATTTTTGGAGGTTTTTTTTTATTGCTTAGATGGATGGACGAGCTCACAGCCCACCTGGCGCTTAGTGGTTACTGGAACCCATAAACATCTACAACATAAATGCGCCACCCACCTTGAGATATAAGTTCTAAGATCTCAGTAGAGTTACAGCGGCTGCCCCACCCTTCAACAAGGGCGGTGGTACCTACCCGTGCTGACTGACAAGAGTTCCTACCACCAGTAAAGATTCTTGATAAGATTATTGATATATTGGTATAACATGGACACATGGTGTTCGCCACGGCGTTTAACGTGTTAAGTGGCTACCAAAGTCCATAGGCATCATGAACCCATCTTCAAAAAGTGTCCCGAATTTATTATCTAACGCAACAGCACATCTCTTTCAAAGGGAACATAATAATATGCTTTGCGGCAGAAATAGTCAAGATTATTATATCAACCCATGTGGGCCCACAAACGTACCATGAATAGCAATTTTATGAGGTTTATCTACACTTATTTACTTTTAAAATTTGGCACCTATTTGTACTGGCACCGACTCGGTGGTGCAGTACTTAGCAGCCCTGACTGTTGCGTCAAGGGTCGCTTTCCACATCGGACAAACATTGTGTGACGAACACGTTTGTTTGTTCTTTGTCTGGGTGTTCATTATCTATGTAAATATGTATAAATTTCAATATATATAAGTATGTTTATTAGTCTCTAGTACCCATGGCACAGGGAGTCCTAAATTGAGGTCGGATGACCGTGTGTGATTTGTTCCCAGTTATTATTATTATCACCAAGTCTTGAGTCGCGACATAGTTCAATCGATATTATATGAAAAAAACCTTTAAGCTATTTTTAGAATTACAATTGCTTCGAAAGCGATTTTCTAACACCCTGTATTTTTAAATGGGAGTCGCTAAAGAGCACGAATTTCGTATATCAAATTACGTAGGTCAAAACGTCCTTTCGCCTAATTTCTCTGACACGTTCACGTCATTAGTTGACCCTTCATTTGGCGCGGACGTAATGTGACATTTCTTCCAGGGGTCACTTTACTTCATAATATTAGACATAAAACATTCTTTTTTTTTCTCATTAGTTACCATGATACTGACAGAAATTGTGGATTTTCCGACAGCTGTGTTGCGTTTTATTAAATACAATAAATGTAGGTTAAATCTTGAGAATTTTATATTTGAAATTGAAGATACTTTTCTAGAAGGACCGGCATCATTTCAAATGTATTTTCTTCGAAATCTAGATTTTTCATGAATCACGAATCATAGAAACATGTGTCCGATAAATATGGCTATATGACGCATTTACAGAGCGTTTCTTAAATCTGATCACTACCCCCTGTTCGCTACCTTAAGTTCTTTTTTTCAATTCAATTAAGTAAATAAATATAAAATTGTCAAGTTCTATACTACAAATCAATATTTTAAATAAGCAAAAGTAAATTGATTAGTTGTGTTATAATAAAAAAAATATTCCATTGTGAAAGTCAGTCTCGAAATTGTTAAAAAATATTTAGAAAAATATCATATCATTCACAGGATCGCATCATAGCATATTATGTAATAACATGAGTGAGTATACGAGGGCGGCACTGAAAATTTCGGGAATTAACGAAGTGACACAACATTACTATTTAAAAATGTATTTATTGCTTTTCGAAGTATTCTCTGCGAAATTTGACACATTTTTCCATACGATGGAACCAATCATTGAAGCAACCATTCCATTCGGAAGTTGGGGTCTCCAAAATGGCCGTTTTGTAGGCGTCCACAGCTTCTTCAGGTCATGAAAATCTCTGTCCACGCAATTTATTCTTTATTTTAGGGAAAGTATAGAAATCATTAGGGCTTAGGTCGAGGCTGTACGGCGGATGGTCTAATAATTCTATGTTTTCTTGCTCTAAAAACTCTTTTGTTCTGTGCGCGGTGTGAGAACTCGCATTGTCGTGATGGAGGATGATGCGGCGGTTGCAGTTCTCTTTACGGAGTTCAGAAACGACCTGTGGCAAACAAATGCTAGCATACCATTCTGCATTAACCGTTCTTTGTCCCTCAAGAGGAATAGTCGTAACATGGCCGGTTTTGGAGACAAACGTGGCCACCATTTTTTTGCAACACTCCGTGAACTAACAATTTTTGTTGGCTTTAACTCATTTTCGAACACCCAAACTCGTGACTGGTTTTTTGTTCCGGGTTCGTACGCATATATCCAAGATTCGTCACCTGATACAATGTTGTATACAGCATTTGAGGATTCTGCGTGGAATCTTTCGAGAGTTCTGACGCACCAAGTAACGCGAGCCGCTTTTTGCTCTTCACAGAGCGAATGCGGTATCCATCGGGAAAACAACTTTTTTACACCTAATTGTTCATGCAAGATTATTTGTATTTAACTCATGCCAATGTCTAAAGTTGCCTGAATTTCGCGCTATGCTACATGTCGATCTTCCTCAATCAGCTTACGCACAGCATCAACGTTTTCTTGGGTGACTGCAGTTTTTGGACGACCTTGACGGGGATCATCACTGAGCTTGACACGTCCACGTTGAAACTCAGCAAACCAGTGATAAATTGTGGTTTTGGATGGGGCTTCATCACCAAATGCAGAAATCATCCGGTCAACACACTGTTTTTGTGTTAAACCACTTCGAAAGTCATAATAAATCATCGCTCTTGAATTTTCTCGAGTCAATTCCATTTTCTCAACGACTAAACAAGTTTGACAAAACCTCGTGACAAGACCGAGAATCTTTTTTTAAATAAATAAATAAATGGTATTCGATTTTTAAAACCAAGGAGTTTTCAATTAAAAAGATTTTAATATGACAGGAACAGTGGAAATATTCCATTCCCGATACTTTTAGTGCAGCCTAGTAGGTAAGTAGAGAATCCTACCGAAAAGAGCGTGGAATTCCATAATAATGTTACGTATATTTGAACATTAATTTCAAAGTACAGAATAAGAGTAAATTATATCTCAAAAATGATGTCGACTAAATAAAAAACCTTAATTAGAAAAAACTGATATCATTTGGTACTTTTTTACTATTAGAATTTACCTTTTATGAAAGGAAATTTCAAGTTTCTTCTTATTTATTACACCAAGCAGATGTTTCCAAGTGGTTCGCTTTGTATGAACTTCCAAAGATATGTACATAAAATTAATATGCAGTATGCACGTTGTGTGGTAATACTTTTATTTATTGCTTCATTGTTGCACTCCGAGCACGTAGCCAAGTTTCATTTTATTAACTGCTGTTGCTTGGGTAGATTGGCGTTACAACGAAACTTGAAACAAAAGGTTGATATAATCTCAATTAAAATTTAAATTCTTACGTATTATATAATACCACGGTCGTCCGAGACCGTCGACCCGAGCGAAACCGGTGCGGGCAGCTTGTAACTAGTCAGGTCATAAGTATTGTCACACAGTAAAAACTTTTCTTTTAGAATGCTGGCCACAAAAAAGTTTATTGAATTCGAATTTCGAATTGTTCATGAAAATAAAAATGTATACTTTTAGAATTTTACTCATATTTAAATATGGAGTGGACGGTTAAAGAAGACCGTGTTGCAGTTATTGCGTTGCATCGTTGCGGTTACGCGCCAATTCAAATTTTTAACATAATGAAAAATTTTAATATAACCAAAAGATTCGTTTATCGTACCGTCAAACGATACAATGAAGACTCTAGTGTAGATGACAGGTCAAGAAGTGGTCGCCCTCGGTCTGTTAGGACTCCAGCAGTGATAAAAGCTGTGAAGGCGCGAATTCAAAGAAATCCCAAACGTAAGCAGAAACTGTTGGCCCTTCAGATGGGGTTAAGCAGAACCACGGTGAAAAGGGTGTTAAATGAAGACTTAGGGCTTCGGGCATATCGAAGAAAAACAGGACATCGTTTGAATGCTCGTCTAATGGACCTGAGACTGAAGAGATGCCGCGCTTTGTTGAAGCGGTACGCGGGAAAAAAATATCGGGAAATTCTTTTTTCGGATGAAAAAAATTTTACCGTAGAAGAGAGCTACAACAAACAAAATGATAAGGTGTACGCACACAGTAGTGAAGAAGCGAGCAACCGTATTCCGCGTGTCCAACGAGGTCATTTTCCATCCCCACTCATGGTATGGTTGGGAGTTTCTTATTGGGGCTTAACAGAGGTACATTTTTGTGAGAAAGGTGTAAAAACGAATGCAGTTGTGTATCAAAATACAGTCCTGACGAACCTTGTGGAACCTGTTTTTCATACCATGTTCAATAACAGGCACTGGGTATTCCAACAAGATTCGGCGCCAGCTCATAGAGCGAAGAGCACACAAGACTGGCTGGCGGCGCGTGAAATCGACTTCATCCGGCATGAAGACTGGCCCTCCTCCAGTCCAGATTTGAATCCGTTAGATTACAAGATATGGCAACATTTGGAGGAAAAGGCGTGCTCAAAACCTCATCCCAATTTGGAGTCACTCAAGACATCCTTGATTAAGGCAGCCGCCGATATTGACATGGACCTCGTTCGTGCTGCGATAGACGACTGGCCGCGCAGATTGAAGGCCTGTATTCAAAATCGCGGAGGTCATTTTGAATAAACTTTAGTGTCATAAGAATCTATGTTTTGTTAAGTTCATTTTGGTATATGAATGGTTACATAATGAATAAACTTGTTTCAATTATTTTACATTAAACATGTGACAGAATTTATGACCTGACTAGGTATGTTAAGATTTCCGTAATAATACTGCTGCCCGTTAATAAATTGATATTGGTAAAAATTGTCAGCAATGCCAGAGGCAGAGCCAACCTGCTGCCTACCGTTTTAATTGTTTTAAATAAAATGCAATGTACTAGGTAATCAATAAGTGTAGCCCACTGAGTTCCTTGCTCTTCTCAGTGGATCGCGATTCCGATTCGGTGGTAAATTCTGCAAAGCACTGCTCTTGCTAGGGCTAGTGATTAGTGTTAGCAAATTTTCTCGGGTTGAGCCCGTGATCTCACCTACCCGTCTGGGCTTAGCTGGAATAGCCCCTTAGGACTACCAGCGAATAGGTAGGCAAAAAAAAAGTGTCCTAGAGTTTCATAATTCGCGCCTGTTCATCTGTGGTGCACACGTATCAGCCGGTGTTCGGCCAACCGTGTTTCCGGCAAGTGTGGCCGAGTTTCGAGCCGAGCGGAACAGATCTCCGGGGGATCCGACCGTATTGTCGTGAGCTCTGCGTTTACTAACATTTCACGTCAGGTGCTAGCTTATTGAATTAATTTAGCATTGGGTAGCTCTGATCTGCTTATGTCTGTTCTATTGTAGATTTTAAAGAGGGTGGTTGCGTTGTGTTTCTTATTTAGTATGAAAAGTGTATCTATATTATATATAAAATTTGGTAATTCGTCCAAATAGGAAACAAACCTTCCATATTGGTATAGTTTTCGTAAAATAAAAAATATTAAATTTTAAATTGAATTGAACACAGGTACTGTAGCTACGTTCTTTTATACATATTATTAGTATGAATATTATTATAGTTCGAAAATATATATCATCGTAGAAAATACTGTAGTAGATACATTTTACTATTTTCAGATAAAGGTCGCGCACTAACTAAAAAATCGCATCCTGTATAGACCGTATTCTACCGACTCTATTATAGTGTCCCTAACAAGGATAAAGTTGTGTGAATTGATATGTGATATGTTTATTAAAACCTAATGCCTGATTGAGGAATAATACTCAATACAATCTTTCCGCCAACAGTATCGCCTGCGTACACTACACTTTGCATAGCGTGGGCAGAGACCCGTCCGCAACAATGGGATGAAAGGTAGCTTATATTCTTTCGCAGGAATCAAACTATTACTATAGAATTTCCTAAAAAAAAGTTCAGTTTATTGCGTCTCAAAAAGTAACAGAAAGGCACAGTTACTTTCGTGTAATTAAAAGTTTCAGAATGTAAACTTAATCTTTCATTGAAACGCAATACACAGATATTAATAATATATTATAATTAAACGTTCCATATTCAATAGTTGCTAGCTATTTTTTTCTTATGTGTTATCGGTACCAGTAATCACTACATAGTATAAAACAAAGTTGCTTTCTCTGTCCCTAAATCTGTCCCTATGTATGCTTAAATCTTTAAAACTACGCAACCGATTTTGATGCGGTTTTTTTTAATAGATAGAGAGATTGAAGAGGAAGGTTTATATGTATAATAACATCCATTAAATAGTGGAGAAATCAATGATAAATTACAGTTTCCGAAGCGAAGCGAGGGCGGGTCGCTAGTACTGAATAAAAACAAGTATACTTGAATCTCGAACACCAAATATCTTTCAGAAAGACTTTCACTTGGTGGAGATTGAGAGGAGATGCTTCATCCTCCTTCTGCAACGAGTGTTGTTATGTAATCGGTATCGCGTTTTTAAGCATTTGACGTCATCGGAACAAATAATTCGTCGGATGACATTTAAAACGATTCATGTTCATGGTTTTTTAATTTGAAGTTTACCTATTTCCATTTTTTATTTATTGCTTAGATAGACGAGCGCACAGCCCACCTGGTGTTAAGTGGTAACTGTAGCTTATAGACATCTAAAACGCAAATGCTGCCACCCACTCTGAGACATGAGTTCTAAGGTCTCAATTTTGAGTCAGTATAGCCGACAGCTGCCCCACCCTTCAAGCCGAAACGCATTACTGCTTCACGGTAGAAATAGGCGGGGTGGTAGTACCTACTCATCCGGACTCACGCGAGCTCCTACCACCAGTAAAAAATATTTTCGTTGATCAGTTTTACCCATTTGTAGTACTACGCTTTTTTAATGATGTAATTAAAAAATATCAGCTTGCGCCCCCATGTGCTATTCTCAATTAACAGGTTCGATAATT
Source organism: Bombyx mori (assembly GCF_030269925.1). Classification (NCBI taxonomy): domain Eukaryota; kingdom Metazoa; phylum Arthropoda; class Insecta; order Lepidoptera; family Bombycidae; genus Bombyx; species Bombyx mori. The sequence goes on along the minus strand of NC_085115.1, from coordinate 8,975,282 downwards.
GATAAGGTAATATGGTTTTCAAATACTGCAGTTTTTATTATGATAATCGAGGCCGTTGCTCCTTCAAACACGATCATTTTAAAAAATCATGATCAAAAGTTGTACAAAGTAAGAAAATATGGATGTGTTTCAATGCTAATTTAAAAGCCTTTGTAAGTAAACATATTATTGGATGAATAAAAGCACATCAAATTACCCTGAAAGCTATACCTTATTCAGACACATTGTTTGTTAATACAGTGAAGTACAAAAGCTTTTTCAATAATACAAACAATGAAACATTTGAAAGGTATATATTAGTTTGTAATTCAGGACAATAAATAAATTCATATTGAAAAATGAGATATGAATAACATTTTATTAACGTTTAACGTTATTAACGTTTTATTGAGAAAGAGAATAATCTGCATCATTAGCAATGTTGTAAACGATCAAAATTAAATGAACAAATCTTTTCATCGGTTGTTGTTTGAAATTATTTTACTTTATTATTTCGTGGTAATAGAGTTTAATAAGTTAATTCATATATCAATACAATATATATATTTAGTAAAATAGTAGTCAAAATATTATGGACTGAATTATTCGTTTTAAATCTGGAACTAGAAAGAACAATTATTCATTTATCTGAGTAATTCATTACACATAAACATAACTATGAATAAATCTGATCACGTACATAATTGTTTATATATCGACAGTGTCCATCGTCTAATTTGATAAATCTATATATTAATACGTGAAGCAAAAACTTTGTATCACTTTTTACGAAAATTGCGCGGACGGAGGAGTATGAAATTTTCCACACTTATAGAAAATATAGAGAAGAAGTGCACAATGATAATATTTTTTTAAAATAATGCATAAAAAATACATTAAATCAATAAAGAAAACATTACACACTACATACCATGTATTTGACGCACACACGCATGCATACTATTTATTGTCAAACTTTTGTTCTTGACGTCTGTTGTCAAATTGAGATTAAATATTGTTTGTCTTTGTTAATATTTTTTATAGTGTAGTCTTGGCGAAATTTGTGATTATAGAAGTATAAAATACCATCATAATAGTGTACAAACTTACAATTCCAATTAATTATAATCGAATTTCGACTAATGCAGGACCTCTAATCTTTACAAATGGGTCATTTTTTAAGAGACTCGATTAAATGGGTATTTAGAATGTCCATTTAATTTCACGGTGTTTCGGGGAATATATTTTAATTTGCATTAAATGTATTATTACTTTACTAATTAATTTAAAGTTTAAATCACTTTTTTTTTCGTAATGCTTGTTAAATATTATAGTAAGCATTGTTATAAGTTTTAATGAATGAAAAATTTGTTACTCGGAGATTCTGATCAATGTTGGGCACACGGAAAGTTTGAGAAACCCAACAAACTGTAATAACCTTTAGAAGTTTCGACAGGAAGTTTTAATCATTTAGGAAGAAATCCGTGTTATTTAAATTAAAATTCACGTGAAGTGTGCACAGAGTGTACCTTTCTATAACAATAAAGGTCACAGGTTGCACAATAAATTTCTGCCGCAAATTAGATTGGCGCCTAGTACTATTGATACCCAAAAACTACGCGGATCAGTTAGAGTCAGGTGGTCCGTGCTTCGGATGTTTCTTATTATATGTGTTTGTTGATCCATTGATTACTAAAATTAATTGTTTTCTCGCTAGTAAATAAACATTAAAGCTTTTTGTTATGTTTTTTTTCCTACCTAAGCTGAGAGCCTTGTGAGGCTATATTAGTGTAACCTTAACTAGTAGGTGAGCTCACAGAGCTCAAACCTGACGACGTTGCTAACACGAACTCTAGCAAGAGTCGTGCTTCGCAGAATCTACCACCGGATCGGAAACGCGACCCACTGAGAAGATCCAGCGAAAAACTCAGTGGGCTGTGTCTGAGGGTTAATTTACTCGTCGAACCCTTCGAACCGGTTCGACCAGAACGATGACCGGTGCTTGAGGTGCAGACTCTAGAAGCACTGTTAGTGGATCGAGAGGATCCGATATGACGTGACATTAAAGCGTTAAAACGCCAAACGTACAGGGTAAATGAGCTTTCTGAAACTGTACAGTCTGCTAAAATCAATGACCGTATATATCATTGACAATGAATTATATTGGATCAGCTTTTTAATACTGTCACGTTAAATCAATGCAAATCAAAATCCACTAACGCACAAAATTAGAATGGCAACAAACGTGAAACGATATTGGATTTCGACAGGGCGAAGGAATCTTTAGTCCTGAAACTGAGTACCTCATTACTAAGGTCTCATTAAGATAATCTTGAGATAAAATAGGCGGGCACAAGCGTTGAAACAGCCACTCAAGTACAGCACTACTGTGATAACAGACGGTACGTTTTGTTATTGAAACATTTAGATTTTACGAGTAGCCCTTCGAGGCCTTCGCCATTACCTTTGAAACCTTTTTCGCAAATGGTTCTTTGATCATCGTTAAAGTTTATTGAATTTGGTTATTCGATATTGGAGATTTCAAGAATTTAAATTTTGCGTGAACTCTCGCAGTAAGCTCGTTACTGTTTGACTACGCGAAGTGTTATTATTATTTCGTAGTTGGATTGTATTTTTTGACTCTATAGAAATACTAATCTGTAGGTATATAGCTTTGTATTATATTCAGATTTTTTTCCCACTTTTTATTATACTTCAGGATACGTTTTTGACATAGTATGATAAAGCAGGTTTGGTGAGGCGTAGTAAAAATAAATTCATAAATTTAATGATGATCACAACGAAGCGTTGTTGGAAATCACTAGTATGAATTATCGTCATCAGGCCATATTTGCCCGGCTGAACATAAGCCTCTCTCGATTTGGGCCAATTAACTAAAAGGTGATCGACAGGAAGTTGACTAGTCCAGTAGGTACCGCAAACGAATTACATAATGCATCCATAATATTACGCTCGCTATTGTTCATGATTTAGTATAAGTATAATCTGTATCCTTATTCTAAAAAACGTTGATTAAAAAGAGTTTGTTTTCGAGCTTCAGCTCGACGAGGCGAACTATCAAACAAAAATGATTAAATTATTACGTGCTTCGGTTATATGTACATTATCAATTTCTTTTTCTGTTTCTTTTTGTCGATCAACATATATGATATACGAATACGGATACTAATATACGGAGAATAATAGAATTAACCAGCTTTCCACCCGTACATTCGCCTCCGTGAATTACACCTGATAACTTTATCAGGTTGCTTATTAATTAAAAAAAAAAAATAGTCCGGAACCTCTTCATTTTCTAGAACTACATAAAGCCCTATCTCGAAATGTCTTGATAAGTTGTTACAATGAAACCTTATTATTATAACCTTATCCATTGCGTCCGCCATTTTCTTCATTGGACCTTTCACGAGAATTCACGATCGGAGGATAGAATTTAATTAGTTTTTAACGAACTTGATACCTTTCAAAAGGTCTCAGTGATTTTAATCCAATCTACAATTCTCTGTCTTTTAATCTAAAGAAATGAATGCTGAAAACGCTTCAATTATCTTTGATTGAAGACGTAGCTTGATTATGTAAATACTCTGAGACAGATAGATTTGAGCAGTCTGACAGAAGATAATAATAGGTCTTCGTTAGTTGCGAGGAGGTTAATGCATTTATTTTACCCACATTTACTTAATTTTATTTAATATTTTAGATCTGAGCTGCTTATATTTACTAAAAACACTACAAAACTATTTTACAATACAAAACTTATTTATAACATAGACATGGCTCTTTTCGTAACGAATTCAGTAATTTCAATAATACGTCTACTTTACCAGTAATAATAAAATCTTCGACACAGAAGAAACTACAAACATTTGCATGTAAATTGGAAAAGGAGGTATATTTTCGATTTGATATTCCATAGCTAATAACAGTTCGAGCCATATAAATAGAATATGTCTGCAGTACCGATAAATAAACTAAAGATATATAGTACATTATGTCTACAGTTTGTAACAATTCAAGTCATAACAGATTGCTGGAACTTCACAGCTTAACGGCCAGCTTGGGTTTCCTGGCCGGGACTTAGTCGTTAGCCGAGTTATTCGACCATTAACTATTATCTGCCAAATGAGTACTACAAGTTATACACAGTTATATTCCGATTAATGTTTATGATGAGAAAATTAAATGGATCCGACTGTTTAGGGATTTAAAAAGTTATCGCATGGATAAGACTAGGACAAGTGATCACATGTGTCGCCTCTGAAGGAGTAATCGATCCACACCATAATTCTCCTGCCCTTCTCCCAGTCACCTGGGGTCGGCGCAATATGTTTTCTCCTTCCATACTCCTCTATCATATACAATTTCTTCGCTCACTTCCCTTTTACACATATCGTCTTTAACGCAATCCATCCATTTCTTCTTAGGTTTACCTCTTCCTCTAAATACTTCCACATTCATTGTTAAATCGATCCATACCAATTGTATTATATATGTGTGTGCGCGCGTCCACTAATCTCTATTATTAATATAACTAAATCGACTATGAATTAACTAGAATGAAGCTATCAGTAATACCTAGAGAGGGACTAATGTCACGTATCTTTGTTTTTAGTATTTGATTTATTTTAATTACATCACAAATATAGACGCATAGCCAATTTCGAAATATTGTATCTTTGAAGGTTAAAAAATAGTTAGCTAAAGTACATAGTAAAATGTTAGCTCTATTAGTAATATTAGTATCCGATGCTGAAAATAAAACTTTTTAGTTTCTTTCAATAAATTAATCTTACTAAGATAAATAGCTCTTCTAATAAATAGACTATTTGATAAATGCTTGTTAATAGGGGTGGGTCGTGTTTTGAATTTACTCAGTTTTGCTTCACGCTTTGAAGGACAGCCTTTGTCCTTGTGAAAACTATAGCCTTGATTACATGCCTCAAAGTGAACGGTGGTAATTACGCTGTGACATTCCACAAGTAATCACTAAAAAAGGTCATATCTTGGAAATGATCGAATAGAGAATATAAAATCTTTGGACCTTTTTTTTCTCCTACCTATACTAGTAACCTCGAGGGGTTATTCTAGATTCACCGAACTAAAAACGCTCTTGTACATTGGAACGACTGAGTTTGAATATATAATAAGATTCCTTAGATTTATCGTCTATGAATTGTTATAATAATAAATGTATTTGTGAGCATTTTGGCCGCCACACAATAGAAACCATCGTGACTAAGCAACAAGGAAACTATCAATCAAATCCCTTCGTATTACACTTGAATGGATACCGAATTCGTGAATATCTAAATAGGCTTTTAACAGCTTCTTGTAGGGAAATAAAATATTCAATAATAAACATTCAATATTCTTACATCAAAGCAGTTTTCAAAGATGGCAGAGTGTTCTTAAATTTCCAAATGAAATTTTTGTCAAGCCTGTAGGATCACTGTGCTACTTAATAATTCTGGATAGATTTGAGGTCCGATATCTATGATTTTGACTTTTCGAATTCAATATTCAACATTGGAATCAGTAACTATAACATTATTCAGCCGTCATTTTTAGGATAGCATTTTTTTAATAATTGATCGCATAATGAGTCACATCATTTAAAGTCTTCGTAGCCTAAAGGATAAGACGGTGCTTTCGTATCTTGCGTTGCAATGGTGTTCGAATCCCGCAGGCAAGTACCAATTTTTGTAATGAAATACGTACTTAACTAATGTTCACGATTGACTTCCACGGTGAAGGAACAACATCGAGTATTAAAAATCAAAACAGCAAAATTATAATTTGCGTAATCACTGGTTGTAGGACCTTTTGTGAGTCCGCGCGGGTAGGTACCACCGCCCTGCCTATTTTACCGTTAAGCAGTAATGCGTTTTGGTTTGCACTGTAAAAACTGAGACCTTAGAACTCATATCTCAAGGTAAGTGGCGGCATTTACGTTGTATATGTTTATGGGCTGCGGTAACCACTTAACCTTAGATGGGCCGTGAGCTCGTCCGCCCCACGTTGATACTCTAAGATAATACATAAACAACCACAAGAATCAGCATAAAACGATTTTGAAAGAAATTATAATTAAAATATCAAGTTTGTGTAATTTGTATGAAAGTGAACACAAAAAGAAGAAAAAGACAATTTTTTTAAAAATTAAATTGGTCCGTATCAGCAGTCCGTATAGTTTAGGTTTGTTTTTTAATAATTTTTTCCAGATATGCGCTTTCTTTCTTCTTATGTGATATTTTTCTTCTAAAAAATCTTTTATGTGATATTTTTTAGCTTCTATTTCATGTTACAGAGGTTTTATTGTTTAATTGGTCCAGTCTGTAGAATGCGTATCACTCGAGAAATGCAAAGGTCCAAATTTTTAGCGTTAGTAATTTGTTTTTGTAAATAGAACTGTAGAAAAAATGCTTTGTCTCAGATTTCTGTTCGGAATCGACTTGTTTTTCATCCTTAATTTATGGATGTAGACAAATAAACATGATTTATATATTTGTTTACTCTCCCTTAGTTGCTGATCGGCTACAAACAAGTTTTATTTCTATTTCTTGAGCATTATCATGAGTAGATATTTACAATGCTAAGCACGCCTGATAGAATAAACTTCGACTTGTTTTTCAGTAGCCGTTCAAGAAATAAGCTATTTTGGAAGTTCTAATTATTTTAGTGGTATTTATGTTTTTTTTATTTTAGTGGAGGATAACAAATTTCTACTGGTGGCAGGACCTCTTGTGAGTCCGCGCGGGTAGGTACCACCACCCTGCCTATTTCTACCATGAAACAGTAATGCGTTTCGGTTTGAAGGGTGGGACAGCCGTTGTAACTACTTAAATTGAGACCTTAGAACTTATATCTCTAGGTGGGTGGCGCATTTATGTTGTAGATCTCTACGAGCTCCAGTAACCACTTAACACCAGGTGGTCTGTGAGCTCGTCCACCCACCGAAGCAATAAAAAAAACACTAGAGGAACAGCAGATGCTCATTTATGTTTTAAAATAGATACTGATAGGGCTACCGTCATTTTTCGCTGATGTAGTAGGTCTCTCTTACTTTATTTACTTATCATACAGATGTGAGTATGAATTATTCGAAATCTTAGTTGATATCTGTTTAAATACGAATCCAAACTGAAGGATTTCACCTGTACGGTACATGTACTACATATGTACATAGCATAATAATGAATAGTGGGAGTGATAAGATAGTTAAGAAATAAACGAAATAAAAAAACTAAGCTGTAAGTTGTATTTTAAATATTTAGAGAATACTTATTCAGTGTTAATGGATTTGAAGACAATTAATGTTTTTATTTTTCGAGTGTCAGTTATACGGAAACAAATTTTGACAGTAATATAATATTATCTAACAATCTAGCGATACGGTTACAACACTGCTAAAACCAACTAAGCTTAAGGCTACCTATAGTATATGAAATCTAATTAAGATGGGTACATAACATTCTAATGTCTTATTTTTTACGATCTCATGTAGGGCCTGTGCATTATTACTGTGTTTTAAAATAAAGTCGTCGTGGTCTAAAGGATAAGACGTCCGGTGCATTCGTGTCTAGCGATGCACCGGTGTTCGAATCCCGCAGGCGGGTATCAATTTTCTAATGAAATATGTACGTAACAAATGTTCCCGATCGGCTTTCACGGTGAAGGAATAACATCGTGTAATAAAAATCAAACCCGCAAAATTATATTTTGCGTAGTTAGTGGTGGTAGGACCTCATGTGCCGTGAAGCAGTAATGCGTTTCGGCTTGAAGGGTGGGGCAGCCGTTGTTGCTGTTGATATTGAGACCTTAGAACTTATATCTCAAGGTGGGTGGTGCATTTGCGTTGTAAATGTCTATGGGCTCCAGTAACCATTTAACACCAGGTGGGCTGTGAGCTCGTCCAACCATCTAAGCAATAAAAAAAAAAACTTAAGCACAGAATGAAATCCTCGTTGCTTAAAGGGTACGACAGTCGATGTGCTCGTACCGAGTGACGAGAATTTTGAAGGCCGGTACTAATTTTTCCAGTGAAATACATACTTACATAAATTAAAGTATATAACAAGTGAATAGATTGAAATTAATATTGTAGAACGGCTTATCAGGGCATAGAGATACAATAATTTCATCGCCTACCTTAAGACATTAGTTCAAATGCTTTAATATTACTACATAGTATAAAACAAAGTCGCTTTCTCTGTCCCTATGTATGCTTAAATCTTTAAAACTACGCAACGGATTTTGATGCAGTTTTTTTTAATAGATAGAGTGATTGAAGAGGCAGTTTTATATGTATAATAATCCATTAAATAGTGGAGAAATCAATAATAAATTTCCGAAGCGAAGCGAGGGCGGGTCGCTAGTAAAGAATAAAGTATAAAATAAATATTTCAGAGCCTCATTATCTTGCAGACTATATCCTACAAATGTGTTTGTTTGTCTATTGCTAGTTAGCCTTTTTTCGAGTTTTATTCATAACGATGCTAAAAAAGTTTTATTTTCAATAAACAGAATCGACGGTCGTCGTACCACATATTTTTAATTTGAAAACATCGCTTTGAAACTTCGGTACAAATACAATACAAAAATACTTTGTAGTCAATCGAATAGTTATAAATCACATAGCGGTATTAGTCTCAGAACAAATCACATTGGGAGCGATATAAGAGAGTTTGTTATTGACGCGTGGTCTCCGGAGATTCGAAACAAAAGTCTTTTATAAGACATTAAGCTTTTATGGAATTATTTGATACAATTTTTGTTTCGTATTGTTTTTATACAGTGAATGCTGGATGGAAATAAACTTTTGTTTCATTGTTAGCGGTTGGCAACTACAATCCTTACGATTTGACCTCTCAGTGAAAATTACAGTAACAATTTAAACAGATACTAATTTAAGGAGCTCTCAGAAGAGGGCGGAACCGAGTTAATTAGCCGTGAGCAAGCTTATTAAGATTTCGCGTTTCAGAGCTCTGTTTAGATGGGGGTGAAATTCGTAGTTGTTCCAACAAATTTAGCATTTAAGCGCTTAGAATACGGGCTTACTCAATTAAATGTTGAATGAGCTTTTTATAAAATTTCAACATCAAAAGTCAGTGATATCAGACCAAAAACGCTTACTACAACCGTCGATAACATTTGTTCGGATTTTATTTTCCAAGTTATTCGAGACTCGGACACGGTACCGCCGTGATAGGATGAAAACTACGAACTATTGGAAAAGACACTGATTTTCTTCTTTCAATCAATGTTTCACATATAACGGCTCTAAGTTAGGACTTTCAAGTTGTGGGCGTTGGTCGTATGCTTATACGACATAAAAAACAAACACCTAAATCTTGGATACCAATTTTTTTTCCTAAGATACTGAATATCTACTTGATAATGAATCGGTAATGGAACTTGGACTCCGTATTGCAGTGGTCAGTGTTACTAAACATAAAATAAACGAGAGGCTCAAATTGGAACGAGAGATGTTAGAAAGTTATCACTACTCAGTACTTGGGTCACTTATTGCAGCTTAGAACCGATTAATAATCACATCAACAACGAATGTTTTTGTGTACTTATAATAATTGACTATTCAACACAACAAAAATTTAATTTTGTCTTGAAATCGTCAGTAGAATTTGATTTTGTATTTCTTAAGATCGCTTTAGCATCATTTTATAATAAATGAACATTTTATGTTTGAAATCGAACTCAATACAAACTACCGAATATTCTGTTTTCAAACGCAATTAATTTAAAATTTCACGAACGATGTTTAGACTGGAAACTTTCGAATTTATATTCACAAAGCGGGTCAGATAGTTCGCAATTTAACTCCAAAACCACACGGCTTGTCCATCAGGAGTGACCTGAATAAACAAGAGCTCGAATAGCCAATGAACAAAGCCACGATCGTTTATAGGCCCCCTTCTACGTGTAATCAACTCTTTACTAAAACGCAATAAGTTCTAAAACTGCTTCCCTTATTTGTTTTAGGTCTTTGTTTTGAAATGTAAACCTTTTTTAGTGGGCATTGAATTTGTATGGATTTTATATATTTAGTTTCCGTCAATATTGAATTATATTATTATAGAGTGCGGACTGACTTTAAATTTGACTGATTTAAATGCTGTGTTTTTTTAAATTACGTATTTTACGTACACTTTTGCTTATCGAATATCTCAGCGATCATTATGAAATACAGAATATGTACTAAGAGCTTCGGTGCTTGACTCCCAAATGACATCTACAAAATTAAGGTTGAAATTTTTTAATGAGTATAGACTGTCTGGTGTTTAATCAGAAAAAGCCTTTTTTTAAATCTAATAAGGCCTTCCTTTCATTTTATTTTTGAGTGAATTGAAATTACCAGCATAGACTTTTGGGTCTGCTGGAAGAGATTATGTATAGCGTATAAAATGAGCTGAGCCTCACTATGATCAAATCTACAGTCCAGAGCACCCTCATTCTAAGGAGGTGATGAAATCATTCCCAATCAAAGTAGGTAGTTCAGTTTATTTAATATTCAGATTTGAGCCTACATAGTTTTAACTTGACGTAAGGCGTTAAATCGTTTTTTAAGCTATCACCATTTTTAATTTTTTGCCGCGATCACGTGCCGTTTCTGTTTGAAATGTGGGATATCCGTAATACAAGAAACTTTAAGATTTCGAGCTCACATCTAAAGCGTGGGTGGTAGCATTTACGTAATAATGATTATGGGCTCCGGTAACCTTTTAAATTAAGTTGGCCGTGAGCTCGTTCACAAATCGATTAATAAACAAACAGTAAATTACAATCAATATAAATTTATGAATACATTGTAGTCCCATCATCCTTTGGGTTTCGGTATTCGAGATTCCGTGAACTCTTCTTCTTCTCTGCTTCTGCCCATCTAAAGGCAAACAAGTTATTCTTCTATCATTTACTTTTTATATAACCCTATACTTTTAAAACGACGAAACCCAATATCATCACGTGCTAAAAAAATTTAACGAAGCGCTCAAAGGTAAAACATTTGAGGAAAATTTCAAATTATACATACAAAGTATTACAGTTTTTGCGAGTTTGTGTTTTTTAAAAGTTTTACAGAATTTAATTTAATATGAGGTGAATTTCGTAACGTACCGTTAACATAAGCGCTTTTCAATCACGGATTAGAGAATGGACACGTACGGCTGTTTGCAGGTGCTCATGAGTAGTGGAAGCCTGTGAGTGATGTAATTATTTTTTAAGGGATCACTTTAAACACTCATAATCTTCTTCTTTTTCTCCACCTTATCCCACTAGGTGGGGTCGGCACAGCTAATTTTTCTCTTCCATTCTCGTCTATCAGCCGTCATCTCAACACTCACTCCTCTATCTCTCATATCGTCATTCACACACTCAATCCAAGTCTTCTTCGGTCGACCTCTTCCCCCTTTACCTTGCACTACCATTTCCATACATCTCCTAGTCATATGCATCTTCTCTCTACGCATCACATGTCCATACCACGCTAAACACTCATAATAACATAAATAATAACACAAAAAGCATACGGCCCACCTGATGGTGATTGGCTACCGTCGCCCAAGGAAGTCAGCAATGCCAGGAACAGAACTAAGCTACCTACTAAAACTATACTATTTCACATGTATAGTTAAAGCTTCTTTTTTCATCGTTTATTTTAATTATATTCTTGATGTCTATGGGCTCCTGTAAGCACTTAACATCAGGTGGGTCATGACCTCGCCCACCTATCTAGCAAATAAAAAAAATGCTTAATGCTTATAGGTGCTTATTAAAAACTCCTTTTCATGACATGACATATCAGGCATACAAGCCTTTGATACGTTTGCTTTTAGTATCCGATCATTATATACTCGCTTTGAAACCGTCGGTTCGATGATACACAATACACGTAACGGTCGGATCATATCGATTTTTGTACAATTTTACATTAATTATTTACCCGTTTCAAAGAATTACGCCATGAAACGAATGTCTAAAATATTACAATGCTTTTTATCCAGTTATGAATCAGTTTTAATATTTTATGCCTTTGGGACTGTGCGAGTGAATGTGGTTTTATTTTTCCGAAACGTAATTAATATTGAGGAAATTAGACGTACTCGGTCGGTGGTATTCTTGATTTCAAATTATATGTTATTTTATTTGTTCGTAATGTGTTTTAGATTTCTGTTTTACTATGAAAGGGATGGGTTAGCTAAAATAGCCGTCCACAGACTATAAAATAAAATCTGGGTAGATGAAAATATGCTTAAAATAGATGCAGATTCCTAACCTAGCAAGAGCAGTACTTCGCAGAGTCTACCAGCGGATCGGAAACGCGACTCACTGAGAAGATCCGGCGAGAAACTCAGGAGGCTGGGTCTGGGTCTGGGTTAGTTTACTCGTCGTGCGCTTCGTCGCAAGCGACGGGTTCGGCGAAGACGGTGACCGGTAATTGAGGTACTTAGCTCATACTATGTATGAGCGGGCCGACGGTGGAGCCCACGAGCACCTCCACAACATAGCTCCCTTGCACGCCAGACCACTTGATGGTCGGGCGCTACTGAAGGAGGTTCTGGAACCCCTTGCTATGGTGCGATATTCGGCTTAAACGGAGTGATATGGGAGCGCTCATAAGCGCCTCCATGGGACTCAGCTGTCCACCCTCATCGTTTCTCCCACACCGTTGGGTTGCCCTCCTATAGGGACCCTTTTTACCACCCCCGTGGGCAGACCACTCACTCATCAGTGGAGTGTTTTTAACTTCGTTCCCTCCCCTCTCATTTCTTCCCCTTCTGTGGAGCCCGGAGCACGTGAGCGTCAAAAATGTGCCTGCTCTAAGTTGCAGAGGCGGGCCACGGCATGGGGCTGGTGGCGGGCTCCATCCCTCCCTCCTCTCATTGCAACCCTACAATATCTCACCCCTGCCCTGAGTGGCAGGGAGCCTCTGCATGGGGAGCGAGGTTCGCCCCGAGGCCCTCTCCGTGCCCCCGTAAGTGGATACGACGACCCCGTTCGTTCGTATGTCGCATGGGGCTCTATAGTGCCCTGATGACCTGTAACGGTATACTCTTGCGAACCTACTGTCTCGTATGTGATTGCGTGTGTTTGTTGTGTGTTGGTATGCTGCCTTGGGATCTGGAAGTGACGTTTTTTACTATGTTGTATGGCCAGCCTTAATCTCCGTCCCAAGGTGTGCGATAGTATACATATTATTAGTAAAATTGTTTGATTTATTATGTACTTAAATACATGCATGTACACAAATAAATAAGTACACGCACAGATACTTGTAGTATACAGCAACATATCATGTCACTTTTAACTATCGAAGATTAAATATTTTCTTTAAACGACATTTTATTAATAACCAGTTAAAATCTCTTCTTTTGACGCACTAAAATTGAATTGTTTAAAAATCATTGCAAAAATAGCGTTTAGTGTATAATTTAAGAGAATGAGTTATTTGACTTTGATGTGGGTAAAGTAATTGATCATTTCCTCTGTTGTTAACTAAACTGTCACCAGGGATTACCTAACTTTACTCTGGGACATTGTATTTAGAGCAGGTCTAAATTATTATTATCCTTAACGACTTACTCACTTTTCTAAATAACGTGAAAATAAAGCTACGAATTTTAGCTTGCGTTTAAATTTTGGTTCCTTAATAGGCACCAGACCGCGTGGAAGGTTGCCCATGCGATGGACCAAGTCAAGTCGGCAGTTGGCGGTTGTTTGCATGAGTGTACCAAGCTCACCTCAAACCGGGAGAAGTGGCGATTGCTCGTGATGCCCATAATATCTGCCCACAGCAACGATACTGAATGACGATCACAACCGCTCTGACAAGAGTGATACGACAACTGAGTTGCGAAATATTTTTAAGCTATTGCATAGATTTTATTGCGGGCCTTGAGAGCGGAATCATGAAATTCCGTAACGAAAAAAACCTTCCACCCCTCACATTCCATGTTCCCCTTACACCATTCCCCTTAAATTTCGTAGGTAACACAACGATAGCGCGATTCAGCTTTTGCGTCAAGCGCCATCTATCGGTGACAAACGGAATTGTAAAATAGAAAATTATATCACATTACAATGCGTTGGGCGTGCCATTTTCTATCGCTTAGTCGAAGAGTTTTATTACTACTCATTCAGTGATTGGAGTGGCATTAAAAATAAACTAGCTAAACCGTTGATTCTGGGCGAATGAGAGTTAGAACTAGCATCCAAAGGCGTGTCTCTATCCCATGTAGCGCCCTCTAGTGAGTGCGCGGTCAAAATGGAATACTCACAATGTAGCAGATTCATTGAAAGTTAGCCCACTGAGTTTCTCGCCGGATCTTATTTTATTGTTGTTTTAATATTAAATTATTATTGTCGATTTATAATTGCATAAGTTGATAAAAAATGCTATGCAATAGCTTTACCGCGGCAGTCTCCGAGTGCCACACGTCTTTTTTATTATAATATTTGTTATTAAAAACGAATTAATCTTTATTTGAAGACAAAATACCGTTAAATGTTTATTTCTTTTATGTCTCATTCTAAGGTCTATACAGGGTATCTCAGAAAGAATGGATAATCCTGAAACACCTCAAAGTAGAGCTATTGGAGACTCAAAATAAAAATAAAGAAAGAATACCAAATTTCATGATTAAAATTTAAGTTCAGATTAACTTTTATAAAAAAATACACTAGCTATTCATACGATTTCCTGCATATTCCTTAGAATAGTCCATGTAGAATATCATAACAACAAAAAACCTATGGATTTCATTTATTTTTAGCCGTTGCATATACCAGAAACGCACAGCAGTATGGATAAAATCAACTTTTTTTTAAAATACGTAATTTGGGTACTACCGGAGAATTTTTTATTTTTTTATTTTGTGTCCCCAATAGCTCTATTACGAAGTTTTTCAGGATTATCCATTCTTTATGGGACGACCTGTATATCATAATTCACTTTTGCATTTCTCGCCTCCGGTATGTTCTATGAAGTCTGTTCTCTTTAAGTCTCTTGTGTGCACGCGTAGGTACCATCACTCTGCCCATTTTTGCCGTGAAGCAGTAATACGTTCTGATTAGAAGGATGGGGCAGCCGTTGTACTATAAAAGTTGAGATTTTAGAACTGATATCTCTAGGTTCGTGGCAGAATTTACGTTATTGATTTGTATGGACTCTGGTAACCAATTAACACCAAACCGGTTGAAGCTCGTCCACCCAACTAAGCAATTCAATTACGAAAATACTGTATGAGAATAGAGTTATAAACAGCGTAACTTTCTACAAATATCCATACAAACTAAATTCGAATCTGGTCTTTTATTGTACGAGCTCCTTGATGTTTGCATATTCGATAAAACTGTGGCATCAGGAAGCCCGTATTTCGGATACAATGCGGCAAACGTTTTGTCTTTACCCAGCGAATTAAATATGCAAAGGGTGTATTTAGCATGGATTACCCTCTGCAGTTGTTTTTAGCCTTGTACGAAGAAATATAAAAATATTTTTTTTTTAAAGTCACCTTCCGATTGTATAGTCGTGATTATGATTGTTTGAAAATGTTGAAATAAAAAGTGCAGTATTCTCATAAACATACTCCACTGAGTTTCCCAGTGTAGTAGAGTCAGCGAATCATTGTCCTTGTCAGGGCTAGTGTTGGCAAATTGTACATGTTGGGCCCCGTGAGCTAACTACTACGCTACTAACCCGGGGAACCTATAATAGCCCATCGATGCTATTAGCGAATACGTAAGGAAAAAACGATTAAAAACATTATTTTTATATACTATTCTTGTTGGAACGACGTTCTTTATGGGACGTTGCGGAGGGTTACCCTAACCGGGAAAAAACGTCCGTAACGTGAGATTTTTGTTAGTAACGCACACAGTGTACGACTTAACTTTATAATAACGTACAAATTAGTAATGAACGCAGTGTACGACTTAACTTTGTAAAAACGTACAAAAAATAACATATTTTTTTATCATTCATTGACCACGATCTCAGAGCGTTCGTTTGCGCAATACACTAACTCTTATGCAAACAACCGTGAATGAAGTGTACCACAACAAGTTCGCACGTTACCGAATGACCGAAACCTGGAGGTTTCGCAACAACCCACCAATAAAACTGGATTTTTAGTTTCTTTGTACCTCGAATAGAACATAAAATTAATATTTTTATAATAATGAACTTCGTTTCTATCCGGTGTCCCACGACACCACACATCTTTTATTAAAATACAAGTTTCGTTCACTAGAGCTAAAATTCAAACATCATAAGCTCAGAATAACAAAAGACATTCCTTTTTTATTCCATTCATTACTGAATCATTTGTTATAGTTAGCGCTTGAATAACAAAGTTCAAAGGTTAAAATATTCGCTTTCTCGTGTATTATATTAAAAGGTACAAATATTTCGTTTGGAAATATGAATAAGATCAGATTTATTAAGGTTCGCTGTCATATATTCTAGAGAAATACACCCACGTATCACTGTGACTAACGACAGTAATATTTATTTACTCTTAGGTTGAAAACAATTTATGCACAGATTATCGCTGGTAACTCGCCCTGAAATAAAATTTACAACTTTACAAAATACAACACGATTGAACGCATGAATACAATATCTGTGTTACGGAAAAACAACGGTTCATTCGAAAGTTGTCAGATTATTTATCTTATCTTATATCTTTAAACGAGCAATTCTTGTATATAAATCTGAATCTCGGAAACGGCTCCAACGATTTTAATATACAGGATTTTAAAATTTAGTATACAGGGGATTTCGGGGGCGATAAATCGATCTAGCTACAATTTATTTTTAGAAAATGTTGTTTTATTCGTGTTTTCAATAATCAACTTCCTATATCGATAATTTTGATTTTTTCTTTAAATAACCAGTTCATTTTTTTTTATTATTCTGTCGGTAAGATCGAAAATTATTATTCATATTTCATCATTTTATCAATATGTTGTAATTCGTATTTAAATATAATTTCTAAAAAACACAATTTATCAAAAAAAAGAAGAACGAGCAAAGCTCTGTCATCTGCTAGTGTATAATTATATCAGAAACTGAATGACTTTTAAAATAGTCATAGTTCACAAGTTGCATTCGACGATATAGATTACTTTGAATCGTATGTTTTTTATTTATTTATTTTTTATTGCTTAGATGGTTAGACGAGCTCTCAGCCCACTTGGTGTTGAGTGGTTACTGGAGCTCATAGACATCTACGACGTAAATGCGCCACCCACCTTGAGATATAAGTTCTAAGGTCTCAAGTTCAGTTACAAGGGCTGCCCCACCCTTCAAACCGAAACGTATTACTACTTCACGGCAAAAATAGGCAGGGTGGTGGTACCTACCCGCACGGACCCACAAGAGGTCCTACCACCAGTCACAAGATCCATGTTACTATAAATGCAAAATGTATGAGCAAACACCAAAACAAATGATATAATTTTTATTACAGTTGCGGGTTGGCGCTTGGCAGCGTCGATGGTAAGGCGATGATCGGCCGCGCGGACTGGCTGCGCGCTCACAATGCGGCAGCCAAGCACAGACGTAAGTTTCATTTCCTATCCTTTATATACGTACGACGGACTTTTGTTTCAGATAATCTATTTATACGAATATATATATATATATGTACATTGTAGTCCTGAGCATGGTTGAATAAATTCACGTATTTTTAGTTTAAGTAACGGCAACTTTAATTACTCGTTAATAAAATAGTGAACTTAATGGTAAAGTATTTTTCGGCTAGACGGTTGTCATATTTTATTACCAAATAAAGTGAGTGTGTTTGCTGTGAAAGTGAGTGCTGATTAAACATTGTACCAGCAATACGGTTGCCTGGTTATTGTCGCTTTGTTCTGATGCTGTAGGTATAATGCATTTCTTGCTGACAATATTTTGATTACGGGTATAAAATCTGTTGTTTTCTCTACTTCATAAGCTATCTATTTATTTGCGGTAATGTAAAATAGCAGTGTATCTTTGAGTTATCAATGAGCATAGATCGCCACCTTGAGAATTGAGATCATCGCTACAGCTAACCCGAATGGGACCTCGATGTTTTACATTTGTTTATTAGTTGAGATTTTTTCCCAAAGATTTAAGGTAGACAAAGGAATCCACTATCGATGTTAATGGGTTCCTAATCTACTTATATACTATCTGAGTTTTTGAAAAAAAAATTTGAAATTTGTTAACTAGAAACTAGTCTTTTTTTTTTGTAAGCAGACGAGCGTGCGATCTAATAGTGAGGGGTTACCATCGCCCATTTACGTCAGCAATGCAGGAGCAGAACCAAGCCACTGCCTATGGATACAGCTACTACAATTCTTTCAATAAAAGACTACACTAAGGTTGAAAATATTGTCAATTAATTGTAAAATACTTTCAGACTGTGGACAAAGCGGTGTGCACGGAGGAGAGCGGTGCGGCTCGGCTGGAGGCGATCCTGGTTGCGCTTGTGGAGCGCAAAGCGCGAGCCTTGCACGCGGAGCAGTCGCGGACGCACCCTCTGCTCTTGCTGCTCAGGGACCACGTGCCAGACGGTAGTAGTAGTGGTTTTATTTTTCAGAACAGAAAAGGCAAAGGTGTCATACCATACAGCCTAATCTGTTATATATAAATGTCGGAGACGGTCACTAGTTTGGTAGCTAAACGAAACGCAGCACGATTCCCGAGAGATGGCAGCACGATTGCGACCTCGTCGGAACTCGGCTAACTTCGTGCTACGACAAAGCCTAGCCGATGGAGGCACATAGACACCATTACACACTTACCAACCAGCCTTCTTGAAGAGCGGTGCCTCAGTCCTAAGAACTGTCATTCGTTTTCGTTTGCTAACATCAAGAGAAGATTTCTAAATAGTTCTAAGATACTAAACGTGATTGCTGTACTCAATATTTCTTTAGCTCGATCACCCTATTCGCCTACGATGTCTGACGATGGTGTTAATAATGTGGTTTCTCCGACATATATATTCTATGAAAAATGATAATATGAAGTGAAATGAAATGAAGTTGATTAATATGAATGCATGAAATGAGATGAGATAGGATGAAACATAATCTCAGTAAAATGGTGGTCATTTACTCAGACTTTTTAGTGGACTTTTTGGAGGATCCCGAAAAGTTACGTCCTGCGGCTTTGTTATTTTCCCATATTTGTGCACTTTACAGATACTAAACTGTTAATAAACCACAGTTATTACACATTTAAACCTGAAGATTTTTTTTTTTCAAATGACAACAACAAAAATACAAACATACGCCATAAAAAAAAGTATGCAAAGGTCGTCTTGGCCTAAAAGGCTAAGCGTTTGGTATACTCGTATCGAGCGATGTGACTATGCCGTGTTCCAATCCCGCACACCGGTACCATTTTTTTTAATGAGATACAATTAAGGAATAACGTTCTGTAATAAAAATCAACCAACAAAAAATATAATTTGGACAATAAATTTTTAATTTAGGTGTACATGAAATATAAAGGTTGGTTCATTTCCATAATACTTTTCGTGGCGGCTGAACATATCGAATTTCTATGTAATTATTAAATAGAAGTGATAAAGTTGAGCATCATAATATAAAGTAATTTAAAAATGTTAAAATAATATTGTCACGCGGGTCAACGGTTCGTTTATTATTGGTCTTTTAGATTTTTTCCCTTTCAAACTGAGGTTATTATTACACCATGTATAAAATATAGATAGGTACTTAGATTACTATAGATAGGTGCTCCAGCTATCTATACTAATATTATAAAGAGGAAAGATTTGTTTGTTTGTTTGTTTCGAATAGGCTCCGAAACTACTGGACCGATTTAAAAAATTTTTTTTCCATTAGAAGCCGACATTGTCCCTGATGAACATAGGCAACTTTTTTTAATTTTTTTTTTATTTTTTTTTTTTTAGTTTCATGTGTGTTTTAATGTTTCCGAAGCGAAGCGAGGGCGGGTCGAAGTAGGTAATAATCATAGGGTTCTGTTCTTGTAGCCGACAGGCAATAAAATAACTAACACAGCATAAGCCGAAAGCGTCACTAGTAAGCGGCGGAATCAGGTCATTCTAGGAAGTTTGTATTTGGTGAATTTTATAGAGTGTATTCGGGGGTCGCATGAATAGGTAACATCATCAGAATATTTTTTTCCGGGAAACAGTCATGCGTTACTAGCTGAAGGATGAGACAGCCGTTATTATAATAACCTCATAACCGGGAACAAGTCACACACGGTCGTTCGGTCCCCAATTAGGATTCCCTACTATGAGAGCCAGAGACTGAAATGCATACTTAAATACTTCTAAATATAAAAGTGTTTATTTTTTAAATATAAACGTATACATAACAAACACCCAGACCGCCCCGCTCCTGGCTGAGCCTTTGCTCGCTCACCTGTCCTGGTGAAACTGGAAAGGCCTCAGGGCCACCAGTGATCCTTCAATCATAAAATAAGTGAAAAAAAACAAAGAGCAAACTGTTGATCGAACGAATATTTGTCTGATGCAGGTATCGAATCTATAACCCTCGTCAAAACGATCAGAAGCGCTACCTATTGCCCCACCAACTCGTCAATTTCGACTATATCTATGGGCTTCGGTAGCTAAGCTACATTTTAGAATTTAAGGCGCAGGTCATTCTCACAGTTTCTCTGAACTGTAGAACTCACGTGACTGCCGATTTTTTTATACAGTTTTTTTTGTTTCTTAATCTACTCTGACGCCTGTATTCGTTTTTGGGAATTGTTTCAATACATCCTTCATACGGTTTTTTTTATTACATAGATCGGTGGACGAGAATATAGACATATACAATGTAAATTCCGCCACCCATCATTATAGTTACAACGGCTGCCCCACCCTTCAAACCGAAACGCATTACTGCTTCACGGCAGAAACAGGCAGGGTGGTGGTACTTACTCGTGCGGACTCACAAGAGATGATACCACCAGTAATTACGCAAATTATAATTTTGCGGGTTTGATTTTTATCACACGATGTTATTGCTTCACCGTGGAAGTCAATCGTGAACATTTGTTAAGTACGTACTTTCCCGTAAAATTGGTACCCGCCTGGGATTTGAACACCGATGCATAACTCAACATAAATGCACCGGACGTCTTATCCTTTAGGCCACGACGACTTCAAATGTATAAATTATGTATTATAATATGTATTAAAATAGCAAAACAAATTCGAACGTATTTATAAAATGTAGTAAATTGGTTTCTTTATTACACGTTAGATCGCGAATCACATTTTGATTGATCGACATTCAATCAATTTCGAGGAGACGGGATTGCGAACGTTTGATACACTTATCGACAAAGTCTCTTCTGTAACTGACAGATTGGCTTAGTGATTTTTAATCTGGGGCTAATGTAGCGTTTCCACTTTTTATGTCTATACATAATATAATAAATAAAACAGTCGGTGTGACTGTACACTCAAGAGAAGTACTAAAAAAATAGCTTAAGGCTCATTTCGTATAAAGTAGACACCAAATTCAATAGACAACTCAATTTGTATGCTACCACCAGAAACTTAAGGTCGTGGTTTCAATTGTACCTAGTCAGGTCATAAGTATTGTCACACAGTAAAAACTTTTCTTTTAGAATGCTGGCCACAAAAAAGTTTATTGAATTCGAATTTAGAATTGTTCATGAAAATGAAAATGAATACTTACAGAATTTTACTCATTTTTAAATATGGAGTGGACGCTTAAAGAAGACCGTGTTGCAGTTATTGCGTTGCATCGTTGCGGTTACGCGCCAATTAAAATTTTTAACATACTGAAAAATTTGAATATAACCAAAAGATTCGTTTATCGTACCATCAAACGATACAGTGAAGACTCTAGTGTAGATGACAGGTCAAGAAGTGGTCGCCCTCGGTCTGTTAGGACTCCAGCAGTGATAAAAGCTGTGAAGGCACGAATTCAAAGAAATCCCAAACGTAAGCAGAAACTGTTGGCCCTTCAGATGGGGTTAAGCAGAACCACGGTGAAAAAGGTGTTAAATGAAGACTTAGGGCTTCGGGCATATCGAAGAAAAACAGGACATCGTTTGAATGCTCGTCTAATGGACCTGAGACTGAAGAGATGCCGCGCTTTGTTGAAGCGGTACGCGGGAAAAAAAATTCGGGAAATTCTTTTTTCGGATGAAAAAATTTTTACAGTAGAAGAGAGCTACAACAAACAAAATGATAAGGTGTACGCACACAGTAGTGAAGAAGCGAGCAACCGTATTCCGAATAAACTTGTTTCAATTATTTTACATTAAACATGTGACAGAATTTATGACCTGACTAGGTATACCTAGTACAACGGCTTTCCCAACCTTAAAGCCAGAACGCATTTTGCTTCGCGGTAGAAATGGACATGGTGGTCCTTACACTTATAGGCTCACTAAGCGCCCTCCTGAAAAATATAGAATTTATTTTACATTAAAGCTAAATTAATATACTATTAATACAAAAGATTTTATGATCATGGACGACAGCCGTTGAATATCGTATTAAAAAAAATTAGATTCAAAAATAAAATGCTAGAGAGTAAAATTAGTGTTCATTTTGTTTAAGACTTCCGAAAACCCAATGACAATGCAATAATTATCGAAAATAAATAACATATGATTAATCAAATCAGTTTTCGTTGCAGAAGAGGCATCGATTATTGGCAGTCCCGGCGAAGAACTACCTTCACACTGGTGTGAACATGAGATCGCAAGGCATAAACGCAAAAAACTTAAATTGCAACCCCATATTAGGTGAGAAAAAAATATTTAGTTAAAAAACATTAAAAAATCTAATGGCCGTTTGAGTGGGTTGAATTGAATTAAAATCTAATATATAATATAATAATAAATTTTTAAGGAGCATCCCGGCAACATTTCCAGAGGCTATATTTCGGACGATGTTCAAAGTCACTTAAAAAGAAACGTTGGGAATCTTCAGTAGGGTGTGATGATACTTTTAGCTTGATCAAAGGTTTATGCTATACAAATCATAGGTTAAGCCTCGTGTGTGGCATACATTATATTTCTGGTCCCCCTCCTACTACCATTTAATTCCATTCCGAAAAGGGACGTTCGGATTGCCGGTTGGAACTTCAGAATCACCGTGAAAGGTGGTTCCGAGTGGTAGCGACGAACTCTGCTCTGGTAGTAGTTGGTGATAAAAGCATTTACAATCCCACTACTGCATATACCGACGTTTTGACTTATCATTTTATCCACATACCATCCAGCTCTAGAATGAACTCCCTTTAACGGTGTTTCTGAAGTGTTATAATATGTTCTTCGTCAAATAAGGTCTGAATGGTAGGCACAGGTTGGCTATTTCTTTAGCATTGCTAGTTGTAGTTTGAAATAGCTTAAATATGTATCTTATTTTCTTCGATTAATAGTCTTTGAGACTATAGTAATATAAAACCTTGACCATGTATGGAACATGGAGGGTTTTTATGCGAGCCCACGGTTGTAGGCTACTCAATGTGTGTAATTAATATTCTTACTAAAATTGAAAAGTAACTGTCTCATTAGCTGTGGTGCCTTTGATGTTTTGCTTTATTTTATTAATATACGGTACGTTTTTTACAACTTATTAGCGTTTGAAGCTAATAGGTAATGATAGGTAAAATACTAAATATTGATATTAGGGCGCTTTCTATCAATTTTTCTACTACCTATCTATTTGTGCGGTGAAGCTGTAATACGTATCGTACTAATAAAGGGTGGAGCATCTGTTGTACTCTAAAACTGAGAACTTAGAACTCACGCCTCAAGTTGGCATTTACGTTGTTGATGTCTATATGGTCCTGTGACCGCTTAACGCCAGGCGTGCTATCTAATAAATAAAAAAATACAAAAAAGTTCCTATTATTATTTAAAAAAAAAAAAACGTGTGGCACTCGGGAACTGCCGCGGTAAAGCTATTGCATAGCATTTTTTATCAACTTATGCAATTATAATTAGACAATGATAATTTAATATTAAAACAATAATAAAACAAGACCACGCTATATTAAACATGAATAAAAGCAAAACATTAACTGTCCCATTCACACTCATAAGCTAGACCGCGCGAGAGAGAGATGGGCAGACTTTTCATGATGCGGATGCAGTGTGACGTCACGCCACGCGGTTATTTACAAACACTACACAAGCGCAACGTGTGAATGTGTTGAACGCGAGCTACATAATAGGCGTAGTGGGGGTGTCAGTTTATTTTCGTTACGGAATTTCTTGATTCAGTCGCCTTGCTCAAAGCCCGCGATAATATCTATGCAATAGCTTAAAAAACAATGTTTGTTCGATGATATATTACCGAACACCTATGTCAGCATAATTCGCGTGACGCGTTAACTTTATTTCCACAAATCGTGTCACCCGGGTGCGTTCATAACATTAACATTTCATTGATTTACTTAATATTTTAACATTTTTAAGCAACATAATCTTTAAATAACAAACTCACACTGCACCCTACAATGCTATTACATAACGAAGAATTAATATGTTTGTTTGTCTCATCAGGGATACGAACTGTCCTGAAACGCTAGATTTGGAGCGTCGTCGCCGTCGTCGGCGGAGGCGCACCCAGCACCAACACACACGGAAGCCTAAAAAACATCGAACACTCCTAGTATCTGCTATTGATGAACAGGCGAAAGTCATACATGTAAGCAAGGACAGATAGTCTAAGTAAGGTCCATCGCCCCCTCCTCACACAAATTTACTGTGACCTATGAATCATCAACTTCTGTACGACGCTCGTGTCCTCATGCTGCTGGTTTGGTGAGGAGGGAACGCAATATTTTGCTGGAAGACTAAACGCGTACTCTCGTCCTTTGGATGCCGTCATTGTACAATTAGAAACAGACATCTTGGTGTGGACATTTTGTTTTTGAACATATTTCAAAGGGTTTCAATTTCAGGGGGCTTAATTAAACAGAGCTTACTTTCAAAGTTATTTCTGTACTGCAAGCGTGTTGTTAATGCAATACTCGCTAGATGGCGTTGACAACGAAAATAGTATTCTAGAACCGTCCACTGGTTCATTTCGAAACTAAGGAAACGAACCATAATTCACATTTTAGTTTGTAATCTTTACACTAGATGCTGCTATAACAGATTTTGCGATTTAACATTTCATATTTTAAAACAAAATGTAGATGTCAGTATTTTTTATATTTCTAGCAGAGAGCGAATAATAAAATAAAATAAATACTTTTTCTTTGAAACAGGCATGATATAAAATTAAGTGACTAACTTTTTTCTGCGCTCACTGATAGTAGAATTAAATTTAAGGCAGCAGCAAACAGACTGTCTTTAAATATTAGACTTAATTATTATTAATAATAATTGTAAACAGACACGCTTTAACAAAAATCGACTTCAAATAGAAAAAAAAGATATTCCAAAACAAATTAATATACACTAAAAACAATAATCATCGAAATCGGTTGGCGTAACATTCAGTTTTTCATCTATTTGTCACGCACGTACTTAATGCAAATTTAAGACTTATATGGTTTTCTCATGGATACTATTATCAGAACTGGACTAAATTGAAATGGGACCGCAAGGGAAGCGCCAGCTTTCTAATAAAAATAAAAATCGAGTCACCCAGTCAAAAGTTATGAGGTAACAAAGATAAAAAAAACATACAGTCGAATTGAAAACCTCCTCCTTTTTTGAAGTCGGTTATAAAGGGAGAGCCGCTTTCTTTACTGTGGTGAATGTTGATGTTGAAGAAGTACGAACAATGAATATAATGAGCCTATGTCAGCTTATATTGTTGTAGAATTAGGTATATTTAATAAGATTATAATAGTTATACGCATAGTAAAACTGCTTTTAAATAAAACAAAAATGATATCTATTAAAAGTTTATGGAAGTAGTTTTTTCCTTACAGTTATAATTTACTAGATTATACCACAATACTTAACTAGAAGTTCTCGGTTCTAGCTATATTATTCTAGTGGCTTTGAGGCCTTTGCTTACATAGTTCCAAGTTAATACCAATCTTATTCTGTTTTGTTGGTCTAGGAATGAGTCGAAACTAGGAAAAGGCGCAACTGTCGACTGCCTATCTGTAATGGTTCGCAGGTCGGTCCCTGATTTATTTCTCTTTCTGGAACGTCTAATGGCCACCGTAATTATTTGTCACCCATTTTACAGCCAACGTATAGAAGAAAGTTTGGTGTCAATAAACCAGTTCAGGATGGAAGCAATTAACGAAAAATAAAAAATAAAAACTTGCTAAAATTCAATATTTTTATCTTATATTGTATAATACGTAGGGGAAAAGTCCTTTCGCATTATAGTAGGTATGTATGAACTTGTAATAAAATCTCTTTGGCTATACTATTTGTATCTGGCTGCTTTTGGTATTATTAAAAGTTTAAATTTTAAAGAAGATAATTCCGAATTCAAATTAGAAAAATGTGTGATTTTTAATTATTTTTCGTACTGTCTATATGAGTGAATCTAATGAAAAAATTCGATACATTTTATAATTTTACTACAAAAAAAGCAAAAATGCAACGCAAGCCGCGAAAAAAATTTGCGATTTTATGGACCTAGTGCAGTATCTGTGAGAGTAGCACAAATTTGGTTTAAGCGTTTTCAATCCGGAAATTTTGATGTCAAAGATGCACGTCGCTCTGGTTGCCCTATTACGGATAAAATGGATGCCATTTGTGAAAAAGTGGAGCAAGATCGGCATATCAGTAGTTACGACGTAGCTGAAGAACTGGGAATTGACCACAAAACAGTTTTGGCGCATTTGAAAAAAACTGGGTACTCAAAAAAGCTCAATGTTTGGGTACCTCACGAGCTCACTGAAAAAAACCTAATGAACCATGTACTCATTTATGATTCTTTATTACGACGTAATGAAACCGAACTATTTTTGAAGAAGCCGATAACTGGTGATGAACAGTGGATCACGTATGACAAGGACGTGCGAAAAAGGTCGTGGTCAAAGGCCGGTCAGGCTTCACAGACGGTGGCGAAACCCAGGTTAACTCGCAACAAGGTGATGCTATGTGTGTGGTGGGATTGAAAGGGCATTATTCATTATGAGTTGTTACCACCAGGCAGGACCATCGATTCTGAACTTTACTGCGAACAACTGATGAGATTAAAGCAAGAAGTTGCCAGAAACCGGCCGGAATTAATCAACAGAAGGGGTGAATAAGATAATTCCATCATCATGGAACATGTCCCTAGTTACAAGCTATAGGGGTAATAACACTAGACCCCTCTAGTGTTATTATGATCATACATCTCACACATCTTTAGCCACTCAGCAAAAATTAAGAGAGCTTGGCTGGGAGGTGTTAATGCCATGATGACCTTTGCACCCTCAGATTTCCACCTGTTTCGGTCTCTTCAGAATTCTTTAGGCAGTGTCAGGTTAACATCACGAGAGGACTGCCAAAAGCAATTGTCGCCGTATTTTAATCAGAAGCTCCAAAATTTCTATAGCAATGGGATCATGTCCCTATATACAAGATGGCAAAAAGTTATCGAACAAAATGGTACCTACATACTTTAGTTAAACGTAAATTAAGTATATTAGAAAATGTTGTGAATTTTCTTAAAAAATGCGAAGAATCTTATTCGCTAACCTATTACTTACGTATCACAGAAATCCCTACAAAACTTTCGACTAATTTTCAGCCTCTTATTTAAATGAAATTCATAATAGCTTAAATCAGAATAGGCATTACTATTTTGAGATCAGGCAAATAATAGACATAGCATAAAAAATGGCTGCGTAGCTCTTCTGTATATCGACCAGTGAGTTCGCACTTACTAATGAGCCACACAAACTATGGGTAACTTGCAATTTCCGGATAAAACGTTATTTGTCGATATCTGCGGTTTTTCTGAAGTTCTGAGGATGTGAAATAATCGTCCGTTTTCCTGCTAATTATTCGATATCTGTATCATCATAGGCTTCACTAAAAGCTAATTCGAGCCTACCTTAGAAAGTAGTTCATTTAAATCATTATCGTTATTATCATTATTTTTAAATGAATTGATTGAAATATTTGTCAAATCTGTACTTCTATACTAATATTACAAAGAGGAAAGATTTGTTTGTTTGTATTGAATTGGCTCCGAAAATACTGAACCGATTTAAAAAATTCTTTCACTGTTGGAAAGCTATGCTATTCCCGGGCGACATAGGCTATATTTATTATATTTTCAAAAAAATTAGGGATTCTTACTGAAACTCCAATAATGTTACCCAATGTGTAAAAAAATTACCAATAATTCTTTACATCGCGTGCGCTACTACCCAAGCGAAGCTGGGGCGGGCCGATAGTATTGCAATAAAAACAATGACTATTCAGTAAGTTTTTGGTGTATGGTATAAAAATTGTTCTGGACTGGGGCTTCGTATAGATTAATTTTGTCTGGCTGACGTCACCCTCGCAGCGTTGGTAGCTCTTCCACACCGTAGACCAACGTCCTATTGAACGTCGCGGAGATCCACTGTACGCAAGAAAACCTTAAAGGGCCTTTGTCTACTTCGATGGCTTATTTCTAAACTGATGATGCTGACACGTTTAATAAAAGTCCTTACAATCAGAATTCATGTAAACACTATCTGTGTAACAAAACACCGTTCACATACACGCAATTTGTGCTGTACTTTCCACAAGTTTACTTCTCCTCGGATCATTGTTTAATCGCCACGAGTTTCAAAGTAAAACTTTGATGTTCTCAAATCTCGTTCGAGTTTATTTACTTTACATACAACCCGCGCGGAACACTCTAGAACCTCTCAAAAAATTTCGGCTTGACACGATTTTTCTCCAAATTGCTTATATATAACCTTCGATCGATCGTGTAACTATTTACCACTAGAGCTACATGGCTATGTGATTCCGGTGTTCGGCCCGACAGCGTTAGTATGAATACATGAATTTTTTCATAACCTATAATTTATCTTTCTATCTTTTTTTATTGCTAAGATGGGTGGACGAGCTCACAGGCCATCTGGTGTGTTAAGTGGTTACTGGAGCCCATAGACAGACACAATGTATATGCGCCACCCACCTTGAGATATAAGTTCTAAGGTCTCAAGTATAGTTACAACGGCTGCCCCACCCTTCAAACCGAAACGCATTACTGCTTCACGGCAGAAATAGGCAGGGTGGTGGTACCCACCCGCGCGGACTCATAAGAGGTCGTACCACCAGTAATTATGCAAATTATAATTTTGCGGATTTCATTTTTATTACCCGATTCCTTCACCGAGGAAGTCAATCGTGAACATTTGTCGAGTACGTGTTTTATTAGAAAATTCGAAGACCGGTGCATCGCTCAACACGAATGCACCGGACGTCTTATCCGTTAGGCCACGACGACTTCAAAACCTTTGATGATCAGACCTTTGTATCTGATATGCTGTTATTATTTACATTAGGTGCTTGACCCTGACGAGTTGCCACGCCGTGCTCGCTACACGATTATGGTGACGGCCTGCCTGCTGCTATTCCTGTGCTTGCTGCTTGTTGGTGTTACCCTGCGAATGGCTCCTCTAATTGATGATATGGGTAAGTTCTGCTAATGATAATTTCAGCTTCGTTCATTCAGCATTCAGCTTCGTTGGTCAAGAAGATACTAGACGAGCTCGTCATGATGAACTGCCTTTGTAAAAAATGCAGTTGCTGTGACAAAATGTAGTTGTTTTAAGATTGGTAGTGTTTAGTTTAATCATGTTCAATTAAATATCTAAGCCCAATTTTCTGGAGGATATGCGCAGTGATATTATAGTCATGAGCTTAGATTTTTTGGTTATGGTGTGTGGTTTGAAAATCGCGAGCTATAAATTAGGTACTTTTGGATTATTATTTTTTCCCTACCTAAGCTAGAGAGACCATATCAGCGTAACCTTAACTAGTAGGTGAGCTCACGGGGCTAAAATCTGTTGATGTTGCTAACACGAACCCTAGCAAGAGCCGTGCTTCGCAGAATCTAGAACCGAATCGGAAACGCGACCCACTGAGAAGATCCGGCGAGAAACTCAGTGGGCTGTGTCTTTGGGTTAATTTACTCGCCGAGCCCTTCGTCGGAAGCGACGGGTTCGACGAGAACGATGACCGGTGCTTGGGGTACCTAAAAACACCGTTAGTGGATCGGGAGGAACCGAAATGATGTGACTTTTGGATGTTTTTTTTGCTTAAAATGTTAACTGAAAAATAAATATTGCATTGTGCTTTTGATGTGAAAATGTTCACGACCTACTAGGGGATAACACACACACAACGTGAACGCCACTGTATATCTTCCACCAAGACCTATGATAAGTGCGGTTGCAACGACAATAGCCAGGATTATGGGACCCACTCTCGCTCAAAAAAGTGTCGTAGCATTGTCATTCAACCGATTGGATTTGGGAATTTGAGAGTTAGGTAGGGAAGAAGGTATGGAAGTGCGTAGGTGAGGAATACCACCATGGACATCAACGAAAAGTTTTACGCATATCTCGAAGATTAACAAATATTATAAACGAAAAACCTTAGTCACACCTGAGTGATTAAGATTCTCATTTGTAACAATGCAGAAGTCATCTATACAAATAAATAAAATTGGGAGTTTCTGTTTGTAATAATAAAATAACTACTTTTTACTAAGCGTAAGTATGTATACAGTACGTACACCAAAATAAATTTTTTTTAAATTTTTTGTCTGTTTGTTCCGGCTAATCTCTGGAACGGTTAGATCGATTTCGACGGAATTTTCACTGATAGGTAGCTGATGATATAAGGAGTAACTTAGGCTACTTTCTTTAGACTAGCTTCGCCCCGCGGCGTCACACGCGGTACGACAATAAACGCAGGTAGCATCGCGGGCTCAGCTAGTAAAAAATAGTATTTATTGAACCAGAATTAATATTTATAAAACTAATTATATTGCTACTATATTGCTTGAACTATTTACAAAATACTTGTAAACCGCGTAAACCATCTTTACAACATAATGCAACATAAATCTAATAGTAATCCTGTAGTTGAAACTGTTCACTTAAATTATTGAGCTTTTTATATTATTTAACAATCTATAGGCAGCCAGTTATGTTTATTAATGTTTAATTTAATGTAGAGGCTTAATTTAGTAACATGAATGGACTTCAACAGTTTTGTACCGTGTTTGATAACGAAATGTCCTTATCGTAACCGTGTTAATATCTATTGTTGGACGAAAAAAAACTACATCTATAATTCAAGATCCTATCAAACATCATGTATCAGCATTTAATAAAATAAATACTAAAGGCATATCAATAGCACAAAATGTTGTAATTTCACTTGTAATCTCATATTTATTCATATTTTTTTAGAAAACCGTCAAATACTTTGCTATTTATTATTCATATCAGAGCGACGTAAGCCCAGGTTGATGAAAATTATTGTTGATTTGTGAACTTTTCACCAGAGGAATCAACATTGGGCGTTGAACTTCAGGAAATTTTGAAATATGTAGACTGTAGTGTTGAGTTTTCATTATTTTTATTATACAGACGATTAAATGACTTAAACAATTAGGGATTACAGTAATGATGAGTGATTTAGAGCAAATTAATTTAGTGAATGACCACTAAATGCGACCGCTGTCAACAAGAGAATCATAGATAATACACGTAATATTAAAAAAAAAACACGAGTTCATCAGCTAGGTCTATGGGCTGATGAAGCTTCAGCATTTATATGAACAAAAATTAATGTTTGTCATTTATAGGCTCTCAAACTATTTATCAATTTGTTATAATACATGGTATAGTTGTTGTTGACACTGTAGGGAAAGATTCTGTTGTGAGCGGTTTTTGAATTACCACCGCAGCGGAACTCGTGTTCCGTAATTGCCTACTCAAATTTTGGAATAATTTTTTCATTATCCATATTGATGAAAAAAAAATTTTTTTCCCTACCTAAGCGGTTAGCCTTAGAAGGTTATTATGACAGCGTGATAAAGCTACTAATGTAGTGAAAGCAAAACTCTAAATAAGAAAAAAATTACTGAATTTGAAAACAGAATTCTCTATTTTTTAAATAAAATTCATTTGAAAAAAGAATTATTTGCCAGCTACATATACATAAATCCTGCCAGTATTGTAGAGCGGTAACTTCATAGGTAAATACCTATTACAAGTATATCAACGTAATACGCCATTGGAGCCATTTATAAAAAAAAAACGTAATACATAACAAATTAATCTGAGCCCAAAGCAGCTTTGTATCAAAAAACTGTCACTTCACATAACGTTTACTTAAAATACGTCACCACACGTGACAAGTGTAAGGTTGTTTATCATTCATAATATACTTAGGAATATATTTTGTTGACTTTTTGATACTGTTGTGTTTATTTTGTACAAATAATATGTTACTTGAAATAAATGGTATACGAAAGTTTTCACGTGTTTTTCGAGTGATTCGAATTTAAGTAAAACGCAATAACTGAAAATTAAATCAAATTTAATCAAATCGGCCGTCTGGTGTAGTGGTAAGTGACATGGTCACTACACAAGAGGGTCGCGGGTTCGAATCCCGCCAAGGGAAGGTATTTGTACGATAAATATAAATGTCTTTTCCAGGGTTATGGATGTATCTTAAATATACATATGTATGTGTATAATAAAAATCTTACATTTATTTCCGTTATCTGGTACCTGTAACACAAGTTCTTTACAAACTTATCACGGGACCAATTAACATGGTGTGATTGTTAGTAAATATTTATTATTATTATTATTCTTTATTAATTTCGATCAGATTCGATTGTGTCTACAAAAATATGGTGTTCTGAATTGTTTTTATTTATCTACGTTCGACTACCAAAATTTTACTTAATAAAGTCATAAAAGTAATTTGTTTTATAAAATAAATATTAGACAAAAATCTGTTGCTAAAGTAATTGAATGAATTACTGCGGCAATTTGTTAGCAGCGCTTGTATCGTGGATTCATGATAATGCCGACGCCAGGAGTCTCGGCTATAATCGCGGCTTCGATATAAAGTAACACTTTATTAAATTTTCAATTACAGGGTTAACTTATGCGAGCATAATAGGGCCTCCATATTTTCGTATTTGTTACATATTAATACAATATTTAAATTTTGTTGAAGATGAAATGAATGAAACATGATTTTATTGAATATTTAAATTATCTCTTAAGTTTTTTTTTTTTTTTTTTTTTTTTTATTGCCTTTGTAGGCAGACGAGCATACGGCCCACCTGATGGTAAGTGGTCACCGTCGCTCATGGACGTCAGCAATGCCAGGGGCAGAGCTAAGCCGCTGCCTACCATAAAGTACTCTCCGCAAGCCTCGTTTGAAGAAGGACATGTCATAGCGCTCGGAAAACACCGTGGAGGGGAGTTCATTCCAAAGCCGGATGGTACGTGGCAAAAAAGATCTTTGGAAACGCACTGTCGATGAACGCAGCGGTTCCAGATAATATGGATGAACTCTGCTCCGATGGCGGGAGGTGCGATGATAAAAAGGAGATGAGGGAATCATCTCGAATAATTCCTCAGAGCATTCCCCATGGACCATGCGGTATAAAACACAGAGAGAACCGAAGTCCCTCCGTAGACCCAAAGGTTCCAAGCGATCCGCGAGAGCAGGACTATCGACCATCCGAACAGCCCGTTTCTGTATGGAGTCAAATGGAAGTAGCTGGTATTTGGGAGCCCCGGCCCAGAGGTGAGAGCAGTACTCCACGCGAGGTCGGACCTGCGCCTTATAAAGCGCAAGTCTCTGTCCAGGCGTGAAATACCGCTTCGCTCTGTTGAGAACTCCCAACATTTTAGAGGCCAATTTGGCTTTACCTTCCAAATGACTCCGAAACTGGACATCGCTCGAAATATCGACCCCCAGAATCCCGATACTCGCGGAAAGCTGCAGGGATACTCCTTGGAATTCCGGCGCCATGACAAAAGGGTCCTTCTTCGCAGTGAACGCGCAAACCTGTGTCTTCAATGGGTTAAACTGAACTGAATTCAGTTCACCCCACTTGGAGACCCGCCCCAGAGAGTTCTCCACTTCAGACACAAGTTTTAATCGCCTCTCGTGTACA
The DNA here is from genome assembly GCF_030269925.1 of Bombyx mori. Classification (NCBI taxonomy): domain Eukaryota; kingdom Metazoa; phylum Arthropoda; class Insecta; order Lepidoptera; family Bombycidae; genus Bombyx; species Bombyx mori. The sequence continues at coordinate 8,941,158 of NC_085115.1, read as the reverse complement.
ACGCTTCGAGAGAGACTCTGATGGCCGATATATCGCGCATCCCCCGTGCTATCATCCGCATAGCAATGCATGCCATCAATAGACAGCATGTCATTGATATGCAGTATGAAAAGCGTGGGGGAGAGCACCGAACCTTGTGGAACACCAGCGTTGATGGTCATGGTATCGGAGCAACAGCCGTCGACGACAACTGTGATGCTCCGTCCATCCAAAAAGCTAGCGATCCACTTGCAGAGTCCCTCAGGGATCCCGTATGCTGGAAGCTTCGATAGAAGTGCCCTATGCCAGACCCTGTCGAAGGCCTTCGCGATATCAAGGCTCACAGCGAGAGCCTCGCCCTTGCTTTCCAAGGCTTCAGCCCATTTATGTGTGAGGTATACAAGAAGATCGCCAGCTGAGCGACCATGACGGAAACCGTACTGCCGGTCACTGATCAGCTGGCGATCCTCAAGATACTTAAGAAGTTGGATGTTTATGATTCGCTCCATCACCTTGGAAAGCAAGGAAGTTATCGCGATAGGTCTGTAATTCGAGGGGTCCGACCGGTCACCCTTTTTGGGGATAGGGTGGACATGAGCAGTCTTCCATGAAGACGGAACCCTGTTGGTATTGTACGAGAGGCGATATAGACGCGTTAGCGCGGGTGTCAACTCAGGGGCGCATGTTTTTAGAACCACTGCGGGGATGCAATCTGGCCCACTCGACTTATGGACATCAAGAAACCGAAGCTCCTGTCTGACCGCACGCTGTGTGATGCGAATCTCAGGCATGGAGCTGTCACACCGGGAGATGTTGGGCGGCGTGGCTCCTCCGTCATCCAAAGTCGAGTATGAGGCAAAGAGCTTGACCAGAAGGTCAGCCTTCTCCTTCGCACTATGAGCCAGACTGTCATTGGACTTACGCAGTGGTGGAAGGCTAGACCTGCAGAAGTTACCTTCTGCAGCCTTAGCCAGCGACCAGAAAGCACGGCTCCCAGAGGGATAGCTATTCAGTCGCTCGCCAATTCTGGCAACGTGCTCCGACTTCGCCTTGGCAATAGCCTTCTTATAGGACCTAGAGGCGGCGTTAAATTTCCGCCTTTTCTCCGAGATATCAGGATCCCGGCATCTCCTAGCAACATTAAATGCCACGTATGCAGACCGCTTGAGGCGTGCAGCATCCCTACTGGCTTTATTATACCAGGGTTTGCTGCGACCCCCAACGGGCACCTCAGAAGAAGGAATGAATAATTCCATTCCCTGAAGCACCACGTCTTTAAGTCGGTCCGCACAGACGTCAGGATCATCGGAGGAAAAGCAGAGCCGCCCCCATGGGTAGGATGCGTAAAATTCACGCATTCCATCCCAGTCTGCTGACCTGTACCGCCAAACTCTTCGAAACCCGGTCGTCGTTCGACGACTAGGACGAGAGAGTGGTATGGCAGCACGGATAAGGCAGTGATCAGACGATCCGAGTGGAGCGTCGACCACCACACTGTATCCAGCTGGGTGAGTGGTCAGCAGAAGGTCCAACAAAGAAGGCTCGTGCCCCTCAATGTCTGGGACACGGGTGGGCTGTGTCACCAGTTGAGAGAGGCCGTAGGACAAGGCGAAATCGTAGGCAGCCCGACCCGGGAGGTCAGTGGTTCTGGACCCCAACCACTCCTGGTGATGAGCGTTAAAGTCACCAAGGACCACCACCTCCGCAGATGGGTACTGCTCAAGCACGCGGTCAGTCCCCTCTTGTACATGCTCAAACAGAGCTGACCCCGCATCACTGCTGTGAGACCTGTACAGGCAAGCGTAGACTCGGGTACAGCCCCCATAGTCCACGCGTAGCCACAAGAGGGACAGGTCCCGTTGCTCGAGGCCCCGAAGCCGACGACAGCAGACATCTTCCCGGATAAACACGCACACCCCGGCTTTACGCAGGAAGGTGTGCTCCAATGCGTAGCCGGGGTATCCGAGGTACGACGTATCATCCGGGGCAGATATCTGCGTCTCAGTCAGGAAAAAGAGGGCAGGCTGCGCCGTCTCAAGGTGGTGATGTACGGCGTCAAGGTTACTGTGTAGGCCCCTGACATTGCTGAAATCCACATTAAACGTGGAATGGGGATCCGCCGAAAAAACTCTTTTTCTTTTGTCGACTTTCATGATAGATAATTTTAGTTGGAGAGTAAGGATTTGGAGAGGTAGGATGCTAGAGGTGAGATCAAGGCAATACCTGAATAAAGCGCAGGGCACAATGAACACTCGATCCGGGGGTGCGCGAGAAGCTGACGCAGGGCATGGAAGGGCCCCCAGTCCACCCTGCATACGATCGCCGGGATCCACTCCGGTCTCCGACTCCGGCACGACGACCGCATGACAGGATTTTACACCGGTTGGCGGGACAGCTTCCTGGGGCGGAGTTTAGTTGTGACACCCAGGTTCAGGTCCCCTACTGACCGGCGGGCGGCGGCAGGCACCGTTTCACTGGGTCTCCCTATACCCCCGTCAGCAACCCACGCCCCGCGGACTTGCGCGCACGTTTGCTCTGCAAGTTTTCCTCAATCCACCTTTAGCATTGGTGTAGGTGTAGGTAGGTAGGTAGGGGTAGGTGTAGGTAGGTAGGTGTAGGTGTAGGTAGGTAGGGGTAGGTGTAGGTAGGCGAAATTATCTATACTAAAATAATGTTTTGTATTAAGAACAGATAGACATTTTTTTCCTACCTAATCGCTGGTAGCCTAGGAAGTTATTCCGTTACGCTCGGATGGGTAGGAAGACTACAGTCTGTTTGGAATAATTTGGTAAATTAATAATTTAATCCTTTACATACGAATTTATAATGTATTAAATTTAATTATAGAATGATTGTTATAATTAAACAATGCACAGTACTAAAAAAATATTAGTAAGATAAAGTTTCGTTTTCTTGAGAAGATGGCTAAAATTAAAAAATACATTCTGGACTTTATCGATAAAATCAGCAGGCCTAGTGTCTACATCCACGGAGTACCACATTATGCGCGGTCGCCTCAGGGATCCTGATTCCGATAGCGTCAACGCCGAGGTAGCAATATGATAAAATATCATGTACATAATGTAATGTAATAATTCGGATCAGCGAATATTTATGCATCACTTGTGTCTTACAAACAAATATCTATTCACTATGTAGTCGGAGCTGCTGTAAGCTACAAGAGCGAATATTGAAATTGTCACTGGAGAAATGTTATTAAATTAGTTTAGCAATTGCCTACACACCCTGTGCAGTTAATGCGAGAGTTGACTCCCTTCCGGTGATGGTCACGGGGCGACCTGAGGGGCTTGAGGCTGCACCGCACGCTACCGTCACTCTAGCACGCTGGCACCATGAGGATGGGACGACGCGTTGGCGGCTGCGGCCTGCGAAGCGGTCCGCGTTGTCGTCGTCGCTGTCGTCACTAAACTGACTGTGGAAGAGCAACCCGGTCGCCGGTGTATCGCGTTCCGACCCGGCAGGCTGATTTTGGCCCAGGGAGGTATCCCGGAACACCAACGGCATCGCCCGGGCGGCCTGGTAGGGCCGCCGTACCGCGGAGACCGGTGTGGTTGGTCATCGACTGTCACCTCGGGGTCCTCGGGGTGGCGCCGCGAGTCTGGTTATAGTGTTGACCGCGGGAACCCCCCTACTATGGCCGGGTTCTGACCCCAAAGGGAGATCAGATGTTGGGTGTAAGAGTGCAGGGGAGTCTCTTAGTGCGGTAGGGCACTAAAATTCGTTGAGCCCGCGGTCTGTTCCCAACATCAGCAGGTCGTCAAGTCCCACATACCCACCCGGTGCCCACGGACCTTGTAGGAGGGACGGCCCCCGGCCCAAAAAAAAAAGAGTGTTGAGTCTAGTAAAATGGAGGCTTGCTTACATTTGCACTAGGGTTGCAAGTTGCGGGTATTTTACTGTCGTAGGGTGTAACGTGAACCCGCACCGATAGATGTCACTGTCGTATTTCTACTGCTATGCAGTGTGACAGCTGTAATACATATAATTTGAGATTTTGATCTCAACGATATTTAAAGGATCTTTATACCAGGTGGGACGTGAACATAAATAAAAAAAACAGGCTTCTGTATTTAAACGCAATTAATCCGGTGAATGAAAGAGACATTGGTCTTCAATGTGGTATATGTATAGTACCACGATGTCAGACACACATACGCCCCACCCGGGATGTCCTAAATGGTCAGCGCCTGTCGCGCACTTTAACAATACCCAGCATAGTGACTTCTAATTTCTAATTTAAAAAAAAAGTACGAAAAAATACTCGCGCAGAGAATAGGCAGCCGGTACCATTAATAAAACAATCTAATGAATAGTTAAGAGGGTTCAATTTAAAATTGATCATTCAACCATTCGTTTTCTGAAATATTAATGGTTTATTATTATTTAAGCAACCGAAATACATGAATAAATATAAAAATTCTTGCATTTTTGATGTCAAGCTGAACATTGCTATGTGTAATGTTACAAGTACATTTGTGGCTTATCATGCGGTTTAAATAGTTTGGCCGGGAATTTTTAACAAACTAGTTTCAAGTCCCGAATAGTTGTTTTGATTACAATATATCTAAAGCGATATATATCGATGAAGATTCTCAAGAGCTTCCGTAGTGACAGGTAAGCATAGACAATAATTCACATACATAAAACCTTTCAGTCACTCATTTATTGATATTGTAATTAGAACGTGATTACAAAAATATTGTAAAAGGAAAGAGTTATCTTTAAATCACATTGATATCACGGTTTCATAGCGTTCTCAAATAACGAAATTGTCATTGCTTAAATCAGTTGATCCAATAATGCGGGCATTATCTATTCAAAACCGTTTGTAATAATTATTTTGCCCGAATTCGAGAATAGATTCGCAACGCCTGGGCCTGTGTTTCAATTTTATATTTGTTCTAAAATTTCTTGTATATTAAGAAGCCAATTATGATGGATCTCAAGAATCTTTGTGTTCATTTGATTTCCCTGATGTCTTGTATTGAAATAGATTTCATAATAGTCTTGTCGACTTTAGACAATAAATGGTTTAAGCGTCACTGTTGTCCGACTAATAGAAATTTAGATTTTTGCAATCAAAATTTTCAGAGAAAACAATGAAAATGGTTTATTTTTTTTTGTTAAATTAGGAATGATAACAAGTATGCATTCAGGATTTATACTGACAAACTAATTTAAGCTTATTGTAATCTGTTTAAGCATTATCTGACAAAAGCGAAGTAATCTGTAACATTTTTAATCATTCGTTGAAATACAAAACAACGACGTTAAACATTTTTATCCATTTAAATGAAATAATAATAGTCGCTTCATTTAGTAAAATTGCTTTGGGCTGGCGCTCACGTAATTCAAGAGGGAAAACAATAACGTTTAATGGCGACTTAAAATATGATTAAGAGTACCTAAGATCTAAATACCACTCTTATTTCTCAATACCGTGAAATTATAAAAGATCGTTAACTTAGGGAGCGATATTCTTCGAGTTCTGAATGGGGATCACAGACAGCAACCGCGTGGGGCGGACATCTTAAGAGGCGGTTTTTGTGCTAAAGAAAACCTTGATGCGCGAACTTCGGCTCAGTTAATTAACTAGCGCATTTTATGATATTTTTATTATAATATACATCGATAATTTCAATTGGAAACTCCAAGTAAAACTTTGAATATGAAGTCGTGTTATTTAGCACCGCAATTTTTAGTTTTGAATTTTTCCTTGTTTTTTTTTTACATTTCAGTTTTGTGTAATAATTGATTTCATAAAATAAAATTCATAATGTTTGTCAATTTGATTGCTGAAACCTGTTCACAGGGACAACGAAAATTAAAAATGATATAGGCGAAACGTTTTTAATCAAATCATAAAAGAATTACAAGTGCATTTTTGAAGATCTTTTCTACCACGTACCGTCCGGTTTTGGAATGAACTCTCTCCTCTGCAGTGTTTTGTCGAGTGCTATGACATCTTCTTCTCCAAATTAAAATTGCGGAGAGTACTTAAGGGTAGGCGGCGATTTGGCTGTCATTGCTGAAGTCTGAATGAGCGATTGTAACCATTCAACATTCAACAGCAGCTGGGCCGTATGATAATCATGCTAACATTATATTTAAAAAAGAAAAGCTACTTTAGTATATCAGACTAGAATAAAGTAATCAGGTTTTTTTTAATATTTAGCATGTAATATGAGAGTAGTTTCTTTAAAGGTCGTTTCAAAGGCTCCATTATTGAAGAAATATGCAAAAAAAATACAAATTTTGTAATTACAGGCCTCGTCAACAGATGTTGTTAGGTAGATAAATTTATTTGAATCACGTCGCCCTCAGCCCTCCAAGCCCTCTTACCGATAACGTCACTCACACTTGACAACACCTCGGTCTGCAATTTTCGAGTAAAAAATTCGAATTAATTCGTAAAGACGCCGCTAGTTAAGTCATCTCGGTGAGAGTTCACAGCTTCACAAAAAAAATATATAATACTTTTAGAATAATTTCATCATATAATTATAATTTTTATTTATTTATTGCTTAGGCGGGTGGACAAGCTCATAGCCCACTTGGTGATTACTGGAGCCCTTAGACGTCTACAACGTAAATGCCGCCACCCAGCTTGTGATATGAGTTCTAAGGTCTAAGTATAGTTATAACGGCTGCCCCACCCTTCAAACTGAAACGCATTACTGCTTCACGGCAGAAATAGGCGGGACGGTGGTACCTACCCGTGCGGACTCACAAGAGGTCCTACCACCAGTGAAAATAGAAAACACTACTTATTTTAATTTTGTTATAGGATAAAACTACCGGAAATGTCTACCCAAACTGTTCTTATACAAGTGTATGTTTAAGACTAAATCACGTATCGTAGAAACGACTATAATTTTGTACTTTTATTATAACATAACTAGAAGATATTTCGTTCATAATTTGTTTTATTTTTATTATTACTATTATTTTATATTATGTATTATGTATTATTATTATTATTAATAATAATAATAAATTAATAATAATAAATAGCATTTATAATTAAATACTATTATTTTAAATACTATTTATTTTTAATAGTATTTATAATAAATAGTATTTATAATAATATACCTACCCATAATATAATAATATATCCTACCACCAGACTTTTTACTGGTGGTAGGACCTCTTGTGAGTCCGCGCGGGTGGTTACCACCACCCTGCCTATTTCTGCCGTGAAGCAGTAATGCGTTTCGGTTTGAAGGGTGGGGCAGCCGTTGTAACTATACTTGAGACCTTAGAACTTATATCTCAAGGTGGGTGGCGCATTTACGTTGTGGATGTCTATGGGCTCCAGTAACCACTTAACACCAGGTGGGCTGTGAGCTCGTCCGCCCATCTAGCAATAAAAAAAAACGTTATTATTATTTATTATTATTATTACATTATTTTCAGAGTTACACTTTTTTTTCTTTTTTTTTCTGATCGTAATTATTTGAGTGAGACAAAAAGTCTTTCCGTATTTATTTCGAAACCTGAAGACGTGTCAGAAACCTGCCCGGATATTTTTCACGATATACCTATCAACGCGACTTAAACTGCTTAAAATTCAAACTGACTCAAATTGTATTTTAATCAACATATTATTTTACAAACGTTTTAATTACGTTGAAAGTATTATTGGCCAAGAAGCATACAGAAGCCCTCGTTTGGACTATGACGGGTTTCAAAGTTAGAAGGCAGGTAGGTACCAATTTTTCTACCAAAATACATACTCTACTTACGTCCACGAAGAAGAAACAAAATCGTGTTGCAAAAAGTACACCAAAAAAAAATCGCATTAATAAACTACCATTGAACATTGATCTTTTTTTTAATTGCCCTCACGAGACGAGCATACGGCTCACCTAATGTTGAGTGGTTACCGTCGCCTATGGACGTCAGTAATGCGAGGGGCATCAAGCCGCTGCCTACCGTTAAGTACTCTCCACAAGCCTCGTTTGAAGAAGGATATGTATGACATATCGGGAAACACCGTGGAGGGGAGCTCATTCCAAAGCCGCACGTTTCGTGATGGATGGTAGAATTCACGATGTGATTCATGTCTATCTGTGTTCGGTCACCAATTATCATGAGATGGGTCAACAGTTCATCGTCTATGTTATAAATATGTATAATATATAAAGCGACGATTTTTTTAACCACGTTTGATAAGAAAATGTCACAGCACTACTTGCGTTTAACAATATGATGTAGATTGGTATAGAATAAATCTGGTATAGGTATAACATATCGCTACAAATACAATCGATTTCAAAACCAAATAATAAATTACAAAGAAATAAGGCAATAGTGTGTGTAATGCTTTTTTTTTGATTTAATGTATTTTTTGGGAATAATTTAAAAAAATATTAACATTCTGCGCTCCTTCTCTGTATTCTCTATAAGCGTGGGAAATTTCATACTCCTCCGTCCGCGCAATATTCGTAAAAAGGGATACAAAGTTTTTCCTCCACGTATTAATATATAGATAATATAAATAACTTAGGAATCCTTCAATTATAACAATTACCAATTCAATATGTTGAATAATGACTTCAATGTTGATTATAAACGTATTCTTTACCAAAATTATCCCTAAAAATTTCACAAACACGCAAGAACTCGAACTGTAAACTTAATTTTTTTTTTAAATCCTCGACAAGATATTTATTAGTCAAGGCAAGCAAATTAGGTATTTCTGCATCTCGACTCAAGAATAAATACCGACTACGAATACCCCGACATAATAATATAATTTATCATTCGTTGGTGATTAGTGTCCCTAGTCTAGTCGCGTAATGACATTTCGTGGCCGACTCCACGACGCCGACCTAAGTCTGGGGGGTAAACGAGCTATGCGAGATATTTGACGTACATGCAGTTATGCAAATGAATGCAATCCACATTTTTCAACGACGGAAAGATTTAGTTTATCCGCGTTTAATATAAAATTAGTTTTTTTTTCTTTTTCATTCTTTTTTTAATTTAATTTTAGTCAAAAATTATTTTATACTAATCGAACAGTCAAATGCTTAACAAAAAAATTAATTATTAATGACCATCTAAATGAATTTTTGAGATGATCAACGGATCGAACTCACTGTATTTCTTAATTTAGAAACCACTGTTTTAGATGTAAACTTGAATTATTACAATAATTAAAGCAATACAAACCCGCTAATTACCGGGGTTCAATTATTTACTATTATCACGTAAGTACTTGCGTCTTTCATGACATGAATAGGCAGGGCAGTGGTATTAACACATACGGCCTCAGAACGCCAACCTCAGAACCAACATTACTCAAGTTGAATTATTCCAGATTAGGATCGGATCATATCTAACACCCTATTCGGTTTTTTTTTTAAATTAAGAAGAACTATAAAGCTTGAATATTTTTAGAAACGAAGAGCGGTCGATGATTTTTGCCAGTAGTATTTGCTCGACCGTTTTTTCGAAAAAATTACTTTGCTTTATGTCTATCTAGCATTATGTATTTCTTTGCTTTTAAAAACACTGTAAGCTGTCTATAATTTATCAAATTCTGTTTTATTTCTTTTTTTCTATTGTTTGTCATATAAGACGTTGATGGTTTTGAGCGAAGCGAACGAATTATTGATCTCAGAAGGCGATAATATGAATACATAGTAGAATTTTTTTGAAATACAATAAATAATATTCGACTATACATTCCGAAAGCACATGCAGGAACTAAATTACAAGCTGGAAGGGAGTCTTCAGTCTGCCTACAAACGATATCTCGACAGCCTTGCCTCTCATGAATAATACATGTCTTCATGTGTCTCGACGTGAGGACCTGTTGAGAGAGCCCTTACCAAGTAATCGAGGCTCGAGTTTCAGTTAACCTAAATTTAGTGATACATACATGTGACTTTGTTTTATGTATTTATAACCAACAAAAAATAAATAAACGTATAGTGAAATCGAAAAATAAAATACAAAGGCAAAGCTAAAACAGCTAAAAAATGATATCCTGAACATATTAATTCAAAGTAAAGTCATCCAAATAATAACAGCAGTCAGTGCTTAATTTTCGTCTGGCATCAGTAAAGAAATCATTCCAGTTGATTATTAAGTTTTGCCAGTTGTAAATAGCTTAGAACCCGATGTTCTTATCAGTCAGGCTTTCGATGAAATCAGGGATTATTGTCAAGCGAATAAATACCACCAATACTTTAAAGAAGTATGTTTAGTTAAAAGGTTGTTTCGGGCCATAAAAGTTGTTAGGCTTACAAATATTTAAGAATAAATGTTATTTATCACAGCGTAATATTAAGTATCTTAGTGCCTGTATTTCAGAGCACTCGGTTTGCTACGGTATAGATGTTCATCTGATCGAACATTTGACCATATTATTCTATAAAGATTTTATTCAATCTCTAATACTTTGGCTTGAAACAGTATCAATATATTTGTGAGATTCGCAATTGAAATCCCTAATTGATAATCGAATCACGCTCTGCATTTAACGAATCGAGCGACTTGCATTGGGAGTTTGGACGATATTAGCGGAAAAATGGTTTTCTTTCATTGTCTTTTATCATTGTCATTATTGAGTAACTTTGTTTAATCTTAAAATAAATGTTCCAGCGTATCTCGTAGCTTATATTTAAAAAAAAACATCCCGATTCGATAACTCTATTGTATGTTTTCATTTGAATATTTAACTTTCAGAACCACTGAGTTTCCTTAGTAAATCTACGTTTGTATTCATACTTGTAGTTAGATCAGTGATACGTAAGCAGTCAAGTATCACTTATCGAGACAATTATTTCAGATAGAGATCTGTACGTTTATGTTTAGTTTTATGTAGTGAGCTTGTTTATGTAGTGAATTTGTTCCGCTTCGTTCTAAGTCGAAATAAAATCTAAACTGGAAAATAAGACATTTAAATACTAATATGACATTGGTCGTAATCTTATTGGCAACAATAGCTTTGTTATCACGAATACCTCTTGATGCTTTAGGATGCCCAAGAAAAGAAAGGAAGGGAAAGTGAAAAAAAAACATAAGGAGAAGAAGAAATCATTTTTATCGATATTTAATAATTAGAAGATATAGGTAAGCATATAAAAGTACACCCAAAATCATCGCCGTTCGATTTTACAACATAAAATCCCCATTTCTGCCGCGGTGCCGTTAAATAATCTAGAAGTTAGGAAAACGAAATTATTCCGTGAGGCACTTCGTCTACATCCCTCAAGACGACATTACGGTATGAAGTCTGCTAGCCTACGCAATAAAAAATATAGGTACAACATAGGTATAGATTGCAGAAAATTTTATTCATACACTTTCTCTATTTCTATCAATAGTTATCGAAATACACGTACCTACTAATCCTTTAGTAACAAGTGATTATGGACCAAATGTTTCATTAGGAGTTGGCTCAACTATGTAATTCTGAACTCATAAATGTGGTAAAAACATAATTGAAAGTGTTAAAATTTTTGTAAAACTGTATTCTGAAAGCATATTTGATGACTTCAGAAGAGAATTAACAATCTTTAAAACAAATTAACAACGATTCACGTGATTCCGAAGTAATTAAACTTTTAATGGACTCTTTACACTGTTGGATCGATTTGCATACATTTAAATATTACATGTTCGACAGCGTGAGGTTGGGGCGATATTCGGTTATCCCATCAATGGCACTAGTCAGCACAATATAATAGACCTCTACTGGGTTCAACTTTACAGCTGGGATTTAAAAAACAAAACTTACTTCACATATTCTAAAAAATATGTTTTACTTTGTAGTCAGTCATTTATCGAATTATTTAGCTAAGTTTAAAAAAAAATTAGTAATCTTAGAGTTAAATATAAATCTTATAATTTTCCATTTACTGTAAATTTTATTGACGTGATAACGTGTTATAAATCGATGAACACAGGCTGCACGCACGGAAAAGTGTCACGTTCCGGCTGAGCCTGAGCGTGCAGGCGAGAGCGCGGAAGAAGCGATAGAGAGACTCGATCGGCCCAAGCGTTAATTTATCGAAAAAATTGTAATTTTCAGTGAACTAATGTATTGTATTATATAAAATAATGATAATTCAATTCAAACCATAAAAGTATAATGCGATTTTTCATAAATGTTTTTTTTTTTTATGACGTTATCATGTAAAACTATCGTCTATAAATCGACTTTACAAACGCCAAAATGTTTTTTTTTATATATTAATTAAACTAAATATTTTTTTCGCTACTCGTGACACATACTGTTTCACATATTTGGCCGAGTAATGTTCGTGAAAACGGCCGCCCGACGACGCTGTACCTACGGTGGACCTATGTTCGTCGAGCAGCGGGATAATTTCACTTTCTTCCCTTTGACTTCGTGCACCGTCATCCCGCCAGACTCCTTTCTTATTTATGTTTTATTTATCCAACCGAATTCGGACGGAAAAGTAAATTGAGTCCGAAAATTGAGGACCTAGTGGTTTACAAATGATGGTGGTGAAAACGTTTTCGTGAATTCAGATCACGTTTACATTTTACTCAAGTAATGGTTTCAGGACGTGGGCGAGGTTAAGGAAAGTATTTTTTTTTTAATTCGACGAAATATAATACACTTGACAAACTAACTTACCCATTTCCGGAGTTCTTGAACCTCGGATGCTAATCCCTGGAATGTAATTGTAATGCGTATAATTATTCTAGTGTAACGATTGAATAAATTTAGAAAAGTCAAGCTCCATATTCCACTTTTGCTTCGGGGAATCATCAAAATTAAAATATTAATAATTTAAAAAGGAAATATGAACACTTATCCAATACTTGTGATCTCTTTAGCACCATTGTTCGATCCTACGCCGGCTCATTCCCATTATCTGGACAGCAATATCCACAGTGCGTTTCCTGAGACAATGCTTACCACGTACCATTTGGCTGTGGCTTCACATTCCTTCCGCCGTGTTTCCTGAGCGATATGAAATATGCTTCTTCAAACGAAATTTGAAATCGGTTGAAGACCTATTTAAACTACCCAAGGCTTGTCCAAGAACCATGTCTTAGAAAAATTTAAAAGTATTCTAAACGAAGGAAATATATTAAAATTGATACTACGAAAATTTCATAATATTTAGATACGAGATTTAAACAAGAATATTCCAATTTCGTTTATCCGTCATGTGGCCGCCTCGCTTCTCTCGCCGCTACCAAAAAATATGTTTAGACGTTAGACCGAGATCACGGAATGAAGGTTATTAGTTCGACAACTCGATTTTAAGACGTTAAAATTAATAATCTTATATCTTTAAACGAGCAATTCTTGTACATTAATTAATATATATACATAATCTGAATCTCGGAAACGGTTCCAACGATTTTCATAAAACTTAGTATACAGGGGATTTCGGGGGCGATAAATCGATCTAGCTACGATTTATTTTCAGAAAATGTTGCTTTATTCGTGTTTTCAATAATCAACTCTTTCCGACATCTATTGACGAATAATAATACTATTTTTCTTAATTGAGGGCAACTAACCGCTTTAAAGACACAACAAGATGGCGTTATGAAAAAAAAAAAAACGAGCAAAGCTCGGTCATCACCTAGTATTATTTTATATGCCACAGAAATTACTAGACGTCACATATAAATTGAAAGAAATGTTTTACTAGTGACATTCATTTATAAACAACATTACTGTCATGCCAGAAAGTACATTAAAACTTGTTTTAACCAAAAACCGTAGGACTCTTTGTTTACATCGAGTTGCTTATTACTTATCGATATTGAGCAAGATCTTTAAAAAAAAATTGAATTGTTGCGAAACTACGAAAACCATGTTATAAAATACGCGCGTTAAAATGTTTCGGGCTCATGCCCTGGGGAGTTACGTAGGTATGCATATTCCGGATAAAATTATGGTTCAGCATTTACACGAAATCGAGAGGCTTTTAAAGGAAATCGATATCAGATGTACTATCTGATCTAACCTTTGTCTTGTACAACCCACATTTGTTATTATTATAGTGAAATAGACCTTTGTGATTTGTTCTTTATATTTCAGACTGTCTCGCTCTGGTCCGTGGGTTTTTATTACACGGTGAAGGTTCAATACTTGTTGATTAATTAAATTTAAGGCATTGACAACATAATTTTAAGTATTATTTTAAAAACTAATATTATTTGTTGGTAGGAAATACTATTTATTATATTTATTATACTTGAGACTTTAGAACTTATATCTCAAGGTGGGTGGCGCATTTACGTTGTGGATGTCTATGGGTTCCAGTAACCACTTAACACCAGGTGGGCTGTGAGCTCGTCCACCCATCTAAGCAATAATAAAAAAAAATCTATACTTACTAATAATATAAAGCAGAAGAGTTTGTTTGGTTAAACGCGATAATCTCAGGAACTTACTGGTCCGATTTGAAAAATTCTTTCGGTGTTAGATAGCCCATTTACTGATAAAGGCTATGATCACGCTAAGACCAATACGAGCGGAGCACTAATAAAGAACGTTTGAAAATCTGTTTTTTTTTTTCGAAAAAAGTCCGCGTTAGCATATATCTATATTTTACTTGGCTCACTATAACCTTTTTATGCTAACCAAATTTATTCTATAATAAAATAAAGCATTATTTGTGAAAGTGTTTTTATAAAGATGATATTAATCCTTATCCAAATAAATATGTTAATAATTACAAATATTTAATGTTAAAGAAATTTGCCCTTTACATCATTTGACTTCAATGAGTATTGTTGAGGATATCGCAGTTTTAAAATAACATCGTAGCCTAATAATGATCAAGCGCGTAATAATAATGTACAAAACGACAGCCGGCGGAGGCACAGAATAAGAAGAATAACAAGAAACACCCAAACTTCAAGATAGTCTTTGTAAATTGTAGATTTTTCTCGATTTCTCCAGGATCCCATCATCAGATCTTGATCCTGATGAATACATGACCACTCGGGAAGTATACCCTTTCGAAAAAAAAAAAAAAAATAATTATCAGAATCAGTTTCAAGCATTCTCGAGAACTCTCACCGATTTCTACATACATAGATAAATAAATGGTGGTCGAATCGATAACCTCCTCTTTTAAAGTTGGTTAAAAGCGCGATTTTGGTACTTTAAATAGCTCCTTAACATTCTATTATTCCAAAATATTTTCACCTTCTACGTGAATGAAGTCGCGGGTAAAATTTAGCGCTATCCCAAAGTAACTAACTTTTTTTATGAATGAGGGGTTACTGGTGGCCCAAAGGCCTTTCCATTTTCACCAGGACAGGTGGGCGAGCAAATGCTCAGCCAGTAGGGGTGGGAATTGCCAACAGCTGCCCAAGCACACGATTCCTCTTCCTAATCTGGGAGGAAATCCGTGTGGATTTTCCCCTTTGGAATAACACCGCAATGTTTTTCGCTGGGTTAATGTCTATGCGCCATTTTCGGAACCACTGTCTTAGGGCTGCGCTATGGATTTCCTCGCAATTAGGGACTTGTTTCTACTCGAATAGTAAACACTCGTGTCGTCAGCGAATAAAGCTAATTGTGTTGGTGGTGATCGGGGAATATCGTTGACGAATAAACTAAATAAGGACGGCAAGAGGACAGAGCGTTGCGTGATTCCAGCCGTGAGTGGTCACGGGAAAGAGCGGGCTTCTTCGGCCCGATATCGAAAAGAAGTAACTAACTATATTCCACGCGGACGAAGTCGCATGCAAAAGCTAGTAAAGGATATGTGTTTTATTGTTTCTTGTAAGGCAACGGTAATACAGAAGAAAC
Source organism: Bombyx mori (assembly GCF_030269925.1). Lineage (NCBI taxonomy): Eukaryota > Metazoa > Arthropoda > Insecta > Lepidoptera > Bombycidae > Bombyx > Bombyx mori. The sequence goes on along the minus strand of NC_085115.1, from coordinate 8,925,386 downwards.
CCGCTCTTAGCTTGGGGGCATTCAATATAGAGAGCTTATTCATTATTTATTCATGAATAATAATAAAAACTGTCTATTTGTTGTAGTGTGAATTCCTGACTATTTGTAATTAGATCACACTGCACTGGCATTGGTATTTCAGCTACGAAATTCTTGTTTGCCGTACACTCCTCCTTTTTTGTCTTGTCATCTTTTTTTATTGCATATACAGGCGAACGAGTCACGGACCACCTGGGGTTCAGTGGTTACCAGAGCCCAACAACGTAAACGCCGTCATCTAGCTTGAGACATGAGTTCTAAGTCTCAGTTCTGTAGTACAACGGCTGCTCCATCCTTCAAACTTTAACGCAATACTGATTTATGACAGTAATGGACAGGGTTGTGTTTCCTACCCGTACGGGCTCAGAAGACCTCTGGAAGTGTTTTTTTTTTGAATTGGTTGGACCCACCTTGAGGTATAAGTTCTAAGATCTCAGTATAGTTACAACGGCTGCCCCACCCTTCAAACCGAAACGCATTACTGCTTCACGGCAGAAGTAGGTGCGGACTCACAAGAGGACCTACAACCAGTATTAGTTAGTAGGGTAAGTTAGTAGAGAAAATAAATATTGAAAGAAAATCGAAATTCAACGCTACTTCAAAGTTACATTGTCCGCTCCGATCACGAACGTAAATTTTTCAGCGGCCTGACATGAAATGAGGTCTTATTTAATAAAGATACTCAGACACACCGTAATCTGTTCCTAGATAGGAAGGCTGATATTGAAGATTAGTTTTACATTTTTATCTCGAAAGAAATTTAATCATATTAGCGGACTGAATATGGAATATTGTCAATAAAATGTTTTAAAGTTGTATATAATCTAATATAAATAATGTATTATATTTATCAGGAAATAGATATGGCTTTATTATCTGCTGTTATACTTTAAATTAATATCACAATAGAGACTTTGATTTTGTCCCTAAAGGTGGGTTACACACAAGCATAGTCCATATTACTGTGCATGGGTAAATAAAAAGAACAGGAGAAAGAGAGAGAGAGAGGAAATTGAGAAGTATATTTACTTCGGAAAATCGAAAAATATTAACAGAAACTGTAAAGATATAAGTTTGTTGTTGTTATAATTGTTGTTGTAGCGAGTTGACAGATGTATTCCGGAATAAAATTCGACTCGATCTACAACGTCGAACCTTCAATTAATGTGTTGTCCTCGTCTTAGTATTAAGAGCAGAAACGTGGTTGCCTAGATTGCCCATTATTTATGAGCTCGAGCCATGCAGGGAGCTTTTCTAAAAGCTAAAAGGAGAAAATTTATCGACTTAAAACAAAAATCTTAGGTCAAAGAAAGTGACCGTTAGTAGGCCACAGATAGCCCAAGGAGGATTGATCCACGAAGTTTAATAGAATCGAAATGGAAATAGAATGGTAGACGGGCAACAAATGGGATTTGATGATGAGATTGGTCAGACCTGTAAGAACTCGCTCCGTATAGCCCAAGACCTCAAGAGATGGGACAGATGGAATAAACCTAAAGTCATTGGATGAAGATGAAATGGCAAAATAATGGACGCACGCCATTCAGGATCATGTAACTCCAATCGGTTGGCAAACGTATGAGTAAAACGTACTGAGCTGTTTTGTCTTTATCTACAATTTAAATGCTTACTTAGTAAGCTACCTTAGGTATTAAAATTGAAGTTAATTTATTTTTTGTCTTCGAAAACATCAGAAACTAACCAACATAACGCCCTGTATAATATTATATTAGCGACGCGCTCTGGCTCCGCTCCAGTCTTTAACAAAAATTTCAACCATATTTGATGTTGTTTTATTTTTTTTAAATAAAAGAACACTTATTGCAGTTATCTACAAAGTCGTAGTACATTATTTTATTCTATCATCAATAGTTTTCGCAGGGCACGCGATGTAATGAATATTTTAGGTAATTTTTTACACCTTGGGTTACATTATTGCAGTTTTAGTAAGGATCCCTAATTTTTCTCAAAAAAAATTATAGTCTATGTCACTCGGGAATAGTGTAGCTCTTATTATTTATTCGTAGGTGTAGCTTCCAAACAGTGAAAGAATTTTTCAAATCTGTTCGGTAGTTTCGGAGCCTATTCAATACAAACAAACAAACAAATCTTTCCCCTTTATAATATTAGTATAGATATAGCTATATCACGCAAATCATCATAAATGCGAAGCCCGCTGATTTTAGAATTGAGATAACAAATAGTTTGCCAACATGAATTTAGTTCATACGCAATACATACGCGTTATAATATTATTCTAAATGAAACGTGTTGTGTCCAAAATACATTATCAATTTGTACAAAACGTTCACGGGCTGACTGACTGTACATACATTACCTTGTTTATGATCTAAAAACGTAAACATCACGGATCATGGTTCACGCAGTTTTATTTGTTTATCGTTCCAATTAAATCTACAGTTAGTGGTGTTAGCATTCGCAGATGGTTTTTAAAGAAACATTCTACGAGAGATCAGACTCGGAAGGCCGGTTGTATTTTACTTAGTGAATGTTTTCGGCAATCATTTATATTGAAGATGGATCATCCGTAACGTTTTGTCTTAAGAACTGAACTCTCCGTCTCTGAAGAGTGTATATTTCCAAAACTTTATTACGTTTAATGTTTTGTCGGTTTCTTTTTAATATACATTTAATTTAAATGGAGAAATCTTAAAATATTTTTGAAACAAATACTTAAGTAAGTATCATTTGTTATATTAGTGGTAGAGCTTGATGTTACTGATGTACTTTTAAGCAGATAGGTATTAGAAAAACTAAATAAATAACCAACACTGTTAAGATACAATTTAAGCTATTACATAGCTTTTATTTTTGCTTAGGCTTTGAGCGCGGCGACTGAATCAAGAAATTCCGTAACGAAAATAACCTGACATCCCCACTACGCCTACGATTTAGCTCGCGTTCAACACATTCACACGTTGCGCTGGTGTAGTGTTTGTTTGTGAATAAGCGCGCGGCGTGACGTCGCACTGCATGAGCATCATGATAAGTCTGCCCATCTCTGCTTATGAGTGTGAAGGGGACAGTTAATGTTTTTAAATATAGCGTGGTCTTATTTTTATTATTGTTTTAATATTAAATTATTATTGTCTAATTGTAATTGCATAAGTTGATAAAAAATGCTTTGCAATAGCTTTATCGCGGCAGTCCCCGAGTGTCATACGTGTTTTATTTAACTTAATTTTAGTGCCATCGCTTTATAAATCACTAACAGCTCTTTTCGGTTCCAATACACAATACACACCCTGTGTAGTACTCAATTCGTTTAATACTAAATCTGGTACATTTACGACGAAGAAACACTAGTGGCATGTGCACATAACGTTTCGGTACGGAGTTCGTAAACCTTAATACAGCGGAGCCCGTGAGCCTATAAGGAGACTAAATGAGACCTTTTAACACCTCCAAAGTGACCGGTTTATGTATAAAGAAAGTGATCTTTATCTTAATCGAAAAGTTAGTTTATAACACTCCGCAAACACAAAGTTATTTGTAGGGACGTTTTTACGAGAAAATAAGAGTTGTTATTAATTGGGTGAAATAAGTATATTAAGAAACTGATGTGACTTACTATTTTGTATCCATTTTAAGTTAATTGGCATTTTGATTATCGGGAGCTTGATTGTATTGGTGGTGTTGTTGATGTCAATGGGCCACGGCTACAACGAATCATCAAGGGAGACAAATCCCTATCGACGGCGATAAAAATGATTCAATACTTGGTAGGCTTGGATTGATTAATATAGCAATTAGATATGGCGGAGTGAGAAAAACTTTAACTGTAAAAATGGGATCCTATTTGAAAGTGGACCGTCAGAATTTTAATATAATTAAAACTGCTTTTAAGTTTTAATCTTGGGCTTATTATTACCACAACTACATCTATTTTTTATACATTGTAATACTATAATTAACACAATTTTGAATATCAATGAATAACATCTCAGTTGTTCATGATCGAAAACAAATACGAAAATTGTAAAGTATTTGGAAACATCAAAAATACAAATTACAAAGAAAATCGTAAATGCGAGATAAAATCAGTCTTATGTACGACTTCGACTTGTAAATATATATATTTTGCCGCCACTCATGAAACATGAAATCGAAATCATATAATAATTATATTTTATAATGGCTTCAATGAAGGATGGGCTTCAAACCAAAACGCATGGCTGCTTCGCGGTAAAAATAAATAGACTAAACTAAATAGCTACAGGTAATGATATTCATCAGATATTATGCATATGGCTATCCGGTCACTTCATATTTTATACGATATAAGTTCATACCTTCATACGATATAAGTTCTAAGGTCTCAGTATAGTTACTACGGCTCATGTCACTACGTTATATCACTACGGCTCGTATTAATACTTTCCTCATTCTGTTTCTTTCTTGATTCTTCTTCTTCCAAATCAGTATCTTCACTCATTGCACAATTCTCGTCTACGTGTTTCTATTTTCGGAAGTTGTCAGTGCTTCAGGTTCCGGCATGTATCTATTTAATTTTAATCAACGGCTAGGTGATCGGCCAACCCTTTAGATCTACCCTATGTGGTATTTTCTTGTTGACATCATCTAGTACTATCAGCATTTCGAGGCTATCAGGATGTCTTAGAGCTTTCTTTCTCAAATTATTAGTAGGGCGTATGTTTCTGTCGTAAAGCAAGCAATTTTATGCAACTTACCGCTTTACCTTAATATATTGTTGTGGAAGTAACGGGCTTACAGTTTGCTTAGTATTGAGTAGACGTTGGAGTTCAGACTGTTTTCGACTCAGTACCGTTCATCTTTAAAAATAAGTCTCAGATCTGGCAAATTTTTACTAAGTAAATATATTAACTGCACTAATATGTTAAACATGAAAAAGTTGATATGTTTGGACATTTGTTTTTTAATCGTGCAAAAATGGCGGATTTGTATGAAGTTTCGTACTAAAATAGATTTTAATTTGGATTTATATATGGAATATTTTTTATCATGGTAAATGTTATGACCCAGGTAAATCCGAATATATTTGCTATAAAAAATCCAATATTATGAGCCCTGGTTGATAATTTTACGTACCAATAAATAAAATGGACTTAAATTTAAACGGATGTATAAGTGAAATGGTAAGCTGTATATGAACCAAAGAGTGACACAAACCACCCTTTTTTTTGTTAACGCTCGGGAATCCGTTTACGGATTCCCGGCCGAGAGGGGTAACAGACCGGGTTATGTCGGACTCCGGCGCCTCCAGAGAAGAAGAGGGAGAAGAGGAAGACCAAAGTCCTCCTTTTCTTCCAATTCCTACCGGGAGACTACGCCTTGAGAAAGGCGCGCGAGGCACTGCGCAGCGTCAACCACGCAGGACCCGCCCCGCAAAACCAACTACCGACTAAACCCCATCGAGCTCCACCACTCCGACTCCACGAAACCTATGGTACCGCACAGTGCGCGCCGAAGGTTCGCCGTCGCCGGTACCCGTCCTGACAATAGGACGGGATTCCATCCCCGGGAAGATCCCGCAGGACGTCGTCTCGAGAGACACACCGTGTGCGGCGCGCAGGAGCCACCTTACGCCGTCTCACCACGGAACCGACAGCAGAGCACCGGGCGCCCCCGCACCCGGTACCCAACAGCCCCTACGGGAGATTAACGGGAGCATCGTGCCCGCGTCGCCCATCCCGCCGTCTTCGCTGAGGAGCCGAAGAGGGATCCCACTCCCTTTCGCGCTCCTCAGCCTTGCGGAACGCCATGACCAGGTCGCAAATTCAGCCATGGCCTCCCAGGAACTCTGGTCCTCGAGCATGCGGGCGATGACAGCCCGCAAGGAGAGGTCCCTCTCCAGCACCGCGATGAGATCTTGCCGCGGGTGCTCCCAACGCGGGCACGCTTCGAATGCGTGCTGAGCGTCATCGTCCTGATGCCCGCACTGGTGACAACCCGGATGTGGCTCTCTCCTGCAGACCTTCCACAGGTACCTCCTGAAGCAGCCATGCCCCGAGAGGACCTGCGTAAGGCTGAAGGAGAGCACGCCGTGTCGCCGATCTGACCATGCCTCCAGCACGGGCACCAGGGCCTCGAGGGTACGCCGGCGGGTGACTGAGGTTCGGCCAAGTTCTTCCAGCAACTACTCCCTCCACTTAGCGTACGCCAAATGACACGCAGCACGCCTCCACCGACCGACAGCTGACAGGCCGGGTGTCCGTCCCCAACTTAGGGACTGTGTCCAGCGCCGTTGTAACACAGAAAATTCTACGTGCTTAATTCTAAGATATAAATTTAAGGACAGGGAAATCGCAAGCCACTTCTAGTACAACATAGTTGTGTCATAAACCAAAATTAACTTCTATTGTAAACAGAAGTAAGCATTTTTTATCTTACATCCATTTTTAGCGGTTCCTTTGTATGTGTACTTGTGTGTCACTTTGGCGGGTTATCCTTCATCTGGACATAAGAATTGTGTTCCACCTTTTTGTGTTAGTGTGGAACCCTTAAAAGCTTTTAAGGTCCCCTTTGGCCTGTTTTGGTGCTGACGTAATTTATTTTATGACTCCTAGTAAAAGTTCGCCGTAAACAAACTTCTGCGGCTCCTAGATTTTCTTGAAAAAAATATTTTTAGTTTCAAAATAAATCGTATCGTAATAAATTACCGTGAGATAGTTGATTGATTGCTTCTGAATCCGAAAAGATCTAGATGATGTGCTAATTTTTATCGCGCGTACTCCGTTCAATATTTTTCTCCAAATGTAATACATCCTTTTATATATATATATATATATTTCTTTGATAGGTGGACGAGCTCACAACCCACCTGGTGTTAAGTGGTTACTGGGGCATAGACATCTACAACGTAAATGCGCCACCTTGAGATATAACACCTTGAGATATAAGTTCTAAGGTCTCAGTATAGTTACAACGGTTGCCCCATCCTTCAAACTGAAACGCTTTACTGATTCACGGCAGAAATAGGCAGGGTGGTGGTACCAACCCGTGCGAACTCACAAGGTCCTACCACCAGTAATTACGCAAATTATAATTTGATTATTATTACACGATGTTATTCCTTTACCGTGGAAGTCAATCGTCAACATTTATTAAGTACGTATTTCATTACAATGGTTTTAATATTTATGAATTTCCGTTAAAATATCAAAAAAATAATTGCGATTAATATGATAAAATATCTACAAGTGAGCATCATGGTGAACACTAGATAATATTGTATGTGAAAATCATTATCACCACTCTTAAATATTATAGTATATATTTTACTAACCTCTTTAAGTATTATATTAATTTCCTTTACTGTTTCTACATTTCTAATTGGCAGGTTAAGCACTTTTTTTAAATTATTTTGTACCATATATTGTTAGAAATCCGTTGTACAACGTTTTATATGAAGTAAATATCTTTAGTGAACGTCATGTCTAGATCATACTAATTAACAAAACCGACGTGTATAAGAACCTACATTTTATGAAAATAACGACTTCGCTAATGTTTTAGTATCATCTCTAGAGTATCTTAAATAAGCAACGCTGAACCGTCGAAAATAATTGCTATCGTTAACAATAACAATAGTTCGTGCTACATACGTGCTTATTCAGCTTGACTTAAGACTCTAATCCGAAAACGCAAACATCGGTCCTAATAAGGGCGGTACGTAAACAGTCGTAACCGAAATCGAATAGAACGAAAATCGGTTCTATTAGTTCAGATATATTTTTATACTAAACAAATAAAGCGCAATAAATAATATGGAACACAAGATGTAACTTATTCTCTGAACGAACTATCTTATGAACTAATTAAATTAAAAGAAGATTACTGAAGCGTTTCGTTTTCTGTAAAGATTTTAGTACATATAGATACATAACAAGTCCACAACTTACATTGTATGTTATTTACAGCCACAACGTATGTAACGACTTATATTTTGAAAATGAATAACAAGAAAGAGGATTCACAATATACCTATATTCATTCTTCCACGGAATTATGTACATGAAAATTGTACTGGAAATCTATACTATTATTGTTATTTGTGTTATGAAATTTGCAGATTACGACAGTTGTTGATCAATCACCCGAAAATTGCAGAACTTTTCGGGATAAAAAATCACACAAAAATAGTTTATACCTGGATTATAATATATACTCCTTTTTCTCATGTTAAGTGTCTCCGAAAGTCCGGGAATATCTCTTCTGATAAATACAACATTGGTTTGTGATTTCACCCAACGGATCTACCTAATCGACCGGTAGTTAACGGACCAGAGAGTGACACAAGTAAGTCCTTTATCCCGTGAAAATGTAGCTTGTTTATATTTTCTGAAGTACACCTATAATACAAGCAAAACTACGTCACACGTCTAGTCGTAAACAAACGTTTGGTAATTTAATTAATTCCAGCTTGGTTTGAAAAGCAACCATTATGTTATAACTCAAGTATTTTCGAGGTTCATAAATGGTTTCGAAATTGCCAAGGATTCACTGAAAATTATCCGCCTAAGGGTCTTAGTAAGTACGTAGCTTAGTAATATCAGAACGTTAATTTATTTTATCCCAAAAATTGTCGCGAAGTTAATTAGAGAATAACATGATTGAAAGCGTGAACAGCGGACCATCACGCATTAGCCGCTTTTTATCTACGAAATACAGTGACAGGAATGAATCCATCAGTACCCATTTCATTTTCAAATGTGGCCTTATTAATTTTCCAAGTTCTTTTACACTTAACGAAGTTGTTTTGAGCTTATGTTATCAACGTACATGAAATTTGAAGTTCAATATGCAATTATACAAACCTCTGTTATTACAACCAGTAATATTCGTCTAAAATTAATTGGTTGCTTTTGTGATTCCCTCTACTATATTTGATACGGATGGCTCCCTCGGCGATCCGCTTTGAGGTGACCGAAACGCACTGCAGGTTTGATATTAAAGAGCGCCCGGCTGGTGGTGTATTACGTTTCAGCCCGGCATGCTTGTTTTTTTTTTTATTCCTTGGATGGGTGGACGAGCTCACAGCCCACCTGGTGTTAAGAGGTTACTGGAACCCATAGATATCTACAACGTAAATGAGCCACCTACAGTGAGATATAAGTTCTAAGGTCTCAGTATAGTTACAACGGCTGCCCTACTCGGATGGTAGTACCTACCCATGTGTACTCACAAGAGGTCCTACCACCACTAAGTTGTGTTAGTCTAGTAGGATATCTCGAATTACCTGCGGCATCGCTTTGATGGCCTGTAGGACTGCTAAGCGTGAAGAGCGCAATAGAGTTGCTTTTGCCGGCGACTCTGAAGGAAAGAGGGTTAGTGAGTCGCTTCGGCCATGCTATATGCTCGCGTGCCGCCGCGTTAAGCATTTTGTAGGGAACGAGATCTCAAGGAAAAAAAATCGATTTTTCGCAGTCTCCAGAATCCTGACGAACGGAATTGGGTTTGGCAATTGAATCTACCTGCTTGGACAGTTAGTATTAACAACTTTAAGCTTAGAGTTTCTGATTTTATCACATTGGGCACTATGCCGTGACCTTCGTCTTGTTCATTTTCATACTAAGTCCTACTCGAACAGAGGCTATTCAGGTTTGTTCTGATATCGAGGGCCTTCTCCGCTATAAATACTATGTGGCCGGCAAAACACAAGCTGAATTATGTATTCGTCATCTATGTTGATGCTTAGATATTTCTAGTCCAGAACCTTGAAAATACTCGTAACTCCATGTGTAACACAACAAAGAAAAGATCACTTATTGCTTATAATGCATAGGTAATATGGAATACTCCAGAATGAATTAATAATAAAATACTTAAATTCGTTTTCTGTACATAGTAATAAGAAAACAACATTTAAAGCCCTTCTTTTGTATAAAATATTAATTTTATTTTATAAAATTAATATTTTATACAGTTTTATTATATTATGCAAAACTGAATTACTCTCTTCATTGAATGACAGACAAGTCAGCGATTCTGTCTAAGTTTTTTTAGGCTAAAGAGTTTTAAAGGTTTTAAAATGATAAAGACTTTTCTTTACATATATTGTGACATTTTGAGTTTTTAGCCTAGTAATTGTTACTTCTTTTTGCTTTAATTTCGTCCCTGGGTAGCGTGGGCGTCTTCAAGATTTCACTAGGAAGGTCGTCGTGCATTATTCATGAGTTGAGGCGCCAGCACACATTACGGCGTCAACACTAGATTTTGGGATATCAATTATTAGCTCCTTGAATGAATTCGTCAGTGTTGAGCCCATAATTTAGCACGTTTTCGGAAATCGTAGGCATGATTAAAGCGATCGTTACATTTTAATTTCACGTTTATTATAGATCTTGTATACCAAAATCATGGCCTACATAAAATAATAAGGAACTGTACTCTTGAAAATGCCTTATTGCAATTAATATGCAAATAGCTCAAGAGGATAAATAGCTCAACCCAATTGGCACTGGTACACCGATTTCTACTACCCAAAATTGGTATACGGTTCCAAGCTTACCTGGTGTTGAGCAGTTACGAGAATTTCTAGATAATGCTACTGACTCAGCCTACCTATTTATGAAAGCCACTTAAGATCGGAATCGAAAGGTTTAGTAGAAATATAAATCGGAATACTATGGAGAATGACGCAAAAATAGTCATATTTTAAGGAGGTCGGTAAATAGTTAGGCCGGTAGTAAATTATAAAACATCAGCTGGCCGATCCTGATTAATAAAATACAAGCTCAGCTAATTTCATAATTAATATGGGTTACCTTGGTAAGTAATCATTTGGACTCGTAGTCTAAAGAATAGAACGCCCGGTGGACCCGTGGTCAGAATATACTTAGTCTGGCCATAAATACTGTTACAATTAAAAAAAAAATCTATTGCAAATAAAATTTATTACTTTTACAGTGTGTTAGTTTAATACATAAATATAAAACAATTTAAAGTATAAAAAGCTTATTCGAAGTGGTCTCCATTGGCTACAATACATTCCTTTAAACGTTGAGGTCAGTTATCAATAGAAGCACGCACTCTTTCCATGGGAAAATTTTTCACTGCCAATCGTACGGATTGTTTTAGGGACTCCAAATTATCATGGCGTTTAGAGCAAGCCGTAATCTCTAGAACTGACCATAAATCATAATCCAGCGGATTAAGATCGGGACCGCTTCAATAGTTGTTTCGATTTTACCACCCTATTCTCTTTTAAATTATCAGTTAAGAAATGACCAGTACGTCTCTTATAGGCTGCAAGTCCTAAGTCATCTTTTAAAATACGCGACATGGTTCTAGATGCTATCTTCATCTCCCGAGATAAAATCTTTTGCTTTCGGACAGGATTTCTTCGAATTCTTTCCCTTACTGCCATGACCACCTTTTTCGTATGAACACTACGTGGACGGCCAGATCTTTTTCTGTCACAAACAGAGGAGGTCTCATTGCACCTATTAATATACCCGGTACACAAACATTTTACTAATACCAAGCATATGGAGAGTTTTAAAAATTGCATTTGGCTCCATACCTACTTTGTGTAATGCATACACAGCGATTCGGTTCTCATTATCACCCCACTCCATTTTAATATCGCAAAATATTGTACAATGTATTGGCGCCAAAATGAGAAAACTCAATGAGCAATCATATAAAAATAACAGATTCCAAATTCAAATGTAATATTTTGTTTATTTTTAATTGTAACAGTATTTATGGCCAGACTAAGTACACTAAGGCTGTCACGGTTGGTAGCATCGTAATTTTTTGAGACAACCCAGTTCTGTGCTTCAATTTGAGAGGCATGCAGTATTGTATTATAAAGTAATCTGTTTCCGATCTGATGTTGCTTAATGAGTGGCGATAGTTATCAAACTATTTATCGTATCTATTTGTTACAAAATAATGCGGCCATAATATGTACAATCATGTATTATAAACTTTATCTACATAATGTAATTTTTTACATTCGCCGTTTTAAATTTTACAAGTGTGTTTTTGAAAAAGAAAATATATTTTCATCGATGTGAATACCGTTCTCCGTCCGTCAAACATTGAAGTCGAGATGTCAGGATCTTATCTAAGGGATGTCCGACGTAGCGTTGCGTCGCCAACATTGTGAGACGACTATTGTATGTGTCAGTCGCACTTCAATCGCAACCCGCGGCCTGAGACAAAGGGGCAATGGTGAAAACTTTCATGACAAAATATTCATGAAACATGGCTTAGTACCCGTAGTATCTATTTAACATTCGAGTTTCTTCTATTCAAGACTTTTTGGCGGGAACGCGAGTAATGAAGTTGTGTGATTTGTTTTATTTTGCCTATTTAGTGTTTCTTCAGGATTAAATGTGTAATAATGGTGGTTTATAAACTACTTAATATCTGTGAAAGTGCACAAATCTGGAAAAATAAAACAAAGCCTGAACTGAAAAAATCTCTTATTAAGATTATATTTTATCCCATATCATCTCATCTCATTACATTTCATTTCATTTTCATTTCATTTCATGCCATGTTTCATATTAATCAACTTCGTTTAATTTCATAGTATCATTTTTCATATAAAAAAGTTTTCATTAAATTTAAAATAAGACTTGACCTAAAGGTCTTAGTTACCAGGTCATAAAATCACATAAAAAAACTTCTATTCCAAAAAGTCGTTGTTTACGTTTCTTTTTTTTTTTTTTTTTTTTTTTTCCCTACCTATGCTGATAGCCTTGAGAGGCTATTTCAGCTTCGCCCTAACGTTAGTAGGTGAGCTCGCGGGGCTCAACCGGAGAGTTGCTAACACTGACCCTAGCAAAAGCAGTGCTTCGCAGAATCTACCACCGGATCGGAAACGCGACCCACTGAGAAGATCCGGCGAGAAACTCAGTGGGCTGTGTCTATGAGTTAGTTCGCTCGTCGAGCCCTTCGTCGCAAGCGACGGGTTCGACGAGGACGGTGACCGATGCTTGTGGTGCCTAAAAGCACCGTTAATGGATCAGGAGGATCCGTAATGACGTGCTTTGGGCGACGTCGACGGTTTACCATTCGGTCTACTGGGTCGGGTATGTAATTTCCAGCGGCTACGATGAGAGGGTTCTCATGTCGTGCCGCCTTCTCAAAATGGCGCAGCGATGCCGACTGTAGATACTTACTAAGAGAGTCGAGCTCCAGGTCATCGTGGAGATCCACATTCCTAAGGAACCATGGCGCTCCGACGGCTATCCTGCAGAATCGTGATTGAATAACCTGAAGGGATTTCAAGTGGGTGCGGGCTGAGTGAGCGAACACTACGCTTGCATACGTCATGACGGGGCGTATACAAGTTTTGTAGAGAGTTACCTTATTGCGGAGGGACAGTTTGCTTCGACTACAAAGCATTGGATAGAGTCGTCCTAGAATAACCGCGGCGCGGTCGCGTACCGTTTTTATATGGGGACGGAATGTCATCCCTCTGTCGAGGGTGACGCCTAGATATTTGACCTTCGAGACCCACGGTATGGGCTGGCCAAAGAGAGTGATGGGACTAACGGCGGAGGTGTTTGCGCGCCTACTACGGAGTGGGATGCTCGAAGTGATGTTCGGAGGGCGACCCCTTTTGAAGAGCACCGCTGCGCTTTTCGTGGGGTTGATGTCTATTCGCCACTTCCGGAACCACTGTCCCATGGTGGCTACTGCGATCTGGAGTCGCCGATGAAGCAGCGACATCTTCCTACACGAGTAGTAGATAGCCGTGTCATCGGCGAAGAGCGCTAGATGGGTATCCGGAGACCGGGGTATATCATTGATATACAAACTAAATAATAACGGGGAGAGCGCGGAGCCTTGCGGGACTCCGGCAGTCAGTTGACGGGGACGAGAACGAGTTCCCTCTACTCGATATCGAAACGAACGGTTCGACAAGAAGTCTCGTATGATGAGCACGAGTCTGTCTGGCACTCCCATGTTGTACAGTTTGTAAATTAAACCGTTGTGCCAGACTTTGTCGAACGCCTTCGCGATGTCGAAGAAGAGGGCGCCGGTCGGGATTTGTTTACGCCTATTTAGTCCTATCAGAATGTGCTCCGTGAGGCGGTGCACTTGTTGTACGCACGAGTGTTTTGAGCGGAATCCGAACTGTTCGTCTATGAGAACTTTGTTCGCGGTAACAAAATCCCAGAGGCGTTTCCTAAGGAGACGTTCGTAAATTTTTCCTATCGTCGAGAGGAGACTAATCGGACGGTAACTAGAAGTTTCGTTTCTCGGTTTGCCCGGCTTATGTATACCGATAACGTCCGCTTCTTTCCACACCGCGGGAAAGATGCAGTGCGTCATAGCGGCATTTAAAATTGTAGCCAACATTGCTATCAGTTGGACTGGCAAAAATTTTAGCGCGCGGTTGTGGATGCCGTCGGAGCCTGGTGCCTTCCTAGGTTGGAGGTTGTGGATCGCGTCTCTAACTTCGTCCGTGGTAATGGGGGGTAACGCGTCCGAGGGCGGCAGGGAAGCTCTGCGCTCGACCTCCCTGTCGACTAACTCGGTGTGTTCGGGGTCCGCGTGTTGAGTGCTGGTGGTGCACTGCTCTTGCAGTGCATCGGCCAGCAGCTCAGCCTTGTCATCGTCATCGAATGCCGGTGGTTGGCCTGAAGGGCGTAAGAGGGGAGGCATAGTAGCGGTAGTTTCGGATTTGAGAGTCCTAGCTAGTCGCCAGTATGCTTGGTGGGAGGGCGCGAGTTGTTCTAAATAACTATGCCAATTATCGTTACGCGCGTCGCTTAAGCGGGAGTGGACTTCGCGTTGTAGACGACGCATCTGAATCCGGTTTGCATGCGTGGGAAGACGATCGTAGGCCCGGATTGCCGCGTTCCTAACTCTTAAGAGATTCCTAAGATCGGGGGACAGTCTGATGCGGTGGAAGCTGTCCTCCACATCGACTTCTTTTGAAGATCTAATGATCGCGGAAGAGATGTGATCGGTAATGATGTTTATGGATTCGACGGTGTCCTCGGGGGATAGATTCGAATCCGGGCCGTAAGGGAGGATTGGCGGAGCGGCGTCGGCTAGGCTGTTTACGTTGTGCTTGTTTAAAGCTTTTAAAATACAATTGTCTAATACACAATTTTCTATCAATTCATAATATGATTGTGTCATAAAAAATATAATTGAATTGTAATGCGGGTATTTTTTATATTTTTTATTGCGTGGATGGGTGGACGAGCTCACAGCTCACTTGGTGTTAAGTGGTTACTGGAGCACATAAACATCTACATCGTAAATTCGCCACCCACCATGTGATATAAGTTCTAAGGTCTCAGTATAGTTACAATGTAGTACAGTATAATCGGATATTACGACTGCATCTATACTATATTTGGAATGGTTAATATTGGTACGCGGCCGTATTCTGTAGCTATTGAATAGTGTCGATGTACCGGCCCCACGACAACTTCTCTACTATCTGTTTCGTTTCCCGCCTCCGAGACAATTTAACTTGACAACATGGTCTCCACAACAAAGAGCGTTCGCTCTATTTAGCGCTCAGCCTATGCGGACAGGAATACTGTAAACGTTACGCTTTTTCATCGTAAAATAATACCCGATATTAGCTTTCAATGAATATTTCAGTGAAGGCACGAGTGAAGGCTAATATTAGCTGATTTATTCTTCTTTTTAGTTTTAGACAACTTATGTATGTTACAGTTGCATCTGAACCTGAAAAACTGACAATTGTACGGATTCTACGTTTTGAAAAGCTATGCCAATTCCAGCGGGCTTGTAAACATTTTTAGCGGAGTCAGACGTTAGAAGGGAAGTCCAAACATCCCTTAATCGCGCAAATACTGAATCAACGACATTTGAGTGAGACGTGACGTTAACATCAACTTGTGATTTGAACGAATATTTGCAAGCATTCTTTGTGCGATCAGGAACGAGTGTAAACACGGGTGAACGGTGCGGCGCGGCAAAACCAAGCGGGGAGGGACACAGTCACACGCGTCACTCGGGCGGCCGCCGCCGCGCGCTTCGCCCGCACGATGTCGGTGCGTGTAGATCATCGAGACCGTGACAGGTTTTCGAGACACTCTTCCCGCGCTTCTGTCGATCTCGCTTTTCCGAGTGGCTCGACAAGGGATCATTCATTTCGCTCGGTTCACTCGGCACGTGTACCGCGAGTTTCAAGCGATGATTTGATGGTGCCAGTGCGCACGCTACGTTCTGCTTCATGTCGCGTAGCTCCTGGGGCGCCTCACCGCCTGCGCCGCCACCATTCTTCAGCGGCAGAGTGCGAGCGCGCGCGCCGCTCTCGTCGGCACACGCTCGAGCTACCCAATAGCCGGGGTCCCAGCGTTCGCAGCCGATCTCCTGAGCCTCCGCCGCCTCCACCGCCGGAGCCCGAGGTGCCACCCGAGGACGCCGGAAAAGAAGCTCGAAGACGACGCGTGGTCGCCGCCGTCGCCGCCTCCTTCTTCGCGCTAGCCCTGGCATCAGTCCTCGTGGTGGTGGTGACACTTACCCACAGCTCTGTGCTTCGCGCGCACAACCAAACGGCCAAGTACTACACGTTCTCCGTGCCGCCGCACCATCCTCTCAGTGAGCCCCGTTCATGTTGCCCCACCGTCGCCCCTCCTGCTTCGCATGCGACTGTCTCCGACCCTGAGTGCGTGGGGCTGCGAACGTCGCCGAGTCTTCACATCTGTTACCCACCGCCACTACAAGCGGTACATAGCATAATTAACAGTATACACAATGATTGAACGGTAGGGCTCATTGTAGCAATAGCGCAAGTTTTCATTTCAACAAAATTTTGTATTTTGTGTTAGTCAGTCAGTATCATGTGCCAAAATACAAATAACAACTTCACTATTGAAAATGAAAGCTTGTTGCAAAATGGAACCTCGAGACATAAATAATTCCAAACATTTCTTAAATGAGCCCTAGAGGTACCACACACGCTACGCACGTTCGCAACCCCCATTCTGCATGACTAGAAAGTAGTGGAATGTCAAGTGTTTGTGATGTCATTTTATAATTTCATTGGTATTTCGTATTAGTATTCGGTTTATGTTCCTATTTTATTAAAGAAAAAGTTAGAAAAAGACCACGAATTCATTACGAAATAGGAATGAAACAATATTTTAGATATGTAATAAAAAATTAATACTAGTTAAGTAGGTATTTACAAATATGTTAAATACAGATTCGGCCGCTAATTTGATTCAACTAAGCATTCAGAATTCTACGCTAATTCAATTGGTAAGAGACATGTAAATTCATTCACAATTTTAAAGGTTACCAAACTTTTTAAAATCAATTTTATAAATTGTCAGAATAATCGCGAAATGTAGAGGATAAAACGTTTCAAGAACATTAAAATTTTCCTTTTCCCATTAGATTAATGTCGGTTCTGACTCATTGTTTCCTTTCGGTTTTTTTTTAAAACGACTATTGTCAGAATTGCGCCTATGATTTAAATAGGTTTTACGAAAAATGGCCAACGAAATTAATTGATTGTCCCTGTAGATTGATACAACGGAATAATATTAATTACAATTGTGCTCGTTAAATATTAGTACCAACATTGAATCTTTTTTAGAAGCAACCTCAATTCCTGTTTCAATTTGAGTATCGACGGGAAAAACATTTTACCGTTATCATTTTAAACTTAAATTACAGGAGTTTACGTCACAGCAATCCAGTTTAGAGAGTGGAATATGTATATTAGTTTACCCGACAGTAAATATTTTGCGAAATACGTACATAAATGTCCTTCGCATTACGGGTATCCGGGTATATTGTGAACGGGAACCACTATCCTGCATTTTTCTTGGATAGATGGATAAAAAAGTTCACTGCTCATCTGTTGTTAAGTGAGTACCGGAGCCTAGGACCGATAAAACGGGGTTTCAGCGGCCTACTTTGAAACAAAAAACTGAATATTTACTCTTAATTATATACCTTTCTAACTGGAAAACCGGATTGGTTCGTGATAGGAAGAAATAGATTAATTTATTTAAAAAAAAATCTATTACATTCCCCCAAGTTTCACAAATTAACCATTAGTTATTAAATATTCTAATTCCGATATAGGTACTTTAAAGGCAGGGAATGATGTAAGAGAGGAGACAGTAATCCGATTACGTTATTTGCAAGGCGCTTAATTAGAAACATTTAATGCAGACTATATTGCCTAATAATCTTACATATTGTGATACTACTCTTTGATAATATTTGCTATAATAAATTAATAACACATCTTTTACTTTTTGTTGATAGAGCGTTCTTAACCAAAACATAAGACCTATAATCGGAAATACTGAAGCGACGATGACGTAGATAGATTAAGAAGCAGGATAGACTTTTATAAAGTACTAATTTTTTTTATTGCTTAGATGGGTGGACGCTCTCACAGCTCACCTGGTGTTAAGTGGTTACTGGAGCCCATAGATATCTACAACGTAAATGCGCCACCCATCTTGAGATATAAGTTCTAAGGTCTCGTATAGTTACAACGGCCGCCCCACCCTTCAAACCGAAATGCATTACAGCTTCACACAGAAATAGGCGGGGTAGTGGTACCTACCCGTGCAGACTCACAAGAGGTCCTACCACCAGTGAAAAAGCTGGTGGCAGGGCTGTTTGAAGGGTTGACGAGGTAGCTTAAGTGATTTTGTATTTGCTTAAGTATATTGGCCAATTAACTATGATACTTTAAAATGAAGACTTAATAGTATACAAATTTCTACTGTAATTCATGGCATCAGCTACATGTTTGAAAGTAGGCGGTGGTATTCACGCCATGGTTAAACTCCAATGCAGCTGTTTACACTAGTTTGAGCTATAATCTATTACAGCAAATTCAGAATAGAATCGTGTTTCGTTACATTAGTATTTTAGATTTATAAGCATTTTCATCTGTTTTATTACAGCTAATAAACTAATTATTTAGGCAATTGATTTCAATGATTCTCTGATGTGTCATTACATATTATTTACGTTGTCATAAATGCGTTATAATTTGGTTAAGGTTTAGTCTTATTAAATATCTCCTTCATTGATAGTAAGCTTCAAGCACAGCGTAGCCAGTTTAGTTTTAGGATTGTATTAATTTATGCAAATGCTAATTAATATATATTTTGATTCATTAATATTGTTCATAATTCGGTTTTAATTGTTTTTTCTGAGCATTATTAATGCGGATATCTGGAGCATCGTTTTCCAAACCTTTTTTATTAAAGTCAAATTTTATTTCAATGTAACCTATTTTCACGCATCGCACCTTTAATATATTGAAATAGAAAAAAACGTGCGACTGAAACATCGTACTTGATATTACGGATGTGGTCATGTTTATTATCTTCGTATCCCAGAAACAAATAGTGACGCACGTCGAATCCGATTTTAAACATGACTACGTGGTATTGTACGGTGATCATTATAAAAGAATATAGGGACATAAAACTAATATTACGATCTATAACTGTACGTTCCAGTTAATAGTGAGTTAATTGCGCATGACGCAAACTAGTAACAGTTGAGGCAAAACATGGGAAACCTAACTCCGTTGCCAAATCTACAGACCGGATTAGTTGAGATTAAGCCTAAAACTGTAAAAACAGATCTCATTTATGTGTATTTTAAAGTGATTCATAGTGTTTTAAAAATATGAACATGATACTTAGTATTACTTAATCCTGAATAGCCATACATCATTTTACAACAAAATAAAAGCAAAACCACCTAGCAGTTAGATTGTGTATGTTCGCAACATTATAGTCTTTCCGCAAACTTGCACCGCAACAGACTAACACCGCATACTCACCTGAAATTATTTTGATACTAAAATTTCCGGTGTGCATTTAAATTCGGTATGCGAATAATCTCTGAACAAGTAAAGGTGCGAACATGCTTGAGTCAGTCGGACTAAAATAAGATCGTGCTATTGTAGGACGTTCGTTCTACGAGCATTGAGAGGTTCCAATAATAACTGAAGTGTTCTGATTCAGTGTTTTATGAGGTTTTCGTTCACAATGATATTACAGACGGTTTGACGCATGAAGAACGATTTGCTCCTCATACGTTGACCTCGTACGCCAAACGCATTTTCCCATGTCGCGGTTTTTTATTTATTGCTTAGATGGTTGGACGAGCTCACGGTCAACCTGATGTTAAGTGGTTATCGGAGCCCATAGACACCTACAACGCAAATGCCGTCACCCACCTTGACATATGAGTTCTAAGGCCTCAGTATAGTTACAACGGCTACCCCACCCTTCAAACCGAAACGCGTTATTGCTTCACGGTAGAAGTAGGCAGGGTGGTGTACCTACCCGTGCGGACTCACAGGTCGTCCTACCACTAGTAATTACGCAAATTATAATTTTGCCGGTATGATTTTTACTAAACCATGTTATTCCTTCACCGTGAAAGTCAATCGTGAACATTTCTAAAGTATGTACGTATTTCATTCGAAAAATTGGTATTAGCCAGCGGGATACGAACACCGGTGCAACGGTAGACACGAATGCACCGGACGTGTTATCCTTTGGGCCACGACGACTCTAAAAGTTTTTGACATTGGAACATTTATCTCTGCTAAATTTTTTTTATTGTCCTTGTCTAGTTCGCAGACGAGCACACCCGATGGTGAGTGGTTACCGTCGCCCATTGACGTCACCAATGCCAGGGGCAGCGTCAAGCCGCTGCCTACCGTTAAGTACCGTCTCCATAATCTGAAACTTAATTTTTTGGTTAACGTTTCCGTCCAGACAGATCACGAAATGCTATGCGCTATGTAAAACAAAATACGCGGCAATGGGTGTTCGAACATGGAATCCAGAAACCTGATAAGAAATCTTGGGTCGAGTTATATTTTAATGTAATTTACACGGCTATTTCAAAACCTGTTTCAAGTTCCACACTGGCCTTAACCCTGCTAGGGGTTGTTCAAATGTGGTAAATGAAAGTATGATACCAGGTGAGCCGTGAAATTGTTCACTCATGTATGGGATAAAAAAGTCTTAATGAGCGATAACTACATATTATTATGTATAAGGAAAAAAACATTTGCAAAAAACCAAGTTTTTTTTTATTTAACTAATCTTTTATACGAATCTACACTATTATATTATATCGTAATATTGTTTGAGTGTATTTACGAGTATATATTCTTCTTTTACGTGAAAACGAAATAACGGATTAACATGATTTTTGAAGTCATAGTTTTAAGCCATTTTGGACCATGCTATAGGATACTTTATATAATTATCATTATCTTTAGAAATATTATGAACCCTTTACCTTGAGCACGCAGGTCAAGCCGCAGGTAACAATTAGTAAAATGTAAATTAATCCGAGAATACTAAAATATGTAGTGTCTTTTAAAATATATATGAACAACACAAATTCACAACACATTCACTTGTCATGAAATCGACCGCATATTTCAACTTACTAAAATGTAACTTAATATTTTTGTGTAAATTTATATTCGGAAAGATTATTTAAATAGCAAAAAAAAAAACGGACAACAAGAACCTGGAATTTAGCAAAGGGTAAGCTGAGGAGATCTCGTTGCGTTTATTCGGCATTACAAAATCTCGAATTCTTACGAAGTTGTTGGAATGTTTTGAGAGAGTTCGACATTTTTGCTCTGTGTAGAAAAACATTCTTCTTCGTTCTTCGTAACCATTGAAATAAAATCTGTTTGAAATTACGAAGGAAAATAAAAAAATAAAAAAAATGTTTGAGAACTGCGAATTCTTAATTCAGGAAATTCTTCTATGTTTACTTTAAACAGTACGTAGTTGTTTTTATAGAAACAATTTATTTTCGATTAATTTTCTTTAAGAAGATAACGCAATAGTATAAACCTAATAATTTGTAATGTAATTACGAAGCAAGCTTCACTTCAAGATTACGTGAATCGTGACTTCTGCTTTTATTAAAGTCGATATGTCAAACCTGGTTCTTATAAAAACCCTTAAATGTCATTCTTTATAAGAAAAAGGTTAACAATGGACATCATCTCGATATTTTCACGTTGGCTCTCGTTATAATTTTGAGCGGCTTTCCTTTTTATTATTTTCATAAAGCATAATAGAATGAAAAAGGGCGACTAGCAAACTCAGGTTCACAATATCCACCCAATCCGGTTGGTTGCCTTAGGCACGGATCTCAAGATTAATTAAAACTTTATTGTGTAAATTTTAAACAGGTTTACAATTTTATTAAACAAATTGTATATTAGGAGTTCCTAAAAGGTTGCGTTTTGAGGGTTTCATTTTCTCTAAAGCTTTGGCTGCTCATGAAGAAATTAATAATTTTCAATATGTACTTTTTTTTATTGCTTAGATGGGTGGACGAGCTCACAGCCCACCTGGTGTTAAGTGGTTACTGGAGCCCATAGACATCTACAACGTAAATGCGCCACCCACCTTGAGTTATAAGTTCTAAGGTCTCAAGTATAGTTACAACGGCTGCCCTACCCTTCAAACCGAAACGCATTACTGCTTCACGCCAGAAATAGGCAGGGTGGTGGTACCTACCCGCGCGGACTCACAAGAGGTCCTACCAGTAAAAACTCCGTCCGGTACATGAAAAAGTAACCACACTTTTATTTTTTTTCAAAGAATGCGGTCCGTTCCTTTGAATGTGTAAGCTGTAAAAAATATTCGGAAAATTATTGGCCTAGATGAATGGACAAGCTCACATACCCCTTGATTTTAACGGCTATCGGAATCCACAAACGTAACATAAATACCTCCATTCACATTGAAACATAAAGATAGAGATTAAAAAGACAACCAGAACGCATGACTGCTTCACTATACAAATAGGTAAGGTTTCGGTCAAAATTTCCTTTTTGAATTTTATTTTATTATATTCTTAAGGCACAATTTATTATCTTCAAGCATTTCTTCATTTTTTCCTACGAAAACAAAGTGGATTTTTATTCGTGAGTTATTAACATCAGTTCCCCGAGTTCCAAGGGGAGATTAAGTAACACAGTAAACTTCAAGATTAAAAACCCGATTCTCAGATTGGACACGGACAAATCGGATATAAATCGAACGGAGGAGAAAAGTTTTTGAATACTGAGCACACGTTCACAAAAATTTTGAAGAAGTATTTGTCTTGCAATTTTCTAGTTTTAAATCTACTTGATTTTGTATTTCGAATGAGAAAGGTTTACCTAATAATATATTGAATGGGAAAGAAGGGCATTTTGAATTTACACGATTTAATTCTCTATTCCTTTCTAGTTTTACATCGAAGTAATCACGCACTTTGGTAATTTGTGATTACAACGCAACTGACACTTCCAGCAATAATAAACCTTACCCACCACACACTATATACACACACTACACTACTACTACACAGTATGTTAAGTCACTCATCGAAGTATAAGCTTTGAGTCAGTCATTCGATGACTGATTTAACACAGTATGAAGGTTACGTTCATCTTCTCGCTATATGAAAAAATAACAGTGTATTGTTTTTTGTTATTGCCTTTGTAGGCAGATGGTATATGGCCCACCTGATTGTGAGTGGTTACCGTCGCTCATGGATGTCAGCAATGCCAGGGGCAGAGATATGACGCTGCCTAACGTTAAGTACTCTCCACTCGTCTCGTTCGACGATGGACATGACATAGGTAATGCTGAGGAAACGCCGTTGAGTGGAGCTCATTCCAAAGCCGGATGGTACGTGGCAAAAAAGATCTCTCTCTGGAAATACATTGTAGATGAACGCAGCAGTTCTAGGTAGTATGGATAAACTCTACTCTGATGGCGGGCGGTGCGATGGTAAAACGAGATGAGGGGATCATCTTAAACAATTTCTCAGAGCATTATTACCCCACAACTAGTCGTTTAACATAAATCACCTATTTGATTGAGAAAATGATATATCTTCATCAAGAAAGCAAGGCTTGGTTTTAGAGAGAGTCCTAAATTCGGTCATTCAGATCTTGTTCGGAAGGTTGAGTGCTTGACCGGCTAATCGAAAAGTATTAACGAGGCGACGTGGCGGAAACAAACTCACTTTCACACTTCAGATATCCATAGACGAGCTTATAACACGTCATATGGAATATGGAACTTTTTTAATTTCACGCTTGATTCGTAACCTTCATCGCGAATGTGGATTGCTGGATGCCAAGAACGCGTGTGTCATTTCGTTGAACTGACAGACTGATTTTCGGCGTAAATAATAAATGGGACGTCGCTTCGCTCGGAGCAATTACCAAGAGCATCACTGTACCTCAGAATACGCAGCGAAGTTTCAAAATTACTTTCTGAGGTATGCCTGTTTATCAGTCAATGAAAATGTTAATCATCTGCTAAAGTCTTTTCAGAATTTCTGTAAATAGAACGGTTGTCTGAAAGAGATCGCTTTTAGCGATAAGACCGCCCATTGTACATCTATATCTGCTTGTTGACTGTTTTTTAATGTTAATTGTGTTTTTGTGTGCAATAAAGTTTATTCTTTCTCTTTCTCTCTCTCTCTCTCTCTCTCTCTCTCTCTCTGTCTCTCTATCTGATGCTAGAGCAACCAGCTTCTCGTGCGAGATCTCACGGTTTCTAACCTAAATGCGTTTCATAAATTTTCTATTTTTCTATTCCTGTTGTTGCATAATCTACTTATGCTGCGTACGGCAAATTCCTATGGTTATCTATTGTACGAGGCCACTACAGCTCTATGTATTCCCCTAAAACAAACATTTGATAGGTGCGTCAGAACGTAACTGAAGTACCTAGTCAATACAATAACGCGACATCGACTTCTCATCAGTGTCGCGCTGTACTAGCCAAATGGAAGCATAACTTTTATTTTATATAACACAATAATCAAGATAGAGAGTGTAGTATCAACAACAGGATATTAATAATAATACTTCTAATAATTTGTTATTTGGAATAATAGTCTTTCTGTTATGTATTATGTATTTATACAAAATTGAATGGTCTAGTTTTATAATGATGGTTTTGGTCTTAATGTATAAGAATACATAAAAGAATGCTACATAGTAGTTGATATCCGATCTGATTGTATAACTGTGTATATGTATCCAGCAAAACGATCCACTCCCTGTGTTTATTTTATCGTGTCGGTAAACGCGATCCCAAACCTATTAAGTTTTACCTTAATATGCAATCGAATGCTATTAGCTAAAGTAGGTGCCTTAAGTGTATGCTTTCGTTATACCTTAAGAATGATTAATTGACGGCAGATATGAATTAAAGAACTAAATTTAATGATGAGTTTCCAAATAGTTAGTAGTGCTTTTAAATTTAGTTACTATCTAGTTGTTTTAAATAGAAAGATGAGATATATATAATATAAGCCAGTAAATAGTAAAACACGTAATATTAAAGTTGAAATTATTTCATAAAGAAAACGGCATCAAATACTAGATATAATAATGCGACCGATCTGACACATGTAATGAATGTGTGACTAGTGAATCGACTCGGCTTTGCTCGAGGCATCAGGATATTGTTCACTATTTTAAAGTACATGTATTGCAGTAAATTATAAATTTATGTATTGCTTAAAATATTTTTTCCGAAGCATTACAATATAACATTGTACTTTATGATTTTTACATCTCAGCTGAACTTCCCACATGATTTTCCAACCCCTCAATCAGCCGCTTAGCCTTTATTTCGAACCAGAAATAGATACATGAAATTTCGGTCTTCTTTGGAAATGATGGAATTGTTGTATGGCCAAATATGTTGTGTGGAATTCGTCTCATATTTTACCAACTTGAAGGTGAAATCTTTCCTAAGTGGGACGTGCACAACATACAAAAAGCATCAATTGCCCAGTTTTCAAGTTTGTAGATCCAGCGGTTTAGAATCTCCGATGATTAGTTAGTAAGTTGGATGTCGAGAATATAACGGATGAGTGAGGTTTTAATTAAAAACTTTGATAGGAACAGAATATTGACGGAACACTTGATGTCGTAATAGCTTGCCTACTTTATTCTGCGGCTTTATTAGAACGTGCCCAGAATATGAAGCTGGACGAGTATCGATAACAATGGTGCGGGAAATTTTATGAGCCACTTGTTGAACACCGAAGGCTTAGTCAACTCTCAGTTCCGTTTATTGTGACATGTGTAGCCCAATAAGCATAGGATACCTGTCTACCGTTGCCCTGAAAATTTAACTTTTGTTGATAAACATGACGTGACGTATGTGCTACACTAAGTTAGGTCTCTTTCAATCGAAACCGACTGCTTAGACGAAAGAATTTCTTACATGACACAATTAAAAGTAAAACATGCTAGTTTCTGACTACTGTTGATCACACTGAATAATATAAAATATGTAGTTTGGGAGTCGTAAATTTTTGTTTATTTTTTTATTGCTGTGTTGGGTGGACGAGCTCACAGCCCACCTGGTGTTAAGCGATTACTGGAGCCCATGGACATCTACAACGTAAATGCGCCCCCCCACCTTGAAATATAAGTTCTAAGGCCTCAGTTTTGTTACAACGGCTGCCCCGCCTTTCCAACCGAAACGCATTACTGTTTCACGGCAGGAATAGGCAGGGTGATGGTACCTACCCGTACGGACTTAAATCAAAATAAAATGAAAGGGTTAAAGATATTCAAATTGTAAAAAAATATTTACCAATTTGCTGTCTCTAAATTGGCCGAGCTTGATCATGGGCTCTGGTAATCGAAAAGGGAAAATTCGTTTTAGCTGCTTGAACAGTGCGAAATACTGTCACAAGGAATCTTGATTTCATGCATTGAAAGTCATAATGAATGACTGAATGATTGAAATGAATCACGGTCAAGTTGCTTTATTTCCATTTTGGACAAGTTATTTTAATAATGGAAAAGAAATACAAAAAGAGTTAAATTAACATGGACTATATTAAATTTATAAACATTCGAAAAAAATCGGTGCACAAAATTGTGACTGTGAATAACAAATTCAGGTTTTACCATTTTTGCAAATATCAGATGAGCCCATTCATTCTCTTGAAGAATTTACTTTCTTAACAACAAAAAAAATCCTTACAAAGCTGTTGAGAGCACTTGACATTTTGCGGATTCACAAGAGTCTTCTTCTCTGACGAGTGAGTTCAGTAAAATTTTCCAAGTTTTTGCGACCGGTAAGTAAATGTAATTACCGTGTTGTGTGCGGACAAACGTTGGAATATACACAACAAAGTGGGTGTTAAAGGACTCACGTTCTCGCCGGTCGTTCTACAATTTACATATTTGTTTATCTGTTCACGAGTAAAGCGGAGGACGTTTTTTTATGAAATGAAATTATTACAATCAAAGTTTTTTTTTGCTTGTTAACACAAAACAAATATTTTGAAGGATTTTAAATTGATTTTGTTTCATTTATAACAGCACGAATCGGTGTTGCTATAAATAAAAAATGTGATTTTAGTTTCTCTTTTTGTTACACTCATATTCTATTTACAACTGCGTCATTTAAATTAACCGTTTTGTGAGAGAAGTTTTGGTGTCTTTGTGGATAAACATCTATCTACAGTTGTTGGTGATTAATGGTTTTTGATACTAAAACAAATAGCAGTCAGAAAATGGCAAAAGTAATTTAAAATTAACTACGTCATTAATTACACTCAAGCTTTATTTAAGCAATAGCTATTTGCAGTATCATATGTGAGGGCTGTTGTGTTAAGCATAATCAAGATTAGATAATTCATAATTGTCACGTTGTCAGTAGAACCATAATTTAATCTTGTGTGAGTTTCTGCTTCTGCTATAGTACAGGAAACCCTAGTTTGGGGCTTATTTCCGCTGTTAATAGTGTTAGTATTACTTTTACTGCTATGTCTTGTACACATCAAATTGTTATCGTATTAATACCAACTATACAATAATAATAAAACCCATTCTTTTTCATATTTATTCTAAAAACGTAGACTTTCAAGTGAAAAAGTTACAGCAGAGAAAAGTAAATTTGAAAGCATTGGAAACAAACGCAGACATTTCTTTTGATCCACGGGGAAATACAATATCAATACAAAGCAAACAATTAGTTTTAGTAAAGAACAAGAAAGTGCTCTTAGGTAACAGTGTGGGATGTCAAAGGCCATTTTTCTGTGAACCCTTCCGTTTATTTTTGTTTTATTTACTAGGTGATATTTCGTGTAGGTTTCGTAGATGCTATCGTTCGATTACGTTCTCAAACACTCTTTATAACTGTAACTGACACATTGTCTTTTAATATTGTTGACTAATATTAAACTTGGATTTTTGTTAATTAGATTTCGTTTATTCGGTATTATTATTTAGCTGATATGAAACTTTTTTTAGGTAGGTATAATTACTGGTGGCTCGGAGGCCTTTTCTGTTTCACCAGGACAGGTGAGTGAGCAAAGGCTCAGCCAGGAGGGGTGGAATTTGCTAACTGCCGTCCACGCGCCTCCAAAAGAGACCTAACAACTCAAGAGCAACTGCTTCCCGAATGAATCTACTACCGCATCGGAAATGCGACCCACTAAAAAGATCCCGCGACAAACTCAGCAGGCTGATGCATTGATTAGGTTGCACGTCGAACTCTTTGCCGAGTTCGACGAGTACGTTTACCGGAGTTTATAAGCCTGCTCCTAGTGTTAGAGCTGAAGGCGTCTAGTGCTGAGGTTAATGGATCTGATGGATCCGTAAGGACGTGCTGATATGAAACTACATAATTACTAGTGGCCCCCCAGTAGTCGATATTCGACTATCATTAATTGAATTTATAAGTCTGAACATTTATTATAGTTCTATTGTAAAAGACTACACTTCTATAATTACAGATTTCGCCAAGACTTACACTAAAGACAAATAATATTAATCTAATCTAAACTAATCTAAAATTAAATGTAGGTAAATCTAAATCTAAATAAAAACATCTTATTTAGTATAATCAATTTGACCACAGACTTTAAACATAACAAAAGTTTGACAATAAATAAAGAGTATTTATATATTCTTAATATATATAAATCTCGTGTCACAATGTTTGTCCTCAATGGACTCCTAAACCACTTAACCGATTATAATAAAATTCGCACACCATGTGCAGTTCGATCCAACTTGAGAGGTAGGATGGTTTTTATTTCGATGAATGGTCGCAATATTTATTAATTAACAATAAAATTATTTCTTATGTTGATTTTTGTTATTAATTGTAAGTTTCATAAGTCTAAAACAGATGGCGCCTTAAATCAGTTTTTACAGACAATTGTTATACTGTGACTTTAATATCTCATAGATGGCGCTGTGCTAAAAATACCAACGTTTCACATAAGCTACAATTTAATGGCATAAGCACCACGTGTTTCTGAGGCTAAAGTATAAGTGAAATTTATTTCGTAGTAAACGCAATACAGTGAAATCCAATTGTTCTTACGTTGTCAACTTTTGGTATTAGCATAGGCGGCCGCGAGTTATTTAGAAACAAAAACCTAAGCCACAGCCACAGCAACGTGTGGCCGGGTCCGCTAGTAGTTATATATAGTTATGTCTTGTGTCAAATACATGGTAGTGTGTGTAATGTTTTTTTATTGATTTAATTTATTTTTTAAGCACAATTAACAAAAATTTTAACATTCTGCACTATATTCTCCTCTATATTCTCTATAAGTGTGGGAAATTCGATTCACCACCGCTTGCACAATTTTCGGAAAAAGGGGTGCAAAGTTTTTGCGTCACCTATTAATATATAGATTATTGCTATCTATCTACGATTATGAAGTGTATTACAATGTAACAGTAGTTGATCAGATCAGAATCCTGCTCTGATATTTACTTTACGCAGTTACCAGTAGTAACGCATATTGTAAGCCTGCACGGGTACCTAATCGCTACTATCTTGCGTATTTCAGCCGCGACGTAGTCATACGTTCCAGTTTGAAGTAGCCTATTTACAATACAAATGAGACTTTACGACTCATGATCGGTGGCAGAATTCCCGATGTGATCTAGAACCTCCAGTAAATAATTAACACCATGAATTTTTACCCAATAGTGTAATTAAAAAAATATGAAATTAATTTGAAAAATACGACCTCCTGCAGCATCTACTTCTAGCATCTAGGATTATTCTCCAGTCGTCTTCATTCATAACTTTGGTCGTCGCGAGGTTGTTCCATGTAATCTTGCCTACGGCTACTGGGAGGTATCGTAGAGGATGGTATTAAGAATGGTGCGTGGTTTATCTTTTCATAAATATTCACCATTTTAGTGATGGACTCATCGATATTTCAAAACCATCTGATAGATCTATTTCGCAATGTGATAGATGAAAATGGAAATTCGTAACGAACGCCTAAATTCGTGAGAAGCACTGCAGCTATATACATATCAATAAAATTGTTTTATTAGACCGGTAGTTCCAAAGTTTATCGCAAACGAACAAACAAAATTTATTTCTCCGATGACATTAGTGTGATACAGACGGATCTCTTTTAGTGTTGATAATATTTTATGATCGTTTGATAGGCAATTTGTAACGTGTTCAACAGAATTTCTAACTGTGCTAATTCTTTCATCGACGCCGTGATAGATGTACGGGAATTAATTATGTAAACTAACACGCGAACGACCTACGCGAGTTGTGTTTTAGTATCACATTAGAATAATTAATGCTTTCTTTTAACTTTAACGATACGTTACTAAAAAAAAATATACAAACAATACCGGACTGTGTATGTGTATAGATGGTGTGAGAGAGGTGTTATTTAAAAAATGAATGCGCTCGTTCGAAAACATCATAATTGTAAGGAAATAATTGGTTTTGATTCGAAGTGTCAGTATCACGATTTTGTGTTTACAGTTTTTGAAGTTATACTTCTTTAGGCGCGTTATGAAAAATTGATGAGAGTGAAATTTTACGATGCGCGCGCACCGTGACACAAAATTAACAGAATGAAGTTGCCCACTAAATCGCTCATTACAATACGACCGACGTAACTTGGCGAGTCTGAATATAGCCGCAGGTGAACTTTCCGAACCGTACCGAGAATTACCGAATTGATACGATGTCAAGAAAAGGGATGTCCAATATGCGAGTTTGAGGATGTTGTTTAATCGATTTTTTTTACAAATTGATTAAAATTAAAATTAAAAAAAAGAAATAAATTTAATAAAAATAAAGTATAACTTCTTACGCGCGTACATAAGTACACGCACCCTTTTTTTCAGTTTTTTATTATCAGTGTAGCAGTTTTCGAAAACAAGCGGTAACGCTGGTGATAATCATCATCACAACATAACAATTGAAATCCAACTGACGCGCGATTCAGAGTTTACCATTATCATTATTTATTTATTCCCTATCTATTTGCTGGTAGTCTAAGGGGCTATTCCAGTTAAGCCTGTATGGGTAGGTGAACTCACAGGCTCAATCTGAGAGAATTTGCCAATACTAGTCCTAGCAAGAGCAGCGTTTCGCAGATTTTACCACCGGATCGGAATCGCGAACCTCTGAAAAGATCCGGGGAGATACTCGGTTGGCTATGGGTCTATGGGTTGAGCCACTATCTTTCGCATATTCCGTGTACACGAAATATGTTATAAGTTCAATAAATCGACAGTTTTTTTGTTTAGTTTAATCGTTTAAAGGCTTTTTTGCTTTGATAATTGGACTCATGTTGGTATTGTTTAGCTTCAAAATCAAGTAGCGGTCCACAGTTTCTGAAATTATATTAACCTTTTTTTTTAGTTAAATCTTTTTAAACAGGACCAACAAATTGAAACAATTTCAGGACATAATTTAAGAAGAATAATTTAAGATAATAGAATAATACGGCAAAGGAAGATAGCTGTTTTAAATTTAAGAGCGAATCTTATGTTTGCAATGAAAGTCCAGTACATTAAAACTAACTAAATGGGGTGAAATCACCCAGTAATCTGAATGCATGCCAGATTTCAAGCTCTTATTCGAATTATGGCTGGCAAAGAATTAAAGTATAGCGGATAATAATTGGCGGAATGTTTTGTCTGCATCTAGCTTTCACGGTAGGCACATTAATGTTTATAGGAGGACATTTCAAATATTGTAAAATATTATTTATATTACTACAAAATTTAAAAGTTGGAGTGAAAGGCGTCTATCTTATTGTTCAATAATGTCTTTTAGATGATTTGTGTTCATATATTCAGCCAGTTGGAAAATTGAGTCGACCAAACAAATAGACTTCATAGAAGTCAGCTCAGACATTGTTTTGGAGCTTTAATATGATATTTTGGAAAAAAACAGCAATTTTGTAATATGGTCTTGACCGAAAACCGCAATTATAGATTCTGTATGTAAAAGCTAAATCGTGTAGCTTGTGAGTGTGATGAAAATCTTAAGCAAAAAGAACTTGGCTCAAGACTCCTATCTCCACCCATAAGCTCCTAATCGGTAATAAATTGGCGGAGTTCACGAGAGCGAGTAGACTTTTGAAGTCGTCAAAGCTTAGAGGCCAAAGCCTAAACGCTCAGTGTATTCGTATCAAGCAGTGCGACTATAACAGGGATTGAATTCCGCCCACAGACACAGCCCACTGAGTTTCGCACCGGATCTTCTCAGTGGGTTGCGTTTCCGATCCGGTGGTAGATTCTGCGAAGCACTGCTGTTACTAGGGCCAGTGTTAGTAACACCTTCGGTTTGATCTCACCTACACATTCGGGTAGCGCTGATATAGCCTCTCAAGGCTATCAGCATAGGTAGGAAAAAATTATTAATTCCGCGGGTAGGTTTTAACAAACAACACCATTTTCCAACGAAATACGTACTTAACACAAGTTCACCAACGACTTCAATTATGTAGGAATAAAACATCATGTAACAAAAATTGAACCCGCAAATTATATGTACTTGCGCAGCTAACAAATTATTAGTATGGCGGCTAACAAGGCTATTGCCACATATGGTTAGAAAGCCTTTAATCTATTTGGAGGAAATAAAAAAAGAAAAAGACTAACGACAGATGGCATTGCCCAAAGAAGGATGAAGATAATTTACATGTAAAGGATTTTTATAAAAAGTAATTGAGATATAAATAAAAGACACTATATAGATAAGCAAAAAAATATCCCTTATGAAATGTCTTTAATGATATTGGACGTAATGCATAATGATATAAATCTTCATGAGTAAATACCACCATCCTGATTATATCTGCCGTGAAGCTGATGTCTGATTTCTACGGACTCTATTAACCACTCGAGACCAGAAGAGTTCATGCATAATAGGTGCCAGCGTTTTAACAGATGCGTATTATCTATGCGTAATATGCGTATATATGCGTAATATCTTCAATATACGGAGGAGCAGGCTAAAGAATTTTCGTTCAAACTTAGAATGTTATTAATTAAAATTTTCGTAGTAGCGCACATGAAAGATACTATAAAATATTTACTCGCTTAGTATCAGAGTCGGCTGTACATTAAATACATGCCTCGGCTTCCTCGCCGGAATGTACAGAATCTTGTTTTCCTTTTCTTGAAAACGTTAAGCGACATAAAAGCTTCCTGAATTCACAGGCAGTTTTATACATGTAAACGTTTGCATCATTGCTCACTGAGCGAAGGCGTAAGATTATAAAGAAGATAAATCTTCTTTAAATATTGTTCAGGGTTTTAAAAGCTCATGCCAACAAATAATATAGGTACAAACAATACACTTCATTTATATTACGATAGTGAAAAAATTATAGATTACACTTAAAATAAAAAATATATAACACATATGAGATATTGTATTTAAATTCTAATGCTACCATATCTGCACTTTTATCTCTTTTAAATTTTGTAATCTTTTTCACTATGCCTCCTTCTTATCACTATCCCTCTATAATATATAACACATTCTCCCTGAATTTATTTCTATATCTTCTTCTTCTTCTTAGTCGAATACTTCATTGCTGAAGGTCGTGTCCTTGAAAGCCCTTCGTGTC
Organism: Bombyx mori; assembly: GCF_030269925.1. Taxonomy (NCBI): domain Eukaryota; kingdom Metazoa; phylum Arthropoda; class Insecta; order Lepidoptera; family Bombycidae; genus Bombyx; species Bombyx mori. The sequence goes on along the minus strand of NC_085115.1, from coordinate 8,891,453 downwards.
ATTATATATCTAATGATGTGTTAAATACATTTTTTTATAACAAAATTAAAGATTTCGGCATTATGCGTCAAATTGATTGGCGGCATTTACATTCTCTAATGATGTGTTAAATACATTTTTTTTTATAACAAAATTAAAGATTTCGGCATTATGCGTCAAATTGATTGGCGGCCTCACTCTACCTCTTTAATGATAATTTCCAGCTCAAAAACTTATTTCACATTTAGAAAAGTTTTTCCTATCTAAAAGTATGCGGAACTGTTAACCTTAATGATAAAAGCGGTAATAATTTAAAGTTAATGATTTCAACAACGCTCGGAGCTTACGCTTATCTTCCACTATCCTTGTTATGTAGCTTTACACCCACATAAAATTCCTTTCCATAATCTCCGGTGAAAACATTTCTTTTGTGAAATTCGTTAGAGAAGAAAAAAAAACGTAATATCTGTACTTATTAAGCAAATCGTTGTTTGAACGTCGTTAATATTTTAGTGTTTTTCCTCAAGTATTTTTTGTTGCGTTTTCGTTAATGATTTTACGACTTAAAAATAATTAATAGTATCTCGTAAGCTGACTGAGCTTTCACACAATCTATATATTATATATAAATGAATTGCTGTTCGTTAGTCTCACTAAAACTTGAGAACGGCTGGACCGATTTGGCTAATTTTGGTCTTGAATTATTTGTGGAAGTCCAGAGAAGGTTTAAAAGGTAGATAAATATGAAAATGCTTGAAATGTTTTTATTATTCAATAAAAATAGCAATTTTGTGTTTCCTTTGATGTACCTATGTGTCCTCGTCGGGCGGATTCCTTTTATTTGTTTTAAGGTTATGTTATACAAAAGTTTAGGTCTTTTATTTATCGATTGAGGCACTACGAAGTCTGCCGGGTCAGCTAGTAATTTAATACAATTCAAGAGACAAAACACTGTTTTCGTGTTTCGTATTTTTTAAAATATTTACATACCTAGTACATATTCACGAATAACCACACACACCACAATCCTGTTTATTTATACCCTGAAGAATTTATTCGTTCGTTTTATAAGGGTAGGACAACTTGTCACGGTACATACAATTAAGATTTCGAATTTGGTTCGAATTGTATGAGCTCCCACTCAACGCTGGGCCCTGACTCGTCCGCCCGCCCACGACAAAATATTGACTATAGTTTTTGTGTAAGTAAAACGAAATTCCTGAGTTAATTAACATGATAGTGGGGAACGTGATTACTCTTAACTGTAATTGGGCTAATGGACACAAGTGTCGCTCTCTACGAGTATCATTCACTTTCATGTTGATTATATTAGGGATGATGTTTAATTTAACTACACACTTCGTATTATAATAAAAATACCTCTAAATTTTTTTTTATTACTTTGTTGGGTGGACGAGCTCACAGCCCATCTGGTGTTAAGTGGTTACTGGAGCACGTAGACATCTACAACGTAAATGCGCCATCCACCTTGAGATATAAGCTCTAAGGTCTCAAGTATAGTTACAGCGGCTGCCCCACCCTTCAAACCGAAACGCATTACTGCTTTACGACAAAAATAGGCAGGGCGGTGGTACCTACCCGCGCGGACTCACAAGAGGCTCTCTCACCAGTAACAAGAATTCCCATGAAGCGCATATTCTAAATTTGAACACTTAGTTTTGAGGGGTCCTCCGTATGATTTTATATTTATTGGGTTCCTCGTATTTCAGTTAAGCGCAATACAAACGATTTCAAAATTTTGAATCCGTCAAAACTAAGAATTTCCAATTTATATGACTGTTAAAGTAAAAAAAAAAGTGTAATTTTTTTCGTCAGCTCGAACTCGAAAGATGAACAATTCAATTTATTGTCCGATATTATCCTGTTTCGTGACGTAAAATTATGATCAGCTTACTTCAATATAATTTTCATTTGCTTTTAACGAATTCGTGGGAAAAAAAATTGCCGCATTTATAAAAGAAGATTAGAACGAGGAACATCATTTTGGGAAGAAGCGCCCGTAGCCTAAAATTAAGATGCTCTGCGTGTTTCTATCGAGAGAGGTTACTGTACCGAGGTTCACAATTCGTAGTGCACACTTAACACGACTTCCCTAGCGAGTTTAGTTAAATAGTTGTAGTGGAATGGGTTATAGATTCCTATAACACTATTCTAAAGGACCTGAAACTTTGTCCACGAACCACATCTTGAGAACCACTGAACAAAATTTGGTACCTACAGTGCAAATTTAAAATCTAAATTTTTTTCAATTAGATTTTAGATAGTTTAAAATTCAAAATTTTTAACTATCTACATTAGGCTATCTTCCGTACATCAGGCTATGATTAGTAACAGTGGAACTATAGTAAAAATGTAACAGAAACTAATATACCTTCCACATGATAAAGAATGCTAGGTAACACTAATGAGGTCTTTTAAAGATAAAATGTAAGTCTCTTATAATTTTATTTACGTTTTTATGTAACGTATAATAAATACTATACAGTAGTAGTAGTACCTATAGTGTATAGTAACTTTACTACTATTTCTACTACTTCTGCGTACATGATATTTTTAGTTTTATTTTTTTGCGGTAGAAGAACATACTGGCTATTTCCGCAACGAAGATCTTCATAACGCAATGTTTAACTGTCCATGTGAGAAACAGTCTTGACGTAAATCGATTCGTACGTGCTTAAATGTTTTCCCCTGAGGCTTATTAATTGCTACGGCAAACGATACGTTGTTGGGAAATTATATTCGTCTGAAATGAAAAGGCCAATCATTGGGAATCATTGAGGATCACTACCGCGCGCTCCCCCCGTCTATGACATGACCGCCGCAACGCACGCGATCCTTGAATTTTATTTTGTTGGGGAGATATGTATTTGAAAACATTCTCATAAAATATTCATTGAAATAAAAAAATATAAGGACGAAATTTGTTCAAAATTAATTGCTTGTGATGAGTAGCCTATTTATTTGGACACAATGTTCACAAAACATATTCGTAATTTTTTTTAATTTTTAGAACACATTTGACCTACTTTTAAAAGGTTACAGTGACACATTTTTCATTGATGGTCATAGCATGATATGTAATATCCTATATGTATATATGTTTTCTCGACAAATGGACTTTCCATAAAAAGAAAGAAGAAAATATTTTTTCAAGTCGAATCAGTATTTCCTGACTTTGGCGCGTTTAAATAAACAAACTCTTCAGCTTTATAATATTCGTATAGATACGTATTTACTGTTAAGCCCGCACGGGTAGGTGTCATCTTCCTGTTCATTTCTACCATGAAGCAGTCTTGGGTTTCGGTTTGAAGAATGAGACCTCTGTAACAATTTTCTTAATTGCTTCGCCTTAAGTTTCGTGGCGGCGCTTACGTTTGTGATGATCATCAGCTCTGGTATCCTCTTTACACCACGTGGTCATTGACGTGACCTGAGATCGCTTTTATCTAGGGCAAAAGATATAAATAAAGACGGCGATACTGAGTTTAATGTAATAACAAAAGTTCACTCGAATACGGAGTAGCATGACTTTTTTTATGTAGACAATTTGTACGAGTAGTGGCCATGCCAACAAGAAAACGATGTATACTATTGAAGTGAAAACTTCTTTAGAATCGTTGTGATTTCAAACCGGATGCAACGGAAAAAACGACAGGTAAGAGACACAAATACAAAAATGTGTAGGATGAAGCCGGCAAAGAATGAGACAGAAATATACATACTATTTAATACAGCGCCATCTGTGAGATTTTTTAATACTAACGTGTGTATGAAAGCTCTTGTAGTGAATTTTAATTTAGGATTATACGTGAAATTAAAATATCAATTCACAGAGGGCGCTACCTTACAATTATTTACTAATGACAAAATTTTACATATACTTAAGACGTTTAGGATAATTGTACATATTTTAATTTTCGAAGGTTTCACTTCTACCACGTGTGAATTGCACAGATTTTGTTTTTTTTTTATTAAGTTTTAAATTATTTGACAAGTGAATTTTAGTTAAAAATTAACGCGAACGAGACCGTAGGGTACACTTTTGCTATTAAGACAAAAAGGTACATTATAATTTTATTTGAATAACGTGTTTTATTTTCAGTTATGTTTTTTTTTACGATCAAAAAAATAATTGAAATAAGTGAATTCTCGTTTAATTAGAGAATCCATTTTTGGGTTTTTTTTAGCTTTCGCCCGGTGCGGTGGCCGGGCTAGGCAATTGACATCTCGTGAATAAAAAGCGTAGTTTAGATAAACAACAGTTCACCAGGCTTGTTTATAATACGTGGGCACGCACCGGGCAACACACGCCTGTTTAAGCAAACATTGCGGTTCACCATTTTATGATCCATTGCGGTAACTCGAACCGCTCTCGACTCTCGTGCAACCGTAATATGCGTAGCTCAAAACGATTTAACAGATGTGATTCTCCAAGCCACATTAACGCTAATGAAGGATCCGACGAGTCAGTGAGGTTTCTTGATTTGAAATTTTTTCGATATTAATTAAAGTGATTTGAATTTGTTTCAGTTTAAATGTGAGAATTTATATATTTTTGATGTGAAACATCTATAGCCGCACGTAAAACCGATTTCTGGCGTGGCGACGCATGCCGTGGCGACGCGTCGCCATGCGCAATCGCCTGTGCGATTCTCTCCCACTCGATCTGGCGTTAAGCCATCTCTCTCGCTACGCTGAGCTCGGATACCTATAGCATACTCCGTAGTGTATACAGTGTTGTTTACTTAACCTGTGTTTTACTTGAAAACAAATTATTTTTTCGTAATATTTTATTTTATCATTATGAGATATTTAGTTTCTATCACAATCTGTTCTTTTCTGCATATTACTTTTACAAAATAATGTCGATGTTTCACATCCAGGGGTCCCGTGACGGCTCACATTTTTTTTTTAATTTTAGAAACGATTTATTATATGTTTTTCTCTTTGGTTATTTACAACATTGTCTATAAATTGTTGAGACATTTGAATTTTTTTCAATATGTAAACTGCGAATACAGTTTTTTTTTCTCCTACCTAAGCTGATAGCCTTAAGAGACTATTTCAACGTAACCTTAACTAGTAGGTGAGCTCACGGGGCTCAAACCGGAGTGATGCTAACACTGACCTTAGCAAGAGCAGTGCTTTGCAGAATCTACCACCGGTGCGGAAACGCGACCCACTGAGAAGATCCGGCGAGAAACTCAGTGGGCTGCGAAGTACACTGCTACAGTAGTTTATGTTAAACGACAGGTAAATTGAACCATTATTTATTTAATTTTAATAGAAAAAAAAAACAGACGCTCGTTTTACAGTGGCCTATGTGTTTAAGGTTTTTAAGTTATATTCTCGTCTCTTCTTCAACTGGTGTCCATCCAATGCTGAGTGTAGGTCTCTTCAAATGACTCAATTTTTTTCGGTCTCTTGCCTTTCGCGTCCACTTCCTACCAGCCACTTTGACTGGGTCGTCGGTCCACCTTATGCGGCGGTAGCCATCACAGAACACAAGATATTTGACAGATGCCTGAATCTCGCTTACGACATTTTCAAGATAAGCTTGCATATATACAAGTTCCGAACAACAACATTTGGACCGTCGTCGGTCTACCGAGCAAATATCACTCGCTCGGTGGAAGATCTTCCCTTTGTCGTATACCTACACCTTAGGTTGCACATTGGTTCCAAATTAATCAGAAAACTTCACTTCGAGTAAATTCTACTTCATGTCTTAAAATTTCACTAATAATGATTAATCGCTTTCGCTAAAATTTTCTCTAAAAATAATTCCCATGATCGAAAATCGCACAAGAAAAATAACACGCAATTATTGAATTAAAATTGTTATATTATTACGAATGTTCGCTATCGCTAACCAATGATTAATCAGAACGATTAATTTGACTGACGTGCTCGGAATTAATAATAAAACCTACGTAACGTTGCCGAGAATGCAAAGACATGAGCTACTACAAAAATAGTATTCGAAGATTCCTACGGGGTCAGCAGCCAGCACTTGCTGCGTACACTAGGAGATGGTTAATTATCCACAACACTGTAAAGTGATCCCTTAAACTCTATAACGAAGCTCGAATCTTGTTTCGTATAATTGAAGGGGACGCGTCCTAAGCAACTTGTTTGTAAACTTCAAGTAAAATATTATTTGGAAGTGACGCGCCGAATAGAAAACAATTTTCGAACAGCTTATGGACGCTGATGCCTAGTTTTTAGATAGTCCGAAATATATCGAGTTCTTCTTCGAAACTTCTAGATTAAATGGATTGCATTAGAATAAATGTTGATATATATTACTAGCCCTACTCGTCCGCTTCTCTGGGCATTTAAAATTAACATTATTATTTATTGTTATTATTATTACTAGCGAGTTTAACGCTCATATAAATATTAGCCTATCCATTAAGTATATGCATTTTCTACATGGATACCAAGTTTCAAGTCAATCGGATACATGGTTCAGTAGTTATAACGGAACATCCGTAAAAAACACTGTAGATTTATATATTCCTGAGCCTCATTATATAAAACATTGTGTTATTGTAAAATGGTAAACTACATTTATTTCTCTATTTCCGTATGTATATCTACTTCGTTGTTTTGGGACGATCACAAGGGTCATTTTTTTGAGAAAAAAAATCCATATCTGCACCTTTCAATCCAATAATGAGTCGTGCGTTTGTTTGTAGTTTTCACTCCGTCACATGTCATTAATGTTATTAATGCTGTGAGCCATTTGTGCGGCATTACTGCCGCGACAGAACTCTTATTCCATAATTACTAATATATTTGTATATGTGTATGTATACATTCATATGAATGTATATATCAATTGTATATGTACATATATATTCATGAAAAATTTCATTCATACAAATGTAGTGAAAAGAAATGACTAATCAAATGACGGAAATTGAAAATAGAATTTCATATTTTTAAAACTATATTTTTTTCCCAGCCGTAAATTATGTTTCAATTTTTATTGGTATCTATTTTAATGATAATAATAAACGCGGGATTAAATGGTAAATTTAGCTTTTTAGTTCTTTATTTTCATTTACAACATTATTTAAAAAAAAAACCAAGTATGTCTTTATAGGGCAATCTAAAGGCGTCATAGCTTTACCATCGATTTGGAATGCAGTTTCGTATCAGAAGAATCGGCAAAAAATTCAGGGCTTTTGCACTATTTCAATCTATGTACATCCCTAGATACAAACTAACTACATTAATCAAACGAGCATCATCACAACTACACTTTCTGCCGTGAAGCAGGAATGCGTTTCGGTTTGAAGGGTGGGGCAGCCGTTGTAACTATACTGAGACCTTATAACTTATAGCTAAAGGTGGGTGACGCATTTACGTTGTAGATGTCTATGGGCTCCAGTAACCACTTAACACCAGGTGGGCTGTGAGCTCGTCCACCAAGCAATAAAAAAAATAAAAAAATTACTGACTGACCAAAGGTTGGTTTAGTATTGTTTCTGGGTGGAACACATTTTAAAAACTCTGCGATTTTATCATTCACATAGTCCTAGATTAATTATATAAAACTAATATATATTGCTAAAACTGCTAACTGCTAACAAAATCGCCTACATTCATATCCAAAAACGTCATTAATTCAAATGTTTTTTTTTATGATTCCTATTCGTACATAAAATTAGGGGACTCTGTCTTGAGTTTCTACTCAAATTAAACCTGATTATTTACACGGAGATTCCGATGATTTATGTTTGGTGAACTTTACTCTTATTTCTTCAAGTCGTCCGCAAATATACCCTTACGAACGTGAATGATTACTCTTGCAAAGTTCGGCAACTTGAAAACAGAGTTAAGTATTGAGAGTGACGGATCAAATTCCGTTTCTCGGGGCTATCGCTTTTATTTTCAATTTCGGTATTTTCCAGGCAGAAACAAATTTTTATGTTTTTTGAAGTGAAACTTCTTTAGAATCGTTGTGATGTGATTTCAAACTGGATGAAACGAAAAAATGAAACGTGAAGTTAAAATATCAATTCACAGAGGGCGCTACTATAAAAGATGATTTACAATTATTTCTATTTAGTTTGTTATCAACAGATGTCGCTGCATGTAAATTCAACAATTCCTGAGTCGCGATAACGAGATGTTACACAGTTGATAGACGTTCTCGTATTTCTCTTGCTAAATCATAATTGCGTGGCGTAGAGATATCGTAATCATGCAGGCGGTTCCCCCAGGCCCCAGGGTGAGGCTGCTCCATTGCACTGCGGAGTGGTTGATCGGTTGACCCTTGCAATTATTCTTATTTTTTATAAGTTTCACTTCTACCGTGTGTGACTTGCACACACACTAGACTTGCGCAAAACATCACTTCCCAAAGTAGACGTGCGCTAATCATGTTCGGAAAAGGATTGAACATGACATCGTTCTTTAGAGTGTCGGAACTAGTTCCAGTAAACATGTCCGCGGAACTGTTTAGTTTCGCGGACATGTTAAGTCTAGTAGCTGTTTGTAGCTGCTCAGTTCCGCGGACATATTAAGTCTGGTAGCTGTTTGTAGCCGTTTAGTTCCGCGGACATGTTAAGTCTAGTAGCTGTTTGTAATGTAGCGAATCACGTATTAAATTATCATTAATTACACAATATTTTTCAAAAAAGGTATTATAATACAATTTTTTAAAAACACTATAAAAATAAATTGCCGCTGATGGCAATTATTACTATAATTATTATTTTGTAAGGTTTTTAATTTTAGGTTCATTGTTAGTTTGTTTCATAATTTATTAATGTACTATTCCACTTTGTCATAATTTCAATTAATCTACTACTTTCATTATTTTTCAATGTATTGTACGATGCACCGGAAACTATAACCTATCAATTGTCAATTAAAATACCACGTTATTCTGATATACAACATATTGAGCTCGTTTTAGCTTTACAACCTTTTTCCCATAACCAAGATAACAATATATTTTATTTTCATTACGTAATGTAGCTAACAAAACTAGCGAAAGTGGTGAATGTTTTAAAATTCTCTAATTTTTTATTATGATTTTCTAAGAAATGGTCTACAACACTTAAGGTTAAGTGCTCGTAAGAATGATGCATGGTCAAGGTCAAAATCCTAAGCAAAACATTTTAATTCATTCAATTATCGACTGTAACACGTAGGTCGTAGAACATAACTTCAATATTCATAAAAATGTAATGTGAAAGAACTCCACACGCAGTTGCATGCACTCGCTCCATCTCACTCCCTCGTATTTGCGCCATATTTCGCCTTATCTCTTTACGTGGACTCGTGTCGCTTCGGGACTCATTCGGGTGGACTCGCCGCGCCACGCCTCCGCGCCGCGCGATACCTATGCTCTAATCATGTCCGCATGTCCGTCATGTTCAACGCGTTCGTAGTTCCTGCATAACAGTACACTTGGAATGGAAATGGAACTGTCTGAACATGTTAATTTTGACAACTCGGATTGAATGATATAGTTCCATATGAGGACATAGTTCCAGGAACTATTTCGGTCCGGAACTACGCATGTCTATCCCAAAGTAATGTGATATGACATCACTTTTACAGACAGGTGATATTACTCGAAAACATTACACATCACTCATAACATTACTCGGTGCGTTCAATAGATACTGTGACGACGAATACATTGTATCTATACACCCGAATCATTACCTAAGTGATGTGTTGATACACATCACTTAGGTAATGATTCGGGTGTGTCATTACAGTAGTGTATTACAATACAAAGTATGAACTTTGTATTGTAATACACTGTTATATTACTTGACAGAGATTGACTTACTTAATAATATAATAATTTTATTTTTTACTTAATATAAATTATTGTGGGATGAACGGATTTCATATGGCGACTTAGACTGCAAATTGAGCTCGACAATAATGTTAATATACGAGAGCAGTAGATGCATTGTTTCGGCGCGATATCCTCAAAGTGCATCCAAGGAGGACTGTACTTTCATTTAGACGCCGTTATTTCTTTCACTTATTAAACACGCATTAAAACAAATAATAAAACTATCTTCATACAAGTGCTTAAGTAATTTAAATCAAACACAAAAATTAATATGAAATATTACTAAACAATTACGAGCGACTAGCGATTTTACAAAAGTTGCGAATAAAAAATTAAGTAAGTACTTGCGGGGAACTACCGGCTGGCCGCATGAAAAATATAAACACAAATACCTATATTAAAATTCAGACGTACCATAGGTATAAAAATGTACCTAGCGGCCGGGACATACGGTTCAAAATCACTAGGAATAATTCCGTGTCGCTTGCTCATTTATTTTGCGTCGATTGGTCTGTCTCGCTCGCTCGGTTCCGTTCGTGTACTAAGCAACATTACACGACAAAGAAAGAAACATGTTGGGTGATAGTGTGATGTTTGTTTCCTTCGCGTAATGTGTGATGTTGCATTACATCGTAGAGTAATATTACCCGAGTAATATCACTCGCATTACTTACACATGTCTAACACACACACACTTTTTTTCTTCCTAAGCCACTTTTTCTATTTACGATTGCGGCAACACTATTGTGTGCTTATGTTATAAATAAAATGTTCTTAATATAGATAAACTTATATATCAGCTCGATCATACCAACTGAAACTCAATACTCGATGAACTTCAAGAGGACAAACATATTCTTGTATACATGTAATGCTTAGTGCTTGTTCAATTTATTGTTAAAACAGAAGTTTGTCGAACAAAACAAGTGGGTTAAAGTTGATGTGGCAAATTTAACTGGTCCCTTTTGTGTCGCGCTACATATTTACATTTTCCACTCAAACTTCTGCTGCTAAATGAAGCGAAGCAGTTCACTTCTTCTCTAACTCATACATTAATACATTTTACATTACGTAGGTATTCAGTCGATACAATAGGATTTTGTCCAAACCCATTAAATATTTTTTATTGAAATTATTCCGAAAAAAATCATTATTTTTAAGATGTTTATATTTAACATAGTGAATTATTTTCATTCACTTCGTAGAGGAAAATTTATTATAAAGTAGGGCAGTGTTTGATGACTATTCTAGCACGGAAGAAGATAAAATGTACAATTTCAAACTTAGATAAGCAGATAATGTTTTTTTTAAACGATTAATTTTCTTGTTTTTTTGTTTAACAGAGATTCTGTTTATTCCGCTGAAAATCCAATAATTTCATCAAATTTAATTTCACTGAAAATTGATATCACAAAATTCTCAATTTCCGGAACTGCGAGATATTATGATAAAAGAAGCAACAGGCTAGCAGCCAGCGGTGGTCGCAATCATCGACATGAAATAACAATTTCCACTCGTTACACAACATTTGAAATGTGTTTCGCGCATTTAAACGTTGGCATTAAAAATCCCTTTGTGAACTCATACGACTGGGGCCCATTTAACTTTGCTTCATTACGAATAGAAGGGGAAACCCGAACCCGCAAGCTGGATTGGATATTCATAAAGTAAATCCCTTTTTGTAGTAATTAGTCAAGCCGTTGTTGGGTCGCTCATTTAAAACGTTACAAAAGATCGATGATAGTACATGAAAACAAACATGTTAGACTAGTCTACTGAATAGTTTGTTTGTTGAGATTGATTCAAGAAACAACGACGATTGCTGTATGTCTATCATCTGCAATATGTTTCTATTGAATCTAACCTCTTTTTTTGTTCTAAATTCTCGAGTATTTTTTAGTCGCTTAGATGAGACGGTGAGTTCACGAGCCGCTTAGAGTGAAACTATTGCTACAGTTAATAGACATTAGAACCTAAACCCCGTATATCTTAACATTTAAAATCGGCTAACCTTCGAATGGGATTTTTTTTTGGGAAATCTGGAAAAACGAGAATTATTATAGCTTAGTAATTTTATACCTATTATGTCATAAATAACGCGTAATTTAACAGAATAAACCCTTCGTGCACCTCTCGTGTCCACCCGACTCAGACTTGAAAAACCGATAAAAATGTAGTTAATTGCATGCATTTTATGCATATGAACTATATTCATCCATATCCATCCATCCATCCATCTTTTACTGGTGGTCGGACCTCTTGTGAGTCCGTACTGGTAGGTACCACCGCCTTACCTATTTCTGCCGTGAAGCAGTAATGCGTTTCGGTCTGAAGGGTAGGGCAGCCGTTGTAACTATACTGAGACCTTAGAACTTACATCTCAAGGTGGGTGGCGCATTTACGTTGTAGATGTCTATGGGTTTCAGTAACCACTTAACCACTTAACACCAGGTGGGCTGTGAGCTCGTCCACCCATCTATTCCGATAAAACAAAGCTCGCTGAGTTCATTTCTTTAGTTTCTTTCAAGAAGATTTTTATTCTTAACTTATAGTAGTCTATGTTTTTTTTTAGGTACGCGTTTTTTTTCTAATTTTTTTCTAAGTGAACCGATTTTGATAGGTTTTTTTAAATTTAAAAGCTGGTGCTTCTCGTGTGGTCAAATTGTTACATAGTAGATCTGGTCAGCAGTTTTTTATTTATGCTATTATAAATAATGCTTCTTTAATTGACTGCGAATACAATGAACTCATTTTATTTAGTTGAAGTTGGTTTTCTTTTTTGTTATAGTTTTTTTATTAAACATTTTTACTTTCAAGAATATTTAATGTAATTCATATTGAAATAATTTTTATTTATTTATTTATTCAAAACATACTCAAATCAATCAAATCGTAAATTTTCATAACTAAAAAATGAATTCGCATCATTAAAATATTATTATTACTATAACAGATATAGGATTGGATAACTTAATTTTTTTGTATGACAGAGGTAATATTTTGTAAGTAGACCTTGATAGTTCAACTATTTCTGAATTAATTGCATAAGGGCTGGTCTACATTGATTTCAACAGGTATTTTAATGTAGTCATGATTAGACCTTTTACATTCGCGTTATGTTCATAATTTGAAAATTCGATTTTCATTAAAATAAAAATAAAAGTGATTGATTGAGATAAAAAGTAGAATACTAGGACTAGCTAGGACGCATGTTAGCTTTCACTCGTAGCTTATTTCGGTCATGAAGCTGTTTGGAGGTTGGGACATTTATTTTACAAGCAATTGAGATTTTGACATTGCTTCGAGGTAGATGACGACATTCTCGTTGCGATTAATGTACATTGTCTCGTAAACTGCCCACTGAGTTTCTCGCCGGATCTTCTCAGTGGGTCGTGTTTCCGATCCGGTGGTAGAGTAGCGAAGCACTGCTTTTGCTAGGGCCAGTGTTAGTAACACTCCGGTTTGAGCCCCGTGAGCTTACTTACACGTTAGGGCGAAGCTGATATAGCCTTACAAGGCAATCAGCATAGTTAGGAAAAAAAAATGTTTCGTAAAAGTAATTGTCCATAGCAAACGAAATTCACACAGAATTTCGGACAGTTTCCTAACAAAACACCAGACGATTTTTATAGAAACGTACTATGTTACGTGATTTCTCGAGTAAACATTTAAAAAATAACAATGTCTGAAATATTAATGGTTTCGGAGTTATGTTTGACAACGTAACCCTTTGAACTCGAACAAAACAAATCTTAATAAACTAAACAACGAGAACAGACAGTCATCCATTGAGATGAAATTCAAAGAACGAAACTTATAACACACAATCTACAAAGTGTACACGTAAACTTACAAATATAGATACGTAACAGAAAGAATATCCAGATGCGAAGATGCGCTATTATTAGTATGATTTTGGCCTTTGGTTAAGCGTAATGAAAATTTTAAATAGTTATTAATAGTTCTAAACTGAATAACGTAAACATCGGCGAATTGGCCCGTAAAATTTTCCAAAGTAAAAGAATAAAGCAAACGCTCGCAGAATTTATAATTAGTTTCTAACAGAGTAACGGGGTTAAAACCTACTTAACCCCGAAGCTAAGGCTTGTCGAAAACGATATATAACAAAGTCTCGCAGATGCTCTCGGTTCTGTTAGTAAAAATAGTTTCGTAAAGACAACATTAAGCAGAAGAGATTCTTTCATACGAATATCAAAAGTTCCGAGTCTGTCACCAACAAAGTTCGTTTTTATGTCATTTTTATCCTTGAATTTTCTCTTTTGGTTGATATAGTTGATATGTTGGATTATTTCTTAAAATACAAAGATTATTTGCAAAATCTATTAGTTATCTATTAGGAACACAATGATGTTTCCCTTTTCAGTGTATGTTCTATCTATAATCTATTAATGCATCATTACTTGAATATCGTATCATTATATATATAATAATTGTTCAAAGTTGTGTCGAACGATAGCTATTGCACACATGTTTATAAGTACGAGTCATTAGGCAAGCAATCAATCATTAGTTGCGGCCTGAGAGTTTATGATCCCGATTTTTTTGATTACCCATGCTTAATCAAACCTATTTACTTTCTTACTATGTAGAAAGGGATCGGGACGTGGTTATATCGGAGATTTAAGTGCTTAAATTTAAATTAATATATCGCACCTTTAGTACTGAAGTGGCTTATCTAATATTCGTGAAATCGGCGTGGCCTAAAGGATAAGACGTCCGTTGCATTCGTATTTAGCGATGCACCGGTGCTCGAATCCCGCAGGCGGGTACCAATTTTTCTAATGAAATACGTACTTAACGAATGCTCACGATTGACTTCCACGGTGATGGAATAACATCGTGTAATAAAAATCAAACCCGCAAAATTATAATTTGCGTAATTACTGGTGGTGGGACCTCTTGTGAGTCCGCACGGGTGGGTACCACCGCTCCGCCTATTTCTGCCGTGAAGCAGTAATGCGTTTCGGTTTGAAAGGTGGGGCAGCCGTTGTAGCTATACTAAGACCTTAGAACTTATATCTCAAGGTGTGTGGCGCATTTACGTTGTAGATGTGTATGGGCTCCAGTAACCACTTAACACCAGGTGGGCTGTGAGCTCGTCCACACATCAAAGCAATAAATAAAAAAAATTTTTTTACGAAAATGAATTTTAGGCGTCGAACGACTTATAAACTATGTATTCTACCAGTTTATAAAATTAAACAGTCTCTTTTAGTCTAGAAAAGGACAAATTATTCTTTCCGTCTCTTTTAAATCAAGTGTATACCTAAAAATTAAAATCAATAAAATTTTTGGAGTTTACTAAAAAACAAGACTTTCAGATTATATCACTTCAATTCTAAAGGTGCGAAATAGTTGTTGACCACATCAGCATAAATACGAGTTCGTAGCCGTAATACCTTGCTAATTTCTGGCAGATGAATTACAAGGAAAATATTACTAGGAAATTTTAAATAAAATTCTAAAATAAACCTCCAGTTAATAATAGCTAAATTGGAATAAATAAATAAATATGACATTGATAATATGGATATTGAATGTGGGAGCGAGTAGATCGCACTGTTAATGTAATCATCAATTTCTTAGGTATTTTAATTAATTCTCATTGTCACAAGATCACATTATGAAGTCTCCATAATAATAACATGGACAGCTATGATAAAAGGCAAAGAATTTTGTAAACATTTCTCATTTCTGTTTAGATTATGAGTGAATTATTTAATGTAAATTTCTCCACCTTTGCTATTCCACCAAGTAGCTTTTTACATACGTCATCGTCTTCACATCAGTTTTTATTTTAATAATAATAGGTATTAATATTTCAAATATCAATTTTTACATACAGGCAGTTCTTTTATTTTTAAAACAAGGAATCGGCGAAGGCTTACTCATTGACATACATTCATGCAGTTCTTTTTTTTTTTAAAACAAGGAATTGATCCTTACTCGTTGAACACTAAAATATCTTCATTCCATTACATTTCATTTTCTTTGTTTTATTTAAATAACATTTAAAGCACTACTTGATGTGTTGAAGTTTATGTATGCTATTATATCATTGCCCCCAATATACCCCCAACCCACTGATTTCTGCCGTAAAGCAGCTATTTCTCATATTTTGTAGCGTAGGTTTACACAACAGAATTAATTCGACCTCATAATATGCCTATTGACTTGTCTACGGACTCTATGTCTATATCTATGACGACGGCTTAACAGCAGGTGAAGCTCATTCCGATAGAGTCACCCGTCACGTGCGGACGTGCTCATCGACCATTCGTTCGCCCGGTCTTTGTTCGCCCGGCTTTTGTTAGCCCGGCCATTGTTCGCGCGGCCTGTGATCGTGATACATCTGCCGACCAAGTGTTTTTCCTGGAAGCTTTTATTTGTTTCGTTTTAGTTATTTTTGTGTTCGTGGTACATTTGCCGACAAAGTGGTTTCCTGCAAGTATTTATTTGTTTTGTTTCTTTTTGTTATTTCTGATTTGTTTTGCTTTTTCTTTGTCCTGTAGTAATCGCGCCGCATTGCCACCTGTGTTCAATAGAACCGCTCAGGTCCGAGAAGTTGGGGCCTCGCCGCAAGGCGAGTGTTTTCAAGACCCGGGGCCGCCCCACCTGGGTACTCAGCGATCATGGACGCTGTATTCGCGGAATTCCTCCGACTTCACCACCCACAGCTCGCCTCAGAGTTTCTGGCCTTCAAGGCCAATCACACTGCGAGCCCTCTCGAGGACTCCGCCGCGCTCGCTGCTCCTGCGTCGCCTGTACCTGCGTGCAAAGCTTCTGCATTGAGCAACGCAGCCTCCGTCGTGCCTGCCGCTCCCGTGTCGCCTATACTGGCGAGTAAAGCTGCTGCGTCGTCCGCTGTGACCATCGTTTCAGCTGAGCGATCATCCGCGGCCTCCGTCGCGCCCTCTAAAACACCTACACTTGCTTGTAGGTCGCCTGCACCCGCCTCCTCGTGCTCCGACTCTGACTCGGACATGGAGGTTGACCTCGCCCCCGCCTCATCGACGGATGGATTCACCCTGGTACAGAAGGGTAAGAAGCGTGCCGCGGAGTCCCGAGCTCCCGCGGCCGCTAAAATTAGCAAAGCCGCGAACGCGTCGCGCCCCCGCCCTCAGACTCCCGTTGCGCCCCCAGCCCGTGCCACTCCGTCGCCGCGTCCGGTGGCACAAAATAAAACCCAGACCCCTCCCCCGGTTATCCTTCAGGAGAAGGCAGCTTGGGATCGAGTTTGCCTGGCCCTTAAGGCCAAAAATATAAATTTCACGAATGCCCGTAACCTCGCGAACGGCATTCAAATTAAGGTTCAAACACCCGACGACCATAGGGCCCTCTCTTCTTACCTCCGTAAGGAACGTATAAGTTTCCATACGTATACGCTCCAGGAGGAGCGCGAACTCCGCGTTGTAATACGCGGAATCCCTAAAGAGTTAGATGTAGAGCTCGTCAAGGCCGATCTGTTAGAACAGGGCTTTCCAGTGAATTCTGTGCACCGTATGCACACCGGTCGCGGTAGGGAGCCATATAATATGGTTCTAGTCACCCTCCAGCCTACCCCCGAGGGTAAGAAAATCTTCAACACACAGGCCGTCTGTAGGCTCTCCGGTATCGCCGTCGAAGCCCCCCATAAAAAAGGCACTCCTAGCCAGTGCCATAACTGTCAACTGTACGGGCACTCTTCCCGTAACTGTCACGCGCGCCCCCGATGTGTTAAGTGTTTGGGCGATCACGCCACGGCCCTCTGCGCTCGCGACCAAAAAACCGCGACGGAACCGCCTAGCTGCGTCCTGTGTCAAACACAGGGTCACCCCGCAAATTACCGTGGATGCCCCCGAGCCCCGAAAATAAATCGCCGCGTCGCCCGCCAAAACCGCCTCCGAGCTTCCGGCCCAGACATCAAAGCCTCGGCACCCTCTGTGTCGCAGGCTAAGCCAGCGTTCGTTCCGGCGCCGGTGCCCAGTGTCTCGGCCTGGGCGAAACCGCTGCCGTATATGAACACGGCTACAATTCCCTCCTCCGCGATTCGTCCCGCCCCCGCGACTCGTCCCGCCCCCGCGACTCGTCCCGCCCCCGCGACTCGTCCCTCTCCCGCGACTTGCCCTCCGACCGCGTCCGACAATCTCGCTTTAGCGATCGACTTCTTTCAGTCGATCAACTTTGAGCGCGTTAACGCTTTGGGCGACGCCATTCGCGCTGCCTCCACTGCACAACACTTTATCGCCGTTGTGCAAGAATACGCCGACGTATACGCGTCATTAAATACGTACGTCCTCCCCTCACTCCGCCGGTAATCAATGGCGTATATAAGTAGAGTAAAGCCCCTATCCGTAACGATAGGATTTTTTAACGCTTACGGTCTCGCAAATCAACGTGATCAGGTTTCTGACTTTTTGCGTGACCATCAAATTGATATATTTTTAGTGCAGGAGACCCTACTTAAGCCCGCGCGCCGTGACCCTAAAATCGCGAACTATAACATGGTCAGGAACGACAGGCTCTCTGCTCGTGGTGGTGGTACCGTCATTTACTATAGAAGAGCCCTGCATTGCGTCCCGCTCGATCCTCCCGCGCTCGCTAATATCGAAGCATCAGTGTGCCGAATCTCACTGACGGGACACGCGCCGATCGTTATCGCGTCCGTTTATCTTCCACCGGATAAGATCGTTCTAAGCAGTGATATCGAGGCGCTGCTCGGCATGGGGAGCTCTGTCATTCTGGCGGGCGACCTAAATTGTAAACACATCAGGTGGAACTCACACACCACAACCCCGAATGGCAGGCGGCTTGACGCGTTAGTCGATGATCTCGCCTTCGATATCGTCGCTCCGCTAACCCCGACTCACTACCCGCTAAATATCGCACATCGCCCGGATATACTCGACATAGCGTTATTAAAAAACGTAACTCTGCGCTTACACTCGATCGAAGTCGTTTCAGAGTTAGATTCAGACCACCGTCCCGTCGTTATGAAGCTCGGTCGCGCTCCCGATTCCGTTCCTGTCGCGAGGACTGTGGTGGATTGGCACACACTGGGCATTAGCCTGGCTGAATCTGATCCACCATCGCTCCCGTTTAGCTCGGACTCTACCCCGTCTCCTCAGGATACCGCTGAAGCCATAGACATCTTAACGTCACACATCACCTCGACATTAGATAGGTCATCGAAACAAGTTGTAGCGGAGGACTTCCTTTACCGCTTCGGGTTGCCCGACGATATTAGGGAGCTCCTTAGAGCTAAGAACGCCTCGATACGCGCCTACGACAGGTATCCTACCGCGGAAAATCGTATTCGAATGCGTGCCTTACAACGCGACGTAAAGTCTCGCATCGCCGAAGTCCGAGATGCCAGATGGTCTGATTTCTTAGAAGGACTCGCGCCCTCCCAAAGGTCTTACTACCGCCTAGCTCGTACTCTCAAATCGGATACGGTAGTAACTATGCCCCCCCTCGTAGGCCCCTCAGGCCGACTCGCGGCGTTCGATGATGACGAAAAAGCAGAGCTGCTGGCCGATACATTGCAAACCCAGTGTACGCCCAGCACTCAATCCGTGGACCCTATTCATGTAGAATTAGTAGACAGTGAGGTAGAACGCAGAGCCTCCTTGCCACCCTCGGATGCGTTACCACCCGTCACCCCGATGGAAGTTAAAGACTTGATCAAAGACCTACGTCCTCGCAAGGCTCCCGGTTCCGACGGTATATCCAACCGCGTTATTAAACTTCTACCCGTCCAACTCATCGTGATGTTGGCATCTATTTTCAATGCCGCTATGGCGAACTGTATCTTTCCCGCGGTGTGGAAAGAAGCAGACGTTATCGGCATACATAAACCCGGTAAACCAAAAAATCATCCGACGAGCTACCGCCCGATTAGCCTCCTCATGTCTCTAGGCAAACTGTATGAGCGTCTGCTCTACAAACGCCTCAGAGACTTCGTGTCATCCAAGGGCATTCTCATCGATGAACAATTCGGATTCCGTACAAATCACTCATGCGTTCAACAGGTGCACCGCCTCACGGAGCACATTCTTGTGGGGCTTAATCGACCAAAACCGTTATACACGGGAGCTCTCTTCTTCGACGTCGCAAAAGCGTTCGACAAAGTCTGGCACAATGGTTTGATTTTCAAACTATTCAACATGGGCGTGCCGGATAGTCTCGTGCTCATCATACGGGACTTCTTGTCGAACCGCTCTTTTCGATATCGAGTCGAGGGAACCCGCTCCTCCCCACGATCTCTCACAGCTGGAGTCCCGCAAGGCTCTGTCCTCTCACCCCTCCTATTTAGCTTATTCGTTAACGATATTCCCCGGTCGCCGCCGACCCATTTAGCTTTATTCGCCGACGACACAACTGTTTACTATTCCAGTAGAAACAAGTCCCTAATCGCGAAGAAGCTTCAGAGCGCAGCCCTAGCCCTAGGACAGTGGTTCCGAAAATGGCGCATAGACATCAACCCAGCGAAAAGTACTGCGGTTTTATTTCAGAGGGGAAGCTCCACACGGATTTCCTCCCGGATTAGGAGGAGGAATCTCACACCCCCGATTACTCTCTTTAGACAACCCATACCCTGGGCCAGGAAGGTCAAGTACCTGGGCGTTACCCTGGATGCATCGATGACATTCCGCCCGCATATAAAATCAGTCCGTGACCGTGCCGCGTTTATTCTCGGTAGACTCTACCCCATGATCTGTAAGCGGAGTAAAATGTCCCTTCGGAACAAGGTGACACTTTACAAAACTTGCATTAGGCCCGTCATGACTTACGCGAGTGTTGTGTTCGCTCACGCGGCCCGCACACACATAGACACCCTCCAATCTTTACAATCCCGCTTTTGCAGGTTAGCCGTCGGAGCTCCGTGGTTCGTGAGGAACGTTGACCTACACGACGACCTGGGCCTCGAATCTATCCAGAAATACATGAAGTCAGTGTCGGAACGGTACTTCGATAAGGCTATGCGTCATAATAATCGCCTTATCGTAGCCGCCGCTGACTACTCCCCGAATCCTGATCACGCAGGAGCCAGTCACCGTCGACGCCCTAGACACGTCCTTACGGATCCATCAGATCCAATAACCTTTGCATTAGACGCCTTCAGCTCTAACACTAGGAGCAGGCTTAGGGACCTCGGTAACCGTACTCGTCGAACTTGACAAAGAGTTCGCCGTGCAACCTAACCCATGAATCAGCTCGCTGAGTTTCTCGCCGGATCTTCTCAGCGGGTCGCGATTCCGATCCGGTAGTAGATTCATTCGCGAAGCAGCTACTCTTGAGCTGTTAGGTCTCCTTCGGAGGCGCTCGGATAGCTGTTAGCAAATCCAACCCCTCCTGGCTGAGCCTTTGCTCGCCCACGTGTCCTGGTGAAACTGGAAAGGCCTCCGGGCCACCAGTAATCTTTCAATCATAAAAAAAAAAAAAAAAAAAAAAAAAAAAAGGTGAAGCTCGCTTACTCTTCTACACTTATACAAAAAGTTGTTCTAAGTCAGTAAGTTACTCTTGCCTTACGTGTAGATACAATTTTTGGGTCCTTGTTATACTTCGCAATTTCCGGCCATAAGTAGGCATTAGGATTAAGAATAAGGTTGCGGGAGCGAGGTCGGGTCCGTTGGGCATTGAAAAAAAATCGGTGAGAGCCGTAAACCTTTATTAGAAGCCACACGTCCACAAATGGCAGCTCTTTTTAAACGAGGATATTTGTATTCAAATGGACTGCAAACTCGGCACTTTCACTCACAGCTTGTGCACAAATACAATTGACTTAAATGTTTTATACAAAAAAAATATATGTTTATTATCACTTTGTAGAACTTGTGCAAGTAAAATAATCAATGAGTGCTCAATTGATGGAAGTAATATAATAATATATATTTTTTCAATGGTGGGAGAGCTCGCGGCTCGCTGCCCCTCGGTGTTAAGTGCTTACAGGAACTGGTGAATGTGATGAATATCATAAGATTAATGACGTCAAAGTCTCAGTTATGTTATGTGACGGCGGTCCCACCCTTCAAGTCTCTATGCATGACTGCTCCTCCTCAGAAATAGACGAGCTGGCGTAGGTTTGCAGATTGCCCTACAACTAGCAATTACATAAAAGGAATAATGCAGTTTTGCCTTTTATTAAAACGACATTATTCCTTAGAGGAATTATTATTCGTGGAGAATCGTTCGTGAGCACGTGCTAGGTTACTTTTTATTATTATTACTATTACTTAAAAAGTTGTATCTGTTTGCGGGATTGAACACTAGTATTGGTTCATAGGTCGATACAAGTACATCAGGCGTCTTATCCTTTAGGTCTGGCAGAAGTACGTGCACATATATTCTCTTCAAAAATCTATTTCAAATACTAGCTACAAAAATACATACAATAAAAATAATAGTAAAAAATGCTTTCACGATAAATTTGACTAACAATGTATAAATCCCAAAACCGTTTTGTGAATTTTTCTGATAGATTTTCCGATTTTTGCAAAAAAAAAACACCACACGAGTGCTTGAGTGACGAGCTTTCATTCGATTGATACGGACAAATATTTTTCTTAAAATACACATGACATTATCTACTGAAACCTAACAGTGGTTTTTAAACTAATTTTTGCACATGTTCTATATTCAGTGAAAATTGGAAAGTTATTAATTAACTTGTCTCGTCAGTGCTCTAAATATTTTTAATTAATATTATAAAAATATATTAGTTGTTTTATTTTATTATTATATTTTTAATTTATTTAAAGTTAATGCAATTTTCAAAGTGCAACTTCTAAGCCCCACAAATCATCCTTGAAAAAAGTCATAGTTTTTAACCTCATTTTACTGCAATCAATGCGAAGAGCCCGAACCGTAGGATCTACGCTAGTAGTGATCAAAGTACTGTGTTACAATTTAATGTCGCACTTGTTTTATGGACGTTGTTATACGTTGGTTTGACTACTTTATAATTATTTTAGAAACGGCAAAAAAAAAACCTTAAAATTCATATCTTGATGTTTTAAAAATTACAGAATTTATTATGCTATAACTCAACTCTGATAATGAGTTTGTCTGTTTTATGATAAGCTCTTACAGGTAGGTATCGCTGTTCAGCATATTTCCGCTGCGAAGCGCTGATTCTGTTTGTGGAGTAAGACAGCCGCTGTATAATACAATACTCGTGTCCCAAGGTGGATCTTGACATTCATCAGATAAGCACTAGATTAAACCGTATTGTAATGTGGTCTCCGACTCGTAGAAGTCAAATAATAAGAAGGAAATACCACCACTATATAGGTATATCCGTTAAGTAGTTTTATTTATTTATCTATTATTATCTATCTATCTATATATATAAAAATGAATTGCTGTTCGTTAGTCTCGCTAAAACTCGAGAACGGCTGGACCGATTTGGCTAATTTTGGTTTGGTTTGGTTTGGTTAAAGGGTAGATAAAAATGAAAATGATCGGAATTAACAATTTTGATTTCCCTTTGATGTGTCCCCTTTTGTTTGTTTTAAGTTTATTTTATACAAAAAAAGTTTAGGGCTTTTATTTATCGATTGAGGCACAACACAGTCTGCCGGCTCAGCTAGTACGTAAATGAAAACCAGCCGAGGTAAAAACGTATCCGAAGAAATCGTCATTTTGAGCGGATTAAAGCAACCGTCAGATTCAATTGTGTATTTGAATTAAAGATTCAGATAACGTTCGTGGTGTAAGACGCGAGCTCTTAAGTATTTTGATTTCAGCAGAGCTTGGAGGGCCGCCAGCGCGTTCACGTGGAAAGTAATCTTTGTTTTAGCCGTAGACCTTAATAATACCGTTATTTAACGCACCTTCACAAACATTTTGTGTCTTTCACGCATGACCTAAGTAATATGGGATCTAAAACTTGTTTAGATCTAATTCTGGTCGGTAAATTTACTTACTTAAGGTAGTGAAGTCCATTGGACTACGGAAATGGAACAGTAACAATAACAACATACTTCCAGTAAGTATATTTTTAGTATTAAAAGGTAATAATAAAAAGTATCTTTTTATTATTACCGTTTCTAAAATTACAAAGAGGCTGCAATTAATTTAAACGCGTTCTGAAAGGTATTGTAATGTTTAGGTACAAATTCTTCTATTAAGTTGTTCACGGCTGTAAGGTTTATTTTGCTTGTATAAAATTTGTTGCAATGAAACTACGTGCGTTTAGTTTGTGTAATCTCTAATAGTAATATGGACTGTAACATAAACACATTGGTAGGTATAGGCATCGGCTCTAAAGCTTTTGGACAGAAATTGTAATACGTAAAGGAAAAATGATATTAGTATTTATAATAAATAAAAATTAATTCAAACTTTTCCAGATTTTACGGCCAACCTGATGGCGAGCGGTTACCGTCGCCCATGGACATCAGCAATGCCAGGCGCAAAGCCAAGCCGCTGTCTGCCGTTAAGTACTCTCCGCAAGCCTCGTTTGAAGAAGCCATATCATAGCGCTCAATGTTTCTAGAAATCTTACTATCGAGTAAAGGAGTCGCTTGAATATTTTTCTTCAATGTTTCCAAATTAACAAACGAGAATGCTTAAAAATCTTGAATTCGTATGAAAGAAATTTATTGGAGAAATGGTCTTCTTACTTGCAGTAATGTTTACGAATAGATCAGACCGTTACTGAATAGTTAATTACGGTATATTTAGTTATCGAAACTAACAAACGATTAGTTTTAATTTTTATGCGCTACAACTGCTCTGAAGCCACGTTTCACACATTTTACAAAGCTCTCCGTGTGCTTTTTTTTCAAACAGGTACAGCAAGATCTTACGAAAATGTCTTTTAGTAACATGTTCACTTTATGAAAAAAAAAAAAGATTTATTTTGATCGACTTGGAACAATACGTCAGGAGTGAACAGTACTTTTTCATGCTCTTCTCTTTTCTCCCCTTCCCTTCTCTCTTTCTTCCTCTTTTCTTCTAATTCTTCTATCTGAAACAGAATAAATTTTTAGCTGTTAATAAATAAGTGATGAAACTCACAAGCAGTCAATAAATAACGGCATGAAAAGAATAGAGTTTCTGATTTATGTTTCGAATTTAAAGTCGTGGCTGTGTATGTAGAATTACACTACCCCATCTATTTCCGTGGGCGTCCTAGCCAAGACTAAGGAATTTTCCGGAAAATAGAAAGCTGCATACTGCATAGTGCCTTGAATGTTGCCATGCAAATTGCAGTGCCGTACTTTAAGGTAGGATTAATAACATTAAAATAGCAATGATTCATGGGTTTTCAAATAACAATATATGTTTGGTTTGAGGTTGAAATTCTTTGTAGCAGCCCGTGTGAGCCTTCAACATTTCCACCAATCTTATTGAGATGAAGGTTTGATGGACAGAAGAAAGATAATATTCCTAATTTGGAATTTATGTTCTACAGTAGGGTAATCGATGATTTTATTTTATAATGCGTCGATCGTTCTATCTATGGAATAATAGTCGGTATTGTTGGAAAGCTGCCAGCGCGTCACGAAGGGAAACCGGCCATTGTTTACACCAACCGTATTGTGTGAATGATACTTGTACTTAGGAAATGATTTTTACATAAATAAAGAACAGAATTTTCTGAGTGTTTCGAGCATGGTACAGTGGTTATACTCTTTTAAAAGTGAGTCGAATCGGCTTGGTTTGATTGTTGCGAACTTCGATGTTTTGATAATTATTTTAGATAGCGGCCCGCTCCGGCTCCGCTCGGATCTTTAACAAAAATTTCAACGATATTTGACGCTGTTTTATTTTTTAAAATAAAAGAACACTTATTGCGTCATAACTATAACTAGAGGTCCCACAGTAGTCGAAATTCGACTATAATTAATTGGAATTGTAAGTTTGTACACTATTATGATTGTATTTTATACTTCTATAATCACAAATTTTGCCAAGGCTACACTATAAAAAAATATTAATAAAGACAAACAATATTTAATCTATTCTCAATTTGACCACAGACGTCAAGAACAAAAGTTTGACAATAAATAGTATGCATGCGTGTGTGCGTCAAATACATGGTATGTAGTGTGTGTAATGTTTTCTTTATTGATTTAATGTATCTTTTACGCATTATTTTAAAAAAATATTATCATTATGCACTTCTTCTCTATATTCTCTATAAGTGTAGAAAATTTCATACTCCTCCGTCCGCACAATTTTCGTAAAAAGGGATACAAAGTTTTTGCTTCACGTATTAATATATAGATAGTTAGACATATGCTGTCGCGACACTTTTTGTAAATAATAATGTGTTCTACAAAGTCTTAGTACATTATTTTATTTTATTATGCTATTCTATCATCAATAGTTTTCGCAGGGCACGCGATGTAAAGAATATTTTAGGTAATTTTTTTACACCTTGGGTTACATTATTGGAGTTTTAGTAAGGATCCCTAATTTTTTTCAAAAAAGATTGTATCCTATGTCACCCTGGAATAGTGTAGCTTCGAAACAGTGAAAGAATTTTTCAAATCGGTTCAGTAGTTTCGGAGCCTATTCAATACAAACAAATAAACAAATCTTTCCTCTTTATAATATTAGTATAGATATAATAATATGATTTTAATGCATGGGAGGCGGACATTCGAACACATACAGGTATTACTGACTGTAAATGCCATGTCTAAATACCATATCAAAAATTTCGACAGAAAGACGTATTGCGATAAAGATCAAATTTGAATACTCTTTTGTTTGGAATAATTTTGTACGTGTCGGATACGTTGAGCCAGGGGAAACTGGATCAGCTGTGAAGGAACTTTGATACTAACGGATAATGCTTCATTTTTAATGAACAACATGTTGCACCGAACCTTCTATGGTTAACCTGGTTACCTGCCTGCACTGAACTCTCAAACTTTTTTATTTATTGCTTAGATGTGTGGACAAGCTCTCAGCCCACCCGATATTAAGTGGTTACTGTAGCCCATAGACATCTACAACGTAAATGTGACACACACCTTGAGATATAAGTTCTAAGATCTCAGTATAGTTACAACGGCTGCCCCGCCCTTCAAACCGAAGCGCATTCTGCTTCACGGCAGAAATAGGCAGGGTGGTGGTACCCACCCGCGCGGACTCACAAGAGGTCCTACCACCAGTAATTACGCAAATTATAATTTTGCGGGTTTCATTTTTATAACACGATGTTATTCCTTCACCATGGAAGTCAATCGTGAACATTTTTTGAGTACGTATTTCATTAGAAAAATTGGTACCCGCCTGAGATTCGAACACCGGTGCATCGCGCTCAATACGAATGCACCGGACGTCTTATCCGTTAGGCCACGACGACTTCAAATGACTTCATTCTTATTTTGAACATATTACCGGAAAGGCACGCTGCTGCCCTGATAAACGCTGCATTATGGGTAAAGGGGAGGGAAAAAGACTCCGAGTTCGTAGACAAGTCCAACGCGATCATCGCAAAGTAATGGAAAACTTAGATTAGAGACTCTAAGATTTCCATTACTTTGCGAATCACTAACACGTATACATACTTAGATACGTTTAAAATTATTATACACACCCACAAACATAGAGCAAACAATCATGTTCGTCACACGAATGGTGTGCCCAAAGTGCGAACTCATACCGTCACACAACCACACCCATACCGTCACACCCAACCTCAACCCACATCGTCAGCTCAGTATTTAAGGTCAACCGAGTATTTTTTAGAAAATATAAGTATACGACCTAGCTTAATAACACAAATATAACGGTCCTTATTTTGATGGGTGAAAGGCCCGCTTGGTGTTAAGTGATTACCGCTGCCCGTAGACATCATGTCGTGAATTCCGCCAGCCATCTTGAGATTTAAAGTCTAAGCTGCACTTATATTGCATGACGGTTATAAAATATCCCTTATAAGTAAATGTTAGTTTAAAAAAACTAAAACATACGCTTTTATAGAAAATCCAACTAAAAAATTGAAAATGAATTAAAAATAGTGTAAGAAAAAATGATTTTATTGCAAAAAAAAGCGTAGAGACACTCCGGGTCTCATGAAAACAAAAAAACCTGATTATCCTAATAAGTATAACGGATCAAACTGTTTAAAATATTGAATTGTCATCGGTCCTTAATAAGTATGCCAAATTTCGAGTTAATCCGACGTTTTGAAGGGGGTCAAAATCATGTTCAAAGATTCCGTTACATACTAACATACATACGTCTGAAGCTAATAAAAGCGTATTAAAATATCCTAAAATCTAGCGTCCTGTTGACAGATCTGTTATTGGAAAACAAAAGTTTCGCGCTCGTTTATTTTATTTGCTTTAGTTTATAGGCAAACTATACCGAATACAGAATAAGCAAAATGTAAGTTTTCTAAAAACAATGGTTGGAATTTTCATGATTTATTTCGTTGTTTTTCTTGGTGATCTGAGAAGCAATACTTAGTTGTTTTGATTTAAGTTTGTTAGGGAATTTGTGAATTTCTATAAGCTTGAAAGGCCTCCAGCAATTCGTCCAAATAAAATAAAAGAATTTTGCATCTCAGTATTTTTGTATTAGATATATATGTAAATAAAAATGAAACGGATTCATTAAGTAAGTATAATAAACCGATTACGCTTTTTCACATTCGTTGTTATATTTTGAATAAGGTTTTTTAGAAACATCGAGTCTGTCATGTCGTCGTCCGTTAGTTTACGTTGTCCAATCTTCCTTTATTTTTTAATAGAAAGATTGACTCAAAAGAACTTATTTTAATTCACATTGCAAAAAGGCCGCCGGGGCAACAGATCAAAATTAAAAAAAAAATGTACCTCCTTAAGTTGTACTCAAGCGTGTATTCAGGTTTTTTATGTGATGGATAGTCTAGTTTT
The DNA here is from genome assembly GCF_030269925.1 of Bombyx mori. Lineage (NCBI taxonomy): Eukaryota > Metazoa > Arthropoda > Insecta > Lepidoptera > Bombycidae > Bombyx > Bombyx mori. The sequence goes on along the minus strand of NC_085115.1, from coordinate 8,862,758 downwards.
ATTTAAATAGTGCTAGTTCTATGGTGTTTTTAAAATGATAACGTCAGCGTTTTTGACGCCATTCTCTTCATCATTATCATAGCCTTCCTTAATGACAGTAATTAAGACTCACTTTTCCGATGAATTCCATTTATTACATTAACAGAGAGCTCCACACGCTGATATAGCCTCTTAAGGCTCTCAGCTTAGGTAGGAAAAAAAGCTCCACTCCCAAGGCCCTGAAACTGCGATAATTTAAGACAAATATTTTTTCTGTATCGAAACTAGCGACCTCTTGTAGCGGACGCCCCCAAACTTATATGTTGTTAAATTTAAGGCATTTCATTATTGTATAACGAAACACAGAAAATAAAAAAAAAATCATACAAGTATTTATTTGTTATAGACAAATCGATTAACGATTAACATTTTGTGTAACAAGTGCTTAAGCACTCAAAAAAAATGTTATAGATAATCACCTTAAGGTGATTATCTATAACTAATTTATTGGTATTATCTATGTCCGCTCCGTTCGACTGCTCGGTCGGATATATATAATAACAATAAAGTGTTCTTTCTGAATCGGCATCTTCATTTCTGAAAGTCGCATCACTTTGATAGCTATTCTCTCATCACCTATTGCACAATTACTCTCCACGCGTCAGTATCTTCGACAGTTCCAAGTGCTTTAGGTATAGGCTATTAATTTTGATCAACGGGTAAGTGATCGAACACACCACAGTTAGGGTATTGAAGTATAAAAAAACATACGATTGTAGATGCCGTTCGATTTTAATCTTTACAATCTTACTCGGCATGAGGTCCGTGAAATACGACAGCTTAGTTCAGAAAACAGATTCGTCTTATGATATAAACAAAATTTATTTTAGTTTGTCTGCTTTTACTCTTGGATTTTCTCTGAGGTCCGTTCCGCCCCCGTAAGGGTGTAAGACAACCCAAGAATAATGTTTGCAATCTCAGCGATCGCACATGGATTAACCAAGTGATTTGAAGCTTACAGCGGTTTTATATTTACAACATTCAGGGAAAATTGATTGTCATATAACCATCGATGTTCCGTGTCGGGTGGAACGCTAGTAATTTCAACAAATGCTTTTATTTCATCATGTGACCGGATTTCACTAGAAACCTACAGTTTATAACTACATTACGTCATACCGTGAGTTCAATAATGTAATAAAGAAATCTATGATTATGAGCTCACGTCGTCGCTGACAGTCGTGCCAGCCGGAGTAATACAAAATTTCAAAAATATTAGCAACTAGCCTGGCATAATAAGGCCAGTTTCCGCACTTCGAGTACTGCGTTTTGTAGTACTGGTAACCCTCCTATAACACGGTAGATACGTTCCCACAAAGTCCCGCGTTGTGCGACACTGTGTTAGACTAGAAGCCAGTACAAAAAGGAGAATATTTTTTCGGAATGAAACATCAAAACAATGCCTATATGTATTCTTTTATCTATTATACATAAGAAAATGAGCAGTAAAGTTTCGGTTATTCCCCTAAATGTTGTGTTCATAGTCCATAATGTAAGTTTCTAAATAATTTTAAACAACAATTTCGTTATCGTGTTGTAGAAGTACCGTGTTGATAAGAGGGTTTCGGAGAATTTTTCTTTTCGTGCTAGAGTGGAAAGGTGTTGTAAAATACCGTGTTATAGTGGTGTTACCTATAGTAGTGTTCTTAGAATGAAACGTTAGCGATAAAGATAATCTAGGCACGAGTAAACAAATTTACAAATGCGTATAGTAATCGGCAAACTTCTTGAGCAAATGACCTTGACTGCGCAGAACCGAATTTTAGATCACTTTGGTGGTGAGGGTGAGGCGCGACGGCAGGGGAAATCGTATCGAGCGCGTTATTGGTAGATCAGTCGAACCTTGCGTCCCGCACCGCGCCCTCATTCCGCTTGCTCCCAAAAGTACGCTTGCGTACAGTGGAAAGACTATCGTTATTAATCGTTAAGTTATTTGTTATAATTGCTTGTGGACTTTGTTGCCATTGCTATTTGTTGAGTGTTTGTTGATTTTTTATAAAACATACACTATGCCGTGACAAACTGGTGTAGTACTTAAAAGAAAGGGTAGAAAATTTGTGTACGACGTATATTGTTCATTATAAAACAGGGGAAGAATCATATGGAAAAATTAAAACAGACTTCGGAAGCAACAAAAACATCAGTGAGTACTGTTAGGTGCATTATTAACGAAGCTAAAGGCTCTGGCTTGCTCGCCGTGTTTCGGAATCCGGGTAAGAAAAGATCAGGGAAGAAGAAAGTTACCGGAATGGATAGTTTCGTTCAATCTGTAATAAAAAGTTGTAAAAAAAAAGATATAAATTTTAATGGCTCGGAATGAAGCTTACGACGAATTATGAAAGAGCTAGGCTTCAGATGGAAAAAAAGAACAGAAAATAATCGGAAGCTGGTAAATGAAAAAAGTAACATTCGATTACTACGAATCGAATATCTTCAAAAAATAATTAATTAAGTATAGACAAAAAAGAAGACCGAATCGACCGAGTTGTAAACTACGCCGATGAGCCCTATATCGACTCATCACGATGATAGCGACTCGGGTGATGAAAACAATGATGATGATGATGGTCAAGATTATGATAACGAAAAAAAATTACAAATACCAGCTTCGATTCAACTGAACCAAGACCTGGCAACAGCTCTAGTTTTGACTTAATAGAAGGAATATCTATTTTACCCCAAGATTAAATTATTACAATTATTAACCTATATGTTTTGTTGATGTTCTAATAAATATATAAATAAATACATATGTTGATTTTAATAATTTAATAGCATTATGACGCAGAGTAAGTAATGTTTTTGCACGTGAGTGTACCATGCGCAAACTTACCCCCACTACGTCAACAAATGCTCAAGAAGTTTGCCGGTTATTATACGTCTTTTTTTTAAGACTGGTGCAGCGGTTATATGATAGAATCGAGATAACGACATGATGTCACTAGTCACTAGAAGTCACTAGAATAAAATCTTACTGAAATCTATATTTTTATATAAAAGTAGTATAGCTGTTGTTAGGGCTTTATTCGTTTAGGAGTTGACTAAATTAACAGCGGTCTTACCGTCTGCACTTTCTCTTTACTTGGATCGATTAATGTATTTTTATGGAGCATGAAATCTTAAGGCCAGTAATTGTATTTACGTAGCCGATTTCCCCCTCGGATTCTCTTTAAAAGCTTTAAAGAGAATCCTCGTCGCAAAATTAACTAAGCAAATAAAGTACAATTCCTTTGAAAGAGGCAGCGCGGATCATTAAGCACTGATATTAACTTAACTAACTGATTTTATTTAAATATATACGTGTTTTAATTTCTCCGTAACATTTCAGCAAAATTATGTTTTTCTAACACTTAAATTAACATATGTGTTTTATCAATAACACCGTAAAACCCTACTAATTTAGAGTTGTACCCATAACTTTGTCCATAAGGTCCAAAACTGAAGCAGTTCGATTGATCTAGTCGCACGTACTTGTCTGACTAGATCACAATCCATAATAACTTAGTCACGCTCTAGTTTAGAACATCGTCCATAGACCTTAGGTGTGACCCAACAAAACTTCCATTTGTTTTTTTTTTTAAATAAATTATTTACTAACAATAACGCCACGTTAACTGGTCCCGTGCTAAGTTCGTAAAGAACTTGTGTTACACATACCAGATAACGGAAATAAATGTAAGATTTTTATTAATAATATACATCCATAACCCTGGACATTTTTATATTTATCATACAAATATCTTCCCTTGGCGGGAATTGAACCCGCGACCCCCTTCTGTTGTGACCATGTCACTTACCACTACACCAGACGGCCGTTAAATTAGAATGCAATTAGTCGTAACGGATATTAAGCTTGCATGGTTGTTCACAGTTCGCCAGGAGAACGAGCGCATGATGCACGACGTCCTGCAGGCGGAAGTCTTAAATCGCACCCAGTCGTCGGGGGGATTCCGCTGACGCCGCGGTACTCGCCGCGCCCGCGGCTCGACAACGTCCGACCCGCCGCGGCTCCTCCCGAGGAACCCTCCGACCCCGACCCCGGCCCACTAGACACCAGCGTCGACCCCGGCCCCGCGCTGACTAGCACACGCGACGTGCTCACCGCCCATCGACTCCCGGTGAGCCACACAGCGCCCGATTTCACATGAACGTCATCTATGGACTTTGGCCTCTACTAGTTGCATCGGATGCTATTATGTTCGCGCGTGACGTAAACGTGCAACACTTAATGCCAATGAACCATCTCGGCGCATTGATAACTTATAATTGTGAGTTGCTGCGTATATTAAATACTCATAGATATATAATAACGATTTTATGTAATGTATAATGAAAGTGACGAGATGAAAACGTAGGTAGTTTAATGTGAAAAAGTGAAGGATAAGTATTTAAATTGAAATGTTATTTGTTAAAATGTATCAGATAGTAATCAAAAGACACAATTGTCTCTAATCCAATGTAGTTTTACGAAATAGTGATATAAATGAAACAAAGGTACATGTAATGTTTGTCAAATAAGGAAGAATATTTAAAAATATTGAAAACTAAGAAAAAAAACATGAGTTATCCCTGTCAACACTATAATCTTGTAGTTATATATTAATCTAATAATGAATGTTGTAATTACTTAGTCTGAAAGGTAACGGGGGTTGCTAGCTGTTAGCATTTGTTATAGTATTTAATACATGCATATTTAATCATGTGAAGCCTATGGATTAATTATATCATTATCTGTCTATGTTTGTGTCATGAAGGTTTCAGTGAGCCAGATAAAAATCCAAAATGGCTTTTTTTTAATAAAAATGAGCTACTCACAAAGTATTTTTAAATTTCTAAGAGTAGTTTCATAAATTGATCTCTGAGTTTATTTCGTGAGTTTATTTCCAATCAAATATTGTCAACATTTCAACGTTACTTTATTTATTCCGTTAATTTTTAACGCTTAAAGCACTCGATACCCCTGTTTACAATAAAAAGAGCTTTCGAATCAGCGCTTAAGAATCTGTTTAAAAAAAAAAAAGAGCTTCTTGTATAGTAGTTGTTGTAGATATTATGTCTTATGCGCAACGGGAGTCAAGTAACAGATACGCAAGGTCAACATTGTTCGCCAACATTGGCTTTTTCGTTCACTGGACTTCGTACTATAAACAGTTTGGAACTTCTTAAAAATACCTCGCCGAAATTTATTTTACTTCAATAAAAAAAAACATAATTAAACGAAAAACAAGTCTTTTGTTTATGTACAAATGTGGAATACAAAATATTTCATTGGTAAAAAATATACTTCGAATGAGATTCATTTATCTAGCTGTCTTGGTTGTTATCATTGACTCCACAGCCTGTATTCGATTTTTGGGAAGGATTTCAAAAGATATATGTATACATATTTACAAAGTATTCTTAACATTGGATTAACATCTAAATTAAACAAGAATAAGTCGAAACAAAAATAACCTTTTGAATATTTTCTCAAGATTGGGCTAAATTAAAAAAAAAAATCAGAGAAAATACTGTCCATTATTAAGATAATTGAATTTTATTACTGAATTACGAACAACTTTATGATGAGATCTTAATTAAAATCAATTTATTTGTTTTATGACAGTACACGAAAATGCATTTTCTAATTATTCTATTTGTTATAATCGAATTTAATGCAACATAATATATGATTGAAATATTTAAAAATTTCTAAACTTATTTCGTTATTGCTTTAAATTAATAAGCTTCATGGTAGCCAGTGGACCACAAAGCCGGCGATGCACTTGATGTCTGCGGTAAGTTAGATTATTAAGATATTAAGTGAAGCACGTTCGACAGTTTCCCCGGAATTCCTAGCGCGTCTGCATGATGTAACTATTGTGCTTTTGTTAGAGCCACCCACGTTCATATATCTCATTCTATTGTTTCGTCATGACCTATATGTGAAAGTTCACTTCATGTTTTTATAATCTCTCAGGTCATTTAGATTAATACAGAAGAGAACAAGCCTAGTTGAAGTATTCCGCTGGGTTTCTCGAAATTTCTCGAAAAAACTAAATCCCGTTTTATGTGAGTATTGAATAATAATAAAAAAATTATCATCATCTTAATAATCTAATTAATGTTTTCAATAATTCAATAATAGTAATGATTGTTTTGTGTACTTGAACTTACAAAAAAATATCTAAAACTATGGTTCCAGAGCCCCTTTTGTGATTGATTGCTAATGTGACAGGCGTGTAATAACAGACTAATGTATGAGTAACGTAATGACAAATGTGCGCAATGACGTAGATCGAATGAAGCTCTCTTCATTCCTTTATTTACCTACAATTTACAGATTACTTTATGCTCTCTGGGAAACTAAATAATACAAGACACAAAGATAGTATTGAAATAGAATAAAATATTGGAATACCTATGTATAAGCGACAATAACTGCTTTATACATAAATGATAGGCAATAACCATATTCGATGCGCAAAAAAAAATATCTTTCTAGGTCTATTAAAATCATTTCAATCCTACAGCTAGATTCGTTAAAATAGAATTTTTTTCAGGTATTTCAACTTTAAATTAGTCTACTGTAAAGTTCACGCATTGTCGCCTAGTCACGTTTGCCTTTCAAGCGTCGATATGTATTTATTATTCTATGCATGTGCATGTCATTACTTCCTCTACGAGTACATTACATTCTGTTAAATTTAATTTGAAAAATTCTAAGTATCTTCTAGGATTTTTTTAACGGATAGAGAATCTCTCAGGTATTAAGTCAGCCAGTGTGTACAAATACATGAAGTGTGATAAATAAAATATATTATAAATAATAAAACTAGGCGGACTGTTTTCATTTTCATCCTTATAGATGTTGTTGGTGTTACAAATGCGTGCGATTTCGGGGGAAGCTGTGAGTGTGTCGTTTTCCTGCTACAAACACTGTGCTCGTATGCAATATTAATAATTAAAAACTGTAAAAGCAAATACTTAAAAATGACAAAAAAACGAAAAAGCTTTTTTGAAATTTTTGAATATTTTTCAATCTTATTACCTACTCCAAATTCAGGTGGCTACTTATTGGGACCAAGCCCATCGTATTCAGTTGATGAGATGTAATTGAAACTTGACACTAAAGTCCTCTGCTAAAAAATTGTTGAGAAAATCATACGGCTCAGTGTTTGTCGCATTTGTGTTAATATAGAGGACATTGATGTTCTATATAACGAATAGCATAACATTTTAATGTGAGCACGACGTAACATTTTGTGACCCACATACAAATCAAACGAGTGACATTATTCAAATAAATTCGATCCATTTCTCCCAGTTTCAGGTAATATAATAAGACGGCGTTGAACCTATTGAATCAAATAGAGTATTTGTTTTATAAAATAGATACAAAAATTGATAAGATTATTATTAAGATGATCGAAATGTACACGTAATCTGTGTGTGGGCAAAAATACGGTCTGCGATTAGTTACGAATTTGCGTCGACAACAAAACGTGTGTTTAAAACGTAGTTTAATGCGATCCGCATTCTCTCCCATCCTCGTGTGATACGATATATGCTACGTGTTCAAATGTTACAATTTGTTTATCCTAAGGTATCGCTGCGCTGTTATATGTACATATAAATTCAGTTCTGAAATGCTGAAGATTGATACCGATAATATGAATATTGTCTATTCCGATTTCGAACAGAACTTATTGATGTAACATTAGAGTTAGCAAACCAAAATACAAAGAATTTTATAGTTGTTTGTTGTAAACGTCAGTTATGATTAAACTATTTTACAGACAAGAATGTTTAATAAAATATCTTTGTAAAATAATTCTTGTTGTTGTTATTTTCCGTTATTGAAATGTCGCTTGTTTTTTATGCGGGCTGTTTAAGGTTACGTTTTGGAGTAAGTGGCGTGTGTACAAAGGTTAGCGTTTCTCTGGAAGTTCAGTACAGAAAAGGTAGGGTTTGAAAAGGTTGAGTGGAGAGTGGCATTCCTCCGGGGGCGTCCTCTGAACTATGCGACGGGCTGATGCGCGCGCTCTGTCTGAGCGCCGCTTGTTACACAACAATTTGTTTTAAAAGCTTCCTCGTATTCAGGTAAGGTTAACAGAGATGATTTTATTTTAATAACAATTAATGGCCGCGGCATGTTTAATGTAAAAATCTTCAAATCTGGTTACATTCATTCAACTAGTAATATGGACTTAACAACTCGTTTTTAATAATAATCGTCAAAGGAGGATGTATAAAAAAATAATCAGATTTGAAGTTGGTGATTAAGCAAAAATTGCATTGCATTTATCTAAATAAATGTTAAACCAAATCGTTATTATGAACGATACTTTTCAAGATTTAAAGATTTAAGATTAACATTATAAGAATTAAGAATGAGACACGTAAAATTAAACATATATTTTAATTTATTTAATATGTAGAAGGGTGAACGATCTCAAAACTCATCTGGTGTAAAGTACCATCCGCAGCTGACACGTTAAATTTTGCCGCCCACCTTGGGACATAAGGTCATTGTTTCAATTGTTTTGTACAAGGAATTTCTACCCTTTAATCGACGGGTGTCTGCTCAGCTGCAAAAAAATGCAGCATATTACAGCAAATGTTCGGAAGTATGCATTCCTCCGGAGAACCTCGTGGTCACTTAGTGCTAGACTACACTACACAGACAATACTTTTTGCAAGCGCCTTTACAAGGATACGACTTTTTAATTATTATTATTTATATATTATAATTTTTTTTATAATTTTGCCACGATAATGCTCGCATAGATTTCTAAATAAAAGTTGAAATCGTGGACGAAATTTGAGTCTTATGCCGAAATTTCTAAATTAAAATATTTCACCTGATTAATGAACATCTATCTATCTGTTTTAATTATCTGTTATTAGTATAAAGTTACTAAATTAGCAAGTCTGTGTTTCGAATAGTTCATTTGACAATAGTTTGAAACTATGTAGTATGCCTCAATCAAAGAGCTCTTGTTAAAACGAAACAAACGTTTTCGACATGGATTACAACAAACCCATATCTTCGCCAGTATAAGTAATCCCAATCTAAAAGTAGTTTTCAATTTAATTTGTTAAATCTATACATATAAATAAAATTGGAGTGTCTGTTTGTAATATTGAAATACGGTACATAGACCAAAATAACATTTTTTACAATTTTTGTCTGTCTGTCTGTTTGTTCCGGCTAATATCTGGAACGGCTGGACCGATTTTGACGGGACTTACACTGACAGGTAGCTGATGATATAAGGAGTAACTTAGGCTTTCTTAGACTAGCTTCGCCCCGTGGCGTCACCCGCGCTACGGCAATAAACGCGGGTAACATCGCGGGACTCAACTATCTCTATATATAAAAATGAATTGCTGTTCGTTAGTCTCGCTAAAACTCGAGAACGGCTGGACCGATTTGTCTAACTTTGGTCTTGAATTATTCGTGGAAGTCCAGTGAAAAAATATAAAAAAGCTCGGAATTATATAAAAACAAACAATTTTGTTTTTCCTTTGACGTGTCCCCTTGATGTGTCTTTTATTTATCGATTGAGGCACTACGAAGTCTGTCAGGTCAGCTAGTCAATAATAAAATTTAATGATTCCGAAGCGAAGCCAGGGCGGGTCGCTAGTTTCGGATATGAATTCGTTTCGTGTTTACCTGTAGGGAGCATTAGGGTTTCGTTTGTTGTAAAACTTTTAGGCGCTTACTTCATTACACTTACGTATTGTTGTCGAGAACGTACTATACGTTCGTACACAACTTATCTGTTGCTGACGTTCTGAAAATTACGTTTGTGTAGCGTGATTATTTTACAAGTTCGTCTTTGTTTCATTATGAACAACATAAAGTTAGTTTGTTACAATCATCTATTTTATATATATAAAAATTAATTGCCGTTCGTTAGTCTCGCTAAAACTCGAGAACGGCTGGACCGATTTGGAAAATTTTGTTCTTAAATTATTTGTGGATGTCCAGGGAAGGTTTAAAAGGTAGATAAATATGAAAATGCTCGGAATTAAATGAAAATAACAATTTTGGTTTTCTCTTTGATGTGTCCCCCCGTCGGACGGATTCCTTTTAAGTTTTAAGTTTATTCTAGACAAAAGTTTAGGTATTTTATTTATCGATTGAGGCACTACGAAGTCTGCTGGGTCAGCTAGTGTTAACTAAAATTCTTAAACATCACCAAATTCTGATCTTGACTAAGTGAGTTTTTTTTTATTGCTTGGATTGATGGACGAACTACTACAGCCCACCCCCAGTTAAGTGGTTACTGGATCCCATAGACATCTGCAACATAAATGCGCCACCCACATTGAGATAAGTTCTATGGTCTCAGTATAGTTACAACGGTTACCCTATCCTACAAACCGAAACGCATTACAGTTTCACGGCAGAAACAGACAGGGTGGTGGTACTTACCCGTGCGGAGTTTTTCTTTTGAGAGATATTTAAGTAGTTTAAAAGACAGTTTAATTTGAACTCAATTTGTTTTTGGATAAACGATAAAGTGTCAAGCCTGCCGGATTAACTTTAAACCCCATTAACGTGTCTAGAACGTGTAATTAATAATAATTAAATCTCTCACACCACGGGCCCGGTGTCACCGCGGCTTGACGTTCGCAAATCCCTTTATCTTGATATGAATTCTACCATAATGAAACAATGATGAAGCGGAAACTAGATTAGACATTGTTCTAATTAAATTTTTGAGAAAATACAGTACATATCAGTTAGTTTTGAACTCCTGGATTGATGAATGAAATATAAAGATAGATTTATTTAGCTACCACCGAAATAGGCTTTGATTAATATATCGAGTGTTTCAAAATTGTTTTATAAATTTTAATCATTATTAGTAACTTTTATTAATTATAGAAATCTCTCGAATAATTATGTATTTTTTTGTGTGTTGTATGTATTTTTCTTTCAAACCCAAAAACGTGACTGTATCATGTCAGAAATAGACACAGCATTAAGCAGGCGGGCTCAAGATAGGAAGTAAGAGAAGGGCTTACTTGAAAAATAAAATGAGAATAATACTATATTTATGTATAAATTAGTATTAGTTGAGTTGGTAGGCAGCAGCAGCCCCTGGCATTGCTGAAGTCCATGAGCGACGGTAACCACTCACCATCAGGTGGGCCGCATGCTCGTCTGCCGACAAAGGCAATAAAAGAAAAAGTTGCCCGAGTTTCGTATTCCGTAAAATTATCTTTATCGTCATCAATTCTTTTAACATTAACTAACTATTCTCTCTCTTGTTCATTGTTTCCTCACTGCTGAGAATCGCGACCACGTGTTGCTTTCCTCCATAGTGTTCGGTCATGGGTGGCATGGATCGCATGGTATTCAGTCCATCTACAAATCTAATTAGATGATAAATTTATTTAATTTCTAAATTAATAGCTCACAAAGTCGAGAAGATAAAATATTACTGTTTACAAGGTATAAATTGGTCAACCCTTCTAGTAGTTCACACTTGAGTGATAAATAATTTACGCTTCATCGATCACCTATTGTAGGTCACTAAAAAGCCTAAGCGAAAATATGAGCGATCCTCTTTACTAGCGCATTAAGTGCGTATGCTTTCTGCTTCCAACGTATTCTCGCGTACTTCGGCCACATCGCTCGTAGAGGCCCCGATAACTTGGAGAAGCTGATTGTAGTTGGTCAGGTTGACGGGAGAAGATCACGCGGACGCTCACCTACCCGCTGGTCTGATCTGGTTAAGACGCTCACCGGCCTCCCAATAACCGAGGCTATAAAGACCGCCGAGGACAAGAAGACGTGGGCAAGCATTGTGCATCGAGTGGTCCACATTTTAGATTAGACACGACCTTCAGTAATGAAGAGACCGACTCAGAAGAAGAAGTGCGTATGCAATTTAAGTCTACGCAGATTCGAAAACGATGTGCGGCGTGACTAGGCTCGATAAAATCCGCAACGAGTACGTGCGTGGAAGTCCAGGTGTACGGGACATCGCCGACAAGATACAGGAGAGTAGGCTGAGATGGTATGGTCACGTGAAAAGGAAGCCGCCTGACTACTTCGGAAATTTGGCGCTACTGCTCGACCTCCCCGGTCGGAGACCTAGAGGTAGACCCAAGACAAGGTGGAGGGACGTAATGCTGAAGGACAAGAGAGAATGCAATGTTGCTGACGAGGATGTCGAAGACAGAGCGAAGTGGAGGAGTAAAGTCAGGAAAGCTGAACCCACCACCATGTGGGCTCTAAATAGCTGGGAAGAGAGAGCAGATTCGAAAACGACCATTTTATATACGAGTCTGTCTTTTAACTAGAAAAGTGTGAAACGATTAGTGACGTATCGACTGGTTCCAGTACACGGCTGGAAGCGCATTCGTTTCTACTTCGCGATGCCCGACATTCTTGTCTGAAGCGATCTAGGCTATTAATAGTGGCGGCAATACCTAAAGAATAAAAAGATTAAAAACTCAGTAAATCGTTAAAATGTCTTTAATTTTGTGGTTTGAATTAAAAAATGGATATTATCATTGATTTATATTTACATTTTTTTTTATTTCTTAAGAAAATCCAAAAAGAAAAATGTATACAGCTTCTTTAATTTACCTCAAGCTCTTAGGAACACATACAATAAACTTTATTAAATGCATAATTTTTATTACACATATTATGAAATTAATGTGGCTTTTATTGCGTAAACATTGCGATCTAGACTTCTTGTGAGCTTAAAACTGTTTACATTGAATTTTTTTTCTTAAATTATCTCCTTTTCTTTATTAAACACAGACACAAGCAAACGTTGTTAATCAAAAGAGTAGGTACAACTATCTCACCGCTGGTACAACAAATTACCAAGATGTTTGCGCGGTAATAAACAATTTCAAGGTTCATTTCGTTCAACTCTCAATTAAAACTGTTACAGTCTCAAAGAGTTAAGAACCTCAAAGAAGAAAATTATTCATGGATTACTTAATCACTAAATTGATCTAAAAGATAAATAATGAGGCGGATGTAATTTAAGCAAACGTCCAATTAATTATGAACGCACTCGAAAAGAGCTATAAGCCTACACAGAATATATGATCAAAGCACAAAAAAGGTTTCAAAATTCTAATTGTTATTTTAATAATATGTCGTAGGTCAGATAATCTTACAATATAATTATTTATATGCATGTTACTAGAAAGATAATTGAACAGGATTCCAGCGGCTTCAAGCCACTATCACTGCTTAACAACTCTTAATATTAGTCTCCACATCTCGTCTTTAAATGAAACTGTCCCGTTAATATCTATTATGCTTTAACTATCGGAAGTCTATCATTTGCATAAGAGAATAACGTCATATATTTAAGAGGTAAATTAGACAGAAATATTGTGCTTACAGCACCTGCTGGAGTATGAGTAAGAAAAGAAGAAATCGAATCAATCATGAATGAAACTTTTAAAAAAGAAATTGTTTTAGCTGACACAGAACGCAGTGATCAAACACAAAAAATCGCAAAAACGTGTCGAATCAATTTTCTAACTCGACTCATGCTGGAGATCGCAAAAAAGCGTCGATTGGATTATAAAATCAGTATGCCTAACGAATTTATTAAAATGAGACCTTTGTTTTTTAAAATACTTTACTCATCAGTTTGAAGTATTGTCCACAGATAATATACTTAAAAAAAATTGAAACGTTGAACGATATTTGTAAATTCAAAAAAAGAAATGCAAACTGTGGTTTCCTCGTACTATGCGAACTGCTTGTCCGGTCTTAATTTTAATAACAAACCATTGCGATCATATTTCGCAAAAATTGGATTTTTTATGCTCACTTTCAAAATTAATTTGTATAAAGTTTCCTTGAAAACCAAATTAAAGCTAGCTACTGGTTGAAAGTTCTGTTGTAATTCCGATCTGGGTCATGTTCTGAAACCATGGGTGACAGTTGACGAAGGGATCCATACCTAACTTTGCAGTTCGTGAATTCTCGAATATTCGAATAGAACTTTGTAACTTGACGTGCTTAATATAATGCATGTTCAAAAAAGTAACAGGGTGCTATTTATCAGAAATGAGAGAACGTTGAGTCTTCTTGTAATCTTTATATATTTATTTATAGAAAGGTGAATGTTTGTAAGTTTGTCCTCTATACGCTCCTAAGCTATCAACCAATTGTAATAAAAATTGAAACAATTGTGGTTGGCACTCTGTGGAAGTTTTCAGTTATAGTACATAATCGTACGACAAGTGGGTGTCACAATTACTCGTAGTTTCATTAAATTGACGTTTTGTATACAATTAGCAAATTTTTTTCTTTATCTATTCGCTGCTAGTTTAAGTAGCTATTCTAGCTTCTCCCGGACGGGTAGATGGGCTCACGGGCTCAATCTGAAAGAAATTGCTGACCCTTGCCCTTGAAAGAACAGTGCTTCGCAGAATCTACCACTGGATCGAAATCGCGACCCACTGATGAGATCCGGCAGGAAACTCAGCGGGCAAAATTAGTGATACTCAAACCATAGCGAAGCAAGTTTTATTTATATTTATTAATAAAAATATACGTGTCTATACATGTGTTTATTAGTAAGCTTTTATGACCAGTAAATAACTGGACCGATTTTGATGAATATTTTTTTTTTGTTTGCATCTTGTTCTTGGATATTGTAAGTTAAAATTGAACTTCTTGAACTGTTGCTGAAATCGGGTTTTGGGCTTTTTTTTACCAACTTAACAACAGGATATTGGTTTGAATATTCCATCAATTGAACCCATTAGTTGGCGCTGTTAGGATTTTTTATATTCAGGACAGATTAACATCTGTCCATTCTCTAATCTATATATTAATACGTGAAGCAAAAGCTTTGTATCCCTTTTTACGAAAATTGCGCGGACGGAAGAGTATGAAATTTTCCACATTTATAGAGAATATAGAGAAGAAGTGCACAATGCTAATATTTTTTTAAAATAATGCATAAAAGATACATTAAATCAATAAAGAAAACATTACACACACTACATACCATGTATTTGACGCACACACGCATGCATACTATTTATTGTCAAACTTTTGTTCTTGACGTCTGTTGTCAAATTGAGAATAGATTAAATATTGTTTGTCTTTGTTAATATTTTTCATAGTGTAGTCATGGCGAAATTTGTGATTATAGAAGTATAAAATACAATCATAATAGTGTACAAACTTACAATTCCAATTAATTATAGTCGATTTTTTTTTTATTGCTCAAATGGGTGGACGAATTCACAGTCCACCTGGTGTTGTGGTTACTGGAGCCCATAGACATCTACAACGTAAATGCGCCACCCACCTTGAGATATAAGTTCTAAGGTCTCAGGTATAGTTACAACGGCTGCCCCACCCTTCAAACCGAAACGCATTACTGCTTCACGGCAGAAATAGGCAGGGTGGTGGTACCTACCCGTGCGGACTCATAAGAGGTCCTACCACCAGTAATAATCGAATTTCGACTACTGCGGGACCTCTAGAGTATTGTTTAATATACGATTATTATTTTATGTTTTAAATTAGAAATTTTTCTTTGTCTGCCGTTTTGTTAGTTTACTACCGAAATCTAGAATACTCTAGATTGATCTGAAATCCTCTCGATAGTAGATTATTTAGTGCATATTATTATTTTCGTTTTCCATGTAAAACATACGTAATACAGATCAGCATTTTATGAACAATATTCAGTCGTCAACTTCTATTCAGGTCACAAGAATAAATAGGTCAACCGACAGTGAAACGATCCATTTCTTTACTTTAGCAAAAAGACATTAATCGATCAAGGCAAATGCTTAGTATTATTTATGCATAATATATCTCATGCTGTCGAGTTATTAATCATACAAATAATGTACAAATATTATCATGCTTTCAGGTATTGTTTGCTTATTATTGGACAGCATGAAAAAATATGGTTTTTTTACTATCAAATAATCTACGTTTTTTTTTATTTATTGCCTTGATGTGTGGACGAGCTCACAGCCCACCTGGTGTTAAGTGGTTACTGGAACCCATAGACATCTATAACGTAAATGCGCCACATACCTTGAGATATAAGTTCTAAGGTCTCAGTATAGTTACAACGGCTGCCCCGTCCTTCAAACCGAAACGCATTACTGTTTCACGGCAGAAATAGGCGGGGTGGTGGTACCTACCCGTGCGGACTCACAAGAGGTCCTACCACCAGTAATTACGCAAATTATAATTTTGCGGGTTTGATTTTTATTACACGATGTTATTCCTTCACCGTGGAAGTCAATCGTGAACAATTGTTAAATACGTATTTCATTAGAAAAATTACGTATCCAGATATCCAAGAACGTAAATGCATTTTGAGAAAAGCAGTCTAAATGTCCATTATTTTGTCAGATGTCTGTACCACACATTAAACGCGAATGCTTGAAATAATTCGTCAGAAAAATTAACTGATTTTTTTGGTTAATAAATGTTAAAATATTATAACGCTATGGACATACACCAGTACTACGTATGCAATATTGTCTACATTTAAACTTAGTTGGTGAATATGTTGAGTTACTGGATTCAAACGATTTCATTAAACGCAGAAGTTTAGACAAGCGTTTTCGTTTAAACTTTGCATGTTTGAAGACTTAAGCCTTGTTCGGACTAGGCGAGTATTTTAGTTAATTTAGTGGCTAAACTACTCGCTACTCGCCCGAAAAAATAGAACAAAATGGATTGACTTGACTAAATTATTTACTAACCTTCTCGACTAAATTTTTGATGCTCAGACACATTTAGCTACTAAATTACTCGGTACTCGACTAAAATACTCGCCTAGTCCGAACAAGGCTTTAGTGCCAAATAATTGCAAGTGCAGGCATCGTCTTAAAGCTTATGTTTGTTATCTTATAGCTTAACTCGAACTTCGTAGCCTAATGTTTATTTCTAAAATAATACAATTTGTGTTATTTTTCTACATAAGAAGAATTTCTAATATCGAAACTTTTTATAGTCGTTGGTGCGTGCAAATGAATCCTGAATGCATTCTCCGCATATCTGCCTGCGACTTTAGCTGCATGCGAGACGAATATTTCGTTGAGAATTTATAAGGCGAATGAATTGTTGAAACCAACGTATAGCGATATACGTTTTCCTTTGGAACTTTTGTTAGATATTATTGTAATACTAGTGTGTGATGTGATAGTAGTAGTGAATTATTGTCTATATATTAATACGTGAAGCAAAAACTTTGTATCACTTTTTACGAAAATTGCGCGGATGGAGGAGTATGAAATTTTCCACACTTATAGAGAATATAAAGAAGAAGTGCACAATGCTAATATTTTTTTAAAATAATGCGTAAAAGATACATTAAATCAATAAAGAAAACATTACACACACTATACCATGTATTTGACGCTCACACGCATACATACTATTTAGGTGGTAGGACCTCTTGTGAGTCCACACGGGCAGGTACCACCGCCCTGCCTATTTCTGCCGTGAAGCAGTAATGCGTTTCGGTTTGAATAGTGGGGCAGCCGTTATAGCTATACTTGAGACCTTACAGCTTATATCTCAAGGTGGGTGGCGCATTTACGTCGTAGATGTGTATGGGCTCCAGTAACCATTTAACACCAGGTGGACTGTGAGCTCGTCACCCATATAAGCAATAAAAAAAAAAAACCTCTGTATATATCATACTGAGTCATTATAATGTACGTGCAAACCTTTGATGAAAGTGGCTAATCAATATTAATAGTTTTTGGGTGAGCGTCCGTTAATCTAATCAAACTCATTGCTCCATCGTAGAAACTATTTTCCCCTCTTGGCGATTTTTTTAATTTTTTTAGTCTCCAAGCTCTCATCGACGCCTAGGTATTCAAATGGAGCGCTTCAGATCGTCTGCTGTACAAAAAGGTTATACGTCATTTGAAGTTTGTCTGTGCTTGCCGAGCAGACCGTGGGATCAAATAAGCATGCGGGCGCCAAATTTTTGACAAAAAAAAACATTTTATTTTTTATTTTGTTTTTAGTAAGAAAGAGCAACGGGTTCGCTGACCATCACAAAATAAATTATGAGAGGTTAGGTTGTACTTTGTACTACGTAATCCAGTCACTGAAACCGGGACCCGTAAAATCAAACCAGAACACTATTGGGGAAGACAGGAGGGATTACGTACGAAAACAACCCGTACAGATTTAAAGAGCCCAATGCCGCTTAATTTATTAATTCTATGTTATATTTCCGAATATGAGATTATTTAAATGCTACTGATAATTATTTTGTCTCATTGTTCGAAGCATTTCGATCGAGAATTGAAAATTCCACTTAATTAATTATTCTCACGAATGATAAACGATAAAATTTTAAACAAATATGTTGTATTGGAAATGTTTATCGGGTTTATTAAATTATCATTTATTTTGATATAGGTCTGTTAACATAATAGCCCAAGAGCCCGTGGGCTCTACCTGTATGTATTTGACCAGACCTGAATTTTCGTACATTGAGACCCCTATACCTACCATGCATGAGGTGGGGACTCACTAAGCTCAAAGTGGTCGACGCGCCGAGCGCTCAGGTAGGACAGGTACCGATTTTGACGGATTTTAAATCCATTTGACCACGTCTGCCGTTTTGAAATTTTGAAAATATATGATTATTATTATCGGAAAATAAGAATGGCAGACCATTATCGCGCATTTTACTTTGTGGCAGACCACTTTGAAAATGCTAAATAAATAAAATTTTGAAAGTAATTGACCAGATCTGCCATTGATATAATAATATGTTGTTTATTATAGTCTTAAAAACTTATATTGATCACGGCAGACCACTACATTGCGTACACACATCAACATATAATAAAATCATAGCTACTACCCGGCCAGATGTATATTATGTTTTTCGTTCACTGTTTTAGAGGAATATAATTTACTTGCGATTTACTTTAGCAATGTATTTACCGAAATTAATTTTTTTTTATATTCTATATACTAAACTTCATTAGTTAGACAATAAAGAAGTGATTTTTTTATGGAATAATTATAAATAATACGGTATAATGCTGATCAAAAAATAATTCAATTCCTCATTTTTATCATTCAACATTTAACTTGCCAGCTATACAATGCCAAAAAATCTAGTGATGTAGATGATGGAAGGTTCCAGCTATTCGTTAGCAACTATAATGATTCAGACATCAATGAAAATTATAGAAAAAATATTCAAAATTTTGAGGCAAGCTCAATACCACCGCGTAAGAGTGAGCTTTATCAACAAGTTTTGAGGGCCCACTATATTATGTGAGTGACTTAATCAACAATGTTCCTGGTAAGTTGATAACAATTCTTTCTCGAACATGTTCAGATGAATTTACGTTCATTTTACAATTTATGTTTTATTTTTGCAGTATTCGATTCAATGGATGATGAAGACGAGTCGCCTAACGATAAAGATGACTCCGATGATGATGATGATGAATGAAGATTGATATATATATATGTAATGCATGCCTGATATATTTTTTTAACTGATTTAACACTTTTGAATGTTGTCTTGACGAAATAAAAATGAGCAATTGAATTATTTTTTGATCAGCATTATACCGTATTATTTATAATTATTCCATAAAAAAATCACTTCTTTATTGTCTAACTAATGAAGTTTAGTATATAGAATATAAAAAAAAATTAATTTCGGTAAATACATTGCTAAAGTAAATCGCAAGTAAATTATATTCCTCTAAAACAGTGAACGGAAAACATAATATACATCTGGCCGGGTAGTAGCTAAGATTTTATTATATGTTGATGTGTGTACGCAATGTAGTGGTCTGCCGTGATCAATATAAGTTTTTAAGACTATAATAAACAACATATTATTATATCAATGGCAGATCTGGTCAATTACTTTCAAAATTTTATTTTTTTAGCATTTTCAAAGTGGTCTGCCACAAAGTAAAATGCGCGATAATGGTCTGCCATTCTTATTTTCCGATAATAATAATCATATATTTTCAAAATTTCAAAACGGCAGACGTGGTCAAATGGATTTAAAATCCGTCAAAATCGGTACCTGTCCTACCTGAGCGCTCGGCACGTCGACCACTTTGAGCTTAGTGAGTCCCCACCTCATGCATGGTAGGTATAGGGGTCTCAATGTACGAAAATTCAGGTCTGGTCAAATACATACAGGTAGAGCCCACGGGCTCTTGGGCTATAATACAATGATATGTATACATCGTAGTGCTTTGTACGCCCAAGTCACATTGTAGAAATTCTATATTTCACACAAAGGGACAGATTACGTAAAACAGGTACAAAACATAGCCTTTGTTTAGTACAATTAATGCTAAATTTGATTGTACGTCTTCATTTGAATAATCAACGCAGAAAACTTATTTCGGTGACAGTACAGATATACAATATTGTTGTACGCTATTTTATTCCGTAGATGGATGATTGAGCTCACAGCCTACCTGGTTGGTGTAAAGCGGTTGGCGAAGCCCATAGACATCACAAAATGAATGCTACCATCCACCTTGAGACATGAGGTCTAAGTCTCTCAATTATATAACGGCTGTCCCACACCCTTGAAGCTGGAACGTTTTATGGTAGAATTATGTATCACCTATACGTGGGGGCTCACAATACGATTTTGAATTATTTTTCTAATCGAATTACATTTTATGTAAACCTCAATAAGCATTTTGTTATATGCACTAATTATGTAGAAGAAATTGTCTGATATCTGATTTATTAGTACATTTATTCTGGGCCGTTATGAAATTCTTACTTTCTTACATAATATTAATTTGCCTTTTATGTAAAGCCTTCGCTTGTGACCTTTAGTCTGGTAGAGGCGAATATTCAAATACATAATTCTCGGAATATCTGTTTGACATACTCTGTTTACTCTCGGTATTTAGGGCAAAAATATCTTTTTACAAGAGAATTTGTCGTTTTCTCGATACTGAATTGTTTTTAATTGATATAATCAATAAGAAATAATTTAGAATTGTAAAGTACGTGAATCTTGGACATTAATAAAAATAATTTTACGGTTTAATCTCGCGGTTTTTATTGTCATTATACTAAACGTTTCAAACACTTTACAGTGTTCCTACTCACTGATAATGAAACACGCAGGATTAAACTGTAAAAAAGTTTTAAATAAGTGTTTGAACTTTCATGGTTAACTAGATTACGCTCAATTATTGTAATTCTACTGTAATCACTGACACCTCAAGATTTCGATTCAATTTATGTATTATAATTTTTTATTTTATTTTATTGTTTAGATGAGTGGACGAGCTCACAGCCCACCTGGTGTTAAGTGGTTACTGGAGCCCATAGACATCTACAACGTAAATGCGCCACGCACCTTGAGATATAAGTTCTAAGGTCTCCGTATAGTTACAACGGCTGCCGCACCCTTCAAACCGAAACGCATTACTGCTTCACGGCTGAAATAGGCAGGGAGGTGGTACCTACCCGTGCGGACTCACAAGAGGTCCTACCACCAGTAGAGTATTATTAAACATTTTCTCTTTTTCAACTTTACTTTACTTGTGTTTACTCGTGTTGTGTTTACTTAACTTTACTTGTGTTTTTGTGTTTAGCTCTTTAAATACTGGTTTTATGAATTAAATGTTTCCTTAATCGGAAACAAATAGTACACTAAAATAACAAAAATAATATTATTGTTTATTTTCAATTTAAGTATTTGTGTACAAAAAAAATGTTTCTCTTTATCAAAGCCTACTTAACTGGCACTAGAAATTCCTTTTGTTCTTCGTAACAAAACTTTGACGTACTAGAGAGGATGCTATAAATAGATAGCTTTATAATGCAAGGAGATAATAATTATGTTATTAGTAAAATTGGTAAAATTGAGAAAACGGAAAAGATATCGTAATATACTATATATGTAAGAAGTATTTTGTACTATTGTTTATGGTCTTTGTAGGTAGAAGCCGATCATACAGACCATCTGATAATGAGTGGTTACCGTCGCTTATGGACGTTAACTATGCCAGGAGCCAAGTCGCTGTCTACTCCTGAGTACTCTTCACAAACCTTGTTTAAAGAAGGACATGTCATAGTGCACGGTAAAATCTTCCTGTGGAGGGAAATTTATTTCAGAGTAGGACGGTATGTGGCAATAAAGATCTCTGGAAACGAATTGCGAACGATGCGAACTCCAGGTGATGGGAGTTGCGATAGTAAAAAGGAGATGGAGGGATGACCTCGAACATTTCCTCAGAATACAATTTATTTATTTATTGCTTAGATGTTTTTTTTTTTTATTGCCTTTGTAGGTAGACTAGCATACGGCCCACCTGATGGTGAGTGGTTACCGTCGCCCATGGACTTCAGCAATGCCAAGGGCAGAGCCAAGCCGCTGCCTACCGCAAAACCGTGTGGACGAGCTCGCGAACCACCTGGTGTTAAGTGGTTACTGGAGCCCATAGACATCTACAACGTAAATGCGCCACCCAACTTGAAATATAAGTTCTAAGTTCTCAGTAAATAGCTGGTATTTAGGAGCTTCGGCCCAGAGATGAGAACAGTGCTCCGAGCTAGGCCGTACTTATGCTTTTTTAAAGCACAAACAAGTCTATAAATCAGCAAAATAATAAACTACTAAAATAATTTAAGTATATAAAAATGATTATAATATAATATAAAAATAATCATAATTCAAAAATGTATATTTCAATTACAGATGACTTAGTGTGTCTACGAGAAGGCGCAGCTCACGCTATTAAAGATTTAAATAGCCTTCAGAAAGGACTAAACGAACGAAAGTATCAAATCCATTAAAACTTATACAGATGTTCTGGGTTTTGTGTCTATTTTGTAGATACAACAGGGGTGGATGGAGTCAACTTAAAAAACAATAGCGGTGCAATGCTCCCTTATAAAAGCTTTGCTCGGAGCAGTAATAGTAAAAATAAACAAAATCTCAGCGCTCTCAGCAAGCGGCCATTGTTGTACAACCAACCATGAACCGGACTCCTTTCTCGATGTAGGTACCATCATTACGGTAGTCGGCCGCATATATCGGCATCTTCATACGGAGATGAGGTTGCTTGTCTTTATCGATCTTTTAACTAAGCTCGTACGTTTACAGCTTAAAATATTTATTTTCATCCCAAGATTAAGACCGTACATTGTAGTAGTCGTCAGTGAAATTATTTTACTACATTTATTTCTGCAGTCGTCGTGGCCTAAAGGATAAGACGTCCGGTGCATTCGTGTTGAGCGATGCACCGGTGTTCCAATCCCAGGTAGGTACCAATTTTTCTAACGAAATACGTACTCAACAAATGTTCACGATTGACTTCCACGGTGAATAACATTGTGTAATAAATATCAAACTCGCAAAATTATAATTTGCGTAATTACTGGTAGTAGGACTTCTTGTGAGTCCGCACAGGTAGGTACCACCACCCTACCTATTTCTGCCGTGAAGTAGTAATGCGTTTCGTTTGAAGGGCGGGGCAGCCGTTGTAACTATACTTGAAACCTTAGAACTTATATCGCAAGGTGGGTGGCGCATTTACTTTATAGATGTATATGGACTCCAGTAAACATCAAGTCTGGTGGTATTCCTTTTTGAGATAACATTTATTTCGTTTTCAGTAGGATTCGTTAACAATTATGATTTTTTATCAAATACTGTAATTTTTCGCTGCTCTAATAGGCAAGGTGGTGCTAGCTATCTGTGTGGGCTCACAATTCGCTCCACTGTGAGAAATTACGCAAATAAATAGTTTGAATTCTTCGAGTAGTCCTTCATCATGGTATTCATTCGTGAACACGTTAAGTGCGTATTTCATTACAAAAATAAATTACCTTTCTGTGTGATTTGAACACTGGCACTGTCGTATCGCTACCCGGTACACCGGGCATCGTATCCTAAAGGATAAGGATTAAAAATTAAATTAATCTTTTTTTTATTATTGAAGTATCACTGGTGGCTCGGAGGCCTTCCCGGTTTCACCAGGACAGATGGGCGAGCAGAGGCTCAGCTAGCAGGGGAATGACTTTTAACCTATCATTGGGACTGCCACCACAAATGCCCCGAGCATGGGTGACCACAGGTTCCAAACACACCTTTGTTGTATACTTCCCCTCCGCGATTTTTCGAGATTCGCAAAAAGATTGTCTCTATTATTACTTCTTGTTCGCAATTCCAGCTCGAAACGTTATTGGTAGTCAGTCAATACGCACAGGTCAATATTATGAATCGATCTGAAATTGGAACAATCGCAAAACTGTGATCGTTAAAACGGGTGAGTTATATTCCTGAACGTGCATCGCTTTTGACCGATCGTTCGAAAACGTAACAACGGTAAACATAGAAGTATCGTAATAATTAAAACCGTGTTTGATAGTTCACGAATTAGATTCTTTTAAACACACATTTTAAATTACGAAATGTTTATTCGTAGTTTGCGTGGTTTATTGTTATTGTTTTCATTGTTTTATACATAGCTATTTGTCAATACATATATTACTAAGCTATACACATTTTTATCATACGCGAAGAAGTGACGCACGAGCGCTTTCAACAAACAAAAAAACAATCCTAACAATCGATATATGATTTCTTTGCTTAATAATAGTGTCAACATTCCAAGTTAATAATGAGTTATTGAATCGTCATCAGTAGAATAAAAAATTGCGAAGATTCATGATGAAGCAATTATTAGAACAGGCTGAAAAGGTTTTCTATAATTATTATTTAGTTTGAAAAAAAGTATGTGGTAATAAGAGTTAATAGTTTTCATTAATATGTACATAATATTCTGAAGAGAAGGACATCCCGTATGTAATCAACTACTAGGCTGCACTAAAAGTATCGGGAATGGTATATTTCCACTGTTCCTGTCATATTAAAATCTTTTTAATTGAACTCCTTGGTTTTAAAAATCGAATACCATTTATTTATTTAAAAAAAGATTCTCGGTCTTGTCACGAGGTATTGACAAACTTGTTTAGTCGTTGAGAAAATGGAATTGACTCGAGAAAATTCAAGAGCGATGATTTATTATGACTTTCGAAGTGGTTTAACACAAAAACAGTGTGATGACCGGATGATTTCTGCATTTGGTGATGAAGCCCCATCCAAAACCACAATTTATCGCTGGTTTGCTGAGTTTCAACGTGGACGTGTCAAGCTCAGTGATGATCCCCGTCAAGGTCGTCGAAAAACTGCAGTCACCCAAGAAAACGTTGATGCTGTGCGTAAGCTGATTGAGGAAGATCGACATGTGACATGAGTAAAATACAAATAATCTTGCATGAACAATTAGGTGTAAAAAAGTTGTTTTCCCGATGGATACCGCATTCGTTCTGTGAAGAGCAAAAAGCGGCTCGCGTTACTTGTTGCGTCAGAACTCTCGAAAGATTCCACGCAGGATCCTCAAATGCTGTATACAACATTGTATCAGGTGACGAATCCTGGATATACGCGTACGAACCCGAAACAAAAAACCAGTCACGAGTTTGGGTGTTCGAAAATGAGTTAAAGCCAACAAAAGTTGTTCGTTCACGGAGTGTTGCAAAAAAAATGGTGGCCACGTTTGTCTCCAAAACCGGCCATGTTACGACTATTCCTCTTGAGGGACAAAGAACGGTTAATGCAGAATGGTATGCTAGCATTTGTTTGCCACAGGTCGTTTCTGAACTCCGTAAAGAGAACTGCAACCGCCGCATCATCCTCCATTACGACAATGCGAGTTCTCACACCGCGCACAGAAGAAAAGAGTTTTTAGAGCAAGAAAACATAGAATTATTAGACCATCCGCCGTACAGCCTAATGATTTCTATACTTTCCCTAAAATAAAGAATAAATTGCGTGGACAGAGATTTTCATCACCTGAAGAAGCTGTAGACGCCTACAAAACGGCCATTTTGGAGACCCCAACTTCCGAATGGAATGGTTGCTTCAATGATTGGTTCCATCGTATGGAAAAATGTGTCAAATTTCGCGGAGAATACTTCGAAAAGCAATAAATATATTTTTAAATAGTAATGTTGTGTCACTTCGTTAATTCCCGAAATTTTCAGTGCCGCCCTCGTACAAACGTTATAAAAAGCTTAAGGTTTAGAACAAATGAATAATTAAACAAGAAATATGCACTAAAAGTCATTAGAAGGGGGTTATAAGATTTACATGTACGTCTCGTTCTTTCTACTATTTTGAATATGCTATTTCAAGGGGAATAAAGTTCCCTATTCGGGGCATATCTACTATATATTATATTTATATTATAATTTGTACTATCCTAGTACAGGTCTACGCTAAAAACTAAGACCGAGGAAAGGGTTTTTTTATGACTGAAGGATTATTGGTGGCCTTGAGGCTTTTCCGGTTTCACCAGGACTGGTGGGCGAGCAAAGACTCAGCCAGGAGGGGTGGGATTGGCTAGCAGTTGTCCGAGCGCCTTCGAAAGAGATCAAACAACTCGAGAGCAACAGCTTCGCGGATGAATCTACTACCGGATCGGAATCGCGACTCGCTGAGAAGATCCGACGAGAAACACAGCGGATTGATGCATGGGTTAGGTTGCACGACGAACTCTTTGCCGAGTTCGAGAGTACGATTACCGGGGTCTCTTAGTGTTAGAGCGGAAGGTATCTAATGCAAGGGTTATTGGATCTAATGGTTCCATAAGGACCATCAGATCATAAGTGACTAGCTCTTGCGTCTGTAATTCCTCTCTAAATTCATAATTCAAAACATTTAAAAACTAGCATGCCCAAATTTCCATTTTGTTAAAATTCTTTGCTCCACAGGAAACGTAATTAAAAAATATACAACTTTTTATATAGAATATATGGGTACTTCGTGAAATTGATACTAAAATCTACTATACGTCTACTATAAATATGAATAAGTTTAAAAATACCGACACATAAAACAGTAAGCAATATTTCATTTCGAGGTCCGCGTTACCTCGGTTATATTTGCTTCGCCTACTCAAGGGACATTGGGGTATTGAAAAATAGAACTCATCATTCGCGTGATACCTGAAACTGAGAACGAAAGAGACTATTTAATAATTTCTTACAATATTTTTTATAAAATTAAATAGTCAAATTATTTTTAAGTGTATAAAAAAACTCTGTAGTTTTGTTTTCGAGATATTACAAAACTAAACTTTTTTTTTCATATCTCAATAATTATGTCAATAATCTTAACAAATCAAATTAATTTAACATAAATCAATTGATACAGTAGAACAAATCTTCCAATGAGTTTGAAGAAGGCACAGTTTCCAAGATACTGGCTGAGTTACCTTGTTGGACAGCTAGACTCACTCTCTGTGCAAAGTACCAGCCTTTTTCCTTTCCATAGCAGACGAACCCAAGTTCAGCTGATTATAATGGGTTACCGCCGTGTACGGGTATGAACAATAAACTAACAGATTTCGTTCGATACAAACTGAAGGTTAATTAATTGTTCTTTTTTAACAGTAGCTTCATTTACTAATATTCCAGAAATTAAAAGCGAAAAACAATAAGACATGTATAACACCAAAAAATTGTACCTCTAGTAAATCCACAAAACCTTCAAATTCATACGAAAAAGCCATTTACATGCTAATAACCGCAGAGAAGAATCCAAATTAAACAGAATAATTTTACATCTTACCGAGTATTTTATAACAAGAGGAAACTAGCTATTGGCACCTGGTTCCGGTTCATGAATATTTTAGCACACATGGATCTCTTTGTCTCTTTTGGGTGACAGGGTAAGTTACAGGTACTATCCTGTCTATTTTTTCAATGAAGCAGTCATACGTGCCTATTTTGAGGAGTGGGACAGGCGTTCTAAGATTCTACTATTGGTGGTAGGACGTCTTGCGAGTCCACACGGGTAGTTACTACTACCCTGCCTATTTCTGCCGTGAAGCAGTAATGTGTTTCGGTTTGAAGGGCGGGGCAGCTGCTGTACTGTTAAAAGTAAGACCTTACAACTCATTTCTCAAGGTGGGTGGCGGCATTTACGTTGTAGATGTCTATAGGCTCCAGTAACTACTCAACATCAGGTGATTCGTAAGCCCGCCCACCCATCAACGCAATAAAAACAAAAATAAAACTATTAAGATTTCGAACTTAATTTCAAAGTGGATAGCGACATTGTAATATCTATTAACTTCGTAACGGTTCATCGACTCACTATCCTAATTTTATAATAATATGTCGGCGCAACGTTATTAGTTAATTAAGAATAGTTAAAGATAACTGTTTCTTTGATGTTACGCATGACAACAACATCTGTTTAAGACGGTATTCAAGAAAATTCATGACTAAGCTACCCTTATTTTCTACTATAAAAACGAGTGACTATTGTCGCACGAAACAATCCGACTCAAATATATTAAAGTGTATAATCTATGATCCGACTCGAGCAGCCGAACGGATCGGAGCTCTCTGTTGTTATCGTTGTACACTTTAAATGTAATAAATGGAGTTCATTGGAAAAGTGAGTCTTAATTACTGTCACTATGGTAGGCAACGATAATGATGAAGAAAATGGTGTCAGTAACGCTTACGTCATAATTTTATAAACACTATAATCAGCCAGCTTCGTCATGTATAAAAATAATTCATTGACATTTACGTTTGCTTGGACACTGAAAGAACTAATATTATCTTGAGGTCTGGCAGTTTATTTGTCTTGGGGTTTCATCTTAACCATAAAAGGATCCAAATACTATATTAGAAGCATTTTCTCTATTAATGTCTTAACATTTCGGTATGAAATAAAAATAAAAAAGTAAGCTTTTTTATTTTAATTTCATACTTATTATATATTATACTTATTATATTATATATTATTATATTTCATACTTATTATACTTCAAATTAAAATAAAAAAGCTTACTTTTTTATTTTTATTTCATACCTACGGACTATGACGAAAACTAGCTTGTTTTCTTTAGTTTGCATTTCGATTATGAGAAAACCAAAGAAAATGTTTGCTTATTTGATGTATAGTTCAACCTTTTTTTTTATATCATGTTTCCCCATATTTTTATCGAAACTATTACAGAACAGTAATCGATCTATTTCTGTAAAGCAGACTTGTTTATTACTGATTGTAATATTTTCCTTCTTAAAGTATTTCACCAAACCATAATTTTGTCAAATACTGATCATAGGGCATATTATATATCTGCGCGGGTAGATACCAATTTCCTGCCCCTTTCTACTTCGAAGCAGTAATGCGTTTCAATTGAGGCTTCGATTTCAAGACGGTGGTGGCATTGACGTTGTGATGGCCAAGTGCTCCAAGTATGCTGTGAGCTCGTCTACATGCCAGCAATATTCCCTTCCATAAGTATGTCCAATGTTCATCGTTTTACTTTAAAATAGTAATCCAATCTCCTGCTTCAAGATGGGCGGCGCGATAGCGTTGTAACTTTTGTGGACTCCGACAATACCAAAAAAAGTCCCTTACAAAACTAAAAACGTTTATCTATTATAATAATGTTTATAGCTATAATAGAATAGAAAAAATCTGAATCGCATTTACAAAATTTACAAGATTAGCCCCATAAATAACATTACTATACAAGTTCCGAGCAAAAACATTCGCACTCTTGGTCTACAGAGTAAATTCATACCCTCGGTGAAAGATCTTACCTTTGTCGTTACCTATGTATAATCTTCCCTTTTGTCGTTGCCACTATAGCCTTAACTGTAGCCCAAATATTTTTAATCATGAAAATAAATGTTTTATTTGCCCGCGAAGTTAAAAGAACGAAAATGCTGAAAGCATTGTTCGATGAGTACTTCTGAGATCAAGATGCTCAGTGGGAGCTTCTAACGGTCACAGATTTAAAACGTTGATAAGTCTTTCAAATGACCGCTTTTTAGGCAGTTCGTAATTATATTTTTATTGTGTTCCGCACGAACGTGCTCTTATAATGTAAAATGCGGGAACATTTAACTTATAATACGAACGATACGAACCAAATAAACATGAAATAGTTCTTTTGGATGCTTAATACTTACAAAATGTTTTTTTTTAAAATAATGCAGAAGTAAGATAAAGAAAAATGTGATAGGCCATAACTTTAAAGAGCAATCGTTCCTAGTTTAAGTTTACCTGTTGCTTGTCTAACATTGTTGCAAAGAAACTGACAAACAAGTCGGAAGAACAACGTCGACATCTTTATTACGAAATAAACGAAAAAAAATCGGAAAATCCTGAACTTTCTGAACGTGATGATTTTCTAAATGTCTATCTCTACATTTGTTGAATGATAGTTACGAATGAACATAATATATTATATAGCAAATCGTCAACTACTCACAGATTTTATTTACGTCCAGTAAGCCCGAGGCAGCTCCCAGATTGGTGACTGAATAGATGAATAGAGATCCTTGATTAGGGTACTTCGAAACTATTATTAACTGCTTTGGAAATAGCTTCGTGCCAAAATATTGCGTGTTTATGTTCGTATTGTGTGGATTTATCATATAATAATACAAAATAAAATATTAAAAGTTTCATTTTGTATCATGTTTTTAAATCGAACTATGAAACTCTTTCGTGGACAAGTTGACTTATTTAATTTTAAAAAGTAATAACTGCACATAGGATTTGAAGACAGACGGATCACTCGATCCAAGTTCTACATTGGTTGTCTCAACACATACATTCGAAGAGCATTATATTGTAAATGAATATTGTAAAGGAGGTTTTATTTCGAAACATGCGCTGTTAATCTATATATTAATACGTGAAGCAAAAACTTTGTATCCCTTTTTACGAAAATTGCGCGGACGGAAGAGTATGAAATTTTCCACACTTTTAGAGAATATAGAGAAGAAGTGCACAATGCTAATATTTTTTTTAAATAATGCATAATACATTAAATAATACATTAAATCAATAAAGAAAACATTACACATACTACCATGTATTTGACACACACACACATATACTCTTTGTTCATTGTCGAACTTTTGTTATTGCTTAAAGTCTGTAGGCAAATTGAGAATAGCTTAGTATTGTTTATTCTTTAATATTAATAGTATTTGTCTATAGTGTAGTCTTAGCGAAATTTGTAACAATAGGACCATAATAATGTTAAAACTTATAATTTCAATTAATTATAGTCGAATTTCGACTACTGCGGGACCCCTAGTTCAAATAATTTTCTATTTTAGTTCACTGAATATGACAATGTACTATGACATTTCTCTCTTTGTCAACAGTTCTTGTATTGATGACTTACGATAGAACAACCCTCGTCACAGTACACGTCACTAAATATTGGTACTTGAATCCTGTTGAATGTTCATTTTCTATATCAGTTTTGCTAACAACAGTAACATTTGTTACAGTTGAACACATTTGTGGACTAATGTAATTGGAAGTTTTCAATATCACTATTTTTATACACTGCGACTTTTTTAAATATAATAATATTAC
This sequence comes from Bombyx mori, assembly GCF_030269925.1. Lineage (NCBI taxonomy): Eukaryota > Metazoa > Arthropoda > Insecta > Lepidoptera > Bombycidae > Bombyx > Bombyx mori. Next base: position 8,831,286 of record NC_085115.1, on the reverse strand, counting down.
AACAAAATGGCAGAAATAGACAGGATGGTAGAACCTACCCGGGTGGGCTCAAAAAACGCCTTACCACCAGTAATTACGCAGACACTAGTTTTTGCGGTAATGATTTTTATTACACGATGTTATTTCTTCAGAATTGAAATCATTCGTTAATATTTATTGAGTACTAATTCTATTAGTAAAATTGTTATCTGCCTGCGGGATTCGAACATCAGCAGAGTCGCTTCGCTCGATACGAATATACTAGGTGTCTTATTCTTTAGGCCACGATGCTTTCAAATAAAGGCTGCCCTCGTGAACTTAAATGGATAATTCAATTTATTTTACCCTTTTTTAGAGGGACTTCCCTCTATGTCATCTATCGTCGCTAAAGTTGCAATTCGATAGGCGAATCGCACTAAAGATCCCTTTTTAGGACTTTCCCTCTCAAAATTCGCTGTCTGTGTAGTTAAATATCGCGGAGTCATCGTCGGTAATGACACACGATTTAGCAGCCCGCCAGGACCGCCCCGATTACGTCGACGGTCCGGAAACTGGCCATAGATTAGGCCCGCCTTTTACAATAGCTTTAAGCCTAAGGCCCGTAATATCAATAGTAGTTTAAACTAAAATCCAGCGTTCAAGAGGTCGCTGATGATCTCGTAATCACGATTAATAACAACTAGTGGTCCCCCAGTAGTAGACTATAATTAATTGAAATTATAAGCTAGAACATTATTATGGTTCTATTGTCAAAGACTATGAAGCTTCTATTAAATAATCACAGATTTCGCCAAGATTACAGTATAGACAAATAATATTAAAGACAAACAATATTAATCTATTTACAAATTGACCACAGACTTTATCAATAAACAAAAGAGTATAAGAGTAAAGTCAAATACATGGCAGTGTGCGTAATGTTTTTTTTATTGATTTTATATATTTATTATGTACAATTGAAAAAAAATGCATTCTGCACTTCTTATCTATATTCTCTATAAGTGTGGGCAATTTCAAACTCCTCCGTTCGCGCAATTTTCGTAAAAAGGAGTACAAAGTTTTTGTTTCACGTATTAATATATAGATACCCTTAGACCGGCCTTAGATTTATATGTCTCAACTTAAACAACAGTCCTGTTAACGTCAGCATTAAATAATGAATGTACAAACATAATTTATTTCAAAACAAATGTATTTTCCTTGAATACAAGTATCATTTTCTAACTCGACAAATTGATATCGATGACAAAGAAGAAAATGGATACTCGATATTCGCTATCTGATTGATATATGTGCTCCGATGTGAATAACCTTATCTCGTGTTCACCTCAAGCTTTTTGTGTTTTATACAAAGTTAGATTTATAGATTAATTGTTTTATAAACATTATAAACATGTTAATAAAATCGATTTCGAAGCTAGTGACAAAACTTAAATAATAAAGAGATAACCCTTGTTAAGGTTCTTAATTCGGAGATTGTTTCATCGACAGAACCGAAAAATTGGGTTTCGCTATCTTTGAAAAATTAAATAAACAACTAAAATTGTCGTATTGGAAAATATATGTTAACGTCTACCTTTCAATATGATCGATTTAAAATTGACTAAGTACATAAAAGTAGACATTTTTCACACGTTCACATTTCATGACATGCTATTAGCAAATTCTCAACGTAAATAATTAAACATATCATAGATATTTAAATTGCATAGCACTGATTTCTTACGGATCTATCTCTAGATGCAATATATTGTTTATAGCTATTTTTTTTTTAGTCAAGTGGAAATCGCCGGTCTTCCGCCCTTCACTAGGGATGGCGGGCGGGGTATGTCAGAGTCGAACTGACTAAAACCTCCTGTCGCTCAACAACTGACATCCAAACCTCGCATGAGACAGAACTCATGAAAAGGCAAAGGGGGGAAAGTGAAGTGTTTAGTGCGGAGCACATCTCCCCCATCACCCTCCCCTTCGGGACGCCGGACTGGCGGTCGTCGGCGCCACGACCACCAGCTCTCTCGGTTGCCAGGCTGTCCGAAGCCCGCCTAGATGGCGCCGGTTAGAGTAGGTGTTTATAGCTATTAATAACTTGGTAGTTAAAACAAGAATTAGTTGCGATTTCATAATTAACATTAAAATTTGAAACACTACCACTAAAATGATTCTTACTGCGACATGAAACGAGATCTGTGTGTAATATGAGTACATAATGTCACAAATGTATTTTAATTAATTTGGCTCGCTACCAGCTTAGTATACAGCAACTCAGAGCTCCTTTGTGGAGTAATATTATTTACGATTACTCTCTCCGTATTTTAAGACCGATGTCATACGCGCGAGCTTCCGTTATTCATTTCCAATCATATAAGTAAGTAAGTGTGTTACTTATAATATTTTGTATTCAAGTTTAACAATATTTGCTATGTGTATGTGCATTACTATAATTCTCATGTTGTATTTGTTATTTTAGTTATGTGTTATTTGTTCTACACACACTCATCACTTTTTATTATTATTCTCATTATCCTCTCGCGGGTCTGCTGGAAGAGATTTCTTAAAGAAATAAGCAGTGCCTTTGTACATAATTTTCCTATTACTCTGTATTATGTCCTCTTTTCTGTGTGTATGTTACCGGAAATGTATGAAATCAAGGAATTGTATACAAATCCTAGGAAATGTGTACAATCCCGATACTATTTAGGAAATGTATAAAATATTGTTTGAAAAACTATTTAATGCATAGATATCCTAGGAAATGTATAAATTTCCTCGGAATTGTATATAATTCCAATATCGTATTAGGAAATGTATAAATGCTTTCTGTAATAAAACACGTTGTTAATAATATTTATTTATTATAACACTTATTGAGACAATCGGGTAACAGTCATACCGTAAAATAATAATAATATATTCATATTATCTTACTAATTAAAACTTCTAAAATCAACTATCTATTAACTTTTAACGTATCACAAAACCAACTTATATTTATTCTTATAAAATCAAATTTTCATTTGGCAAGTAATCAGTCTGATAATTAAGTAATTATAAATGTCAAAGTATAAAAGTAAATCTTTATATTATAACACTTTGTCAGTCCATATAGCTATTTATTTTTGCAGGGTAAGCTCGAATGGCATTTGGAAGTACACAATACTTTATTTTTAAAACACAGACATCTTGATGTAGCACAGTTTCTCTTGCAAAGGCACTTCTTAAATCCCTGGCCGGTTCCAGTGGATTGCAAGTTGGCAACTGACCGTAGTGCAAGACTCGTCCCGCTGTCCCCGCGTACCCACCAATATCTTAAATGTTTTACATTTCCGATTGCTATTTAGGAAATGTATAGATTTCCTAGGAAATATGTAATGTGTAAGTATAATATAATTTATTTCACACATTTCCGTGCGATTTTAGGAATTACATACATTTCCTAGGAATTGTATACAATGACGGATTACATACATTTCCGTTAACATGTACATAAATAAATAAATAAAATAATAAATAAGTACATATTTCATTTATAATTATTGTTCCTTCTTCCTTAATTAGTTTACTGCTTAAAAAACGACTCTCTTGATTTATTTATTTTATATTCATTATATTATTTCCAATCGTTCGAACACTTAGCAGTTTTCGTGTTCACGGATGACTAAGGCAGTATTCGTCGACTTGTAAATATTGTGCTAACTGATTAAACCGTAATAGTAGTTGTGGTTAAACCGAATAAAATACTATAGTTTACTGCTCAAAAATAAATAAAACCTTCTTTAAAGGAACCTTTAACTTCAACGAGTTTTAAGGGTTGTGCAGTTTTTAACTAGTTTTTTTAAATTGTTGATGGACACACTATCTGCATTCTGCCGTTGCCCACAAGCACACATACGTAATGGCATATCTATAAGAGATTACGTCGTATAAAGTATGAATTACGTTGTAGAACTAAACTGGACTAAGCTGGACCGTCCTTCATATAATTGTACGCCCGAAATCAGCGCTTGTACCTACGCGAGTGAGTGACCTTTGAAACTCGGATACTGCTCATGAAAAAAATTAGCAAGAGAATCAGGTATGGAAATAGAACACAATATTGTTAGTACAACGTTAGCTTGAAAAGGCCGTGCTCCGGATATACAGTGGGACTTCGGTTCTCTCTGTATTTTTTGTACAGTGTGTTCCATGGGAAGTTCTTTGAGGAATGGTTCGAGGTGATCCCTGCATATTTTTTCACTATCGCAACCTCCCGCCACCGGAACAGAGTTGAATCACTTACAGTACATTTCCACAGATCTTTTTTGCCACGTACCGACCGGCTCTCGAATGATTCCCTTACACGGGAAGACATATTCTTCTTCAACCGAGGTTTGCGGAGAGTACGCAGCGGTAGGCAGCGACTTGAATATGCCGTGGCATTGCTAAAGTCTACGAATAATGATAACCATTCACTGTCGGTTGAGCCGTACGCTCATCTGCCTACAAAGGCCATGAAAGATGTATGCATAAACATATAAAAGTACCAAAAACTTTCGTATGCTAAAGATCCTCTGTCCTGTCTATAATACATTGTTTTTTTTTTTAAAGTTGTGTTTTATTTCATAAGTAACACTAGCATAAGAGATTTATTTCATCAATATTTATACAAAGCAATATCATTTAAATTAGCTTTCGTAATGTTACGCTCTGAGTTTCTTTTGAATACTTGAGTCGACTGTTATCAAAGCCGGCAATGTGACTTTTGGACAATTATTGGTAAATCAGAAAAACGAATTATTGACTTTGTATTCCATTGGCAGTCACAAAACTCTTCTGAACGACATCTTAGATAAATAACAGGTTAAGTTAATACTTTATTTAATGCAGGTTTTGAACCGTATTCTTTGAAGGAGACGATTATATTAAAATCAATCTGTATTGACATATCAATAACATTTTTTTGTCCAAATGCACAGATTGCCACCTTTGATAATAGACGACTCACTTACTACCTACCCATTATAATTTCATAAGCTGTAAGTACATTATTATTCCCTACATGGTCGTAGTCAATAAAACAATATTTTTGATTGTATGTAAACTATAACGAAACACTACAGGATTGTTTTTGATTGCACAAAGTTTTCGGTACATTGTTATTCATTCATTAAAGTTGATGACTTCACTATCCTCTTCTAAAACTTCAGTCACCCCAGAGTGGCCAGTGTAAACAAACTCCTTTAGTAACTAGCAAGCCGTATTGAAAGCTTTGAACTCGGATCTTTTGAATATGTAAATCGTTCAGGTTTATTTAAAATATAAAATAGAGCTTCGACAAGTACTAAGCAGACTTTTTTGGGCTGTGAGATTGGAATGAGTTCGTTTGTCGGGGCTGTGGACTGATTTGTAAGAGTCTAACCTAATACTATCTTCATCGTTTTTAGTTATGGCCGACGCTATTGTTGCCAGTGTTATTTATATATATATAAAAATGAATTACTGTTCGTTAGTCTCGCTAAAAACTCGAGAACGGCTGGACCGATTTGGCTAATTTTGGTCTTGAATTATTTGTGAAAGTCCAGAGAAGGTTTCAAAAGTAGATAAATATGAAAACGCTCGGAATTAAATAAAAACAACAATTTTGTTTTTCCTTTGATGTGTCGGACGGATTCCTTTTATTTGTTTTAAGTTTATTTTATATTATACAAAAGCTTAGGTCTTTTATTTATCGATTGAGGCACTACGAAGTCTGCCTGGTCAGCTAGTATTTCATAAAAATCTTCAATTATTAAATTCATACATAATCTGTTTATGAAAAATGATTTGTTGGGAAATGAGATGAAATTGATTAATTTGAGACATTAATAAATCGGGGCGTTATTAAATGAAACTAGGTGAGACGGGATGAAATAAAATGTAAAATAAAATGTAGTAATGGCTCAGTCAAATGGTGGTGGATTACAGAGACTTTTTCCGTGGACTTGTAGAAAGAACCCAAGAAGCTACGTCCGTTGGCCTTGTTTAATTTCCCATATCATCCACTTTCACAGGTGATTAATTGTTAATAAAACACTTAAGTCTGAAGAAACACTAAATTAAAAAAAAAAATAGAATACACATAGCTTCGATCCTCGTGCTCGCGCCAAAATATCCGAACCTATACTCAATGACATTAAAAGTCACCCAAAGTGCTCTCAGCATCGACCCCTAAGGGTCGGTTACGTAAGACTACGAGATCATATTATCAAAACCAAAATTGGAATCCGATGAGATGTAAACGGGGGTACGCATTTGATTAGGACGTGATTTTGGCTTTGAACTAATTTGAAACGAACCGAATAAACCACAATACTAATGTATTTACGATTCACAACTGCTTCCCAATATCGAAACACACAAGTGGCCTACGGAACAAAAGGTTTTGGGGACCTCTCTCTTAACTAAACAACCCTTACGTCCACCCGAGATTTCAATCTTAGAATAGAATCTATTTACACTGGCTCGCGCAATTTAAAACGATCATTATACCGTATTAAATAATAATATATGCATATATCTCGGAGCGGCCGACAATATTATCACATGGCAACTCATTTTTCAATGCAGGAATCCAGTCAATAAAATAATGTTCTCGATATTTAGAGTTTACAATTGAACACAGAGCTCAGTTCCCAGGTCAACTACGATCATAATACGGTGATAATAGGGCAGAAAACAATCTATTTGCCACTTTTAATTCCTTCATGGAAACGTTTTTTTTTATTGCTTATTTGGGTGGACGAGCTCACATCCCACCTGGTGTTAATTGGTTACTGGTGCCCATAGACATCTACAACGTAAATGCGCCACCCACCTTGAGATATAAGTTCTAAGGTCTCAAGTATAGCTACAACGGCTGTCACACCTATCAAACCGAAACGCATTACTACTTCACGGCAGACATAGGCAGGGAGGTGGTACCTACCCGCGTGGACTAACAAGAGGTCCCACCACCAGTAATTACGCAAATTATAATTTTGCGGGTTTCATTTTTATTACACGATGTTATACTTCCTTCGCGTGAAAGTCAATCGTGAACATGAGTTGAGTACGTATTTCATTAGAAAAATTGGTACCCGCCTGGGATTCGAACACCGGTGCATCGCTCAACACGAATCCACCAGACGTCTTAACCTTAGGCCACGACGACTTCAAAACGTAGACTCTGTATACGTTTAAAACATTTGTCCAGTTGAACAATTTTGCTAGTGACCCGGATCCGACACATACATGTGTTAATAAATGTCAACACACAAACGATGTTAATAAAAGGTTTGTTTTACTTTTGTCCGCTTGCTTGGGTCGAAATTCTGTTTCAGCATTCATCAATTTTATTTAACAAGAGGGAAGGCATGTAGTAACTCCAAACGATCGTTTTCCAGTTGACGGAGTTAATCGGCGCTTAACCCTTTGCAGGCTGATTCTGTTAAACGACCTATTTTAGGACAGCACTCGGCACGCGGAAAAACATTTACCCGAAAATTTCGGTAATTAAAATATTCAACAGAAAACTTCTTGATACTACCTTTCTGATAACAGGATGTTATTAGTTAATATTAAGATTTTTACTTAGTTTCTGAAAGCAGAATTTTTAAACTATTGCATAGCTTTTATCGCGGGCCTTGAGCGCGGCGACCGAATCATGAAATTCCGTAACGAAAAAAACCTGACACCCATCACTCCGCCCAACATGTAGCTCGCGTTCACCACATTCACACGTTGCGCTTGTGTAGTGTTTGTGAATAAGCGCGTGGCGTGACGTCACACTGCATCATGAAAAGTCTGCCCATCTCTCTCTCGCGCGGTCTAGCTTATGAGTGTGAAGGAGACAGTTAAGGCTTTGCTTTTATTAATGTTTAATATAGCGTGGTCTTGTTTTATTATTGTTTTAAAATTAAATTATCATTGTCTAATTATAATTGCGTAAGTTGATAAAAAATGCTATGCAATAGCTTTACCGCAGCAGTTCCCGAGTGCCACACGTTTTTTTTTCTCTTTTTTTTTCAGAGAAAAACTTATGGAAATAATATAACTCATAGATAAATGAATAACATATTATTTCTAGGATGTTAAATGACCATTACCGAAACATTTTATTTATTGCTTTTCATGGATTGATGGGTTCATAGTCCACGTCATCTAAAGCAGCACCGGGAGTCCACAGAGAGAGCTGCAATTAAACTCAGTTCCATTGTCGAATTACATATTGAAACACCAGCTGCCTTAACCATTAACCCGAAACCGAATTAGACAGAAATACGCCCTATCACCAGTTCGTAAGACAGGTATTTCAGAAGCTAGGTAAAAATACCTGGTTCATAACACCGTTTGATTACCACAGATGTTATCATTAAAATTGCCTTTATTTTTCTATACTTTTTTTCGTTTCATTATTGATTTTGTTTATATATTTCGTAAATAAACGCGCTCTTTTCCGAGCTAGCAAGTATTAATTGCTTACGTACGCCCCTAAACTTTAAAAGATGAATGTCGCTACCCACCCCAGCTTAGGCAGAGGGAAACGAGCTAAATCATTATCATAATTGAAATTGCCTTATTAAACTTCGGTATTCATGGAACAAAATGTTATCTCAATTAAACTAAGTCATTTTATAATGATATGTGAGACAGTCAAAAATGACAAAAGTTCTGAAAAAGATTAATATTATTTATTTATTAAGTACACAAACAATAACTCAATAACAAGGTAGTTTTAAATATCGAGAATATTATTTAAAGGAAGTTAACTAAATAAATTATACTAATTAAATAGGTTACTTAAATTGTTGCTTATATATGTATTTGTCGAACGCGATATTAAAAATAAAGTAATAGGTAGATAGTTATTTCAATTTGAAATACAGGTGTAGTTAATGTGAGTGTATGATAAATTACATCTGTGTAATCTGTGTAAGTTATTGCACGACATTCGTCGAAATGCTCGGAATAATAAAATTTATAAAATAGCACTTAATCTAACTTTCGGCAATTCGCGAAAGCATAAAACAACAGAACACAATTAGGCAAAACTTTCGCTTAAACTTTTTTAGTAATATGACACTTCAAGAATATTTATTAATAGCGACCCGCCCTCGCTTCGCTTCGGAAACATTAAAACGCATATGAAACCAAAAAAAAAAAATTAAAAAAAAGTAGCCTATGTTCATCAGGGACAATGTCGGCTTCTAATGGAAAAAGAATTTTTCAAATCGGTCCAGTAGTTTCGGAGCCTATTCGAAACAAACAAACAAACAAATCTTTCCTCTTTATAATATTTATTTATTAATTTACAACTAACGTATGAAATTTAATTTAGTAATACTTGAAACGGTTTTTTAAGAATAAAACCAACGATGAATAAGGGATTACTCTTAGTCTTATAAACCAACATCTTTAACGTCTACAACAACATTGACATTAGAACGCGTGTCTTGCTGCGACACTACTGCCATCTGTTGATAATCCTTGATTGTAAAAGGGTGATTTGGAAAACATTTTCCACAAAGAGCGACATCTACCGTTGAGTGCTTGTACGAAATTTAGATAACTATGAAGTCCAAGTGCAATCCCTTACCCATTGGGAACTACTGGTAAGTTTCACGTTTAGAAACATTAATAGCTGTCGCTGATGGCACCAGTTGATTATTATTGCTGATTTATTACGTAGTTTAAAAAACACAGTAAATATATTATACGAACATTACAGAACGGAGATAATAATTTTTTTCGTAAAAAAAAACTTAATCGTGTCGGATTACTTGCCTATTGGTTTATTTTTGCAGATTATTTTGATTAAAAAACAAAATCTGAATAAAAAGAAAATCACTTCAACAAAAAAAATTAAAAATATCATAAATGTAGTCTAAGACGCTTATTTAAATATACTTAATATTAATTAACAATAACTCAAAAACTACGGGCCATATTGATAAAATTTAAATCCGACCAGTAGTCTTCAAATAAAAAAAATATCATCAAAATCGTCTTAATCAATTTCACCTAGAAAAAGTTCTGGAACACTTAAAAATATATATAGTATCGAATTGATAACCGAATTGGCAAATGTAGTGCAGGACGGCCTCAGTCTCGGTGGAGTGATGATCTGGCTGATGATGATGATGATCTGATAAGTGGCTGACAAGCGTTGGATAAGAAAAGCTAAGGATCATGGTCAGTGGCGTGCAATTTGAGAGTCCAGCAGGCTGATGATGATGATAACCTCCTCCGTTATTGAAATCAGGTTATAAGAAAAAATCTTTCAATCAAAGCGATCGTTGCAGAATTAATGAACTTCATCACTACTCGGTATTTTTGCAGAGCCTATTGCAAGTTGGAATTTTTTAAACTTGAATATTTTAATTTCACGAAAATTTTAATCTAGCTCGGCTCTAATCTCGGCTATTCTCGGTAATTGCAGACCATTGTGGATGTTTCTTGCCAATATATTATAATAGTAGACCAATTCCAATGTACCGATCAATGCATCAACTTTTTTGTCAGTAGGTATATAAATGTGCTAAAATATTGTATTCAATACGACCGCCCCGTTTGGTATTTTGTGCAGGCCTAATCTGGCGATAAAGCTAATTATTGAATTTAAATGATGATAAAGAGAATCGAATTTCTGTGATTTTCATAAGTATGTATCAAGTTTCCTTCACTTTTTGAAACTCTTCATTTGCTATCAGTCGAATGTTTTTATATCAGGCTATTAATAGGTGAAACGCACATTTGGCTATCCACGTTGCTTCCGTAGTAAATAGCTCTGAAGCATTTTTTTAAAGTTAAAGTTGAAAATGTAAATCTAATTCATCGACCGTAAATTTTTCTCTTTACACCAAAATTTTTACAACTTCCAATAAAGTTACGAAGCTGATTATTTTATGCATAAAAGAACAACTCGTAATAAAACAGTTGCAAAAAAAGTCTCGAAAAGTCTTATAATTTTTTTTATTTTTGTTTTAAGTGTGCCGGGTCGAAAGTTCTCGAAAAATTAGAAAAAAAATCATAACTCGAAAACTATCAAAAATCGCGGAACATACATGGGGGTGATTCGGATACTCCACGACACGAGGCACCTAAATTTTTTTTTGGACATCAATGTTCCTGCCACCCTGTAGATAGCATCGAGAACCAATAATAAAAAAGCAATAGGTAAACAAAAGTAGATTGTAAAAAATAGGAGTTTCTCAATTAGTCAATAATGTGTCTTGGGTAAGATCCGGCTTTATTGATGGTTTTGGTGTTATCAAAACATCGGTCCGCCTGAATCAAGATGCGATTCGCGATTCTTGAAAATGTAGTTAAACTTGGTAATAACACCATGTGGCAAAACCAAGAAATGTCGTATTGAATCCAAGAACTGTCCTGTTAAGACTGAGCACCGATAAAGCTCGATCATGACACAAGTGCAAACGAACGTCTCTGACTTCATCAGAAGTGAAGAGTGACTGTTGTTTTGTGATCTCTCTTTTTTCTCTTTCTATCTCTTCTCTATCTTTTCGCTACAATCATTTGGGTTTAACAACCCCTTTATTTTTCGCAATAATGAAATAACAAATAAATCTTTTCGCTTGACTATGATTCACTGTTTCTTTTAGAAATGCTCTATGTCATGTTCATTTGGAGATCCTAAAATCTTCTATAAGATTGACCGTAGCAATTTTTTTCATGTAGAAAGTGCGTGTTTTAACCGTTCAGGCCACACCGAATCAAGCGGACTTCGCTTTGAATGAGTTTTATATTTTTGTAAAGTTAATATATTAATATATATATACTAATGCAAGTTGCAGTAATAAATGCTTTATTACATGAAGCATTCAATCCCTAGGTGCGTATAGAGCAGGTTATACGTTGTCTTCTTGGGGCTACGTCGCTAGAATACAAACCGGCATAAAGAAGGCATGCAAAACACATAGGCAGCCAGGATATGAGCGAGATCTCTGCCCCGACTTTACTTTCTATGGCAACGGTTTGATGAGTAGTGTGAAGCATTCTCTCTGATGTCCCACAGTCCACCTCTGCAAGATAGTTGTATCACTCTTTTTGACGTTTCGCTATAAATCGGTACAAATTTGTGCGACTAAGACACAGTGCTACTCCTCCCAAACGAAGCAGACTGCGAGCATATGCTTCGATGAATGATGAAGTAACATCAACAGTAAGCGTGCGCCAGCAGTAGATTTAGTCGGGCACACTTTTTTTTATTTTTTTGTTTATCAACCACGTAAATGCTGCCACCCACCTTGAGGCAAAAGTTCTGTCACAGTTTTAGCGGATTTTATTTTTACTAGATGATATTAATCCTTCATCTTGGAAATTATTTGTGAACATGTGTAAAGTAAGAATTTCTTTAGAAAATTGGCACTTGCCTGCGGGATTCGAACACCAGTACAATCGCATAACTCGATACGAATTCACTAGGATTTATATCCTTTAGGCTACGACGACTTTTCAACGACCTGAACGATGCTTCGTGTACGGGCAGTCGATATTGGGCCTGGACGAGGTGGCACCACGTCTCCTCCATGGAAATCAGTTTGATACTGATAATTAACAGCGAATCAGAGCAACGTCGTCGCCAATAAGCACGTTGTTTTAAAAGAACAGGCGCGAAAACATTGGTGGGCCTTGCCTACTGGTTACACTACTGCAGCTTCGCCATCAGGATTTGAGACGTATATCCGGCTATACGGGAGATCCATACAGGGTTATTAATTGCAATTGATGCACCAATTGCTTAACGCGTTTGTTAAGATCTACCGGTAAATCTGCCCAAGTTTCGAAACGTGCTCAACAGCAGACGGATCAAGACCTAGACCTCACTCCATCAACTATGTGCGCATCGATATATGGTGCCCTCCGAGGCCCGTGAACCCACAGAACTTGACATTTACTGAAAGCCACGTTGAGACCCAGTATTTCAATCCTGTTAACAATAAATGCCACTTCAGGAATGAAAAGCCAGGTAAATTCCCAAAAATTATCCCACTGGACCACGAGCAGTGCAACAATTAACACCCCGTTGACCACGTAACAAATAACGCAGAGACCCGGAAGGATGTTCCACATGATGTAAATTTTTTTTTATTGCTTATATGTGTGGACGAGCTCACAGCCCATCTGGTGTTAAGTGGTTACTGGAGCCCATAGACATCTACAGCGTAAATGCGCCACACACCTTGAGATATAAGTTCTAAGGTCTCAGTGTAGTTACAACGGCTGCCCCACCCTTTAAACCGAAACGCATTACTGCTTCACGGCAGAAATAGGCGGGGCGGTGGTACCTACCCGTGCGGACTCACAAGAGGTCCTACCACCAGTAACTAACCAAATCAGGGTGAATTTATGGATCTGGTGTTTCGACTTCAATATAATCCAAAAATATTGAATTTTTAACTCAGCTTAACTCAATTTAACTCAGTGCTATTTCCCAAAAATAATACATGGTTTTTCGTATGTCGCAAAAATCATAAAAAATATTGTATACGTTGGTCACGTTGGTCACGTTATTCTGAATAATTTGAAACAAATATTTTGACACGTTTGGATACGTTATTTTAAACAATATGTGACATTCCAAATATTTTTCGATTAAAAAAAACTTAATACCCTTGTTTTAAAATAGTAATGTTTTATAGTTCCGATTCTTCAATATTACAATCATTATAAAACCATCAACCACACTTTTAAATTATAAGCCCTCCATACCATTTACATATAGGATCATTTACAATAAATCACTTAAATCAGTGACATTAATCAAACAATAACCGTTGGAAATTGGATCCCGTGTTCATCATAAGCTTTTAGAGATCCTTTGTGGGCAAAAGAGCTCTGACATAACGTGTTATCAAATAAAAGAAAGGTGTGAATTTTCACAGGCGGTTGTCGTGGCTCCACCTACTTAAGATGGCGTTATCCCCTCCATCAGATTATCAGCCAGTAGCGTTTCAGAATCTCACGAGATCCATACCTACAGCCACTGCAGCCGAACATACGGCACCACCTATTTTCGGAAGCAATTATCAGTTTCCAACTGGCTGCTAAAGAATTTTAGTTCGGCTCGCTGGCATTGCCAGTATCACGGGCGATTAAGTCCTTGATACGTTTCAAATCTTTCAAAATTAAATTATAAGTAATAATGGACGCTATTGATGACATATCCAGTACGTGCGAAAATGACTCGGTCAACTTAAAAAAATCGAGTGCTTTGTTTAGTGCCGAAAAAGATTCATATTGCGATTCGGAAACCGATTATGATAGTGAAAATGAAACAATCGACATCTGTGAAAATAGTGAGCATTCTTTTAGTAAAACTGTGTTAGTGAATTCACGCATTGAAGACGAGAAAACTAAATTCTTTGATAATCACCGCGTTATATTTCCAACGAGATCACTTACAAATTTTGTAAATAATGAATCTTCCCGGCATGTAAAAGACAAAAGTAAAACTTTTCTGATAGACAATATTTTAGGTAACATTAATAATGAAAAAATTAATACAAAAGAACAGGGAGAAACCACCGAAGATAACGCAGATGAATACAACGGTTAGTACATAATATTTATGATAATTGTATACCTAGGTGATATTAAGCTTGCTATTTTATTCATGTTCTAATCAGTAAATTTATAATAACACAAACTATGTATAAACAAAGATATGTAAAATAAATTTTATGATAAGTCAAAATTGTTCAGAATGTCATATTACATTTTTCGTTCAGAACTTCTAGTCAATACAAGTCTGTTTTTTTTATTAATTCTTCTTCCTCTTCTGATTGTGGGGCCGGCGCAGCATATTCCTTTTCATGCTGTATAGGGATTAGGCATGACTTTTACGATAGACCGCCTGCCTAACGTCAACTCTGCGCTTGGGTTATATCTCCATATTATATCCACTGCAACGTGTCACAGGAAAGGATTTTTTCTATTTATCGTTATGGTGCCTTATGGTATCTTTTACTTCATGCGTTTTTGGTTCGAAGATTTACATTTTATTATTAGAAACGTTTACACCTTTTTAATAATTACGGATATTGAATCGATTGACTGTTCTTTCAGTGTCTTCGACGTCGGCATGTCCAGAGCTGGGCACGTTGAATGGCGCAGGTCTCCTAGCGGGACATGCCTACACGCACTGGTTGGCAACACATCAGCCTACAAACAGTTTTTTCGGTGCGTTTTTCTTATTATGCAGTATATATACTAGATGATAGCTCACGATTCTTCCAGTATCAAACTGTCATTGAAGCCCATAGGTTGAAGGTACAGGTACGTTCCAGCTGTAGGTACAGGCTCCGTGACTTTATCCCCTGATGCAAATCAGGACAGTCTACTATCATTATAGGATCCTCTGACCCAAAAGATTGCCTGTTGTAAATTATCCATGTTTTATATATAAACAAATACAATTTTTGGCAGACCCATATTACAATAGTAAAGACATTCGTAATTTATCAGTGAGTCGCGATTCTGATCCGGTGGTAGATTCTGCGAAGCACTGCTCTTGCTAGGGCTAGTGTTTGCAACGTCCTTAGGTTAGAGCCCCGGGAGCTCACCTACTCGCTCGGTGACGCTGGCTATGCCACTATGCCACCTTTAAGGCTAATGGTTTAGGTAGGAAAAAAACCATATCTTCATAGTTATGACTTATGAGGTGTAGCTATCGTATCGAGTGATGCGACTATGCCAACATACAAATCACCTGGCAGGGATCCGTTTTCTAAGCAAATGTGTATTGCTTGGAAAAAATATTTCATGTTCACGAACGACTTAATAATAAAATGAAAACGAAGCCCGCTAAATTATAAACTATGTGCTTTATACCTCAGTCTTATTGTGTATGTGTGTGCCCGTATTTTTTTGTGTTGATGGATAAGCTACCGATTGTTACCGTTTAGTAATCACAGCGTGAATACAACAATATTGTATAACAAATTATAAATTATAACGGGAATCCATAACTTTGATGTAGAAAAAGGGAGGATTATGGTACCTATTAGTGCGGACTCACATACCAGTAAAATCATCAATTGCATGGATTTTGACAATGAAATCACGTTCGTTTACTAAATAAAACAGTACCAGTATTTTATTATTGTTTAGAGTTGTCTAAACTAGGGGGGTTTAAACTACCAACCTACATATTAGAAGCTTGTACCCAAAACCAATGCAGAACGCGCACAGATCAATTGTAAGGACGCGCGTGCGACACCCAGGCCTAATCGATGACATTACACATTTAGGCATTATTCCGATGTAATTGTTTTGGGAAAGCATTTATTTTAATTTTTTTAACGATTTTACTACTGATTTAAATATGCTACTGTAATTACGAAAATTCTTCATTTTAGAAGCGTTTCATATTAAATTAAGGATCTAAATTTTTATGCATTTGCATTACTGATCTGCATCATCATAGGCGATAGCTCTCGGCAGAGCAGTCGTGGTCATGTGGAATTCTTGTTTATTAAAACCTTGACAGATGTTTTCCATAGTTTGCGAACTGAGGCTTGGCGCACGCACTTGTTAAGTGCGGTTTCGGTAAGCTCTTTCACCTGATCAGTCAAGCGCATGGGGGTTCGTCCACGAGATTTGAATACCTTTGCTTAAGGTGCACTAAGCAAATTTATATCTCCTTAGTTTTTTTGTAGTTGACTATTTGGTTGACTTTCTGTAGATAAAATGGGATCTGGCGTAATTGGTGGTGCCCTAAAATATACAAAATGAAAGAAAACTAAATTCGTAAATATTTTAAAATTGGTGGTTAACGTATCCTGAAAAAATCTTTATAATTCAAACCCTTAGGATAATAATATATAACCGTGACATCCCAAAATTGCGTAACGGTTGCCGTGCGTGTTATTATCGCGTGATCGACTACCCGGTGTTAATATTCACATACAGCGAGAGCACGCAATCTAACCCCTGTTAAACATTGTGCAGGTGTGATTAAAAACAAATCTTGTATCGTCCTCAGCATAATGGGTTGGTCAGTCGGTGCACTCTTAGTCATACCACCGCGCCGTGGTTGAATATTCTCTACTTCTCTCTTCTGAACTAATTCCTAGCTTAAGGTCAGACTTTATTTATTACTGATCTTCCACATTTCATTGTTTAACCAACAAAAGCAAAAGCTTTTATTTGAAGCTACTATTATATTTAAGCAACAAAAGCAAAAGATTGTTTTAGCTTTTTATTCTACAAGTTTTCGTCTTGTCATAAATAACTCTTCATCTGGGCTTTCAACAAGAGAGGAAATTTTGTCATGATGTCAGCATGACGTCTCGTGGTCTTCTTGTGATGAGACCATAAAAACTTTCCACATTCAGTGACCTATTATAACGCACACAAACTAGATAAAAACAAGGTGAAAAAGAAGCTAGATATTGAGTAGCACTGATATTTGCAAGATAATCTGGACACAAAACTACAATATTTACTTTCGGAGCCTTCGAACTTGGGGTACGCGCCCATAACTATCCGGGAATGGATGGAAGAAATCCGCTAAAAACCTGTATCGTACTAATTACATTTTTCAAGAGTCAAACCTTCTCATAATATCCGTACGCGAATCTTTGCTTCCGACCTAGTTATTCGGAAACGGCAATCAGCATAGAACCTCTCAAGTCTTTAGTTAGGAGTCTAGTTTCGTGCTAGTAAGCTGAACCAAACAGATTTCATAATAGGTACCTATTTATTACCTATGAAGTTACCGTTTTACAAAACTGGCCATATGAAATCGAATTTATGTGTCGCTGACAATGGGTTCTAAATTCGAATGAATATTTTATTTTAAAATTCAGTCATTTGTTTATTTATTAGTGTTTTCTTTTCATTACATTTGTATATTTTTCATCAATATGGACACCATAAAAATACGATAAATAATCGATAAAAATACGTATCCCAGAGTTCCGTTGCGGTAGCAATGCCGTACAAACGGTTTATAATATTAATGACGTGTACGGATTGAACACTACAAACGGGCGCACGACTCTATTGTTTCAACGCTTCCGACGTATTTTTTTAAATTTAATTTTGATCTGTGATCCCCGAAAACTAAAGACTACTACGACGAATTAAATGGGATGGTGGAAGCTGACGATACTCAATCTACCGTTGAGTTAACAGCAGCTTTCAATGTTAGCACAAAAACAATTTTGGTTCTTTTGCGTAAAATTAGCAAGGTAAAAATACTTCTTAAGTCGGTGCCACACGCACTGAACAATCGTCGACGCAACGAAAGCGTTAAGGATGCTTTGCGTTGCTTAGTAGGTAGGTAACTGCAGTTAGATAACTGACGCAGAAACGAAGGGATTTTGAATGGCACTGTCACTTGCGATGAAAAATAGATTCTTTTTGATTAACATACACGGTCATCATGTTAGTTAGAGCCGGGTTCAGCATTTAGGCAATGCTCCACCCGAAACTTACCTCTAAAATAAATAAATTTCTATTCTATTCTATTTTTTAGTTGGATTTTCTATAAAAGCGTATTTCGTTGTAATAGTTTTTTTAAACTATAATTTATTTTTCTTTTTTTAGTTGAATTTCAATTTTTTCAATTAGTTTTTTAAATATTGAATTGTCATCGGTCCTTAATAAGTATACCAAATTTCAAGTTAATCCGACGTTTTGAAGGGGGTCAAAATCATGTTCAAAGATTCCGTTACAAACGTACATACATACGTCTGAAGCTAATAAAAGCGTATTAATAACAAATCATAGTCACTAATTGGTGGTCTAGTGGCCGGTATAATTCATCACATCTTCTTACCAAATGGTACTGGCGTTACTGCAGATGTGTCATCTAGCGTACTCACCAGAGCTTGTACAGACCCATTTTTTTCAATGCTAGAACAACTTTTTAGCAGGGAAAAAAATAAATAACCGAGAGCCAATGCAAAATACCTTTGAAGAGTTTGTTGGCTCCCATACACCTGACTTTTTTAAGAAGGGAATTACCAAAAAAACAATTATCACTAGCCTAGCAGAGATGCATCGATACCATTAGTGCATATTTTGATTGATAGAAATAAGTTATAATTTAAAAAAAAATACTTTAACTTTCTGTATACTAAACAGCAATGTCGTAGGTAAAGTTTTTTTTTTTTATTGCTATATGAGTGGACGAGGTCACTGCCCACCTGGTGTTAAGTGTTTACTGGAGCCCATAGACATTTACGACGTAAATGCGCCACCCACCTTAAAGACCTAATATTTTACAAAAACAAATTTTATACCTTGTATGGGTGGACGAGCTCACAGCCCACCTGGTGTTAAGTGGTTACTAGAGTCCATAGACATCTAGAACGCAAATGCGCCACCTACCTTGACATATAAGTTCTAAGGTCTCAAGTATAGTTACAACGGCTGCCCCACCCTTCAAACCGAAACGCATTATTGCTTCACGGTAGAAATAGGCAGTGTGGTGATACCCACCTGCGCGGACTCACAAGAGGTCCTACCACCAATAATTACGCAATGTTACACATAACTCGTTTGGTCCAATAAATGATGTAGGATGTAGGTGTAGGATGATAATTTTTTTTTTTCGATTCATCTATGCCGCTGTTTCTGCGGTTATCACTCAAAAACGGTGAGCAAAATATTTACTCTTTCTTTACTTTCTTTTTTATCTTTAATTTTTCTTTTCTTAGTGACTTCTGTGATATTCTTATTTAATTTCATTTTCATAATTAATTAATTGGAACCAAATGTCCGAATTGATTTTGTAAAAATTTTTTTACGCCAGCTCAAGAAGAAAATATGTTTATATTCATGAAAATTAGTGAACATTATTAATTATAAGTTAGTTAAAATTAAATATATTCAATCGCAAAAAAGTTTCCCAAAAATAAAATTATTGTCGCTATTAGTTCGCTACACCTTACAGATCCACGATGGAATCTCCTTATTAAAAAATGAATCAAAAATCGACTATGGGTATTTTAACAAAATTTATAACTGTCTCATCGTCCATGGAATTCACTTTAAAAGACACAAACGACTTTCCTTCTGAAAAAGTATAAGCACCTGGATTATAAAGCATGAAAACATCTAAATAATATATAAATCTACAGTGGTTTTTACGAATGTTCCGTTATAACTACTGAACCATGCATCCGATTGATTTGAAACTTTGTATCTATGTAGAAAATACATGTACTTAATGGATAGGCTAATATTTACATGAGTGTTGGATTCCCTAATAATAACAGCAATAAATAATAATGTTAATTATAAATGCCCAGCGAAGCGGGCGAGTATAGCTAGTGTTCGTATAAAATTGATATTTTTAGGAACATTACTAAGAAAGATAGCTTAGTATAGGAATATTGATGTTATCCTAGTATTATTATAAAAGAGAATACCTGCGCTGAACATAATTTTCATTAGCTATATAAACTTGAAGATGCAAAAGGAACATTTATATTTTCAAAATTACTAATCCGCCGGTTCACAAAAATTTCGTATTCGTAATCACATTTAAATTTGGAGTAAGCGTTTTGTAAACAGATGTATATTACGTTGAACACATGAAGTTACGAGCATAGGAATTTCGGTGGCTATTAAATTAGTGTGAGAGTGTGACCTCTGAGAATCGCGCGGAGGTCTACTTGTAACACAAACTTTCTATGTACTCGGTACAGTTGGCTGAGATAGGTTGATATTGGACATTCTTCTTTTACGAACCTCTATGGCCCGAAATTTAAATCAATGGAATTTCACCGGCAATTATTCGATTCCATAAAAGAGAAACTATACTGTTCTTAAATTATTTTATATAGCGGGAGTAAAAATAAAATTCTCAACAAAAAAAATATCTTCAGCTAAACTATTTAAAAAATCAAATAGTATTTCTTATTGATCATAAATATTTCCGCGGACGTACAATATTTAATGGGTTCTGATAAATGAAAGAAATATTTTGACTAGTATAATTATGTAGTAATGAGCGAAAGAGATAATTTACTGTTTTATTTCGTTTACTAAAATAAAAAATACAAGAACAGATGCTTATTTAGTTCTAAATTACGAAAAAGTGTCATAATTTGTAAAGTTAAATCAGGGAAGACTTCATATAAAGCTATATACATCAGCGTGTATTATATTAGATGTAAGTATACTATTCCAGTTTGCGATCTAACTACGTGTTTCATAATATTAAATACATATAATATAAAATAAACATTTAACGTTTAACATGCGAAAGACTAACATCCTGAATATCGAACGGCACGACGTTTATCACAGCGTGTCAGAGAATGTTCACGGTAATTAAAACATTAAACACGTTACACAAAGGGCTACGGATCGTGTGACATATCTGAAGACAAATTCGACGAAATGTCGCCAGTCGTCGGACGGTGGTCGCGACTTCGCACCGAGGTGTCGGCAAACAGCTGCTGCGACGATAATTACCAACAAAGCACATTAGTTTGCACACCGCCTTAACACGGGCCCTGTTGTGAACAACGTGAATCCAGAAACTGAATTCACACCACCGTCCCATGGGTGTACCAAGAAAAGTTATGTTAGAAATCTTGCACGCTACGCTGGCACGAGTATGTGTTAATTCAAAACGTCATTTGGTGTTAAATAAAATCATAATATGTTTATATGTACATATGTAGTTAGCATTGGTGTTTTTCTTTTCAACTTCACTAAAAGTCGAATATTCAAAAAACATTGATATCAAAAAAAAAATTTTACTGAAACAAATTTACCATTAAATATCATTTATATTATCATAATCGTTAAAAAATTATTTATCCAACACAATTGTATACCTTCGAATTAAATTTGATCGATATTCTTTTTAATTTTAAATATTCATTATATGAGGCATCGTAAAACGCTTACGTAAACAGTTAGCAGCTGGTTAGCAAGACCATCAGACACGCCAGATACAATACCGTAACTATTGACAGTCGAGATGTCAAACTGCGCGGGCGCAACGCAAACAATCTGATTGTGTTTATAGACACTTAACGAGGACCCGTGACAATTCCGATTAGTGCTCAAAAAAATCTTAACCGAGTATTTGTCTTTGGCGTGTAGGTATAGCTACTTTGTGAATAACGTTAAGAGTAAAATGAATAAAATAAACATGGTGCAACCAAATAAAATAATATCTAGCAATATCAGAGTTCAAAAAATGCCGTTACGAAATCTTTATTATAGGCACACACAGATGAAGGGTTCATTTGAACTAAATTCCTTTGCGTCATAACCAGTTAGGTCTGGCGGACGTCACTAATAGATACCGTTAAAAAATTAACTAGATAATTTTAAAAATACTCCAAAATAATCATTCATACCAATCCATACTAAAGTCATAATGTAAAAGCATCTTTTTTTGTGTATTTTTCGTCCTGTTTTCATGTCGAAATCATAGCAACGGTTTTTGTATGTATGAGGGATTACTGGTGGCCCGGAGGCCTTTCCAGTTCCACTAGGGCACGTGGGCGAGCAAGGCCTCAGCTAGGAGGGGTGGCTAACAGCTACCCGAGCGCCTTCAAACCTACCATATACCTAACAACCCAGAAGTAGCTGCTTGAATCTACTACCGGATCGGAATCGCGACTCACTGAGAAAATCCGGCGAGAAAATCAGCAGGCTGATGTTTTGGTTAGCTTGCACGTCGATCTCTTTGCCGAGTTCGACGAGTATGGTTACCGGGGTCCCTAAGCCTGCTCCTTGTGTTAGAACTAAAGGCGTCTAATGCAAAGGGTTGACAATTTTTCTTGATCACACAGGCGAAGCCGCAGGTAACGGCTAGTAGAATATAATTATATTATTTGCGTTGCGATAGCCTGGGACTGCGACTAACTGACTGTCCTTCTGGCAATACTACATTAGTTGGGTTGTAAGCTCTTTTGCCTACAACGGCAAAAAGCAGCATTCATAAATGAAATACATATAAAGAACGCGCAATTCAAAATGGTAGCTGTAATTGTTTTTCATCCTGAAAACGAGCCGGTTGTCATTCATGTGCTTAAATAGGTGCATACCTATGATGTGGATTAAATAATAGTATCGTTTAATTATCATCGATTAACATCGAATTATTATTATCAGATCTGTTATGTACAGAAAATAATCCAATAGAAAATAAAGTCTTCCATCCTAATACAATTTTTGCTCGATCAGTAACTGAAAGTACATTCCAAGCTCGAAAAAAATATATCTACATTTAAATTGAAATGGTTTAATTATTAAACCAAGGCTCTACGTAATTCAGTTTATTTATTATTCGCTACCAATTCAGAAGAATTTTGAAGTCGTCGTGGCCTAAAGGATAAGGAAGGTGCATTCGTATCTAGCGATGTAACGGTATTCCAATCCCGCAGGCGGGTATAAAATTTTCTAATGAAATACGTACTTGACAAACGCTCACGATTGACTTCCACGGTGAAGAAATAACATCGTATAGTAAAAATCAAACCCGCACAATTATAATTTGCCTAATTACTGGTGGTAGGTCCTCTTGTGACTCCGCACGGGTAAGTCCCACCAACCCGGCCATTTTTGTCGTGAAGCAGTAATGCGTTTCGGCTTGAAGGGTGGGGCAGCCGTTGTAACTATCTACGTTGTATTATATTACAGCTATTCTATAATACAAATATAAATGCATGACTACTCCGCGTCAGAAATAAATAAGACGCCCATCCGCCATCTGTTATCGATGGCAGTACGTAGTAGTACGCCCAGTACGGTATAATAAATACTCCGAGAATGTTACTGCTCATTACCCGGATAATCCTTTAGTCGGTTACGATAGTTACGAGAAGAGACACCCTTCACCACAGAACAATTTTTTTATATTTAAATATGAGTATTTTCTACCCGATATTCAGACATCCGAGGCAACGCATTGCTAATTACCAACTCTCAGACACAGCCCACTGAGTTTCTCGCCGGATCATCTCAGTGGGTCGCGTTTCCGATCCGGTGGTAGATTTTGCGAAGCACGGCTCTTGCTAGGGTTCGTGTTAGCAACGTCATCAGGTTTGAGCCCCGTGAGCTCACCTACAAACGTTAGGGTTACGCTGAAATAGCCCCTAAGGCTATCAGATTAGGCAGGAAAAAAAAAAAGCTAATTACCGAGGACATAGCTTAGTAATCATTCAATTAAACAAATAAAGCTGCAAACGTTTACCTGAATTCGATTTTTTTTCTACCATTGTTTTCAATTACACTTCCAAAACTTGGAAGCTTACCATACCATGTGGATGAATAGGAATATTTATTTCCTCCTTATTCCGATTGAAAAAATCTGTAGAGATCCTCCATATTTCAATATATCACGAAAAATCTTCGATTAAAATATTGACATAGTGCTAAGTGTGGTCTTAGGATACTAGTGCTTTGGGGTTTTCCATTTCGCTGTGGAACTCTAAAAATGAAAAATGAATAGCTTCGAAATATGAATAACCTGTATATTTAGTTTTTACCTTCGTGTGTGCTTACAATATATTTTTTATTCAGATGACAAGAACAACAGAAGACCTCGACGAGCCGGACCTGAACGCAAGCCACGACAAGCTTACAGCGCTAAACAACTAGAGCGATTAGAAGCCGAATTTAAATTGGACAAGTACCTCAGCGTTTCAAAGAGGATGGAACTTTCAAAAGCATTAGGTCTGACAGAAGTACAAATTAAGACCTGGTTCCAGAACCGCAGAACGAAATGGAAGAAGCAGCTAACATCTCGTTTGAAAATCGCACAACGTCAAGGTCTCTTTTCTGGTCAAATCTTCGGACATGCCCCGCAAACTTATTCCCTTTTAAATCCTTACGCGTATGCGCCGCTCAGCTGTGTTTTTACCCCTGTAACATTGCCTTCTACTCCACCATAATAAAAAGGGTATAACTATGAGAAGTCTACTCGTGATCATGGTTATAGCTTGAAAATATTAGCAAATACCGATATTAAGTTTAGATAGCAAGCTAAATGCTCCAAGAAAAGTTACTCATACGATAAAATAATAAATGACTAGTAGTTAATTCATCTCGGAAAAATTGTTTTATAACGATGTAAAAACTGCATTGCTAATTCCACAAAACTAAAAGCTAATTGATCGGTACATAAAATTTACAGAAGACTGTCGACAAAAGTACCTACTTGAATTATCATGGGAGTAGTTATGTAGGAGTGTAGCGAAAATCTTTCTTAGCTTAAGGATTTGTATTTATGAAAATATTAATTTGCTTTTATTATTTATTATGATTGTACAGTTATAAAATAATTATTAACACATTGATCTCATGATAATAATATGTTATTTTAAAATTTAAGATTTAAATGAAAATTACAAAACTAAAATCAACATGAAGTAGTTTCCAGCAATAGCATCGATTCATTCAACTAAGTACATACAGCCTTATTAGAAAACGCGGGAATATTGACAGCTGACATGAATCTTTATTAGTTTCACCACTATTATAAATAAGGCCGAGCCATTGATAAGTTAAAACAAATATGACATTAATTTGGCTTAAAATAAAGTTGGCCTTGTTCTTTATTTTTTGCGTATAAGGAACGCAATGACCGCCTATTGATAATATGGTATTGGTATCTATAGATATCCGGAGTCGTTAAAACAATTGTTAGTTATGGAAATTATAGGACAAAGAACTCTTTAATTAAAATAATGCAATACGGTAGTGGCGAGTTAGCTAGTTACCACGCTTACACTTTTACTGAATATTATCTCATATTTTATCATGGATAATATTATCGAAGGCAGAACTTAGTACGCTAAAAGTAGACAGAATGGGAAAACCATTACAGGCTTGCAATTTTTCTCAACAAAAATCAACAAAAGCAACAAAAAATTTTTTTTAAATTAGTCGACAATGTTTCCAACATATATTATAATCTTAACGGACCCGACAGACATTTTTCTGCACACACATCTTATGCCTGAAAATTACAAACTTTTTGAATAAGTTGTGAAGAATACCAGATTGTGAATCTAAACCATTCTCGAATTCACCACCACACAAAAAAAATCATCAAAATTGGTCCAGCCGTTTAGGACGAGTTTACTAACATACATACACACGGACAGAAGAATTATATTTATTAAGATTCTTTTTTTGCCTACGTTACTATCACGAGTAGCTATCCTGGCTTCACCATGACTGGTGGTCGAGCTCACGGTGACAGAATTTGCTAACATCTACCATAACAAGATGCTTCGCTCAATCTACTACCGGATCGGAATCGCGACCCATTGAGAAGATTCGGTGAGTTAAATAATTCAGGTGTACAGAATCTAAAAGTTTATGAAGAAATTTCTAAATGTGTTTCTCCGTAAGTTTGTCAATAAGGTTCATTTCACAACTTTTATAGCGTGTTGACATGTTTGATAGTGGCGCGAAAAGTACATAATCATTGAACTCGCTACTTTTATCACCTCATCTAAGCTAAACTAAAAGGTAACGATATAGCATTGAAAAAGATTACTATGATAGGTATACACTACGGAAAAACATTATAGTATTAATTATATTTAATACTTATGCTATATTTAATTTAGTTAATGAAAACATAGTCTACTTATATGTGAGTATGTAAATAAATAGAATGTTTTGAATATTGTTATTTTTTTTTAAGTTGAAGTGTTAATGTGTGTTTTTTAATTGTTACAGCGAGCAAGCACAACTGTGTGCACCATGTACGAATGCAAACAATTATTAATACCGACTGCATTTAGGTGCCCGAACACTTAAGAATTGATTCGGAAACCTGATATAAAGTAGAAAAATATATATCACATAACTATGTGCCGTTGTAACTATACTTGAGACCTTAGAACTTATATCTCAAGGTGGGTGGCGCATTTACGTTCTAGATGTCTATGGGCTCCAGTAATCACTTAACACCAGGTGGGCTGTGAGCTTGTCCACCCATCTAAGCAATAAAAAAAAAACATAATTTCAAGACCAAAAAACCGCCTTCAGAAATATGGAAATTGCAACGATGTGGTCGATGTCAATTAAAATGTAAAAATGTATTATTATTATGGACACTCAAAAACTACTGATCTGTCTGACTATCAGATCATGATAAATGGTGCTCTCAAATAAAAATCGGCTCACGTAAAAATAGTCCTGAATTTATACAGATTAAAGAAACAGTCGAATTGATAACCTTATCTTTTTTTAAATAAACATAATACAAAATTATTAATGTACATAATTATGCGAGTGTGGCTAATAATACGGTTTGTAAAATCGAAATGTTTATTTTGCAAAGAATAGTTAACAGACCTTCAATGTGGTTTTGTTATGTAGAATATAAACTTTTGTACTCTATCAATTGGGGTCACAATCGACTGAGGGATATATTTTATCACATGAAGCACCACCCAAGCCAAGTGCGACGGCTTGCAACGCACCCAATGCTCCTCCCCGCAACCACGCCACTGCTGTGCTAAAAATCAAAGTTAATAAATTATAATAAATATATCATAATAAATATAAAAGTTAATAATTTACTGGTGGTAGGACCTGTTGTGAGTCCGCGCGGGTAGGTACCACCACCCTGCCTATTTCTGCCGTGAAGCAGGCGCATTTACGACGTAGATGTCTATGGGCTCCAGTAACCACTTAACACCAGGTGGGCTGTGAGCTCACCCATCCAAGCGATAAAAAAAAAAAAATAGTTTATCTTATTTTCCTCGCCCAATTTTTATGTATAAAACTAGCAACCCGCCCTCGCTTCGCTTCGGAAACATTAAATTTTATTATTGATAGGCAAAAGCCTGCATTTTGCGCGCGGTACGACAATAACTGCGGGTGACGCCGCGGGGCGAAGCTAGTCTAAAAAAGTAGCCTAAGTTACTCCTTATATCATCAGCTACCTATTAGTGAAAGTCTCATCAAAATCGGTCCAGCCGTTCCAGAGATTAGCCGGAACAATCAGACAGACCGACAGACAGACAAAAATAAAAATAAAATGTTATTTTGGTGTATGTACCGTATATATATTCATATGCATGTAGTAAAAAGCGGTTATTTCATAGTGCACATAGACATCACCACATAAACGCCGGCATCTAGCGTGCGATTTTTTTTTATTGCCCGTCTAGGCAGACGAGCATACGGCCCACCTGATGGTGAGTGGATACCGTCGCCCATGGACTTCAGCAATGCCTAGGGCAGAGCCAAGCCGCTGCCAGCCTATACTCGAGTTGCATTATTGATGGAAGCTCTATATTTCTACCAAATCTAAACTGATGTTTATCATTTTACTTAATACTAGTAAAAATCGATATCATGCCGGTATCGGTGGTTATTGCAAGCATTTGTAATTTACATTTGCCGACACGGTTCTAAGCCATAAAACATTTTAGCGTGCCGTATAAGGTTTCAATTTAATCTTTTTTTTTTATTGCTTAGATGGGTGGACGAGCTCACAGCCCGCCCACCTGGTGTTAAGTGGTTACTGGATCCTATAGACATCCACAACGTAAATTCGCCACCCACCTTGAGATATAAGTTCTAAGGTCTCAATTATAGTTACAACGGCTGCCCCACCCTTCAAGCCGAAATGCATTACTGTTTCACGGCAGAAATAGGCGGGGTGGTGGTACCTACCCGTGCGGACTCACAAGAGGTCCTACCACCAGTAATTACGCAAATTATAATTTTGCGGATTTCATTTAATCGAATTAAGAATGCGCGAACCGATGAACAAGCATATAATTTGATACATTAATTAGTCATTATACTCACTGCCAGACAGGCAACCAGAAGCGATTACCATCGCGAAGATCTCTTGCGAGCTTGTTTCCTAAGCACAGTACTCTGTACAGACAAGCCGTTGAACGTGGTTTTGCGGCCATCAAGGCGTAACGAACAAGCGTGTTCATGGTCGATATTGAACCTTGCTGCTCAGGAATTGGAGTTGCATTTTCCTCTCGCGTGTAATGCAATTGAGAATCCCTTTTAACTCGAAAGACCTCTTCAATGTTCACTGAATCACCGCCATTATCTATTTGCATAACAGGAGGCTGTTGTGGATTCTATAAAAATGTTCAGTGTTAATACTGGTCCCTTTTTATTGGAAAGGCGACTAGCTAACGTCTCATTTCAGTTCAAAATTCTAATGATACAAATATCTACAATATACTTAAATGTCAAAAATCATAAAAATGTAGGACTCGTCGAATTTAGATTTCTATTGTTTAAGTTGTTTTCATTTGAGTTTATTTTATTTAGCTCCGGCATCCATCGCACACGTGTTTTTCCTGCTCTAAACTGGCTGAAGAGCTCAACTTCGACTTCGGTGCTCACTGACCTAAAGGTAAAATAGCGTAACGCCGTCAGCTACCTTGAGATATGAGACCGAAGTCACAATGTGTGTTATATTCGTGTAACATAACAGCTGTTCCAAACTGAAAAGTTTGATTGCTCCGCAACAGGCATGCCTTAAACTACCAGTAAAGTAAATATTTCATATATTTTTTTCCTACCTATTCGCTGTAGAGGCTATTCCGGCTACGGTAAAACATGTCTTGTCGGATCCCCGGATCCACTTTCGGTGCTTTTAGGCTCTTCAAGCACTGGTTACCTTCCTCATCGTCCTCGTCGATTATGACGAAGAATTCGACGAGCAAACTAACCCATAGACACACCACCCACTGAGATTCTCGCTGGATCTTCGCAGTAGGTGACAATTCCGATCCGATGATAGATTCTCCGAAGCACTGCTCTTGTTAGGGCTAGTATTAGCAAATTCTCTCAGGTTGAGCCCCTGAGCTCAGCTACCTACTAAAATAATCCCTGAGGCTACCAGCGAATAGGTAGGAAAAAAAGGAAATCAACGTCGTTTTATGAGCAAATTTGAACTTGGAACTCACCGTAGTAATACACATTAAAACTTGTAGCACAAACATTCCGAAGGACAAAAAGGCTATTCCAGTAAGCGATACATCAAAAAGATCAGCTAGTCCTAACCCATGCGATTCCCGTTCTACGACATATTCGTCTTCTGCTGTATGGTGATCTCGTGGCTTAGATTGATGGTGCATTGGCGGTGGGGGAGGAGGCATAGAATATTCGTATCCACCACCTGTAGGAAAGCAGTATTTCCAGAATATGACGTCAATTTTGGGGTTACTGACTCTCAAACACATTTCATTTACTAAGAAACATTTGCTTTCACTTTGTTGAACTAAGTCGGCTTTTATGAATTAAAAAGCATAAAATATTAAATTCACATAACTCAATTGTTTAAAACGGGCCGTTTTTAACACTTTGAAGTGAAAGTGGACTTGACTAGTCCAAAAAAGCTAGACCCGACATTAGCAACATTAACAATGGTGAACACATTGGTGGCAAAAATAATTCATAATTACTGTATTTGGCAATATCATGAGCGACTATTCCGGGTTCAGCATAATTCACTTCGCCTCCTTCGTACACCTCGTAACCTTCTCTCGTTTGTAAATTAGGAGTGTGTGGAGTGGCCACAGCAGCAGACGTATTGACTTTCCCAAATTGTAAATTGGCTGCCTTGTTATTATTCCAATTAACGTCATTCAGAGATGCTACCCTAAAAGTATTTAGAAATTATGCAGCAATATTATTGATGATGATTCTCACAGCATTCTATAGTAGGAAAAAAAACAGAAAATTGTGTGTGTGTGCAAGTCACACACTGTAGAAGTGAAACTTATAAATAAGATATAGATGTATTGACTATCCCACTACACAGGAGCTTACATATGGACAATGTTTAGTAGACGATAGTGGGAATGCTACAAAGAGTCGCACAAAGAGGAGACCGAGAACGTCTAATGTGTTCTATCTCATTCTCTCGCCGGCTGAATCCTATACATTTATGTGTTTGTGTCTCTATGGACTTATTTTTTCGTTTCATCGAGTTTGAAATCACAACGATTCTAAAGAAGTTTCACTTCAAAAACTTTGAACGTTTTAAAAATGTTCAAAAAGAAACTTATTTTGTGGAGGTTTCTTGGAAATCATAATCGTTATAACGTTCTGTGTCCAAATCTTAATTTTAATCTAGTTGCTGTAATTGTGTGAAATATGTCATCACGTACGATTAATAATTTCTATTTAAAAAACTTAAATAAAATACGCAGCTTTCTTTGTGAAATTTACCCGAACTGTTTGATCTAAAATGGAATATGATCACGTCTGATAGACGTATGCAAACATTAAGTGTAATAACTAGGAGAGGCGCCGATGTAAATTACTTTTACAAACCGCGAAACATTTAACTCCGTCTGTAAAGGATGTGAATTTTCGGACATTTTCTAGCGCACTCAAAATATACAAGCCTGGGATGGCGTAAAATAAACATACATACATATGAACATATACAGCATCAAAATCATTATTAATGTCTTATCAATTAGTATTATTATCAATGTCTTATTCAATATTTCGACCAGCTATAATCATTAAGTAACCCTTAACTTCATACTAATCAGATTGATTCATAGAACATTAAGCAAATAGTCGGGTAATGAGGAAATGAATGAATCATAATTGTGAAAATTCAAGCATTGTATGCTTATGAACAGACTAACTCACAGCTTATACAGTTATCCACTCAGTTATTGCAGGATTTTATCCCTTCATCATCGTTCGTGACCATCATCATCATCACGTGCTAGGTACGTATTTACATACAGTGTGCTTAGTGCGAGTTTTTTAACGTTCACGATAGCGTAAAAGTTAACCCAATTTTGTATGCAGTTGGAACAGCGCCCTTAACGGCAAACGTAGGCAAACGATCCCATTTCATACAAATATAAGCTATCTTTTACGCTATCGAGAACGTTAAAAAATTCGCACTAAGCAGAAGTACACTGAACTGGGTATCGGCCAAAGATTTGAATAAGTACATCGAAGCAATTCGTACCTGTGATGATGACTTCGAGTTATTGAGTTAATGGAAACTAGTATTAGAGGTTTGTTATAATATAATGAATTCTATAAAATTCTAAAAGAATATGAAATGATTTATCGGAACTGGTAGGTTAAATTTTTAATTCAATTCAAACAATCGTATAGTACATTAGCCCTCAGACACAGCCCACTGAGTTTCTCGCCGGATCTTCTCAGTGGGTCACGATGTGGGTAGATTCTGCTAAGCACTGCTCTTGTTTAGAGCTAGTGTTAGCAACCTCGTCAGGTTAGAGCCCCGTGAGCTCACCTACTCGTTTGACGAATCTAGTATGACTCCTTGAGGTTACTAGAATATGTAGGTAGGAAAAAATAAACAGTATGTAAGTTCCTTAACATTACAATAGGTCAAAAACTTACTTGGCCAACCATTCTTGGTAATTAGCAGATCCTATATCGTACAAAAAATTGTTTCTAACGTCTTGTGATCTCTTCGTAAATAATTTAGAGTCGTGCCACTGAAATGGTATACCTACTCGATTTTGCAAGGCGCTTTTGCCCATTTCTTCTAAAATTTGTTCTGCCACGTAATTACGACAATGGTACTCGTTCATCATCTTTCTGAATAAAAAAAAAAAAAGGTTTACATCAAACAAACACAGGTATTATTTATAAAACGCGAGCATAGAAATGGCGGAAAATTTTAATAGATTTTACCAATTATGCATTCTGTTGTACTGATTTTTTTATTGCTTGAATAGGTGGATGATCGTACGACCCTCTTGGTGTTATGAGGTTACCGGAGCCTACATACATCAACAGCGTAAATACCGCCATCTACCTTGAGATAAGAGTTCTAAGTCTCAAGTTTATACTACAACCGCTGTTCCACCCTTCTAACTGAAACACATTACTACTTCACGGCAGAAATAGACAGAGTGATGGTACCTACCCATGTGGGCTCACAAAACGCCACAGCACCCGTAATTACGCAAATTAATTTTTTTGTGGGTTTGATTATGATTACACTATGCTATTCTTTTATCGTGGAAGTCATTCATGAACATTTGTTAAGTACGCATTTCATTAGACAAAATGCATACAATTTCTAGTATATATTCCCTCGGGTTCTATAATCTGTCTGTTTTTCACTCAAGAGATACAATTACATACAGCGAAATGCGGTAAACGAGAATTAATTATTTTGTATAACGGCTGTCTAGATTTTTCAAACCTACAAGCATGACGGCGGAAATAGATAGATATGGATTCCATTTGACGATCATAGTATGCTGGTATAATAATCAGAGAACGCTGTTTTCCATTCTCTTGTGAATCCCTTAATCTCCTTTTACAATACTGAGGGAAATAAATAGGATGTTGTTATTCTAGGCCTCAAACAACCAATAATAACAATATTATTGAGTATAATTAATGAAATGTACATTCTTAGTAGAAGACCTTATCACGATTTAAATATTATTGTTTAGATGCAAGATATTTACCGATAATCATGAGTTAAATCTATTGAATTCCATTTCCGCTCAATTAGCTAAGTATAAATTTCTTATTCTAGATTAATTGTAGAATAATTTGGAAATCATAATTATTACATATAATGGGCGGGTCTGCTATAATTTAAATTTAAATCATTTACCTGTGAAAAGCCAGTGTAGACAGGGCAGCATCAATAGATCCATTAATTGGTGGAACAAAATTATATTTGCTGTTGGTTAAATTGGACATTTGATTTTCTTTATCTTCCATGAAATACGTAGGCATGAGATCCGTACGTAAAATGTCGTTCACGTTTAAATCGTTTTCAAGCGTATTCGCTCTATATATTAAACGAATGAAAGTAAAGAAAAATCCCAAAATTTTGTGAAACATTTTGTTCTTATGCTGTATGTGCAGCCACACAGAAACAAATGAACAGCCCGTGAGCATTAGTAAGTTGTGTAGGTATATTACATGGATTATAAAGCGGAAAATCTTCGCCGAGTAAACGTTGAGGTTGAAGAACGTTTTCATCTAGATACGCACGTAACTGTTCATTAAAATAAATGCCTTACATACGTTGCTGTGGACAAAAGGTACCTATTTATTTATTTAGTATCCAAATTCGAAAATATTAAAATATTATAATAATAAATCATCGGTATTATTAGTATATTATAATAATGAATTCAGATTATTCAGGTTATTATCACATGAAATTTAGCTGTATGCCTAAGTCGGTGGTTGAATGTAATTGATCCGAGACCGACACTTCTGCCTATTTTTATTGCAAAACAGTCATTTTTGAACACGCTTTTATTAGCTTGACTTGCATCTGATCATTCAATCTAACTTGAAAATTTCACAAGTATTAAAGTCCGCTTACTAAGCATTTTTTGTCACTTTGGACTGATATCATTTTTAATTTAATTAGGCCAGTTATCTAAGGGTATCTGTTATCTTACTTTTGTAATTAAATATTTTATAAATTGAAGCGCGAGAGATACGTTACACAATACAATTATGATTTCGACCTCATGTCTCAAGGTAGGCAGGGGCCTGACGCAGCTAGCCAATGCAATAAAAAACTGAGATCCTCTTTCGATAATATAATTTAAAATGTTTGTAATTGAAAAGTTTAAAGGAGCCTAACCACGCTAAAGATGTTTAAAACATAAGCTTGCCTAAACAAATCCGGAGAAAAAGCATTCAATACCGTGATGTCGATCTACCAAGGAATAACCCCGTTTGGAGGAAGGTCACTTTGTCGTTTTTTGTACCTAGTTACTGAATCGAAAATGGTTATTTTTAGAAACCAGCACAACTAGCCCTTTCTGTAGCGCTCCTAGTTTCCTACAAGCTCTCAACCTTGGAATAGAACCTTAGGTACGCAAATGCCAATCTTAAAATTGAAATAATTATCAAAGTAATTTTGCTAATTCAATTATAAAGAAAAGTGGCTGGAGCAAACGACCCCCTCTGCTTATTAGTGGGCTTTGCGAGGGCGGTAAAAGGATCTATTGTTGTATGACAAATGTTCCAGTGTCATACAAACGACGTTTGACGTGAGAACAAACCATATTGCTCTCAACCCAGAATAGCAGTTTTTTAAAGAGTGAAAAAATAGATTTTCGTTTCAAAACATTTGTTGGAATTTTATTTTTAGGATACCTAAAATAATAGCTGTCGGTATTTTTATTGATTAGATAGATTGTAATAATAAATAAATGTCCTGGATAAATAGATTCGTCCAAAAGGCTTTACAATCTCTCAGTGTAAAAAAATTGCACGTTGTAATCTCAAGTGGTTTCAAATTTCAATGATAAAACAATTTTTTTTACTTTGTTTTTATGTTCTAACCAGAATCTCGAGGATATAAAAAAAGTCATTTTTCTTTTCAGCTTCCTCTTTATACAGGCATGCTTTTTTTTTGTTTTTAATGCATATTTCCTAATTTTATTGAAAGATTCTATGGATTCCTTGTTAGAAGTTGATATTTTCAATATAAACATTGCGAACCAAAGTATCTGATAGACGTGTATTAAAATGCTGGATTAGTAAATAAAATAAGATTTATAAGACGCGGCGTTTTATAAGAAAAAGTGAATTGAGCTCGCTATAAATTATTACTAATTTTTTTTTTAGTTCATATCATTCAACACCTACGGTTTAATCTTTTCTGACGTTAAATTATATAACTTAATAATAAAATTTGCTCCATTTTACTTTTTATATTATGTAACAAAATCTTGGCATAGGCCTTTGTTACGAAATTTTTGGCTGTATGGGCTATATTCTCTTTTCATATTTGATGGAAAAAATATGTCAATAAAAAACTGTCAATTATCTAGTGCTCTACTTCTATTCTATGTTCTGTAATCTGTAATTAATATGGTATTGTTTCGAATTGCTTCAATTTCGGATTTAATATTAATGTATACATTTTTGGAAATATAAATTAACATCGCTGAAATGTTGACTTTATAAGTTGGATGACATTGTATACAAAATGGGTACCAACGGCAATGGTCGTCGCGGAGGTACTAAATTACCGGATGTTCGCCGTCCCCTGGAAGAAGGAGATTGCGTTAACGACATGGAGAGCCCCGAGCTTGACTTCGTCTACGATGACTGTGATACTCAAGCCAACGAAATTGCTGAAATATATAGTTACACGGAACATCCCGAATATCAGCTAAACGTTAAGGCTTTTGAGGATATAATGGAAGAATTTAATCATCCACCGAGTTGGCAAAGACTAACAAAAAAACAACAACAAACTGTAGTAATGATGCTATTGGAACATCTCGATGTAGCTATCTCCGAAATTCGTATGCGTGCTATTCGTTGCATTCTCTATCTGGCCCAAGGGTGCTGGGCAGAAATGCAATCGGATGCCGAACAAGGACATTGGGCTCGAGTGAACATTATGACATTATATGAAATGGGAACATTTTCAATATTTGTGGAATTGCTCAACCTCGAGATTGTTCATAGTAGCTCAGCTATAGCTTCAAGAAAATTGGCAGAATCGTTAGCTGACTCTACAAACTTGCGAGTGATACTGACAGTTCTATATCTTATAACTGAATACATGAGAACAGAGAAAAACAGCCCAGATTCTGAGTATGCACATCTCGTGAAAAATTTTACTGAAGAATTAGGCACACCATTTGGTGATGAGTTGTTACCTGTGAAACTATTAAGTATGGTTACGCATTTGTGTGCTGGGACTACACCACACTTTCCAATGAAGAAAGTTCTCTTACTTTTGTGGAAAGTGTTATTAGTTTACTTGGGTGGCTCAAAGGAACTAAAAGAAAGAAAAGCAAAGTTGAGGGAGCAGCATGGGCTCCCTCCCATCAGTGAAGATACGTTGGAAGTAATAAAGGGAATGAGAGCCAGTTCACCACCTCCAAATGCTGCAGATGTGTTAGAAAATCAAAATCCTAGTCAAAGAAAAGTAAAGGAAAATGAAAGAGCCCTGAGGAGACAAACATTTACTAAACAGACTTCTCTAGATGAAACTGATGAACAAATATTTGTTGACAAAGAAGACACTGGAAATGGATCTGAAGATTATCCTATGGAGTTTCAGTCAATGTCAAGTGACAATCAGCAAGGTGAAAATAGCCAAAATTGTCCATATTATGTATACTTTAAACAGTTGGATAGTCCACCACCCCCACCGCCACTACCCCGTAGTCTGCCATGGCAGT
This sequence comes from Bombyx mori, assembly GCF_030269925.1. Taxonomy (NCBI): domain Eukaryota; kingdom Metazoa; phylum Arthropoda; class Insecta; order Lepidoptera; family Bombycidae; genus Bombyx; species Bombyx mori. Next base: position 8,794,174 of record NC_085115.1, on the reverse strand, counting down.
CAAAGGTTCGTCAAAAAGATATTGATATGTTTCTAGATAATGTCCGCATTAAGTTTGTAGGCTATTCTTTACCAGGTGATAGACAAACAATAGCTGGACTGCCACAGCCCATCCATGAGGGTATTGAGATATTAAAGAAACACATGTACACAAGTCTATCAGAAATCCAAGTTGAGAGAGAAATTGAGATTGCATGGAGTCCTCTTACTAGGGGAGAAAAATATGTAGAAGAAACTGAAGCAGAAATTCTATATAGAGCTATGCTACCTAATTTGCCTCAATACATGATTGCTTTGCTAAAGATACTCTTGGCTGCAGCTCCCACTTCAACTGCAAAAACATATTCTATTAATATTATGGCTGATTTGTTACCTGAAGAAATGCCCATGACAGTTCTCCAATCCTTAAAACTAGGCATAGATGTAAACAGACACAAAGAAATTATTGTGAAAGCTGTCACAGCAATCCTATTACTCCTCTTGAAGCATTTTAAACTAAATCATGTCTACCAATTTGAATTTATGTCACAACATTTAGTTTATGCAAACTGTATGCCGCTGGTTCTCAAGTTCTTCAATCAAAACATACTGTCTTATGTAGGAGCCAAGAATTCCATCCCAATATTTGATTTCCCTGCTTGTGTTATTGGTGAACAACCAGAATTAACTAAGGAATATTTAGACATTGGAGATTCCTCTGTTCCATATTCGTGGAGAAATGTATTCTCATGCATAAACTTATTGAGAATTTTGAATAAATTAACAAAATGGAAGAATGCTAGGATCATGATGCTAGTTGTATTCAAAAGCGCACCAATTTTGAAAAGAACATTAAAAGTAAGACATGCCTTGATGCAGTTTTATGTACTGAAATTACTAAAAATGCAAACTAAATATTTAGGAAGACAGTGGCGAAAAACAAACATGAAAACAATAAGCGCAATATATTCAAAAGTTCGTCATCGATTAAATGATGATTGGGCATTTGGAAATGATGTAGATGCAAGACCTTGGGACTTTCAAAGTGAGGAATGTGCATTAAGAATCAGTGTAGACAGATTCAACCACAGGAGATATGGTACAGGTACAGAACAAGAAATTGATCTGACTCCCTTGGACACAGACATAAACAGTGTCCTGGAGAGTAACATAGAGTTAGATGAAGAGTTCAAAGAGAATTATGAATTGTGGCTCGAACAAGAAGTCTATAATAATGAGATCAACTGGGATGTCTTATTATCTACATAGAGTTTAATCTTTTTGGCCAATAGAGGCAAGTACATGGTTTGGCTTGCAAGTTGAGAAATGGTTGTACTTTCTGTATTATCTGTTATTGCTACGAGAGATAGGCAAAATGAGAATGCTACTATTACTGATAGATTATAGGGGAGTAGTAATAGCCCGAGACCTGGGTCACATAATTGAATCTACTTAATTTTTAATTGGCTAGACTATTATCATATAAAAACTCTCTTTAAGAACAAATAAAAACATAAAATGTAGACCTTTGACAATTTTGATGTTAAATTATATTATTAAATATATGCAATATGTAAAATTAAGTGTCCTTTTTTTTTGTTGAATTACACTTATTTTCTGTAATGAAGTTTACTAAGGTTTATATGTACTTGTGTCCAAAAACGCTTTGTTTAATTTTGAAAATACCTAATAGTTTTTACTATATAATTATATCAATAGTGTACTTTTAATCTTATTAAAAATAAGTACAATTGAGGCCTATAAAATCAAAGACAGCTAAACGCCTTAATGTAGTAAAATGGATTAACTATGGCGCTATCTTGTTATTTAGTTGGACAGGCTTTAGTATTTTCAATACCTAACAAATGCAGCTGAATCTCTAGCAAATTAAGTTCAAAAAGTTTATTTTTACTCTGTACTCTTACTGTAAACGAAGTTTTGTCATTTAAAATTCAAATTATTAGGAATATTCCCATTTTTAAATCTGCTCTATAATAAATAATATCGTAGCTACCCGAACAAAGTTATTTCAGCTTCTCGAACCAGGAGTGTTGCTAACACTGGTCCTAGCAAGAGCAGTACTTCGTGGATCAGGAGGATCGGTAATGACCGATTTATGTAGTTTACCTAAATATTTGACAGACTTGGATTTAGCTGCTTTTGATTTTGTAGGCCGCAATTGTAGTGACCCACTGCTGAAATGGTATTAAAATTTGTAAATTGTTGCAAATGATGTGACAATAAAAACCAGCAGCGTAACGACAAGTTCTTTTATTTGTGCAAGAATGCAGAAAAGTAGGTAGAAATGGCTGGCACGGCTTGTTTTATTAACACTATCCCCCCTTCGTTGGCTTTGGCTGGCGGCGGTGGCGGTGGCTGTGGCGGAAGGGGGCGTGTTAATATGGCTTGGCGGCTTGGCTGGCGGCAGGGCATGACAGCTGACGTCACGTCCGTTACATTCGGCCATCCTGCAACAATTGCTCCCGCAATGGGGAACACACAAAAACATTTAGTTCTCAAATAAATCAATGGTCTTCAGTTTCGAGCTGCTCATCGGAACTACTAGCGCTATCGGACACATGGGCTATACTTTTATAGGGCTTTAATGAATCTGTTGATACCAGGCCAGTGAAGTTTTTATAACTTCGTAAACCTTTTAGATATACTTCTAATTCGATAACAATTGTTACCTACTACTTTAGTTACTACATACGGACCTGAGTATAAATCGTCTAATTTGGTATTAATCCTAGCGGCGCTACTAACCAGTTGGCGCCTGTCTCTACGATACAAAATGCCTTTTCTTATAAACATGAGCTTTTTTTTATATTAATGTTGTGTGTTATTATTGTACTAGCTTGTTTTATCCTAGCTGCAGCTATCTTACGCCGTGCGTCCACAGTTTCTGGTTCGAGACCAGGAATCGAAACATCACATATTGACCTACCAGAGCGCGCAAAGATTAAATCACAAGGCCTCGCTTGTTTTATCATAGCTGCAGCTATCTTACGCCGTGCGTCCACAGTTTCTGGTTCGAGACCAGGAATCGAAACATCACATATTGACCTACCAGAGCGCGCAAAGATTAAATCACAAGGCTTGTAGCCGCTGTTACTTTTAATTGTGTTGTTTGTGCCTCAATTGACGGAGTTCACTAAATTATTTGTAGCTTCACTAGGATCAGTTGCCCGCAACACATAAAATTGAATGTTTAGTTTGTTCAACCTGGCCAATTAGCGCGCGGACAAGCAATACCGTTTAACGTATGCCTAAACTGTTTATCTTCTGGTATATTTTTTTAAAGTACCTACTCGTAAAAGCTTTCCCGTAGTCTGTCACCACGTGATTCGGGTATCTGGACAAACCCTATTAATATATTTTTCAATGCACGAATGGTCCCGATTGAATTTACAGTACGCGTTAGTTCAGCTATCACAAATTTAGACAACGCATCTTTCATTACGATCATGTACTAGTTGGTGCCCTTTAGATGTCCAGAAGGGCATCATGTTATATATTTGTACCATGCGCATAGTATCAGATGGTTTAGAGATCGGATATAGACAGTCTTCTTTTTTTTAACATAGTTATCCTTCTCATGTGTACAATAAAGACATGCTGCCACGTATTTCCTAATAAAGCGTGTCATTTTAAGAACCAATATTGGCTTTTAATCAAAGCTAAACGATGATTTAGATCCACGTGACAAACGTCGTCATAGTGCATTCGTACAATTTTCCATTTAGCCAAAGGGACTGCGAGTCTATTTCCCTTAAAATTTTTTCGAACTAGTTCATAATTATTTTTAACATCAGCGCGACTTCGTCCGCGTGGAATATAGTTCACAAATAATGCTTTATTTTAGAACAAATTTGGTTAGCATAAAAAAACGTTATAGTGAGCCAACCTTAACATATAGACATATGCTATCACGGACATTATTTTTTTTAGATCTTTTAAAGGAGAACAATTCTGTCACATTATTTTAGCGAAACCTTAACAGTTTCTGCAGCGCACGCACCGGAAGCTCTCAAAAGGGAAAATAACCAGTGTTTCTTTACTGGTACTTCGCTTGTATTGGTCTTAGCGTGACACAGTGATCGTCTAAGCGGTCTCAGTGTTATATAGCCTATAACCTTTCTCAATAAATGGGTTATTTAACACTGAAAGAATTTTTCAAATCGGACCAGCAGTTCTTGAGATTAGCGCGTTCAAACAAACAAACTCTTCAGCTTTATAATGTTAGTATAGATTGCTTTATAATCGAACTAAGCTTTTCGTCCTTGCACAGTCATCATGTCAACAGGATGCCTATTATGCGCGTCTACAAATGTTCCATACGTTCACCAGGTCTATACTCAACACTAAATCTTCTTTCAAAACTCACCATAGCGCAATGCGTGGTATAATGTCGCGTTTGGTAAGCGTAGCACAAACCACAGTACAATCAGTTTCTATTATATCATGTTTACCTACTTCATAAACACGGAACCTACGAAGCGATTGTACGACCGCCAGGTTTTGAGCTCTTAACTATGATACACACTCTCTTCCTTCCTAGTAACCCGGCTAAAATACATAACAGGCCGTAGTGAGTTGTCAGTTTGTTTTGTAATAGTATACCAGAAATTCCTAAGTTACACGCATCGGTTTGTATTTCTGTAAGAAGCATAAGATTATACAGAGCTAGCATAGGTTTGGAACAAACTGTTTTTCAGTTGTTCGAAATTCGCGTTATGTTCACGGCCCCACACCCATGATTTTTCTTTTTGTTAACTCAGTTAATGGACGCGCAATCACGGCAAAACTGGGAATAAACTTTCTAAAGTAACATAACCAATAAACTGTCGCACACTATGAGCATTAATTGGCACAGGAAACTGCGAAACGGCCGTCAATTTTTGTTGCACCTGGCTGTATACCGTCTGAAGATATTTCATGACCTAAATAAGTTACTTTTTTCTCCAAGAATGAGCATTTACTCATTTAATTTTAAGTCTCCACCATAAAATTTCCCAAGTACTTTCTCAATAATTATTGAACCTGATTTTATACCAACTGAGGGTAGAGGTAAATCGTTTCAAATTGCTAGTATCTCGATTTGACTTACATTTATATTTACCCATTTCTTTTCTACCCACAGACTCAATTATTTTATTTATTAAACGCATTTAACTACCCCACCTAGTGGAATAAGGTGGAGAAAAAGAAGAAACGCATGAATACAGATGGCGCATTTGCTAAAACAAAAGGAATTCTAGTGTACTTGAAATAATGACCTTGCGGCGTAATGAAAGCAGTTGTGTGTCTGGCACAATGCTTAATTTATGGTAGCCCTGGGCTAAATCTAAACTCTTGAAGTACTGTTCGGTGGATACTTTTATATTTTACCATAGCGTTTAACGCACGATAATCAACGCATAGCCTACTGTCGCCGTTCTGTTTCTTAATAAGACCACTGGTGAAGCATGACTAGCTTCAGATTATTTTATAATGCCGGCATCTAAAAGTTAATTGGCTTTAGATTTAACTATCGTTTGTTCATTATGAGAAAGTAAAGGTGGCAATACATGGGCTGATCACTAGTAAGCTTAATTTGCATTTGGACTAAATTGGCAATACCTAAATCATGTGTATTCGTAGCAAAGTAATGCTTATACTGTATTTTTTAAATCTGAATGACCCTTATTATTTAATGGCTCCTTTTTTTTTTTTTTTTTTCTACCCTCAAGTCTCGAAATATTTGTAATGGCATGGCTAGGGCAAGTAGAAATGCAACACACCTGGCTGTTTGGCTGTGGCTCCTCGCAGCTGTTGGCCCTCGGCAGGATCTCGCCCGGCGGCCACATGATGGTCTCCGAGCCCATGTTGATGACTTTGATGTAGCCGTCTTCGCCGCGCAGCAGCGTCGCAGGCAGGGAGAAGGAAGCTCGTAGCCGTGAATCTCATGAAGCGCCGTGAAGCTCGTAGTGCCGCAGTGGGTTACTCCACGTTGTTGCTCTTCTAGTTTCCGTCCACGTGAACCAGAATGATGGAAGGACAGGGCGGCGGGCGCTCTTCGTCCGACGACGTCGATATTCCTTTGGTTTGATTGTTCCAGGTTCTTCATCATGTAGTTCAAGTATCGCCTTGTGGACCTCCTTCTGAAGCAAATTTTTCAACACCTTCCTCGCTGGTGGAATAGGAATTTCATCATCTTTTTTTTCCAACTTGTCAGAATACCGAGAGATCTGAGCGTGTATATGACGTTGTTTCATTTCTTTATGCCACTTCTGATTGTTGCAAATGATGTGACAATAAAAACCAGCAGCGTAACGATAAGTTCTTTTATTTGTGCAAGAATGCAGAAAAGTAGGTAGAAATGGCTGGCACGGCTTGTTTTATTAACACTATCCCCCCTTCGTTGGCTTTGGCTGGCGGCGGTGGCGGTGGCTGTGGCGGAAGGGGGCGTGTTAATATGGCTTGGCGGCTTGGCTGGCGGCAGGGCATGACAGCTGACGTCACGTCCGTTACAAAATACAGTTAACATAATTGACACCCGCCCGAATATGACGTTGGTTTTATTTCTCCATATTGGTTCACTTTTTCTAAGTAGCTTTTGGTCCTGTACCTAATTCCAGTATCAGGATAGATATTATTTTTTTATTTTGCTAGTTTTTTTTCCTATCTATTAGGGTATATTGTATGGTCGGTAGCCTAGGGCTAATTCAACTGCGCGCTGACTGGTATGTGAACTCATGGGTTCAACTTGGGAGGACTTCCTAACTCTAATCCTAGGCAGAGCAGTGCTTCGCTGAATCTACCACCAGAACGCTCAGGCTTATAAAAAGACAAGGTAAACTTGTCTTTATGGTGTAACGCAAATCGTGTGAATTTGTTGTGTATGCCGTATTTAAGTTTTTTATTTATTTATTGCTTAGATGGGTGGACGAACTCACAGCCGACCTGGTGTTAAGTGGTTACTCGAGCCCATGGACATCTATAACGTAAATGCGCCACCCACCTTGAGATATAAGTTCTAAGATCTCAGTATAGTTACAACGGCTGCCCCACCCTTCAAATCGAAACGCATTACTGCTTCACGGCACAAATAGGCAAGGCGGTGGTACCTACCCGCGCGGACTTACTAGAGGTCCTACCACCAGTGAAAATTTAAGTATTCATAGATTATTTTTGGCTAAAAAACTTGGTAAGTTCCTATTAAACCAAAAAATCCTGAATTGCAGGAACGGTGAGAAGATCTCAATTATTGCTTTACTTTCAAATTGGTTACAAAGTATGTGTACGCTAGTCACTAGCTTTATCTCGAAATAGCTGATTACCAAAACTTTTGAGTACCTAATGAAAACAATCGTCAACGTGAATTGTCAATCTTCAAAATAGATATTGCCACCTTATGATATTGTGTGGTGGAATTTACGCATTTGGATCTGCCGACCGAAATAGGTAAGTTAAAAATTAGACGGATTTGTGATTCTTTCGCTTTTTTTATTTTAGAAAATGCAACCTTTAATTGACATTGTTGACAGTAGCAGGTATGTCATTTTGTCAGAGGGCATACAAAATTTGACATACAAAAATTAGGGTGTGTTTGTAAATTTGTACATTCAATTTTCTTTTAGTGGGCACATAGTTTAGTAATAATTGGTATACCACCAATTAATTTGTGTTTTATCAATTTTGATATTAACATAATTGGCACAAAACGGTACATTTGGATATTAGTCAAATAAAAAAGTTGTTTACAACAATCTCTACAATACTTTAAAATTTTGGGTAATATTAACAAGGTTTCACAGCAGGAAATATGGCTGAGCTAGCAGCACTATTACAGACTGAAATTCCCGAAGGACGAAATCATCTCACCGATAGCCACACTAATCTTGAAAGGGTGGCAGATTACTGTGAGGCCAATTATTTTCAATCCGAAAATAAACGTCTCGCTTTGGAAAGTACAAAAAACTACACCACCCAATCATTGGCTAGTGTTGCATACCAGATTAATACTTTAGCATACAATTTCCTACAACTGCTGGAACTGCAGACCATGCAATTGGCTGAGATGGAAGGCCAGATGAATCACATAGCCCAAACGGTTGCCATACACAAAGAAAAAGTAGCACGTCGTGAGATTGGAGTTCTTACAGCAAATAAAGTCACCAATAGGCAATATAAGATCATTGCACCAGCAAACCCTGAGAAGCCAATAAAATATGTGAGAAAAAGCATTGATTACACAGGTATTTCATATTCTACACTTTGAATTACAAAAACCTTTTTATGAAATAGTTCAAATATCTATTTTCCCTATCCCTGGTAACCTCGAAGGGTAAAAGATAGGTTCAGTTTCACTGGCTTGGTAAGTAGGCATACAGGGCTAGCTTGTGAGTTTTCTAACACTTACTTTAGCAAGAGAAATGCTTTCCTCCAGCAGCCACTTTATTAGTATCGCAAGCCACTGAAAAAAAAACATTGATGGTATATAGAATGATGGTGTACATAATGTCCTGCTGAAGATTAAGAGAATCTATTAGATACAGGCCCCGCAAGACTGGCTATTATGGCCAACCTACAGGGTGGTCTATCTACAGCAGTGGCTGATGATGAAAATTATGACAAAATAATTTACATGTCTGCAGTACTTAACCCACAACAGTCTTAATGCTGCATGGTTACATAATAAACTTATCTGATTAAATTGTTTCATATTTTGTCAACAAGGTTGATGTGCACATTCCTCTTTAATTTTAAACAGGATTTTCTATTTAGAAACTACAATTACTATACTGTAAGAAAAATGCTGTTGGTTAAGTAAAAACCCTAAGCTTATTAGTCTATTAATTATTTACCCAATTTATTATGTGTACATAACAAATAATTGAAAAGTAATTACATTTAATATTGTTTAAGTCTTTGAAATGCTCTGTAGACAGAGGTCACGGTTTTTCTTGAATGCCCTGCCACTTCTTAGCTCTATACAGCATTTAGATGTGGCAGGGGAGTTACCCCTGTTTGACACTTTTAACATCACAAGAAAGATCTTTTGAAATGAAAAAAGGGACTGCAAAGTGTCAGGCAAAAATTTGTTTGGCTCTCTGAAACAGTAAAAGTAAAATTAATTTTTAATCCAAGTACAAGTCGACTTGTACTCTAAGACAATAAGAGTTCTTATTTGGAAGCTTTTTTTTTTCTACCTAAGCTGATAGCCTTGAGAGGCTATATCAGCGGAACCTTAACTAGTAGGTGAGCTCACGGAGCTCAAACCTGACGAAGTTGCTAACACGAACCCTAGCAAGAGCCGTGCTTTGCAGAATCTACCACCGGATCGGAAACGCGACCCACTGTGAAGATCCGGCGAGAAACTCAGTGGGTTGTATCTGAGGGTTAATTTACTCGTCGAGCCCTTCGTCGCAAGCGACGGGTTCGACGAGAACAGTGACCATTTGGAAGCCCTGCATGTTCTCTCTATTGAAAGTAAACTCACTTGGTGTGACTTATTTACCCTATTATAACTAAATAATATTAGTTGTTATATTACAAGCAATATTTTATTCTAGCTTTGGATGACATTGGGCATGGTGCTCACTGGAGTAGTGGGGCAACTGGAACACCGCGTGGGCGTCGCTCGAGCTCTGCTCCCGGGGTGGCTCCTCTACCGGCTCCAACAACCAAGCCTCCAACGCCACCTGCGGCTGTCAGGTCCTCATCAGCTGCCAACACTGGAACGCTTGGACGTGGAACATTAGGTAAAGGATCAAAAAGGCCGGTTTTTTGCACATAGAAAAAATTAACAGGACCTCGAGGTCTAGTAGCCTTTGACTTTAGGTTTCTTAGGTTAAATTTGGAAATACATTTCCTATATCAAGAATAATCAGGTACACAACTCTGCAATTTCTGAGCATGTTTCAGGGACAGTGTCACGAACTATTTCATAACATTCTAATAAAAAATTCACTAAAGAAAACTAAACTCCATATATAGTACTGAAGTTATTTAAATGAGATAATGCCCCAATTTCGATATTTTGTCGGCGGTCGGCATTATAGTGCCTTCATACCCATACAGATGACTGCTTTGCAGATCGGTTAGGGTGGTGCACGAGTAATTACAAAAACGAATAAATGATTGTAGATGATGATATTGTAGATTGTTGATTTTTTATTTAGTTGAAGGTAAAATGCTATTACTTATATTTATTATTTTCTAATTAAATTTATTAATATTTTTTCCAGGAAAATCTTCACGAGAATACCGCACTCCTCCTGCAGTAGCACCTCCTCAAGTTCCGTCACATTATGCACCAAACTATCCACGTCGCCCACCTGGCTACTCCACTTTGCCAGTTGCACAACCCCAAGTAAATATCAAATTACATCATATTTGACATAGAGTACATGTTCTGTATTTTGTAAATATTTGTAAGTGAGTATAACATACCAGAAGTTTGCCAGTGATCGAGGGTCGTGTGAGCCCACAAGGGTAGGTACTACTTCTCTACTTATTTATACCATGAAGCAGTAATATGTTCCGGTTTAAAGGGTGGTGCAGCTGTTATGTTATAGAACTGAGACTTAGTAGCCATGTATTAAGGTGCTTGTTCACCTTTCTAAGCAATAATACAATAAAAAAATAAATGATAATGTAATTAGGAGTAATTAACTCCAATACTTAGATATGCAAGTTGTAGATATACTTATAAGAGTTTTACCAAACATAGAATATATAAATATTATAATTATTATTATTATCAATAATTATATATACATATATTGTTATATACTGTTTGCTATACTGAATTTTAAATGTTTTATTTATTTATTTGGATTGTTATATCGTTTACTCTCATTACAGGTGGGCATGGTTCACCCGAATCAACATCAGGCACCAACAAACTATTCTCAACAGGAACTGCATTCCAGTATGCCACGTAAGTTTTAATGTACCTGTTATGTTAATTATTTACGTGGAAATCCATACTTTTGTCATTAATTTATATGTCATAATAATGTATACTCATGTTCGTTTACGGTTGTCATAAACTGACATAAGGCGATAGTTAGTGCCCCACAAGTCAACGCCAGATCAGCTGACAACGCTGAGAAACATTTGAAGGGTGGTAGACACAAATATCTATGGGATGTGAAATGGTTACCAAACCACATTTGGTGTAGTTCAATTCATGAAAAATAAGACTTAAACAACAGACAGTGTTGCATTGTCACGATCTTCATGCAAACTTATCAAAAATACATAGTTCTCTTATACCTGCTATTTCATTACATGGGTGCCAATGAAAAGCTACTTCATTTTAAACAAAATATCTATACTAAAAATATATTTTATTATTTTATGGTATAGACAGGTGAGTGAGCTCACGGTGGTGTTAGCTCTTACCGGAGCTCAGAGAGATTATAACCTCAATGCTTCCTTCCACCTTGAGACGTGAGGTCGAAATATCAATTACATAGTATATCAGCTTATATCTTAAATATCCTGTACCTGATATTTTCCAATAATCAAAAACTAACATTTATGTATAGTGGAACTGAAACAGTATTGTATATTAAGTGAAGTTACAAGGAAACGTTAGTGTTAAAAGTATAGGAATTAAAAGTATAAGTAAATTGTTAAAAGTAAATGTGGAGTATGTATTGTTTTTTGTACCTTTGCAGCTCCGCCGTCTCCTTTGATCGGATCTGACGGTGAACACAGTCAGCATTCTATGAGTCTTCCGGGACAGGTAGGAATCTCTATTACAGACAAAGACGTATTCAATAGTCACATACGAGGAGGAATCAAAAAGTAGTGAGAACGACATACTCCTTGGTAAGAAAAAAGAAATACTGGCAGGCATACATAGCTCAGATACATATTTGTAATATTAATAAAGAAAAAAGTCTTCGATTCTCTTTTGTTTTTTTCTAAATGTAGTCATTTGTTTGCTTCGTGTCGGAACGTGTTTTCGAAAATGGAGAAAGATGAAGTGCGAGCCGTTATTAAATACCTCTGTTTAAAAAAGTTAACGACGCAAGATATTCATTGCGAATTGGAGGCAACATTAGGAGAGTCAGATCCGCCCTATTCCACTGTCGCAAGGTGGGATTCTCAATTTCGAGTAGGTAGAACGAGCACGGAAGACGAACATCGTTGCGGCCATCCATCGACATCAGTCATACAAGAAAATGTTGCGAAAGTCGAGAAAATTGTATTAAACGATCGAAGAGTTACCATCCGATACTTAATACAAGAAACGGCCATTTCATATGGAAGTATTCAATCTGTATTGAAACAATCTTTGAATATGAGAAAAGTCTCCGCAAGATGGGTGCCGAGAATGTTAACCGACAGTCCGAAACAAAATCGACTTGACATTTCGAAGATATTGTTGGACAAGTTTCAAGAAGATTCTGAAAATTTTTATCTCGTTTCGTAGCAATGGACGTAACATGGTCCATCATTTTGATCCCGAGACAAAACAGCAGTCTTCGCAATAGAAACGGCCATCATCACCGACCCCGAAGAAGTTTCGTGTCGTGGCATCGGCTGGCAAGGTTTTGGCCTCAATATTTTGGGACTCAGAAGAAATATTGTTGATTGATTACCTGGAGCGTGGAACCACTATTACAGGTCAATATTATGCAGCTTTAATTTCCAAGTTGAGGAATACCATCAAAAAGAAAAAGAGAGGGAAACATCGAAGGGGCGTGCTGTTTCATCACGACAATGCACTCGCGCACGGGTCGGCAGTTGCAATGGCTGCCATTCAGCAAGCTGGCTTCGAATTTGTTGACCACCCCCCTTATTCACCAGATCTGGCGCCTAGCGATTTTTATCTGTTCCCCAAATTGACATAATACTTAAGATACGAATACGATAACGAGATGATGGATGCCGTGCCGTTTTTTGCAGGACCAAGACAAAACTTTTTTTTTGAAAGAGATTGAAGTCTTAGAAAAGCGCTGTACTAGGTGTGTAGGGAGACTCGGAGTAGAAAAATAAATTATTAAGTTATCAATAGTCATTATATTCTATCTCATTCTCACTACTTTTTGATCCCCCCTCGTATTCATGACGCTTGGTCTAACCGTTCGATCTAGTGATGTGACTCTATACTGCTCTATAGTGATGTTCAACTACGACATCCGCGATGAAGCAATAATAAAATCGTTTTACAAAATCGAATACAAAATGTTTGCGTTATCGATATTCGTAATCTGTACCTGCACAAGTTGGTATCACTACCTAAATTGCGTTTGCGAATTATTTTTGCTTTGCATTAGTAAGGCAGTATTAAATAAAGAACAAATTGAGACCTCCAGACAGCAAATATTGTAATTTTTCGTGTTAAATAATACTAGTGGTCCCCCGGTAGTCCAAATTCGACGTTATTTCATTGAAATTATAAGTTTGTACATATTAAGATACTATTGTCAAAGACTATTAAACTTTTATAATCACAGATTCCGCCAAGATTAAACTTTAGACAAATATTAATAAAGACAAACATGTATTTACTCTATTCTGAATTTGACCACAGACTATAAGCAATAAGAAAATTTTTACTATAAACAAATAGTATGCATGCGTGTGTGTGTCAAATACAGGGTAGTGTGTGTAATGTTATTTTAATTATTTAATGTATTTTTTAACCATAATTTTAAAAAAATTAGCGTTCTGCACTCCTTCTCTATATTCTCTGTAACTGTGAGAAATTTCATACTCCTCCGTTCGCGCAATTTTCGTAAAAAGGGGTACAAAGTTTTTGCTTCACTAATTAAAGTTATTAATATTTAAATAATATAAATCTGTTGTAATATATCATCAGCGTGGCTCATCGTCGTCTGCTGGAGGCGGGTCGGTCCGCGGCGGCAGTGTGTCCCCGCCCTTACCGCCTCCGCCCATGGAGGATGAACTCGCCCACGATGCTTTTGGCAGACCGCACCATGCCAACGTGAGTTGAATTAGTCTTTTAGAAGTTAACCACAAAAGGAAGATCTTACACCGAGCGGGTAAAATGGCTCGGTGAATCGACGGTCCGAATTTTGTTCGGAACTTGTACATACTATATTACATTTTTATTTATTTATTTTTTATTGCTTAGATGGGTGGACGGGCTCACAGCCCACCTGGTGTTAAGTGGTTACTGGAGTCCATAGACATCTACAACGTAAATGCGCGACCCACCTTGAGATATAAGTTCTAAGGTCTCAAATATAGTTACAACGGCTGCCCCACCCTTCAAACCGAAACGCATTATACTGCTTCACGGCAGAAATAGGCAGGGTGGTGGTGGTTACATGTTAGCTTATCTCGAAAATTTCGCTAACGAGGTTGAGACGTCTGTAAAATATCTTGTGAACTATAATGGTTACCGCCACAGTCTCAATAACATTTACTTATTACATACATATTTACATTTATTTAATAGTGTGATTTATTGTCAAATTACATAAAATGTATGAAATAACTATGTTTACTTTTTGTTTAATTACGCTTTAAAGATTTTTAAATATCAATTCGGATTAAAATATGTTATGAGTAATATTTGAATGTGAAGTGAATTTTTTGGTTTTGCTAATAGACAATAATAGCGTCAAAAATAATTAGATGTGCTCAGAAGTGAATGCCGCCATCCAACTTCAGACATGAGATCGAAATCTCTTATAGAGGTTAACGGCTCTCCCATCCTACAAACGCTCACAATCACTACGCGCCATAAATAGATAGGGTACACCTAGCACCTTACCGATTAACCCACGATGACTTAAGCTAAGCTGATAACATGAGTTTTAATACTTAAATTAATAACGATTAAAAAAAATTCCTTCGTTTGTAGTTTATTTCATGTACATATGTGAACGGTCGATTAGGTCTTGGTCCTCTATATCAGGGGCTCCATATTTTGCCTACTGCCCACTTTGAGAATAAATTATTTTTTAGTGCACCCATTTTTTCACCTACTTAAAACCACTATAGCGAGAGCTCAGTCGGTGCCCAAGAGTCCTCCTAGATGAATTTACAAATCGTTTCTCAAGCCTCTAAACGACGCCCCCATTTTTTTTCTAGATCTCTTACCGCCCCCCGTTAGGCCTGCAGCACCCATGAGGGGGCATTATCGCCCACTTTGAGAAAGGCCGATCTATATCGTGTATGTCTTTAAGAAGGCATTGAAAAGAGTTCCAACTGCCAGCCACATTTGTCCTCGTTCCATTCCTGTCAAGTCTCTCTCTTAGTTTATGTAATTCGATCTCCAGTAATTGTCGATCGTATGTCCTGTCAAAGAGGTTGCACGCCACGACACTCCGAAGACAAGTTCTAATAATGAATTGGCGAAACAGTTTTCATTGCAGAACAAAATGGGATCACAGTACACGTCCGCCGTACCCGCTATTGTACCCGACGAAGAAGATCTGCCAGGTTGGGTGCCAAAGAATTACATAGAAAAAGGTATGTTAGTAACTCAGGCATACTAATTTGTGTGCTTTGATGAAGCTAGTTATGTGAAAAGGAGAAAAATGCTACGATAAGAATGCCGCGAAAATCTTAGTCGTCTTTTTTTGTCAGGGAAGATTTTTGAGCTCTTGGAGAATCATAAGTTCACATGACGTCATGAAGCAGGTATAAAACGGAGATATAAAAAGGGTCCACGAAAAACACATCAATGGCTATCTATCTATAGTAAATAAAAAAATATATAAATAATCCGGGACAAGAGACGCTCATTTCGCCCCAAAGTAGAATTCACTGTACCATATATTTAAATAAATATACATAGCCCAAGAGCCCGCGACAGCCAGACCTTCGTTATTTTATAAAAGCTGAAAGTTTCTCTGTGTATGTCTCCAGCACAGGTAAGAACGACCCCCGACTATAGAGTTCCGATTGTGATTACTTGGGCAGGTAACAGGCAGTAAAGGTATATAAAATAGTACCTTAAATTCGTTAAAGTATAAAGTTATTTTTTTTTATTAATTACTCCAGAATATCTTTAGAAATCACGATATCCATTGCCGGACACTTTTTACAGTTGCTACCCCCTGCCGGACATCCCTAAACTTTAATAAATTTAATTATACTTTCGTTAAACTATAAAAGCTGAATTTTATATATGTTACTTAGGGACTTATAAAAATATGTTACCCCAATAGCCAGACAGTTTTAATGGTTCTTACATCTTGCCGGACATATTGAGAGCCCGCTGTGCGAGCGCGAGGTAGCAACTGTTCATGCGGGTGTGAGTGAGACAGAGTGCTTAGTCTATTGTGATCTTTTACTGCACATCAGCTGTCATTTCTGGGATTTATCGTGCATTCTTCAGGAAAGGAAAATTAAAACCATATAAAACATTAAAAAAATATCCAAAGTACCAGGAAGCTTTCAAGAATTTCCGTAACAGCGAATCAATTGAAAATTTAGATCAACAACAAAACATCTATAATATCATTCAGATTTATATGCAATGCTTACAATGTCCGTAATGTAATTGATGTTGATGCTGCTCGACTTCAAATATTCATCGACTCGTATACAGTCTCTGATGTAAACGAAACTTTTGACCGAAAGAAATTGCGAATTTTTTACGTTAGCAATCTACCAACTTGTAAAAGCGAGGTATTGCAGCAATTTTTGAGATCAAATTATATATATATAAAATTTGGAATAGTGCTCATCTAAAAAATCCAACCTCATATCAACCCGGATAATAATGGCAGGGTATTGAAAGATGACAAATACCAAGTTATGTTGGAGATTCGCTCAAAACTCAATCAGGTATGTAATTATTATGACAAATTATTGCACATAATTTTTTAATTATTCAAATTGTATACTTTTTCTTAATTTTTTTTTAGAAACTGATGGATAAGGTATTGGATATTGGTGACAATAGACCAGAGTAACTGTAGTAGCGACGATGAAGATAACGAAAATATCGACGACAATGAGGAAAATTATAAGAACGAATAAATATTTTTCTTTGACATGTAATAATATTTTGTTTGTACTTTATAATATTAAAATAACATTTTTTACTTTCTATAACATTGCTATGAACGTAATAAAATTATTTTTTATTGGATATCTTAAAAGATCACAATAGACTAAGCACTCTCACTCACACCCGCATGAACAGTTGCTACCTCGCGCTCGCACAGCGGGCTCTCAATGTGTCCGGCAAGATGTAAGAACCATTAAAACTGTCTGGCTATTGGGGTAACATATTTTTATAAGTCCCTAAGTAACATATATAAAATTCAGCTTTTATAGTATAACGAAAGTATAATTAAAATTTATTAAAGTTTAGTGGTGTCCGGCAGGGGGTAGCAACTGTAAAAAGTGTCCGGCAATAGATATCGTGATTTCTAAAGATATTCTGGAGTAATTAATAAAAAAAATAACTTTATACTTTAACGAATTTAAGGTACTATTTTATATACCTTTACTGCCTGTTACCTGCCCAAGTAACCACAATCGGAACTCTATAGTCGGGGGTCGTTCTTACCTGTGCTGGAGACATACACAGAGAAACTTTCAGCTTTTATAAAATAACGAAGGTCTGGCTGTCGCGGGCTCTTGCTCTAACATATTACGTAGGTATTAAACATCCTAGGAGTAAACAAACTTGTTCATCACACGAACGTTTTTGTGATCTGGGAATCAAACCCTGACCCTCTGAACAATAGTCAGGGGTGCTATTGACCATATCAGTCAGTACCGTCACATGTCAATGATTTTTATAGGAGTCGTATATTAAATTTTTATTTTGCACTATCATTAAGTTTTATGCTTCGATCATCAATAGTAACTAGATAAAGGGACACGTACAAAATTAAAGCAAAAGCTGTCCGCGTGAATATACACCTATAGCTACATTCGTTTACTAACAAACGGAGAAAAAAGTTTTGAAACAGTTTTAAGTTCAAACTAATTACAACTATGGTACTTTGTAATAAAGTCACAAATCTCCAAAACATTATCTAATACTTACGATCATTCGTCACATAAAATGAGCAAAGTAATAAATTAATCCTGTCACTTACATATAAAAAAACATATGTTAAACAACTTTTAATGTTAAATCAACCTTAAGGGACAACAAATAAAGTACTTTTTCCCTTTATTGCTCTGAGAACTAGCATCGTTTTGTTTTGTTTATTTTTGCTTCTTGAAATTTCGATTTCTGTTTACTACAGTAGGTAAGGGAGTCGCGTTGAACACTAAAATAATTTAATAATGAATAAAAGCAAAAGTTTAGTTGTTTACTTTTTATGTTTTGGAAATTTATGTTTGTTAGTATCTATACATTATTTATTATTTTATTAGCGTTGCGTTTTTGTGTAATATATATTTTTATAGTATATTTTTAAGTTTTCGCGACCAGTGCACATAATAAAACAACGTTTAAACGGTTTCAAGCGCGGTATTTTTATTACAATGTTTCGGCCACGTTTCAGTAGCCGTGAGCACGGAAGACAAATATGTCCAGTGTCAATGAGCGGAGATCTTAGCTGGCTTATAAAAGTCATCTCTTGTTTCTCTGGCGACCAGATCCATTCTGCACACGTGATTGCTAGGAAAGCTAAAATAAAAAAGGAAAGCTAAGTATCTAATGAGAGTCCAAAAAACAGACACAAAAGCAGCATTAACCAATTTTAACCAACTAATTTTGAAGTACATCTAACAAATTTTAAAAAATTATTAAAACACAAATCTACTCCGTGCGTTTACTGTTCTGTTAAACAAACGTTTGTCCATGTGTCCAACATTTCATGTCATTGGCCAACATTTGTAGCGGTGTCGAGGCGATTGGCCAACCCCACGTGGGGGCTACGGACCGTCGAGGCGGTTTACCCGGTCTTTGATGACTGGGTGAATCGTGGCGAGGGACGTCTCACCTTTCGTCTGGTGCAGGTGCTGACCGGGCACGGATGCTTCGGGAAGTACCTGCGCCGGATAGGGGCTGAGCCGACGACGAGGTGTCACCATTGTGGACACGACCTGGACACGGCGGAGCATACGCTCGCTGTCTGCCCCGCGTGGGAGGTGCAGCGCCGTGTCCTGGTCGCAAAGATAGGACCTGACTTGTCGCTGCCTGGCGTCGTGGCGTCGATGCTTTGCAGCGATGAGTCATGGAAGGCTATGCTCGACTTCTGCGAGTGCACCATCTCGCAGAAGGAGGCGGCGGGGCGAGCGAGGGAAAGCTCTCCTCACTACGCAGAAACCCGCCGCCGCCGAGCAGGGGTCGGGACCGGGGTCGTATCCGTGACCTGGCCCCCTAAGAGCTAGGGGTCCCACCCGTTTTGTGCGGGGAGAGACCCAGACGTGGGGTGGCGTGCTTTGCACGCTCACCCGCAATAGGAAGCCGGGTGATGGTAGACCGCGTTCCCCCGACCGCTCTGGGGGAAGGTGTAACGCGGCGCCATCAAAGCGGGCTCTCGGCCCGCTGAACGAGGGAACCGGTGGTCGTGTCGCTGGCGGCCACCGGTCCGGCGTCCGTGGGACGGTGGGATGGATGTAATGTGCTCTGCGTCAACCCTGTCCCGCCGTTTCAATAGCCCCGACTGGGCTCCGGCCCGGTCCGAGGTAGGGCGCCGGTTGTGAGCGGCAGGAGTTTTTAGTGAGGTTCAACTCCCACATACCCCACCTGCCGCGCGGGTGGGGATCCGGCGATTTTATCCTGTGGAAAAAAAAAAAAATTTGTAGCGGTGGCTAAAAATCGGTAATTTTGTTCAAAATTTAATATTATTTATTAGTTTAAAGCCTAAAATATAGTTTATACTTCATGTACTTACCGAAAGTAAGATACTTCAGCCGTTAAATTGCTTTTTCGGGCATTATTTTTGCAACTTTTGAATACACACTGCGGCATTGTGAGACGGGTTGACATTGGCTGTGTTTGAAGTGAACTAAACAAAATAACAGCTCACATTTCAAGTGAGGTGTTATTTGACGAGACGGATTTTATGCACCGACCGTGTATCTAGTTACTATTGTTGATCGAAGGTTTTATGACATGAAAAAGCTTATAATCTTGTACATGTTTTGAAGTTCAACTTTTTTTTTTTTCAGTTGTGGCGATCTACGATTATTATGCTGACAAGGAAGACGAACTGTCCTTCCAAGAAAGTGCAGTTATCTATGTCCTAAAGAAGAATGACGACGGCTGGTGGGAGGGGGTCATGGATGGAGTCACTGGGTTGTTCCCCGGGAACTATGTGGAACCTTGTGTTTAGGCAAAAAGTAAATGTTCATAAACTAACTCAAAAACCAATCAAGCAAATTTAATAAAATTTAAACAAAAAAAATAAAATTATCTTGTAGTGAATGAAGAACAAATGTTGAAAGAAATAAAATTCACTTTAGTGATAATTAAAGGAATCATTAAAATATAAGATCAGCTTAAAATAAAATCATTGAGTATTCATAGACTAGAGCTTTGTAATAGGTTCTTTAGTGCGAGAAATTTATTCAGTTTTATGCCAATGCTTTATATTTTGCGTTTAAGGACAAGACTGGGATACTTTTTATTTTTCGTTCATTGAAGAAAATTGTTTAGGTCAACTCGTAAGGTCTTTCAGATGTTTGTGCGTTTTTCAATCATTTTGTAATACATTTAAGAGCCACATCAAAATGCCGAAATCTACCTTAAGACACAAGGTCAGAGTCCCAATTCAATTGTACAAAGGTCCCACCTTTCAAACCGGACAGCACGATTGCTTCCTTTAAGGTCTAACAATACATCTTTTACTAACCATATTGTTTAATTTAAGATATAATAATTTAAACTAGTAATATTATTTTGAATATTTTAAAGCATAGAAGAGATATCTATAAAAATCTTTAACATTTAAAAATGTTTAATTATTACAAAAAAAAAAAAAGAGTTTTTAAGTGTTTGTAATTAGGGTACACTATGGTCACTACAGTAATAAAACTTTGGTTAACGGCAATGTTTAATGAGAATTAGCATTTAGTTACATATACAAACAAGATTTATTTTATGTTTTAACGTAAATGTTTGAGAAATCGGAACACTAAAAATATAGGCTTTTTATTATTAATCAAATATTTGAAATTTAATGTTATTACTTTTAATAAGATACTGTAATTATATTATTTCTTGGCTGATTTGAAGTAACACTGTATTTACAACTTAAGTCCTAAATACCAATTTGCATTTTATTAAATAAAACATTTTATTGTGTCATTTTGAATCTTATTTATTTTAAACTTCTTAAAATCTAGTGAAGGCATTTAAATTATCCGTTTCGCCCAACGTTACATAAACCTTAACTCGATCTATTCTTATCGCAGAGGCCAGCTAGCACAGGTTGCTCAGAACAAATGTGAAAACTTGTGACCATTGACAGTATACAAGTAAACTTATAGACCTTATGGACTTTAATAGTGTTTGGAAACTTGTTCAATTAGTTTAGTTATTTTACTTTTAACTCAAGTTTAAGTTTAGGATACATTTTGGTTTTTAAGTAACATGAGAAGATTCAGCATCTTAAAAATACTTCCGTAACAGGTGTTTCCTGAGTCATCTATATACAAAAGTCATCTATTTACGACTGAAATTTAATAATTCACCCCTTTAATATTGACTGGAAAAAAAAACAATACTAATAGATATAAAAAAACCGCATGTTTTGGTAACATGCAAGTGACCGTAATTTACCACTAATTAAGTAATTAGAAAATATATCTGGCACAAAGATCATGAGGTCTCCTTTGTATTGGAATATCTATATATTTATGGTATATCGTGCTTCGTCCTTTATAGGGCGGGACATGCGATTGCTTCGTGACTAATAATCCGAAAGTTGCAGTATCAATCCGTATGGATACACCAATACAATCATCAAAAACGAACACAGATTGGTCCATTTTTAACTGAAATTATGACCGCTTGTATTCAAACATTAATTTGTTCATAATTCACAGCAAACACAGTGTTCATGTTTTTTTATTAAGATGTAATCATAAATTTAACCAGTCTCATGACGCTTTTTTAGATTGATCGTTATGAGGATTGTAGAGTGTGAAGTGATACATTATCCAAAATAGTCATAGCTCGGTATATATACCATGTATCAAAATTTATTCTTTGTCATCAATTTCCATATTATCACTGGAAGCAATATCTTCTTTTACTTCAGCATGTTTCTGTTGTGATTCATCTGTGGCGATATTGTCAATATTAATACAAGTCTCTTCATCATTTCGGTTTTCTGTCTGTTCTTCTATAGTTTCTTTTGCTTTTTCTGTCTTCTCTTTTTGGTTTCTTTGATCCCTGATAGAAAAAAAAAAACCTTGTAACTCATATTCAATCACAAAATGAGATTTAAAATAGTACTACATATTTATTTAATTGATGTTCTTGAAATTCTTATGTTAATCACAAACTCACTGAGAAGTTCTTTATTTACTTACTTTGAAGGACCATTGACAATTTCGATGACGTCATCATCTTCATACTTGATATTAATTACCGCTTCCACTTTAGACTGTATGCTCTTCAATGTTGAATGAAATATTTTTGAACTGGCCTGTAGCAAACAATATTACTGCATTTATTTGGAATGGTTTGTTGGTTTGATTAGTTTCAATAAAGGTTTTTTTTTGCTTGCAAGTGCGACTGCTTCGCAGTAGAAATCTCAGGATGGCGGTATCCGACCGAGTCCACAATACCCCTAACAATTAATATATGATAAAAGTATGGTTTGGTAAATTACATTAGCAGTAATTTTGTCGTTTAGTTACCTAACTGCTGTTCACAATTTAATTTTACGAATCAGAGATTAGTCACTACCTGGGTGGACGAGCTCACAGCCCACCTGGTGTTAAGTGGTTACCGGAGCCCATAGACATCTACAACGTGAACGCGCCACCCACCTTGAGATACATGTTCTAAGGTCTCAAGTATAGTTACAACGGCTGCCCCACCCTTTAAACGAAACGCATTACTGGTTCACGGCAGAAATAGGCAGGGTAGTAGTACCTACCCGGGCGGACTCACAAGAGGTCCTACCATCAGTAATATATTCCTCAGTCATATTCCTCTGTCCGCGCAATTTTCGTAAAAAAGGGTACAAAGTTTTTGCTTCACGTATACATCTATATAGATAACGTGTGCATTGTGCATTACTGTGAGTGTGGTGACACGGGCCCGTGCGGCGGCGAGGCTGGCGGTGAGGTCGGAGAGCTGGTCCTGTGCGCCGCGCTGTGCTTGCTGCGTGCTGAGTGCGGCGCGCCGGGCCGCCGCCAGCGCGCTGCGGGTCGACTCCAGCGCTCGCTCCAGCGCCGCGCGCTCCGCCGCCCAGCGGGACGTGCTGCTCACCAGTGCACCCACGTCCACTACGCGGTTCTTGTAGCTCACGATACCTAGAACCACAAGTACATATTAGGGTTATCGATATTGTAGTCCTCTTTGGTTGTAGACAACCTTTAAAATAAAAATAAAACATTTTAGACAAAACTAAATCTAATCATTTTAGAGTAACTAATGATATATGTGTTGCTAATGTTTTGTTAAAGTGAAACTTTTATTACATGGTCTGAAACTTTTTCGTCTGTGTGTTGCATGTCGCGTGACGGTCGGCCGCATAGTTGGGACAAAGTGAAAGGCGCTCGTCAGAGCAGCCAAGGCCAATATGGCGGCGCCTATAGTTCGCAGCAGTTGACCGTGGGTAGACTATTACTCACTCACGCTATTTTGTTTGTTTTTGTCAGTGTTTAATGTAAATGTTGTTTGTCAGAATTAAATGTCTATGATGTGAAAAAAAGTTTTACTTTTACCTGTTTTAAATATATTTACGTACTGTAATATCTATTTTCATTGATATATATACATATTTCTTTTCACTCCATATCGCTTTTCTGAGGCGATGTTGATAAATTTGCCAGTTATGGCTTGCCCTGAAGTTAGTTAGCTGTTGGGCTCAGTAAGCGTTGACTACGTAAAAATGGTACATAGTAAAGCCTTTCTCCATTTCACAACATGTTACATAGTCTAAATTTCATTTATACTCATATTTAAGTAAAATAGTATTGTGAACTGCAGCTATTTTTACCAGAGTCAGAAATATCGATCGTCTTCTTAGAGCCATCTTCTTCATCTACTTCATTAGAATCTTTGAAAACAGGCAGCAAGAGACGGTTACCAGCTGCAATAGTTTCTTCCAACTCTGTGATCTTGATAACAAAATATGCGAAGTTAATATTGTTTTGTAGCTTAAATATCTTCCAAAGTGGCATAAGCCAAATTCTTACAATACTTTATTGTAACTTTGTCAAAAAGCTTTACTTACATGTGATGGTACATCATCAGAACTCACTGTTGTTTCTAGAGGCAGATCTTGTATTACCTCTGATGAGCCTGAAGACAGATCTTTGATAGCTCCTATTAAATACCTAAAATGAATTCTAATTTAAAGTAAATCTTTTAAAAGCTCACTCGCATCACAATCACAATAATGGTATATTATTGGCTATTAATCGAATATACGACCTTGTATCGTTTGTGTGAAGTAACATTATTCTCTTCAATTATTATTAATACCTAAGCTGATTTGTAGCACCAAGTAACATAAAATTTGAAAAAATTATTAACGACGAATTTCTGACCCCAATCACTAGTATTTACTTTTCAAGAATTAAATAAATAAATTACAGTTCGATTTTATTTTATTTATTTATTTATTACACTTCCTGTAAAATTTACATTGGCGGACTTAATGCCTAAGGCATTCTCTACCAGTCAACCAAAGGTAGTGCAGAGTACATAGTGATAGGTGCAATGAAATTTATATTAAGTTACGAATACATACAAAAATACATATATACAAAATCACATATACATACATACATATATACACACATACATATAATAGATTATACAGAATTAAGATACAGACTTTTTCACTTACTTGTAATTGAACAGTTCTTTGATGCAAACTTTTTCTAATATGGAGCGTATTTGTGATCGAGATAAGCGCAAACCGAGGCTCATGAATAAATTTTGTAGGTCTTTTTTGGTCATTGTTCCACCTCGAGCTGTATCAAAATACACAAGTGACAGAAGTAGATACGGATCTGGAGGTAACTCAACACCGCGACTGCGTCGGTTCGGGGAGCCAGTACCCTCATCATCGCTGTGAGAATCCTGAAAGTATTTTTATAGTTTTAAAAACATTTCAATTACTTTCTTCTTCTTATTTCATTTCTACTTAAAAATAATAAGAGCTTTATAATAATCACTAGCAGTACTCGCCCGCTTCGCTGCGTATTTAAAATTAACATTATTATTTATTGTCATTATTATTAGGGAGTCCAACACTGATATAAATATTAGCCTATCCCTTAAGTACATGTATTTTCTACATGGGTACCAACTTTCAAGTCAATCGGATGCATGGTTCAGTAGTTATAACGGAACATCCGTAAAAACCTCTGTAGATTTATATATTAGTATAGATTTACCAGTAGGTGACTTATTCTTTCAATTGGAATAGTTTCATAATTTTCTTAACACAAATAAATAAAATTGTTCCATTTTAAATAAAACTTATTCAATCTTACTTTTACTTCTCGTTTCCGAGAATCTCGTTTGTCGTCACGCGATTCACGTTTCTCATCACGCCTGTCTTCTTTTCTATCTTTATCATCCTTTTTTTCATCTTTTTTTTCCTCGGTTTTCTTTTCGTCCTTCTTCTCGGCTTTATCAGAACTTTTATCACTGATTTCCTCAGTTTTTTCTGGTAGTGTATATAAGGTTTTATAAATATAAAAACCGAAATCCCTCATTAACATTTCGTTGAAAAGCTCCGCGAATACAAATAGCTGTGAATTCACATAAACATACAATGCATTAAAATTTGTAGTGTATGAAACAAACGAAAAAAAAAAAGTGGCACAAATCAGGAATTACTTTACCTCGAAGCTGTGTTCCTTGTTGTCGGTAACCCTGTAGTCTAGCATCCACGACAGGGTTGCAACATTGCAGCAGAATTTACCGGCTTTAGCGGTGGCTGACGGATGCACCAAAATGTGTGGTGAATTTGGTATTTCATAACGGGACTTAAGGTTTTGTTTTTCTTTTTCAATCTAAAAAATAATAAATACGCATATATTTGATTTAAAAGTTTTATATGGAAATTTAATTTGTTTTACTACACTGAATGAGCAAGTTACAACCCATATGGTGTTATTGGGTAAACAAGGCCCAAAAATATGAATGATGGCGTCGAAGTCGTATTACGTAACTCAAAGTAAATGATTACATTTATAATAAAATATATAATAAGACCAAAACTATAAAAACTTACAATACAAAAACTATTACTTGCAGAAAGAAAATCTATGTGCTTGTATTGTTTATCTATAATGGAACATATCATAATTGACAAATGGCTACATTTCGCTATCAACTTTTTCAAGATAAGTTTGCACTTATAAAAGTTCCGAACCGTCGGTCTAGCGAGAAACTTCATCTGCTCGGAAGAAGATGTTTCCTGCATAAATTTTCAAAACGGTTCTAGCGCTTTTAGCGATAAGACTGCCTATTGTACAAATACATCTATTTGTTGACTGTATTTTTAAATGTTTATTGTGTTTTGGTGTGCAATAAAATATATTCTCTCTCTCTCTTCAGGTGATGTTATTATGCCCATTATAGGATGATATTTATGATCGCAACAAATGCCCTTACGAAATATAAAAGGTAGATTTTTGTTCTTACTTTTTTCTTTTCTTCTTCTACTTCCTTATCTGTCTTCTTTATTTCTTTTTGTTCTCCCTCGTCTTTTTTAGAATTAGCTTGTGGTTCATTCTGTTTTTCGTCATTCGGTTTTTCATCTTCTATGTTGTCCCCTTTATTCTCTTCTTCCTCATTTTGTGACTGAATTGTGTTGTCTTCATGACTATTGTTTTCTAAATTCTCATCATCTTCTAGATCCATGACGTCCCCTCCATCTTCTTTGTCGGTTTTTGAAAGTTCCGACAAACGTGAAATTATTTGAGATCGTAATCCTGTAAGCGCCACAAACACTTTTAAGTCATGACAAACATTTTCATTACTCTGTATGATTTGATTAGTAAAATTTACACACCCTTAGATTTGTAATCACATTTTTTTAATTCTTCTCGCAATTGTTCTGCGTTCATTGCTTCAAGATCAAGTTTGATATCCTCATCGTTTTCGTCTATTGTTATTGTACCATCATCAACGTTTGTTGCTTCCTGAAAAATTTCAATTACCGTTATTATATTGAAAATCGGAACTAATTTTACGTGATTTGCAATGAGAAGCTTAATGAGAATCGAATGGCAAATTAGTTCGATGATTCTATAGATAAACGATTTGAAAGGGTTTACAATGATACTAGTAATATAAAAATCAGCGTCTTCACTTGAACAGGAAAATTGAAGTCAGCAGTGGAGGAGGCAATCGTCGATATAAGAGGTCCTCGCGCAGCCGGAAACGTAACTAAACAAAACTGGGAACAAACAATTTCGCAATTTTCTGCATCGGCCGCAGTTTCCGCCCCCGCAGCAGTCGCCGCAGACGGCTGCTTCTTGTCTACAGTCGAGCTGGCGCCGTCAAGTTTCCTGATGGCCGCATCGCACGCCGCCTTATACTGGTCCTGAACGCTGCTCCACTCGATACGCGAAGGCTGTGCGGACCACACGTCTGGCAGGAACAACACCACACACTCGAGCCGCGACTTGTTGCCGCTGCCCTCGCGCCAGTAGTAAAACTCCACCATTCGGTACCTGCATGGTAATACAAATGTAGTAGCATACTCACAAGTTGACAGCCGACCGACTGCACGCATGGACACAACACATCCGCAACGAGAGTGTTTAATAGGGATCTATTCGTTGGTGTAGGTGGGTACGTCTGCATCTGTTCAGCTTGTGTATAAACACCTCCATACTCTCAAAATGGAATGTGTGCGGTACCATGACGAATTTCAGGAACAACAAGAGACAGAAGCTATTTCTTTGTATACATAATTATTTAGCATTAGAAATTCTTTGCCACAAAGAAAAAACTTCTTACTCAAGGGTTTCGTATACAACCTCATTAGAAACTCACCACTGTGTACAAGAAGATAAATCGATGCCTGTTAATGCTTTACATGTTCGTATCGCTGTTTTAACCAATACTTTTGGGTCTGTTTGGGGATTTTCACCATCTAATGAAGGACTCCATGGTCCCCCAATTGCAAAATTTTCGCCACCTTTCCCTTTTTGTCCCACTAAGAATTTTATAAGGCGTGTAGGATGCAGTGCAGTCTTATTGTTTGGGCGCTTATCTTTTTCTTCTTTCTCTAATTTTGTAAGTCCACACTTTTGGTACAATGCCTCTAACGTCGGCATACTCATTAGCATTACCTATGACAAGTAAACAAATTTCTTTACAAATACAAAGTTAGCAACCTGTCACAGTTACACAATGTTAGCAATCTGATAGAGTGAGAAAAATGAAAGCGAAATTCAACACACGAGACATTTTTTTGTTTGTTTTTTATTGCTCTAGTAGGCAGACGACCCAACTGATGGTGAGTGGTTACCATCGCTCATGGACGTCAGCAATACCAGGAACAGAGCCAGTCTGCTGCCTACCTTTAAAATTGTTTGGGAACAGTAAAAAAAAAATACATTTTAAAAAGTACAAACCTTAGCTGAAAATCTATAATCTGCATCAGGAGGTTCCAATACTGTGTCATTTTTATTTGGATTCTCGATTTCTTTACTCATAATATGGTAGCTACAAGAGTTGTTGAGAGACAGTGGTGTAGAAGGAGGAAATGTCTCTCCCCACCTCACACAGGCAGAAAAGAAATCAGATGGTATATATAAGTTTGTGTATCTTTGAGACAATGCAGGGACATCAACTTTTTGTCTGTAACAATAATTATATTGTTTTGTTAAGAGCACCAAACATGATAGTGTTAACCCTATGCACCAGAGGTTGTTTGTTGGTTACCACTTATTTTGTGAGCGACAGTCACCTCTCGAGTGTAAAGGGTTAATAATGATACCGAACAATGTTAGTGAATTTTCACAAGTATCATCACATAATCTCAAAGAAGCCGCTGGCGCTTTTATCACGTACTGGGTTTAAATACAATGTCGGATGTCAATTATGCTGAATAAATACTTTTTTACCAAATTCACAAAGTATTTCAACAATGAAAGGATAACATGATGCTTTTAAAAATATAGTGCTAAATTGAGTCCATTTGTAAAACATAATAATACAAACATACAAACATAAATAGCTAAATTGTTATGTTTATCTATTTATGGAAGAATGAAATAAATCTAAAAAACCTTCTAATCTAATAAGAAGTCCTTTTATATGTTTTTGCTTCTGCCAAAAAGTAAGGAAATTTCACTTTTTTATTGCCAAGACTAGCATAGAGCTCACTTTATGTTAAGTAACCATTGATCATGGATATTCACAATGCCAGCAGTCAAGCTACTGCCCAGTAAACTTGCACAGTATTGTTACTTAAGTGATGGGAGTAAAGAATAAAACATTGTAGACCAAATCAATCTATGAGAGTTTATATATTTGTACACAAAACAGTTAGAGAAAAATCATACTTACATATCTAATGGTATGCGGGGAACTCTCACAGAATACTTAATTGGTGATGGTTGTCTTACAACTGATCGTTTAGGAGGAGGTGAATCTCTACGAGCACGGCTGTCACGTCTATCTCTAGACCTAGTTCTGCTTCTTGTTCTGGATCTTTTCTGAAAGCAAATTACAAAATATAATACATATCTAATACAAAAATATTATTTATTAACTATCTATTGAGTTTGATCAACTCATTTCTGATTCCAAAAAGTTCATACAAATGTGAATTTATACCACTCTGTTGGTTACTCTACTCCAGTACTAAAGGGAAATAGATGATAATTTGTTACTTTAATATTTTGATTGTGAAAGTATGTTAAAAGAGAACAAAAAATAAAATCCTGTCAAAACATGATGGTGACGACCCTTAGCGGCGAGGAAACGATGTGAGGAGGATTTGCATATATTTCAAATTCACATTGCCTTAATGTAGTGATGTTTGTCTCAATTTCTAACCTTTTCTATGTTTATTACTGGTAGTGAAGTAACTTTACTCAGTGGTGATAGGATGTCTCATGAGCCTTTACAGGTAGTTTAATATAGTACATTCACAGGTTGTATAGTAACCACAATGACTACTTATACATTCTGGTTTGATCAAGAATTTGGAATAGCCATTTTCTACACAATTGAGAAATAGATCTCATTTCAAGATATTGATGTTGATATCTACAGGCTACAGTAAAAATATAACACCAGATAGGTCATGAGCTTGTTTACACATCTATGGAACAAATGTTTCATTCTAATCGGGTATTTTTTTATGTGGTTAAATTTATTTGTGATAATGTACAACTATAAAGTGTTGACATGCAAACATACTCTGTCATCTCTTCTTGTGGGACGCTCATCACGTCTTGATGGAGGCGCTTTCCTTGCGACTGATGGTGGTGGTACTGCATTATAAGAGTTACTTTTGGTAGGCGGAGGTTTTTGACAAGCTCCCGCTTTAGGCAGGACCTGCACACGAGTAGCATTCCATTTGAATGGCATGTTAGGATTGAATGTTGCTTCTACGAGTACTCGGTCATTAATTTTGGGTATAATACCCTTTGCACATACTGAGGTTTGGTAAAACACATCATGATCCACAAAACCGAAATCATTGTGAGTTTTAGTTATTGTGCCAGTGAATACACGTTGTTCAGTTGTTGATGATTGGTTATTTTGTGCATTTTGATAGATACCGGGGTTTAATGCACGCGGCGTTGGATATGCCACAACATTACCGGGAAACATTTGACCTTGAGCCATTTGATTCATAGGCATTTGTCCTGTCATTTGCATTGCCATACCACCTTGGGCTTGCATAGGATTAAACATTGCTTGAGTCTGTTGAAAGGGCATCATGCTTTGTTGTGTCATCATGGCGTTGGGATCCATTATTTGAGGGTTTATTCCCGTCATGTTTGTATTCACATTTGATCGAGCCCATGGAGGATTTTTAGATCCACTTCCAGATTGCATATTTCTATGAATTTTAGCCGCAATAATTTAACCACTGCGTTCGAAAAAATCAACACTTTATGGTTATTGGTTTATGATTCGTTAAACACAACCAATAGACAAACTTCAACTATACTTAACTATAGACTATAGACTTCGTGTTTGTTTACATCTTTATGTTACAAAAACTTTATCATACAGCCAAATTTTGTAAAAAAGGAATATTTGTTGTTTTCCTAAGGAATAGATAAAGACTAGGTACAACCGATTTTTAAAAGATTAAATTACACTTAAATAAATTTTCGGGCAATTTGCATACTTTCAAATAACTACAATAATTAAAAGTTACCCTCGTTGGTTTAGGACATAGCCCTAACCGTGTCCTTTCAATGAATGGTGCCTTGATTGAAATGTTCTAGCTAGAAAAGTGTGCCAATTTATAAGTGAATTTTAATTATGATAGCCGTGTGTGTCTGCTTGAAATGCATTAAGGACGGTTAATTGTAGCCCGATGCACATTTGGTCAGTCCGGCGTATTAAGCTTTTGTGGAGCTTTTGGGGAAATATCTAGAAGTACATTTTCAACACTTTGATACTCCATAAATAAACAACAAGAAGAAATTTAACATTAAGACAAAAAAAAAATTCTATTACATGAAACACTATGTGACCTGATTTTGGGCGTTCTCATTTCCTTGAACAATATATTTTGCTTTCGTATCGATTTTTTCTACATTTCCTCTACTACTTTAATAATATTTTTAATACGATACGTAGATGGCCATCTTTTTCTAACACAGATATAAAATGTTTTATAATTCCTTTCTAATAGTAGGGCATGGAGAAATGATTAAAACAAAGCCGATAGAGAGTTACAAAACTTAAAATGGATCTATAAGTACTTGTATGATGCTATTAGAGCAATTAGGTTTTATCTATCACCTCTTCCATTTTAATATCACAGAATATTTAATAAAGATTGTCGCGAAAGTTAAAACACAGTGAATATTATTGAATACTACCAATTTAAATGTGATATTATTGTTTTTTTTATTTGTTACAGTGTTGGTGGCCAACTGTGTAGATTACCACGTAAAAATCTTGAAAAATTAATCCAAAAAATGTTCTAAAACTATCTTAAACGGACTTTTTGCCGGGAACGCGAGGAGCTGCTAAAATATATTGTGAGTAACATAGGGTAGGTAATATAAAAAATGCGAAAAAAAAAAATCTTTTGAAACAATCGAGGTAAAAATAGTAACTTGTGATGTAAGGGTAAAAAATGCTTAAAACTTATTTATTCCCTATAGAATCATTGCGAATTTTCTGATATGAATGGATACAGTGCGGCGGTATTGCAAGCGAAAAGTATAGGCACAGTATAGCTATGCTTAATTTTACTGTCTTGTATTTTTGTTCGGAGCAGCAGACGCCTTGAAAAACGATGGTCACCGCTGATCACAATATACCGTTATACGGTATTATATTTTTACATTCTTCACAAACAATACTTTGTTTTTACCTACGACTGGTCTTGAAACAGTACGAGAATGTAAATAATGTGTTTGTACTCATCAAGATCATTAAAAATCAAAATGGTGGCTACGATGGTGGTAGTGGTACTTTGCTGTACCTATGAATAGAAATACTTATGATAGGCACGAAAGAAGCCTAACTGTTATATTATAGCTGAATCGAGCAACTATATGAGATAGTGCTTATCTAAACTCACTTTCAATTGAAATTAAATGTTTATTGACCTCCGGGTTTTCTTTGCAAACTAGATATGTAGATAAATGGTATGTTTTAGCGATGTATTCGTGTCTTTAAAAGTGGAGAAATTAACGTAACCGGGTTTTCAACGGTAAGCATTAATATGTGAATCTAGCAGATGCAGCGTTGAGATGTTAGCGTGTTTCTGTTACTCAGTTTCCTGCAGTCTTTAGTCTAAGGTGCACGTGCGCGCCGTACGCCCGCAACGCTTTCCCGCGAAAGAAAAACTGTTCTCTATAACGCACATTCAATTTGTTCAATAAAATCAAGTTATCATGCCTAATTTTTTTCTGGTCAAATTATTTCGTTTGTGTTTTCCATAGAGGAAAATCAGTGGAAAACAAGTGCAACATTTTGAAAATAGAACGTAGTATATTCAAGGTGGTGAGATATTTTTGGTAACAGGGCAGGATGCCAAACAAATATACTTATCTGTTAAAGTGATTATCATGATTCAATGAGCATTATTTGTAAACAGAAAAATACAACGTGATTGATTTAAATACCTTATACATATATTATAAACCCAAAATCATGATTGACTGATAACTACATAACTAATTATTTTAAATAGTACTATCATAAGGACAACGAAACGAATATAATACGTGAAAAATTGCAAATTTAATCATAACACAAAAACATACGTAAACGAAGCACGTTTCTTAAAAAATATTTTTACTACCTGAAATATTAGATACTATATTGTTATTATTAAATGTAGTATGAGACAGTAATAATGAATGTGGACTTGGAGAAGTCAGACAGTGAGGCTGACCCTCAGCCTCAGAAAACGATTCGTGTTCCGACACGAAGGGGACCAGGACCTCCCAATAAATCATTAGCTTTAAGACTTTGGGAGCTTCTGCAGCCTCTTGCTAGATTATGGGGACTTATTACTGCAGTGGGTGAGTACTATCTACTCTTTCAGTTTAAGAAGTATCATTCTAAGCTACTGATAATATATAATACTAGCTGTACCCGCCCGCTTCGCTGGGCACTTAAAATTAGCATTATTATTTTCTCACCTCCACAAACATTCTCATAATTAACGCCCCTGCAACTGGTGTAGGGAGTCCAACTCATATAAATATTAGCCTATCCATTAAATACATGTATTTTCTACATGGATACCAAGTTTCAAATCAATCGGATGCATGGTTCTGTAGTTATAACGGAACATTCGTAAAAACCACTGTAGTATATTAGTATAGATTAGTATAGATACTACTGTTAAGGAGCAAGCGCAAGACAGGGTAAAGTGGAAACAACTTGTGAGGGCCCTATTTTCCAACCGGCTACCCTAGGACAACAACAACAACAGCTTATGATTACTACTTGATTAACATTTTTCTACACTAAATCTTAACTAATCTATTGAAATACGCATTAAGCTATAGTCACTGTTTAAAAAAAAAGGTCTTAATTATTGTTATCCTTCACGGTTTTTAATTCAAGCGTTGAAAGCACAAAGACTGGTTTTAAAACGTAGTTTATGCAACATCTTTAGCGATTGCAATGATTAGATCGTGAAATGTAAGTAAATTAGATTGGTGTTTGATTCAGCGCAGTCCCGGCGCATATTGTAGTTTTATTTTGGACATATGTACGTAAAACTCATACAATTCTATGTTTAGCCTTACCTAAATGCGTTCTGAGTATATCGCGTCATTAATAACTTCATTTCGGTGCGACTGTTTCTCAGCCCACATAGGTCCAAAGCTCAACATAGGCCTTCGAAGTTTTGTTCCACACGCACTCCCAAACGCCAGGTATTCTAGATGCCTCTTATCGATTGCAAGTTCAAAAAGAGAATCTATCAAACCATAATGGTTTCATTTTTCTAAAACCATCAAAAGCATGTAGTGTGTTCATGAACACTCACGGTTGACTGCTTATTAACAATTTTTTATAAATATTTCAGCGGCATCTAATACCAAAGATCTGAAATATAAAGTATCACAAATAATGTTGGTTAGTGGGTCTTATATGCTCATATCTCTTTTCTCTATCAATCAGAAGATACGGGTCTTAAGACACCGTCTTAAAAGGTCACCTGCCATCATAATTTCTTATCATATCTAAGTAATATCTTCCCACTACTTTCTATCCTGATTTGCCTGTCCAAAGTCGCGGAGGAAGATTCACGCTTAGCATAAGATCAGTGAAATGTAATGTAAAACCTAATCATACAACATAGATACGTATCGTACCGACATAGTAGAAAGAGTAATTGAGATTGATGTAATAAGCATCATACAGCAGTAATTGAAGGAGTACATACGTATCTATAAAGTTATACTTGGGGGAACCGTTTTTATTAGTATTTCTACGCAATTAAGTTTTGAATTTATTTCGTTTTTATACTTCTTGTATATTATTTTAGACTAGAATTAAAATTTATTTCATATAAAACGAATGTAGCGTCGCCATACCATGAATATTATAATAATAATTTGGAGTTAGATTTTCATACAGCATTAAGTTTTTTATCGTGCTTTTTTTTTAAAATGGCTGACATAATGTTAATTATGACCTTGTATTTGTTTCAATGTATCACGACGCACCGTAATCATTTCTTGTCTTCCGCTAGTCAACAATGAAATGATAAGGAGGTGCTTATCTCAAGATCAAGACATCAACCGGCTTCTATAACTTTTTTGTAACAAATTGATCGTAAAAGTAAACAAAAATTAAAACATCTAAAATTTCCACGAACACGGTATGAACACTTAAATTATAAGAAGCCCGCTGATTTCGTATTGAGCGATGCGATCATAGCGGGGATTCAAATTTCATGAGCAGGTATAAATTGTTCTAAGAAACTGCAACTGGCAGGTGTACACTATTAAGGATTTTTTTCCTACCTATGCTTATAGCCTTGAGAGGCTATATTAGCGTTACCCTAGCGTGTAGGTGACTACCCGATCCTGTAGACCGAATGGTAAACAGTCGACGTCGCCCAAAACACGTCATTACGGATCCTCCCGATCCATTAACGGGGCTTTTAGGTACCACAAGCACCGGTTACTTTCCTCGTCGAACATGTCGCTTGCGACGAAGGGCTCGACGAGCGAATTAACCCATAGACACAGCCCACTGAGTTTCTCGCTGGATCTTCTCAGTGGATCGCGTTTCCGATACCGTGGTAGATTCTGCGAAGCACTGCTCTTGCTAGGGTCACTGTTGGCAACACTCCGGCTTGAGCCCCATGAACTCACCTACTAGTTAAGGTTATGCTGAAATAGCCTCTCAAGGCTATCAACTTAGGTAGGAAAAAAATAATGTGCAGGTAAGCTCTCGGGGCTCAAACCGGAGGTATTGCTAACACTGACCCTAACAGGAGCAGTGCTTCGCAGAATCTACCACCGGATCAAAGTCAGTGGGTTGTTAAGGAATAATTGTTTAATATACAATGAAAGTTGCAAACTACGGCAAATTTTCGTAATAGCTCTTGGTAGAGCATAATATTATCTCCCGTCACTTGTACATAAAAAATTTATTCCTATTTCTACCGCCATGTAGTTGTGCGTTTTCTTTTGAAGTGTGATACTGCTGTTATACCCCTTGAAGTCTTTGAAGTCTTAAGATCGACCACTATCAGGTCATTGTCTGTGTAACAAACGTGTTCACTGGTCGGAATGTTTAACTCATATATGTGTACATTTAAACATATAAAAGTAATTTTCTATGGTTTTCAGGGGTCATTAAAACAACTTTTACGGTTTAATCTCGTGTTATTAGGTATACCTAATATCGTTTCCGACGTTACGAAAGCTTACAATTTTTGTGGTCGGGGATGACCGTGACGAAAGATTAGTTTTAATTTTGTATAAACTATTTATTCTTGTATGTATTTCTGGGTCCTATAGTAATACCTAAAAAGTGCTTTTTCTCTCAAGGGTCGCAAGAGTGGCGGCGACAGTCAAGTTTCTGACGTTGTTCACTTATTGTTTTAATTAACGTAAATTAATTATTGGTTACGGTAATTTAATCATTCAGATTATTTTGCAATTCTATGCTGTTCTACATTAAATATCTTTCATAATTCCATAACTCTGCTTCTTCCAAAAAACAACAATAAAATTGAAATCACGCACGAAAGGTATGTTGTTTAGAAATTAAAATTATGTATCTTGAAGTCGTTTAATTTCCAATCCTAATAAATGGTACTTCTGGTGGTCTTACTAACAAATCGAATTTTTATAATTAAATATGCAATTTCGAAAAGGACACATCTCTGATAATGAAAAATGTTCAGGAAATGAAAAAAACTGATTATTTTCTAAAGCAGTGTAAAATTAAAAATATTACATAACTTTTGAGATCTATCTTAGTGTTAATTAGCAATTGAAAATTACTGGAATTATTATAAAATGGGTGTATGTAAGTCTCAAAACTACATGTATGTATATGAAAAAACATATTTGACAAAATATGCGACATGTGCCCTTTTCGCAATTGCATATTCAATTATATCTGCAATTTTTACCAGTTTTAGCGTTTAATAGGAATCGTATTAAAAAGTGAAATGACGTATATTCATTCCCAGTGCCAACGCACACAGAGAGCAAATACGGTCGCGTCGATTTTTAATCTACATTCCACAAAAACATTCCGGCGTGCTTTCCCTGACTGCGGTCTGAGATTTGCATGTTTTTCACGTACCTACCGTAAAGGGTTTGCGAAATTTTTACTTTACATGTTTCTACGTACGACTGTTATATACAGGTCGAACACACACACGAAACTTTTTGCGACCACTTATATGTAAATTTGAAACACGCACGTCACTTTGAGTAATATCGACATTTAATTAACAAAATTTCCCGGAAAGCACAATGTGTTTTAGTATGGATTCGTTGATTAGAAACGTGAGTTCGATACACTATCACATAAACTGCTATGGATTCAGAAGCGAAATAACTTAATGAGTTTTTGCGTCACATCGCAAAAACAGATAAAATCGTTTGATTATACGCCCCGCAAAAAACAAAACGTAAAATTTTTTAGGGTAAGCAGCATCTTTTTTTTTACGTTCTAGTAAAATTGGCATAGGATTTTCTAATCATTGTTTACATTTCTTGTAAAAGTAGACGTAGAATATGGCCCGCCTTATAGAAAGTGGTTACCAATGGTAGTGGTGTGGCTACGCCGCTACTTATTATTATAAACTGCATATATCGCCTTTTCGTAATAAAAGTGTAGTTTCTAAAAATATTCGAAATTGAGTTAATATGCGTAAACATTTGGTATCACCAGTATTTTTCTCATAAATAATGTCAAAAGAGCGTAGTTTAGTTTTACGTTTTTTTTTTTAGTTTACGTATATTTTGATTACAAAATTAATACATAATTTTATCTTACTTTAAAACACAGATAATGTAACTGGTAAAAAATAAAAAATTAATATTGCAATTATGATTAATATTAAAAATATTACATGTTATACCTTTAAAACACTCCTGTAAAATTAAGAAGTTTTGAAATTATACAGTTTCAATGCGACAAGACGATATACAATATACTGTAAGTTAATTTAATAACAAAATAATCGAACGAAATATGATTTAAAAAAATATCTCGTCGATTTAACGAATCAAATTGAACTATTTATAAAATTTTACATTATTTTCAGTGATGAGCGGAGCCGGTTCTGAACTGCTTGTCCTTCAATTCGAGGTTGCGCCGGCACTGCTGTAAGTCCGTCATTTAATATCAAACTATCATTTACGGCATCGCGTAATAAACGCGTCACTGCTGAAAGCTAAAAGTTTTTTGTAGAGTTTTTCGCTAATTTTTTTATAAACTCATGAGACTTGTTATATCACCTTTACCTAACCCATATTTTCTTTAATTTGAAAAACAAGCTTTGAATCGAATTGAAATTGAACTCTCGTTATATATACGGTTGGCAGCGGCTTGACTCTGCCCCTGGCATTGCTGAAGTCCATGGGCGACGGTAACCACTCACCATCAGGTGGGCCGTATGCTCGTCTGCCTACAAGGGCAATAAAGAAAAAAAAATCCCCTTTGAAACTGTTCTAGATGCTTTTGGGCAGCGAAACTCAGATACCATAGTTCGAGATGAGACCGTATCAGTTTTAAGCCTTCTTTGTTTTGGAACGAAACGAGATACATAATTTTATCACAGGATGTTGTTCCACTTATATGTGGAAGTAATATCGGACTTACGTCCGTAGATCACGAAGGCGCCTGTTCCATTATCATATTGAAACTCATTTATTAAGCCATTTGTATGCAAGATCGAATTCAAACTTCTGTAATACTCCGGGAACGCTTGAAGTTAACGCTATAAATAAAATAGTTTCAATTAACGTAGATGCTTAATTAATGTTTTTATTAAATTGTATTAATAATTTATTATCACGGCACGTTGATGCTATTTTGTTTTTGGTTATTAAGGGCTCTTTATTTGTATATCAGATTCCATGAATTAAGAGGATAAATAAAAAGTAAAAATTGATGTATAAATATTCATTCGATGGCTTCTAAAATTGATGAATTGAATGAATTGCTAATGTTATGTACGTCATTATTATCACATGCATCAGGTCATAAATTAAATAGTTTAAGTTATTTTCAATGTTAAATGTTTGTGATGTGGCAGTACTTTTTTTAAATAAACAATTAAAGTCATGAAACACTAGTTTGATGACTTTTTTGGTGATAACTCAGGGTAACTATATAGTAGTAGTTAGGCGTGTAATGACGTTAAAGCGAATTATATGACGTCATCCCCTCTGCTAATATTTTGAAACTACGTTGTTCCAAGGTCTCTACGCATGTACATTTAAGAATTCCTGTAAATTACTATAACTTTTGTCTAAAGAAAATACAAGGCAATTGGCAAATACACCAAAGGTCAAACTATTGTTAGTTTGTCGATAACAACACAACATACACAATAAGATGTTTGTTGTAAGTACATTACATACCTGTACTATGGCTAAAAGTTGTCGTTAAATATTCATTGATTCGAAATGATCTGAATATCCTTGTTCGTATATTAAATCAGTTTCAGTAATAAAACGAAATTCCTAACAATCAAATGTTATTATAAAAAAAATATCTATATTTAGATACAAACATTCTTATTTTCCCATGCCATTATACCGGGTAGAAGGAAACGTACTGAGTACAGAAATACGTTCCATTAATAATATGTTACGAACAACAATGAAGGATTAACTTCGTGTAATAAAATTCAAAACCGCTAAATCTAATTAGTTACCACCGCTAAATTATTATAATTTTGTTATGATAAATTTATTACAAGGCGTTCCTTTTCTTTTTCTAAGTTTTTCTTGGTTTTTGAGGCTTGCCTTGGTTTTGTATTAATTATAATTGGTTCAGGTTTTAAATTTTTAAATGTACTTTTTTGTATTTATGCTTTGTTTGATGTGATACTTATTCTTAATTTATATTAGCGTAGTTGTATTGCTATGAATGCTATTTTATCCAATAAGGACTACGCGTGCTAAGAATTGTTTATTAGTTTTTTTAACGACACTTGTATTGTGTAAATCTTTTATTAGCAAGACTAATAAATAAATAAAACCTCGGCATGCAAGAACGTAGCCTTTTGATTTAGGCCCCGATAACACAAACATTTTTGAATAGTTTTGTTTGCATATTATGTTTTCTTTTAATTTCTAAGGGCATTAAAATAAATTGGTTGCCAACTTAATAATATACCATGGCGCATAAGATCACCGATATCATTGACTAATAATACTTAGTCTGGCCATAAATACCGTTACAATAAAAATAAAAAAAATCTATTGCAAATAACATTTATTACGTTTACAGTGTGTTAGTTTAATACATAAATATAAAACAATTTAAAGTATAAAAAGCTTATTCGAAGTGGTCTCCATTGGCTGCAATACAGTCCTTTAAACGTTGAGGCCAGTTATCAATAGAAGCTCGCACTCTTTCCATGGGAAATTTTTTCACTGCCAATCGTACGGATTGTTTTAGAGACACCAAATTATCATGGCGTTTAGAGCAAGCCGTACTCTCTAAAACTGACCATAAATCATAATCCAGCGGATTAAGATCGGGACTAGACGACGGCCAGTCTTCAGCTCTGATGAAGTCCGAAACGTTCGTTTCCAACCAAGACTGCGTAGACCGAGCTTTATGACCTGGCGCCGAGTCTTGCTGGAAGGACCATTCTTGATTATTGAACATGGTGTTGTTAAGGGGCTTCACTACCTTCTCAAGAATGGTATCTTGATATACTTGTGCCGATGTTTTGATACCTTTTTCACATAAGTATGGCCCAGTCACTCCTTCATAGCTAATACCCCACCAAACCATCACTGAAGTCGGATAGTGGCCACGTTGCACTCTGTCGACTAATTAGGAAGCTTCCTTAGAGCTTTGAGCATAAATACAGTCATGTTGTTTGTTAAAATGTTGCTCAATTGTAAATTTTTTTACATCCGTAAACAACATTTTTTTATGACCTCCCTTTGCGTACCGCTTCAGTAGTTGTTTCGATTTTGTCACCCTATACTCTTTTAAATTATCAGTTAAGAAATTACCAGTACGTCTCTTATAGGCTGCAAGTCCTAAGTCATCTTTTAAAATACGCGACATGGTTCTAGGTGCTATCTTCATCTCCCGAGATAAAATCTTTTGCTTTCGGACAGGATTTCTTCGAATTATTTCCCTTACTGCTTTGACCACCTTTTTCGTACGAGCACTACGTAAACAGCCAGATCTTTTTCTGTCACAAACAGAGGAGGTCTCATTGCACCTATTAATAGCCCGGTACACAAACATTTTACTAATACCAAGCGTATGGAGAGTTTTAAAAATTGCATTTGGCTCCATACCTACTTTGTGGAATGCAATCACAGCGATTCGGTTCTCTTTATCACCCCACTCCATTTTAATATCGCAAAATATTGTACAATGTATAGGCGCCAAAATGATAAAACTCAATGAGCAATCATATAAAAATGACAGATTCCAAATTCAAATGTAATATGTTGTTTATTTTTAATTGTAACAGTATTTATGGCCAGACTAAGTATATTATTAAGTAGTTCAAAAACAAAAAATCGATAGAAATATCATACCGAGCTAAAAATTAATTACAACTTTTTTTAAGCTACTGATATTGGCGAGGTATATTAGGGTGAAGATATAAACTTTTTAGTATTGTTATTGTTCCTTATGCGGATTCAAATTTTTATGTTAATCGGACTCTTTGAAGTCGAAAATAACGTTCAAATTTTTCAACATAACATTACAACTTAATACAAACTAAACTAATAAAAGCCTGTTCAAGATTAAAAAAAAGTTTTCATTTATATTTCAACATATAAATACTATATTATATATATTATAACAGTTTGTTTAAAAAAAATAGTTTTCATAAGTGTATAATAATTAGGACATTGTTTTTCGCATGTAAAGTTAGTCAATTGACATAATGCACATAATTTTAGCAAATGGTCGCTGTTTCGATGCTAGAAAAATATATACGTTTTCTTTGTATTTTAAATGACTGTTCTCAAGAAACCAAGCTCTATTTATGAAACAAGGTAAGTCAATTATTTCCTTGTATTCCAGGGTAGGTGCGGCGACCGTCCTCATCCTTGAAACGATGTGGGTAGCCGCCCTATTCGTGGACTTACTGTGTCGACGCGGCGAATATACGATGGGCCTTAGGTGTTGGGATTTCATGCGTTGGTCGTGCGGTCGAGCACGGGCGCCATTTTACGCTTGCGTTGCTACAGCACTGCTATTCGCCAATCTAACCTTACTGTCTACAGTAGCAGGTCAGTATTTTTTTCCTTCATTTTTTTTTATGTAAAAAAAAGGTTTGTCTACTTTTCACCTTCGATCTGTTGTTGTTTATTGCATAGTTGGGTGGACGAGCTCACGGCCCACCTGGTGTTAAGTGGTTACCGGAGCCCTTGCTCTGAGGAATTGTTCGAGTTGATACCGTCATCTCGTTTTTACCATCGCACCGCCCGCCACCGGAGTACAGTTCATCCATATTACCTGGAGCCACTGCGGTCATCTACAGTGCGTTTCCAGAGGTCTTTTTGCCACGTACCATCCGGCTATGGAATGAGCTCCCCTCCACGGTGTTTCCCGAGCGCTATGACATGTCCTTATTCAAATGAGGCTTGTGGAGAGTATTAAACGGTAGGCAGCGGCTTGGCTATGCCCCTGGCATTGCTGAAGTCTATGGGCGACGGTAACCACTCACCATCAGGTGGGCCGTATGCTCGTCTGCCTACAAGGGCAATAAAAAAAAAAGTTGACATCTACAATGTAAATGCCGCCATCAACCTTGAGATATGAGTTCTAAGGTCTTAGTATAGTTACAACGGCTGCCCCACCCTTCAAACCGAAACAAATTACTGCTTCACGGCAGAAATTGGCAGGGTGGTGGTACCTACCAGTACGGACTCACAAGAGGTCCTACCACCAGTAAACTTTTCGAATAATTTAAAGATTTCTTAATCTCACAGACGACCCAGTAAATGTTGTTGTAATTAAACATAATATACATTTATTCCAAGCATGAGAAAAATATAACGTGCAAAAACATAGCAATGCTAATGATAGTTCTGGGAATTTAAAATGTGAATAGCATTGTGACTAGATCACCTAGCTCGTAGAGGACTATGTATGAGTACAACGAATTGCCTAATATATTACGTGTCAATTCGGTAACAAAGGTTATCTTAATGCTTTACTTAGATGTGTCTGAATCGGCTATGACTGACTCGGCAGCAGATAGCAGCCCTGGCTGTTGCGCCAAGGATTGTGGGTTCGATTCCTACATCGCGCAAACATTCGTGTCATGAATAGGTTTTTTTGTTCCGTGTTTGGGAGCTTATTGTCTATATATGTATTTATATGTCAGACTCTAACACAGGGAGACCTTATTTGGGGCCAAATGACCGTGCGCAGTTATTTATTTATTCTTTTTTTTATTATTTGTTTTTTATTGCTTAGATGGGTGTAGGAGCTCACAGCCCACCTGGTGTTAAGTGGTTACCAGAGCCCATAGACATCTAAAAACGTAAATGCCGCCACCGACCTTGAGATATGAGTTCTAAAGTCTCAGTATAGTTACAACGGCTGCCCCACCTTTCAGACCGAAACGCATTACTGCTTCACGGCAGAAATAGGCAGGGTGATGGTACCTACCAGTAAAACGGTTGGTATATAATTTTAGTGAGATTAAAAGCTTTCTTTAAATTTGTTTCTAGGTGGGATGCTATTAGTATTAGCAGCTTTACGTGCTGCGGTGCCGTTTTCGCCGTACGCGACCCACGGGCCTCATTCGCCCAGAGCCGGTAGTTCACTGCTGAGCCAACACGACTCGCCACTTCCAGACGTGTTCTATAACGCAGCGCATACCGGCGAAGACAGGTTCGTATCAAAAACACAACACTACTGGTGGTAGGAATGTGAATCCGCGCGGGT
The DNA here is from genome assembly GCF_030269925.1 of Bombyx mori. NCBI lineage: Eukaryota > Metazoa > Arthropoda > Insecta > Lepidoptera > Bombycidae > Bombyx > Bombyx mori. The sequence continues at coordinate 8,749,837 of NC_085115.1, read as the reverse complement.
AACCCTAGGCAGGGCGGTGGTCCCCCACCGCCCTGCCTATTTCTGCCGTGAAGCAGTAAAGCGTTTCGGTTTGAAGGGCGGTGCAGCCGTTGTAACTATACTTGAGACCTTAGAACTTATATCTCAAGGTGGGTGGGGCATTTACGTTGTAGATGTCTATGGGTTCCAGTAACTACTTAACCACTTAATCTAAGCAAAAAATAAACATTTGACTTCGGTTTTCATTTGCTATCTATTAATGACGATGCTTTAAATCTATGCGCGGACCGCTTTCTTAGCGGTCTTAGAGTTAATTAATGTCTTCTTCTTGCATTAGTTTCATTATCATCAACGTTGTCATATTTTATTTATCGTACGTAGTTTGTTTCAAATTTGTTAGAAAACAAATCGTGTTCAATAGTTGTACATTAGTATGTAACCTTCGGAGTTTTTCTCTTGATCTTCCACGCGATTCCGATCCGGTGGTAGATTCAGTGAAGCACTGCTTTTGCTAGGGTCAGTGTTAGCAATTCTCTCAGGTCGAGTTCCTATACTCACCTATCGGTCGGAGATCAGTTAAAATATCTCCTTAGGGTACAAACGATTAGGTAAAATGCTACGTAATCTATACTCTATATTAAAATATAAATCTACAGTGGTTTTTACGGATGTTTCGTTATAACTACTGAACCATGCATTCGATTGACTTGAAACTTGGTCTCCATGTAGAAAATACATGTACTTAATGGATATGTTAATATTTCTATGAGTGTTGGACTCCCTACACCAGTTTCCGGGGGCGTTAATGATGAGAATCTTTGTGAGGGTGAGAAATAATAATGTTGATTTTAAATGCCCAGCGAAGCGGACGGGTAGCTAGTATATTGTTTAAAATATCTTTATCTCCGTCTTTCTAGACAGTAGTAAAAGAATAATGGGAATGTGTAATTATAGTTTCTATTTATTTTTCAGGAGCGAAGAAATGACCGTTCTCAGCATTAAAACAACTGAAAGGTCTCGTTCGACAACTCCCAAACCTCCTCTTTTAGAACTCTGATTACGATTATACAATTAATAATTTTGATATTTATTCGTTAAAACAAAAAAAAAAACGCAGAACAAAAAGACGCTTATTAATAACAATTGAGATTGTGTATTACTTATCTTATCTAACGGCTATTGTTTAAGCTATATGTATATGAACTGAGAACAATACATACAACATATTTACTAGAAAGTATTTCTAGGAAACATTGACTAATTTATGTTAATGAAAATAGTTTTAAACATGAAATGCATTGAAATTGTTATTGCTAAAAAATAATTTGAAACTAGGTCATCAATTTAGATCACAGAACTCTGACCGGCAGAAGAAACAAAAATTACATACAAATATATTAGTCAGTAAGGGTATTACTAAAATAACGTAGTTTTTTATTTAAATTATTATATCTATACAAATTATCTGTGATAGACTAGATTTCTATATTGTAGATAAGCGATTTAGAAGAAATAAAAACTGGTGAAGACATTACAATAAAAAAAATGTGCCCATTGAGTTGTTTGATTTACTCAGCCTTGTTTCTGACTAAGAACTGCGTAATACGAATAAGCTGCTTTCAGGATCTGTGAACGATTTTTTTAAAATTAAATTGATACATAAATAAGATTTTCATTTTAAATTAATAAATTATATAAGCAAATAACAGACCTACTGGTGGTAGGTATTTACTGGTGGTAGGACCTTTTGTGAGTCCGCACGGGTAGGTACCACCACCCTGCCTATTTCTGCCGTGAAGCAGTAATTCGTTTCGGTTTGAAGGGCAGGGCAGTCGTTGTAATTATACTTGAGACCTTAGAACTTATATCTCAAGGTGGGTGGCGCATTTACGTTGTAGATGTCTATGGGTTCCAGTAACCACTTAACACCAGTTGGGCTGTGAGCTCGTCCACCCATCTAAGCAATAAAAAAAAAAAAAAACCTATCTAGACTAATGCCTTGACATAGTTCCCCCAAAGCTAACATAAAATAAAGGACCATTAAAATTTGTCGGACATCTCTATTTAAATTAAAAACTAAGCAAGAAAGCTGATATTAATTTAATTGCTGTTTAATGCTGGCGAAATATTGCAAGTTCAGCTACAATGTAAGAATTTATAAATAAAATTAAAATAACAGGCTGTCAGCAAAAATGAAACTCGAACAACGGAAAAGGCGGTTTTAGCTGTTAAAAATAAAATGAAAACTAGCTTATTCCAAAACGTCCAGAATGTTCTATGCTATATGTAAAGCAATAGAGAGAAGAATAAAACAAATAGTGTACCGAGAGAAAGCAAGTGTTGTCGATATAGGCGAATCCAGCAGCTGTAAGGTGCAGAGGACGTTGGGCACGCATCATCGTCACCAAGAGAAGGCGTCGCAGTCTCACTGGCATCTTCTCCCATTTACTTTCCATTACTGCATCCGCAATTCTCTCAGCCTGCACATTTCAGACTAACATAACATAAAATATCATAAATCACACTGAAAACGATTACCTACATGATTAGAACACTAATTAATTCAATATATCAAACAATATAATACAATGATGTAACTCTCTTAAAACCTAAAACATGGCTAGGTCTTACTTAAACTTATAAAAAGGCTAATGAAATTGTGGCATTTGATTGAGTAAAAGAATGACTTACTAGGAGGCTACGCAGCTATGGCCGATTTTATAAAATAAGAAAGAAAAGCCTTTTGTACTCTACTTTAAGAAAGTAGGTGTTTTCATTAAATTATAATGGTAGGCGGCGGCTTGAGTCTGCCCCTGGCATTGCTAACGTCCATGGGCGACGTAAACACTCGCCATCAGGTGGGACGTATGCTCGTCTGCCTAGAAAAGCAGCAAAAACAAAAAAATAAAAAATGAACTATAAATAAAGAATATTGTTATAGGATTGTATGACTCGATAAGCTATCCAAACAACCCACAGGTATAGTTGTTTTATGAGACAAATAAAAATCAAATTGGCATTCCAATTCTTGCAACTCGGCGGGAGCCTTATCACCTGGTGATGTTGGGATAAAAAGGAACAAAATCTATAATGAATGTGGACTTAGCAAATAAAACGTTAAGAGCTGTAGTCAGACAATATAATGTGTAGAGAGAAAAAAACATACTTGTATAGTCAGTTCATTGCCAGTGAAACATTGTATGGCCAACTGTATGACCATAGCGAAAAAGAAAGCCAACGATGTGACAAGCCTGACCGATTTGAAACTGGATGCGTCTTGCTGTGAAATAGAATCAATAAATATCATTTGTTTGATAGTAGATATTAAATTGATAAAATTATCTTTTCGCGAGTCGTAGACTTAATTAAAAGTACTTTTACGGTTTAATCTCTCGTTTATTATTATCATAATATTAAATCTGGCGTTTCGTATACTTTAGACTTATCGTGCTTCGGGAAAAAAGGCGTTATTCATCGACATTTTAATGTCGTATTAATTACCGTTTATTTTTCCATTAAATTATTTGACTTTTATGTTTCATTTCACACAGAAAAAAAACTAGTTGGATCTTGAGACCTGGCAGCTTAATTGAAATAATTAATGCGAGATTAAGTCGTACAACTGATTTTCGGGCGTCTTCTCAGTCCGCACGGGTTGGTACTACAACTCTGCTCAAGTCCGCCGTAAAACTTTTCTGCGTGAATATCTCAAAGTGGGTGGCGGCAGTTACATTTTTGATGGCAATGGGCTCCGGTAATCATTCAGCACGAGGTGAGCCGTGAGCTCGTCTACCCGTCTAAGCAATAAGAAAAAAAAATAGTTTTATTTAAATTGATGAAATTTTAACTTCTAAGAATAAAAACAAAAACTTAATAATGCAATTCAGAATCTAATTATTTAGGTGGCACGAGGTAGCATTAATACACATTTCTTACCGAAACTTGAACCATTACCACGCAGATGCCGGCCATACTAGACAAAAGTTGCGTCATGAAACCGTATGAATAGGTTTTGGAGAATTTCTCCACACATCTAAAATAAATAAACCCATTGAATGTACGTATATACAGTGTTTGACTTTAATGAGTGTACTTCAGAATCAATTATTGTTGTATCAACAATATAATTGCGTTCAATGTCAGCTGGTTAAATGTGATTAATGTTTGATATGAACTATTGCTGATAAAAATTGTTGTTTCATTCCAATCATTTTATGATTTCAAAGTAAAAATAGATGATATTCGTTCATAAAATCTATTTAAACGAGAAGATATGTATTACCTGTTATGTTTCACAATTAATTGTAAATTATTAAACACGTACTGGTATTTTGAATGGAATAGAATATTTATGCATTTTTCATTATAAATAGATGATTTTTTTATTCAACGATGAATATGAAACGGCTTGTATTATGTTGACCTAAGTGGAAAAAAGGCAAAAGGAGTGACAATATTGAAGTCGTAATCCTGAGATATTACAGGTTGTCATAACCACACAACTCCACCCCTTATTGCCTGCGTATTGGCTGTGAATTGACATTTTTTGCGCTACAGGATACTTCCTATCATTTCCCGCACCTGTCGATTGAATACTTGAATACGTTTTAGTAACCGGAAATGTAAATGAAAGCCTATTATATTACTGACTAATATTATTCTAACTTGAGGCATAGCAACATTCGAATGATTAATTACTAAATAATTTTATTCGACTTTATACCATTAATTAAAATACGTTACCGTACGTTAATTGTGTTTTAAGTATTTTGTGAATGACTTACTTTCCAGTCAGTGAAACATAGCGAGACAATAGTTATTTTTAAAGTATTTTGGCTCGTAGCCCAGTTCTAGTTGGCCTCTACAATTAATTTTCACTGTCCTTTATGGCCATACAGGAGTCTTAGTTAGTCCAAGTCAGAATTTACTAACAAAAAGTTTCACTGCTTTCTTGTACATACTTAGTAAATCAACAAAAAGCTTCAAATTTCATATGAACGCATTTTGAATCTTCATTCTCATTATATTATGAAATAATACCTGTGTTTGTAATTTGGTTTTCAGTTAATGTATGAGTATTGCATCGCAGTAACTTTTAGCCGTACATCCTTCCTCGCTGTGTATACACAAATGAAAACGTCAGAACTGAATACAACATGAGCATTTTGAGTTGTGTTAGGCGTTTAGATACCTTTGTTCGTAGACTTATACTTTGAATACAAAAGCGAACAATACTCCCCCCGTTTAATTTAATATGTATGACGAAACGTCATGAGACCGAATAAAACGAACAATGTACTGAGATTATGTTTTACCTTATTTTTCACGCTGTTCGTGAATACTTTTAGAACATCAAAGGATAAATATACCAAACAAACAAGTTAAAGTCATTTTGAGATTATTATATTATATGAGGATGATTATGATGGGGATGGTAGGCAGCGGCTTGGCTCTGCCCCTGGCATTGCTGACGTCCATGAGCGACGGTGACCACTTACCATCAGGTGGGCCGTATGCTCGTCTGCCTACAAAGGCCATAAAAAAAATAAAAAAAAGATTATAACGTTAATTATCTTAGTTTCATGATTATTTAAAATCGATTAATTGATTTGTGTTGAATTTAAATCTTGAAAGACAAGAGAAAATCGATATTCAGTGGCCTATTTTATAATTTTTTTTTAGGTTATGTAGGAGCACGAGCTCCCGGCTGTCACACCCTTCAGACCGGTCCGCATGATAGCTCCACAGCAAAAATACATTGAATAGTTCTTATCTACTCGTGCGGACTTACAATGCGCCCTACCAGTAACTTCGTAAATTAACCAAATTCTACGATTTTGATTTTCATTAAACGATGACATTAATTCATCATTGACACCTTTCGTGAAGAAGCTTTTTATATTTATACTAGCTGACCCGGCAGACTTCGTAGTGTCTCAATCGATAAATAAAAGACCTAAGCTTTGGTATAAAATAAACTTAAAACAAACAAAATGAATCCGTCCGACAGAGGACACATCAAAGGAAAAACAACATTTTTATTTTTATTTAATTCCGAGCATTTTCATATTTATCTACATTTTAAACCTTCTTTGGACTTCCACAAATAATTCAAGACAAACATTAGCCAAATCGGTCCAGCCGTTCTCGAGTTTTAGCAAGACTAACGAACAGCAATTCATTTTTATATATAGAGATATGTACTCGTATGACATTCATTCATCGTGGACGTCTTTCATGAAGAAGCTTTTTATATTTATATTCTTACGAAAATTGGTACCTGCCTGTGTGATTTGAACATTGGTATTGCTTCATCGCTTGATACGAGTCCATAAGGCGTTTTATCCTTTAGGTCACGACTGCCTAAATACCTTTTACTTTTGTAATTAGACACTGGTTAGACTCACCCAATTAGAAGCTGGTGCTGCCGAATACAACTTAACAGTGTGCTCTCCAATACCGATTCAATATGCTCTTTTGAATAGAATGATTCAAGAAATATCTGGTTATTTTCTTCGTTTCCATTACTGTTCTCACAAAGAACGCCACTTTGCAAAGCCCCTTCAGAAAGAGCGATCATCGTTCGATCGTAAGCGGTTACGATTGCTTCTCTTAGTATCGCAAACTGAGTACTCATATGCAGAATAACAGACGCGATAAAGGTATCTATAGTCATTACAATATGGCCAGTCCACAACAAGCCCATTGTTTCGAGAATGAATGTCAGAATGTAGTGTTTATCTTCCTGATACGGCCACGGTATGAAAATCGGTTGCGGTAATGTTCTTAAGGGCTTAGATGTCGTCTCATTTAAATTCTTTACGATGTCTTTCCAACGAAGATCCTGTACGATACCGTAAATATTTGCGTTTCCTATCGTCACCCAACCAAAGAAAAGGAAAGCTGCAGTAAAAATTCGCGAAATTCTGATCGTCGCGCGAATTTTGTCATCATTTTGATAATATCTATATAGATCTATTTCAATGGTGCGGACGATGTCTTGAATTTCTACATTTCGAAAATAAAATATGTAAAGTTTGATCAATGTCAGGTCGTGAGTAATGACAAACGAGAGACTGAACATAAATCGATCCATATCTTTCTCACCGACAAAAGGATCTATTGTTTCTAGTCCCACAAAACCGACCACCCAAACCAGCTGTGTCAAAATAGAATAGTACAGGTATAGGCCGGGATAATTCCTAGTTTTATTTTCGTGGGGATGATGCCACCACCCTAAGCCAAGAAATCGTAAGAGAATAAAATGTATCGCAAAATATCTGCAGGGTCGTACCATGTTGCTCGAACGAATGAACTGGCAGTATTAAATTGATATATTACGATGTTAGTCATTTTAGGCTTTTAAGTGATTTTCCAGTAGCGGGCGTGATTGACGCCGTAATTTGTAATTGTTTATTAATAATAACCGTTGTGTTTAATTTAGTGATACGGTGTGTTCTCATTTACAGAAACAACCATAACAGCTCATGAAAGCTTACGAAGAACGGGTTTTTTTTTATTGCTTAGATGTGTGGACGAGCTCACAGCCCACCTGGTGTTAAGTGGTTACTGGAGCCCATAGACATCTACAGCGTAAATGCGCCACACACCTTGAGATATAAGTTCTAAGATCTCAGTATAGTTACAACGGCTGCCCCACCCTTCAAGCCGAAACGCATTATTGCTTCACGGCAGAAATAGGCGGGGCGGTGGTACCTACCCGTGCGGACTCACAAGAGGTCCTACCACCAGTAAAAATGTGTGTGATTGTTTGAGTATGTGTGTGTATGGGCATGTGAATCTGAATTTTATCATATTGCATTTTTGCATTATCATATTTTAATTTGGTGCGAAATACAGCTTACTCCGTACTTGTTTAAAGAATAAATTAACTGATTTATTTAAATTTCAAACTCGCGTGATTCCTCTTGTGTGATCTTTCAACGAGTCTGAATTGTTTATTTCTTAATATGATATTTCCAGTTTTGTCTTGACGTTTTCCGCTTCTTTAATGTCTAAATTTAAGTACATTTTAATGGAACTAAAAGAGATTTATTTATCATAATTCCGAATTCCGAGTATGAACACGTTAACCGCTCACGGAAAAGTCACGAATATCTTCAAGAGGCACTTACTGAAATTGTGCTTCCTACGGTGTTGAGATCAAAAGATGCGAGCTTGATACAGACATAAGTATATACGAGTAAGGACGTTGAAAATGAGCTTGTTTTTTAGAAGGTATGTAGTCATGTTAGAATGTATGAAGCCACTGATCATGAAAAAAAATTGAAGCTTACCAAATTTTAGTGGTAATTTTTAACTTATTCGATTTAGAATTAGCGTTTTAGAACATTCATGTATTTATGCCAGATTTAAAAAATAAAGTTGCCAACGCCGTGGTTAAATCTATTATTTTGAGTTAAGTTGCCATTAGTTCCTAAAATTAGATTTTTACATCAGGCAGGCAGGCCGATCATAAAATACAAGCCAAATCCCTATGCGGCACGATAAGAGGATATTTTGCACCGATCGCACACAATGTGAACTAAGGGCCAGAAGAAAAAGAAGACATTCTGAGTCTGAAGTCGACGTGGCCTAAAGGATAAGACGTCCGGTGCATTCGTATCTAGCGATGCAACGGTGTTCGAATCCCGCAGGCGGGTAGGTACCAATTTTTCTAATGAAATACGTACTTAACAAATGTTCACGATTGACTTCCACGGTGAAGGAAAAACATCGTGTAATAAAAATCAAACCCGCAAAATTATAATTTGCGTAATTACTGGTGGTAGGACCTCTTGTGAGTCCGCGCGGGTAGGTACTACCACTCTGCCTATTTCTGCCGTGAAGCAGTAACGCGTTTCCGTTTGAAGGGTAGGGCAGCCGTTGTTATTATACTGAGACCTTAGAACTTATATCTCAAGGTGGATGGCGCATTTACGTTGTAGATGTCTATGGGCTCCAGTAACCACTTCACACCAGGTGAGCTGTGAGCTTGTCCACCCATCTAAGCATTAATAAAAAAAGTTTCTGGAAGAAACTATCACTATTTAAAATTTTATTGTTGGCTATATAATGCAGACAGTTCGATTTGTAAACAAACCTACTTATTAGTTGGTCAACTGAAATTGATCTCTTGAATTGATAAAAAGGGTCAAATATACCTAATAAGAGCCGATCCTAACGTCTCACCGTTTACATTTTCGTTTTCTTATCTCTTGTCTATTTCCTTTGTCTAGGGCGAAAATTAGTCCTGCAGAATTTCGAGAACAAACAAAGCTTTTACTTCCAAATTTCATTAGCCGCTAATCAATATTGACCATGTTTTACGTAAATTAAACATTGTATGCGAGATACTGCATAGATTTCCGTGATTCGGTACACAGATTAGGGAATTGAAACATTGTACGTAAGTAAGTATAAGACATGTAGGCATTGTTTGGATTTTTAGGAATCATTAATAGTTACTGATTGATAATAATAATTTTTCTAAATCTTATGATTTTTTTAAATTCTGAATTTGAATCTGTCATAATGACAAGAAACTTTTATGACCATTGGAATTCGTCGGCAGTCGTCTTTTACATCATTAGATGAGTTTAGGTAAATTTAAGTAAAACAAATCATAAATATTATCTATGGATGGACAAAAAATCTAAGAAAAAAGAGATATATTAAAAAAAAAACATTGGTTGTGTCTTTTAATAATGAGCATGTTACATCCTATGAATGAATCTGTTTTCATTAGATTTCTTTTAGCTGTGATCGGGCAGACATTTCGCGTTTCTTTTGGTTTCTCTAAGCAACTCGGATACTGGAGTTCACAGTGCTTGCCTTCGATGTCTTTAAAAACGTACTTATTATAAAATAAAGAAACACCCTTAAATTCAAATTTAAATTGTAGACGGTGATTAATATTTGATGTATGATAATTATAGTCTTGACAATAGCACGTTGTTATATACGTAATTATTGGTTATCGGGGAAAAGGCGTAAGAAACGTTATTGCACGTAGAATATTAATTGATTTTTAATTTAGAACACTATTCAATGTAAGTAATATGTAATATTGAGTAATAAATTGGACTTTTTTATTGGGAAATTTGTTTATTTATTCATGTTTATTTACTGTTCTCAGACTATACTGGGTTCCAGGAAAATACTCGGATTACTGGGTACTAGTATGACCTCGAATCCAATGGTTCGGACTGTTTTTGCTGTAAAGAAAGTTTGTAATTTTTCTCTTGAAAGGATAGAATAGTCGATATTACGACGACGATCTATAACTACCTATCACGGTAAGATCGTGACTTGGGTGGCAGCATTTTTATTTGTAAATGACTAACTCATTACAGAACCGATAATGCTGAAATATTGATACAATATTCCTATGATGAAATAAATTCATAATAGCTGTCTAGTACCACTAACACAGCTTTTTTTATTCCTTTCTAAAACGGCAAGGAAAGGTTAATAAAACCTTGGTATCGAAAACTACATGTTTGTAATCATATTAAAACCTTTAGTTCGTGTCTCTAAATTGGTAGCGGCATCGCATTTTCTGTAACCTTTTAACACCAGAAGAGGCCTGAACTCGTTCACATGTCCAAGCAATAAGAAATCTCACTTTTTTGTTCTACATTTTAAAGGTATATATGTTATAAGAGACATAACAGAACAGAACTCAATGAATCAATCAATGATGCTTATTGGGCTTTATTGTTCAATAAAGATCGTTTAATAAGCTATGCAATGAATGAATTACGAATACTGTTGATATTGTTTTGCATTTTATACCATTATTTTGTAAGCATTCTTTAAATTTATTTTGGTTACTATTTTCCTGCCTACTTTTTTGCGACAATTATTTATCTAGTTGATAAAATTTATGAAATTGTTCGGTATAAATAATGTTTTATACCGAAATAATAAAAATATACCCTACTAAAATAAATATTATACATCATTAATGAACCTATTGGTTGTTTATAAATAATGTAATAAATAATGTAGTGTAATTTAAATAAATATGTATGTAAGTAATAAAGACAAAACTTTAATTGCTTATCTTTTTTTTTAATATCCTAATTTTATAGTTACTTCTGTGACGAGCTTCATACGTTTATTCGTAATAAGCCTCTATAAAACACTACTATAAAACATCTAATTAATTTCCTTGCATGTACAAACTGTACATACCAAGCTTAATAAATTAAGTATATGTTGTTCATCTTCACTACCTATATTTTCATGTAGAACGTTTTCGTTTAACATACTAGATGTCGCCACAAGTAATCTAAAACATACTGAGGAACAGTTTTCAATTAATTTGAAAAATATTAGCAAAACTTTGCACAGAAATATGTGTAGCTTTCATTATAATTATGTAATAATAGGTACAATATAGTTAAAGACTTCGAAACGAATTTTTGCTGTTGGTGGCAAAATTTTTACGCTAGCGACTGTCCTCGCTGACGTACGGATTTTATAATCCAGCTGCGCTGCAGCAATTCAAGCGCTTTTAGATTTTATACAAATGTAATTATTGAATTTCAGTCAAGATTAGCAATTTTAAAAGTATTTAGTATTATAATAGTAGATAGATACCTATATAGTCAACAATTAATTGTCATGCATTAGCTTAAGTAATAGATTTCACCTATATTGTTGGAATTTTCAAAACGTGGTTTGTTCTGAAAACAAATCGTTGTAGGTAACTAAGCGGATATTTTTTGTGATCCCTGTATGATCCTTAATATCACCTTTCAAAATTGTGATATCATTTCACAATCAATCAGCGTGGTTTGTGGTACTATTATACTAGTAGATGTTTACTTATATAAAACGTTTTTTGCATTTGAATAAATGAAATATTTTTTTTGTATTAAAAATGGGTTCAGATAAAAATTTAAAACTGAAAAATTTGTACATATTTTTTCTATTTTTTTTTAAATATTCATCGAATTAGTTGTCATCTAATCAATTAAATTGTTACACAGCAATGTCTTTTATTGTTTTTCCCATTTTTTAATTTTCACCGTCTGGAAAAAATCGTTATTACTGATAAGATTGCTGTGTACATAAACTCAGAACATTTATGAGTTTTATTCCATTTCAATGAACATATATTATAGCAGCATAATTTCTGCAGATAAAATTATAAAAAGTAGACGTTTTGAGCAGCGCTTTAAGCGCTTGAAATCCATTTGTTACCAAATTTCTACTATACCTTACCTACTATCAAACATTCTTGATCCAACAGCGAGTGAACGTTGGCAACGAACGAAACATAACCTCTTAACAGTTTCGTGCAAACAAAAACATCGAATGGCATTTTTTTGCTCAATGACCTTCTTCTATGAATCTTCAGTCATTAATTAGTCGGCGTTGACTGGCGAAACTTGTCCAGTTGGATGAGTTGTGCTGTGAAGTTTTTTGCAATAGTGAAAAGGACAATTTTTGGGTATTCATTTAGGGTTACCAAGATTTAAAAGTAAACCTCTAGTTTACAATTTACATTTAATGGTACAAGATTGAGGCTTATAAAAATAATATGAGAAAAAAAAAGCAATAAAGCTATAACATTAGTTGACGTGTAAAATAGATAGTTGTGTGTTGTGATTTAGTTATTAGCAGAGTATAAATACGGTAAGTGCTAAAGTGTCAAGTTCCACAAAAGTTTAATTAATTTTTTTTTAAATGGATACATCATTTTGGCCTAAACTTTCTTTTTGGGTCCGTCGATTTGGAAGTTCACAATATTTTTGTAGATAGTACTCATAAATAAAAAGCTTTTTGCAAAATTTCAAGTTGCGGAGACTCACGGTTTATGAGATATAATTTTTTAAAGTTTCCGTAAATATTAGAAAAATCGTCAAGGTAGATGTCACATTTGACGTTTCACGTTCCATTCACGGTAAGCATGTATTTTGTTAAATTTTATGTCATGTTTTTACCGAAATATATAATTAATGTGCATTGTAATTGTTTCTGTAATAAGCAATTACATTGACTTTTTTACACAAAAAGTTACAAAATTTTGTTTATACTGTGGAACGGAACGTGAAATGACGCATTTTTTTATAGCGCCTTTTTATCTGTCTCTGTAATAAACTAACTTTTTAAATAAGATTGAAATATAAAATAGTGAAATTGCTCGTGTTTTGGAAATAAAAAATAATGGACCATAATTGAAATTTATTTATTTAAGGTTTACCGACAGGGTTTACAGTAAGACATAAAATAACATTGACATGTATAGAGCAATTGATAACTGCAACTCTAATTAGAGGCAATCACAGCATGCATTACATTAATATAATAATAGAGATTTAACAATACTATTAATAATAATTAAAAATTAAAAATAAAAGAAAGACAACAAGGACAGTAATACCCGAGTACTCAGACCAAGGCTGAGGCTGAGGTTCAACAACAACTTTTTATAATTTTGTTCCTGAATATTGGAAGGGAATCGCCAAATATGTCAAGGTTTTCAGCTTTTCTGACTAGATTATTATAAAGGTTAGTTAGACGAGGAGTAGGTGAGTGCTTGCCTAGATTGGTTCTGCTAAAGCGGGTGCTGAAAAGAGCAACGGGGTTAACGTTTAATAAAAGTTTAACCCTATGTTGACTAAATAGCGCTATTCTAACCTCAAAACATTAACCGTGAATATCTTCATAACCATGGGGTTCCGCGGGGTGGGAATAGTGCAGGGGTTAAACCCTTACCCCCTCCCCCCACCCCCACCCCGACCCCGACCCCGACCCAAAAATCGACTGACCCAAAAGGAAAGTTTAACCTTTTGGCGGCACATTTAAATGGGTGCGGTTGGAATTACTGCAGTAAATAGAAATTATATTAAGCTTATTATTGTACCTATATTTAATGAAATAAACGGAATACGAGCCTATATGATGTTATATGTTCATCGCACTCCATAACCACCGGAATGCTTTCATCTTCACTACATAGTATAAAACAAAGTCGCTTTCTCTGTCCCTATATCACTATTCGTATGCTTTAATCTTTAAAACTACGCAACGGATTTTGATGCGTTTTTTTTTAATAGATAGAGTGATTGAAGAGGAAGGTTTATATGTATAATAACATCCATTAAATAGTGGAGGAATCAATAATAAATTACAGTTTCTGAAGCGAAGCGAGGGCGGGTCGCTAGTTAGATACAAATTGAAGCTTTCAATTGCAGTGTCATTAACACGACCCACTCGCATGTATCGAGTAAGAATATACATATTTGATATGTTACGTAATATTTTAATTGCGAATGTTCGTCAACCTATGTACTTATAAAAATATCTTAAACATATACTAATTAAATATTTTAAGACAGAAATTCTGTGTTTGTATACGTAACGCATGCGAGTCATGTCACATGAATCGTTTTATTAAAATCCAAAAGATAAAGCTAGACACTGTAAATTCAACTGCAGTGTATGTTGTGGTATTTTTAATTATTGCAATCGCATTGATAGTGATTTACCTTTATGATAGCTCCCGATTTATATGTGCGATTTACCAGCATCATTGGTTTTACATTATATGTTTTTATAATTTGCAATTATCAAAATGACAAGTACTAGTTTTACCTCCGCTGGTGTCAGGACCCACTGAAGGATTTTTTATTGGCAATAGGGTGTTTGTGAGTTTGCAAGGGCACTAATAACTTTCTATCATTTCTGCCTAGAATCAGTCATCAGTTGCTGTAGGTGCATTAGAATTGATAATTAGTCTCAAAGTTTTTTTTTATTGCCTAATGGGTGGACGACGTCACAGCCCACCTGGTGTTAAGTGGTTACTGGAGCCCATAGACATCTAGAACGTAAATGCGCCACCCACCTTGAGATATAAGTTCTAAAGTCTCAAGTATAGTTACAACGGCTGCCCTACTCTTCAAACCGAAACGCATTACTGCTTCACGGCAGAAATAGGCAGGGTGGTGGTACCCACCCGCGCGGACTCACAAGAGGTCCTACCACCAGTACTTACGCAAATTATAATTTTGTGGGTTTGATTTTTATTACACGATGTTATTCCTTCACCGTGGAAGTCAACGTGAATATTTGTTGAGTACGTATTTCATTAGAAAAATTGGTACCCGCCTGCGGGATTCGAACACCGTTGCATCGCTTCAACACGAATGCACCGGACGTCTTATCCTTTAGGCCATGACGACTTCAAAAGTAGGTGCCGCCCGGCGTAATTTTGCGAGGTCCATAAAGGCGGTGAGCGTTTGAACGGTGAACTAAGTGAACGATGATTTTGTACACAGTATCACACCGTAATTACTGTTAGCGTTTAGGTTTTGGAAGTGCTTTTCTTGTAGCACATAACTGACGTTTAATCGTAGTTTTTAAACGCATTTGGTTTTAATGTTATATTATTTATTATGTTTTTACTCTACCAAGCCACCAGTGACGAAAGTCTTTTCATTATGAAATCTTTTCACCAACTATTGTTTTCCTCTATGTGATAGTGACACCATTGGTAACGCCACGTAAAATCAAATCACGCATATAAAAAATTCAATGAAAATCAATTAATTTCTAATATGGTAGCGTGAAAATTACGTACAAACGTTTGTTTTGCTTATTGGTGGAATAACGTTGTTGGTTTCGACTGTGAAATGGCTTAGGTTTCGTAACACTTTCATCTGTAAACTTTGAATCTAATAAATATGTACTATTTGTTTTACCGTTGTAATTAATGGACATTAATTGTCTTTGTATACATCTTGTCTTTGTATACATAATTTTTCTGTGCGTGAGCCCTTCTGTCCGGCAACAATTTCGATCTTTTTTTTTTCAAGTGGATTCGAGAATGGTTTAGATTCACAATTCGGTCCACTAAAAATAACTTTTCAATTATTATTGTTAAAAAAGTTTGATTTAAGATTTAAGACGTGTGTACAGGAAAATGTCTGTCGGGTCCGCTAGTAATTCAATATACTAGTTTGATGTCAACAAATTTTGTTCATATTTTAGGAAGGCCATGGCGTTATCAGTATTTGGAATATGTGACTACCTTATAATGGTAGCGACTATGATCGCTTCTGTGGCTATTGGAGTCTATTTCCGATTTAGTGGAGGAAAACAGAAAACAAACGAGGTAACAATATGCTAAGTACCACATACGGAATGTTGAGCGCTTAATTTACGTAATATTCTGAAGTTATAAATTTTATTTTTCCAGGAATACCTCTTAGCCGATAGAAACATGTCAATATTACCGGTCGCGGTTTCATTAATGGCCTCATTCATGTCGGCGATTACTCTTCTGGGAGTGTCGGCAGAAAACTACTATTTCGGCATGCAATTCGTTATCATAAATATAGCCTACTTCTTAGCAACTCCGATAGCTAGTAGATTATATCTACCCGTGTTCTTTGGCCTTCAAAAAACAAGTACCTATGAGTACTTAGAACTGAGATTTGGGTCTCAAATACGTATGCTGGCGTCTCTGACGTACACTTTACAAATGTTATTGTACAATGGCATAGTGCTTTATGCTCCAGCTATTGTATTAGAATCTGTGACTGGTTTAGACAGGATAATATCGATACTAGTTGTAGGCTTAGCTTGTACGTTTTACTCGACTTTAGGAGGGATGAAGGCCGTATTATTTACTGATTTACTGCAGTCTTTGCTGATGTTTGCCGCTGTGTTGAGTGTGGTGGTATTTAGCGCAGTCCAAGTCGGCGGATTCGGACAAATATTTGTTCGTGCCCGGGAAGGTGGACGATTAGACTTTTCCAAGTAAGTAAGCGGTATTGGCACAAAAACGGTATTGAATAAAAAAACAATTTCTCCTGATAAGTTCTTCAATTGTGACATTTACATAACACGTTCCATAATTTGAATTTAAAACATTAATAAGTTCGATTAATTTTTTGAGTTAATTAATTGTTAAGATAAAAAAAAGAAATTTCTGATAGTTCGTGTGCAGTTTCAGTGTAGATCCCACCCAGAGGCACACTTGGTGGTCACTCATTATTGGAGGAATGATAACTTACTTATCACTGTATGCTGTCAATCATACTCAGGTAAATTAATCTTGTTTTATCTTTAAGAATTCACTGTACTTACTCGTATGTCAGTTAATATGTCAACTATTCTATAAATGGAAATCAGATTTCATCTATTGTTGATCGATCTTTGAAGTGACGTATTTTAGATTTACTCATTGACACAATAGATATGGAGTTGCATGTTAACATTACAACGAATACAAATAGTCAAACAGGAAAAATTTAATTTGACAAAGCAGTATTTTTTTCGTTTCTGAAAAAATAGAACGTGAATTATTATAACACATGTATTTTTTTTTCATAGCCAGACGACTATATGGCTAACTAATGGTGGATGTTTATGGATAGTCATGGACGTCAGCCATGCCAGGGATACAGCCAAACCTCTGCTTACTAATTGTAATTTGCTTAATCCTGATGTTCCATGATAGCATTTTTTTTAATACACAAATAATTCTTATGACTGAGATATAGCAATATCCCTAGTGCACAACGAAAGAGTTTACCATTTCTCAAAAATAAGTTGAATTAATGTGCACATGTTGAGTTGTTCTTAACAAAATATAAGTGCGGATAGAAATGTCGAACACTGACTTTGAATTGATTGAGAGCGTTATAACTGGTGCACATAAATGCACAACTGCAATATAAATAAATAGGTAGATACGGGTATATAAATACACAGTAATTTACACAAAAAAAAAAAAAACTTGTCTACGTAAGACGCACCGGTGTTCACGGCCAGCCGTTATTCTATAATATTGAGACTGATCTCATGCCTTTCAGTGGCGGCTTAACAGTGTGATATCTATGGAATTTGGTAACCACTTCACACCAGGTGGGCCATGATTCCTTTTTTTTTTTTCTAAGCCAGTGTTGCCCAAAAGGGTCGAACCAATTAAATACGCGATAAGTTAATCAACCGCAAAGTTTGTAAATTGGTAATTGTGTCAATAAGAAAAAAAACTAGAGATAGGAAGGACTTTTAAAGTAATTTTGTTATAGAAGTCTAAGGTTCGTTTTGGAAAAGGGTATTTTGCCCAAAATAGTTTGGGAATCCCTGATCTATGCATTAAAAAATAAGTGGTCATGCGTTTTAATGCAATTGAAACTACATATTCCATATATGTGCGAGTCATCAGCTGGTTTGTCGAGTTGTGCCAAAGATCAACAGCCCGGATAAAGAGACCATAAATCATCAATAAAAGAGAGTTTTTAATTGCACAGGTACAACGTCTGTTAACAGTGAGCACGTTGGACCGATCCCAGCAGTGCCTCTGGTGGAATTTGCCCGTGATGTCTGCTCTCAGTATCATTACATGCATCAGTGGATTAGGCATCTACGCCGTCTATAAAGACTGTGATCCGTTGACTTATCACGGAATTACTGCTGTAAGTTATAACGTTTAATCGCAAACAAGGAAATAAATGTTCATATTTTAATAGCTACTGCGAATGTCGACTACGGTTATTTTATGTATTAATTAATATAAAAATGATTATCCATACTTATTATACCGAAAGCATGTCTCTCAAGATCGCGTAACCGTTTATCTTTATTCATGATAATTAATATATTTCGACAGTTACTAATTATTTTAGTATTAAATTAAGCAAAGTCAATGTTCCGCTAAGGTGAAGTGAAAACTATCGTAATTATTACTCTTCTCATCAATGCTTTTATATTGACCTTGTAGGCAGACTAGCCCACTGAGTTTCTGGCCGGATCTTCTCAGTTGGTCGCAATTCCTATCCGGTGGTTGATTCTACGAAGCACTGCTCTTGTTAGGGCCAGTGTTGGCAACACCTTCGCATTGAGCCCCGAGAGCTCACCTACACGCTAGGGTAACGCTGATATAGCCTCTCAAGGCTATTAGCATAGGGGAATAAAATGTAGGTAGGTAGAAGCATACGACCTAACTAATGGTGATGGTTACTGTCGCTTATGAACGTCAGCAATACCAGGGATACAGCCAAGCCCATGGCTGACATTGACAACCCCACAATACTCGTTTAAACAAACATTTCTACGTTAAAAAGATTAAATAATTGAATAACCTTGTTGTGTAACTGAATAAATTCCAAGATCGTATCTGTCGCCCGTTGTTGCTTCCAGGAAAATCAATTCATAGGATGAATGAATGTTCAAATAATATTTGCCGAGTTATATGAAGTCGAGGAGGATTTGATGTGACAATATTCTATTCTGTTGTTATTTAGAAGATCTACAAATTCGACCGTCATCCATGATTGAATCAGTGCAGAGCAATCTATGCCTGTTCTCTAGCTCTAATCATGATTAAATGATAAATTTCGTAGGTTTTGTGTAGCGATACATACCTACCTATGTTGGAAAAGTGGAAGCCTTGAATTCAGAATCAGTTGCATAGTTATTATGATTTGACTGTAAAGACCTAATCGAATAAACCACACAGCTATTTTGATTTTTTAATACGTTCCCTTGTTTTTCTTCTCGAACTTTGCTTTTCATATGTGTATGTGTCGCGTACTGGTAGTTTGAAGGGCTCGAACATTATGTAATTAAAAAAGTCGATCACCAATACAGATTGACCAACTGATGCCTTACTACGTGGTACAAATGATGAAGTCAGCTCCCGGTCTTCTAGGATTATTCATCGCTGGTATATTCAGTGCTTCCCTCTCCACGATATCAGCGGCTTGTAATGCACTGGCCGCAGTGACTCTAACTGATTACGTCAACAGGTTAGATTTCAATATTTTAACTATGTTTCCATTGTAAAGTGTTTGGATTCTAGAATTTTCTTCGGTTTTCACTAGTCTTAGGCTTAATTTTGCGTTCTTTATTGCCATTATATTATTTTCGAATACTTCACACTTTCCGTGATCACGGGTAGATCTATATATAATGACAATAAAAAAACGCAATATTGAATTTTGAAAGCAGTTTTAATTATGTTTAGATTGCTTTTGCGGGCGACCTTGTGGTTAGTGGTTACTGGGGCCTATGGACATTAACAAATATCTTTATAGGTTCCGGAGATAGGCAGGTTGGCTGACCGAGCGGGCTCTCAATATGCCTTGCCACCAGTAAAAGCCGGTTAGTGGTTGTAGTGTGCTGGTATAATACAGTGCGAATTCCGTTGGCCAGTCTCCGATGAAACCTCTAATTGCCTTTTACGACAGCCACCAGACGAGATGAGGCGGTGCTATTCTAGACAGAAACTATACAGCCAAAATTATACCGGACCTTTTTAACAACATTGTAAATATTAAGAAATTTAATATGTAATTTAATGTTTTTTTTATATATTTTTTATTGCCCTTATAGGCCGACGAGCATACGGCCCACCTGATGGTGAGTGGTTACCGTCGCCCATGGACATCAGCAATTCCAGGGGCAGAGCCAAGCCGCTGCCTACCATGTAAAATGAATGTAATTTGTTTTCAGATGGTTCTTAATACCTTCATCCTATATACCCTGGATGACAAAGCTAGCAGCCTGTACTTATGGATTCCTATTCCTCGGCCTTGCTTTCTTGGCTGAACATTTAGGAGGGGTATTGCAAGCAGCTTTGACTATCTTTGGAGCTGTTGGGGGCCCGTTGTTCGGAGTTTTTACTTTAGGCATGTTTACTACTTTTGCAAATGAGAGGGTGAGTCTATTCATGTGACCACGATATAACCAAAAACACATATTTTTTTTATCAACAACTATGTGACTTTATTTTTGTCGATGCGGATGAGCTCACGATTTACTCGGTGTTAATTCGCTACCGGTACCCATATCTATCTTAGTGTGAATACCGCTTATTATGTTATAGAGCAAGAGCCCGCGACAGCCAGACCTTCGTTATTTTATAAAAGCTGAAAGTTTCTCTGTGTATGTCTCCAGCACAGGTAAGAACGACCCCCGACTATTGAGTTCCGATTGTGGTTGCTTGGGCAGGTAACAGGCAGTAAAGGTATATAAAATAGTACCTTAAATTCGTTAAAGTTATTTTTTTTTATTAATTACTCCAGAATATCTTTAGAAATCACGATATCCATTGCCGGACACTTTTTACAGTTGCTACCCCCTGCCGGACACCCCTAAACTTTAATAAATTTTAATTATACTTTCGTTATACTATAAAAGCTGAATTTTATATATGTTACTTAGGGACTTATAAAAATATGTTACCCCAATAGCCAGACAGTTTTAATGGTTCTTACATCTTGCCGGACACATTGAGAGCCCGCTGTGCGAGCGCGAGGTAGCAACTGTTCATGCGGGTGTGAGTGAGAGTGCTTAGTCTATTGTGATCTTTTAAGATATCCAATAAAAAATAATTTTATTACGTTCATAGCAATGTTATAGAAAGTAAAAAATGTTATTTTAATATTATAAAGTACAAACAAAATATTATTACATGTCAAAGAAAAATATTTAATCGTTCTTATAATTTTCCTCATTGTCGTCGATATTTTCGTTATCTTCATCGTCGCTACTACAGTTACTCTAGTCTATTGTCACCAATATCCAATACCTTATCCATCAGTTTCTGAAAAAAATTAAGAAAAAATATACAATTTGAATAATTAAAAAATTATGTGTAATAATTTGTCATAATAATTACATACCTGTTTGAGTTTTGAGCGAATCTCCAACATAACTTGGTATTTGTCATCTTTCAATACCCTGCCATTATTATCCGGGTTGATATGAGGTTGGATTTTTTAGATGAGCACTATTCCAAATTTTATATATATAATTTGATAGCAAAAATTGCTGCAATAGCTCGCTTTTACAAGTTGGTAGATTGCTAACGTAAAAAATTCGCAATTTCTTTCGGTCAAAAGCTTCGTTTACATCAGAGACTGTATACGAGTCGATGAATATTTGAAGTCGAGCAGCATCAACATCAATTACATTACGGACATTGTAAACATTGCATATAAATCTGAATGATATTATAGATATTTTGTTGTTGATCTAAATTTTCAATTGATTCGCTGTTACGGAAATTCTTGAAAGCTTCCTGGTACTTTGGATATTTTTTTAATGTTTTATATGGTTTTAATTTTCCTTTCCTGAAGAATGCACGATGAATCCCAGAAATGACAGCTGATGTGCAGTAAAAGATCACAATAGACTAAGCACTCTATCTCACTCACACCCGCATGAACAGTTGCTACCTCGCGCACGCACAGCGGGCTCTCAATGTGTCCGGCAAGATGTAAGAACCATTAAAACTGTCTGGCTATTGGGGTAACATATTTTTATAAGTCCCTAAGTAACATATATAAAATTCAGCTTTTATAGTATAACGAAAGTATAATTAAAATTTAGGGGTGTCCGGCAGGGGGTAGCAACTGTAAAAAGTGTCCGGCAATGGATATCGTGATTTCTAAAGATATTCTGGAGTAATTAATAAAAAAAAATAACTTTATACTTTAAAGAATTTAAGGGACTATTTTATATACCTTTACTGCCTGTTACCTGCCCAAGCAACCACAATCGGAACTCTATAGTCGGGGGTCGTTCTTACCTGTGCTGGAGACATACACAGAGAAACTTTCAGCTTTTATAAAATAACGAAGGTCTGGCTGTCGCGGGCTCTTGGGCTATTACAAACGTGTTTCGACATAGCAGATTCGTTTGTTTGAATAACGGCAATATCATTTTTGGTTTGTATTTTTTGTCTTGTATGTGTGTTTATTATTTATTTATTTATTTATTAGGGAAACAAACAGTGCAATACAAACATATGATATTTAAAAAAAATATAGCTAAAACAATAACCAAATATGTTTCCACAATCAAAATCACATATAAGTAGAAAGTGAACAAGAAGAGAAATTTAGAAATTTAAATTACAAAAAAACAAAAGCAACACAATACGCACATATTATTTTATACATCAACTTACACTATAAAACTTTAATACTTATCGGGCTAAATCACCTTATAATATATAAATATTTTAAATATTTTAAAATAGCTTTTCTATATGCTACAAGTGACAAGCAAAAGATGTCAGCATTAGAGAATTATGCAATAGAACATTCAAACAAACTACAATTCGTAGCAGGTATAGTTGGGAGACAGGGTGGGGGGACATATGCAAGCTTACTGTGGTATTCATCACAATATAGCCGTTGTCATATCGAAGGTTACTTAATTCATAAATATCTTTATCAGAAGATTTATATCGATTTTGAAGTGTGTTATATGATGAGCGATCGTATTGTTTTAAAAAAGAAAAGACAATTTACGAGTATTATTATACATCACTGAATATTAAAATTAAAATATTCAAAATAGAATTTACAATATGACAATAGGTTTGAACTATTTGAATGACAATTAATATCTGACGAAGTATCTCTGTCAAGCACTTTTATACAAAAAGGTGAGATATTCGAACAAACAATTAAAATATGAAGTGATTATTATCTTTAAAATAAAAATGTAAATAAGGAAAATGCATTAACAATTAACGTAAGGAAGAATACTGCCTTATGAAGTCACGACGAGGAAAAATACATGGAAATTATAAATTAACGTTTTGGGTAATTAAGACAAATAAATACATGCTTAAGGGTGACACACATTTAAGAAAAATAATTAAAATAATATTTTTAAAGTAACTTACGTAAATATGAGAAATGAGATGGCAGAGACCATTTAATCAATGCTAAATTACAAGCACTACTTTTTAATTTTTATTTATTTATTTAGTATTCGTGAGTCGCGCGCATAACTGGTTTACTGGTGGTAGGACCTCTTGTGAGTCCGCACGGGTAGGTACCACCGCCCTGCCTATTTCTGCCGTGAAGCAGTAATGCGTTTCGGTTTGAAGGGTGGGGTAGCCGTTGTAACTATACTGAGACCTTAGAACTTATATCTCAAGGTGGGTAGCGCATTTACGTTGTAGATGCCTATGGGCTCCAGTAACCACTTAATACCAGATGGGCTGTGAGCTCGTCCACCCATCTAAGCATAAAAAAATAAAAAATATTAATCTTCAGTAAGTAATCACGAAAACTGTAAAGTATCGAAATCTTCGTTTTTTGGAGTTTACTCCTTTAGAATCGATTTACATATATAGGCCCGGGGTATGAAAATTATGGGGACCAAAATCGTACTAGCATGTCACACGAAATGCGTTATGCGCCTGATTGGCTCCTGATTGCGTGATGCGTGCGCGCGCCAATCAAAATCGTACTAGCATGTCACACGAAATGCGTTATGCGCCTGATTGGCTCCTGATTGCGTGATGCGTGCGCGCGCCAATCAGGAGCCAACGCGCGGCCGCGTTATTGCAGGTGACGCCGGGCTGCTGCGCCGGCAGTCCGCCACAAAGCCTCGTACTGATCGCGCGTTTCTCTCATTATTGTATTTTCATATATTTGTTAGTCGTTTGTTTTGTGTCTCGTTAATTTGTTAATAATCTGTAGTGTATCGTGTTGTCGTAATATAGAACTATTTCTCGTATTGTTTCGTTTAATTTTTTATATCCAGTAAACTCCAGTCGTGCGTCGGAGCGGACACACACACTTTTTTTTTATTGTTGCTTAGATGGGTGAACGAGCTCACGGCCCATCTGGTGTCGAGTGGTTACCGGAGCCTATAGACATCTACAATGTAAATGTCTATGGGCCGCCATCCGAGAGATTCGAGCTCTAAGAACTCCGTTTTTACAGTACAACAGCACCCCATCCTTTAAACCTAAACGCATGACTGCTTCACGGCAGAAATAGGCAGGCTGGTGGTACCTACCTGTGCGGACTTCTACCAGTAAAAGCGAATGGTTTCGATACTTTGAGCTTTGTGTTTAGGGCGCATTCGTCGCTCTATTAACTGGCATGGCGCTTACTCTGTGGATGAGTTTCGGCGGACCGCGACCGACGCCTGCGAAACTGCCGCTAAGCGTAGACGGATGCGGTTTTAATGTCACCAATCCACTACCGGCCGTGTCGACGAACTTCAGTGACTACTTTTACCCGTACAGAATATCGTACATGTGGACCAGTCCGGTGAGTGGAATTAACCAGTTTTTTTAAAGAACTAAAAGTCTGATATATTTTGTGACGAGCGCGCTAGTTGTCAATCACAAAATTTTGATCGGAACAAATTAAAATACATTATAATTCGCTATGACAGCATTATTCACATTTTAATTTACTAGTTTTATCGAGGGCTTTGAGCGCGGCGACCGAATCAAGAAATTCTATAACGAAAATAAAACCTAACACCCCACTCCGCCTACCATGCAGCTCGCGTTCAACACATTCACACGCGCTTGTGTAGTGTTTTTGAATAAGCGTACGGCGTGACGTCGCACTGCATGCGCATCATGAAAAGTCTGCCCATCTCTCTCTCGCGCGGTCTAGCTTATGAGTGTGAAGGGGACAGTTAATGTTTTGCTTTTGTTAATGTTTATAAATGTAGCGTGGTCTTATTTTATTATTGTTTTAATATTAAATTATTATTGTCTAATTATAATTGCATAAGTTGATATAAAGCGCAATGCAATAGCTTTATCGCGGCAGTCCCCGAGTGCCACACGTATTTTTTTTATATTTAGCCACCTATTCAGTTTGAATCGGTGTCGGCCGATTATTCAGATGTTATAATATCTTCAAATAACTCTTAGCTAAGATCTTATCTTGTTCCGCATCTTAACTCGTTATTTGTTTTATCAAGAACACTTGAAGTTGATAAAACCGTTGCAGACTTCACGCAAGTGACCACCACTCTATTCCGTGCAAGTGACGTTTTACATATTATCATCACGATGCCGCGTGAACTTAGGTGTGGATTATAATGAATCCTTTCAATATTTTAATATTTTAAAATATACGCGTTGTCGCGTTTTCACTGCGGATTTAAATGTAGAAAAATCGAAAAAGATAGAAGACTTCTTATTCGCGCGCGAAACTGAGACAAGACGTGAAAGACGTATTTGAGGGGTGAAGGGCTATTTGTTTTAAGCGACATTTCGTCTAATAAGTGAATTTTTTAATTGCTCTTGTAAGCAGACAAGCGCATGGCCCAACGGATGGTGAGTGGTTACCGTCTACTGTGTCAACCATTTATCTTTGTAATCAAAGGTGCGTTTTATTTGGTATTAGCATCATCAGTTCGATGTATTTAATTGAATATCACTCCATCCAAATAGATAAAGAAGTTTTTTGTTATGATAGTTTCTTCAAATTTTAAATGTTTTTTTCTGTAAAGTTGTAAAAATGTCGCTTAAACTAAATACCCTAATTCCTCGTATTATTATTCCTTGTTTTGTGATTTTATGTACGTGTCGATAAACAATACCGAGAGAGCGTGTGGCAAATCTTTTTGAAACGTAAAATTAGAGACGGCTGAATGTGCTCGGAATGAAACGACTTACATACGAGTATGTGCCACACAGTCATAAGCAAGCTATTGTCATTAGCGATACATAAGTATCGATTCCGGTCATCGTCTTCGTCGAACCCGTCGCTTGTAACAAAGTGCTCGACGAGTAAATTAACCCTCAGACACAGCCCACTGAGTTTCTCGCCGAATCTTCTCAGTGGGTCGCGTTTCCGATCCGGTGGTAGATTCTGCGAAGCACGGCTCTTGCTAGGGTTCGTATTAGCAACGTCATCAGGTTTGAGCCCCGTGAGCTCACCTACTAGTTAAGGCTACGCTGATATAGCCTCTCAAGGCTATCAGCTTAGGTAGGAAAAAAAAAAGTATTTATTGTAAATTATTATGTGATATTGTACATCTAACGAACAGATTGGATTCGTCTGGGTGTTAGCTGTTGGGACAGCGATATCTTTAGTGTGGCGACAGCAACAACCATGGGAACGCGATGGGAAACCCCATCCTGACCCCGCGCTCTTCACTCCGCCCCTTGCCAAGCTACTTAGAAAGAAATATGGTGATAAGCCTCCCGTACAGGTGGAAACTACAAAGTTTTAATTTCGATCGCATGCTATTAGTGGGCTAGATTTGTTTCATTGTTTTGGTTTTTTCCCGCAAGATAAAGAGTGTTATTATGAAGTTTGATATTTGAATTTTACTAACGGTGTTGCATTTGCTATGATTGAAATCATCATAATATATTATGACGGCTATATAATTATTTTATGTACATTTCAAACACTTACAAATTTATTGAATATGTGACTTTAGACTGTATTTGAAAACACCACTTACCAAAGCGGAAGGTATCTATCGTAAATGTGTGTATTATAAATATTATACGTATAAAATGAATGTATCTAGAATATTTTATATCTTCGAATGTACTTAATAATGTGTTCACTTTAACAAGCTCTTTGTAGGATTAAAAGTATTTGCTTAATGTGTTTATATTAATAATTCTTGATTATGTTCATGTTTTATCTACGGTTGGTGAAAACTTATGTAAATAAAGTAGGTACTAAATGTAAGTCTAAGATTGCATTGTATTAATCATGTACATATGTATGTACATATTAGTTGAATGAGACTGTTTTATTTATAGTAGTTTATTCATAGTTTATTTTATTATTATAATATTATTAGTTTTAATCATTGCTTTTAGTTGGGTGGTGGTTTGTTTCGCATTGTCATTGAAAGCATGAGAGGGTTCGATCATTTCTAGTATGTTTATTTTATGTATTATCTTTGTAGAATTGCACTGCTTGCTGTATTGATTCGAATGGCTTCGTTTCTTTTATTTTAATATTCTATACGTTGATTTAAAATGTATATATTACTTTATATATATATATTAAATTTGACACGGTTATCGCAAGGGTTGTTTTAAACTAATTAAAAAAATATATGGCTAATTAATTCTACTGTCGTCGATTTCTCAAAGCGTTCGTCGTCGATTTCTCTGAGCGTTCGTCGAATTCGTCGATTTTTCAGTAATTTGTGGACCGAATTGGGAAATGCTTATGTTTGTTTAAAAGGGTTTAATTATTGAATTTAATTGATGTGCGTATTAATTGTTAATTTAAAACTATTTAAATTTTTCGATTACAATTGTGTTGAATATGCTTTGTGACGTTATCCGTTTTTTTGGGTAACATTCGGAAGTTTTAAATAATTGTCTTTTTTCCAGCGCGGATTATTGAAGGAATCAAGTCTACATAATTAATTTTTAAAATTGATAAGCGGCGAAACGGCTTTATTATGAATTAGTATTAATTTATATCAGCCAAAACGGTTTTTTTAACCCGTAATTGTATACTCTTTAAGTACATTGACTTACATATTTTGAAGGATGTACTCTCGTCAATGAACATTAGGTTAACCTTTTTATAATTGAGTGACATACTGCAATGAATCTTCATTAAAATTTGATATAGATATTAATATATAGATGCTAAGTTTGTGACACAATATGTATAAACAATACTCGTTTCGCTATGGTGTCGTAAATTTGAATTAATTATGCTATCATATGGAACGAGGTTTTGTGTTAAAATAGGGGGGGCCATTTGCTTAATCTTGTGTCTGATTTATTAAATAAATCTCCCTCAGTACTTTAAGCAGATAATGTTATTAATTCGCTTTAGGTGAAAGTGGATACAGTTAACTACTACAAGTAATATGTTTAAATTAAATTATTTAATATAAAAATTTACATGTCTACGCCACAGTTGTCCGTTCTGCCATTTTATTAAATTAATACGTGAAGCAAAAACTTTGTATCCCTTTTTACGAAAATTGCGCGGACGGAGGAGTATGAAATTTTCCACACTTATAGTGAATATAGAGAAGAAGTGCACAAAGCTAATATTTTGTTTAAATAATGCATAAAAGATACATTAAATCAATAAAGAAAATATTACACACACTACATACATGTATTTGACGCACACACGCATGCATACTATTTATTGTCAAACTTTTGTTCTTGACGTCTGTTGTCAAATTGAGACTACATTAAATATTGTTTGTCTTTATCAATATTTTTTTATAGAGTACCTAGCCTTACTGAAATTTGTGATTATAGAAGTATAAAATACAATCTTAATAGTGTACAAACTTACAATTCCAATTAATTATAATCGAATTTCGACTACTGCGGGACCTCTAGTTTTATTAAATGTTTGTTTTGACTTAAAGTATGACAATAAACATATATTAATTGCATTATTATAATTACAAAGGTTGTATAAGTAATGTCTAAAATATGAATTATCAAAACAAATTATTTTGTAATGTTTTGTTTCAAAATAAATTCGATTTACGTATTCAGACTATATTCGAAATTGGTGACTCTTTCATAATTTCTTTAAGACCCAAATACGAACTTCGAATCACCATTATACATACATATAAGGGAGGTAATGAGTATATTAGGGTTTCGGTTACATTTGTTCTTTTATATATATTTTTATAGTACATATTATTCTTTATATCCTTATGTTTGTTGGGTGTATTAAGTAATTTGATTATTTGGTGACACTTTTAGATTGTTTTTGTGATTCGTTAAATTATATTGTTATTGATGTATGTTATGTTTGCATCTGTTTTAAATACGTCCTGTCTTTTCTTCGTTATGATTTATTTTGGTAAAAACCTACCTATTTATTTCAGAAGCTCATTCGATCGACTATTGATGTATTAGAAAGATACTTATTTTTTACCTAGTTACATATAGCATGTATTGTTCAAATGTTAGATGACGTTATTTATTTTTTGAAACGTAAAATGTATGTACTTAAAATAAAACAATCCAAAATATTTCGATTTATTTTATTTACCATCTTACAAACTATTGTATATAACTATGTATTTCCTTAATGCATTCGATTACGCAAAAAAGCTGTTTAAATCAGGTATTCTGATCATGCGTGTATTTTGTATTATATTTTACTGCGACGTATTAAGGAATGATAAAAATACACACCCGTAACATGTTGTACTTTAACGGCCGTTTTCAATAACCTATCTATCCTTAGTTTCGGTTACTAAAGATAGACAAATCTATTCTTTTGTCCTTACTTACGTTCCAATAACCTATCGACAGACAGCAGGATTTATCTATACATCGTCGGGAGGACGGATAGCCTACTAAAGATAGAACGCTCATACAAATCGTGCTTACTTCCGTTTCAATATTAGTTTTAAGTAACTCTCCGGTAGGCGACGCTATCTCTAGGAAGGGCATTCACTTATCTGTCAAAATCGGCCGGTTACATGTTTATCTTTCGAAAGTAAATCGCTATAATTTAATAAATGTTTCTCTTTATAATGGCATATTGTAGAAGTGATGATAGTGATATGGAATTATTTCAAATGATAATGGATTGTGATGCAGATAGTGATAGTGAGGCCGATATCATATGGTTAGGAAAATAAAGATCGTCTGAATTACATGGCTAAGATCAATAATTACGAATTTGACTATAGATTTCCGAGCAAAGGTGTTGTGAATGAATTGACTAATTTAATGAGACCATATTTGAGTGTAACGTCAAAAAGGTAAGATAAATTTTAACCATAAAAGTACTCGTTATTACAACTTTTTGTTTATAGCAATAGCAAAATTATACCCAATTTTGGTTGTGTTACAAAATCACACTCAACAGGAATTTTATAATACTGCTGGATTCCCATGGTGCCTTAAATTACATTCATATACTAATACAATAACCTGGTAGGTTATTTACCTTCATTCTTATTATATACACACTGATACCTTTACATTTTATATTTGTGTTACAGATTCAAATATAGGAGAGGAATTTAGAAATAGAAAAAGAGTATTTTGAATGTGCAATTTGTGTGCAATGCATCATTGATGTTTCAAAATGTTGTTGCTTGGTGGCCTGGGTCTACTCATGATGCAACTATAATTAACAATTCCGATTGAAAAGGTATTTCTTATTTAGGTGTTTATATGAATTTATGATTATGTTAATATGACACTACTATAATAAATTATCTACATATCAAGAGAACATTGATAACAAGGTGGACTTGGAAATTGTTATTTGCTTGCCGATAGAGGTTATCCCCACAACCCTATCTTTTAACATGATTAATTAACCCACATACTCAATCGGAACGATTTAAAATGAATCACATATTAAAACAAGAGATACTATAGAGAGGTAATCTTTTTTTTAGTTAAGAGTTTGTTATTCTGTATTGTAAAATAAAGTAAGCAAATAATGTATAATTTTCAGATGCATTGGTGTTTGTAAAAGAAGACTCCCTGTATTATCATTGAAAAGTAGATTAAAACTAGAAAATATGCAAGCCGTTATTATAGCTGCCATGCTGCATAATATCGTCAGGAGTATGAATTTAGAATTAGAATCAGAAATTTCAGTCGCAGATACATTACAGGAAAATAATATAATTGTTCGTAACAATTTTCCAGAACGTACATCTGAAATACAACTACTTATAAATAATTGCTTCCAAAGATAATTTATAAAATAAACTCCAATGATAATTTGACTATTTTTTATTTTCCAAAATGATAATTACATAGTGGTTAGTACATGCAAGATATTTAATTTAGAATTTGTACATATACTTAAAAAACTATCTAACATAAAATTATTATTGCCTACTTAATTTATGAAATCCTTTTAAGTAATTTTTAATTTTTTAATCTAGCATTATCTAAATCTAACTTAAGTTTTGCTACAACAATCTCCTTTTCTTCATTTTCCAAGTCAAGTCTCTTTTTTGCTATTAGATATTCTGCTAATGCATTGCATTTCTTTTCTTCCATCTTGTTTCCGCTTGGCTGTAAAAGTGTTAAAAATACATGTGACCTACAACAATGTGCATGCTTTATCCAAAATGTCATCTGCAATCCTTACCACCTCCAGCCTGTAACAAAGAGCATAATTATTTCAAATACTATGTACGGCAACCTAAAGAAAAAATCATGTTTGTCAATGTGTTATTAGAGACAAACTATCAACTAATTATACTAACCTTACTAAGGTTGTTTCTTATGTTGCCGTAGCGTTCTTTAAGTTTTCCCATTTTAGTCGAAGCTGCAATGGAGTTCATGGGAAACGACGAATCGACGAATTAATATCATTTACGAGGGTTTGCCAAGCCTGCTGCTTCAATTTATTGTTTGTGGCATTTGTTGCCTTATTATTGATGTGTTTTTTCGCCGCCACAAGTTCTGCTAGAATCATCGTCTCATGTTTTGTCATGGGTGCTGCCTTTCTTGACTGAAAAAGATATATTTTCTAAACTTGAACTCAGTCTTCAAAGTAAAATTATTATTATCAATGTAGTTCATAGATACTTACAGAATTCATTTTATTTCACTGTAGCTCTTTAACTATAAACACACTTAGAATTATAAACGAAAGTTTTAAAGCGTTTTGGATGCAAGTCATCATCTAATATAGTAGGTAAACAAGAGAAAAACAAACAAAAGAAACTGATCACCGCATAATGGCAAACGGACTGTCAAAACGTTTCGTTTCATAATTTCGACTAGGATAAAAATAGCAAAACGTCCAATTTAAAAAAATCTACATATTTTTTTACTACTTTTTGTTATAAACAAATGTGTTTATGATAGTCTACGATATGTTGGTTGAATTATAGTTATAATTTAGAATAAAATAAAATAAGTCTTGATCCTGATGTTGTTTCGTATTTGTAGTAGAACGAAACGTATCAAGAGGTTCGGATAGGTCGGAGGGAAGAAGCTATCTACTGTTGGTTAAAGAGAGATAGCACTTATCCGTGATTGTGAAACGCAAAATAAGGATATATACGCTCTTGCTGATATTCGGCGATAGCTATCTATCCGTAAACTCAGATACGTTATTGAAAACGGCCGTTAAACGTTATTTCACACACAGTACGCGATCCATTCAATTTATAATAGACTATAATATAAGTAATTTTTTTTTTTGGTACCTATTTTAAAATACAAGTTACATTAAAATATGCACTTAATATTTAAACTATTATATAATACTTCAAACAAACAAGTTATAAGGCCCGTATATGAATAAACGAGTTCGCGAATTAAGTCAAAACATTTTCTTAAATTCACAATCATTTAAAACTGACTATTTCTATTTTATGTGAAAGTCAATAACCTACTTTGTCGTAAAATCAAACGTTACACAAACAGGACATTGACCTCGTTATGTATTGACGATCTTATGGAAAAATCTATACGAAACGTAATTTGCAAAGTTTGTATTGTTATAATCAATGGTCGTTTTCTCTACTTATTATCACTAGATCATAGAATCATAAAAAAATATCTGTCTATAAAACTCAAAGTTTTTGTTAAACAAAAAAAATACTGTGAACTCATTTACATTCTAATCACAAATATTTTTAAACATTTTGCAAGTGAAACATATCTGAGAGTGATGATAGTAACACAAAAACAAAAAATGAATTAGTATGTAACGCTTCGATCGCAAACGTAATGCACATTAGCTTTCTCTCTTTAGGTCGCAAAACAAGTTTAATTAATTATTCAAGCAATTATTTTCTACGATTTGTATGAATCTCGGAATGTCGAGAAAAAGAAATCATCATGTCATTACCTAAGTTTTGGAAAAGAACACCGAATTTTATCTAAAAAAAGTTACCAGATAGTGAATACTTTAATGTTGCTATATTTTGCTTGCCAACAGGCAACACACAAAGGCTAAGCCGCTATACTTTAAAAATCAGATTATTTAGTGGCAAAGGTACTCTCGCGGCTCGTGTTTGTCTATGTCTGGCCGCGTAAAATCTTTAAAAAAAAGTAGATATGCAATTACAAAATATTAAATTATAGATATTAAGTAGGTACATATTTCGGGGTATATTGATTGACATAGTAAGTAGGTCACTTAACATAGGTAGATTAATACAATGCTAAACTTTTCAATAGTAAATCTAAAGGGTTAGATAGGACTCAGGCACCAATTTCAGCAGTTGTTATCATCATCAATGAAAGATAAATTACATTTAGGATTAAATTTTAAGATAGTTACATTTAGGCTGATAAGAATCCTTCTTTCGGAGCAATAAGGTCATCAATACGACGACGTAATAACAGGTTCTGAAAAAAAAAAACAAAAATTATAAATTAAGTACAATATTACACTAAAATACATTTACTAATACACAAAACAATAGTTTATTAACAATATAATATTATTCCAAATTTTCCGAGAACCTAAATTTGGTTGTTTTATTTCCTCAATGAATTGACATAACTCTATAGTATCATAATAATACTAATACCGTCCTCCTATATTCAACATACTGCAAACTTCAAAGACGGTTTTTTTATTATAATAAGACCGCCGTATAAATAATAATAAAATGCATTTATGTTATTTATCTCATTTTTGAGGACTGTTAAGGGATTACGGGCGATAAATTCTAAGTTAGCACTAGATTGCCGGTCAGTGTAAGTCAGTCCTTTTTTTTTTCTCCGTGGGCAAACCAACTCATGGTTCTTCAGGTTTTAAGTTGCTAGGTGTTGAGTGGTGTTCGAATTTCAAATAACTTTCGAGACAACATTGGCAAGCCCACTTTCGAATTAAAAAAAAATCAAATGTTTAATTTTAAATAATTCTGTAATGTTGGCTTGTACGTTAATCAAGCGCAGACATTTATCGGTCGATATTATAGGAAAATTACGTGGCTAGCAAATAGATTTAATCATAAATTTGAGATAGATATATTCTATTCTATATTCACAAATATGTACAATGACCCTATATATGGGATTTTTTTGGTAACTCAAAAATCAACAGAAACAGGAAAATCTTGATTACTTGATATTGTTACATAAATTATTAAGCACAATCCAAAAATGATGCTCAAGATTCTTTATTATCCGTAATAAATAAGAGTTGAGTCTAGTTTCGGATAACAAGTGTAATTTTTTATTACTAA
Source organism: Bombyx mori (assembly GCF_030269925.1). Lineage (NCBI taxonomy): Eukaryota > Metazoa > Arthropoda > Insecta > Lepidoptera > Bombycidae > Bombyx > Bombyx mori. The sequence goes on along the minus strand of NC_085115.1, from coordinate 8,714,956 downwards.
TTGGCCGATGAAGACAAACATTGGCAACTACAAACAAATAATAATTTTGCTCGTGTTTGTACGTTATAAATTTTTTTAGTATTATGTCATACGATTATTGGTGTTGATTTTTTAATAGATTTACAATAAAAATGAATTAAAGAATCCATTTCTAGGCCTATATTTTTTTATGGTCTGATCGTATTCGGTATAAAACTTTAAATAATGTAGACTTAGTCAATTTCTAATATATTCGAATAAACTTTTTTTAAACATTCCCGGGTCGTTTAATCGGATTGAATTAAAACTGTAGCTATAATTGCTTCTTATGGTGGTATATAGGCTTTCTAGACCTACGTACAATTTTAATTTTCTAGCGTGATACCTACGAACAAATTTCGTTGAGTTTATATATATTTTGAAGTAATGGATGAATTATTTATGCAATGAATGTATTAACGATAAGCAGTGGAACATTACCGGTGTTGGCTATCTAACTTATTTTTGATTCCAAAACCTACCTCTCTCAAAAGTTCGTCTTCACGCTCAGCGGCTATTTTGAGCATTTCTTTAGATCGCTCCAACAGTAAATCCTTGTCTTGTATACTGCGTTTTAGGTTTGCGATTTCAACGCGATATGATTCTAGTTGAGTACGATTCTGAAAAATTAAATCTCCTATGAGCACTCTAATACAATCTCTTAAAGTAGAGCCAATATTGTCGTGATAGAAGCCACTTAGCTTGCTCCTCTGGTATTCCTAATGTCTGGTGGTTCTGGTGGTTTACGATCAGATGTGCCGTATGTCTTTGTAGACAGTAAAAACCCTACCAAAAATTGTTAGGATTTGTTGTTTAAGTATTTGAATTGTCAGGTAGTTTCTTCAAATTTCTGAAGAAGCTTTGGGTTTAAATAAATAACTTTTTTTTTGTATTGCTTAGTTGGGTGGACAAGCTCACAGCCCACCTGATGTTAAGTGGTTACTGGAGCCTATAGCCATCTACAACGTAAATGCGCCACCCACCTTGAGATATAAGTTTTAAGGTCTCAAGTATAGTTACAACCGCTGCCCCACCCTTGAAACCGAAACGCATTACTGCTTTACGGCAGAAATAGGCAGGGTGGTGGTATCTACCCATGCGGACTCTCAAGAGGTCCTACCAGCAGCAATCATATCTTCTTTATCTTTAGCAATACCCATACATTTTGATTTATACAGCAACAAATTAAACCAAACCAAAAAAATTAAAATATTTCAAAAACTGGATGATATTTTTACAACCTTTTCTGAAGCACTTTTCCCGCTACTTGGTCGCGACTCTGTACGTTTCACAGCTCCAGCGCTTTTCTGCTTCGCTTGCAGCTTACCAACAAGACCTGTTTCGTGAAATGCGGAAATCCAAAATAATTTACCTGCATTTGTATTTTGTGTAGCGACGTTTTTTTTTCTATTCATCACCAGATAAACTAAACCTACTTATAACATGATCATTAACCGTGATCATTAATTCGTTCTAGACTACAATAGAACATTTCATATTTTTTTTCGGTTTTCACTAGTCTTAAACATAACTAAGACTACTTTAAACCCGCGTTTATTTATTTTGACTTTTCCGACGTTTCGAATACTGTACATTTACGGATAGATATATTAATTTTAATTACGAATAATTTGGAAACAAGATATATTACCAAGTTTAGACCTGCTTTTTTATTCGTGACGAGCCGTTCAAGGAGCTAATTGACAAACCGGATGCGGTTACGTAGTGTCGTAGCTTGAGACATAAAACTCAAATCTCAAATGCATTACTAAATGACTGTCCGACTCTTCACACAGGAAGGCATACACTTGTATCATCGATACATTTGCATACAACCGTAAGTTGTAAAAGTGAATTAAGAATTACTTGATTATTGTTGCCTAGACATTATGAAGTAGAGTTACGAAGGAAAATATGTGAATATGTTGCTCAAATAAACTAAACGGCAGAACGGAAGTGATTGCAGCAACTCGGGGTCCCCGCGTGCCTCCGGTTTCAGCTCTGAGAGCTCACATACACGCTAAGGTAACGCTGATAGAGCCAATATATATATGATACAAGCTATCAGCATAGTTAGGAAAAAAAATACCCCACATTATTCGTGACCAGATAGGCTATTTTCATTTTGTTTCTTTTACCTTATTCTGGTATACCAGAAAGATATTAGTGTTTATTTTAAAGGATCAATTAAATCATTATTATTCGTCTATAGACCTAGTTAAATTCTATGCTAATACGATATATTCTATGAATTCCATACCTCTGAGTGTTAGTACAGTTTGTTCAAGATCAGCAATTCTGTGTTGGTGACCAGTTGTTGGAATCGTCTCCAACGAATTAACCCGTAAATTAAGTTGAACGTTCTCTTCTTTTAGCATTTCGCAGTAGCTAAAAATAATACAGATAGGTTAAAATACCGAATTGTGGTATTGTTGCTGTCATCGATAATACGACAAAGTAATAAAAAAAAAAAAAACAGAACGGATCTTCCGTTCTGTTTTAAGCGATTGTCAGAGCACGTAAACACGACAATTTAGAAGTCTATTCTTAAACACGTCTAAGGATATTCAAGTTATAGAGCGGTAGGCAGGGGCTTGGATAACGGTAGGTAGCAGCTTAGCTCTGCCCCTGGCATTGCTGACGTCCATGAGCGACAGTAACCACTCCCCGTCAGGTGGGCCGTATGCTCGTCTGTCTACATAGGCAATTTAAAAAAAGCAAACACCGAGAGACGGTAAATATACCTTGCACACGATACTGTTATTTTGAATAAAGAAAATACTTTACCGTCTGATTTCAGTAGATACATTTATAAAAGATCTATTTAGCCGAGTTTGGCCAAAACTAACTTCAACTGACTGATTTTTAATACGTACATTTCAATTATTTAATACAACCCACCTTTTCCAGTATTCCAGTTCGGGTTTCTCATCATTACAAGTCTTTAGTGGAATTTTTATTTGTGATTCCAATAAAGTTGACTCCAGTTTTAGTACTTGGCCCTTCAGCGAGGTAATCTCGGCTAAAGCTTTCTCATACTCGGAAACAAGATGCTCGTTGCCCTACAAACATAAAACATTATTCATGTATTAAAAAAAAAAAGTGCTCTGTGATCTAATTTATACATTTTTTTAAATTACAATATTCATTCGAAAGAAGACTGAAAAGTGGGAATAACATTAGGTATTCCTTGTATGTGCGCTCAAAGATATTTCCGTGATAATATCTGCGTGTGCCGAATTAAAGAGATTCCTTTTAAAATCTTCTTCGTGACTTTTTCCGCCTTATTCCAATCTATTTGGTATCGGCTTTTGTTTACATTGTTAATTTTTGTTCCTTTAATATTTTTAAGTAGTAGTAGAATATGCTCCGATTTGGAAGAAATATCGCAATTTTTGTACATCTTAAATGTGTAAAATTTCTATAGTTTAATACCTATAATATTTATCTGTAAAAAATTTAGTTATGACTATGAATTGAGTGAAGCTATGAGCCGCTAGAAAGAACTTGCTTTATGCCATTATATTCCGGACTAACTAAAACGATACTTACATAGAAAAATAATATTGTACTCAGAATAATTTTACAAAAGTACAATATTTTCGATTCTAAGTTATATTTATGTTTAATACACAAATATTTTAAAAAAGAATAATAACTTAGTTACATACTTTTTCAGAAAGCTCTAAAGCGGCAATCCTTCTTTGCTGAGCCTGTATCCTATCCATCAGAGACTGCGTAGATAACAAAGGAACATTCGAGACACCGTGCGTATAAGAAGTACAATTATCTGCCATATTTTTATGACTTTTTTCTAATGGTTCTTCTTCTTGTTTTTCTACAGCTAAATCAGTGTTATCTGAAATTTTATAATTATTTAATTTTTTTTCCTACCTAAGCTTCTATTCAGGCTATCGCCTTGAGAGGCTATTTCAGCGTGACCTTAACTAGTAGGCATGTAACATAGTAACATGAGCTCACCAGCTATGTAATTTGTTTATTATCTCTTTAAAAACAAGTTAAAATGATAAAATTTCTTTACAAAACCATGCAGATAAATTACAATTTTGCCTACGAATAGCTTTACTTGGCTGTTCAAACTGATATAGATGAAAATTACATTTTAATTCATTTAGTCGAGCGAACAGCACACGTTTCTCTTTTTCTAGTCTCACAACAGCAGACTTAGTTAGAGCTAAATTTGATTCGACCTTTTTTATTTCTTGACATTTTTCTTCGTATTTCGCTTGCCAGCGTTCCGATAATTGTTGTGCCCTGGGACAAAGAAATGAGTATTTTGATTCAGAATCACATGCAATTTTTTGTCAAGACTTTTAAAGCTGAATTTATCATTGAATTTAAAGTCTTCAAAGTAAAGGTTACTATTTTTTCTTCGAATATCAGTTTACCGTAAAACATTCTAAATACCTCTTCCATTTATCCCACAAAGCAACGTTGGTTTGAGTGTCGCGCCTAGCGCTTGTCAACTGCGCTTGTAGCGAACCTATCTTGTTGTGTAGTGCTGCGGTTTCTGCCGTTGCAACTTTATTACCAGATGTGCTACTGCAAATAAATTAATCGCTGTCAATGCAGGGAATTGTTACGTGAGCGAGGAAATGTTCCGTTACTTTAAAATAATCGGAATCCAGTACAAAGTTGGATCGTCCTGCTTAGTTGTGCCTTCCGTTTTGAAGGTTGATAATTTTGATTCCATTTCTTAGATGGGTGCTGAAATGAATATAGTCATGTTTATGGACTCCAATCTCCAATGAATATCAAGTGCACTACTTATAGAAATTTTGGATTAAAATTGATTTAAAATAAACAATATACAATAAACCGGAATCTAACTAGAGCTGTTTACGTAAGATTAAAAGCTCAGTGATAGTTTTTTTCAAGAAATAAAAGAACTAAAAAGTTACATTCTGAAAACTTGATTTTTCAAATTTTGGGCATCAAGGCGTGCCCGTCTTTCCCTAGCAGCAAGGGCTTTAATTTGGCGACGCAATATAGCATTCTGTTTCCCTGCAAGTTGCTTCTCGCGACGTAAGCGTTCAATAATTGTTTCCTGCCTGAAAACGTCAGTAAATTTTTAGTCATCATATTCATAATTCATTATCACAATAGTCGTGTAAATGTAAATTGGTTAGGATATATTTATAGATGGAACTATGAATAAGGTAGTTGTAAAATGTATATTATAATATAATCTCAATATATTTTTGATATAAAAGTCTATTTAAAAATTTAGTTCGTAAATTATAGAAAACAAATACTTTCTGGTACAAAAATCTTCAAGGTTTTTTTTCTATAATTCATTATTAAAAAAATACCAAATAGTAGTCGAAGAACCGGGTATTTTAACCATTTCTTCATGTATATCTGTTGTTGAATCAAATTTGATTTCCAATCGATCCGAACCCGTTTGAGACATAACATCACTAGTTTCTTCAATTTCCACAATAGCAGATAAATCGAAACTTGGATCGTTGACTGCCAGCATGGTTTGCATGTTCATAATCTGCGTCTGAATGAATATTAAATAGGTGTTCATGTTTCATTAGTTATTATTGATATGTAAAATGGTATATAGATAAAATTAGGTAAACGACTGCAGTACATTCTCTTTATCTTCTCTTTTTGATGAACAATATTTTATTTTTTAAGCATATATTTAATTTTTTTTGGAAAATCTTTTTTCCACCTTTAAAAAAATATGAAAGTAATGTAAAATAGTTGAGGTTTTGCCCGAATTTCGACCATTGGGTAAACACTAGTTTAGTGGAAATAACTACATAATATTTTTATTAAATACAACGTCTCCCCTCTATTCACTACAATGCCAGTCAATGGAAAAAAGGGGAAGATTTTAAAATCAGATTTCAGTTGTGGATAATAAAACTGAAATATGACTTTTAAGTAAGCACATATTAAGAAAAACATTGAGCAGAAACAAATTAAAATGAAAACACTAGTTCAGTTCACCTTTAAGCCGTGGACGACGGTACGTAAGTTTTCAATGTGTGCATCTTTATCCGCCAACTGTTTTAGGTATAAAGCCTTTTGCTCCGTTAGACGAGATCGGAGTTCATTATGCTCCTTTTGTGTATCGTTTAATTGCGATAGCCAATGTTGATTTTCAGCTTTATATGACTCTACCTGAATAATGTTCAAAATTAAATCGGTACCAATGATAGTATAAGTATTTAAAAATAATATTAAAATTACGTTTACCTCTTGAGAATGTCTTTCTTCGAGTTGAGAGTTCAGCTGTTCCATTTTTATCAGTCTCTCGGAAGCCAAATCTTTCCAGCGCTCAATCTCATTTTGGTATATTGTCCTGAAATATTCACACAAAGTAAACATATTTACTCACTTAACGTCAAACTAATTATATCAAACCTTTGAAGCAAAATTCGCAACTAACTTATCAGCTTTGCATTCTTCAAGTTCCCTTTTTAGTCTAAAGCACTCATCTTCTAATAGCGCAATTTTCATAGTATATTTATTGACGAATTCTTTCAGGGTTTCAGTGTTCGAGGCGCCGGAGTCGCTTCCTTTTCTGTTCAAAATTATGTATCTAATGAGTTAATTTGTATTATGTAAGTAAACGTTATCTCACCGGCTGTTAACAATGATTGATTGACCGAATCATCACCGCTAGTATTAGGAGAATGTTATTAACATGCTCTTGCATTTTTTTTGCGTAGACAGGTACGACGCAGTAAGAGCTCGCGGTCTACCTCGTGTAAAGCGGTCATTGGCCGGTGTATCCTGTAGGCTTTTTTTTTGCGTAGATATATGGATGAGCTCACAGCCCACCTGGTTTTAAGTGGTTACTGGAGCCCATAGACATCTACAACGTAAATGCCGCCACCTACCTTGAGATATCTCATTATAGTCTCATTATAGTTACAACGGCTGCCCCACCCTTCAAACCGAAACGCATTACTGTTTCATGGCAGAAAATAGGCAGGGCGATGGTATCTACCCGTGCGGACTCACAAGAGGTTCTACTACCAAGCTTGAGGTCATATAACGGCCGTCTGGTGTAGTGGTAAGTGACATGGTCACTACACAAGGGGATCGCGGGTTCGAATCCCGCCAAGGGAAGATATTTGTATGATAAATATGTCTTTTCCAGGGTTATGGATGTATATTAAATATATGTATGTGTATAATAAAAATCTTACATTTATATCCGTTATCTGGTACCTGTAACACAAGTTCTTTACGAACTTATCACGGGACCAGTTAACGTGGCGTGATTGTTAAAAAAAAATAAAGAAATATCAGTTTTATAGTCATGACACAAATACAGTTCTTGGGAGTTCGATTTTTATTACATACAAGATGTTACTCTTCCTCATTCGTAAACAGGGGCTAAGTACGTATTTCATTAGAAAAATTGGTACCTGCCGGCGGGAATTACACACCGACATAGTACAATTGCTCGATGCGAGTAAACCGTGCGCCTTATACTTTAAATCACGACGACTTCACGAGGTAATTATCTTTTCATTCAAAGCTTTAATGCGTTTTATTTTATATTTTTGCAATTGAAGTTTTATACTTGAAGTTAAAAATCAAGCTACTTCAAAGAAAGCTTTATTCCATTTGTGTATGTACCTGTCTAGCTTGGTTTGTAATTCAAATAATTTCACTTGCAATTCCTTCATAGCTTTTGTGTATTCTTCTCTTTCGTTATACAGTAGCTGTTTGTATTCCTCAATTATTTTATTTTTGTCGTTTTCTAATTCTTTCAAGGCCGATAACAGTTTTTTAGTCTCTTCATTTTCTAAGTGCTTAATCTTATCTATTTCTTCAATTTGTAAATTCTGAGAAACTTCTACTTGTTTTCTTAATTCAGACAAAGTTTTTTGTAACTGATTATTCAAATTATCCTTTTCCTTAATTGTATGATGAAGATTTTTTATTTTCGATTGTATATCTATTTTTTCTGATTCCATTATCAACATTTCTTCCGTACGTTTCTTAGCTACCAAGAGAGCTTCATCAAGTTCTCGCATTTTAATTTTTATATCATTTCTAGCACTTTCAATAGAATATTTCATGTCAATAATGAGAGCGTCTTCTTCGGTTTGAATGTTTTTTTCACTTTTGCATAGTGTCAACTGGTCTGTTTGTACAAAAACATTGGCTACCTTTGGCTTGAGTTGTGTCACTGGTAATTTCTTCGCCGGGGAACCAAATAAATTTTCTTGAAGGTGTTCGTTATTAATATCAGTTACAGTTGCTTTGGTATGTGTTGTAGGTTTGAGTATTTGAGATTTAGCTATTCGACTACCTTGAAAAAATATTTATGAAATGTTTTAAAAAGGTTAAATTCTACTTGACAAAACACTATACTATACTATGCTTTGAGTTTTTGGGTTAATCTTTATTTTTTGGATTAGTTTTAAGTTTACTTTAAAAAATTTGTACAATTATCCGTACACACGAGAACTAAAATATTTCATTGGACGATGGAAATTGTTAAATTAATAAATTAAGACATATTATTTTAGGTATGTTTTTTTTAGGCCTTATTTAATTATTTTAGTTATGATTAGGATTCGTGAAGATACTAATTTCTTACTTCTGGAATCTGGCTCTTCGTCTGATACCAGATCCTCTAAATTTATGGCTTCATCATTTTGTACTTCCTTCAGCTTGTGCTTCAACTCAACGGAGGTGTATTTTTCATAACCTTGATTAATATATGCCAAAGTCTTTTCTAAGTTAGTACATTGACTTAAAAGTTCTTCACGTACTTGTTCAGATATTTTAATTTTCTTCTTCATATTATCCATCTCTCGGGCATGCGTTGCATCCTTAAATAATAATATTTAAAGATTTATTAGGAACAGTGAGTAAAAACTTATTGTTATATTATGTAATACAGTAAAATTGCATTCGTCTCTCGCTCTCAACGCCTTGTGCCGCCTATTTCTCCCGTCACAACCCCAAAGTGGATGCGCATCACATTGGAGTTTTGTTCACGCGTCCATCGCATGCGCCGCCCTCTACCAGGTGTGGATGCTGTTGCTAATCCTTGTGGACTCTGCAGGCACCAAGCCTCCCGGTGGTGATGATGGTGGGGTTCGACCCACTGGGGTGGTTTTAGTGGGTCAGATCTTTGGTTAGTGATAGTGGTGTTGATTATCGTTGGGCTTCTATGTGGAATCTTACGTTGCTGCAGACAGAGCCCGTTATCTGCAGATGGCTAGAATACAGTGGAGGGTCGCCAGTCACTCCAAGGGGACTGTCGATGCACGGACATCTATATTATATATATATATATTTTTTAATTCTGTGTCTCACCATAATAAAACTTTTTAATTTGTGTGGACAGTCATCTTCTTGAAGTAAGCATTTATCTTTAGAAACGTCGAGTATTTGATCGAATACAGCATGTTTTGTCACTAAACTGGTCCGCAGCTCGTCAACTTCAGTTAGTTGTTGATTAATTGCATGATTTTTACGAGAAAGATCTTCCAATTTGGAGACAAAATTTTCTATTGACGTCAAAGGCAAACTTCCTTGGTATTGGAGCCGCATAATATTCAATACCGTGTGAATATGTCTGAAATTTTAAATCTTAGTATATATTTTATCAAAATATAGTACAGACAATATTATAAGTGAAGCAAAAAGTACTTGAATTTTGAGTCGTATCTACGTGTATAAAGGTCAAAAACTTTTTGCCTGGTAGACAAAATATCTTCGATATCTGCTCTCATTTCCTTTTCCTTATTCAGAGCTGTGGTCAACTCTTGAATTTTTCTATTATACTCTGAAGCTTGTAAATGTGTCACTAATAATTCACTACTCAGCCTGTAATCCATCCAACAAATTAATTTAGATTAACATCTATAAAGATTAAGCTGTAAAATTAAATGACTTACCTTGCAACGACTGCTTTATTATTTCCAGTTGATTGTAAATCTAGTATTTGATGCCTTAGAATATTTACTTCGATTTCTTTGCACATTTGACGCTGTTGGAATTCTTGCAACTAAGCACGTACGTTATTATTTTACAAGATATTTATATGATACAAATAGTAAGCGAAGGCATGCTAACTATAATTACCTGCAATATTGTAACCTCTAATTGATCTTTAGTGGATTGATATTGTTCTTTGAGTATTTTCCGTTCCGCAGAAAGATTAGAAATCTGGGATTTCATAAAATTAATTTCTTCTGTATTTACCGAGCGTAAAGAATCATCGCTGAAAAATTTTACAGCTGGTACTACTTGATTATAGTTTAAAAATGCAAACCTTAATACTTATTTACGTTACTTACATAAGGCCTGCTTGCAGTTGATTTAGTTCCATATATTTGGATTCCAACAAATTGATTTCTTTTTCTCTCTTTTCTAATTCTGTTATTGATTGTCGCAATTGTTTTTCTATTGCTAATTGTTCCACTTCATTAAGTATTTGACGTCTATCGGCATCGCCTACTATAAAACATACAAATTCAGACAATTATTAGTCTAATATAAAACGATTTAATTTTTTTTTGTTTATTTTATACACAGAAAAATATGAAGCAGTTAAAAATAATAGATAAAAAATCTTATCCAGCAGCCTGCGAAAGGAGAATTTGATTAATAATTTAAAGTAAAGTGTGCGCAGGACCGCAATCGTTTTAGCAGCATTAAACTTATTATTCAAAGTACATTCACACAGCTAACATTTACACAGCTATCATACCAATTCGAACACACGAGACACGAATGCACAAAATTTGTTTTTATGACAGATAAGCATTAACGTTAATTAGACCTATAAAATGCGTTGATAGAACGAATAAAAGACAATCGCTCTAGTAATTATGAATGACAAGTAGGCTTCTGTAGGATATTGAATTAAATATATTCAAGTATTCCTCAGAAGGTAAGTGAGTGTTATTTGGGTTGGTGTAAAACATGGTTTAGTTTTCTGAAATCATAAATGACGCGAACATATACTTTACCATACTAGTATTTTTCCTTTATTTTTATCGTACAATTTCGAATGTGATCACATATGTTTGTAATGATTTCTATAATACGCAAAGTCAGACAAAATGCTATGCCATGTCCACTTACACTAAGTACTTATACTATTTTACCTTAAGAGGTATATATAGCACTTTATTGTCTACTAACCATTTTCACACAGTTGTTTTTGAACGTAATTAATAATTTCCGATTTACTTTCTTCAAGACACTTTAACATGTCCATGGTTTTATTTTTATCTTTAAAAGTATTTTCAGCAATTTTTCTATATTTTAATGTTACTTCGTTGAGAAGTCTGTTTTGGTCCCAAAACAAGTCAAGGGCTATTGAAGAACGCAGCTTATCAGTAATGTCACAAATAAGTAGCAATAGCTTCTGCGTTTTAATTTCGTTTTCTGAGACCACTAACGTTTTTTCTCTTTTACATTCTATATTTTCATTTCTTAAGTTTTCGTTTATGTTCCTAATGTCTTTGTAAGAATCTTCTAAATATGAACATCTTCTTTCAAGCATAGAAGTATTCGATGTAGGTAAAAGACCAGGTGATGCATTACTAAAGTCTTCATCTTCATTTTGCTGTAAACGAATCTTTAAATTTTCAATTTCGGCTTTGTACCGTTCTTCTTGAATTAACCAATGATTGTTTTTATCTATATGTTCTATGGCTAGTGAATTCATTTTGTCGTATAGAACTTTAAACTGATCATGGAAATGTTTTAGTACCTTTTTCAATGTATTTTCATACATCAATTGACTTTTAATATGCACACTGTCTTGTAATTGTTCTTTGTCATAAAAGTCAACAGAATTGATTTCTTCCTCTGTTACCCATGAACCAAATTCGAACAAGTTATCTTCGAGATCAAAATTTTGTACACTCTGAGACTCTAATTCGTTAACTTTTTTTTGAAGATCTTCATTTATTTTTGATTGATGAGATAAGTTCTTCATTAAATTGAATGTTTCTTTCCTAGACGTAAGCACAATTAAAAAAAAATATTGTTATGGTTGTAATTTTACATACAAATTAATAATGTAACTGTGACATATCCTTCTTCGAACGATATTTTAGGAGTATCGTCAGAAGTAAGCAATGGTTTCGTAGTATTGTATCTCTCGAATTTATGAAGTCTACAAGTGGCAATCACCACTCCTCATTAAAAGGGTTGTATACATGTCTACAAATAAATAATAAAAACTAAGCTAATACTGTTAAGTTTATGTAATATTTACTTATAGTTCGATGCAACATCCAATCACATTTTTCAATACTACACAGAGAAACTTTATAAAACTAATAATTGTACAAAACCTTCAATATACGTGCAAGTATTGTATACCTGGCTTCGTGAAGCGCTAAAAGCAATGCTTCTTTTCCTCCACGTGCCGCTTCTAATTCCATAAAAGTAGACATGTGTGGTGAAAACCAGCCGGCTGCGTGTCTGATTCCCATTTTTTGTAAAATTGACTCAAGACTTGGACACTGTAACGCCAATACTCCCGAGGAAGTGGAACCTAAATAAAAGAATGCCGATGATCGTACACTTTCAATGGCCAAAACATATGTATTGATCATATTAAAGTAGCCCTTACTGTTGTCTTTTAAAAAATCTAAGAGCTCTTGAAGTGCTTTTCTTAATCCTTCGTTTTCGTCGATTATTGCCTGTATATTTTCAGTTTCATTGCTACTCTTCACATGCTGTACTAAATTTATAGATTGATCAATCCTATAATTGTTTTTTTTTTAATTAGTTTACCTCGTAATTTTTAATATACACATAATATTTGATCTTGTTTAGACTTACGCCAAAGATTCTTTTGCACCACTTAAAATTTCCTCATTATATTCATCATCTTCAGCGTTCAAATAGGCGTCATCAACATTATACCCTTGCAAAGTTAATATTTTTTTTAGTTTTATAATTTTTGAAGACATACATCTTTCGTTTAGTTCCAAATCGATTATTTTGTTTTCCACGTGTTTTAGTTCGTTTTTCATTTTAGCATTGAGTAGCTCCATATCTCGGTATTTTTTTAGAATGCCTTTTGTACAAACTCTTTCATCAAAAGGAATGTTATATTTTTGTCTGAATTACAAAAAAAAAGTATTTCTTATATATAATTAACATTATAAAAATATAGTAGGTGCCTTCCAGCTGATTCATGAATAAATTATAGATCTAAATTTTGAACTAAGATGACACAGACCTTAGAGTTTCATTTTCTAACTGCAGATCAGTCACCAATTGATGTAAAGTATTAACCTCTTGAACTAGACTTTTGATACCTTCGTCTTTAATTTTAAGCTGATTCTTTTTATTTTTCAATCCTTCGATCAAGACACTTACACCTTCTTCAGATTGAATTAACTGTAATTGCGCGGTAACTTCTGATAACTGTAAAAAATATTTATTAATTACTAGAGCGAATGAGATGTTTAGCTTAAAGTAATTTTGAGTACCATAGGGTTCGCGTTGATTTCCTGTGGAATTGTATTTACTATATTATTTACAATTTACCTCCTTTTCACGTGCGATAAGAACCTCATCTGCCCCATGGAGAGAAGCTATTAAATCTATGTTTTTTTTCCTCAATCGTCTTATGATTGCTCTTTGCTTCCCGTCGTCACTTTCATTTCTCACTTCAGAAACTGGATCGGGTGTTTCTTCTATAACACTTTTTAATTGACGTATTTCTGCCTTTAGTGTATTAATTATTATAGCAGAACGTTCGATTTCATTTGTAGCTTCATGCAATTTTTCTTGTAGCTCTTTTATTTTTATTTCAAATTCACGAGAAGATCTGCCTTCCTAAAATTATTACAATGTTGTGCAGTTGTAAATAGTGAAAGAGGTTATAACTTGGAATATTAATTTTTTTCATGTTACTTACATCGTGTGTTGGGGGTAGCTGATAGGTTTTAGAAAGTTGTTCTTTTAGTTTCACGTTTTCGAGAGCTATCATATCTAATTCGATCTTTTTGGAACGAGCCATATCCTTGAAGAACAAACATACAGTCAAATATATTTAACGTTAATTTAAATGCAATTTCAATTTACCACGTTTGTTTTATAGGTAATCGACTCATAGCTTAGAATATGAATCATAGCTTAAGTGATCAGTGTCCAAGATAATATTCCGATAAAGTGAAATTTGAAAGCCAAATGGACTTTTTAAATGGAATTATTTATTATTTATTACTTTTACGTCTGTTTTGGTACCAGGCTAGTATTCTCTCCAGTGCTTTTAGTGCCGAAAACATACACAAGTAAATGTAGATTCCAAATAGCTTTAATAACGATATATTTCACTAAGATACTGTCTCAGTTCAGAACTCAAGCCTGGGTTTTACGATGTAATAATTGAATGACCACTTGATCAATAAGATTATAAAATTTCGTAATGAATACATTTTCCGAGAATTGCATCACTTATGCCTCTCCCTATTGTGAAAGATTGGTTATTGTGCTGACGATGATAGTACCTTCCAATGCTTAATTTTTAATTTAATTTCTTCCGGAATAGTGCACTTATGCGAATAAGCATCTCGTTCAGAATTTTGTTTCAGCACTTCGATTTCAGCTGACTGTTGCGATTTTATTTGCTCTGATTTTCCCAATATTTCTAAAATATAATAGTAAAAGAAATTAGTGTAAGTCTGATATCCAGAGAAAACGTATACATAGTTAACCGAATTCATACTTTTAGGTGCTTCGATTAAAGTAAATTTTAATGACTCAATTAAACGGAGCAAGACTTGATTCGAAAATACCTTTTAAGCGCGCAGTCTCATTCTTCATCGAAAGTAATTGTTCGGTCAAATTATCTATAATCTGTGTAGCTTCGATTAGTTTATCTTTCAAAATGGAAACTTTTCCTTTGAATGTAAGATTGTCTTCTTCTAAGACCTACAAGTAAAGCGGAAAAATTAAACATCAATCGCCCCAAAATATATTTCTAGGCGAATATATTTTTTGCACTAGATTGGTTCACGGCATAACTGGTGTTAATTGATTACCAGAACCTATACCTAGTCAGGTCATAAATTCTGTAACATGTTTAATGTAAAATAATTGAAACAAGTTTATTCATTATGTAACCATTCATATACCAAAATGAACTTAACAAAATATAGATTCTTATGAAACTAAAGTTTATTCAAAATGACCTCCGTGATTTTGAATGCAGGCCTTCAATCTGCGCGGCCAGTCGTCTATCGCAGCACGAACGAGGTCCATGTCAATATCGGCGGCTGCCTTAATCAAGGATGTCTTGAGTGATTCCAAATTGGGATGAGGCTTTGAGCACGCCTTTTCCTCCAAGTGTTGCCATATCTTGTAATCTAACGGATTCAAATCTGGACTGGAGGAGGGCCAGTCTTCGTGCCGGATGAAGTCGATTTCACGCGCCGCCAGCCAGTCTTGTGTGCTCTTCGCTCTATGAGCTGGCCCCGAATCTTGTTGGGATACCCAGTGCCTGTTATTGAACATGGTATGAGAAACAGGTTCCACAAGGTTCGTCAGGACTGTATTTTGATACACAACTACATTCGTTTTTACACCTTTCTCACAAAAATGTACCTCTGTTAAGCCCCAATAAGAAACTCCCAACCATACCATGAGCGAGGATGGAAAATGACCTCGTTGGACACGCGGAATACGGTTGCTCGCTTCTTCACTACTGTGTGCGTACACCTTATCATTTTGTTTGTTGTAGCTCTCCTCTACGGTAAAAATTTTTTCATCCGAAAAAAGAATTTCCCGATATTTTTTTCCCGCGTACCGCTTCAACAAAGCGTGGCATCTCTTCAGCCTCAGGTCCATTAGACGAGCATTCAAACGATGTCCTGTTTTTTTTCAATATGCCCGAAGCCCTAAGTCTTCATTTAACACCCTTTTCACCGTAGTTCTGCTTAACCCCATCTGAAGGGCCAACAGTTTCTGCTTACGTTTGGGTTTTTTTTGAATTCGCGACTTCACAGCTTTTATCACTGCTGGAGTCCTAACAGACCGAGGGCGACCACTTCTTGACCTGTCATCTACACTAGAGTCTTCATTGTATCGTTTGATGGTACGATAAACGAATCTTTTGGTTATATTCAAATTTTTCAGTATGTTAAAAATTTGAATTGGCGCGTAACCGCAACGATGCAACGCAATAACTGCAACACGGTCTTCTTTAAAAGTCCACTCCATATTTAAAAATGAGTAAAATTCTAAAAGTATACATTTTTATTTTCATGAACAATTCAAAATTCGAATTCAATAAACTTTTTTGTGGCCAGCATTCTAAAAGAAAAGTTTTTACTGTGTGACAATACTTATGACCTGACTAGGTATAATGCACTCGTCAAGAAATGAAGTTGTGGACTCAATTTAACGGTACGGCTGTCCTGAACATAAAAGAGGACCAGAACAAAAAAAAAAAAAAAACAGACAATGGCATCTTAAGCTCATTCGATAACTTATCAATTGCTTCGTCCTCACCTTAACGTCAGCTAGAAGCTTTTTAATGTGTTTATTTTTTATAGCAATCTCATTCTCCAGTTGCATGGCTGTATTCATTTCGGACAATGTACAAACGCTTGATTCATTATCATTTACTACATTTTTCTGTTCAAGTTCTTTGCTATTTTTAAGTGATTCTAAATCTTTTATTTCCTTTTCAAGTTTCTCTAAAATTTCTCTGTTTGTTTTGATGACTTCTTCTTGATTATTTATAGTTTGTAAGTCTTTATTCTTAATTTTTGTTGGCGAATCTAAAATTATGTTTTGGAGTTCATTAGAATATAATTTTCAAAGAATCGTTTTCAATTTAAGCCAATGCTATGAAAATTTGATAGGTAGTGAAATGGAATATTGTCAATTATTTTTTTTCTTTTTTAAATACTTTATTAGACATTATCGTATAAGACTTAAATATCAAACTTTAATGTAGCAAATTGTCACGTTGCTTCTCGAGTCAGCTCAGGTATATAAATATCCTTTTGTACAATTCATTAAATATTGAATAAATATATCAAAATTTGGCAATAGTTAATTTAATAAATGCATTGTATTCATAATTAACACAGCATTAAATTGAATTGTGCAGGGTGGCTGGCAAGAACTGGATGAGAGAAGCTAAGGATTGTGCTCAGTGGCGAGCAATTGGAAAGGCCTCTATGTCCAGCAGTGGGCTGCTATACGCTGATGATGACAGTATGAAAAATATATAAAATCATTTCAATAAGTTAAATTATGTCAGCGAAATCATAGCAAATTTTTTCAAGATGAAATAACTTTTTGTAGCATATTGTTACGCGCTGGGGCTCGGGATAAATTAAATTCTACCGAATTAAAGATACCGATAAATTAAATTCTACCAAGTTAAAACTGTATTAAACACTTAAAACTCTTAAAAAAAGAAACAGTTTAAAGTTCTCAATTCGCTTCCAGTAGTTCCGATCATTGACTGACTGCGTGCTATCTCTGCAACGCTTTTATAGCCGATACCACATCCCTAGAATTATCGAGAATATTCCACACATTTCGAGTATTGTGTTTCCGCTATCTTGTTTTTTTTTTTTTTTTTATTGCTTAGATGTGTGGACGAGCTCACAGCCCACCTGGTGTTAAGTGGTTACTGGAGCCCATAGACGACGTAAATGCGCCACCCACCATGAGATATAAGTTCTAAGGTCTCAATATAGTTACAACGGCTACCCCACCCTTCGAACCGAAACGCATTATTGCTTCACGGCGGAAATAGGCGGGGTGGTGGTACCTGCGTGCGGACTCCCAAGAGGTCCTACCACCAGTGATTACGCAAATTATAATTTTGCGGGT
Organism: Bombyx mori; assembly: GCF_030269925.1. Classification (NCBI taxonomy): domain Eukaryota; kingdom Metazoa; phylum Arthropoda; class Insecta; order Lepidoptera; family Bombycidae; genus Bombyx; species Bombyx mori. The sequence continues at coordinate 8,697,100 of NC_085115.1, read as the reverse complement.
TTGATTTTTATTACAAGATGTTATTCCTTCACCGTGAAAGTCATTCGTGAACATTTCTTGAGTACGTATTTCATTAGAAAAATTGGTACCCGCCTGCGGGATTCGAATACCGGTGCATCGCTACACATGAATGCACCGGACGTCTTATCCTTTAGGCCACGACGACTCTATCTGACAATAGATGGCGATGTACTTCTCGAGCGTTCTAGGTGCTACTAGATCCTTCGATATTCGTTCGACTATTCGATGATAGGTGGCGTTACTCTTTTCGGCGTAACAATATTAATAAAAGTTCATAACAGTAGATGACAACACATGTATTATGAATTATAATGTAATGAATACGTGTATTTCTTCATTTATTCAATCAATAAATTTAAATATTATAAAATTGTAAAACAACTATACAAGCCTTCAGTATGTTATATTTTAAAATATAAATTTTTATTTACCCCATTGGTCTATTATAGATTTATAATAATAATTGCATTTCAATATTATTTTTTATTATCTAGGTTCCAATTTACACAGAAAGCACTTTTGCTTAAGTTTTATCAAGGTTTAAGTTTGGAGAATATATATTGTACATCCAAATGTGAATACCATCATGCATTTTGAGACATGATTTAGAACTTTCTAGATCCCACCTTTTAAACCGGAATACATAATGGCTTCGCAATAGAACTAAGCAATATGGTGGTAGTGCCCGTATGTGTACAACAACCGCCACGTCAGAAGGGAAGACTTATACTAACCTTGGTAATATTTTTTAATTTTCCCTTTTTTTCGTTTAGTTGTTGCTTGTTCGCCAAGAATATCTTTGACCTGAAGATTGTACAAGAATAAAAAATAGATTATAAAAATATGCTTGTCCGTTGTTCTTTTCGAAATATGTTCATCGTTTTGGCTGGCTGGTGACCTGAATTACTGCACAACAATATTTAGGTTTTGGTTGAACGATTTGTCATAAATAGATCGAACTTGGCATCGTCAAGTTTAATTTCTATTAAACATCAATTTTTTTAGGTTTTGTCAAAGACATTCAACTATCGAATTTTGGTTGAAAAATTTTAATAACTATAGGCCCGTATATTATCCACTTAGAAAAATAATGAACTTTGATCGTTTTGTGTGTACGTGTTGTTTTTAATTATTTTGGAGTTAGCAATAGTTAGCATGCTTATTGACACTTCCGTGAAGGCGTCGGTCTGTCTTAGTATCATCAACACGAAAAAGGTCTCGCGTGAATAGTTAAATTATATTTTAAACAGTTTCGGATAAAGAAAACATAATTAGATCAGAGATAACTATAGAATTAACGTTAACTTTGTTTAAATCCTAACTTTTCATTTTGCTGAAGATTAATCAATAAGTTTGAGCTAAAATGACTTACCTGTTCAATTTTATACTTCAGCACGTCCTGTGTTAGTCGAAATAGGATTTTTAAATCCGAAAAACTGATGTCGATATCATCGATATCCATCCAGGATAAGCCTTCGCAAATAGAGTCTTTATCGGCATTCTGGAGTTCTTTCTGAGTATAAGTCAATATTTTCCGCCAGTCCATTTCAGCCATGGTATTATGTACTTTTTTAAGATCACCACGAATTTATTTACTATATTTTAGATTTACAATGATCTTGAATAGTGATTTCAAGCTTTTCATTTTACGTCTGTATGAAACAGGATCAATATTTTGAAAAGGCCATACAGATATTTCTCCTATTCAAAATATTGTTTAATTTTAGTTGTAGAGATATATTTTACGACATAGATAACAAATACACATAATATAAATATTTTAATATTTTATATATGAACTAGCGGCGTAGATGATTTTTTTTAATTGTTTACAAAACGCGTTGCCTAGCGACGAGATTGCAATGTTGTCTTATTTTAAGTTTTCAACAAAAACAAACCAACACATTTTGAACTGAGATTATTTATCTTTTTTTTATCTATCTTTATATATTTTTTTTGTCTATTGAATGTAAACAACATTGAGAATTTTAATTTCTTATTGGTATGTTATGTGGTAACGTGCAAATACTTTGGAGGGAAGATAATAAACACGAGACAAATATCATGCCCAGTATTTTTCGATGTAACGATCAAGTAATATTTTTGAATCGGATTCTAAGCGAAAAGGCTGAGAATTTTTCAATTTTCTCAGATCAGCTCACATACCTGCTGATTTTAAACGACTACCAGAGGTTCTCCAGCTGGACGCCATTACCCAGATTTAAAGACGTCTTAGTTGAATGTATATTTTTTTACTTTTACAAGAGTTTGTTTTAGTGATATTACTCCATAATTGTGGAAGCCATTCGTAAACAGCTTATTTAGCAATGTTGTGATTTGAAAACTTAATGTAACAGAAATTGCGCTCAAGGAAGGGACATTATGAAGAGTAGCGTGTACATTGATAGGATTTAGCCGAATATTTCATTTCTAGCGCATAGACACTACCTGTTTTTTTTAGAATAATTTAAACTTCTCTTATACTTACTAAAAAGCACGGCGCCAGACCAACTATCGGTCGCGTCAAATATCATTTGGCTTTGCTTGGTTTTTGCTTTGACTTCAATTAAATAAAAAATATGAATAAAAAATGATTTCGGAAACAACCTCCTTTTTAAAAGATATGCCATTAAGTAAGTCAGTAATAATTTATGTCAGTAATAGGTATTGAATAAATGGGTTACCCGTTTAAAATGTCGAATATTTCACTTCTAGCGCATAGAAACTACCGGTTTTTTTAGAATAATTTAAACTTCTCTTATACTTACTAAAAAGCACGGCGCCAGACCACTATCGGTCGCGTCAAATATCATTTGGCTTTGCTTGGTTTTTGCTTTGACTTCAATTAAATAAAAAATACGAATAAAAAATGATTTCGGAAACAACCTCCTTTTTAAAAGATATGCCATTAAGTAAGTCAGTAATAATTTATGTCAGTAATAGGTATTGAATAAATGGGTTACCCGTTTAAAATGTATTTAAAATGAAATTTTGATAATTCGAATGCTATTTTATAGAGATTGCAATTGATATTTGATATTACAAATGCTATTACATAGTAGATGTAGCTTGCTCGTGTTTGAGAAGGGATGAGATCTGATCCGTTATGTTTAAAAATTCTTTCAGTCTGATCTTTTAATAATTCAACTTTTCTCTGTAAACTAATTTATATTTTCCATGCTTATTTGGCCTATTAAAAAAAAAAAATGAAATAAAACACTGGTTTAAATAGAAAGATTATTTTATTAGGTGTGATTTTGAACAGTAGCAGTTAATGTTACATCGTACTTCAAGGTGTCAACAACAAATGAAATTTTTGTGCTTTAAAAAATAATTTAACAAAAGTAAATACAACAATACAATAATAGGTTAAAAATAAAATACACTAGTAATGCATTATGAAAAATAACAAGCATTTCACGTAGGGCGAGTGCTGTATGCGATATCAGGATTCGATCTACTTAAAACTACATATAAACGGTTCTTATAACTAATCTTTAGGGATAAAACATTTCAAGAATTTCAGCAAAGGAATCGACAACGAAAACAACAAAAGTAGCACAAAATTCATTGACTAGAATTTATGAATGATGAAGTTTATAATTTTTTTGATAATTATTACAAAAATTACATACCATATAATCGGTTGATTAATTCATTCCTTACAATATGTTTTAAATTTCAATTAAATAATGTATCACCTAGTTAATCATAATGTATTGTCAAACGTTGCCAAAAACTCGCCCTAATGTACTAGTCAATGTGTAACTTGAGTATTATCAGGCCCCTTTTTCCCATTAGTCACTCCAAGCCGGTACCTAGAGCCCTGATATATTTGGAGGCCCTCCATTAGATCATTTTATAAAATGAGAGAGTACACCGGAAAGTCATCTGGTGTAGACCGTGGTAGTTTAATCAGCATTCGTTAAACAACGGTCATAGGGGCCTATTATCCCGAAATGTCCAGTGCCTTAAATTGGTTAAAGACGGCCTGAGTAAAGTAACTACACCATTAACACGGTAACTAATACTTCATACTTGTCAATGAGTTATTACACTAAATTAATGTTATGTGAAGCCTTTCATCAACGCCCACAAAATGTCTAAACTTTGTTATCGCCAAACTACAAGTTATCACTCAAAGTTTGACTTTTGCCGATATAATAATTTTTTTGTTAGTCATTCTCATTAATGATTCATGTGCAGAGCTACATTCTTTTAAAATTTCACTTTTAAATGAAGAGCTCATTATGGTCAATTGTATGTTTTAAATAAATAACTACGCTAAATTATAAGTAAATAAGTATTTTTTTAATAAAAATTTTATACAATTTTACAACATTTTAGACATATTCTTTGGAACTCAGCACAACTTTGGATTGCTTACACTGACGTTTTCATCTTTACATTTTGAAACTATTTTGTTTATAAAGAACAAAATATGTACTATTACAGTAAGCCCTCTAAAAAAATTAGATGCCACGATGTTGCCATATTTTTTTTGTCCTTATAAAACGGATCTATACAAATCAAGTTTAAGAACTTACTTCTTCTAGAAATTTTCATGCTATATTTTGTACAAAAATTACTTAAAGTCATGGCAATATTTTGGTATCTTTCATGGTAATGTCGAGGCAATCTACTAGGTACTACGTAAACGGATACGGATAACATATTTAGGATATGATTAAGCTCCACATTAGACGCAAGAGGTTGGATAAACACTTTTACGACTTAAACACTGAACTGTTCAAATTGTAATTGACTGTAATGTTGTAGGATAATATTGTCAAGTAATTGATCTAAGAATTGTAATATTTATAATGGGACTATAGTTCCGAGGGCGAAAAGCCAAGGGAACAATTATTTTTGTAAGACACTAGAATCCGTTTAATGCGATTTTCGTTAAAAGTAGTCACCTCAATATGATGCTTCTAATGTCAAGATCATTTTCCTATTAGTTAATTGAATTTTATTATCTGTCGAATATGAATTGAAGCCGTATTTTTTCTACGCCTCGAATACAACAGCCAACAATTTTATTACAAAGCTCAAGCTCCGAAGTTATTTCGTGAGTTTTGGTATTTGGCAGTACATTTTGTATAGTTTTGGTTTCGTGGTTATGTTTTTAGAGGCAGCAAAAATGTATGGATATAGTACGGTAAAACTGTAACGTAATTAACGCTATTTGTCATTAATAGCGTATTATTATATTTCAGTGTATTTATTTTATTGTAAGCGTCTATAAATGTTTATGGTATATAGATTGTGGAACTCGAGGTAGGTATCCATCCAATTTTGCAGCTGACCGTACAATTTTGATTTTTAAGGTCATTTACATTGTAAATATCGTTTCATAAAATATTAATAGGCTCCGGGCTGCACTAGTACTAACACTATACAGGGTGTATTGGAACCGTTACTGTAAACGAAGTAAATTTGAAGAATAGATAACACGGCAACATTAAAAATGTATTTGTTCTAAGGCTTTTAAGCATCGCACGCAATGTAACAATAACAAAAAAGATTTATGCGCGAAATCTACGATCACGATGAACACGGGGTAGCCGCCTTCGCCTTTGCGAAATATATTATGATTACAACATAGTTTAGTTTGAGTCAAGTTAGTAAGGTTATATATAATATATAAAAGACAGATTTTTTAATGGTGGTAGGACCTCTTGTAAGTCCGCACGGGTAGGTACCACCATCCTGCCTATTTCTGCCGTGAAGCAGTAATGCGTTTCGGTTTGAAGGGTGGGGCAGCCGTTGTAACTATACTGAGACCTTAGAACTCTTATCTCAACGTGGGTGGCGACATTTACGCTGTAGATGTCTATGGGCTCCGGTAACCACTTAACACCATACACACACTTAAGCAATAAAAAATATATTCTCGTTTCGATTTCGGGAACGGTGTAGTTACACCCTGTATAATGGTATGGAGGTTGTGTCGTGTTGTACCGTGGCACGTGTTAGTGCGTCAGTTCAGCGACGCCGCCGGCCGCACAGTGCAGCGCGCCGCAGCCGACGGAACAGCGACGTCTCGCGCTATCAGATACGCTCCACGTAGTTGCCTGCCGATCACAATGCTTTACTTACGAAACTTTTTTCTTTTTTAAGGGATTTTATGACCTGGTAACTAAGACCTTTAAGGTCATGTCTTATTTTAATTTATATTCTTATTTATATGAAAAATGATAATATGGAGGGAAATTAAATGAACATGATTAATTTGAGACATTAATCAACTGGGATGAAATTAAATGAAATGTGATTAGATGATATGGGATGAAATATAATCTTAATAAAATGGTGGTCATTTATGTGCCGAGGTTTTTAATTTTTTTGTGCACTTTCACAGATATTAAACAGTTAATAAACCACCGTTATTACACATTTAAACAGGAAGAAACACTAGACAAAATAAAACAAATCACACAACTTCACTCCTCGCGTTCCCGCCAAAAAGTTTCTATACTTACGAAATGAATTAAATGCCGATGAATCTATTAGTGGTATGATGCGAGTTATCGAGACTTAAGATATGCCAATGTCGACATACACACACACTAACATATTATTATGTGTCTACATATATAGTGTTTTAAATTGGCTGAAATAAATTAGTTACTGTGACGTACGTTCACAATTTTTCGTTTATTTCGATGGATATTTAAATTCAAATGCTCTGTAAGACATCGACCTTGTCTCAAGTAGGTGACGGTATCCAAGTACCACCTATAACCGCTTTACTTCAGGTGCTGTCTTAAAAATCAGTCGGTACCTTTTTGATTTTGGAATTTCACAGTTAATTCTTTTGCAAATTTTACCTGGGAAGGTACCGAAGCGCCCAGTTCTCTGGCTCGAGCCGACGTACCAGCCATCGTCGCATTTCTCCAGTACGTACACCGTATCACCTTCGTTCAGTTCGAGCTCGTCAGGATTTTGAGGCCGGTATTTGTACATCGCACGATATCTGACGAAGAAATCGAATACAAATATTATTTTTCACTCACCTTTCTAACGAAATGATTTTCTAGTATTATTCTATACCAGTATTGATACCCAATGATTCTTGTCCACCTCATGGTTGTCTGGAAGAGATCGCTGTTAGCGATAAGACCGCCAATTGTACTTTTCTGTGTTTAATGTATCGCATGTTTATTTCTTTTTTGGTGTACAATAAAGAACACATTCTCTCTCTCTCTCTCTCATTATTGCTAAATTACGCTCCCTATCGTCCAAGCCGTAGACGCTTTAGTTATGGATATATGATGACTGTTTGTCCTCTATGCGCTCCTAAGACAGCAACCAATTGTGAAGTAATTTGATACAACTATTTTTGGACATTCAGAGAAGATTTCTGTCATATTAGCATCAAGGCACGGTAGACAGCGCACGGATATTTAAAAAAAATCGAAAGTTCTCGTATAATCAGTGTTAGTGACAGCGGAGCGTGACCGGGTTTGATTATCTGATTAAAAAATAGAAATTCATAGGCTTATTTGTTCGCAATGTAAACTTTAACGTGTTTTTTTATTATATTAATTGAGAAAGGTTTCCTGTTTGCAACATCCACGTGATGTAATTTCAATCAGTGAACGTATTACATAATTTATTTAACGATAGTCACGATGAAGCGTAATCGGGATTGACTTGTTGTTTATACCAAATTTAAAACGATTTTTGAATAAACACGCTTCATACGGAACATCGGTAATATTTAAATGGATAATAAACTGCGAAAATTGAGCTGCAAAAGTAGTTTTAAGTATGTTTCCACGCCTTATGGAATCCTAAAAATACAATTTTTTTACACTAAGGTTTTTTTATGGAATTTTCTAGAACACTTACGGTATGGCTTCGGCATTAGTGTCGACGTACAGGGGTTCGGTGTTATTAAGATCTACCCCCGAGCCTGTTGGAGGACCGTAGCCACGTTCGGAAGGCGTCAGTGTCGCTTGGGCTGGTTTCGCCACATAACCTATAAAAGTAAATTTATCAGTACAATTATTATTTGCGACGTGTTGCGATTTCTTTTTTTTATTGCTTGTTAAGTGGTTACCGGAGCCCATAGACATCTACAACGTAAATGTCGCCACCCACCTTGAAATATGAGTTCTAAGGTCTCAGTATAGTTACAACGCCGAAACGAATTACTGCTTCACGGCAGAAATAGGCGGGGTGATGGTACCTACCCGTGCAGACTCGCAGTGATTACACAAATTATAATTTTGCAGTTTTTATTTTTATTACACGATGTTATTCCTCCACCGTAGAAAGCAATCCATTTGTTAAGTACGTATCTCATTAGAAAAGTTGATACCCGCCTGCGGGATTCGAACACCGGTGCATCGCAAGATACGAATGCACCGAACGTCTTATCCTTTAGGCCACGACGACTCCAATTCTACCTATATTGCACTTTGGATGTTTTATAGAAAGTTTAATTTGATCAAATCATACCAGGAAGTGGCTGAGTGGAAGGTGGTGCATTGGAGAGCGCTGGATTGTTCTGCTGTGGCGTGTAGCTATGAGAACCCATACTTCTTTTATCGGAACCGTTGAGAAGACCGTGAGCGGCCGGTGACGCCGCTGGCTTATCGGTGTTTAAGATTGGCCTCGGATCTGTAACCGAATTTTTAAATGTTTAATCATTGAAGTATTTTATCTAGTCACTTAACTAAAGGTACTTTTTTCTTTGTTATGTTGTCCAACAACTTCTTCTATGACTTTAAAAGGTGGGGCGTAATAAAGAGAGATACGATATTCCTGACTATTTATCTCGTGAAAGAATCCTGCGTAGCGTTATGTCGATGGACAGCCATTATGTCAATAGAATGAAAACATTGAACTCATCCTTTAATAAAAACGAATGGTCCCGCAGTAGTTGAGATTCGACTATAATTAATTGAAATTATAATTTTGAACATAATTAAGGTTCTATTATCAAAGACTAATAGACTTCTTTATTCACAGATTTCGCCGGGACCACACTATAGACAAATAATATTAAAGATAAACATAGCATAATCTCAATTTGACCACAGACTTTAAGCAATAACAAAAGTTTGACAATAAACAAAGAGTGAGTGTGTGTGTGTCAAATATGTGGTAGTATGCGTAATTTAATGTATTGCTAATGCATAATTTAAAAAAAAAATTAGCTTTCTGCGCTCCTTCTCTATATTCACTGTAAGTGCGGGAAATTCCATACTCCTCCGTCCGCGCAATTTTCGTAAAAAAGAGTACAAAGTTTTTGCTTCACGTATTAATATAGGTATAGATAAACAAGAACATTCAAGAAGGCTAAAATAGATTTGACACTAACCAGGTTTGCTCTGGCTAGGTTCCTGTAGAATTGTAACGTAGCTGTCCGGGAATATTCCCGTTTTTAAGCCGTTGCGGCCTTCCCACCAGTTCTGGTCAATACGTCTGGTCAAAGTCACAACTTCTCCTTTCTTCAATGGCAGTTCGAGGTTGGTCTGTGCTATGAAATCAAACTTCGCCCTGGCACGGCCTTCGACGATTGACGGCTTCTTAATAACTTGGATTGTATCACCCTTCTGTATCTGTAAATTATAAGAATTTTTTCAATTATTTTAAAATTAATATTATTTTTCGTCAGTAGATTTTGAATTTTAAAATAGTATCACTGATTAGTAAATGTCAAAAGAATCATGACGAGACTCACCTCTACATAATTATACGGGAACAGACCAATTCTTCCATGAATTTCACCTTCGTACCAATTCGCGTCAATCTGCCTCCGCACAAATATTATATCTCCTTTTCTAAAACTGAGTTCTCGAGAAGTCTGACCGTTGAAAGTGTATAGGGCTTTTGCAAGAACTTTGTCGGCATCGTCGTATCTGTTCAGAGGGACTACGGTCTTCTGTGAAGGCGTGAAGTTGTCTTGGTGACGCCTGTTTTGCATATCTTGCAGCTCCTGTCGATATCAAACCACGAAACTTAAAACATGCACAATATGTATGATTGCAATAGTTTTTTTTTTATTGGTGACAAAAACTAAGCGAAATAAAACCCCCAAAAAACTGTAGCCACTATACAAAGCTACAAATAAAATTATTATTTTTTCCACTGCAGAAAATGAAGTTGTTTTCTGAGCAGAAAAAAAACCTGTATTAATGTATGTCAGATAGCTTATATGATAGAGCTGGTATGTTATTTGGCACGAGTAGTAAATAATGAATGAATTCAAGTAAAACAGTTAATTGTCAGTCACATCTTCGCTCACTCATCACCTTAATTGATGCATCAAATGCATCTATATCAGACGGTTGGATTTCTCTTTCCTGTAAAATTTTAATAGCATTTTCAATCTGAAGATTAATCGGATTTTGTTTTTAAAAATAGACTTTGCTTTGTATTCTATGCGTTATTATTATCGGATGTCAGATACACGACAATTGGGCTTTAGTTACAACTACCTATAGGGTGAGAAAAAATTTACTTAATACTATAATTGAAGAACCTATTTCAAAAATACATACAGTAAAAACTAATATTTCACGACTTCAACAACAATAGTTTTATTTTATATTTTAATATTTAAAAGTCACATACCAATCTGTCCAGCATTTTAATAATTTAAATTTTGCTTAATCTTGAAAGCAACAATAACGCGGTTTCCGCGTCCAACTCTCGCGCACGCTTACTTACACCGTAAATCGACAACTACACGTCGACTCCGTGCATATTATAATATGTACCGACCAATATTCATTCATATTTCATTCATTTAAAACATCTTTAAAACCTTTAAAATAAGGTTGAAACTCTATCAAAACCGTATTAACGATAAAGCACGCTCTCATTGATATGGTTATTTGGCCAACGGATTTCTGTGAGTATCCACGAGGAGCAAGGTCGTTTATACCGGATTTTTATGAGGCAACAAACACCGGTCACGTTAATGGAATGCTTAAATTATCGTAACTTAGATAACCTAGTGCGCTGCTCATTCATTGTGGCCAAAACCAGCTATCTGTTAATATTAGCAGTTGTAATTGTTCCTAGACGGGAGATTTCGATACCAGAGATTCGTTTCAGTACATGTATTATATAACTGAATTTGGTTGAATACTTAGCTTGTGAATGATTCTTAACAATGCACGTTATGCTCTCGATTTCTAACGTGTGTCATGGTAGCATGAACATTTCAGTCTGCCTTTCCATGTACGGTAAAGGTTCTTTATATTTAAATAATAAAAATATTGCCATTAAAAACCGGCTTCGCATGAATTAAAAGTGAAATTGCAATGACGAAATCACGGCGAACAAGTAAGAGTGATAGCAAAAAGTGGAACGCCTTTTGAAGTAGTACCGATAAATTTCACTCAAAGGGCTTATAGCACATTGAATTAAGCGGCTTTTCCCATACGAGTTGTTGTAATAGTGAAATCGGTAAGTTCCTGTCAGTACAAACAGCTTGCTACGTATGTAGGTACATACATATGTCTTAAAGCGCATATCCGGAGACGAGAATAGCATGTGCCTATGTGCTAATTTAGGAATGGCACGGGCATGAGATTTATTTCTACAGCAGTTTGGCTGCGCTTTTGGAGTTGCTGATGTCTATGAGCGACAGTGACTACCTACCATATAGTCTACAGTACAGTATATCTGCCTATATCAGCCACAATATATATTTTGATACTAGGTCTATCTATGGTTTCGCTTGCGTTTCAATAGTTATAGAATAAATAAAAAATGTGTGCGTGTACTAGTGTACACACGTAAGAAGTGAAACTTATTTTTCGAAAAATGATCTACATGCAACTTTCTAGAAATTGGTTAAATAAAGTTAAATTAGATAAAGTTTAAACAAAAGGATTTTATTATCATAGACATGAATACAAAAAAGATGGCGCGTAACGGAAAAATGTGACGCGTAACCGAAAAATGTGACGGTAAATTTTTTTCCAACGCCGATAAGGAAGTTTCACTTCAAAAATATTTTCAATTAAAAAGTACGTTCAAAAAGTAGTAAAAGTGAAGAAATGGTTAATATAAGTGACTAAAGTTAAAAAATGGATCCCAAAAGTTAGTTATTTTATAAAACTATTTATTTTGCTATACTAAGGTATAGGTTAAATAGTTATTAGTATATAGAATATTTTTAATCTGATGAATGAATCATCATTCATCACCCTAAAAAGTGCATCAACTGCAATTTATATTTAAAGTATGTAGAAGTACTTACTAAATATTGTTTGTTTAACGAGAGAAGCACGTCTGTTATGAAACTCGAATAGAAATGAATAGGTGCTAAACAAATGTGTACAACTTCGACGCTGCAAACAAAACCACAACCAGCGGCCATATTAAATTTCCGTCATATATTTATTTCTTTAACGCTATCCTTATTTAGCAAACATTTAAAGTGCCTAAATGTGTCGTACATAACTGTAACATTACGTTCACTGGCGAAATTTAAAAAAAATATATCTTTGCCAAATTAATCACAGCATAACTATGACATATGACTTTTTTACTGGTGGTAGGACCTGTTGTGAGTCCGCGCGGGTAGGTACCACCGCCCTGCCTATTTCTGCCGTGAAGCAGTAATGCATTTTGGTTTGAAGGATGGGGCAGCCGTTGTAACTATACTGAGACCTTACAACTTATATCTCAATGTTGGTGGCGCATTTACGTTGTAGATGTCTATGGGCTCCAGTAACCACTTAACATCAGGTGGGCTGTGAGCTCGTTCACCCACCTAAGCAATAAAAAAAAAATATGCATGAGTTATTTTCATTGCTGAAATAAAGCAGTAGGTACTTAAGTACTCGTATTTTTTGCGATAGGTATATCGATTAAGCTGCATTCGCGTGGGTGAATTGTGCTCAAACTGCTTTTGTAATTTACCGTTTTATCCGTATCGACGAGCCTTCGTTGAAGTGACACGATAATTGGTAATCTATTTTCGATAGCGTCGTGAATAAGTTCTCTTTGTGTTCGGTTTTAATACTTACAAAGCAGTACAAATGAGAAAATTTTTTGGCGTATTACACCTTCACACTGCTTCACTAATAATATTAGTCACCGTAAAATGTATTTTTAGTTTTAAATCATCATCACCAGTTCATTCGGTTAAGATTTGATGTAGGTATTTGATGCTGATGTCTTTATAATTTGTAATAACAGTGAACTTATAATAATAGTTTCGGTTGCATATTCTGATAGATGCAAAAATAAAACGTCTCGTGTTTCGGTAATAATTAAATTATGTTACCGCGAAAGGATGACACTTTTCCAGAAAAAGTACATAGTTCGGAGTGTATGTTTTCACGATGCTCACTCACGTAGAGTGAGCATCGTGAATATTGTATTAAATACTATTCCGGTAAATTATGTTGATAAATGAACCTTATTAAATTATAGTTTACTGTACTACAATCTAACAAAATAATACATTATGTATTTGATTGAAGTAGTCTGTAATATAGTTCAGAGTACTTTTGTTAACTATCAAATATTTTTTTATCATAAACTACAATATTCTAATACATATTAAAATCAGAGTATGTACTTTTGCTAATTACCGAATATATTTTTTGTCATACTCTACAATATTCTAATACATAATATATAATCAGTATGTGCAAATAGCAACGAATTACAGTTTTTAGTTATCCGTGACCAAGAGAACTATAAGTATTGTACACAAAAGAATGAAATAAAGATATTAAATTCGAATTAAAAATATAAAAGCTGTTTTTATTATGTCTACGACTCGTGAAAAGCCAAGAAATTACGATCTATAGTAATAATTAATATTAATGCTTAATTAAGTAAAAACTGAGACGTGATTTTCCTTACACACCTGCAGATATTTATTCCGTTTCTGCTCTCGATACAGCCTCTTCATGTGTTCTGCCTGCTGCCTCGCAAGCTCTCTCTCGGGTACGAGAGGTAAGGGGTCGTGTCGCACTGGACACCGATAGTGGATGTTCACGTCGCTTTCCACATAACGCCGGGGAGACTCTGTTTAAAAAAAAAAACTATTGAGAAAAGTGTACTGTACGAAATACTCGAAAATATAGATATCTTATTCTTCGAAGAAAGCTATTGCGTAATAACTTTCTTGTTCTAAAACGAGCATAGTAAAATTGTTTTCTTTATTGGGAACTTAAAAATAAATGATAAAAAACAGAAAAAGATTGTGTAAACAAATTTTAATATTCGTAGCAAACAATATGACAGGCAACTTACGAATTCTACTATGCATAAAACACAGTTGAAATTATTTAATACATATTATGATGAATATTTATTAGGACCAAAAATATATTTTATCATATTATAACATAAAGTTGAATGACCTGGGGCTCTTGGTAGCTTATTTTAATCCAATGCGTAGAAGAAAATGTAGATATTAGTCGTTTAATAGTGTCGAATCAACATTTGTCTGTTATTGGCATTTATTTCCATAAAAGTGAAAGTACCATGGCAACGCAGCTGTTGCCGTAACACCATGACTTGTATTTTTTGGGCACAGCTTGATTATATGATAACTGCTAACCCATACACACATCAGAAAGCGGTTTTATAAAATAACACAATAATATTATAATTGAAATATTACAAATTTACATGAATCGAAGTATTAAACATTATTTTAATGAAGGTAACAATTTATTCAAATTACATAATATGAAAATTAAATAACATAAATTAAAATAAGAAAACAAAGTTGTTTTTTGGCGTCGATAGCGGGAAAGCTATTTTTTCCAATTAATTATATCTAACCGTATGCAAATCATTACTTTCATTAATGGACTTAACAATGCGACACAGTGCACAAGATGGACGAAGTCATTGTCTTCCGAAAAATTTTATTATATTCTTAAGGAATGTGAATACAAATGAATGCACGTGACTACGTAAATAATTCTCTTAAAATACAGCGTACAAAAAGTCAACTTTCTCACACTATGTATTCTGAGCATGTATTTAACACGCTCAGTGGGCCGTACTAGGGTAATGACAGACATATAAATGGATCTATGGGAACTTGAATATTATTTGATTTTGTTCATTATGTGGTTAGAACTAGTATAGTAGAGTCTCGTAGTCGATACCTGCACCAGATGAAATATGAAAACAATAACTGTGTTGCCACAGTGAAATAAATAAATAAAAAAACTGAGTCATTTTTGAGCTATGTATTACTGATAACCAAAAGATAAAATCCTTGTGTAGAACGGGCAATGGTACGCCTTTTAAAACATCATAGGATTTAAAACATAAAAATGAGTTTAGTCAAAGTAAAACAGTGTACGTAGATCAAACAGATACATCGTAAACTATACAGGATTGTCAGTGGATTGCCAAATTGTTAAAATCAAATAACTTTGTTACTTAAACTCCACGATCAAGTCTCGAATTACGGTAATTAAGCAAGACACTTCGATACTTGGATTTCTTCACAGCCTCAACGGCTATTTCACAACGTGTCACTTAGGCATGACGTAATTTGTCGAAGCTAATATTTTTAAATTCCATTACTCAATGTACTAAAGGGTTCGTTGTTACTCAGCCTAAAAACCTATTATAAGACATCGTATATACATAGTTATAGTACATAGTATGTAGACATAGTATAGTATATCTATATATTAATACGTGAAGCAAAAACTTTGTATCCCTTTTTATGAAAATTGCGCGGACGGAAGAGTATGAAATTTTCCACACTTATAAAGAATATAGAGAAGAAGTGCACAATGCTAATTTTTTTTTAAAATAATGCTTAAAAGATACATTAAATCAATAAAGAAAACATTACACACACTGCCATGTATTTGAGTCAACACATATACTCAGTGTTTATTGTCAAACTTTTGTCATTGTTGAAACTTTGTGGTCAAATTGAGAATAGATTAATATTGTTTGTCTATAACGTTATTTGTCTAGTGTGTGTAGTCTTGGCGAAATCTGTGAGTACGGTATAGAAGTATAATAAATAGTCTTTGACAAAAGAACCATAATATTCAAACTTATAATTTCAATTAATTATAGTCGAATTTCGACTATAGAGGGACCACTAGTTTCTTTTTAATGCACTTCATAGAAAGAGGAGCTCGCGCTAAGACCCAATTTGAGGCATGAAATCGATGTCCCAATTATAATAGATACCGACTGGTTCACCCTTTAAGCCTGGAAGCATTATTATCATATGTGTACTCGTTTATTGTATTGTACATTACAAGCAGGGCGGTGGTACCTATGCTTACGAGCTTATAATACACCCTCCCTATAGTTGCGAAAATTAATTTTGTTTTCATATTAAATACGATATTTTTTCATCGTGAAGTCACTCGTGTGCATATATCTATTTCTAGATTCTAAAGGTACATGCTTACTATAAAGTCAATGATTATCTAGAAGATTTAATTTAGTGGGAATGAGTTGCTTGCTCCGGGCATTTAAATATTGCAATAATTGTTACGTTATAATACTCATTGTAAAAATTAATATTAAAAAAATAATCAAATATTAAAAAAAAGAAGAAAAAAGACATGTCCGCTGAGTTTCTTGCCAGTTCTTCTCAGGACGGAGGCTAGTTTTTGTTAATTGAATGAATTGAACCACTTAACACCAGGTGGGCTGTGAGCTCGTCCACCCATATATGCAATAAAAAAAAATTGGCGGTAGTTCTTTTTGACGTTCAACAAGTATGTACTTTCATTTATGTTGAATAAAAAATTTTTTGATTTTGATTTGATTTGATTTGACATATTATCATTTCTTTGGTGAAAAACTGGTGGGATTTTAAGTCTGGTATAGTTGCATCGCTAGTTACGAATGCAATGTTATCAATAAAGTCTTGTCCTTTAGGTCACTGGGAATTCAAACATAATTATAGATCTGCATTATAGTTCTTTCTAGCCGAGGGCAAGTTTGATTTTTTCTAATTAACTGCGACTCTTTAAGTGTTCAAAGCTCTATGTGACGAAGACATGTTTTTATTAAGACCAGCCAAATTTATATTATTTTTACGGTTTTACTCGAATATAAAAAAAAAAACGAGTTGAATTATTAGTATGAGAGTTAGTCAAGCACTACCTAAACCGTTTCGATTTGATTTATTATATTAATAAAAGAAAGAAAAGTAAACATAACTTATACGTAACTTATTTCATCGAGATAATGACAACCTACGAACCTTGATTGGTTATTCTCTTTATCTGTTTCAATATTCCCATAATGGTAAAGCACAACGCGATCGATCTGTCAGCCAGTCGACGCGACTGTCGTCAACGACTTCTAACGGATGCACTCGACTCGGATCCTATCGACTCGAAAGCCTACATCTCCCGCCAACGAGCCATCACTTTCCCTCAAACGCACGTGCTTGTTAAGTTGTCGACATTTGGAATAGTAACTTGCGCTCACAGATAAAACATTTTTTATGACGTATCAGTAAAATTCTGAACGTAGCCATGCTCTGTGCATGTAATGTAATTTTTTTTTCTTATCTTTGTGGACGAGTTCTCAGTCCACCTGGTGTTGAGTGGTTATCGGAGCCCATAGACGAATGCAACGTATATGCCGCCACCCACCTTGAGATATGAGTTCTAAGGTATCAGTATAGTTACAACTGCTTCCACACCCTTTAAACCGAAACGCATTACTGCTTCACTGCAGAAATAGGTATGGTGGTGGTAACTACCTGTGCGGACTCACAAGAGGTCCTACCACCAATAATATTAAAGTAATAAAAGTTTTTTTTATTACTCGGCATGAACAGTCATCGCCCACTATGTTTTGTATTTTTCATAAAAAAAATTCGCTATCTCCATCCACAGTACTGTAAACACCAGTAGTTTTAAAATTTCGCGGTTATCTATATTATAAATCAGTGTTTATAAAGCACCAATGTCCGTTAAATAAACTGTTGCACTGCTGTTTCTCAGTTTAGAGAATAAGAATTGAAAGTAAAACTTTTGTTTTTAATTGTAATATTTACTGACAAACTGTTGTTTAACGGACACTGCTGTTTTTCAGTTTAGAGAGTAAACATTGAAGGTAAAACTTTCTTTTTAATCATACTCACTATATGGTAATGGAGCGTAGACGTCAGGATATGTAGTTGTTCTGTTTCCCCATTCTGAAAATTCATGTAGCGTATGGCGATTATCCTGCTTCTTCAAGCTAAATGGCTTGTGACGTTGAACCACCATTGTATTAGTTTCTTCTTCGTTTTTGAATTCCAAGTTATCATAGGATTTTGATTTAAATAACATCTGTGCATCTTCTTGAGAGTTTTGTTTTTCTGTGTCATTTTCTTCATATTCAAACGATTTATTTTTTTGCTTTTCCTTATTTAAATCATTAACGTAATTATAATCTAGATTCGTATAAATTCTGTCATTACCTTTATCAAAGGATAAACAGTCATCGTTCTCTAGCGGTTTTATGCTCTTGTAATCTCCGCGAGCATCGTTATGTTTATTTTCTACGTTTTCATCACCGTTTTGTGTTATTAATGTTATCGCTTTTGTTACAACATTAGACAGCATTCCGCCATTGCATTCCCGAGGTGATACAACAAAGGAATTATTTGAAGATGCGTCGTTTTGACGAATATCGCTATATTCGATACGTACTACAGTATTAGTTACCGTACGAGAATGTCGTTTGTCTGTTTCTGGGTCATTTTCAGTTACTGTCGTTGAATTTGGTATGGAATTCTCTTCAGGATCGTGATCAGAGGTACAATTTAAATCAGATGCTATTTGAAAATCTTGTAATCGTATACTTTTGTAATCGTCAGTTTGCGTATTTATATTATATTCATGTTTTACAGGTTCGCTTAAAACTTTAGAAGAAAAAACAGACGTTGATTTAATTTGGCCTCTAGTTTCCTGCGAAATTTTAGAATTTTGTTCACCATTGCTTGAGCTGTCCACATCATATTTTACGATTGATTTGTTAGGACTGCTTTCTTTTGAAAAATATGCGACGTCTTCTATTTCATTGCTACCATCTTCATTGAAAAGTAAATTATTTTTGACGTACACGTTTAAAGCTAAAAGGGATCTTGATAAAGATCCTGAACCGGGAACATCACTAAAAAATCCGTCGTCTTCATAGGTAACGTCACTGTATGAACCAGTTCTACCACGGTTGTTATTTATTTCGTTCGCAGCACTCATTTTACTTCAACACAAAATCATGTCACTGACACTTAACGCAGTATCTAAATGATATTTTACTAAAGGTATGATAAAGTAGATAACGCTGTGATATCAACCAACAATGATTGATAAACTTTCAATATATTTTAAGAAATATTTTCAATATGATGATATTACGGACGTAAAATAAAATAATTTGATCAACCATTGCACTACTTATTCAGAACAAATCCTTCTGCACATGAACAAAAAGCTGGCCGAACTGTTTATATTCGGAAAAAATACTGGACCGACAAGTTTTAGCCACACAATCAAGGTGAATGACGTAAATCGCGGACGGACAGTACATTATTATAAGATACGAACAAAGATAATGATTCCAAATAAATAAGGATTGTTTTTAACTTTAATACACCTCCATATTATTTTTAAAAGTTATTTATCTTCCTTGTTATAAACGTACGTACGTGGTAGGCAACGGTTTGAGTTTTAATAAATTTGTCTGCGGCCAGTGGTAACTGAGTATCTTGAACAAAGGCTATTGTTGGTTTTTATTCGCACAAATAGTACTGGTAGGTAATTCATTTAAATCTTACAAGTTTGTTCGTACACGTTATAACGTTACGGAGAATGAAATGTTATTTAACAACTAAAACTAGGTTAGTTTTTTTTTTCTTTTATTTTCATGGGTTAATTATTGTTGAGTCTATATGAAGTTTAAATTAAAACTAGTTATCAATTTTTATAGTTGAAATTATTCGATACTTGCCTGCATCTGAATAGCTCCCATGTTGTGTTCTCCGCGGTGGCTCGGGCGCTGAGTCTGTTTCTACCAAAGCATAATGAAAATAAAAGTAATAAAAGTAACTAAACGGTGGATGTTAAAGATTTATCTCCTATCCTCAAGACATTACTATGTATACAGGACGGTGGTCGTATTATGCTCAACCATATGAATATGTTATTTTTAAATACTTTATCCAAATATTGTAATATCAGATTTGTCTAAATGATTAATCAGGTAATAATAATAATAATTCTATTTTTATGAAATTAAAGTAATCAATCGACCAAGAATATAGGTTGCGATCCCAAGTCTTTACGTTGACGATTTTGAGACATGCAATGTTAGGTAAGCACGCAACGTAAACGTAACACACCTTAACGATAATCAATAAATCTTTAACAAGGAAAGCTTTCGTAAAAGTTGCTCCAAAATGAAACAGATGATTTTAAAATAATTTAAATTGAAGTTAACCTTGAAATGTAACAGAATGACGAGGTTGACTCCCGTAGGCTGAAAACCGTTGAGGCCACGAAGCTGGTGGAGGGCGAGGAGGCGCTCTTGGTGGTTCATATCGGCTAACAGGACGATGTAGTGATGGATCAAATTCTTTTACCGGTAGTGTATCATGTTTTAAAATTGAGCTCAGTTTAATCGAATCTGTGTGAGCTACTAATTTGACATCTTTTTTTATTGGGGTTGTGCATCCATGAACTAAACTATACGGATCTTTTATGGACCTGTTGTTGTCGCTAGGCTTAGGAAAACGATGTGCTATCCATGTGCCCGCCAGGTACGGAGCAATGTCATGCAATTCACTTACATCAGGCGCTGAAGCATAAAGTTGTCCCAAAAGAGACATTGCTTCGAATCTGCGCCGAATTCGGTTTACTTCTCCTGGTCGACATTCTAAGGCTTCTTCAGCTGATCTCGATCTGGGAGCAGCACGTCTTCGCAATGCTGCTAATTTTGATATAATATCAATGTGAGGCATAAATCGATTCGCTGTTCGTAGAGGAACACGAGCCACCGGGAGAATGGCCCTAGACATATGTTTCCGAGTAGAGATCCTCTCAAAAGAAGGCCAACCTTTATTGAGAACATTCCGCGCAATTTCAGGATCACTGCGATGTCTACGCAACACAGAACCGGTTATGGAGGGTGAGTCGAAACGTCTAGCGAGACGACGTACTTCACCCGCGCGTGCCAGATTGAGGTATGCGCGCCAATATCGTTCCGGGTCGGGCGAAGGGCTTCGACTACGCCATATCGTCTCATCACTAGAAAATAGCGTGTCAGGCGTATGCCGGTCCGTGAAGTCTAATACTGAGTGTGGTGATGTTGTTCGTGAATTTATTTCAGGTTTCATAGGTAAGGATAAAAAATTATTTTGCTCTGTTTCGCCAAAGAATTCTTTAATATTTGAACAAGAACGTGACTGAACAATTTTATGTTTTTGTGATGAGGGCTCTTGCACCATTTGAGAAACATCACTGTCTAATTGAACTTTTTCATCGGAACCTTCTCGAGCATGAAATACAGTATTAGGTTTATTGGAAATATTCTTAACAGACTCAAAATATTGTACTTTTTTTAAAACTTCTTTACTGGGTCCACGGTATATGACTGTTTTACTCGAATTATCTGAACTAGCTGTTTCTGTTTCACTTGCAGATGTGTTCTGAACTTCTTTTTTGTCTTTTCTATCAACCGTTTCAGTTTCGTTTTCTTTTGGCTGATAGTTAAATTTGCTTATTTCTTTACTGTCGTTTAAAATATCATCATTATTTAAAGTAGCGGTTTGGTTTGATAATTTCAACTCAGTTTCTTGTTGAACTGCAACAGGCATTTCGATTTCAAATTTATTTATTCTATCCAACAATTCTTTACTTAATGTTTGAGAAATCTTTTTCTTCTCATTTTCACTTAAATTCATCTGTATTTTATTTACGTTATTTTTCAATTCCTTGACTGATGTAACTGGACATGGAATTGCTGCTAAGGAATCCGACTTCATTAGTTTCGTTGGGTTTTGTTCTTCGGGAATATTATTGGGTGTAATCAACGAATTACGCCTGACGCGCAGATCTTGATTTTCTGTTC
The DNA here is from genome assembly GCF_030269925.1 of Bombyx mori. Taxonomy (NCBI): domain Eukaryota; kingdom Metazoa; phylum Arthropoda; class Insecta; order Lepidoptera; family Bombycidae; genus Bombyx; species Bombyx mori. The sequence continues at coordinate 8,675,023 of NC_085115.1, read as the reverse complement.
TATAGTTACTATTTACATCAATGGTGTATTTTGATTCATTGTCCCTGTTAATTTTTGACTCCAGTTCTTTACTGTATATGGCATTAAGCTGACTTTTTAAAGCATTTACTTGGTCCATTGATAAACTGCTCCATAAACGATTACCTAGTCCAATTTTCTTACGAAGCTCGGCGAATGAGCAGTCATTTTTTAAAGTAATAACGGGTTTAAGAGTGGATCTATCTTTTTTATCACTGTCACTTTTTTTGTTTATATAAAAAGCAGTTTCAGCTACGCTACTTCCGCGCCATAACGGTTTGTATGTATCTTTAGAAACCACCTGATCTAAATCTAGAGAATCAGTATTGCTAATATGTTGAAAATGGTCTTTTAGATCTTCTACAGATCTTTCTTTAACTCGTAAACCCCTTTCACGATCGTAGTTCCAGCGATAGTCTTTTAAATCTCTGGGATAAAATAAGAAATCTTTTTCGGTTTGAGCAATTTTTAATTTGTGATATAAATTATTTAATTCTTCTTCAGCCCTCTCAATTGCCCGAATTTTTTTCCACCGATCAAAATCAATAATTTCTTCATCTCTTTTCCTGTGGCGTAAATCACTAGTTGAAGTTGTTTTCTCTAATTCTGCGACTCTTTCTAAATATGTGTAATATCTATTCAGTTCTCTAAAGCGTTCAGATCTAGCCTTAGTATTTTCGACATCTCGAAGGTACTCATCATAATCTGGATCATCAACATGACGGATGTTATCGCTTTTTGTTCTGAAGTAAATTTTTTCTTGGAATTTATTTTTATCGGCATCACCAGCACTTCTTGTTCGTATTAAGCTGTTAGATAAGTCAGAACTATTTTTATTGATTTGTGATCGAACGCTATGGATTCGACGATAAGATGGAGATCGCAAAGAAATAGGTGATGTAGAGTGACTTCTACTATGACTAAGTGATGGATCCGCTTTCCGTTGTATTTTTGGAGATACCGGTCTAGATGTTTGAGAAAAGAAAATAGTAGAAGGACATTTATCTGAGACTACTGTTTCAATTTCTCCAAACTTTACAGGGCCACTGCTTAATTCAGTTTCCGTATGTACTGAATTCGATAAAAAACCATTCGACGTTGTTTGTGTACTTTTATTAGGAGGGATGAATTTAGGTGAAATGGGTCTAATGGCTTGGGAAAAAAATAGTCTATTTGGTGAAGTTGATGATCTGTTAGATGATTGTTCAGTCTTATTTTTTTTATAAAATACTACTTTAGGTGATTTTGGGCGAGACGTTTGTGAAAAGAATATTTTGTTGATGGGTGGTTCACTTTTGCTTCGAACGGTTGCTAAAGAAGAAGTCGAACCAAAATTTTCATTAATATTCAGACTATCGCATTTTCGTACATCATTGTACAATCGTCCGGGCCATGATATAGATCGTGGGCTTTCAGGGCGTTTTGGACTTGGATATCTATCCCATACTTTGAAACGAGATAGTGAAACCGGCTTTCTGTGAATTAAATATGAATTTAAGGATTTTGGTGTATCGTTTTCAATAGGTAATGTTTGAAACATTTTCGCTTTTTGTCTCACTGTAGTATTTGGTTCAAGCAAACTTTGAGACAAACTTTTAGCATGCGATCTTCCTAGAAAGAGATGCTGAAAAAATGAGTCGGAAGTAACCGCATCATGTGATTGTTTTATTTCCTTTGCAATGAGTTGCTTATTGTTTAAATATTCTACAGAACTCATGTTTGACATGTTATTCAAGTTATCTCCAAATTGATTTCCATTATCCGACTCAGTCCCTGATGTATTTGTTTTTTTAAACGTTTTTAATTTAGAGTTCTTTTTATTAATTTTACTTAAATCCCTTGACTTTTTGTTGCAAGTCTCATGGCAAGGCACAATTTTGGGCCTCACTACAATACTTTCAAGTGACTTTTTCTTTTTTAAATTTGTTACAACGGCGGTTCTCACTTGAGTTTGCTTTTTAGAACTTTGTGGAATATTAGTTGATGACTTAGATATTTTTTGTGATGTTTGTAATGAACTTGGTTTCAAAAATTTTGCGTCACTTCTAACAGCTAAGCAAGGAGTCGATTTAGTATTTTGGCTTGAAAGTTTTAATCTTTGGACTTTTTCTGCTGTACGAATCATGTCTCTGCTTTTGTGAGTAACACTTGTAGGAGATTTTGAATTATTTCCAGGAATTGATCGCTGTGTATAATTTCTATTTGTATTCATTGTGCTACTATTCTTTGCTACTGATTTGCTGACTTTATGTACGTCAATTTTTTCATTGCGTTTTTCGGCACTCCACAATCTGTCTAATGAAGTCATTTTGTCTAAAACGTTCGATATAGGTGTTTTTCTTCCAGCCCCGCCTTCAATTATAATAGATCGTTGAGGCTGGCTGTATCTAGCGTACGCTGCATTTGAATATTCTGTGGGGACTAAAATTCTTCGCGAAGAACCAAAACTGCTTGTGCATAATGTTTTTTTATCAGATACATTTTTAACTGATTTCGATGAACAAGCAGGAACATGATTTCTATTTATAGAAGGTGGTGCTGACGTGGACATCAATCGTGCTTTATAAGTCTTTTGATCAGTGGCTTTACTCACATTCGAAGAAATTATTTGAGTATTTTGTCTCGTCAGTTTATGACTTATTTTGTCTTTTAAAAAATCAACATTTGATTTCATTGGAATTGTTGACGCTCTCTTCGGTGACATAGATGAAGGTCTGTTTGACGTTATGAATTTAAGTGTTCTGCTGTTTTTGGATGAAATTCTTCGTGGTGGTGTTGGTGGATCATCTGCTATCTCGCTAACGATATTGAAGTTCAGTAACGACGTCGCACCTTTTTTATATTTGGTTTGAAAATCAGTTTGAATGGATGTCACAGGATAACAAACTACCTCATGTATTTGTGGCGTTTTCTTGTGAACTCTGATCTTCGTCAACGTTGGAGAAATAGGTATGTATTCAATTTCCGTTTCGTCTGTGAAAATTGAACTTCGTTCAGTAGTAAGTCTTTTCTTGCAAATTAATTAATTAAAACGTGATTCTTGTGTCCATAAAACGTGTACGATAGCTTCAAAAGCAGTTTTGATGTTTCTAATGTGCCTACGAAAGTGCTGATAACTCATTAAAATATAGATACGTGCCTTCAAAGGCATATAGGTGCTTGTTTAATTTTGGAGTCAACTAATTTTCATGCAGTACTGTACCTTACACACAGCCAGCTGTAGACCCAGAACCGAGTTACTGAGATAAATAGTAACATGCATAGAACTTGTTGAGTTTATACTCACCCTGCGTGTACGTCAGTGTAAACTACAATAGCGTGTTCGATTGAACTGTGTTGTTATTGTCACATTGACACGGCCTTGAGATGCGACGTCCGACAATAGCACGCGCATGTAATCCATGCCTAACGCATTGCGCAGTAATAACCTTGACTAGATTGACCTTCCCAGACTCAAATTTGCTAGGGGGCTTTACAGAGCCCCATTGACAACGCCACCGATTAGCCAACGTAGGCTATAGTCGGATGTTATTAATATCCGACACCGATATCCAAAATTAGAAATACCATGCGGGTTATTATGAATCTTCAACCATTTTAAAGCGCATTTCTTTGATATGTATCAAACCGTTCATTAAGTTCTCTATAATGTTACAAGTAGTGTCAAAGTATCATAATCACAATGAACGGCTTAAAACAAAAGCGGTTATAATTAGGTAAGATTTTGCAAAAAAAAAGAAACTTATTGATAATTTTATTGCTTTATTCAGCAGATATAACATTATGGCATTACTCACAATCATTCGTTATATCAAAGATGCTAGTTTTAGATTTTAATTTTACAAATAGGAAATAACGAAAAATTTAGAGTAAGCTCTGCCGAAAAATTATTATAGGCAACAAAGTTAACCATAAAGCTAACGGTTATTGAAATAATTTTATCAAACTAAAACTTTTATTAAAACTAACTCCGTAAAGTTCATGACGATTTAAAAAAAATTACCAGCATATTTTATATTATATCTACCACCTGATTTAAATTTCAATGTATACATTAAGGACCTGTTTCACAATCGTTGAAGTTCAAGAGATAAAGATGTCGTGTCTTTACTTCTGACAAGGGATAGACTTCTCGTTCATCACACTTTATTAAAAATAAAAGTGAAACAGGACCTTTGTCTAGGCTATGCTTACCTTGACGTGGCGGGGCAGGAGATCGGAATCCGCGTAGGGGTGGCTCCCCGCCGGCCTGCAGGTCACGATACGCGGCCCTCCTCTCCGCTGGAGAGAGCGGAGCGTCCGTTTCCTCGCGACGGCGGAATATAAGAGTAGAATCAGATTCATAGCCCGACTCCTTCAGAGCTCTATACAAGAGAGAACATAGTTTAATTTTCTTTAAAACTACACGTGTATTGTTCATGTCTTTGTATATTTTATATTTCTACTAGCGACCCGCCCTCGCTTCGCTTCGGAAACTGTAATTTATTATTGATTTCTCCACTATTTAATGGATGTTATTATACATATAAACCTTCCTCTTCAATCACTATCTATTTAAAAAAACCGCATCAAAATCCGTTGCGTAGTTTTAAAGATTTCAGCATACATAAGGACAGATATAGGGACAGAGAAAGCGACTTTGTTTTATACTTATACTATGTAGTGATGACTAAACGTTCGACTTTGAAGTTAAGATCTTTTAAATATACTATTTTTCTTACTTTGTTGACGACGAGCCAATTTTTATTCGGATGTTAATTGAAAAAATTTATACCGGGGATTCGATATTGTAGATGGTATGTGAAATGTTCAAATGTTCAGTTTACATACGTAAGGTTAGTTAAACAAAATTTTACTTTTACTTTTACATTTTTTTATTGCTTAGATGAGTAGACGAGCTCACAGCCCACCTGGTGTTAAGTGGTTACTGGAGACATCTGCAACTGCCACCCACCTTAAGATATACGTTCTAAGGTCTTAATAGGTATAGTTACGACGACTGCCCCACCCTCCAAACCGAAACGCATTACTGGTTCACGGCGGAAATAGGTAAGGCAGTGGTACCTACACGTGCGGACTCACAAGAGGTCCTACCACCAGTAATTATGCAAATTGTAATTTTGCGGGTTTGATTTTAATTACACGATGCTATTGCTACTGCTACTTGCTACTTCACCTTGGAAGTCAATCGTGAACATTTGTTAAGTACGTATTTCATTAGAAAAACTGGTACCCGCCTGCGGGAGGCGAACACCGTTGCATCGCTAGATACGAATGCAACGGAGGTCTTATCCTTTAGGCCACGACGACTTCTAATTTTATTGCATTCTAATTTTGTCCGGGTAGGTACCACAACCTGCCCGATTCTGCGATAATTCAGTCATTCGTCCCGGTCATTCACACCGGTACCACTTAAGTATCACTTAAGGTCTACTGGACCGTGAGCTGTTTCACCCATTAAAATAAAATTTTCGGACCGACTATTAGTGATCCTAATAACTTTAAGTATTTACTTAAATTAAAACTCACTTTGCCATGTTGGATTTTGACAGAATTGCGGCAGTAATATCCTTCTTCTCTTTTGGCGAAGGTTGGGGCAACGAGGTAGTGCTGGATATATTTTGCTGAAGGAAAACGAAGCGTTCTTATATGATGCGATAACATTTAATATAATTTATACAATAACAATAAAATCATGCTGGTTAGCGATCTCTACTGTTTACTCTACAGAATAACTGAAAAAAAAACATGCTTTTCGTGTAGTTACATTTTATTTCAATTACGTTTTAAAATAGATTGCGAATATTATTAATGTTGAATAAAGTCACTAATTGCCCAAATACGAACGTAGAATTTCTTTTTTATATTTTTTATATTTATTTTTATTGCCGTTGATGTGACCATCACTCGTGAACTTCAGTAATCCACAAGACACAGCCAAGCCCCTGTCTAATTAAAATTAATTTAAGTTTTATATTAATGGACAGTTTCAATTAAAACTTTCAAGTAGAACATATGAAATTCTCTGGAGTTTTGAAAGTTTCAAATATACATATTACAATACGCAACACCAAAATAAATATCAACTCAAGAAATATATGCATTTAAGGGGTATTATTTTCCCACTTTAGTACGTAAAAGAGTGGCTGAAAAGCAATTTTTGGGAATTCCAATATCAAATAATACATACAAGGTTGAATTTCGTATTTACGTAACTTGGAGATAGTTTGTTGTTGACGTTACAAAGCAATATAACAGCATTTATAGCCCCAAAAATTAACAAAACCGCTCAATTGGTGTTAACTAACAGATTACATAAAGTGTTAACTAGTTATTGGAACCTATAGATCATCACGACGACAAATGCTGTCGTTGAACTTGTAATATTAGAGAATCAGTTGCATTAAAATAGCAGCTTCGTTCTTTTCAAATAGGATCTGTATTACTCTGTCGATGTAGGGTTTTTGTACAGAATCCTCCGTGTGGGCAACGATAAGGCACACAATGTGCTCTTGCCCACGCCAGTAATTACGAACACCTTTAGTTATGATTTTTTTAAGAGTTAGATTTATTAGATTATTAGATTAATTGAAGTAGTTTTCAAACACAAATGTATGAGTTTCCATTGCGTCTTTTTTGCCATAAAATATGACAATGAGCGTAGAACTCGATCGTAAGCAGTCACCGTTACTCATGGAGATCAGCAATGTCGGTAAGCAGCGGCTTGGCTCTGCCCTTGGCATTGCTGAAGTCCATGGGCGACGGTAACCACTCACCATCAAGTGGGCCGTATGCTCGTCTGCCTACAAGGGCAATAAAAAAAAATAGGAGCACGGCTAAATCGATACAATGTTCAGAAAACGTTGAGGGGGGTAATTTACTCCTGACGAACCGCAAGCACGCCGAGCAGTGGTTCGACATACAAGGATGAACTTTGCTCAGAACGCGTGCAGTGCAGAGCTTAAAATAATTAAAATAAAGAACTAACAAAGAAAGAAAAAAAAGAAGAAACAAAAAAAAAGAAAAAAGAGAAGAAACAAAAAAAAGAAAAATAAGACAGAGAAAAAAAAACAACAACAAATAATTTTACTTTCCCAAACCCCTCTTTTTAGCAAAATTTTAATAAAAATAAGTCTAGATTATTTGAGCATCAGTAACTTACATAATTTACGAAATTAAACCTTGTATCATTAACAGAACACCGTGAGTACGCAGGTGATACCTCTGTCTTGATGCGGCATTACAATTTATGATTTACAGAAAATCTGAAACATAGTACTCGTCCAGTCTCAACCTTTTAATTGAGGACAGCCATCACACCGCTTGGTCACTAATACGTAGTTATTATATTTCGTGAGTCAAAGTTTTTTATGTAAATAAAAGAATGAAGAAAGTAAGATATACAAAAAAAAATTACATGACATTTAGCGAAGAAACACACAACATAAATATAATAATAAAACAGTAACGTTTTCACCAACGTGCAAGCGGAAACAATATAACACAACACAATGCTGGACGTAAACTATATTGACGTCCTATTTTTGCTTATGTAATTTTTGCTTTTTAAGCCTAAACCATTATGTTACTCATCGTTGAATAAACATACAAAAAAAACCTCAAAGAATCCTTTTACGTGATATTCTTAGTCCAATCCAGATTATTTTGGAAGTAAATCAAGAAAGTTAATACAAAATGTTTCGGTCTGTGCTAAGTAATTGTAAAGGATGTAAATTTATATATATTTTGTAAAGTTTCATATAATTGTATGGATTTCTTTTTATCACGTTATCAAAAATTGGTACGAAATAAATAATTGGAAATTGGAAAGGGTAAGTTTGCCTACAAATAGTTATGATCACAGTGGAGTGTCAATGTTTTATGTTGTTCCAATTTCCTTATGTTGAAGTCTGATGAAACATGTTTAATCCCTGGTTTTAATTTAGTTATTACTTTGTACTAATACTTTGCACAAGTGTTGTAGTTCTTGGTTTTTCGGCTTAGTCAGCGTTCAATAGCTGGACTTTAACGGTATCAGTAAGTGGGTTTCTTTCTATCTGTGTCTCTAATAATCTGTTGTTTGGGTTTTATGAAAAATGATTGACAACTAGAATCTAACGCTCGAGGGACATTGATTAAAATTTGAAAATTTGCCTGCCGATATGAAATAGCAATGACATAAATACGACAAACATCTCTATTTCTTATTTAGAAGCGATAGTCGATATCTTAATCAAAGTTTGGAGCAAAATTAGAACGTCAATATAGTAAAGTTAAGGACCTTACACTTTTTTGAATGGCGCGAGCGAGCAATGTTGTGTAAGGAGGCAGAGGGGAGTTCTCGTCTAGCCACTGTTAGTGCCGCCACCACGCGCCCACATGAGAAAATACGCGTTAGTCCAATAGTCAGCAAGAACATTCCAGAAACCGATTTTAAATTATTCTTCAAAACAAAGATTTCAAATGAAAATTTCGAAAAATTTCGAGAACATTAACTAGGTATGCCAAAGTATTAAAATTGTTTTAAATCAAACTAAGACATAAAATAATCTCTTTTAGGATCTCATTTATTTGCCGATTATACTACGTTGTATTGTAATTGATAAGGAAAATTAAATAATTCTTTTTTTTTTTTATTCTGATTCTAATGTAATTTATACTTAACAAGTATAGCAAAAAAACAGGTTTAGCATTCTTAACAATCAAACGCATCATTAACATCACAAATTGATTAGGAATTTAGTTACATTTTTATTAAATAACACTTCAAAGAGCAACAAATCAAGTTTTATAAAAAATAATTATTGTTATCGACACATAGAAACACGATGGTGTGTAGTAATAAAAATTTCGTACCCCGTCAAAAATGTCCATAACCTCGTCCCACCACTAGAAAAAAAATACAATCTTTTGGTTTTTTGTTCTTAAAAATAACGGCCAGGTTGTTAATGTGAATGAAAATTGTTCTGTTGATATACCAGGCATGGATGATGGCAATGGCAGTAAAAGTACTTTTCAAAATTAACTTTCTTTTTGTAAACAGAACAAATGTAGGACTCAATTTATTTGTGGCAGTATTAATCCTTCTTATTAATGCTATAAATACTATTACTATCTGACTCAATTTCTTTGTGGCAGTACTATTCTTACTAATGCTATAAATACTATTACTATCTGCCCGTTTCTACTGCAAAGTAATATTTTGTTCCGTTTTGAACTATGGTTAAATATTGTACTCAAGCAATCGACTTCTCAATCTAATGTCATAAGAGAGCATTCACATTGACGCGTTCTAGTCTATTTGTTTAGCCAAAGGTAGGGCGACAAACAAACAAAACCATTACAAAAACAGTATTATTATTTCTAAAGGAATAATTTATTAAAAATATGTTTACAAAAAAAATGTTATTTGAAATTAACTTTTTATAAAACCCAATGTTTTTCGCACATATTATGAGCATGTCAGCTTGCAAGAATAAAATGGTAAAAAAAATATTCAATTTCGAGTTTTGTAAAAGAAAAACTGCAGGAAGACATACGCGCAGTAATCACTCTTGAAAAACATTCGATAAATGAAAACAGTTTTATAGATGCACTGTCTTCATATTTCGAAGCTGAAATGACATCAGAGTGAGTTTATTCGTGCAAACTTATAAAATAACCCACTTTAATGCCATGCTCGGTGAACTATATTACAGTTGTTACCTGCTTTGCTTCTTTATCAACGACTGAAGATTTCCCGGGCACATAGTTCTCAATCCTTCCCGGCTGGTTCTTGTAAACTTCTTGGCTTGCCCTTGCCGATGCTAATGTACTGTATCTGTGAAATTAGTTTACTTACATTAAGCACACTATAGGTACATTTGAAAAAAAATTGCGTCTTGATTAAAGATTTTAATGATTTACCTTAATAGGCACATACTAAATTGCATCGAAAGAAAATATGTATTTAAATGAGTTAAGTCAATGTAAAAATTTCAGTATAAATTGTTCGTAACAGCTCTCAATGCGACCGTTTCGTTGGTCTAATGGTAATTGTGTATCTTGTACTACTGTACAAGGTCAATTTCGAGTTGGAATCAGGATTCTTGTTAAAAACAGTCTGCATTCAGAGTACCGTTTATGTGTTTTTGGTAACCATAATACAGAGGTCATTGAATATATAGCCAAAACCATGTTTTTTCTTTCAAATTAAATCGTACAAGTGATTTTAAATTATTTCTTCGACTCGCGAATGACGAAGAAAATAATGTAAACATAAAAATTTTGTTATTGGAACGAAGTTCTTTATGGGACGATGCGGAGGGGTACCCTAACCGGGAAAAAACGTCCGTAACGTAAGTTTTTTATTAGTAATGCACACAGTGTACGACTTAACTTTGTAATAACGTACAAAAAATAACATATTTTTTTATTATATATTTTTTATAAATAATTGTGAATAAAATAAAGTTGATAACTTTGTAAAGTTGTTTTTTTATCAATAAAAAATGTATACCCGAGTAATTATTTTCTTTATACCTCGAATAGAACTTAAAATTAATATTTTTATAATAAGGAACTTCGTTCTTATCCGGTGTCCCACGACACCACACATCTTCTTTTTATTAAACAACGTGTTTGTCTACGTTCAGTGAGTTGATGTTGCGAAGTAAATTATAACCTTAGTTATAAACTTGTAACAACTTACTTATTATTGGATAGATAAGAGGAACTGACGTCACTGATCCGGCGATCTTCCTGCACGGATGCCGTTCGTCTCCTCGGGCCCGTCGTGACGTCGCTGTCATAGGCATCACTAAACGCACTGAGCCTGCTCAATCCTCCTTCAGGTTCGCTCAGGTAGCCAGAACGTGGGTCGAAATATGCGTATTGAGATTTACTGCTTGGCACCCTTTCTGCTGCCTCTGAATGTGAACAGGAGAATTAATAACTTAAATCACATATGTACATAAATCGTTTCATTTATGATTGCGACGCCATTACCTAAAAAAATTTTTTTGGTTGGACGAGCTCACAACCCACCTGGTGTGAATTGGTTACTGGAGCCCATAGACATCTACGACGTAAATGCACCACCCACCTGAGATATAAGTTCTAAGGTCTCAAGTATAGTTACAACCTTCAAACCGAAACGCATTACTGCTTCACGGCAGAAATAGGCAAGGCGGTGGTACCTACCCGTGCGGACTTACAAGAGATCCTACCGCCAGTAATTACCCAAATTATAATTTTGCGGGTTTGATTTTATTACACGATGGTATTCCTTCACCGTGGAAGTCAAACGTGAACATTTGTTGAGTACGTATTTCATTAGAAAAATTGGTACCCGCCTGGGATTCGAACACCGGTGCATCGCTCAACATGAATGCACCGGACGTCTTATCCTTTAGGCCACGACGACTTCAAAATACAGTATAATTGTTCTTTTTTTGGTCCCATGGTAATTCGAGATATGACTATGAGCTATTAGTGTTCACAAATAGGTACCTACTTTAATAAATTTAAGAATAGTGACCGGTTTTCATTAGTTAAAATACAATCATTATTATACGATACAATAATAATATCATCGTTTTTGGCTATTTTAGTTGTTGTTGTATGTCTTATTTGGAGAAGTCGTTGAAGATTTTGTTATGACGTCAGGACCGCACTGGTGTTTAACAATTTCCTGACAATTTCTGCCGCGAGGAAATCCTATATTCAATTTGAGTAATGGGCCCATGCCTGTATAATTGAGATTTTAATTTAAATAGGCTAATTTTATGGATATGTAAAAAACGTTAATTACCTCGTCGACTTTTGTATCGTATTGTCACGTAATCGTCTGAAAAACAAATGAGTTTTAATTTAAGTTAGCTGTAACGGTTAATAATTTTTTACGGATATAAAATTTCAATAATATCAAAGGGGCTTACCATCGTATTTGTTTTTATGAATCGTGTCGTACATCTTTTTATACCAACGCGATGGATCTTTGACTTCCTGCAATCAAAATAAATGTTTCAAGTGAACATTCTAAAAACGATTGATAATTAGTGATAAACTTCATCAACTTGAGGTCTTATTATTTTTCGAAAGCAGGTCGCTTATCGCTCTATAATAACCGAAACATAAAATAAATGTATAAAATATATATACGTATTTTAAAAACTAAAAAAAACAAGCTTAGTAACAACGAACTAACATTTAATCTCATCTTTTTTTTATTCGGACTTTACTGGTCAGGATATTAAAGTCAAGTTTTAAAATTATTGTTTTGATGTCGAGTAGCTACCCCCATTTCTGGATATCAGAAATTCCAGAAGCACAGTTAAGTCCCTGTCTGCTACTATCGAGCTTCGTTTGAAGAAAGACATGTCATAACAGTTTGGAAACACCGTGACACGTAGTTCCTTGAATTACCTACCTATTTATTACGCATATTTATATGTAGAATAGGGATCGCAGCGCATAAAATAAAACTTCCACTGTTCCAAAATCTTCTACTATAATAATTAACACTTATAATACGTCTTGCTCAATTTCCAACCGTCTTCGCCATCTTCCAATTCTTCGTCATTCTCTCTGTCATTCTCTTCTCCCTTTCTTTCCGTTTTCTCTCACTCACATCTTAACGCTCCGTTCCACACTCTTTTCATACGTTCCGTTCTTACCAATCCTACATATATGTACATAGTTTACATACAGATCTAAGTGTAATCGGCATGCCGTCTTTTGTTATAGGTCCAACACCGTCGACTTTCCGTTGAGTATCAGACATTTTACGAACGCCGACACGTTCGTAATCTCTTCTTTCTGCTTCGCTCTCGCTCGCGTACTCTCTTCTTAAGGCATGGACTGAAAATATACGAATAGCAATTATAATTAGGGTTAAATTATTTCAAATCAATAAAAACAAAAGTATTTTGTTAAGCATACCTGGGTCACCGCTTGGTGGCGAAGGTCTATCACGAGGTAATCGGGCACTGTCTCTTTCTGATTGAAGTGTAGCAGGACCCCGTGGCAACTGTCCTTCTGAAAGTGAAAGCATGTACTAAATAATTGATGCCATTACTAATGATGAGAGCTTAGTCTTCTCCAGGATCATACTGTTTTTATTAACAATTTTTTACCGGGTTACACTCAGTCAGGTCTATCGACACATTTACATACATATTTAGTAAATCGCTTAGCAGTTACCGAAATGTTTCATTAAATGGTAATCATAATTAGTGATTGCCTATCATTTAAATAGTATTCATGTATTTGATTACGATTTTTAATATTTTTTTCCTACCTATTCCACTACCTATTCTAGATTCGCCGAGCTTGTAGGTGAGCTCACGGGGCTCAGACCTGACGACGTTGCTAACACAAACTCTAGCAATAGCCGTGCTTCGCAGAATCTACCACCGGATCGGAAACGCGACCCACTAAGAAGATCCGGCGAGAAACTCAGTGGGCTGTGTCTGTGGGTTAATTTACTCATCGAGCCCGATAACCGGATTTTGAAAGTACTTTAAAAGATCGATTGTGCAATTAATTAAAATACTTATAAAGGCTCGACTATATCTAGAAAATTCACGATATCTCACATCGAGGTATTGTAGCTAAGCATTTCGTATTATCATTTAAGTTTACGTATTTAAAATTACAAACGAAAACCAATGGTTTTAATCCACCGTGTATACATTTATACCGTACTGCATAATGAAGCGTCAAAATTTGGAAATATACACCGCATCGGATTATGGACTTGCACTGCCCGATGTGAAATGCGGACAAACTTTTATTACGTAGCGACGCAACGTCTATTTAACAGGAAAATTGTCAACTCCACTCGTGGAATATTAAAGTTTAATAATGACGCGAGCTGACCCTTGTCAACCTTTGTTACTGCGGCACATCTTTTTCACATTATCACCTATTCTATCGGAAAGGTAAGGCGCAATTTCTACGAATCAAGAGTTCGCCGTCTTATTTATTTCGCTTCATTTGCGAGAAAGATGGCTATTGTTCAGTTCCCGGTAGCGGTTTAATTTGAAATTTTGGGTTATTCAATTACCTATTTATGTCAGACTGGTATTAGATTGATATTGGCTTCAGTATTATGAGAGTTGAACGACGTAAAGAATTAATTAAATTAAGCATTAAGCGTTAATTAAATATTTTTTTGGGGTTGGGGGGCTTCCAATATAGTTAGATCGAATCTTTACATTTTTTATCGAGTTTTAGGAATATGGTAGAAATTTAGCTGCTTGGGGTCTACCGGAACCAGTGAAATTTTGAAAGTAACTATACTGAGACCTTAGAACTCATATCTCAAGGTGGGTGGCGCATTTATGTTGTAGATGTCTATGGGCTCCATAGAGCCCCATTTAGGGTCCTTAGATATTATAATAGGCAGCGGCTTGGCTCTGTCCCTGGCATTGCTGACGTCCATGAGCGACGGTAACCACTTACCATCAGGTGGGCCCTATGCTCATCTGCCTAAAAGGGCAACAAAAAAAAATGTAAAAAGTCCGGGATCTTCATTTTATATGTTTCGTGAATTAATACGATTGTCACTAGTCATGAACCTGATTTCATTTTAAAGTCAAAATAACGTGAACACCAAACAATGTAGTCTCAAGTATAAACTGTACGTTTTAAAGTTGGCAGTTTCATTAATTTTCAAATAAGGGGGGGACACAGGTTCGTTGGACACGTTCAGGCGTTTGAGAATTAAATGAATAATAAATTAAATAATTACATTTTACCGTTGTAACCGAGTTAAATCACGTTAATAATTATAACACACAAACCCATTTTAATTATAGTTTTTGGTTTATTCAGGTAGATAGCTCTCGATCTGATTTAATGTCCCGCGGTCTATCTGGAACCTTCTCTTAGAAAATAAAGGGCTTATTGAAATTGGTTGCGGAAACATGCCTAGCATGGCAGTTCACAGACGGAATCGTTATGATCGAATCGAACTAATATGAAAAATATCGCGTAAGTAAGTAAAACCCTATAAAACAGTGTGCTTAGTACGAATTTTTAACTTCTCGATTGCGTAAAAGTTAACTCAAATTTGTATAGAGTTGGAACAGCACCCTTATCGGCAAGCGAAGGGAATCTGATTTGTTAACAAATACTATTAATTACTCTTATGTTCTGTGTGTTTAGTGCGAGTTTTTTAACGTTCTCGATAGCGTAAAAGTTAACTCATATTTGTATGGAATGGGATCGTTTGCGTACGTTTGCCGCTAGGGGCGCTGGTCCAACTGCATACAAAATTGGGTTAACTTTTACGCTATCGAAAACGTTAAGAAACTCGCACTAAGCACACTGAGCCCGCAAAGGAGCCTAAATATTTCTATTATACAGTTATTTATTTGCTGAACGTTAGGACAGCTGTTAATCTAATGGAGACTACGGCCTTGACTCGAAGTCGGCGACAACACTCATGTTGTCTATGTTGATATCTATGAGGTCTTTTTTATCACCAGAAGAGCCTTGAGCTCGAATCTAGGTCAATCAAACAAACCCTCGGCTTGCCCTATATCTGATAGTCTCTAATTACCTTTACGCCACCCTTGCGGCTAGATTAGTCGTCGAACTACCATCGATCGCTTCTTCTGTCCCAGCATCATATAGAGCGAACAACGTACCTTCAGTTAAAATAAAACAAAAGGGCATTACCTCGCGCTTTTTGCAAGAGCGTGACAGTGGGGTTCTGCACTCGTGGTAGCCGGCTAGTAGACGATGAGCCGCTCAGCGTGTTCAGTCCGGTGGCGGGGGCACTCTGCGAGGTACGCAGTCGACCCTCGCTCTCGGAGCCACTGGTGCAACCGTTTTGTTCCGTGTTCTGTAATATCATGGATGTACTCAACACACACGCGCAGAAGTCGTCATTTTTATTATCATTTCCTTTTATCAGAATTCGTCATTATATATCTTCCTCTTCCGTTCATCTATATTTTTAATCGTACTCACATTAAAAATCTATATCAAAGTGGTTTTTTTTTGCAGATATACCTTGACAGGGATTTTCAAATCATCATTGCTTTACCAACGATTCGGAATACAGCTTAAATATGGAGAAGGATCAGCAAGATTATAATTTGCGTAATTACTGGTGGTAGGACCTCTTGTGAGTCCGCACGGGTAGGTACCACCGCCCCGCCTATTTCTGCCGTGAAGCAGTAATGCGTTTCGGCTTGAAGCAGTGGGGCAGCCGTTGTGACAATACTGAGACCTTAGAACTATATCTCAAGGTGTGTGGCGCATTTACGTTGTAGATGTCTATGGGCTCCAGCAACCACTTAACACCAGGTGGGCTGTGAGCTCGTCCACACATCTAAGCAATAAAAAAAATATCAATGCTTCCCTATTTCCAATATCGCATCACCCTACCCCGATTACATTCATGTTATCTTCTTATCAGCCCACAGGCGTCCATTGCTGGACATAGGCCTCCCCCAAGACTCGCCACAAAGACCGGTCTTGCTATGTTATCAAAATAGTCATTTTTTTCGGGCCGAATCTCCTATGAAGTCCCTCATATGAGGTCCCTCCTATGAGGCTCCTATGTGGCCAGAGGACGCGCGAAATATGTGGACTGGTCCGCATATGTTGGGAACGGACCGCGGACCCAAGATCATTTTAGAAATAATTTATCCTTACTTTTTTAATTTTCCCTTGGGATTATTTCCATGCACTTGTGAATTCATCACAATTTAGTAGCCGAAATGCATTTACTTCCTACTCCTAATTTTACAATCGCATCACAGTAGCGCATAACAAATATGTCGTGGTATTCAAATAATCGAAGCCCATACCAAACCGTACGTCGGTATGTGCATGGTATGTGAGTATGGTAGACTACGAGAAATCAGTTCCAAATAAAATCTCACGATAAATTAATAAGCTCATTATGTATGCATCACGCATGTATCCTCAATCGTTATTTCCATGGAGCTATGTCCTTCTTCAAACGATTTTAATGGTCCACACCTGATATTAGAGTTCGTCTCTGTTATTAATATTATATTCTTAAATAGATAGTCCTACAGCCCACTGAGTTTCTCGTCGGATCTTCTCAGTGGGTCGCGTTTCCACTCCGGTGGTAGATTCTGCGAAGCACTGCTCTTGCTAGGGTCAGTGTTAGCAACACTCCGATTTGAGCCCCGTGAGCTCACCTATACACGTTAGGGTGAAGCTGAAATAGCCTCACAAGGCTATCGGCACAGTAAAAAAAAAATCCTACACATTTAAAATAAAATAAGTAATTAAACTTACTGTGAATTTCCGGCGACTCGGTGGTGTTTCCTCAAAATGTACTGGTCTGAATGTCTTCCGTGTGGGTTGCGGAGATGGTTCCGCGCTACCCGGCGTCCAAACCGGCGGGGGCGGCGGAGGCGGCGGTCCGCCGGGACTGCGCGGGGTGCTCGGAGCCGGCGGGGGCGTTGGCGCTCCCGGCCTCCACACGGCTGTGAAACACATACTTAACTGAAATTCACTATTTCAATGACATACTAACTACTGATATTCCGGATTACTGTGAGGTCATTTTAATAGGTAACAAACATTTGACAATTCATCAAAATTCAACAACGTAACCTTGTAACGGCGGGCATAAAATAATATATTTTTTCGTTTTGTTAGAACTGCTCACTTTTAAGTAGTGTTTGAATTTCGTAAGAAAAGAATCCTTCCTTGTATAAGGCTAAATAGCGAATGTATTTTTTTACTGATTATATGTGTGGACGAGCTCACAGCCCACCTGGTGTTAAGTCGTTATTGGAACCCATAGGCAACTACAACGTAAATGTCCTACCCATCTTAAGATATAACTTCTAAGGTCTCTGCCTGTATAGTTACAACGGCTGCCCCACCCTTCAAACCGAAACGCATTACTGCTTCACTGCCGAAATAGGCGGGGTGGTGGTACCTTCCCGTGCGGATTCACAAGAGGTCCTACCACCAGTAAACGTGCAACTGCGCAATAATTTATTACGTAATTTAAAAGTTGATAGTTAAAACATTTTCATAACACGACAACAAATATTGTGAGAAATAATCAATCGCCCAAGATTTACAACAACAACTTATTAAACTACACTTCTATAATTATTTCCTGATATAATCAGTAATTGCTACATAATTAACATTATTTTATGAATTGCAAATAATTTTTATTATTTTACTTAAACTAAACTAGCGCCTTCATGATGCATTTATATAATTTACTAGCTGAGTTCCGCGATGTTACCCGCGGTTATTGTCGTACCACGGGTGAAGCCACGGGACGAAGCTAGTCTAAAAAAAGTTACCTAAGTTACTTTTTATATCATCAGCTACCTATCAATGAAAGTCTCGTCAAAATCGGTCCAGCCGTTCCAGAGATTTGCCGGAACAAACAGACAGACAGACAGACAAAAATTGTAAAAAATATTATTTTGGTGTATGTACCGTATATATATTCATATGCATGTAGTAAAAAGCGGTTATTTCAATATTGCAAACTGGCTCTTCAATTTTATTTATAGATTAGGAAGAAACCATATTTTTACTGAATATTTTTCCAATAACTGGATAATTCAAAATTAAATAATAATAATGAAAAACGTTAAAATGGTGAACATAACTTTAAGTATGTGACTATGTTACGCTACGCGTTACGAGTGTGTTCCTACGGGTGAACTATTGTTATGTAAATTGTCATAATACCCTACAAAATATAATACATATTTTTTTATGACTTAGATGGATGGACGAGCTCACAGCCCACCTGGTGTTAAGTGGTTACTGGAGCCCATAGACATCTACGACGTAAATGCACCAACCACCTTGAGATATAAGTTCTAAGGTCTCAAGTATAGTTACAGCGGCTGCCCCACCCTTCAAAACGAAACGCATTACTCCTTCACGGCAGAAATAGGCAGGGTGGTGGTACCTACCCGCGCGGACTCACAAGAGTGTCCTACCACCAGTAAGAGATTAACATGCCTGATATTTCATTAAATTTCAGATTTTACACTTTAAAATACAGTTTACCATCACTGGGCTAATCTCAGCTGTTATGCATTACCAGCTACGACCGAACCAATTTCTGTTTACTTGATCATTTTCCGTGAATTGGGTTAGTGGCGCACCCTGGCGACGTAATCGCTTAGCCTATTAGGATTGCGATGTGATCACGCGCCAATGCGAATCTTCGCATATTTACATTACCGCGACAATCGATTTGTTTGTGTACTTAACATGAGCGGTTAACGTAATTGAATTAGCTGAAGTTATTTTACTGATTTCATTTGCAGGGATTGTCGCAATTTTCGATTAAGTAATTTTGAATGCTGGAACTATGAGTTTAATCAAGTTTAATGGAGTGTAGGTAATTAATCCTCATTAATATTTTAATTCATTCTCGGAATACACGCGACAATAGATAGCGAATAAATAAACATTCATTTTACAAATATTAGATGTATTCTGGAAGATAATAGAGGTTATTTTTTATTGTTTAGATGGGTTGACGAGTTCACGGCCTACTTGATTTTAAGTGGCTACCGAAGCCCATAGACATCTACAACGTAAGTGCCGCCATCCACCTTGAGACATAAGTTGTAAGGTCTCACTTTTAACAGTACAACGGCTGCCCCACCTTTCATACTGAAAGGCGTTACTGCTTCACGGTAGAAATAGGCAGGGTGGTAGTACCTATCCCTGCGGATTCACAAGACGTCTTATCACCAGTAATACGCAAATTATAATTTTGCGGGTTTGATTTTTATTACACGAAGTTATTTTCTTTCACCATGAAAGTCAATCGTGAACATTTGTTAAGTACGCATTTCATTGGAAAAATTGGTACGTGTCGGCAGGATTCGAACACCGATGCATCGCTACATACGAATGCACCAGACGTCTTATCCTTTAGGCCACGACGGTCTCAAATGATAACGATATTCAATTTAACTAAAATAGGTCTTAATCGATTTCAGTTTATGAACATTGATCAGAATCAATAAAGGAAGAACAAATATACATAAAACGTAGGCATGTCCTCGGATCCACATGCAATAAATTTTCTACTCAATTCATTGACACTTATTTAATTTTCCCTGCCAAAATGAAGCCATAGCTACCCACCCCCCTATAAACAGCGTCTACGCTAAAATTCGACGATAATATTTCTACGTGACAAAGGCCATCTGTCAAACAATTCTGTGATATGAAAACAAAAACTAAAACATAATATACAAGAAATCAACAGCCGTTACTTTTCTACGATTTATAATTTGGAACACAAAGTAAAAATTACCACGATACCAACTAATTTTCTAATAGAATGTACACACTCTTCGAAACTTTTTGAAAGAACATCACGGTTACCTTAATTAATTTAACAATGGGATTCAAAATTACACCGCTTTGCGACTATAATACAAGTGCCGAATTCCAGATCACATGCCAATGCAGATGGTAGATTACGTCGTATCGAGATAATTGGTTATTTATCTAAAAAGCCCTCGGAGCGCGTGTGCCGACATCAAAGTGGGGAAGCGAACGCAAATAAATTAAAAGTGAGCTAAAAGCGAATTCAATTAAGGCCCAACTGAGAAAAAATGTACTGTACGCTCGGGAGTGTTGAGTCCTGTCCATTGTGTGGGTCGGATTAAAACTGAGCGGGATTGAGAGAATAAAATTTCATTATTGGAATTCTTTTCGTTAAATAACTCAGTATTATTACAATTAAGTTTTGAATTATGAAAACTTACAATATAATAATAGCTTTTGTTAGACGTATCTTAGTTTTAGATTATATACACAGAGATGTGATATTTGTTGTTATATCGTAAATCAAATCAAATCAAAAAGTGTCATATGAATTCTATTGAATGTAAATTATTTTTCTATTTAATCACGAGATGGGTATTTGAGGAGTTTGAACAGCTAGACGATCACTATGCATGGTACTGTAAATATGTCCAAATTATAAGGTTTTATTATGCATTGCACTATGCGCACAATTAATTATTAATTATATTTAAAAATAACGAAAAATTCTGACTAAAGAATATATCAGGTTACAGCTACAGTGTGTAATTGTGAAAAAAAAACCGATTACGGATTCAAATCACAAACTCTCCGGGCGTACACTAAGTTAACGCCTTCCGATTCTAATTTAATTATGAAACACCCACAACATTCCGAATTTCGGGCAGTATCTCCCATAAACACTCGCTTTCCAATGAGAGCGCTTTCGTTTCCTAACTTTTGGATAATTACGAAGAACGTATTTAATTTTCATTCGCAATCTAATTGTTGTATTTGCTTTAACCATTGCTACTCCAACAAGCGAGTAATGAAACTATCGTGTTTTGTAATTTTTTACCAAGTCTATATATTAATACGTGAAGCAAAAACTTTGTATCCCTTTTTACGAAAATCGCGCGGACGGAGGAATATGACATTTTCCACACTTATAGAGAATATAGAGAAGAAGTGCACAATGCTAATATTTTTTTAAAATAATGCATAAAAGATACATTAAATCAATAAAGAAAACATTACACACACTACATACCATGTATTTGACGCACACACGCATGCATACTATTTATTGTCAAACTTTTGTTCTTGACGTCTGTTGTCAAATTGAGAATAGGATATGGTTTTTCTTTGGTAATATTTTTTATAGTGTAGTGTTGGCAAAATTTATGAATATAGAAGTATAAAATACAATCATAATAGTGTACAAACTTACAATTCCAATTAATTATAGTCGAATTTCGACTACTGTGGGACCCATAGTTCAAATAACAGGCTCTCAATACAGGATGCATTTTTTGTGTATGTACCTAGATGTACATATAACTAGGTACTGAATCTTAGTAAAATAAATGGATAAATCATCAGTAATGTTCATGTAAAGCAAATTGTCAAGTAACAATCACGAGTTCCTAGAGCTTTTTAGGATGAAACAAAAAAATATTACGAATTCATAATGAACATTTTGTATAATCAAAGGTTAACGCAATGTCTGAAAAATATTGGGGGTCCTATTTATTTTCAAACAATCTTCCAGTTTGTCTCGTTACCAAAACTTTGTTAATGAGTCGTATTTGTTTTTGTATTAACAACAGGATGCTGTTATGAATAAATCATGTAAATAATCGCGATGTTGTAATATTGAGGTAGCCTTTTCAAATTGCATTAAGTGGTCACTGGATCCATGGACAACGCAAGGTAAATAGTGTCATTCAATCAGTAATTATGCGGCTTATATTATTTTATGAGGTTTTTTTTTTACTTGTATTATTCGATGTAATTCGATCGTCGTTGAAGTCACTCGTAAACATTTTCTAATTACGTATTCTATTAGAAAAATTGGCACCTACCTGTGAGATTTGAACGTCAGCATATTCGCTTCTCTTGATACAAGTAAATCAGATGTCTTATTGTTTAAGCCATCGCTACTTCAATGAAGAACGAAACGCATGGCGTAATTATGATAGTTAATGAGGCACTACTAGCAAAAAACAACAACATAGCGTGTCGCTCAGTTTAGGGGTTTAAGTGATGTCTCTTACAATTTTAATGGACTTCGATTTCTGAGAATTTATTTTTCTTAAAATACTAACACAGACCGAATACGTTGTTATTGGTTATGTTTAAGACCGAATCGAAATGGACTTCAAAAAATTAGACATAGAAATAATGTTGAAAAATTACGAAAATATTTCTAAGATTTTTGTTTTACGAACCATCAACGACATTCACTCGAAGAAATTCACTGCAGCCTTGTAATGATAATACAAATATTTACGAATAGCTGAAATCCTACAGCTCTTCAACATATCGTAAAATCAAATATCTAAATTATATTTAATGCTCATAATATTATCATGGCATTGTTTTTTTTTTTGTATGCAAGAGTATTTGTTTTTAAGCGAGTACGATCAACATCATAATAACATTACCCGATTTTAACGATATACGGTATTAAAACTCTCCGGTCGGATACCAACATGTTTTTCGGCACCCAATTTTAGAGGCTCTCATTTTCCGACATGATATTCATACGATCGCAATCTAGTTATCGAGCGGACTCGCCATCATATTAAAATTCAATATCATCTGCTTTCGGTAGCCGAATGAAATATTTCAGATTGTAAAACTGTTTCTTATTGGAGAAATACGGAATACGGGTTTGTAGTGGCTTCATTCCTGATCTCAATTTTTATAAAGGAGTTCTCTTTCTTTATCTCTTTCAATTTCAAGATTCGATATATTTTTCTTAAAGGTATTTGGTGCGTTGGTTTCTTAGTGATTCGTTTTAGTTGATACTATATAATAATACGCTATCAAACTACTAACGTATATATAATAAAGATACAATGCTCGTAATATAAGGGAATCATTGATTATTGGATTTATTTCTAGTTTTTACAACACATAGCGTATTCGAAATAGAGGACTAACACAAAAACTATTGATTTGGTTTTTAAGAGGCAATGAACCTTTAATTAAAAGCGTTCAATTGAGTTATAGGTGCCAAACTGACTTGTTCTTATATATTTTACAGTTTTTCGCCACTTTTAAAACGGAAGGTAAAATTAATTAACTCGGCATTAAATTGCTGTCCGGATAGACCAGTATCTAATCATGCTTTGATTTAGAGTCTGCAATTATAATATAATATAATTTAATACAAATAATATATAAGTATCAAATTGTTATGAACAAGAAATCATGTCCAAAACTAAAAATGATTAAAGATTTTACAAAGATTAAAGGAAAAAGTGATCAAATATAAACGGTTCTACAGAAGAATGATGTCATCATTTGCCAAACGCCTCAGCGAGGGATTCTTAGAGATATTAAATTATTGTCTTAGAAATGCTAATAGGGTCATTAGCCAAAAGAAGGGAATCTGGCAAAAACTCGGCTACTTGACTAATGCTCAATGTAACCGCACGTCAACTTTGAATAGAAACATCTCGTTTTTAAGTTCCATTTTTTGAGGCATTGAGAGCACCAACAACGTAACTATTCTTTCTTAATTAGCCAGTATTGTTGCCAGAATAAATCAAATCAAAAAATCTCACCAGTTCTTTTTAATTTATACCCTGAAGTACTTACGTTAAATATATATTTTTAGCAGACCGTAAAAAATTGTAATTTTTTTTATTGCCCTTGTTGGCAGACGAGCATACGGCGCACCTGATGGTGAGTGATTACCGTCGCCCATGGACTTCAGCAATGCCAGGGGCAGAGCCAAGCCGCTGCCTGCCGCAAAACCTAGATAAGCCGGTACAGTTCGGCCAATAGTAGTAAAAATAATACTGTAGTAAAAAATTAAGTAGATACAAAAAGAGTTTTGTGCAAATTACACATCTTTCGCAAACAAATTGTCACTCACATACATTTGTGGTCGTCATGGCCTAAATGATAAGACGTCCGGTACATTCGTGTTGAAGCGATGCACCGGTGTTCGAATCCCAGACGGGTACCAATTTTTCTAATGAAATATGTTCTCAACAAATGTTCACGATTGACTTATACAGTGAAGGAATAGCATCGTGTAATAAAAATCAAACCCGCAAAATTATAATTTGCGTAATTACTGGTGGTAAGACCTCTTGTGAGTCCGCGCGGGTAGGTACCACCACCCTGCCTATTTCTGCCGTGAAACAGTAATGCGTTTCGGTTTGTAGGGTAGGGCAGCCGTTGTAACTATACTTGAGACCTTAGAACTCCTATATCTCAAAGTGGGTGGCGCATTTACGTTATGAATGTCTATGGGCTCCCGTAACCACTTAACACCAGGTGGGCTGTAAGCTCGTCCACCCATCCAAGCAATAAAACAAAAAAAAACATACCTTTTACACGAATTCCAGATTATAAATACTAGCTATGAGTTTCTGGGAAATTCCTAATTAGTACTGAAATAGTCCGTGTATAGTTTTATTCAAGGAATAGTAAATAGGGGCTAGATTTGATGTTTTTCGTCCTCATACCGTAGAACAGCATTTCAAACAACAAACAAACTTTCAATTATGTTATTTAATGTATGTACGGCGAGTACGTGCACGTAAAATTTTATACACACCGTACACTATGAATTTTCGTGAAAAATATCATGTTGGCGGACGCTCGTTCTGTGAAAAAAGTGTTAGCTATGCAAAACCACGGCGCCGGACTCGCCACGCTTTTGAAAATAAAAATTCTGAATACAATAGTAAGAGACGGAAAATATTTGCGGAGGTCCCCTTTCAAATTAAGTTTACACTGTGAAACATCGCTTTTTTAAATAAAAATCTTTAGAAAACATTTCATCAAAATTTTATAATTCTAAAATTGTAAAAAATATGTACCTATATTGATGGAAAAAAACTGTTTTTAAATGTGCGGTCCCATTAAATTAGTACCATTTACTAGTTAAAGTATTTTTACTTTTGAAGAAAGTGAAGTTCTAAAACATCACCATAATTCCTGTTACTGTAAAATATAAGCAAAAAGAATTTACTTCTGTAATTTTAGAAAAATTACAAACAGCCGAGATGAGCTTTCAAGTTTCCTACAGAGATTTGGGAATTATCTGTGAATTAAATACTTTCGCCATTGTTCAAGTGGAGCTTTGTCGAGTCGAAAGCTGTCAGTGACAACTAAAATTTAACATTATAACAGCTGCTTTTTCGTCCTGGTTTAGAATTGTGTTATAAATTATATGTAACAACCCACTTATTTTACAGTTGTTGAAGTTGAAGAATCTAAATTTTGGCCGAGGACAAACTATATTTTAATTTTTATTGCTTAGGCGGGTGAACGAGTTCATGGCTTACCTAGTGTTAAGTGACTATCGGAGTCTATTGATATCACAACGTAAAACCCACCTTGAAACTGGAAGCTTATTTCGAAATTGTATTGCAAATTATAATTTTTGCAGGTTTGATTTTAGTTAGGCAGCGGCTTGGCTCTGCCCCTGGCATTGCTGAAGTCCATGGGCGACGGTAACCACTCACCATCAGGTTGGCCGTATGCCCGTCTGCCTACAAAGGCAATAAAAAAAAAAATTAAAAAAATTACTCGATGTTTTTCCTTCATCGTGGATGTCATTCGTGAATATGAGTTAAATACATATTTCATTTAAAAATTGGTACCTGGCTGAGGGATGGGTACACTAGTAGAGTCGCATCGCGCGATATGAGTATATCAGATGTCTAAGCTTTTCGAATTTCGAATTTTAATAAAATCTTAACTTATTATAGTTTTTATTGAACACTAGCGACCCGCCCTCGCTTCGCTTCGGAAATATTAAAACACACATGAAACCAAAAAAAAAATTTAAAAAAATTAAAAAAAAGTAGCCTATGTTCATCAGGGACAATGTCGGCTTCTAATGGAAAAAGAATTTTTCAAATCGGTCCAGTAGTTTCGGAGCCTATTCGAAACAAACAAACAAACAAATCTTTCCTCTTTATAATATTAGTATAGATATAGATTTGAAATACTTTAATTTTGTAGACGTCTTAATTGATACAGACTTATATTTTCATTAACATAATATAGTAAATCATTCACCCATTTATTCCATTCACTAAGGCGCCAGACAACAGCTAGCACATCCACATCATTAATAGTATTTTTGTGAACTTTAAAATGGTGACTCAAATAGTCGTGTTTCCTGTTTTCGCGGCTGGTCGGTACTAGGATTATGCAACTTGTCAGTCTGCCAAGCCAAACGTTCAGGTGTTGTGACCTCCGTGTAAGAGCCATTTGTTGACACACCGCTCGTGACTCATACGTGATCTCCTTTCGCTGGAGAGTAAACCAATTTGTGGATACCATTTTGAGAATAGAAAACGTCATACGTTTTTGTTGCTATGTCCAGTTTACATTAGAATCTGTGCGATCTTTGCAATGCGGTCTTCTAGAGTTCTGAATCTAAATTAGATGATCATAAAAACACGAAAAGCACAACTCAGTAGTAATGTATTAATCCAAACAATTATTACATTTTTGTTTTATGAGTAACAGCATTAACTCGAGATGCTCACCATTTGAATTCTATCAACAATTCATTCATTTATTTTATTTCATTCAATCCTTTTTATTTCATTTTCTATTAATTGTTTAGGTACTACCAAATTAACATTACTTTTAAACGTTTTAATGCTTCCGTTATCTTGTATATAAGTTTTTTTTTATTGCTTAGATGGTTGGACGAGCTCACAGCCCACCTGGTGTTAAGTGGTTACTGGAGCCCATGGAAATCTACAACGTAAATGCGCCACCCACCTTGAGATATAAGTTCTAAGATCTCAGTATAGTTACAACGGCTGCCCCACCCTTCAAACCGAAACGCATTACTGCTTCACGGCAGAAATAGGCAGGGCGGTGGTACCTACCCGCGCGGGTTCACAAGAGGTCCTACCACCAGTAAAAGTACAATTCATTTTTAATAGCAGTAAGTATTTCCTACAATATTGGAGTCACATATAGACACAATTAAAATTACTTTTACGGTTTTATCTCATATTTATTGTTTACATTTTATCATTTCCAACGTTTCCAAAAATTTACAGCGTTTATGGTGACGGACTATTCCGTCAGTCAGTCGTTTCATTAATAATAAAATTTAGTCAATATTATTTGGATAGCACACATTTTCCTGACATACTCTCATTTCCATTAACATATATGTTTACATTTTATAAAAAATAAACCAAACATATTTTAATAATTTGGAAACTTGTATATAAATATTTCATATAGGATATGTTGCATATTGGTATCGTTAAATTTAATCGCAGTCTGTGTTAAAATTATTTTTGAGTTGACACACATACGACTCTTCAAAAAAATATCTATTTTAAACTGTTTATCTTGATGATTGATGAGTAAATATATTATTTGTTTTAAGATTTGAATTTATAAGCTTTTGTCTGTCTGATTTCGTACGAGGGTGATGAAAACTCAATCGATATTATATAACTATTGGAATTTTTATCAAATACAGAGCCACTGTTGTATTTCATGTCATTTATAAATTAACAACAATGGTATTATTTCTTCATCAAAAATATGTCGTTAAGTGTATTCAAACAAAATAGTATATTATTATTAATTTGTATATTCATAGCACTATTAATGAAGGAATAGTCTGAGAAATTTATATTAAAAATTTGAAGCAGAAACTCTTTGCTCGAAGAATCACGCCCATGTGAGTTTTTATTAAAACCGTGTCACACTCGGATAGAAAAGAAAAATGTGTTGAATGAACATATAAATAATAGCACTCCGGCTTCCGAGATTTTAATCTTCGGGATTTCAACGCGGTATGGGGTATTTGCTCTGGATTTGAAACATTTCATAATACTCCAGTAAACAATTACAAGAGCGTGATTTTTTTTTATGGAAACATCAAGATGATTTGTAACAAAAAAAAACAGGAGTTGATATGTAAAATATCTTGTCCAACTCAATATTAGTTTAAATAGTTCAACAGAGTCTCTATTAAGTAAATTAGGCGTTATCTCATTTGCATAATTAAGAAGTTCTCAAAACAATGAACTTGGTGGCAAGCAATTACCGGAGTCCAAGATCGAAGTTTCAAATGTACTACTACTATAGCGGCTATTCCAAACACATTGCTTTTCAGTAGTCTAGATTTACGATACTTAGTTCAACTTTTCGGGCTTATAACGTATCATAACCTGTCATCAGTTAGGTAGAAAGAAAATGCTACTACTACACATAAATGCCAGGGAAATACTAGTAATAGCTAAAGAAAAACTGAGGCCGCATACCTGGTTATAACTTGGAAGGTTTATTTTCATGTGAAACTCTTTGACTTTCGTAATTCAAATCATAATTGTATAATCTATAATTCATCCATTAAAACATGTGTATGATGTGTGTGTATAATGTTCTTGCAACATTCTGTTTTAATTTGATACTCATATTCGTGGAGGTCTCATCGCCTGGCATTCAGTGATGGTATACTGTTTCATAATGAACGTATCAAAATGTGATATATACACGTACACACGTCCAAGGTGATTGAGTGAATATGAGGTTTTATATTGTGATGTAAAACTTAATGTGCGGAAAGTACGGAAACAACCCACATTTATAGTCGATGGTTATGCACAGTTGTTAAAAGAACCGAGCGGTAAGGTCACAGGGCATCTGGTGCCGCACGAACATGTGTGTTCACTATTTTTATCGCGGCCATTCAAGCTGATATCGCTAAATTCATAATACATATAATATCGTTCGAGAGCTAAAACTACGCTGCAAAATCATTTTGCTTCTTCTTTACAGTATTATACAATCTTTACGAAATTTAAAAAAAAAGATGAATGAGTATAATTTTTAATTAATAAATCGAAGCAGAGTTTATTAACATCCAGAGACTCTACTGCACTTTCATTTAAAAAAAAACTTTTTATTTTTTTATTGCTTAGATGTGTGGACGAGCTCACAGCCCACCTGGTGTTAAGTGGTTACTGAAGCCCATAGACATCTACAACGTAAATCACACAGTATAGTCACAACGGCTGCCCCACCTTTCAAACCGAAACGCATTACTGCTTGACGGCTGAAATAGGCGGGGCGGTGGTACCTACCCGTGCGGACTCACAAGAGGTCCTACCACCAGTAGTAATAATTGAATATATTTCATAAAGAAAATGCATTAGGCGTATCTCGTTTCTTTCATCGCTAATTAACCAAAATTTGTTTAGTTTAACGAAATCTGAAAAGGTTTTAGTGAAAGCAAAAGTAAAATTCTCGTTTGTATTAGAATACGAGCGATGTAAATTTGGATCTGTTATGTCAAAGGGTTTGTATACTCAGCGAATATTCACATCGTCGTCCTTTCATTTTCCCGAATAAACAACAGAAAAAGGCCAAAGCTTTCGATTGTCGCTTCCAGTGAAAACTGGAGGCAAACAATAACTGTATGTAAATCTACATTGGAACATGTGTTGCAGCTTTTGTCCGCCCACAGAAGTGAGACGACATTCTTATATGGGCATTATTGACTTTTTGCTGCAGAAATTCTGTTATTGTTCAATTGACGTATATGGCTTAATAGTCCCTATGTGCTCCTAATTATTTTTCGTGATTATTAAATGACATTTTGATAGCATTTTAATTACATTCGACCCAGATGTGTACATAAATCCTGTTAATGAAATACCCTTATAGTTAACGTATAAAATATTAAGTTTACGTCATGTAAATAAAATGTCCAGTCATGTGAAAGTGGTTAAATTCAAACATGGGCGGTAATTAAAAAAATAGCCATACGCCTACCAAAGTTCAGAAACGACTTCCACGAGTAACATTGTGTTATATATAGAATTAAACCAATTTACGATGTTGATGCAACGGTTTTTGTTGTGCTGGTAGATGACCGTATGAACATTTAGCATTAAGATATCATAATATGAATGTCTCCATCCACTCAGATACACAAGCAAAAAGTCTCAACTGTTTTCGCTTCGAAGCGGAACACACTATTCGTTTGCGGGAGAAATAGACAGGACTTATGTGCTCACAGTGTCTATATATCAATACGTGAAGCAAAAACTTTGTCTCTTTTTACGAAAATTGCGCGGACGGAGGAGTATGAAATTATCCACACTTATAGAGAATACAGAGAAGAAGTGCACAATGCTAATATTTTTTTAAATAATGTATAAAAGATACATTAAATCAATAAAGAAAACATTACACACACTACATACCATGTATTTGACGCACACACGCATGCATACTATTTATTGTCAAACTTTTGTTCTTGACGTTTTCAAATTGAGAATAGATTAAATATTGTTTGTCTTTGTTAATATTTTTTTAGTGTAGTCTTGGCGAGATTTGTGATTATAGATGTGTAAAATACAATCATAATAGTGTACAAACTTACAATTCCTATTAATTATAGTCGAATTTCGACTACTGCGGGACCTCTAGTATTCTATAATACCTTAACTAAATACAACAACATCATGATCGGTGCCAGTATATAGTGCTGTTTGTGCTAACACGAGATGGCCCCTAATCTCAGCCTACGCTAACAAATAAACCCCACTAACCAGCGCCACATTAGCTTCAACGTTCGAAATTACTGTAATCGGGTCTCTCACACGACCAACTTTCGTCGAGTTCCGCTAAACCGTCTTTTATGCGTCAAAGACATTTTTTTTCTCGGTGTAAATCTGTGCTACGTAATGGGAAAAGTTGTAACAAGTATTCAGAACGTATTATGTGCCATTAATATTCTGACGAGTCGCCGACGCCGGTAACTCTATAAAACTTCAATGAATACACCCCGGGCTCGACCTGCCTTGTAATTTCGATTTCATTACATTATTATGAAAGCGTGTACATAATTTTTATAAGTAAGTTAACGTTGAATTCAGGTAAAGTATTATAGTAGTATTTATTACAGTTTCACGAGTCGTAGACATAATTATTAAGATTAACTAACGTACGACCGTGAACACAAATATATTATACATTTTTTTTATTGCTTAGTTGTTTGGACGAGCTCACAGCCCACCTGGTGTTAAGTGGTTACTGGAGCCCATAGACATCTACAACATAAATGCGCCACACACCTTGAGATATAGTTCTAAGATCTCCGTATAGTCACAACGGCTACTCCACCCTTCAAACCGAAACGCATTACTGCTTCACGGCAGAAATAGGCGGGGCGGTGGTACCTACCCGTGCGGACTCACAAGAGGTCCTACCACCAGTAACAAAATATACTGTAACCTATTAAAACGTAAATACAATTTTATTCAAATGCGTAGTTTTTTTAAGGTTTTAGTACTGGCATTCGTATACATTAAACTTTTATTGCAATTAGAAATATATACTAAACGAACCCTAAGCTTATTACCGCAACCAAATTTCGTAGAAACTGCATTTGCATAACAACATAAATTCAACAATTAATGCGAACTAATGAATGGCGGAACTGCCCACTCGTTTCGGAATTAGTCAGTCGAGTGGACAAACAAAACAGCTGATTGTGTGTCCGTTTATAGACAACAGCTCAATTTTTCACCTTTTGTCTCTATAGACACTATAGACATTGCACAAATGGAGGCGTTTCTTTTTAAATACCGATTCCTTTGGTTTAAGCGTCGATTATAGGAACACAGCTTAGACTTCATAAATGCTTTAAATATTTTTCAAAACAGCTCACTCGAATCATTTTGAGTTGATACCAGAGCTTACTTATCACAACTTATAATCTCTAATCATCTTGAAACTGAGGGCTTCAGAAGTCTATACATTTAGTACAGCAGCCTTCAAACTTGAACACATAACTGTTGTGCAAATATAGGCCAGATGTTGGCTACCCGTGCTAACAATATCATCTACTACAAGCAAAACATAAAAAACCAATTACCTTAAATTAAAAAGTCTATTATAATATATATCATTCAGCATATCATAATATATTACACAGTTATATTATTATACGACAGCTGCCCTTCAACGACAAGGTCAAGGTTATCTTTCAATGAAATCGAAAATAAGTGTTCAGTAGCGAGATCTCGTATAAAACATATTTGCTCATGATAGCTAAAAACATTATTTTGCTCTTAAGCCTTGTTCGGACTAGGCGAGTATTTTAGTCGAGTACCGAGTAATTTAGTAGCTAAATGTGTCTGAGCATCAAAAATTTAGTCGAGTAGGTTAGTAAATAATTTAGTCAAGTCAATCCATTTTGTTCTATTTTTTCGGGCGAATAGTTTAGCCACTAAATTACTCGGTACTCGACTAAAATACTCGCCTAGTCCGAACAAGGCCGAAGAAAGACCCGAATCGTTAACTTGCGTGGTTCCGTATTTCGAAGCTTCTGCAGATTGTCATTCCGTACATTCATGTTTGTAGATTTTGTTTCAGCTTGACCATTTGTTGGGACTGTGTGGAATGCAAAACTATGTCGGACCCTTTTCTAGAATCTAGAAGGGTTCTGTAACAAATTTCGTTATCATGAAACAGTTGTAGAATCAAATCAAACTCGTTCCATACGCAGACCCATCCATACGCAAATAGGCAATAGAACAGGGCGCACAGAAAATTATTCGGGATTCGAACGCAAAGTCGTATCGGCGGCGGTAAAAAAATAATGTAAATGTAAAATTAACATTATCTCAAAACACGAATTTATAAATCAATGCACACTAAACTAAAAGTTTTTTATTTATTTATTGGTTTATTATTAAAAAAAATAAAAAGTTGTCCGTCGCATCGAATTCTTATTAGAATACTGTCGTTATGGTACCGATAAATATGATTACAAAAACAATATCGTTAAAAAACGCGAAAGTTATAAAATATGATTATAGAAATAGCTTGTTTAATTTATATATTATAATTACGTTCAATAAATTTAATACGTGAATATAGGACATAATATAAGTAAGCCGGTATAGAAAGGTCGAAAAACTATTTTAATTTCGCCGTTCATACTACAATACTAATCTTTTTTAATACATAAAAACAAAAGCTACATTAATTTAATACACACGAGAGAAGTAAATGAGTAAAGTTTTATAATTACCACAGTTGCGTTTTATAGCAAGACTGAATAATGAAACCCTGCGATTTAATTTTCTTTAAAAAAAATTTTTTATTGCTTAGGTGGATTAACGAGCTCACAGCCCACCTGGTGTTAAGTGGTTACCGGAGCCCATAGACGACTATAACGTAAATGCGCCACCCACCTTGAGATATAAGTTTTAAGGTCTCAAGTATAGTTACAACGGCTGCCCCAAGCCGAAACGCATTACTGCTCCACGGCAGAAATAGGCGGGGTGGTGGTACCTACCCGTGCGGACTCACAAGAGTTCCTACCACCAGTGAGTTAATTGAAAGGATATTTTATTCTTTCTTTAAAAATACCTCGTTATTAAAACTTGTTCTTCTGCCTTTTTATTTATTACACTATTCAACTATTACGAGTATAGCCTTTTCTATTATACTAATTTATTAAATACTCACTAAATAATATAGCATTTTACTAAATGGATTCAGATTTGTTAGAACTCTAATTATAATTCTCGACTTCTGGAGCGTTTATTTATATTTATTTATTTGTTTATATTTTCCTTCCTTTTTCGCCTCAAAAACTTTAAGTTGTTTTTAAAACAATCTTATTTATAAAATTGTCGCCTGAATATAATCTATACTAACATTATAAAGAGGAAAGATTTGTTTGTTTGTTTGTTTCGAATAGGCTCCGAAACTACTGGACTGATTTGAAAAATTATTTTTCCATTAGAAGCCGACATTGTCCCTGATGAACATAGGCTCCTTTTTTTAATTTTTTTTTTAAATTTTTTTTTTTTGTTTTCATGTGTGTTTTAATGTTTCCGAAGCGAAGCGAGGGCGGGTCGCTAGTATGTATATAAAATTAGAATCAATAAATTAACATGACATTTGGAATCATGGAAACCGGTCCAGATGTTCCTAATGTCAATAATTTTAACGGTAATAAAAATGCAGATATTGGTTAGACCGTTAATCACGTACCAAGTACCTATAGTAACAAACATTGACGTATTAAAAATATCAATGGTAACAAAGCATATATTTACACGGCCTCTTGGTAATAAGACTATGACCCAAATAATGTTTCAGGATATTTTCTTTCGAAAAAATTGTATATGTTTATTTTTTTAAAACATAAATCCAAGACAGGCGAATTCGCTGTATGACATCTAATCCAATATTAAAAGAGGATCGTAGAACTAACCTAACCTAAGCTAGCAACTATGAGATAAAAAAATGTGACGACTTAAAAGCTAGGAAATATTGAGACTTCAATCACAGTGATAAAGCCCGTGAATATCAAGAAATATATTATCGTGTAAGCTGAAACACTACATAGGTACTGATTCTAATTCTCGTAATTGTGTTACCAGACTACAGAGATAAAACACTACGTTCACAGTGTGGCAATGAAATATAATCTTTGTAAAGTATGTTATTTCATTTGCAGATAACATAACATTATACTTTTGTTTTCTAATTTTTTCAACCTAAAACTTTAAAAAAAAATTGGAAATTCGAATCTTCTTTTTTGATTTCATTCGAGTAGATTTCCAGCTATATTAATATTGTTACTGATTTGTATTACATTTTTGCCTCTGAGAAGAATCGGCAATAAATTCGGGCTATTTTGAAAATAAATTCTCTTAATACAAACAATAACAAAATTAATTTATAGTAGTATAAACAATTTTAAAACGGAAGCTAACACAAAACTAATCTTGTATTGCTAAAAACCAAACTGAACTTATCAATCGCGATTAGATTAAATTAAAAGCTAGAATTTTAAAATTAAAACTAAATTTATTAAAAGGTTTTATTAAATCAAATTCGTAAACACGTATTCGTAGTTATAGTTTTCTACAGTGCCAGCAAACAATCGTAAAATATAAACTAGAACAACAAATGCTATGTTTCCACCACGAGACGTCTACAATGTATGAATTAGAGCTAGCTACCTTGACGCAAACATACTCGTATGTTCCGATGGTATCTATATATTAATACGTGAAGCAAAAACTTTGTACCCCTTTTGACGAAACTTGCGCGGATGGAGGAATAGAGAATATAAGGAAGGAGTGCAGAATGCTAATATATTTTTTCAATTATGCATAAAAAATACATTACATGAATAAAACAAAAACATTACCCACACTACCATGTATTTGACACACACACGCATGCATACTTTTTGTAGATTGTCAAACTTTTCTTATTGCTTATAGTGTGTGGTCAAATTGAGAACAGATTAAATATTGTTTGTATTTATTAATGTTTGTCTAAAGCGTAGTCTTGGCGGAATCTGTGATTACAGAAGTATTAGTCTTTGACAATAGAATCATAATAGTGTACAAACTTATAATTTCAATTAATTATAGTCGAATTTCGACTACCGGGGGACCACTAGTATGACTTATTCGACAATGCATGACATAACTAATTACTACATCCGTAGACTAAGATATTTTTGGTTTTGAAGTGAAACTTTAGGTTATTCTAGGTTAATTTCATTTTAAAAAATTTACCATGGACAATAACGATTATATTTTCCAAAAACATAATGTGTATATGAACATCGATTGTAATAAAATACAAAGCTTAATCAGTCTAATTCGATGCTGAGTACAAATTATTATATTGGCTCTTATATGTATTATCTAGCTCTATGTATTAATGTTATTATTATTAAAAATGATAAACAAGTCAATTCGCAGGCAAAAATAAGAAGGACCATTAAGAGAAATTTAGACAAACTGTCTTGGTTAAGTTTTATAATCTGAAATGACATCTTCTTTTTTTTTGTATTGCTTAGATGGTTGGACGAGCTCAAAGCCCACCTAGTGTGAAGTGGTTACTGGAGCCCACAACGTAAATGCGTAATTTGTGGTAGGACCTCTTGGGAGTCCGTACGGGTAGGTACCACCACCCCGCCTATTGCCGCCGTGAAGCAGTAATGCGTTTCGGTTCGAAGTGTGGGGTAGCCGTTGTAACTATACTGAGTCCTCACTGGTAGGTACCACCAATCTGCCTATTTCTGCCGTGAAGCAGTAATGCGTTTCGGTTTGAAGGGTGGGGCAGCCGTTGTAACTATACTGAGACCTCAGAACTCAGATCTCCAGGTGGGTGGTGGAATTTACGTTGTAAATGTCTATGGGCTCTGGTAACCACTTAACACCAGGTGGGCTATGAGCTCGTCCACCCATTCATGCCATAAAAAAATTAAGTCGTTTCTCATAAATGAGACCTCGACGTCATGTCTCAAGTTGCGATGTCAACTGACTCCTATAATCACTGAATACGGTAATAAAATGTTCTTGGTGACATAACATGTAGCACAACATGTACAAATTTACGCACAGAACATTCAATTAAACGTTTTGTCAAACATTTCATTCACGGTTGGCGAGTAAAAAGGGCAATGTTCATGGCTAAATTTAGCGGTTAGTGCCGGTAGAGCTAAATGTCTCGTCTCAATGACATTACTATGAGAGCCTCACATTTGCATTCCTTATCGTGTGTTTGTTACGCTGGCCTGGCGGGCTTACAGTTTTTATTCAGAAGGCGCTTCTTGTGAGATAAAATTTACGTTGTGTTCGTTCACACGAAATAATTCTCATACATAGTCACAATATGTAGCGTTTACAGTTGAATCACTATCGTATAAAATCGGCTAAGGGAATAAACTAACCGACTCGTAGCGTTTTATAACAAAGCACACGAAATATTTAGGTTAAAAAAAAAAAATTACCTAAGGACTTCGTAATTTCATTCATAATCGAGTGGATTGAGAATTGGAACTTAGAATACGGTCGCTTTTCAGGTATGATGAAGTAAGAAACGTTCTTTTTTTAGCCGCGCTTGTGTACATCAAACTTCATAATCCGGTGCTAAGACATTCTTTTTTTTATAGCACAGCGCTAACTCTCTGACACATTGTGCTGTCTCGCTACTTAATGGCTAGCTACCCTATGCTCCGGAAACGGATATATTCCATGATGGTTTGCGACGATTTGTAGCTGTTGCTATAAGTTACTTAACCTAATATTATTATAACTTACAAATGTTTTGATTATACTGTTAATTTGTAAGAAGACTGAAATAAAATAATAAATAATTAAATAGCATAGACCAGTAAAAGATCTCACTGTCTATTTACTTTTAAGTAGATATCGGTGTCTATGGATATAGCAGCGTGAATGCCGCCACTCACTTTGAAACATGAGGTATTCAATTCAATTATATACCTGACCTTCCCTTTAAACCTTTGCCAAAAGTTCTTGATTATGTACATCGTCTCGCTAAAAAACCTAACCACCATTTCAACTATCGTATCTGGATCTACCTTGGTCAACGTCTATCACTAAGCGGATGAAGAGTTTCGAAAAATTCCATTTGGCTCCGTCTTCGTCTATATCTATCCTAGCAATCCTTATCGTCCCACTTCATTTTTTTCGCCAATACCTACTTACTATACTTGAATCGACTTATACAACTAAACAGAGGCTCAAATCCAAATCCGGCATTCAGGTATATTTTTTTTCTAATGCAGATACGCACTTAACCACTTATTAAATTACTCCGATATTGCAAAAAAAAAACATCGTGTAACACAGTTAAACCCGCGAAATTTATAACTTGTGTAGTCACTAGTGGTAAGCGTAATGTAAGCCTACTCGGCTCGATTTCAATAGTAGGAAAGCAATTATACTATACAATTGAGACTTCTGATCTCAAGATGGGCAGCATTCAGTGTTGTGTCTATGAATTGTTGTAGCTACTCAACCTCAATGGGAATAATTAAAATTACCACATCATCAAATAAAGGTAAGTATTTCAAAAACATTTATTTTCATTGTGCCTAATTAGTCGTAATAACAATAATAAAATGAGCTATTGGCTCGCGTTAAAATAACTGTGTAAAATATCAGGAAGTGCGTGATCTTATCGTTATCACAATATGACGTAATATTTACACGGCTTACACGCTGTCTGTGAGGCCACACATGGCGCCACTCATTTACGAGAGATAATAGGATAGGATTACAGTTAAAATATTGATATCATTAACTATTAATAGTCAATATATCAACGTCACAAAACTAAGAAACATGAACTAGGATATTCGTTTTATTCAATTTCCGAATATCACCTATCATGTTTATTGAAGTCACTTCAAGAATATCAGTCACGTTAAAAAAATTATGATATCATAATATTAAATTTCTTATACCAATTGTTTATTTATTAAGCACATTTAATATTAAGTAAGAATTTGTTTCCGAGAATTCTCATTTAAAAGCTGAATTGTAGCATAAAATTTAAAAGATTTGATGTATTTCTGTCGATATCTTGCGGTTTTTACTACTCTTGTTTACTTTCTCAATCATCACATTACATCATCAACTCGTTACGTAGAATTCTGTTTTTTTTTTGTTTAATTCGTCACTAATTTATATTAATAACATTATTCTTTGAGTATTCCAAATACGTTTTTGCATTATCAACATTAAATTGTGTGAAAAACCAATGTATGATAACGTTGCGTACGTAAATAAAATATAGAAGGGATCTAGTATTAATCAAAAGAAAAATGATACCTTACGCGTATTTTATCGAAAAGTAAAAGTCTATTAACTGTCAACTTCTTTACAAAAAGTTTACGAATTTGAGTATGAATTGCCATAGAAGGTCACGGAATATAAGCTAATGAGCTAACCAATTCAACTTATTACCATAAATAGCTTGATGATATAATAATAACGTCATCGTCGTACCAATAAAAATTGGTTGAGCATTTCTAAAACCCATTATCAGTTGGTCTTTGTGGCATAATCACAAATATTCACACACCAGTGTTATATTTAATGTGACGTTAAATTTCACATATAAAATTTGTAAAACATTTTCTCTCTTGATACCGTAGGTCAACCGTCAGAATATAACAATATGCTTCAATTTACCAGATAATTAACTTTCGGAAATAGACTTTATGCTTTAGATAATAAAGACGAATCAAATTGGTGAAATTACACCATTTTCTATCCGTTGCGGCATAACGTTGGAATTTCGCCTCGTCAGCAGTATCATGGAGGGACTAATGCCCGTTTTATGACTTTGCCTTTTTATGGATATTCGGATATGATTGTCGACACTCATAAAAACGGAGTTGTCTTATAAACGTCTGCATATAGCTCACCATTTTTGATATCATTTACTTTCACTACAAATTTATCATAACACAATTTTCTTTGAAATAATAGATTTCAACAATCATTCCAGTAATGACGGCAATCAACAAAATGACTAGCTTATAAATCCTGAAAATATACACAGAATATGGGTTAATTAAAAATACAACATCATACACAAAAACACATAGTTACATTTTAAAACAACAACAAAAAGTTAGGTTTTGATTAGTCCACATCGATAACGCAAATCATCAATTCAATTCACACTATTTAAAAAAAAAAATATATGAATTTGAAATATTGCGCGTATTTTCCTAAAATCAATAAGGCAGACAAAAATAATTCCAAGGCTAAATCATACCATTCATATGCAAACTTCATACAAATTACATACTTACATGTTTATGACAAACCCTATTTGTTTTTTTTTATTTGCCGAATATTAATATGCTTTACCAACAAAGTATTTCTGAATCACAACTAAATATACATATACGATAAATATACATAAAAAATATACAGAGGCCTCTTAACCAAGAAGTTTCCTTAATGTTGGAATTTAATTTCACGCGTTTATTGCTTATCTCGAAAATAACTTTTCCGTGTCTTTTAAAATATGTAACAATCTTGCTACAATCTTGTCACGTGTTTCGTCTACATACATATTTAATAAAAAAATGACATGTATTTCACGATACAAGGGCTCTATTTCCATTTCCACAAATACTAATCTCGTAAATTTGTTGTTTCCGAGAAAATAACGTGTTCTTTATTTCGACATTGGATCTGAGTTATCAAAGTAAAATACATGTAGGGAATCATTAAATATTAAAGATCACCGAAAAATATTCTCTTTTTTGCTTTTAACTAATAGCATATGAATATCGGCAAAGTTAGATTATTATTTAAAGGGAGATTACACAAGATACGTGCATATTTTCAAATCTCACTCTGATACCTGGAGAGGTCGAGCGTGCCTTGAACGTCGGCGTTATCATGACGGTCTCTGAAATTACATCACAAACATGAAACCATTGTAAAAATATTGTTTTTTTTTTATTGCTTAGATGTGTGGACGATCTCACAGCCCACCTGGTGTTAAGTGGTTACTGGAGCCCATAGACATCTACAACGTAAATACGCCACCCACCTTGAGATATAAGTTCTAAGGACTCAGTATAGTTACAACGGCTGCCCACCCTTCAAACCGAAACGCATTACTGCTTCACGGCAGAAATAGGCAGGGCGGTGGTACCTACCCGTGCGGACTCACAAGAGGTCCTACCACCAGTAAACGTAAACTTGGTGTAAACGTTTATTACTTCAACACGAATCCGTGTTTTTTCTTTCGGGTCTGCTGTTAGAGACTATGTCACGGCATGTGTGTCAGAATCGATCCAATAAACATATTATTATCTATCTATATTCTCAAACTCAATCAAATTACTTTATTGTTGGCAAACTTAATGATATTACTAGTTACGTCTGGGTTATTATTACTAAACATCTTTCTAAATAATTATTTATGAAATACGTAATGTAATTTCTTATCTACAGTTTAAAGGCAATTAATTTTAAGCCTATAACAGAAGTGCGTGTACATTGAAGAAAAATAATAATAAAGTATGGTGTTTAGGCGGACCTGATTTTGTATGATTAGTTTATTTATTCGTTCGAACTAAGCCTTAACTTACTAAACTATATGACAAAACTACTCAACTAATTATTGGTTTTAAAGACTTTGGTTTACACATATGAGTCGTCTATTATCAAAGGTGGCAATCTGTGCATTTGGACAAAAAAAATTTATTGATATGTCAATACAGATTGATTTGAATATAATCGTCTCCTTCAAAGAATACGGTTCAAAACCTGCATTAAATAAAGGTTAATAGTTAGCCTGTTATTTATCTAAGATGTCGTTCCGAAGAGTTTTGTGACTGCCAATGGAATACAAAGTCAATAATTCGTTTTTCTGATTTACCAATCATTGTCCAAAAGTCAGATTGCCGGCTTTGATAATAGTCGACTCATATATCTCTTTGTTATGAGGTTAACGAAAGAGCTAAGTCGAGTACCTTTTTTT
Organism: Bombyx mori; assembly: GCF_030269925.1. Taxonomy (NCBI): domain Eukaryota; kingdom Metazoa; phylum Arthropoda; class Insecta; order Lepidoptera; family Bombycidae; genus Bombyx; species Bombyx mori. The sequence goes on along the minus strand of NC_085115.1, from coordinate 8,633,170 downwards.
TTTTTTTATTGCCCTTGTAGGCAGACGAGCATACGGCCCACCTGATGGTGAGTGGTTACCGTCGCCCATGGACTTCAGCAATGCCAGGGGCAGAGCCAAGCCGCTGTCTACCGCTTAATACTCTCCACAAGCCTCGTTTGAAGAAGGACATGTCATAGCGCTCGGGAAACACCGTGGAGTGGGAGCTCATTCCATAGCCGGATGGTACGTGGCAAAAAAGATCTCTGGAAACGCACTGTGGATGACCGCAGTGGCTCCAGGTAGTATGGATGAACTCTACTCCGGTGGCGGGCGGTGCGATGGTAAAAACGAGATGCCGGTATCATCTCGAACAATTCCTCAGAGCACTCCCCATGGAACATACGGTACAGAATACAGAGGGAACTGAAATCCCTCCGCAGACCCAGAGGCTCTAATATTAGGTACCTATATTATTTCAACGGTGGGACTCATTTAAGCAGAGTTTCCATCACAAGTGCAATCATGTAAACAGCTCTTCAGAAACTTTCTTCAAAACTAAAATACATTAAGACTACTTTGACAAGTACTTTTAAAAACACCATAGTCGCCTGTGGCCCAGAAAACTGTAATTTACGTCGCCTGGTTTTGGAATGAGCCCTCTCGGTGCCTCCCCTCTACGGTGTTTCCCGAGCGCTATGACATGTCCTTCTTCAAACGAGGCTTGTGGAGAGTATTTAACGGTAGGCAGCGGCTTGGCTCTGCCCCTGGCATTGTCGACGTCCATGAGCGATGGTAACCACTCACCATCAGGTGGGCCGTATGCTAGTCTGCCTATACGGCAATAAAATAATAATATTAATAATATAGTGACAAATAAAAAAAGCGAGTTTAACCCGTAAAAGTAATTATAATTATATCTACGGCTCGTGAAATCTGAAGAAAATACTAAATTAAATTGAGTTAGTTGCTTCTTAATTTTACATTTCATTTTAATTTTTCTTAATTTTCAAAGATAAATTTAAACTAGTTTTTAATCATGAACACGATTTTTATCGCAACATTGAACCGTAAAAGTAGCTTTACTCAGACGCACGTTATTGTTATCACCGTAGAGATAATTAGCTAAATTTGTACAATTCGAGTAATCGAGCGAGCCACATTTACGCGATTCTGGGAACATTTGTGGTTCGAGATAAGGCGCTATCGAGGTAAAGGTTAAGGATTACAATACGTCACTCGTTTATAAATGGGACTACCAAAAACTCATTCATACATTTTCACTACGTTTATTTGTTGTGCCAAGTATCCGTTATTCTTTTAGTATTGGATAAAACAAACCATTGATTCCAGTATCAAGGGATAGCCGGAAGCTTTATTCTTGGAAATAGGCAAACAAACAAGATCACAAAATATTGTTATAAGCGTCCCGAAATAAATTCACGTTTATACCTCTCTAATGTTATCATGGTAAACCATTTGCTCACTTGCCCGCAGCCAACTTGTAGAAATTTGAGAAACATAATTATTACTTGCAGAAGTAACTACTTATCATAAAGATCTATTTCAGTACAGTAAGCAGTTTGCGTAATCACTGGTGGTAGGACCTCTTGAGAGTCCGCACGGGTAGGTACCACCACCCCGCCTATTTCCGCCGTGAAGCAGTAATGCGTTTCGATTCGAAGGGTGGGGTAGCTGTTGTAACTATACTGAGACCTTAGAACTTATATTTCAAGGTGGGTGGCGCATTTACGTTGTAGATGTCTATGGGCTCCAGTAACCACTTAACAACAGGTGGGCTGTGAGCTCGTCCATCCATCTAAGCAAAAAAAAAGTAACAGAACATCATACTAAAACGACCTATTATTTTTCATTTATTGCATCGATAGTTGAATGAATTCACAGCTCACCCGGTATACAGTGTTTATATGCTATAAAGATGCCCATAGACATCACAATGTGAATGACACCAACTTCCTGGAGATTTTAGGTGCTAGGTTTCAATTATATTTTGTATAATGGCTGTCTCACATTTGGAACTGGAACGAAATACTTCTTCGTGACAGAAATAAGCAGCATAGTATTGCCTACTCTCGCATACCTACTTACAATACACCCTACTACCATTAAATGCCTTTTTGGGATGGATCGCTTGTGGTTCGAAGGCCTAGACGGTTGAGTACGGGTTGAGTCAGAGATGGGTGGGATTTGTTAATAGCTGTCCGAGCGTTTCCAAAGAGGACCTAACAGTTCAAGAATAGCGATTGACGACCGCAGTATGCTGGTTTGAACTCAGATAATCGTGCTGCATATTCTCTGGTGAATTCCTTTCTCGCCTTTTACAGCACTCACGGGAAGCATCGGGTTAGTTCTGTGCCTGTTCTTGTTAATGAAATATTTATGATATGTATATTAATTCCTATTCCATCAGTATGAAGATGCATCTCGCAGTACATTTTCTGCAGTTATTTGGGTATACGCGGTAAATGTTTTTAATACAATCATAAAATGTAAATCATAGAAGAAAAAGTAGTAAAAAAGTCAGTTACAAACAGATTTTTTGTTAGAAATATTGTAATGTTTACTAACGACATGAAAAATTTAGTTCAGTAGTTCGCGTAACCTATACGAGTATATTGAACATAATAAACTTGTACAAATATTTACTAAGTTAACAAAACTTATGAATAATAACGTACTGTCCTAGTAAATATTGATTCTCGGTAACCCTTCTCTAGAACCGTGTTAAACTAATATTTAATTAACGCATTCGGAATCGTAGAGAAAGCTTTCGCATCCAACCGCTTATTAAAATATATGTTTGAAGCTAACACAACAAAACGTATAGACACTCACAAATAATTATACGTATGTTTCTAAATATAAATATGGAAAAAGAAAAAAACTTTAAATAATAAACTTTGATTTAAAAAAGAAACAAAAAAACGCCCTGTGTACGCATGTAAGTGCTAAGACAAATATGATAATGTAAAATCCAATGAGTTTCCCAATAGCCGCTCAATGTCCGTAATTAAATTTCCAGGCCATCATCATCGACCAATCTATCATCAGACTAGCGTAATCAAACCATATTACTGTACCGCCATCAATTATAAAAGTACATATTATTTACAAGCTTCATGATGATACAAAACACAGAAGTCATTGAAATTTGAATCTCAAGATAGTTACTAAACCTTTGCAAGATGCTAAAAATAAACGTAAGCTGACCAATATTAAATTAACTCAAATCTATATATTTCGTTATAAAAAATCCAAATAAAAAATCTGGGCCAATACAAGGGGTATTGACCCAGATTTGTTATTTTGATTTTTTAGGGGTACATTAAATAAAACAATGCTTATATTCGTTTAAAGAAACGCAATTGACAACAATAGCTTACTTAGTTCTTGCTGTTTAAACAACTGTCTCAGTGAATTCTTTTTTGGGTTCAACGGGGAGACAAAAAGCATTTGACGACTTTATTTGTTCCCGCACAAACCGCGACCTCAACCCTCATTGAGCTCAGAAAACGTACTTAACTAAGTTAACAACGCTTCGACCTCGCCTTCCATAAAGCCATTACTTTTGAGGATGATCCCTTGAATTTAATTTAAAAATTACTGTACCCCAAATGGTAAACATTAGAAGATTGAGGACTCTCAATTTCACGACTTGAAAAGGGTTCTTCACAACTAAACTAGTAAAACAGCTAATCTAGAGCGACTCCAAACTTAATTTCAGGGCTTATGTTGAATACCTAGCAAAATAATATGATCTGATGTGATGGATTTTCGTTTTGTAATTAAATGGAATATATACTGGTGGCGTTTTGCGAGAACGCGCGCGTATGTATGCCCTTAGGAATTTTCTGTCTTCAAGTGGTCTTGCGTTTTCGTTTGAAGGATGTGACAGCAACTATACAAGAAAACTGAGATTCGAACCTCATATCATAAAATTTTATGATCGATTTATCGATACACCATCATGCAAAAGACAAAAAACGACGCGTTAGTCATAGGTTACGCAACAGAGATGGTATTTTTCAAAAGTCTACCTAATTGTGCACGGAACCTTATTGACAACGGTCGGTCCGTGAAATCGAATTGGCTTGCAGTCAAAGGCATGTATATTTGTAGCATCTGTTCAGTGAAATGAGAAACCATAGTTCAAATGCAGGTGCGAGCCAATGATTCAGTTGAAACGGTATTCGGTAACCGTCGGGGAGTACGCGAGGCGACGCGACGGCGTGTTGTAATCCGTCGCGCTAACACATTTTTCAATACGTTTCCAACGAATTCATTTCAAGCTATAAACAATAAAATGTTTAATTTTGCATCTTGCCACTAAAGTTATAAACCACTTGACAGTTAACAGTACGTATCTTCTTCTTTTTCTCCACCTTATCCCACTAGGTGGGGTCGGCACATCTAATTTTTCTCTTCCATTCTCTTCTATCAGCCGTCATCTCAACACTCACTCCTCTTTCTCTCATATCGTCATTCACACACTCCATCCATGTCTTCTTCGGTCGACCTCTTCCCCCTCTACCTTGCACTACCATTTCCATACATCTCCTGGTCACATGCATCTTCTCTCTACGCATCACATGTCCATACCACGCTAACCGTCCGCTCCTTAATTTGTTGTTTACCAGGGCCACTTTCACACTTCCTCTGATATACTCATTCTTTATCTTATCCATTCTTGTTACTCCACACATCCATCTCAACATTCGCATCTCTGCCGCATGCACTCCTCTTTCATTCTTAACTTAACAGTACGTATATGTATACAAAATATGATCATAGTTTGTAAACGTTAGGTTGATTTATTCACATTTATTATTCGTTGTAATTGAAAGACTTTAATAATTTTCTTAGATGCATTTTGATATTTTTAATATTAATTCATGAAACGGGTAATTTTAATACAAAACCGTTGTTGGCACTTGTTTTTCTCATTTCACGCAAAAAAAACTAAATAGATAGATACGTATACAAAAAAAAAGGGTCCATATATGAGTCGACTATTATCAAAGCCGGCAATGTGACTTTTGGACAATTATTGGTAAATCAGAAAAACGAATTATTGACTTTGTATTCCATTGGCAGTCACAAAACTCTTCTGAACGACATCTTAGATAAATAACAGGTTAAGTATTAACCTTTATTTAATGCAGGTTTTGAACCGTATTCTTTGAAGGAGACGATTATATATTCAAATCAATCTGTATTGACATATCAATAACATATTTTTGTCCAAATGCACAGATTTGATAATAGACGACTCATATATAGGAAATGGACATTGTACTAGTAATTACATATATGAAATATTCACTAAATTGTAACAACAATAGTGTTTACGTATCGTTGAGTTATGGGCGAGGGAGCGCCGCCACACATGGGCTGCGACGGCGCATCAAATGAAGCCCAGATCCTGTGCAGTGCGTGAACCGACCGCGCCCGCCATTACACACAATCAACCCATCGACCCTGTTACTGGCCACTGACTATTTAATAAAACTAACAATTTGCTACTGCGAATGGACCGTGGAAGTTTCAAATGCTGTATACATTATGACGTAAGTGTTGTTAAACTGCGTGAGAAAATGAATGCCTATACAAGGTGCATTTGGAAAAGAAAAAGAAAAAATTAATCCATAATGCCAAAATAATATGAGAGTAAAAAAAAACTCGACAATAAAAAAAATATATACTTTACTACATTTTTAGATTCTCACTAGACTAGGTACTCTATGATCGTTTTCAAGGAAAATCATTTTATTAATAATTTTAGAGAGAAAGAGAGAGAGAGAGAGAGAGTATTCTTTATTGTACACCAAAAAACAAATAAGCAGTGCGATACATTAAACACAAAAAAGTACAATTGGCGGTCTTATCGCTAAGAGCGATCTCTACCAGACAACCATCAGGTGGACAAGAATCATTTGGAAACGAACTACGCGCGGTGTACCATTCCAGTGAAATACATATACACATATACATATACACATATTTTAACATAGTTTATAACTTTATCTGCATCTATCTGCTTATCAACCGATTGCTTTAAAGTGATTTATACAAAACAAAAATATCTCCTAAAATTATCAAGATTCAATGACAATACAATAACTCTCTTATCACTCTGCTTTTGCTGACCAAAATCTCAGGAAAAACTTTTTTTTTGTTTCGGCTTCCTATAGCAGCGTATTTTTTCCGTTTATTAACCAATTTAAGGTTAAACTCGTTCGATTTATATTATATTAAACATTAATTAACAATTTTGACTTACTCTTAAGTAAATATCATATCCATCAATTTTGAATGCAAAAAGTTACGCAAATGAACAATTCCCATAAACCACAGGAGACAGGTTAATCTCGTTAAGAGCGCACAAAGATAGATCGCCAACAGTTTCACGAAACTAAGGAAACCATTAGGAACAAGATTAAAACAATGCATTTAAATTCAGGTAAATATTTTAATTAAGCTTTAAGAGTTACTGGTTGAAATAGACACTGATCCAGATATTTTAGTGCAGGTAGGTACACCGCGAGCACTTGCATACAGAGCACATTGAGCTGAACTGGCGGATGTTAGCAAGCTAGCACGTTTTAATTTTTTATGTACACAACTGACACTGAGATAATAATTCTGATTATTATAAAAATAGCAAAAATAATCTCGATTCAGGGAAAAATGTTTACGTGGGCGCTACTTTTCAAATGTACCTTATCGAAGGTTAGGTTGATCTGGTAAATATATAGATTTAATTTATATTATGACGTCACTACAGAAAGACTGTCTTAAATTAAAGTAAATACTGCTTTTGGTCTAGTTGACATCGAGAGTACTCAGAATAACTATTTGATAAAAGTATTTAATAGTTCTAAAGTTGTGAAATATACTAATTTGTCAAGAAAGTATCGGGAATAGATCAATAATACACAAAATGTTAGCTACTTATCCAAATCTATTTTATCAATTTTTTATCGCTCCTTCAGAAACGATACACTGACGCCAATGAATAATTTAATCACCAAAACATTTTTTAAACGATCTGCACGGAAATTCTCACCGAGAATTCTCTATGTCTTCTACCGAATAATAACGGCTACCAAGATGTGGTAATTTGAATTTAGAAAAGTCATAGCCATATCTACTGCATAAGATGTTTTTCAATGGTATTTGTTGAGTATTTGGTGAAAAATTTGTTCACATTGATGACCTTGGCTTTCAGAATATAATAATAGCATACGAGGATACATCATAAAATAGTCTTCGGGCATGCTTCGAGAAACATTAAACACTTAAAAACCAAATATTTCCAATAAAATGGCAAAGTTTCGTTGAAACAAATAGAAACCGAGCGCCTATTAATCGTTAATCCAAAATTATCTTTGCCTTCGGCTTGTACAAACAAGTTTAAGCAGAATTTGACCTAATTAAATGGTATTACAGGACTCTTTGTTCCAAAAGTAATTAGATAAAAATCTATTTGACCTTTATCGTTTTTCATTAATAAAGTTAAATAGCTAGAGGATTTTGCACGAATTATAGTGCGCCAGTCTAATAGGTATGTCCGGCTATTAGTCAGAAGAATGCAATCTGACCTTCTCCAGCAACTACAACTACTTCTTTACTATCCGACAGACCCACCCGACCGATCCGAAGTAATGATCTCAAGCTAACTGATAATCCAAAATCGTAACTCTGTGAATGTCATCGCCAATCTGTAAACACTGAATCCTTAACCACACTTATAACTATTATGCGTCCCTTCGGACTACAATGCATTATTGCTACGCTGGATAATAAATAGACTGGATTCATTATACATTCATTATGACGTACATAAATAATTATGTCTAATTTATCATTTATAAATTAAATAGTATGAGTAACGGATAAATAAATCATATTTTTTTGGTTCATAATAATGTTAAACTATATGAAAATGGTGCCTGTTCTTTTTACGAACCAATGAAACATAGATTTTTTTAATGAAACTAAAGTTAGAACATCTACTAAATTTTATATTGGAATGTTGCTCTTGATACTGAATCAGTTACTCACGCATTAATAACAATAATTTCTTTTTACATTTCCTCACGTCGTTCTGTCAAGAACAGACAACAATTCCCGAGGAATAATTACAAACATTAAGTAATTCCCAATGATACTTCTGCCGCAATGACAAAACACAAGTAACCTGCACTTAAACGAATGACAGCTGGGTAATTAGAGCAACTGGACTGAATTAAGGAAGCGTTTAAACGCACAGTAGCCGGCTAGTCGGAAAACTTGGCTGATTTTGCTTGCATCGGGCTTTGTGCAATTATATACATTACAGTTTACATATCATTACAGTGTACAACTATATATAACAATTAGGAGAATGCCTTAGTCTGCTTAAAGACATCACTCTGTATTCACTTATTTTGTTTTAAAATGTATTATTAGTAAACATAAGGGATTAAAAAAACGAATTAATTTTACGAACGATTTAATTTATAGATTAAAATACCCTTAATGTTTATAATAATTACCTACATTATATATTATACTTTCGAAAAAAAGGTTTTTATTTATTTTAAAAGCACATTATGACAGTGATGCATGTTTAGAGTACGTTGCACTTCGATCAATATACCATAAGGTACCGTATATAATATACCCTAAAACAATGAAATTTCATTTAGACTTTAAATCCAATATTATTATCTTTTTTTATTTACCAATGTCAATTAAATTCATTAGTACTTATGAAGGATATCAATAGAATATCCCCCGTTGAATCGAATCTAAAAGTCAATACTTGCTTTTATTGAGTTTTCCTTGAGGATGTCCTAATGACACTGAAATAAGTTACGGAACGCAGTTCTCGATTTGAAACAAAGTTGCTTTTCAACTCCTAAACCAAAGTTACCTACGCTACGGAGAACAAAACTGTAAGCCCTTTTAAAAAGTTAGCGATGCTCTGGAAATTCACTTTGTTTTGGTAAATAATAAATTGATTCTGCTTTCGTGCAAGGATCGTGTTCGATGTCACCAATTTCGAATTTAGCCTATGTAACTCGTCGAATCATTTACAAAACTCGATGGCCTATTGCTAAAACTCATTAGGTACTTTTAATTTATGTTATGTCGAAATTTTATCCTGTCTCCTCATGAATAGGATCGAAAATATGTTAACATTTGTTTTTTAATTATCTCAACACTTTAGTTTGAAGAACTAATCGTATATTCTTACACAAAAATTAATGAGCTAGTTATAAGTATGCAAATATTTCACAGTTGCAATACTGCTGTGTGTGTCCATGCTATTTAGCTCTCAAGGTTTGCTTATTGTGCATCGTAACTATGCTTACATGAAAGAAATAATCCGGTATGAACTATATATTCACATCTGTTTAAATCAAATACTATGTCCATAAATCATCAAATACGTCGTGATTCACTCATAGATATCCATTAGACGGGTTTTACAACGCAACCGTACACATGCGAGTACTAGGCTCCAGTTTTACAACCATATAAGGATCGAGTTCACTTATACGAACGTTTGTACATTAAATATGATTTATAAATTTCACACTAACAATTAGCCGGGTCACAGGGGGAATGGGGCGGGTTAATCGATTTTATTGTCGTGAAAGAACGACTTTCGTTCAACACTTATCCTTTCAACCACTACTTTATTTGTTATTCCATATTTCTTTAGACCTCGACGGGCTGCAAGCTCTCCTTTTTTCAAAGGTAATAAAAGAAACATATCCCATGATATCAATAGCCATAAATATGTTTCTATTGAGATTCATTATCTATAGTGATGTATAAGGGATTATAGAAGTTCGTCACAAGAACCGGGCGCAGGGCGTCGTCCGTCTAAGTCCATGACCTAAATATAGTAGAATCGCCAGCATTGTGTTTGTTTGTGGCTTTGAAGATTTAATCGTTTCTTTTTAATGGCGATAGCCTTGCTGTTCACTCTTAGGCCGCAAATTCGGCCAAACAGAACTAGCAGTGCTTGATGATTTTGTTGATTTCCAATTCGATTCAATAAAACGGATTATTGTGTGAGATGTTGCATTTATTTTATTGCTGAGGTGGGTGAATTAGCTCAACAGGTGTGAAGTGATAGCCGGTGTCCATAGACAACAAAATGTGAATACCGGTACACACCTTGACCATTTAGATCGAAGTCTCAATTGTTTTGTATAACGATTGTCCCACTATTAAAGCTGGAGCTGGAACTGAAGACATCACAGAAATAGGCAGAATGGTGGTATCTACTTGTGCGGACCCAAAATAAACCCTACAACCAGTAAAATCACCAACTGCATTGAATGTAGTATTGGCTGAATGAAACAGTACCCGTATCCTATAATTGTTAAGATTTAACTAAATTAGGGGGTGTTTGAAATTGCGTACATTACGTAAACATTCCGACTTTGATTCGAATCGTAACGTTAATTGGGCGCCGTCAAAGGTTCGAAACGGTATCGTAATTCTGATCCTCCTGGAATTGCTCTAGGGCAGTCGAGTAATGTTTTTTAGCTACAACACGAGTGAATTGTCTCTTGTTACAAACGATCGTTCGAACCGATTGCCGTGTCTTATTTAATTTTGACCGTGACCCACGCCCAGTTAGCTCGCGTTACAGATGATCTCGCCCACATCTTGGAAAACGTTACAACTTACATGACACATTCGGTTTTAACGACATTATGTAATGAAGTGCCTGTATTATAAAAAAAAACTGTTTCGAAAAACACGAATTAACACACGACCGTTATGTTAATTTACTATGAATAGAGTAAATTAAGTAGCATAAGGTTCGACCTCAAATTGTTTATGGATATTTAATTTGTATTTATTTTTTGTATATTTTAGTTTTTTTTTTTTTTTAGATAGAGAAAATCAAAGCAATCAAAAATGTAGAAGCATAGGCCTGATATTTCGAATCAAAACAAACAGAAGAATAAAGTCGAGATATCATTAGAAACGCGTAATCCGAGTAATATATTGTGCCAAGAGCTGTATGTGATAGGTACCACCACTCTTTATACAAAAATTTTATAATATAAGCAACTCATGTTTTGCTTTGTACAATTGTAAATGAAAAGCCTTGAAAATTGAAATTAGAATATAACTCCACGGCTTTGTGAATATGTTTATAAAATAAACATAGTCTCTTGTAATAATTAATTCGAACAATTTTACAAATACTTTTGTATGGTAACATTCTAAGTATGTATTTTGAATTTAATCTAATTTATTAGAGAGTATTGTAAAATAATGTTTCAGTACCTACTTTTTTTGCCAAAATATATTGAATATAAAGTACGTTCATTTTACCTACGTGTTAAGATTTAATACACTCTGCGATACAACTGCGTGTTTAATCAATAAAAATAGAATTATGTACTTGTTTTTTTTTTTGGAAATTTATGTAAATATGGAAAACTGCTCGGCTGAGCGTCCCAATAAATCTACCACTTCGCTAAGTCAACCTGAATCGTGCACCTAACACAAAAGGCTGTGTTTCAATAAATTTATAAGCCCATTAATAACACTGTAAAGGCTTTGTACGAGCAATAAAACAAGCGCACGCAAATAAAAACAAACTCAATATGCGGGCAGGTACACGTGAGGGATGACGGGGGTTCAAAGCGAACGTACCCATGGATTATATGCATGGCCCAATACCAACATAAACGGCTTATTTATAAAGAAAAACTATCGCACTAAATCTCACTTTTCTTTTTATGGGAATTTATAATAATGGTCAAATTAGTACTATTTTATTGATGATATTATGACGTAGTTCATAAAAAAAAAAAAACTTTAATCATCGAACGCAATATATGAGAATTCGAAGAGTATTTATTTATATTTGAAATGGTTTGTTGTTTTACATTACTTACAGGTGAATTGATTATCAAGTGCCAAAAATCAGGTAATAGATAATGTCATTTGACAAAAGATAATGAAAGATAAACGAGTCAATCAGTACGACCTTCGACATGCCGTTGTCGATATCGGCGATTAATATCTCAAGCAGCAGCGACCAGCCCCGCTGTCCGCATCTAATTCATTAACAAAACCTCGACCGCATCGCCTACTTACGTCAATGAAAACGAATATTATCCGTTAATTCAGTAATCCAATCACGTGCAAGACACAAGAATCGAGGCAACCATTAACTTATCCGAAATAATAAACACAGCGTTGTTTATACACACCGTTATATGTATATCAGGGTGACATTTCCCGTGGCGACGTTTTCGAAGCGGGGAGAGGCGTACGACGGATGAGCGCACGGAAAACTGTCGGAAAATGTGCGGGAAACTTCACTGAGCGCGGACGTGCGACGTGTGAGAGGGCCGAGCGCCTACTGATCCGTCTGCCTCTGATAACGCCGCACGAAGCGATACTAACAAACGGAAAATGGGAAACAATGGAAATGCGACATGTTGTCGTTATTACAACGAGCATCACAATGTAAGCTACACACTTAGGTATACTCATACGTACATTAATGTCTTTTTACCTTGTTTTGTTTCTGGAGACTGTGACAGCGAATAATCAAACGTAAATACGTATTTTAACAATTAACATGGAAATTGAGATTTGAATATTTCGTATTATTCTTTAAGAAACTTAAATAAATATCGAATTAAAAACTAGGCTGCCCTTAAATTCGCACGTCGGTCAACGAGCAGGAAGGACCGAAAATAACTGGAACTAAATATCTGTAAATAAACTGCGGTGAGTTAATGTGACTGCGAACTGTAGACGCGTTAGACGCTTTTTTATTTTAAGTCAATATGCATCTTCAATGTAAGTAGACATTTTGATTCTTAACAAATATGTATTGATTCTAAAACAAATAGTAAAATCATATTGTGTTTGAATATCGGAACGGAAGAGAAGATAAAAACGAAATAAAACAGCATATTTTTCTTTTTTTAGTAAATTTTATCTTAAGCCTTAGTATTGATTTATTATTAAGTCAGTGGGTTTTTTTATTGCAAAAATATATAGAAAAACGTAATTTTTACGTAAAAAACTTCTTTTATAATTAAGTTATTTTTATAGGTGTACAAAAGTTCATCAATGTATAACTAGAACCTTAGAACTACGTTCCTGCAACCGGCTAGCGTCTTGAAGATGCAAAATCGGGCCGCCGCCGTGATATCGATTAGTGGATACATTCTAGGAATTACAAAACGCCGCTGCCCGAAGCGTCCTGAACAATCGGGGACTGTTGCTTAAGTACTTTACAACAGAGTCCAATCAAGTAAGCTTTCAAAGCGACGGATGAAAACATGTTTTCTTTTTAGCATAATCGTCCATCGTGCGAAAACCACAGCGTGCGCCGTAAACTGTATTAAACGTAAATTTTATTTACGTATACGTAACTGTATTACGTATTTTAATTACGTAAATAAATAAATAACGTAAAAAGGTAAATTAGGCGTAATTTTTTTTTTTATTAAAACTAATTATTGTCTGGTAACGTAGTGTGATAATATCTACCAAACGGTACTTATGGTCAGAGTGAGCTCTCTTTATCCAAGAGCTACTTCTAAATCATACCAACATTAATCTTTATTTGTAGCAACTTCATTTATCATTGTATCATTTTCATATCATTGTATCATTTTCATATGTAACTTCTTTATTCTTAAACCCTAATTATTATGCTTAGCCCATGTCACCACTATCGTGCTTATTTCTGCTATTTCGGTTCGGAAGTTACGCTGAGACTAAAATATTTCGTTCCAAACAGGCATATTTTGTTGTAAATTATATATATTCTTCTGTTTAGACTTTAGTTCTCATATTAACCAAAAAGAATTACAGCCCAAAATTCATGTTAATCGAAATTAGTCAAAATTACTATTTCTTTAGTAATAAGCTTTTAGTTTTCCATAATGTGAAGGTAGGGTCAATTATGATTACCCAAATACAAAATGTTCCCAATTTACATGACAAGAGTACTTACTGCTTTCCAATGAGCGTATTTAGAAAAAATACTTTATGAAAACTGTGTATGTAACTACACGCCGTGTCTTTCTGACACCGATTACTAAATATATATGTAAACATACAATGACATGTATAGTTATTGTATGCACAGCTGCAAACGCTGATTTAATAGGAGACTAAGTGATCAGTTGAAATTATTTTGTTGCAGATAAACTTGGATCGGAAAGATACGACTGCAACGCAGTTCTGTTGATTAAATCTTTAGTGTTAAAATAATAAAAAACCGATGCCCAAACTATCGGTAGCTAAAACCTCTCGCATGAAGGTAGGTAGGTTAACGGACTTTTAGACGGTCTAAGGTCACATATTAGAAAAACCATCTTTAGTCATGGTTTGGATATACATAGCTTCAAACACGAACGCAAAATCAAAAAAAAACGGTGTATAATAATAATAGGTTTAGTTAATATTGTACTTATAAAACTCTTGAACTTTTGTAAACGATTCAATAGGAATCAAAAATCCGTAAACGCGTTACAAAATTATTATCGGAAAATGCGCTTATTATTGGGTACTCGTCCTCAACTAAGGACTAACTATACGTATGTACGTTAACTTTTAATTGCCTACACTTTACCTTTATTAGGAAGGACTCCGGGGATTAAATAAATTGGCCTATTATTCCGATTTACTAAATTGGCTTCATTCGATACCGGATTCCCAGGAGCCGTCTCTTCAGCCATCATGTGGCATTTCGATAAATGAAATACATAATTTAGTTTGTATTACCTGCATCATTAAGTGCAAATTAAAACAATAGCTCTCCAGTTTCGTGACATTTTTGTATTTTTTTGTTATTGTTCATAGTTATCTATCTTATTATCTATAGAGTACCTTTCAAAAACAGTGTTACTCGAAACCGTTTCAAAATTAGAATATTATTTCAAATAATTAATTGATTTTTTTCTTATTCAGTAAAATATCAGATACGAATCAGAAAAAAAATGGATTGTTATTTAGTTTTTGCGTTAATTCGATTTAACTGCTTCTTTTCAAACAGCATTTTTCTACGGTCCGGAATAAACTTCGCGTGGAAATTTCATAGCGTTACACAGTCGAAGTCGTCGTGGCCTAAAAGATAAGACGTCCGGTGCATTCGTGTTGAAGCGATGCACCAGTGTTCGAATCCCGCAGGCGGGTACCAATTTTTCTAATGAATTACGTACTCAACAAATGTTCACGATTGACTTCCACAGTGAAGGAATAACATCGTGTAATCAAAATCAAACCCGCAAAATTATAATTTGTAATTTGCGTAATTACTGGTGGTAGGACCTCTTATAAGTCCGCGCGGGTAGGTACCACCACCCTGCCTATTTCTGCCGTGAAGCAGTAATACATTTCGGTTTGAAGGGTAGGGCAGCCGTTGTAACCATACTTGAGACCTTAGAACCTATATATATCTCAAGGTGGGTGGCGCATTTACGTTGTAGATGTCTATGGGCTCCAGTAACCACTTAACACCAGGTGGGCTGTGAGCTAGTCCACCCATATAAGAAAAAAAAAACATTGTGTCCGTCTTCAAATTAGACCCCGTATCCTTAGCTTTCCGCCTCAAACGACGTTAAACAATTACAATCACTTGGGCCGCCCTCTATGTTAATAAACTTATTTTAGCAATATAAACATGGTCATTTTAAACAATTTATTAAAGTATCAATGTCAACTACTTTGACCTTATGCAGCTATTCGTCGGACGCGGTATGAACTCATTTTATAATAGCTGTACGTTCTACAGAATGTAATTTGCATCCCAATGTGACTTGTTCACTAAGGTCACATAAATGACATTATTTAAAATCGAATTGCTATTTTACTTTATCATCAGGTGGGGCCTCTTTTTTAGCTGTTTTTTTCTTTGCTCTATCTCTTTATTAGATATTTATTCTTTGCTCTATTTCTTTCTATATTCTTCTGCTCTATATTCTTCTGCTCTATATTCTTCTTGATATTTATTCTTTATTCTTTGCTTTATTTCTTTATTAGTTTTTTTTCAATTACAAAACAAACATCAAGTTGTAGAACATTTATTTTACGATCATGTATTTTTTTCCAATAACATGATGTACAAATACATACTTACATTTAAATGAAACAAATTATACGTATTATAGGGTATTTAATTCCTTGATTTTAAAGTAATGTGGTTGTACTTGATTGTTAATCGTTTATTGATTACAACATTATTTTATTCTTTGAATAATGATATCAAAAGAAGCAGAGTACGGGTTCATTAATGTAAGTCAATTCGTTCATTCTATGACGAACGAGCCGAGCCGAGCCGAGCCGAGCCGAGCCTGGTTCGTGTCTTTGTTCATGTTCAATACGTTCGCACGTCAATTATCCGTTTGAATTGAAACATTGTTCAGTTGTTGTTAGCACTTCAGAAAAGTTTTCTAGCATAGTAAGAGAAATTTACTAAAAATGTGCGCATGAGTAGTTTCAATAAATTTATTTCGTTTACTTGTCGATTATCAAAGCTAGCATTACCACCGTGGACCGATAGTTTACATACGTTCAATACGTTCACTACATATACATACCTAAAGAATTCTGAACAGGACATGATGTCTAGTACAGTCAGTTTAATTTTCGTCGCGAATTCGATCCTGTGATAGATTCTGCGAAGCACTGCTCTTGCTAGGCCTTTTTTTTTTTTTTTTGTTTTTTTTGGTCAGGAGGAAATCGCCGGACTTCCGCCCTTTTCTGGGGATACTGGGCGGGGTATGTCAGAGTCGAACTGACTAAAACCTCCTGTCGCTCAACAACCAACGTCCAAACCTCGCATGAGACAGAACTCATGAAAAGGCAAAGGGGGGAAAGTGAAGTGTTTAGTGCGGAGCACATCTCTCCCATCACCCTCCCCCTCGAGACGCCGGACTGGCGGTCGTCGGCGCCACGACCACCAGCCCTCTCTGTCGGCAGACTGTCCGAAGCCCGCCTAGATGGCGCCGGTTAGAGTGGGTTCTTGCTAGGCCTAGGCTAAATCCTCTCAGGTTGAGCCCGTACTCGTCCGGGCGTAGCTGGAATAGTCCCATAGGCTACCAGCGAATAGGTAGGCAAAAAAGTCAGTTTAATAGCAAGAACAAAACAAAGAAATATTTAAGGAAGGCTTATGAAATCTTATTTATGATAGTTATTACAAAAAAATACGTGTTAAAATACCTACTTGGCACGATAATAAAACTACTAATTATAATTATGGAGTAATGTTTATTGATAACGTAATTACAAATGCAATGAAATTCTCATCGAAACGAACACGATCTCCGGGTTGCCGCGGTGACTGATAAGCTATGTGGAGCCGTCAGGATCTTAATCACTTTCGTAGGCGATAATACGATTTGATTAGCTATTGTTTGTGTATAAGGGTAGTAAATCCGAGGTGGCATCTAGGGTGCGTGCTCGGCCCGTTATTAATTTAACCACAACTGTAATTAATCTTGTCCGGTGCGGATTCTCCCACGGCCACACTCCTATAACGATGCAGCCGTTTGAGCCCAATACCGCCTGACATGACTTATATTACTCGACGTAATGTTTCCGACAACCTAAATTAAATGTTTCCTATATGAAATGTTACAGTTTACCCGACTTGCGTGTTAAATTGAGGCATCAACTTAATATCCATTCAAAGATATGAGTTCCAAACTTTTAATTGAGTTAATAACTTTTTTTGTTGAGTTATTACGATTCGATCTAAATAACAAGTTGTTTTAATTTGAAAAAAGTGAGGTTATTAAAATTAGGGGGGTAAAAACGTATTGTTGTTGTCTATACTAATATTATAAAGAGGAAAGATTTGTTTGTTTGTTTGTTTCGAATAGGCTCCGAAACTACTGGACCGATTTGAAAAATTCTTTTTCTATTAGAAGCCGACATTGTCCCTGATGAACATAGGCTACTTTTTTTAAATTTTTTTTTTTTTTTTTTTGGTTTCATGTGTGTTTTAATGTTTCCGAAGCGAAGCGAGGGCGGGTCGCTAGTTATTGTATAATTTGTAGGTATATTCATGCGTTTATGATTTATTCATATAAACAACTCTTGATTGAATAATCGAATTTATTCTAGATTATTTTATTAAGTGAAAAGAAAAAAGAAAGCAGTTGGTATCAACTCGAAGGGTATTCCGTATCAATTCCGGGAAGACACTTTCACGTAACGTGTTTACGACTTTTTTTTTTTACGATTGAAAGTTTACTGGTGGCCCGAAGGCCTTTCCAGTTTCACCAGGACAGGTGGGCGAGCAAAGGCTCAGCCAAGAGGGGTGGGATTTGCTAACAACTGCCCGAGCGCCTCCGAAGGAGACCTAACAACTCAAGAGCAATTGTTTCGCGAATGAATCTACTACCGGATCGGAATCGCGACCCGCTGAGAAGATCCGGCGAGAAACTCAGCGGGCTGATGCATGGGTTAGGTTGCACGTCGACCTCTTTGTCGAGTTCGACGAGTACGGTTACCGGGGTCCCTAAGCCTGCCCCTAGTATTAGAGCTGAAGGCATCTAATGCAAAGGTTATTGGATCTGATGGATCCGTAAGGACGTGTCTAGGGCGTCGACGGTGACTGGCTCCTGCATGATCAGGATTCGGGGAGTAGTCAGCGGCGGCAACGATAAGGCGATTATCATGACGCATAGCCTTATCGAAGTATCGTTCCGACGCTGACTTCATGTATTTCCGAATTGATTCGAGGCCCAGGTCGTCGTGTAGGTCAACGTTCCTCACGAACCACGGAGCCCCGACAGCTAACCTGCAAAAGCGGGATTGTAGGGATTGGAGGGTGTCTATGTGTGTGCGGGCCGCGTGAGCGAACACCACACTCGCGTAAGTCATGACGGGCCTTATGCAAGTTTTGTAAAGTGTCACCTTGTTCCGAAGGGACATTTTACTCCGCTTACAGATCATGGGGTAGAGTCTACCGAGAATAAACGCGGCACGGTCACGGACTGATTTTATATGCGGGCGGAATGTCATCGATGCATCCAGGGTAACGCCCAGGTACTTGACCTTCCTGGCCCAGGGTATGGGTTGTCTAAAGAGAGTAATCGGGGGTGTGAGATTCCTCCTCCTAATCCGGGAGGAAATCCGTGTGGAGCTTCCCCTCTGAAATAGCACCGCAGTACTTTTCGCTGGGTTGATGTCTATGCGCCATTTTCGGAACCACTGTCCTAGGGCTAGGGCTGCGCTCTGAAGCTTCTTCGCGATTAGGGACTTATTTCTACTAGAATAGTAAACAGTCGTGTCGTCGGCGAATAAAGCTAAATGGGTCGGCGGCGACCGGGGAATATCGTTGACGAATAAGCTAAATAGGAGGGGTGAGAGGACAGAGCCTTGCGGGACTCCAGCTGTGAGAGGTCGTGGGGAGGAGCGGGTTCCCTCGACTCGATATCGAAAAGAGCGGTTCGACAAGAAGTCCCGTATGATGAGCACGAGACTATCCGGCACGCCCATGTTGAATAGTTTGAAAATCAAACCATTGTGCCAGACTTTGTCGAACGCTTTTGCGACGTCGAAGAAGAGAGCTCCCGTGTATAACGGTTTTGGTCGATTAAGCCCCACAAGAATGTGCTCCGTGAGGCGGTGCACCTGTTGAACGCATGAGTGATTTGTACGGAATCCGAATTGTTCATCGATAAGAATGCCCTTGGATGAGACGAAGTCTCTGAGGCGTTTGTAGAGCAGACGCTCATACAGTTTGCCTAGAGACATGAGGAGGCTAATCGGGCGGTAGCTCGTCGGATGATTTTTTGGTTTACCGGGTTTATGTATGCCGATAACGTCCGCTTCTTTCCACACCGCGGGAAAGATACAGTTCGCCATAGCGGCATTGAAAATAGATGCCAACACCACGATGAGTTGGACGGGTAGAAGTTTAATAACGCGGTTGGATATACCGTCGGAACCGGGAGCCTTGCGAGGACGTAGGTCTTTGATCAAGTCTTTAACTTCCATCGGGGTGACGGGTGGTAACGCATCAGAGGGTGGCAAGGAGGCTCTGCGTTCTACCTCACTGTCTACTAATTCTACATGAACAGGGTCCACGGATTGAGTGCTGGGCGTGCACTGGGTTTGCAATGTATCGGCCAGCAGCTCTGCTTTTTCGTCATCATCGAACGCCGCGAGTCGGCCTGAGGGGCCTACGAGGGGGGGCATAGTTACTACCGTATCCGATTTGAGAGTACGAGCTAAGCGGTAGTAAGACCTTTGGGAGGGCGCGAGTCCTTCTAAGAAATCAGACCATCTGGCATCTCGGACTTCGGCGATGCGAGACTTTACGTCGCGTTGTAGGGCACGCATTCGAATACGATTTTCCGCGGTAGGATACCTGTCGTAGGCGCGTATCGAGGCGTTCTTAGCTCTAAGGAGTTCCCTAATATCGTCGGACAATTTGAAGCGGTGAAGGAAGTCCTCCGCTACAACTTGTTTCGATGACCTATCTAATGTCGAGGTGATGTGTGACGTTAAGATGTCTATGGCTTCAGCGGTATCCTGAGGAGACGGGATAGAGTCCGGGTTAAACGGGAGCGATGGTGGATCAGATTCAGCCAGGCTGATGCCCAGCGTGTGCCAATCCACCACAGTCCTCGTGACGGGAACGGAATCGGGAGCGCGACCGAGCTTCATAACGACGGGACGGTGGTCTGAATCTAACTCTGAAACTACTTCGATCGAGTGTAAGCGCAGAGTTACGTTTTTTAATAACGCTATGTCGAGTATATCCGGGCGATGCGCGATATTTAGCGGGTAGTGAGTCGGGGTTAGCGGAGCGACGATATCGAAGGCGAGATCATCGACTAACGCGTCAAGCCGCCTGCCATTCGGGGTTGTGGTGTGTGAGTTCCACCTGATGTGTTTACAATTTAGGTCGCCCGCCAGAATGACAGAGCTCCCCATACCGAGCAGCGCCTCGATATCACTGCTTAGAACGATCTTATCCGGTGGAAGATAAACGGACGCGATAACGATCGGCGCGTGTCCCGTCAGTGAGATTCGGCACACTGATGCTTCGATATTAGCGAGCGCGGGAGGATCGAGCGGGACGCAATGCAGGGCTCTTCTATAGTAAATGACGGTACCACCACCACGGGCAGAGAGCCTGTCGTTCCTGACCATGTTATAGTTCGCGATTTTAGGGTCACGGCGCGCGGGCTTAAGTAGGGTCTCCTGCACTAAAAAGATATCAATTTGGTGGTCACGCAAAAAGTCAGAAACCTGATCACGTTGATTTGCGAGACCGTAAGCGTTAAAAAATCCTATCGTTACGGATAGGGGCTTTATTCTACTTATATACGCCATTGATTACCGGCGGAGTGAGGGGAGGACGTACGTATTTAATGACGCGTATACGTCGGCGTATTCCTGCACAACGGCGATAAAGTGTTGTGCAGTGGAGGCAGCGCGAATGGCGTCGCCCAAAGCGTTAACGCGCTCAAAGTTGATCGACTGAAAGAAGTCGATCGCTAAAGCGAGATTGTCGGACGCGGTCGGAGGGCAAGTCGCGGGAGAGGGACGAGTCGCGGGGGCGGGACGAATCGCGGAGGAGGGAGTTGTAGCCGTGTTCGTGTACGGCAGCGGTTTTGCCCAGGCCGAGACACTGGGCACCGCCGCCGGAACGAACGCTGGCTTAGCCTGCGACGCAGAGGGTGCCGAGGCTTTGATGTCTGGGCCGGAAGCTCGGAGGCGGTTTTGGCGGGCGACGCGGCGATTTATTTTAGGGGCTCGGGGGCAACCACGGTAATTCGCGGGGTGACCCTGTGTTCGACACAGGACGCAGCTAGGCGGTTCCGTCGCGGTTTTTTGGTCGCGAGCGCAGAGGGCCGTGGCGTGATCGCCCAAACACTTAACACATCGGGGGCGCGCGTGACAGTTACGGGAAGAGTGCCCGTACAATTGACAGTTATGGCACTGGCTAGGAGTGCCTTTTTTATGGGGGGCTTCGACAGCGATACCAGAGAGCCTACAGACGGTCTGTGTGTTAAAGATTTTCTTACCTTCGGGGGTAGGCTGGAGAGCGACTAGAACCATATTATATGGCTCCCTACCGCGACCGGTGTGCATACGGTGCACATAATTCACTGGTAGGCCTTGTTCTAACAGGTCGGCTTTTACGAGCTCTACATCTAACTCTTTAGGGATTCCGCGTATTACAACGCGGAGTTCGCGCTCCTCCTGGAGCGTATACGTATGGAAACTTATACGCTCCTTACGGAGGTAAGAAGAGAGGGCCCTATGGTCGTCGGGTGTTTGAACCTTAATTTGAATGCCGTTCGCGAGGTTACGGGCATTCGTGAAATTTATATTTTTGGCCTTAAGGGCCAGGCAAACTCGATCCCAAGCTGCCTTCTCCTGAAGGATAACCGGGGGAGGGGTCTGGGTTTTATTTTGTGCCACCGGACGCGGCGACGGAGTGGCACGGGCTGGGGGCGCAACGGGAGTCTGAGGGCGGGGGCGCGACGCGTTCACGGCTTTGCTAATTTTAGCGGCCGCGGGAGCTCGAGACTCCGCGGCACGCTTCTTACCCTTCTGTACCAGGGTGAATCCATCCGTCGATGAGGCGGGGGCGAGGTCGACCTCCATGTCCGAGTCAGAGTCGGAGCACGAGGAGGCGGGTGCAGGCGACCTACGAGCAAGTGTAGGTGTTTTAGAGGGCGCGACGGAGGCCGCGGATGATCGCTCAGCTGAAACGATGGTCACGGCGGACGACGCAGCAGCTTTTCTCGCCAGTATAGGCGACACGGGAGCGGCAGGCACGACAGAGGTTGCGGTGCTCAATGCAGAAGCTCTGCACGCAGGTACAGGCGACGCAGGAGCAGCGAGCGCGGCGGAGTCCTCGAGAGGGCTCGCAGTGTGATTGGCCTTGAAGGCCAAAAACTCCGAGGCGAGCTGTGGGTGGCGAAGTCGGAGGAATTCCGCGAATACAGCGTCCATGATCGCTGAGTACCCAGGTGGGGCGGCCCCGGGTCTTGAAAACACTCGCCTTGCGGCGAGGCCCCAACTTCTCGGACCTGAGCGGTTCTATTGAACACAGGTGGCAATGCGGCGCGATTACTACAGGACAAAGAAAAAGCACAACAAAACAGAAATTACGAAAAGAAATAAAACAAATAAATACTTGCAGGAAACCACTTTGTCGGCAGATGTACCACGAACACAGAAACAACAAAAGGAAACAAAACAAATAAAAACTTCCAGAAAGAGCACTTAGTCGGCAGATGTACCACAAACACAGGCCGCGCGAACAATGGCCGGGCTAACAAAAGCCGGGCGAACAAAGACCGGGCGATCGAGTGGACGATGAGCACGTCCGCACGTGACGGGTGCCTCTATCGGAATGTGTGTACGACTATGATTGATACGACGTATGAGTAAAATATCGTTGATCAATCCGAGCCAAAACTGCTTTCAGTTAGAGGAAAATAGATTACTTGAATTAAGGCCGCAGAGATATTGATGATGTTTCTCGAATATTTTTCTTTTCGAGGATACGCCACCCGAATTCTCCAGCACAAGGGGTGAATAATTGAAAGTTTAAACTTATAGTTTTAAGTACTTAAGTAACGTTTCTGGAACGCAAATTAGAATATTTACAGTTATTTACTGGTGGTAGGACCTCTTGTGAGTCCGCGCGGGTGGGTACCACCACCTTGCCTATTTCTGCCGTGAAGCAGTAATGCGTTTCGGTTTGAAGGGTGGGGCAGCCGTTGTAACTATACTTGAGACCTTAGAACTTGTATCTCAAAGTGGGTGGCGCATTTACGTTGTGGATGCCTATGGGCTCCAGTAACCACTTAACGCCAGGTGGGCTATGAGCTCGTCCACCCATCTAAGCAATAAAAAATATATATTTATTAGGTAGCTATCTATCGAAATGAGGCTTTCGCCCCTTGAGTTTTATTTCATTTCGTTTTTTGGTTGTGCATTTTTTTTCGATTTTCCCCGAATTGTACCTTAATTATTGAAACTACTTTTTTAGTCTAATCTGGCGTTTTTTTACTGTCGTCATATTATTTCGTTATCATTCCTCGACATTTACGTATTATGCTAAATTTTAAAATAGAATACAGTAGAAAATTAGTTTTTTAATTTGTTCATTTCGTTTACTTTTATAATAGCAGTTTTATAAAAATAATTGGAAAGTAACAAAAGGACTATTCCACTGAGTTTGTTACGTCTATTTTTATGAGGACTGTGTCACTTAGGGAACCTGTGGTGGACATAATTATTAAAATTGTTTTTACCGTTTAATCTTTAATTATTATATTATTTACTTTCGAAGAATCAACTGCACAAATTACGTAGGAACAAACTCTGGACGTCAATATTATGAGATTTATTGTCCTGCTGTGTCCGTGCGTGTATGATTCTAATACCATTTTCTTTATAGTTATATAGTATACCATACCATAAGTATATTAAACTACTGACCATTGGAAGCTAACAATAGTTGTAGTGGTAATAAACAAATAATAATACCTTTCAATCGAATAGTACACTATCAACAACGTTGCTCTGATGTATATTTTCATATATTTTATATTATAAAGATTGCGAGTATTACTTTACGACACGCAACGCATTAAAATTCTTCAAAATTATAGAGATTAAACCTTCGATCAATAATACTACTAGATTCGCGATTAGCGCTTCAAAAACGGCCCGAAAAATAAGACCACAAATAAATTTGTGGTCTTATTTCAAATTAGTATGGTTCAATCATAGCCAACACTAAGACGTCAAAACGCTGCAATGCGCGTTCAAAAACTGAGTAAAAAACCACCGTAACACCAAGGTTTTGGAAGGAATATCTTTTTTTGGTAAATTTATATTATTAAGTGTTTTTCATAAAATAATAAACACAATTATATTGTAAATAAAACACAATTTACGAATATTGTAATTGTTTGGCCAATGTTTGCAACAAGACACCAACTATTGTAACAAACATCACCAATTCTTGAACAGGGAATGCATAGAGTAGTTTTGTTATTTTATAATGTTATTTATGTTTGTAGATTTCCTAGTAGCCCCTTGTCGCTGTGCACAATGGATATATATTGTCGCGAAAGAAAGAGGAGAAGAAATATAGAACTCTTATAAAAATTCTAGAATTGTTCAATGGTGGTGGCAAATCAATGCAAAAAAGTATTAAAAAAACTTTATATGTATGTGTAAATATTTTAAGCGTATATGCTGAAAAGGATTTGTTTTCTGGGGGAAACGAACACAGCCATAAAATAAGCCTAAATTAAACTGATTATAGAAAAATTCATTGATATAAGATTACATTATATTTGTAAAAAAGAAACCGCTCATATAAAAATGACTTCTAAAAAACAGCTTTATAACAAACTGAATCTGTTTAAAGGTAATTAAACCTACATTATTGTTTTAATTACTTCTGTATAAAGAATACGTGAAAAACATGTTTCGTGTTTCTTTTCATATTTTTTTTACTTTATTCAATTTTATTTTTTATCACCTATTTGTTGTAATAGCGGCAATGTAAAATATTATCTACTACTTTTTTGAATCGGTCAAAAATAGTTGCGACCATACAAAACAAACCTAAAACAAATATGTATATTCTGCAACTCTATGTCTTTCAATACTTACTGTGTTCTGAGCATTGAAATGTAATACCAAGAACTACATCTAGTTCCATAATACAATAAGCACGAAATTTTAAACAAATATTTTTAACCTTATAAATTAGGCTTTAAGTATCATTTTAGAATAAATACTTTTGTACTGATGTCTTTTTATGTTCAAGTGACATTTTAAATTTATTCCATAATATTATTTTTCTGACGAAAGGACCTAAATACATATATTTTGCAATGGTAATTAAACTTTATGTTTAAGTATTAAGGTTTATAATAAACTGAAGTCGTTAACATTATTAAACTTTTTTCTAAGAAATGAAGATGTTTTCGTGTCTGCAAACGTGGCCACTGGAGCGTCTTATTTTTGTTCCTGATCTTGAATCTAGTACTATTATTGATCGAAGGATTAAACTATAAGTCATACTAATTTCATCGCAGTGTCGATACCGGGAAAACTGTCGAACAATATGAGAATCTATGTGAGCGTTTACTCTCATTCGTTCATTCCATAAATTGTCATAAAACACCACAATGATTATCTTCTCTTCTTCGTCGCTTCCTTCATTGCAAGGTCATGTCCCTGAAACTTGACCTTGGTCTGTCTCGTGAGCTGTTTCCACAATGATTACAGCAGTATTATTCGCCTTACATATACACATATACACACATTAGATTCGAGATATGACTTCGTTTAATTTTCTGTTGGATAAATAATAAACAGTTTGTTATCTAAAAGATAAATTTGGCAGATGAAGATACATTCATTAAAATTAGAAGCACATAGTATACTTTTTCTTTCATATAAGCTGTGTACATACATATCTATGAGTATGTGTTTCGGGTACACATCATTTTATGTTTTTTTAGTGTGTTAAACTAAATTTTCTATGTATACTAGCCGTACTCGCTCGCTTCGCTGGGCATTTAAAATTAACATTATTATTTATTGTCATTATCATTAGGGAGTCCAACACTCATATAAATATTAACCTATCCATTAAGTACATGTGTTTTCTACGTGGATACCAAGTTTCAAGTCAATCGGATGCATGGTTCAGTAGTTATAACAGAACATCCGTAAAAACCACTGTAGATTTATATATTAGTATAGATCTGAATTTCTTAAAAAAATATGATCCTATTTTATAACTTTTAATACTATTCGAATTATATAAAATTATTGCATGTGTTCGATGACTGAAATCGTTTTAAAATCGAATCGCTATTGTTTTTTGCTTCGAAAACTATTAATTTTTAACATTGACAACCGGACTCTTTGTTGAGCTTTTCCTTATAACTCATGTCTTTCTGGGTTGTTTGTTTTAATCAAACAACGTTTATACCATAAGTGGAACTGCATAAATCTGGTAATCGACCCAAAATCCAAGCGATGCCAAGATTAATTTCTCTATTCAGATCGTATCAGAAGCATTCGATATTGAATTCCAATAATACATTTCTATTAGAACTGTATGCAAATCTATTTAGATACAATATTAGTAGGCGCTGGTTCACTGGCTATAACTTGATAAGTTTCATAAGGAGTAAACACACTTTTAATAATATTGTTTGTCAACTTTATTGACTCAAGTTAAGGTTAAAAAATGGACATCCTGCGTCTACGGAAATCTTTTGTTTTCTCTGAGATTTATAACGTATTTTTTATTGGGATTGCCCTGAGTTTTTTTTTTTTGAGACGATACGGTCATCTTATTTTTCTCTACCTATTCGCCGGTAGCGGTTGAGCTCGCGGACTCAGCCTGAGAGAATTTGCTAACACCAACCCTATTGCTTCGCAGAATCTACCACCGGATCGGAATCGCGATCCACTGAGAAGTTCTGGCGAGAAACTCAGTGGGCTGTGTCCATGGGTACGGTAATCTCTTCTCTATGATCGCACCAGTAACTGTAGGTACAAAAAACTGTAGGTACCCGGAACTGCAGGCTTTTTTTTATGGCTTAGATCAGTGGACTAGCTCACAGCTCACCTGGTGTTAAGTGATTATTGGAGCCCATAGACATCCACAACGTAAATGCGCCACCCACCTTGAGATATAAGCTCTAAGGTCTCAGTATAGTTACAACGGCTACCCCACCCTTCAAACTGAAACGCATTACTGCTTCACGGCAGAAACATGGAGGGTGGTGGTACCGGCTCTGGAATGAAATGCCTTTCTGATGCCGTTTGAAAAGAAAGAAAAGAGAATGCCAAACAACGGCTATGCCTCTGCAAATATTGACCTGCAAATATTGATTCTTTACAATCGATGTTAATTAAAAAAAGGCTGTGGTATTTCGTCTTTTTAATTGACAGTCAAGATTAGAATGATAAAAAGAAAATAACAACCTGTAACAACTACTAAGTACCATTTAATAACCTGGTAACCCTGACAATACTTGTTTCATTGAAACCGATTGATATATAAGTAATAAGTATAATAAATCCTTGTTATTAGAGTAAAATGGCGGGTACTTGCGTTGTGAATTTGGATCGATGAAAATAAAAAAGTTAACAGATTACATTGAAAAATTAAAACTACTCTTACGATTTAATCTATACTAATATATAAATGGATAATATGTATAGACATCTACAACGTAAGTGCACCCACCTTGAAATATAAGTTCTAAGGTCTCAGTATAGTTAGTTACAACGGCTGTTCCACCCTTCAAACCGAAACGCATTACTGCTTCACGGCAGAAATAGGCAGGGTGGTGGTACCTACCTACCCGTGCGGACTCACAAGATGTCCTACCACCTTACCCTGTCCTACCACTTACTGTAAAGTAAAGTACCACCAGTAAAGATATTATTATTAATTATTATTAACACCTCAATAAATATTCATCATTATATGTATGTAGGTGCATTCTAGGCGTGAAATTGTAAATGTGATAACACACAAATCAAACATATAACTTGTTTTATCATTATTTTGTAAGCGAATACTACCTTTGTTATCGAAGGATTGATAAGCTAATGTAATTAAAACCACAACGCCGATGACATTTTTATTAAAGTTATATCATTTTATGAAATTATTTTTTGATATTTGTTCTATTGACATGAGTATGTTAGTGTAGATACATTCAAATACCATATATGCTCATTTTATACTTTACTCTCATTGTAGATACGTCACAATATATACTAAGATAACATAATTTAAATAAAGCTAAAAAAGGAAAGTTCTATTTTTATAATTAGACTTTTCATTCGGTTAAATTAACGAAACCTAACCTAATACATCAATAATATTTTAATAAAAACTCAAGAAATAAATCATTCAGGCAATAACACCAAAGAATTTTAAAATATTAATGCTTTTGACAAAACGGAAACATGAAAATACTGTTGAATAATATGTTAACATTTCTAATATTAGTGAATCTATTATCGTAACATCGTAGGTTTATTGTAAGACGAATGCCAATTCTGAGTAGTGTTACGAAAAACCATTGGCAAGTTTTCATCTGATTACGAGTTTTTACCAAGATTTTCTTCGATGAAGAGCTCTGCCATCTTGTATTGATAAATGGAAACTTATCGTAAGTTTCATATTGCGCCAACAGATGGCAGTAAAACAATAAAGTCAAATTAAAAATACCTACTAGACAAAAAAGCAGCATTATGCGCGTAATATTCACATATTAATAATGAATGATTACTAAGGGGTTATGTAATACTTATAAAAAGTACATTTAAAATTTACGACGACCGTCGAATATGTGCCTGATACACATTTTTGTTGCAAAGCGTTTGTTGTAAGAAAGAAACAAAAACTTCTATAATATTGTGATTAACTTCAATGTGATCATCTTAGTACATTTTAAAGTTGTTTGGTATATAAAGGGGAACATAGGAACTTTTATGAGAACTGCGACCCTAGTATGACGTCAGATCCGCAGTCAAATCGCTTCCGGAGCGGCTGCGGGCTCTTTGACATTCTCTCTTTGTTGGGGACCCCCGACGCGTCACATTGCGTACCTCCTTGATGACTCGTTTGATTAGCCACCTGGAAATTGTGTGGACTGCAGTCCTCCACAGCAATTCAGTTTGTCAAATACTTTACAATTAGATTAATAATGTAACAGTACAAATATCCCAAACTTGTAAATACTAAACTGGCACTTGCATTTTCAATATTAGGTACACATATTATTTATAATATTATGAATATCACAATAACAAATAACGTGTTTAATATAACAAGTGCTTAGGTCTGTTTATCTACTAATGATTTGACCTATTACGTGATCAGAATATTAGGTACCTATCACACTGCAGTGGGATTTGATCTTAATTGGATTCGATCTATTTTATTAACATATGCCAGTTGCTAAATTACACAATGATCTTAAAATATACACAATGATATATCTTTAGAAATTACGCTACAAAATAATACGATTAAGGCTTATATTACCTGCTAGCTAATTTTCACTTATTAGAAGAAAAGAGATTCCCGAACCAAATAATTAACGGGTTAAAGGTTTGGGTAGACATAAGTATGGACTAGTGTCTACAATTTTATAAAAAGGTCATCTAAGCCTAAAATGAGGACAGGAAAATTACCATGTTTACAAATACGCAGAACGTATTTAGAAGCACAGTTGCATTGCAATCTGGCTTATTCCGAATAAACGTACCTAATAGTGGTGGGTAGATGTTACGGATGAAATTTATGATCGTTGGCAGAGCAATGCATCTAAACGTAAATTTTAGTTTTACGTAATGTTTTAATTTTTTAACGTCGATATAAAATATTGAACTGACGTGATCGATAACGAGTCACGATTAATTTTATCAAGATCAACACTGAGCTTTAAAGTAATAATATTTAATTATTAGGCTTTCATTTTTAAATGTAGCTAGTCGTTTTTCCGCGTCCCCAAAGCTGTTTAAAGTATACCATAAATCGATCCTAGGGCCGATATGATTGTTTTAACACACTTTGTACACAAGAAACCCCCGCAATCAAATGAAACCCGCAGACTTAACGAATTCATTACCGGGGCTAGGGTGGCTTGTGGTTCGGATATCAGATATACGGATAGAAATCTGTTTTACCTACTCCTAAAGAAAAACAACAAGGGATTTCGATTCGAATACTGAGCTAGACATCATATCAATAAAAATTCGATTTCGATTTTTGATATTGAAAGCGAACAGAAGCAAAAACGTTGTAGTGACGTAGTGTCTATGTGTTGCAGCAACACTTTGAAACTTTTATCAAACCCAAAATGAAATAATAATTGATATCGTAACCACTCGTATGACGTGTTCTTAATTTTTTCTGTATTATGACGATTTAATATTAATATGCTATAATTGTTTGCCTAAAATTTTATCTGGAAACAGGCACAAACATAGTCGTAATCAAATTCCAAAACAAGGAGCTTTTGCATGAATTAAACATGTATTAGATTGGTTTTTTTTTCTGGATCTTTCTTAATTTAAGTGCATAACCTATTGTTGGCAGAGAAGGGGTTTTCTTTGTCGTATAAGCGTAAAGGCATTCATTACTCTGAAAGATGAGAATAACTTTAAAAGACATTTAAAAAATCGAATAAAAGTATATTATTATGTTTGGTGTCGTAATTGGAAATTAAATAGATTTTCTTGATTGTGCTAATACCAAAGGTTTGAAAATAGATCTTATCAGCAAACAGTTAAGCAGTTTCAATGCTCACATGTTGTATGAGGCCAACCTAAAAAAACCTAAGATATGTTTTCCGGTCGACCTAGTTCATATTAATTCCCTTAAAAGCCAAACGCACCTTACACTTTGTCATATTTTTTTAGCACAGTTTAGTATTATCTTCTTCTTCTTCCTATCGTTTTCTCGGTCTAATACCAGGGTCCGTTTTCCTTAAACACCTCCACTTTGTCAGGTCTCCGGCAGCCTTCTGGGTAAGGTTATTCTCCTGCATGTCCGCCAAGAAGTTTACTTTCTATATATTACAGTTTAGTAATTCGCAAACTGGAGATATTTGCTTTTAACTTGTTCACAATACCGACTGAGAACCGCAACGAATGTTTTGGTCACGTTATTATTATTTGCCGCTAAATAAATGCTAATTTATTATGTACGTTTGTTAGCGTGACAAGATCTGCTGCTACACGATGTTTTTCGTAAACTGTTTATCGAATTCGTTTCGATGATGCGCGAAATAACTGGGTATGCGTTCGCGTCTTGAGTCACCAAAGGCCACTTAGCCCAGATTTAGACGATCCAAATATTTTCACGGGCGACGCACTTGCTTGTCTCGGTAAGCGAAATATTCTTGTTGGCATTAGGAAAACTTTCTCGTAATTTTTATATATTACTAGCTGACCCGGCAGACTTCGTAGTACCTCAATCGATAAATAAAAGACCTAAACTTTTGTATTAAATAAACTTAGAAAAAAAAAAACAAAAAGTATCCGTGCGACGGGGGACACATCAAAAGAAAAACAAAATTGTTTGTTTTTATTTAATTCTGAGCATTTTCATATTTATCTACCTTTTAAACCATCTCTGGACTTCCACAAATAACTCAAGACCAAAATTAGTCAAATAGGTCCAGCCGTTCTTGAGTTTTAGCGAGACTAAGGAACAGCAATTCATTTTTATATATATATATAGATCCCACAATGTTATCGCGAAGTTGTTATCATTCCTAATTATTTATTAGTCGAGCTCGATATTCAAACTATCTAATTATCATAATGTTTTGTACTAACGTAGGTATTCAGCACCGATATAAGACCTTTATCTCGCAACCGGAATATTGCAAACAGCTATATATGAAATGCTGTCTGTTAAAGAAAGGCTCATTTTAGTGTCAAATCCTTTCAACTACGTGCATTGACACTTTACAAGGCGATCGTTATTGTAGCGATGTCATAGTCACAAACAAAATAAACAACGTCACAATAGTGTCATTAGATTTACAAAACAGAAATGTTCTTTGTTTAAATTACGTAAAACAAAAAGTTGTATTGTAATGAATAACAAGAAATCCAAGAATAAAACGACTGAATTAGTTCATACTGAAGAGTTCGTGGCCGTCAGGGTAAAACGCTTAGTATACTCCTATTGAGTGATGTCAGGGTTAAAGTTCTGCAGGCAGGTAACAATTTTTAAGTAAATACAAGATACATACGATAAAATACAAAGATACTCGTTTTTACGAATGACCCCGACGATGAAGGAATTATACCGTATAGTAAAAATAACTCGCAATACCTACTTATGAATTTGCGCACCTAATTACTGGCCGTACGGTGTATTATGGGCCAGCTCAGGTAGGTACCATGACCCTAACTATTTTTGCCGTGAAGCATTTCGATTTGAAGGATGGAGCAGCCATTGTATTTTAATAACGGAGACTTAGAATTCAGTCTCAAGGTGGGTGACGGCATTTGCCTTGTTGATGTCAGCGGGCTCCGTTGATCACTTATCACCAGATGGGCCATGAGCTCGTCCACCAATTTAAGGAATGAAATATTTCAAGGGGGCATTCGCTTTGTGAAATCTGTATAAATATGTGTTTCGGCAAAGTTTAATACTAGGTGGGCTATAATGGTATCTGCCCTTTTTAAGCTATAAAAAACTTAATAAATTAAGAAATGTTTGTGGTACTTTATTAAAAATATAGTATCAAAGTAATGTAGAATAAACAAAAAGTTCGGATTGTTCAACGTTTATCTTAATATTACTATTAAATAAGTTTCTTAAATTAAGTATTTGGTCGGATAGACTTTAGTTTAAAAAGTAACTTTAGACAATACCGTTTTAGACAATGAAACTAAATAGAACAATCATTCAGTATTTCAATTAGAAAATTGTTCAGTCGTAGACAGGAAGCATGTGGGCTCTTTACGCATAGGTAATATTCGCAAGAATTTGCAGCTAATTTAGAATATGTCTACCTAATAATAATATTACTCGTACTTATTCATACAATTTCGCATAGATGTGCTAAGATTTTTCTAATTAATGAAAAAGAGAAATATCTAATGACATATGACTGTGTGATCAATGCTGTACATTTACGTTGAGGGAAAACAATAAAAAACTTTGTAGCGAAAACAATCAAAATATACCTATAGATATTTACTCACCTTGATTATATAAGGAACTGGTACTCATGGTGTGATGCTTGAGTATCCGCAGCTACTATCTAATCAATAGGTTTCTATAAAATATACAAATGTTCATGCAACACAACAAATACAACATTTACATCACTAGAAAAAACAATATGCTATTATTTTAGTTAATGGGTATAGCAGCTGAACAGTCTGTTAGTCGATCACATCATTCACTATTCCTCAACAAACGCATAAAATACTTTCCGATGGAAATAATTATTATTAACACTGCACACCAAATCACAACGTGCGGAGATGCCGGTGCATTCTCTGACTCACCAGAGCTATTTGTTTCTTCGCCCTTGTCCTTAATTGTAAAATGAATGAAGTCTTGCAAATGACTAGGCAAGTTTTGGACATCCTTTTCTTCACCACTTTCGATAACCTTAATTTTGTGTTCAATTATTTTAGGTTCTTTGAATACTTTCCTACTAACTTCACGCTCATCTTCCGTATCGGGGTCCCTAATTCCTAATTTCTCCCATCTTTCCCTAGCCTTTGATATAAATTCTTTTTCAATTTTATTGTTGACCTTTGAATCAAAATTTTCAAGTGTGGGCATACTTTTCGATATCGACCTTATCGAAGTGGGTGTGTTAGTAATTTTT
The DNA here is from genome assembly GCF_030269925.1 of Bombyx mori. Classification (NCBI taxonomy): domain Eukaryota; kingdom Metazoa; phylum Arthropoda; class Insecta; order Lepidoptera; family Bombycidae; genus Bombyx; species Bombyx mori. Next base: position 8,598,794 of record NC_085115.1, on the reverse strand, counting down.
ATAACCTTATGGTGCTTTCTTTCCATTCTTTCTGCCATTTGTGTCATATATTCAGTATACATTTTTTCACGTTGCAATTCTTCTTGACTACTGCTAAATAACGACGATAATTTATCTTTATCATTTCTGTTTTTTATTAGATCTTGTGACGACATGACAACATCTCTTTTACGAGAAATCAATACCTTGTCACCGTTCTTTATATCATTTTCAATAGTTTCCTTTTCTGAGATCAGTGGGGCTCTAGGGCCTTTCCTTAGATTCTGTGTTTTCATTCTGGACTGATTCTCCAATCGTTGAATTTCTGCTTCTACCTCTTTCTCTTTCTGTCGTATGTATTCCATTTGTTGTTCGCATAGATCCTTTGGTAACGAAGGTCTTCTAGGTTTATCATAATCAATTGTTTTATCTCTGACATTTGTATAAAATCTGTGCATATTCTGAATGGAAGATATGTCGCTCTCAATTTCTTTATTCAAATTGCCAGTTGAAAAATGAAACTTCTTTGTCTCAGTTTTAATAGAACGCAGAGAGTTTTCAGCAAAATCAGAATTATCATCACTTTCATAGAATCCTAATGAAATTTTTCTCGGTCGAGGAGGCGGAATTGGCTTGAATGTACCAGATAGTTCACGCATAAGATGACTTGCCTTGAAATCATTTTTTTCTTTCGACAATTGTCGATATGATAGATTATTTTGTGTCTGTGTAAAACTATTGTCACAACGTGTTTTTAATGAATTTACATTTGAGGTGATGGTCGGGTCGCATATTAAAGCTAATAAACGGCTTCCGGTTTGTGATTTTAAAGGCGTGAGAGTATTAGTATTAAGATTATGTTCTGTATTTTGAAAAACATCCCGAGAATCAATTTTGAATTCCTCATTGGTGATTTTTTTACTATATTGTTCAGTGCGCCTTCCGACGTTATCACGCGTTGTTGCAGTCGAATTAGTTTTTTCCATTAGCATCTTTTGCGACGGGGACATAGACAATAGTTTTGGTTCAGATTTTGGTGCGACATCAACATTATGCTCATTTTCTAGTGGCTTTTTTAACGAAGAAACGCGAGGCTTTATTGGAGGAGGTGCATTAATTGTAGTTTGCTTCGTCGATGAATGAGAATCTTTCGAATTATATGTTTTTTTAGTAGGACTCATTTTGTTGATACTGACATTTTGTAAACGTTCCGAAACGGAGGCTAATTCCTCTAAAATTTTGTCTCCATATGGCAAAGACGCAATTTTCTTTACACTAATTTCTCTTAGCGTATTCGGATGCTGTATGCTACAACCTTCATTAGTCAAATAAGATTTAGATACTCCTGTAACATGCTCTATAACATCATTAACATGGCTGGATACATTAGAATGTGTCTTATCTGTGACCTTAACACATATGTTATCGTTTGCAGTACTCTCAGATGCTTCGTCGTTATGTAAATCAGATATGTCATTCAAAGATGTAGACGTAGGGTTATATTTAGCTGTGCTTTGTGAAGAACAAACGCTACTCGAAGAATCTTGTCTGGTAAAATTTTCTTTGCAATTTTGAAAATCATTTGAACTTTCTGAATCAGACGTAACTTCTTTTATCAAGTTATTGAAAGCATCATTTAATTCACATTTAATCACTTTTATTTCCAAATCAAATTTGGTGTCACGCTTAGTAACATTACTCTCATTTAAATTTTTAGTAATTTCTGAACCACTTGATTTACAAATACTCTCAAGTTTTTCAATTTCATCGCCTAATTCTTTAACATAGAGATTTGTGTTAATGTTGTCCGTTGATAAAACAACAATTTCGTGTGATTCTGGCATTTCTTTGGTTGAAGTAGTAGGGAGGTCTTCCGTGGTATTTTTCTCTAATTCAATTTTAATAAATCGTTCATTATTGATACGTTTATTTTCCATTACATCCTGATTTTCTAATTGAGAAGTATTATGGTCGTCGGATATATTTTGCCCAGAAGATAAAAAGTTTTTCTTCAGCAAATGTTCAGTATCAATTACTTCGATTGTTGGTGTAATCATACGCACAGAAACATCTGTATCGATACTATCATCTGTCTCTTCCTCTATTTCATGTATAGAGCTGGTACTGCTTGACGAATCAGTTAAATATACTACTTCGGCACCGGATAATTTTTCAACAGTTTTCATAGTCCAGTCGCCTCGAGCTTCACTCACTTCAGGTTCCTTTATTTTGGCATCAACTAAAACACATTCTTGAGACACAAGACGGCCTAATGATTTGTTGCGTAAGGCTACTGGTGGTTTTGCAGCAAATTTCTCTCTTATAGCATTTGTATCTTCAAAAACGTCATCTTCTAAATCTTCAAAGTCACTTCTTTTTTCACTCAAATATGAATGGCGGCGAGAAGTCATTGATGATTCACTACTACCTTCTTCATCAATAACATCTAGCATTCTTGGAGGACAAAGCTTTTGTGGAAAACTATCATCGGCCGATGCTTTTTTACGCAATCTGTGTTTTACTTCACGATTTATAATCTGTTCGATTTCAGTTTTAATTTCTATAGAATTAAGATTATCTGGACTTGTCGAAAGATTAAGTGTTTTCAAATAATTTCGCAACGATGCTTCTTGATCAGGAGTTAATGATTTTATATTTTCGCACTGAGCCACATTAAGAGGTAGCGTAGTTATTGAAATACTTTCAGTCGCAACTTCTCCGGTAAATGGGTTACGTGTTTTCAATTCATCAATTTTTTCCCAACCTACATCTGAGTCAACGTCTGTAACAATCACATTACTACAATCGATTATAGGTATATTACATGATTCAGAAACTAATAGTGTGTCATCGGTTATTTCGACAATTTTAGGATCATCATCATTGTCTAGGCTTTTACTTTTTACGGAATTCGATATTTTTGGTGTAGGTTTCTTTTGTTCCGGAGTTTCTACAATGTAAGTTTGAATTTCGTGAATATTGTCATTTAAGTCTGATATGTTTTCATTCACTGTTTCAATTAAATCGCATTGTTCGCCTTCACTCACTTCTTGAGTGATGACCTCTATCGCTTGAACAGCAGCACTGCTTGGACTTAACAAATTTGTGTTAATGCAGCTTTTGCTGCACGAAGAAACATTATCAATTTCACACAAAGTTGTACTAGTTTCAGAGTTTTGATTTTCACTCAGGGAACTCTCAATTGCTGAAGTCTCACAAGCATTTTTCTCACCGTTACTATTCTGTTGATTGTGTTTGTTTTTACGTTTATTTTTATTTTTACGTCGCTTCGGTTTTTCGGGCATGTTTAAGATCCTTACACTGTTATCACTAACACAACACGATCATATCACAAAACAGTCGTCGTCCGTCCTGTCACGGCTTCGCGTCTTCGCGCTTACGATACCGGTATCCGTAGCGTAGGAGTTAGTTACGTTCTCGACGAAGTAAGCCCTGCGCGTTGTCGGAATCGCTAGTTTTAGGCCGATAATTTATATTGTTAGTACAAGGGCTCGCGTAACAGGGTCGACTGACTCGGATCAGAGGAGCTAGCGCCGGTAATCGAAAAGAAACGACGAACGTTCGCCGGCCGCGGCAGTCGTGCACTCGCGCGGCGATTTACTGATAATTATAAATGGGTTGAAGTACGCGAGCGCGCAGTGTCGACTTTATTTTTACGCGGAGACGTGTATGCGAGTGGAGCGCGCGCGGTGCCGCCGGTATATCGCTGCGTAGGGAGCCCGCACGTCGCTACCATCGCCCGGTCGATTCTGTTCTTTTGTATTATCATTGCACATTAATTCAATAATATAATACTAATTGAAATTGCGCACACACACACCTTGACTATGTTAGGAAAGGATAACGGAGGATGTCGAAAAAAGCTACGGTTCTCCGATTAAGGCACTGGCAATACCATTGTATGCAAAACAATCACATTGATTTATGCTTTTAATCACACAAAACACATTAATTGTAAAAAAAACAATTTACAAAACACAAGCACTGATATCAAAATTAGTCAATACAGGTGCACCTTCATACGTTGACATTTAATAACTGATAACACTGATGTTATCCCTCAGATTACCTTGAGATATAGCTCTTTATATTATTTCTATATGCAAAATGTGTTGAAAATTTTATGAAAATCAAATAACGCGGTTTAAGGACGTAATAAAAAACTTTATTTCCACATCAGAGTATTAAATGTTTTCCATATATTTCATTTCAGCTGTTTCATGCTTAAATACTTCTGTTGCTAAGCGCTAAACGTAGAAAACGTCAGATATTTCGTTTTCATTATTATGCTTATGATTCGCGAAAATCGAAGTAAATACTAAATGCTTTTACCATTGAAATTACGAGCTTTCATTTGACATTTTTCCTTTTCCATTCCACTTAGAAAGCACAAGCATAAAAACAGGATATTACATAACGCGTGGTAATTGCAGCCTGCCGAGTCCCTGTACTGTAGCGTACCTATCCAACTAATCGTCGCGAGTAACTAGAATGATTGACCACTTCCACTGATGCAGTTAGACGTTGAGTTAAATTTAAATGTCCTCACTTGGGAGTTAACTTCGTGGAAATTTCGAAATACTGAAATATATGTCAATTTTTTTATTGCTTAGATGGGTGGACGAGCTCACAGCCCACCTGGTGTTAAGTGGTTACTGGAGCCCATAGACATTTACAACGTAAATGCGCCACCCACCTTGAGATATAAGTTCTAAGGTCTCAGTGTAGTTACAACAGCTGCCCCACCCTTCAAGCCGAAACGCAACTGCTTCACGGCAGAAATAGGCGGGGTGGTGGTACCTACCCGTGTGGACTCACATGAGGTCCGACCACCATTCACAAAAATGTCTGTCTTTCGGTTTTAAAAGTTAATTTTCTCAATGAATTCATAGATTTTGTGGAACAGATCGAAAAAAAATTCGCTTATTATATTGATAAATACACGTAATAATATACATATAATATTGTGATATAAAGATATATATCACAAACGTTAGACTGAGAATAAACCGAAAGAAACCCATATCAGTATATTATCATTTCAATTTAAAAGTGCGATAATATGTAAGGCACGATTTAATTACTTCTTGTTAGTATAGTGTGCAAGTTAACGAATCGGAAAACTACTATTAACAAACTGTTATTTCAGCGTGACATCAGTAGCGATCATTGCCATCTGGTCGCTTATGGACATCAGCAAACTGCCTATGAAGAAGGTCATTTTATAGCGGTCAACGAACCGTGAAGGCGTGATCATTTTATTTTCAATGCAATAGTCGAACTGACGTGCTCTCGGCACCCATTTAATTTTTTTCAAATTTATTACTATTTGGAAGTATTGTACATTTACTGAACCGACTATGAATTATACCGAATGACCTCTTGTATACAATGTACATTTATTTATTAGACCGTCATCAAAATAAAAACCAAATAACTAGTTTCACATTTAATTTAATCGCATCGACACGTAATTTTAGAAACTGGCATCTCTAACATTTTACAAGAAATCATAATGATGTTTTAGTTTTAGCTACGTAAAGTATAAAGAAGTGTTGTTAAAATTTCATGAATGTATGTATATATATATCAACAAAGGAATAATGCATGACTGCGATACACCCACGTGCTCCTAAATTTTTATTAACTAAGGTAATTTATCTACCCACTCTTCTACTCTCACTCACCTAGAAACAAAGCTCCATTTAGAAAAATAAAACACATTAAGTTTTAAAGAAAAAGGCTTGGTTCCAGATTTGATTGCAGCGGCGGTCACTTCTTATTTGACCCGTTTGTTACGTGCGATCATTTATCGGTTGTTATTTTCCAAAAATAACGGCAAAGTGTGCCAATGAGCCATATCTTTCAATAGCGAATCGCGTCGGACTCGCAGTGAGGTAATGCGCCTTAATAGATTTTCATAGTTTATTTTTACTACTGTGAATTCAAATTATCTCGACTTTATCTTTTTAGGTTAAATGATTTTAAATTATGTTAAATTCTATATTGCCACAATGTACAGATACATTTGTTCAGCCATGTGGAGATTAGAAGGCATATGTATAAATACAATTTCAGAATAGGGAAATGTTAGGAAATTCTTAGGGTAAAATAAAATTTCTTAGTGTATCGTAGTGCAATACGTTATAAAATTGAATGAATTATTCAAGGTTATTTGTTCTAATAATGAATTGATAAATAAAGATGGAACCTCTTCAAATAAATAGGTCAAGACTTTCGCGGTATATTTCTAGAAATAATCGCGTTCTAAAATAGTACCGAACGAAGTGGAAATTGTATTTATGTTATTCAGCATTTAGCAAATGCATTTTAAATTTCAAGTGTATTTATTCCTTTAGCACACGAGAATCGCTATATGCGTTTTGCATTAACTACAAATCAACAACATGACCGTGTGACCTTCCAGAAATATCCCAGGCCCCTCCACAACGCGTCTGGTTCGACTTTCTTCATGACAATAAAATTTTGATATTTGTTTGTAGAGAACGCAATAACGAACGGGGTTTCGGAATCGAGTTGCATGACATAATCACCGAACAGATCCGGGCTAGTGTGCCAAAACGACTGCGGGCGCTAAGTCCGGCTTTAGTTTTTTTTTTTTGGCGTGTAGTCAAAGCGTTTAAGGCGCATGTCTCTAAAACGCGAAATAATAAGCATTTTTTTTTTTGTTAACATTAACATGACGAACTTGTACAATTCAAATATATGAATGAAATTCACTTTACATTTTTACCTGACCTTGTGAAAATCTCCTTAAAAAACTAATATTATTATATCACCTTTTAATTCTCACTGTAAACATTTCATTATTGACCTGTTGTTTTGGAATTATCTCTGAATGTCGCGATTTTCTTAGCTTAATATGTGTGACTCCTAATTAACGGCTTTTGTTTGTGTTCGCTTTCAACATTAGGCTTTGGTCTTCAATTTCAGATTTAACAAGCACAATTTTAAATCCATAAAATCGTCAGAGGTGATCTGCGAATCTGGGATATATTATGTATAAACAACACCCGGAGACATGAAGTCGAACTCACAATTATTGTAATATGACATATAAAATGTAAAATTGTGTATAAGTAAATAATGAATGTATGTATGTTTGTGTGAGTGGCACTATTTATACACGTAACCAGCGCATATTTCCAATAAATTTCTTCAAAAACAATCACTTTTTTTATTGCCTTTGTAGGCAGACCAGCATACGGCCCATGGTGAGAGGTTACCGTCGCCCATGAACGTCAGCAATGCCAAGGACAGAGCCAACCTGCTGCCTACCTTTAAGTACTCTCCACAAGCCTATTGTTGCAGTTCTATAATTTTAGTTTTCATATGATGTTCTTGATGAGCAAGCGAGCTCTGGTATTAAGTGGTAACCAATACATTTCTTATGGCCATAATTCTGCCACCTACCTTCACCTTGAATATGAGTATTAGTTTAAACATCTAGAACACACCTACACCTTAAATCAACTGAACTTCAGTTTTGGTTGTAATTTGGTAATTAAATAAGTAAAAATTCGTATTAGAAATATTATTTTTTTGTTGCTTTGATGGGTGGACGAGCTCACAGCCCAACTGGTGTTAAGTGGTTACTGGAGCCCATAGACATCCGCAACGTAAATGCGCCACCCACCTTGAGATATAAGTTCTAAGGTCTCAGTATAGTTACAACGGCTGCCCTGCCCTTCAAATCGAAACGCATCACTGCTTCACGGCAGAAATAGGTGGGGTGGTGGTACCCACCCGTGCGGACTCACCAGTAACATCAATATATTCGAAAATAGACAATTATATGCAACTTTACGTAAAGCAGTGCGATCTGTTTTTTTTTTTTAATATTTAATCTGTACACAATTTTCACAAGTATTAAAATTATCATGGTTATAATTGTAATATTTAAACTGCCTTCCGTATGTTTCGGGTAATATCTGAATCGCTCAAAAGAGTACCAATTTTTTTTTTTAAAACGAATAAGATTCGGTGATATATTCTGCGAAGCATTGCACTTGCTCGGGCAGTGTTAGTAAACGTTCTTAGGTTGAGCCTCGCAAGCTCACTTACCAGTCAGTGCGTAACTGTAATATCCCCTTATGCTATTAGCGCATAGGTAGGGATTAAACAATAATAATAATTGATCAATTATTCATCTTTTTTTTATCCTACCTAAGCTGATAGCCTTGAGAGGCTATTTCAGTGTAACCTTAACTAGTAGGAGAACTCACGGGGGCTCAAACCAGAGTGATGCTAACACTGACCCTAACAGGAGCAGTGCTTCGCAGAATCTACCACCGGATCGGAAACGCGACCCATTGAGAAGATCCGGCGAGAAACTCAGTGGGCTGTGTCTATGGATTAATTCGCTCATCGAGCCCTTCGTCGCAAGCGACGGGTTCGACGAGGACGGTGATTGCTGCTTGTGGTACCTAAAAGCATCGTTAATGGATCGGGAGGATCCGTAATGACTTGTGTTCATCAAAAAATACTCCTTGAACTGTTGGATGTTATACTCATTTTGTAACTATATTTATACAGTAGGTATGTTGTTTTCGAGTAGTTCCAGGTATTCGTGTCATATTACAAAAGGTTTTATTAACGAAAAGAACAAAGGAGTTTGGAGGCGAAAACAAAAGGTTACTCACGTTTCGTTGTGGGGCTGGGGACGTTTGCAGGCGTGTGTGTGCTCGGGGATTTCACGGGTGGTTTGATGGTCACCACCTCGCCCGACGGAAATTCGACTGTTTAAAAAAAACATAAATTTAATTTACAATTATATTTTATAATATGTAAAAAAATTATAATTTGCGTAATTACTGGTGGTAGGACGTCTTGTGAGTCCGCACGGGTAGGTACCACCACCTTGCCCATTTCTGCCGTGAAGCAGTATTGCGTTTCGGCTTAAAGGGTGGGGCAGCCGTTGCAATGTAAAAACTGAGACCTTAGATCTCATATCTCAGGGTAGGTGGCGGCATTTACGTTGTAGATGTACATGGGAATTTACTGAAGCTCATTAACATCACAGCGTGGTTGTGTGAATTAAAATATGAGGTCTAGTCTCAATTACTTACTAAAACGGCTCTTTCGTTTGTCAAATCAAAAAACATTTTTATGACGGTACCAGCCCGTGCGGGATGAGGATACGCGCTACCACCAGTAATGACCAATGGTATTGAAGTCATAAGTAATATTTAAATCCTAAAATTTAATATTTTTTTCGGTTCTGGCGAGTTTTAGACACAACTTAATTGTACTACATATAATGGCAAAATCTAGCAGTAGACAATGTAATAATAAAATATCGACATGTAACAGCTCAAACTTCCGTGATCACGAAAACTGTGTAAAGTATTCGAAACGTCAGGAATATTTTAATGTAAAAAAAAAACTAAAAACAAACCGTAAAAATAGTTTTAATTGGGTACATAAAATATTTAAGTCATCTAAGTCGTAGATATATTAAAACAATTAAATTAGAATAAAGCAGTCACATAAAGCGACTGTGTCGTGTTGTCAACAGGCAAATTCCGAAAATGTTAAGACATTAAAAACTAAAATAAATAAAAAGTATTGCGGAACATCATCTGCCCGGATAATCTGGTTAAATTCGAATAGCTTTCCCTGTATATTTTGCTAATACAACCGTTATCCGTATTCGAAGCAGCTGCGGTTTAATTAAGAACAAACGTTATGTTTCCGATCGAACTAATAATAGCTGGCTCCGCTGATCGCGATTATTTATACATATAAAGGTTCATTGTGATTCGGTAACTTTCCGGTATTAGTGGACGGCTTACAACCAACTCGATGCACATCAGACTTCACCTTACTTAATTTGATAAGAATTCGAATACCAGGAAACGCAATTGATGCAACTATGCCAGGATTTGGCACAGCTTTGTCTATGACTGACCTATTCACGGACGCCGTAAATAAAGCGCTTTGTTGAAGTCAGCAAACCTGACCTATCACTGGCCGGACCAGGTAATCATAATGAAGTACCTCGTTAGAACGAGCATTAAAATCTTTACGAGTAAGACTAGAACTAAGATTAGCAGAAATAATTAAATTTCTAAATGGGTTCGTGTAAAAAGTAAATAGGCAGTGGGTACTATATGTATTTTTATATTATTTCGTTGTATATTGTCTATCATCAAGAATCTAATTTGTTCCACTTCGGGCATCCAGCCAAGTACCCTGACATGTTGGACGACACTGAAGGTGACCATAGACACAAAACTTTGGTTTTTTCTCCCACACTTGTCTATTTTGTTGCTATATAATGTAACAGGAGACCTCCAAGCATCGATTTTGAAATTGTGTTATATCTAACTACATCTACATTTAAATAAACTGTATCGGTACGAAGTTTTTTATGACACATGTTTCGGACTGAGGGGCAAGACCGAAAAAAGTGTAAAAACGACACCAAAAACCATCATCTTTTTGCAGTGATTTTATAGGCACTTCCCGATCACCTAGGAAACTGTATCTTTTTTCTAGAGATATTTATAATAATAAATAAAATAGTGATATGATAATATGTTTTGTCAATAATATTCCAGAAATGTATCTGTAATGCCAACTTTATTCGCAATTATTTACATTTTATGATTCGTTTAATTTTTTTTAATTTGTCTCTTAATTTTAAATTATATCATTACTTAATACAAACACAATAAAAAAAATAGCAAAAGGGATTCCGTTCCAACCGAGTATAAATAAGACACCTCTCTTTTTTGGGTCCGTTTGCTGGATCGATGAGACCAGGTCACTTATTTAAATCCTCTGAATGACCGAACAACAGATCAGTTTTGCTTCTGACATTGCTTAAATCCATGAGCATTGTGATCGTAAAGGTACCATCCCCATCATAAGCTATATGCTCGTACTCTTTTTCAAAATTAATTAATAAAGAAATTGATGTTGTAATCCAACAATATTTTTATTTAATTTCAGCGGATATCTTTAGTATAGGCGTGTGATTTTTCAAATAAAACGAATCGTTTTTTCAAGTACCACGGTTACATAGAGTGCTCGATACTTAGACGTCTCGCTTCGTTAGAGATGAAATCAAGCCTTTATTTTATGATCACTAGTGGCCCGGAGGCCTTTCTAGTTTCGCCAGGGCAGGCGGGCGAGCAAGGGCTCAGCCAGGAGGGGTAGAATTTGCTAACAGCTACCCGAGCGCCTCCAAAGAAGACCTAACAACTCAAGAGTAATTGCTTCGCGAATGAATCCACTACCGGATCGGAATCATTCGGAATCAAGTCAATCAAATCGAAATCAAGCCTAAACAACGATCCTTTATACCGGAGCAAATTGCTTGCAATGCTTTATAAGCAAACAAAATCGTTAAGGGTCGTCGAGACATCTACAACTTTTTCAATCTACAATCTACGTTTTTCTGAACAGTAAGTCGGACGGAGTCTCTGCTCGAAATAATTTATTGAAGGAATTAAGGAATACCGTAGTATTGAAGAAATTGGTTCGTTTGAGGTAATTATTTTTGTAAGAATTAACATTGATGAAAGTTGCCTGGTGTAATTTCACTGAGTAATGAGATCTTCAAATTGTTACTATGTCGAAACTACGGTGAAATTATAACATCATATACAGCAATTACACACAAATAAATATGTTTATTGTATGTATGTATATTACTTGCATATATACAGTTTTTTTATTGGGGAAGGATATTTTTTGTAACTTTTAAAAATTTTCACAGATATTTTTTTGTTAGAACCAAAATTTTGCTACTTCAAATCTCAAAAGAACCCTATATATTGAAATTGACCTTGATTGTTAATATAAATAAATTTCAAGTAACAAAATATATTTTTACCTTTGATAATAAATAATAGACACTTTTTATGTAAATTTAAATAAAATGATTCAAAATATTGACGCGAATGATTTTTTACTTATTTATCACATTAATTACACTGTTAACTTGAATTAATGACACGGGTCACTTGGACCACGGCGCAGGCCATCGGGGGCCGGAGGGCAACTGTGGCAGGGCACGCATCAACAATAGACACTTTCTGTATCTAAATCACAATAAAATACCCGCTTTGTCCACTGATTACGACACGCTGAACTAAACAACGCACATGATATACACATACAGAGTTGAATTCACAAGCAAAAATCTGTTTTATATGAATGAAAAGAGTTTTTAGTTTGTTCGAGTATTTTAATTGCTTTAATTATTATAAAACTACTTCTACAGTTTTCGTGGTCAAAAACAATTGACCGCGTGACCGTGACCACGGAAATTGTAAAGTATTTGAAATGTCGATAATAAAAATTGGACCAGTCTTTGTGGCGAGGCTTGGGGGAGGCAGTGTCCAGCAGTGGACGTCTGTGGGCTGATAAGTAGATTAAAAATCCAATGTCTACGACTCGCGGAGGGCGAAGAAAGTATTTAGGTAGGAAAGTGAATTCAAGACCATCCTATTGCCAAGTGGTTACCGAATTCCACAGAAATAGGTAACTATAACACAGAATAATAAGACGCCTCAATTACATTCTAAAACAGTTGAAGCACGTTTTCACCGGCACCCGGGGATCACAATAAGCCCTGCCGCCAACAAAATTCTTACCTTAAATTCCAATACTAACATCCAATAAATAACATAGGTTACTGGTATAATATATAATTTATGTATGTCATATTATTTATTGTGTTCAAACGAAACAAAATTGATTATAAAATATATATAGCAGCAGCTATAATATTATAGGTACAATTGCGTGCGTGTTGCCATTGATTGACAGGCTGTATATTGTCCAAACCCCAAACACAAGGTGTGGTGCTAGATTGTCAGCTAAATTGTGTTCGACCTAAGTTGAATTTTAACCATTTATCACCCCGAGACATGTCAGAAGCGAACTATTCAGAGGTGTCCTATTAAACGAACTAAAATAGGACACTGGACACAAAATAGAGCTTCAAACACAGTTTTTATTGAATAAATGTACTGTACTATTTTATTATTAAAACTATTAAATATTGTTTTACTAGCGACCCGCCTTCGCTTCGCTTCGCTTCGGAAACATGAAATTTTATTATTGATTATTTACGACATCACATTAGAAACCTTAGAAAATTACAGTATTTCTCCACTATTTAATGGATGTTATTATACATATAAACCCTCCTCTTCAATCACTCTATCTATTAAAAAAAAGCGCATCAAAATCCGTTGCGTAGTTTTAAAGATTTAAGCATAACTACATAGGGATATAGGGACAGAGAAAGCGACTTTGTTTTATACTATGTAGTGATTACAGTTGCAGACGGCGTGTATTTAATGGTAAGTAATCACTGTCGCCCATGGACATCAGCAGTGCTAGGGGAAAGGCCAATCCGCTACCTACTTAAAATTCTGTTTTATTTAAGTAATTAGGCAGCGTTAGACTAGACGGATCGCCTAATTTGCCATTTCGAGCACGTCCTTGATTCATTTGTTCACTGTTTCTAGATCTATCATGAAGAATCTATCTTATTCATTGTGCTCTAGATGAAATACCTAACAGGAAAAGCAGTATTAAATTATAGCTGGAGCTCATAGACATAAGAACGGTAAGCCCGTCTTTAGACACGAGGTCGAAATTTTTATGATTTTATTAATAAGGTAGGTGGACGAGCTCACGGTCTACCTGGTATTAAGTGGTCAACGGAGCCCATAGACATCAAACATGTTAATACCGCCGCCCATATTGAGACATGAGTTCTAAGTTTCAGAATTTACGCAGCAACGACTGCCCCACCCTTTAAGCCGAAACGCTACTTCACGGTAGAAATAGGCAGAGCAGTGGTACCTGCCAGTGCGGACTCACAAGATGTCCTACCACCAGCAAGACGTCATACCACCAGTAAGACGTCCTACCTTCAATAAATATTCTTTATGTCTGGGTAAAAATAATCCGAATTGTTCTGTTATAACTTTGTACTAGATTACTTAAATCTGAATGGAAACTTCGCTGCAAAAAGGATAATATGGTATCTTCCGGATCGACTCATCATACGGCCTACCTGTAAATGCGAGATTTGTTTCAAAACGTTCTAGGTTTTTCCTGAAGATACGAAAATATCTATGCGGTCTGCAATGAATTAGAATATCTGGAGACGTTGTAAACTTTTGTTACTATTTATAATGTTTATTATGCACGGGAGACGCTTGCGTTAAATATATACGTAAACTCATCTGTTGGCGTAAGCAATTAAGTTTTTTTTTAATCGCTATAAAAATATTTACTGGCAATGGTATGTATTTATAATCTTGTGCTTGGTAAGCTTGATTGGATGAGTTCTGAATTAAAAAGTAGGATAATCGTTCTGGAACTGTAACTGCTAGCGGGGGTAAACTTAATGTGGCATTTACAGATTTATCTTATACTTGAGAATGGTTGTCTGCCTGTAAATTCCAATATTACAAAAATAAATAATAGTTAAAAAAAAAAAACAAAAAAAATACGCTTTTATAGAAAATCCAACTACTGGGGTGCATAGTATCAATAGCTATAAATATTTTGATAATATCCTGAAAAGCACCCCACGCTTTTTTTTTACAATAAGATCATTTTTTTTATTTTACTAAAACATCACTTTACCCTATTTTTAATTCAAATTAATTAAAAATTATTTTCTATTTTTAGTCAGATTTTCTAAAAAAGCGTTTTTTGTTTTGTTTTTTTAAACTATTATTTATTTTTCACTTTTTAGTTGAATTTCAATATTTTTTAAATATTAATCGTCATCGGTCCTTAACAAGTATACCAAATTTCGAGCTAATCCGACGTTTTGAAGGGGATCAAAATCATGTTCAAAGATTCCGTTACATACATACGTCTGAAGCTATTAAAAGCGTATTAAAAATAGTAAACAATTATTGTATTGTATGGATGAGAGAAGCCGAGGATCGTGTTTAGTAGCGTGCAATCGGATAGACCTATTTCCAGTACCCAGCAGTGGACTGCTATAAGGTAATGATAACGATGATGAAACAATTATTCACGATAGAATCATTATGTTACTAGTTTAATTATAAGCATTTATGGCCATTTAAAATATAGGATGTAGCATTAACGAGATACACAATGCTTGGGTTTTATGAAAACACAAGTCAAAATGATGAAAACAAAGACATTAGATGAGGACAAATGAGGATGATACTATTTGTGAAGTGACTAGGTCGTACCTCTTATTTATCGTTAAGTTGTTTCGGATTATGCACAGCGCTTACCATTACGCCTGATGTCGGCTAATCGATTTTAAAAATACTAATAAGAAAATTGTTTTGCGGGTTATTTTGTTGAGGATATTTTCAAACTAGTAACCATTAAATATAGATTCAAGTATTTTCTAAAACGTTTTTGTCTACAAAGCAGCAGATTTTTGACAAAAATTCCTAAGGGGTTAGAGATAATTTAGTAAATGGTATACCACTAGAATGTCTATTGGAAATAATAACTTTTCGCTGATGTAAAATAAATAGGCGTTCTGGGAAAAGAGTTACACTGATGACAAATAACTATATAGGTACACAGTTACGTTTTCATTATTTTTGGATTAATTTTATAATAGTATTTCTGAAAATAACACCGTTATTGATCAACGTGTGAATGACGTCAATGTCTCGGTTTAGATGTGGTAGCAGTACTGGCTATTACAAACTTTAAATGGAAACATTGTTAACCTTGTGGTTTAATGAATGGAAAACAATATTTTGCATGTGGTTTCATACGAACGATTAGACGGGAATTCATCTGAACGAAAAATACATATAATCGAGTTTCATAGATGTAATTGTTGCGTGATATTTACTTAATCACTACATAGTATAAAACAAAGTCGCTTTCTCTGTCCCTATATCTGTCCCTATGTATGCTTAAATCTTTAAAACTACGCAACGGATTTTGATGCGGTTTTTTTTATTAGATAGAGTGATTAAATAGGAAGGTTTATATGTACAATAACATCCATTAAATAGTGGAGAAATCAATAATAAATTACAGTTTCCGAAACGAAGCGGGGGCTGGTCGCAAGTATTTTATGAAGTAATGTAGTATAATATAATGATTATACTTATAAATTATACATGCAACATTCTATACTGTTAGAGCTAATCTAGAATTGCTGAAGAATGGATTATTATTGTTACAAATACTAGTGAAGATATTTTAAGTTAATTCTGTGTGATTTCAGAAATCTTAAAACACATTAGTAGGCACGTGCCGAATCTCAGGCTTCGTTGTGTTTAGGAGAAGCGCACGTGAGAGTACTTGAACGAGAACGTTGACAAATAAACATCTTAACTAGCTTAATTACACGTTTTCATAATTATGCATATTATAATAATGAAAAGCTCTCACTGCAGAGCGTATTGTGAATCACGGGTATAGATTTAAATGATCTTGCCAATTTCTGCCGCATGTCAATTATACCGATATAGAATACAATTGAGACTTTGACGTCAAGGTGACTGACATCTGCATTCCATATTGTGATGGATATAGGTACAAGTAACGACTTATAGGTGTAGGTATATACTAGACTAGTGGTAGGACGTCTTGTGAGTGCGCACGGGTAGGTACCACCACCCTGCCTATTTCTGCCGTGAAGCAGTAATGCGTTTCGGTTTGTAGGGTGGGTTAGCCGTTGTAACTATACCGTCGAAGTTATATCTCAAAAAAAAAGAAATTAGACCAGTCGGGTCTATACGTTATCCGCTATGAAACTTGAATAATTATTATACAATCAAGAAACTTCACAACACTCTACCGGCCTACAATAAAATAATAATAATAAGTTAAAGATATATTAATTAAAATAATCGTCCAATGACTGTTTTCACGTAACAAATTTTTATGATGTTTCGTTTTAATGACAATTATTCGCCAAAGAAAACCCAATAACTGAAAATCTTTTAAATTAAATAATATTTTTTACCATCGCACCGCCCGCCACCGGAATAGAGTTCATCCATACTACCTGGAGCAACTGCGGTCATCCACAGTGCGTTTCCAGAGATCTTTTTTGCCACGTACCATCCGGCTATGGAATGAGCTCCCTTCCATGGTGTTTCCCGAGCGCTATGACATGTCCTTCTTCAAACGAGGCTTGTGGAGAGTATTAAGCGGTAGGCAGCGGCTTGGCTCTGCCCCTGGCATTGCTGAAGTCCATGGGCGACGGTAACCACTCACCATCAGGTGGGCCGTATGCTCGTCTGCCTACAAGGGCAATAAAAAAAAAATAAAAAAAAATATTCATCAATATGAAAATTGAAAGAGTGCAAGCATAAGATTTTTTTTTTGTAAAGAATTTCCTTATTGGACGTTGCAGAGGGATACTCTAACCGGAACAAAACGTCCGTAACGTAAGATTTTTATTATTTATGTATAGTCGTCTAAGTATGATGGCTATACAGTGTCTAATGTATAGTCTACGTGATGACGGTTATTATTATTAATCATATAAATATCTGTTTCTTTGTATATTATTATTAAATATTTTTTATAAATCATTGGGAATAAAATAAAGTTGATAACTTTGTAAAGTAGTTTTTCTTTTTATCAATAAAAAAAATCATAATAAAACATGTATACCCGAATATATATTTTCTTTATACCTCGAATAGAACTTAAAATTAATATTTTTATAATAAGGAACTTCGTTCCTATCCGGTGTCCCACGACACCACACATTAATTTTTTTAAATGTAATCTTCACTGTCATTCGTCATCAAAATTTTGTTAACGCATCTTAAAGTTACGCGTATTTTGTAATTTGTCGTCCCATTATAGATCTTATTTACTACTATAATAATAAGCAAACACAAACCACACTGTGTAATGGAATTACAGATGAAACCGTACGTTGTGCCACATCGGGTGACGCAACTATTGTACACATTTGAACGCGTTCATTGAAGCATAGTTATTTATGCAATAAAAAGGGCGGAACTGTGGCTGTCACAGAGATGCGTGCCGTAGGCGCACCTCAATTCAATTTTATTTGGACAGTGGAAAATCTATTGTGATATACACAAATTAGTTAGATTTGTTACGGTACTGAATGGAATTACACAATAAATGTTTAAGTGTATGTGTGAACTAGATCAAATAACATATTATTTATTGCATAATATAATAGGAACATAAAAGATGTTGCTAGCGATCGAGGTAATTTTATCTACATCTTAAAGTTTATATTGCACTATATTTGCTTATATTTTATTTTATTTTATTGACAATTTTAAAATATTTAAGATTTCCTACGACGCCTTGAAACTACATTCTAAATTAACTTTAAGCCCAATTAGTAGTAACTACATAATTAGAATTGGAAAAGAATCCAATAAAATATACATAATATATATTTACAAGTCCGTTTGAAATCTCCTATCTGAAATACCTACTCAAGAAATAGCAATAAAATATGTACTGCTAAATAAAATTGTGCAAAAGCTATTTATATTTATATTTCATTATTTCTTTGCTTAGATAAGTGAACAAGCTCACTGCCCACCTGGTGTTAAGTGGTTACTAATATACTGTAAAAACCGCATAAACGCCGCCAACCAACTCGAAATATGTGTTCTAAGGTCTCAGTTTTTATAGTACAACGGCTACCTCACCCTTCAAACCGAAACGCATTACTGCTTTACGGAAGATATAGGCATATTTAAACGAAGTCTATTAATATGCCGTTTTACCACAATGCCTCCTTGTTTAACATACACAGTTAAATGCAACGTAGTATGGGTACATCGACCTAACGCTTCCTGAAATGAGCATCGCATTACAGACGCGTGCTTTCGATTAGAATTTAATAGGAAAAAGTGATTTGTACATGTTTAATATTTTTACTATAGGGCTTGTTTATTTGAATTCTTAATAATAATATATTTTTTTAGAGAGTCAAAATTATTATATTCTTACAGTTCTCTGATCGCTAAATGGTAATCTATCTATACTAATATATAGGTATAAATCTACAGTGGTTCCGTTATAACTACTGAACCATGCATCCGGTTGACTTGAAACTTGGTATCCATGTAGAAAATACATGCACTTAATGAATAGGCTAATATTTATATGAGTGTTGGACTCCCTAATAATAATGACAATAAATAATAATCTTATTTTAAAATGCCCAGCGAAGCGGGCGAGTACGGCTAGTTTAGTCATAAAGACAAAGACATTCTGTTTAATTCTTCATTAATATTATACCAAAAAGTCTAAAGGAGTGCCAATGGTAAAGCGTGTTTACGTCGTGGAGAAAGATTATTAAATCAAATAAATGTTATGAAATCCGAAATCCACATATCTTCGTAAAAGTAAAAACAAAACAAAAATATCATTTTATGAAAACGAAATGGTAAACTAAACCTTTTTCCATCGGTTCTTTATCTTTCTCTGAGCATAAATGTAAAAATGTATTCTCTGACAATACTATTGTAATATCCTGTCGAGATTGGGGCGGGCTTTTTATCATAATTTTAGTGAGATCAAGGCCGGGTTTCACAACATTGCCTCAAACTTGCGAACTCATGGAAATATTTGGGACACGTGATCCAAGCCAAGGAAAAACCAAAAATTAGTTGGTACTTGGTACTTTGATTTTTTGTTGGATTGGAAAATTTTAGGTTTTATAATTATTAAATCAAGTCTTGGGACGTGTGTTAAGTAGTCACCGCACGTAATAACATTATTTTGCATTTGTTTTAAATCCTAAGACTACATAACTTGTCAATCTACGAATTTATATATTATAGGAGTATGAAATTTCCCACACTTACAGAGAATATAGAGAGGAAGTGCAGAATGCTATTTTTTTTTTTAATTATGCTTAAAAATACATTAAATCAATAAAAGAAACATGACACACACTACGATGTATTTGGCACACACATAAACACACACACACACACGCACACACGCGCTCGCACACGCACACGCACACACACACAAACACACACACACACACACATACATACGCATACGCACACACGCATTATATATGCGTGGGTGTGCTCTTCATTTAGTATCAAACTTTTGTTATTGGTTAAAATCTGTGATCAAATTGAGAATAGGTTAATATTGTTTGTCTTTAATGTTATTTGTCTATACGAGGTTTTTTTTTTTTTTTATTATTACCTATGCTGATAGCCTTGAGAGGCTATTTCAGCGTACCCTAGCTTGTGTAGGTGAGCTCGCGGGGCTCAAACCGGAGAATTGCTAACACCGCCCTAGCAAGAGCAGTGCTTCGCAGAATCTACCACCGGATCGGAAGCGCGACCCACTGAGAAGATCCGGCGAGAAACTCAGTGGGGTATACGAGGGCTGCACTAAAGTATCGGGAATGGAATATTTCCACTGTTCCTGTCATATTAAAATCTTTTTAATTGAAAACTCCTTGGTTTTAAAAATCGAATACCATTTATTTATTTAAAAAAAAAAAAAAAAAAAAGATTGTCGGTCTTGTCACGAGGTTTTGTCAAACTTGTTTAGACGTTGAGAAAATGGAGTTGACTTGAGAAAATTCAAGAGCGATGATTTATTATGACTTTCGAAGTGGTTTAACACAAAAACAGTGTGTTGACCGGATTATTTCTGCATTTGGTGATGAAGCCCCATCCAAAACCACAATTTATCGCTGGTTTGCTGAGTTTCAACGTGGACGTGTCAAGCTCAGTGATTATCCCCGTCAAGGTCGTCCAAAAACTGCAGTCACCCAAGAAAACGTAGATGCTGTGCGTAAGCTGATTGAGGAAGATCGACATGTGACATACCGCGAAATGCAGGCAACTTTAGACATTGGCATGAGTCAAATAAAAATAATCTTGCATGAACAATTAGGTGTAAAAAAGTTGTTTTCCCGATGGATACCGCATTCGCTCTGTGAAGAGCAAAAAGCGGCTCGCGTTACTTGGTGCGTCAGAACTCTCGAAAGATTCCACGCAGGATCCTCAAATGCTGTATACAACATTGTATCAGGTGACGAATCCTGGATATACGCGTACGAACCCGAAACAAAAAACCAGTCACGAGTTTGGGTGTTCGAAAATGAGTTAAAGCCAACAAAAATTGTTCGTTCACGGAGTGTTGCAAAAAAAATGGTGGCCACGTTTGTCTCCAAAACCGGCCATGTTACGACTATTCCTCTTGAGGGACAAAGAACGGTTAATGCAGAATGGTATGCTAGCATTTGTTTGCCACAGGTCGTTTCTGAACTCCGTAAAGAGAACTGCAACCGCCGCATCATCCTCCATCACGACAATGCGAGTTCTCACACCGCGCACAGAACAAAAGAGTTTTTAGAGCAAGAAAACATAGAATTATTAGACCATCCGCCGTACAGCCCCGACCTAAGCCCTAATGATTTCTATACTTTCCCTAAAATAAAGAATAAATTGCGTGGACAGAGGTTTTCATCACCTGAAGAAGCTGTGGACGCCTACAAAACGGCCATTTTGGAGACCCCAACTTCCGAATGGAATGGTTGCTTCAATGATTGGTTCCATCGTATGGAAAAATGTGTCAAATTTCGCGGAGAATACTTCGAAAAGCAATAAATACATTTTTAAATACTAATGTTGTGTCACTTCGTTAATTCCCGAAATTTTCAGTGCCGCCTAGGTAATGTAGTCTTGGCGAAATCTGTAATTATAGGAAGTAAAATAAATAGAACCATAATAATGTTCAAACTTATAATTTCAATTAATTATAGTCGAATTTCGACTACCGGGGGATCACTAACTAGTAAAAGTAAACAGGCCAAGAATTCCAATTCAATTTCCGTGAATTTGGATACCTGCACCGTTGATACGAGTTTATCTGACGTCGATATAAAATTGGTGTGTAATTCTATTCTTGGAAAACACACGGCTCGCTCTCGGAATAAAGAAATGAGAGCGGGAACGCGGTGAATAGTAAGTATATAAGGACAATGACCAACGAAGACGTTAAACTTGCCATTAAAATGTGCGTTGCTTCCCATTTAATTTACGTGTAGAGATTATGCTAAATGTTGAATACGATTTTATTTTTAAAGTATTACCATTATTTTGTACTTCTATCACGGGTTTTTTTTTATTGCTTAGATTCTGGACTAGCTCACAGCCCACCTGGTGTTAAGTGGTTACTGGAGCTCATAGACATTTACAACGTAAATGCGCCACCCACCTTGAGATATAAGTTCTAAGATCTCAGTATAGTTAGAACGGCTGCCCTACCCTTCAGACCGAAACGCATTACTGCTGCACGGTAGAAATAGGTAAGGCGGTGGTACCTACCTACCCGCGCGGACTGACAAGACGTCCTACCACCAGTAAGATCAGATTGCAAAAAGTTAAATTACTGTGACTATTTATTCAATATCTCATATCTGTAGATATCATACAGATAAATTGAAATAAAATTTATACTTGTCAGAAATTATAACCTTACATTACATAGTAATGTAATATAGATAATAGTAACAGTAAGGAGTAATAGTAAGGCATAGTTAGTTCAGTGGCTGTTCGATATTGACTTCTTTCACGCGATACTAAATTTCTGAAGGTACTAAATTTATCAATAGCACATATTATTAATTATTATACATTAATATATGATTTTACTGTAATTTTGTAGTATAATTTACAATAAAAATACACTTTTTGAGGAATTATAGATAGCTAGAGTTTCTCAAATACGTTTAGTCATATCTATCTGTATAATATATCAAAATGAATTGCTGTTTGTTAGTCTCGCTAAAACTCGAGAACGGCTGGACCGATTTGACTAATTTTGGTCTTGAATAATTTGTGGAAGTCCAGAGAAGGTTTAAAAGGTAAACTTTCGGAATTAAATAAAAATAACAATTTTGTTTTTCCTTTGATGTGTCCCCCGTCGCACGGATTCCTTTTGTTTGTCTTAAGTTTATTTTATACAAAAGCTTAGGACTTTTATTTATCGATTGAGGCACTACGAAGTCTGCCGGGTCAGCTAGTTTCTTATAAAAAAAATTGGAATTTTCAATAGGCATTTGTTTGTTTCACCAGTTTAAATAAAGTACCTACCGCTTCGTAACCGAACCTCTAAAGGAGTTCAGAAGCCGCTCACATTTTACATGTCTACGCAGTTTACGAGGCCCCTCCGAATCTCTCATTACCCGCACTACAAACTCTATTGTTCGAAACTAAACTTATGTCGTGAATGTACTTTACGATAATCACTCTGTGATCACATTTTAAGGTTCCCACAATATACGATCAACGGTAAAATTTAAGCGTAATTTTATGTGTATGTAATCTCTGTTATCAATTCGCTTTTGCCGTGTTTGGGTCCACAATTATCTAAATATTAATACGAGAAGCAAAAACTTTGTACCCCTTTTTACGCAAAATTGCGCGGACGGAGGAGCATGAAATTTCTCACACTTATAGAGAATATACAGGAGGAGTGCAGAATGTTAATATTTTCTTAAATTGTGCATAAAAAATACATTAAATCAATAAAAAAAACATTACACACCCTACCATGTATTTGACACACACACGCATGCATAATATATTTGTTTATTGTCAAACTTTCGTTATCCCTTAAAGTCTGTGGTCAAATTGACAATAGATTAATATTGTTTGTCTTTATTAATATTTGTCCAAAGTGAAGTCTTGGTGAAATCTCGAAGTATACTCGTCTCTGACAATAGAATCATAATAATGAACAAACTTATACTTTTAATTAATTATAGTCGAATTTCGACTACCAAGGGACCACTAGTATAGTGCAATACGCAGTACCACTAGTAAAAATGCAATACGCAGTACTGGTGGTACAAGCATGCTTCCTATTTTTGCCTCGAAGCAATCAGGCGTTTCAGTACCAATGCCGATAATAATATTTTTTCAATATAAAACTTATACATAAAAAAATACTCATAAATACTTGACCTGTTTCTTGGAACAAGAATCTCTTTGATTTCTTGCTCTTTTTTATGTTACACGTCAACTTTTCAATGGCTCTCAGAATCTTCTCGCTGACCTTGTTAATCGTTTTGAACTTCGGTTCGTTGTAAGTTTTCGTTCGTTTATTATTAATACTGACAGTTTTTTCACAGCCTGAATCAACACTGTCGTCGGTTTCCGTCGCCGACGTATCCGAAGGCGGATGGAAGACGTACGGACTGCTTTGAAAACACGAGTTCATTTCGCTTCACAGAAACACCGTTTAAAAAAAATTAAACTTACAATTTCGCATTCTACTTATATGTTTCAATTACGACTGCTCACGGTGAAGTCTTGAGAGCGTTGGTCAAAGTCGACGACAGAACTGGCAAGGATAGCAGACGTTCTATCCAGGTACTCTGTAGACCGTGAAACCGCTCCTTGGCCACACCTAAACAGCCTTGGCCCGTATTACTTGCTATGTTTTATGCCCACAATTAATCGGAATTATCAATGGCAGACTAAACGACATGGAACAATGTTCGTTAAATTGATCATAAACAGTAAAAGGGTGTGGTTTGAAATATATGCTACAATAAATATTAGGTACTAGTGATCCCGCAGTAGTCGAAATTCGACTATAATTAATTGAAATTTTATAATTTGAATATTATTATGGTTCAATTGTAAAAACTATTCTACTTCTATAATCACAGATCTCGCCAAGACTACACTGTAGACAAATAAGATTAAAGATAAACAATATTAACCTATTTTCAATTTGACCACAGGCTTTAAGCAATAACAAAAGTTTCACATTAAACATCGATTCTAAATATGTGTGTGTCAAATACATGGTAGTGTGTGTAATTTTTTTTTATTGATTTAATGTATTATTAATGCATAATTTAAAAAAAACATTAGCATAGGTACCACTACCCCGCCAATTTCTGTCGTGAAGCAGCAATGCGTTTCGGTTTGAAGGGAGGGGTAGCCGTTGTAACTATACTGAGACCTTAGAACTTATATCTCAAGGTGGGTGGCGCATTCACGTTTCAGATGTCTATGGGCTCCAGTGACCACAAAAAAATATCCACGGTGATGGAATAACGTTTTATAATAAAAATTAAACCCGCAAAATTTTAATTTGCGTTATTACTGGTGGTACGCGCATACGTAGGCACCACCACCCTGCGTATTTCTACCGTGAAGCAGTAATCCTTTTCGGTTTGAAGGGTAGGGCAGCCGTTATACTGTAAAAATTGAAACCTTAGAACTCATCTCGCAAGGTATGTGGTCGCATTTACGTTGTAGATATTATTATGGTCTCCGATAACCAATTAAAACTAGGTGGGCCGTGGCTTCGTCAACCTTCCTAAGCATTAAGCAATAAAAAATAAAAACTTATCAATTTATACTATACATGTATCCACAAAGCAAAGTTTGAAAATGCAAATTAGAGACAAGGTTTTAATATTAATATTATTATGTAAAATATGTAATTACTTATTGATTTAAATTACTTTAAGTCCAATATGTTATGAAAGTTACTTAACAATCATAATATTTAATTGTGACAACTAAAATCATTCGAACTAATAATGATTCTGTATGATTCCGAAATAAAGATAATCGATTTAGGAAGTTCTTAAAAAGTAATTAAGGACTGGAGATAATTTTCTGCTCGGACGCGAATAAGATAGATTTCTGCGAGCGATACTCAATTTCCGCTTCCGAGCATGACTTCAAATAAAAAAAAATAACTATTAGAACCACGAGGGAAATAAAGCAGCTAATCCCTTGACCTCCCTCCGGCTTATTTTCCCAATATTTTGATTTAACAATAATATCCAAGGCTGCTTCTTGGTTATGATTTTATTTCAGGAAAAGGTTTTTTTAATCAGTTCCTGTTTGTTGGATATCAAACAAAATTTCGTCAGATCAACACAATTCAGACATGAAGCTTTTGTTTTCATAATATGAATCTCAAAGCTATTACTCTAATCTAATATGCAACTAATATAACCTTTTCGTCATGCTCTAGCACCGTTTGACTTTTAGCAGCAGTTTAGTACATGAACAATATAAGTAAAAATTAAGTAGAAACCAATTAATAATTACTTTTTACCAAATTTTTTTTTTATTGCTTAGATGTGTGGACTAGTTCACAGCCCACCTGGTGTTAAGTGGTTACTGGAGCCCATAGACATCTACAACGTAAATGCGCCACACACCTTGAGATATAAGTTCTAAGGTCTCAGTATAGTCACAACGGCTGCCCCACCCTTCAAACCGAAACGCATGACTGCTTCACGGCAGAAATAAGCGGGGCGGGGGTACCTACCCGTGCGGACTCACAAGAGGTCCTGCCACCAGTAACTACCCAAATTATAATTTTGCGGGTTTGATTTTTATTACACGATGTTATTCCTTCACCGTGGAAGTCAATCGTGAACTTTTGTTGAGTACGTATTTCATCAGAAAAAATGGTACCCGCCTGCGGGATTCGAACACCGGTGCATCGCTACATACGAATGCACCGGACATTTTATCCTTTAGGTCACGACGACTAATTAATAATTGTGTTGTATTAAAAACCGTTGCACGGATTTCTTTGTTTTAAAATATATAACTTTATGTTATTTACAACATATAATTATCGTGCGATTAATGCGTACCGAAATCCGTAGAAGTTCAAAGTCCCTACTCAAATTAAATAGCACGAATTTCGTATGCAAATTCAAAGGTATTGCTCTATAAATTAACAATGTTCACAAACAGTGTGAAGTGATTGATGTTAAAGCGAAATGTTTATTTATTATTAAACTATAATAAAATATAACTAGCTTATTTTTTTTAAACTTTGAGAATATATGGAACAATCATTTAATAAAAATACTCTGCTACTTTTTCCGCAGTTTAGCACTGGACGCGAGACATGCACTGACGTAATCTGGTACTTGTACTAGAAGCACTTTAGAGACGTTTCAATGGTACTTTAAATAAGTCGGGAACACTGCGCGAGCGTACTTTCCCCACTACCAAGACGGTTCTTCCCAAAGTTTAAAAACTCAACTGAGTCGAGTTACATAATGACGCTGAAGCTCAAATTGTCTCAATTTGATTGTGACTTTGCTTAATACAGCGGTCGATGAATTAAGGAAAATAGGTCCTATGGATTTGGAAATTAGAGTTTATTGATAAACGATCTGTGGATCTATTCTCTGTAAGGTGGGTACCGAAGCTCATAGAAGGTAAGTTCCTCCAGCTGCCTGTTTTTTGTTATCACTTTGTATGGCTTAATAAGGGAAACTCTTAATCGTTTCCCATCAATCAACGTCGATTTACCACAGCGAAATAAATACATTGAATTGTGATCGTTAATAACATTTGATATAAAATCATCCGTAACTACAGTTTTTTATATTACAAGCTGACCCGGCAGACTTCGTAGTGCCTCAATCGATAAATAAAAGACCTAAACTTTTTTATTAAATAAACTTAAAAAAAAAACAAAAAGTACCCGTGCGACGGGGGACACATCAAAAGAAAAACAAAATTGTTTGTTTTTATTCAATTCCGAGCATTTTCATATTTATTAACCTTTTAAAACTTCTCTGGACTTTCACAAATAATTCAAAACCAAAATTAGCCAAATCGGTCCAGCCGTTCTCGAGTTTTAGCGAGACTAACGAACAGCAATTCATTTTTACATATATAGATGTAATGCGTATTTAACTAATATTTTTAAATAGTATAACTATTATCATATATGTGGGTAGTAATATTTATTTGAAAATTGCATAATTTTTTTTTATCATGCCAGAAGCGAAATTTTGGCTTCGGTTCCTACTTTCGGGGTACAAAAAGTCACTTTGTCACATTGTTAAATGTTTCAATTATCATTTTACCTTTTTAGACAGATGAACATTCAGCCTACCTGGCGATGGGTGATCATGGACTTGTTGGACTTTTTTGCGTTCTTCGTTTAGTTCAACCCCTTATTGTAATTAGAATAGATAATACTAATTCTAAGTGGATCCTATGCGAACGAAACCGGTAGTAGAGCGTGTTCTATGTTTGCACTACACTCCTTACCATAGGAGCTAATACCACCGTCCTCTGTGTTGCGGTTTGAACGATACGCAAGGGTCAAAATTGAGGCCTCAATATCGATGTCCACATTCGCGTTATGTTCTTTATAGTCTTTGGTAAACGTTCAAAACACATTCGCGAGTAAGTTGATCTGATGTTATACCAATAAAAAACCTGTGGTGAAAAACCGAAAGCTAATTTTACACCTATTTGAAGAACATGAATTTTTTTAAGCCGCTTTAGCCGAGTCGAGACTTGAAACAGTTTTGAAAACGAATTAATAACTATCCTAATAATACCTACAAAACTTACGGACCTTCGTACATTAACATTTTAGCTAAAGAATACGGGGTATTTTTAATTTAGTAAATTATTCAATAAAATAATGAATTTTTATATTTCAACTAGCTAACCCAGCAAACGTTGTTTTGCCATATAAATTATTTCTAGGAAAGATAAATAAGCTAGATATCGACTGCAGCGCCCTCTGCCGGGCTGATTTGACATACACACGCACAGAAGAAATATATATATATAAAGGTAAAACAGAAAAATCGAGGACACAAACGAAAAATAAAATGTCATATACATACAGGATGGAAAACACTTCCTTATTTTACTTTTGGTTGTATTCATATTTTATTACGGGAATAATTCGATGTTTTTTTATAAATCCACGTGAAATCTTTTATATAAGTAGCGATAGTCATAGCAAATTTCACTTATATATAAAATAATAGAAAACATTTTTCATTTATCCAGTTTATGTATTCCAATATATTGAATACAATTCGTATAAGAAACGACCCAAATTAGCGTAGGCACATTGTACGTAATATATCAGGTAGCACGTAGAGCATTTTGTAAAGCTTGCACATGGGAAACGTGAGGACGAAAGTAATCGGTATAAATTCGTGTCGTATCGGTACTATAAGCCAGTATAACGATCCACCCCTTTTGCTGTTCCACATTGCCTTGGAGGGTTGAATGCATTGTTATGTACATATCGTGTAATCGCACCTGAATTGTTCAGGAACAAAGCCCGTAACTTGCGCATGAATCAAGATTAACTGTCAATTATAATTGAAACCAATGTATCAAGGAATAATATTATTTTCCAATAAAAACAAGTTAAGTCCCTCAACTGTCCTCTTAAATCGTTCTAATTGAAAGGACTCCCAATAAAAATGGTGGATGGATTATTAATTTTTGTGATGTCTCTTTCTCTAGCAACCATTTAACAAACAATGGAACATGAGATAATCTACTAATTTGGAGCAGTTACAAAAAAATATATTACTGTACTGATAACATAATAACAATAGAGATGATTCGTTTACAGTACCGGGCCAGTTTTCCTTGAATTTGACTATTACAGTAAACATAATAACGTTAACGGCTTACCTGAAGTGCTCGTGAGGTTTTCATGCTCGGATTTGTACTGATCGTACGTACTAGATAAGGAACTCCAGCTCCTTTTATTATTCTCTTCATTTTGTGGATTATGACATCCATTCCTTGGTAATATAGGACGTTCTTTACTTGGTGATTCTTGACGAAAATCTTCATTGCGTCTTACTCTTGAAGATTTATCAGAATGATTATTTCTATCGCGAATAATTTTAGAATAATCGTCTTCTCTGGTATCCCGCATTCTATCGTATTCGTTCAAAACTATCTTCTTGATTGTCTTAATTTCTTCGATTTCATTTATCTTATGTTCAGTTACAGTTGAACGTTGTGTTATTTCTTCTTTAGTTTGAAAATTGTTATCGCTCATCGAAATCGGTATCGTTTTAATGTTGGCATCAGTTTTTCCATTACTATTATGTTCTGGACGTAAATACTTTTCAAAGGGATCGCTGTTTCTTTTTGTTGCAAATGGATTTTTAGACTCATCCGGTAGACTTTGGTCTGTTTGCTCATTAAATTCTTTATAGCTATTAGCAAAATGACCAAAGTCCGTTTTGTTTGCAAATTTTGATGTTGGACTTTCGTAACCGTTGAACTTTTTCACATTATTGTGATTATAATATGGAAGACTGCTGGAACTAGATTGTAGTAGTCGCTCATGATTCGTGGTAGATTTTATATCTCCACCACAATCATAGAATGGCGACGACTGTTTAGGTTTATCTCTATCTAAATTTAAAGTATTAGCTTTACCGTTCGGCACAGGTAATCTGGAAGTACTCAAATAATTTGAAGGGAGAGTAGTATAAAATGGATTTGTCGGGTGAAATCCAATAGTATTATCGGAATTTGTTGGCGATTTCGCAAGGGGTGTCGAATGAAATTCGCCAGGCAAGGAACTTAATGAAGAACGAATGCCTGATGGAGACGGACGCTTAATCGGTGATTCAGATGATCTTATCGTTGCATAAACTGGTGCTTGAGGCGTCGCTCTTCCACATTGTACTTCAGCAATCAACTGCGATGGTCCTAAAACAATTTTTTAACTTTATTTGAGAAAATAAAACATTGTAATTGGATAGATTGTGTGAAAGACGATATGGCTAAGAGGGGAATGAGCGAAGAAATGGTATATGATAGAATAGTATGGAAGGAGAAAACATGTTGCGCCGACAGGATAATGATGATGATGATGAAAACATTGTAATCTATCTGACACATTCAGCGCGGAATTGTTTTGGTAGAATTACAGTTTTTAGTACGTTTAACGTTTTTCTTAGATCGTTCCAAGTAAACAAGCAACGACAATAAAGTCGCAGTCTGTTTGTGCTTATTTGAACCAAAGCCCAGCACGTGCAGTCGTTTGATAAAATAAATAAAGTTGCCGCCATACAAAAGGCAACATTTCACACAGCGAAACGTATAAATATATATTTTAACGTTTCTGATTTGTATAGAGGTTTACGCGTTGTCTCGCAGATTGCTCTGTCAAAGGGGACAAGTTAATGTTTATATTCGAACATAAAACGCCTTTATTAAACCTTTAAGGTTCAGATGAATAAATAAAAAATATATTTTGGGTTTCCACGATAGAGTTCAGACGCCTCATCTTAGACTTGTAATTATTATTATAACACTTTAAGTTTGAATGAGCTTTATAAGTCTTTTAATGAATACTAAATATAACGATAACGCCACGAATTTAACTTCATCTGGTTTAATCGAAATTGAGTTTTTGAATCAGTTAGGAAAAAAATTATGCACCCGGCGAAATATAGGAGCTCGCCAATAGAGTTTGTTTAATAATCCGTGGAAATGCACCTAAACCCATAAAAAATCCAAGCTTTGATGCATTTAGCCTGAGCCTTCAAATAAGTCTAACTATTCATGCATTACGGCTCGAAGGATAGGACAATCGTTAAAGCAATATTATGGAAACGTGAACCTCATGTTTTAAATAAGGGATGGTGTCTATATACCTATTAGCAAACACGTCTAGTCATCTACGGTAACACTAGCCAATCGTATAAGTCAAAATGTTCTCTATGTGACCATCGATCTTCTTTTCCCAAGCGGGTAGTGGCACACACGTGTGTATCTATGATGTGATCCGGTAACCAATTAACACCAAATGTGTTGTTTATTACAGAGGCAGATCGGGTCTTAAGGAGCTTCTATTGAGGTTAATATGCGATCTTCTAGGTACTACACAAGTGAATTGCTAGCAATCAAGGTCGCGGAGCATTCGATAGCTGCTGTATACAGGCTGGTCAATGATAGCATGCATGGTGACCGCGATATATCGATAAAAAATATCTACACTTGTGTTTAAAAGTGCTATGGTTTATTTCCGGAGCGACGGTGAAGATTCACTGCGACGTAAGCTAATGTGGTTTCAAAAGTAATAATATTCAAATTAGGCGTGATACAAATTATCTTAAAAAATATTTTCGATTCATTGTTAATCGTTAGATTTTAATTTCTAATAAACTTCACTAATGATATCGATTAATAAGCATGTGTTTCGTATCTTACGTTTTAAATCCGTTCCTTTGCCGATAGATCTCCGTCGCGGCGATATCTCTCTGTCTCTGTAGACAAAAAGTAAACTCATTAAGGTTGTATGTAGCTGAAGAACTTGTAAAATAAATTTTATTATTTATACATATAGGTATATATATTATAAATATTGTTTTATTGCTTAGATGGGTGGACGAGCTCACAGCCCACCTGGTGTTAAGTGGTTACTGGAGCCCATAGATATCTACAACGTAAATGCGCCACCTACCTTGAGACATAAGTTCGAAGGTCTCAAGTATAGTTACAACGGCTGCCCCACCACTCAAACCGAAACGCATTACTGCTTCACGGCAGAAATAAGCAGGGTGGTGGTACCTACCAGCGCGGACTCACAAGAGGTCCTACCACCAGCAATATATTTATTTACTGACAGTTGAGAGAGACAGGATGGATGAAAGATTGTAGATTTACTGAGGGAAAGTGATTACCATATTTTTAGGCAATACACCTTGAACGTCAATCGCATTGGAGTCACAGTCACAATTAGATTCGAATAAGAAGAATGTGATTGGAACTTGAAGATAAAATTATGAAGGATGGTTGTACAGATAGAAACTTGTCCATAGCATGTCTGTATCGTTTATACTATTGATACCTGTATGTCAACTTGATAGGCCATTGCTTCCCTTAATTCCGATCGAAATAAAATAAGATAATCACGATTTATTCAATCAACAATAATGTACATTTAATATTATTATAAGGAGATTTTCCCATATTGAATAGAGAGTAAAGCTTGTAAGTAATAAGTTAATTGGGCTCGACAGAATAAATAATGTGCATCGATTTACGTCCCGACTAATCTGTAAATCCATTTGAATGTTGTGTGAAACGGCGAGGAGAGATCGGATTAGTGACTGTCCGATTTCCGCTGACATCCATCCAATACGGCAGAAGTCTTTGTAAATGTGAAATCAATTTCAGATATTTCAACAGTCGATTTAGAACCAAATGTCATTTTTATTTCTCAACATACCTTTTCTGAAGTCATTTTTAAAACCTGCACTAAGGTGAAAGTCGATCTTACAACTAAGCTCGTGAGTAGCTTCCAATCATAGGAAAACTATTTTAATTTTTTTATTATTATTTTTAACGGATATTAAACAGAAAAAGCTCAGCATTTTTTTAGTGCAAGTTTAGTATAAGTCGTTCAACACTAATTTGATATGAATACTTGTATTTGTATTATCTCTCTATTAGAAATTTTGATTTGGAATAAATTCCATCATAAGGGAGTTCATTCCTATAATTAACTATAATTAACCCTACTCTTTGAAAGAGAGACTGATCATACCTATTACAGACTTATTCTCGTGGTATTCTCCAAGTGGATAGCTAGTCTTTTGGATGATCGGAATCTCTAAAATGTCGATGTTCGATGTCAAAGAAAAATATGATGTTGGGATTCTTAATCACACTGATTAGTGTCTTATAAACTCGTCTTTGGAGTTGGAGGAGAAAGAAAAAGTCCTGCGGCCTTCGTTGATGAGACCACCACATCCGAAATACTTTTATTTGTCTCCACACCAAAAAGTATTGTTGAGATAGTCGTTCGACGTACTGATTTTTGTTACTGACGATAGCCACATAGTCAAGTGAATAATAGGCATTGTATACATATGATTACAATTAAAAAAAAATATAATTAGTTATTCATATTATTTAAAAAAATATGAATAAACTTATAATATGAACATAAGCACAATTCAATTTTCCGTACAGTAGATTGGGGGGAATCGAGACGCTTTCCGATACCAACACAAATTTTCAGCGTTTTTTCTTAGGGTAATACCAATAAAATTGAGATTAAAATGGTTCCGGAGGTTTAAATTTTCATATACGATGCATTAGTATACAGTGTTCATTGAAAAAAAATGTTTTTTGCCCTTGTAGGCAGACGAGCATACGACGACCTGATTGATGGTGAGGGGTTACCATCGTCCATGGACTTCAGCAATGCCAGGGACAGAGCCAAGCCGCTGCCTACCGAATATACACAAAAACATAAAAAACTAGCTGAACCTGATCCACCTTGGCTTTTGGGGTGAATCGGGGAATCACGTATGGGGACAACAGAGTTTTTCGATAGGGCTGAAACTGTTTAGTTGTTAGGTCGGTCTTACCTTTAGGTAATTAACTTTTCAATATCATTAATCAATTACAAAATTCTGATGACTAAATTAAATCGTTTAATATTCTTAAACACTAAATAAAAGTCCTTTTCAATTCAACAAATTTAAATCTCAAAAAAGCATTGTGAACATCCCAGATTTTTCCTTTTTTTTTATTTTACCTTTTTTACCCCTAGTCCCTATTCCCCCCAATCTATGATAAGAGATCAGCATATTTTCTAAGCTGTAAATATTCAAGAAGCAATACTTACTCGTTTAGGCCAAGTCTTAGGACTGGACCAGCTGTTCGCAGCATGGCGTGAGCTTCAGCATTACTCATGCTCCTGGTAGACCGCCCGTTTATGGACGAAATGACATCGCCTTCGCGGATACCGCTCAAAGATGCCTTCCGTCCTGGATTTACCTGTAAAACAAATTAAATTGATGCTTACAGTTAAATAATATATGTATAACTACACAACAAATATTACCATAAAACTTCTCATATCCTAATTTAAAAATCTATATTTCTTAATTAACTTTTTGTATGATTACTTATTATGACCTTGCTCAGTGTTATGAACTGGGAGAGGCCTATGTCCAGCAGTGGACGACTGTGGGCTGTTGATGATGATGATGACGATGATTATGATGATTACTTAGTTTTTATATTAATTTTTGCCGGCATTCTGATATCGGTATTCTGCATTACACAGATACTACAAACACATTGTATGTAGTTAGTTTATCTAACCTCTTTTTTGTGTTTTATTTCTATTTGTCCTAAATAAGTAATAATATTTATTACGGAAGTTCCTCAAGCAACACGATGCATATAACAACGATAATTCTAAGTAAAGAAATAAAGTAAAATGTTACATCAGTTTAGATATATTTTTTGTTATTTTCGAAAATAAAGCTGCCTAAGCACAGACCACATTTGTTTCCCGTCGCCGAGTCGCTGGTGAGCAAAATTTCAACATGTTCACTCTGTAATGAACCACCCTCGATACCACATACCCTCAATGTACACGCACACCACTAGGCGTTGGGAAAGGTCATTGTAATTATTTTAATGTTATATCGCACTCAAAATACCAAGAGCACAGATTGCATCGTTAATATTATTATTATTTATAAAAAGTCAATAACGTAAAAGGCACTAAACACAAAAAATCACCGTACGATACAATTTGTTTTTCAGTTAACGTGCTCGCTACGATTCCTATGAAGCATCAGCCGGTAGCCTCAAGAAAGTCGTAAGTTATACTAAAGAGATAGGCGCGTTACAATAGCCAATTTCATCGAAACATTATATGGGTATTATTCGAAAATGCATGCGCCGTGAGGGACGCACACATTGTCGGGGTCCACCACACGCCTCGAATATTAATCTTGTCGAAGGTAAGTCAGGGTATCGTTCGATTCAAGTCGTGCGCGCGTGCTCTTCGGAACGTCCATGTCGCTATTAGGACGATGAACTTGTATATTGTATGCAAATCGCTCAAGATTAATATTAGAATAAATTCTAATTACCTAATTTAGAGATGATAACTTATATTGTAAATATTATGTACCTACTTTTAATTTCATGTAGATCTGAGCTAAGTGCATTACATAAATAAATATCCACAATTTGTGAAAGCTTTCTCGAATGTAGAGAACGCAAGCAATGGCTATTTTAATATTTAATATTGTGCTTAATATTTTGATTTTATTATTTCGGATATTTCGAATACTTTTCAGTATTGCAAATTTTTATAGCTTAGATTTTATATTATTGGATGTAGTCATGCACGACCAAGATATTTATTATTCATCATTGCTATTCATCAACATTTGAATATTGTATATTGACGTCAATTTTACCTTTCTTAACATACAAAAAGAACTAAAGGTATCTTCGGGCCTGATATTCTGTATCATCTTCTCGATAAGAGGATCTCAGTTTTTAGATAAGCGCTAAACATCTTCTCTATCATAGTTAAGGTATTTTTTTGAATTGCAATAGCTTCAGGTCAGCTAGCTACGCCGGTAAGAGTAGCGCCATCTATCGTCGAATATCAGAAACAAATATAAAAACAACTAGTAAAATCGAGAACGTTCGAGAAGTACATCGCCATCTATTATTAAATAGCGGAAATACATATCGAAACTACTCGACCTGTCAGGAATGTTCTCGATAATTGTAGAGTTATCGTATCGACTATAAAAGCGTTGCAGAGATGACACGAAAGCAGTTAGTAATCGGATCTACTCGAAGCGAAACAGCGAACGGACCACCTGAAGCGAAGCGAAAGAAGTGAATTGAGAATTTTAAAGTGTTCCTTAGGTGCTCTAAGTGATATATACTCGTAGAGTTTTAATTTGTACTTCGGTGGAAGATTTATTTATTCCGAATCCCAGCGCGTAACAATATTTATATTTCGTCGAACTATGTTACAATATTTGCCAAATTCTATTTACTCTACTATTCCTAATTTATAAATTATATTGGAAACAAATGTTTTTACGTCACATTTTTTAAGTCAGGTTCGTTTTGTGGCATTTAAAATTTTCGCGCTACGAGCTATTTTTTTTCCTGTTTTCTTTCAAAACTAGCTTTATTTCTGATTGACGTATAATTTAAGGAACAATAATTTCAGTTAATATATCGAATATCACCATTACATTAGGGAAAAATAAGTTTTGTTTATGTCTTACATATAATTGTCTCAGTTTGTGTCAGATACTTTGTTTTCGCCAAGCAGAAAAATACTATTAATGTTTAATCAATGAATATTCAATCTGAAATATAACAAAATTAAGTGAAATTATTAAATAATGCAAGTGTCTCATCGTTTGAGATGTTGTAATTAAAAGCACAAGTTGTGAGAATCTTATTAGCGCAATTCAATAAAGTGGTGCCGCATTCACTAGACATCTTTATGCAATTAAAAGTTCTTCAGAACAACTCTATAGGATTTTAAATCATTTAACATAAAACCGTGAATAATTTATATGTTATTAAATGCCATCAAACTCCAAAGCATACCGTACAATCTTAACAAAGTTAAGTTTAGTTAGTTTAATTTAGTTTGTTATCTCAAAGTATCACAAAATGACAGATTAATCGATAC
This sequence comes from Bombyx mori, assembly GCF_030269925.1. NCBI lineage: Eukaryota > Metazoa > Arthropoda > Insecta > Lepidoptera > Bombycidae > Bombyx > Bombyx mori. The sequence goes on along the minus strand of NC_085115.1, from coordinate 8,561,516 downwards.
CACGACGACTAATAAACATTTAAAACTCAAGGGGTATGTTTCACTGTGAGAAGGTTTGAAACAGTACCAATTTAATAAGAACTATCTTTTATTTACTGACGAATTCAAGAGTAGATAACTGTGTGAATTGTCGGAGAAGAGTGGCTCTACATAATCTGGATATGACAACGACTAGGTTTACATTCCGAACACGTAGGCCGCGTGACAACGACGTGCGTCGCCTCAACGATCAAATTCTATATCTATGTACTGGAGTTATATTCCCAATTTATCCATTTTAGTTAGAGACGTTGCATGTATCCAAGACAATAAGCTTAATCAAAAAAATACGACTTATAAACAACATTCGTTTCTTATTTTTATATAATATTCATTTTCTTCGATCATCTGTACAAAAAATTAAGCAGACCAAAATATTAAGTTTATTATCAACTTATTGATTTATTATTTGAGACGGAATTGTTTGAAAATACCCCGTTTTTTAGCATCAGTCCATCAGCCCGAGGAGCAGAGTTTATACCCACTACCAAAAGAACGGTGTCCACTTAGAATGCGTTTCAAAGGTGATCCTATTATTTACCTGGTTCTTTTCGGAACGTCTTGGCTGAGCCCTGACAATACTCATGTTCATAAGGTAACGGTAACCAATTACTTACAGTTATGTAAACTAAAAGCTCGCCTGCCTTTTGGGCAATGTTTAAGAGAATTGGCTAATTTTTCATTTTATACACTAAAAAGCCTTATAGATATGCCACTTAAAATTTTACCATGGGCGTTTCTCATAAGCTTTTATGAACACAGTTAACACATTTTAATACGACAAAATGTTCTGATGATAAATTCCGCGTACATAGATCATTAATAATAATAATACTGGTTCGGAATTTTACAATACGTACAACGCACACCTATATTTCTGCAATTACATGACGATTTTCTAAAGAGCGCTTGTAATTGTTGAACGTGCGGGATAATTTACGCCCGAGCGAACGACAAAGCACCATCAACCCTCACAATATCAGCGTAATGACGCATGTGGCCCTGACTTTCAACCCTCTACGTGATTTCGACGTCACATAGCTTGCAGGTCGTTTTTGTGTACCTGTGATTTCGACCCATGTAACATAATAAATAAGTGTTAAAACATATCAAGTGAAGAACTTTTTATGGCTTAAGTGTCTGACCGTGGGAACTTAAAATAAGACACTGGTATCAACCTTATTGAAGGTGTCAGGAAACTGTGCTCGATAAAATCACAAGTAACATTGTATTCACACTCAAATAACATTAGATGATGTCTCCTATCATTATTATATTACCATATTGATATTATTATTGTTACGACGGTCAAAGTAACCCCATCTATCGGCGAATAGTCGAACGAATTCGAAGGTTCTAGTAGCATCTAGAACGCTCGAGAAGTACAACGCCATCTATTGTCAGATAGTGGAAACACACAATACTCGACTTTTGTGGAATATTCTCGACGATTCTGGGGATTTCGTCTTGACTATAAAAACGTTGCAGAGATGGCACGCGGTCAGTCATCGTATTCGAATGCGTGCCCTACAACGCGACGTAAAGTCTCGCATCGCCGAAGTCCGAGATGCCAGATGGTCTGATTTCTTAGAAGGACTCGCGCCCTCCCAAAGGTCTTACTACCGCTTAGCTCGTACTCTCAAATCGGATACGGTAGTAACTATGCCCCCCCTCGTAGGCCCCTCAGGCCGACTCGCGGCGTTCGATGATGACGAAAAAGCAGAGCTGCTGGTCGATACATTGCAAACCCAGTGCACGCCCAGCACTCAATCCGTGGACCCTGTTCATGTAGAATTAGTAGACAGTGAGGTAGAACGCAGAGCCTCCTTGCCACCATCGGATGCGTTACCACCCGTCACCCCGATAGAAGTTAAAGACTTGATCAAAGACCTACGTCCTCGCAAGGCTCCCGGTTCCGACGGTATATCTAACCGCGTTATTAAACTTCTACCCGTTCAACTCATCGTGATGTTGGCATCTATTTTCAATGCCGCTATGGCGAACTGTATCTTTCCCGCGGTGTGGAAAGAAGCGGACGTTATCGGCATACATAAACCCGGTAAACCAAAAAATCATCCGACGAGCTACCGCCCGATTAGCCTCCTCATGTCTCTAGGCAAACTGTATGAGCGTCTGCTCTACAAACGCCTCAGAGACTTCGTCTCATCCAAGGGCATTCTCATCGATGAACAATTCGGATTCCGTACAAATCACTCATGCGTTCAACAGGTGCACCGCCTCACGGAGCACATTCTTGTGGGGCTTAATCGACCAAAACCGTTATACACGGGAGCTCTCTTCTTCGACGTCGCAAAAGCGTTCGACAAAGTCTGGCACAATGGTTTGATTTTCAAACTATTCAACATGGGCGTGCCGGATAGTCTCGTGCTCATCATACGGGACTTCTTGTCGAACCGCTCTTTTCGATATCGAGTCGAGGGAACCCGCTCCTCCCCACGACCTCTCACAGCTGGAGTCCCGCAAGGCTCTGTCCTCTCACCCCTCCTATTTAGCTTATTCGTCAACGATATTCCCCGGTCGCCGCCGACCCATTTAGCTTTATTCGCCGACGACACGACTGTTTACTATTCTAGTAGAAATAAGTCCCTAATCGCGAAGAAGCTTCAGAGCGCAGCCCTAGCCCTAGGACAGTGGTTCCGAAAATGGCGCATAGACATCAACCCAGCGAAAAGTACTGCGGTGCTATTTCAGAGGGGAAGCTCCACACGGATTTCCTCCCGGATTAGGCGGAGGAATCTCACACCCCCGATTACTCTCTTTAGACAAACGATACCCTGGGCCAGGAAGGTCAAGTACCTGGGCGTTACCCTGGATGCATCGATGACATTCCGCCCGCATATAAAATCAGTCCGTGACCGTGCCGCGTTTATTCTCGGTAGACTCTACCCCATGATCTGTAAGCGGAGTAAAATGTCCCTTCGGAACAAGGTGACACTTTACAAAACTTGCATAAGGCCCGTCATGACTTACGCGAGTGTGGTGTTCGCTCACGCGGTCCGCACACACATAGACACCCTCCAATCCCTACAATCCCGCTTTTGCAGGTTAGCTGTCGGGGCTCCGTGGTTCGTGAGGAACGTTGACCTACACGACGACCTGGGCCTCGAATCAATTCGGAAATACATGAAGTCAGCGTCGGAACGATACTTCGATAAGGCTATGCGTCATGATAATCGCCTTATCGTTGCCGCCGCTGACTACTCCCCGAATCCTGATCATGCAGGAGCCAGTCACCGTCGACGCCCTAGACACGTCCTTACGGATCCATCAGATCCAATAACCTTTGCATTAGACGCCTTCAGCTCTATTACTAGGGGCAGGCTTAGGGACCCCGGTAACCGTACTCGTCGAACTCGACAAAGAGGTCGACGTGCAACCTAACCCATGCATCAGCCCGCTGAGTTTCTCGCTGGATCTCCTCAGCGGGTCGCGATTCCGATCCGGTAGTAGATTCATTCGCGAAACAATTGCTCTTGAGTTGTTAGGTCTCCTTCGGAGGCGCTCGGGCAGTTGTTAGCAAATCCCACCCCTCTTGGCTGAGCCTTTGCTCGCCCACCTGTCCTGGTGAAACTGGAAAGGCCTTCGGGCCACCAGTAAATTTCCAATCATAATAAAAAAAAAAAATACGCGGTCAGTCAGTAATCGAAACTACTCGAAGCTAGGCAGTAAGCGGATCACGGTTCTAGGTGATAAATATAGTTTTAATTTATACTTCGGTGGAATTTTATTTATCCCGAACCACAGCGCGTAACATTATCATATTGTAGTTGTTGGTGCATTCATACATTAGCCAAATATTGTAAGTAGAATTACGGAGTCACATTGTGTACCATAATTGGTGAAGTTGGTAATAATAGGTAAAAAAAACGGTAGTTTTTAGCTTTGATCTCGGCAGCTAGTAAAGTTTGTTGACAGGTTAAAAGAAACAAGATAGGGCCGCTTAATTTGCTCTCTTCAATCCTTATTGAAGTATCAAATAATAATCCTTAACCTGAGGGAAGCGATCGCAGTATCTTGTTACATTAAACAAGGGCTTTACCTCACTGTCGCCGACAGCTTTCGCTATTTGAGGATGGTGCCGTAAAAATCTCTAACAAAGACACCTATAAAAAAAATTCGAGAATATTTTTTCTTGCTCTTTAAAATCTAATCACTTTCTATTATATATTTTATGATACCATTTTCAAAACTTTTAATTCTATAATTCAGTAATAAACTACAGAAATGATAACAGTGAAATTAATCTTGTCTTAAAAATCCTGATTGATTACCTGCGGTAGTTATGTGTATAAAGATGAGGAAAACGTCACTGGTTTTATTAACGAAAAGGAGTCTCATTTTTTTAATGATTGATTGTTGTTTGTTCAGTAAACACAATTTATGGTAATCTTATTCATATCTCAGTCAGAAGCATTACGAAAAATTGTAATTCTATAATGACAATTACCGACATAACCTACATTCAATTGTAAAAGCTTAAGTGGATGTAACTATGAAATCTTTCAAAAATCATAGAAATTTTAATGAATCTGTTTCAGTAAATCTCTATGGAACATTTCACACCTCACCGCCACAATAATCGGTACAGTACTCTTGACAAATTGTACAATTGTCCACCAACAAAGAGCGAAACGAATTGTTTCGTTCTTTCATTTATAGCGGCATTTAATTGCGTAATCTGACACTACACCCCTAAGGAATTCAAGGAAATTACTTTTCTTTCTGAGCTAATAGGGTTCTCAACTACTAGAAACTCTTTTATAATTAACAAGTCACATTCTGATGCTGAATTTTGTTATTTTAATTAGAATATAATTTGAAATCGAATTCTGTATATCGTAGAATGTATACATGATTGCAGACTATATTAATTATTAATAATTATATTTGTTGACGGTAACCACATTCGTTCACAAAATAATATTTTATATTATATTAGCTTTCATATCCATATTTGCTATCCATATCATATACATATTACGAAAACTACAAAGTATCCGAAACATTAAAAATAATATAATGACCGTAAAAAAGCCAAGATTAAACCGTAATTGTAACTATACTGAGCCCTTAGAACTTATATCTCAAGATGGGTGGCGCATTTACGTTGTAGATGTCTATGGGCTCCAGTAACCACTTAACATTAGGTGGGCTGTGAGCTCGTCCATCCATCTAACCAATAAATAAAAAAATAAATAAAATATTTTTTTTAATTCTGTCTACCACTCGCGAACGCCTAAGAAAATATAATATTAAATTAACTTTAATTTACTAACCCGTGATATTCTAAGCGGCTGGTTCTGGTCATTTCCGCCGTGCATACGAAATCCCCAGGGTACGCCACCTGTCAGTTCCACTTCCTTCGCAGTCATCGCTTGCTTCTCACTTCATCGTATAAAGCACGTACAAAAAAATAATGTAACAACACTTTTAAAACGAAAAGTGTCCGGAAAACGTTTACTCATGTCGTAGAAACATTAAGGTGTAAATTGGAAGCCCTTATATTTATCACAATCAAATTATTTTCAATCCTGTGTTTTAAACCTGTAACAAAAGAAATAAATACAGTTTTTTCGTAAGTTTGTTTTTCATTGTTTTATTGCTTAGTTGGGTGGACAAGCTCACAGAACACCTGGTGTTATGTGGTTACTGGATCCCATAGACGTCTACAACGTAAATGCGCCACCCACCTTGAGATATAAGTTCTGCCCGCGAGGACTCACAAGAGGTCCTACCACCAGTAAAATCTTTCGTGCTCACTTTGCGGAGCTGGTCCCCCGATTGATGGGGACGGCCGGTTCTTTGAGCCGGCTGCTCCCGAATATTGGGGGACCGGATCAGGTTGTGCGCCGTCTCTACGCGGGGGTGGTGCGATCGATGGCCCTGTACGGTGCACCTGTGTGGGCTGAGCCGCGCAACCGGGCCACTATGGCTCGGTTCCTGCGCCGGCCGCAGCGCACCGTTGCCATCAGGGTCATCCGCGGATATCGCACCGTCTCCTTCGAGGCGGCGTGTGTTTTGGCGGGGACGCCGCCATGGGAGCTGGAGGCGGAGTCGCTCGCTGCCGACTATCGGTGGCGCAGCGAGCTTCGTGCTCGGGGCGTGGCGCGTGTCCCCGAGAGTGAGCTGCGGGCGCGGAAGGCCCATTCTCGGCGGTCCGTGCTCGAGTCGTGGTCGAGGCGATTGGCCAACCCCACGTGGGGGCTACGGACCGTCGAGGCGGTTTACCCGGTCTTTGATGACTGGGTGAATCGTGGCGAGGGACGTCTCACCTTTCGTCTGGTGCAGGTGCTGACCGGGCACGGATGCTTCGGGAAGTACCTGCGCCGGATAGGGGCTGAGCCGATGACGAGGTGTCACCATTGTGGACACGACCTGGACACGGCGGAGCATACGCTCGCTGTCTGCCCCGCTTGGGAGGTGCAGCGCCGTGTCCTGGTCGCAAAGATAGGACCTGACTTGTCGCTGCCTGGCGTCGTGGCGTCGATGCTTGGCAGCGATGAGTCATGGAAGGCTATGCTCGACTTCTGCGAGTGCACCATCTCGCAGAAGGAGGCGGCGGGGCGAGTGAGGGAAAGCTCTCCTCACTACGCAGAAACCCGCCGCCGCCGAGCAGGGGGTCGGGACCGGGGTCGTATCCGTGACCTGGCCCCCTAAGAGCTAGGGGTCCCACCCGTTTTGTGCGGGGAGGGACCCAGACGAGGGGTGGCGTGCTCTGCACGCTCACCCGCAATAGGAAGCCGGGTGATGGTAGACCGCGTTCCCCCGACCGCTCTGGGGGAAGGTGTAACGCGGCGCCATCAAAGCGGGCTCTCGGCCCGCTGAACGAGGGAACCGGTGGTCGTTTCGCTGGCGGCCACCGGTCCGGCGTCCGTGGGACGGTGGGATGGATGTAATGTGCTCTGCGTCAACCCTGTCCCGCCGTTTCAATAGCCCCGACTGGGCTCCGGCCCGGTCCGAGGTAGGGCGCCGGTTGTGAGCGGCAGGAGTTTTTAGTGAGGTTCAACTCCCACATACCCCACCTGCCGCGCGGGTGGGGATCCGGCGATTTTCTCCTGTGGAAAAAAAAAAAAAAAAAAACCACCAGTAAAATCGTATACTGGTGTAATGTTAGTCTATTGGTATTCTTTACAAGATCTATGGGAAATACCTTTAAATTGAACAAGTCCTGATTAGCACGAGTATAATTTAAATTACTAGTTAGGTAATGAATGTAAACTACATTAACACATGGTCGGGTTACTCAATCAGTTTAATAGCTTGGGTGGTTAATATACGACGGAGTATATTTAGAAGTGATCGGTCAGCATGATCATTCTAATAGCTCGTAAACTTTTAAATGCATACCAAACGTCTTCGGGTGTAACAGATGTCTTTTAATAGGGACTCTAGTGCTCGTGAAAAATAATTAACCGGTTCCTGTTCTATTTGATCCACGGAATTGCTGAAACCTGCCTGGTTTTACATCAAAGTATTTAGGTTTTTCGGTTATTTGAACGTTATATTATATTTCAGCCTATCAGAGACAAAGGTAAAGGTTCTAGAAACAAGAAATTAGGTATATTCAACATGAAACGCACCAAATCGCGGCACTATTTTCTAAATTTAAAAAACAAAGCGATAGATTCTGGAATAATTTTTGATCGCTGATGTTGAAGTAAAATTTAAAAATAGATCCAAAGCGTTTATCTTTATGATTTTTCAAACCACATCATAACACCAGCAACGGAATTTTAGTCAAGAGAGATTTCACACACATTTTTATATACATCTATTGCGTAGATTACGCCAGATATTAAAAGCCCATGGACATAACAACGTAAGTGCCGCTATCTCAGGTCTTAAGTCATATTACGTAAAGGCTATAGACACAGCCCGCTGAATTTCTCACCGAATGCTGATCCGATGGTAGATTCTACGAAGCAATGCTCTTGCTAGGGCTATAGTTAGCAATTTAGCTCAGATTGAACCCGTGAGCTTACCTAACCGTCCCAGCGTAGCTGGAATAGCCTCTTAGGCTACCAGCGGATAGGTAAAAACAGAAGAAGAAAAGAAAAAAGAAGAGCTTCCAATACGCACTTCGCATTTTTTTTTATATTTTAGTTAATTTTTTTCGGTTTTCCGAATCTTCGATATAATCAAAAAAAATTTAAGGCGTCGTCTCGTAATTAATGTTTTCCTTACTTATCAACTAAGCTATATATAGTATCCGAAAAGTCGGAAATAATAATCCGAAAGAAAACAATAAACGCGAAATTGAAACCCTAAAATAGTACAGTTTTAATTATGGTTTGATTTTTTTCGTTACACGACGTTATTGCTACACTAAATCATTCATGATCGGTATAATCGCATCGCTTCATACGTGTACACCAGTCGCTTTATAATATAGCCCACGACGATTTCAAAACCTTGATTACCATGCCCAAGGATTGTTACTCAGACAAAGTATCTCGCTGCAAAATTGTTTAGTATTTTAATAGAAACTATGTAAAGAGCAGCGTCGTAAAGTACAAGTAATTTTATTAGTATCGAGGTTAGTGGGTAACGCTAACAACTGAATTATTTCAGGATATGATGCAGACTTTAGCACTGGAGGTCGACTAGTACGTGGCAAATGATTCACTTCAAACATGTCTACGTGATACAAACTTGCTTTTTTTTTAGAACGTTTTCTGTATCTAAAATACATCTATTTAGATAATATTACTGGTGGGAGGACCTCTTGTGAGTCCGCGCGGGTGGGTACCACCGCCCTGCGTGTTTCAGCCGTGAAGCAGTAATGCGTTTCGGTTTGAAGGGTGGGGCAGCCGTTGTAACTATACTGAGACCTTAGAACTTATATCTCAAGGTGGGTGGCGCATTTACGTTGTGGATGTCTATGGGCTCCAGTAACCACTTAACACCAGGTGGACTGTGAGCTCGTCCATCCATATAAGCAATAAAAAATAAATAAATAAATATTTACATATAAAATGGTATGTTGCTAATAAAATGTCTTGTGAACGATTAACTCAATGAACTGTTAAGCTGTCTATATCGCAGGATGAAAACCTCCCCTATTTAATTAAAGCTTTGTAATTGTCGTAGTAATTTCTAGTTTCCACGCCTATTTTCTGTAGCACTGTAGAGTTGTAGATATATTTTTCCTAAGGGAATCAAAGGCAGCTTTAGCATTCACGTTTTTATATCTTTTGTAAAAAATTCGATTAAGTATACCGCGATCCAAAATGGAAGATAAAAAAATGGTGTTGAATTCAATTGCTATCGGAATTTCATCTGTATTTTAAGACAGCGTTAAATATTATTTATTGGATTGGCCCAAAAAGTCTAACAAAATAACTAGAGTGCTGTTCTGAAATATGACAAGCCTTCTGCATGCAAACAAGGAATTTACTAATTGATATTGGAATTAAAAAGATTAGGTCAAATTTACATTTCAAGAAATCGCTTTTATACCGTTTCGAAATTTTTATTTATTGCCCCTGTAGTCTGACGAGCATACGGCCCACCTGATGGTGAGTGGTTACCGTCGCCCATGGACTTCAGCAATGCCAGGAGCAGAGCCAAGCCGCTTCCTATCGTTGTACTTATAATCAATTATTTTAAGAAACATTTCACTAAAATAAACTCAGGCTTATTATTTACATAAAAAAATTCAAATATATCCGAATGCCTTTGATACATAGAGAGGAATTAATGTTGTCAGTCGGAATCTAGCTGAATGGCTGTGGTTTGTCGAAGCCTGCGCTGCGGGCGAGTGCCAACCGGCATTGTGACAAATCTATAAACACATGTACCATTTCCAGAACCTAACCGGGCAAATTGAAAATCGTGATGACAACGAGAAGATATACATATTTCCTTGTTATAAAATATAAAAAAAAGATGTGTGATATCGTGGGACACCGGATAGGAACGAAGTTCCTTATTATAAAAATATTAATTTTAAGTTCTATTCGAGGTATAAAGAAAATAAAACTGGAATGGTAACGTGCGAACTTATTGTGGTACACTTCATTCACGGTTGTTTGCATAAGAGTTAGTGTATTGCGCAAACGAACGCTCTGAGATCGTGGTCAATGAATGATAAAAAAATATGTTATTTTTGGTACGTTATTACAAAGTTAAGTCATACAATGTGTGCATTACTAACTTGTACGTTATTACAAAGTTAAGCCGTACACTGTATGCATTACTAACAAAAATCTTACATTACGGACGTTTTTCCCGGTTAGGGTACCCCTCTGCATCGTCCCTTAAGGAACTTCGTTCCAAAAAATCTTTTCTATTATATCTGTAATTGTCTGATTGAATTTGTAAATGCTACAATGGGAAAAGAAAACTGAGCGTAAAAAGGGAATTATTTCTTTAGAAATGTGGCTTTTTTTCTCTTCACCCAAAAGAGCACAATTTTAAGCGCGTGTTGTTAATTTCAAACATTCATATTCAGCATCAATAGTTTTATTAGAAATCGATTCGAAGTTTTTTTTTTATTGCTTAGATGGGTGGACGAGCTCACAGCCCACCTGGTCTTAAGTGGTTACTGGAACTCATAGACATCTACAAAGTAAATGCACCAACCAGTTTGAGATATAAGTTCTAAGGTCTCAGTATATGTAGTTACAACGGCTGCCCCACCATTCAAACCGAAACGCATTGCTGCTTCACGACAGAAATAAACGGGATGGTTGTACCTATCCGTGCGGACTCACAAGAGGTCCTACCACCAGTATAATAGTTATAAGTATAAGTTTTGCTAGCAGGGAAATACTTGAATTGAACCATTTGGGATTGCGAGCGGACGTCGCTAAAGTGCATAAATATCCATTTTCGCCTTTTATTTTAATAGTTTCCTATTCATTTTGATGATATTTTTGTTGATTACGCAATCACTCATCATAGTCTTAACCCTCATCATCAGTGGTGCCTTAAATAGGATATTGCTGTGATGATATAAATATAACATTTAAATATTTATCACCAGTTCTCTTTACATATATCTCACCATTACATACTGTATTATCAAGTACATCAACATTGTTCAGATCCATGAAACTACCTGATCTAGGCTGTCGCGCTGAATTATAAATATTTGAAAGTCCACCAATTGTTATAAGAGTTCGTGTTGTAAAAACTATTAAATATTTTTAATTATACTAAAATCGTTTGTTTTGTGTTTTTTTTAAATTCATTTTATAACATAATTATGCGTGACGCAATACCTTTGTTACATCAAAAATATTATGTAACAATAATGTTTCAGATACTTTATTTTATTTGCATTATACTGGAATATTTCTTGTCGTTCCAATGTCACGGCTGTGCGATGATTGGCACACAAAATAAGGTCACATTGATCATGATCATACGATAGCGTGGTTAATTCTCTTAATTATATACAAAAACTAACTGTCATTACTCTCTTTTTAATACGCTTTTATTAGCTTCAGACGTATGTATGTATGTTTGTAACGGAATCTTTGAACATGATTTTGACCCCATTAAAACGTCGGATTAACTCGAAATTTGGTATACTTATTAAGGACTGGTAACAATTCAATATTTAAAAAAAAAATGAAAAAAAAAACTTTTGAAAAATTTTAAATTCAACTACAAAATGAAAAATAAATAATAGTTTAAAAAAACTAACAAAATACGCTTTTATAGATATTATCAAATAAACCTTCTACTCATATCTGTTCATAAAATATTTATAACTACTTGTACCATGCAACCCACGCTTTTTTACAATAAAATCAGTTTTTCTTACACTATTTTTAATTCAAATTTATTAAAATTTATTTTCTATTTTTTAGGTAGATTTTCTATAAAAGCGTATTTTATTCGTTTTTTTTAAACTAATATTTATTTTTCATTTTTTAAATCTCATCTTAAATTACATGGACTTGAAAATTTATATTACTTAACACATCTTTTCCGCTGATTTCAATTTATTACATATATGAGACAGCTTGTTCGTAGATATCTACATACATTCAAGAATAGGTATTTCGTAAGCTATACAACACGTGCTGATATGTATTTGCGCAAAGAACGAAGGTAGACGATCTCGTGTTATCAGGTACAATGAGAAGATAGGACGATATGACATGAATAGATCAGCACCAAGCCAAGTGTCAGTTCAAACTTCAAAGACGTCCGAAGCTTTTAATAGCTCTTGCGAGAATGACTCATCCTACATTTAGTTAATCGAAGGCTAAAAATAATGTAATAAGAATGTACACGTGTTTTATGAGTTAAGATTACATTGTATATGACTAGCCATTTTTTTAAATATCACAGAGTTCAACAGAAGCCGTATCAGTTTCATAGAACTATTATTTTATTCTGCAAAGAACCATACGCCCTCTCGATAATGGTGCTTTAGGCGATAGCAATAAATATCGTAATCACCCGTAGAAAGTAAAATAATACGTCGTAACTAAGGTTTAATACGGTGCACGTTGTGGTTTCTGTAATTAATTAAATTGACCCTCTCCCTTAGGCCACAAAAGCAGCCGGACGGTTAAGAGAACCTAATGTGAACCCTGACTACTGGTAACAAAGGCACTTTTCGAGAATAGCTATTGAAAACTACAAATGTCCAGGATCTTGCTATTTTATTACATCGAATCGAATGGTGGGTCTATAGTGATTTCCTAAAGGACCTCTCGTTAAGGGACTGGGTTGATTCCATTTCCACGGCCTTGATTGAACAAATCCAAACATAAACATTGTCCTATACTTAAAAAGTAAGAACGTTTAAAAATCTAAAAATAATAGCTTTCTACAACATAATGTTAAGAAAAATATTTAACGTGTGAAAATTTTCAAATGTTGTACTTAAATTTGAGTCTAAATTAAAAAACCAAGGAAGGTGTTTGTACAATTCATCATAACTAGCATTTTAAGATGATTTTATTACAAAATAACAACTGCATCACGCAGTGAATGCGCTCGAGTGTGCTTAGTGAGATTTTTTTAACGTCCTCGATAAAATAAACTCAAAACTCGGTAAAATTAACTCAAATTTGTATGGAGTTGGAACCTTTGCCTGCGTTTACCGCTAGGGGCGTTGTTCCAACTGCATACAAATTTGAGTTAACTTTTACGCTATCGAGAACGTTAAAAAACTCGCACTTAACACACCGCGACTAGTGTTTTTTTTATTGCTTAGATGGTTGGACGAGCTCACAGCCCCTGGTGTTAAATGGTTACCGAAGCCCATAGAAATCTACAACGTAAATTCCGCCATCAAACTGAGATATGCGTTCTATGGTCTCGGTATAGTTACAAAAGCTGCTCCACCCTTCGAACCGATACGCATTACTGCTTCACGGCAGAAAAAGGCGGTTTGGGGTGGTGGTACCTACCCGTGCGGACTCACAAAAGGTCCGACCACCGGTAAAAAAGAGTTAAGAGGTCTCGGAACTCATTAAGGCATAACCGCACATCATGTCGAAGTCTCAATTGTATTACACAAAAACACCCTTCAAGCCCGAACGTTTTTCTGTCTCCTGGCTAAAGTAGGTAAGATAGTGGCGTCTATTTATGCGAGCTTACAACGCACGTAAAAACCAATAATTTCCCTAATTCATTTATTGTTTTAATATAATATATTATAATATACTTATACCTATTATACCTATCCACACCTATCTTATATTTATACCTTCTTCGTTGAAGTCATTCGTGAAGACATGATAAGTACTAATATATTTAAGAAAAAAGGTAATCATTTGACTACACTGAGCATCTCACCCTGATCTCTGTCCATCAAGTGATGTAAAAGCTCAATACGAATTTAAACATTTATTCTAGTTTAAATCGAAAATAATTAATTTTGTACTCTTTAAATGATCGAATGAGTGACTATTATTTTCGAGTTCGATTTAAAAAAAAAAATACAAATGGAGGCAGATTTTTGATGGAATTTCCTTTTTCATTTATATTTTTAAATTTAAAGAAAATTTATCATTTATGTACCTAAAAGTTTCACGACAGGAAGTTATATGAGAACGAAAAATGAAAATGATGTGAAATGAAATAGTTTAAATAGCGTTCGAAAGCTTTCAAACACGTGCACCGTCGCATCGAGCCGCAATGTATTCAGTACACATTTGGGTCAGTGTGATTGTATGCGTAAACCATCGTACGCAAATACCGTTGGTATAAAAACAGTGTACAAACCTATATTATGTAGTAGCTTTTAATGATATCATGGAATGATTTTCTCAATGGTTGGCTCTCTGAATAATACTATAACCAATTCCCAGATACGACTCACGTAATCATATAAATACCTATATTGAATCAAAGCTTTAATATTTATTTTCGGTGCATTACAGTCATTGTGCTCTTAGTACAATAACTAAAATAAAACGGCCACGTAATGTTTGTTGATAATCACGATTTCAAGGCGGCTATTGTCAAACTAGGTACGTACATATCTTTTCTGTTACAATTGTTAACATAATATATATGATTAAATTTCATAGTCGACGAAAAAGTCATGAAACTACAATATAAATCATGAAACACTACGATTTAAAAAAGTGGATTGTTCTTTTTTATTACACTACTTTTGCTCTACCTAAAGTTGGTATCTAAGGGGCTATTATTCCAACTACTTACGGACTGGTAGGTGAGCTCGTAGGCTCATCTTGAAAATTTTATATTACTGGCCTTAGCAAGAGCAGTGCTTCACTGAATCTACCATCGGATCGGAATCGCGACCCACTAAGAAGATCGGGCGAGACACTCAGTGGGTTTAACTACTTGTATTGTTATCATATCTAGACACATTGCGTGCTTACATATTATTATTCATATATACTCGTATATACGTACACCCAATATTTAAAATTTGTCCTTTTGATTAGTTCTACGAAATTAGGGTACCGATCTTCTGATACGAATGAATTATCGGAAATCGGATCATCAATTAACCAAACATCAAAACTCGACCTAAATCCAAGAGCGTTTGATATAGGACTGTACTAAAAACAGGTACCGGACGTTATAATGAGATCTTTCACGAGGCGTGTAGTTTTTAGTTTAAAATATTTCAGGCCATATTTCATGTCCATATCACGCCAGTGGCTGCGAGATCCCGCAGAATGTAGCTCCCGCGGAAGCTCGTTCATTTGCTACGTCTGAATTTATAGCTGTCGTGCTACTAAATGCATATTCTCCTTAAATTGCCAACATACTTTATTGCACGGCTTTCCACAGGGAAATATAAAACGGTCACATTTCATTTGCTAAGGTGAGGAAGACTACGGTTATTCGCTCGTAATAATATATTTAATGACGCCTTTCAGATCTAAGAGAAATATTAGGAATATGCGTACATACTCTTGCATTTAATTTAGTAATAATATTTGAAGTACTTTTAATTTCATTCGCTTAGATTAATCCATTGATCTGTTTGCCGTTTCCACATTCGTTATAATGAACCTTTCAGTAGTATGTAAGAGTTCTTTGTAAGGTGTTATTGGTCAATGACCCGACATTACCTCAATTCATAATTGTGCTAAGTGATTATAACTCAATAAGAACAACAGTAGTGTTGTTTTAACAGTTTTTTTTTCCTACCTAAGCTGATAGCCTTGAGAGGCTATTTCAGCGGAACCTTAACTAGTAGGTGAGCTCACGGGGCTCAAACCTGATGACGTTGCTAACACGAACCTTAGCAAGAGCCGTGCTTCGCAGAATCTACTACCGGATCGGAAACGCGACCCACTGAAAAGATCCGGCGAGAAACTCAGTGGGCTGTGTCTGAGAATTTATTTACTCGTCGAGCCCTTCGTCGCAAGCGACGGGTTCGACGAGAACGGTGACCGGTGCTTGAAGTACCTAAAAGCACCGTTAGTGGATCGGGAGGATCCGAAATGACGTGTTTGGGGCAACATTGACTGCTTTCCATTCTTTCCGCAGGATCGGGAATGTAGTTACCGGCAGCCACGATGTGAGGGTTCTCGTGTCGTGCCGCTTTATCGAAGTGGCGCATCGACGCCGACTGCAGATACTTACTAAGTCCAGGTGGTCATGGAGGTAACAGTAACTCATTAATATAGCTACTAACTACCTATTAACCATTTTCGGAATGCATATTATTAGAATAAAGGGAATGAAATTACTATTGTCAGTTTTATTTTGCCAACAAGATATCTACATAGATTATTAGGAGGTGGTGCTGTAGCAGTAAATCGACCCCTCCTATTTAGCCCCCTCCTATTTAGCTTATTCGTTAACGATATTCCCCGGTCGCCGCCGACCCATTTAGCTTTATTCGCCGACGACACGACTGTTTACTATTCCAGTAGAAACAAGTCCCTAATCGCGAAGAAGCTTCAGAGCGCAGCCCTAGCCCTAGGACAGTGGTTCCGAAAATGGCGCATAGACATCAACCCAGCGAAAAGTACTGCGGTGCTCTTTCAGAGGGGAAGCTCCACACGGATTTCCTCCCGTATTAGGAGGAGGAATCTCACACCCCCGATTACTCTCTTTAGTCAATCCATACCCTGGGCCAGGAAGGTCAAGTACCTGGGCGTTACCCTGGATGCATCGATGACATTCCGCCCGCATATAAAATCAGTCCGTGACCGTGCCGCGTTTATTCTCGGTAGACTCTACCCCATGATTTGTAAGCGGAGTAAAATGTCCCTTCGGAACAAGGTGACACTTTACAAAACTTGCATAAGGCCCGTCATGACTTACGCGAGTGTGGTGTTCGCTCACGCGGCCCGCACGCACATAGACACCCTTCAATCTCTACAATCCCGCTTTTGCAGGTTAGCCGTCGGAGCTCCGTGGTTCGTGAGGAACGTTGACCTACACGACGACCTGGGCCTTGAATCTATACAGAAATACATGAAGTCAGCGTCGGAACGGTACTTCGATAAGGCTATGCGTCATGATAATCGCCTTATCGTAGCCGCCGCTGACTACTCCCCGAATCCTGATCATGCAGGAGCCAGTCACCGTCGACGCCCTAGACACGTCCTTACGGATCCATCAGATCCAATAACCTTCGCACTAGACGCCTTCAGCTCTAGGAGCAGGCTTAGGGACCTCGGTAACCGTACTCATCCAACTCGACAAAGAGTTCGCCGTGCAACCTAACCCATGAATCAGCTCGCTGAGTTTCTCGCCGGATCTTCTCAGCGGGTCGCGATTCCGATCCGGTAGTAGATTCATTCGCGAAGCAGCTGCTCTTGAGCTGTTAGGTCTCCTTCGGAGGCGCTCGGGTAGCTGTTAGCAAATCCCACCCCTCCTGG
Source organism: Bombyx mori (assembly GCF_030269925.1). Taxonomy (NCBI): domain Eukaryota; kingdom Metazoa; phylum Arthropoda; class Insecta; order Lepidoptera; family Bombycidae; genus Bombyx; species Bombyx mori. The sequence goes on along the minus strand of NC_085115.1, from coordinate 8,544,171 downwards.
CTGAGCCTTTGCTCGCCCACCTGTCCTGGTGAAACTGGAAAGGCCTCCGGGCCACCAGTAATCCTTCAATCATAAAAAAAAAAAAAAAAAATAAAAAAAAAAAAAAAGCAGTAAATCGAACCACACTAAAACTGTCGTTCTTAACCTAAAAAGTCTTGGACCTCGATTGAGACAAACGGTTGCCTCACCCAACAGAACAAGGGGGTAAGCTGATGGCTTAATACCGTGTACACTGAATCACCACCACCAGACATAGAATACCTTATCTGGAACAAGTAAATTATTGATCCAAGGCTTATATCAATGCGTAACCTACTGCTATTAAGCTAAATTGTGATTCTCACGCAATATTTTTTTCAAATTTAACATAGACTTTCTAATTTATTACAAATAAAAATCAGATACTTGCCATTTCAGACCTGTCCTGAAAGAAAAGGATTTTAATTAATACTAAAATGCTTGATATACATACGATCAAATATAAGCCGTACCATACGACATGAATTAACTCCTAAAACATCCGCAATCCTCTGTTTGGTACTATAACAGCTTGTATATTTAATGTAAGACGTCGGGTCTTACAAAAGTTTGATGAACTTTTAAAACATTGCAAAGAAGAAGAGTAATATTTTCAAAACAACATTATCCGGGTACTATTACGCAGGAGACCAGCCGTTTCATTCTGTAATATGGATCTCAATTTAACAATTAAAAATGTAATTCCTCAATAACATACAATGTTAAATTTAGCAGCCTTTTTAGAAAAAAAAACTACATTCGCGGGATTTTCAATAAATAGAGATAATGCGATACATTCTTCTTGGAAAAAAAAACAATGGCTGGCATGAATATTATAAAATATCTCTGCTTGATATTTTTTACTTCGGAGCTGGTTAATCAAAACTTGAGATCAACATTAAGGGTTCGTGCACCTTCATATTGTACGGTTGCACGTTGGTGTGCTAAGTTCAAGCGAGGAAGAACTTCCAAAAACGAAAACTACCGCACGAGATGCCCTATATCGGTAATGATTGAACAAATGATAAAAAAAGTTGATAACATTGTCCTGGCGGATCGTCGTCTTATTGTTTGTTTTATTGTAGAAGAAAACAAGAATTCTATAGGAAGTTTCCATAATATTCAACACAACCATTTGGATGTGAAAAAAGTGTCGGCGCACTGGGTGCCCGGAATTCTTTCTGAGGTACAGTAACAAAAGAGACTGAAATTTCCACAATGCTGTTTTGGTTTGTTACAGCAATCTTGACCGATTTTTGGCTCGTTTCATGTCAACGGCCGAAATATGGCTTCACTATAGGCCAAAACGAAAAACCTGGTTTTTTTTTATTGCTTAGAGGGGTGGGCGAGCTCACAGCCTACCTGGTGTTAAGTAGTTACTGGAGCCCATAGACATCTATAACGTAAATGCGTCACCCACCTTGAGATATAGTTCTAAGATCTCAAGTATAGTTACAACGGCTGCCCCACCCTTCAAACCGAAACGCATTGCTGCTTCACGGCAGAAATAGGTAGGGTGGTGGTACCTACTCGCGCGGACTCTCAAGAGATCCTACCACCAGTAAAAGAAAGAAAGAAGAAACCATGAAGAAACCGTCATCTCCAACTCCGAAGAAATTTCGTCAGCCGGTAAGAATATGGGCTGTTTTTTTCTGAAAGAGCCAAGGGGTGGTAATGATCGAAGATCCTAACCATCATTACGAGGACTTTGTACGCAAAACAAGTAGCTAAGTCGTGTGAGGAAATACGCAAGCATTGGCGTGGCAAACTTGCTAAAGTTATTTAGTTTCGTTAAGATAACGCCTCCGCGCACAAGTTCAGAGTTGCGATGGCTGCTATTCAAGAAGCTGGCTTCGAATTGATGGAACGTCCTCCATATTCACCGAACCTAGCTCGTAGTGCCTATTTCCTTGTTTAAAGGAACATCTTAGGGGCCATAAATTTGAAGATCATGACGCAGTATCACCGCAGTACACGATTTAAAAAAAATGATAAATTAGCTTTAGATAAAAGAGATATAAAGTGTATAAAGCTGAAATGTGACTACGTCGAAAAATTCAATTAAATTAAAAGATAATTGCATCATACACATTATTACTTTTTATTGAACATCCCTGGTTTGGAGTGTAGTAAGGCATTCAGAATGAACGGACGAAAAGTAAGCCTCAAACTGCCGATAAGTAAAGTGGTCTGATAAAGGATTTATGGCTTAATGCGGAACCAACAATTTAAACCATTTCCCTGCAGAATACAATTTGTATTGAACTAACCAAGCGCTGTACGCCACCAGTAGAGGATTTTATTTGAAATTCAGTGTGCCATGTTTATTTTTTGCAGTTAATATATTTTAATACTACGAATTGGCACTTAGCTTCATATTTACTATTTATAAGTTTTACTAAAATTACAATTTCCTAAAATTATAAATAATAAATGTTTTTTTTTTTAAAATGATGCTTTTTTGAGAAAGAATCAACTTTGTACGCCCAAATTACGTCATTGAATGCGCAATGGAAACCCTTAAATATATTATTATTCGTCATAAAATTGTCCTAAATTAGTGTAAGATCACAAAAATACATTATACGTATATAGCAATTTCAATAAACAAGACAATCCCTTTTTTAAGACTCAACAATTTCTTCAACTCAGGACTGAAACTTTTTACCTATAAATTTTTTTTTTTATTGCCCTTGTAGGCAGACGAGCATACGACCCACCTGATGGTGAGTGGTTACCGTCGCCCATGGACTTCAGCAATGCCAGGGGCAGAGCCAAGCCGCTGCCTACCGCTTAATACTCTCCACAAGCCTCGTTTGAAGAAGGACATGTCATAGCGCTCGGGAAACTCCGTGGAGGGGAGCTCATTCCATAGCCGGATGGTACGTGGCAAAAAAGACCTCTGGAAACGCACTGTGGATGACCGCAGTGGCTCCAGGTAGTATGGATGAACTCTACTCCGGTGGCGGGCGGTGCGATGGTAAAAACGAGATGCCGGTATCATCTCGAACAATTCCTTATTATTAATTCCTTATTAATTATTCTGTTGCTGTGCTTTGATTATTTTATAATACACTATCAAAACTGAAATGTCTTCTTCTATTACTGTAGAAAGACTTTATGAGGATATCAACGAAAGTAGGTACATAATGCGGATGAGAGTGGCAGTGAAAAGGGTTGGGTCGCCGATAGATAAGAGTGGACAGTCGGCAACGTCATTTCCAGCTCGTAAAGCCACGGCAAAACCCTATTTTATCAAGGCATCTTAGTAATTTTCAATTTATAAGGGAATTTTCTCAGTATATCCCTAAATCACATAGTTTTATTTTTCCTTTGAAAAAATTATGTTTATTCTTACCAATGGTCATACAATGATCGAAATTCTACTATAAACACTTCAACATTTAGATTTATTTTTTATATTATATTAAAAAATTTCAAGGACGTTTTTTTTTTTAAATCGCATTTTGATGAATTAATAATGTCTATTCTACTCTAAATTAATCGTTTTTTTCCCGTTCTTATTCGCTGGCAGTCTAAGGAGCTATTCCGGTTAGGCAGCTACACTCAGACGGGTAGGTGAACTTTTTTTTTTTTTTTTTATTATTGAGATATTACTGGTGGCCCGAAGGCCTTTCCAGTTTCACCAGGACAGGTGGGCGAGCAAAGGCTCAGCCAGGAGGAGTGGGATTTGCTAACAGCTGCCCGAGCGCCTCCGAAGGAGACCTAACAACTCAAGAGCAATTGCTTCGCGAATGAATCTACTACCGGATCGGAATCGCGACCCGCTGAGAAGATCCGGCGAGAAACTCAGCGGGCTGATGCATGGGCTAGGTTGCACGTCGACCTCTTTGTCGAGTTCGACGAGTACGGTTACTGGGGTCCCTAAGCCTGCTCCTAGTATTAGAGCTGAAGGCATCTAATGCAAAGGTTATTGGATCTGATGGATGTAGGTGAACTCACGGGCTCAACCTGAGAGAATTAGCAAACACTAGAGCCCTAACAAGAGCAGTGCTTCGCAGAATCTACCACCGGATCGGAATCGCGACCCACTGAAATAATACGGCGAGAAACTCGGTGGGCAGTTATTTGGCTAATTTTACTTGTTTATTTTATTTGAAACTAGGAAAACACAGACACGTTCAGCTATGAATAATACAAAATGTATGAAATTTACCCATTTGTTGAAACTACTTACTGTCAATTAATCGTGCAAGAGCAAACAAGAAATTGACAAATTTTGATCGCAACTAGTTCATAAAATACGATAACAAAATTGTGATTTTTAATAATAGAAATACACCTAGTTTTCGTGTGGATTTTATTATGTAAAACGCAACTTCATCCTAGTTAATTGAGTTTAAAATATTTTAATCAAAACATTATCTCCTTTTAAAATGGATGACCGACGTTCTTTTAATTTTATGACGTATTCCATATTTATTTTTGTGGGAACAGGCGTTTCATCATTAGGCGTGCTATCATCAGGTTTTTCACATGCGACATAATTATAATTCGAGCAATTTTAATTCCGTATTAAAATTCTCTTTTATGCCTTCCTAATTCCAGTACACTGTACACTGTAAAGTACACTGACGTAAACAATCGCCAGCTGCCGACTTGACTTTGTCGGTTCATCGCATGGGCTACATACCTGATCTTGCAGACCGAATGGTAAACAGTCGACGTCGCCCAAAACACGTCATTTCGGATCCTCCCGATCTACTAACGGTGCTTTTAGGTAGCCTAAGCACCGGTCATCGTTCTCGTCGAACCCGTCGCTTGCGACGAAGGGCTCGGCGAGTAAATTAACTCACAGACACAGCCCACTGAGTTTCTCGCCGGATCTTCTCAGCGAGTCGCGATTCCGATCCGGTAGTAGATTCATTCGCGAAGCAGCCACTTTTGAGTTGTTAGGTCTCCTTTGAAGACGCTCGGGTAGCTCTTAGCAAATCCCACTCTTCTTGGCTGAGCCCTTGCTTGCCCACCTGTCCTGGTAAAACTGGAAAGGCCTCCGGGCCACCACTAATTTCTCTAACATAAAAAAAATATACCGAATGACGACCACGACTGCTCTGCCAAGAGTGATACGTCAAAGAAAAACGAAAAAACACACCAGTAGCCTCGAGTCTATTCTGCTACACCGGATGAGTACACGAACTCACGGGGCTTGTCTGAGATACTTTGTTAACATCTGCTCTAGCAACAGCGGTTCTCAGCTGAATCTACTACAGAATTGGAATCACAACCCACTGAGAAAATCTGGCAAGATACCCTGTGGGCTGTCTTTATGGGTTCGTATTATCCTTAATCTGTAAGTCAAATTTTATTAAAGATGTCGGCTAATTCGGCATATAAATGTAAACACATGTTAACGTCACCGCAGTGTTACGAAACTTTGGATATGTTTAATCACATGTGTTAGAAATTGAACGGTACAGACTTCACTAGTTGGCACGTTACACATCGTTTTACGTAAGATTAATTGCTGGGCATTACCGACGCGTACGCTAAAGTCCTTCACATGACCAATAATTCAATTTACAAGCATTCGCAAGTTTTCACCCCTATTATTCAATGTCAGTTCGACATTTGCTAATAGTTTTTATTTTTACCACTCAATTAGTAAAGGAGAAACAACAATCTATCTGAAATGCAATAAAAGTTTTAAAAACTAAAGTGTATTTCTGGCGCGAAGCAGTCATGCCGATTTGAAGGTGAGTTAGCAGCATTCAAGTTATGGTGTCTATTAATTCCGGTAAATACTTATCAACAGATAGAGCATAAGCTTGTTGACTCATCTACCCAATAAAAATAATCAAACGAGGTAATATAAATTATTAATTTAGCTCCCGATATCCATAAGCTCTGCACACTCAACGGCCCGAATTTTATGTGGTGTTAAACCGTTACCGGAAATCCTATAGAGAAAAACAATTACATACATATTTAACAAAGATAGTAACGCCAATCGGCAATCGAACTCCGCTAAAAAATAGCCAAGGTAACTAGCCAACTATTAAGACGATCAAAGTATGTACTAAAATTTAAATATATTTATTAAATCTCTTCGGTTTTGGTTTGCCCTATGTCATTAATTATATAGGGCAAATATAGGTAGGGCATAAATATTTAATTTTAAAATAATTAATTAATTAAATAAATTTGCACTATATTAATTAAGTTTGCCATTAGTGGTCACCTTCGCTCGTGGTCGTCAGCAATATCAGGGACACAGGCAAGTCTTTGCCTACTACTGAGAACACTCCTCAAATTTAAAGGTAATTATTGTTACCATAACTAGTATTTTTGTATACAAACAACATACATACATGGTGTTGAAAATGGCAGTCCACAAATTCACAATATTATGAAGAATATCAAATTTAATGAAATCTATATTTCTTAGTTTTAGTAATATATTGGTAAATACAGAGAGTTTGGCTCTTTCTAGGTGTACCTACTAGGCGGAGTGTATTCTTTGGGGCTGTTTAAAATGATCCCGTTATCCTCTTTTCATCATTGCTGCACTCGCCCATACAGCAGAATCGATCTCTTACATCTTAAACCGTTCGTTCATCCAGTACGGTTCGAGATATACTTCATATTTTACCACATACCATTCAACTCTAGAATGAATGCCCCTCTTACGAGTTTCCCGGGGGCTATGGCATGTCCTTTTTATCTACGAGATTTTGAAAAGGTTCTTATTGTTAGAACTTGGCTGCGTCCCTGGCATTGACTTAAGCGACTGTGATAACTTAAAATCACTTAGATGGCCTTAGATCATAAGCCCGCCTGTTTTTTTGATCTAGCAACACTTTATTTACACGGTGTACTTTTCGCATCGCAACGTTGATAGGTATACCTAGTCGCGGTGACGTGCTGCAACCACTGGCAGCCTGGGTGAAGTTAAATACTGTGGTCTTTCGTTGTAACAAAGAAATGTACTTCCTAATGTAATGTTCCTTATTAAGGTAAGAGCACGCCGGATGAGAATTTTAAAGCGGTGGGACCTCGGACCTTCTAACAATCGAATAAGGTAGATGCAGAGTTTATTGCAAGTGAAAATGAACCCGTAATGGGATTTTCCCCGCGGAAACAAAACAAAGCAAGTGGAGCAGTTCATGATAATTTGCGAAAAATTAAAGTAGTGCTGCAAATGATCCACGTCTAATTTACTGTATCAACGGTAATTTCCACCCGTATCTTAGTTTCACTGTTTTTTAATGTTTTCTAGAATCGGAGAAGGTATGAGGAAATTAAAAACTACTTTTACGTTGTAATAGCGTTCGTCAATCCCGCATACTGTGTGGTACTCTATTGTATTCCTTAAAATATATATTTTTAAACGTAAATAAGTGCGATAAAACATTCAGAAAAGTTTTTATGAAACGTAAACCAACATTCGGGCACATCGCTTCACCCGGAATTAACAAGTATTAGGAATAATTAAAACTAATTGGATGCAATAGACGAATGTTATCTGTGAATGATGTATATAAATGACATCATAAATGGAATAGGCTTGCTCTTTGTTTTTGACTACTAATACGTCATATCTTAATGTTCCTATATTTTAAATAAATAAATAAATAGAAAATTGTCGAATGTAAGTCATTTTCTGATTCTGCTAGTCTGTATACTTACAATATACCAACAAAACCATGGAAATTTAATATGTATTTTGAATGTATTGAAGTTTGTATAGTAAAACTGAAATATAATGTGGACGTGATGAAATTATTAAATTACATTTATTATTGTTCTGTGTATTAAGTAATATTGGACAAGCATAATTAAATTTTGAAATGTATTTACGTGACATTTTAGTAATTTAAACTTATGCTTAGTTGATACATGTGCTCTAAAACATATAAGCTTTATTTTTATTGATTTAGCTAAGGGAAAATAATTTTCTAATAGTTACCATAACAATTACTGTTATAGTGTAAATAGGTTTTTTTTTCAACCATTAGTTTTTTAGGAATTTTTCTAATATCATAACAATATTACACTAAATTTAAAATGAGTAAACTTACCCACTGCCTAATTTATTTTTTTCTTAATGTCTGAACGTAATTTTAAGTTCGATAGAAAATAATTAGCACTTCGCGATCAGAAATTCACTTCATCGTAAAGCTAATTTTGATAAAGTTCTCTGTAAACGCCAGCGTAACACACTACTTGCGCCCGCAACTTCTGCGATTACATTCACGCGCACCGCTCTCACTGAAACGTAGGAAGAATCATTTCTGTGTTCGCGGATGCCGCCGGCCTGCACCAATCTGTTGTCTTACAATACATAAACAAACTGCCACTGAGATGAAGCTAGTCACGGACGAAGCAACACTGCCCATATGCACTTCATTTCTAACATATTTTATATTAGATCAAGGATTGAAAACATGTAAATGGTTTATAAAATAGAATACGTCCATTGAAAACATTTCGAAATAATACGAAAACATTGTGGACGAGTAGGCCTTTAGTACTAACGCGATTTAGTAGAACTTCCGCGTCTGCGCGGTACGACTGTGTGCGTCCTTGAATGGAGGGCTAATTTGAACGCTGTGTCTTTGCTTTAAAGTCGACGCGATGAACCATTGTCACCCCTCACTGCAGTTTATCAATCCATTGCTAAAGAAATATAGAATCTACGTCAACACTGTAGAGTCACGTTTACTTTGGTGAAGCTTGCTGCAGACGTACATGACACGTGGCGAGGGGCCAGATGATTGCAGTTTCGTGAACTCACGCACGCACGACCCCTCAATGCTATAGGGTTTCAAATGAAAGCAATTACGATTGTACGTATTCTGATCATATGTCCCGTCTAAATGAACGTAGCTTGAACTAAATCTTAAAATCAATACACGCACACGTGCGACCCGATTAGGGGCTTAATATGTAAGACGGATGATATAATCATATGTACAAAACCTCTAATGAGTTTTTTTTTAAATACGCACCTAAAAAGGGTTTAGGTACCTTTTTTCCCTGCCTATGGTGATAGCCTTGAGAGGATTTTTCAGCTTCGCCTTAACATGTAGGTGAGCTCACGGGGCTCAAACCGGAGTGGTTCTAACACTGACCCCAGCAAGAGCAATGCTTCGCAGAATCTATCGCCGGATCGGAAACGCGACCCACTGAAAAGATCCAGCGAGAAACTCAGTGGGCTGTGTCTGTGGGTTAATTCGCTCGTCAAGCCCTTCGTCGCAAGCGACGGGTTCGACGAGGACGGTGACCGGGTTGGGTTTACGAACAACTTCGATGAATATGGGATCGTGTCGTACATCAAGAATAAAAACCGTAGTCGTAGAGCGTATTGTAAGTCCGCACCGACGGGTACTACCATGCTGCCTATATCTGCTAAGAAGCAAACAAGCTTCAGTTTTATTTGTAGGGGAGGACAGCCGTTATAGGTACGATAAAATTGAGACTTCAACCTTAAGAGTCAATATATTTATTAAAAAATATTCTTCGGTTTTCGTGAATCGTACACATAATTAAAACTGCTTTTAATTATCCCATCTGTCGCTTGCGACGGGTTCGACGAGGACGGTGACCGGGTTGGGTTTACGAACAACTTCGATGAATATGGGATCGTGTCGTACATCAAGAATAAAAACCGTAGTCGTAGAGCGTATTGTAAGTCCGCACCGACGGGTACTACCATGCTGCCTATATCTGCTAAGAAGCAAACAAGCTTCAGTTTTATTTGTAGGGGAGGACAGCCGTTATAGGTACGATAAAATTGAGACTTCAACCTTAAGAGTCAATATATTTATTAAAAAATATTCTTCGGTTTTCGTGAATCGTACACATAATTAAAACTGCTTTTAATTATCCCATCTGTCAAGGTAAATGTTGACAATTGATGGACCTGCCCGCCAGTAATTAAAAGCCTCTCAGCAATTCTATTGTACATATTTAACAATAATTAAATTAAAATTCCCACCAATTCCAACAAGCATTGACTTCCATGACATAATATGTCGGCCAATGGTAAAAATTAAAGTCATTAATATAAAATATGTTCTAAGGACACTTGCTAGCCGGAAATGACTAAGGAGTTAAGCTATTAATTTTATCTTAAGGTCCTTTTCCATTAGCCTCTTTGAGCAAAATCCTAAGTCCCCGAGATCGCCATACCACCAAAATACCTGCCATATACTCGATTAATTTAATCCAAATTAATCCAAATTGAAGTCGTCGTGGCCTAAAGGATAAAGACGTCCGGTGCATTCGTGTCGAGCGATGCACCGCTGTTCGAATCTCAGGCGGGTACTTATTTTTCTAATGAAATACGTACTCAACAAATGTTCACGATTGACTTCCACGGTGAAGGAATAACATCGTGTTTTAAAAATAAAACCCGCAAAATTATAATTTGCGTAATTACTGGTGGAAAGACCTCTTGTGAGTCCTAGCGGGTAGGTACCACCACCCTGCCTATTTCTGCCGTGAAGCAGTAATGCGTTTCGGTTTGAAGGGTAGGGCAGCCGTTGTAACTTTACTTGAGACCTTTGAAATTATATTTCAAGGTGAGTGGCGCATTTACGTTGTAGATGTCTTTGAGCTTCAGTAACCACTTAACACCAGGTGGGCTGTGAGCTCGTCCACCCAACTAAGCAATAAATGAAAAAAAAAAGAGCAAACTGAGAGAATAATTAGAAAATCGATTTGATATAGACCGTAGTGGCTTACTTAACGCTTCTCCATACCCGTAAAAAAGTTCTGTATATCATGGTCATAGAGGCGCCATTATCATTAGATGCTCAATGCCTCCAATAGATTAAAGAAGGTGACAACTAAAGACCTCTTAAATATAAAACAACTGACCTTTTTTTTATTTCAGAGAATCCTAGACTGCTGACTAAATCTGTCGACCATTAAACCAGGAGACGCGATGCCGGCAGCCTCTAGATAAAAAAAATACATTCACGAATTTCGCGTTCGCTCATAATTATTTTCTTTGCTGTCTTTATTTCTCCTTGTCTGTGTGATGGTAGCTAAAAGACGGCTCAGGTGGGTGCCATCACCGTACCCATTTCTCTCGTGAAATAATCGTGTATTGCAGAAAGCACTTAGGAGTACTTACAATAACTTTTTCAATACCGTTGAGACTGCTTGCCACCTCGTGTTTAAAGTGGGCGACTTCATCCACTACTCTATAGATCTCTAAGCCACTTAAAATCAGATAGACAAATCCAAAATTAAAAAGTTTTCTTGCGCATTGCAAAACTTCTCAATCTACATTTAATTTTTTTACGAAATCAATGGAGAACTTACGCTTACACTTGGCGCTGGTTTGCTGGATGTCGGAGTAGAGCCGACTAAAGCCCTTTCTCGTTCATAAGACCGCATCACTTTATATATTGCATTTTCGTTTTGCTAAACAAAATTATTGGCATTTTAAAGAAACACTTATTTCAGTTTCTTTGGAACGAAGTTCCTTATGGGACGATGCGGAACCCTAACCGGGAATAAACGTCCATAACGTAAGATTTTTATCATTTATGTATAGTCTTAGTATGATGGCTATACAGTGACTAATGTACAGTCTACGTGATGACGGTTATTATTATTTCTATGATAAAACATAATTAGGCTTAATTATTATTATTCATATAAATAGCAGTTTCTTTGTATATCTTTTTTATAAATCATTGTAAATAAAATAAAGTTGATAACTTTGTAAAGTAGTTTTTTTTATCAATAAAAAATCATAATAAAAAATGTATACCCGAATAAATATTTTCTTTATACCTCGAATAGAACTTAAAATTAATATTTTTTAAGGAACTTCGTTCCTGTCCGGTGTCCCACGACACCACACATTTAGTTTTTTTACATGCAGTGCATGGCGGACACCCATTGCTAAAAAAAAAACGTAATTACAAGCTGTTAGTAAAACCACAAATTATTTTTATACTCGATTTTAATAGACAGAAACATCAAATTTAATATAAATTGACTTAAATTGAAAATATTATTACCTATATGTTAAAAACGTTTGTTTGGTCAAATTTAGTGTTTGTTTTTTAATATTTATTAAAAGTCAATTTTATCCGAAATAAGTATTGGATATTGACATAAAAGTTGTTTGTTGCACTTAGATATGTACAGCGGTCATGTTTCGACATTAGCAGAATCAGAAATATAAAACCCATCTTTTCTTTTAAATAAGTGACATTACCACAGGTGTAATTAGTAATTTCTGAATAAAAGCGAATTGTTTCTTAATGGAATACTTCTTGAACGAAATCGCCAAACAAATGACTGCATTGTACCATATCGACAATGACATACTTTTGTTTTATTTTAAAATTTTGATCATATCAGGATTTATTTTATTGGAACTTAAAATTATTTATTTTCTTAATATTACAAGGAAATAATACTGATATTTCTTCATATATAATTCCTCAGCAATCATTTTAAAAACTAGTAACATTGAATAAACTGTAACAGCAAAATTTTTGCGGAATCCAAGAAATTCATAATCGCAAATGTCTTATATGGACATTTCAACCATTCTAATATATATTTTTATTTAATTTAATAATTAACATAAGAATAAATACATTCAATTTGTGCTAAAGCGTTTCATAATCTCGTGTTTATTTGTTATAAATGATTTGAATAATAACAGACATTAATTTATTTCCCTTATTTTTAAAAAGTCGTATAATAAATCTATAAATATTTATTAATTTGCTTTACATTGCTGGGTTAGCTTAAAACAATATTTTTAAAACAATTTATTGCTAGTTCCTTTTTTTAAATATCTTTAATTTATTATGGCCCCTTCATTGCGTTTTGTTTTGAGCTTTACGTTAAGCTTTAAGACGAGCAGTAGTACAAACGTCATTTGTTTAATTTTTAGGTCGACGCAGATGTGGTTACAATTATACATGAAATGTTCAAACAAACTCGTATAGTTTGCAGTGTTTCTAGACTAGTTTTGCTATTCAATTGATGAACATACTGAACGCACAATTCATGTTGGACATCACACAAATCGCGGTCACCCATCTTAAGCATGTCTTAGGATGGGTGACCGAAGTCTCAATTGAATTGTATAATGGCTGTCCCTCTCTTCGAATCGTATGACGGCTTCGTGGCAGAAATATGACATGTGGTGGCATCAACCCGTACAGGTCCACAATACGGTCCATAAGTAACATATTTCGTATATATTATAAAATATTTACGTTTTGTAGACTGTATTTTAATGAATAGAATACTGAAATTAGTTTTTAAATAATTTAGCAATTATTATTTTCAAATATGCTAAAAGAATAAAGCTTTACATATTAGATACTGACGCTTGAAAGGCAAACGTGACTAAGCGACAATGCGTGAACTTTACAGTAGACTAATTTAAAGATGAAATACCTGAAAAAAAAATATTTTAACGAATCTAGCTGTAGGATTGAAATGATTTTAATAGACCTAGAAATATATATTTTTTGCGCTTCGAATATATTGCCAATCATTTATGTACAAAGCAGTTATTGTCGCTTAGTCACGTTTGCCTTTCAAGCGTCGATACACATTTTTTTGCTATTTAGTGGCGTTGACGTCATAAGCCGCAATGCAAGCTGTCGTATTATTTCATAACTACCTCCACCAGTTTTACATTCATTTCTCAATTAAATAGAGTCCATGTTAGAGGCCATGTTAAATAAACATTTTCTACGAATCTCATTCGAATTCATAAGTTTTTTGTGTAGGTAGTTATAATTCAGTCCTCTTTGCATCTAACACATTTTATTTTTCTTTATGAAAATCAGTTCTTTCAATCTTATTGTTAATGACTAGTACATTATTAAGAATCATTAAAGGTTATTTTTATTCGCATTTCCTTTCACAAATAATAATAACTTGTAGTGTATACAAGATATGACTAGATTTTTGTTTGTACCCTGTACTTTTGATGGCAGTTTTGATTTTCGTTTTACTCATTCCATTTAGCAACGATGGAGAAATTCGAAATCCATAAACCAATAAAACACGTAGAACGAAAATCAGTCTTTTTAAAATGCAGGCCACTTATATACTATCATGCTGATATTAAAATTACAATAACATAATGTAACAAGTTATGTTTGAGATCAAAATGTTTAGTTAAAAATTTTCAAGTATGTGTATAGAAATCACAGATAATAAATTCTAGCATGTGCATATTTTTCTCTCCTGTCTGGCTTGTAGTTTCTGTAGAGATTGCCGGCGACGTCCTGACGCACAAAGCATAGCGTATTCCACAGAATGCTCCATTCTGTAAAACAAATAAAACATTACCGGTCTCTAAAATGAACCTTTAATATGTTATCTTAGGAATGTAAACTCTAGCCATTATTAATCAATTCTTAAGTCTAAGTCACTATAGAGATTAATTGAAAAGTTATACACATTTAAAATTTATCAATATCATTAAAAAGAAAAAGTATTTTCTATTCATAATGAAATTGTCGTGGCCTAAAGGACAAGACAACCAATGCATTCGTATCTAGCGATGCAACGGTGTTAGAATCCCGCAGGTGGATACCAATTTTTCTAATGAAATAGGTACTTATCAAACGTTCACAATTGACTTCCACGGTGAAGGAATAATGGTGTAATAAAAATCAAACCCGTAACATCAGAATTTGCATAATTACTGGTGGTAGGACCTCTTGTGAGTCCACACGGGTAGGTACCACCACCCTACCTATTTCTGCCGTGAAGCAGTAATGCGTTTCGGTTTGAAGGGTGGGGCAGCTGTTGTAAACATACTGAGACCTTAGAACTTATATCTCAAGGTGAGTGGCGCATTTACATTGTAAATGTCTATGGGCTCCAGTAACCACTTAACAGCCAGGTGGGCTGTGAGCACGTCCAACCATCTAAACAATAAAAATAAAAATCATAGCCATTAGAAATCATTAATAACGTCTGAACATTTCAGTTGGAAACTAGCCTTTTATTTTAAAGAATGGTGTTTTATTGCATAGCAGAATTTTTTATATAGGTACTGTTCTACCTTTACCATCACTTTGATATCAATATCGCATAAATCTTATTAAGCTTTAACAAGCAGTGATAAAAATCTGAATATCTTCATAGGATCTTGTCCAATTAATCTAATATAACCATTAATGTCTTATCTGATATCATTTATAAAACTTAAATATGGCAAAATCCTTCAAACATTTAGTTTTCTTTTAACTTTTCTGAAAACTACAGAAAATTTTACTTTCACTATTATTAGTTAACAACTAAGTGGTTTTGATTTCCTTTCATTAAAAGAATCTAAATCTTATTAAGTAAAGGGTCATCGAAGGTCAGGACTGGTCAGGACTTTGCAAGGGTATATCCAGCTTTTAAGATCCATAAATCAAATTGTAATCTAAACAATAAAGTAGCTGTTAATAAACCAGTACATAACAATCTTATTTCTTGATAATTAACGATCTTATCTCAACTTTTTTTTACTATTACTCATTATTATTATTGTACACTGTCTTAAGTTAATATTATTTTTGGTTATCATGTTTTTGTGTACAATGAAATACACTATCCTCTCCTTTTTTTTCAATGCAAGAACTTCAGTATTTGGAAAAAAATGGTCCTTAATTGAGTATCACACAGATAATTTAATAAAGCTCCTATCAGTCATATTTTACTATTATATTGGGTTATCAAGCACTTAGGTACTTTTATATCAGATGACTCACCTATACATAACTCTATCTAGCAATATATCTATTGCTCTATCAATATTTTGTCCTGTTTTGGCACTAGTTTCTAAATATGCCAAGTTGTGGTTCTTGGCAAATTCTCTGGCACGATTCTGGTTCACGAGCCTTTTCTCTTGCAAGTCACACTTGTGGCCACAAAGGACGATATCTGGATCATCACTTAAGCTGTGTGTCTGAAAAAAAATGTTAACAATCTAATATTTGTTTTTTTCTAGTTTTGCTTGCTGTAAAACATTTTATGTTGTATAATTTCTGAAGAAAGGCTTCAATAATTAACAATGTGTGATGATTAATAACATTTCTATCTATTTGGAAAGCAAGCAGCCAATAAGTTTGAACCTCATTCAGAAGCAAAATGCTACTATTTTTTCTGAGAATTAAGCAAAAATTTACAATGTCATGGAAATGTATTGAATGTAGATAGAGCAGTGCTGATTGTTTTGACATATTATATATATTGGGGGCACCTATGTAGCAGCATTAGATGACTTCCAGCAAATAATGCTTTGATAAAAAATAGACATTTTATCTCACCTTCAATTGTTCAATCCAATTGCGTACTTCAAGAAATGAAGCCTCATTGGTCAAGTCAAACAGTAATAGAAAACCCATGGCATCTCTGTAAAAGGCTGTTGTTAAACTTCTAAACCTAAAAATCATATTACTAAATTAATGACAAGTAGTTACTATTTATAAAATTATTTTAGGTAGTTTGGTTGATGTAAAATTGTTAACAACCTAATTTGTAAAGTATTTCGAACACTGCCCGTTTTCCAATTACAGCACAAGAGCGTATTATGTGGCATAATGCTCAACTAAGCTTCAGCATAATTCGGCATTGTGCGTCACTGAGTCGCATTATGCTCTGTAATTGGAAAAATTAATTACACTGCACAATGCCGAATTATACTGAAGCTTAGTTCAGCATTATGCCGCATAATGCTCTCTTGTGCTGTAATTGGAAAACGGCCACTACCTGTGTTTCATGTTTTCAAATACCTATGTAAGTTATAAACGTATTTGTTTTCTTGATTATACCTTTCTTGGCCTGCAGTATCCCAAAGCTGTAGATGTATGCGATGCTGCCTTCCGTTTTGCTGATAAATCTATAAAAGTTATTAATTATTATTGTACGAAAATCATTCCTAATCTTACCTTGTACAACAAAGACAAACTTACCACAGTTTTTTCCCTGAAATCAATTCCAACTGTTGATATGAACTGTGTATGAAACACCCCATCGGTGTACTTGTATAAAAAACTAGTTTTTCCTACTCCTGAATCCCCGACACACAGCAATTTTATAAGATAATCGTAATCCATGTTACTAATGTTCAAAAAAACTGTAAAAGTAATACATTAATGTATTTATATACCTACAAGACTTTTTAAAACGTTTAAAGCCTCGACTCAAAATTCTCAAATCTAGAGTCAGTACCATAGATTATACACTTAATATAATTATACACTTAATATAATATATGGTCAGTACATACTCAGTAGTAGTAGGGTTTTTCTCCAAAAGAAAGGCAATGGAACTAAGCCATACCGCCAATTCTTAAGTTTAATATTTTCATATATAATTTTATGTTTCAAGGCAAAAAAGATAATTCTTTAGTATTCTTTATAAAATTTATATTTTTCAAATCCGTGTAAATGTCTATTCATAATATTTTTTTCAAATATGTTTCGGTTGAAAGTTGTCTCAATCGTGTTTCTTGAAAAATCCGAGTAAAAAGTCAAAATTAGTGTTCTCCAATATAAGTCTCCGAAAGTAGAGTTAATGTATTCATATACTGGTCTAAAACTTGCAGGGCACTTATGCGATTCTTGAAGAAATGGCGAGATGATATCCTTATAAACCTCTTTTAATTAAATTTGAAATCAACTACCACATGCACTGAAGACTTTTTGGCGAAAACGCAAAGTTCAGTTGTTTTATTTTGTTCACCTAGTATTTCTTCAGGTATAAATTTGTAATAGCGTTGGTTTTTTACTGTTTAGTATCTGTGAAAGAGCACAAAATTAATTGTTGGAAAATTAAACACACTCTCTGGACGTAGCTTCTCGGGATGCTCCAAAAAGTTCACCGTGAAAGTCTCAGTAAATGACCACCATTTTACTGAAATGGGATGAACTCCATCTCATTTGATTTCATAACATTTCATGTCATATCTCATAATATTAATCAACTTCATCTCATTACACTTCATATTATCATTTGCAGAGTTGATTACTACATTAATCAAATTACTTTCTCAAC
Source organism: Bombyx mori (assembly GCF_030269925.1). Lineage (NCBI taxonomy): Eukaryota > Metazoa > Arthropoda > Insecta > Lepidoptera > Bombycidae > Bombyx > Bombyx mori. Next base: position 8,526,141 of record NC_085115.1, on the reverse strand, counting down.
CTAATTTATCTATACCGTCCCACGCTGCTAATTTAATTCATACTTACACATATTAATAATGGCCAGCATGGACAGTTTACTTCGTTTAATAGTATTCATAAAAAACGGCGATTTTTAAAAACCTTATTACTTGACACTAGCTAATTCTTGACGATCCCAAAAAAAAAAATGTACTTACCTAACTCAGGGCTGCTGATTTAAATCGTATTTGACGACTTTTTGCAAATATAACGCGAGTACGATCCAAGCATCGAAATCGTACTGAAAACGTACGATTTTTTTACATTTAATCCATTGTAACATTATTTTATTTTAGTTCTTGCAAAAATTTTATAACAATTCCTTTGTCACAAAAGAAAAATATTCAGAGCCATTAAATCTTCAAAAAAAATTCCTTTGACAGAATAATATAATAATGAACATTGGCAATATTGCCCAGAGTTTTGGGGAAGCCCCTTTTATTCTAATTTCTATACATGAAAGAAGTCTTTCCCTTCAAAGAAATAGAGTTTATATTTGTTTAACTTTTTTTTAATATACCTTTAATTGGAACGACTACGACGATTGACGACGAATGATTGAACGATTTTATTCATGCACGGTCTATTTTAATCTTGTTAATACTTGTTTTTCTTTGTTTTACGAAAAATCCGGTTCTGCTTGTTATTTTATTCTAATACATGCATCCTTTTGTGAAAATTGAACCACTGGTGTCAATAAATAAATGAAAATGAGCGATGAAAGTGATAATGAGCGTTCTCGTACTAATAAGAAGAAATTAGCACGAAGAAGCGAGAATACGGAAAATTTATTTAAAAAAAGTGACTTTCTACAATATCTAGATACGTACTATTTTCATAGTATCTTTTATTATTAACGTTGTAATAGAAGTGAATAAAAGGATGAACAAGATCTATGTACGGCTTTTTAGTTAGAATTTTCCTTGAGCGTACGACTTTTTTGTACTGTGGTACGATTGCGGCATTTTTTCATCTGGCAGCACTGAACTAACTACTAAAGCCTGCAATACATGTTGACTGTTGACCGAGCGTCGCCGAGTGAACGCCAATACCAACGTATAGACAGTTTATTTGCATTGTCTTGCCATCGCTCGGAGTCGCTCGCCTTGTTGGCCGCACTCGGCCGATAATACTGTCCACATGTTTGTCAGCGCGCCATTACGTTTGTTGGCGACGGCCGTGTGTACGCGTCCAAAATGTCACTCTCAACTGAAGGAGCCCAACGTGTGGGCACCTTTTCCAAATTTGTCTATATTGGCCATTTGCATTGGTTTTCGGTAAACGTGCCGAACGTGTAGGCAGTAACACTTTCATTGTTTTAATTTGCCTACGCTCGCGTTGGCCTAAGCTCGACCAACATGTATTGCAGGCTATAATTATGTTAATAGGTACCGTACTCAAATAAATTAAGTGTATAATCTATGGTATGTACCGTACTACGGTAAATAGGGGACTTTTGGCGGGAACGCGAGGAGTTGTGTGATTTGTTTTATTTTGTCTATTTAGTGTTTCTTCAGGTTTAAATGTGTAATCATCATTTCAGCCTATCGCCGTCCACTGCTGAACATAGGCCTCTCCAATAGATTTCCAGTGTGACCGGTCCATTGCCACCTGCATCCAACGAGACCCAGCGCTTTTTACTAGGTCGTCGGTCCATCTAGTAGGTGGCCCACACTGCGCTTGCCCCACACTGCGCTTGCCAGTACGGTGGTTTATTAACTGTTTAATATCTGTGAAAGTGCACAAATGTGGAAAAATGAAACAAAGCCAGCAATTCCAATGTCGGCTGTTCCATTGATGGTGTGTTTGATAATAATATCAGTTATACAGACGATATGGAGTTGCTGAGCCCATCGATCAGAGCTCTCAGAAAGCTGATTAGGATATGCGAGCGTTATGCGGAGGAATATAGGCTCAGATATAATGCCGTTAAAAGCGAACTGATGGTATTTAAATCAGGCAGAAAAACCTACGAAACTGCACCATCAGTCATACTCAAAGACTATGTCCTTAAGAAAGTATCGCAATTAAAGTATCTGGGTCACTGGGTCACTGAGACGCTTGCAGACGATGTAGACATGGATAGGGAGCGCAGGGCGTTGTCAATCAGGGGTAATATGTTAGCCCGTATGTTCGCACGGTGTACTGCAGAGGTGAAAGCTACTCTTTTCAGAGCATACTGCCAGTCTTTCTACACGTGCAGCCTATGGGTTAAGTATACCAAGAAATCCTACAACACCCTGCGTGTCCAGTATAATAACGCTTGATAAGAGCGATGATGTGGCTGGCGCGTCACTGTGGTGCGTCGGGGATGTTTGCAGATGCGCGAATAGATAGTTTCGCAGTAATCATTCGCAAACGAATTGCTTCCCTGATTCGCCGCGTGCGGGTTAGTTGCAACAGCTACCTACGGCTGTTCGCCTCACGAATGGATCTGGACTGACCAATAATGCAACACTGGACACGTGTGCATGTTGAGCACTCTGGATCCAAACCAGCCTTTAGGTTAAGGTAGTTTTGATGTAAATTTTGAGTTATGTTTTATTATTATTAATTGATTTTTTGTTTTAATTATTATTATTATTGATTTTGTTTTAGGCCGAGATTGTAGTTATTATTTTTATTTAATTCTAGTATAAATGAAATGTTAATGAGTGTAATATGGATGCAAAATCTGATGTAAATGAAATGGACGTAACTTCTCTGGATCCTCCAAAAAGTCCACTAAAAAAATCTTGGTAAATGACACCCATTTTACTGAGATTATATTTCATCCCATTTCATTTCATTTAATTTCATCCCAGTTGATTAATGTCTCAAATTAATCATCTTCATTTCATTTCACTTCATAATATCATTTTTCATAAAAATATGAATATAAATTAAAATAAGACATGACTTAAAGGTCTCAGTTACCAGGTCATATAATCCCATATAAAAGCGGTAATGTAATTATGTAATAATAATAAATTTATTAAAATGTATTGTGCATAAATGTATTTCAATGAGAGACTTTTAAATTAAGTTATCTATGAATGAGAGATTCTAAAATAGTAAAATAAGGGTTGTAAGAGGAAATAGGAATGAGTTAAAATTATGACTGGGAATGAAGAAAAAAGTTTCATCCCTAAAGTACATGTAGAATACTGGTAAGCTTAAAAAATAATATAATTGTGTAAGTTATGTATTTATGAAAGTGCTAAATTTATGGGAAATTATTAGATGCCCATAATTACCGTAGGTAAGGTTAAACTTACTTTCAAATTGTACATAGGTACTTGGTTCTTTTTGTACTGAGTTTTATAGGTACCTACTGTTCGACTTAAAAACTTCCGTCTGAAAGAGATTTTACTGATAGGGATTTTGCTTATTACTTGCTATCAAACTTGCTTTCAATTTTTACCAAACTTACCTACCCATCTATTTGCTTAAAACAATCCTTAATTGTTAGCTGTGTATAATGTAATTTTTTTTAGTGGTGCTTGTGACTATGGAGGTCATTGCTTAGCCCTGGCGCAAATTATTAGAAATGATACACCTTCTGCTATGGTTTTGTGTAAAAGGGGACGTCAAGGCAAGTTCATACTTATAGTTTATCATTAACAAAATCTAAAAAATCCTCCAGAATATTTTTCAATTATGTCTGTTCTAAATAAATAATGTTACTATCTTGTTATAGGGTCTTTTGAAGTAGTTGTGAATGATAAGTTGATTTACTCTAAGCTCAAAACAATGGCATTGCCAGATTATGGAGAAGTAGCTCAAGTAGTTCACGATGTTTCAAAAGGCCAAGAACCAAGGGAAATCAAAGGAGAACAACCAATCAATTGTGCTATATCTTGATTAATGCTTGAACCAGCCAGTATTATAGAAAATAGTTATGTGGTCAAATACATGTTTGATTTTTGGAAGTGTGATACAATAGACTGCACTGTTTGTTCGTACTTTATAAGGTTGACTGCTGCACATAAGCTTCCTGAGTACTGGGCAGATTTATAGGGTATGTATACTAATCTGGATTCCATATATGAAAACCTAGTTTTAAGGCCAGATGACTGATTTAACCATTTTTTTATTACTTAAAATTGCAGAAAATTGATTTTGATAACAAGTAGGACAATATATGTCATTATTTATTGCTAATCATTGATTCAATCTAAGTGATGAATTGGTTAAGACTTGAAAGGCTATCAAAAAACAGCACAAACTCACTTATGCAATTGTTGATGTTAGTATGTAGGTTGATAATATTAGGTCCTTACATATGAAAGGTGTTTTGTACAGGAGGAATATAAATTCTTTTTTTTTTTTTGTAAAATATATTTAATTAATTAAAGTATGCATTGTTGTTATCTATGCACTTTTGCCATCTCATATGTAGTTCATTGATCCCTTTACTGAAAAAAAGCCATGTGGGCGAGAATCAATCTGAGTTCAATTTTTTCCTTGTATGAAGTTGTCCAATTCCAGAAAAAGTGGTAATCTGTTGAATCAAAGCCTGGGGAGCATGGTGGATATCGCAGACATTCTTCATGGTTTGCAGTTGCTGACAATTGATATCTGCTGTAATAATTTGGTCAGATTTTAGAAAGCTGTAATAAACGACACTGGCGCTAGTCCACTAGCGGTGGACCAAACACAAGTAACTTTTTCGCAGTCAATTTTCGTTTAGGCCAGGATTTGGCTGGGTCTCCAGGCTTCAGCCATTGCAACGAGTGTTTTTCCACTTTTCATTACAAGTAATGATACGGTTTAAAATCCCTTCATTATTTTGTCGGTTGAGCAAAGTAACACAGCAGTCGACGCGTGTTTGCAAGTTCGATTCACTCAAGTCAAGAGTTTGTCTAAGTTTTCTTACTTTCGCCATTTGCGTTAAGTGGATTAATACAGTTTTATCACATACCGCAAAGCCGGCAACTATCTCTGAAGAGCTTTGCCATGGATCCGATTCGACAATAGCCTTTAATTCTTCATATTCCACTAAGGCTCCGGCCGTCTACGGGATTGGTTCTGAAGGTCGAAATTTCCAGACTGAAAACGTTGAAACCCAAAACTTACCGTGCTTTCTTTTGCGACACCAGCGCCGTACACATCATTAATCCTTCGAGCTGTTTCTGCGCACTGGTGCCACGGTAGAACTTGTACTCGTAAATATACCGATATTTCATGTTTTCCAGTGTGCGGTAATAAGCGACGCCTAAGAAAAAAAAGATGTGTGGTGTCGTGGGACACTGGATAGGAACGAAGTATTATAAAAATATTAATTTTATGTTCTATTCGAGATATAAAGAAAATAAAACTGGAGGTTTCGCAACAACCCACGGTCATTTGGTAACGTGCGAACTTATTGTGGTACACTTCATCAAGGTTGTTTGCATAAGAGTTAGTTTATTGCGCAAACGAACGCTCTGAGATAAATGAGTGATAAAAAAATGTAATTTTTTGTACGTTATTACAAGTACGTTAAGTCGTACACTGTGTGCATTACTAATAAAAATCTTACGTTACGGACGTTTTTTCCCGTTCCAAAAATTGTGAGGAAAAACAAATGAATTACTGTTTTCAAAACTCAAATGTACCTACCAGCCAAATGGAATTTGAAATTTTTAACCAAAGTGGTCAGTACAACAAAACGCTAATTTCATATGTAAGGATCTAATATTATAATAATTAAATGCAAACTATAATTTCAATGATTCTATTGTTATTGACATTATCTCTATTGTCACCCATAGATTCATCTTTAGACAATATATAAATAAAACTTCTTTATTATTTCCTATAACCCTCTGCTGGGGTGTAGGGCTGGGATCAAATCTTGCTATTTACATAGGTCTTCGGCAGTTTGTTCTAGCTCCTACCACGTAACGCCCAAGATGCCCAGTTCTTGAAAATAAAACTCGGAGGTGCAGCAAGCATAAGAAAAACAAAAAACTATTTGCCCAGGATTACCAACTTCTCACCTTTTATTATATTAAAATATATTCACAACAAAACTTAAATACATAAATAAAAGAATTGGAGATACAACAGTTGTATCATTTAAAAAGCTTACAAAAACAATAATTATAAAAAAAAACCTTCTGAACATTGAGAATCATGCGTTTTAAAAGAGCTGTAATATATTTCTGGAAACAAGAGTTTGACTATATTTTTAGCCATTTAATTTAAATAATTAATCAATTTCAATTGCTTTCTTTCAAAGGAAATGGGCTACTCTCCATACATTGCACGGCTCACTAAACGAAGTTCAAGGACAATAATGAAATTAAGTTTAAATACCAGCTATATATCCCTTTTATTATAAACAAATTAAAATCAGTATTGTTCATGGGGATACAGTGATATAAAAAAAATAAGATAAGAATTTTAGGTTATATCATATGCTTTTGCTGTCAATACACTGACACTTTAACATGATCATCAGCTTAAATATTATTTATATTAACTTTATATTACAACAAAATATAATAAGCAGGAACAATAATATCCACAATGCGCACGAGTGCGAAAAGGGGTGATCAAATGTAAAACGTCAATAAACATCAATTTTTTTTTTTGCTTAAGAACCATAATTATTCCTCCATGTAATAATTTATTCTACGGATTTAAAAGTATAAAACTAGATTTTTGTATAGATATAATACATATTTGATATTAATTTTAAAATCCATTAATAAATATGTCAGTATATTTTGTTAGTTTTTTCTCCTTCAATATTATCAATGTAGCTAAGTAAGTCATGCTAATTTCTTTTTATTTATGATTTTAATTATCCCACCATTAAAATACCCTTAAGTTTTATAATAAGTATGTAAAAATGAAATGTTTTCTATAGATATTTCATTAATGTCCTTGAGAGCACGAGTAGCTGGGCTGAAAATGGCCTATGTCCTTTACAGATTACATTTTTTTAATGAAAGTCATAAAAGCCAACTTAAATGAGATGATTCCAGAAATAGAACAATTGGTGTGCAGTTAGCAATATTGTTTGCAAACTTGAAGAGCTCATAGACAATCTTCTAAAGAGCTAATAACACTAGCCTTGTGCAGGTTTTAGATCACTGCATGTGGAGTGCATGCAGGCAGCAAACTACTTCCTCAATCTTTGCATTCATTGATAGTGCGATTTCAGAGATGATTTAAAAAGTAACGTAACTAATTTTATGAATTGAGAAATAGTTTAATTTCAACATTCCCAGATTTATTCAAAATGAGCTTAAAACCAGTAATATTTAAGTAATTCTCACGCTATATCCAATATTTTATCTATGAAATATATGTAAAATCAATTGGTTAAGATGACTTTAGCTTTTGATTAGAGCCTTAGTTCCCACCAGGTGTCCACGTGAATTTATATTACCGTGGTTTTATAAGTGAAATAAGTGAGAACTAATTGGTTCCTCGTTTACTTTTTTTGGCCAACTTAACTTTTTTGACATCCACTCGCAGCGCAATCAATTAATTAATAATAAAAAATCAATTCTCCCCCTATTTTTGAAAAATTATTAATTCGTCGTCCAAATTTAGCTGCAACGCAAATTTCCATAGTTAGATCTACGCGTAAATTTTTTGTCGAGTTTTGGGAATATGGTAGAAATTTAGCATGGAAGTTGTCAACCAGAATCAGTTAAATTTTGAAACTGGTCTATAGGCTCCACTTCACAATCGGCCATGATAGGCCAACAAATGATCGTCCATGATTGCCGCCATGATCGGGCAGCTCTCCACACAATCGTGAACGTTCATTTACTGACTGTCTAGTACTGTCTACTGTTTTGTTAAGACGTCTAGGTATCGTCGATGGAAATCGAGGAGATCGCGGCTGCGAAAATATTTTTAGTTAACTCATATAGTCATTTAGTTAATGTGCGCGAAAAAATAATCGGGAAACTCTTTTTTTATTGCCCTTGTAGACAGACGAGCATACGGCCCACCTGATGGTGAGTGGTTACGTCGCCCATGGACTTCAGCAATGCTAGGAGCAGAGCCAAGCTGCTGCCTACCGATAAAAATAAACAAGATGGAGGAAGGTGGTGGGTGGTGGCTATCAATCGGAACAAAACAAGGTCCACGCAACCATAGTTTTGTAGTCGACACAATTGACACACACTGGAGACAACTGCATCCTGACTAATCGCCGATGGTGTGGACGCTCACACAATCATGAGCCATCATTCTTTTGATCTACCGACACAACGCCGATTGTGCACGACCATACGCGATGATGGCCGATTACAGACATTTATGCCCTCTACACTATCATGAGTTTCTATAATCGCCCATCATGGCCGATTGTGAAGAGGAGCAATAAGAGGAGAAAAAAACGCTGGGAACCCCTGGATTAGAGCAAGTTTGCAGTTACTAAAATGAGTCAATTCGTTTTTTCATTCAAACGAGCAAATTATGTTTGCATTATCACATCATACCTCCCGTTTCGCCCAATTTACTCAGTAATTGTCTCTGGGACGCGTTTAGAAAATGGAATGATTGGAATAAATCTAATATTAATTATGGTTTCATCAACTTCAGTTTTCATTTCATCTACTGATGTTGTCATCATTTAGTATTGCTTTAATTGGAGAATAAGTTTTCAAAGTTCTGTCGTCAGATTTATTCACTGTGCCAACATAACTCAAGTAAATACCAAATCGAAGTTTCCCTCCAAATTGTTCTGCTATTGTCCTAAGGGGCTCTACAGTTTTCTCGCCAGTTTGTTGATCTATGCATACCATTTGACACCTGGGGCACTGCCCTTCCACCTGGAACATATGCATTTTTTTTCTCAGAAACACTGACAGATTACACGTTTTATAATTAATCCTGCTTTAATGGGGATCGGGCGACTTCTGAGCCTGCAAGTTCATGATTTTAATAAATTTATCTTTAAGTTCCCAATTTTTGCCCTGAGCAATTATATTAATTGTTTTCGGATGTAGCTTTATAAAAAAACATTGCTGATTTACTCTAAAAATAGGTAATAGAAAAATTGGTAATCTAAAAGTAAGAGAGATAAATTCTCATTGACCAAAGTGTTTCTTATTGTTTTTTTTTTTACAGAATTTTAACAATTTATGAAATTAAAACCTTAAACTCGTGATTTCCAATTATAACACTGTGCCATTCACGTTCCAACAATTCTTGTTCCATTTCTATAATGAGATTCCCTCTAAATCGGTCTGTTAAATGATTTAAATCATCAGTAAAGAGAGGATCTTTGATCTTTTCACTAAGCCATTTAACTGTTGCTTTATTAATTAGAAGATATTGAGCCTGATTGCTAAGCGACAATAATTTTTTATCTTCATCTTTCTTCTTCTTTAGAGATCTGTTGTCGTTGCTAGATTGTCGTATTAAACGAAGGAATGACACTTCAAGAGCTTCAGATATCCAGTCTGCAACTTCATCACCACAATCAATGCCCTTAATCATATCTGTACAGACTTTACTATGACAGAGTGATCCATTTTTCTGTACCTCGTTTATAGAATTTTCCAAGGGTATGGATATGGGAGTTTTACCTGTTAAAGATAAGGAATATGTAATAGCATCACATATAATATTAACTGGTATTAATCAGAAAATACATATTTACAACAGTTTGGCTATACTAAGAAACTATTATGTAGTTAAATTATGAACAGTTATTGCGTACTGAATGTCACACAGGTCTTATTCATGCAATAGCTACAAATTTGTAGGAAAGTATATTAAAGTATTTATTGCCAAAAAAGCATTAAGCAACATGCTCCTGTACCCAAACTGAAATAAACCAGATGAGTGAAGCAATATAAAAAAATAATGAATAGTAAGTTACCTGGGAAATTTAATATCATTACTTTTAGTTTGAGATCGATTTGTGGGCGAATCATGCACATACGTGTATTCTGTTTCTGTGTGAGACACACTCCATTGTCTTTAACTATCATCCATTCTCGGTCGTATTCAAAACCTTTTGGACCTATGTTCCAACCTGACAAAATTTTGAACGCTCCACAAGATTTAATTGGAAATATACATATTTCCTTTAATATTATTTTAGTACTCATTGGTGGAATGTTTATCAGTACATCATCAACATTTTTAAAGTAAATTTGTTCATTAATTATTTTATTAACATTGCCATTATAATGTTTAATCTTTGGTGTTTCTACAAAATGATTTATGATACGCTTTTGTTTTCTTGCCTTTGCATTAACAAAACATCGGCATATCATATTAACGAATTTGTCAACATCTTCAAAGGTATTGTAGTATCCAAATGATATTCTTATAGCACCTGTGGGCTTTCCATTAATTAAATCTACTTCATCTCCACATCTGTGACCAGCATTATACATATCTTTCATATCCTTGTTTGACATGTGCAAATGTCTTTGACATGATCCAGAATTACAAAAACATCCTGTTCTGACACTTATGTTAAATAAGTCTGCCATGTGTTGGAACTGAAAGTTATATGTTATTTAAAAAAACTGTTGAGTAGTATTGTTATTTTTTTTTTTTTTCCAAAATTAACTAATCATACCTCAGAAAAACCAATGTAAGTTCCATCTTCTCTCACCAGATTAAAAGTTAAAACGCCCCCTTGCTTTGTAATGTCACTAAAATCTGAATCTAAATAGAATTTGATAGCCTTTGTGCCGTTTCGATGTCGTAAATCTAATAGCTGACAATACAAATCTTTTGCTAAATAAAACGTATGGTAAGATATTGTTTCCATAATATCGTCATGTATTATTCTTGGTATGATTCTGTACATTGTATCCAGACATTGTTTTAAAGAAATTATGGATAAGAAAGATAGAGATCCATCTTCAAATCTGAAAGAAATGTAATTAAATTATTTATGCAGAAAATTGAAGTTATTTGGGTGTTGCATAAAATAAGATAATAATATACCTTTCATGAAAGATTTCCCTTTTGATATGATAGTGCTCATTACTCAATAATGCATCAACAGTGCCTCCACCAAAATACCTTTTTTGGCTTAAAACATTCTCACTAGATTTTTTAACTAATAAAGCTCCCAATCCAGTTGGGAAACCAAAAATCTTATAAAACGATAAAGATACAAAATCTGGTTGCACTTTTGTGAGATCCAATTTACTGGTAGCAACATATGCAGCAGCATCTAACAGAACGTACCAGTCACTGTTTATCTCACATAAATGCTTTTTCAAGTGATTGTTCAGACATCCATTTTTTATATTCTCTATGCAGTTTAAAGGGTATTTAAAACCATTGAAATTACTCTGAGCAGGATAAGCAACAAGACTGTTACCACCATTTGTGTATTTGCTTGTTTGTTTGGCTTTCGTGTTTATGACATTTAAGAAATCTTCATGGGCTATGTGGACTACTTCTGCATCTTTGTCTACTGCAAGTTCTCTTAAGCCAACAACAGATGTGTGATTATCTTCTAGGTAAACAAAGGAACCACAATTTAAATCATCATCTTCATTCTTCATAAATTGAAATGATTCAATAACTAATTTCAAGGCTTGAGTGGTTCCAGATGTGAAAATCAACGTATATGTTGAAGGATCTGTATTGAAATGTTTTAGTATGAGACATCTAATTTGTTCTATGTAATCTTTTGTATTTTTATCTGTATGAGGATTCATATAAACATTTTTTAATAAGTCTTCATTTATGGACGTAATCAAACTTTTTGGGTATAAAGTAGCACCGGCATTGTCCAAATAACATCTGTCTGTGAAAGCGGAAATAAAAGGAATCAATATTTAAACATCTGGTTCACAAATTACCTTACTTTTAATTTTGTTATTTAAAATGTTCTTATTTGAATTGCATATATACATATATTTTGATATTTTAGCCATTATTTTTAATTTTCTTTTTAATCTGTATAACAAACATGTTCGGCTGGTGCTGTGATTCATGTTAGATAGCCAGCTATGCTGAAAGTTTTTCATTGTATCCATTGGGCCAGAACAAAATATTTCAACAAACAACTATTGTAAGGGTAGCCGTTTTCATGCATTCTCCAGATATTAATCATAGATACATGAGACACCACCTCTTCCCAGTTATTACTACGACTGAACGTACCCTTGCTTTTTATTCTCTGAAGCAGTCAATTTATTTTGATTATATGGCTCAAATAGCTGTTGTACACAATGATTGAAGCTTTAATGTCCAGTTATAAGGTAAGTGATGTAATTCATATTGTGAAGTGTTCAATCACTATCACAGGAAATTTTCTTCACCAAGTTAGAGAAATAAAAAAAGATGGCCAGGTTGTTTTTCTGCTTTATTACTGTTAATACTGGGGGTCAAGATAGTCAGTAAAAAACTAATTGAAATTTTAATAACGCAGATAAGTTAAAATAAATAGTCCTGCCAGAGCGAGAGGCCACTAGACTACATTTTTAGGATTTGTCAAGTTCAAATACTACAATAACATTTCCATTAAAAAAACATGTATTTCATTTTTCGTAACTGTATAATTTTTTGGCAATAATTATATTGACGCCTAGATTCTTCTATAGAACATCAACATAGTCAGTAATATAAAATGCTTCATTTCAGTTACAAAATCATAAAGTTAAGCATTAAACAACGTTCACTGGATTCCAAGAAGTTAATTATAGAGGAAGTTGTTTGATTGTGAAATTTTTAATTGATTTAACACTAAAATCAGGAATATTAGATTAGAACTAATTTTACTGTAAATTGCAATAAACATACAAACATAGACTTACTATAAAATACTACCATGTATATTTAAAAAATGATTAACAGCTCATTTACCTCCCAGTCTTGCAAACTCTGATGTAATTTTTATCATATCATCGGGCTTTATTATTTGACTTAGCACGGTCATCTCTGCGGATTCTTCATTAGTACCTAAAATAATTGTTATTAAATAAAACTGAAAGCGAAATTATATTATAAACAATAACAACGACGCACGTTCTTCTTTTTATATGGTGAAATCATAACTGGTCGTTGGTATGTGTTCATTGTACATTTAACCTTGTTGTAATAACAACTGTTTTTATCGGGCAAATAATTACATTTCGTCCAAGGCACTTAGGAGTGTACATTTCAGTAGCATGTCAAAATTGTCAAAACTTCAATTGTGAAATGAAACTATATCTATTATCTATGGCTGAAACATAGATGATACACTTAATATTTATGAGACTGAAATTGAGTTGACTTCTTGGTTTTTTAGTATGGCAAGCAGTTTCTTGCAAAATTAATATTGATGGTGCCTCGTTTATTTATTTCTAAAGGAATTAATTATTTTAATGTAATGATCGTAATGAAACGGGAGAAAATAAACGAAGAAATATCCTAGTAAAGTGGTAAAAATTATCAAGATTTCAGTGAATTTTTCGGAAGTGTCATAGAAGCGACGACGTTCCGTAATTTTGTATAATAAAAGATTAATGGGCTACCATCATTACACGTCTATACTAGAAACACTAAAATATCATATTAAAACATTTCAATGACTTCGCTCCTCGCTTCCCCCCAAAAAAATCCGACGTTTTAATTTTGCTCTATAATTTAATGGTATCACATTATCAGACTACTTGAAAAAACTATGATACATTCCCTTATTTTATTTGACTCTTTGATGATAACAACCATTTTCTATGATTGTGGACTTTTTGACGCGTACGCGAGATTTCAAGATGTGCGAATTATCTTTTGTGTTTCCTCAGGTTAAAAACGTGTTATATGAAGCTCTATGAAAGTATGTACACAAATAACACTATGATGCATATATCTACCGCGTACAAGTTAGCAATGCACTTCGGTTTTTATATTAATACTAATTTTCCATGAACATCACTTATTAGAAAATTGTATGAGCAATTATTGAGCAACTCTATGTTTCCTACTATATACTCCATAAAGTTTTCTCTGACGATCTGTTTAAGATGATTTAATTACCATCTTAATTATTATTTTACCATCGCATCATCAGTTATTGAGTTTATTTCTACTAAATCTTTGGAGCCCTTGGAATTGTCGAGTTCATTTAAAATTAGAATGAGCTTCCTTCCACATTGTTCCAACAATAAATAAACAAGTTAGTTACGAAAATCGGTGAATAAACTACTATCTAGTAAGAATGACTAGTCGTAGATCCATAATCTTCGTATTAATAATAAGAGTTAAAGTACTTAAGGTATGAAATTGCCGTTTTATTGTAATAGGTAGGTACTTCGAATTGACATAGAACCTTCATGGCTTGAGATTTTTCAGTGAAACTTTTTCAAATGGTACCTATGAGGTTTTTCTTTTAAAAAATGTGCAACTTTCGATTATTGACTTTTAGTTGTTTTTTTTATTCAGTTTAGACAGGAAAGAAGGATACTTCGAAAATTCGAGTGATTTTTGAATACGAGTTCCAACGCAGAACTAACGCTGCAGAAACAGCACGCAATATCAATGTTGCACTTGGAGAGGGAGGGGATGCACCGTGCGATTTTGGTTTAAGCGCTTTCGTGATAGAAATTTTGATTTGAAGAACGAACCACGTGGAAGACACATGTGAACAACAATGAATTGGAAGAGATGGTGGAAGCCGATCCGAGCCAAATTACCCAGGAGTTAGCGGATTTTTTTTTAAATTTTTCTGCCCGGCGGCCTAACCTCCTACACGACTCCCCTGCACTCTTCGCCCAAGCGTCCGATCCCCTCTGAGGTCAGAACTCGGATGAAGTAAGGGGGTTGCCGCGGTCAATACTACAACCAGACGGCGCAGCTCACCCCAAGGACGCACGGCTGACGGAGCCTTGGCGAATCGGCGAATCGAAGGCTCTGTAACGTCGGCCGTCTCGGTACGTCAGGCCGCCCAGACGGTGCCGCTGGTGTCCGGAATACCCCGCTGGACCAGAACCAGCCTGCCGGGTCGGGACGCGATACACCGCCAACCGGTTGCTCTATTATTGATACTTTTTAGCGGCGCGCTAGAGTGCTGGTAGCGCGCCGCGCGGCCTCTACTCCCTCAGGTCGCCCCGTGACCTTCACCGGGGGGAAACCGCCACCTACAGGGGCCGGGATGTGCGAGCGTAGTCCTTCCTCTGGCCCCCCGGAGGGATTGACGGCATTTTTTAACGTTTTTTTTAAGTGATTTTATGACCTGGTACTTAAGTATTTTTTAGTAGACCTTTAGGTCATGTTTTATTCTTATTTTTTCAATTTATATTCTTATTTTTATGAAAAATGATAATATGGAGTGAAATGAAATGAAATGAAGATGATTAATTTGAGATATTAATCAACTGGGATGAAATGAGATGAGATGATATGGGATGAAATATAATCTCAATAAAAGTTATTAAGGTGGTAGGACCTCTTGTGAGTCCGCGCGCGTAGGTACCTCCGCCTTGCCTATTTCTTATAGTAAAACTTGCAGTAAAACAGCCCCGACTCATGGATCGGTGTTCACCATTATTGCTCCATGATAACGCGAGACTTCATACAGCACGAGAAACCGTTTTAACTCTACAGGATTTTGTTTTTTTTTTATTGCTTAGATGCGTGGACGAGCTCACAGCCTACCTGGTGTTAAGTGGTTATTGCAGCCCATAAATATGTTAAATGAAAAAAAAACGAATTTCAATTTTTCACTACAAATCAGCAATTTCACACTTTAACCCCTAATGGATGGTAGTAAAATTATTATTGACCTGTATATAAATAACGTCGACAATAGATATTGACTTTATTTACAAATAGCATAAGGCTTGCATTACAACATTTAGTCAATAAATAAATATATTAAAATGCATGTTATAGCAACCCTAACGCCTGCCGCGTCGGCAGCCGAATACGTCCGCACCTCGCTCGCTACCATTCCTTTTCGAACTTGTTTGTGGGACCCTCTGGAGTATTCATACCCAGTGCTCCAGCTGGACAACACAAAAATGTTTTTTAAGATTTTATAGCTGGAGACCAAAAATATATTGCTTACAATAAACCATTGAAATTGTCATCTGGGTATTCTACTTGTACGTTTAAAGCGCGATTCCTAGCAGTTTTATGATGCAAGTAAAATATGTCACTATTTGTGCAAAAAAATCTAAAAAAATCAATCGCGATGTGGCGACTGGAAATCGTTGATTCATTAATACATAATAACATGCTTTCGATATTTTTTTATATTATTGCTATGTAAATGAAGGATATATTGATCATTAGGGATAACGATATTATGCGTGAGACTGAATATTGTAATTATAGTAAAATCTAATTTTATTCATATAAATGAGCATACAAGACCTATAAATGTCACGGGATGTCAATCGGTTTTAGAAACAGGTCAGTGTCAATTACATGCGGTCAAAGACCCAGTTGTAATATCATTGCTATCCCATTTATCAAAACAGGAATATCTTATTTTTTCATAACAGAAAGAGAAAGGATGGCGGTATCTTTTTCGCAAAGCCAAACGTTTAATAAGCCATCATTATTATGTCTTTAAGCCTGAACAGACACTAAAATAATATGAACAATTCACAAAACATGCAGCACAATTAGCCCTGCTAGTACCTAATTACTATCATTATTATTTCTAAGAACACACATTCAAATGTTAAACAAGAACCAAAGGCTTTGAACGTAGTCTCAGCACATATAGGTACCTCAGACACCAGCCCCTTCGTAAATTGTGTTACACCAATTTAATTATTGCTTTTATGGAGGGCTTTTAGTAGCTTTTAGTAGCAAGCGGCGCCGTGATCGAATCCTTAAGTGAATTGAACATCTATGACAGAAGACCTATATTTTTCTATTTTATACACACTTTTAGATTCGCTATCTCTATAATATGATACTGATCTAGTATCTGAATAATAGGCCTACTCTTGATCTTGATCTTTCTTAATTTTTGGTAAAACAAACTTATTTTAATGATTTAAATACAAGAAATCAGCACCATTTATGGCTGTATAAAATATAAACTAGCTAACTAACATATAAAATACTATTTAATTCTTTAATAATGGTGTACACAGCGATAGAATGAACTCATCTAGTGTTAAGAAGATGGGTGTCCATAGACATTACAATATGTATGCCACCACCAAAATTGCAGCATTAGAGTGAAATCTCAGATCTAATTACAGTTGTAGTACCGTAATAGTAATAGTTTTAAAATAAAAAAATGTGTATGTGAGTGGAAAAATCAAAATAATTTAATTTTCTGTAATTATTACTCTTTTTTACTCAATCTCAAGAAGCTATAGAAGATATCCCAGGAAGGTGACCTACAATAATAAATTGTTGCGATTATCATGACGCATCGACTTAAGGAAGTACATAGTATGAAAGTGTGGAGAGAAGTGGAAACTTTATCTTTCTCAGATGCTGGTACCATGATGGCGGTAAAGTCAAAAGCCATTTATTACTTAGTGTTTTCATCAGTTTGTGCGAGTCGTAGACGCAATTAAAACTAATTTTTATAGTTTAATCTCGCGTTTTTACTATCTTTTGTGACCATGAAAACTGTTAAAGTATTCGAAATGACGGAAATGATATATAATGACAATAAAAAACCGCGAGATTTCACATGTGTGTGTGCTCACACACTGTGAAATCCAAAATAAACGTAAATGTAAATTTTATTACTTGACAAGGATCCCGACCGGTAGCTTATAAAAGCTTTAACAATTTTTGGAAAGGGTTTGAAATACCTTTGAGATCGTATAACATAAAAGTAATGAATTATCTCGTTTTTCCTATCTAAAACCTGGACGTTGAGGAAACCACAATGCCGAAATATTGATTCGCCGTATTTGCCAAACCACCGACTTATCCTAAAAACTACATTGAGAAATTACGTGAACTGGTGTTTCCTGATCTTATTTAATGAAAAAATATCATAATGTTATCTTGTCATCTAGGGTTGGCTGTCACTCAGTCCACTATGGCTATCCTAAATTACAACGAGCAGCCATCCATGAAACAATCAAGCAACATCCAACGAGCACTACAAGTGGTTAGTGAAAACTATACTGGGCACAAGCAGTCCATGGAAGATAAATTTATTCGCGGGTCCGGTTTCCCGGTTTTTTAGAGTTTTATTTATTTATGTATATTGCTGTTTTTGACATGTCATTGCCATAATATATGAATTAAAATAAATAAAATATAAATTCTTTATGATTTTTAAACAAATAAATTACTTACCAAACGAAATATCTCGTCATGATGTTTAAAACTTTGAAATCGAAGTAATCCTAAAAATATATCTAGTATTAACATGTATGATAGAGTTTAAAAGATACCTCATTTTTTTTGGATTTATATATGAGAAAAACCTAAGGATTTATCTGGATAAAACACGAATAAACTGTCACCTTCGACCACTGCTACTGAATAAAATAATTTTAATGCTTTAGTAAGAGCTACATTCACGAATGTTTATGATGTTTTGAATGTCGGTAAATGTTATTTTTTGTTACACAAGCGTGCGTAGTTGAGAAATTGGATTGTCTCGCGAAGATTACTGTATTGAATCATTGAAAATATTTACAAATATCATTACGAAATAATTGATTAATGTTTTTACAATCCGCAAGTATTGTGGAGTGTGAAACAAAAACAAAAAATGAATTATTATGACACCGATGTGTGATTATAAACTTATGTATTTTCATGTTGGAAAACTCTTGCATGTTTGTCTCACATTAAAAACTTTTTATTTATTGCTCAAATGGGTTGACAGATCATCTGATGCTTAGTGGTCTCCGAAGCCCATAGACATCAACCAAATTAATGACGCCGCCTATTTTGAGAGACTAAGTCTCACTTTTTGCAGTAGGTACAACGGCTGCCCCACTCTTCAAACTGAAACGCATTACTCACTCAGTAGTGAACATTTATCAGGTTCGTATACTGTTGACTGTTTTACGGGATCCGTGTTTGATAGCCGGTCTTCAGTATCTTTTGTTAAGGATCATCGTTGCCAAAATAAAATATGCCATATGGATTTTTCAGAGATTTCGACATTAATTATTAAATAAATAAATAATTAGGGGTGAACTAGACATTCCCACTTGGCCCATAACTAGGAATCGATGTAGACTGGGTACAAGAGACTAATAAACACATTTAAATAAATATTAAACATCTAGATACCTACAGAGCGAACAAAGTTGTTTGCCACGAATGTTTGTCAAGTGTGGGAAACGAACCCACGGCCTACGTCCCAGCAGCGAGGGGCATTAACTAGTGTACTACCGACTCAGTCCAAGTATTAACTAGTATAGTCATCGAGTATAGTAATTAAAATTTCGTATAAAAAGAAAAAGAAGAGTTGTGCTTTTTGCACATAGCATGTGATGTTGGTTTGACAACAACTAATATGTACCACCCAGGATCTGAATATAGTTACTCGGTTCTGCTTCGGTTATCATGTATTTCGTAAACTAATAAATAGAATAAAGAAATATATTTATTTCTACTTTATTAACTAGTGTTTATGTAGTTTGTATATGGAATGAAAGCATACTGTAGACATAAGTACTTTCTTTATTATCCTAAGGCGCGTTGACAATATCATCAGAGTATGGTCAGACCGAGTAGCACCATGCGAGTTATCTTCATCTTCATTCGAGTATTAATGGAGCTCACACAAAACATGCCAGACAAGTTGTTAAATTCGTACTGACATGGCGATAGTTACTTTTAAGCCCCTTATTAATTACTTGTTAGAACGGTATACGGTAACGAGATACTTAAAACAAATACTACTTTTACAGATTTGTATCAACAATGAAGTTATCACTTTAGGTGTGAAACTCAATGATAAATCTTTTAGCAGTCAAAATCTCAAAGGGCTCCTACCTGTGCGAGTAGGTATCAAAGTGCCTTCGGTCGACGCATATTATGTTCTTGTCAACGCGGCTTTAGTACGTTTACTGTTAACTCGTGCTTCTATAATAATAATAAAACCAGTTTAAACATTAATGTCACTAAATAAAACTGAATTAAAGAACCAAAAGATAAAATTAATGGTACCTACTATAGATTATTCGTGGTAGGTAACAGTGTTATTTTCAAGAAGCTTACATTACGATGAAACTTATCTTTAATTGATGTAACTAGTTTTCTGTCGTAGTTGTATTACGTTACAAAGTTAGTATTTAAAATTTTCTATTTTTTCTTCTTCTCAAATCATAATATTTATAAACGCTCGGGTTAGAGAATGAATGTTAGGACAAAATGTGTTTCATGAAACACAGAATGTTATTTTCCACTTTCAGGCTTTGATCTTAATCTAGGATTTATCTTCGATGT
Source organism: Bombyx mori (assembly GCF_030269925.1). Lineage (NCBI taxonomy): Eukaryota > Metazoa > Arthropoda > Insecta > Lepidoptera > Bombycidae > Bombyx > Bombyx mori. Next base: position 8,505,832 of record NC_085115.1, on the reverse strand, counting down.
TTTGATGGGGGAGAGAAGGGAATTTACTGGTGGTAGGACCTCTTGTGAGTTCGCGCGGGTAGGTACCACCGCCCTGCCTATTTCTGCCGTGAAGCAGTAATGCGTTTCGGTTTGAAGGGTGGGGCAGCCGTTGTAACTATACTGAGATCTTAGAACTTATATCTCCAGGTGGGTGGTGCATTTACGTTGTAGATGTCAATGGGCTCTAGTAACCACTTAACACCACGTGGGCTGTGAGCTCGTCCACCCATCTAAGCAATAAAAAAAAACATTAATAAATTATGTTCATCTTTTTTCGTACCACTTGTATTTATAGTTCGTTTGCTTATATTTTTATTTTTAATAAACTATAAGGAGTACAAGGTATAATTAAATATTTTTTTTCATTAATGGAAAACGCTAGTAGTCAATTAAAATATTTTTTCAGAAGGAAAGCTGTTTTATTCAATCAAACACATGCGTGGGTAGTTTCAGACTGCCAAGTTTATGGGGTGGCGTACCATAGTTTAATTTATAATACCTAAATTTCGATAGGATATTGAACTTTATAATAATCGCTTATAATATTTAGACCTTATTGTTGTGACAAAAGAAAGTTCAAGTTCAAGCACCTTATAAAATGGACAGTCATGGCTACACATTGTAACATGGCTTCTGTTACAAAAACGAAAATTTACTCTTATTCACAAGATGAACTTGAGCACTTTTTTGGAACATAACTCGACTATAATAAGCTGTGTAACTGCTTTCGAAGGTGAGCCCAAGTATGAGTTACGAACGCAGGCATGAGTACGATGGCTCTCGATTAAAATTAAGTGACTAATTCCCATCTCTAAAAAAAATTTATTTTAATTTTACGTGTCTCGACTGAAATCATTTTGAATAAATACACAAATTTAATTTTTGAGTTGAATGGCATTAGTATGCTTTATTTGAGTAACTAAAAAAAAAATGCGTGAATTGAGAATCCTTCCCTGAGGTCATTGCTAGGCAGCACGTTTGGGTTGCTTGGCATTGACCCACAGCTCGAAGCCAAATTTTTAAGGTTCAGATAACGTTTCGTCTTTGTCGTAGTGAGACGTATTTTGTAACAATGTACTTTGGTTATGTGATAATAACACGAGTAATTGTGCTTCCAATGTTAATTAATTACGTTAGTAGTAACCATTTAAAAATTATCAGTGATTCTGACTTGTTCTTGGACTCTCCACAATTAATGGCAAAATATGGATATGCTTCACAAAACCACACTGTCATTACTGAAGATGGATACAAATTAAGTATATTTCGGATACAGAAGACAGGACCTCCAATACTCTTGGTGCACGGAATCGGTGACAGTTCTGATTCCTGGCTGATTTTTGATCGGTCTCATTCGCTAGCTTACCAACTTTCGGATCTCAATTATGATGTGTGGATTTACAATGCAAGAGGAAACAAATACAGTAAAGGACACATAGAAAATATTCCAAGGAAACAGTATTGGGACTTCAGTTATGAAGAAATGGGATCTCAGGATTTGCCCGCCGTTGTTGATCATATACTTTCTACGACGTCTCACACGAAACTATCTTATGTTGGATTCTCTCAAGGAACGACAATATTCTTTGTCATGACCACCATGAAACCGGAATATAACAAAAAAATACAAAACGCATTTTTACTAGCACCTATTACGACAGTAAAGAATATAATACATCCGTTTGTAGACATTTTTACAAATAATATAGATTTTGTGTCGTCTTTTGTGAACGATATTGGTGTTTATGAATTGTTCTCAGATAATGTGTTTTTTAATTTGTATCACGCTAAAGTGTGTCGTGGAGGGGAGTTACAAAACGTCCTGTGCTTATTAGAGTTTTTCCTCAATTATGGTGTAACCGACTTAAGAAGTTGGTTTCAGAGAGGTTACCGGCTCTGGCAAGCCACATACCTGCTGGTGTTTCTACAAAAACATTTTTACATTACTTCCAAAGTTATATAAGTGGACAGTTTCAAAGGTTCGACTACGGTAATACTAAAAATATAATTATGTATAACAGTTCAAAGCCACCGAAATATAATTTAAAATTAGTAGAAGCTCCGTTATATTTATTCGCCAGTGAAACGGACTGGTTTAGTAGAATTGATAATGTAAAAGAAGCGGTATCACAGTTACCAAATGTTGTAAGTTACGTAGTTTTAAATGCTACTTTGGATTTTACACATTTAGAATATGTGTACGGCTCGCGTAATAGTTTGGTTAACGATCGTATAATAAGTATTTTAACGAGTAACGCGTGATGCAGCAGAAGGTAAACTTTAGTAAATTTATGGGCTAATACCTAACGAGTCGATTTAAATTATTCTTTATTTTACCGGTGTGATGTATTCTAATTTTCAATCTCAGTTAAACTGTAAACAATTCTATGAGCAACGGAAAATCGAGTTACATGCTCCGTTTGGATGAATGATTTCAATCCGCTTTGATCTACTATATAGCCTATTGAACTGGTCGTTAACTACGTTGCCACATTTTTAATGTGTTATTGTTCTCTAGTTTATTTATTAATATTGATCTTCAGGAGCATAATGTATTAAATAGAGAATTAGATGAAACATTGGTTTAATTCAAAAGGAATACAATAATTTCACGCTCGACTTATCAATATGTTAATATTACTTGAGTGTCAAAATTAAATGTAAAAGTTTTTATTAAAATGGACCTTCACAGATGCTTCATGATTTTATACAGTCATGACTTTATCACTGTTTTAGAATGCAGTTTCATTATTGAGAAAAATCCGCGAGAATGTCAGGGTCATTTTAATAAATAAATAGTAAGCATAATAAATATGTAGTATCTACCACACAGACAAAAAATATGTATGCTAAATAAATGAAATAATTTTATTATGAACATATAATTACTCTAAGTATAGGAAACAAGTCTGCATTATCGAGCACTGACCAAAGATATGTTCAGTATAGACGTAGTATGGAGCACAATTTCAACTATTATACGGTATAACGGTATCATTCAAATGTATAAAATTTCAAATTAAAATGTTACGGAAATTACATACCAACACCATTTACACCTTACATAATTTGAAAAAGTATAAATAAATAAATAAATTCGATAAACCAATTTTTTGTCGTTTTTTTTTTGTTAAATATTTTACATGCCGCAAACAAGGGACGACGAGTTTTTTATTTTATATCCTACCTAATCTGGTAACCTAGGAGGCTATTCCAGCCTAACAAGACGAGTAGTTGAGCTCAAGGGGCTCTATGTTGAGGATGTTGCTAAGGCTAACCCTAGCAAGAACAGTGCTTCGCAGAATCTATCGCCGGATCGGAAACGCGACGCACTGAGAAGATCCGGCTCGAAACTCAGTGGGCCGTGTCTGTGGGTCAATTTACTCGCCGAACCATTCGTAGCGAGGGACGAGTTCGACGAGAATGGTGACTTGTGCTTGTGGTACCTAAAAGCAACAGTAGTGGATAGTGGTGGCAACGATAGTGGTGGCAAGATCCGAAATGACGTGTGTTTGTGCGACGTCGACTGTCTCCATTAGGTTCAATCAACAGGGCTGTCAGAAAGAAATAGAATCATAATTCTCAACCGCGCTAGTTTGCAACTTGCTTACATATAATTAATACAAAAGTATACTTTATTTCGCAATAGAAATCTATAAGACACCATACGTACCAGGACTAACTTTAAATATTATCTTTTTTTTATTGCCGCGGTATGCAGACGAGCATACGGCCCACCTGATAGTGACTGGTTACCGTCGCCCATGGACTTCAGCAATGCCAGGGGCAGAGCCAAGCCGCTGCCTATCGAATTTAGAAATATTTTTGCTTGTCCCTCAATTGAAATACAATATCCAGAAATCAGTTCAATGTATTACCTGTAAAGACAATGAATGCTACGATTGTATTGTATGTGTGTACGGACGTACATATGTGCATAAATACGAGTATGTACACTACACTATAGAAATTTACGTTTAGAAACTAAAGCTATCGCATCAAAGTTAAATACGTACTTAACAAGTGTTCACGATTGATTTCCACAGTGAAGGAATAACATCGTGTAATAAAAATCAAACCCGCAAAATTATAATTTGCGTAATTACTGGTGGTAGGACCTCTTGTGAGTCCGCACAGGTAGGTACAACCACCCCGCCTATTTCTGCTGTGAAGCAGTAATGCGTTTCGGTTTGAAGGGTGGGGTAGCCGTTGCAACTATACTGAGACCTAAGAACTTATATCTCAAGGTGGGTGGCGCATTTACGTTGTAGATGTCTATGGGCTCCAGTAACCACTTAACACCAGGTGGGCTGTGAGCTCGTCTACCCATCTAAGCAATAAAAAAAAACACACACAATTATAATGCGTTCGAAAATTAAGGGCTTGTTGACCGGACAGGACTTGGGCTGCGTTCGTTACCTGGACAAAGCAGAGTGTTTTCCACGTTAAATTGAGTGTAGAGAGGCAATTCGAACGGGACGCCTGTTCGCGACAACGGTATGGAAAACCGAGTTTTTTAATTTTGGCCCTCGGCTCCCGACGAGACTCGTTGACATATGTGTGTGTGTGTGTTTTTTTTTTTTTACTTTTAGTTCTCCGGGTACGCGTCGAACGCAACGATTTTTAATTATTTATACGTGCTCCGAGTTCAGACTGTATTTAAAAAAAAATTATTTTCCTCCTCTGACCAAAAAAAGTTGCAAAACAAGTAAACAACCAAAGTCGAACGATACATGAGTCGACTATTATCAAAGCCGGCAATTTGACTTTTGGACAATTATTGGTAAATCAGAAAAACGAATTATTGACTTTGTATTCCATTGGCAGTCACAAAACTCTTCGGAACGACATCTTATATAAATAACAGGTTAACTATTAACCTTTATTTAATGCAGGTTTTGAACCGTATTCTTTCAAGGAGACGATTATATTCAAATCAATCTGTATTGAAATATCAATAACATTTTTTTGTCCAAATGCACAGATTGCCACCTTTGATAATAGATGACTCACATGTTCGTAACGGTGGAAAATACGTCGAGGCAAATTAGTTAAGAATCTTATAATTTCCGTTTTTAAGGCAGCCTTAAAATGATTTTTAATTCTACCTTTATCGAAATTACTAGTAATGAGTTAGGGAAAAGATTAATTGATGAGTCAATTTTGAGTCAAGGTCAATGACATTCTTTGATATTTTATAAACGATAACTTAATTTTACTGAAATTGGTGACGGAAATGTTAAATTTCCAAGAAGTCGCCTGACTAAATCTTTAAGATATACAATGTATATGTGATCATCATGTGAAATCCCATCTTGGGTCAATTTGATTGATGCCGGTGTATCCTCTAGTGGATACTAACGGTTGACCAGTTAGCAAGTACTTTGATCGGAAGTATGTACATTACGCAGTTCTAAGGAGTAATTTGAAAAACATTAAAATGCGCCTTCTGTTTTTTTTCGTTCAAACCACAATTTCAGATTTACTTAATTATACTTGCCCTGTAGCCGCAAATGAATATATTAAACAAGTGGTAAATATTCGCCGTACAGTTTAATTAAAAAATTGTATTTAATACCAACATATATACTTATATCTACATATATACAATACTAAGTACGTTTTTAAATGTAACTGTTTGCTGGTAATTATTACGGACAAACAGGTTCAGTAAACAAAGTGATTAGTCTATTCCCAATTAACTTTATTATTAATTAATCAAGCCTATTGTCTGGTGAAGTTGCTTGTTCTGAACATGCACGCATTGTTGGCATCGTGCTGCTCATTTCTGTCCTTAATTCTGAAATCCTTTATTCTAAGCCGTTCATTAGATAGTTCAAGGTGGTTTCCATTTTATGATGTCTAAAGACTTCGGTAATGCATTTTAGAATATTAAGCCATGTATTTTGAATTAATCTTCCTTTGTTAATGCAAAAATTAAATGAAAAAAAAAACTTCCGGGTACTCAAAATTAAATATTGCATTTTTTTAAGCAACTAACAATTTAATTATTATATTTTTCAAGTTCCGTTGAATTAAAATAATTTACATAATTAACTATTTTTCACTTAATAAAATAAATCATTATCTTTTGTTCTAATGCATAACATTGTGTTGTTATCAAGTATAGTTTTTTTTGCGTTCGTGGAGGTAACTGAGACAGTCATATATAATTTTATTTTAAAACAATTACGGTCATGTACGACTGTTTAGCCGTTTTTCAGGCAAGATAAGCCACACAGCCTCGTCCTTCCGATATTAAGCGATTACCGGAACCTATACATACAGATATCGGAATGCCTATGGCTTCAAACACAAGATTTAAATCTTAAAACTCCATCAGGTCCAATAGTACCACCCTCTTCAGGGGAAGGCTATTGGAGTTGCATTATCAATATAGGACATTTAACTCACGAGTCGTTGCAACAAACGGCTGTGTGAATTTCATTAAAAATCGCGGTAGTCACATTAGTCCTTGAGTTTTTATACTTTATAATAAATTTAAGTAAAATTGAGTATAAAATATACTTTAAGTATACGTTAACGTTTTATGATAGAAACGTTTTTTTTTATGAGGTATATTCATTAAAATGTTATGATATAGGAAATCTAAATGAGTATAAATATGTGAAATTTAAAAATGTTTCACTTATAAGGCTATTGGCAGTGAGTTCGGAGAAGGCCGTCTCCGGGGGCGGGGTGGCCTTGGCGGTGTTATTCGATATCGCCAATGCGTTTAACACCCTGCCCTGGTCCGTGATAAGGGGGGCGCTTGAAAGACACGGAGTACCCCTCTACCTTCGCCGGCTGGTGGGTTCCTACTTGGAGGATAGATCGGTCACGTGTGCCGGACGCGATGGGATCGTGCACCGTTTCCCGGTCGTGCGCGGCGTTCCACAATGGTCGGTGCTCGGCCCCTTTTTGTGGAATATCGGGTATGACTGGGTGCTGGGGGGTGCCCTTCTCCCAGGCTAAGTCTGCTCGTATTGCCACCGCTGAGGTGGCACATGTCGTCGGCTAACTCAGGAGATTGGCCCTCATAGTGGCGCTCAGTAAATCCAAGGCCATGTGGTTCCACTGGCCCCAGAGAGTGCCACCTGTCGATGCCCAATCGTGGTTGGAGGCGTCCCTATCGGGGTCGGGGCGTAGTTGAAGTACCTCAGCCTGCTGAAGGTTCCTCGTTTGTTTAGGGGTGGCCGGCACGTCAGGCCGGCTTCTGCCCAACGTCGGGGGGCCTGACCAGGTGACGCGCCGTCTCTATACAGGGGCGGTGCGATCAATGACCTTATACCTGTGTGGGGCCAGGCTCTGGCCGTGGGGGTAGCGAAACTGCTGCAACGGCCGCAACGCACCATCGCGGTCAGGGTGATCCGTGGTTATCGCACTATCTTTTTCGAGCCGGCGTGTGTAATGGTTTTGACACCGCCTTGGAGTCGGAGGCGCTCGGTGCTGACTATCAGTGGCGGGCTGATCTTCGTGCCCGGGGCGCAGCTCGTCCCAGCCCCAGTGTGGTCGGAGCGCGGGGCGCCCAATCTCAGCGGTCGGTACTGGAGTCATGGTGCAGGCGGCTGGTCGATCCTTCGGCTGGTCGTAAGACCGTCGAGGCAATTTGCCCGGTTCTTGTGGATTGGGTGAATCGTGACAGAGGACGCCTCACTTTCCGGCTCACGCAGGTGCTCACTGGGCATGGTTGCTTCTTGCACGGATCGAAGCTGAACCGACGGCAGAGTGCCACCATTGTGGTTGCGACTTGGACACGGCGGAACATACGCTCGTCGTCTGCCCCGCATGGGAGAGTTGGCCCCGGGACCTCGTCGCAAAAATAGGAAACAACTTGTTGTTGCCGAGTGTTGTGGCATCGACGCTCGGCGGCTACGAGTCGTGGAAGGCGATGCTCGACCTCTGCGAGTGCACCATCTCGCAGAAGGAGGCGGCGGGGCGTGTAAGAGATCCACAAGCTCGCCGCCGTTGAGCGGGGTCCAGAGAGGCGGATCTCGTCCAAGCCCTGCCCCTCTAAGTGTTTCAGGTTCACCTAACATGTCGGTCCGGGGACCGGTGAAGGGGGCCTAAGAAGACGACGTGCAAGCTGCTCTACACGCGTTTTACCCAAGAACATTCGGGTGATGGAAGGCCGGCTATCCTCGACCCACGTTGGTTATGACCCAGCGGGGTATTCCGTAGGATAACTCACTTTAACCGGCGTCATCTAGGCAGGCTTCGGATAGCCAGCCGACCGAGAGGGCTGGTGGTCGTGGCGCCGACGACAGCCGGTCCGGCGTCCCAAGGGGGAGGGTGATGGGAGAGATGTGCTCCGCACTAAACGCTTCACTTTCCTCTCTTTGCCCTTTTCAGGAGTTCTGTTTCATGCGATGTTCGGAAGTGGGTTCTTGAGCGACAGGAGGTTTTAGTCGGTTCGACTCCGACATGCTCCGCCTGCTATCCCCAGTGAACGGCAGAAGATCGGCGATTTCGTCTTGACCAAAAAAAAAGCTACCTATGAGCTCATAAAACGCTCTACCACCAGTTAACCAACCACCGACGATCGAACTACTCAATATTTATAATATTAGTTTTGATACATTCCTATTGATATGATTGAATAAGTGAATTAAAAGTAAGCCATCATATGTGCAAAGCGTTAAAATATCGGTCTGCTATTTTTTTTATAATATTTTTATAATTTGGTTTATTTATAATTTGGCAATTGTGTTCTGGAAATTGTTTTTACCCGATAAGAGTGACCATTATATGTACTTTTTGTGTATTCTGATTGTTTTATTTTACGAACATATTTTTTTATTTTATATAACGATTGATTGATTAATGCCATGATCAAATTTTAAATTGCAAAAATTTTTGAAAAATTAATTAATTAAATTAGCCTTAATTATATACCACAAATCCGTTTGTTTTAGCCTTTTCTTTAATAAGAACGAAAAACAATTCGAATGTATTATTAACTTTCAATCTCTTGTTATATAATGATTATTTTCGTGTAATTGTAATTAATTTGTTTAAATTCGTTCCGTACTACATAAAAAAAAAAAATATTATGAGTACTAATTACCTGTTTCAGTCCTACAGAATATTGAATTCAATGCTCCCATTTTGAAAACCTTTAATTTTATCACTTCCTAAAAACAGAGTGACCGGTTACACGAAATACGACAAAGCGGTCCAGCGATGCAACAGTTATAACAATAGATTTAAAAAAATCAAATATTATATTGAGATTAAAATGACTAGGCGAACTTTTTATGAGCTGGTTATTTGAGCAGAATTCTGTAACTGGTTTTGCAATAAAATAAAACGTGTAAATAACCAAAGAGTCTTAACCATTCTAAGGGTTATTCCAAGTTTCAAGCGCTTAAATAGCAGACGATTGAAAGATAATTATATTTTTTTGTCGTGATATTTCTGGTCATAATAACAACATGCTTTGCTTTTGTTGAAATTATGTCGGCATTTTTTTTATTATCCTTATATTCAGACGATTTAATTATTATAATTAAATTAATTTTAATTATATTTGCTTAAATTTGCTTACATAGCTCTAGTTTTACATAATTTACAAAAAGAATATTTAGAAGGTGTAGTAGTTAGATTAATGAAGTAATGGGGGAGTTAAATGGTTACATTAAATTAAATTAAATGGTTGAATGGTTACCTACCATGCAACATGAGGTTTAAATCTTAACTGTCCAACTTAAAAAAATTACAGCCAATGTCCCACATTTCAAAGTAAAACGAAATAGTTAGAGGTTAGAGTGGTGGCACTTTAGCCACGCGAGCCTACAGTATTTACGCAATATTAGTATCATCAGCAAATACGTGATTTTGAATTTCGCGGTTTTGATTTTTATTACGCAATCCTATTACTTCATCGTGGAAATCGGTTGTGAACATTAATTACGTAGTTTTTTAGAAAACTTGGTAACTGTCTACGGGTTTCCAGCACCGATATTGTCGCATTGCTTAATATGAGTAGCATTGGGTCTTATAGTTTAGTTTTGACATATAATCTAGACGGAAAAAATTCTTACGAAAAGTTGTCACGACACTTTTTAGATCCGTCATTCTGACCAATCAACGTGTAGGCGCTTATCGCGTGACATTGCTCGTATCCGATTGGTCCGCGTAATGAGTACAGTTTCTCGAGATAGCGTTTCAACAATAGTAATTTAGTTCATAGTATTGTTTTTTTCTTCTTCATATTGCTGTAATTTATTATTATTACTTTTAAAAAAAAATTACAATTCCTTCACTAATTAATCGAAAGGAACTTCGTTCCATCCGGGTGTCCCTTGACACCTCTGAAGTTTTTTTGGTAACATACAATCTCTGTTGTTGACAATTTTATTCTATACATCATCATCATCATCATCATCATCATCATCAGACCTTATCTGCCCACTGCTATACATAGACCTTCCCTAATACCTTTCACATAATGCGGTCCTCCGCCTTCCGCATCCAACGACTTCCCAGGTGGACCGACGACTTATTCTATACGTGAACTATGAATACTTAAATAGTTTACTTGTTATCCAATAACAATAACATTGACGGGATGATTATGTGTTACGCAGAGCAAACGTCAGAAGCTGCACGAATGTTGAGGCAGCGCTTGCCGTGTCGATTTGGCGGCAGGCTTTATTTCCGCCTGTCGCGTCGAAATACGATACCAGTTATATTTTATTTCCAATACTTCAGTAATTGAAATAGAACATGGTTTTGCATCTGTAAAACGTTCCCGAATAGAAATGGTGGCTGTCTGCCGTTTTTATTAACAATTAAATAATTCAAGAAACTTGCTCCAAGATCCTGATCAGTATTAACATGATAAAAAAAGATGAAATTAAAATTATTAGTTCAGCTTAAGCGACTTTATTTTTGTTGGTAAACTATATGTATTATTATTCCATTTGCAAAGGTGGTTTAAGGTCCTAAGGCCCCCAGCTGAGACAGAGGTATTCAACAGTACTTCGCCGTCGCGATCGGTCTTGGGGTTACTTTGGTACAGATTAGCCCGATTGTCTTTATCACCGCTCCCACAGTGCGCCTCTCATAGATTTTTCGTTACAGATCTTCTTAGGCCAGAAACTGCCCAGTATTTGCCGCAAGCAGCGTTTGATGGAAATTTGAATCGGCAACGTGATCTTTTTCATTGTGTTCCATGTTTCGCACCTTTGTTGCAAGCTTGATTTCACCTCTGATCAGAAGGTTTTGAATTTAGCACTACGAGTCAATTTCTTGGATCGTCATATAGGTCGAAGCTGTGAGAAGGTTGCCCGTGCTTTGGCTATTCTAGAAGCCGTATCCTCTTCTACTTCTCCAGTTTTCGACACGATACTAGCAAGATACGCGAACTTTTGCACTCGCCGTATAAATCCTGTACCCAGCGCTAGCGGTCGCGGGTATTTTTCCAGTGCGCATTTCTTGGGTCTTCTTCGAGTTGATCTGAAGACCCATTTTGGCAGCCTTCAGCTTCTTTTTTTATAGATCGTCGTAGTCTAGGTCATTTAGTTGGTCAGACAACAATTTTGGAATGTTCCTAATGAAAACTAAGGTAGTGTGATCATGAAGTTCAGTATGTTATAATTAAAGGAGTTTTATTAACCCTTTGGGGTCTAGTGTTCAGACGTATTGGACATGTAATCATACATTAAATTAGTCTTAGGACAACAAAGGGTTAATATTTCTCAAACTAGTGGATCTCTACCTTAGTACTTATCAACTAATTAAGCGTTTAAGATTTTGCAATAAGATTACAATAACAAAGATTTTTCTGCTACGTGTTTCAAGATATGCATATACGTGGCGCTGGTGAGCTTTGGTTAACTTTTTCTATCAAGTGAACTATGCAATATCAGCCGAGCTTAATATCAACGTGAAAACATCTTGACTAAGTACAATCTATTGTAACTCATTCAAGAACGTAAACGAGGATTACTTTTAAGAATTTTATTAGGATTTCCTTAGGAGTACCGTTTGCTGCTCTTAGTCTTTCGTTATTCGCGTTTTTGATCAAAAATTCTCCCTAAAATTGAAGCGTCGAATTGTATGGAATGCCCTCGCCTGTGGTGGTATCAAGAGTAAACATAAAAATTGATATCAGGTTCGTTAAAATTCTGTCAGTTTCACATATCGGTTTTAGTTGATGTCGGGCGGAATATGGTAAGATTTTTATTTTATACCGTGAGCATCAGTAATGGCGTATTTTCGTAATATAAGATAACGTGAAAATAAATACATAAATATATTAAGCCGTACAAGGTTTTCAATAAATTTTCAAGTCGTCGTGGCCTAAAGGATAAGATGTCCGGTGCGTTCGTATCTACTGATGCAACGGTGTTCGAATTCCGCAGGCGGGGACCAATTTTTCTAATGAAATACGTACTTAACAAATTTTCACGATTGACTTTTACGGTTTTTTTTTTATATTGCTTAGGTGGATGGACGAGCTCATAGCCCACCTGATGTTAAGTGGTTACTGGAGCCCATAGACATCTACAACGTAAATGCGCCACCCATCTTGAGATTTAAGTTCTAAGGTCTCCGTATAGTTACAATAGCTACCCCACCCTTCGAACCGAAACGCATTACTGCTTCATGGCGGAAATAGGCGAGGTAGGACCTCTTGGGAGTCCGCACGGGTAGGTACCACCACCCTGCATATTTCTGTCGTGAAGCAGTAACGCGTTTCGGTTTGAAGGGTGGGGCAGCCGTTGTAACTATACTGAGACTTAGAACTTATATCACAAGGTGGGTGGCGCATTTACGTCATAGATGTCTATGGGCTCCAGTAACCACCTAACACCAGATGGGCTGTGAGTTCGTCCACCCATCTAAGCAATAACAAAAATCATAAAAAACCGAGCTAAAATTTTGAAGCTACCATTCTGGTCTTGGGCAATCGTTCTGGCATTGCTCAGAATTCTAACACCTTTGATAGATTCAATTAACTGTTTTTCTCTATCAATTTAGTTTCTGTGTCCCAATCAAGGATTTTGTTATCAGGTCTCTCTAACCTTTTTAATACCTGATCGATCTTCCACCCTTCAAGGTTTACGATTACTATTAATATTCATATAGGGTAGTGACAATGATGTCGCAATGAATGAAATACTTTATCTAGTAAAGATAGTTCTCATATTATGAAATAATATCTAAAATTCATGATTTTAACCCGATAAGAAGTTATGGTCTTCAATATTTCCCGAGTAGTGTTACAGTTATTTATTTATTTATTACAATTCATGTAAAATATACATTGGCGGACTTCATGCCTAAGGCATTCTCTACCAGTCAACCAAAGGTAGTGCAGAGTGGATAGTGGTAGGTGCAATGAAATTTATATTAAGTTACAAAAAGTATACCTATACATACATACATAATAAGTTATCTTTCCTCAAACGATGTTCGAGAGGTCGAGGTAGTAAGAGTAGTCCATGAGTGACGGTGATCACTCACCGTCAATGAGCTTTATTCTCGTCTGCCTTCGAAGACCAATAACAACAGTAAGAGCTTTTACTACTAGATCTATTCCCTCGAAAATTTTATTTGTTAGCTGCAGAATGAACATATTATGGTAAGTCTGATTTAAATTTGAAGATAGCTTTATTTGATAAACACGTAAGACTTGCGTCGTTACGTTTGTTATAAAATTTAGACTCTTTAGTATTCAATTTTGTTTAAGGTCAACTATTAACATTACTTGATTTCAAGGGAATGACGGCAAAATGAATAAATTTGTTTTTAAAGTAGACAACATCGAGACAAGATTACATGACTGATTGTGAAATTATACATATACGTATTTATAATTAGACGGCGCGTGAGATCTTTCCAACTTTCCTATTTGCTTACAATTGATTTCCACAAAAATGGAGCTTATATCTTAACTACTTAAACATTTATACATTAAAAAATTTTTTTATTTTATTTTAATGGGGGGACGAGCTCACAGCCCACCTGGTGTTAAGTGGTTACTGGAGCCCATAGACATGTACAGCGTAAATGCGCCACCCATATATATATAATATTTTATATATTCGCCCCCGCGAAATATGAACTTTTTTTTTTCCTACCTAAGCTGGTAGCCATTAGAGGCTATTCCAGCGTAACCTTAACTAGTAGGTGAGCACTCGGGGCTCAAACCTGACGACGTTGCTAATAAGAACCCTAGCAAGAGCCGTGCTTCGCAGAATCTACCACCGGATCGGAAACGCGCGTTCTCGTCGAGCCCTTCGTCGCCTACCTAAAAGCACCTATTTATTGTCCTAGTGGTCCCGCAGTAGTCGAAATTCGACTAAGTACCTATGTTTAATTGAAATTGTACGCTTGTACACTATAATGATTCTATTTTCAAAGACTATTTCATAAATAACAAATTTCGTCAAGACTACACTATAGAAAAATATTAATAAAGACAAACAATATTGAATCTATTCTCAATTTGACCACATACGTCAAGAACGGTAGTGTGTGTAATGTTTTCTTTATTGATTTAATGTATCTTTTATGCATTATTTTTTAGAAATATTAGCATTGTGCGCTTCTTCTCTATATTCTCTATAAGTGTGGAAAATTTCATACCCCTCCGTCCGCGCAATTTTCGTAAAAAGCGATACAAAGTTTTTACTTCACGTATTAATATATAGATAGTATATATTGAAGATGCTTCCATATAAAAATCTTCTAATTGTTCGTTTTCTAATTTTTACATATTCGAGCATCACTACGCACAAGCTGGATCCGTTTTTGCTAAAAGTTTTTACCGTGTAATTCATCCTGGCGTACCAACACTGTGCTTAAAATCTTTCTGTATTTTTTAAATTCTGCCTGTATATGGAAGATTTTTAAAACAGTAGTATCAAAGTACAATGTTTCGCGCGTAAGTAGTTATAAAAATGTGTGTACTTAGATACATTAACTAAAGTTACAATGAAGACAGGCCAAGTTGATTTTTTTTATAAATTTAATATCTCTAATGTGAATGTCTTTGTATTGGCAATGGTAATAATCACATTTTCTTATTTCTATTTCATATGTCTTCTGGCTAATGTAGTGGTATCAGCTTTACTTCCGTTCTTACTAGTTATTTTATCCTGACAATTTTTTTTTGTTATTGCTTAGATGGTTGGACGAGCACACATTCCACCTGGTTAAGTGGTTACTGGATCCACAAGGCAAATGCGCCACCCACCTTGAGATATAAGTTCTTAGGTCTCAGTATAGTTACAACGGCTACCCCACCCTTAAACCGAAACGCATTTCTGTTTCACGGCAGAAATAGGCAGGGCGGTGGTACCTACCCGCGCAGACTCACAAGAGGTCCTCCCACCAGTAATTACGCAAATTATAATGTTATTCCTTCACCGTCGAAGTCAATCGTGAATATTTTGTTGAGTACGTATTTCATTAGAAAAATTGGTACCCGCCTGAGATTCGAACACCGGTACATCGCTCAACACCAATGCACCGGACGTCTTATCCTTTAGGCCACGACGACAACTTATAGAGATACATTTCATTATATTTCGACGTTGGTTATTATGATATTGAACTTTCAATACACATAATAATATAAACATCGTTAAAGTGTCAATGTTGCAGATTGAGCAAAGATACACTGATAATATAATTAATGGCCATCTTCAAGATAATTCTCTTTGTGTTTGTTTTTTTGCGCTACATCATAATTATTGTTCTTGGATAATTAAGTCTTTATAATTCAATATACTCATTGCTTTATCTGATTCCGTATCCGTGTTCCGTTTACTCTAAAATTAAGCGCAGGAATAATGCATGAATTTTTTATATTAAAAGATTATTAAATTTTTTTTACTGCAGAAACATTTGAAAAAAATACTCCCATCGTACTCAATACGTTATCACGAATGCCTTTGACGATGAACAAGTAATATTTGTGTGATAAAAAGAAAATTACGTTTTTTATAATTAAAAAGTGGTCAGCACGTGAGTCCGGAAGGATTGGTATATAAAATGTAACTATGTAACAAATCACGCACGGTCATCTGGTCCCAAATTAGGATTCCCTGTGCTATGAGTACCTGAGACTGACATACATACTTAGACACGTTTAAACGTATACCTAAATAGATAATAAGTATCCAGACAAAGAACAAACAAACCTGTTCATCACACGTATGTTTGCCTGATGCGGAAATCGAACCCACGACCCTCGGCGCAGAATCAGGATCGCTAACTACTGCACCACCGAGTTATTCGGTATCCACCATTTTGTTTACCATTCTTATGCGTTCCATAAGAAGCATATGATACATATAATTTCAATCTAATAATATCTTTTTTTTATTGCTTAGGTGGGTGGACGAGCTCACAGCTTACCTGGTGTTAAGTGGTTACTGGAGCCCATAGACATCTACAACGAAAATGCGCCACCATCTTGAAACATAAGTTCTAAGGTCTCGAGTATAGTTACAACGGCTGCCCCACCCTTCAAACCGAAACGCATTACTGCTTTACGGCAGAAATAAGCAAGGTGGTGGACCCGCAGGACCCGTGAGAGTCCTGCCCGCGCGGACTCTCAAGAGGTCCTACCACAAGTAAATATCTCATCAATGTAGAAGGTATTTATTATAAATGTGGCTTCAGCTGGAGCGACTGCTCGTCTATTCATCTACGGTCACAAAAACTCCGCGTGCTGCGTTTTAAGCCCCTCATAGGTGATAGTCTTAAATGTGGCTTTCTAATTATTTGAACTAAATCATTAAAATTGAAAACAATGATAAATTTTAAGCTACTTTTAACTTTTTTAGTTATCGGAGTTCACAGCCTTCCTGGTATTAAGTGGTTACGAGAGCCCATCAACACCAACAAAGTAAAAACCGCCACCTAACTTAAGACATGAGTTCTATATCTCAATTCTATAGTACCTATAGCCAGCCATTGTATTCTAAAGAGACGTCCGGTGCATTCGTATGTAGCGATGCAACAGTGTTCGATTCCCGCAGGCAAGTATCAATTTTTCTGATGAAATACGTACTTAACAAATGTTCACGATTGACTTCCACAGTAAAGGAATAACATCGTGTAATAAAAATCAAACCCGCAAAATTATAATTTGCGTAATTACTGATGGTAGGATGTATTCCCGAGTAAAAACAGAATTAAGCCGAATCACCGCCGAAGCACCGCCGCACGGCATTTTAATCGCCGAAGCGCCGCCGCACTATGACTGTGACGATTTGAATTTTTTTATGGTCGCCGAAGCACCGCCGCACCATAGCCGCGACTGCTTACGTAAAAGTGGGTTCGCTACTCTACCGCCGAAACACCGCTGCACGGCATTTCAATCGCCGAAGCACCGCTGCACCATAGCCGCGACTGTTTAATAAGAGTGGGTTCGCTGCACTACCGCCGCACCACCGCTGCACTACAGCAGTGACATATCATTCTCATATACATGCATATGTGTGTGTGAGAATGTAAACGTTTTTTACGTCCAGTGTTTATTAATTTAAGTGCTTGCAAAATTTTAATTACCAACGAATTAATTTTTTTTTTCTTATAATCAGGTGTGGTGCGGCGATCTAAAATAAAAAAAATCGAAACGTTCGGCTATGCTTTGGCTGTGTTGCGCCGGTGCTGGAAGATTTCTTTCGAAGCGTGCGGCGGAATTTTCCGCCAAATGGCGGTAGTGCGGCGGTGGTTCACCGTTGTGGTGCGGACACCGTGCAGCGGTGGTTCGGCGATAGACTTGAAATTTTTTTTTTTATCAAAAAATTATAGTTTCATTTTTACTCGGGTTGTCAGTCCGCACTTGTAGGTACCACCACCCTGCCTATTTCTGCCGTGAAGCAGTAATGCGTTTCAGCTTGAAGGGTGGGTCAGACGTTGTACTGTAAAAACTAAGACCTTAGAACCCATGTCTCAAGGTAGGTGGCGGCATTACGTTGTAGATGTCTATAGGCTCCGGTAACCACTTAACATCATGTGGGCCGTGAGTTTGTCCATCCATCTAATATAAAAATATATATAAAAAACCTACCTTAAAGATGAATAAGAGACATAACAGTTAATATGGCCATGTGATTATTTTTATTTTAAAATATCCTTTTCCGTAGTCTGCCCGTTTCTCCGACTTGAGGTTTATGCATCACGGTAGGAGTACACCAAGTTTTCTATATTAAATTTATGTTATTTGGTACGCTTTTATTGGATTGATATGTATATCTATATCTATCTCTATGTAACGGCACTGATTCAAAGTATTGTACAAAATTTTAGACATCCTTTTAATTTGACTATTTATACACGTATCAACTACCGATCACAAATAATTGGTAATAATTATTTTGACCCTATATCCTGCCTAACCAGGATTAGTAGATAATTATTATTTTATTTATTGTCGGACTTGCCATTTTAGCGCGTTTTTTTTTCACTTTTTAAACTATGTTTTTTATTAATTTTTATGACATCGCGTACCCCGGAGTTTAATATTTTTTAGCGAATGTGGACTTTTTAAATTGTATGCAATTATTGGCACGTCTTATATGTAGTTTATAGTGTACCACTTACGATTACCCAAAAATATTACTGCATTTACCTCATTATGTTGCTGTAGTTCTAACCCTTTCTACATTGTAATAGGGTTTAATTTTTCAAATGTCATCTCGTCGTTATTTTCTAATGTTATGAAGAGGGGTTCTTTGTTCAATAATAACGCTCTAATTTGTCTAGTCTGATCAGTGAGCCCAGCGCCCATGAGTATCTTTCACTTAATTAACCCGTACAGAGGACTGAGTCACTTCAAAGCGAGACGTAAATAAAATACGATGTATAGCCTAGTGAACCGATGTGTTTAGTCGAGCAAATCATTTAGGTTAATATGCTTATATGTAGGTAGGCATGCTAGAATCGTTTTTATTAATTCTCTTTTTTTCTATCTTATACCTTTAAACGAGCAATTCTTGTATATTAACATAAAATATATATAATCTGAATCTCGGAAACGGCTCCAACGATTTTCATAAAATTTAGTATACAGGGAATTTGGGGGGCGATAAATCGATCTAGTTACAATTTATTTTCAGAAAATGTTGTTTTATTCGTGTTTTCAATAATCAACTCTTCCCAACATCTATTGGCGAATAATAATACTATTTTTCTTAATTGAGGGCAACTAGCCGCTTTAAAGATACAACAAGAAGGCGTTGTAGATATTTTCGTAAAATGTCCAAATATTAAATAATGTTAAAAATATATTCTGCGTTACACAAGGAAGCTTGCGATTGTTTTACAACATAAATAGTCTACTTCGTAACGTATACATACAAGGGTATTTTTTTTTGGCTTTTGTTTTGCTTTACAAGCAATGTAAGACAAATTTACATAATAAAAAAAAAAAACCATACGATTAAAGCTTTACGTTTTTTTAAATTAATTTATTACATAGCCAGGATACAGATATGCACCCGATTTGTTAATAGATTACTTTGTATGAATTTTAATGAATTCACGGAAACGGTCTGACATGGCGGTCTGACAACGGTAGGCAGCGGCTTGGCTCTGCCCCTGGCATTGCTGAAGTCCATTGGCGACGGTAACCACTCACCATCAGGTGGGCCGTATGCTCGTGTGCCTACAAGGGCAATAAAAAAAAAATGGAATGCGTTTCGAAATTTGAATAATCGATTTGATTGAAATAAACATACGAACTAAAAACACTTATATAAACTAGAGGTCCCGCAGTAGTCGAAATTTGACTATAATTAATTGGAATTATAAGTTTTTACACTATTATGATTGTGTTTTATACTTCTGTAATCACCAAATTTCGCCAAGGCTACACTATAAAAAATATTAACAAAGGCAAACAATATTTGAGTCGACTATTATCAAAGGCGGCAATCTGACTTTTGGACAATGATTGGTAAATCAGAAAAACGAATTATTGACTTTGTATTCCATTGGCAGTCACAAAACTCTTCGGAACGACATCTTAGATAAATAACAGGTTAACTATTAACCTTTATTTAATGCAGGTTTTGAACCGTATTCTTTGAAGGAGACGATTATATTCAAATAAATCTGTATTGACATATCAATAAAAAATTTTTGTCCAAATGTACAGATTGTCACCTTTGATAATAGACGACTCATTTAATCTATTCTCAATTTGACAACAGACGCCAGGAACAAAAGTTTGACAATAAATAGTATGCATGCGTGTGTGTGTCAAATAAATGGTATGTAGTGTGTGTAAGTTTTTCTTTATTGATTTAATGTATCTTTTATGCATTATTTTTAAAAAATTATAGCATTGTGCACTTCTTCTCTATATTCTGTATAAGTGTGGAAAATTTCATACTCCTCCGTCCGCGCAATTTTCGTAAAAAGGGATACAAAGTTTTTGCTTCACGTATTAATATATAGATAGGGTAAAATCAAAATACATATTTGAGTTATCTTAGCGGAGCGTGGTTGCACCGAGAAACGAGGAGATTATCGTACATAAACAGACAGAACAGACTAAATTTCGTTTGTATTATTATTATTATTATTGTCAAAGACAGTACAAGCTACAGTTATGAGATTGTTCCACATATACACTTGGGGTTATATGAGCACAACACTTAGCACCTAGGCATTTCAAGTTCATAGATTAAATTTCAACAGTAAATCCTAATTCAGGTTCGTTATGTTGTTAATTACTTTTGTCTTAATAACATATTTGATGATTTCAAATATTGTAAAATATAGAAAATGGTGGTAAGATCGACAAAAAATTGCATATCAACTGTTGACCCTATTACTACTACTACTACAACTTCTTTCCTATGAAGCATCTTTAGCAGTAGTCTCTTCGTCTTATCGTGTTCATCTAATTTCTTTGGTCAGTACTAGTTTTATGCCGTGTAATGACCCAAAAAGGATGTTACCATAAGCCTATTTTTGTCGCTAAGCATTTATTTGTTCAGATTTCATACGAATAAATGAAAAAATTAGTAAAGGTAGTTGCTATTTCCATATAATTGAGATATAAAATCTAGTATCGTCAGATATAATATGGAGAATTGACATTGTATTGAAACAATCTTTTAACACAAATAATGTCTAAATCTGTCCATCGATTTTTGTAAAAAAAGACAGCTAAGTCAAAATCTTCAATTACCTTCACCTCATATTGATTCATCGTTTTTTTATTATACAAGAGGGGGGCTTGTTATGTAACGTCATCCTAAAAATCTTTTAATTAAAGAAACGCTTGCGTTATATTATGCACCAAGTGTGATTAACGTAAACTTATCATATATAATAATAATATATTACCTATATAACGTAATATATGATATGGGCGTGGTGGGGTAAAATAGCATACGAAGATGACCATGACACAGAACATTCCAAAATTAATCCAAAATCGTAATGTTCTTACCTTCAACGGAGCCGCGTAGGTTACATTAAACTGGTTCTCAATGTTATTTGAAATGATTCGGTGTGATTTTTAAAACCTCGTATCAACTTCATCGAATTGTTTAAGAGTGCTCGTAGTGGAACCCGTGTTAGGGTGGAATAAATAAAATGAATGTTTAATAGTTACGTGTTTATTATAACATCTTTACTTGTTTATATGAAAAATCCATACTAATATTATTAAAAAAACATAAATGTAAGTTTGTTTGTTTAACACTTTAAAATTTTAATTACTCTACAAGATATTGCATTATTTTTCGCATACACGCTGTCAGTGGTATAAAAAAAACAGTGTCTAGATATATCTTTTTTATAGTACATAGTTTTAAAATAGTATGTAAACTGTTCTGCCTATTACTACCTCTACAAGTCACGGTTTTCGACTAGAAGAGTGGGGTCATTAGGTCATCATTACGATTGCTTTTTTTTTTTTTTTTTTGGAAATTTATCATAACTTTGATCAATCGGTAAATGATTTTTAATCCTGAAGTAGTAAGCACAACTAAAAGCGCTTTCTGGTAATTCTGAAAGTTAGCTATGACGTTAATATTTGAGCAATCTTTAGTTTTATTTATTTATTTATTTATTAAGTTGCACCAACAAAGTGATCATCAATACAAAACATTGAACAATTGACAAAAGTTCATGGCAGATGTCACCTCAATTATAGGTGCAATCGACAGTGCATTAACATAAAAAATATACAGCTAAGATTTGATTACATTTCATTCATTGCTTAAGATGAATTTATATTTAATTGGGAGATGATCCGCGACAGATTTTTCCTGTAAGTTGTGAGACAATTACAAAACATCTATTTCAATTAAAATTAGTTCTGATCATTGTAATGAAATATATTGAATTCGTCCTATTGAATGTAATCAGAGGCTATTAATTTAAAAGAAAGACATTTCTTCAAATTAGTAAAGTACTGTTTACGTAATGGATAACTGTATAATAATAACAAGGAAACTTTTTTGTAAATACATATATTTAAATACAGACACTCTTTTTGTGCTATGCGTGCGCGGTTCCATTAACTAATTAAGTTGATGCTTTGTACAATAGTTGGTATGAGTATGATTTTTGGTACTACTAACTAATGTTACACACAATGTTGTAATGTTACTCACATTATATCTCTCGCTCTCTCACTCGCATCAAACCGTTTAGTGTTTAGTTTAGTGTGTAGTTTTGACGTGAGTATTTTTAATAAATTAGTGTTATCAGCATAATATTTTGATACATAGCAAAGCGTGGCCAAATTTCACTATTAGAATCGAAAAATAGAATTAGTTATTATAATTATTTGTATTATTTGGATTAAAAAAAATATACTTTCGTATCATTTTATTTAAAGATTTGGAATAAATGATCTTAGAAAATTCAATCATAAATAATAAATTTCAATTTATTGATGGTAAGATGAGTTATAGTTACTCAACAAGTTTATCAACCTATTTTTAATTGACGCATAATTATTGTAAGCGTGTTCTAAATATCTGGTGTAAGGAGCGTGCATAAAGAGGATGTAAGCGATCGCCGGGCTAAGAGTGCTCTGACGAGAGGCCTCGGTAAGCACGTTCATGAATTATTAAAGGGCAGAGTCTCCCGATGAGTCTGCCGCACTGTACCTTTATTGAAATCGCTTTGACTTTCTCAGGGGTATAGTTAAATTCCCCTTTTTTCCGGCAATAATGCAAATGTAGAAACTGTTTGGGTGCGGGGCCAATTCGAGTTTCTTGTGTATTCAAAGATCCGGATTTGATTTCGAGTTTATCTTCTAAGATTACAGATGGTGTAAATTTGTGATACAAAACATTATACGCTCTCTCTCTATTTCGCAGTTAGTCATCGTTTAATGAAACTAGTCGACAGGTTTGGTCAAATATTTATCGGTCAATAACGGAACATAGCAGCTTATAATCTGCGAAAATATGGAGGTCATAACTGATCAAATAAACAAAACTAACACTGTCTAAAATATGTGACCATGAGATTATTGTCGATGCAAAATGTCGAATTATCTGCAGCCTTGAATTTTGTCGAAATGACACCTCTTCTTAGTGTGCTATAATAATAATATGGGCATCACTCATGTCGAATAATGAGGCGGAGGTAAGGATGTTCCCTCAGCGGTTGTTCAACTGTCTGTGAAGTCGTTCCCTGCAAACGTTAGCTTGCTGCAATAACAGTTCCTTAGCATAACGAGCGTCCATGAAGCCTTCAAGTTATTGCTAGTAGGGTAGGCGACTCGACCATTTATAGCTCATGAAATATTCGTATAATTGTATCATTTTGTAAACGAAATATGTCTGTTTAATTTTTGTGAAATGAATTTTGATTAAACTAATATTTGAAAGCCGTTTTTTTTTGTATCGATGGAAGAACGATATTTTGGTCAACCTGTTGTTAAGAATAGAAGACATTATTAAAACTACCTTACAGTTTAATTTTGCATTTATAATTATATTATTTGTGACGTTCGAATACTTTATAGTTTTCGTGGTTAAACGTCAAGATTTGAATGGGTTGCTAACGGCCGTCTTATTTTTTCTTTCAAAATATTTCTAGACTTTCACATTTAATTTCACATAGAACGAATAGTATATTGAGGTCTGGCAGATTATTGTCATTGTGTTAACTGGTTAATAGTGTTAACTGGTCCGAAAATCAGTCTTGTCTGGACATCAAGCTCCACGATGTCCTCCACGAGACCAAGGATCGCAGCAGATGGGGAACAATCGTACAAGAGAGATTGATGCAGCGGAGGAGTCACGACCCTCAGTATTTCGGAGGACGACGCAAGGAGGAAAAGTGTTAACTGGTGTTAGCACATCACGACGTCTATGCCGCGACCCTCCTTGAGACATGAGGTTCAAGTTCCAACTTCATGGCATGAAGGTTGTATCACCTCACAAATGGGAATGCATTACTACTGCGACTCTTTCTTTCTCTTCAATGATTTACTAAGTGGTTTATTGAAAATAGTAATATCTATTTAATTATGAGCGAATATATTAGTTTTTGTTTTAAAAACAAATACAGTTCCGATCCGAAAAATACGAAATTCTATAGGGAAAATTCCGTTTTGTTTTCATAATATGTAGATGGATGAGTCCCGACATCTGATTTATATTTCTTACTATTTTTAAAGCTAATTCTAATCACTCGCCAGAAAAGGATATTTTAAAATTAAACAAATTGCATGGTCATATTAACTTCTTAACGTCATATTAACTTTCTTACTGGTGGTAGGACCTCTTGTGAGTCCGCACGCGTAGGTACCACCGCCCCGCCTATTTCTGCCGTGAAGCAGTAATGCGTTTCGGTTTGAAGGGTGGGGCAGCCGTTGTAACTATACTTAGAACTTCTATCTCAACGTGTGTGGCACATTTACGTTGTAGATGTCTATGGGTTCCAGTAACCACTTAACATCGGGTGGGCTGTGAGCTCGTCCACACATATAGGCAATAAAAAAAAAACAAAAAAAAACTGTTAAGAACAAATTTTTTCTAAAGTTTTTTTTTCCCTACCTCTTTTGAGAGGCAACATCAGCTTCACCTTAACGTGTAGGTGAGCTCACGGGGCTCAAAACGGAAGTGTTACTAACACTGGCCCTAGCGAGAGCCGTGCTTCGTAAAATCTACCCGCAAAATTATAAATTGCAGAATTACTGGTGGTAGGACGTCTTGTGAGTCCTCACGGGTAGGTACCACCACCATGCGTTTTTCTGCCGTGAAGCCGTAATGCGTTTCGGTTTGAAGGGTGGGGCAGCTGGTGTAACTATACTGAGATCTTAGAACTTATATCTCAAAGTAGGTGGCGCCACTTACTTTGTAGATGTCTATGGACTCCAATAACCGCCTAACAACAGATTGGCCGTGAGCTCCTCTACTCACCTAAGCAATAAAAAACCCAGAATGCTTCACGGCAAAAATGGAGGTCCCCCTCCGAGCTTACAATATACCTTATTTCCAAATTTAAAACAACATTGGAAAGTGTAGAAGAAACTCAATCGACGCCTTCTAATGATAACAAAAGCTGCTATTTAATATAAAATAGAGCAACCTCGCGATTTCCGAACGTACTGTAAAATGGAATGGCTTGTGTGTATCCGTTGCGAATAGAGGCAGAGCTACTGTCGCGTTGAGGAAATAACATGTCATTCAAAGTACAACCGCAGTGAGTAGCGGGCATCATGAATCCGCGTTTCGTAACCATTCAACGGTGTTCAGGTGGTTTTTCTTGTTCTCAATGACATGACGAGACAAGAACGCTCAGCCTCATGAATTGAATAGAACGTTGCATTTGAAATAATTGTACTTTATTATATTATAAAAGGAGGCGGTTCTCAATTCTTCTGTATGTTTGTTTTGTATGTTGCCCTAGAACTTTATTCTAGATGGACCGGTTTTGATGATAATTTTTTTCTTTGAAAGCTAGTGTTTTTCATGAAGACCAAACCGACATAGCCGACATAGCCCTAAGGATTGCGACGTTAAAGTGGGATTGGACAAGGCAGATTGATCGTAGTAACAGATGGCCTCTGGGACCTAAAAGATCTCGATTGGCAATCGCATACCGGAAGACGTAGCGTGGGTAATCCTCCCACAACGAGGACTGACACCTGTTGAGGGTTGCGGGAATCCACTGTATGCTGGTGGCACAGGACCGGTAGTTATGGCGAGGCTTGGGAGAAACCTATGTCCAACAATGGACATCTGTGGGCTGAAAGATAGATTTAATTTTAAATTCCAAAAATGAAATAATAAAATTCTAAAAGAAATGGTCTTGAAAGTATAAAACAACATTTCTATAGTTAATTTAATTATAATAAAATACCCACGAATGAAATTAGTAAACGAAATAAAATAAGAGAAGATAACTGCGTTTTTTTTTTGGTCAGAAGGAAATCGCCGGACTTCCGCCCTCCACTGGGGATGGCCGGCGGAGCATGTCGGAGTCGAACCGACTAAACCTCCTGTCGCTCAACAACCAACGTCCAAACCTCGTATGAGACAGAACTCATGAAAAGGCAAAGGGAGGAAAGTGAAGCGCTTAGTGCAGAGCACATCTCTCCCATTGCCCTCCCCCTCGGGACGCCAGAACGGCGGTCGTCGGCGCCACGACCACCAGTCCTCTCAGGCAGGCTATCCGAAGCCCGCCTAGATGACGCCGGTTAGAGTGAGTTATCCTACGGAATACCCCACTGGGTCAGAACCAACGTGGGTCGAGGATAGCCGGCCTTCCATCACCCGAATGTTCTTGCGTAAAACGCGTGCAGAGCAGCTTGCACGTCGTCTTGCACTAGCCAGCCGTCTAGACCATGATTCCAGCACGGACCACCGAGATAGGGCCCTCCACCACACCACACCACACTGGGGCTGGGACGCGCTGCGCCCCGGGCACGAGGGTCAGCCCGCCACTGATAGTCATCGGCGAGCGCCTCCGCCTCCAGAACCCAAGGCGGCGTCTCAGCCTGTACACACGCCGCCTCAAATGAGATGGTGCGATAACCACGGATGACCCTGACCACGCTGGTGCGTTGCGGCCGTTGCAGCAGCTACGCCCCACGGCCAGAGACTGGCCCTACACGGGCGCCCCGTATATTGCCAGTACTATCTGGATATAAAAGTTTTTTTTATCATTGCAATAAATTGCACTAAAAAAATAGAACACAACTTAAGATGTATTATTAAATCATTACTTTTTGTACTCATATTTTTTTTTGAATGATAAAATGTTCATTATTATTTATTTGTTTGTATGAAACTAAATTATACTCGTAATACCTACTTTGAAGGTATGTGTTCTTCACCAAACTAAATAAAAAGCAACGAGCAACGTGCGTGAGAATTTTTAAACAAAATACTTTTTATGTGAACGTGTGTGAATTTTTTTTTTTTTTTTGGATGATAATGTATACCTTAATTAAAATTATTAACGTCTAATGTCATAGTACCGTTAATCTTCTTAAAAATTCTGCTCGGTGCTTCTTAAATTCTGCACCTAGATCGTTTACGAAATATAAGTGTAGCAGGTTGGCTATTATGTCAATTTACGAGAGTAACTACTTTAGGTTTGGTGGGTTATAAGCTGCCCTGGCCTGAAAAAGAAATAATATAAACAAAATAGTATAGAATGTGAAGCTTATCGCTCTACAGGAACTAGAATCTAAATTAAAAGTAATCATATTTTTTATTTATTCAAATTATTGCCGTATAGGCAAACACGAATAAGGCGCACCAAATTGCGAATGGTCACCAGCGCTCATGGATATCAGCATCGCCAGCCAAGCTACTGGCAACGGTTGATGACTCTTCGAACCTCGTTTGAAGAAGGATATGTATAGCGCATGTATAGTGTGATGGTAAAAAGGCGATGAGGCGACCATCTTGAACATTCCTCAGAGTACTCATTACATCTTACCTTAATTACGATCACTGTCATGTCTTGTAAAAAAAAAATAACATAAGGATGTATTTAGTAACTGGTTCTTACCTAATGATGTTAACATCCTAAAATTGTTCTTAAAGTAAATGTGAAGTTGCGTTGAGCCCGCTGAAACATCATTGTAAGCTTATGTAACTTGCGTGAAGCCTATAGAATAACGTAATTGACATGTCATGAGCAGTAGCGGTCACAAAGGGACAGAGATTGTAGAAATTTTCCCCACCGATAATATCGGCCCCACAAATAGGTTTCAGCGTGACCGGTCGCCCACTGAATGCAGATGTTACAGTAATTCTCATGTCAGCAGCACGGCTATTATCTCCGAAATGTCAAAGGTTCGGAAAGGAGTTTTATCGCTCCTTTTGTGTAAATCACGCAAAAGGATTTAGTTTTAGTTTAATTACCATGCTGGTGAAATGTTTCCTCTTTATCTCGATTTTGTTTCATTTTTGTGATTTCTGTAATAAATTCTGATTGTTATTAAAATGTGAACACTATTAATAATTTTTTAAAGTTGATTTGAGCTCCGACGTTTTAGCTCCGAATGCTCCATACGCAGATGAAAATCAGTAGGAGTGCTTATTCCAAATGCATACACGACTGACGACAATCCCGAAACGCACCGATGGAGCGAGGAAACAATCAAATACTGGTAGCCCCTCCCAGCCCTTGACCCGCACAATATTTCGAAGAGAAAAACTCAACTTCGTTCAACGTTTGCATGATGTTTTTCATTCTACTTTAAATTGTTTCAATGAAGATAAAATATGATTTTTTTATTTTTATTTAATCATACTTTTTCTCCAAATCTCCTCACATTTTAATTGTACAATTTAAATCTTAACGTACTAATGGAAATAATCTCTGATCTAATATTACTATAATTGTTTTAGTATAGTATAACATAATTTATTAGGTTTTTTTCTTTATTTTCCTTTTTAAGATCATCTTGCATGCCCCTACTTTTTTTACTAGATGGCCATCTAGACGAGTTTTCATTCCACTTAGTGGTTGGTCCTCATAGGATGTGAGTTCGAATTCTATTCAGTAAATAAGAACAGGTTTTTACGAATGACTTTCACAATGATGTTACTACTTCATGTAGGTACTAATAATTGAATACGCAAAGTTTATCAGCTTGCGTTACAGCCTGGGTTTGTGATCCCACATGGATAGGTACCACTATCTTCAGTCTCGAAGCAGTCATATTATTATGTTCCAGTATAAAGGGTAAGACACCCATTGTAAATACAGGGTGGGCCAGAAAGGCGTGCGAATTTCAAAATCATATTACTCGCGACAGGAAAGCGGGAGCGGGGTGCGGGTAGTAGGAATAGGTTCCTTGGTTCTCGGAAATTCAGTTGCCATGGAGCGTTTTACCGGTGAGCAGCGTGCTATTTGTGTGAAAGCGTATTACAAAAATGGCAATTCGGGCACTATTGCGCGGCGTTTATTTCGTTCTAAGTTTAATTTACATGATTTAAACCAATGTCCGAGTGAAAGTGTGATCAGATCGTGGGTCAGAAAGTTTGAGTCTTCGGGTTCGACATTAAATGAAAAACCTGTGGGGCGTCCAAGGTCTATAAAAACGGAGGAGAATGTAAGCGAAGTCGCGGTGTCTGTACGGCGCGATCCCCAGCAGTAAATTCTGATCGCTACACAGCAATGTTATGTAACTTTTTCTTTCCACAACTGCATAATTTTGAAGCCTATAACAGCAGGACCTGGTTTCAACAAGATGGCGCGACATCCCATACATCCAATGAGTCTTTGGCAGTTGTTAACGAAATGTTTAATGGAAAACTGATATCGCGTCGAGGGGACATTCCATGGCCTCGCCGGAGCCTAGATCTCACGCCACTGGATTTTTTTCTGTGGGGGTACCTCAAGAGTCGCGTTTACGCCAATAAACCGACGACAATTGCCCAGCTCAAAGACAATATTCGCAAGGAAATGTCCGATATCCCACGAGCGATGTGCCAGCGAGTTTTCACGAATTTGAAGGCTAGATTGGAAGAGTGTGTACGTGTAGATAGATGGCACACATCTCAGCGATGTTATTTAAAAAAAATAAAATTCCCGTTTGTAATCTTTATTATAATTATATTTTTTCTTTCCTGAGCTTTGTAGTTTTTTTTATATGATTTTTTATAATCCGCTCAACTTTATGGCCCACCCTGTATAATAGAGAATTCGTGTTTGAGAGAATTTGAGTTCATGACTTAAGCAGATGATGGCAATAACTTTCTAACCCCGTCATGATCTATGCAAGCGTACTGTTCGCTTCGTTATTCAATCTCGTTTTTGCAGGATAGCCGATCCTGTAGACCGAATGGTAAACAGTCAACGTCGCCCTAAAAACGTCAATACGGATCCTCCCGATCCATTAACGGCGCTTTTAGGTACCACAAGCACTGGTCACCGTCCTCGTAGAAACCGTCGCTTGCGGCGAAGGGCCCGACGAGTGAATTAACCCATATACAGCCCACTGAGTTTCTCGCCGGATCTTCTCAGTGGGTCGCGTTTCTGATCCGGTGGTAGATTCTGCGAAGCACTGCTCTTGCTAGGGCCAGTGTTAGCAACACTCCCGGTTAGAGCCCCGTGAGCTTACCTACACGTCAAGGAGAAGCTGAAATAGCCTCTCAAGGCTATCAGCATAGGTAGGAAAAAAAAACTTTCTAATTAATGTCTGTGGACTTCACCGATGCTCAAAACCAGAAGAGCCATGAATAGGCTTTCTATTAATTAATTTACATTATAGTTATTTTATTTTAATTCTAAAGTGTTCCCATCTGAGACATAGTCACGATGGAACCGTTAATTGGTATGTACCTACCTACAAACCTGATGTATACCTAGACAATGTCGGACCTTAAAAGCCGATGTTAATTGAATTGGCTTCAGATTGCCGGCCCTCGACGTCGGTAGCCGTAATTGTGTTAGTACCAAACATGTGAGAGCGGATAGCTCATGACAGCGGCGAACATTCAATAAAATTTGTCGGCTTTTTATTTTACATACAAGCTATTTTGAAAATCCATCTATATTTTACACTAAATTTTTGGATTTTTAGATATATTTTCGTTTTATTTAGTCAGCCAGTTATGTCTGCCTGTCTATACTAAAGAAATAATACAGACATATTTAGAAGAAGGCAAAAAAGTAATTTGGCAAAAAATGACAATATTAATAACCCATTTTTTAAGAAGATTTAATTATTTATGGTCAGTGCGCACGATAATTACAAAGGGACTTAAAGGTTTTTTTCCTTCTTATAAATATGTAAATGAGTGCATACAAATATCATCTGTTTGATAATTTGCTTCTGTATACCCTAAAATCTACTTATAAATACTTTTAGGTTTAATCCAACAATTTTTTTAAGAACCTTAGTAAAAACTACTATTAGACAAAAAAAGCGTGTTAAAAAAAGGCTGCCACAGATAACTAATATCTTGTTAACTGCAGTGCAAAAAGTCTGTAGTTTATAAAATAGTTCCCAGATTTTTTGCGGTTTGTCCACTCATATCTATATCATGATATTATTTATATACATTTATTTAAACTGATTTAAAAAACTGTTATTTCGGTACATCGAGGAATTTCTAACTATACATATATATGTATATAACTATGTATAGGTATTTTTCGGCGGTGTCGTGGAGACGGGCTCTGGACAAACTGGCAAGAGACCTGACGTCGTATTGCCCTTTCCGAATTCTATCTCAACAAAAGAATCGGAGGTCCAGGAGGAAAAGCAACATTTTCTTAGTGTATCCAAAGTGTTGGTTCCACTTCAGAGCCCCAACATGTTGATGATTTTGCGACCAACCATTCGACCAATTATTAAGCAGATTAGCTAATTTTTTTTAAGTATTGTGTGAGTTGTTTAATGTAAACATTATTACTTGTCGATTTCGGCCGCACCATACGCAGATGAAAATCAGTAGGAGTGCT
Organism: Bombyx mori; assembly: GCF_030269925.1. Taxonomy (NCBI): domain Eukaryota; kingdom Metazoa; phylum Arthropoda; class Insecta; order Lepidoptera; family Bombycidae; genus Bombyx; species Bombyx mori. The sequence continues at coordinate 8,473,930 of NC_085115.1, read as the reverse complement.
TATTCCAAATGCATACACGACTGACGACAATCCCGAAACGCACCGATGGAGCGAGGAAACAATCAAATACTGGTAGCCCCTCCCAGCCCTTGACCCGCACAATATTTCGAAGAGAAAAACTCAACTTCGTTCAACGTTTGCATGATGTTTTTCATTCTACTTTAAATTGTTTCAATGAAGATAAAATATGATTTTTTTATTTTTATTTAATCATACTTTTTCTCCAAATCTCCTCACATTTTAATTGTACAATTTAAATCTTAACGTACTAATGGAAATAATCTCTGATCTAATATTACTATAATTGTTTTAGTATAGTATAACATAATTTATTAGGTTTTTTTCTTTATTTTCCTTTTTAAGATCATCTTGCATGCCCCTACTTTTTTTACTAGATGGCCATCTAGACGAGTTTTCATTCCACTTAGTGGTTGGTCCTCATAGGATGTGAGTTCGAATTCTATTCAGTAAATAAGAACAGGTTTTTACGAATGACTTTCACAATGATGTTACTACTTCATGTAGGTACTAATAATTGAATACGCAAAGTTTATCAGCTTGCGTTACAGCCTGGGTTTGTGATCCCACATGGATAGGTACCACTATCTTCAGTCTCGAAGCAGTCATATTATTATGTTCCAGTATAAAGGGTAAGACACCCATTGTAAATACAGGGTGGGCCAGAAAGGCGTGCGAATTTCAAAATCATATTACTCGCGACAGGAAAGCGGGAGCGGGGTGCGGGTAGTAGGAATAGGTTCCTTGGTTCTCGGAAATTCAGTTGCCATGGAGCGTTTTACCGGTGAGCAGCGTGCTATTTGTGTGAAAGCGTATTACAAAAATGGCAATTCGGGCACTATTGCGCGGCGTTTATTTCGTTCTAAGTTTAATTTACATGATTTAAACCAATGTCCGAGTGAAAGTGTGATCAGATCGTGGGTCAGAAAGTTTGAGTCTTCGGGTTCGACATTAAATGAAAAACCTGTGGGGCGTCCAAGGTCTATAAAAACGGAGGAGAATGTAAGCGAAGTCGCGGTGTCTGTACGGCGCGATCCCCAGCAGTAAATTCTGATCGCTACACAGCAATGTTATGTAACTTTTTCTTTCCACAACTGCATAATTTTGAAGCCTATAACAGCAGGACCTGGTTTCAACAAGATGGCGCGACATCCCATACATCCAATGAGTCTTTGGCAGTTGTTAACGAAATGTTTAATGGAAAACTGATATCGCGTCGAGGGGACATTCCATGGCCTCGCCGGAGCCTAGATCTCACGCCACTGGATTTTTTTCTGTGGGGGTACCTCAAGAGTCGCGTTTACGCCAATAAACCGACGACAATTGCCCAGCTCAAAGACAATATTCGCAAGGAAATGTCCGATATCCCACGAGCGATGTGCCAGCGAGTTTTCACGAATTTGAAGGCTAGATTGGAAGAGTGTGTACGTGTAGATAGATGGCACACATCTCAGCGATGTTATTTAAAAAAAATAAAATTCCCGTTTGTAATCTTTATTATAATTATATTTTTTCTTTCCTGAGCTTTGTAGTTTTTTTTATATGATTTTTTATAATCCGCTCAACTTTATGGCCCACCCTGTATAATAGAGAATTCGTGTTTGAGAGAATTTGAGTTCATGACTTAAGCAGATGATGGCAATAACTTTCTAACCCCGTCATGATCTATGCAAGCGTACTGTTCGCTTCGTTATTCAATCTCGTTTTTGCAGGATAGCCGATCCTGTAGACCGAATGGTAAACAGTCAACGTCGCCCTAAAAACGTCAATACGGATCCTCCCGATCCATTAACGGCGCTTTTAGGTACCACAAGCACTGGTCACCGTCCTCGTAGAAACCGTCGCTTGCGGCGAAGGGCCCGACGAGTGAATTAACCCATATACAGCCCACTGAGTTTCTCGCCGGATCTTCTCAGTGGGTCGCGTTTCTGATCCGGTGGTAGATTCTGCGAAGCACTGCTCTTGCTAGGGCCAGTGTTAGCAACACTCCCGGTTAGAGCCCCGTGAGCTTACCTACACGTCAAGGAGAAGCTGAAATAGCCTCTCAAGGCTATCAGCATAGGTAGGAAAAAAAAACTTTCTAATTAATGTCTGTGGACTTCACCGATGCTCAAAACCAGAAGAGCCATGAATAGGCTTTCTATTAATTAATTTACATTATAGTTATTTTATTTTAATTCTAAAGTGTTCCCATCTGAGACATAGTCACGATGGAACCGTTAATTGGTATGTACCTACCTACAAACCTGATGTATACCTAGACAATGTCGGACCTTAAAAGCCGATGTTAATTGAATTGGCTTCAGATTGCCGGCCCTCGACGTCGGTAGCCGTAATTGTGTTAGTACCAAACATGTGAGAGCGGATAGCTCATGACAGCGGCGAACATTCAATAAAATTTGTCGGCTTTTTATTTTACATACAAGCTATTTTGAAAATCCATCTATATTTTACACTAAATTTTTGGATTTTTAGATATATTTTCGTTTTATTTAGTCAGCCAGTTATGTCTGCCTGTCTATACTAAAGAAATAATACAGACATATTTAGAAGAAGGCAAAAAAGTAATTTGGCAAAAAATGACAATATTAATAACCCATTTTTTAAGAAGATTTAATTATTTATGGTCAGTGCGCACGATAATTACAAAGGGACTTAAAGGTTTTTTTCCTTCTTATAAATATGTAAATGAGTGCATACAAATATCATCTGTTTGATAATTTGCTTCTGTATACCCTAAAATCTACTTATAAATACTTTTAGGTTTAATCCAACAATTTTTTTAAGAACCTTAGTAAAAACTACTATTAGACAAAAAAAGCGTGTTAAAAAAAGGCTGCCACAGATAACTAATATCTTGTTAACTGCAGTGCAAAAAGTCTGTAGTTTATAAAATAGTTCCCAGATTTTTTGCGGTTTGTCCACTCATATCTATATCATGATATTATTTATATACATTTATTTAAACTGATTTAAAAAACTGTTATTTCGGTACATCGAGGAATTTCTAACTATACATATATATGTATATAACTATGTATAGGTATTTTTCGGCGGTGTCGTGGAGACGGGCTCTGGACAAACTGGCAAGAGACCTGACGTCGTATTGCCCTTTCCGAATTCTATCTCAACAAAAGAATCGGAGGTCCAGGAGGAAAAGCAACATTTTCTTAGTGTATCCAAAGTGTTGGTTCCACTTCAGAGCCCCAACATGTTGATGATTTTGCGACCAACCATTCGACCAATTATTAAGCAGATTAGCTAATTTTTTTTAAGTATTGTGTGAGTTGTTTAATGTAAACATTATTACTTGTCGATTTCGGCCGCACCAACCAGATGATTTACACAATTTAAGCAATAACAAAAATTTTACATTCTCTTTAGTAAAGTGACTACCTACTTTATTGCATCATTAAGCAAAATGTTGTAGTAGCCAAAAAATATAAATTAATTTTCAGGAAACCTTGAAGTAAAATATTTCTCTTTGTTCGGATTTAGAATGAAAGCATTTTCAATCTGCTTGAAATCTACGTAATTGTATTAAGAAAAGTAAAACAAAGAAAACGATATAATGCAATTAATTAATGAGTTGGTAATATAAGTGAGGATCAAGCAAGAAAAAGATCACTGGTTTTATCTAAGTAAGTACTTAAGAGCTGCACAAAGATATTGAGTTTTTGTCTTTATTCATTCGAATAGCCCGAACCAATTATAACTTGTAAGTAATCCTCTTATCTGAAACTCTGCGAGTCGACGGTAGGCGCCACTCTGAATATAATTCACTTTATCCATATTCAATATCAGATCGTGAGACGGCGAGCAAATAGACCGATTCAAGTGAGAATTATTATTGGATAAAGCCCGCTTCTTTCTTCCATGTCTATTTTCACTGTTCATTCGAGCGTGATAATTTACGTGTTGTATTCGATATTGCGCAGCGACTCTTCCCTATTTATTACAGTTTAATAATGACATTGTTTATTTCTTGTGTAAATATATTACGTTCTGAATACGTATCTCTAGTTTAGTTATACAAATTTATTCTAAACAGCATGTATTTGCATGTAGTTGTCATTTATTTTCTCATGGGAATTTGGTGTTATTTGAAACAACAATTGAACTAAGTTTTGTATTTATTTCAAAGTAAAAAGCGAATTTTGATTGCACTAGTTCAGGTACATATACATATAAGGACATAATTAAAAAAAAAAAATTCGACAAATTACATAAGTACTTATTTGTTAAAGACGCGACACCGATGCGTCTGTTTGATTCGGCGCTCGATGTGAATCCGACGTGACTGGAATGCAGTCTGAAAATCAGTTCGTCGTTTAACAGCAATCACACTCAAGAAATATATATTTTTTCCTTAAAATCTGCTCTGATATTTAATTCGAAAAATTGCTTTTGTCCAAAAAGTTACTCACCACAGTTATTCTTTGTTAATCTTCATAAAATTCCTCTTAAGTAATTTATTTGCGATTAGCTTGCCTCAGCATATTAAAGTACGAATAAGCGGACGTCATTTTCTGTAATAATTTTATTGAGTTTTATTTATGTGTTATAACATTAACAATGGGTCGGCAAAAACATCATAAATATGAATACAAGTGAAACGTCAACCAACCGGTTGCTTAGTTTAAAAATTATGGTAAAAGCAATCTTTACGTTCGATCATTAACAATTCATATTAAATTTGGACAAAACAAAAACATTTTACTGCGTTTGCATTTTACTTACAATATTATTTTATAAATCATTTGAATAAAAACAATGGATTTCAAAATGGAAGATAATAATTTACAGTAGGTGCTATTCATCTTTTTTTTTTATGAATGAGGGATTACTGGTGCTCCGGAGGCCTTTCTAGTTTCACCGGCACAGGTTGGCGAGCAAAGGCTCATGAGGGGTGGGATTTGCTAACAGCTGCCCGATCGCTTCCAAAGGAGACCTAACCACCCAAGAGTAGCTGCTTCACGGATGAATCTACTACCGGATCGGAATCGCGACCTGCTGAGAAGATCCGGCGAGGATCTCAGTGTGCAGTGCCTATGGAGACGCATAATTATCAGTAAAAAAGATGGACGATTATGAAAACTATTCAGAATTGATAATAATGTATATAATGTAATGTTTTTATTTTTGAAATCAACACGAGCTACACCCATTAAGAATTTCTAATCATACCTATGACTCTTGAAAAGTTATTGAAGTAATAATTGCATATTTTTATTGAAAGCAATAAAAAGGAAAGGTATTATGATTCGAATGTTTTATCAGTTTTCTTTGTGACGTAAAATAATAATAGAGGTAACCTTCCTATAACACGGTATTTTATATTGCGTTTCCACTATAACACGAAAAAAAAAAAAATTCACAAACCCTGTTTCTTATAACACAGTAGGTACTTTTACTACATGATAACGAGATTGTTGTGTAAAATTATATAGAAAATTATATTAGTCACTATGAACACACAATATATGGGAATAACAAAAAAATTACTACTTCTTTTTTTATATATAACATGCTTGTACATCCATTATCGGGAAGTTTCATTCAGAAAAATGCCCTTGTAGGCAGACGAGCACATGGCCCACCTGAAGGTGAGTGGTTACCGTCGCCCATGGACGTATCTACCGTGTTATAGGAGCAGGAGCAACTAAATATATCTGAAAGAGATTAGCAGAGGCATCGAAATGTCTTCTTTGTCGAGCTCCAAGCTGGAAGTGAAGGTAGCGTGCATTACTTAAAGGACCAGGAGAGGGAACTCTAGCAGCGGCATGATAGTCCTAATGCCGAGCCCTTTTAATATAAGGTATATTGTATGCTAATAAGAAGGATGGACGTGTGAAAATGTCATCACCTGCAATTTCACATTGCCATTTATTTAGATCTAGTGCAAATATTAGTGAACATTTAAAATTTGTTAAAAAAATATATTTTTTATATTTTTTATTGCTTAGATGGGTGGACGAGCTCACAGCCCACCTGGTGTTAAGTGGTTACTGGAGCCCATAGACATCTACAACGTAAATGCGCCACCCACCTTGAGATATAAGTTCGAAAGTCTCAAGTATAGTTACAACGGCTGCCCCACCCTTCAAACCGAAACGCATTACTGCTTCACGGCAGAAATAAGTAGGGTGGTGGTACCTACCCGCGCGGACTCTCAAGAGGTCCTACCACCAGTAATCTAACCCTGTAATCTAACCAGTATCTTACCCTAGAAAAAGTTTGAATACAAATATCTTCGAAACCTGCTGCTCTCAAAGGTAGGGGTCTTAGGGATCTTTGCATGATCAGAACTATGTACGGTCTGATAGCCTTATCCGCATTCCAGAATGGAGTGTCCCAACAAGCGTCGCAAATTGAACGCACCTGAAAAACGCTATAATATATTTTTGTTAATTTTTTCTTGCTTAGACGGGTTAATGAGCTCAAGCCCAACCTAAGAGATTATGCGAGCCCATAGATATTACATTGTGACAGCCGCGTGATGTTAAATCAATTGAGTAATATTTAAAGTTATATTGAAAAAAAAAGAAGGGTACTCTGACTTATAATAAGGTTAGGGAAAAAGTATCTTCGCAGTTCTTAAGAAAATTCACAACATTTTTAATATAGCTAATTTACATTTAACTAAAGTATGTACCTAGGTACCATTTTGTTCGATAACATTTTGCCATCTTGTAGGTAGGAACACGATCCCATTGCTATAGAAATTTTGGGGATTCTGATCAAAATACCGCGACAAATGGTTTTGGCAGTCCTCTCGGATGTTAACCTGACACTGCCTAAAGAATTCTGAAGAAACCGAAACGGGTGGAAATCTGAAGGTGCAAGGTCAGGACTATACGGCGGATGCATTACATCTCCCAGCCAAGCTCTCTTAATTTTTGCTGAGTGGCTAAAGATGTGTGAGGTCTAGCGTTATCATGATGAAAAACCACAACCCTTCTGTTGATTAATTCCGGCCGCTTTCTCCCAACTTCTTGCTTTAATCTCATCAGTTATTCGCAGTAGAGTTCAGAATCGATGGTCCTGCTTGGTGGTAGCAGCTCATAATTAATAATGGCTTTCAAATCTCACCAGACACGTAGCATCACCTTGTTGCGGAGTTAACCCGGGTTTTGCCACAGTCTGTGAAGCCTGATCGGCCTTTGACCACGACCTTTTTCGCACGTTCTTGTCGTACGTGATTCACTTTTCATCACCAGTTATCAGCTTCTTCAAAAATGGCTCGGTTTCATTACGTGGTAATGAAGAATCACAAATGAGTACACGGCTCATTAGGTTTCTTTCAGTCAGCTAGTGAGGTATCCAAATATCGAGTTTGTTTCTGTACCCAGTTTTTTCAAATGCGCCAAAAGTGTTTTGTAGTCAATTCCCAGATCTTCAGCTACGTCGTAACTACTGATATGCCGATCTTGCTCCACTTTTTCAAAATGGCATCCATTTTATCCGTAATAGGGCGACCAGAGCGACGTGCATCTATGACATCAAAATTTCCAGATTGAAAACGCTTAAACCAAATTTGTGCTACTCTCACAGACACTGCACTAGGTCCATAAACATCGCAAATTTTTTTCGCGGCTTGCGTTGCGTTTTTACCTTTTTTATAGTAAAATTTTAAAATGTATCGAATTTCTTCATTAGATTCACTCATCTGGACAGCACGAAAAATAATTAAAAATCACACATTTTCCTAATTTGAATTTGGAATTATCTTCTTTAAAATTTAAACTTTTAATGATACCAAAACTGGCCAGATACAAATAGTATAGTCAAAGAGATTTTATTACAAATTCATACACACTATAATGCGAAAAGACTTTTTCCTCAACCTATTACTAGTAAGACCGTACTAAAACTCTTGACAAACTAGAAGTAGTTGTATTTTTTTGTAATATTAAAAACAGATAATCTTTTATATAACGTATATTAGAAGACAAGCCGTTGCAGTTCATGGATCCTACGTGTCAGTACGTGGATCCTAAAAGAGGTGCTTCTGCCGAGTATCGATGATCGGGATTGAACATCAACATTAGAATATCTCGGTAAAGTTCGAACGTCCGCACCAATCATTTTGTTAACCAACCAAGATATAACGTTTAAATATAAATGGTGTTTATTGTATGAGGTATTGCTAGCGAATACAGTCCACCATTTATTGTCTATATCCGACTGTTAAAGTAGGTCTTAAATATATTGTGATTGAATAACAGTATTAATATAACTGATTTTACCTTTATTGTTAAGAACGTGCACAAATGACTAGGGATGTAATGCATTACAATCGTGCCGACACAGAGTAAAATGAGAACTACGTTTAGTTCCCCTTCAGCCAGTTTCTGAAACGGTAGTAAAAGTGCTTTTAAATTGTGATCCTCAACCATCAGACATATGAACAAATTTTTCACATTCAATTGCTCTAAGCTTGGACTTTCTATGGAGCTATGACGATGCCAGAAAAATATACCAGATGAGGACAATTACACACAGATCCCGAAAACCAAATTTTTTCGCGAAGGAATGTTTAGTTATATATTGTTATCTAATGTACATTAAATTTATATTTTACAGAATACTCCTTTAATTTCGTATCTGCTACAAAGTTCTAAATTACCACGGAATGGTAATATGAAATAAAGTTAACAATTTGTACTGTTTCCTGCAATAAAGATTAAATAAATTGATTAAAGATACTGTTTTCGAACTAGAATCAAAGCCCCCGCCTACGTGATGCAGGATTTTATCTTGAGTGTTGGGTCTGGGCGTAACAATTACCGTACACTTCGACCCTTGGGACTCCTTATTCTATTCCCCTGGGCTTTACTCCTGATCTTTAAGCACCTCCTCTTTAGTAGAAGGCGACCAATTGATTCAGGTACAGAAACAGCTTAGGTGAGTTTTTTTTTTAAATAATCCGACTTTAAATTTTAATACGCTCTATGAAAATTGTGGTATTGAACAAACCTCAGTAGCACAATATGCAGTAAGACAAACTACTGGACCGCAGCATTTTTGCTCAAAAAGCAGCAACTTTTTGTAAACTTGTGAGTAATCTTCCATTAGACTGCAATATGTAAATGACCTGTTTTATAATATTAATAACTGCGACCGCGGCATCGCCCGCAACAAAATCCAATTTTTTATTAAAATTCATAACCCATAAGACGACTCCAAAAAGCTCACTATGTAAGATAGTTTAAGGAACATATATATACAAACAGATAATAGATTTCATATCAATTCGACCTATGATTCAAAAAATAACCTATCTGCACCTATCTGTCACTAACGTAACTGTTTTCGGAGTGGTCATGTCGCCCTTTATGTGTGTGCAAAATTTCATATTAATTCGGCTAATGGCTCTCTACATAACCATACTCGTATACATTATTTTATAAACTTCAAGATATCAAATAAGGTTACGACTGGCATGGACGGCGGTAAAGCGTACTGTGAGTTTACACAGGTTGACACCAATATCCTACATAATGCAAAAAAATGGGTTACGGTTTAAGACTTCCACCTTATATTTGCATGGGCTCCTAAAATAGCGTAATAATAGATGGTTCTTGAGTTCGTTTACAAATTAACACCAAAAAGAAATAATCAATAATAATTAAGATAGTAAATTAATATAAAAATTAGCGTAGTAAAAAGATTATCTGAAAATAAATTTTACCTGTACATCGATTGATGCTGTCTTACTATATCCCTCATTCGATGTTTAATCAGATTTAAAAAATAAGCCCTCTGTGTTTCATTTATAGGAGGATAAATATCTCTTAAAAGATCTTGAAGGTTCCATATTATAATATCCGCCTTTGATGTTATTTGCCTCACCCACACTATTTGTGTTTGTATCATAACTAAATATACAAATAAAAATATAGAAACTGTTATGTTTAAAGTAAATCTTTTTTAAGGAACACATGCAATTATTATCAAGAAGCCCGTACTTTACATGTTTTATGTTGTATAAAGTTTGTTAAAAGTATACAAGATTATTTTTTTACTAATCTTACGAAATATTTTTGCACACTATGTAAATGAGCATTTAAAGTTATTACTGCATCTAAATAAATCAAATTAGGTGCCTTCAGTAAACCAAGATGTACTTACAAATATAATTATAAGCGTATGCCAAAGTACAGATGTTTGAAAACGTAAAAGCAATTTCATAAATTGGGGTATCACCAAAATCTACGCCGTGAATATAAAATGGGAATAACAGAGGTCTCTTGTTGCCGTTTCTTGATTCGTTTGTTAATAAGTAGTATAACAGTGACCCGAAAGCAGATATAATCATGCCAACAGGAATGCTAAAAGTAAATATTACCGAAAATAGGGAAATTTTCCATGTTACCAGTTGTAGACCGAAGAATCGTTCTCTGTAAAATACTAATTTAAATCACTATGCGTTAGAAGTAAGTAATACTACTGTGGCGTTTATGAACGCACATTTTTATGATGCGTAAGCCGGAACGCACGAGATGTGGGAAAAAGAATATAGTCTGTGGACGGGACCTTTTTACGGCCAATTAATTAAAACGCAATAATAATTTATAATGTGTTAGATAACTAATATAATGTAATTACTTAGAATTATTTATGCCGCTACAACAATAAAATTTATATTGTTCCAACTGTGGTGTTAATTACATAAAACACGACTTTACGGCGAAATAAAGAAGGGACTCTATATGAACTCCCTTACTACTTTAATATTTACAAACACATAATTGGTATTTTAACGTGGTTCCCAAAATTTTAGCTCCTTTAATGTTCTTAATAAATATAAGGTCTTACCTATATTTCTTGCCATTTGTGAATATATATTTGAAGTCTTCTTTCATAGACTTCAATAAATTTTCGTAGTGCACAACATTTATTTTAGTACATGACAAGATCAATAACTTATAACTCAACACAATACAATAGGTTCCAGCTTCAGTTATGTGTGGTATTTCCATTTTGTGTATTCCATGGCATAAAGATATTAACATCAATGTGTTTGCTATAGCTCCAATTGTGAAAAGAATTATATTTTGATTGCAGTACCTGTAAAAATCCATAACTAAAAATTACAATTATCGGAAAATTCAAGTAACAATAAAATTGGTTTATAACATTGTTATACCCATTTCTATTGATTTTTTTTACACAAATGTTATTTCTTACATGATGACATATTCGTAAACCATGGCATTTAAAGGGAAAGCTTAGTGTTTATACATACATATCATAGAGTGAGTATAAAATTATTGTGATTGAAATTCGTACTTATTTTTAGAGGAATCCACATCTACGACTCTAAATTGTTTCAATATAAAATAAAAAGTTTTATGGTAGTCCAAAGGATTCACAAATTCTGAAGAAATATCATAATTTGATTTATTATAAATACTTTTTATCTTTTCAAACATTTTGTGTTGACTCAAACGTCTAAACACCAAAGAAAGTTGTACTAATGTGCTAATAGTAAAAGGACTAGTATTCATGGAAGTCTTTTATTATAAAATTACTTCTTTTATAATTTGAGACGTTACGATGATAGGCAAATTGGTGCATTTAGATTGCCTACAGCTATGTCATGCTAAAATTATTTAGGAAATAAAATTGCCTTTAGTTTTCGAAGAATATCTTTCTCAAAATCTTTTTATTATTGTTGAAATTGGCTTGGTTGCAAAATTGCTTAATTAAGTTGTGCATTAATGATATTAATAATAGGTCTATGTCTATAGAGTTTCCGTTTTACAATACTGGCCATTTAAAATGTAATTTGGAAATAATTTGGACACTTCTAACATGAATACTTTGATCTGATAAACTGAGCCTCGTGGCCGCCCGAAAACCTAAGTCAACAACGATAAATTAAAAGTCATAGTGGAAGCTGACGATACACAATCTACCGCTGAGTTAGTAACAGCTTTCAACGTTAGTATCAAAGCAATATTGGTCCATTTGCCTCAAATTCGGAAGGTAAAAATCCCGCACGGACTATACGCTTGCCAGTTCGACAAACGCATTAAGGTTTTTCTTGCATTGCTTAACCGACACGGAAATGAGAAGACCAAACACAATCACAGGATAGAGCTCTTTCGCTCCGCTAACGCCTCCAGGTAAAATGGTGATTCGTAGAATTAAGTACCATCAGCTGCAACCCGTTGTTATCGAATATCAAAGGCACGGTGGTTGACAACAACCTCGGATCCTACTTATTCTATAGAGTACGATGCGTTTTCCCGAGGTTTCTGTGTAGCGTAGCCACGACGCTAATCCAGTATATGGCTCGCTTCAAAAATTCTCGTAGCTGAGTAATGTAAAAAAGCACACAGTAAACTAAGCATAATTACTTTTAAATTAAGTAATTTATAAAATTATCCGCATTAAAATCTCTGACGAGGCCCCGGCTATTCATTATGCAAACAACAGTTAGCAATAATTTAATTTCAATTACTTTATGATTCTCGATAGAAGACCGCGGTAGAGTTCATAAGAAATTATTAATGTTTGAACAAAACTTTGAGGGTCTGCGGTTTGCCTACTTCGTAGAAGTTGTCCTGACTTGTTTCAAAATAATCTATTGAAATTTTCGGTAAAATGTAACAAAGATTCAACTTTCCTATTTTACATAAAACTAAAAATATCATCACGCACTTGCGTTATGATTTCAACCATGTCACCTTCTCTTTTAATCATTATCAACATTTGAACCGTACACAATTGTTTTCATAGATCATTACAATAATCAAATTGATTAAAATAAATTTATTTGCGGTGAAAATCATTTTACAGTTTCACTTTTTTTTTTACAGTTTTACTTATGTGAATCGAGCGTTTCGAACGTTTTTTTTGCATGAAAATTTTTTGACCAATTTACTGTACGGGTTTACCTATGAAGGGTCGCTGTTAATAACACTTGGTTAAATAATTAATATTGTGCTGTTATTTTAAAATCGGAAATGCTCTATACATGTAACGTTGAAAATGATAATTAAATATAATGAAAGCCGTAAATGAGTCTTTCAAATTGAATTGGCTCTGACAAAGACTAACGTGGCCAAAAAATTCGTAGATTTTACACCGGCTACAATACTTAATGAAGTATTTTGTCACTGCCAGTAAAAATTTGCTGAAATGTCCCTCTTTTATTAGGAGCCGTCGACATTTTCTGGGCAATAATTCCGAGCTCCATTTACCGTATTACTTAGTATTTTGCTTGACTGCCCCGGGGCTTTCGATCTATAGTACTGAAAGTCGTCCTTGTACGTGTTTTAATACGGGTGCTTTATTTATGTATTTATTGTCCATGGTGAAATGGCTCATGTCCCACCTGACATGTAACGATCACCAGGAATGGGAATCATCAGATCAAACTGCTACTGCAACGATGTTCAAATCGGAATGCATCTTTGCATCGCAGTAGCAATTAACTGGAGAGTGACAATTTTTTTTATTTTTCATTTATTGCGTAGATGGAGGGACAAGGTCATGGCCCACATGGTTTAAAGTGGTTACCGGAATCTATAGACATCAACAACATAAATACCGCCACCCACCTTGGGCTATGGGTCCTAAAGTCTTACCTTACCCTTCAAGCTGAAACGCATTACTAATTTACGGCAGAAATAGGCAGAATGGTGGTATCTCAAGCATACGTTCCGGCACCTATAGGAGGCAGCCTCCCCCTAGGGGAAGGTCAAGAGGCAACCTGAGGGACTCGAGACCACGCGGCGTGGTACAAACATTCGAAGGCATCACTCAGTAGTGACATCATAAAAGCGACCGGTTGGTGGTATATCGCGTCCCGACTTGGAGGACTAGTTTCAACCCAGCGGGATATCGCGGGACACTAGTGGCACCACTCGATGAGCCGCCGTACCGAGACGGCTGACGTTCTAGAGCCCTTGTTTCGCCTCAACGATTTTGTCGGTCGGGCGTGTTTGGCATAAGCCGTGCGTCTGGTTGCAGTGTTGACTACGGTAGCCCCCTTACGTTCTGACCTTGGCGGGGATCGGACGCTTGGGCGAGATTGCAGAGAAGTTGTTTAGTGGGCAGGGCCCTAAATACCATCCTTGGGCCCGCGGTCCGTTCTCAGCATCTGCGGATCCTCCAGTCTCACATACCCACGTGCCTCCTAGGCATAGGGAGCTCGTAGGAGGTTCGGCCCCCGGCCCAGAAAAAAAAGGGTGGTGGCACCTACCTATGCAGACTCACAAAACGTCCTACAACCAGTAATTACGCTAATTATAATTTTTTGGGTTTCATTTGTATTACACAATGCTATTCCTTCACCGTGGAAGTCAGTCGTGAACATTTCTTATGTACGTATTTCATTAGAACAATTGTTACCTGCCTGCGGAACTCTAACACCGCCACAGTTGCATCACTTGATACGAATGCATCGGTTGTCTTAACCTTTAGGCCACGACAGCTTCAACGTCTACCGGCACGGTCTCATACCGGACTGTACGTAGATCACACAAAAACTAGTGAGTTAAACAGACAAAATGTAGGAATAAAAAGCGTAAGCAGCAGTAACTCAAATCATTCTTGATCGTTCGTTATCGACTTTAATTCATAATTAAGTACTAAATGATAACCGAGCTTTGCTCTTTTTTTTTTGATAACGCCATCTTGTTGTGTCTTTAAAGCGGTTAGTTGCCCTCAATTAAGAAAAATTAGTATTATTATTCGCCAATAGATGTCGGGAAGAGTTGATTATTGAAAACACGAATAAAACAGCATTTTCTGAAAATAAATCGTAACTAGATCGATTTATCGCCCCTGAAATCCCCTGTGTACTAAATTTTATGAAAATCGTTGGAGCCGTTTCCGAGATTCAGATTATATACGTATATACAAGAATTGCTCGTTTAAAGGTATAAGATTCATTCCCATGTAAAGCTATCAAATATACTAATAATGGGCTTTCACGAATCACAATCACATCACAATCACGAATCAACGACATGACGCGTTTTGTACCAGATATTGTATGTATCACATTTTAAAAGATATATCCAAAATGTCTTTTCCAATGTGGTTACTAAGTTTTAATTCAATTCACCGATCATTTACACTCAATCCGCTTAATACAAAGTTATATCAACTAAAACAAATTGTCTTTGTGTTACACTTGAACGATAAACTAAACGTTTACAACTCCCGGGACACAGCTGGTTGCAGTTAAACCTTGGCTTTATGTTACCGCCGTTCGTATTAGACGTAATTATTACTGTTTACCTACGAATTTGAAACATTCTAATCTGTTTTCCTAGAAGACAAAGACACGCGAACACCACGACTGTGGCAGTTTTCGAGATGTCTCCAAAATAAGGTTGCGGTTCATAAAAAAAATAACAAAACAGAATTCATACGTAAATATACAGGAAAATGTTAAAAAGCTGATGTGTTATAAAATATTATTTAGCTAAAAACGCAAAAAAGGGATTTTCCTAAAAGCTTTTCCTTTAATTTGGGTTACAACTTGAAATACACAATGAATACAAAAATATTTTGAAGTCGTCGTGGCCTAAAGGATAAAAGACGTCCGGTGCATTCGTTGTTGCGATGCACCGGTGTTCGAATCCCGCAGGTGGGTACCAATTTTTCGAATGAAATACGTACTTAACAAATGTTCACGATTGACTTCCACGGTGAAGGAATAACATCGTGTAATAAAAATCAAACCCGCAAAATTATAATTTGCGTAATCACTGGTGGTAGGACCTCTTGTGAGTCCGCACGGGTAGGTACCACCGCCCTGCCTATTTCTGCCGTGAAGCAGTAATGCGTTTCGGTTTGAAGGGTGGGGTAGCCGTTGTAACTATACTGAGACCTTAGAACCTATATCTCAAGGTGGGTTGCGCATTTACGTTGTAGATGTCTATGGGCTCCAGTAACCACTTAACACCAGGTGGGCTGTGAGCTCGTCCACACACGAGCTACCTACCCGCGCGGACTCACAAGAGGTCCTACCACCAGTAAATTGTGTTAAAGCGTTTAGTAAATTGGAAGGATGTGTGTGAGGATTAAATAGGTATTGTTTTCGGATTCCGTACTTCAATAACGCTTCTTATTGAAATTGTCTTCGTAATGAACCTACTTAAAATGTTCAATCGAAACACAACTCCAAAAAAAAAAAATGCTAGAACATATTTCTGCGAAATTACCTTTTGGTGAACATTTACAAGATTTCTATAATAAATGAATCGTGTTGAACGATATTTCATTTTGCCAAAGTTTTTCATTTAGCAATATAAGGTTTGAAAACCTGAAACTAAATAGGCTAAATAGACCTGCTTAGAAACTAAATAGGCTAAATAGGTTGTTTAGCTTTCTAAATTTTAATTACAACTTGTTATAGCCTACGTTTTTATACAAATTATTTATAGTATTGTAGTAATGTTTAGTTTATAATTAGATTTTTAAATTTTTGTACTAGGTAGAAACATACGTATTTTTTCATTTTGATTAATCTGTTATTTTATTATTTTTTATCGCCTCCAATAACCTTCAAATCAACTTATGACAATGTTAAACTCATATTTTGTAAAAACCAATAAAATTTTTAATATGCTTTTATTAGCTTCAGGTCTTCGACAGACGAAGTATTGTTGTATCGGTTGATAGGACGACATACGAACATACGGCTGATATCAAGTTTTTGAAGTGTCTGGAATATGACCGACGGCACCATACCCACTTTGTGCAAAGCGATTACTGCAATCCTATTTTCTTTATCATTCCATTCCTTATTGTAATTTGATAATGAGCACGCAAAAATATATGAAATGGCACAAAATCGGAAGGAGTTTTTAAAATAATATACGTGTTCTACATTCAAAATAATTTAAAAGTAGAAAAAAAAAGTTTTTATGTAACAATAGTTATGGCCAGACTAGTTATTTTCTTTAGAGTATCTCTCCCATATTATTTCGTTATGAAATGCACAGCACTTTTTACAAAGTATTGCCTCTTTTGAGATCGATGGGCTCGACCTAACAGGCACTTAAGATGCAAAGCTTTACAAACAAAAATGGATATTCCGTGTGATTAATTTTCATATTGAAATACACGTGAATAGCTCAATTATACGTGAGGGAGCGGATGTGAAAAATTAATGCGCTTCATAATGGCGTCGCGACCGTGTTCCGTGGCTTATGCCGGAGACCGATTGGGATTTGTATGCGGAATTATAGGTATTTTTTGAATAATATGTCTGAGTAGTTTAAAATCTGTTGTAACAAAATATATTGTAATTTTTTTAAACAATTTCCTTATTTTTTATTTGTAACAGCAGTATCTTTAAAAAAAAACATCTTTTTTTGCTCCCACCTTTTCAAGTCGTAAATGTGCTCGTCTTAGGCAATGCTACTATGCCAGTGTTCAAATCATACATACGTATTCATCAAACCGTGATGGGATAAGAAACCTGGGTTTATAAGAAAAAGAAAAAAAAAAGAAAAAAAAGACAACCGAATTGATAAATTTCTGTATTTACTGCTTTCAGGGCATGATATGATAATTCCGCCTACTTTTATCGTGAAGCAGTCATAATTTCTGAAAAGGAGCCATAGGTCAGCGATTTTACGACAGTATTAATATTTAATCATATTTCAAAGTGGACAACGACTTTCACGTTCTGATGTCTATTGCTAGCTTGTTGACCAATGCAATAAAGGAAAATCGTACAGTATTTATGTATTGTGGAATCAGGAGGCCGGGCTGTCGCTTAAGGTTATTGATTCGTGAACTCGTCAGCACGGGAATCCATGGTAAGCCGTTACACTCACTCCAAGAAGCATTGAAATATGTAAACGGTACTATTGTTGACTTCACTATTTTAATTATACAGATGGTTAAATTACTTAAATAATCAAGGATTACAATGATATTTAGTAATGTACTAGCAATAGATATCTTGACGTTCGTCAACCCTGACAGTCGCCATTTATTAAACTAAAATTTTGTCGAATATATAATGATTAATTGTTTACTTATAATAATAATATTATAAAATGAAGACGTCAGCGTCGCTGTCACCATTGTCTTCAGCATTATCATTTCCTTCCATAGTGACAATATTTAAGACTCACTTTTCAAATGAATTCCACTTATTGCATTTCAAGTGTACAGCGTTAACAGCAGAGAGCTTCGCTCCGTTCGACTGCTCGAGCCGGAATGTTTTGCGTTTTTTTTTTTTTTTTTTTCCTACCTAAGCTGATAGCCTTGAGAGGCTATTTCAGCGTAACCGTGGCTAGTAGGTGAGCTCACGGGGCTCAAACCTGATGACATTGCTAACACGAACCCTAGCAAGAGCCGTGCTTCGCAGAATCTACCACCGGATCGGAAACGCGACCCACTGAGAAGATCCGGCGAGAAACTCAGTGGGCTGTGTCTGGAAGTTAATTTACTCGTCGAGCCCTTCGTCGAAAGCGACGGGTTCGACGATAACGGTGACCGGAATGTTTTGCGCGATCAGTCACTCGTATTTATAGTAGAAAGTAGGGGTAGCTTCGTTATGAATTCTCTTGAATACCGTCTTAAACAGTTGTTGACATGCGTAACATTATGCAAAAAGTTAACTTTTACTATTTTTAGTTGCGCCGACATATTTATTAAGGTGAATTTACATTACGAAATTAGTGGCATGAAATTAATTTCGTGACATTAGTTTTACCAACAGTTTCACGTGTAATTTAATACTTTCGTAATGCATGCATTAATTTCATGCATGCAATTTAGTTTCGTGCCCTGCGCGATTTTTTGGTGAAATTAGTGTCATGCAACTAATTTCATAGTGTAGACGCGACGTGAAACTAATGTCGCAAAAGGGCCTGCGCTGTGCGGACGTGTGTATTGTTAGTTCGGACGCGCTTCAAGCCTTGAAAATGTCAAACCAACGATGGAGTACAGAAAAAAAATACAATTCATTAATGAATATCAGCGACAAGAGTGTCTCTGGGACCCGAAACACCTACAATATAAAAATAGGGATGCACGAGATGCGGCCTACAAAATAATTATGGAAGCCATGGAGATGCAATATGTAAAAGAAGCATATATATAAGCATTTCTTTAGCTACATTGAATATAGCAAAATATAGCTTTGATGCTGACGGCGCCATGGTTACTGCGATACTGTGGATTTCGGGACACTAATTTTTTAACGAAATTACTTTCGCATATATCGAAACTACTTTCGTGCAACTGAGTTCAACATGCATGACACTATTTTCGTACTCCGCATTAGGTATAAAGTTGCCGTTTTACTATACTGGCCATTAGAAATATAATTAATTTATGAATGTTTATATTTAAACGTAACAAAGTATCTATGTATATGAGGTGGAAAAAACCCATGCCTAATTCTAATAAAATAACAATTTTATAGTTGGAATGCTAGTAAAGTTGGCCAGAATTTCTTGCTCATCCGAACTTAGTGTAATGAATACGTGACTTATCTTTAAGTAGTCGGCTGAAACGATGAGGCTTATACGGAAGTACTTGCACGTTTACAGCCTGTGGACGCCCGCGTTGGCAGTCAAGCGGGGGCGTGATCATGTGTGGATGTGATAATAATATATCAAACAACAATCGTACACGGGATTGTTTTATGAAAATCGCATTTGAAAATTCCGAAAATATTTCAGTATTTGTACACACTGTGACGTCATCAGACACTGAACCAATTGACCGGAAACTTGCTGTCATAAACCAAACCGCTGATTATGTTAATAAGCTTTTATTAGCTTCAGACGTAGGTTTGTAACGGAACTTTTGAACATGATTTTGACCCCCTTTAAAACATTGGATTAACTCGAAACTTGGTATACTTATTATGAACCGATGACCATTCAATATTTAAAATATATTGAAAAAATTGAAATTCAACTAAAAACTTAAAAATAAATAATAGTTAAAAAAAAAACAAAAAAGAAACGCTTTTATAGAAATTCCAACTAAAAAATAAGTGTAAGAAAAAATTATTTTATTGCAAAAAAAGGGTAGGGTGCTTTTCAGGATATTATCACAATAACCCTTCTACTCATATCTGTTCATAAAATATTCATTACTAATGATACCATGTTCCCCACGCTTTTTTTACAATAAAATCATTTTTTCTTACACTATTTTTAATTCAAATTTATTAAAATTTATTTTCTATTGTTTAGTTGGATTTCCTATAAAAGCGTATTGTAAAGTTTTTTTAAACTATTATTTATTTTATTTATAACTGGAGAAACAAAAAGAAAAAAAATAATGGTGAGCATTAACCATTGCTTATATATCTACATCAGCACTCCTAGGGGCATAGCTAAGCTACTGCCTGACACTTTACCATAACCCCGTTCCATATAATTAAATATAACAAAAAAATCTTTAGTTAAAACTCTAATAAACTGTATTAATAATTAAACTTATAAGCCAGACTGAAAAGTAAGTAACCATGCCTTTTGGCGGTCTGTTTTAGAATAATTTCGTAGTTAGAGAAAAGTTTTTATAAATTTTGCATAAAAAATATTCTCTAGCTCTTAATTTTTTCTCCTAAAACAAAATCCCAAACCAATTAAAATTAATAAGCAATAACCAATTAAAATTCATAATAAACAATTATATTTCAATGGTAGGTGTCACAACCTCATCCGCTTACGCCACGACGTCTGGGACTTGTTTTTTTTGGTGTGGTTGTTGTTACCGGAGCCAACAACGAATGAAAACAACAATGTAAATGCCCCACCCACCTTGAGACATGAGTTCAAAGTCTAAGTTTTATATTACAACCCTACCCTTCAAACCGAAACGTATAATAAGCAGAAATAGGCTGGGTGTCGATCACACAGGGCTCACAACGCGCCTTAGTTAAAATGCAATTGAGTCAGTCATACAATAATAAAATTTAGACTCTGATTACGTGAATCAGGGCGCACAGCATTCACATTTAAATACTTAAAACTGTGGAGGCCGAGAAATAAGTAAAAAACAAAAGTATATGAAATAAATGGATGATTCTATTTTCCGGCTGATCTCATATGAGCAAACGAAAACTTGTCATATAAATTTGGCTTCTGGTTATTAACTGACATTTAAACCAATCCAATAGTTTTTTCTGAAGCTCGAACGAGTGATCAATAAAAGCAGACCTCTTGGGATATTATTCTACTTCATCTCATCTCGTTCTATTTGATACAACTCCATCCCTTAATTATTTTTAGATAATAATTCATTTTCATATAAATTAGGATCTGATTAAACTCAATGCTGCTTATAAAGGATCCCAAGAAGTCGAAAAGAAATAAGAAACTTATGAAACAAATGCGCCGATAAAACGATAGGTAGTTTGGTACGATTTGTAATTTAGTACGGTAGTTTCATAACGTACTATTGGTATCAAATATTTTTTTTTTTTTTTTTTTTTTTATTGCTTAGATGGATGGACGAGCTCACAGCCCACCTGGTGTTAAGTGGTTACTGGAGCCCATAGACATCTACAACGTAAATGCGCCACCCAACTCGAGATATAAGTTCTAAGGTCTCAGTATAGTTACAACGGCTACCCCATCCTTCGAACCGAAACGCATTACTGCTTCACGGCGGAAATAGGCGGGGTGGTGGTACCTACCCGTGCGGACTCACAAGAGGTCCTACCACCAGTGATTACGCAAATTATAATTTTGCGGGTTTGGTTTTTATTACACGATGTTATTCCTTCACCGTGGAAGTCAATCGTGAACATTTGTTGAGTACGTATTTCATTAGAAAAATTGGTACCCGCCCGCGGGACTCGAACACCGGTGCATCGCTACATACGAATGCACCAATTCGAAATTCCTAACAAATCCTGAGATAGATTCTAGTTAAATATTAATGAGTATTGTTCAAGATAAACCACGAAAGGGCTATTATCGTTTATCCCTTGGGAACGAGTAATCGCCTAATTAATATCTACTAGCGATAGTTTTACGGGTCTGATAGGAAGATAAATGCGGACAAAAGATAATCGAGAATCGATTTCGGGAAAGTACTAAAACGATATTTGTGTTTATCATACAAAAACAAAAGGGGATGACTTTAAGAAATAATAATTGGTTGGGTGTTGATTAAGTGTACAGTATATCAGAGAATAAGGATATGGTGTTCTGGCGATCACGTTTATCCGCCGTTAATTTGTATCAAAAATGTCGGTTGAATTTTTTGGAGCAACCTTTTTTGCGATCTTTGAATTTTCGATTGTTTTAGTTGAACAATTGCCTTACTCTTCAAACAGAAATACATTGACTGTTTAGCACCGGAAATTTACTGGACGATGGTATTCGAGGTGCATGGATTTGCATCATGTCTATCATAATACTTTAAATAAGATTTAGAGGGATAGAAAGGTAGATCAGGATCTTCTTATTTCGAAAGTATGATTAAGGGATAATGGAAGTTTCTCGAAGGCAGAATCGCGCAAAGACCAAAAGCCCGAAAGGCTGTTGTTATCATAATCATAATTATATTACAACACATGATAATTGGATTTTTAAAGAGTAATTTTAGATACCCTACCGCATACATACCCTGCAGCAAGGTCAAGGTCTTCAGTTAAATGCTTCCAGCCTACCCCGTCATTTAATTATAAGTAAACAATTAATCATTATGTATTCGACAAAATTTTAATTTAATAAATGGCGATTGTCAGGGTTGACGAACGTAAACATATTTATTCTCTTGTTAACACGCACCATTGCTAATAAATTACTAAAAATCATTGTACACCTTGATTTTTAAATAATTTAACCGTCTGTATAATTAAAATAGTGAAAAGTCAGTTCATCGACGTCGCGTATTGTCGTGCTTAATTAACACCTACGAATAGACTTATTATTTATTCGTAGATTGACACAGAGTTTTGTTAGGACTTTTTTCCTACAATTGCAGGCAGACTATTATACGGCTCACCTGGTGAGTATTTACCATCGCTCTTGAGGGTTGTCGCTACAGCTAAGCCGCTGCCTACGGCTCAATACTCTCCGCGAATTTTATAGCGCTCAGGAAATGCCATATAGAGGTTCATCCAAGGCCAGGCCGAACGTGTCCAAAAAGATCTCTGGAAACGTATTGTGGATAAACGTAGTGGTCTAGGAAGTTAAGATGAATTCAGCTTCGGTGGTGAATGGTCCAATAGTAAAAAGATCTGTATCATGTTTTTAAATAATAAAAAAGCATCAGTTTTAGTATTTTGCTGCAAAACGTGAATACAATACAAAAGCATTAATTGTCGCGAACAAAGTGTATGTCAATAAAAAAACAACAGAGTATTTTTCCGGTCAGTGAATTTATTTCGTTCATTCAATATCAATGCGTGAAGGAGGCACTTGTAATATAACAAATGAAATCGGTAATCGGATTATAGTGTTCACTTTAATGGAATATCGTTTATCGATATAAGCCAACTGTGAAGTACCACTCTGGTACAAAAATACAGCTATGTGCTTGGTGTATAGAACGATTTTTGCATACCTACGTTTAAATTAGGTTCAATAGTAACTCTTATTTTTTGGTAATCCAAGCTCACAGCGTGAGAACGTGAACAATTGAAAAAACAAAAGTTTGCTGTTTGCAATGGGATCACTCGAGATTGTAAGTAAATTCTGAGGGCTTACAGCGTTCCGTATAGTTTACAGATTTCGTGGTCACGATTGAGACTAAACTATAAAAATAGTTTTCATAATATTTGGGACTTGCGAACGCCGAAAGGAAATATCGTACACAAGACTGTGTTTCTTTTGATATTTCTTCAGTGCTTATTTGTAATTTACTGTTGATTTACATTTGGGTAGTTACACAAGGCAAGGAGGCATAAAACTAATGCATTTATATCCCAATACATTAGATGTGCATTATACCAATGCTAATCATACTATTCTATCGTGGTTCGATCATGGAGCAGAATACTACCTGCATCCGTAAATATATTTGTAAATTTGCAAAATTTCCGGTAGCGTCTGACTACATATTTTGGTTGATAATTTGCCATAGCTGTTATTCTAATACAGTTTCTTTTTTCCTACCTATGCTGATAGCCTTGAGAGGCTATTTCAGCTTCTCCTTGACGTGTAAGTGAGCTCATGGGGCTCAAACAGGGATTGTTGTTAACATTGGCTCTAGCAAGGACTACGCAGAATCTACCACCGGATCGGAAACGCAACCCACTGAGAAGATCCGGCGAGAAACTCAGTGGGCTGTGTGTATGGGTTAATTCACTCGTCGAGCCCTTCGTCGCAAGCGACGGGTTCGACGAAGACGGTGACCGGTGCTTGTGGTACCTAAAATCACCATTAATGGATCGGGAGGATCCGTAATGACGTGTTTAGGACGATGTCGACTGTTTACCATTCGGTCTACAGGATCGGGTATCTAATACAGTTGAGACTTCAGTCTCGCACACCAAGATGTGAGAGTTGTAATAATTGTTTGACTGTTTTCAGATGAACTACAAATCTTTTTTTTATCTGCTTACACGAACAAAAAGTGATTTTAGATATTACGTAAATTATGTAAACGTTTATTCAATTTTCTAACGTTCACTCCCCTATCGATGTCACATCCAAATAAAGATGTTCCTTCAAAATCTGTTTTGTGCTCGTTGTCATTTCACTCACGTACCACGAGACCTAACCGCCCCGGTGTTAGCTAACAAATTGATATTTTTCAGACAGAAACTCTTTTTAAAAACAACCTTCTTTATCCTGAAATGTAGGTATCGAAAAGCGATTAGATTCTATCCTCAGTCGGTTTCTTACTTATCATTGTACTTTTTAGTTTTACATAAATGGAATGAAGATTTCTTCGAATTATTACATACAATGCTACAATATTTCAGACTTATTTAAACTTCAGTTTGAGTTGTCAACAACTAGTTATGCTATGGTTAGGTATACTGTGTATGGAAAAATTCACTATACCGTTTCATTACAATATATCCATGGAATCGAAATTGATGTAACAAATCTATTATGTTGGAACTAAGATTGGAACTCGTTGTGTATTTGACAGTAAGATGTTTATGTTTAAGTTGAGTAACTAAACAAAGATGAAAGTTTCAACGTACTATATAACAAAAAGGTCGATCGGGAAATGTCTTTTCTTTACTCACTCGAAGCTACTTACAAGTGAAACATTTTCTGACCCATTTAACACTCTTTTTTTATATTTTCTGCTAATAGTTACCATTTTTTTTCTTTTTACATCCATTAAGCATTTATTTTTGCTGTTGGTTGTGTTAACATTATCCGTTTTTTTATATTTGTTTCACATAGTTTAAATGGGCAATAGCACACGTTAAGCTTCTTAAGTAAAGGAGTCAAAGGAAATACTATTAGCGGACAGCTGTATATGGATCACACAGACACGGCCGTCGGCGTCGGACCTTAATTAGTGATGTATTTAGGCGGTTGGTTTAAACGCGTTGAAGCGCTTGTGTACACTGCGGTGGTGCCGCCCTGGCTGAAATTGATCACGTATCACTTCCCAAGTTCACTTTGGTGCACGTCGAACATTAGTTTTCCGTATAATGTCTCATTTCAGGTTAGGCGAATGTGTTTTGATGTTTAGTTCGATTTCTTGTTAATTAAGCCAAGATTATTTCGGTAGATCTAATTGAAATAATGTTATTTATACAAATACGGATAGTGACTACGGAGTTTGAATGGAAAATAAATTAATTTTACGAACTATTATAACAAGAGCAAATAAATCACTTAGGAAACCGAATGCAAGTTTAATGTGACTCTAACTAACCGGAAAATTAATTCGGCCCTTTTTTTCAAAATTATAATCACGTTTTGTATTAAAGAAGAAATTTGAAATAAATCAAGGGAAAAATGAACTAAACCATACCAGTACCTTAACAAGAAACGATGTCATAGCAAACTTTTAATAATGTTGAGAAGTACGTTTCTACTGAAGATATCGTTATGACTCTAAGGTTACGGTGCCGACGGCTGAAGAATTGAAAGCCCTAACTATATAATACAATATAGCAAAGTTACTGACTGGGTGTTGCGTGTTTCTCGGGATTCGTCACGGAAATTCTATTTCAATAAAATTTGAGCAAAAAGATGTCTCAAGATGAACATTCATGTTTTTAATTAGTATTTATGTTCAAAGTGAAATATCAGAGATGGCTAAAATCACCTAGATAATAAAATCATAATTATCGGGCAGTTATATGTTATTATCATCATAGTAATTGTTTTATAGAAGTTTCATTTTAATTAGAGGGCGTAAATCGGCCATTAAGCAGGCCGAATGCAGGCAACATTGGAGGAAGCTGGTGCAAAAACTGGACCAAGGTGGTCACGACCCTCAGTAATGAGGAAACGACAAAGAAGAAGAAGAAGAAGAAGAAATAGTCGCAACACTCAATATGAGTACAGTAGGTGTTTTATCTTTGAGACCACGACAACTTCAAAAATTCCACCACCCTCCAGCGTATTCCAGCTGCGAAATCTCATATCTCGTATCTTAATCATATCTCAAAGTGAGATATGATTAAGCATTATTCACAAATTAATTCAGAAATCATGATATCCCACTAAAGCAAATTAGGCCACCTTCTGTTATATTATAGGCTCCGTAGCTTTTAATAGAACGATAGCGAAATATTCGAACGAGCTATTTATTCCTCTATGGCATAGACATCAGTCATCAGTGCAGGCGGTCGACCGTCGACTAGCTAGAGCTCTGACGCGTGTGTTTCACAGATAACGCACAAAGGGATGCCAACTTCACTAACAATCACATATTCTCAAAATCTATTAAAGGGCGTTTCATCTATACTTCTATACTTAATATTATAAAGAGGAAAAATTTGTTTGTTTGTTTGTTTGTATTGAATAGGCTCCGAAACTACTGAACCGATTTGAAAAATTCTTTCACTGTTTGGAGGCTACACTATTCCCGAGTGACATAGGCTATAATCTTTTTTGAAAAAAAATAGAGATCCTTACTAAACTCCAATAATGTAACCCAAGGTGTAAAAATTACCTAAAATATTCTTTACATCGCGTGCCCTGCGAAAACTATTGATGAGAGAATAAAATAATGTACTACGACTTTGTAGACCACATTATGAAGCGTGAAGCAAAAACTTTGCACCCCTTTTTAGGAAAATTGCGTAATCGGAGGAGTATGAAATTTCCCATACTTATAGAGAATATAAAGAAGGAGTGCAGAATGCTATTATTATTTTGTTTTGAAATTATGCATAAAAATATAGGTACATTAATTCATTTAAAAAAATATTGTACACATTACCATGTATTTGACACACACACGCATATAAACTCTTGTTTATTGTCAAACTTTTGTTATTGTTTAAAGTCTGTGGTCAATTTCAATTAAATAAAGTTAAATTTTGACTACTGTTTGACCACTAGTTTATTCAAAATGTGTCAATTTAGTGTCACTGTTTGTAAGCACAGGTTTCTCATATCTATTTCGGATTAAATAAAGAGTTGTTATTTCATTTACTTCATACCAATTTTACTAATTATACTCTTGTATATTAGATTAGCAGAGACCTATGCATATGCTTAGGAAATAATAATATGTGCACATTATGCTTAGGCTCATGTTAATTCAAGCGGTACAATCCAAATATAGGTTGGCAATTTTTGAGTATCAGATGATATTTGAACTTGGAATAAACTTTCAATCTAAATTCATGGGACGGCACAGCGGACTCGCCGGACCGGTCTCGTCCGGTTTTACTTATTTGTACATTTGCACTAAGTTTGTTTGTATTGGAGAGCGAAAATATAGCAGCTGGATCCCTACGTGACTTAATTCTATCAGTGTATTGAAAAATTTCAGTACAAAAAATCGATTCAATTTCTTATGAAAATTTTGATGTTCATTCTCATCATTCTAGAATGTACTCAACATCATTTGCGAAGAAATTAATAATTGCATATTTGAGGAACGAAGTTCCTTATGGGACGATGCGGAGGGGTACCCCAACCGTGAAAAAACATCCGTAAGGTAAGATTTTTATTATTAATGCACACAGTGTATGACTTTGAAGTCGTCGTGGCCTAAAGGATAAGACGTCCGTTGCATTCGTATCGAGCGATGCACCGGTGTTCGAATCCCGCAGGCGGGTACCAATTTTTCTAATGAAATACGTACTTAACAAATGTTCACGATTGACTTCCACGGTGAAGGAATAACATCGTGTAATAAAAATCAAACCCGCAAAATTATAATTTGCGTAATTACTGGTGGTAGGACCTCTTGTGAGTCCGCACGGGTAGGTACCACCGCCGCGCCTATTTCTGCCGTGAAGCAGTAATGCGTTTCGGTTTGAAGGGTGGGGCAGCCGTTGTGACAATACTGAGACCTTAGAACTATATCTCAAGGTGTGTGGCGCATTTACGTTGTAGATGCCTATGGGCTCCAGTAACCACTTAAGACCAGGTGGGCTGTGAGCTCGTCCAAACATCTAAGCATTAAAAAAAAAAGCTTAACTTTGTAATAACGTACAAATTAGTAATGCACACAGTGTACGACTTAACTTTGTAATAACGTACAAAAAATAACATATTTTTTTATCATTCATTGACCACGATCTCAGAGCGTTCGTTTGCGCAATACACTAACTCTTATGCAAACAACCGCGAATGAAGTTATACCACAATAATTATGTTCGGACGTTACCGAATGACCGTGGGTTGTTGCGAATTTATTTTTTCTTTATACGTCGAATACAACTTAAAATAAATATTTTTATAATAAGGAACTTCGTTCCTATCCGGTGTCCCACGACGCCACACATCTTTTTTGTTTAAATAAATAATTGGGAACTACTCAGGCACGGTTACCCGGCCCCGATTTAAGATTCCTTGTATAAGGGGTGCTAGAGACTGACCAGATACTTATATATATGACGGCGTTAACAACATCTCTAATAAACATCACGTGCAACAGGCGTGACTCACACAAGCCGGGTGCGCCGGCCGTGTCGTTCCACTCGTGCAACAGAAGTGACTCATAAGCCAGCTGCGCCGGCTAGTATAAAAAGGCGGTGCGTGCCTTGCAAGAAACATTCGTTAGACTGCGCTTGCCTGGTGCACTTACTATATCCTCGTTACGTTGTGTGATTCAGTGACTGTTGTACGTACTGGTTAAAGTTGGACAAGTGTTAAAGTGAATTGTTAAGATAACATATTGTTGATTAAATCAGGAATCAAATAGTGACATCGTTTTACTTGGTGTTCAACAAAATAATGTCTACCCTCAAGCTTACATCAGAAGTGAGATCAGGACTCTACTCTCACTGGCGTGACGTGTTTGAACATGTTCGAAGTACAGCAAAAAAAAACATGATGCAGATCAGAATACTAGTAGTGGTACGCCACAAGAGCGTGAATGCAGCATACGTAAGTCGTGTAATAACGTCTCTGTTACCTCGATGGAAGATCTGAGCCACGAAGAAATCGTCACATCTTACGTTCTGGCTCATGTTGCCCAGTTTGACTGTCGACTTCATCACATGGCATTTACTAACGGAAATACAACACGTAACAAGCTATTGCAAGAAATTAAGGCAAGTGCAAATCTCAAGTAAAACTTCGATCGCAATAATGGATCTGTCATGACGAGTGGGTAGTTCCGACACGAATCGTTTTTAAGCCAATGACTACTGCTAGAGTTACATGGCACTAGTACAGTAAACCAGGACATGAGACTGTGAATTGTCGCTAAAATTTTAGAATCTACTCAATTCAATACCAATAACACTACACGTTCGATGACTTCGGGGTCCAGCAAGCAAGCAAACAAGAAAGCAAGCAAGTTTCCGTGGGGAAGAAAAATTGACACATCTGAAGTCGTCGTGACCTGTAAGATAAGACGTCCGGTGCGTTCGTGTCTGGCGATGCGGCGGTGTTCGGGTTCCGCTGGCGGATGCAGGTTTTTCCGGTGAAGTGCGTGCTTGTGCGTGCTTGACAAGTGTTCGCGGTTGGCTTCCTCAGTGTGGGAGTAACATCGTGTAAGAGAGGTGGAACCCGTAAAATTGTAGTTTGCGTGGTGGCTGGTAAGATTTGTTGCGGTAAGAAGTTTGCATGGTGGTAAAATGTCTTGTGAGTCTGCACAGGTAGCCGGAGGTGAGACTTCCGCGGTCGCGGCCCACACAGTCCGCGAGAACCGGGCAGATCGCCTCGACGGTACGGAGGCCGGCCGACGGGTCCGCCAAACGACGAGATCACGCCTCCAGCACGGACTGCCGATATTGGAGCCCCCGCGCTCCGGCTGCACTTGCGCTAGGGTGCGCCGCCTCGTAGGAGACTGTGCTGTGGCAGGTCCAACCAGAGACGTCAACGTGTGTTCCAGAGCTTCAGTGTGTTACAGATAAGTGGTTTTGGCTCCCCCTTTATGTTCCATTCAGGGTCAGAATGTAGTCTTATAAAACAAAGCCATAGTAATTTATTCAATGGTAAGCGGTTTCATGAACAAGTCACCGTAGTCACCCTAGACACGTCCTTACGGATCCATCAGATCCAATAACTCTTGCATTAGATACCTTCAGCTCTAACACTAGGAGCAGGCTGAGGAACCCCAGTAATCGTACTCGTCGAACTCGACAAAGAGGTCGACGTGCAACCTAACCCATGCATCAGCCCACTGAGTTTCTCGCCGGATCTTCTCAGTGGGTCGCGATTCCGATCCGGTAGTAGATTCATTCGCGAAGCAATTGCTCTTGAGTTGTTAGGTCTCCTGCGGAGGCGCTCGGGCAGTTGTTAGCAAATCCCACCCCTCTTGGCTGAGCCTTTGCTCGCCCACCCGTCCTGGTGAAGCGGGAAAGGCCTCCGGACCACCAGTAATCTTTCAATCATCTGCAGTTTTGGAAAACGATAGGTATAAGTTGAGACATGTAAATGGTTCTAGTGTACAAAGTTCCCCATGAAAACTTACGCGAAGTACCTCGAGGCCCGTCAGGCCTACTAGAAATTTCTGAAAATTATAGTGACGATGACGTGACGGCGTACACAGATGGGTTAAGTAATCTTGTTCATGAAACTGATCTTAATGATGACGACTCTATCACTGACAATAGAAGCGACATTTTTGTCCGCAAATAGCGATACAGCAAAACATAGTCTGCGGGTAGTGATACAATGTCTGTAAGCTCAGGCACCTCAGGTGCAGGTGTTGGAAATATAGAAAACGATGGTCGGTCTCGCACTATTTCTGAAGAAATTCCGTATAAATGTTCTGGTTTAAGAGATGTTTTAACAAACGCTACCGTACACGCAGATTAAAAAAAAAACAAAAAGAGAATTGTATGTGGCTAGAGAGATGTTAATCCGGACTAGCAAAAAAAAAAAAAAAGAGAAAAAAAAATGTAGGTCGTTGAAGGGTGTATCCGGTCCAACGACTTGGCTAAAGGGATGTTGATCCGGACTAGCAAAGAATAAAAAAAAAAAAGAAAAAAAAAAAAAAGTGTGAAGTCATTGAAGGGTCTGTCCGGTCCAATGGCTTGGCTATAGGGATTTTCATCCGGACTAGCCACAACAATTAGCTACAGGGATTGCGATCCGGTCTAGCATTATCCGGTCTAGTTCGAAAAACTGAAGGGATAACAATTCCGATTTAAGTTAAAAGGGACATACTTACATACCTGAAGAGATTTAAATGAACCGGCCCAGGTATGTAAGCAGTCAGTATTTATAGCCAGTATAGGATTTTCTGAAGAATTATGCGAACCGAACCGTATTAGATTGTTAATATCATAGACCACGTTTTAAGTTGCATCCGTTAATGTCAGGATGAACGAATACGCTTATTGTCTACAGAACAACCATAAAAAGGCGCACGAGGACGAGCGCATGTCAGTATGGCCGTGACGGCGTTAACAACATCTCTAATAAACATCACGTGCAACAGGCGTGACTCACACAAGCCGGGTGCGCCGGCCGTGTCGTTCCACTCGTGCAACAGAAGTGACTCATAAGCCAGCTGCGCCGGCTAGTATAAAAAGGCGGTGCGTGCCTTGCAAGAAACATTCGTTAGACTGCGCTTGCCTGGTGCACTTACTATATCCTCGTTACGTTGTGTGATTCAGTGACTGTTGTACGTACTGGTTAAAGTTGGACAAGTGTTAAAGTGAATTGTTAAGATAACATATTGTTGATTAAATCAGGAATCAAATAGTGACATCGTTTTACTTGGTGTTCAACAAAATAATGTCTACCCTCAAGCTTACATATACTTTTTATTTTTTATATTTTAGACCATAAAAACCCTGACAAAGAGCAAACAAACTTGTTCATCACACGAATGTTTGTCCGATGTAGGAATCGAACTCACGACCCTCGGTACAGCAGTTAGGGCCGCTAATTACTGCACCGCCGAGTCAGATTGCAGGTTTCTATTATTTATCTATATATATAAAAATGAATTGCTCTTCGTTAGTCTCGCTAAAACTCGAGAACAGCCGGACCGATTTGGCTAAATTTGGTCTTGAACTATTTGTGGAAGTCCAGAGAAGGTTTAAAAGTTAGATAAATTTGAAAATGCTCGGATTTAAATAAAAATAACAATTTTGTTTTTCCTTTGATGTGTCCGCCATCGGACGGATTCCTTTTGTTTGTTTTAAGTTTATTTTATACAAAGCTTAGGTCTTTTATTTATCGACTGAGGCACTACGAAGTCTGCCGGGTCAGCTAGTCTATACTAATATTATAAAGAGGAAAGATTTGTTTGTTTGTTTCGAATAGGCTCCGAAACTACTGGACCGATTTGAAAAATTATTTTTCCATTAAAAGCCGACATTGTCTCTGATGAACATAGGCTACTTTTTTAATTTTTTTTGTTTTGGTTTCATGTGTGTTTTAATGTTTCCGAAGCGAAGCGAGGGCGGGTCGCTAGTGAAATATAAAAATTAATGTAAAATCCGCTCCGATTCTGCATATTTCGGCCGCGAAGCAAGCATGGTTTAAAGATATAATGATGAGAGATTCGTTACACAAGATAAATTGAAACATCTACTTAATGTCTCAATGCAGGTGTGGTGGTAAATACGTTATTGTACCCTGGGCCTTTTGGAGAAGATAATCCTGTATTAAAACATTCATAAGTTAACTATTTGAAACTTTATGAACTAATTAAAAATGAGGTATACATAAGATATATGCAATAGAAAACATATTTATTTACTTAAGGATTACCGACAGGGTTTACAGTAAGACATAAAATAACATTGACATGTATAGAGCAAATGATAACTGCAACTCTAATTAGAGGCAATCACAGCATGCATTACATTAATATATTAATAGAGATTTAACAATACTATTAATAATAATAAAAAATTAAAAACAAAAGAAAGACAACAAGGACAGTAATACCCGAGTACTCAGACCAAGGCTGAGGTTGTTCAAGAACAACTTTTTATAATTTTGTTCCTGAATATTGGAAGGGAATCGCCAAATATGTCAAGGTTTTCAGCTTTTCTGAATAGATTATTATAAAGGTTAGTTAGACGAGGAGCAGGTGAGTGCTTGCCTAGATTGGTTCTGCTAAAGCGGGTGCTGAAAAGAGCAACGGGGCGACGAGGTAAATAAGATGTAAGCGAACGCCTGGCCCCTTTAGAGAAGATAAGCCTGTATTAAAGCATTCATATAACTATTTAAAACTTTATTAACTAATTAAAAATGAGGTATACATAAGGTATGTGCAATAGAAGAACGTTATTAAATAAGATGTAAGCGAACGCCTGGCCCCTTTAGAGAAGATAAGCCTGTATTAAAGCATTCATATAACTATTTAAAACTTTATTAACTAATTAAAAATGAGGTATACATAAGGTATGTGCAATAGAAGAACGTTATTAAATAAGATGTAAGTGAACGCCTGGCCCCTTTAGAGAAGATAAGCCCGTATTAAGGCATTCATATGTTAACTATTTAAAACTTTATTAACTAATTAAAAATGAGGTATACATAAGGTATGTGCAATAGAAGAACGTTATTAAATAAGATGTAAGCGAACGCCTGGCCCCTTTAGAGAAGATAAGCCTGTATTAAAGCATTCATATAACTATTTAAAACTTTATTAACTAATTAAAAATGAGGTATACATAAGGTATGTGCAATAGAAGAACGTTATTAAATAAGATGTAAGCGAACGCCTGGCCCCTTTAGAGAAGATAAGCCTGTATTAAAGCATTCATATAACTATTTAAAACTTTATTAACTAATTAAAAATGAGGTATACATAAGGTATGTGCAATAGAAGAACGTTATTAAATAAGATGTAAGCGAACGCCTGGCCCCTTTAGAGAAGATAAGCCTGTATTAAAGCATTCATATAACTATTTAAAACTTTATTAACTAATTAAAAATGAGGTATACATAAGGTATGTGCAATAGAAGAACGTTATTAAATAAGATGTAAGTGAACGCCTGGCCCCTTTAGAGAAGATAAGCCCGTATTAAGGCATTCATATGTTAACTATTTAAAACTTCATTAACTAATTAAAAATGAAGTACATATAAGGTATGTGCAATTTTTTTTTTATTGCTTAGGTGGGTGGACGAGCTCACAGCCCACCTGGTGCTAAGTGGTTACTGGAGCCCATAGACATCTACGATGTAAATGCGCCACCCACCTTGAGATATAAGTTCTAAGGTCTCAGTATAGTTACAACGGCTACCCCACCCCTCAGACCGAAACGCATTACTGCTTCACGGCAGAAATAGGCGAGGTGGTGGTACCCGTGCGGACTCACAAGAGGTCCTACCACCAGTGATAAGAATAAGCAATAGAAGAACATTATTAAATAAGATGTAAGTGAGCGCTCGTTACTCTAATAAACAATGTCAATAAAATCCAATCTCCTGTCGCGTCGTAAAGTCCAAAATACAATTACTTACTTACTCCCACTAAGCAAACAATCGAAACGGGGCTCCCAGCTTATCTAAACTAAAGACAACCGTATTATTGTCTGAATATATTGTTTGATGACAGGCATGCTGTTTAACAACACTATTGAATGGTTTATAGCAAATGCCCTAAAATAATAGTTGAATTTAAACGAAATACGTAAACAATAGCGTCGTTGCTATCTTGTAGCGGTGTGATGTGGCGGAGTGTTTCACGCATGATTGAACGTCGTTCGTATGTAAACATGAAGCCTTACTATATACGTTTTTATTTTATTTATGATTGAAAGTTTACTGGTGGCCCGAAGGCCTTTCCAGTTTCACCAGGACAGGTGGGCGAGCAAAGGCTCAGCCAAGAGGGGTGGGATTTGCTAACAACTGCCCGAGCGCCTCCGAAGGAGACCTAACAACTCAAGAGCAATTGTTTCGCGAATGAATCTACTACCGGATCGGAATCGCGACCCGCTGAGAAGATCCGGCGAGAAACTCAGCGGGCTGATGCATGGGTTAAGTTGCACGTCGACCTCTTTGTCGAGTTCGACGAGTACGGTTACCGGGGTCCCTAAGCCTGCCCCTAGTATTAGAGCTGAAGGCATCTAATGCAAAGGTTATTGGATCTGATGGATCCGTAAGGACGTGTCTAGGGCGTCGACGGTGACTGGCTCCTGCATGATCAGGATTCGGGGAGTAGTCAGCGGCGGCAACGATAAGGCGATTATCATGACGCATAGCCTTATCGAAGTATCGTTCCGACGCTGACTTCATGTATTTCCGAATTGATTCGAGGCCCAGGTCGTCGTGTAGGTCAACGTTCCTCACGAACCACGGAGCCCCGACAGCTAACCTGCAAAAGCGGGATTGTAGGGATTGGAGGGTGTCTATGTGAGTGCGGGCCGCGTGAGCGAACACCACACTCGCGTAAGTCATGACGGGCCTTATGCAAGTTTTGTAAAGTGTCACCTTGTTCCGAAGGGACATTTTACTCCGCTTACAGATCATGGGGTAGAGTCTACCGAGAATAAACGCGGCACGGTCACGGACTGATTTTATATGCGGGCGGAATGTCATCGATGCATCCAGGGTAACGCCCAGGTACTTGACCTTCCTGGCCCAGGGTATGGGTTGTCTAAAGAGAGTAATCGGGGGTGTGAGATTCCTCCTCCTAATCCGGGAGGAAATCCGTGTGGAGCTTCCCCTCTGAAATAGCACCGCAGTACTTTTCGCTGGGTTGATGTCTATGCGCCATTTTCGGAACCACTGTCCTAGGGCTAGGGCTGCGCTCTGAAGCTTCTTCGCGATTAGGGACTTATTTCTACTAGAATAGTAAACAGTCGTGTCGTCGGCGAATAAAGCTAAATGGGTCGGCGGCGACCGGGGAATATCGTTGACGAATAAGCTAAATAGGAGGGGTGAGAGGACAGAGCCTTGCGGGACTCCAGCTGTGAGAGGTCGTGGGGAGGAGCGGGTTCCCTCGACTCGATATCGAAAAGAGCGGTTCGACAAGAAGTCCCGTATGATGAGCACGAGACTATCCGGCACGCCCATGTTGAATAGTTTGAAAATCAAACCATTGTGCCAGACTTTGTCGAACGCTTTTGCGACGTCGAAGAAGAGAGCTCCCGTGTATAACGGTTTTGGTCGATTAAGCCCCACAAGAATGTGCTCCGTGAGGCGGTGCACCTGTTGAACGCATGAGTGATTTGTACGGAATCCGAATTGTTCATCGATAAGAATGCCCTTGGATGAGACGAAGTCTCTGAGGCGTTTGTAGAGCAGACGCTCATACAGTTTGCCTAGAGACATGAGGAGGCTAATCGGGCGGTAGCTCGTCGGATGATTTTTTGGTTTACCGGGTTTATGTATGCCGATAACGTCCGCTTCTTTCCACACCGCGGGAAAGATACAGTTCGCCATAGCGGCATTGAAAATAGATGCCAACATCACGATGAGTTGGACGGGTAGAAGTTTAATAACGCGGTTGGATATACCGTCGGAACCGGGAGCCTTGCGAGGACGTAGGTCTTTGATCAAGTCTTTAACTTCCATCGGGGTGACGGGTGGTAACGCAACAGAGGGTGGCAAGGAGGCTCTGCGTTCTACCTCACTGTCTACTAATTCTACATGAACAGGGTCCACGGATTGAGTGCTGGGCGTGCACTGGGTTTGCAATGTATCGGCCAGCAGCTCTGCTTTTTCGTCATCATCGAACGCCGCGAGTCGGCCTGAGGGGCCTACGAGGGGGGGCATAGTTACTACCGTATCCGATTTGAGAGTACGAGCTAAGCGGTAGTAAGACCTTTGGGAGGGCGCGAGTCCTTCTAAGAAATCAGACCATCTGGCATCTCGGACTTCGGCGATGCGAGACTTTACGTCGCGTTGTAGGGCACGCATTCGAATACGATTTTCCGCGGTAGGATACCTGTCGTAGGCGCGTATTGAGGCATTCTTAGCTCTAAGGAGTTCCCTAATATCGTCGGACAATTTGAAGCGGTGAAGGAAGTCCTCCGCTACAACTTGTTTCGATGACCTATCTAATGTCGAGGTGATGTGTGACGTTAAGATGTCTATGGCTTCAGCGGTATCCTGAGGAGACGGGATAGAGTCCGGGTTAAACGGGAGCGATGGTGGATCAGATTCAGCCAGGCTGATGCCCAGCGTGTGCCAATCCACCACAGTCCTCGTGACGGGAACGGAATCGGGAGCGCGACCGAGCTTCATAACGACGGGACGGTGGTCTGAATCTAACTCTGAAACTACTTCGATCGAGTGTAAGCGCAGAGTTACGTTTTTTAATAACGCTATGTCGAGTATATCCGGGCGATGCGCGATATTTAGCGGGTAGTGAGTCGGGGTTAGCGGAGCGACGATATCGAAGGCGAGATCATCGACTAACGCGTCAAGCCGCCTGCCATTCGGGGTTGTGGTGTGTGAGTTCCACCTGATGTGTTTACAATTTAGGTCGCCCGCCAGAATGACAGAGCTCCCCATACCGAGCAGCGCCTCGATATCACTGCTTAGAACGATCTTATCCGGTGGAAGATAAACGGACGCGATAACGATCGGCGCGTGTCCCGTCAGTGAGATTCGGCACACTGATGCTTCGATATTAGCGAGCGCGGGAGGATCGAGCGGGACGCAATGCAGGGCTCTTCTATAGTAAATGACGGTACCACCACCACGGGCAGAGAGCCTGTCGTTCCTGACCATGTTATAGTTCGCGATTTTAGGGTCACGGCGCGCGGGCTTAAGTAGGGTCTCCTGCACTAAAAAGATATCAATTTGGTGGTCACGCAAAAAGTCAGAAACCTGATCACGTTGATTTGCGAGACCGTAAGCGTTAAAAAATCCTATCGTTACGGATAGGGGCTTTATTCTACTTATATACGCCATTGATTACCGGCGGAGTGAGGGGAGGACGTACGTATTTAATGACGCGTATACGTCGGCGTATTCCTGCACAACGGCGATAAAGTGTTGTGCAGTGGAGGCAGCGCGAATGGCGTCGCCCAAAGCGTTAACGCGCTCAAAGTTGATCGACTGAAAGAAGTCGATCGCTAAAGCGAGATTGTCGGACGCGGTCGGAGGGCAAGTCGCGGGAGAGGGACGAGTCGCGGGGGCGGGACGAATCGCGGAGGAGGGAGTTGTAGCCGTGTTCGTGTACGGCAGCGGTTTTGCCCAGGCCGAGACACTGGGCACCGCCGCCGGAACGAACGCTGGCTTAGCCTGCGACGCAGAGGGTGCCGAGGCTTTGATGTCTGGGCCGGAAGCTCGGAGGCGGTTTTGGCGGGCGACGCGGCGATTTATTTTAGGGGCTCGGGGGCAACCACGGTAATTCGCGGGGTGACCCTGTGTTCGACACAGGACGCAGCTAGGCGGTTCCGTCGCGGTTTTTTGGTCGCGAGCGCAGAGGGCCGTGGCGTGATCGCCCAAACACTTAACACATCGGGGGCGCGCGTGACAGTTACGGGAAGAGTGCCCGTACAATTGACAGTTATGGCACTGGCTAGGAGTGCCTTTTTTATGGGGGGCTTCGACAGCGATACCAGAGAGCCTACAGACGGTCTGTGTGTTAAAGATTTTCTTACCCTCGGGGGTAGGCTGGAGAGCGACTAGAACCATATTATATGGCTCCCTACCGCGACCGGTGTGCATACGGTGCACAGAATTCACTGGTAGGCCTTGTTCTAACAGGTCGGCTTTTACGAGCTCTACATCTAACTCTTTAGGGATTCCGCGTATTACAACGCGGAGTTCGCGCTCCTCCTGGAGCGTATACGTATGGAAACTTATACGCTCCTTACGGAGGTAAGAAGAGAGGGCCCTATGGTCGTCGGGTGTTTGAACCTTAATTTGAATGCCGTTCGCGAGGTTACGGGCATTCGTGAAATTTATATTTTTGGCCTTAAGGGCCAGGCAAACTCGATCCCAAGCTGTCTTCTCCTGAAGGATAACCGGGGGAGGGGTCTGGGTTTTATTTTGTGCCACCGGACGCGGCGACGGAGTGGCACGGGCTGGGGGCGCAACGGGAGTCTGAGGGCGGGGGCGCGACGCGTTCACGGCTTTGCTAATTTTAGCGGCCGCGGGAGCTCGAGACTCCGCGGCACGCTTCTTACCCTTCTGTACCAGGGTGAATCCATCCGTCGATGAGGCGGGGGCGAGGTCGACCTCCATGTCCGAGTCAGAGTCGGAGCACGAGGAGGCGGGTGCAGGCGACCTACGAGCAAGTGTAGGTGTTTTAGAGGGCGCGACGGAGGCCGCGGATGATCGCTCAGCTGAAACGATGGTCACGGCGGACGACGCAGCAGCTTTTCTCGCCAGTATAGGCGACACGGGAGCGGCAGGCACGACAGAGGCTGCGGTGCTCAATGCAGAAGCTCTGCACGCAGGTACAGGCGACGCAGGAGCAGCGAGCGCGGCGGAGTCCTCGAGAGGGCTCGCAGTGTGATTGGCCTTGAAGGCCAAAAACTCCGAGGCGAGCTGTGGGTGGCGAAGTCGGAGGAATTCCGCGAATACAGCGTCCATGATCGCTGAGTACCCAGGTGGGGCGGCCCCGGGTCTTGAAAACACTCGCCTTGCGGCGAGGCCCCAACTTCTCGGACCTGAGCGGTTCTATTGAACACAGGTGGCAATGCGGCGCGATTACTACAGGACAAAGAAAAAGCACAACAAAACAGAAATTACGAAAAGAAACAAAACAAATAAATACTTGCAGGAAACCACTTTGTCGGCAGATGTACCACGAACACAGAAACAACAAAAGGAAACAAAACAAATAAAAACTTCCAGAAAGAGCACTTAGTCGGCAGATGTACCACAAACACAGGCCGCGCGAACAATGGCCGGGCTAACAAAAGCCGGGCGAACAAAGACCGGGCGATCGAGTGGACGATGAGCACGTCCGCACGTGACGGGTGCCTCTATCGGAATGAACTATATACGTGTTCAATAATAGCTGGATACTCAATTTCTGTGCTCAGAACATTTACATTAAAATTGATTTGATAAAATTAAATTTACGTGACCTAAAAGGCTCCGAAAGGCAGTATTCGTGTTGTTTATTTATTTATTTAATATATTTTGTACATACAGCTGTTAGAAGAAACACGACAATAAGGATACAGAGTACAAGGGCACTACTTATTTCATGTTGAAATCTCTTCCAGTAGGCCCACAAAAGGAAAGAACAATTAGGAATATAAACCTAGTGCATACAGTAAACATTACATATCATAATATATACATATTATAAGATACAAAACAATATATATATTATATAAATACAATATATATATTGTTATAAAAATAAATATAAAAACATTATATATATTGTTGTGAATGTAAGAGATGTAGCGGTGTTTTTTTCTCATGTCATTTTTATTCACGTAGTTAACTGTTTTTTTTTAAATCTAATATATAAAAAACCCAGTAATTACTGAGTTAAGTTAATCACACAATAAGAGTTTTTTGAACCATGCTATGCTACCCACCAAGACATGCGAGTAAGATTACCGTCTTCAACGAATTATAAGATGATAAAAACTGATATCATTCGAGCGATCATCTAAAAGGCGTCTTGCATTTTAGAGTGGTGAACCATGAGACATCCCTTCTTTCAAGCTGGAACGCATGACTAATTCTCGGTATAGAATAAGGATAAAGGTAGACAATGATACTAATCCGTGCTAATATTGCACCTAACCAATATTGTTTAAGCCAAGAACAACATAAGTGAGATCCTCGTATATTTTGTTTTTAATAGAAACAGAGTTGAAGACGATATATTATTATCTTCCAAGTTTCACTTACCTGTAAAGACACAGGGATTAGTCACGTATTTTCTATTTAAAATTGAAGTAACGGACAATACTAATGGCAAAAACACTCATGCGTATGGTATGGTAGCGTTTCGCGCGAAAATTTTCCGCAAGAAAGTTTTTGTTTTATTGCTTAGATGGGTGGAAAAGCTCACAGCCCACCTGCTGTTAACCTGGTTATTGGAGCTCATAGACATCTACAACGTAAATGCACCACTCACCTTGAGATATAAATTCTAATGTCTCAAGTATAGTTAGAACGGCCGCCCTACCCTTCAAACCGAAATGCATGACTGCTTCACGGCAGAAATAGGTATCTACCCGCGCGGACTCACAAGAGGTGCTAGCACCAGTAAAAACGAACTTGTTGTGTGAAGAGCTTGTACTACAATGTACTTGTTCCAAAATTGGCTTTGGTTTTATATGTCCCTCATTCTTTTCGTGCGAGAAATATGAAGATTTTATCCCTTGTTAGAGTGTCAATCAATCAAATAAATAGATTTAATAAATTGTCTGTGTTTGTATCGTAATGCCAATGTTCTGGAATGTATAAAGTTTACGTATTCTGGGGAGTGCTCTGAGGGGTTGCTTGAGGTGATTCCCTTATATCTTTCTTACAATTGCAGCACTCACCTACCTATTTTCCTCAAGCTGCAGCTCATCAAAGTACTATTTATTTGAGATTAACCGAGGCATTGCCGGTATCCATGAGTGACGGTAATCATTAGGCTATAAATGTAAGTATAGATTAGGATATGAAAAAGTTCAAGGCACTTGTGTAGACTACTCTAGTTTTTAATATCAAAAAAATCTAAGGATAATAATCTGGTTTTGGAAAATTTTTAATTGCTAGTTTTTTGAACTTCTAGACATTTCATTGCTGTGTATAAGCATGGCTCTTTTGATTATTTCATTGTATTATTCTTGAAAAATCATCCTAATTTTTGCTCACCTACTCTTTCTTCAAGTATTTCAAACTAAAATTTTCATAAATTTGTAAAAAAAACATTTTTAATTTATAAAGGTCCACAACAAAATTTTCCAAGACCTGCTAAATCGCCAAACCATTTAATACAAAAAATCATGGTTGATTCAATTGCGTCGATGTCAAATGTCGATGTCAATTCCGTTAGCTAACTTGAAACATGATAAACAGATATCCTTAAGTGATCGTCGTGTAATAAGAATCAAAATCATAGAATTTGTTATTGGTAATTGGGTGTAGGATAAAGCATGGTCGAGTAA
Organism: Bombyx mori; assembly: GCF_030269925.1. NCBI lineage: Eukaryota > Metazoa > Arthropoda > Insecta > Lepidoptera > Bombycidae > Bombyx > Bombyx mori. The sequence continues at coordinate 8,431,404 of NC_085115.1, read as the reverse complement.
ATGCTGTGACATTGCTAATCCGTTTTTAATCTTAGAAAAGTCAGTTAGGAATCAATTCAATTAATGTTATTGAGTTGTTTTATTTATGAGCTTCGATAAAGACTTATTACCAAATGAACAGTAAACTCCTATGCTTATAGCATTAATAAATCAAGTTGTTTATTTTTAGGAATGAAAGTTACAGGAAATAAATACAATTCACTCGATCGTAAGTCGTTAGAGTGGCTTTTGCAGATACTTAATGTATTTAAAAAATGGTTGATATTTGCTATTTATAATTATTAGGCGATTAATTGATAGAGATTCCCGCGATGAGCCGAAATATGAAGAAAAATAACACAAAAGCAGAACAGGAAGTTAGTTTAACTACGACGCGGAGAGCATTCGCCTAACATCCGGCTTTTATGGACACAATGACATGAGCACTATTGATATTATATCACACTTTGGCTTAATTATTATAATTAAGGTTAGTTCAACAATTATAGATCACATATTCCCGATATTGTAGATTTTTGTTTTGTTTTTGAGCTGTTTTGATATTCGCGGTGATAAAAGGGATGTGTGTATTAAAATTGAAGCTGTTTAGGCCGTTCATTTGGTCTAAGTATTAAGGTGATACAAGTAATTCGAGGTTAAAGCATATTTCATCTTTCACGACCGTTTATTGAAATTTGCCTACACAAAAAACATAACATTTATTTTATAGGCTTACCATATTTACAAATAAGGGTGTTAGACATATTATTTCAATTATTAGTAAAATGTAACTAATTTAAATAGGACTCGTAGTACTACCGGTTTTTTTTAGATCCTGTTCAAAACTGAAAATATACAGCAGAAGTTCATACTCGTGTATACTTCAGATGCTTACTTCAAATATGGTATTTTTTTTATCTGTCAATAAAAATGGCGGTGTGTATGAGATGTTTGAATTCGCACATACATTTATTGTTATTGAATTTCACTAGATACTTTAGTGAGGTTTCAGGTCGTGGAAATACCTACAAGGTTTTCACGGAATGGGGTGAAACGAAAAATTCAAAAAGCAAATATGAACAGGAAAATTTTTCTTCTCTATGCTACGTGCAGACACACAAAAAGCTTCGATTTTTAGATTGGAAATTTGAAATAAAAACAAGTACCTCGAGAAAAATGTTTTATTTATTTATTTATTTAAAAACATTACTACATTTGTTATGACAGGCCCAAGTATTTTTGTTTATTAAATTTAATAGCGAAATTATAGATTCCATATTTTTATTAAATGATGTGTAATTAATTTGATTTCCAATAGCTGAATTTTTTATTTTAGTATTAGACAAAGTAGAAAAAAGCAAGTAGATGTGATTCATGCGTTTCTTCTTCTTCGACGATTATGGTTACTAAGGCCCCTAGGCGTACTCCTAGAGCTAGAGTTGCAGGTATCTAATATTTGTGATAGTAGAACGGGCGGACCCGTAAGGAAGTATCAGGCCGTCGAAGATGACTGGCTTCCGGGTGAGCTGGACTAAGAGAGCAGTTTACGGCTGCCACTCATTTTTGGAATATCCCATTGTAGATTTAATTTGGTCTAGATCGCATGTCAAATCTGTCTATAAATTTTTCGGCCCACAGACGTCCACTGCTGGACATAGGCCCCCCCTGAGCCTCGCCGTGACGACTAATCCCGCGCTGCCAGCATCCGACGAATTCCCACGAACTCCATAAGTCATCATCAGTCTACCTTGTGCGAGGCCTAACCACGCTGCGTCTTCAGGTACGCGTTCACCACTTAAAGAGAACTTTTCGGCCCCAGCAAGTCAAGCAAAACGACAAAATCATATTTTTCTCAATTTGATCCACAATTATCTAAATTATAAACAAATTTGGTTGAATATTTTTCAAATGAAAATAAATTAGGTTGGCTGAAGTGGTTCATTGTAAAAGCAGAAGAGACAGGATGATCGATTTATGGCGTATCGTCATGTATGTGACATATTGGGAAGTGTCATGCGAGGTCACGCATGCTGTCATTTCAAATGTATGTTAAAGTCTTGGACATCTAAATAAATAAATAGGTAATAAAAAATGTATTTAAAAATAAATAAAAAATAAACATAATCCAGGAAGCACATTCTGCATAAACATTTTGCAGTCGTCTATGAAAGTTCACAGAACTAGCAAAATAGCTATTTTTATTCAAAATTAAAGACACTTCAAAACAAACATCAACTTTGAATGTTGAACTCAAAATAAAAGAACCAACACAATGGACTTTGTTTGCTGTAATATCTTTTTAAGTTACGTTTATTCACAAATGCTGTTTTAAAACAAATATAGAAAGGCTTAAGAAGAGTTCACTATCATAAACAGTAGCCGGAGCTCGTTGGTATTACAACGAGATGAATAGTTGCCATTCATGCCCTGTACTTAAATTTTCATCATAAGAACAAAAGCTAGAAACTTATCATATTTTAGAAATAAAATTGAATGTATGTACACATACATATATTCATTATCGCCTTACATATATTATATATAGTGTAAATTTATATATAATAATTAATTAAATTTATATATTTAGTAAGAGCGAAATCTATTCTAAAATGATTACTTAGCTTTTAGAAATATTCTTAATTATTGCAAAATATTGAATTCTATTTCATTATTACATGCTATTATTATATTAGGTCGGAGATCTTTAATAATTTGTGTGCTATTTGTCAAAGGTACTGACTGGCACGGGGCACAGGAAATTCATCTACCAATGCTGTTTATTATTGTTACGCCGGTAAGAGTAACGCAATCTATCGCCGAATAGTCGAACGAATATCTAAGGATCTAGTAGCACCTAGAAAGCTCAATAAGTATAACGCCATCTATTGTCAGATAGCAAAAAACACAATACTAGAAATGTGTGGAATATTCTCGATAATTCTTGGGATGTGGTATCGTATAAAAGAGTTACAGAGATGGCACGCAGTCAGCTAGCAATCGGAACTACTCGAAGCGAAACAGCGAACGGATCACCTGAAGCGAAGCAGAAGAAGTGAACTGAGAATTTTAAAGTGCTTGTGAACTGTTTTAAGTGTTCTAAGTGCAAATACAGCGTTAACTTGTAATTCGGTAGAAATTTTTTAATTTATCCTGAACCCCAGCGCGTAGCATTATTATTTTCCTAGCAAAGAGTACTAGTGGTAGAAGGTAGCATATAACTCACGAAATGCAACCACAGTCTTGCCTATATATAACGCAAAGCTTTTTTCTTACCTAATCCTTTGTAGCCTAAGGAGCTATTCCAACAACTCACGGACTGGTAGGTGAGCTCATGGGCTCAATCTGAGGGAATTGCTGACACTAGTCCTAGCGAGAGCAGTGCTTCGCAGCGTCTACCACCGGATCGGAATTGCGACCCACTGAGAAAATCCGTCGAGAAACTCAGTGGATTGTGTCTATGGGAGCGCGACGCACTCATGCCTGATAGTTTGCCGTTGCAGGAGGGTTCAGACGAACATACCAAGACCAAGCGATGGAACCCGTGTTGTGTAATGTATGAGCTATACGACTAACTTGGATGTGAGTGGTTCCCGATGCTCATGAAAGTCAACAATTCCAGAGGCACAGCCAACTGTGTACTCTGTACAGCTATCCGCAAACCTCATGCTAATAAAGAAATTATTAACAAACAATGAATAAGCGTATTCCCAATTGGTTGTGCCTCGTTGAACTAAACTTTAATTACCGTCTGAAATTTATGCTCAACGTCCAGTTTCAATTACGTCAAAACATTGAAACAACTAGATCCATTTTCGTTTCGAACATTTCTTACAATGTAATTAAAAAAGTTTTTTTGTTTGCTTTATGTTTTATGTTAGTAGTTGTAAAATGATACTAAAATAATCTTAGATATTTTACAATCTGATAAATAACGGTACGAATAGTAATAAAATAATTAACCTGATTTAAGTGGGAATTACAGAAAATTTGTAAGTAATGGGGTCCTCAGTCCATTTTGAGTGTGACTGAGTCGTCCAATTCTACTTCATATCTAACAAGAGCTTACCGCCGTTCCAATTCTACCGACGATCAGCCACTGATGAATTAAGAGTACGTAGTAATAATAATGGCTAGTGACAATTGCTCCTTGATAAATCTTTTGGCCAAAATCAATAAATAAAATTTTGAAATGATAATAATTTCTTTCCTAACTAATCAAGTTATATTGCCTAGAATTAGATGATTCTATAGTAGTATTAATTTATGTTCGCCTAATAAACAAATTAGCCAACGTTAGAAGCTTTTTGTGCAGTAAATAGGCAGTCGGATAACGTTTCTAATTGATTGATGGATTCGTTGCCGGCCTGTTACACGAGTTATTTCTCGAGCGTGAGGAGGAAACTTCTTCGACAGTATAATGTCGAGTTCGTATCGACCAAATCGATAAAAGATTTTTAATTGTATTTCCCACACTTATTACCGTACTATTAAAAAAATCAATGTAATAAGTAGATAAGAACAGGAAAGAATATTTGATTGACTAATGATTTTTTTACTAAGTATTTTTAGTAAGTAAAATAGTTAACATTTTTTTAGCTACTTCCATTAAGTGGAAAAACTGAAATCCCCGAAATAATTTCATGTTGGATAAGGCTAGATTCGAGAGTCGAAGATTTTGCAAAGATCGCAGTGCAAGTGGTAATGTTGCATAATGTGACGCGAGTTCAGCCAAAGTTTTCGTTATGGTATTTGCTACACCTAGCCAACAGGGGCATATGTTTTTCGATATGACGACGAACGTCAGGTGTTCATCCCTTGATCAAGTATTTAAAATGAATCCTGTATCCATTACGCAAGATTCAATTCGAGCGTAACCGGTTGTGTGTTATATGTTCTTTTGGAGTTGTAGCGACCGGAGCCCTCCCTCTCGGAAAGAGCGTTGCCAACAGCGAAGAGCACTTGAGACTCTGGCGAGCCGATCTGAGCGGCGATATTCGCGAACCCGAGGGTTCAATCGCTGCATCCCTTTTGCTCACAGTAGAGCGCGGCGTTAGGCGGGCGGGAGGCATCCGCACCGAGCCGCCGGCATCACTCACATCGTCTCGGTCTCCTCGGTCGTGTGTCCGATCCTATCCTCTCCGCGACGTACGATTTCTCCGAACCCCACCGGTAATAACTCGGGCGTACCGTGTTATACGCGATTTAAATGAAAACCTAATATCCCGATATCGTATTGTAAAATCTTAAGATCATTTACTAAGGTCCCTTGATTTTTATTAGACATCTTTTGAACTTTTTTTGAACTTTATGAACATCTAGCTAAGCTTTTAGAACTTTTGGAAGAGGGTGCAAATTAAGGATTATTTGGATTGTGGGTAAAAAAGTGACCGAAGTGGAAAGCGGTCGGCTGACAGCCTCCCTGTCTCATTTTCATCTGTCAAGCACTTGGTAAGTACCCGCTGCGTCCGCATTTTAAAACTCGCTTCATTCTCAATAGCTCTCTAAAAGATCATTCCGAGATAGTTTTGAAACTCTTAGAGTGATCGAGAAATAGAAACAATTTAAATGCTTGGTTTTTATTGTTGTTGTGCTTTAATATATTATGTGGAACGCTTTTACTTTGAACTTTAAACTTTTTCACATAGTATTTTTTCATGCTTTTTTATTATTTAAATTTTATGCATGTTTGGTTTTAATAATTTATATTAAATTCCTTTATCAATACGTACTTTAATAAACTTTATACCGTAATTTATCTCACATTATGATAAAATTTGAAGTAGCTTAGTTTAATATGTATGTTTTTTTTATTATTGCCTTTGTAGGCAGACGAGCATACGGCCAACCTGATGGTGAGTGGTTACCGTCGCCCATGGACTTCAGCAATGCCAAGGGTAGAGCCAAGCCGCTGCCTACCGTAACTGTGTTTGCTAATTTATTTATCATGTATTTTATAGGTTTTACGCTATAATACAGGGTTAAAATGCAAAATGTTTTATTACTAAAATATTGAACAGTTATAGCTATTTAACTTAATGCTTTATTATCCAAAAATTACTTCCGTATTTACTCTGAAACTTTATAGCATTTTCACTATAAAATATAAAATCACTCATCACTAGACAAGTAATATAAAACCAGATCCATGTGCATTAATAGATGGATACCGGTGGTACATATTTCGAGAGCTCATAAATATAGTAAATTAAATACCACAATTCATCTTGAGCCATGAGATCAATACATCTTGAGCCATCAGATCAAAGTATCAATTGCATAGTATGTCGATTATCTCACCTTTCTAACTACGAGACAATATAAACAGTTTTATCATATCTATAAATCTCCAGATTATATCTCCAGATAAATCCCCGTAATTATTCCCCTTTAAACGATCAAAATACAACAAAAAAATAAAAACGTTTTTAAAAATTAATGCTGAAACCAAGTAAGTAGCTGCGAATCAATAAATTTAAATTCAGTAAAAATTACGTTCTCTGATTATATTATTTACGTTATAGTTTAAATAATCGCGACAGAAATGCTACTTAATCATGTCTTTTTTTCCTAAAAAGCGTTTGGCCTCCCGGGAAAAGCTGAAATTTCCACCTTGTCCATATCAGTATCTTGCGACATGCCCTTAGCGCAATATATCAACTCTGGCGACTTCTTCAAACTATAAGGAGAATGAGTTTGCCAAGCAAATATACAGTATTTAAAAATAATGAAATACTGTAAATTTTTTAAATAAAACAAATATAATACAAGTCTGCTAATACATATTAATAGGCTATAAATAGGCAAATACAAAAAAAAATGTGTGGTGTCGTGGGACACTGGATAGGAATGAAGTTCCTTATTATAAAAATATTAATTTTTTTAAGTTCTATTCGAGGTATAAAGAAAATAATTATTCGGGTATACATTTTTATTATGATTTTTTTATCGATAAAAAAAAAATACTTTACAAAGTTATCAACTTTATTTTATTCACAATGATTTATGAAAAATATATATAAGAATAATATACAAAGAAACAGCTATTTATATGAATAGTAATAATAACCGTCATCGAGTAGACTATACATTAGACACTGTATAGCCATAATACTAGGACTATACATAAATAATAAAAATCTTACGTTACGGACTTTTTTCCCGATTAGGGTACCCCTCCGCATCGTCCCATAAGGAACTTCGTTCCAAAAAGTTCAGTACTTCAATTAATAGTAGTTCATATTGGTAATGGATTTCCTTACTTTCTTTGAAAAACGGTTACCGGAAAATATTTCAACAAAAATAACATAAACGAATCTAAGTCTTAAAGTTTCATTTTATATAGTCGAATTTCGACCATTGTGCGAACACTAATTGTAATAAATAGCATATCACAGTAAATGAGAAAGCTCTAAAATTGTTTTGCATATAAAATAGAGCGTCACTAACTTTTCCTTTTAGGCTCTTTATACTGAATTATATACGCAGGAGACGGAAAAATTGAGACGAATACCACTATTGGGACTGTACTGTAATGTGTAAGTTACACGGTCACGCCGACTGGGAATTACAGTTTATTCATATTTTATACTGGTGTAGCGGGATGTGTTCAAAGGCCGACTATGGCCGCAATTTTATGAGAAGGTATTCCTCAATACATACAATCTATTACCGGCAAGGAGGAAAAATTACTAGTTCATGACATAGGTTTTTCTTCGGGAAACGAATGGATGTGGCTGGGTGATGTATATCAGAAGACTTAATGGTATTTGCTGCGTGAAAGGTTGTTTTCTGGAAATTTTTTCACGACGTTTCTTATAAAAATGTTTGGAGTACATTTTTTATTAGAATGTCTCCAGAAATCTTTTTAGATCGCCGCCATAATTCAAAAAGCAACTAAAAGCCGAAAAGACCTTTTTGGTACCTCGTTTTATTAGTTTTAGTACGAATATTTGTCAAGGTAAAAGTCAGAGAACTTGGAATATAGCAACTTAGGCTATGAACTTGTGAGATATTTAGAGAAAGTCTCCTTACCAGTTGTTAAAGTTAATTAACAAAATTAACTTAGTTTAACTTATCTGAATTAATTAATTTATGATTAAATGAATTGCTGAATAAACTAATTTTGCTTTGTGGTCTCAAGGGATGTGATAATGGAATAGCGCAACCTTAATTTTTTCTCTATGTGTCGCAAAAAACGAGTAAGGGATACACCGGACAACGGACAGCAGCAATTTCTGGGTAGTATACCAGCTTACTGTGATCGCAACCGGCATTTACCGGAGGTAGATTATGTGATAAGCTGCTTGCGTAGATACCAATGCCTGTGCGTTCCGGCTTAAAGGCTAGGATAGCGGTTATTAAATTAAGCAGAGACTTGGACCTCATGACTCATGGTGGGTTACGAAATTGATCCCGGCCGTGAGCTACAAAATAAAGGCGATTTTTATGAGTTACTATTTTAAAAATACAAATTCCATTTAAATTTTTATTTACCGTCGCATCATATATTAAAAAGAAAAATATCCTATTTTTAAAATATTCTATTTTTCTTGTACATTAAATATCAAGAAATAAAAAAGAATATACTCTGAAATTGCAAAAATGTTCAGTCTCTGAAGTTTCATATGTTTTAGTGTACAGTTTGAAAATGAAGATAATTTAAATATCAGGGCTCCGTATCCAAATGAAAATAAAAAGAGCACCAAATCTTCCATCTGTCGATCCAATATTTACATATATGTCTATTTATCGTGACTATTATATAATATGAGATTTATCTTGATGGATTTCTGAATAAAACAGAATCGTATTACTATAAACTAAGCTATAATTAATAAATAATACTATAAATAGTAATTATGTTATTATTGTCGATGTCAAAATTTATGGAATTATGAAAATCAAACCTTTTGCCTAATATATAAGATAGATGTGGTCAAATATACGTTTCACATTAGCCTAAACTAACATAAAGACTCGATTGTGACCCTTCCACGACTATTTGACTTCTCAATATGCTGTGGACTAAGCCTAAGTACACATTTGACTTGTAGCAATGTCACGGCTAGAATAACTGGTGTGACAACTTACTGTAGTGAAACTTAGTACCGTGAAACGAAAGTTGTTCACGACACAAACAACATCTGTTTTTATTGAATGAAATGTAGGAGAGACCTAGATTCTAGAACTAAAACTTCATAGTTTTATCGTTTTATACATGAACCGAGAACCATTTCGAAATGTCGGATAATAAAATCATGAATTTAAATTACATATAATAGATTTTTATATGGAAAATATTATACTATTGCTTCATGGCACAAGAATGGGCATGAAGTTATTTAAACATATTTATAGCTGGCTTTTTTCCGCAACTTCGTTGGCGTGGAATAGTTACTTTCGCTAAATTTTATTCGCGGCTTCGTTTTTATTAATTTTTTTTCATTTTCATTTTCGTATAAGGTAGAAATATTTTGAACAATATAATGTTAAGGAGCTAATTATGGTACCAAAATCCCGTTCAAAAGAGGAGGTTATCAATACGACCACCATTTTTTATCTAGGTATATTTACCGATTTGTCGAGAATAATTGAACCGATTCTGATCATTCTTTTTTTCTTTTTTTGTTAGAAAGGGTAGACTTCCTGAATGGTCCTGTGATAATCAGAATCAGGAGGATCTGATGATAGGATCCTGGAGAAATCGAGAAAAAACTACAATTTTCTAAGCCTATCTTGAATTGATTTGGGTGTTTCTTGGTATTCTTCTTATTCTGTGCTGCCGCGAATCGGCCGGCCGGCACCTTGTACATAATTATTACGCGCTTGATCATTATTTTGCTGCGATCTTATTTTAAAACTGCGATATCTTCTAAAATACTCATTGAAAGCAACGATGTAAAGGTAAATTTCTTTTAAATGAAATACTTTTAATGAATAACGTATTTATTTGGATAAGGATTAATATCATCTTTATAAAAACACCTTAAAAACAATGCTTTATTTTAGAACAAATTTGGTTAGCATAAAAAAGGTTATAGTGATCTAGCCTTAAAATATAGACATATTATGCTGTCGCGGACTGTTTTTATAAATTTTAAAGGTGAACAATTCTGTTATACATCATTTTAGCGAAACTTTAACCGTTTCCGCAGCTCACGCAGCGGAAACTCTCAAAAGGAAGAAAAAAACACGATTTTGAAACATTCATTCTTGATGATCCGCTTGTATTGGTCGTGCGTGATGTTATAGCCTCAATAAATGGGTACTTTAACACTGAAAGAATTTTTCAAATCGGATAGGTAGTTCCTGAGATTAGCGCGTTCAACCAAACAAATAAAAAAACAAGGAAAATCTACAAAACATTCTAACAAACCACAGTATACCACTAGAGGATCACAAAACGTATGACATTTTGGTAAATAAAACATACGTTCTACGTACAAATTGTACATGATTTCGGCTTTACCCGAAGCCGAAACGATAATTAATTACTACTGTAAAGGAACGGGAAAACAATATAAATTTAACAAATTAAGTGTACTAAATACTTCTTGTTTTAGTAACTTCATATTTCGAAGGGCGCGAGTAGACAGACCCCCTCACGATATATTGAATGACAGCCAATGTTCAAAGTATAATTAAATTGTATTTGTTTCATGTTTTCACGTCAGAAATCACTAAAACCACTACCCGTTTTCATATTCCGGAACTGCTTGAATAAGCTTTGTATACAGAGAATCATTAATGAACAGAATAATTTTAAAGTCTTCGGGTCGGTTGAGCAGATGTCAGTTGTTCATCAAAGCGTTTTTTTATTTTGTGAGGGATAGCCATGATTTATTCAGCCGTAGTGTAATTGAAAAACAGTGAATTTCCATTTTATGAGTTAGCCAGCCGGAGCGCGGCAGAGTTTGACGTTTATGTGTATACTCGTACATTTCACAAAGGGTAAATTGCCTATTGACTGTGACGGGAAGTCCTTCTATGGAAATCATTAGCTTGTTTATTTTGAAACTTTCATTGTGCCGATGTTATTTTTTTTTCCAAAAGAAACGAAATAAATTCTAGAGCAGAGGAAAGTTTTCGCATGCCGTTTACTTTCTTCAGTATTATCGATAATTTATTTTATTTTATTGTAAATTATATTTTTCACAAAAAATACTACGGAACGTTTTTAGTTTGTAATTTGTCAGCACATAAATTAGTTCAGTAATCACGGATACTCGATCCTGGACAACTCCAATAAGTACTTTTAATCAATATTTTTTTAATTCCATTGTTTGGGAGACGATTTTGCCCCTAACAGGATCACCGTCGCCAACCTTAAGATGTAAAGTGCTTTTATTCATTAAATTAATAACAATTATTGATTATTGATTGTAGCCCAAGTTCTAGTTTTCAAGTTCTCACTCTTATTATGTCTTATTAATTCAAGGGCTATAATTCATAAAGAAAGATAACGTTAGTGAGGCGACCGGAGGAAATAAATGAACTCAATTAGTATATACTTGCTTACATACAATAAGGATAAGAAAATTAACAATAGTCATTATTAGTGAGTTTTAGAAACCAAATGTCATGTGTAATTAATTATTTAATTATTAAATAATAAATAAGTTTATAAATGAAATGCCACCATAGAAACTGTGTTAGTTTCTGACGATGCTTATCATGTAATTTTGCAGTAGCTTGTTTAGTGATTGAATGTCTTTTATTGACAATAAATTAAATATAAAAGTACCTATGCACGATCTTGCTGATAAAAAAATATTAAGAATTAATGGAATAGCTGTTTCACACAAATACATTAGCTTCTGCTTTGAAACTTATCTTTTTTAACTTTCTCACCGCTTTATTTATCGAGAACATAAATCAGAAAATACATCACATTGAGAACTTTAGAACTGGTGGTAACGCTTACAGCGAATCTGCACCGTAACCTATTGTGATACTGCAGAACTGCTGCGAAAAAATCATGCTTCGAGACATCGATCTTAACGCGGGCTCTGATAGTTCGCTTTACTTCTCTCCATGTAGTAAAGTGGAAATAAAAAGATTTTTCGATAATAATAATAATTTATTTATTTCCTACATAAACTCTTAAATCATGACATAGAATACTGTTTACATATTTAACAAATTGAGAGATTACGCAGATGGCATCAACAATATAAAATTAATCAATGATCCTCACACTAGGCATAGCCTGTATCGTGAGGACCAAAATGCGATTTACTATGTATATAATTGACCTCAAAACGACATCACTATTATTAATAATTATTACACTCAAAAACATGCGTTACAAGATTTACATTATAATATAATCAAAAATTTTGAGTAATAATAATAACACATCAAATGCAATACAACTTTGCAATATAAACTTTTTAAATACTTAGATTCAGCAGCTGTAGCTACTGATAAATGAACACTTCACCAGTAAATGGCGGACTGAAAGAAACACTTAAAAAATGTGCTGTTAATTTCTTTCGTATTTAATTTTAAAGTATTCGCCTTTTCTCTAGTTTGTTTTAGTTTAAGACGAACAATTTTCTGAATAGTTTTCATATATTACTAAAATTCTATTTAGTCACTTCGTTGTGGTTGCATTCAGTATCACAATTAACGGTTGAAATCATTAAATTAGCTCAGAGGAATGCTTGATGCAACCTTAATCTGAGCGTATTTGCTCTCTAATTATAAAGTAAAAAAGAGTAGTAGTTTAAATTGACTACTCAAAATAACTGCGACATCGAAATGCAATTATCCAGTGAAAAGTAAAATAGTTGCATTGATTCAGTATTGACACACGAATGTTTAGAAAAATTTATACTATTTTCTTAGTCTTAAATCTACAAAGCAATTTGTTGGTTTCTCTTAATTGAAGGAAAAGTCTCGAAATTTCCACTTCTAGTGAACCATCAAGTACCATATTATGCGATTTTTACTTGAAGTCAAATGGAAACTGGTGCAGAATGCAATTCAAATCGCCATTGGACAGCACCGTAAAATTTATACATACTAGTACTACATAGACATAAATAAAGTAATAACTAAATAGGTTGAATTTCTAGTTGTTTCGAACCCTGCGAAATAAACCCACTATTCCTTTTATTACTGAGTGAACTAAAAACTATGAGAAAGCTAAAATGTTTATAAAAAATAACTGGAAAAAGTCAAATGAAATTTCCGTAGTAGCTGTTGTGAAATTTGTCATAATCTGTTATAAATCAACTATTATAATCATTATCTAATTATAAAACAAATTAATTAGTAACAATAAATAAGTAATGGAATCGTTATATCAGTAATAATACAACAAGGTTCATACTATTGATCAGAAAGGATTTAAGATAGCAGCGTTACAGGTAAGTTTGTTGAATAAATCTTTGTTTTCAGATTTACTTTTGTTAGCTGTTACTCACGTTTTGTTAGCTCAAATAAATGTATTAACTCGGGTCTGTACAATGGAGTCAACAGTCTGGCGGGACTTAGCGGAGCTTTGAACGAGCTCCCGGCGCTATGCCCGCGAAGACGTAATCTTCCGAGGTAAGATCTCGTTGCTAAGACGTTAACTACGGTCACATACTCGTACTACCGACTTATGTTGACTGTTTGTTGAGGGATAAATAAACAGGTTTGAGTGAACAAAGAATAGTCTCTAGAAAATGTAGTTGTTTCGTGAAATGTAGTTTATGTGAAAGAGGGGTTTTTCTTTTTGAATTAGCGATTACTTCGTGTAGGCTTTTGAAAACAAATATTTAGCGAGAGATTATTATTAATTATAATTCATCAAACAATACATTTTTTGATCGTTTGGGTCGAGATTAAAAACAAAAATCAATTCTATTGAAACAAACAGAACCTACCTTCCTACCTAAGCCTCAGTTGTTTCGTCTATTTTTAAATGACGAGAATAAAACAGCTATTAAGTTATATATTAAATTTCAATTTTACGTTATTAAAATTTTACAATAAACTTTCTACTTTGAAATATAAAAGGGTGGGCCTACACCGGGTATTTGAAACTAAAGCTCTAGTTGATACCTTCAATTACCTAATACGTTGCATGACAGGAGATTCGTGACGTTGCAAAGGATACGACGACAAAGCTATCATTTGTAGAGCTCAGAGGATAACACGACCTACCATTCCATCAGTTTGTTGACGGGTCTCTAATTTCACAGAGGCTTGTTACCTATAATCTGTGTATCCAATAGCGGAATATTTGTACGATGGAATTTGTGTAGTTCCTTTAAAACGACATGTTTTTGTTATTAGTTCCAGATGACGGTAGCCGCATATAAAGGTTTGTTAAAATCTGAAATTTACACGATGAAGCGTTTGAAAAAATGCACACATAGAAATCTGCACAAAGCCGTTAAAATTCTTAATCGTAAGTAACTCAATAACGCAAATGCAAAAATATAAAGTTGTTCCGAATTTTCATTTCGTGTTTTATGCCGAACCATTGTAATGAAGCTTCAAATAATGTAAATAAGGGATACTGTGATCGCTGAAGCATTGCGGCGGACGTGTTAATTATGACAAATTCCCGCGGTAATGTCATCGTATCTCGCCCAGGAATATTGCGCGTGAAACACGAGAACTTATTTTACAAATTTACTTGTGGTTTCACTTTTCTCTTACTTTTATGAAGCAGTTAGTTCTTGGTAGAGTTTTTCTTTGAAATAAAATCTTGTCATCTTTCCTTATTTGGTTTAATTCGTTCCCTAATATAGTGCTGTGATTTTTTATATTCCAACATAAATAAAATTGATACACATTATAATTAGTATAATAAATTTGAGATACTTGTTCTATGCGTTCACGCGTCGTTAATCTGATCGAGTTGAAAGTTTCTATAGTTCTTGTTGGCAATTTAGTGAAGGCTCGTGTTATAGTACCATCCAATAAACATTAGCGTGAAGCAGTAGTTTATTTCGGTTTGAAGGGTGGCGCAGCCGTTGTACTGTAAAAACTTGAGACCTTAGAACTCATGTCTCGAGGTGGATGGCCGCATTTATGTTGTAGATTTATATGGGCTTCGGTAACCACTTAACACCAGGTGGCCCGAGTGCTCGTCCACACAACTAGGCAAAAAAATAAAAAAACAATGCTTTAGTACCATTTAAACATTTATTTTTTGTTACAAGTAAACTCAAAACACAGACAATTGAAACTACCTGTTCCTCTGGAATTACCAGAATTCACGAGCGAAGGAGAGCACTTTAGTTCAAAGTTCATCTTGCCATTAACTGCTAAAATGCTTAACGTTTATGCTATACTTTCAACCTAACACTAGAAAATAACACAAAATTTTGATATGAAACGATATTGATTTCAATATCAAATAGTAATATGTCTGTGATTCTTTTTGCTGTATGAAGTATTGAAATTTATTTGGAAATGTATTATAAATAAATTGTTCGGAATACTGACGTAAAACTACGTATGGAAAATAACTGCGTTTTCGCGTGAACAAGGCGAATATTGCATTTTCACTCGAATGACGTGTCAACTGCATTTTAAATAACTTAGTGGGCTTCGGGCCGACATTGGGTATTGATTTGAGGTATTTCTGTTGAACGAAGCTTTCGGATACTGATACGATGAAAACTGCAGCTAGAGTTATTTTGAGTGTTGGCCAAATTGAAAAGTTAAATATCACAGTGAGCTTTCACGGAAAGCTTTTGTGAAACCTCCACAATTAGTTAGCTTTTTTAATTAATCTTGAAAGCTATCTCGTTTTAGGTTTTTTTTTATTGCATAGATAGATGGACGAACTCACAGCCCACCTGATGTTAAGTGGTTACTGGAGCCCATAGACATCTACAACGTAAATGCACCACCCACCTCGAGATATAAGTTCTAAGGTCTCAGTATAGTTACAACGGCTGCCCCACCCTTCAAACCGAAACGCATTACTGCTTCACGGCGGAAATAGGCGGGGTGGTGGTACCTACCCGTGCGGACTCCCAAGAGGTCCTACCACCAGTAAAATCTAACAGATTTCTCATAATTTTCTATGTGAATAAACTAATATGACTGAATTTCTTTCACCTACTTGAAAATTTACAAGCTCGTATTAAAAATTATATCAGAAAGAGTTCTTATAATTGGTAATACGTTCGTAAATCCGTTCGTTAAATCAATCGTTTAGAAGTTCATTGAGGTAGCTAAAGAAAAAAATTAACGTCATATCAAATATTTGCTAAGTACGCTCGACTACAATCTGATTTTTTCATGTTTTCACGTGGATGTAGCCCTCACTTCAACAAATTATTTATAGGGTTGCCATTACTACGAATTTTTAAGCGTTACATCTTAATATAAATAATTAAATACTAAACTTAAATTAAATAGCTTAAAATGTATTAGTAAAAATTAGGAGAGTCCGTCAAGTTTTTTTTAATAATCATTACCATTATTCATCAGGATACACTGTTTTTGATGCTCAGCGCTTCAATATAGCTTCAAAGTTTGAATATAATGTAGATATCACATGAATTTGTTTATCGGTTAAAATTTTTTAGTCACTAGACGTCCCTATCTTCATCAGTTCCACGGATGTGTTACGCGTGACTGATCCCACTCTTTCGGCCGGGCCCTCGGTTCGCGCATCACTGCTAGGACGGGATCGAATTCCCCGAAAACGGAAACGATATAGCTTCGAACACAGAATATTATCATTTCAAAATATAATATTTTTAGGAGTGTTTGCTTTGTGATGAAACAGTAACACTCGGGGTTTCTCATTCGTATTTTCTATCTATTGTACGTTATTGCGAATCTTCAAATTGGGAAAGTAGCGTTAGAATAAAATATGAATCGTTCGTAATAGAAGTACATTCTTTATATTTGTTCACTAGTGATTCGATATTGTATACGAATGTATTATGTATATATTATGATATTATATGTGTCTAAGATACTTTGATAACAATAGATTCTGAAAGCAATTTTACTGGTGGTAGGACCTCTTGTGAGTCCGCACGGGTAGGTACCATCACCCCGCCTATTTCTGCCGTAAAGCATTAATGTGTTTCGGTTTGAAGGGTGGGGCAGCCGTTGTAACTATACTGAGACCTTAGAACTGATATCTCAAGGTGGTTGGCGCATTTACGTTCTAGATGTCTATGGGCTCCAGTAACCACTTGACATCAGGTGGGCTGTGAGCTCGTCCACACATTAAAGCAAAAAATAAAATAAAAAATTTACAGCCAGATCGCCCCGTTGCTATCGGAGCTCTGGGAGGTTTTTATTAACTGTTAACAAACTATAGCTTTCAGAGAGAGAGAGAGAGAGAGAGAGAGAGAGAGAGAGAGAGAGAGAGAGAGAGAGAGAGAGAGAGATTATAGTACTCACAACAAATGCTAGCCGGATAAAATTGACTGCCGCTCGGTTCAATTTAGTAAATTTTTATTTGTAACTTGCTTTTAAAATAATTGATATTTTGTTTGATAGCTCGATTTCATCGTAGTCATTGATTTGACAAGTCCACATCCCTGTTCCTGAATTGTCATCTATACTAATATATAAATCTACAGTGGTTTTTACGGATGTTCCGTTTTAACTACTGAACCGCATGGTTGATTTGAAACTTGGTATCCATGTAGAAAATATATGTACTTAATGGATAGCCAAATATTTATATGAGTGTTGGACTCCCTAATAATAATGACAATAAATCATAATGTTAATTTTAAAAGTTTAATTTAGCAAGTCATATCAAAGAAGAGACAAAGAAAAAGCCATGTAAACACCAAATTGATACTAAAAAAATATGTATCTCACGTTGACTACACTTGTATATAATCCGGTAACATTTACCAACTTCAATAAATATTTTAAATAACATGGAATCTTATCTTAAATTTTTTGCCGAAACGAAAAAGAAGGAAAAGCGATTACACATTATAACTGTTTCAAATGTTTGATTCTCGTACATTCGTTTTGCGAAAACATGATTTTGATTTCCGTCGAACAAAATTGATATTTGAATACAAATGAGGCGGGAAAAATGTTGCCTACTTTCAAATACTTTATGATTTGAAGCGAAAGATTAAAGGCCTCATAAATTTTACGACATATATTCAAATGAAATAAGCTCACCTGAGTTTTGTATTGATATTACAGCGACGTTTTTTCCGGTTAACAAGATCAATTTGAAAAAATGTTAGAATTTCATGAGCGTTTACATTTTCATCAGTATTTTTGATTTTGATTCTCATAGCATTCGATAAAAAAATATATATTGGCCTTGAGAAAAAAAGTAATATGGTCATAATAATTTTGACAGAATTAAGAGTAGTAATAGTAATAACAGTAACTCGAGGTAGTCTATCAGTAACCTAATATTGTGATATTATTTTAAGAATTAATTAATGTAGTCTTTATTTACATCGGTCTTTTTTTTATTGCTTAGATGGGTGGACGAGCTCACAGCTCACCTGATTTTAAGTGGTTACTGGAGCCCATAGACATCTACAAAGTAAATGCGCCACCCATCTTGTGATATAAGTTCCAAGGTCTCAGTATGGTTACCCAGTTAAAACGTTTGGGTTCACCCTATATATACTTTGGTCTAGGAAGATCAAACAATTAGATGCATTTTCATAATAATATATACACAGATATCCAGACATATGAAGTTTAATTCAAAGATTTTTTATCGGTGTGAACGCTTAAAGTTAAAATTAAATAGCTATCATAAAAAAGAGAATATACTTATTACTGCTATTCAAATAAAACACAAAGCAAATACACAGGTTACTGAGTAACAAAATCAGTCGGGTACCTGTTCAAAACACTTCGTATGGTTAACAGAACTAACTTTGTTATGAACTAGGATTTCCAATTAAACACATTACAAACACTTCGAAGAGAAACCGCCCCGTTTGTTTAGTTTGAATTTACGTGTTTAATCTAGACAAATGTTTTTTTAAATCGAAACCATGTGTTTTTCTAATTCGAGCTGTTTCTCGAATTATTCAAAATATTTTGTTACAACTATACACTAATAATAATACAATTTTACTTATTATATTAGGGTTTTACTGTCAATTGTAATATAATAAGATATTATGAACTTTTTATCCAACAAGAAACATGAAAAAAAACCACATTAAATATTTTAAACTTTCGATTTAAGAATAAAAGGAAAATATTACGTAATAATTTTGCTTTAGTCGGCAGATAGCAATTGTTCTTGAAAACGAATACAGCAGTATAACTGCTAGTAATTCCAACACTATAACCCATCATTCATTTTATGTACATATATGTATATATTATAATAATGGAGTAAATGAAACATTGAAAAGGAAGACTGATTCCAAGTATATTTATCTACATAAAAATACATTTAAAAGTATCAAAGTATGTATTTCAGTATCTAATTCCCATATTATAGGAAATTCTAGTTTGGAGTGCCCGTGTGTGATTTATTCCCGGTTTTTATTTATTGGAACGAAGTTCCTTATCGCGCGTTGTGAAAGGGGGCTAGACGGAAAAAATTCTTACGAAAAGTTGTCACGACACTTTTTATTTTTAGAGATACTACTGCCATCTATCAATTTTTATGGGAACAACTTAGACTGTTGAAATTATGGAATGAGTGCAACAGTTACTAACGCATCTAACATCTGTATTATATTATAATATGAATGTCACACAATAGTAATAGAGAAGTAATGAAATGTTTAGCAATTATAAAATTTGGTGAGCCACAAAAAAACAGCATTGAAATCATTTGGTCGGCGTACAAAGATTTTGTTTGCAATTAAAAAAATTAGGCAGCAATCCTTGTTGGAACGAACAGCAGAAGATTTTTATTATTTATGTACAGTCTTAGTATAATTAATGGCTATAGTGTCTAATGTATAGTCTACATGCTGACGGTCATTATTATTATTCACATAAATAGCTGTTTCTTTGTATATTATTTATATTTATTTTTGATAAATCATTGTGAATAAAATGAAGTTTATAATGTAGTTTTTTATTGTTATCAATAAAAAATGTATACCCGAATAATTATTTTCTTTATACCTCGAATATAACTTAAAATTAATATTTTTATAATCAGGAAATTCGTTCCTGTCCGGTGTCCCATGACACCACACATCTTTTTTGATAGTTTCTTCGGATATAATCTCAAGGGCTGTTGTCCCAAATTAATATTCATACTCATAATTTTTTATATAAATTAAGTCATTTATAAGCCTATAATCTCCATATTAATTCAATGAACTTTAGCTCGATATTAACTTTAACTAGCTCCATTTCATAAAACGATGAATAATAAATATACTATGAAAATACAAACTTATTACTATCACACCACCTGACCATAGCAATACGAATAGCAATTTAAGCGTCGTTACTAAATCCTTGGAAAAGGCAATGAAAAAATCTTTCCTTATAACATTATTCGCGGATAGAGAAGACGTAATATTGACTGGTGAATATGGTGCAATTTCCGACATTTGTATTCTCATTCAAACACAATTGTAAAATTTTATTTCGCTTTCAAATTCAAACATTGAAATTAAAAAAAAGTTAACTGCGATTTGATGTAAATGCTGACAATTTAATAAGCTGTCAATCATCAAAGATAAAACAGTTTAGTATCGATTTTCTCTTGCGTTTTTCCGGTCAATTTTATTTTTATAATCAAGTAACTAATGACGAAATTTAGTGTTATCCTATATATTTTTTTCAAGAACGCTAATAAATAAGTATTAGAGAAAATCGCATACTTAAATTGATCTTGGTTATGGTCGAAACCCTACCATTGAGGAAATCGGTTCCCTCTGTATTTTGTACCGTATGTTCCATGGGGAATGCTCTGAGGAATTGTTCGAGATGATACCGGCATCTCGTTTTTACCATCGCACTGCCCGCCACCGGAATAGAGTTCATCCATACTACCTGGAGCCACTGCGGCCATCCACAGTGCGTTTCCAGAGATTTTTTTTGCCACGTACCATCCGGCTATGGAATGAGCTCCCTTCCACGGTGTTTCCCGAGCGCTATGACATGTCCTTCTTCAAACGAGGCTTGTGGAGAGTATTAAGCGGTAGGCAGCGGCTTGGCTCTGCCCCTGGCATTGCTGAAGTCCATGGGCGACGGTAACCACTCACCATCAGGTGGGCCGTATGCTCGTCTGCCTACAAGGGCAATAAAAAAAATAAAAAAAATACAAGAAATCTATTAAAACTTGGAAATAGTGTATTGTTGGTGGATGAATTTTCATTAGTAAAAGTGTACAAAACACGATTTGGTTTATTTTGCTTTCAATTGACATACAAAGCAAGTACACAACAGGACTCTCGATTATCCGACGCGACAATATTCGAGTGGTCTCGTTATGTAGAGACTGGGGCGTGCTTCAATACTCCCCGCGATTGATTTGTTTTGATATGAAATGTAAGTGTGATAGCTGAGAGATTCAAACTCCCATTTTTGTTAATTTTATATACTAAAAATTGTCCAGGATCATAGAAAATATTTGTGAATTGTTTTGTTTGTTAAATATGTAAAATACGTCCACACTTATGCTACATTACGTGTCAGGTATTTAAAAATAAGCAACAAATTTTCTAGCTTCCTGGCAACTAAAGAGGGTTACTCTTGGCTACACACGAAGCCTTTTATGGGTCATTAACCTACAGCCATAAAACTTGGAACATTATCACGTACTAGAAGCTACCTCATATTGACTTGGTTTATAACTTATATTTAGTTCAAGCAAATATTTTGAAATTTGATTGGGTATGAAATAACATATTATCATCATGGTTTTTAATTAGCACATGTGATGTTATAGGCTATTATTTTATATTGGGTTGTAAGTCTGAGATTGACCGCGTCTTCTAAGCATTGCTTAAAGGCACATGAATTTATTTAAAAACCGTTCCAAATTCAACGTCACCAAACTAGAAATGTCTGTCTTGTGTTATGGTAGAAAAATCACATACGTGACAAAAATAGTTAGACCCCCAGACCCGAATCCTATATCACGGATAACATGATTTTTATTTTCTTCAAAAGAATAAGAAAGAGCATACTTTAATGGAGAATATAACTCAAACTACTCCAGGTATAGCAGTATAATTATTGTATATTTGACCAACGAGGTTGTCAATTTATTATTTAGATACATTTAGATATGATTGTAGTTGGCAGCCTCTTAAAAATGTATCATACTGAGATCGTTAGTAAGATGAGCAATACTTCCAAAGTCGGAACACTAATAAAAATATTTTAAAAAATACTGAAGAATTCTATAGTATTACATCCAAATAACTCAATTCACATTGAAATATTTATCCATCTGTAAATTTAAAACTGCAAACATGTGAACTTGTAAGACAAAAAGTAAAGTTTTTAGCATCTGTGCGTCTGCTATTATTATCATCAGAACCATGTGCATTGCAATATTATTGAACGCAAATTTAATCTTATGTTCATTTGTAAATTTTGTCACAGTTTAATTATTTTTAATACACAAAAGTACATGAACTTCTTTATATTTTTATTAGAGTTTAAATTATCCATTATCTTAAAAAATATGTTTTTTTCTTTCTAATGTTCTAATCAAGGTATTCATTATTTGAAATTATTACTTTTGTAGTTTATTTCTTCCCGAGTTAAGTATCTCCTTAATTTATCATTTTGATACAATTCTGCGCATTTGTCATTATTTGTGTTGGCACTTCAGGGGAGATTACTGTCATGGGCTACCATTACTATCTATAGTACTATTATTATTTAATAACATACTGATGGTAGGACCTCTTGTGAGTCCGCGCGGGTGGGTACCATCGCCCTGCCTGTTTCTGCCGTGAATGCGTTTCGGTTTGAAGGGTGGGGCAGCTGTTGTAACTATACTGAGACCTTAGAACTTATATCTCAAGGTGGGTGACGCATTTTACGTTGTGGATGTCTATGGGCTCCAGTAACCACTTAACACTAGGTGGGCTGTGAGCTCGACAACCGAACTAAGCAATTAAAAAAAAATATATAGCGAAAGACGCTTCTTACATTAGCTGCTAGTTAGGACTAATCAAAGCCAAGCATAGTATAAAATACATATTATAGGATCGACACACACACACAACACAAAATCAGAAAAAAATAGATTGTCGAGTAAAATAACATAAGAAAAAAAAAAGTTTTTCCAAAGCCACTCAAAGAAAAATACTTTAACTACAATTTCCTTCAATCTGCTTTATTACGAACTCAAGAGCAATATCTTGAGAGCTAATTGAAATCAATATTTGGCGAATAGATTTTCTAATAAAACATTATTGATTTATCTTATATCGTAAGTAAAATATATAAATAAGTGTAATATATATGAATAAGTATATATAAATAAGTAAATAGCTATTACGAATATTGGGAAGCAAACAAGCGTACAGTGTTTTATTGAAATTATAACTTCTCCATACAATACACAAATGCATGTATCTTAAATTTGTTGTGTAACTTTGTATCTGTCTAACTTTTGTGTACGTTGAGATGCAGTAACGTTATTTTTAGTTGCTGCTAATATCTCATTTAAATTTTCTAATGTATCTAGAATCGACTAGACCTTACACAATCGTTGTCATTAAAGAAAAATAATATACATATTGTAAGTTATTCGGAGGAAAATATTGTCGTTTGAAAATCCATTTTACCTGTTTGTTGACTAAATGCTTTCATCGAGACTAACTGCTAACTACATTTGCATTATTAATTATACGAGCCTGTCCAAAAGGCTTGCGTCCCGGCCAATAACAGACCGTTCTGGATTACATCGGGATCAAGCAATATGGCAACCCTTCTCTGCTTAATCAGAATTATAACAACAAAGCCAAGTAATAATAGTAGGTAAAGATTCCAAAACTTAAAGGAGTCACGATAATTATTAAAAAATTCCCGTAAAAAAAATCAATCTTCTATACAAACAATAACGCAGCGGCTTGTCAGCCGTGGCATTGCCGTCCGATACGTCTATGAGCGACAATGACCATTCGCCATCACTAAGGCTGTATGTTCGTCTTTGAAATAAGAAAATAAAAATAAAATATAATAATACAAAGTCAACCACGGCGAAATGAGTATCATAATTTTAAATAAAGTAATTCAATCAAAATCATAAAAAAAACAATCACTTTTATTATCGCTTGATTTAAAATCTAGACGCACTTCATCAATTTCCGTGTTGATACTGAGTAAATTACTTACTTTGTCCGGAGACACATTAATCAATAGAGAATGATTAATGAGGGCCAACACATCTGATCGCTTGATGGATTAGCACCCGTATGGTTCTGCATAATTTGCTGAGTGCCCCACCTGTGCCCTTGTTTGTTCTATTTGAAATTTCACTGAAAAGTTTAGCTATAAAGCCTCTAACTGATGAAAAGCCCCTAAGCTTTCCAAATTGTTTAGTCAAAAATTATGATGAAAAAATTGTAAGCAGCTCATGATTCAACTTTTATTCTTATTACTTAATATTGTAAACTTTTCCACATAATCTTGAGTATATGTTAAAGAATCTTGACACTGAGATGTAACCAAACTAATAAAACGGTCTATTAATTTCGATTATTATGTATTCACAGTCTAACTTTAGAAGATGTCATCACAGGATCCTCATATCTCAATAATAAAACGGAGGCTGTAAGGGACTCACCTGTCACGTACCCTATTGTTGGTCCCACAAAAAGATATGAAAAATATTTTCTCTCACATTTCGTATTTTACTGACTACCTTCAGAAATCTCTTAACAAGGAATAAGTAGGACCTTTTTATCCGGTCGAAGTATTCAGTTCCCCACAGCGGTTGGGATGGTACAGATTGGCGGCTCCTAAATCCGAACAAATCCCGCCCAGAAAAAGCCTACCCCTGGATAAAAATCACTTGTATCAAAACATCGGCGGAAAAAATAGAACATAACACTGTCTTGTTAGGTATGATAATGCTGCACAAGATAGGAGCTATCGACGTTTTTGCATTTGCATAGCTTTTATTGGCTTTTCCAGACCTATACAAACATTATTAGATCAATTTTCCTCAAACAATTTAATTACTTGAATCTGCAAAACTAATTTACAATGACTACTTAAAATAGTACTGTTTATTGATAACGAAATAAGCAATATTTACATTATATACAGTCTTTAATGAATTTTCATATAAATTTTAATAAAATACTTGATTAATATCTGAAATCGTGATTTGATACATCATTAGTTCTGTATCTGTTACATTAAACTTAAAATAAAAACACAATTCAGGTATATAAATGAATCATCCGTCTCCTGTCGTCTCCTATCGGAAAACAATAGACTGCATTCGTCGTCAGAACTTTCAATGAGTATAAAAGCGTACATCCATTGTAAAATATAAATTCGTGACTGTATGGCGTTTACAACGGTTTTGTATTTTATTTTCGAAACGTTCCGAACGTGTTCTATTTCCGATATATCATATACAACTTTACATAATTCTAATATAAGATATATTATTCTTATTATTACTCTAAACAGGCAGATAAGCTCGAGGTCTGTCTGGTATTATGGGGTTACTGGAGTCCATATACATCACAAAGTAACCGCAACACCCAAGTTGAATAATGAGGTCTCTATTATATTTTACAAGGGCAGTTTCACTTTTGACAGCAGAGCGCATAACTTCTTTGCAGTAGAAATAGGTGGGCTTAAAACTTATTTATTTATTATTAACATAGAAGTAGAAACACAATCATAATGTGCATCTGTGCTAGGTGAACTAGGTGATAAAACCTGTATCTCAAGCAACCGTGCTCCTCGTACATAGAATACAACAGCTTTACTTCAGATACACAAAAATAGAAAGTAAGCAATGCGATCTACTACCAGCAAACGCCGGTTGGTGATTACTGACTATGCTGATCAGATCACAGAACGCTGCTCATCGTTCCCCGATAAATGTCTCAGTCACCTTTTATGACAGCTGCAGGAAGGTATGGGTAGAGAGCACACAGTCAAATGATCGACTGCTTTTCCTTTTGAACAGTGATGCAGGATGATGGCATTAACAATCTAAACGAGTTGTCTTCTTAAACTCATAATATCCTTACAATCTATAAGTAAAACATTATTTTCCATTATCCAACAATCTAAAGGAAAAACTTAATAGAACTTGAAATGAAAATAGTCCAAAACACTTGTCTGAAAGGAGCTTTGAATCGCGAAATAACAATAAAAAGATAGACACTTAACGAATGCAAAAATATGAGTTCGATGCAATAACAAAACTGGAAACACGGACGTGCCTTTGTGAAAGTGACTATGCCAGATAAAACAGAAAAACAGATAAATTCCTTAAAATTGTTGACGTGTTGTTAATTTATATAATAATGTAACTATCACTATATTTTTTCAAGAAGTACTTAAATTTCGAAGGCGAACTTTTTTGAATATTTTAAAAACTAAATTTCTTTTTTTCTATTCTATTTTTTCACCATTCACATTTTCTTTGGAACTCTAAAATTTTTTTTCAACCAAAATAAAATTGATGCCGAGCTAGATTATCGTCGTGAGTAAATGAATTTTTTATCAGGGGACTAGGTGCCAAAAGCAAGCTTGTCGTCTGTAATTGCGCATATGCGGTGCACGGTCGACAGCTTGTTTAATTTTGCAAATGCTATTAGTAGATTGTAGAGTGTGGAACATTGGGAATAACAGATTGGCTGTCGCTCTGCGATGTAGTGCGCTTGACGCTGAGCTAGGGTCGGTAAAAAGTCCGCAAACGTTAACGAAAATTAGTCAGAATAAAAATTTGATGCCGTCTTACACAAAAACACCTATGCCTAACAAAAAAGTATTATATATTTATATCCCTTTATATTAAACTAGCGGCCCGCTCCAGCTCCGCTCGGGACTTTAACAAAAATTTCAACGATATTTGACGTTTTATTTTTTTAAATAAAAGAATACTTATTGCGACATAACTATAATAGTTAGACATATGCTGTCACAACACTTTTTGTAAATAATAATGTGTTCTACAAAGTCGTAGTATATTATTTTATTCGATCATCAATAGTTTTCGCAGGGCACGCGATGTCAAGAATATTTTAGGTATTTTTTTAACATTTTGGGTTACATTGTTGGAGTTTTAGTAAGGATCCCTAATTTTTTTCAAAAATTATTTTTGCCTATCGAGTACATAGGCTATAAATCATTGGAATAGTGTAGCTTTCAAACAGTGAAAGAATTTTTCAAATCGATTAAGTAGTTTCGGAGCCTATTCAATACAAATAAACAAATGTTTCCTCCTTATAACATTAGTATAGATTGAATAAGATGAAAAACCTAACATCTGTATATCATGTGTTTTAGCTTGAATAGTTCACACTAGCACATATTGCAGCTTAGTGAAACAACTACGTTGCTAGAGCCGTGGTTTCACAGAGATGCTAATAAGTTCTCCTCAGTCAGTCGGAGACGCCAAACTTCAAGTTTGCAGTAGGTGAGAAATTAAAGTCTATTTGTACCAACGACTACACTTGAACCCAATCTCAAGTAAGTTGAAGCGTTGTTTGGGGCTTCCGAGATAACTTGGGGATTAGTTTCCATGCTAAAATTCCTATTGTTAAACTGTGATGTTCCTCTTAACGTTGCTTATCTTTGACTACAGATATACATATATTCACTATATTGGACTGCAGATTATAGTATTTCTAATTCAAAATAATACAAATTTACTGCTATCAGATCAGAATACTATAGGTATATTTGTAAATAATATACCATTTAACTCCTTATTAACTTGTAGTTTCCATCTCCTTTTTCATAAGGAAACGTGTTCAAAAATATTTTATTGTATGTATAAATGACAAGGCATGTTTTCCTCAAGTCACGAACGACGCTATCATATTTTTACGTCTGCGGGGACATTATTCGGTCAATATTTAACCCAATACCGCTCCAAACTTTCTACTACAACCGATTCAATAAGTTTTCGTTGGTACTTGCTCAATAAAACAGCAATGTCTTGCTCCTCTGACTGGCTTCAATTTATTTGTTTGAAAACTTTTGATTGGTTCCGAGAGCAACCGAGTGCACCATGGTTTTATTTATTGCCAATATGTGAATGTTGTAGACCTATGTAGTGACGATACGCATACAAAGGAGATTTGTTGTGTTATAGTGTAATATTCAAACTATTCTTAAGTGACTTTTTTACTTTTGTTGTATCTTCAGTTTTAAAGAGCATCAAATAAAAAATTACGCAGAATTATATAGAAATATGTGATTAAATGGATTCTAGGAGAATTAATTATTTGCAGTTGTCGTGGCTTAAATTGGTGTACATAATATGTATGTTTATAGCAATGCGATTATGGCGGTACTCAAATACAGCAGGCAAGTACCAATTATTCTAAAGAACAGCGTACATACTTATCACATGTATATGAACGACTTGCAAGATGGAGGAATAATTTCGGGTAATAAAACTGAAGCCGGATAGCGTGTAAAATGTTTGGTGGTATGGTGTTTTTTGCGGAGTGATTGGTGGTATGTCTATGCACGCACGGGTAAATACCACCATACTCATTTTTCTACCGCGGAGCAGTCATTGGTTTGATGGGCGGGATAGTACAATTTATTTTAGATTTCGACCTCATGTTTCAGGGAGAGGGACGGCATTCACGTTGTACCATCTATGAGGTCCAATAGCTCTTACAATAGGAATAAAGCTTTTGGTACGTGATCTGACTATTCACCCAAATATCACTAATAAAAATATTATTTGTCTACTATAGAGTTTAGAATATACATATATATAAAACATGAACATGAGTACTTGGCATAGAATGATGTTTAATTACTAAGCTTAGTATAAATAATTGTTGTTCTAGCAAGTTCACATTTCGTGAACTTTATAATTCTGTAATGCTAAGGAAGCTAACAAGTGCCCCCCACTTCACCGCGGTAGAATAAACTCCATCCGTCAGCTGAAAGAAAGTAAAGAAATTAAATACATTGCGTAAAATGCTAATAGTAGTATTAGCATTGTAACTATACTGAGGCTTTAGAATTTATATCTAAATGGGCGTGGCGCATTTACGTTGTAGATATCTATGGGCTCCAGTAACCACTTAATACCAGGTGGGCTGTGAGCTCGCCCACCCATCTAAGCAATAAAAAAAATTTACTAGAAATAGTTTCGTGCGTCAGCTAGTTTAAAATTGCAACATAATTATAATCTGAAATTATTAAAAAATGTAACAGGATTTTTGCAAATCACAAACTCACTCGTGTGTCAATACACTCAGTAAAATGCGAATGCTTCATTTTAAAAGCAGGCAATATTATATTTATTACGCAATATAATTTTATAATAAGACAAACAGTCTCCCTTAATGGAAGAGTATGCATTTTTGATGAATTACACCGTTCCTATCTGACACCCTCAAGGTTAGTGTACTTTTCTTTGAGCATATTTAATGGAATATACATCTTTAGGCTCTGAGTTTACATTTTATAATTTCGCACGCCGTAAGGTTACTTAATAATTTATAAACTTAGCCTTCACTTCGCAAAGTACATAGGCCAAGAAATATATAATATGTATTTAAAAAGTAATTAAATAAATATAAACATTATTTATGTCAAGGAGCAAGCGCAAGACAGGGTAAAGTGGAGACAACTTGTGAGGGCCCTATGTACCAGCGGACTACAAACAAATTTAAAAAGTGTAATTTTTTTTAAGTAAAAATGCACTGAAGTTATTTTGGTTTTTAACCATTAGAAATATATTATTTCTTACCGTTATCTAACCTGGACATTACATTATAAAATCGGGCTATTCGTAAATATAAGCTTTGACGGATCCTTTAAATAATTTAGAATATGATAAGAAAAATTGACACGTTACTTAAGTTATCAAAGGATTCGAAGTTTGAAGATTGAATGCTTTGAAAATAATTTAACCGTCTATTCTCCGCGAGAATTAACGTATTACACTTTAGCGAGCACTAAAATATCTTTGAACTATTAATACGTTCGTACCGGTGACTAATTTATTCCCGGTAGATATATCTGGCTCTAACTACTTAAATGTCACATAGCTTTGTCAATCATTATAAATTTTATTTTGAATTGTTGATTATCTCTAAGAGTTCTAGTTAACAGTTAAAAGTTAAATTATAGGATACCTAGCACCATAGTCTGCGTGAGTAGCTTCTTGTTAATAATGTGTATAACACATTATAATACACAAAGATGTAATTATTTTAATGTTGAATATTGTCAGAAATGTGGTGTCATAATTAATGATTTAGGAACATTTCCAATCAATAAACATAGCCATTGAAATAACGCCAAATACTTAAATAATTTAACGTGCAAAATAATTTTAAAATTTCATTGAATTTATAATAACAACAAAGCCGCATGAACGACCATTATAGAATGCGGTAACATTATAATTAATGAAAACGTCATTCGTTATTATAACTGCATCAGAGTGGATTTAAATGACATTAAAATATAATCAGAGTTATTGTTCCATTTTTCCGGTGGCTACTTCAATGATTTTGAACAAAATGGGCAATAACGCTTGCATAAGTAATCGAATGGAAAATTGTGCATCAAATTTACACAATTCAAAAGTGTTCGTGTCTAAATTTCGAGACAAAACAAAAAGTCAGTTGCCCTGTGGTGAACGAATTATCATGTAATTTTATACATTATATGTAATTTTAAAGATGTAGAAACTAAAAGTAAAAATAGCTTGCAGTGGACTGTGTACTAAGCAAGCGGTTTTTTGAATAAACTTTCAGGTTCAAGATAGTTTAATTTATTCTAAATTCAATGTAAATGAAATTTTCTATGTCAATCTGGCT
This sequence comes from Bombyx mori, assembly GCF_030269925.1. Lineage (NCBI taxonomy): Eukaryota > Metazoa > Arthropoda > Insecta > Lepidoptera > Bombycidae > Bombyx > Bombyx mori. The sequence goes on along the minus strand of NC_085115.1, from coordinate 8,400,523 downwards.
GTGAAACCTTCCACAGCTTGAAGAACTACCTGATTAGTAAAACGCGGATTTATTACTGGATTATAATTTATCAGTAAGAGAGCATTGCATGCTGGAGAGAGAACCTTTTTAATATCATTCATAAAGGATCTTCTTCTTTATGGTACCCACACTGCTGGGGATCGCAACCACATCGTCTTCTCGCATTTTAAAACTCTATAATCTCAAAACTTACTAATTTTACAGGAGAGTGTTTTAAGGGTTTAACATATTATGATATTTTTAATATTAATCATCTTTGTAACATTTATTTTTACCGGTTACATTATCTGTCTTTTAAAGTAAGATAAAATTATGTATTAATTTTGTTAATAGTAGTCAAAACATAGGTTAAATAAAATAAAATAAAAAGTAAACTAACTACGCTCTTTTGACAGTATTTATGAGAAAAATACTGGTGATACCAAATGATTCCGCATATTAACTCAATTTCGAATATTATTGGAAATTGTACACTTTTAATGCGAAAAGACGACATGTGAATTTCCTCCAGAGTGTTCGGTCATAGGTGGCACGGACCGCATGGTGTATACTACCACCAACAGCTTTCCTAACCATAAAGGATAGGGATTCATTAATGAAACCCAAGAAATTGGACTAAATATATACACACAATTTTCATATTTATCAGGCAGAATAAAATACTCATATGTATTTAGATCGATACAGGTTTTTTTTTTTTTCCTATAGAAAAACTTATTTCCGGAATATTAATTAAATATACAATAAGCCCGTACTCATGGACAGCTTATAACCTTTATGTCTACGGAGGAAACTTCGGTTCTTTCTTTGTTTTATAATATGTATTCTATTCAGGCTACTCTGAGGAATTATTTGAAATGATCTGTCATTGTGTTCGTTGTACTATCGCACCACCATCAGAGCAGAGGTCGTCCCTACTTTCTAGAATAAGTAGTTAGTTTACAAAGATCTTTTTTCCCCCTTCCTATCCGGTTTTGAAATTATTTTTTATCTACGATGTTTCGTGAGCAGTATGTTAAATTATCGATTAAAGGAATTACGAAAAATACTGGCAAATAGTAGGCAGTGACTTGGCTGTGCCTCCAAATTTGCTGACTTTCATAGGCGAATGCTCGTTTCGCCTACAATGGCAATGAACTTTTTTTTATAAAGTTAGGATGTGTAAGTTATGCTTAACTAGTGGTAGGGACCCTTCTGAACCCCTTTCCTGAACCCTTCGGAGCTCATGTCTCAAAGCGAGTGGCGGAATTTAAGTTGTTGAATTCTATAGGATCTTCTTCCTTATCTTCTAGTACAATAAATAACCTATGTCTCGTGGTGGGTAAAACCGGTTATATTGCAGAGTCTATGATCACACCAAAAAGAAGCATAGGTTATTTTATTATTGAAGGTATTTGCCTTCAAAACGATTTATCTGTCAACTACTTGCGTAAACAAACTAAAGAAGTAAGGTCAAAGATAAAACAATAACACACGCTCTAATAAATATTTCGGGCGAAATCACAATATTTGTTTTATATTTGCTTAGCTTCGTACAAATTCAGTATTTGACTTGCTATTTCGTTTGTATTGTTTATTGTTTTTATGTATGTATTTACAAACTGGCAAAGCATGAAGTTTGAAACTCGGCTTTGAAAACGACAACAATAGTTTTAAAATAGAGGTACAAAATACAAACATAGTGTGACACCTGGTTTTGAAGCCAACTTACTGTCAAAACTTTTGCTTTTTACGATGTTTGATACTTAGATTTTAAATAAGTACAATCTTTTTTTTTTTTTTTTTTTTTTTTTTTTTTATTGCCTTTGTAGGCAGACGGGCATACGGCCCACCTGATGGTGAGTGGTTACCGTCGCCCATGGACTTCAGCAATGCCAGGGGCAGAGCCAAGCCGCTGCCTACCGCTTAATACTCTCCACAAGCCTCGTTTGAAGAAGGACATGTCATAGCGCTCGGGAAACACCGAGGAGGGGAGCTCATTCCATAGCCGGATGGTACGTGGCAAAAAAGATCTCTGGAAACGCACTGTGGATGACCGCAGTGGCTCCAGGTAGTATGGATGAACTCTACTCCGGTGGCGGGCGGTGCGATGGTAAAAACGAGATGTTGGTATCATCTCGAACAATTCCTCAGAGCACTCCCCATGGAACATACGGTATAAAATACAGAGGGAACCGAAGTCCCTCCGCAAACCCAGAGGCTCCAAACGATCCGAGAGAATGGGATTATCGACAATCCGAACGGCCCTCCTCTGTATGGAGTCAAATGGAAGAAGCTGGTATTTGGGAGCCCCGGCCCAGAGATGGGAGCAGTACTCCATGCGAGGCCGGACTTGTGCTTTATAAAGCAAAAGTCTTTGTCCAGGCGTGAAGCACCGCTTCGCTCTGTTGAGGACTCCCAGCATTTTGGACGCCAACTTGGCTTTGCCTTCCAAATGACTCCGAAACTGGACATCGCTCGAAACGTCGACCCCAAGTATCCCGATACTCTCGGAAGGTTGCAGGGATACTCCTTGGAATTGCGGCGCCATGACAAAGGGGTCCTTCTTCGCAGTGAACGCGCAAACTTGTGTCTTTATCGGGTTGAATTGAACCAAGTTCAATTCACCCCATTCGGAGACTCGCCCCAGAGAGTTCTCCACTTCAGACACAAGTTTTGATCGTCTCTCTTGCACCACGCTCCGAGAGAGACTCTGATGGCCGATATATCGCGCATCCCCCGTGCTATCATCTGCATAGCAATGCATGCCATCAATAGACAGCATGTCATTGATATACAGGATGAAAAGCGTGGGGGAGAGCACCGAACCTTGTGGAACGCCAGCGTTAATGGTCATGGTATCAGAACAGTCACCGTCTACAACGACCGTGATGCTCCGCCCATCCAAAAAGCTAGCGATCCACTTGCAGAGACCCTCGGGGATTCCGTAAGATGGTAACTTCGATAGAAGTGCCCTATGCCAGACCCTGTCGAAGGCCTTCGCGATATCAAGGCTCACAGCAAGAGCCTCGCCCTTGCTCTCCAAGGCTTCAGCCCACCTGTGAGTAAGGTATACAAGAAGATCGCCAGCTGAGCGACCGTGACGGAAACCGTACTGTCGGTCACTGATCAGCTGGCGATCCTCAAGATACTTCAGGAGTTGTGAGTTTATAATTCGCTCCATCACCTTGGAAAGCAAGGAAGTTATCGCGATAGGCCTGTAGCTCGATGGGTCCGACCGGTCACCCTTCTTGGGGATAGGGTGGACGTGGGCGGTCTTCCATGAAGACGGAACCCTGTTAGTGCAATAAGAGAGGCGATACAAACGCGTTAGCGCAGGTGTCAGCTCAGGGGCGCACGTTTTCAAAACCACTGCGGGGATGCCATCTGGCCCACTCGACTTATGGACGTCCAGGAGTCGGAGCTCCCGCCTGACTGCACACTGTGTGAAGCAGATATCCGGCAGGGAGCTATCAAACCGGGGGATGTTCGGTGGTGTGGCACCCCCGTCGTCCACAGTCGAGTTCGAGGCGAAGAGTTTGACCAGAAGGTCAGCCTTCTCTTTCGCGCTGTGGGCCAGACTGTCATCGGACTTGCGCAGTGGTGGGAGACTAGACCTGCAAAAGTTTCCTTCTGCAGCTTTGGCGAGCGACCAAAAAGCACGGCTCCCGGAGGGATAGCTCTTCAATCGCTCGCCAACTCTAGCAACGTGCTCCGACTTCGCCTTGGCAATTACCTTCTTGTAGGACCTGGAAGCGGCGTTATATTTCCGCCTTTCCCCTGAGATGTTAGGATCCCGACGTCTCCTGGCATTATCCCATGCCACGTATGCGGACCGCTTGAGGCGTGCAGCATCCCTGCTGGCATTGTTATACCAGGGTCTGCTGCGACCCCCAACGGGCACTTCAGAGGAGGGAATAAACAATTCCATCCCCTGGAGCACCACGTCTTTAAGACGGTCCGCACAGACGTCAGGATCAGCAGAGGAAAAGCAGAACCGCCCCCATGGGTAGGATGCGTAAAATTCACGCAATCCATCCCAATCTGCTGACATATACCGCCAAACTCTTCGATACCCGGTCGTCGTTCGACGATCAGGACGAGAGAGTGGTACGGCAGCACGAATAAGGCAGTGATCAGACGATCCAAGTGGAGCGTCGACCACCACACTGTATCCGGCCGGATCTGTGGTCAGCAGAAGGTCCAACAAAGAAGGCTCATGTCCCTCGATATCTGGGACACGGGTGGGCTGTGTCACCAGCTGGGAGAAGCCGTAGGCCAAGGCGAAATCGTAGGCAGTCCGACCCGGGAGGTCAGTGGTTCTGGACCCCAACCACTCTTGGTGGTGAGCGTTAAAGTCTCCAAGAACCACCACCTCCGCAGATGGGTACTGCTCAAGCACGCGGTTAGTCCCCTCTTGCACATGCTCAAACAGAGCTGAACCTGCATCACTGCTGTGGGACCTGTACAGGCACGCGTAGATTCGGCTACGGCCCCCGTGATCTACGCGCAGCCACAAGAGGGACAGGTCCCGTTGTTCGAGGCCCCGAAGACGGCGACAACAGACATCAGCCCGGACGAATACGCACACCCCGGCTTTACGCAGGAAGTTGTGCTCCAATACGTAGCCGGGGTATTCAAGGTATGAGGTATCATCCGGAGCAGATATCTGTGTCTCCGTTAAAAAAAGCAGGGCAGGCTGCGCCGTCTCAAGGTGGTGGTGTACGGCGTCAAGGTTGCTATGTAGGCCCCTGACATTGCTGAAATCCACATTAAATGTGGAATGGGGAACCGCCTGTGAAACCCTTTTCTTTTTTTTTGTCGACTTCATAGTTGTTCAATTTTCGGAGAGTAGGATTAGGAGAGGTAGGATGTTGGAGGTGAGACCGAGGCAACACCTGAATGAAGCGCGGAACATAGTACGTGCTCGACCACGGATTGCGTGAGAGACCGACGCAGGGCATGGAAGGGCCCCCAGTCCACTCTGCATGCGATCGCCGGGATCCACTCCGGTCTCCGACTCCGGCACGACGACCGCACGACAGGATTTTACACCGGTTGGCGGGACAGCTTCCCGGGGCGGAGTTTAGTAGAGACACCCGGGTTCAGGTCCCCTACTGACCGGCGGGCGGTAGCGGGTACCGTTTCACTGGGTCTCCCTATACCCCCGTCAAACAATCACGCCCCGTGAGTTCGCACGCACGTCTGCTCCGCAAGTTCCAGGCGTCACCAAGACTCACCCCCAACAAGGAAAGGGAAAGGGAAGGGATAGAACTGGCTCTCCAACCAATCTATAGTTATATATTAATACGTGAAGCAAAAACTTTGTATCCCTTTTTACGAAAATTGCGGGGAGTATGAAATTTTCCACACTTATAGAGAATATAGAGAAAAAGTGCACAATGCTAATATTTTTTTTTAAATAATGAATAAAAGATACATTAAATCAATAAAGAAAACATTACACACACTACATACCATGTATTTGACGCACACACGCATGCATACTATTTATTGTCAAACTTTTGCTCTTGACGTTTGTGGTCAAATTGATAATAGATTAAGTATTGTATGTCTTTATTAATATTTTTTTATAGTGTAGCCTTGGCGAAATTTGTGATTATCTATATATATAAAAGAAAGTCGTGTTAGTTACACTATTTATAACTCAAGAACGGCTGAACTGATTTGGCTGAAAATTGGTGGGGAGGTAGCTTAGAACCAGGAGAAGGACATAGGATACTTTTTATCATGCTCCCGTGGGACGCGACATAAAACGTGGTATAAAAAAACGCAACTGATATGGAATTACAAAATGCAACTGACAGCTAAACGTAATGTAGTCTATGGCCAATTATAGTAGAATTTTGAAGTTGACCGGTTGATGTGTTTGTTTCGAATTTCTATTTATTGTGTCGAGATAGGTAATCATTAAGAAAGCCTTGCCGCGACCAGCCGTATCAAATCTTTCCCGACGAAACCGTAATGCAACTAGGATTCGAAACATTGCGAGTGAAAGGATTGAAGAAGAACAAGAAAGTACAATAATAATAATACCAGCTAAAATACATGGCCAATAAAGTATCATTAAAATACTTGCTATTTTAATTTATATTAATTATCCAAATAATAAATTGACCATAATAAAATCAAAAGTCTGCTCATCTATTGCCTCTAAGGCGAAACAAAGTTTGCCGGGTCACCTAGTAGAAGTATAAAATACAATCATAATAGTGTACAAACATACAATTCCAATTAATTATAGTCGAATTTCGACTACTGCGGGACCTCTAATATATTTTAATTTGTATACACTGAGAGGAAAGTTGATAGACCTGCTCGATAAGTATCAGTTCATACGACGCCCTGCCACTAATTGATTTAAATTAGCTCAAGAAGGGTACATACATCGTTAAAAATGATTTTCTTTAACTAAACAAAACAAAGAACAAAAGTTAGCGTCATTAACTATGAAGCTACGGCTTAAATCACGGACCAAACATGATAAGTATATGCGAAAAATATATTAAATTAATTTAAGTACACTTAGATCGTCGGTTACCTCTAAACAAATATTGATGTAACGGATTATGATCACATTTTTCTTTGTAACCCTTCCTTCCCTTTATCCTAACTAGGTATACTACATAAATGGGAAAAATTCTTTCCACATTCGTTTTTAACGAAAAGGGGATGTGGAGTGACTGAGGATTATGAAAGGGTACGACACTATCGTGGTGTTGAAAAGAGAATAAATATTGTATTAGAAAGATACTTTATACGGTTAGCTTAAACAAAAACAACTTCCTTTGTTGTGAAATATGTTTAAAATATATTTTCTTGATACATTACTTCTGCTGAAACAAAATTTGTTACGTTCAAAAAAAATTGACGTCGCTACAGTTAAATTTAGAAATATAATTATTAATATTAATCTGGGCGTTACAGTAGTTATTGTTATTGAAAATATAATTAAAACCATTTACTTTTGCGGTTCAATCTCTAATTGTTACGGACGACTTCTATCCGATGATTTGCAAGCGAAGTAAACTGTCCATTCGTAATAAGGTGACACTCTATAAAACTTGCATACGTCCAGTCATGACCTATGCAAGTGTAGTGTTCGCTCACGCACCCCGCACTAATTTGAAACCCCTTCAAGTTATTCAATCCCGTTTTTGCAGGATATGTAAGAAATGTGGATTTCTACGACGACCTGGACCTTGAGTCCATCAGTAAGTATTTTCAGCCGGCACCTGTGCACCATTTCGAGAAAGTGGCATGACAGGAAAAGCCACTCGTCGTGGCCGCTGATAACAACACTCCCGATCTTGCGGACCGCATGGTAAACAGCCGACATCACCCTAAACATGTCATTACGGATCCTCCCGATCCACTGACGGTGCTTTTCTGTACCTCAAGCGCCTACCCACAGCTACCCACAACTACAAACTACAAGAAAACCTATATATCTACAGATCAAAGTCCTTGCGAACTACAAATAAATGAACTAAATACACTAAATAAGTACGTAAAGATATCGGCTTGCGGTTTGCGGTCACCGCCACAAAGTATCGGAGGCAATACGAAGCCCGTGCTGCTTTTACATGGAAAACAAAACCAACGTAACCTAATACATAGGCTTGCTAAAGATTATGTAACCGTTAATTATTTCTGAAGTAAATCATTTGAAAGCAATCAAAAACATTAAATTGAAGTTGTTTTCTCATTTCGCTTAACTGAATAGCGTCGGTCAAACATTGTCAGTTGAAATACCACGTTAGAATCCGCCTTGAAATAAATTAAATGGATTTTCTTCATTCAACGAATACCTTTATTGGATTCGTGGAAACGGTAAATAGTAATTAAATTTAATATTAAGAATAAGTTTGTAATACTTAATTTAGATTGAACAAACATTGTAATGACTTTTTAAAACTCAATCAATAAAAACAGGTTTTATTCACAATGAAAACACTCGTATGGTCGGAGGAAAATAGTTCAAAAGCTAAACTTATAAAATAGACGGAATCTCACTTCGTACGATTTCACAGGATCGGCTTTCAAAGAAAATACGTTCCGCCTATCCTGTTTTACTGGTGTGATGCGGCCTGAGAGGGTATTACTCAGGAATGAGATGGGACAGAGGTAAAGATTATAGAGGTTTCTCCTCACTAAATCAAACTTTTATTTTGAATACACAAAAGAAAGGGTTTTCGTGGTCGAAAATTTACCATAATTTGTGTTTAAGGTGTTTAATAGAAATTTAAATTCGCATTTTGCTTACTGAAATACGTTAGAAACTTTTTTTATGGCTTAGGTGTGTGGACGTGCTCACGGTCCAACTGGCGTTAAGTGGTTACCGGAGCCCATAGACATCTACAACATAAATGCCGCCAAGGTGGGTCCTTGAGATATGAGTTCTAAGGTCTCAGTAACGACTGCCCCACCCTTCAAGCCGAAACGCATTACTGCTTCACGGCAAAAATAGGCAGGGTGATGGTACCTACCCGTGCAGACCCACAAGAAGTCCTACCACCAGTACATATACATACATACATATAATGTAATACATTTACTTTTGTAAAATAAACTTTACAATTCTCGTTTATTCCTAATTTATCACCTTTGACGGTTTTTTAATAGAACCTTTTAAAGAAGGTTATTCCTTTTAATATTTAAATTTAGGTCCTGCAGCGTCATTGTCGTTAGTAGTTACTTTATCTCAACAGGGCTTAGTACTACGACTGTCATTAATTTAAATTAATAACATCATATTTTCGTGTTGGGTACCCGCGTTTTCATATTAAACGCGAACAGACTCCCGTGATAATGTGAGGGTCCCACCTCCGTCATTTATTTGTAAGCTGATTAAATTTACACGGTTCGCCGGCGAATTTATTTTCCTAAATTTGTTGTATATAATTTTTTAACCTTATATATAATTTTTTAGGTTTGAGATAGGTATTGAGATATGGCTAATTTTCATTAAGCGCCTGTATGTACGTTATTGTGGTTGTACATATCAAATTAAAATTTAGATATTATCAAGCTAGGTTATTAATTAGAATTCATACTAATTTTTGTTATTAATTTAGTTCCGTAGACACTAGAACAAACACACCAACACGAAGAATTTTACTTTATAAAGCACAGGGCCGGCCTCCCGTGAAGCACTGTTCCCATCTCTGGGCCGGGGCTCCCAATTACCAGCTGCTTCCATTTAAATCCATATAGAATAGAGCCGTTCGGATTGTCGGTAGTCCCATTCTCACGGATTGTTTGGAACCTCTGGATCTGCGGAGGGACTTCGGTTCCCTCTGTATTTTGTACCGTATGTCCCATGGAAAGTGCATCGAGGAACCATCATCTCGTTTTTACCATCGTACCGCCCGGAGCAGAGTTCATCCATACTACCCGGAATCACTACGGTCCCATCTATCCCGGTACGATCCGGCTTTGGAATGAGCTCCCCTCCACGGTGTTTCCCGACTTCTATGACGTTTCCTTCTTCAAACGAGGCTTGTGGAGAGTATTAAGCGATAAGAAGCGGCTTGGGTCTGCCCCTGGCATTGCTGAAGTCCATGGGCGACGGTAACCACTCACCATCAGGTAGGCCGTAGGCTCGTCTGCCAGCTCTAATTGGTACAGTTCCTTGATGTTAGGTATTCAGTGTAAATAGGAAATGCTCTGATTGTAACTTTTTGTCTATTAGCCATTGGATTTGACTTTTGAACATTGTTTCGTTGGTACAAGAACTCCACGACTGGGACCTTAAGGTGTAACCAATTCTTAATACACATTAAAAGTTAGAATATCATATGCGTTAGTGTCAATTATGCTGAAATTCATTTCTGAAAACATTTTAAAATGTTTTTAAATGAATGTTTAAGTTTTTCTTCTCATTATTAATAGAAAACAATGGCGTTTGAAGTCGTTCTAAGCGCTTTCGCTGTTGAATAGAAATAAACTATGTATAAAAATTGTTGTTTAACTTTCATGAAAAATCTCTACATTAAACATTCTTTTCATTCAGGCTTCGAGAATACGTACGTTTTATAACCTCGTAGCTGACATGAAAAAAATTAATTCAACTCTCAGTTTTGCATCGTGAAACAAGAAAATTGCTCTATTAAGTCTCATTTTCCGCTTAAAAGGAATTTCGTTTCGACCAGTGATAATTCTCAAAGACTTTGTTTCGAGAACATTCGAAAATGCTTCCTTTTACTTTCGAACAAACAACTAAGTATTTCGAATAAAGAACGCCATATTTTTATCTATATTTCTTCTAGCCTTACCTAAAATCCTCCAAAGTAATTACTCTAATATTCTAATTTATTCAGATTTATTTTCAATACTTCTGAGAATATATGATTAATAATATATATTGTATTGTATTGTATTGTGGCCTGGAAACAAAAAAAAGTAAGTTAGTTCGCGAATGGGACCGAAATTCAATTTAAAATGACATGAGACAGCTTCATTCAAATCACGAATGCGAACCACAAACTTTGGAAATGTTGCAGGGAAACACTAGATAATTAGGTTTATGAACCATAACGCCCTTGTAACGTTCGTACCGCGAAGTTAATGTCCGGGCCCTTAACTCAAAACAGCCTAATTTTATGTGAAGTAAAATTCATTAACGTAGTACAGAGGAAAGGATTTTGCGGGACATTGTTAACAAGAGACAATGCCGCTAAAATCACGTTGCTAATAAATAATATTACGAGTAAATTTTAGTCTGAGGTTGCTTGAAGGAATTCATCGGAAACTTTGGAATAGAATTTATACACATTTTTATGTAGATACATAACTTTAAACTAATGTAAGGCCAGTTAGCTTACTTGAGAGGTTGTTTTAAAATTTAAACATTTAAATAAAAGGTTTTGTATTGTGATACATTTTAATTTTTAATTGTATGTATTATATACGCTTAATGTATAAATATTACGTCTTTATCTACGATTTTTTTAAATGTTTATTTTTATTTCTATCAATTAAAATATGTACCTGTAAGCTTGAGGGTAGACATTATCTTGTTGAACACCAAGTAAAACGATGTCACTTTTTGGTTCCTGATTTAATCAACAATATGTTATCTTAACAATTCACTTTAACACTTGTCCAACTTTAACCAGTACGTACAACAGTCACTGAATCACACAACGTAACAAGGATATAGTAAGTGCACCAGGCAAGCGCAGTCCAACGAATGTTTCTTACAAGGCACGCACCGCCTTTTTATACTAGCCGGCGCAGCTGGCTTATGAGTCACTTCTGTTGCACGAGTGGAACGACACGGCCGGCGCACCCGGCTTGTGTGAGTCACGCCTGTTGCACGTGATGTTTATTAGAAATATTGTTAACGCCGTCACGGCCATACTGACATGCGCTCGTCCTCGTGCGCCTTTTTATGGTTGTTCTGTAGACAATAAGCGTATTCGTTCATCCTGACATTAACGGATGCAACTTAAAACGTGGTCTATGATATTAACAATCTAGTACGGTTCGGTTCGCATAATTCTTCAGAAATAGTGCGAGACCGACCATCGTTTTCTACATTTCCAACACCTGCACCTGAGGTGCCTGAGCTTACAGACATTGTATCACTACCCACAGACTATGTTTGCTGTATCGCTATTTGCGGACAAAAATGTCGCTTCTATTGTCAGTGATAGAGTCGTCATCATTAAGATGAGTTTCATGAACAAGATTAATTAACCCATCTGTGTACGCCGTCACGTCATCGTCACTATAATTTTCAGAAATTTCTAGTAGGCCTGACGGGCCTCGAGGTATTTCACGTAAGTTTTCATGGGGAAATTTGTACACTCTATTAGAACTATTTACATGTCTCAATTTATACCTATCGTTTTCCAAAACTGCAGTAATGTTGAAGGGACCTTTACATTTTCGGTCAACTTACGAAAACAAAATCCCCAGCGGAAAAGAGTTTGACTTTAGCTTTGCCTCGACTAAACCAAGTGAACTACCCTGAACGGCAAACGTCTATTCTATTGGAGTAAACCCTGTTACTCGACAACGTGCACTATTAAGGGCGAGTTGAATATCCCCTAAGTGCTCTTGCCATCATGATTGGTCTAAGTTACTTTCAGATCAAAGAGTGACTTGTTCATGAAACCGCTTACCATTGAATAAATTACTATGACTTTGTTTTATAAGACTACATTCTGACCCTGAATGGAACATAAAGGGGAAGCCAAAACCACTTATCTGTAACACACTGAAGCTCTGGAACACACGTTGACGTCTCTGGTTGGACCTGCCACAGCACCTGGAGCAGTGTCGTTTTTCTTCTTGTAGCGCATGGAACACCCAGAAGCTACATGGCTCGCATCACCGCACACGTAACAGCAGACTTGCAGGCGAGAGCCGGGCGCCCACGGATGAGGAGGTTGTTCAGGTTTTGCAGGCTGTATTTTTGTGAGGCAAGTAGTAGCTCGAGCCTTAAGCGAATGTGTGAGAGTCAAAATTAAATCGACACCATCCAATACTTCAACTACTTTAAACGGCCCTTTAAACTTCGTATCTAATTTCGTTTGATTATGCTCTTAGCATTAATGTGTGGACGAGCTCACAGCCCACCTTGTGTTAAGTGGTTACTGGAACCCATAGACATCCACAGCGCAAACGCACCACACACCTTGAGATAGAAGTTCTAAGGTCTCAGTATAGTTACAACCGCTGCCCCACCCTTCAAACCGAAATACACCACTGCTTCACGGCAGAAATAGGCAGGGTGATGGTACCCGTGCGGTCGATGGCACTATACGGAGCACCCGTCTGGTGCCACGTCCTTACCCACGAGAACGTCGCCGCGCTGCGACGCCGGCAGCGCGCGATCGCAGTTATTCAATGATACCTCACAGTCTCCTAAGAGGCGGCGCGCCCTAGCGCAAGTGCAGCCGGAGCGCGGGGGCTCCAATATCGGCAGTCCGTGCTGGAGGCGTGGTCTCGTCGTTTGGCGGACCCGTCAGCCGGCCTCCGTACCGTCGAGGCGATCTGCCCGGTTCTCGCGGACTGGGTGGGCGGCGACCGCGGAAGTCTCACCTCCGGCTACCTGTGCAGACTCACAAGACATTTTACCACCATGCAGACTTCTTACCGCAACAAATCTTACCAGCCACCACGCAAACTACAATTTTACGGGTTCCACCTCTCTTACACGATGTTACTCCCACACTGAGGAAGCCAACCGCGAACACTTGTCAAGCACGCACAAGCACGCACTTCACCGGAAAAGCCTGCATCCGCCAGCGGAACCCGAACACCGCCACATCGCCAGACACGAACGCACCGGACGTCTTATCTTACAGGTCACGACGACTTCAGATGTGTCAATTTTTCTTCCCCACGGAAACTTGCTTGCTTGCTTGCTGGAGCCCGAAGTCATCGAACGTGTAGTGTTATTGGTATTGAATCGAGTAGATTCTAAAATTTCAGCGACAATTCACAGTCTCATGTCCTGGTTTACTGTACTAGTGCCATGTAACTCTAGCAGTAGTCATTGGCTTAAAAACGATTCGTGTCGGAACTACCCACTCATCATGACAGATCCATTATTGCGATCGAAGTTTCACTTGAGATTTGCACTTGCCTTAATTTCTTGCAATAGCTTGATACGTGTTGTATTTCCGTTAGTAAACGCCATGTGATGACGTCGACAGTCAAACTGGGCAACATGAGCCAGAACGTAAGATGTGACGATTTCTTCGTGGCTCAGATCTTCCATCGAGGTAACAGAGACGTTATTACACGACTTCCGTATGCTGCATTCACGCTCTTGTGGCGTACCACTACTAGTATTCTGATCTGCATCATGTTTTTTTTTGCTGTACTTCGAACATGTTCAAACACGTCACGCCAGTGAGAGTAGAGTCCTGATCTCACTTCTGATGTAAGCTTGAGGGTAGACATTATCTTGTTGAACACCAAGTAAAACGATGTCACTTTTTGGTTCCTGATTTAATCAACAATATGTTATCTTAATAATTCACTTTAACACTTGTCCAACTTTAACCAGTACGTACAACAGTCACTGAATCACACAACGTAACAAGGATATAGTAAGTGCACCAGGCAAGCGCAGTCCAACGAATGTTTCTTACTTTTTTTTTTTTTTTTTTTCCTACCTAAGCTGATAGCCCTAGCGGCTATTTCAGCGTAACCCTAACTTTAGTAGGTGAGCTCACGGGGCTCAAACCTGACGATGTTGCTAACACGAACCCTAGCAAGAGTCGTGCTTCGCAGAATCTACCACCGGATCGGAAACGCGACCCACTGAGAAGATCCGGCGAGAAACTCAGTGGGCTGTGTCTGAGAGTTAATTTACTCGTCGAGCCCTTCGTCGCAAGCGACGGGTTCGAAGAGAACGGTGACCGGTGCTTGAAGTACCTAAAAGCACCGTTAGTGGATCGGGAGGATCCGAGATGACGTGTTTTGGGCGACGTCGACTGCTTTCCATTCTGTCCGCAGGATCGGGAATGTAGTTACCGGCGGCCACGATGAGAGGGTTCTCGTGTCGTGCCGCTTTATCGAAGTGGCGCATGGACGCCGACTGAAGATACTTACTGATGGACTCTAAGTCCAGGTCGTCATGGAGGTCGACGTTCCTGACGAACCACGGGGCTCCGACGGCTATCCTGCAAAAACGGGATTGAATGATTTGAAAGGATTTTAAGTGTATGCGGGCCGCGTGAGCGAACACTACACTTGCATAGGTCATGACGGGGCGTATGCAAGTTTTGTAGAGTGTCACCTTATTTCTAAGGGACATTTTACTTCGCCTACATATCATCGGGTAGAGACGTCCTAGGATGAAGGCGGCACGATCGCGTACCGTCTTGATGTGGGGGCGGAATGTCATCCTACTGTCGAGGGTGACGCCTAAATATTTGACCTTCGGGGCCCACGGTATGGGCTGGTCGTACATCGTGATTGGGCGAACGGCGGGGGCGGGGGTGTTGACGCGCCTAGTCGGGAGAGGGATGCTCAGCGTGGTGTTCGGAGGGCGACCCCTTTTGAAGAGCACCGCTGTGCTTTTCGTGGGGTTAATGTCGATGCGCCACTTCCGGAACCACTGTCCCATGGTGGTAGCTGCGGTCTGAAGTCGTCGATGAAGCAACGCCTTCTTCCTACACGAGTAGTAGATGGCGGTGTCATCGGCGAAGAGCGCCAGATGGGTCTCCGGAGACCGGGGTATATCGTTGATATACAAACTGAATAGTAACGGGGAGAGGGCGGAGCCTTGCGGGACTCCGGCTGTGACGTGACGGGGCCGGGAACGCGTTCCCTCGACTCGATATCGGAACGAACGGTTCGACAAGTAGTCTCGTATGATGAGCACGAGTCTGTCTGGCACTCCCATGTTATACAGTTTGTATATCAAACCGTTGTGCCAGACTTTGTCTGTTTCTTACTTTTTTTTTTTTTTTTTTTTTATGATTGAAAGTTTACTGGTGGCCCGAAGGCCTTTCCAGTTTCACCAGGACAGGTGGGCGAGCAAAGGCTCAGCCAAGAGGGGTGGGATTTGCTAACAACTGCCCGAGCGCCTCCGAAGGAGACCTAACAACTCAAGAGCAATTGTTTCGCGAATGAATCTACTACCGGATCGGAATCGCGACCCGCTGAGAAGATCCGGCGAGAAACTCAGCGGGCTGATGCATGGGTTAGGTTGCACGTCGACCTCTTTGTCGAGTTCGACGAGTACGGTTACCGGGGTCCCTAAGCCTGCCCCTAGTATTAGAGCTGAAGGCATCTAATGCAAAGGTTATTGGATCTGATGGATCCGTAAGGACGTGTCTAGGGCGTCGACGGTGACTGGCTCCTGCATGATCAGGATTCGGGGAGTAGTCAGCGGCGGCAACGATAAGGCGATTATCATGACGCATAGCCTTATCGAAGTATCGTTCCGACGCTGACTTCATGTATTTCCGAATTGATTCGAGGCCCAGGTCGTCGTGTAGGTCAACGTTCCTCACGAACCACGGAGCCCCGACAGCTAACCTGCAAAAGCGGGATTGTAGGGATTGGAGGGTGTCTATGTGTGTGCGGGCCGCGTGAGCGAACACCACACTCGCGTAAGTCATGACGGGCCTTATGCAAGTTTTGTAAAGTGTCACCTTGTTCCGAAGGGACATTTTACTCCGCTTACAGATCATGGGGTAGAGTCTACCGAGAATAAACGCGGCACGGTCACGGACTGATTTTATATGCGGGCGGAATGTCATCGATGCATCCAGGGTAACGCCCAGGTACTTGACCTTCCTGGCCCAGGGTATGGGTTGTCTAAAGAGAGTAATCGGGGGTGTGAGATTCCTCCTCCTAATCCGGGAGGAAATCCGTGTGGAGCTTCCCCTCTGAAATAGCACCGCAGTACTTTTCGCTGGGTTGATGTCTATGCGCCATTTTCGGAACCACTGTCCTAGAGCTAGGGCTGCGCTCTGAAGCTTCTTCGCGATTAGGGACTTATTTCTACTAGAATAGTAAACAGTCGTGTCGTCGGCGAATAAAGCTAAATGGGTCGGCGGCGACCGGGGAATATCGTTGACGAATAAGCTAAATAGGAGGGGTGAGAGGACAGAGCCTTGCGGGACTCCAGCTGTGAGAGG
The DNA here is from genome assembly GCF_030269925.1 of Bombyx mori. Taxonomy (NCBI): domain Eukaryota; kingdom Metazoa; phylum Arthropoda; class Insecta; order Lepidoptera; family Bombycidae; genus Bombyx; species Bombyx mori. Next base: position 8,383,889 of record NC_085115.1, on the reverse strand, counting down.
TCGTGGGGAGGAGCGGGTTCCCTCGACTCGATATCGAAAAGAGCGGTTCGACAAGAAGTCCCGTATGATGAGCACGAGACTATCCGGCACGCCCATGTTGAATAGTTTGAAAATCAAACCATTGTGCCAGACTTTGTCGAACGCTTTTGCGACGTCGAAGAAGAGAGCTCCCGTGTATAACGGTTTTGGTCGATTAAGCCCCACAAGAATGTGCTCCGTGAGGCGGTGCACCTGTTGAACGCATGAGTGATTTGTACGGAATCCGAATTGTTCATCGATAAGAATGCCCTTGGATGAGACGAAGTCTCTGAGGCGTTTGTAGAGCAGACGCTCATACAGTTTGCCTAGAGACATGAGGAGGCTAATCGGGCGGTAGCTCGTCGGATGATTTTTTGGTTTACCGGGTTTATGTATGCCGATAACGTCCGCTTCTTTCCACACCGCGGGAAAGATACAGTTCGCCATAGCGGCATTGAAAATAGATGCCAACATCACGATGAGTTGGACGGGTAGAAGTTTAATAACGCGGTTGGATATACCGTCGGAACCGGGAGCCTTGCGAGGACGTAGGTCTTTGATCAAGTCTTTAACTTCCATCGGGGTGACGGGTGGTAACGCATCAGAGGGTGGCAAGGAGGCTCTGCGTTCTACCTCACTGTCTACTAATTCTACATGAACAGGGTCCACGGATTGAGTGCTGGGCGTGCACTGGGTTTGCAATGTATCGGCCAGCAGTTCTGCTTTTTCGTCATCATCGAACGCCGCGAGTCGGCCTGAGGGGCCTACGAGGGGGGGCATAGTTACTACCGTATCCGATTTGAGAGTACGAGCTAAGCGGTAGTAAGACCTTTGAGAGGGCGCGAGTCCTTCTAAGAAATCAGACCATCTGGCATCTCGGACTTCGGTGATGCGAGACTTTACGTCGCGTTGTAGGGCACGCATTCGAATACGATTTTCCGCGGTAGGATACCTATCGTACGCACGGATCGAGGCGTTCTTAGCTCTAAGGAGTTCCCTAATATCGTCGGGCAATTTGAAGCGGTGAAGGAAGTCCTCCGCTACAACTTGCTTCGATGACCTATCTAATGTCGAGGTGATGTGTGAGGTTACGATGTCTATGGCTTCAGCGGTATCCTGAGGAGACGGGATAGAGTCCGGACTAAACGGAAGCGATGGTGGATCAGATTCAGCCAGGCTGATGCCCAGCGTGTGCCAATCCACCACAGTCCTCGTGACGGGAACGGAATCGGGAGCGCGACCGAGCTTCATAACGACGGGACGGTGGTCTGAATCTAACTCTGAAACTACTTCGATCGAGTGTAAGCGCAGAGTTACGTTTTTTAATAACGCTATGTCGAGTATATCCGGGCGATGCGCGATATTTAGCGGGTAGTGAGTCGGGGTTAGCGGAGCGACGATATCGAAGGCGAGATCATCGACTAACGCGTCAAGCCGCCTGCCATTCGGGGTTGTGGTGTGTGAGTTCCACCTGATGTGTTTACAATTTAGGTCGCCCGCCAGAATGACAGAGCTCCCCATACCGAGCAGCGCCTCGATATCACTGCTTAGAACGATCTTATCCGGTGGAAGATAAACGGACGCGATAACGATCGGCGCGTGTCCCGTCAGTGAGATTCGGCACACTGATGCTTCGATATTAGCGAGCGCGGGAGGATCGAGCGGGACGCAATGCAGGGCTCTTCTATAGTAAATGACGGTACCACCACCACGGGCAGAGAGCCTGTCGTTCCTGACCATGTTATAGTTCGCGATTTTAGGGTCACGGCGCGCGGGCTTAAGTAGGGTCTCCTGCACTAAAAAGATATCAATTTGGTGGTCACGCAAAAAGTCAGAAACCTGATCACGTTGATTTGCGAGACCGTAAGCGTTAAAAAATCCTATCGTTACGGATAGGGGCTTTATTCTACTTATATACGCCATTGATTACCGGCGGAGTGAGGGGAGGACGTACGTATTTAATGACGCGTATACGTCGGCGTATTCCTGCACAACGGCGATAAAGTGTTGTGCAGTGGAGGCAGCGCGAATGGCGTCGCCCAAAGCGTTAACGCGCTCAAAGTTGATCGACTGAAAGAAGTCGATCGCTAAAGCGAGATTGTCGGACGCGGTCGGAGGGCAAGTCGCGGGAGAGGGACGAGTCGCGGGGGCGGGACGAATCGCGGAGGAGGGAGTTGTAGCCGTGTTCGTGTACGGCAGCGGTTTTGCCCAGGCCGAGACACTGGGCACCGCCGCCGGAACGAACGCTGGCTTAGCCTGCGACGCAGAGGGTGCCGAGGCTTTGATGTCTGGGCCGGAAGCTCGGAGGCGGTTTTGGCGGGCGACGCGGCGATTTATTTTAGGGGCTCGGGGGCAACCACGGTAATTCGCGGGGTGACCCTGTGTTCGACACAGGACGCAGCTAGGCGGTTCCGTCGCGGTTTTTTGGTCGCGAGCGCAGAGGGCCGTGGCGTGATCGTCCAAACACTTAACACATCGGGGGCGCGCGTGACAGTTACGGGAAGAGTGCCCGTACAATTGACAGTTATGGCACTGGCTAGGAGTGCCTTTTTTATGGGGGGCTTCGACAGCGATACCAGAGAGCCTACAGACGGTCTGTGTGTTAAAGATTTTCTTACCCTCGGGGGTAGGCTGGAGAGCGACTAGAACCATATTATATGGCTCCCTACCGCGACCGGTGTGCATACGGTGCACAGAATTCACTGGTAGGCCTTGTTCTAACAGGTCGGCTTTTACGAGCTCTACATCTAACTCTTTAGGGATTCCGCGTATTACAACGCGGAGTTCGCGCTCCTCCTGGAGCGTATACGTATGGAAACTTATACGCTCCTTACGGAGGTAAGAAGAGAGGGCCCTATGGTCGTCGGGTGTTTGAACCTTAATTTGAATGCCGTTCGCGAGGTTACGGGCATTCGTGAAATTTATATTTTTGGCCTTAAGGGCCAGGCAAACTCGATCCCAAGCTGCCTTCTCCTGAAGGATAACCGGGGGAGGGGTCTGGGTTTTATTTTGTGCCACCGGACGCGGCGACGGAGTGGCACGGGCTGGGGGCGCAACGGGAGTCTGAGGGCGGGGGCGCGACGCGTTCACGGCTTTGCTAATTTTAGCGGCCGCGGGAGCTCGAGACTCCGCGGCACGCTTCTTACCCTTCTGTACCAGGGTGAATCCATCCGTCGATGAGGCGGGGGCGAGGTCGACCTCCATGTCCGAGTCAGAGTCGGAGCACGAGGAGGCGGGTGCAGGCGACCTACGAGCAAGTGTAGGTGTTTTAGAGGGCGCGACGGAGGCCGCGGATGATCGCTCAGCTGAAACGATGGTCACGGCGGACGACGCAGCAGCTTTTCTCGCCAGTATAGGCGACACGGGAGCGGCAGGCACGACAGAGGCTGCGGTGCTCAATGCAGAAGCTCTGCACGCAGGTACAGGCGACGCAGGAGCAGCGAGCGCGGCGGAGTCCTCGAGTGGGCTCGCAGTGTGATTGGCCTTGAAGGCCAAAAACTCCGAGGCGAGCTGTGGGTGGCGAAGTCGGAGGAATTCCGCGAATACAGCGTCCATGATCGCTGAGTACCCAGGTGGGGCGGCCCCGGGTCTTGAAAACACTCGCCTTGCGGCGAGGCCCCAACTTCTCGGACCTGAGCGGTTCTATTGAACACAGGTGGCAATGCGGCGCGATTACTACAGGACAAAGAAAAAGCACAACAAAGCAGAAATTACGAAAAGAAACAAAACAAATAAATACTTGCAGGAAACCACTTTGTCGGCAGATGTACCACGAACACAGAAACAACAAAAGGAAACAAAACAAATAAAAACTTCCAGAAAGAGCACTTAGTCGGCAGATGTACCACAAACACAGGCCGCGCGAACAATGGCCGGGCTAACAAAAGCCGGGCGAACAAAGACCGGGCGATCGAGTGGACGATGAGCACGTCCGCACGTGACGGGTGCCTCTATCGGAATGATGTTTCTTACAAGGCACGCACCGCCTTTTTATACTAGCCGGCGCAGCTGGCTTATGAGTCACTTCTGTTGCACGAGTGGAACGACACGGCCGGCGCACCCGGCTTGTGTGAGTCACGCCTGTTGCACGTGATGTTTATTAGAAATATTGTTAACGCCGTCATACCTATTATATCGATGCATCTGTACTTAGCGTAATGGTAATATTTCAATGCCCTGCTTGAAAAAGTCGCCCACGACGTCTTTAAAGGCATTTTGTAATCGCTCTCAAGTATTGATTTTTTCCCTGCTAAGAAGTTGCATAAAATGTGGAAAAACTAAAAGTTGAGCATTTTTAATAATCATTGGGAAAAAAAAAACAATAATCCTAGAGATTTCTCTCAAGGTTAAATCCATCATCCGCAAGTCTAAGTAACTTATTTGTTCATTAATTTTTATAAAAATCTTTGATAGCGAAGTAGTATTACAAGAATAAGCAACCGAAAATTAAAAAAGTGATTTTCTTGATTCCTCAACATAACCATCTGTGTTTGATTTCGGAACATCAAAAGTGTCAACGAGCGATGTCCGCTATGACACTTTTCCCTTTTCAATTCCAGCCGCCAACGTATCGATTTCATATTTCATATATTGAAATTTTAATTTGTCACATAGGTAAGGACTAATAAATATATCAAAACTAATAAATACAGTCCACTCTCATTTACCACAACGCAACAGTCTTAAATTAAACTATGTACCTATACTTACCGAATACTAAAACGTAGTATGACTACTAATCTTAAAATCAAGCTCCCAAAAGCAATGCCGTCGAGTCAGCGACTTTTTTTTTTATTGCTAGATAGGTGGACGAGCTCACAGCCCACCTGGTGCTATGTGGTTACTGGAGCCCATAGACATCTACGACGTAAATGCGCCACACACCTTGAGATATAAGTTCTAAGGTCTCAAGTATAGTTACAACGGCTGCCCCACCCTTCAAACCGAAACGCCTTACTGCTTCACGACAGAAATAGGCAGGGTGGTGGTACCTACCCGCGCGGACTCATAAGAGGTCCTACCACTAGTAACAATGCATGAAGCTTATCAGTAGCGTAATATGTACTTAATTCAACAGATATTTTACGATCAGTAAATAGCTCTTGTCTACCCCCTAGTGAACTGTGGACTCTCTATAAGTGTATGTAATAAACGCTATTTAAATATTGTAGATAGGGAATCTATGAGGAAGAAATATTCCTTTTCAGGTTGTAATTTCTAATAATGATTACACTGTTCCGCATTTCCAGTTGTGGATGCCATTACAATAAACAATAATTTTACATTCTCTGAAGGCGCAAGAATGTAAATTTAATGGGCTATTCGTCACAAAGCCTATTTCGAGGCGTAGTTATTTGATTAAGTTTCTGTGGACTTCTTATTACAAAACACACATATGAAAACATATACGAAGGAAGTCTTAATAGAAAAACGATTGAATAAATCGTAGAAAAGCTATTCTAAGCACGGTCTAGTGAAATATTTTATGCTGAAAAGTAGAAATAATAATATTCCCAAAGAACAAAGGCCTTGATCCTCTACACGGGAGTTGAACCGGATTGAGTTTTGTGTTAAAAAATTATTTCACGTTTCTGTGAAGTTTCCAGAATGAAATGCTAACAACAAGCAAAATTTTGAGAAAAGAAATATACAACTGATACTACGCAAATTAAATATCTGAGAAAATTCGATTATGATTATTGAATACCTAATTTTTTCTTCTTTGAAATCTTTTTATATTCATTGCTTTGTGTGGTTATTTATTGTATGAATTGAAAACACGAATTTAAAGATTAAAGATTATGAAATTTTTCTTAGAAAGTAATCATAAATTTAATAGTGTTTTTTCTCTAATAAGAGAATAAGATATTCTATTGGGGTTACATAAAAAAACTGCTAAAGAAATACACTGAAATAAAATTAACTGGACATTTTCATAAACATCTGGTAGACATTTGTTTATCGAGCTATTTATAAAACCAGACATAACATTAATATTGAAAATAATGTTAAAAATACTAATCGGAGACGGATCGATGAGCCTACCTTAGTGATAAGTAGTTGTCTAAGCTAAAAGGCCTCATAGCAGGAATACTGTCAATCAATCCAATACTGAAGTTCAAAATCTGATTAGCGATGGATTGTCTGTCTCAATTTTTACACATGAAATGTGCATGATGGCTATACCGCCTATGCGGACTCACATTCTACCGTTAACAGGTAGGTCTATAGGAGAACTGGTTAATCCATAAAGGGACTATCATACAGCCTACCTGACTTTTTAAGCATTTGAACATATCTTATATATGTACCTATATATAAAAGAAAGTCGTGTTAGTTACATTATTTATAACTCAAGAACAACTGAACTGATTTGGCTGAAAATTGGTGGGGAGGTAGCTTAAAGCCAGGAGAAGGACATAGAATACTTTTTAACACGTTCCTGTGGGACGTGACATAAAACGTGGTATAATAATATGGAATAACAAAACGCAACTGACAGCTAAACAAAATGTAGTCTATGGTTAATTATAGTAGAATTTTGAAGTTGACGGGTTGATGTGTTTGTTTCGAGTTTCTATTAGCTTATTGTGCCGAGATAGGTAGTCATTAAAAAAGCTATGCCGCGACCAACACGGTCAAATCTTTCCCGACCAAGCCGTAATGCAACTAGGATTCGAAAAATTGCGAGTGAAAGGACTGTAGAAGAACAAGAAAATATCATAATAAAAATAACAACTAAAATACATAGCCAATAAAGTATCATTAAAATACTTGATTTTTTAATTTACATTAATTATCCAAATAAAACATTGATCTTGATAAAATCAAAAGTCTGCTCATTTATTCCTCTAAGGCGGAACAAAGTTCGCCGGGTCCGTTAGTTGTAGATATTGGAAAACAGTAAATATTGTTGAAATTTAAATAAGGAAGGGAGTTGACTTCTTAGCATTGAATACAAGTGCCATTAAGATTCTAAAACATTGGAGCACTGCAACCACGTCACGTACGTTCCATTAGTGACAATCTGAGAGCGACCACAAGCCTGTTTAGTACAATGTGAAAGGCAACATTGTTGATCGGGTCACTGACTGTTCATAGTACAACAAGTACTCAAGAACGCTAATTAAAATTCAAGATATCGTGGAAATGTAATCTTTCTCTTAGCTTACGTTTTCAAATCTATCTATCTTCTAACTTTCAGTTCACAGATGGCCACTGCCGGAAAAAAAAGGCCTTCCTTAACATTTTTAAATATGCCATAAGTATTTGAGATTCGTCGATTTTAATTCCAAAAATAAATTCTAAAACGAACACGTCCGTATTGTGAATAAAGCATTGTCTGAATATTTTTATACTTTTTATGTACACACACATACATTCATTATCGCCTTATATACATTATATATATAGGTATATATGTAAATTTATATATATAAGCAATATAGGAAAAAACTAAATTCTATTCTAAAAGGATTACATATTTTGTAGAAATATTCTTAATTATACCGCAAAATATTGAATTCTATTTCATTATTTACATGCTGTTGTCTATTATTATATTAGGTCGGGGGATCTTTAATAATCTGTCCGCTATTTGTCAAAGCCTCTGGTATGGACCACAGGAAATTCAACCACAGCCTTGCCTATTTATGACGCGAAGCTTTTTTTTCCTACCTATTCGCTGGTAACCTACGGCGTTATTACAGCTACGCGCGTACGGTTTGGTGAGCTCACGGGCTCAACTTGAGAGAATTTTCTAACACTAGCCCTATCAAGAGGAGTGTTTTGCAGAATCTAGCACCGGATCGGCATTGCGACCCACTGAGAAGATCCGGGGAAAAACTCAGTGTTTATGGGATAGTTCGCTCGTCAAATTTTCAATGTAATCGACAAGTACGATGAGGATTCGATTAATAGTTGAAGAGTTGCTCATTATATATGATCCTATTGGCTAAGTATAGCTTCCAGAAAAACTAAAAACAAGTTGTCTTTGATTAAGATATGATATCGGTGAATTATAAGCGATGATATTTTTTTTATCGTATTTATAAGCCATAATAAATTCCGTGATTGTATGTAAAATCAAACTGCATACAAAGCACCGGGCAGGTAATTTGATTGTGGAAGTATAGAATACGCTGCGATTTCATTTACTATTTACGAGAGATATAAATTTAGAGTTGGACGGGAGCAGAAATTGAATATTAAATAAGACGTCAGTAAGCTTGAAACTGTACCTTTGGCCGGAATTGAATCAGATTATTGAATAAGTCGGCCATCGCGTATGAGGTTGGCCCTACACGAACATAGTTTCTTGCAAGAAGGAGCAAATATTTTGAATTAATTGAGAAAAAGTACCATAAATAAATTTTTAGATTTGAAATAATTTAGGACTATAATTAATAATTATCTTTCACGTGATAAGTTATGTGTTTTTCGGCTTTGTGTTCTTTATGGCATCTGAAGTAGTTATTGCAGGTACAAGTGGCACATACCCTGTCTAGCTTATCGTATGTATAATATTTATAATTTTGTATAATTGTAAATTAGCTATTTAACTTTATACACTATCTTTAGATTTAAAGTAGTGTAAATTCTCCGAATATTAAGTTATAACAATGAGAAAGGCTGCACCGGTACTAAATTTGAAGTACAGGTAGCCCTCCTATAACACGATATTTTACAACGCGGTTCCACACTAACACGAAAAGAAAAAATCCCAAAAACACTCTTATGACATGGTACATCTACAACACAATAGCGAAATTTTTGTTTAAAATTATTTAGAAAACTACATTATTCATTATGAGCAAACAATTTAAGAATAACAGAATTTTTTCTGCTTATTTTTATATTTATTTATAATAGGTAAAAATACATACAGGCATAACTGAGTTGTTTCATATGAAAAAAACTCTCCTTTTTGTACTGTTGGCTAGTCTCATATAACACGGTTTCGCATAACACGGAACTTTGTTGGAACGTACCTACCATATTTAGATTTCTATAAATTCCATGAAATCCACAACGCTGAATACTAAAAATTATCATTACTACTATAATTACATGTTTCAAAAGCATATTACTGTCATGCGTCTAATATTATAAAACAACATACATTTATTTATTTTCATTATAAAGCATTCAATGTATAAAGCTCAGTGTCGCTTCTAGTAGTAATTGTTCCATCGACCCCTGACCGGGTAATCCCGTTATGGGACGACAGACTGGTTTGCAGGACATGAGGGTTTCAACACATGTAGGTTTACGCAGTTTCAAACACACATCAATTTAGTAATTCATTCTGTTTTCATGTATCATAGACTTAATTAATACTTTTTCATTCGCATTGTATTATAAACTGAAAACTATGAACGCAAGATTAAGCAGCAAAAGTAGTTATAATTACACATCAAAATGCACAGTTAATCAGTATATTATTATTAATTTTATTTCCATGTGTAATTATTAGATATCATTCCAATAAAATCATATAGTGGTAATTATTAAAATAGGTAACATTAAAATATGAACAGGTAAGCAAACTTGACATATTTATTATAGAACTAGCTGACCCGGCAGACTTCGTAGTGCCTCAATCGATAAATAAAAGATCTAATCTTTTGTATAAAATAAACTTAAAACAAACAAAAAGAACCCATCCGACGGGGGACACATTAAAGGAAAAATAAAATTGTTATTTTTATTTAATTCCGGGAATTTTCATATTTATCTACCTTTTAAACCTTCGCTGGACTTCCACAAATAATTCAAGACCAAAATTAGCCAAATCGGACCAGTCGTTCTCAAGTTTTAGCGAGACTAACGAACACCAATTCATTTTATTTTTTTATTTTTTTATTGCTTAAATGAGTGGACGAGCTCACAGCCCACCTGGTGTTAAGTGGTTACGGGAGCCCATAGACATCTACAACGAAATGCGCCACCCACCTTGAGATATAAGTTCTAAGGTCTCAAGTATAGTTACAACGGCTGCCCCACCCTTCAAACCGAAACGCATTACTGCTTCACGGCAGAAATAGGCAGGGTGGTGGTACCTACCCGTGCGGACTCACAAGAGATCCTACCACCAGTAATTACGCAAATTATAATTTTGCGGGTTTCATTTTTATTACACGATGTTATTCCTTCACCCTGGAAATCAATCGTGAACATTTGTTGAGTACGTATTTCATTAGAAAAATTGGTACCCGCCTGCGGGATTCGAACACCGGTGCATCGCTCAACACGAATGCACCGGACGTCTTATCTGTTAGGCCACGACGACTTCGACTTTATATATATAGATAGATTATTATTATTTCCGTGCGTAATTATCAGATATCATTCCAATAAAATCATATAGGAGTAAATATTAAAATAGATAACATTAAAGTAATATATGAACAGGTAAGCAAACTCGACATATTTATTATAGAACTAGCGACCCGCCCTCGCTTCGCTTCGGAAACATTAAAACACACATGAAACCAAAAAAATAAAATAAAATAAAATTTAAAAAAAGTAGCCTATGTTCATCAGGGACAATGTCGGCTTCTAATGGAAAAAGAATTTTTCAAATCGGTCCAGTAGTTTCGGAGCCTATTCGAAACAAACAAACAAACAAATCTTTCCTCTTTATAATATTAGTATAGATGATAATATAACAAGGAATCGCGCTCTATAACCAAGTTCGCCTTTTATTTAACTGCTTAGTTTATTGAAGCTTAAATTAACTTCGAAGTCACTTTCGGTCCATCTGATGATAAGGAGGTAGTCCCGCTTATAGACACCAGCAACGCCAGGCACCGCCATGCCAATTTCCGTTAAAACACCACAATGTATTTAATTGGTATAGCTAACTTATTGGCCAGATTCCTACCAAATATACCCCCGAATACCTATAGTAACAATACATTCAAACTTGTGCCGAGTGTAATACAAATTTACGACTTATTACTGTTGGGAATCGAACATTGTCATCGGAACGAAACGTTATCAGGCATACCATGTAGCAATACGTACTGGACCCACAAATTTCATTAGCACTCTCCACATAAACTTTAGGGATATATGATGAAAATGTAGATTTTTATTAATTAACAGGTCGGAAAATGAATGAACGAAAAAATGAATTTATATTGAATTGAAACAAAATTGTTATCGACTTTGAATTTCGAATAAGATTATTAAAGTCCATGGGCAAAGTTCTTCGACGAGCAATATGTGTGACCTGTACTTTGGATGCTGCTAGAGTTAGAACCAGTAGCGACCAACAGCACTGAGAATGGTTCAGGTGGATCCACCAAGACGTGTCTAGAGCGTTGACAGTGACTGGTCGCCAGAAGAACCGGGTCAGTGATATAGTTGGTTGTGGTCAAGCTATAAGACGGGATTTTCACGTTGTAAATTTTATAGGTAGTGACTTCATATGGGGTATTTTATGGGTAGTGAAGTTCTGCATTCCTGATGTCTTAGGGTACTTCAATGTTTTAAAGGAAGGTAATAAGGGGGGGGGACCGCACGCATGAGTCGTGAACGCTCATTTACAAGTTTTAATTTATCACATAAATCCAGCTTATTCTGCTTTGCAAATCACGGGGTAGCCTGGTAATGTAAAGAGGGCAATCTCTTTATTATTTTTTGTGAGGTCTGAAGGTCATGGAATTAAGCAAGATGACAGATACATGATCTTCCTGGCCCAAGGTACTAACAATGAGGTTGACAGATATTTGAAATTGTATATCTATATATACACTTACATTTAAAGCTACAATCAAAGCTCATATTTCCAGAAGTTAAGCGTATTTTAAAATTTGACAGATGGTATTTGAAAATATGAGAACATAAAACAGATAAATTTATGGTGTTTCATTAATTGTACTTTGTATGTATTTCTTAGGAGTTTTTTACATTGGCTAAAAACAAAAAAAAAGATATTGTCAAATAAATTCATCTATGTATTCTATAGGTCTATATTATATGTATATTCTCCCTCTTCTTTTCTGGATGCGCCGAAATCCGACATACCCCGCTCTGTCACCCCTATATTATCCATAAACGGATTCCCCAGTAAAAAGGCTACATAAATACGTATTATGTTACTAAAACAAATTATAAAAACATTTATGTTATAAAGGTGTGTGGTATGCGTACACATCTAGTTTGGGGTCAAGAGGCAAGCAACAGAGCGTGTCCTCGCGGCTGAAACGTACACCATCAATATTAGATGAGTCGACCCGCACATACCTACGTGCTGCGCGTTCAAACGGACTCCGCTATTTTTCTCGGTTTTAGCCGAAGATAAATATTGAAAATATGATACGTACGTATTTATGTATCTGGTATATGCAATAGTAATTTCGAGCTTACTACTATAAATATCGATGAATTGCTGTTCGTTTTTTCGTAAACTATCAGATTTGTAGTGTAATTGTGACGTCTATTAGTCTCATAGTAAATATTTTATCAGGAGATAACTATACTAATATATAAATCTATAGTGGTTCTAATGGATGTTCCGTTATAACTACTGAACCACGCATCCGATTGACTTGAAACTTGGTATTCATGTAGAAAATACATGTACCTAATAGATAGGCTAATATTTATATGAGTGTTGGACTCCCTACACCAGTTGCGGCGGCGTTAATAATGAGAATCTCTGTGGGGGTGAGAAATAATAATGTTAATTTTAAATGCCCAGCGAAGTGGACGGGTACAGCTAGTTATTTTATAATATTAATCACTTATGTCAAATAAATAAATTTTTTGATTATCTTTGAACAGAAATCAAAAATATATACAGTCAAAACCGTTTACTGCGACATCGGTTAGAACAACATACCGGTTATTATAACCTAGAACAAAGGTCCCGGCTGAATGCCATATGACCGCCTTATTAAAAACATTGCTTTATACGACATTGCTCATAACGACATACCTCATAAAACGACCACATTTAACTAATATTTCGGAGAATTAGATCTGTTAGAACGACTGGCTAAGCTGTATTGTAAACAATTTGAATAGGTATCCACTTTTGTCTTCAATGGCTATTAAAATCAGGAAAGAAAACAATAGGATTTAGTTTGGTGTAGGGTCTTTTCTAATTCTTAGAAACAAAACACGTGCATGCAGTAGAGTCAAAGACCGCTTCTTCATATCTCTTCAGTTAGTTTATTACTTATTTATACACAAGACGCACCAAAACTTTGTGGAGTTATTCGTGAAACTTTCAAAAGGTCGCAAAGAAAAAGATAACTAATTAATATTGAAGAAAAATTGCGTATTATGTAAATATATTTTTCCAATAATTCCCTATCGATTTGTTTGTACTTGCACGATACACATTAAACATCACCGGTTGTTACGACTATCGGTTTTTACGACTGAATATGAGCAGTCCCTTCGATGTCGTTATAACAGATTTTGACTGTAGTTATATAGGTCCATGAAAGATTTAAAAAAGAAACTCTTACGAAATACTCGAACCAATGACGCATCGGTTTGCGGCGCTGCAAAAGGTTGCATTTGCGGAACTGGCTGCCGCTAGAATTTCCCTATCCATATTTGATCGGATTTACCCGACAACACTTACCCGTTCTACAAACTCGCACTAAGGTACTTTATGTATCGAAATTTCTCTCTGGGCTTCCGTCATTTATTGGATGCGCAACTTGAGAATTTCGTCTGGAATACTTACCTGAATTTTTGAAAAATAATTCCGCATGTTGCCTGCTATTTCATGAATTTTCTTTTGTACCAAAATGTTATTTGAATAACTTTGGTAAAATCTGTGCACATAGAGAGCATACGGTATGTTTGTACACCCCCTTCCCAAAAAAGAGATATAAAATACATCAGAAATTTCTGTTTGTTTAAATGTATATTACTTCGCTAGTATGAAGCTTTTCTTTGAACAGCTACTCAAAATTACAAAGACGGGTTAACAAACTAAGAAGCAACATTAGGTACATTGACTTAATACGAGTAAATGTTTCCTGATAGCCATACGAAGCTCATTTTAAACAATAATGAAAACTTAAAAATATATACAGTACGTTTTTACACCAAAATACAACCAATAATATAAAAAAGTACTGAAAACAGATTTCTTAGCAAAATACTTTACTTAATTTCCGGAATCGTTTGTTTTACCGCAAAAGCCTAAACACCCTTTTGTCTTAATTGTGATTTGTACTAATTAAGCTTGTTTTCTCTTCTAATTATCTCCTTGAATATTCACGGGACGGAATCACTTGACCTCAAAATTGTTAGAGATATTGTTTGTTTACTCTTGAGAGGCCGCGGTTCAGAACAATGAACACTTTTTTGTGTACAAACGGCGATGGAAGCAGGTAATGAATATGCTGAAACAAAGAACCGAATGCGGAGGCTCATTAGCCATTCAGTCGTTGTGCCTGTCTTAAAAACCGTTTACAAAAGTCCTGATGAATGTAAGCCCTTGTTTATTTCGGCCATCTGTTTTTGGCACGGAGTTATTTTAATTTCATTATATTAAATCTGTTTTTTTTTTCAATTCGTACACCATTTTATTTACTATAGCATTTTGCGTCCCACCGTGGAGATCTCTATGCGCATACAACCACATGAACCCTCATTTTTTAAAATATATAATTACAAATAAATGAAAATGGAAACATGCTGGTGAATATAAATATGCGAAATAGATATGTAGTTGTTAGTAGGAGTTCATACCGATTCATTAATAGTTAAGTTGGTTGGATGGTTAAATTATACCATTTTACTATACCATACACCATTTTACCATAACATAACAATCAGTCGGCATGCTGTATTCTGTCAAGATTGTCGTTCAACAACGTTATGTTCAGTGATTCCTTTTAATAAACGATTTGAACATCAGTTAGTAAATTTTTTTTAATTACTTTAATAATGTTTATAGGCCGGTGACAATTCATTTAATGAGGTCACAGAAAAGTGTGTTGTCTTAAAGATGGTTCCAAATTGTATCTCTTTATCGCACATGCAGCGATCTATAACAATTCGCATTCAAGCTTTAGGTATCTGCTTCAAAACTTTAATGTTTTCTTATATCTTGATTAAGTTAATTAATAAAAATTGATATCTTTTTTGCACCAGTGAAAATATAGATACAAAAGTTATGAAACTTGACCTATATACGAAAACCATATTTTTAAGTAAGTATTTAATATTCTACGCTATAATATCCAAAAGATCGAAAATATTAAGCGCCATAATGAACCGCCGCCTCCATAAAACATTCCTGTTGGTAATCAACTTACAATGGTTGTTATAACAATAATTCATGAATTAACTTTCGGTTGAAAATTTGTTTGCTCAAAATTTTCAGTTTTCGTTGCCAACTTCTATAAATAATTTACATAGTCAAATATACACACAACTTTTCAATGCAATCAACTGAAAGTTTTTCGCTCAGTTGACGTCACCCACTTACAAAATGGCTGTATATTTTTGTGAAAAGTATTCATTTTACAGCAAAATTCCGAGCGAGGAGTTTTCCGAGATTCAACTATTTTTAAGTATACATTTTGTTGTAACGCTTTAAAGATATTTGTAATCTATATAATATATAAAAATGAATTGCTGTTCGTTATTCTCGCTAATACTCGAGAACGACTGGACCGATTTGGTTAATTTTGGTCTTGAATTATTTGTGGAAGTCCAGAGAAGGTTTAAACGGTAGATAAATATGAAAATGCTCGGAATTAAAGAAAAATGTTTAAGTTTATTTTATACAAAAGTTTAGGTCTTTTATTTCTCGATTGAGGCACTACGAAGTCTGCCGGGTCAGCTAGTTTACAATAAGCAAGATGGTATTCAATTTGGCACTCAAACTGTAAGCCAACTACGACGATGATTTTATGAACTAAATTTAAATATAGTACAAGTAAAGAAAAAAAAAATCTAAAAAATCTGCAGTTAATCATAGTAGCTGTACATTTTATTAGATTTATTTTAAAAAGTTATCTGCTTCTTCCTCTAATTTTACCTTTTCAAAGTACGAAATTAATTCAAATTAATTAACGCTCAAACAAAGATTATTGTCCGGATGAAGCGCGAATGGAATTACTTAAAAATAAAATTCAAACAAGATTTTGGTGCTTTCATTGAGTTATAAAAGTCTTTTGTGTCGTATTCATTCATTTTCTACAGAATTGGTCACATTGTGAAATCCAAAATTTTGTTGAGAATTATAAATCAAAGCTGTTGGAATGAAACGGAAAAGAATAAGTTTTCTTATAAAAGTGGGGCCTACCTAGACAGTATAGTCACATTTCGATCGTAAAAACGGAGGGTTAGTGCCAGAAGAGGTCGTATGTATATCCGACCTTGTGCAAATGTAACGATAACACGCTTTAAGAGTCAATAAATTGTTACCTACTCAGTTTTATGAGATGATAAGTATATTGCTTGTCTTTGTTCCTTATTGGTTTGTGGGTCACGTTCTTTTGACTCATGTAATGTTTCTTGTTACAGATTGAAGAACCTGATTTCGACTGTGAAGGTAGGTGTCTTTCTCCGTTTCATCTAAGATTACAAGGCTCTTACACAAACCCGCTTTTTTAGTCTTGAATAGAAAACTTTGAGAATATCTTTAAAACCTTCAAGAAATATTCAATGTAAATCTTTACGAATGATTTTTGCACACATTAAGAAGACCACGACTGGCTTCTCTAGAATTTCTTGCAAATTATGGGTGGTTAATGCTATTTTGAAGTTTCACGAGTTATTGTTGGAAAAATAAATTAACACGTGGAAAAATTTCATTAATACTTTCCACATTCAACGGTCGCAAGCTATGTTTATTTTCTCATCTATTTTTATGATTGTCGAGACAGACACCTGACAGATAAGAACAACAATAAGAACACCTTGTTTCAAATGTCTTTAAAAAAATAATTAATCCGATTGGCGTCGATTTCGAACCCCATCGGATCCATGAGACGCCTACGGATTTTCCGTACAGTATTCAAAATCAATAACTAAGCTTATACTAAGCTATACTACTACCTATAAGTTGTACTAAGCCTAATCAATGTCTATAAATATTCGTTTCAAAAATCCTAATAAATGTCGTTACCGTGTTTTTATTGGGATTGTCTGATTGGTTTTACTACTAATTACTATACTTTAATTACTATCGTTTATAATATAGAAAATTTTCAAAAACTTTGCTCAAGTTGCGAGAGAAAATGAAAACGTAACAAAAAAAATTCGACACTTTACAGCCCCTATACCGTATTTTATGTACATAATCTACAAACTTGAGAACATCGGAAAGACAAATGTTCCGATATTGCAAGATACGCTTGAGTGAAGTCTTTTAATTAAGTCGGGCGGTACGCGTCGACGTTAGTACGGGCTTACCGAATACCCTATCAATTTCTGCTTGACTTCTGATTGTTTGAACCAACATCGTTAGCGAGGCCAGAATTACGTCAAGGACCAGTTGAAGCCAGGCTATAAACAACCCCCGGTACTGGTTTATTTAAATTATTCCGTACGTATAAATATATAGTTATTTTGTAAACTAGTCGTACTAGCTAATAGCTCAACTGGTGGTAGTCACATGACGGAACCGAAAGATATCATAACCTCAATTGCATTCGAATCGGTGATAAAGTCGTGTCCTAAAGAAAAGCACGCCTGATGCATTCGTATCGACCGGTGCGATTGTACCGGTATTAGAATCCTATAGGCAGGCAGCAATATTTCTATTGAAGTACGTACTTGTCAAATGTTCACGAATGACTTCCACGATAAAGGAATAACGTCAAACTGGCAGAAAATAATTATTTGCGTAAATACAGGTGCTAGGGCATCTTCAAAGCCCGCACGGGTAGGGAGCATCACTCTGCTTACCGTAAAGCAGTATGTTTCGGTTTAAGGGTAGGACAGCCGTTGTACTACATATAAAAAAACTGAGACATAGCGACCACTTAATACTAGGCGGTTCGTGAGCTCGTCCATCCATATAAGCAAGTAATTGATCTCCAATTAATCTTATCCATCGAAGAATGGCAACGCCTAACAAGATTTTATTTTACTTCGTTTCAATATGTAGCACTTGAAGTAAATTATACATATTATTAACGCCGTTTATTAATCGTTTCGTTGGGGGCCTTTGACTTTGACCCATTGCCGAAGATCGCTATTATCTAGTAATGCATGTAATAAATAATAGTAAGGAATGAAAGAAATAACTGCCCTGAAAACAAGGGTAATTCATATACCTAAATTATATATTTATAATAATTAATATTATATGTCAGGAAATAAAATGGTAATTACTGGTTTTGATACATCGATGGTTTGTGAAATATCACATTTAATAAAGAAAGTCTAAACCAGTTAAAGAAAATTCTCACTGTTAAATCAAAATCTTAATTTATTATAATAACTTTACGCTGTTTATGTATGTTATGTCTTACAATTTTTTGAAGCGAAATGGAAAAAAACCTTACGTAGGTACATAATATATATTATGTATAGTTTCACCTTAACTGTATGGATGCGAGTAAATGTTTTGTGAGAGATATTAGTCTGAAACGGTAAAAAGTGATTTACCTTTTTTTTTAATATTCACTTTAAGGCACAAGTTTCTAATAATAATTATTGTTTTTTTTTTTATTTACCCTTAATTTTTATTATTATTTAAAAAAAACACACAGTAATTATCCTTTCTATGTGCGCTTATTTAAAAACTTACGGATTTCAAGTTCATCAATACTGTTCCTGAATTGCACATATAGTCAAATTAAGGATTCTAACTCTGTGTCCTTTATATTATCGTGCATCATTCATAATGTATAAAAATTAACATCGAATGCATTAAAACTTTGCTTTACAAAAGTAAGATCGGAAAGTTATCGAATCCTTGAACCTACATCACGCCCATTATGAAAATTGTATGAAAGTTTCCACTTGTTTCGGACACTAAGAAACTAATCTTTTCTCCGGTAGAAGTTGCTTTAATATACTTTCAGGCGAATTTGTGTATAACCTTTGTTAGAGAAAACTGTATCGCATTCCTCATCTGGTGACTATACAGGGATGTTACTTTCTGTAGGGATGCTATTAGAAGAGGAAATGTACTGGAGATGAGTTCGAAGTAATACCCAAAGAAAAGTGCAGGGGACAGTGAGCGCTAGGCGAAGGGCTGTGTGATATTGAGCATAGAAAGTCCAAGCTGTGTACGGTCACCGAGATTCATTCTGGTTCCCGGCTCATTCACGTTGACCGGGTGATAGATTCTTCACCGGTTGATGGAACAACTTCTCGGAGTAGAGTTAAGTAAGTCACTCGGGTTCAAATCTCCAACTGATAAGCGGATAGCTACCAAGACTACTTCATCTGGTCTCTCTACGCCCTTGTCAACCCATCATGCCCTAAAGAGTGACACCCATATTCGCCTCAGATGTCCCGAGCTCAACAGAGTCTCATACCCAACAAGGAAGAGGAATAAGGAGAAATAAAACTTTTTAACTCACACGCTTTATAACAGTTAGGCTGTTGGGTCGTATACTCGAGTTAGACGATGACCACCAGCCATGAAATGAGTTCTATCACTGATTTTGTTTTTAGCTACCATTTTGCTCATTCCATACGCAATTGAAAGGTATCGTGACCCCAATAATGCCAAGCGAGCAACAAACCTTTCTTGCGCGCTGAACTTCCATTTATTTTTAAAAACTGCACCTAATAAATTTTTTAAGAGCTGTAATATTTAAAAATTTTAATTTCCCTTACAATTTTCGGTCCACTCACAACTTTCACAAAGTTGTTTCGTCTTATATCTGAATAAGACATCACTTTGACGAGTTGACGCGTCTCGTGAAACGCTTTGCCTGTTTCATCTTTAAGCTTTTATTTCTCATTCAATTACCGAAATTGTTTTCCACAACCACATAATGGGATTTATTGTTTGCAGTATTTGGACTACCGCCTCTGATGTTAAAATGTTAATTTGTTCGAAAATTCATTATATTACATTATTATACTTATAATTCATTCTGGGACACGATTATGGTCGTGGATTCGAATATTTTGACCTTAAGCTAACAGAATCGAACAAGCTCAGGCTCTAATTAAATTGAATAATTAAGGTACAATTAATAACAACGCACATAAAAACCCGAAAGGGTTCACAGTAAATTAATCCCACATCCAACCGGCCGGTGTTATAATATTTATAAATTTCCGCGGAATTGTTTTAGTAAGCTACTTCATAAACTTATGTTATACAGTCACATCCACAAGGGTCAAAAGTAATTTGGCTTCGACAGTCCATTTTCTGCAATCCTCTGTTGTTACTTACATATAACACATCCTGTCTATGTTTACCACAAAGCAATTATGTTTCGGTATAGTTGAAGAGTACAAACACCTACATATTACCTCTCAGATACTCATTAAGCTCACATTATTGACTGAAAGATTCCAATTATAAAAAAATTTATGTGTTTTTGAATACTATTGATCAACGATGGTCTATTTAAAAATTATAGTAAATGAAAGATGTTCCAATAATATTATAATACATAAACATGTTTCTTTTTTATCTTCGATAGAATCTTCTTTTCTTTTATAGAAAATGACACTATACAAAAAAAAAACTGATTTTGTATGGATTAGTAAAAACATTAAGAATGTCTTTGTACTCGTGTTCTTTTTATCTCTGAACAAATGCAACAGACATGCTCTATGCAGTTTAATATAGCAGAGAACCGTTCAATGCTCCTAGCCGCAAAAGCGGTTCGAATTAAAATAGAAAAAAATACAACAAGTCGCGGGGACTAGTTCTACAAGCAAGTGCAAATATCCAATGTGTTCCGGGCCATTAAGCTACTTACTCCCGTTAGCTGGAATCTCACGCACGAACGAGACCCGTTTGAATTCTGTTTAAGGCCCTTCTGGTCAATCAAGTACTTATCACATCTTCACTTCTTATTGGTACCGTTATCTTTTGTATTTATTAGATCCCGTTGTATTTTGTTAGTACTTTTTTATGTTTTTTCGATATTTCCGATTTAAAAAAAAATGAACAATGTATTTCTGTAAATGAGGGAAATATAACAAGATAAGTATGCTACGTATATATTTAAATAATAAACTTAATAATTGATTGATTGTACTGTATTTTTTGTGCGTAATAAACCATCAATTAAACGAAAAAATACAATGGTATAAAGTTTTTTCTTAATCTTTTTATAAATTCGATATAATTAAAACTATTTCTCTGTGTTTCATGAATTTATTTTGAAGTTATATTAAGATTAAATAAATTCATATTTAAAACATTTTACATTTTATAACGACGCTTATCGTAAATTTTATTGGTCTAGTGACCAGAGTATCTGACTAATGTAGCGGTCTCAGGCCTGGAGGGAGTAGATTTTACATTAGTTGAGCTTATAGTATTCTTAAATGAAGGAATATATGCAAAAGTTAAAAGCATTTCCATGATATTCATCAAAAATAAAGGTTTTAGCAGCAAACAAATTTAAACGACCTAAATAATAAAATACATCAACGAAGCACAAGGTATTTATGAGAATATTAATTTAAAACGTGGCCCTACCAAATCAGAGTGTAACACGGCTAGAACTTCGTATGTCGAGTACATATAAAATTTCAAAAACAGATGCGTACGATAATTAAAATTTTAACAATTTTCCACAACGTTTGCGGTTTGAAAACATTTGAAGTTTTGTCTGTGTCCGAAAAGCCCAACATTTCAATTTACTGTGTCAAGAATTGTAAGTGAAGAGAGAGGTTCACTTTTTTATTACCCTAGATTACCAAACGAACTCACGAACGGATGTAAGCGCTGAGAAACTCTTACATATCACAGCATCGAATCTCAATTACAGTCTACTAGCTTTAACCCGCGGCTTTAATCGCGAAAATTAAGAAAAACAAAATTCCTCATGAATAGTACTTTTTTTCTGAATAAAGGTACCAAATATCCTTGTGCCTGCTTAATTTCAATATGATTCGTATTTGTAATAAAGATTTGGAAACTTAATAAGCAATGACTGGTCCTCTCCAGTGATCTTAAAATATGCCATAGCACCAGTAATTAATTATTAACAATTTACACTTTCTGTTTACATTTATTGTAAAGAGTTCACTTAAAAATTGCAATGATCTATTAAAATCATAACTATTTCGGATTTATGAAAAGAAAAAAACGTCAAAGCTTGTAATCTGTAGACATTTATAAAAAAACTAGTGACAGCCCTGAGTCAAAGAACACGTGCGTAAACACAAAATAAGTAACAACTAACAAACAATCTTTTGGAACAATTTTTTCAAACGAACCATTGGCCAGATTATACTCCGTCATAAACTTTTTCCTTACATTTAGATAATGGTTTGTGTTTCAGAAACTTGCCTCAAGTTATTAAGATTGATAGAGGTATTCCGGTTTCTGGGCTTCGTTGGTAAATAGTCAATACGCTAACATGATAATATCATCCAGTCTATTTGTTTGTAGGACATGTAGATAATTACCACTTAGATTTTTTGTAATATAATAAAATATTTATTTAAATGTACTTTTTAAGTATTTAAGATATGTTTATTTTAATTTCTTTCGAGCAAAAGATCTTATGAGAAAATATCTTTAGACAGTTTTTCAAAAACCCTCTACTTAAACTAAAAACTTTAGTAATTTAATTTAGCTACAATTCAAGTTAATTTAATCGGATATAATTACTTAGTTGAACATAGTTACTTAGTCGATTTCTCCATCAAAAGACAGCGGTTAATGTATTATAGCCAATTCATATATAAGCCAATACCGATTTCGCTAAAGCGTGGAGTAGGGTCGCTTTGCTTGTTTGAGTACTTTGACGTAGATTGTTTTTCTCTTAACGAGAATAATCGATTAGTATAGTTTTACATATTAATGCGATGTGGCTAATTTGCGTAACCGCCGTGGTTTGTGTCAATGTCAATCATATTTGAAGCTTATTTTCTCTACTCCACTGCTCATAATCCCTGGACCTGTCTGCTTGAGTGCCTTAAACATCTTCTGTTTATTTTCTTGTTTCTGATAGCTCTAGATGCTATAGTGGCTATTTACAATACAATCTACGCGTTTATGAAGCTCTCTTCATCACAGTACTAGAGTTTTGATCTTAAAACTTTTAGGAGACAGGTGAAAATAGATATTCTGTGACTTCATTATGAACTTATATTATAATTGTGTTTTATGGATTAATAATTATCATAATATTGCCATTCAGTAAGTATATTGTATTTATATTTATGTTATAATACCTACTAAGTGTACTTACCATTTTTTTTAATGTCACACATTATGTACGTTCCGTTTTTCTTAACCGGTTACCTGTTTGATGGTAGAAAACTCGTAAATTGCTCGCTTTTATTCACATCAGCTAATTGTTTATAATATTAATTACTTTGGCGGTTTAATCTTGCATTTATTGTTGCACTATAATTAAGTTGTAAATTAATATCAAACACTTTGTTATCGAATGTTCACGGGATATACAGCTTCGTCCGATCGCAAGTCAATTTGACACTGACTTACAAGCTGGCTATGAATGGACTCTCAAGTGCTAAGAATTCCTTTCAATCTATCTATGAAATGAAACAGTTTAAGTTCATTGATGATGTCATAAAGACTATTTAGACTTCCAGTCCCTTTTTCAAACATATCTACCGATTTCGTGCCTAAGAACAACAAAATCGTACACAGATTTTGTCTGTGCGCTAATTTAGACTGTGACTGAACTATTTGTGTGTGTTTTTTTAGTAATTGAACTTTCGACAAAGTTTTGGATAAAGAACCAAATTTTCATAAATCAAATTCATAAATTTCAAGGCTAGCTTTTGGTTATGTTGTTTACAAAGTTAATTAAAAATTTGCTTTCTCTTTGACATATACTTCAAAACAACTAAATTAACGCGTATATTTCCGGAAAATCCAGTTTCGAACAAATCAAATACCGTGTCCTTTTGAAAAGTGCTCTGACATGTTCAATTTGGACTGATTGACTTGACGGGAACACTCGACACTCGATACTTGCTGATTGAAATCCCGATTTGGCGATAAACTCAATTTAGTCCTTCGATGGCTATGCTACCAAAATCGAGAAATTGTTATTATTACTTATACTTTTGAAAAAAATATGTATTCAAATTTTGTTATCAATCGAATAATAACCAAAACATTTACTATTAATTATTATATCTTGATGAGGAGGAAAGATGATACCATGATGAGGTTCAAGTCTCAGTCAATTAATAGAATGATCAATTAATTGACCAATTAAAAATACAATTAGTAGTGCCGCAACGACCTTTTTTTTATTGCTTAGATGGATGGACAAGCTCACAGTCCACCTGGTGTTAAGTGGTTACTGAAGCCCATAGATATCTACAACGTAAATGCGCCACCCACCTTAAGATATAAGATCTAAGGTCTCAAGTATAGTTACAATGGCTGCCCCACCCTTCAAACCGAAACGCATTACTGCTTCACAGCAGAATTAGGCGGAGTGGTGATACCTACCCGTGCGGACTTTCAAGAGGTCCTATCACCAGTAATTACGCAAATTATAATTTTGCGAGTTTGATTTTTATTGCACGATGTTATTCCTTCATCGTGGAAGTCAATCGTGAACATTTGTTGAGTACGTATTTCATTAGAAAAATAGGTACCCGCCTGAGATCCGCACACCGGTGCATCGCTCAACACAAATGCACCGGACGACTTATCCCTTAGGTCACGCCGACTTCAAACATTATAACATCATTATATATCATTTATAACATAATTGAAATGTATTTTAATGGGTAAACGAGTACGTGACTCTTAATAAGTGATTACCGAAATCCATAGAAGAATTAGTTACGCCATCCACTATAAAACTAGAGATCGAAATTATAATTGTGACGTGTATCTAACTATCCGCGACGTCTTACAATACCTCTGACTACTAGTAATCACTACATAGTATAAAACAAAGTCGCTTTCTCTGTCCCTATATCCCTATGTATGCTTAAATCTTTAAAACTACGCAACGGATTTTGATGCAGTTTTTTTTAATAGATAGAATGATTGAAGAGGAAGGTTTATATGTATAATAACATCCATTAAATAGTGGAGAAATCAATAATAAATTACAGTTTCCGAAGCGAAGCGAGGGCGGGACGCTAGTTGAAAATAAAGTATAAATTTTAGTTTTCATTATACGATGTTCCTTATGATCTTTCATCGTGGAAGTCGTTCGTGAAGATGGTTTAGGTACATATTAATTTAGTAAAATTACTGCCTGCAAGATTGGGACAAGCCAATTGGGACAAGCCAAAGTTCAAATCTCACATTTTTTAGGTTTATTCTTAAAGTCAGGACGACTTTATTAAGGAAGCTTCTATTATTTTTTCTGAATTAATCCGCCTTGGAGAAGGCTGACAATCCAAACTATCCGAATAATAGGAATTATCATAATTGAAGGATGACTATTCAAGTATAATAAACCAAAAAACTAAGTTGAAAATAATTATAGTTAATTAGATTTTGAATAAATTTAAATTGTTTTACTTTTTTCAGTCAGCTCTTAACTTACTCGAAGGTAAGCTTTTATAGTTTTAATATAATAATATATTATACATAGGTATTAAAGAAATGCAAAAAATCAAGAAGTGTTTCTTAAATTTAGGTTTTGTCCCCTTTATTATTTACAAAGAACAACACTTTGAAATCTAACTCCAAAAATCACAACTTGACTGCAATTAAAATGGCGAAAGTATTGCAATTAAGAGTTTGAGAATTTCTCTGTCGAGTCTAGTTTCGTGGCGGTTTGAACAGGTTTCGGTGTTGTCTTGTTAATTTAAGAATAGTACAATTTGTAGAGAGGTTTTCTGAGCTTCTCATTTTGTTAACTTTTCTAAGAAACACTCTTTAGTACATGAACATAACAGGAATAAGTTTAATTTTGTTTTCTTTTCTTCTTTAATGATTAGATGGATAGACGGACTCATGGTCCACCCAGTATTAAGTGCTTAGTGTAGCTGAGAGACACAAACAGAGTAAATGCCGCCATTTTGAAGTCCTCGTGGCCTAATGGATAAGACGTCCGGTGCATTTTTATATAGCGATGCGCCGGTGTGTTCGAATCCCGCAGGCAAGTACCAATTTTTTTAATGAAATACGTACTTAACAAATGTTCATGATCAACTTCCACGGTGAAGGCATAACACCGTGTAATAATAATCAAACCCGTCAAACTATAATTTGCGTAATTACTGGTGGTAGAACCTCTTATGAGTCCGCACGGGTAGGTACCACCACCCCACCCATTTCTGCCGTGAAGCAGTAATGCGTTTCGGCTTGAAGGGTGGGGCAACCGTTGTAACTTGTAACTATACTGAGACCTTAGAACTTATATCTCAAGGTGGGTGGCGCATTTACGTTGTAAATGTCTATGGGCTCCAGTAACCACTTAACACCAGGTGGACTGTGAGCTCGTCTACCCATTTAAGCAATAAAAAAAACCTACTTAGTCTAAATTTTACAGTACAACGGCTGCCCCATCATTCATTACTCCATTACTGCTTCACGGTAGAGATAGGCAAGACATTCCGATAGAGGCACCCGTCACGTGCGGACGTGCTCATCGTCCACTCGATCGCCCGGTCTTTGTTCGCCCGGCTTTTGTTAGCCCGGCCATTGTTCGCGCGGCCTGTGTTCGTGATACATCTGCCGACCAAGTGTGTTTCCTGGAAGCTTTTATTTGTTTTGTTTTAGTTATTTTTGTGTTCGTGGAACATTTGCCGACAAAGTGTTTTCCTGCAAGTATTTATTTGTTTTGTTTCTTTTTGTAATTTCTGTTTTGTTGTGCTTTTTCTTTGTCCTGTAGTAATCGCGCCGCATTGCCACCTGTGTTCAATAGAACCGCTCAGGTCCGAGAAGTTGGGGCCTCGCCGCAAGGCGAGTGTTTTCAAGACCCGGGGCCGCCCCACCTGGGTACTCAGCGATCATGGACGCTGTATTCGCGGAATTCCTCCGACTTCGCCACCCACAGCTCGCCTCAGAGTTTCTGGCCTTCAAGGCCAATCACACTGCGAGCCCTCTCGAGGACTCCGCCGCGCTCGCTGCTCCTGCGTCGCTTGTACCTGCGTGCAGAGCTTCTGCATTGAGCACCGCAGCCTCTGTCGTGCCTGCCGCTCCCGTGTCGCCTATACTGGCGAGAAAAGCTGCTGCGTCGTCCGCCGTGACCGTCGTTTCAGCTGAGCGACCATCCGCGGCCTCCGTCGCGCCCTCTAAAACACCTACACTTGCTCGTAGGTCGCCTGCACCCGCCTCCTCGTGCTCCGACTCTGACTCGGACATGGAGGTCGACCTCGCCCCCGCCTCATCGACGGATGGATTCACCCTGGTACAGAAGGGTAAGAAGCGTGCCGCGGAGTCTCGAGCTCCCGCGGCCGCTAAAATTAGCAAAGCCGTGAACGCGTCGCGCCCCCGCCCTCAGACTCCCGTTGCGCCCCCAGCCCGTGCCACTCCGTCGCCGCGTCCGGTGGCACAAAATAAAACCCAGACCCCTCCCCCGGTTATCCTTCAGGAGAAGGCAGCTTGGGATCGAGTTTGCCTGGCCCTTAAGGCCAAAAATATAAATTTCACGAATGCCCGTAACCTCGCGAACGGCATTCAAATTAAGGTTCAAACATCCGACGACCATAGGGCCCTCTCTTCTTACCTCCGTAAGGAACGTATAAGTTTCCATACTTATACGCTCCAGGAGGAGCGCGAACTCCGCGTTGTAATACGCGGAATCCCTAAAGAGTTAGATGTAGAGCTCGTCAAGGCCGATCTGTTAGAACAGGGCTTTCCAGTGAATTCTGTGCACCGTATGCACACCGGTCGCGGTAGGGAGCCATATAATATGGTTCTAGTCACCCTCCAGCCTACCCCCGAGGGTAAGAAAATCTTCAACACACAGACCGTCTGTAGGCTCTCCGGTATCGCCATCGAAGCCCCCCATAAAAAAGGCACTCCTAGCCAGTGCCATAACTGTCAATTGTACGGGCACTCTTCCCGTAACTGTCACGCGCGCCCCCGATGTGTTAAGTGTTTGGGCGATCACGCCACGGCCCTCTGCGCTCGCGACCAAAAAACCGCGACGGAACCGCCTAGCTGCGTCCGAAAATCTCGCTTTAGCGATCGACTTCTTTCAGTCGATCAACTTTGAGCGCGTTAACGCTTTGGGCGACGCCATTCGCGCTGCCTCCACTGCACAACACTTTATCGCCGTTGTGCAGGAATACGCCGACGTATACGCGTCATTAAATACGTACGTCCTCCCCTCACTCCGCCGGTAATCAATGGCGTATATAAGTAGAATAAAGCCCCTATCCGTAACGATAGGATTTTTTAACGCTTACGGTCTCGCAAATCAACGTGATCAGGTTTCTGACTTTTTGCGTGACCATCAAATTGATATCTTTTTAGTGCAGGAGACCCTACTTAAGCCCGCGCGCCGTGACCCTAAAATCGCGAACTATAACATGGTCAGGAACGACAGGCTCTCTGCCCGTGGTGGTGGTACCGTCATTTACTATAGAAGAGCCCTGCATTGCGTCCCGCTCGATCCTCCCGCGCTCGCTAATATCGAAGCATCAGTGTGCCGAATCTCACTGACGGGACACGCGCCGATCGTTATCGCGTCCGTTTATCTTCCACTGGATAAGATCGTTCTAAGCAGTGATATCGAGGCGCTGCTCGGTATGGGGAGCTCTGTCATTCTGGCGGGCGACCTAAATTGTAAACACATCAGGTGGAACTCACACACCACAACCCCGAATGGCAGGCGGCTTGACGCGTTAGTCGATGATCTCGCCTTCGATATCGTCGCTCCGCTAACCCCGACTCACTACCCGCTAAATATTGCGCATCGCCCGGATATACTCGACATAGCGTTATTAAAAAACGTAACTCTGCGCTTACACTCGATCGAAGTAGTTTCAGAGTTAGATTCAGACCACCGTCCCGTCATTATGAAGCTCGGTCGCGCTCCCGATTCCGTTCCCGTCACGAGGACTGTGGTGGATTGGCACACGCTGGGCATCAGCCTGGCTGAATCTGATCCACCATCGCTCCCGTTTAACCCGGACTCTATCCCGTCTCCTCAGGATACCGCTGAAGCCATAGACACCTTAACGTCACACATCACTTCGACATTAGATAGGTCATCGAAACAAGTTGTAGCGGAGGACTTCCTTCACCGCTTCAAATTGTCCGACGATATTAGGGAACTCCTTAGAGCTAAGAACGCCTCGATACGCGCCTACGACAGGTATCCTACCGCGGAAAATCGTATTCGAATGCGTGCCCTACAACGCGACGTAAAGTCTCGCATCGCCGAAGTCCGAGATGCCAGATGGTCTGATTTCTTAGAAGGACTCGCGCCCTCCCAAAGGTCTTACTACCGCTTAGCTCGTACTCTCAAATCGGATACGGTAGTAACTATGCCCCCCCTCGTAGGCCCCTCAGGTCGACTCGCGGCGTTCGATGATGACGAAAAAGCAGAGCTGCTGGCCGATACATTGCAAACCCAGTGCACGCCCAGCACTCAATCCGTGGACCCTGTTCATGTAGAATTAGTAGACAGTGAGGTAGAACGCAGAGCCTCCTTGCCACCATCGGATGCGTTACCACCCGTCACCCCGATAGAAGTTAAAGACTTGATCAAAGATCTACGTCCTCGCAAGGCTCCCGGTTCCGACGGTATATCTAACCGCGTTATTAAACTTCTACCCGTCCAACTCATCGTGATGTTGGCATCTATTTTCAATGCCGCTATGGCGAACTGTATCTTTCCCGCGGTGTGGAAAGAAGCGGACGTTATCGGCATACATAAACCCGGTAAACCAAAAAATCATCCGACGAGCTACCGCCCGATTAGCCTCCTCATGTCTCTAGGCAAACTGTATGAGCGTCTGCTCTACAAACGCCTCAGAGACTTCGTCTCATCCAAGGGCATTCTCATCGATGAACAATTCGGATTCCGTACAAATCACTCATGCGTTCAACAGGTGCACCGCCTCACGGAGCACATTCTTGTGGGGCTTAATCGACCAAAACCGTTATACACGGGAGCTCTCTTCTTCGACGTCGCAAAAGCGTTCGACAAAGTCTGGCACAATGGTTTGATTTTCAAACTATTCAACATGGGCGTGCCGGATAGTCTCGTGCTCATCATACGGGACTTCTTGTCGAACCGCTCTTTTCGATATCGAGTCGAGGGAACCCGCTCCTCCCCACGACCTCTCACAGCTGGAGTCCCGCAAGGCTCTGTCCTCTCACCCCTCCTATTTAGCTTATTCGTCAACGATATTCCCCGGTCGCCACCGACCCATTTAGCTTTATTCGCCGACGACACGACTGTTTACTATTCTAGTAGAAATAAGTCCCTAATCGCGAAGAAGCTTCAGAGCGCAGCCCTAGCCCTAGGACAGTGGTTCCGAAAATGGCGCATAGACATCAACCCAGCGAAAAGTACTGCGGTGCTATTTCAGAGGGGAAGCTCCACACGGATTTCCTCCCGGATTAGGAGGAGGAATCTCACACCCCCGATTACTCTCTTTAGTCAACCCATACCCTGGGCCAGGAAGGTCAAGTACCTGGGCGTTACCCTGGATGCATCGATGACATTCCGCCCGCATATAAAATCAGTCCGTGACCGTGCCGCGTTTATTCTCGGTAGACTCTACCCCATGATCTGTAAGCGGAGTAAAATGTCCCTTCGGAACAAGGTGACACTTTACAAAACTTGCATAAGGCCCGTCATGACTTACGCGAGTGTGGTGTTCGCTCACGCGGCCCGCACACACATAGACACCCTCCAATCCCTACAATCCCGCTTTTGCAGGTTAGCTGTCGGGGCTCCGTGGTTCGTGAGGAACGTTGACCTACACGACGACCTGGGCCTCGAATCAATTCGGAAATACATGAAGTCAGCGTCGGAACGATACTTCGATAAGGCTATGCGTCATGATAATCGCCTTATCGTTGCCGCCGCTGACTACTCCCCGAATCCTGATCATGCAGGAGCCAGTCACCGTCGACGCCCTAGACACGTCCTTACGGATCCATCAGATCCAATAACCTTTGCATTAGATGCCTTCAGCTCTAATACTAGGGGCAGGCTTAGGGACCCCGGTAACCGTACTCGTCGAACTCGACAAAGAGGTCGACGTGCAACCTAACCCATGCATCAGCCCGCTGAGTTTCTCGCCGGATCTTCTCAGCGGGTCGCGATTCCGATCCGGTAGTAGATTCATTCGCGAAACAATTGCTCTTGAGTTGTTAGGTCTCCTTCGGAGGCGCTCGGGCAGTTGTTAGCAAATCCCACCCCTCTTGGCTGAGCCTTTGCTCACCCACCTGTCCTGGTGAAACTGGAAAGGCCTTCGGGCCACCAGTAAACTCTGAATCATAAAAGATAGGCAAGACGTAGCCGCGTGCTCACGAGACGCCCTATCACCAGTAAAATTTCTTAAAAAAACTTGATTTTCAAATTTCTTCTAAATGTTTATTTCATATTTCTATTTTCAAATTGTGTCCATTCTATAATGAAGGTTCCGATTTGTAAAATTTATGAATATCGAAAAATATGACGACCCGATGGTCAATATGTACTTAACTAGTATAGAATAATCAGGGTCTCACAATGTCCTCTTTTCAATGTATGATACAATATTAACGAGCGGTCATAGCTATATTTGTAACCTATGTAATGCGTTGCCAAAGCCTGTAAGCATGAATGGTATCACCAATTTTGAGACATTAATTCGAAGTCGCATTACTGAACGACTGACAAAAACAAACAAAATAGCGTGGAGCACTGGCAAAAATGAGTATTAGTCTATACACTACACGGTCAGTCCCATTCTTTAAAACGAATCATTTATGTATATTCTTGGCAGCAGAAATTGTAGCATGATTTGAACTGCTCGGGCCCAAAATACAGGGTGCATTAATTATATCAATAATATCTTCAATATGAATTGAACTACCAGATATATAAACAAATACTTTGGAACAAATTCGCCTTACCACTATAACTTAGCACACACTTGGACAATAGAGACGCATGTGCTTCATTTTCTAATAACACATTATACTTAGTCTGGCCATAAATACTGTTACAATTAAAAATAAACAAAATATCACATTTGAATTTGGAATCTGTCATTTTTATATGATTGCTCATTGAGTTTTCTCATTTTGGCCAAATGCAATTTTTAAAACTCTCCATCCGCTTGGTATTATTAAAATGTTTGTGTACCAGGCTATTAATAGGTGCAGTGAGACCTCCTCTGTTTGTGACAAAAAAAGATCTGGCCGTCCACGTAGTGTTCGTACGAAAAAGGTGGTCAAAGCAGTAAGGGAAAGAATTCGAAGAAATCGTGTCCGAAAGCAAAAGATTTTATCTCGGGAGATGAAGATAGCACCTAGAACCATGTCGCGTATTTTAAAAGATGCCTTACTACTTACAGCTTATAAGAGACGTACTGGTCATTTCTTAACTGATAATTTAAAAGAGAATAGGGTGGTAAAATCGAAACAACTACTGAAGCGGTACGCAAAGGGAGGTCATAGAAACATTTTGTTTACAGATGAGAATTTTTTACTATTGAGCAACATTTTGACAAACAAAATGACCGTATTTATGCTCAAAGCTCTAAGGAAGCTTCCCAATTAGTCGACAGAGTGCAACGTGGGCACTATCCGACTTCAGTGATGGTTTGGTGGGGTATTAGTTATGAAGGAGTGACTGAGCCATCTTTTTGTGAAAAAGGTATCAAAACATCAGCACAAGTGTATCAAGATACCATTCTTGAGAAGGTAGTGAAGCCCCTTAACAACACCATGTTTAATAATCAAGAATGGTTCTTCCAGCAAGACCCGGCACCAGGTCATAAAGCTCAGTCTACGCAGTTTTGGTTAGAAACGAACGTTTCTGACTTCATCAGAGCTGAAGACTGGCCGTCGTCTAGTCTATAGAAGTCGTCGTGGCCTAAAGGATAAGACGTCCGGTGCATTCGTGTTGAAGCGATGCAACGGTGTTCGAATCCCGCAGGCGGGTACCAATTTTTCTAATGAAATACGTACTCAACAAATGTTCACGATTGACTTCCACGGTGAAGGAATAACATCGTGCAGTAAAAATCAAACCCGCAAAATTATAATTTGCGTAATTACTGGTGGTAGGACCTCTTGTGAGTCCGCACGGGTAGGTACCACCGCCCCGCCTATTTCTGCCGTGAAGCAGCAATGCGTTTCGGTTTGAAGGGTGGGGCAGCCGTTGTGACTATACTGAGACCTTAGAACTATATCTCAAGGTGTGTGGCGCATTTACGTTGTAGATGTCTATGGGCTCCAGTAACCACTTAACACCAGGTGGGCTGTGAGCTCGTCCACACACATAAGCAATAAAAAAAAAAAAAAAAAAAAAGTCCCGATCTTAATCCGCTGGATTATGATTTATGATCAGTTTTAGAGAGTACGGCTTGCTCTAAACGCGATGATAATTTGGAGTCCCTAAAACAATCCGTACGATTGGCAGTGAAAAATGTTCCCATGGAAAGAGTGCGTGCTTCTATTGATAACTGACCTCAACGTTTAAAGGACTGTATTGCAGCCAATGGAGACCACTTCGAATAAGCTTTTTATACTTTAAATTGTTTTATATTTATGTATTAAACTAACACACTGTAAAAGTAATAAATGTTATTTGCAATATATTTTTTTTTCCTTTGTCTCAGTATTTATGGCAAGACTAGGTATAATAATGAAAACATTTAGTCTTCACTACATTAGACAAACTTTTCTCCAAGCCTGTTCTCGACTGGTGAAAACTTAAAAGCTTTACCAACTTACAGTTGGCTTAGCCATTTACTAAATTAACTTGTAATTTAGATCCTTCAGATGTTGAAAGGAGTTCTATCTATGTATACTGGTATGGGAGTGCTACTTGTTTTCAGTTTATAGTGCTCAAAGTAATAGTTTACTTGTTATTATTAACTAGTTTTTGCCCGCGACTTCGTCCGCGTGGAATAGTCACTTTGGCATAACGCTAAATTTTATCCGCCTCTTCATTTATGTAGAAAGTGAAAATATTTTTGAGTTATAGATAATGCTATGGAGCTATTTAAGGTACAAAAATCACGCTTTTTAACCGACTTCAAAAGAGGAAGTTATCAATTCGACCATAATTTTTATCTATGTATGTTCATCGATTTTTCGAGAATGTTTGAACCGATTCTGATAATTCTTTTTTCTTATTTTTTTATTCGAAAGGGTAGACTTCCCGAATGGTCCTGTAATCATCAAAATTTGATGATGGGATCCTGGAGAAATCCAGAAAAATCTATAATAGTCAAAGCCTATCTTGAAGTGATTTGGGTATTTTAATGTTATAATGAATAACCTATTTGTTTGGATAGGGATTAATATAATCTTTATAAAAACACCTTTACAAATAATGCATTATTTTAGAACAAATTTGGTTAGCTTAAAAACCGTTATAATGAGCCAACCTTTAAATATAGACATATGCTGTCGCGCACTTTTTATTAAAACTTTTAAAGGGGAACAATTTTGTCATACATTATTAAAATTTTAGCGTAACTTTAACCGTTTCCGCAGCGCACGCAGCAGAACCCCTCAAAAGGGAAAAATATCCCGATTTTGGAACATTCTTTATTGGTGCTCCGCTTGCATTGATCTTAGCGTGACGTGATAGCCTTCCTCAATAAATGTGCTATCTGACACTGAAATAATTTTTCAAATCGGACCAGTAGTTCCTGGATTAGCACGTTCAAACAAAAAACTCTTCAGCTTTATAATATTAATATCGATAAACGTGTCTAGTGGCTCTAAGCTTATTACATTTCTTGATCATAGACAGTTAGTATGTGTCCTGTATAAACAACATAATCGTCTTTCATAGTTAGGTAGCATAGAGATTCTTAAAGTGCTGGCCAATTTCCACATTAAATTAACGCATCTATACCTAGTTAGCTTCAAATCAAAACAAGGCTTTCTGAAATCTGCTTCAAGCGAATCCTAGATTACTTCGGACACATTACCAGGAAAGATGGAGGTAATCTTGAAAAACTGGAGGTTACTGCAAAGTAGAAGAAAAATATCGCGAAGCCCTTTCCGTTGGTTTGACCAGATCCGGAACGTATTGAATGGCACCGTCTATAATGCTCTCTGTGAAGCCTAAGATAAATTGTAACTATACTGAGACCTTACAACTTATATCTCAAGGTGGGTGGCGCATTTACGTTGTAGATGTCTATGGGCTCCAGTAACCACTTAACATCAGGTGGGCTGTGAGCTCGTCCACCCAACTAGGCAATAATTGAAGTATTACCCTACCGTGAGAACGAAAGTCATGGATTTCTTTTTAAGGCCCGTGTAGTTCATATTGCAAGGAAGGATGGTAACTACCACGGGAGGCTCTTTGTGACCGGTAAAGTGAAGGGGGAAAGGCCTTGGAGAGCAGCCCAATACGTTAGTCCGACCAGATTCGTACCGTTCTTGGTTTCACATTTCACAACGCCCTCCACGCCGCCAGAAACAAAAACAGATGGAGAAAGATCTTGCGTAAGAAAATGATAGAGAAGCCTTCAGCATTGAGGAATACGATGCAACGTGAAGGAGGCATAGGAGCATAAGGCCCACCTGATCCACTTGTTGTTTTTTATTTTTTTTATTTTTTTTATTGCTTAGATGTGTGGACGAGCTCACAGCCCACCTGGTGTTAAGTGGTTACTGGAGCCCATAGACATCTACAACGTAAATGCGCCACACACCTTGAGATATAGTTCTAAGGTCTCAGTATAGTCACAACGGCTGCCCCACCCTTCAAACCGAAACGCATTACTGCTTCACGGCAGAAATAAGCGGGGCGGTGGTACCTACCCGTGCGGACTCACAAGAGGTCCTACCACCAGTAAAATTGATGATGAGTGGTTATCGTCGCCCACGGAAGTCAACAATGCAAGGGGCACAGCCAAGCCACTGCCTAAGTTAAGCATGCAGTAAGTTAAGGGTGGAGGTGATCACCGGCCTCAGATATATGAGCACGATTTGAGGAGGAATTTTGTTTTGGTTACAAAATAATGTTGGAATAAATAACAAGATCCCTTAAAAGGCAGTATAATAACTGAACAGAAACCGAATGTTAGAAATGTGTTATTCAAAAAATATTTTTAAGTGTACGCAAAAAAATATCTTAAATAACTTTTGATATTTTAATCCACCGGACCGCAAAAATATTAATTAAAGAATGTAACTTTGAAACCATTCCCAGTAAGAGATTCCTCGAGTTTTAAACTCGTAACTTAAGTATTCAGCTAATGGAATCCTTTGGGAGGTCGCATTTAAATTTTATTTGTACGAAGGCTCAAGATACATATTTGATATTAGGAAAAAAATTACAAGTTCCACTTATTAGGCTTTAATTAAATCATCGCTGACTGTAATATGTTAAAACATAATTAGACTAGCATGCTCACCAGTTTGCGGTCGGTTATTAGGTTTCTCCACACCCGCCGCAGGCTCACATCATGTTACCATTAAATAAAAACTACCTAAGTACGCACCACGGTTTCACTAGCGTTATTTTAAAATACGTAGTCGTCGTGGCCTAAAGGATAAGACGTCCGGTGTATTCGTGTTGAGCGATGCACCGGTGGTTCGAGTCCCCGGCGGGTACCAATTTTTCTAATGAAATACGTACTTAACAAATGTTCACGATTGACTACCACGGTAAAGGAATAGCATTGTGTAAAAAAAATTAAACCCGCAAAATTGTAACTTGCGTAATTATTGGTGGTAGGACCTCTTGTGAGTCCGCATGGGTAGGTACCACCACCATGCCTATTTATGCCGTGAAGCAGCAATGCGTTTCGGTTTGCTAACTTAAAAAATAAATATAAAATTATTTCAATATTCGCTTACATACTAGCGATGTCAATCTCAAACCCTCTCGATTAACCGCAAATCAAAAGCTCGTAAATCGAATCTGTCATCCCTACATGATGGCCTTACATTCCTATTTACACGTAATAATGACCTAGCTTTATACTATACATTAATTTGGAAGCCCGTATTATCGGCTAAGCTCTGAAGTAATAAGTTTTCCTCAAAGGTGGAAAATGTATAGACTAGCATACTTATATAATCCACATTGCCCTGCTTTTACGTTGGAAAATAAGGATTTCTAAAAGGAATACATATTTACTATTACTATTTCAGAGTCATCATTTTTTATACTACTTACTAATAAAGTACATTTTTGATATTATGTATCGAATATTAAAAAGTATTCGAGGAGGCTTAGGAAATTATTCATCAATTTTTGGTGGCTCAAACCGTTACTTTTAAAAATAGATGTTCTTTTTAAACGACGTCCAACAATTATCATTCTGTATATGAATTAATATCGATATAGGTATGTATATGTATTCTCGAGCGTAGATACAAAATATTTTATACGTTGGATAATCCAACATAGCAATTTAATAAAGTTTTCAAGCAAAACAACTAAGGTACAGCCAGAGCTTACGGCGCGCGCCGTGTCGGGGACCTGGAACTCAGACCAGGCAGACTCGTCAAAATACTGTCTGCAAAAACAAATCTGCGTAACACAAACACACAAACACTCTAAAGTGTGAGTGCACCAGGGGTTATTGATTCATGGCGTTAGAATTTATGACTGCTCGCTTACGCTTAATCACAATTACGTCGGAGCAAAAGAGACAGAGGCCTACCTGGCAGAAAACTAACCACGTGACTAAAATGCCCCCGCAGACGGAAGTTATCCTGTTATGTCGGACGCCGCCGAGCAATTAATATTTCTGTAATGGGGTTCGCAGAGAAGACGTTTATTTATACTTGACAGTCTGAACTTAGTATAGGATCCGGTATAGCTAGAAAGCGTTGTATAATTTTATGAATTTTCCTGAGAAAAAATTATATCCCATTTAAATGTTAGGCCACAAAATAGGTGTAAGATCGGATAGGCATGATTTCAATATCTGAAATATTATCATAATTAATTATGGGACAATTCTTAAGATAAGTTATCTTAAGAAAACTGAAATATGTATAATATGTCGGAAAGACCACAATTATTAACACCATGGTCAGACATCGTAGGGGCGAATAGGGTGATCGAGCTTGGAGAAATACTGAGTACACCAATTACGTTTTTTGTCTTAGATCAATTTAGAAATCTTCTCTTGACGTTAGCAAACGAAAACGAATGACAGTTCTTAGGACGAAGGCACCGTTCTTCAAGAAGGCTGGTTGGTAAGTGTGATGGCGTCTACACGCCTCCATCGGCTAAGCTCTGTCGTAACACGAAGTTAGCCGAGTTCTGAACATACCGCAATCGTGCTGCCATCTCTCAGGAATCGTGCTGCATTTCGTTTAGCTATCAAACTAATGGCAGTCTCGGACATATATATAATTTGGGCACCTAAAAAAATGTACATAAAAGCAGCCCCTTTTGTAAAAATCGCATATCAGGGATTTACGGGGCGTGCCAAATTCCCATTTTATAAAAAAAAGTGCTATCTATGCATTTACTAAAATAAAGTAATGGCACCACTTGAGAAAACTCATACCAATATGGATAGTCTTGGTCATAATAGTCCAAACCAGATTATACAGAAGAAAAAAAAATGGACAGGAAAACTCCATCGGGACAGCTAGTTAGTTGCACTTAAATGTTACCGTCAAACTCAGACAACTAATTTTGAAATTAATAACCAATTTTGAATTCGCCAAAGTTAGGCCCCTTAATCTATAAAATGTACACAGAAGGATAATATAATTAAGGCCATTGTTTGAAAGTCTACAATATTGTGTTGAGTTAATTTATATGCTTAAAACAATACTATGCGCTTAACAAAGAAATATATAGCGAGTCTATGAACTATTCTCGAACGGCTGAAGGCGACAAAGCAATCACGATGCCAAAGCAAATAGTCTAAACGGGTAATTAGTTTGTTCTGTCGTTCAGAAGTAAGCTAAGTTACACTCTCAAATCCTGTAAGGCATTGAGTATAAAAGCGAAGGCAAAATAAGCGCTTTAAACTTATTCAAATGAAGTGACTGTTTGCACTCTTCAAACACTCGAGAACGGTTACATTTAATACAGACCTATCTTACTGTAGAAGTTGCTTGTGATCTTTGAAGAATCTTTGAAAAAGTCAATCAAATATACGTTCTCGTTTAGAGAGTGAACTAATCGGCATTCGACAATGCAAATATGGTTGAGACCTGATTATCTGAAAACAGGAAGTGACACTGTGGGCTTTTCATTTAACAAAAATAACTTTTAAATCAATTCTGCTTTTGTTATAGGATTATCATGGATTACCATGTTGTTTAATTTTCTAGATCAATTACGAATAAATTAACGATTAACGAATAATTAAAACAAAATCCTTTTGAATTTTATTGTATGTATGTATGTATTTGTGTATGTATGTATGTATGTATGTATGTATGTATGTATGTATGTATATGTGATTGTGTATATATGTATGTATATACTTTTTGTGTGTGTATGTATTTGTAAATTAATATAAATTTCATTGCACCTACCACTATTAAGACAGCACTACCTTTGTTTGACTGGTAGAGAATGCCTTAGGCATTTAGTCCGCCAATGTAAATTTTACATGAAGTGTAATAAATAAATAAATAAATATTTTTTTAAGTTTTACATATAAATTAAGCACATTCTTAAAACGGCACTGTTGAATTATAAAAGTATGAATGTAAATAGCTCGTCACCATTCCCTGGTAGACGCATCTTTACCTTGTTTTTTATATAACTCTTCGTCGCATTCTCTTTTTGATAAAAAAGGTCAGTCGGTTTCTAACTTATGGTATTATTACCAATTTGTCTAGTTCAGTTCTTAAGTGTAAATCGTAGTAAGTAAAATATTGCATCTTCAATCTTATTTCTCAAGATCATATTCGTGTTCGTCGTCGACCTATTCACATCGTAGCACTTATTGGCTCCAATAAAAGCTCGTTGCCAGTGAACCGTAATCCGTCTACTTGCCTCGGCTAAAAAATTGAAACTTATAATCTCCCGTTCTTATTCCGTGACATATTGATAGTCACCTTAATTTTTTTTATAAAACCTAACTGTAACGCGCCGACTTGTTTCTCAAAATTACACGTTCTCGTAAGTTCCTGAAAGCATTAAATTTTCATGAAACTGCTTTCAAACTTTTCCTTCCTCTCAATAAGCTTAAAACTGAATTTCCGAAGGTATAGTTTTGCTCACATAGTTCATTGTTGTTGTATATTCATTTTACCTAGCAACATTGAGTAAGTGTTTCACTTTAACCGTTAACGATTTTATAAAATCTTTGTGTGTACAACCAATCAACAGAACGTTTCACGGCTGGAACTTTCGTCCAGCAAAGTGCTTTTAATGGGAACGTTGTCCACAAATTATTCCGTTAAAAGTATACGTGATTAAATAAAATAAATATAGTAACAAGCAAAAAATATCAGTGATATAAATTTATAATTTCTGTGTACATATATTATACTTAGCGGTACACTGTTTGTTTTACCCAAACCAATAAAGTAACATGTTTTATTTATGACCAATAAAAAAATTGAAAATGGTAGAAAATACAAAAGTCATAACAATGGAATTTATAATAATTTCAAGTACTTTTCCTCACAGCTCACTCAATTTTAGTAGAAAACAATAAAGCTTTTTATTCATTCGAGCGTCACTATTCGTTTGTCAGAATTCAACATGAGCTTGCTTCTGTAAACGGAAGTGTTCATTATATTACGTGTATCTATCTATACACGAATGTAGGCTGCCAGCAAGCAGTACGAATATAGAGCCAGCCAGACTTGCCTTAATAATTCAACAGTGCAATGCTTTTACAAAACCTGTCGGCGTCAATCCTAATTTAGCTTCGCCGATCGAGTCGCTTTTGGAAAGTGTCGCTAGAGAAATGTAATGGATCTCTTCTTCTGTGTCAACCGTTCTGCATCGTTTTTCTTTATAAATAAAGTTCAGGCTTGAGACAAAAATTTAATGCAATTTTACCGAGATATTCACAATCTAAGATCGCCGGAGCTTACATTCTAAGATAATATCCACATTGAAACTAGGTCGACACCTGAACTCTATTGCTATCTACTCTTCAAATTCGTTATTGGTTCGCGACAAAAATAGAAAAGTCTGCGACATAAATCCGTGACAGCTCACAACGCCCATTAAGATCAGCTTACAACCAATTTACGAATCTCATTAAATTGACTGCTTTATTATTCCTGATTCAATACAATAAGCATCTCTAAAATTAATATTATCAGTGAGTTCAATTGAATCGCAGAAACAAAGCTCCCACGGTTGACGTCATAAATATTTCAATTAATTAGAGTTTCCTTGTTGCCTCCGAGCATCAAGGGACTTTCTCTTTGATTGTCCCTTTACACGAACTTAATGTTTACATTCAAGAGTTCGCACCCTCATCTGTGTAGCTATCTTAATTGTGTATCTATCTATCATCATTTAAATTAAAAGTTATTCAGACGGTCATAAATTTGCGAAAATTAATGCTATTAAGACTATCTAGGTACTTGAAACAAAGAGCGAACGATAGCCTTGCTAACTTTGTTTTCTTACAAACAATAATACTAATTACCGACGTATTTCAATGTTATTAGTTATGATGATCTGTTTGATATTTGTGCAGCTTATTTGCTTTCATTTCCTTATCAACGTTTGAAGATTTTGAATTTACTCAAGAATATTGCGATAAAACAGTTCACGAAATTAAGTGAAAGATTCAAATAAATACTATGAAACGACGTTACGCGTTAATGTATGCGAAGGAAGGTGGAAGTACAGGTGAGAAGACTCTGAGTTTAAGCAATCATCGCTGGCGTATTATGTTCGCCTAAATACACTTCGTTTTGTTTGTAACAAGCCTGAATTTTCCATCTGCTATTTATTCACGAAACGAAATAAAATCTTTGAGAGTTAGCTAATGATCTATTTTATCGATATTATTTTTATTGTTTTGTGTGAATGAGCGACAAGTTATTGTAATCAAAAGACATTAATTCCAAAGTAAATTCCGCCATTCACCTTAAAAAATGAGTTGGATGTCTCAATTGTACAATACAACAAGTTATAAAATAGTTTGAAGATTTAGTGAATAAATTAATTTAAAAACTACAAGTTTTTTTAAAGAGATTATTTCATATTTTGACACAGTTAGATCTAAATTGGGGCTAAAGTGTTATCTTTTTAAGTGTTTTATGTGGTAGGGAATTTTAGCGTCTCGTACGAGCCCGTACCATAATTCTGTATATTTTTGATATGAAATAATCATGTGTTTGGGTTCGGAGTGTAGGATAACCGTTATCTGGTACTATTATCACTTTAAATGATATCAAATGCACTCTTTTATTTACGTATTATACTGAAATGTTAATCGATTAACTATATTTGCACAAAAGACTAACAGTTTTTATGACGAAAACTAAAGTTCGTAATTTAAGCGTTCACAGTAAATCGGTATGGTTTTGGCACCCTTTGAAGACCTTTCCTGGCCCTTGTACGTGTCGGTTTTTCGTAAATAAGGGTCATTATCCCTTGACGTTAACTTAGATGTGTTTAATGTAGTGCCACATCGACCCCTGCCCTTACGCCATTTATAATCAGATTGCGCAATCTAGATTTAACCGCGCAAATTAAAAATCAATACTTCTCTTCAAACGATAGGCGGGAAATTTATATCTTTAGAAGGCGTATAGCATTGCTGTGCATTTTAAAAACGGCTTCACAATGCTTAAACCTTTGGTCTAGTTAATGAGCTTTACTCAAATATTATGCATTTCCTTTTAAAAAGTGCTTAGAGAATTAAGGTGAATACCTTAATGAGTAGTATAACAATCGATAGAATAAAATCTTATTACACTTCTAGATACATAATAATATTTAATAATTGAATCAGATAAGTATCCTCTTGCTCCTTCTCAACTCCCTCATTAATGAGGATCTTTGCTTTAACGAAATTGCTGCAGCTCCTCCACTGGCTACGATCTTCGGCCTGATGGAGAGCCGTTGGCGTTTTGATTTCTACGGCCACCTGGTCTGACCAACGTCTAAAGTTTGTTTCTCGAGACGTTTTACTGTCATTGCCAGTAATTGTGTGACCTGAGTACTGAAGTATCCTGTAGAGGAAAATTGTGGAGACGGGGTGGCGATTGTCGATC
The DNA here is from genome assembly GCF_030269925.1 of Bombyx mori. Taxonomy (NCBI): domain Eukaryota; kingdom Metazoa; phylum Arthropoda; class Insecta; order Lepidoptera; family Bombycidae; genus Bombyx; species Bombyx mori. The sequence goes on along the minus strand of NC_085115.1, from coordinate 8,340,514 downwards.
CTGAATTATTTTAGAATGCAAGACGTATGGCTATGCGGAGCTTGAGAGGTCTACGACAAAAGGAAGATCTTCCACCGAGCGGGTGATATTGCTCGGTAGACCGACGGTTCGAATGCTGTTGTTCGGAACTTGTATGTATGCAAGCTTATCTTATTTTCAAGCGTTTTGTGTCGTAAGCGAGTTCTCAGCACCTGTCAAATTTCTTGTGTTCTGTGATAGCTATCCACCACACATTCTTCGCCAGCATCGATCGACCCTAAGCACGAGTCTAATAACTCAAATGTATTGTTTATAGGCTGTTCCACTAATCTTTAAGCTGAGAAGTATGACTTCTTCTCAGTGGAAACAGGATGACGGTATTTACTCTTGTGGACTCACAATATATCCCACTAACAATAAAACCTTTTTCATTAAACGTCGGGGTGTGTTTAGAGTTTTATAAGAAACTAAATAGAATTCGAGTATCGCAGTTTATTTTGGGTAAACATTAAATAAAGATCTGGTTCTCGAAATACTGTTTCAAACAAATGAATGTTTGGTACGAAATGTAAACATGTTAAATGTATGCCGAGCGTATGTTATATTTTTTATCATTAATATAACGGAATCGATTTGTAATATACATACATGGGGGGCGGAGATCAAAAGATCACTGCCGAACTCCTTTTGAGATTCATGCTGTGTAAGAAATGTGTGTTTTATTTTGCGTAATTTTCGATTAGTGAATTGCGTAAGCCATGTTAGTGTTACGCTGGTAACAGTCGAAACAAATACCAAAGGATCTAGTAACGTCTAGAACGATCGAGAATTACAACGTCATCTATTGTTAGATAGAGGAAGCACACATCGAAAATCCTAGACTTGTGAGGAATTTTCTCGACAATTCTAGGGATGTCATATCGACTATAAAAGCGTTGCAGAGATGGCACGCAGTCAGTTAGTAATCGGAACTACTCGAAGCGAAACAGCGAACGGATCACCTGAAGCAAAGTGGAAGAAGTGAATTAAATTTTTAAAGTTTCTCTGAGTGTTCAAAGTGATAAATACAGTTTTAAGTTGTGCTTTGGTGGAACATTTATTTATCCCTAGCCCCAGCGTGTAACATTAGTAATGGATTATCAGCGAGAATTAATACTCAAGAAGAAGACGCGCGTAGTTCCGCATTTTCAACGTAATTTGTCAATTTTCCATTTCAATCTGTTAATGATTTAAAATAAATTTTCTTGTTTAATTTGATATTCAATGACATGCAGATTTCATTTCGCAGATCAACTATTAAAGTTATTGTTTTTCAATAGTTGAACGATCAAATAGCTACGTTTTTCTTTTAACTACTTAGATGGGTGGACGGCCCTCCTGGTATTAAAGGGTTAATGGAGCCCATAGACCTCAACGAGGTAAATGCCGCCGCCCGCTTTCAAACATGAGTTCTAAACGCATTTCTGTTTCACGGCAGAAATAGGCAGGGATGTAGTAGTACCTACCTGCGCGGTCTTGCATCACGCCCTAACACAACCTTATATGGTTTGATCTCGAAGATCGTTGCTAAAAAATAATAACTTAAATACATTTAAAAAAGTGTTACCGTTTCTGCGGAGCTGATGTATAATTGCTTTATTCAGAACTTTACGACTTCACAAAGTATTATCCAACTCATTTCGTTCCATGCATGTCTAGAAACTTTTCATTCTCATTATAATATTGAGATCGCGTTAAATATGGTAACTTGCTCTTAGCTATTGTTATTGACTTTATTCGATCATTAACAATTAACGGAGATCTCGATTATCTGAAATGAATTTCAATATATAAACAAATTAAATACTTAACAAAATGCTTCAAAAATAACTGATCAAGTTACTAAGCCTCAGAAATCTATCTTTTGATTGATTTTGATTTTCAGCTCAAATTTAACCGGAATATGTAATTGATTTTGAACAAACCCACATAAACCACGAAAGTTACAAAAATTTAGGGACTCGAAAATTATAAAATGTAAATTACAAAATAAGCGCGAGAAAAAATCGTAAAACCGTAGGTAAATATAAAATTATAATAATACTATATAATAAATAATTTAACAATGGCGGATAGCCGATATTTAACTAGTATAGATATGTAGACCAGCTCTACTGCTTTGAAGTCATCATTCATACAAGTTCCAATTTGTAGAAATAATCATTTTTCTCATGTGCTTGAAATTTCGACCTCATGTCTCAAGGTGGGCGGTATAATTAAGCAGCTAGGCATGTTTTAGCTGACGCTATATGCATAATAGATATTTTGTGATCATTCGTATTAAGTTCACGAATTTCGAATGTTGGCGTACATTAACTCTACACGCGGTTACTTAACGTCTACACCAGGGACCAAAGACGTTGGCACAAATTGCTTTCATGAGTCGTGATGTACCACTAAATGCATTAACCCACATGGAGCAATTAACAACCTGATCTTACTTTAATGGTTCAAATTATGAGCCTTATTATCCATCTAATATATTAATAAAACTTTTGATGCAATTTTAAATGTAATTATGACGTGTTAAAATAAAACGGCTTCGAAAATTTTGAGTTAACTTTACTAGATGAGACGACCACCCATAAAAGCAATGTACTGTTTTCAGGATTCTTTATTCCACCATAACTTTTAAACGCCTGAATAGATTTACTTGGATGTGGTATCGTTAGAACCTTTATATCATCCAGAGTGTTGCTAGGTATATTTTTTATATTTTTGGAATGGCAGTCATGTTTCTTATTTGTTATAATTTCTTACCTAAAATAATAAGGGTGTTCCTATCGCTACTACCAAACATTGATTTTGTATTTCTTTTTTCTTTAGTTAATTACATTATTAATATACTAGAATAAATAAACTTAGATTTATGCATATACTTAATTTTGGCGGATTGACTTTTTTTTTTTTTTTATTTAAATCTTATCAGTTAGTTTCAAATTGATCTTCTTTCACAGAAAAAAAAGGTCAAAGCACACAATAAAACATGAACAAATGCGAGATTGAGTCATTCATGAGTTTTATTCAGTAAGCCCTGAAATTTTTCATATCAGTATAACGGGGAGGCAGTGTATAATTTATTCAGTGGGCTTAAATAAATTCATTGACTGATGGACAGCTGGCAGTTGTTAAATCACGTCATATATGTACCTAAAAGCGGCTTGAAATCAGCTACCAATTAAGTTGGTCACGTAGCTCTAATCCATCTCTATATTCACATGAAACATAGAACTAATTATTCCAATATAATGTACATATCACGCTTTTGAGAAGAGATTAGCTTATATTGGGAATGAACACATATTATTGTTGAACACATTTAGTATCATGGCTTACAGATATTGGTATTATGTTTTTATTTATTTATTGCTTAGATGAGTGAATGAGCTCACAGCCCACCTGGTGTTAAGTGGTTACTGGAACCCATAGACATCTACGACGTAAATGCGCCACCCACCTGGAGATATAAGTTCTAACGTCTCAGTATAGTTACAACGGCTGCCCCACCCTTCAAACCGAAACGCATTACTGCTTCACGGCAGAAATAGGCAGGGTGGTGGTACCTACCCGCGCGGACTAACAAGAGGTCCTACCACCAGTAATAATTTTGTGACTGTGATTACTAACGTCCACGAACGACGGTGGTACTTATCATGAGATGGGCATTTCCCTTAAAAGACAACGGTTTCACACTAGTCTCTTGACAAGACCAGAAGAAACCACACACTTATTTTATAACGAAATATGTTAACTAGTATTCATAATTTATAATTATTTTAATTTCAGAAATGTAGTGTTAAAAATACATGTTAGATGTTTGAGCCCAAATACTCTCATAAGCTGGCAGTAAGTTACGTCTATAATCTATTGTTAGGTTAGGCTGTGACTTGAATGCTAGACGCCGCGATGCTCTCGCCGGGTGCTTTGAGGAAACGAGCTGACGTCACTTTCCGTTTAGAAAATATCTCGGAACTTAATGCAACTCGGTAATGATGATAATAATAAGAAGAAATATTAAACATTATCTTAGGGGAAATATTTGAAATATATTCATTTAGTAGCATTTATCATTTTAATAGTAGGGTGCGATGCTGAACAGTGAACCAACTTTTTTCCAAGTCATATAACTTGTTATAAATTAAAGTTAAGAAATTCGTTTTGGTATCATGGTTTAGGCAATTTTATACAGTTTCTCATATTCAGGTTACAGAAAGCCAGAGAGTTTTTAAGCTATTGCATAGCTTTTATCGCGGGCCTTGTGCGCGGCGACCGAATCATGAAATTCCGTAACGAAAAAAACCTTACACCCCTCACTCCGCTTACCATGTAGCTCGCGTTCAACACATTCACACGTTGCGCTTGTGTAGTGTTTGTGAATAAGCGCATGGCGTGACGTCACACTGCATGCGCATAATGAAAAGTCAGCCCATCTCTCTCTCGCGCGGTCTAGCTTATGAGTGTGAAGGGGACAGTTAAGGTTTTGCTTTTATTAATGTTTAATATAGCGTGGGCTTGTTTTATTATTGTCTTAATATTAAATTATCATTGTCTAATTATAATTGCATAAGTTGATAAAAAATGCTATGCAATAACTTTACCGCGGCAGTTCCCGAGTGCCACACGTTTTTTTTTCAACATGGTGGTGGTTCAATGTTCCTGGTTGGTTTATTGTTCAACAGTCTACTATATACTTTGTGTGGATTTTTAAGGTTCAGTTCCAAAGAAATATTTAAGTCACAATTATTTTTTTTTCAAATTTGAAGTCACCCAGCCGTATTTGTATCGAACAATTTGTATCGAACAATTCCGGGGGTCATATTACGCCAGCACACATTTTTCTAAAAATACGTTCCCAATACGTATTAACTCACAATCTCATATAAAATGATTGTAAAAAGAATATTTTTGTAACGAATCCAACTGAATTCGGGAATTCGGAATTTGTTTTGTATGTTTCGTTCCTTCAATTATCGGATTAGAACATTATTTTCTTTGCTCTAGAGCTCCGGTGAATTTTATTCTAACGTACAAATTGAAGTCGAATACGTCATAGAAACACTGTATGACAACAACGCAACAACGGTGTAGACATTCGACTGTGTCAAGTGTAGCTACGATGGATGTAGGTGAAAGGCTAAGAGAGCTCGCTATACAAATGTTCTGAGTTGCGAACGTCGCCTCTCCACGAAACAGCTACGCGAGAACCTTATCTACACGAGTGTATACAGAACGTCATGTGTCATTCATATTGACAGTACTTAATCTGGTTCGTTTATTTCCCGTTGTCTTAAATTTTCAGTTTAAAACACAATGTGCATATAGACCATTGATTATCTAATACAATTTGTACTATTAGACGTCAATTAAATTCATTAAAGACATCCAATCATAGATTTGATATTTTGAAGTATATTAACTGTACTATTTCAAGTTATGTGACAATGATTAATCTTTATTGGAAACTGTCAGTCCCATTTAGTCAACGGCTGAAAATCAGAAAGCTCTCTGAAGGGCCGCGGCTAAAGACGTTTCATAACAAAATTCTTTTGCTATTGGACGAATTTCCAAAGTTGTTTGTGAATGTTTTGATACAATACCGTCGACCTACGTCATCCTTTATAATCCCTTTACCTCCCGTTGAATATATCCACATGCTAAGTATAAGTGGATATATTGTGTGTATTCTCATGAAGAGAAAAACAAGGAATGCGATGCGGTTTAATTTGTGCAAATGGAAAGATTAAGTCGTTCTGTAATTTGTTTGCCCTTCAGGTATAAAATACTGTGGTAGAGCATCCGTCAATTAAAATAATATCTATTAATTTAATAGAAATAATTTTTTGTGTGGTTTTTTTATGTGGTTTAGACAAATAAAACTCACGGTGTATTCGTGTCGAGTGATGCGATTATTTCAAGTCCCAAATGATTCCGTTTTTATAAGAAATTAGAAGAACAAAGCCTTCAGGTGTCCATGACCAACATCGAATTACGTTGCGTAACAAAACTGTGGTCCGCGAAATTTATTATTTTGTTTCATAACTAATAGTAGAGCGTAATGTGAGACCACACGGTTCGGTACTAGAACTTTGTATATTTCCTGTATCCATCACGTTCAGGCAGAAGTTTATGTTAGAATTAAACTATAGCGATTTGGTCGTGTCAAACGTGTAAATAAAAAGCGATAGGCAGCGGCTTGGCTCTGCCCCTGGCATTGCTGAAGTCCATGGGCAACGGTAACCACTCACCATCAGGTGGGTCTTATGCTCGTCTGCCTACACGGGCAATAAAAAAAAAATTTGAAAGAAATATTCACAACGTGAATTACAATTAATAATAAAATACATGGATATTAACCTTAATCACTATTTACTCAGCTTTTTTTCTTAGATGCGTGAATGAGCTCACCAGACCTCACCTGGTGTGAAGTGGTTACCAGAGCCTAAAGACATTACCACGTGAATGTTGCCTTTGGATATGAGGTCGAAGTTAAGTCGAAATCTTAATCACATTATATAACTACTGTCCTACCCTTCGTACCAGAATGCGTGGATACTTCACGGCAGAGAAAAGCAGGATGGTGGTACCTACCCGTGCAAGTCAAATCTATACTAATATATAAAACTACAGTGGTTTTTACGGATGTTCCGTTATAACTACTGAACCATGCATCCGATTGACTTGAAACTTGGTATCCATGTAGAAAATACATGTACTTAATGGATAGGCTTCTTTTTTTTGGTCACGAGGAAATCGCCGGACTTCTGCCCTCCCCTGGGGATGGAGGGCGGGGCATGTCAGAGTCGAACTGATTAAAACCTCCTGTCGCTCAACAACCCATGTCCGAACCTCGCATGAGACAGAACCCATGAAAAGGCAAAGGGGGGAAAGTGAAGCGTTTAGTGTGGAGCACATCTCTCCCATCACCCTCCCCCTCGGGACGCCGGACCAGCGGTCGTCGGCACCAAGACCACCAGCCCTCTCGGTCAGCAGGCTATCCGGAGCCCGCCTAGATGGCGCCGGTTAGAATGGGCTATCCTACGGAATACCCGCTGGGTCAGAACCAGCGTGGGTCGAGGATAGCCGGCCTTCCATCACCCGAAAGCTCTTGCGTAAAACGCGTGCAGAGCAGCTTGCACGTCGTCTTCTTAGGCCCCCTTCACCGGTCCCCAGACCGACATGTGAAGGGGACCTGAAACACTTAGAGGGCCAGAGCTTGGGTGAGATCCGCCTCCCTGGCCCCCTATCGGACAGGCTAATATTTATATGAGTGTTGGACTCCTTACACCAGTTGCGAGGGAGTTAATGATGAGAACCTTTGTGGGGGTGAGAAATAATAATGTTAATTTTAAATGTCCAGCAAAGCGGGCGGGTACAGCTAGTAAATTAATATAAACAAAGATGTGTTACAAGTAGTACATACATCAATGTATAAATACATTCTTAGACTATCATTACACAATAAACTTGTAGTTTCAATTATGTCGGAAATACACGCCCTCAGATACAAGTTATAAACCGCACGCCACACGTCTTCGTGCGTAAATTTGCGCAGTATATTTTAGGAGCGTTCCCAATGAAATGCGAGAGATGTGGTGCCGTGTCGTGGTCGTCCCGCAAACAATACGCTTCCGGCTCGACGCCGGGGCGGGTGGAACGCGCGGTCGTTGCCTTCCAAACATACACATGCGTGAGCGACCTCCCGTGTTTACCTTTACTTAATTTATTTCAACTTTACGTACAGATTTTACGTAATTTATTCTGAAGAGTAATTGAAGAAAAATTAAACGCAAACAGCATTGGAAGACGATTGATCGAAGTCAACATTAAATATATGTGTAAAAGATACGATGCCTCCCCTTTTTAGCGACCTTATCGGTTACGTCAAAAACAGGTTAAGACATTTTTGAAGTTTGACAGTTCTAATATCCGTTATTGTTCGAAAATATTTTATCTTTAAGAGCCAGGGAAGTGGCATCTCGGTAAGCTGAGAAAATACATATAACTAAACGGCAATATCATTATTCTTTTCTTATTTAATTTTTGGTATTTATCGTAGCTCATCTATAACAAATGAATAATTTAAAAACAGTTGCAATTTACACGTCGTATTTGCTTTGATACTCGGCTTTTTAAATTTCTAATTATTTTTTCTTGCTTGGCAGGGCGAACTGACTCACGGCCCAGCTTGTGTTAAGTGGTTACCGGATCCCATAAACATCAAAAATGTAAACGCAGTCATCCACCGTAAGACACGTGTTCTAAATCTCGTTTCTATAGTACAAAAATTATAAAAAAAATTATACAGTAATTTTTTAAATAACTATGAAGTTTTACTTTACTAGTAGTATAATTGTGTGTTTGTTTAGTTCTATAAATTTACAACAATATCCGTATAATTATCAATATTTATTATTTAAATACAAAATCATATCTGTAATAAGTATTTCGCTACTTTGTGAATTAAATTCCGCATAAACAATCGTGAGCATTATTTTATAAAAATTTATATTACCCAAAATATTCACTGCTATATTATAAATTTATTTGTTCATTTGTGTTCCTAGAAATGATCTTATTTAAATTTTGTTTTCAGATCCACAAATAAATAAATAGAAACCCTACAATTCTCTGGTAAGTTTAGATACATAGTTTCAATCGCAAAAGTGCAACGTTCTAAATACAAAAGTGTCGGTTTAATAATAGACCAAGAACTTAACACTATTTCTGTATCGTCGGTCTGGCACCGCCAGAATGGGAGGGTAGGGGGGATCTTGTAACGTCTGAAAGCAATTTATATTATTATTGCCAAAATACTAATGTGGAGCAGAAAACGTCCCCCCCCCCCCCTGTTAGGGTTAGCGCGACGCAAATTTATTTGATAATTTTGAACATTAAATTTATAAAAACCTATAATATCTTCAAAACTCACATCACAATATATAGTTGATTTCAAAGACACTTAATAGACGGGATTTTAAAAGGTAACAGCACAAAGGAAGAAGCTTTATGAAGATCACCTTAGAGCGCAGAATCTCATTTCCACAGTGCAATTTCCTGAAAGGAAACTATTTCGAACGCACATCTATTACTCGTAATTTTTCTCAAGCAGCCCTGGAAATTGGCTTGGGAATGAAACGGTGCGATATCGGGCAGTTTAATCGGTGGACAGGTGCGTGTGACGCGGCCTTAACGTTTGCTCTCTACCTTGCGTTCTGTTTATTGGCTATAATCTCAATGCAATTGGCTAATATTTAGACTAACGGCGTTTTTAAGATTGGTCACAGATTTAACTATAAAAGGATTTCGTAGCCATATTTATATTATTCAAACTAAAGATATTTTGGGTTTTGGCCTTTTGAATCCATCAAAGGTGCCCATTAAAGATGTTATTCTTTTTTGCACAGTCAAACGGTCCAATTTATTATGAAATTTTGGTTGACCATAGATATTAAAGCCTTATTTTCACCGTGTCCTTTCAAGATTGAGGCAGACATTTTAATTCGAGTGAAATGACAGTTCTCTCACTCTACAAAATGGTACACTAAATTACTGTTTCGTACAGAAATTGATAGATAAATGATGACGAACCACGAAACCGCGTGTAACATCGTGACCTATTATAAGTCCTTACACCTCTGGATAAAGTAATAAAATTTATTAAATTCAAATAAAATAATTTATACCTAAAAAAAACATGACCAAAACTTTTACGTTTACTTATTATATGTAATTAATTCTCTATTCGTAAACAGGAGAAGAGAGCTTTTTACGCATCACAAAATTCTTGACACGCCGAAAGTTAAAGATCATTAAATCACCCACAATTTACTGCTGTATTTCACACAATAAACAAATTTACGGAGTCTTAGTGAGGCTGTCACTGCAACAACAAGATGTAAATGAAATTATTTTAAGTGTTCTCGTCACTTTAACATTAAAACCGTCAAAATAGAGTTGAAACTCCTCGTTCCATGACTTGCCGGCTTGTCGGGCACAAAATGGAGCGGAGGCAGGGCCTTTTGTACTTGTAGGCTTTGTGTATAAAGTAAGCTTCCTACCGAAGCATCTGTGCGATGATGAAACTTGCCAGACACCGCTTTTAAGCACGCTTTATATCTCAAATTAAAACTTTACAGGAGGAAATTAAACGTCGGAAAAATGCTGCATGCGCAAGCTCGTTTACTTTTCATCAGAAGTCCTCTGGCTCGCTGTTGGTTTAGTCCAAACAACAACTTTCTAACGGAGGTTACAATAATAACTATGTTTCTTGTAAAAAATGTACCATTTATTTGAAAATAATTGGAAGCAATGTTTTTTTTAATTTAATTATATTTTCATATTTGCGAATCGAATAAATTTCGAATATCTCATAATCGAATCAGCAGTACTTGATGTTTTGCAGTATTTAGGTTCTTGGGTAGCAATAAAAGCTTATTTATCAATTTATCGATTACTTATCAAAACAAACTGGTATGCTACGATTTTGTTGTTATTTACCCATCATCTATCCGTAATAGTCGTGCCCTATTCTTATTTTTTTCCTCTCAAAATATTTCTTACCTTGAGTGTATGTTGCAACTTTTGAGTGTGGCCTAAAACTCTAATCTGACAGTAAGTGGCTTAACTTACAATCTGTAACTTAAAAAAAGAAGACTTTCTCTATCACAAAGATCTTTAACACCGACTACGCATCTCAAATTTTCGTAAATAGAAATACAAATAAAGCGCACACTGATTTTAGGGAGCATAAACGTACACGTAACAAATAAAGTCGTACAAAAACACACTTACGCAACAGCAAACTTATCATAGGAGCAATGCGTGTTTCCACCCTCTCTTGCGGAACAAATTCCACTTGTCAAAATGTTCGCGCTGTGTTTACGTGAATCACAGAGCGAGACGTTTACAAAGAACGGTCCTAACAAATTGTGCCGTCAAGAGCCGTGTTTGTGTAATACGCGGTCGGCCAACATCCACTATCAAGTGTGATATTACTCGTTTATTTTCCTCACACTCAGAGCGTTTAGGATTATTGTACGCACGCAAAATGAATAAGATTTCACGTCGGCTATTCAAATTCCTCTATATAGTAAAGTTTCCACAAGGTTGAGCAGCGTCATATAGACTTAGTTCGTAAAGGCTTAGCGGTAGCTCTACTGTTCTTAATCGCAGAATCCATGAAAGTTTCCTCATTAGAATTGCTTAAACTACTTGTTTTACTATTGTAGAATAAAATTCTAATTACATATGTATCTTTGCAAGCCAACGTGGCTTGGTGTAAATTAATATAAATGATTTCTGAAGTACATCTGATTTTATTAAATACCTTAAAGATGTTCCAATTATTCCTGATCAAATACCAAAAATAAAATTTAATGTGCCAATATTTTTATGATTTGTGGAATACTTGTAAATTCATTTTCAGTAAAAGTAAAAGGCTGAAAAATAAGCGATAAATTGTAAATTTATTATTATTGTAACTTTATATAATTTATTCAATAACTAGCTGTTAAATAAAAGACATAAACTTTTGTATACATTACAATTTACATTATTTTACATCATTACAATTCTAATTAACTTTCCCATAGCAAGCATATAATTCTCGAATATTACAAAAAATAACATAATTAACAACTCCATCACTTCACGAGTGACTTCAGTTTACGCAGAAAAAAGTAAAAGGTTCTGGAATCCTCATCGTCTAGCCATTCAGTTTCGACTTCACGTTTTCTTTTATGCGAAGATTAAACCTATTGTTCCGTCACTCGGAGAATCACGTTTCTGACAATTTTTTCTCGTCGTAATGTGAACGGCGCAACTTGAGTGTGTCCCTCCAACTATTTATTCGGGCGCATTTACAGAATGACAGTAAGTGGATCTTTATACAAACTAATAGGTCATTGCGATATGCGAGACGCTGCTACCGGAGTCCTCCAATTTATCTATTCGGTTTCAATTTGTAGTCCGGAGGTAATTTTGTGCATTATGAAGCAATTTGGTTATTCTGAATTTGAATAAAATTTTGTAATAGTTAGAATTCATCATAAGCTGTACAAATATAGTATTGACACAAAAAACTTGAGTATACAAAAAGAAAAAAGCTTTTTACCAGATACTTACATAACAATTTTAGAAAAACAGTAACTAAAAAAGTATTGTGATTTGATTTCGCTCTATAGATAACGAAGTATAAACAACATATATATTCGCGACAGAGAGATGTAAATTCATAAAGAATTATCAACTCAAAGCGTACTTAATCAATACTTCAGCACAATTTAAGTTTAGAGTTTTGATTTTGGACAAACGCAATTGAGACATTTCCAGTTACTAATAAGTGAATTCAGCTGATTACACAATACGGTGCTACGCTTTGCTACAAGTGCCAGAGGATTTTACAGGATGTTGATATCTAATAGTTCAGAATTACAATACGCCCTACCACCGATAATTACTCATACTTTTTTGTGTTTGGATTTTTACACGCGATTTCTATTTTTATTCTATTCCTTCTGAATCTGAACCCCGACTAAGTGACACCGCTCGATACGAATACACCTGGCGTCGGATCCTTTAGGCCCGATATAACAATAAGATGCGATTTGATTAATATATAATCACACATTATGAATTTACAAATATCAATATATCAAAAGTTCGCATTTTTTTTTAAAATTACGTGAACAGCGGCCTTCAGCCTCTTAAGTTAATTTTAAGTTTTCATTAAACAATATCTCTGACCAATTTCTATTATATACTTATTAAAATTGGAATCTATTCATTTGGCATCTTGACACATGGTGCTCAAACAACAGTAAACTAACACCCTACTGTAAAGGGTTCTCTGTAAGGTTCATTTACTGAGCTAGCTATAAAATATTTGTTGTTTTATTTAGTGGAAATTTCGTGTAACCCCAATATATTTTGTCGACAGTCTTCTTTGTTTCCGGAAACTTTATTAATAAGTTGAATTGCATGAAATAGTCTCTGATTGTTTTTTTACCGTCGCACCATCCGCTACCAAAACGAAGTCTATGCCTAATTCTCTATGCCTCCTTCCCAGAGGTATTTTTTGCTATGAGCCATTTGGGTCTGAAATGAACTCCTTTCTACAATACTTGTTGAAAGCTATGACATATCCTTCCTCAAACGAGATTTGTACATATGCCTAAGTGGTAGGCAGTAACTTGCCTGTGTCCCTGACATTGCTGATAATTCTGAGTGACAGGAACCACTCACTCATTAAATTATCTACTCTGTTAAAGAATATCTATCTTATTTTCCTGTAAACAAGGAAATTTTACTTTTATTTTTAATATTTTGTATGGATGACGAGCATATTATTATCGCCCACTTGATGGTGACTGGTCACTGTCATTCACAAATATCAGCAATACCAGGGGTAGAGTGAAAACGCTGCCTATCAAAAAAGATAAGAATACTATGTACTACGGACGTACGTATCAAGAAATGAATATATTTGCCTGCAGCATTTGAATTTAACGGGCTATTATCAAAAAAATTCTTTAACCTGAAGTTTTAAATTTTTCCAATAACACTTTTATTTATGCCGAGCATTTCGCGGTACAATTTGAAGTCAGTTTACGTGGACATGGCAAATTAAGATGGATGAATGACCGCTCGATGTTATAAATTATTATTGACACGACACATTTGCCTTCAGTGCCGATAAGATCCAACGTATATTTTGACTACTGTGTCTAACAAAATTTCATAATATCAATTTACTAGCGACCCGCCCTACAGTTTAGTAATATAAATAATATTTAAGCTGATGATGATGTTAAAGTGTAAGTGTATTGACAGCAACTCATATGATATAGGTAACCTAAAAATCTTATCTTATTTTTTAAATATCTCTGTATCCCCATGAACAATATTGATTTTAATTTGTTTATAATAAAAGAGATATATAGTCTGTTATTTAAACTTAATTTCATTACTGTCCTTGAACTTCGTTTAGTGGGCCGTGCAATGTATGGAGAGTGGCCCATGTCCTTTATTAAAAATCTAATTAATGATTATTTTCAACTTAGTTTTTTGGTTTATGATAGTTGAATAGTCATCCTTCAATTATGATAATTCCTATTATTCGGATAGTTTGGATTGTCAGCCTTCTTCAAGGCGGATTAATTCAGAAAAAATAATAGAAGCTTCCTTAATAAAGTCGTCCTGACTTTAAGAATAAACCTAAAAAATGTGAGATTTGAAGTTTGGCTTGTCCCAATTGGCTTGTCCCAATCTTGCAGGCAGTAATTTTACTAAATTAATATGTACCTAAACCATCTTCACGAACGACTTCCACGATGAAAGATCATAAGGAACATCGTATAATGAAAACTAAAATTTATACTTTATTTTCAACTAGCGTCCCGCCCTCGCTTCGCTTCGGAAACTGTAATTTATTATTGATTTCTCCACTATTTAATGGATGTTATTATACATATAAACCTTCCTCTTCAATCACTCTATCTATTAAAAAAACCGCATCAAAATCCGTTGCGTAGTTATAAAGATTTAAGCATACATAGGGATATAGGGACAGAGAAAGCTACTTTGTTTCATACTATGTAGTTATTACATCGAATAAATTATTTTTATTATGCAGTATTCGAAATTGAATGACTCGTTAAATTATAATGATTTTATGGTGTCTTATAAGTCTGCACGGGTCCTGCCTCTTACTACAGCAAAGACAATATCAGTTGGTCAGCTCTAAAATTTAAATATAGACGTCATGCCTTTGACAGGTGATATTCATATTGTGCTGTCTATTGGGTCCGATAACCACTCAATACGAGATAAGCCATGGGAACATTCACCAGTTAATGCTATAAATTTAAATTTAAAAAATATTGTTTGATCAATACAGTTTCTCAGATAATCATATTACGGATGAGCAGACAAACTCCTAGAACAGAGAGACTACAATACGAAAAACACTGAATTCCTTGAGACGTAAAGTAAGGTAAGATTAAATAGTGCTATCCAAAAACAAGCTTCTTCTTACTAATTGATGTCTTGATAACAATATGAAGCATGTCACCATAATGTGTCACATGCTATGTTGGATACGAGCACGTGCTCGTTACCCACAAGAAGGTAATAAAGTAAATGGAGCCGAAAATTATTCTGGGCTGCCCCTCAGATTTCAGATGGTATGAGGATATATTTCAGGTATTTTCGTCCCAAATCAACTAAATTGTTACTTTTAAATCAGCCACAGTTTTTTTTTATTTGCCACTAAAAATCTATAGTAGTAAAATACGTTTATTAGACGTACTTATATGACTTCCATGACAAATGAATTACTTCAATATCTGTAAATCAGAAATGAAATAGTAAATAACCTAGAAATATTATAAATGGGTGTAAACACTTCTAGCAGTATCTATCAAATAACTGAATATATCAGACAAATGCTTGAATCGTGATAGCGATATTTTCAAGAGAAGTTTTCAAAGATACCATTCCGAACAATAACATTCGGACCGTCAAGCCACCAAGCAATATCACCCGTACGTTGAAGATCTTCCCTTATCGTTTCTGAAAAAATCGTACCACCTTTTTGCCTCTTTCTGTCGCGAAACAGTTATGTTTTCCAGTTTGAAAGATGCTTAAAAATAAAAGTAAAGATACCACTACTACAGACGTATGATTTCAAAGCCCTCCACGAGGCTGGAGTGTCATCGAGTGTATTGTAAGCATTGGCTGAACAGACTTTCATCACAAGATCCTCAGATCTAAAAGGCTTTGTTAAAGCGTTGTCAATCATAAGCGTATAATAACAAATACATGAATATTCAAAGGGTCTAAACAAAAGTCAAATAATTCAGTAAGCACAAGAAGTTCATGATTAGTCTGAGACAACCGTTAATAAAAGTGAAACAGCGGTATTTGTTTCAAAGCGCACCGCAGCCCTTTGGAAAGTTGTTTTATCCTAATTTCCTGTCGCTTTCTCCGGCCTTATTCTTCTTTAATATTATCAGGAGATTCGCGTTTATATTTGTTTTATTTGTTAAAGCGAAAATTTTATTATTCGTGTAGCTCCTGTGGCCTTTCATATTTGCTTTGTTTATTTTTATCTGGGTCAATACCGTTTTCAAAGGAAACAAAAAAGGATAAAATAAGATTCCCTTTTGTCGAAGGAACGTAAGCAATGAAGTAAGTTTCAAAGTGACTTTTGTGTTCGAAACTTGAAGTAACTACGCTAAGTGCGATTGACCACAACACGACAAATCACTTAGCTTCTATCTTCGATTGTTTTAAGTGACTCTTATCTAAAATCTAGGGTTTACGTTTAAATATTTTTTCAAAGTTCTCTTTATATCTAAATTGTTATAAGCTAGCAATTATTTTATTTAAATTTGTGATATTTATTTTGATATATCGACTTTTTTTTCTGGTTACCCTAACTCATACATATCGTAATGTGAATGCCGTCTGCTTTGAGATCAACAAAAGATTGAATTATCAAATGTACTGTATAAGGAGCGGACTCCTGTGACTGGCAAGCGTGATTAATTTAGGAAATCATGATGATGCCACTAGTGATGCTCGTTGTAGCATGCTCAATGAGCAGTACCCTTCGCAAACGTTTAGTTTTTGATTGTTGGTCCAACAAAAATTACGACTGTCTGGCTTTAATTTAGTGAGATGTTTTGATATAAGCAGTGAGAAGTTTTGGAATCGTGTACCACACAGGAACATTACTGCACAGATCTTTGCTCAGTGCTCAGTAAAGTCAATCAGTCTATATTTTAGCTATAGTTATTTAATGTACTGATACGATGTTTTTTTTGTGTAACTATATTATGAAATTTAAAGTTAAAAAAACGCAAACTCTGATTTTTTTTACAAATTTTTTGTGGTGAAATTACATTTCGAATCGGTGATAGCATCGTGTCTTAAAGCACTTTTGGTGATGGCTTACTGAAATAAAATATTTTTGTTTTTTAATAAATATATCATACATATCTATTAAGTCGATTATCGAAAGTTTCGATCAACCTCGCTATAGTTTATGTATCTTTATTTTATACTATTAAAAATGGTATATTTACTATTTGTAAGTATACAAATGTGCTGAACGCCCGTAAACAAAGACAACGGATAATTAACGCCAAGCAAAACGAAAAAAGATTTTTAATGAAGCTCGAGGTAACAAACGTAATATGGTTTTTTATTTTCAAAAAATTATTTTAATCGTCTTCATTTTCTTCAGCTTACCCCTTAATTTTTCTCTTCCATTCTCTTCTATCAGCCGTCAGCTCAACACTCACTCCTCTCTCTCTCTCTCATATCGTCATTCACACACTCCATCCATGTCTTCTTCGATCGACCTCTTCCCTCTCTGTTTTAAATAATAAACAAAATATATTTAATGCACAGCTGATTAGTAGCAATTACTAACTGATTAATCTAACTTTCTCTAATACACTAATAATGGTCTATGAGAGAACTTAGTTTTTTTTTTAAATGAAAGTTTTGGAATATATATTTCAAAGACTTTTATGCTTTAATAGTCTGGTGTGCACAACCGTCATTCGGCTTTAAAATATAAAATAATAAACATTTCATGAAATTCGAAACTCGCAATTGTAAAATATCAAAATAAGACTTTGTTTTTTCACTTTTTATATTACTTTATAAATATATTTTATATAATATATTATATATTATGTTATAATAATACTTTTTTCTGTTAACTATGTTATGAATTATGAACTTTGTATCATCTATAATGTATTACAAAATGCAGATCAATTAATATACGAAATCACAACAAATTATTAAAAATCAAATTAGCTTAATAGTCTGAATAAATTTTAAGACAAACATTTTTGCTTTCGACAATTATGTAGCTTAAAATCGATAAGAAAGTCAACTCGTTCAAATTAAACAGTAAAATTATTACTGAAACTCAAAGTAATTTTATTGAGGAGGAAAAATTGAAAAACGATTTATTCATATTAAGCTTACGATCTTTTTTCAAAAAAGAAATGTTTACCCAACTAAACAGCTTAAATTAACTTAACTAACATACACGACTTCCTAGTGTCTATATATAAATTAAACACCAAAACACTAATAGAATTGTCGATATGAGAAAGGTGGCTTGGCATCTCAAAGGCTTGTTCCGCATATAAATTGACGAATTTGCCTCCATTTACACCTTGCTATCGTGCAGACCAACCTGACAGCGAGAAACTTCGTTAGTAATTATAATCGCTTCAGTTTATTCGCGTGAACGCTTCCTACCTAATTCCACGTTACATTAATGGAATTAAAGTGGAAAACTTGACAAGACGTGACATGAATTAAATCCATTCATGTGCGGCACCAACTTGATTGTTTTTATTTTTAAAAGTGTTTTTAGTGTAAAGAGATACTATAATAAATTCTATTTTTCAGTTTTCCAAAAACGACTATATTGGATTTAAATTAAAAAAAAAACACTTTAACAATATATTAATAAGTATGCTATATTAAA
This sequence comes from Bombyx mori, assembly GCF_030269925.1. Taxonomy (NCBI): domain Eukaryota; kingdom Metazoa; phylum Arthropoda; class Insecta; order Lepidoptera; family Bombycidae; genus Bombyx; species Bombyx mori. The sequence continues at coordinate 8,321,979 of NC_085115.1, read as the reverse complement.
TAATATACTAAATTCAAAGTCGTCGAAACCTAATAAGTATGTTCTCTGAGCTATTCGATTAAATCTGGATTCAAATACTGCAGACAGGTACAATTTTTCCCAAATAAGTACACACCAAGCTTGTGTTCACAAATAAATACAACAATGTAGGAGTTTGAATAAAAAGATTAAATCAATAATTTTAAATTTGGGTAATTATTGGTTATCTGAAATTATTATGAACGCCTTATTTGCTAGCATACGCTTAATATCCAACAAAAGTAAACAAACAAAAGAAAATACGTATCGGTGGTGAAACATGTTCCAAGTCTCCACAAGGAGACACCACCGTCCTGCTTATTTCTGTCACGAAGCTGTCATTCATCCCGATTTAAAGAGTAAAGGATTATAATAATAGGGGTTAAAGTATGAAATTGCCGTTTTATTCGGTTTTATAGGTACTTCGAATTGACATTCAACCTTCATGGTTTGAGATTTTTGAGTGAAACTTTTTCGAATTGTACCTATGAGGTTCTTCTCTTAAAAAATGTGCAACATTCGATTATCGACAAGACAAGACAAGAAAGATGGATACTTCGAAAATTCGAGTAATTTTTTAATACGAGTTCCGACGCGGAACTAACGCTGCAGAAACAGCTCGCAATATCAATGTTGCGTTTGGAAAGAGGACTGCTAATGAACGCACCGTGCGACTTGGTTTAAACGGTTTCGTGATGGAAATTTTGATATGAAGAACGAACCACGTAGAAGACCACCCACACATGTGAATAACAATGAATTGAAGAGATGGTGTAAGCCGATCCGAGCCAAATTACCCAGGAATTAGAGGCATGGCTTAACGTTACTTTACCAACAATATAGTCAATACTGTTGGTAAGTAACATTTGCGTCAAATGAATAAAATAAAAAAATATGAAAAATGGGTGCCTCATGATTTGACTGGTCAGCAAAAAGAAACGCGTGTTGAAACTTGTGTTGCCTTGTTGAATCGATACAGAAATGAAGGAATATGTGATCGAATTGTGACCTGTGATGAAAAGTGGATTCTTTACAATAACCGTAAGCGAAAAATGAAATGATTGACCCAGGTCAAACGCCGCAACAGTGTCCTAAGGTAAAGCTTACCAATAAAAAGGTAATGGTAACTGTTTGGTGGTCGCAGCATGGTGTTATTCACTATAAATTTCTCCGATCTGGTCAAGCAATAACAACAGATATCTATTGTACCGAACTCGGAACAATGATAGCAAAACTTGCAGTGAAACAGTCCCGACTCATGAATCGATCTTCACCATTATTGCTCCATGATAACGCGAGACCTCATACAGCACGAGAAACCGTTTTAACTCTACTGGAGCTGTAATTAGAAATCATTCGTCACTCTCCGTATTCGCCAGACCATGCTTCAACGGACTACCATTTTTTTCGTGTTTTGGACAATTTTCTACGTGATAAAAAGTTAAATGAAAAAAAAACTAAATTAAATTTTTTAGGATACTTCGGCAATTTCATACTTTAACCCCTAATATAATAATAAATACATATATAACACAAATGAAACTTTGAACTTGGCCTCAACCAGTCTGCCCAACAAGAACAATAAAAAGTGTAAAAAATGTATTTAATTAAACACCTATTTCCAAAATAAAATAACAAAAATTAATACTTCTATGTAAATCGTGGTTAATACATTAAAATCTCGAATTAGGGACTAGAAGTTTTGATAGATTATAAACAATATTCAGTATCATATTTTCTTGTAGTCTCATGGTAAGCACTCACTGTATCTATATCTAATATTTATTTTCCTCAGGCTTTTAAAGGAATTAGCTCATTTTATTCCAGGGGGATTTCCGATGACATTAAAATATATTAGCTTCAGAGAAAATCCCTTTATATACTTAAAATATGACTAAAGCGCAAGCTTGACAGATTTCTGTAGACGTAAATAGTTTGAACTGTCATCGTTTTGTTATTTTGATCAAGGTTTATTTTCTAACACTGACTATACATATGCAAGGAGTCCATCTCTCGTGCCGTTTTATCCATCATATTAAAGTACATTTTTATTGCGTGAATAGAACGAGTTTACGGCCCAACAGGTATAAAGTTGTTATAGGACGTGAATGCCGACTCCCACCTTGGATTATATGTCAGCTGTCTCACCCTTCAAACTGGATGACTAACTGATTGACTGACATGACGAGATCGCGGCAGAAATATACTATATTATATTATATAATATATATTAGAAACACTACGCTGATCCACAGTTCGTTTCACTAGATCTTTTTTGCAAAGTACAATTCTGAGAAATTTCACTTTCACCCTGTTTTCAGGGTGTCCTATATTCTTCTTTAAATGAGTTTTAAAAAGTCTTGGGCGGTTTCAGCGTCAGTTCGCTACATTGAACTCCATAAGCATTGTCGATTATTCACCTTCAGGGGACTAGGCTTATAGACTGTAACAATACTGCGTTAAAAAATCCATCTCCTATTTTTGTTTATTACTTAGATGGGGAACGTGCTTACGGGCCACTTGGTGTTATGTGGTTACCCAAGCCCACAGACGTAAATGCTGCCACCCACCTTCAGACATGAGTTCTATGGTCTCAGTTTTTACAGTAAAATGGCTGTCCCATCCTTCAAGCCGAATCGCATTACTGCTTCACGTCAGAAATAGGCAGGGCGGTATCTACCAGTGCGGATTCAAAAGACGTCCTACTACCAGTGACTACGCAAATTATAATTTTGCACGTTTGATTTTTACTATTTTCCGTCACCGTGGAGGTAATCGTGAATATTTGTTAAGTACGTATTTCATTAGAAAAATTGGTATCGACGAATTAGGGCAAAACGACTTCAAAGACCACGACGCGTCTTTAATATAAATACATAGATACAATGTAATCTACATATTTTTGTTTTTCAAAATCTTTCAAGTTGTCGCAACCCATGCTTTCCTATCCATTAATAATATTATGTATCTTGAAAAGCACTTTTGTATTTCATCAAAGATATTTTCAGGGACGTTTTGTAGTCAAAATTTACGAATGGTAAAAGGAAGAACCTCTTGAGATTGTGGAAAGCAAACGTGTTCAAGTATCAAAGCGTGCAGGCTCATAATAAGTAGGGTCCGCCAGGATAGGTTCAGAACGGTCGCGCCCTTCGAACCATATCTTCTAATCACAAAATCTTCATTTCTTCCATTTTATGAAGTCATTACATAATATATATTTCCGACATGTCAAAAAACTTAAGACACCCATTTATATTGTAGGGACTTGTTTACTGGTGGTAGGACCTCTTGTGAGTCCGCACGGATAGGTACCACCACCCCGCGTATTTCTGCCGTGAAGCAGTAATGCGTTTCGGCTTGAAGGGTGGGGCAGCCGTTGTAACTAAACCTGAGACCTTAGAACTTATATCTCAAGATGGGTGGCGGCATTTACGTTGTGGATGTCTATGGGCTCCAGTAACCACTTAACACCAGGTGGGCTGTGAACTCGTCAATCCATATAAGCAATAAACAAATTTTTTTTATTTTTATAACCTTTTAACTTTGCCTCAGCAAAACAGTGTGTCAGCGAGTTACACTTACACTCCGTATGCTTTACCGCCTGAAGAATTTCCTTCCGCGCGAGACCAAGACAATGCTTGTTCAAACTTTGGTCTTCCCCATGATCGACTATGGTGATGTGTGCTATTTTGACCTGAATGCAGATCTACTCAATAAACTTAACGGGCTTCTCAATAACTGCATTCGATTTATTTATAATCTTAGGAAATACGATCACGTATCTTCTTATCGCTCCCAACTCAAATGGCTCCCCATTCGTCAACGCCGTAGCTTGCGTGCTCTCAGTACTCTTTACTCTTTGTTGCACTCCCCAAATCCACCTGCTTATTTAACTACTTCCTTTCAATACTTAGGGTCTGACCACAGCCGAAATCTTCGTTCATCTCACAATCTTCTTCTTCGCTGTCCTCCACATAGTTCTGACTTTTTACACTCTTCATTCACTATTCAGTCTATTCTTCTATGGAATGCGCTCCCACTCAAAATAAGGTCGGCCACTACACGTGAAGCGTTTAAGACGAAGGTTCGAGAACTGTTTCTCAGAGAGTTAGCAGAGTCATCTAATTGATAATATTTGTTTATATATGTTTTATATGTATATATTTATGATACTTATATGTATATATTTATGTATATCTATATATTTATGTATATGTATTTATTTAAGTACGAGTATTTGTATCTATAAATATTATGTATGTTATATATACACATATTATTATGTTTCAGTAATATCACCTTCACACTACACCTACCAAGCTTCATCTCTGCAATCCCCTAAGGTAGACTGTTAGAGAATGCCTATGGCATTAAGTCCGCCTTTATACTTTATAGTATAAGAAGTTATAAATAAAAATAAAAAATAAAAACAATTCGTCTTATCACTGCATAATCAAAATCATCAAGATCTAGATAAAATTTCTTGCGTGGTCTGCCCAGCTTAATTTTGTTTGTGTTGGTATTTTTATTATTTCTGTATTCTTCTTCCTGGTTCAAAAATTTTCTTATTGTTGGTCTAGATATGCCCGTTGCGTCCGAAATTCGCTGTTGAACTTTGCCAAAATACTGAGTTACTGAGTTACTGTATTTTTAAATTTGCTATTTTCTGATATGAAGTACAGGTAAATATAGGTATTAAACATAATTCCTTGAACTGGATTTTTTAACCGTTTTCGAGGTTTCGGCATGGCTATACAACCTTTTTATAAGTAATCTGAAAACATGATTAAAACTATAGCGAATATTTGAATTGCTATTATCCACTCTATATATATATATTGGTCGGTCTGCTGATGCGACTTACCTCTACATCCCTAAGATGGGTACTGAAGCTATTTGAGAGAGCTTTTCTGAAAAATTACGAAGGAAAATCTTTTCTCACTATATCTATGCCTTTTTTGACGCAATGCAACACGACGCCTTTAAAAATTTGAAAAAAAAATTATAAAAAAAATATTTAAACTAAAATATTCAAAAAAACATTCTCAATCAAACGTTAAAGTTTTGAAAATCTCATATATTTTCAAATTAAGATTTCTGTTATTACAGGCAGTAATGAAAGCTTGTTTCAACTTGTTTGAGTGTTTCTGAAAAGGAATTGAGGCTATTCCGTGATTGAATGTTTAATGAAATCGAGTTTATGGGGAATTATTCTTAAAACAAGTATATTTAATTTCCCTTTAATTTTGTAAATTCATCACCATCTTAAATGGAGCTTGGCTGTAAAATAGTACATCAAAAATCATTTTTCTTACACTATTTTTAATTCAAATTTATTAAAATTTATTTTCTATTTTTTACTTGGATTTTCTATAAAAGCATATCTTGTTAGTTTTTTTTAACTATTATTTAGCTTTCATTTTTTAGTCGAATTTTTTCAATTTTATTTTTTAATATTGAATTGTCATCGGTCCTTAATAATTATACCAAATTTCGAGTTAATCTGACGTTTTGAAGGGGGTCAAAATCATATTCAAAGATTCCGTTACAAACATACATACGTCTGAAGCTAATAACAGCATATTAAAAATGAACTGAAGGAGTGATGCAATGACTCAGAAGACTCGAAAGTGTCCCTTCCATTTCGTGAAGGCTGTAATTATTGTTTATTCATTCACAGTTTAAAAAGCAATTTTATTTATTTATTTATTACACTTCATGTAAAATGTACAGTGGCGGACTTAATGCCTAAGGCATTCTCTACCAGTCAACCAAAGGTAGTGCAGAGTGAATAGTGGTAGGTGCAATGAAATGATTCAAATGACTTAGTTACAAATTTAAAATATGTGTTTTTGTAAATCTCCATTGAATATTTCGTTTAAACGATAGTGATTTCAATTTCCTTTAGTCACGCGCGCAGGGATATCGGATCCCGCGGTCGGATAAGGCAGTAATGAGCAAGCGGATGGCAATTTCGCTAGATGGGTTTTTGGTTACGGGGAGGCTCTGTTTTTACGTCAATGTGCTTTTAATATGTCTACCTCGGTCGTGTCACGGGTCCTAACAGACAGTGCATTTTATCGACTGCCTAGCCGTGCGCCTTTGTTTTTGCTTCGCGAGTTTTATCACGTCATTACTTTAGTGTAAGGAAATAAAGTGTGAATCCTGAGCGACTATTTGCTAATAAATAGGAGTGGATCGTAAAGTCCACGTGATCGTTTAGGATCACCAATAAAAAGCCGTGTACGAAGAGCTCTTATATAAAAACAATTTGCTTGTTTACCATCGCGGCCAATGTGATTTTTAAGAGTATCAGGAAGTCCCATAGGGCCCAGACGAACATAGCGAAGCAGTGGACTCGGTTTTGTAGGCGCTACCTACTAAATTGAATTGGTCATGAATAATGCAAATGATAAACTGTTGGGTGTTGTTAAAAAACGTATCTTCGCTTGTGAAATTGTTTATTCCATTAGATTTATAGCCAAAATCTGAAAAATTCTTTAGTCTACTAGATTAAATAATCTAATTTAATTTTTATACATGTTAAATTGCTGTTTTTTAATTGTCATGAAGTCCTATCCACTCGTAATCACACTCAATGCAAACTTTATCGGAACATCAACATAACTGTTTAAATAAATATAATAATGTGTTAAAAAACTTCGTAGAATTACAAATAAGGATATAAATGCGAAGGTGTGATTGTTGTTTTTGGAACTAAGTTCCTTATGGGACGATGCGGAGGGGTACCCGGGAAAAAACGTCCGTAACGTAAGTTTTTTTTTATCAATAAAAAAATCATACTAAAAAATGTATACCCGAATAATTATTTTCTTTATACCTCGAATAGAATTTAAAATTAATATTTTTATAATAAGCACCTTCGTTCCTATTCGGTGTCCCACGACACGACAAATCTTTTTTTTTTCTTTCGCGGAGCAGTAGAATAGCGGATATATTTTTGCAAATAAGCCGAAAAGTGAGAAAGGTACGTTTAGCTTACTTTCATTTCAAAACACTCCAACGACGATTTCGTTTCCAAGACAACGTCATTAATTACTCCTTCAACATATAACGTAACTGAATTACTTATACTATTGTTTGTTAATAATTAATAATTATAAGATAATAATAACTCTCCCAATTACAAATGGTATTTAAGTGTTACTACATGTACGTGTACTCGATTCATAATTGCGTTTCGAGCTCGTCCGGGCACAAACTTCATTACAGTTTGATCATTGTTGAATGTGATTTTACTGTGATATAAATCGACACGTGCCCTAACCTTGTTGATGCTTTCAACTAAACATGATCCGACATAATTTTGTTTATAGGTGTAGCAATTAATGATAATGAAAATTACTTTTTTTATTTTATTGCTTAGATGGGTGGATGAGCTCACAGCCCACCTGGTGTTAAGTGGTTACTGAAGCCCATAGACATTTACAACGTAAATGCGCCACCCACTTTGAGATATAAGTTGTAAGGCCTCAGTATAGTTACAACGGCTGCCCCACCCTTCAAGCCGAAACGCATTACTGCTTCACGGCAGAAATAGGCGGAGTGGTTCTATTTGTTCGTGTAAAAAAGAGTCAATGAAAGATCACAAACAAACAAAGGTCCTTTAGCATTTTATTATTTTCATAATTTAGATTTTTAAAAATTAAATGCACCAATTTACGCACATAACAGCGTCCTCGTCGGGAAACCGACATGAAGTGCAATACGAGCATACCCAACACAAGTACTTCTGTAATTGACGTGACAATCCATTTGTTTATCCCGTAGAGATTTTAGTCCCTTAAATATGCATCGGACATTACTCGAGTAAAGAGGATAACCATCTTTCCATTACTCAAGTCAGAGTACACCTGCAGTACATTAAACAAAGTAAGCACAAGGGCGGGTCGCGAAGAAATTCAATTCGAAAATATCACCAAGATGTGTGGCGTTTGTCTTTCGAATTTCTCACATTTCTGCCGAGCGAAATTAGATCTTCATTTGTTTTTCTACGGAACACACACCGAAAGCTAAGACAACGTGTTTTGTATTCATTTCAAAGTTAATTGGACGGGTAGTATAATTATGAATGACGACTACCTATTAACTGTAATTATCCAGAAGTGATCGTAATTGAAATGTACTATGATAATTAAATATTTTTTACGCTCTGAAGTTTTTTTTTATTGCTTAGATGGGTGGACGAGCTCACATCCCACCTGGTGTTAAGTGGTTACTGGAGCCCATGGACATCTACAACGTAAATGCGCCACCCACCTTGAGATATAGGTAAGTTCTAAGATCTCAGTATAATTACAACGGCTGCCCTACCCTTCAAACCGAAACGCATTACTGCTTCACGGCAGAAATAGGCAGGGCGGTGGTACCTTCCCGCGCGAACTCACAAGAGGTCCTACCACCAGTAATTACGCAAATTATAATTTTGCGGGTTTCACTTTTATTACACGATGTTATTCCTTCACTGAGGAAGTCAATCGTGAACATTGGTTGAGTACGTAATTCATTAGAAAAATTGGTACCTGCCTGGGATTCGAACACAGGTGTATCGCTCAACACGAATGCACCGGACGTCTTATCTCTTAATCTACTATTTTTATATGGCTTATACGTGACACCCAATAGTCATTAACTAACAAGCAGCTTCATTTAAAATTAAAACCCATTTTTTTAATAAATCATTCGCGCGACAATCGACATTCGATCATATCGATATTGTATACAGCTACATATAAGTCGAAATTGTCCCAAGTTTATAGAATTACTTAAGAAATTCAATTATAGTTGATCTCGAACAATTATGTAAATTTACAAAGGACCGAAAACCGAAATTGAGTGGAACAAGTAAATTTATTTAATAATCGTAAAAGATATCGCTTCGAAAACAAAATGAAAGTTTGGGTATAATTTAAGAAAATACAAGTATTTTTCTCATTAAGATGTTGAACTGACCATACCCGAAGTTATTTATGAAGACCAACATATGTACGATGAATGAGAAATTAAGCGAGAATAATTGTTTGGAAACGGGAGTCCTTGGTTCTACACTCATATTTCTCGGCAATTATCCCAAATAAGTTTGCATAAACTCATTTCACGGTAAATTGCCCCTTTGCAAAGTACCTTTCCTATTAAATTAATAAGAATATTTTGAGGTAAAATTTCGGAGGGTTGGTATTTTTTACCTGAAGCTGTCCGTGTTTGGTCATATTTCTTAATTAGGCCCGTGCTTTTTAAATATGTCGTACAGATTTTCGAACGCTAATTAGTTTATTTTATTTAATAAACTTAAGTGAGCATGGTCATTCTATCTCCTTGATATTCAAGCCTTCCATAAAAATGGTGTCAATTCATAAAGTCACCTAGGAAATGTGAATTTTATTTAAAAAGGGTATAGGTAAACATAAAATCAATGATTATGACACCCGTACTTAGACTAAAATAATTTCTTCATAATAATCATGTTGGCGGACTTTCTGAGATTATTTCCACTGCTTCTCCATCATACGTAAACAATATAATAATAGTACACATATCGTGTTATCGTATACCAGCCTGAAAAAGGTCAAGAAAAAAAAAAAAAAATCAATCCAAAATAAGGGTACATGTTGTAGATTTCATTTTTTTGACAGTCCTTGCAATAGGCCGTACCTTTAACGCGGGGAACCAATCAGTTCAAGAAAGAAAAGAAAAAACTATTTTAAATAAAAACAGTTATGGAACACTTATACACACATTGATGTTTCTTTATGATTCATGAAATCGCCTATATCTTTAAACTCCATAAAATACGTCATAATTATAATGTTTTTCTCCCCAGTTTAATAATTAAATGCATCCTGTTCCTCAGAGACAAATAGCAAAACCTAAACCGTTTTATATTCCTTCGGAAGATCACACCCTGTACTTCTCATTTTCACTAATAATCTTACAGATTTTATTATTAATATAAGGCCTTCGTGGAATAATAGACATTTTTCTTTTAAGTATTCATTTAATTTCGAATAATTGCTGGACAGGATAAGAAAAGTCAAACAAAGATGACAATAAAAATTTAAAGTAATTCAAATTAAATCAAAACATATCTTCAACTTCAAGTATTACTGTTTTCGTCGCATAAACATAGGGTATTCACTTGATCGTCAACGTAAGCCAGTACGTACTTTTCGCTACCTAATAGAGGTAGTGAAAAGGCAAGGGGCCACTCAATGGTAATTTCGTTAATAGATTCCTTGCTCGGATGAAGCAATGGCTCGCAAACCTCTTACCGGTAAACTGTTACGCCGGAAACTCATTATCGTTTAAACCGACCAAGAAATCTTATAATCGTTCCCCTCAAAATTGAAAATCTTGAATAATTGAATATTAAAATCACATCAGGTATGAGAGAGAAAACAATTTTCGTTCCGTTCTATGGTATCAGATGAAAATTTTGATTGCTCTATGAAAGCTTCAATGACAAATAAATCCTAAAACGATGGAAGTAAAGATGGAGTAATTTACCTTGAGCTTAATGTGTATAATATTATTGAGGTAAATAAACAGGGCCCTGGCAAAATTATGAAAGCCGTCTATGTCGCATTTTCCTTAAATTGAATGTTAAATATATCGCTCTCTCTTTGCGTCTCGCTGTTGGATATTTTCCAGTGGATTTGTCTTCATAATCATTTTAATTTATTATTACTTTTAGAAATGACACAGAATTTTTTTATCATTTACAATATCATTATATGTATAAAACAACTGTGTAAATAGTTTTTTCATCCTATTTCTATTCATTTGAAATTAATAATAGTTTGTTATTTTTATTCAATCACTACTAGCTTTGACCTTTTTAATGTGAATAGATGAAATTTCGACAACATATACAATAAAATACAAGTTCGATATCGTAGATCCGGAAAATGATAAAATACTTTAGTTGGTTCATTGAAATAAGATGAAAGTAACTCATAAATCAGCCTAATCTACAGCTGATAACTTTACCCCTATTGTCTCTTTATGATTAAAATTTAGCCGTGGCGAGAGAGTTTTAAAATGAGACCCAAAACTTGCAATCCGTTGTTCGGCATCAGGTTCGAAGGCTCGAAACAAATAGACTTCGCTCGTACAGCTAATGTAAAAAGTTTGTTGATGCTATTTGTTTACTCACAAAATAACAATGGAAACATATTATTGCAAGAGACTTGGCAGTGTGTTAGAGTTGATGCATGTTTTCTCTAAAAAAAAATATGTGTGGTGTCGTGGGATACCGGATAGGAACGAAGTTCCTTATTATAAAAATATTAATTTTAAGTTCTATTTGAGGTATAAAGAAAATAATTATTCGGGTATACATTTATTATTATGATTTTTTATCGATAAAAATAAATAAAAACTACTTTACAAAGTTATCCACTTTATTTTATTCACAATGATTTATAAAAAAATATATATAATAATAATAATAATATACAAAGTAACAGCTATTTATATGAATAATAATAATAACCGTCATCACGTAGACTATACATTAGACACTGTAGAGCCATCATACTAAGACTATACATAAATAAGGAACTTCGTTCCAATAATAAAAATCTTACGTTACGGACGTTTTTTCTCGGTTAGCGTACCCCTCCGCAACGTCCCATTAGGAACTTCGTTCCAAAAAAAAAAGAACTCTTCTAAGCAAGTTTTTATTTACCAATAATTTGATCATCTGAAATTTTAAAACCTCGATACGTTCGTTTAGTGTCGAATGCTTGCCTGCTTTTAAGCGGCTTTATATAAAGAACTGTTTGGTCTATTCAAGTGTACAAAAAGAGCATTATTTGAATCGTTCGATGCCATCAAGAGGAGAGGTAAAAGCTAAAGGCTCTTTGTTTAATATATTTACGTATTTCTTTAAAATGAAAATACAAGACTCGTCGTAGGTATTGTCTTTTGGAAAGCGGCCAACAGTTCGCGAGTTGGTAATATTTTTTAAATTCAATTTCAGTGAAGCCACAGTACTGTATTCAGTCGGCTTAATGTACACCTGGTGAACTTTTAAATGAGATACTATGACCCTAGTTTAGTTCATTTCCTGATTTTTTTTTACCAGAGTAACTAATACAAACATATAATATATTACAGAATAAACAAGAATAATAATTATGGAACACAATAATAACATAAATATTTTATGTTAACTTTACATTTAGTGTAATGGTCTAAAATATAATCTCATAAATCGTAGTTTAGTCTTAAAGCATGTACTAACAGACCGGAAAAAATATCACTGCAGAAGGAATTACTTCGTATTTTATAAAAGAACCCAAGTTTTTATCGTTCCAAATATTAAATAAAGCAAAAGAGCTTTGTTCTTCAAAACAAAATAAATAACTATCTATATCTATTTAGAATACACGCCAATAAAATTGATTTGAAACTTATATGTCGTGTTTCAAAATAACATTGATACAGTAGCATCAACGATATGAAGTCAGATAGCTGAACTCACTGTTTAGTAGTAAGTTGTTAGATAGAATGTCCATTGTATATTCTAAATACTGAAGCCATTATTGATTTTCCCCTTCTCCCGGAAACGAGGATGCATCCGTAGCTAGAGGCTTTCCAGGTAAAATGTTTCATATAAAATTCGGTTTACACATCAAACATCTCTATACAAAAAACAATTACAAGTTGCTTTTGTGCAAATTTCCAATGCTGCAACAAATGCTTCTTTCATATGTATTACTGTATTAATATCAACTAACATTCAAAATTAGCTTTTGATTATATCATCACAACGAAGAAACACCGAGATTTTAATGAAGAACCTTGTTAACCAAGGTGTAGGTATAATGAAAGCACAATGTAGGACGTTGTGTTATTAAAATAAAGCTAATAAAACACGATATTCATGGCGTATAAAGGCGGTAAAATAATCCTTTAATAACACGCCAGTGCATCCGTGGCTTCATTAGGGGGTTAAGCTCATACCTGCCAGCACTACGCGTTTGTACATGAAAACTTTACGAAATATTATAAAAAGAGCATGGCACCGTCTGCCTTCTAAATTATGAGTACTGTATTACATCTTTATACTAAACTTTATTATGCTTTTATCGCAGTTTGACGCTTTTATCTCTAGTAGATAGGTAACCTGCGTTTCTAATAGTACAAAAAGCGTTAGTTTAAGCGATCCCAAAAACTAGGACTTTAGTGTTTAAATAGACTAAGCTTTCAATTACTCAGGTTATTTAAAAGATAGTTGACTGTTCCAATTAAATAATCAACGATAGATGATCACAAAACCATGATGTCTCTTTTTAATAAGTAGATAACAAAACTATCCAATTGAATTAAATAATACCGTTGACAGATTTTATTCAATTAAGGCGTTTACTAGAACTTTTTTTTTATTGCTTAGATGGATGGACGAGCTCACAGCCCACCTGGTGTTAAGTGGTTACTGGAGCCCATAGACATCTACAACGTAAATGCGCCACCCACCTCGAGATATAAGTTCTAAGGTCTAAGTATAGTTACAACGGCTGCCTCACCCTTCGAACCGAAACGCATTACTGCTTCACGGCGGAAATAGGCGGGGTGGTGGTACCTACCCGTGCGGACTCCCAAGAGGTCCTACCACCAGTGGAAGATACTACAACGGTAATGCAGTTGCCTACCTCGAGTGATAATATCAAAGTCACAATTCAATTGGATTATAACAGAATCGTCCGTGGCGTACTGAGTAAGAAGCCCTTAATACTCGTATCGAGAAGTATAACTTGTTCACGCTTGACTTCCACGGTAAAGAAATAAGATCGTGTGATAAAAATTTAACCTGTAATATTTGTAAAAACGTACATAATTTCTGGTAGGGCTTATTGTTAGTACTAGCCACAGGGACTACCACTCTAGTAGCTATTTTGCGGTGAATCAAACAGCCGTTCCGGTTTAAGGGGATGACAACCGTTATAAATACAATTGAGATGTAGATCTCATTTCACAGAATGCGTAATACTGAATACGAACCGAGTAGAAATGAAAAATAATCACATTAAAACGAGGGGTAAAAAGCTTATTTGATTTCATTGACATTTTTGCAACTTTACAGGAGAGAGGATTCAAAGATTTAAATTTGTAAAAAAAATATAACAAAATAATTGGTTTACCCCAGAAGTGTTTGTATTATTAGGAAACCGACACCTGTAATATCCTAACTTTGCACAGTTGGATGTAGGTAATTCGGAGCGTTTGATAGCTAGGGGGAGAATTTGGTAGTAAAATTAAAAGATATTGTTAGACACTTTAGCACTTTAGTTAATCGATTTTTTTTTTCTTTATTCCCTTTTAGGCAGACGAGCATACGGCCCGCCTGATGGAAAGCGGTACCGCCGCTCATGGACGTCAACAATACCTTGGGCATAGCCAAGCTGCTGCTTACGCTTTAAACAAAACCGTACAGAAATTCAGATGTTGAGGTTCTTGCTATTATTCTTCTTCTTCTTCTCCATCGCTCCCTCAATGCTGAGGATCGTGACTCCGTTTCAGCTTGTCGACTGCCAGCCTCCATCGGTTCCGGTCAGTTGCCTGGTGTAGTGCAGCGCTAAGTGGTCCGTTGCTTTGCTCGGAGATCTGGTCGGACCAACGTTTGGGGCTCCGGCCTCTAGGAAGTTTTCTTTCTACTTTTCTATTATTTGCTATTATTAATTCAGTTATAAAAAATTTAAAGACGTGACTAATTAAAAAAAGCAAAATAATTTCTTTAATTCGTCACAAATAGTGAAACTTTATCATTTTCAACAATGCGAACTAGTTCTGAGTGCGCGTTGTCACAACAATCCCTTAAGAGCCGCAGAGTTCACGAGGCCATCATGAAAGCCACGTTAATTACGAGTTTTCACTGCACTAACTGAAAAATAAATTAAACCAACTAACTGTACCTTTTAAATTACGTGTTTTATTTTGCATATGATTATGCTAATAGAATTGCGTTGTTTGTTTTACTATTTCTATTGCTAAAATTTTTGGTATACATAATGTGTACATAATATGTACCTAGTCTTCAATAAATATAGTTACAATGCGAACATCGATATATTATTCTCTTACATAAAACATTTATTACTGCAGTGTCTGTTAATGTATACATTAAAATATAAAATGCATTCGAAATAATCGCCTGAATCCTTGTATTGTAGCCGTTTGTCGTTTCAAGCACGCAATTGGGACAATTCCTGAAAAAAATAATCATTGCCAGTCTCAAATAATGTTTTTAGGGCTCCAAATTATCATAGAGTTTACAGAATACCACACTTTCGTAAAGAGATCGTTAGACATAATGAAGCCGATTGTTATTGTGATTAGACAATGGTGAGTCTTCTGCTCCGATGAAGTTGTTTGATCTTGATGTGTGATCAACCTTTAAGACCTGAGTGATACTGAGCGTAACTGGAAAAGGCATCCTTGGTGTTAGAAATTGATATTAGTAATGGGCTTAACCATCTTGATATACTAAGCTAAGATAATGATTATGTTTTGATACCGTTTTCATAAAAATATGGCTCAGTCACTGCTTGATTGCTCCACGTCCGTTTTTTTTTTTTTTTTCTACCTATGCTGATAGCTTTGAGAGGCTATTTCAGCTTCACCCTAACGTTTGTAGGTAAGCTCACGGGGCTCAACCGGAGAGTTGCTAACACTCACCCTAGCAAGAGCAGTGCTTCGCAGAATCTACCACCGGATCGGAAACGCGACCCACTGAGAAGATCCGGCGAGAAACTCAGTGGGCTGTGTCTATGGGTTAGTTCGCTCGTCGAGCCCTTCGTCGCAAGCGACGGGTTCGACGAGGACGATGACCGGTAGTAATCAGTGAGAAGCTAGATAACACTCACGTTGAATCTCACTGACTAATTGAGAGGATGTCGTAGAGCTTTAAGCAAAAACATGATCGTACTACTCATGAATATGTTTTTCAATATAACATTTTCTCTTTAATTAAGCTATTGCATAGCTTTTATCGTGGGCTTTGAGCGCGGCGACCGAATCAAGAAATTCCGTAACGAAATTAAAACCTCCACCCCCTACCATGTAGCTTGCGTTTAACAAATTCACACGTTGCGCTTGTGTAGTGTCTCAAATATTAAGTGTATAATCTATGGCGTAGTGTTTGTGAATAAGCGCGCGTCGTGACGTCGCATTGCATGCGCATCATAAAAAATCTGCCCATCTCTCTCTCGCGCAGTCTAGCTTATGAGTGTGAAGGGGTCAGTTAATGTTTTGCTTTTGTTAATGTTCATAGATATAGTGGTCTTATTTTACGAGTATTATTGTTTTAATATTAAATTATTATTGTCTTATTATAATTGCATAAGTTGATCAAAAATGCTATGCTTCAGCGGCAGTCCTCTAGTGCCACATGTGTTTTTTTTTCCTGTCCTTTGGCGTACAGCTAAAAACCTTTGATTTTATTAAAACTTTTTAAATTGTCTCTTTAGTAACAACCAGCGTGTCGCTTATATTTACATAGTTCTGGGTACTGCATTAATTTCCCTTGATAGAATATTTTGCTTTCGGACCAGATTTGTTCAAATGTTCTCCTGTTTTCCCTGTCTTTTTGCGAGAGTACTACGTGAACGCCCATAAACAGAGGACGTTTAATTATACCATCAACAGACTCATTTTGAAACAAATACCACCGGGTGAATTAAAAATATTGAATTTGTGTCCATGTTTACTTTTCATGGTGATTACAGACACCAATTTAGTTATTTATTTAAAATGTTTTAATATCCATTTGAACATCATATGAATATTTGACAATTACTATCACAAATATGAGTAAATGCAACGTGTTACATTCTAAATATTATTTTTATTTTTATTAAAACTGTATCTATAATCAGACTATCAATTATATGACCTATCTATGTCTATAATATTACATTAAATGATATATTATATTCTACCTATTTCTAATAAATCCGAATGAAAGTTATCCCACATTAATTGACGTCTTTCATTTTAAGTTCATTCGCCATTTCACTGAGAAGTTACTGTTTGTATTTCGTTCAAGCAATTTGAACCCGTACGTCTAAGAAAGTTTACTTACCATTTCACTGGAGGAGAATCTGTTGCCGCTCGCTACGGGAAGCGAAATGAGAATAAATTCATCGAGTTATGGAAGGAAAATCCAAGTGTGCGCATTTTAATCTTTGTTGAGCACTTCACTTTTCTAATTGAATTATATTTTATAGACTAATCAATTGAAGCGAACCATAAAATTTAATTTCAAAGTTTAATTATTGTTGCTTACAATACGAGTACAAAATCAACAGTAAAGTCAGAATTCACTTTCACTTTCACTGGTGGTAGGACCTCTTATGAATCCGCACGGGTAGGTACCACCACCCTGCCTATTTCTGCCGTGAAGCAGTAATGTGTTTCGGCTTGAAGGGTGGGGCAGCCGTTGTAACTATACTGAGACCTTAGAACTTATATCTCAATGTGGGTGGTGCATTTACGTTGTAGATGTCTATGGGCTCCAGTAACCACTTAAGACCAAGTGGGCTGTGAGCTCGTCCACCCATCTAAGCAATAAAAAAAATCGAATAAAAAAATGTCATACAAATTATTCATTGAGGAAACTTGTTTTCTACGATACGCGTCATGTATTAGTTAAGAATTAAATCAGATGCTCAATTTTAATCAATTTCACAGAAAACTCAATTCTCAATAATTCTCATAGAAAACTTTGAGGAAATTGGAAAATGTTCAAATTTTTTAAGCTTAATGTATGTGTACTTATACATTTTCGTATAAAATGGCTGATGAAGTCGTAGTCAAATTATGAAAAGGTTCATTTCTGGAAGTTTTCTAACATAATCTATATGTATGAAATAAATCTATAACGTTTATTCATAAATGACTAATGGTAAAAGGCTTATCTACCTTAAAATTCGTAGTTTAAATCGGTGTCGTTCCATAAATATTTCCACGTAGCTCCATCACAGTGGCCGACGACAAAAGAGCTTAACAAGTTAGGTGTTAATGCGATTAACTTTTATTAAAGTTGTGTAGTTGTTTGTTTGCGTGGCTCCGGTACTGTCCATGCCGCGAGATATTACCGTCAGACCCAAATTAAATAATAGCAGAAACCGTCGTATTCTTCTTACACAATTTTTAAGTTATTATGAACATTTCGGTTTTTTTTTGTGAGTAATTTATTATGCTGGGTCATAAAATTCTTCATTTTCTTCGTAAAAGTCATATTTATCACTCCTATGGCTTATTCATTTTTCAGGCAAGTCAGTTTGAAGCCTGTCCTGTGCAATGTAATGATTAAGAGTAAATGAAATTTATATCCATAAAATGCTAAAATATAGTTCCTTGGGCAGTTTCATTTGCACATGAGTGTGAAATAAAGTTGAAAAACCAATTCTTTTTTATTTCATTTATCTCGTTTAGAGTGTGTTCGGTATTGAAATAATCAACGTTTGAAAAATTCGACCACATATTTGTGATTTATCCCTTTTACTTTATTCTACTTGCCTTAGTAGTAGCACACTTTTTTAGTGACAACCTTTTTTTTTCTTTTTTGACAACCTGTGGTTCGTTAAATGAATTTTAAATTCATTTTTCTTTCTTTACAAATAATACAAGAGGAGGAACTTAAATATTCTATTTAGTAATTACTTATAATCCGCTTTATTCTAATGGTGGTAGGACCTCCTATGAGTCCACACGGGTAGGTACCACCACACTGCCTATTTCTGCCGTGAAGCAGTAATGCGCCTCGGTTTGAAGGGCGGGGCAGCCGTTGTAACCTTAGAACTCATATCTCAAGGTGGGTGTCGGCATTTACGTTTTAGATGTCTATGGGCTGCGATAGCTACTTAGCACCAGGTGGGCTATGACCGCGTCTACCCATATATGCAATAAAAAAGGTCCAAATTAATTAATTCTATTCATGCTAAGTAAAAAATGGCTTATGTTTCGTAAAACTTCTCAAGATGATCATTTCAATTTTGTACATGTTATAACCATACATGTGTACATACATACATCAATAATCGTACTATGTAGAAAAACATTATTACATAATAAATAACGTCGTGCGCTACTTTCCTCTCCATTAGATTAGATACAATTTTCCAGTTGGGAAAACATCTGCTCAGGTATCGGATATTGAGTAAACTATAAAAGATCAATATTTCCCCGACAGTTCGGCAGCTTGAATGTTTTGAATACAACACAATAGCCATAGTTCGAATACTGCAGAAGTTTGTTTAGGACGTGAACTCATTCGCTTCCATCAATCCCTTGCTCCCATTATTTGTTTACGACATAAAAATAGAAACGTGATAACTTCTTTTTTTTTTTTTTTTTTTTTTTTTTTTTTATGATTGAAAGTTTACTGGTGGCCCGAAGGCCTTTCCAGTTTCACCAGGACAGGTGGGCGAGCAAAGGCTCAGCCAAGAGGGGTGGGATTTGCTAACAACTGCCCGAGCGCCTCCGAAGGAGACCTAACAACTCAAGAGCAATTGTTTCGCGAATGAATCTACTACCGGATCGGAATCGCGACCCGCTGAGAAGATCCGGCGAGAAACTCAGCGGGCTGATGCATGGGTTAGGTTGCACGTCGACCTCTTTGTCGAGTTCGACGAGTACGGTTACCGGGGTCCCTAAGCCTGCCCCTAGTATTAGAGCTAAAGGCATCTAATGCAAAGGTTATTGGATCTGATGGATCCGTAAGGACGTGTCTAGGGCGTCGACGGTGACTGGCTCCTGCATGATCAGGATTCGGGGAGTAGTCAGCGGCGGCAACGATAAGGCGATTATCATGACGCATAGCCTTATCGAAGTATCGTTCCGACGCTGACTTCATGTATTTCCGAATTGATTCGAGGCCCAGGTCGTCGTGTAGGTCAACGTTCCTCACGAACCACGGAGCCCCGACAGCTAACCTGCAAAAGCGGGATTGTAGGGATTGGAGGGTGTCTATGTGTGTGCGGGCCGCGTGAGCGAACACCACACTCGCGTAAGTCATGACGGGCCTTATGCAAGTTTTGTAAAGTGTCACCTTGTTCCGAAGGGACATTTTACTCCGCTTACAGATCATGGGGTAGAGTCTACCGAGAATAAACGCGGCACGGTCACGGACTGATTTTATATGCGGGCGGAATGTCATCGATGCATCCAGGGTAACGCCCAGGTACTTGACCTTCCTGGCCCAGGGTATGGGTTGTCTAAAGAGAGTAATCGGGGGTGTGAGATTCCTCCTCCTAATCCGGGAGGAAATCCGTGTGGAGCTTCCCCTCTGAAATAGCACCGCAGTACTTTTCGCTGGGTTGATGTCTATGCGCCATTTTCGGAACCACTGTCCTAGGGCTAGGGCTGCGCTCTGAAGCTTCTTCGCGATTAGGGACTTATTTCTACTAGAATAGTAAACAGTCGTGTCGTCGGCGAATAAAGCTAAATGGGTCGGCGGCGACCGGGGAATATCGTTGACGAATAAGCTAAATAGGAGGGGTGAGAGGACAGAGCCTTGCGGGACTCCAGCTGTGAGAGGTCGTGGGGAGGAGCGGGTTCCCTCGACTCGATATCGAAAAGAGCGGTTCGACAAGAAGTCCCGTATGATGAGCACGAGACTATCCGGCACGCCCATGTTGAATAGTTTGAAAATCAAACCATTGTGCCAGACTTTGTCGAACGCTTTTGCGACATCGAAGAAGAGAGCTCCCGTGTATAACGGTTTTGGTCGATTAAGCCCCACAAGAATGTGCTCCGTGAGGCGGTGCACCTGTTGAACGCATGAGTGATTTGTACGGAATCCGAATTGTTCATCGATAAGAATGCCCTTGGATGAGACGAAGTCTCTGAGGCGTTTGTAGAGCAGACGCTCATACAGTTTGCCTAGAGACATGAGGAGGCTAATCGGGCGGTAGCTCGTCGGATCATTTTTTGGTTTACCGGGTTTATGTATGCCGATAACGTCCGCTTCTTTCCACACCGCGGGAAAGATACAGTTCGCCATAGCGGCATTGAAAATAGATGCCAACATCACGATGAGTTGGACGGGTAGAAGTTTAATAACGCGGTTGGATATACCGTCGGAACCGGGAGCCTTGCGAGGACGTAGGTCTTTGATCAAGTCTTTAACTTCCATCGGGGTGACGGGTGGTAACGCATCAGAGGGTGGCAAGGAGGCTCTGCGTTCTACCTCACTGTCTACTAATTCTACATGAACAGGGTCCACGGATTGAGTGCTGGGCGTGCACTGGGTTTGCAATGTATCGGCCAGCAGCTCTGCTTTTTCGTCATCATCGAACGCCGCGAGTCGGCCTGAGGGGCCTACGAGGGGGGGCATAGTTACTACCGTATCCGATTTGAGAGTACGAGCTAAGCGGTAGTAAGACCTTTGGGAGGGCGCGAGTCCTTCTAAGAAATCAGACCATCTGGCATCTCGGACTTCGGCGATGCGAGACTTTACGTCGCGTTGTAGGGCACGCATTCGAATACGATTTTCCGCGGTAGGATACCTGTCGTAGGCGCGTATCGAGGCGTTCTTAGCTCTAAGAAGTTCCCTAATATCGTCGGACAATTTGAAGCGGTGAAGGAAGTCCTCCGCTACAACTTGTTTCGATGACCTATCTAATGTCGAGGTGATGTGTGACGTTAAGATGTCTATGGCTTCAGCGGTATCCTGAGGAGACGGGATAGAGTCCGGGTTAAACGGGAGCGATGGTGGATCAGATTCAGCCAGGCTGATGCCCAGCGTGTGCCAATCCACCACAGTCCTCGTGACGGGAACGGAATCGGGAGCGCGACCGAGCTTCATAACGACGGGACGGTGGTCTGAATCTAACTCTGAAACTACTTCGATCGAGTGTAAGCGCAGAGTTACGTTTTTTAATAACGCTATGTCGAGTATATCCGGGCGATGCGCGATATTTAGCGGGTAGTGAGTCGGGGTTAGCGGAGCGACGATATCGAAGGCGAGATCATCGACTAACGCGTCAAGCCGCCTGCCATTCGGGGTTGTGGTGTGTGAGTTCCACCTGATGTGTTTACAATTTAGGTCGCCCGCCAGAATGACAGAGCTCCCCATACCGAGCAGCGCCTCGATATCACTGCTTAGAACGATCTTATCCGGTGGAAGATAAACGGACGCGATAACGATCGGCGCGTGTCCCGTCAGTGAGATTCGGCACACTGATGCTTCGATATTAGCGAGCGCGGGAGGATCGAGCGGGACGCAATGCAGGGCTCTTCTATAGTAAATGACGGTACCACCACCACGGGCAGAGAGCCTGTCGTTCCTGACCATGTTATAGTTCGCGATTTTAGGGTCACGGCGCGCGGGCTTTAGTAGGGTCTCCTGCACTAAAAAGATATCAATTTGGTGGTCACGCAAAAAGTCAGAAACCTGATCACGTTGATTTGCGAGACCGTAAGCGTTAAAAAATCCTATCGTTACGGATAGGGGCTTTATTCTACTTATATACGCCATTGATTACCGGCGGAGTGAGGGGAGGACGTACGTATTTAATGACGCGTATACGTCGGCGTATTCCTGCACAACGGCGATAAAGTGTTGTGCAGTGGAGGCAGCGCGAATGGCGTCGCCCAAAGCGTTAACGCGCTCAAAGTTGATCGACTGAAAGAAGTCGATCGCTAAAGCGAGATTGTCGGACGCGGTCGGAGGGCAAGTCGCGGGAGAGGGACGAGTCGCGGGGGCGGGACGAATCGCGGAGGAGGGAGTTGTAGCCGTGTTCGTGTACGGCAGCGGTTTTGCCCAGGCCGAGACACTGGGCACCGCCGCCGGAACGAACGCTGGCTTAGCCTGCGATGCAGAGGGTGCCGAGGCTTTGATGTCTGGGCCGGAAGCTCGGAGGCGGTTTTGGCGGGCGACGCGGCGATTTATTTTAGGGGCTCGGGGGCAACCACGGTAATTCGCGGGGTGACCCTGTGTTCGACACAGGACGCAGCTAGGCGGTTCCGTCGCGGTTTTTTGGTCGCGAGCGCAGAGGGCCGTGGCGTGATCGCCCAAACACTTAACACATCGGGGGCGCGCGTGACAGTTACGGGAAGAGTGCCCGTACAATTGACAGTTATGGCACTGGCTAGGAGTGCCTTTTTTATGGGGGGCTTCGACAGCGATACCAGAGAGCCTACAGACGGTCTGTGTGTTAAAGATTTTCTTACCCTCGGGGGTAGGCTGGAGAGCCACTAGAACCATATTATATGGCTCCCTACCGCGACCGGTGTGCATACGGTGCACAGAATTCACTGGTAGGCCTTGTTCTAACAGGTCGGCTTTTACGAGCTCTACATCTAACTCTTTAGGGATTCCGCGTATTACAACGCGGAGTTCGCGCTCCTCCTGGAGCGTATACGTATGGAAACTTATACGCTCCTTACGGAGGTAAGAAGAGAGGGCCCTATGGTCGTCGGGTGTTTGAACCTTAATTTGAATGCCGTTCGCGAGGTTACGGGCATTCGTGAAATTTATATTTTTGGCCTTAAGGGCCAGGCAAACTTGATCCCAAGCTGCCTTCTCCTGAAGGATAACCGGGGGAGGGGTCTGGGTTTTATTTTGTGCCACCGGACGCGGCGACGGAGTGGCACGGGCTGGGGGCGCAACGGGAGTCTGAGGGCGGGGGCGCGACGCGTTCACGGCTTTGCTAATTTTAGCGGCCGCGGGAGCTCGAGACTCCGCGGCACGCTTCTTACCCTTCTGTACCAGGGTGAATCCATCCGTCGATGAGGCGGGGGCGAGGTCGACCTCCATGTCCGAGTCAGAGTCGGAGCACGAGGAGGCGGGTGCAGGCGACCTACGAGCAAGTGTAGGTGTTTTAGAGGGCGCGACGGAGGCCGCGGATGATCGCTCAGCTGAAACGATGGTCACGGCGGACGACGCAGCAGCTTTTCTCGCCAGTATAGGCGACACGGGAGCGGCAGGCACGACAGAGGCTGCGGTGCTCAATGCAGAAGCTCTGCACGCAGGTACAGGCGACGCAGGAGCAGCGAGCGCGGCGGAGTCCTCGAGAGGGCTCGCAGTGTGATTGGCCTTGAAGGCCAAAAACTCCGAGGCGAGCTGTGGGTGGCGAAGTCGGAGGAATTCCGCGAATACAGCGTCCATGATCGCTGAGTACCCAGGTGGGGCGGCCCCGGGTCTTGAAAACACTCGCCTTGCGGCGAGGCCCCAACTTCTCGGACCTGAGCGGTTCTATTGAACACAGGTGGCAATGCGGCGCGATTACTACAAATCAAATCAAATCAAATCAAAAAATTTTTATTCAACATAAATGAAAGTACATACTTGTTGAACGTCAAAAGAACTACCGCCAATTCACAAGAACTAGCCTCCGTCCTGAGAAGAATTGGCAAGAAACTCAGCGGGCATGTTTTTTTTTTTTTTTTTTAATAAATTATTATTTATAAATTTTTTAATATTACATTATTTTTTTTAAATATGAGTTTTTTACAATGAGTATTATAACGTAACAATTACTACAATATTGAAATGCCCGGAGCGAGCAACTCATTCCCACTTTGTGCAATCTTCTAGATAATCATTGACTTTATAGTAAGCTTTATTGCACAGATGTTCTTTAACAGTTTTCTTAAACCTATGTATATGTAGGTTCTGAACATCTTGTGGAATTTTGTTGTACAGGCGCACAGACAAACACCCGAATGAATTTCGTATCTTATGTAACCTACTCATCGGCACAAACAGGACAGAGAAAAAGCACAACAAAACAGAAATTACGAAAAGAAACAAAACAAATAAATACTTGCAGGAAACCACTTTGTCGGCAGATGTACCACGAACACAGAAACAACAAAAGGAAACAAAACAAATAAAAACTTCCAGAAAGAGCACTTAGTCGGCAGATGTACCACAAACACAGGCCGCGCGAACAATGGCCGGGCTAACAAAAGCCGGGCGAACAAAGACCGGGCGATCGAGTGGACGATGAGCACGTCCGCACGTGACGGGTGCCTCTATCGGAATGTGATAACTTCTTTAGACTCAGACTAAGTATAAACCTTATAGTCTCCGAATAGAGACCAAAATTTATATTGCGAGATTCTTCATTGATTGTGTCCAGGTTAAAGAATCGTTCGCAGATTTTCGATACAACAGAGTGATCGCTTCGTAAATACAAGAAGAGATTCTTAATTTTACAGAGCATTGAACAGTTGATTTTGCTAGACAAGTAAAGATCGTGTCAATTTAACGTCGAAAAAATATTTAATATATTGTAATTAGTAATTATAATTTTTAATTATTGTAAGTAATTTGGTGGATCATTATATTATTAAGTTTCCTTAAAAAGTTAATTAACTAACGTTGTCATCGTTAAATTGGTTTCTGGTGATCATAATTCGTGTTCAGCATGAACCGGTACTATGTGTGATAGTGCTTGATCAAAACTTCAATTAAATTTTCGTAATAACTTTCACCGGACGCCCTCGGCTGAGAGAGCCCACAAATTAATACCTACGCCTGGGAATATGTTTTAATTTTAACACACCGTTATCGGTATAGTATCAAAATGATGTCCCTTTTCCCTTTTAACGCAGTACACTAATAAAAGATCCTATACAATAACATTGAAGTATATTACTAGTAGTAGTACCCCAATTCTCGAGGAGCTAAATGTCAAGACCCGTCTATCTACAATCTGTATGCAGCGTCTCCTCGAGTACTTCGGACACGTGGCCCGACAAAATGCTGAGAACTTGGAAAAATTAATCGTTGTAGGTCACGTGGAAGGAAAGAGAAGTCGAGGAAGATTGCCAACCAGGTGGACGGACATTATCAAGGAGGCCACAAACACCAGCGTCCCGGGCGCCATTAAGCAGGCCGAATGCAGGCAACATTGGAGGAAGCTGGTGCAAAAACTGGACCAAGGTGGTCACGATCCTCAGTAATGAGGAAAAGACAAAGAAGAAAAAGAAGAAGTACCCCAATGTACAATAATAAAAGAACTATTGCACTCAATTAAAACACGATTTAAGGCAGTCGGTTGTAGTTTATTTTTTCATTCCTATAAATGACTCCGGTGGGAAAGTTTGTTAATACTAATAAACGAGACTACGAAGGCGCCAACTCTTCGCGCTATTTGTCTCTGGCCGTAACGAGTACAGACTAATGGGATCCCCGCCGAACCTAAGTAATTTAGAAAAACGATTCTCGAGATATACGACTTTTCGTTTTTATTTACTCTATCAACTAGATAATTTTGTTTTGGTGATGGTGTTTTTGTTATGCGCTTAATAAATAACGTTAATATTTTACGATAATTTTTTTTAATCACAAAATTATGATATTTGAATAGAAAACACGCAAATAATTAGCCAGCACTCGGTGTAATTTCCAAGGCAGTGTATATTTATTTATTAATAGACTTTTTAACCCGATATAATACGACAGTGCAGCTTGAAGGGTAATTATAAAAATTAAATTGATGCTTCAATCTGTTGTCCCATTGTAGGTAACAATTAATCTGTAATTGTCGCTGGGTTTCACTAACCACTTAAAATTAGGACACTAAATACCTATGTATATTAGAAAATCCTCTGTTTTAAAACAAAACAAAAAGCCCAGGATGGCCCTTTTTCCGATACAATTATATGTTCTATTCCATATTTTTAGCTCGATTTAGAATGTGAGTATTTAAAACTAGGCGATAGCCCGTCTTCAGAAGAACAGATGTTACATTATAAGCAAATAAAATTGACGTAAAGTTTTAACTAAAAAAACGATTAAGAGAAACACTTACATTTAAAACATTATGTTCAGTACTACGGTAATGTGGGACATAATTACAGTACAGCACTTAGAACAAAGGTGATTAAGGAAGAAATCTCCGCCTTTATTGGTCTGAGCACAAACATCCTTAAACAGAAGTAGTTTACTTAGGACCAGATCGAAGATACAAGAAAATCGACAGCTAAATTAACCACTTTGCTATCGTGTTTGGATTCACCGATTCGTATTGTGTGTTACCTGTTATTTACATTGAACCTCTTTGTTTTATCTACGCACATAATTTTTTATACAATATTGAATTAGGAACCCTTTATTGTATTTCTGAGAGTAAAAAAATTAGTATTCTAAGTAATTAATTCAATTCTGGAATATAAATTGAGTGTTTTCTAGTTAAAATAATGCATTATTTTTTGTTTGTTTTATTGTCAAAAAAATAAATAAACAAAACCGAGTATTTAACAATTCATAACACGGTTGACGTGCTATAAGCTTTCTACAATACACTTCGTAGGTCGGACATAGCCGATAGCTACGAAATGTTGTTTATCTATTGTCTCGCAAGCGGCGAGTTAAAGGATTAAATTGTCTACGACGTAGCACTTCTACGAGAATGTAGAGGCCTGTATGAAATTACGGTAAGCCGATGATATTCAAATTGTAATATTGTGCTTTTTTACGTAACAGGATTATATTGAGAGCTCATAAATATTACAATGTGAATACCTAGAAATCTTCTTACCTTGAAACATAAAGTAACTGAAACCGAGCTATCGATACGTTCGCAATCATAATGTACCCAACCATGAGTAGTGAAATACTTCAGTGGTAATGAAATAGGTATTAGAAGCAGAGAGAAGGGTAGAAGAAAATTAAAGTATACTATGTACTACCGACGATTATGCAGCGGGAGAGTCACGACCCTCAGTAATGAGGAAAACGACGCGAGGAGGAGGACCGACGATTATAATACATATAATAAATCTGACCTAAAATAATTTTAAGTTGTTAAATTTCTCGAATATGAACTTGTACTTTTAATAAAATATACAAACTAAATAAGGATTCCCTATTGAGAATATAATAAAAAACTTCCAAAGTACACCTAACAAACTTACATAAAACAAACAAAGTACCAAATAATAACAGGAAGGCTTCATGAAAAATATCAACAACGCTTTATAAATCACAATTTTTCGACACACAATAACAACAATTTAACTGAAATATGCTGCATTGAATTGTACGATATTAGTCAGACAGGGCTTAAAGCGTCCGGTATCCAACATTTCAGTTGGAACCAGGAGGCATCAATTATTTCGGTTACTGCACAGCGTCGACCGGCACGATACTATCAAATTTCACCAAGTCAACTTGCTTTGAACCAGTAAGTCATTGTTCGTCGAAATTACGGAGAAGTTTTGAATTTTGTAATCCTGCTTCATTTAAATTTATAAATCTAGTTCATTATTAGTAACTTAATGCTTACACACTTATAGCTAACGTATATACTAATTACATTCATTTATAGTAGTTATTTTTAATGTTATTTACAATATAACCACAACATCAGTCAGAATCAGTTTCTCTTTCTCATATCTTCCACAGCTTTACCTATATGTTTACAGTATTAAATTATTTAATCCTAAATTAAGACCAACTATGTGTTGAGAATTAATTAATCTACACGTTACCTTATATTTGAAATGTTAAATATCATTATTAATGAAGACACTTTTGTGAGTCCGCGCGGGTAGGTATCAATACCCTACCTATTTCTGCCGTGAAGCAGTAATGCGTTTCGGTTTGAAGGGTGGGGCAGCCGTTGTAATTATACTTGAGACCTTAGAACTTATATCTCAAGGTGGGTGGCGCATTTACGTCGTGGATGTCTATCGGCTCCGATAACCATTTAACACCAGGTGGGCTGTGTGCTCATCCACCCATCTAAGCAACAACAAAAAAATCTATCTTGCGTTTATTGTTATCATTTTAAGTATTTCCGACGCTTTGAATACTTTGCAGTTTTCTTAGTCATGGACGGCCAAAATGATCCGTAGTTACAACAGTATTATAACTGTAGCTACGACTGACGAAGAAAGTTCTTTGAAAGAAAAAATATAAATATACATATTTTAAGAGGAACGCTTCTACTTTACAATGAGCTCTGTTATTAGGGTGTTTTAGCACAACACTTAAGCACAGTAACACTGCGGACATAAAGCACAAAGTGCAAAGTTGGCTATGGTCAAACTTATCCAGAAGCATGCACATGGCGACACTAAAACACACTTTACCTCAATGTAACTTGGCAGTTAAAACAAGTTAGCAACGCCACGAAGCAAATATTTACTATTTCGGTTTCATTAATCGTTAGAGTGTATATAAACAGCTACCACACAAGGTATGTGCTGGGCACGGTATTATGTTTGTTTTTATGAAGTAATATACGCTTTGGGTTATTCGTGTAGCGCTGTTAACAAATTAAAATTGAGCCATTGTAGTATGTTGAAACATGTATTGTATTTGAGAGCGGTCCAGATTTATTTAACTTTAGGATGTTTTATTTTGTATTCGTATTTATTTATCGAGGTAGACGAGTAAACGATGATGGATACACAAACTCACAACTAGCCTGGTATTCACTGGTTACTATGGATTCAATAGATATTACAATGTGAGTGTCTCCACCTTGAGTCGTGACAATAACAACTGGAAACAAATCACGCACGGTCATCCATTCAAATTTAGGATTCCCTGTGTTATGGATACCAGAGACTGACATATATGTGGGATCGTTCATAAGTAAAAGTGGGATGAATATAGCGAAATTCTTTATTTTACTTCACAATCACTTCGTACACGTCTTTCTCAAACTATTCCATTTTTGAACTACCCCCTCTAACCTTAAACTACTATCTTTTTGTGAATCTCATAGAATGTTGCCATTGCAACAGGCACAAAATAAATATTAAAAAAACAAACTGAAAAAACGTAATAAAAATAACACTCCCCACATATATACATACTTGTATACGTTTAAATATATACAAAATAAACACCCGAATGCTTGCCCAATGTGGGAATCGAACCCACGACCCTCGGCACTAGAGTCAGGCGGGCTAACTACCACACCATCAAGTCAATCAGATATCTAATACTTACATAATATGTTGTGTATTGCTGTCCCAACTTTCAAACGGAACGCATGCTTGCTTCCAATAAGATGATGTGGACGGTACACAATACTAGGAGTAAATCAATCCATGTAAGTACTAGTTATTGTCTGGAACCATATTGTTTATATTTAACTGAGTAGGTACTACGTGTACGTAGAGAATAATTTAAAATAAAATTATCTTAAGATACATCTTAACGCATTAGCTCATCTACATCTTACATCTTACAACTTAATTTTAATTAGAGTTAGTTGAATAAACAGAGATATTAAGAAAAAATTCAGGTAAAATAAATAAAATTAAGTGTATTAATTACTATAAAAATCTACGCTAAAATTAATAAGTATAAACTTTTTTTAGTTTACACTTTTAAGCTCATTATTGATAAAATAACACTTAAGCAATTTTACTACCTGGTCTTAATGCATACTTTCTTAAAAATACAATCTCTATGAATAAAAAAGACGAAATAAACTCTCAGGTACACAAAAGATATAAAGTTTTTTAAATCAAGCTACATAGTTTTTAAAGCAATAATTTTATATAGCCAATAGAATTTAACGAGCCAATTAAACGATTTTATTATTCTTTTATTATCCATTACCTACACGTATTGTAAATGAAACTTTATGAAACAAACATGTTTGGTAAATTAAAAACAGAAATTCAATCCATCAAGCCGCTAGAGGCTTAATTGACATAAAATATAAATAAAAATTTTAGGAATAAAGCATTTAATTTTTCTGTCTGTATTATGTGCGTATAAAAATTAATAGCTAGCCTTCAATTACACAGTTTTCTTACTAATAATTTTGTTTCAGCCTTATTCTTATTATTATTATGATTGACTTATTATTATAGAGCGAGTACTCGCGAGAATTCCTAAGAAATTGCACAACATTTATAATGATCTCTCTAAGTTGCTTTTGCTTAATTATGCATAAGATATATTGTTAAGATCACGACCAGGAACCGACTGTGAAAAAAATAATGGAATATCAACAGAAAACAAATACATTAAAGAAGTAATAATTTCTTAAATTTTAAGTATCACTCGTAACTCGATTTCATTTGAAAAACTATAGGAAAATGCTTTACGATACATTTTATGTCTAAAAATATGATACTTTTACCATATGAGACGTAAAATAAAACAGTTACGGCGTGATATTGAATACTAAAACTTGCTGAGATCGTTCTCATAAATGAGAATATTAGTGTGAATATTTTATGTGGCCGTAGTTGGCTGGAACTTAAGCTAGATTTCCCTTGGCACTGCAATTTATAATCAGAAACGTGTTTCATTAATTTCCGGGTTTTTTTTCGATAGTCGTCGAGTTTATCAATAGCTTGTAAACGAAAGTGTGAAGTCAACAATTTCGTTTACGCACGTCATATAATTTAAGCATTAGAATATCCTGTATTTAATTTAAGAAAGCCTTGGAAACCTTTTACATTCTTAGAATCGGTTTGAATTTTTAAATTATTAAAATAATAACCTATTAAAGTAACAAATTCTCAGCGAAAGCATGTTCCTATTTCTGCCGTGATCAAGCGCTCTGTGTTATAAGGCATGATATGTATTATTACAATTTGGACTTCGACTTATAAACATACAACTAAGTGGGAGGCTCCATTCATGCTACGATTTCTATGGACTAAGAAAACCACTGAACACAAGGTAAGCCACAAGCAGGTTTACGCAATCAAAAAAGAAAATTATGTTGACAGTATTTTTTCAGTGTTTAATAAACTCATTAGAAGCGCTATACTCTTTGTACGGTCCCAGAGAATCAGCTGTTAAAATATTTATGAGGGGATCGTTTTTCTCATGGTTTTATACCCAACTGTATAATGTGAGGAATTTACTGGTCTGAACCTTTAATGTAATTGAAAGCACATAAAAATCGATGGAAACACAACAAAGAAACTGCACTCATTTTGTGCTGAATTCACCGTCAGGCACGCTTTTATCCAGTTTTATATTATTTGTTATACAACGTAATGGAATATGGTTTGTTGCATTTAGGTGCCCATCAGGTGCTCTATTGAATAACTGAAATTTATCACTCACTTCATTTTGCTATTGTTGCTCAAAGATTTATTCATTTTTTGGCAGGGATTTAGAACTTAGCTTATTTTCTGTGATCGTTTCTATGTTATTGTATTTATCCAGAATATTAATGAAAGAAATGATATAATTAAGTATATTCTCACATCTAACGAAAACTTGAAGCATACAGAATTATTTCTACAGATATCATAGCTCAACTTTAAAAGCAGGAAATGTCGAAGCAAGCTACGTCCACGTACTTCCACAGACAAAACCGCCAGCGACCGGTCGCGACCGCACTACAGCTAATTAGTTAGATATTTTCACGCGAAAACTTCAATTAATTCCGTCAAAGCCACCACCGGCAGCTTGGCGGTCTTTTTGTAAGCGAGAAAAGTCAAAAGCTCCGCAAAAATCGGAATGGAGTAATAAAATTTATATTAGCCGCTTGGAAAGTGCGCGGTTTCTTTTCAAGCCAAGAACTGATTTTCAGATATCCGATAAAAATTTAAGCTCCTTAACTTTAAAGGATGAATTCGCTGTTTGGCTTCCAATTACATTTACAGAAATTTTAGTTTAAAGTTGAATACCGTTGAAAGCGCAGCCATTAATAGATTTTTTATAGCTCTGAATGTAGTATATTTTAACAATTTAGTCTACGATTTCTCAGTATTAAAGTAGTAGAGTATTGAATTATTGAAGTGAAACTTCTTTATCGGCGTTGGAAAAAAATTTACCGTCACATTTTTCGGTTACGCGTCACATTTTTCCGTTACGCGCCATCTTTTTCTTCACCATTCATTGTTGCCGTACACAAGTGAAGGTGCCTCTTTACTCGGTAACAATAATTATAAAATACCGATGATTTTAAGTGGAGATTTTAATGTAAATTTTGCATCGGAAAATTCTTTGAAGCTAGTTGAATTTCTGAAAAATAAATTGAATTTATCCATGAAAAACAGTCCTCAAACGTCAACAACAAGATCTGGCACTACAATTGATGGAGTTTTTACTCGGTCACTAAATTTCGTGGAATGTAAACCATATATTTCATATTTCAGTTACCATAAGCCATTAATTACAAAAATATATAATGACAATGACAATGATAGTAATAATTCTATTACAATTAATGAAATGCTGTAATAATCTTAGTAGCAAAAAGGTAAAGTGAAATAATTGTATTATTTGTATTCATGTCTATGATAATAAAATCCTTTTGTTTAAACTTTATCTAATTTAACTTTATTTAACCAATTTCTAGAAAGTTGCATGTAGATCATTTTTCGAAAAATAAGGCCATAAACAAGTTTCACTTCTTACGTGTGTACACTAGTACACGCACACATTTTTTTTTTTCTACTTGTA
This sequence comes from Bombyx mori, assembly GCF_030269925.1. NCBI lineage: Eukaryota > Metazoa > Arthropoda > Insecta > Lepidoptera > Bombycidae > Bombyx > Bombyx mori. Next base: position 8,288,585 of record NC_085115.1, on the reverse strand, counting down.
TAAATTTTCTCTATATTTCAATAAAACGATTTGCTAGAAAGACATTTAATTTTGATAAAAAAATGATATAAAATCAAGAAATATCTTTCTCAACATAATAATTATCATTAATTATATTTTATCCTGATATTTATTTAATATACATATATTAATATACTTGAATAATATAAATTTATGTTGTTCCTTATTTTTGGTTTTTTAAGAACTAATATACATTCTACAAAATCCGCCTTCCTATGAGTACTAAAGGGAGTGATAAAATTAAATCCGTGCACCGATAATACTGAAAATCGGCAGAAAGAAATATATACATGTGTAGTAACAAAAATATTTACTTGTTAAGTGCATAGCATGACTAGATTATTGAATAAATAATGAATTTGAGCTTGATATTTCGAGAATCTAATATTATACTTAATAAATATGCAACCGTAAAAAATAAATTCAATTGAATTTTTTGAACTCAATATTTTATTAGTAAATCTTTTCGATAGTCCCGTCGATCTAGTACTAGCAATAAGTAGTAAGTCACTATTAGTATACTATTTGAGATTACAATTGAGACCGGATTTGATTCCCTAACGAAATTACTTTCTTTGTTAAAGATATTTGATATTCGTGATCTAGATAAATTTTGTTACCGTCGTACCCATTACACACTGATAAAGGTAATGAGCAAAATAACCCATCGTAATAGCTCGCTATCAATTATTCTGGAAAACTATCTCAATAAGAGGGCGCTCATGAATTTCTTTCTATAAGCGACTGTAATATTAACAATACACATATGAACAGAAAATAGATTGTGAGTAATAATCGGTAATAAACGAAAGGCACCACAACCACGAGGTGAACATTTAACGTGCCTATCCGTAGCGTTGGCGGTGATATTCAATCAAATACAAATGTCAATAACTATTAATTAACGTTTCAAATCGATTCAATTCAGCAATTAAATGGCGATATATAAATGATTACAAAACACAAGTTTCGTATAATCATATTGACACTATAATTGTATTAATTTAAAAAAAACGATACGATAAGTTAATATTGATTTGAGATTCTTCGATGAAGCAACGAAGCCAATTTAATTTTTCGCAAACACATAATAGACAGACAGTAAAATTATATATAAGCAATCTAAATATGTATAATTTATGGGGAGCTCGTTGATTCCTTCGCTAATAAAAATCTATTAATAAGAATCACTGCACAAGAATGAATCTGAAGGAAATTTTGCCTCATCGTATTTACATTGTCGTCTTCATAATGAGACTAAATTATTATTTTATACCAAATTAGATCAATAATAAATAAACGAATCAACAGTTATTTAGCTTGCTGTTATGGTAGTAAAATGTGTGTTCATACAGTCCCTGACTACTACCTACCTAAATACCGAAAGCTTATAATAAATCTGCTAGATTCCTTCGAAATGTGAATAACGTCTTTAAATAATTATATAATTGAATTCTTTGAAAGTTTTACTAACAATTTCGGGTAAACATGAAATTAAATGAGATTATCACGAAGATGAGTATTATAAGAAATCAGAAGGGAAACGCAAACCGTCGGGCACCGCCCGCGCGAACTCATCGAAGCGTCTCAAACTTCGCGGACGTCGGGATAATCTTATTGAAAGATTTGATTTTCCGCTAAATTAGATGAAAGTAATGAAATACACCCTCGGGATTCGCCAAACGTGACATTGCATCCGAGCGATTCTACGTCCGGGAAACAACTCTTTTTTTATGATTGTTTTACTTACCTGGGCATTGCTAAAATAACAATATTTTTATAAGCTTTACCACACATCAATGATGTTTTATAATAAACTAGCTGCAGGCAGACTTCGTAGTGCCTCAATCGATAAATAAAAGACTTAAACTTTTGTATAAAATAAACTTAAAACAAATATTGTTATTTTTATTTAATTCCTAGCATTTTCATATTTATTTACCTTTTGAACCTTCTCTGGACTTCCACAAATAATTCAAGACATCAAGCATTCTCGATTTTATCGAGACTAACGAACAGCAATTCATTTTTATATATATAGATTAGCTAACCGTGACCATAGTTCAGATTAACGGTAAATGTAATAATGTACATTGTGGGCGATGTTTGAAAGGACTCGGGCGGTATCTATCGTACCTTGATGCTACAAAGCTTGAACCCTAACCAAAAAAACATATACAATAATAACTGTTCAGAGCTTTTAATCAATGGTATAAAATACGCTTCATCATATCTATAATATTATTATAGATATGATTCTATTCTATATTTAGAACCTACAGATATTTAATTAAAAGGTATTTTGGTTTGTAAATTCTACCATTTTCGAATTAAAACGTTATTTGATTTATTACCCGAATATGTCTTCATTTTCTATTAATGCAACATTTTTTATTTTGTTATTAAAAATCAGATTTATTGAATATAGTAAAGAAACGCCAGTTTCGACTAACTTGAACATTTCATTAGTGCGGGGGAATAGCTTATAAGTGGAGTGTTTCACAGTTTAAGCGGGGTATCGCCCTCCCGCGCCGTCGGTACCCACTCTCGCGGGGGTATATTCCGTGCCTCTTATTCAATTTGTGAGCGAATCAGTTCCGCCAACCCGATTATCTTTCACGTCCGGATTTATATACTCACAGGAGAACATTTTCAGATGTTTGCCATAAGAATTTGTGATATATTCGCGATTCAGAATGTTATTACATGTAAATATTTATTTCTATGTCGCTGTTCTTAAAGTACCGAAATGGTTTTGTTACTTACGAGTTCCAAAGCGATCCGAATTGAACATAATTTGAAAGGGGCCCATCTCTTATAAGCTCGTAACGAATGCTTGGATTATACTAGGAAAAACATTATTGTCTCGTAGTGATTAAAGAAGCAGTCCATTATTTATTATTATTATTATTTTTATAAATAGATATTTACTAACAATCACGCCACGTTTGTTACGTACCCTAGTTACAGGCATTTTGCTAATTCGCGATTTCGCAATTAGCAACCAGTGGCGTACGTGACTACAAATTGTCGACGCAGCAACTTCATTCCATGTTCATGGAAAAGTACGCGACTGGCGTCAAGTGCTGACACTGCAGCGTCGCTATGCCGCCCGGGCCGGGGCCCGCTGGCGCCACTTCGGTACTGACATCGTCCAAGTCCACTCGATAGCATCTTAGTTTAATTAATTGTTATAATTGTAATTCTTTAATAAATAAGTTCATAGAATTTTGGTTTTTTTTAAACGCTACGGCTGTAGTCTACATAATTGGCGCAGTCGGTAGGATATTCGAAGCAGTGCGCGGCGCGGTAAAGAACTCCAGAAATCGTTGATTCTGCCGACTCCGTATAGTCGCTGCTCGTGCTATCAAGCCCTTATCGAATACCTGAATCGTGAAGACACGGCCGGCGTAGTATCTGGAAATCGATACGCGAGAAGACCAAAATGATATATCGTATGATTCTACTGAACCTCCTGACCCGACATCTGACGACCGCACACGAGATAAAACTTGAGACCCTCGAGAACGGACCTGGACTTTTACCTTTTAAACTCGGACAGACTAGACTCGTATCCCACTATCATTCCTTTTTACAATATATAGAATTAGCTGATGTAGACAACAGACTCGACTCAGTACAAACTCAACTAAAATATTTTAAAGACCAACTAGACGAACACACTTATCTCCTTTATGAACTGCAAATAAACTACCTAACTAGCAAAATCACTAAAATCAATTCTAAAATTAACAGCCTCAAACCCAATCGTGTAAAAAGAGGTCTCATTGATGGCTTAGGTTCAATTGTTAAAAGCATTACAGGTAACCTAGACCAGTCAGATGCCGAACTTTACAGTAAAGCTATTAAAATTTTGCAAAATAATGATAATCAGCTATCATCCGAGCTTAACCAATATATTAGTCTGAACAAAGCATGGATGACCGAACATACACAGCTACTTTCCGAAATCGCAAAGAATCAGGAAAAAATTAATGTTACCTTAAGCTGGTTATTAAACAGTAAAATATATGCCGATAGTAATCTGCTTAAATATGCTAAATTCGCCCAGTTATTAGCTATCATTAGTGAAAATATTGAGGATTTATATAACGAATTATGTAGGATTGAAAATATCTTAAGTTTTATCCGTGCATCAAGCACACACCATAGTATGATAAGCATAGATACGTTAAGTAATATGACAGATAGGTTAAGAAATTTATATACGGAAAACCGTATTTTAAACGTAGATTTAAGAGAATATTATAATATTATAAAACCAGGCTATTATTATGTAGGAAAGAAAATAGTTATTGTCTTTAAATTTCCTGTAATTTCTCCGGATGAATTCGAACTATATAAATTAACCATTGCCCCTAATAAGCATCAATTAACTTTCGTCCCTCCTTATCCTTTCATCGCAACAAATAAGAAAGCGTTCATGTACATAGAGGCTGAATGCCCGAAGTACAACAGGTACTACCTCTGCGAGGAAAATATAAATCACCAGCCAAGAGATGATCCTGATTGCATCCACGATCTTATCTACAATCAAGCCATGAACACTTCATGCCAGCCAACCTCTGTTTCTTTCACTAAAGAAGCCATGGAACAACTAGACGATAAGCATTACGTCCTTATTTTCCCCGAGACCACGAAGATCGAACTTCATTGTCAACGCCTGGAGTACAGCACGCTTCAAGGAAGTTACCTCGTTACCATTCCGCAAAATTGTAAGCTGCGAACCGGACGACTAACACTAGCAAACAATAATGATCAGATCAACGGACAGCCTCTGAAAATAACTGAAATCCCGAAGGATGCAAAAATCACAGGACCTATTAGACCTCATATCAAGCTCACCTCCTTGAACCTGGAGAAAATACACCAAATCCAAGATGATATAATCCAACAACATCCTGTGGACCTAGAACAAAGTGACGTCACGAACCAAGCACTCTTTCATACGACAATACCTTTTTACGGAGCACTCTGCGGCGCGATTATCCTAGCTGTTGTAATCGCTGTTCATCGGCACAAGTCTTGCAACATAAACCTGGAAAAGAAGCCACGCGAAGAAACCTCAAAATTTCACCCGTACGAGAGTCCAGAAGAACCCCAGAAGAAGGACCGAATTCCGGCAACATTTGCCCTTAAGATTATCAAATAGTTGCCGAGCTAAGGGGGGAGGTGTTACGTACCCTAGTTACAGGCATTTTGCTAATTCGCGATTTCGCAATTAGCAACCAGTGGCGTACGTGACTACAAATTGTCGACGCAGCAACCTCATTCCATGTTCATGGAAAAGTACGCGACTGGCGTCAAGTGCTGACACTGCAGCGTCGCTATGCCGCCCGGGCCGGGGCCCGCTGGCGCCACTTCGGTACTGACATCGTCCAAGTCCACTCGATAGCATCTTAGTTTAATTAATTGTTATAATTGTAATTCTTTAATAAATAAGTTCATAGAATTTTGGTTTTTTTTAAACGCTACGGCTGTAGTCTACATAATTCGTTATATTTATTATTATTATTATTTTTATAAATAAATAAATAAATATTCACTAACAATCACGCCACCTTAACTGGTCCCGTGATAAGTTCGTAAAGAACTTGTGTTACAGGTACCAGATAACAGATATAAATGTAAGGTTTTTATTATACACATACATATATTTAATATACATCCATAACCCTGGAAAAGACATTTATATTTATCATACAAATATCTTCCCTTGGCGGGATTTGAACCTGCGACCCCCTTGTGTAGTGACCATGTCACTTACCACTACACCAGACGGCCGTTAAAAGCAACTTGTACTTTCCCATACTGGAGAATTACTTAGCACGTGTCTAGTAGTGAGCAAGTCTACTCGACTCCGTAAACATTTGCCCAATAATTGCGAGTCTTCAGTTACGCCGTAGGAATAAATATTCGCTTTTCCCGTCGGGAGCGCCGTACGTTCTTCTAATTCAAAGCAATTCTTATTGAACAAAGCATTGTTTTACTAAAAAATAACTGGGATATTTCATAACATGTTCCACGTTTTTGGTTTATTAAAGAGGCATTGTAAATTTTAATTACTGCAAATACTGAAATCTTAAAATAGCTCATCTGATTAAACAGATATCGGATTCCATAGATATTAAAACATAAATTTATACCATTTTGAAGCTAGATCCAAGTGCTAGATCCTGGAAGCTAGATCCTTCTGGTTACCTACTCTCTCTATTTCGTTCCCAAATTGGATTCAAAGCACATTAAACTTAGAAACTCGCATTTACATATTATATGATCTTCAGGCACTTGTCCTAATCTTGTCGATCGAGTTAATAATAATATAAATAAATAATGATATAAAATTTATTTGTGATCCGATTTGAATGGAAAAAGAAAAACGACTATTCTAATAATAAACTAGTGGGTTCAACTGTCCGATTCAGGCACCCGTCGCGTGCTGACGTGCTCATCGACCGTTCGATTGCCCGACCTCGGTTCGGGGCACATCTGGCGTCCAAGTGTTTTTTCTCGGAAGTGACTACCTGTGTTAATTGCGTCGCATCGCCATCTGTGAGCGGGCGGACCCCTAAATTCCAGGAATTCGTTCGGTAACTTAGTGGCCCGTTTGCAAGCGGACGGCTGTGTGCCGTAATTAATTGCGATTATTACAATTTTTGGGGCCTCGCCGTAAGGCGAGTGTGTTTTTTAAAGTCCCGGGGCAGCCCCCCCTGGGCACTCGTCTAATATAATGGAGTCCACGGTCGACCTGTTTGCGGAATTTCTTCGCCTTAGGTACCCAACGCTATCGGCAGAATTTTTAGAATTCAAGGCCCATCACGCAGCGAACTCGCCGGCGGTCTCCGTCGCCCCCGTCGCTCCTGCGTCGTCCATCGCGGCCTCCGTCGTGCCCGCCGATCCCGTGTCGCCGATACTCGCGCCCAAAACTTCTGCGTCGACCGTTGCAGCTTCCGCCCCAACCGTGCGTTCGTCGGCGACCTACGTTGCATCCGTGCGTTCGTCCACAGCCTCCGTCGTGCCTGCGTCGTCCACTGCTCCCGCTAAAACACCCACCCGCAGGTCGCCCGCGCCCTCTTCATCCGATTCAGAGTCGGACATGGAGGTCGACCCTTCCTCCGCCGCCGCGACTGATGGATTCACAGTAGTCCAAAAAGGTAAAAAGCGCGCTGCGGAGGCCCGAGCTCCCGCGGCCGCTAAAGTAAGCAAAGCCGCGAACGCGTCGCGTCCCCGCCCTCCAACCCCCGTCGCTCCCGCTGTCCGTGCCACACCGTCGCCGCATCCAGTGGCACAATCTAAAACTCAGATCCCTCCCCCGGTAATCCTTCAAGAGAAGGCAGCTTGGGACCGAGTTTCCCTGGCCCTTAAGGCCAAAAATATTAATTTTGTCAGCGCCCGTAATCTCGCCAACGGGATTCAAATAAAAGTAACGACACCCGACGAACATAGGGCTCTCTCAAGTTACCTCCGAAAGGAGCGTATAAGCTTCCACACTTATACGCTCCAGGAGGAGCGCGAACTCCGCGTTGTCATACGTGGAATCCCGAAGGAGCTAGATGCCGATCTCGTCAAGGCTGATCTGATAGAACAAGGCCTACCAGTAAATTCCGTGCACCGCATGCACACCGGCCGCGGTAGGGAGCCATACAATATGGTTCTAGTCGCCCTCCAGCCTACCCCCGAGGGTAAGCATATTTTTAACATACGGACCGTCTGTAAACTCTCCGGTATCGCCGTCGAAGTCCCCCATAAAAAAGGCACTCCTAGTCAGTGCCATAACTGCCAACTGTACGGGCACTCTTCCCGTAACTGTCACGCGCGCCCCCGATGTGTTAAGTGTTTGGGCGATCACGCCACGGCCCTTTGTACTCGCGACCAGAAAACCGCCACCGAACCACCTAGCTGCGTCCTGTGCCGAACACAGGGTCACCCCGCGAACTACCGTGGATGCCCCCGAGCTCCAAAAATAAATCGCCGCGTCGCCCGCCAAAACCGCCTCCGAGCTTCCCGCCCAGACATCAAAGCCTCAGCACCCTCTGTGCCGAAGGCTAAGCCTGCCTTCGTGCCGGCGCCGGTGCCCAGCGGCTCGGCCTGGGCTAAACCGTTGCCGTACACGAACACGGCTGCAGCTCCTCCCTCCGCGATTCGTCCCGCCCCCGCGATACGTCCCTTCCCCGCGATTCGTTCCTCCCCCGCGACCAACAGTCCGACCGCGTCCGATAATCTCGCTCTAGCGATCGACTTTTTTCAGTCGATCAACTTTGAGCGTGTTAACGCCTTGGGTGACGCCATTCGCGCCGCCTCCACTGCACAACACTTCATCGCCGTTGTGCAGGAATACGCTGACGTATACGCGTCGTTAAATACGTACGTCCTCCCCTCACTCCGCCGGTAATCAATGGCGTACATTAGTAGAATAAAGCCCTTATCCGTAACGATAGGATTTTTTAACGCTTACGGTCTCGCAAATCAACGTGATCAGGTTTGTGATTTTTTGCGTGACCATCAAATTGACATTTTCTTAGTGCAGGAGACCCTACTTAAGCCCGCGCGCCGTGACCCTAAAATCGCGAACTATAATATGGTCAGGAACGACAGGCTCTCTGCTCGTGGTGGTGGTACCGTCATTTACTATAGAAGAGCCCTGCATTGCGTCCCGCTCGATCCTCCCGCGCTCGCTAATATCGAAGCATCAGTGTGCCGAATCTCACTGACGGGACACGCGCCGATCGTTATCGCGTCCGTTTATCTTCCACCGGATAAGATCGTTCTAAGCAGTGATATCGAGGCGCTGCTCGGCATGGGCAGCTCTGTCATCCTAGCGGGCGACCTAAATTGTAAACACATCAGGTGGAACTCTCATACCACAACCCCGAATGGCAGGCGGCTCGACGCGTTAGTCGATGATCTCGCCTTCGATATCGTGGCTCCGCTAACCCCGACTCACTACCCGCTAAATATCGCGCATCGCCCGGATATACTCGATATAGCGTTATTAAAAAACGTAACTCTGCGCTTACACTCGATCGAAGTAGTTTCAGAGTTAGATTCAGACCACCGTCCCGTCGTTATGAAGCTCGGTCGCGCTCCCGATTCCGTTCCCGTCATGAGGACTGTGGTGGATTGGCACACGCTGGGCATTAGCCTGGCTGAATCTGATCCACCATCGCTCCCGTTTAGCCCGGACTCTACCCCGTCTCCTCAGGATACCGCTGAAGCCATAGACATCCTAACGTCACACATCACCTCGACATTAGATAGGTCATCGAAGCAAGTTCTGGCGGAGGACTTCCTTCACCGCTTCAAATTGCCCGACGATATTAGGGAACTCCTTAGAGCTAAGAACGCCTCAATCCGCGCATACGATAGGTATCCTACCGTGGAAAATCGCACTCGAATGCGTGCCCTACAACGCGACGTAAAGTCTCGCATCACCGAAGTCCGAGATGCCAGATGGTCTGATTTCTTAGAAGGACTCGCGCCCTCTCAAAGATCTTACTACCGCTTAGCTCGTACTCTCAAATCGGATACGGTAGTAGCTATGCCCCCCCTCGTAGGCCCCTCAGGCCGACTCGCGGCGTTCGATGATGATGAAAAAGCAGAGCTGCTGGCCGATACGTTGCAAACCCAGTGCACGCCCAGCACTCAATCCGTGGACCCTGTTCATGTAGAATTAGTAGACAGTGAGGTAGAACGCAGAGCCTCCTTGCCACCTTTGGATGCGTTACCACCCGTCACCCCGATGGAAGTTAAAGATTTGATCAAAGACCTACGTCCTCGCAAAGCTCCCGGTTCCGACGGTATATCTAACCGCGTTATTAAACTTCTACCCATCCAACTCATCGTGATGTTAGCATCTATCTTCAATGCCGCTATGGCTAACTGTATCTTTCCCGCGGTGTGGAAAGAAGCGAACGTTATCGGCATACACAAACCCGGTAAACCAAAAAATAATCCGACGAGTTACCGCCCGATTAGCCTCCTCATGTCTCTGGGCAAACTGTATGAGCGTCTGCTCTACAAACGCCTCAGAGACTTCGTCTCATCAAAGGGCATTCTCATCGATGAACAATTCGGATTCCGTGCAAATCACTCATGCGTACAACAGGTACACCGCCTCACGGAGCACATTCTCGTGGGACTTAACCGACCAAAACCGATCTACACGGGAGCCCTCTTCTTCGACGTCGCAAAAGCGTTCGACAAAGTCTGGCACAATGGTTTGATTTTCAAACTTTTTAACATGGGCGTACCGGACAGTCTCGTGCTCATCATACGGGACTTCTTGTCTAACCGCTCTTTTCGATATCGAGTAGAGGGAACCCGCTCCTCCCCGCGACCACTCACGGCTGGAGTCCCGCAAGGCTCTGTTCTTTCTCCGCTCCTATTTAGTTTATTTGTCAATGATATTCCCCGGTCGCCGCCGACCCAGCTAGCCTTATTCGCTGACGACACAACCGTTTACTACTCAAGTAGAAACAAGTCCCTAATCGCGATTAAGCTCCAGAGTGCAGCGTTAGCCCTCGGACAGTGGTTCCGAAAATGGCGCATAGACATCAACCCAGCGAAAAGCACAGCAGTGTTATTTCAAAGGGGAAACTCTCCGCTTATTTCCTCCCGCATTAGGAGGAGAAATATCACACCCCCGATCACCCTCTTTGGCCAACCTATACCCTGGACCAGGAAGGTCAAGTACCTGGGAGTCACCCTGGATGCATCCATGACATTCCGCCCGCATATAAAAACAGTCCGCGACCGTGCCGCATTTATTCTCGGTAGACTCTATCCCATGATCTGTAAGCGGAGTAAAATGTCCCTTCGGAACAAGGTGACACTTTACAAAACTTGCATAAGGCCCGTCATGACTTACGCAAGTGTGGTGTTCGCTCACGCGGCCCGCACACACATAGACACCCTCCAATCCCTACAATCCCGCTTTTGCAGGTTAGCCGTCGGGGCTCCGTGGTTCGTGAGGAACGTCGACCTACACGACGACCTGGGCCTCGAATCGATCCGTAAACATATGAAGTCAGTGTCGGAACGTTACTTCGATAAGGCTATGCGTCATGATAATCGCCTTATCGTTGCCGCCGCTGATTACTCCCCGAATCCTGATCACGCAGGAGCAAGTCACCGTCGTCGCCCTAGACACGTCCTTACGGATCCATCAGATCCAATAACTCTTGCATTAGATACCTTCAGCTCTAACACTAGGAGCAGGCTAAGGAACCCCGGTAACCGTACTCGTCGAACTCGACAAAGAGGTCGACGTGCAACCTAACCCATGCATCAGCCCGCTGAGTTTCTCGCCAGATCTTCTCAGTGGGTCGCGATTCCGATCCGGTAGTAGATTCATTCGCGAAGCAATTGCTCTTGAGTTGTTAGGTCTCCTTCGGAGGCGCTCGGGCAGTTGTTAGCAAATCCCACCCCTCCTGGCTGAGCCTTTGCTCGCCCACCTGTCCTGGTGAAGCTGGAAAGGCCTCCGGGCCACCAGTAATCTTTCAATCACAAAAAAAAAAAAAGGGTTCAACTCTTATAGACAGACAGATAATAAACACGCACACTTAGAAGAATTATGTAAATATAATATGTCCACAGCCATAATTGAATGTTCCCTATAGATTTAATTAATAAAGCCACTTAATGCAAATCTAATAACGTACACATAGTTCCAGGAAAATTTTCAATTAGACGAAATTCAACACCTGAGAAGCAGTACAAAACGCCTTTGAAGAGTTAGTTGGTTCCCATACACCTGACTTCTTCAAGAAGTAAATTGAAAAATTGCCACCGCGCTGGCAGAGATGCATCGATACCAAGAATGCTATTTGATTGATAGAAATAAAATATATTTATTTGTATATTTATAAAAAAATGACTAACTTTCCTGTATACTAAACGCCAATTTTTATACGTAAAGAGCTAATATATTTCAAGGTGAATCACCTACCCATAGACTTGTAAAGGCAACACCTAGTCAAACCGATGGCATCCACGTTGACGTATGCATAATTATGGACTTTAGTAAAGGTTTAGCAATTTAGCTCTCTTCCTTGTTCAGCTATAAAATAATAGGGCCCGAATCAAGAAGAGTTGGCTTCGAAAGCTATTCAGTAATTTTTTTTAAATAAAAATATAAAGTCTGCTACGGCAGGGCTCTTATAGAAAATAGGTGGCTTCATAAGATAGCTGAACATAAATTGTATTAGCATTGAATAAGCATCAGATTGGTTCCCCGTGGGTTCAATCGACCTTACTTCATGTTTATTTATTAGGCTCTCGAAAGGATGCGGCTAATAATATGCCAGACTTAAAGTATTTACATCACTAATTTTACGCTAAATGACGCCACAGAATTATTCTTATATTCATCCTTAGATTACGACTATTTGTATACTTATTTTAACATGCAAGCAAGAGTTTTTAGGGAAGTAATTTGTTTCATAACTTTTTTTTTCAGAATTTTTTTATCATCGTTTCGATCGTTTTGTTATCATTACATTTGTCTACATACAAAAATGGATTCCGTTTCATTTCAATTATTATAAACATAAGTGCCGATTATATACACCGGCTCGTATTCTAATGCCTTCACCGTGTCCGTAATACAATATTTATCTGAACGGTTCTCTCCTTACGACAGTGACAAGTGCTTCCGTGAGTGTCGGCCGTTATGCCTAACAATGGCTACCCTACATCTGTTCTACCCGCTATCGTATTACCAGTCTCTTTCTATACCATTTGTAAAGGTTTCCTCCCGTTCTAGTTCGATACAGTTCGCGTTGACGTTTTCAATCATCCTTATCCAACTTAGAATCTTGCCGTTCTCAAGCTCGCCCATATCATGTGAAATGTGTCAGTGCAGTGAAACAAGACGTCATTAAGTTTACAACTCTATTATGTGAAGCGAACCGAAACCGACCGCACATTAATGATTGAAGTACGGAAGTAGTATGAAGCCGAGGGTAGATGAGATGACGTACATTTACAGAGATGTACATTTCTTGTACTTTACTCAAGAAAAAAAAAAGGCAATTACGTTACATAATGTTAGAACTTTATAACGTTTTTAAACTAATATTAACATCGTACTGTATTGCAAAGGATCTCTACAAAACAATACCCGAGTAAGACAAACTTTTCCCATCACAAAACAGGAACAAGTTCATAATTATTTGTCAGCCCGAATCCAAAGTGCAGCAAAATTTTAATTTGTGACACAACAACCGAAACGCAAGCGAGCTTGGCCGGTCAGAGATGGCTACTTTAGAACTTGAATCAAATTAAAATCCAACAAATTCATTTTGTGAATTAAGATTTTTGGAGGTAAATTTACCATTAAGCATTTTGTAGATTGATGCGGTATTTCAAAGCTAATTCGACTAGTTCATCATGTGTATTTAAAATGCACCTTTGATTGATTTTAATTATAAGATTCCGCTCAATTTACTTAACGAAATAATAGGTGTGTATAGTAGAATATTTTAATCAGAGGACTATATTTTATTATTATTTTTTATTGCTTAGACGGGTGGACGAGCTCACAGCCCACCTGGTATTAAGTGGTTACTGGAGCCCATAGACATCTACAACGTAAATGCGCCCACCTGCCTTGAGATATAAGTTCTAAGATCTCAGTATAGTTACAACGACTGCCCCAGCCTTCAAACCGAAACGTAATACTGCTTCACGGCAGAAACAGGCAGGGCGGTGATACCCACCCGCGCGGACTCACAAGAGGTCCTACCACCAGTAAATAAATGCTATTTATTATTATATAAGAATTTTACAATTAAGTATATAATCCGTCCATTTAACCTTAGCCCATCCAATAGTTTTTACTTAATGTTTTTGATAGGAATGGGCTTACAAAGTGATTTTTGCGGTTACCGAAGATACCAGTTTCAACTATTTTGTATTACTATTCTTCAGAGTAATAGTTTTCACTAATTCTATTCCGATGTCTACCTGGCATGAGGACTTTAATCATTCGTTTCTATTTAAAGTACCGTACCAAGTTATTACGGAATCAATTTAAAATTTTATCAAAATGTTTCTTTTCAAAAAGCTAATGTTTCTCCAAAAATAAATTAAGCACTCGGGCGTAACTCTTGGTAATTTCATATAAGCGTGCATAAGGTTTCAAAATAAAGTGAACGAACGAATAAATCAGGGTCTTAGTTTCATTGACAACCAATTTAGGTGAGCGAATGTCCCAATTTAAAACTGTCTATATAATTCGAAGGGCGAACATGCTAGCTTGCAAGTGGTCTCATAGTTACCTGCCGGCCGAGCTGACTCTGTCAAACTACTCGAAATTAGTTTCCGAATACTGATGAGAACTTTAATTGGTTGCTCAAACCCAATATGTGACGGTCACTGTTAGTTCGATTGAAAAGTTCCGGTCGGTAACTTTATTCGGATCGGGAGAAACTTTTGTAATGATCGGTAATTTAGGCACTTAAATTAAGTGGATTAAAGTCCAGTAAACAAAACTAAACAAGCCTTTGATTGCTTTAGCTGTTGTTTTGTCCACCAGCCCCGCTGGAAATACTACTAATCCATCTGTAATGTTTTAGGTATACTAAATATTTATGGTCAATATTGTCAAATGAGGAAGCTGCAAAATTTATTAGTATTCGGTAAGCTATTCCTCGTAAGCAAGATTCCGCTTGCTAGAATTTTTCAGCTGCATATTATACCTAGCCTACTATTAACTCTTTGTTTGCATTACAATAATATTGTTTTCGAAATTTTATTTCTTTTGAACAATAAAATTGTATATCATGTAAATTATAATGTATTATTATGGGGATTATTTAATTTTGTACAAACGTTTTTCCTTCACTCTTATATCTACAAAGCAGTTTTTAACAAAAATAACAAATATAACACTGTATCAAAAATATTGTAAAAGAGTTTTAAAACCTCTAAATAGTTTTCGCGAGTCTAAATTTAAATTTTTACCCGTCATAATATTTTATATTCTATTCACTTTTTGGAATTATCCTTAGTTTTGATATAATGTTAAGATTGTTCAGCTATTTAAAATGTAAATAATAAGCACAATTGATTTATTCTTAAGAAAATAGTTTATCGAATTTATTAGAAAATACGTAGTTCTATCACAGTTCTCATTTATACAACTTTTATTTAAGAATGCCTGTGTTGTATTAAAATCGTAAAACTTAGTGTGATTCTTATGTATCTCTTATTTTTTTGATCTTAAAACTTTTAGTGTACGAGTTTAGTACGAACTTATACAAAATCTCGTCACAATAGGATTACCATGAGAGTTTTAAGGACATTCCCCTATTCTTATTTTCTTAGGATATGATTTTTATTGTCAAACATACACGCATGTATTATATCTTTTTGAAAAATGTACTACAATTTAAAACCAATCCATAAAAAACGGTAACACATTTACGAAACACATTATTTTCGTTAAAATAAGGTCTGTTTTAAACTGTTTCCCGATTCCAGTTAAGCATATACGATAAAATCATGTTGACTTAAGTTACTCGATTTATTATTTAAATAAACTGATAAAAGTTCATACCATTCATTGCAGAAGAGTGATCGGTAGTTATCTGTAGCTATTGAAAACGATCAGTATATGTTGAGAGGCATGATATTTATTCAACGGCCCCCAGGGTATCGGGGTTGCGGCCAACGATAGCTTATTTGCCAATTTGCATCATTAATTAATGCGGTACGCTTAATTGATTTAAAATGTAAATTCGCCTATAAAATTTTGTTACTCATAAAAAACTTTTGTTTAGCATGACTATACTTTAAATTACTTTATTATTGGTTCCTTAAACATATTTTAAGACTTAACCGAAAAGCTCTGTTATTTAAGAATATTTTATTTTAAATATTCCTATAACATTTTATTAAGATTTATCAAATTGAACGAGCTAAAACTCTGAACCATTTGAAAGCTTATTATTTTTATAAGGATTTTGGAATTACTATTTTAAATACTTTGGTTTAAGAAAATACGACTTTGCAACAGATTTTGCGTTAAACTTAAATTGCTACAAATCTGATTTCGACGGAATCTAGATTAGTAATCAAGACATGTCAGTGTATTATTATAACCTGGTTTCATGTATTTATTGTTTAATGTCTTATCCATCAGTGCACAGCGTGAATTAGATACTTTTTTGATATGGAAGACATGACACAGATTCAAAAAATACAATTTTGTTTTGATATTCTCTTGCATCAGTTTTATGCTATTTAATTTCAATATGTTGAATTACTGATGATCATGTGTTTGTTTTCATTATAGGAAATATATTCAAGCCATGAAGCTGGACATTTATATTTATTCTTAGGTACAATATATTTCTGATTGATCATTTAGAATGAAAACTATTTGAGTTATTAAATTCGAGAAGGTAGAAGTAAACAAATAATACTACAAAGATGAAGCACTTTTTGCTTAACTCTGTATAATTCAGATATCCAAAAGGGATGGAAAGAGCTAAAGTAGGTTGAATGTCGAACATTGTTAATGTTTATTTTCAAACATTGCTAATGTTCCGATTATTGCATTATCAGCCTAGAATTCACTCTACATATTATTATACGGTGTGATTATAAAGGACTGGTGAACGATTTGAGCTCATTTGATTTTCCTATTGCCTATTATGCTTTGTCTAAACTAGTATTAACATTATCAAGACCGACTTCAAATCGATATGTTTCTCATGTCACACTAAATGTTGAAGAAACCATGGGTTGAAACTAATGAGCTTACCAGTATGCTTAATGCGAGTTTTTTAATGTTCTCGACAGCGAAAACATTAACTCAAATTTGTATGGAGCTGGAACGTTTGCCTACGTTTGCCAATAGGGGTGCTGCTCTAACTGCATACAAATTTGAGTTAACTTTTACGCTATCGAGAACGTTAAAAAACTCTCACTAAGCACACTGTATGTTTGTACATCACTGTATTGAAAAATGTATGTTATATTATATACATCTAATCAAATATATTAAAGATTTTATGAAATGTGAGGGTGCTTGAAATCGAGTCACAATACACAGGGCAAATCCGTGTAGGTTCCTCAGTGCGCACTCATTTAGTAAGGACGCGTAAATGTATTTCAATAGACATTGAAAGCCTTTTATCGCTCGATTCGATACCTCCTCACGTTTTACATTTTATACATGCTTTTTATATCCTTACAATAATGTATAAATAACACACTTTCCGTGATACATTTATTTTTATTCATCTTTGTTAGATTTCGCTTTGAAAATTTTTGGCTTTCCTTTTGTTTTAATTAATATTAGTACTAGTTTTTTTTTTAACTTCGTTTTATTCTCTGAAGCCTAAATCTGGTATAAAAACATTGAGTTATACTACCATAATGCAATCAGTAACAAGAAGAAGAACCTCATTGAACTTTCATTTACATGAAAACGATCATTGAACCCGACTATCGAAACCTTTCTCTTCACTTCCCAATTTAACTATCTCTTTTATTCTAGAAACATCTGTCTAGTTTCCGGTCCTTGTCCGGACCCTTTTCCACCCGCCGCTGCTATCTATCAATGTGCAATACAGTTTTTTATTTTATTTTCAAATATTTTTATTACCTTTCTACATGCTGATTAGAGTTAAGTTTTATTGAAGGTCTTAATTTTTTCGATAGCCGTTTATTAATGATTATAGTGAATAAAATAAACATCTCAGTTCGTCAACACAGAGCATTTAAAGACATCTTTCCTGTTAAGTCCTCGTGGGATAGGAGGGACTTCGGTTCCCTCTGTATTTTGTACCGCATGTTCCATGGGGAGTGCTCTGAGGAATTGTTCGAGGTGATACCAACGTCTCGTTTTTACCATCGCACCGCCCGCCACCGGAGTAGAGTTCATCCATACTACTTGGAGCCACTGCGGTCATCCACAGTGCGTTTCCAGAGATCTTTTTTGCCACGTACCATCCGGCTATGGAACGAGCTCCCCTCCACGGTGTTTCCCGAGCGCTATGACATGTCCTTCTTCAAACGAGGCTTGTGGAGAGTATTAAGCGGTAGGCAGCGGCTTGGCTCTGCCCTTGGCATTGCTGAAGTCCATGGGCGACGGTAACCACTCACCATCAGGTGGGCCGTATGCTCGTCTGCCTACAAAGGCAATAAAAAAAAAAAAAAAAAAAATAAGACGCTTGATGTACTCGTTGTATCAAGCGACGCCACTAAACCGATGTTCTGTATGCCGCATGCCTAGTTTTTCAAATAAATGTTACGTAGCATATGTACACGAATGACTTCAACGATGAAGTAATAGTATCGGGTAATAAAAATAAAATCCGCAAAAATTATAACTCGCAAAATGACTGCTGGTGGCACGAGTAGGTGCCACCTTGTCCCTTTCTGCCGCGAAGCCTTAATGCGTTCCGGTTTAAAGGGTGGGACAGCCGTTATTACTAACAAATGAGACTTAGACCACACTTCTCAAGGCGGGTGGCGGCATTTATGTAGGGATATCGATGGTAGACCGTGAGCCCATTCGTTAATGAAACATATTTTTGTGGCTCACCTTAGACTTTAGAATTGCTTTCATTTTATCCCTAGTATAGATTCAATAGTTAACACGTCAGTCAACACACCTAACTCATAAGCTCTAATAAGTTAATAAAAAAGGGGCCAATGAATATAGCATAAACCTACATACACTCGCCCACACAAGAGATTTTTTGTCCCTTCTGCCTGTATGTAATTCCCTACGTTTACATAATTAACTTTATTATGCAGCATTACAGAGTATTTATAATCACGCGCACGAAGATTTTTATCGAGTCATGTCAAATTTTTATTTCGATAAGTTACAAAAAACACAAAGTTTGTGTGAACAAACATGAGAGATCCAGATAAAACCAGAATAGAGCTTTCTAATTAAAAAAAATAATCGTTACCGTAGTGGAATAGGTTCATATCACATGCTAGCAAACAAACAAACCGCATCTTCCCTATTTCAATATAAATGAAGATAAAGGTGATATATCTGCCCAAACAGAGTATACTTGCTTGATTTACAAGTATACAATTAAGGCATTTGTAATGAATATAAAAGATCGCATTCGCTGAAGTTCACAACGACTTAACTTTAATAATAATGTGGGAACCGGTTTATTCAGGATCGGAGCAACAGAATAATATAAACAGAAAATTACGCATGTACATATTAGGCTGTGTAGAATACGAGTACTACCGCCGCGGGGTAGCCGTCGAAATTACACACTGAAATTGCTGCTAGCGCTTTGTCCCGCTCCTATTTTTTGTTTAATTATATTTCTGTCTCAATTTTTCTGTTATTTTACTAAGACAGTTACTGGTCACTTATCGTTTAGTGCCCACAAACTTGGGCCACGGATTTTTTTTATTTGTCACACGATTATTTTGCGTTTCGATAAATATCGCGATTAACATTAATTTAAGCAAATTAAATGTTTTCTCCTGTTCTGATTGAAATTTTCAGTTTAGTGTTCTTATTTAATTAAAATTAATTGCAAATCCAATGACATAACCTTTAATAGGCTTTTAAGGACACTAAGTAATGCAGCAACCCTTGTACCTAGACACGCTGCGTTATGCCTTTGATAATCTTTAATGTTAGGAATTTTATGTTTGTTATGAACAACAACGTTGTTATACAACTAAATGTTCGTGTTCGGCGAAACAGGCCACTTTTAATATTTCATGAAGCTAGTCAACACCTACTAACTAGACGTTTTAATTAAATTTCAGTCTACATTGTTACCATTTAACGCCCTCCGTGTTATAAAAAGTAATGTTAATAAGATCCGGCCTCGGGTTTTACGCAGGCCGTAAATCAGGCCTCTTTTCATTTTGGCAGAGGTGTCTGTCCATTTCTTTTCCGGCCTCAGAGGAATTATACGTGTCTATGGGCAATTGTGAGCTTCCTCAGATTCTAAAACTAATTTATCTTCGTTTTTAATTGTCAGCTTACAACTTCGTACCAAAATTAAGGCGAGAAGATCAAATGTACAAATCCCACTAGTCGCAAAATGAGCAGGAGAAAATAAAAATCATTAAATAGTAAATGAATACAATAAATCATCAATCTAAAATAAAAAAATTACGTAATTGTAAAAAAATTAAACCAACACGAAACATATTTATATATTTCGATTCACAGAACTTTTCGCACCATTTTTTATTGCTGTTGAAGACAGACTACTTACGTCCACCTAATGATAAGTACTTAACGCCGCCCACTGACTCTAGCAACATCAGGAGTACAGCCTCATCGTTGTTTACTTTTAAGCATCGCTTGAGGAGTGACATGTCACAGAGCTGATGGAACACTGACACCTTCGCCGAGAGTTAGCTTCAGAGCTTGACAGTAAATTTAGAACTTTAACCTGCTTATAGCACTTATGTTTAATTTTTAATTATACTGTTCAAATCATCAATTTCTATTATTATTACACGCTGGTCTCGATACAATTACAAATCGATTTTATTAGGTATGTTTAAGCGTGCAGAAATCCAGTTAGAAACCCTGGGAAAAGAATTCCGAATCAAGCGAGGAGTCAGGCAGGGAGACCCAATGTCCCCAAAGTTGTTTTCAGCAGTGCTAGAGAACGTCTTTCGCAACCTTGACTGGGATTATCTAGGCCTCAACATAGACGGAAGGAAACTAAACCACTTAAGATTCGCGGACGATATAGTTCTGCTTGAAGAAAATCCAAAGGCACTCGAAAAGATGATCCAAGCTCTAAATACTGAAAGCTCCAAAGTGGGGTTAAAAATGAACATAACAAAAACGAAATTGATGACTAACTCAGAAATAAGGCCCATTGAAATTGATGGACAAAAAGTAGAATATGTTGACGAATATTGCTACTTGGGTCAGATCATCTCCCCTAAAGACCAAACAACCAAGGAAATCAATAAGAAGATTGCTAATGGGTGGAAAAAATACTGGTCTCTTAAGGAAGTTGTAAAAGCTAAAGAACACAATATGGCAACGAAGAGGAAAGTATTCAATACTTGTATTCTCCCATGCATCACATACGGCTGCGAAACATGGTCCCTTACAAAACACCATAGAGAAAAACTGGGAAAGTGCCAGAGAGGTATGGAACGAAGCATGACAGGAACAAGAAGACAAGATAGAGTTAGCAATGTGCAATTAAGAGAAAAAACAAAACTAACTGACATCCTGGAAAAAATAGACCTCCAAAAATGGAGATGGACCGGCCATATGTTGAGATCTAGACAAGAAAAGTGGAGTCAAATTATAACGAACTGGTATCCAAGAGATGGCAAGAGGTGTCGAGGACGTCAACAAATGCGATGGGAAAATGAGCTGAAACTTACCGCCGGACCCAAATGGAGAAGAGTTGCTCAAGATAGAAAACAATGGAGACTACTGGAGGAGGCCTTTGCCAGAAGGCACACTGAGTTGAGAGACATCTTATAAACAAACAAACCAAAAGATCCAATCACAAAGATAAATCTCACTCAGTTTAAAGGGCTAATTATTATTATTATTATTATATAAGGGTGCAGATATAATATTTACATACGTATAAAATTAACTATAAATCTATTTCATAGCCACAATTACTCTTTTATATGACTCGTGAAAACTGAAAAAAATATTTATATTCATAAATTATCTATATATTAATACGTGAAGGAAAAACCCCTTCCCTTTTTACGAAAATTGCGCGAACGGAGGAGTATGAAATTTTCCACACTTATAGAGAATGTAGAGAAGAAGTGCACAGTGCTAACATTTTTTTTTAAATAATGCAAAAAGGATACATTACATCAATAAAGAAAACATTACACACACTACATACCATATATTTGACGCACACACGCATGCATACTATTTATTGTCAAACTTTTGTTCTTGACGTCTGTGGTCTAATTGAGAATAGATTAAATATTGTTTGTTTTTAGTAATATTTTTTTATAGTGTAGCCTTGGCGAAATTTGTGATTATAGAAGTATAAAATACAATCATAATAGTGTACAAACTTACAATTCCAATTAATTATAGTCGAATTTCGACTACTGCGGGACCTCTAGTAATTATAATTACCTAATATTATCCGGCTCTTACCACGATTGTCAATTTAATTGATTTCCCGTTTTTAAAGTTCTTGCAAATACCACGCTCAGATATAGACCGATGACTGTGAATCTTAATTTAAGGATTTTCGGAGGGGGTAAATCTATAAACCCTCTTTATAGTATTTATATGCTACCACTGAAACTCGATGACTCGCCCCGACAAGTACACTTACATGGACAGAACGACATCGACAAATTTTTCAAGTTACTTTCTAAGTTTTGTATTAATAATATTGTCTGCAATGTATAAAACCGCTAAAGTTTTAAGCAATTCGCATTCGTGAATTGTGCCGGTTAAAATGTAATAAAATCCGGTTGGCTTACTGGGCCGTTATTTCATTCGAAGGCGCTTACTTACACGCTTCCGTGTACCATACTACGAGCATACCTTTGTCGCTCGCCTAAAATTAAATTCTCTCAAGTTTCATATAGGTAAACAGATTCTTCGCGAAACGACATCGGGATGACATTGCTTACGCAATTTCAAAACTTAGGGGAGTAAATGTTAGGAGTCGTGAAAACTTTACAACGATCTCACCACAGTATGAATAGGAACCGAAGTACCTCTTTTGAAGTGAATCAAAATTAGCTATAAATTGCTTTCGGATTTTGCTTTTTACTTACTCTTTTTGTTATATAAATTCCTACTACCGGGCGTATCTAATTCATAATTTATCGTTTTTAAAGTCATTATAATTTCAAGTAATGTACTTACATATAATAGATATCGCTATATATAGTTTATAACAACGGTACAGATGGTTTTTAAACTTATATTATTTTTAGCTTGAATCATTTTTCTAATGAATATATAATACAACGTGTTTCAAAAATATTCTTCTCAAAGTGAGCTTGGCGTGTAAAACATTAATTTCTTCGTAACTAACTTTACCTGAACACCTTAAGCGAAAGTAGCTTAAGCGAGTCCACGAGATACCAAACTAATCGGATTACTTCCCTTTGCGATATTAAGGTACCTCCACATGGGAAATATGTCTAAACACTGCAATCTGCTGAACGTTGGTATTGTATGAATGTGTATATGATTTTACCTAACAACTGTGTGAATGCATAGGCTATATTTAAAAAACTGTTGAAATATTTACAATATACGATTTTTTTAAGGCATTGCGTAATTGAAAATTAAAAATTAACGTATTTCAACTTAAAATTACACACTATCCTGCCACTGACCACGACTATTTGTAAAAATGAAATAAGTGAAAAAATGAATTAAAATTAGGATAGTAAGTTTCACATCCGGTATCCTCTGATGTCACCGTCACTTAAGGTTATCACCAATGACAGATGCTGCCTCTGACTAAAAAGGCAGTTGCTTAAACTATTCTGCAGCATTTGTACAATGGTCGTAGGACCTCTTGTACTGGTGGTAGGACCTCTTGTGAGTCCGCACGGATAGGTACCACCACCTTGCCTATTTCCGCCGTGAAGCAGTAATGCGTTTCGGCTTGAAGGGCTTGAAGGCAGCCGTTGTAACTATACTGAGACCTTAGAACTTATATCTCAAGATGGGTGGCGCATTTACGTTGTAGATGTCTATGGGCTCCAGTAACCACTTAACACCAGGTGGGCTGTGAGCTCGTCCACACATCTAAGCAAAAAATAAAAAATAAAAAAAATGTTAATATAATAGATGTATGGTAAGCAAAGATTCAACTTTTTATTTAGACATTTACAGTCCGTAAGAATTAAATTTAAAATAAATACTTAAACTTTTCAGAGAGTAAAACGCTGTTGGAAATAATAAAAAAAACGAAGCCAGAAATGCTCTACTTATTGAATTTCAAACAAAAATTTGATTGAAAACAGTTTTCCGTATCTGAATAGTTTCTAAGAGAAAAATAAACTAAGCTATGCATTTTCTTCGTGCAAACAAGTTCTTTTATGAGAAGACAGAATGCAGACACCGTGAATGACGGTCGCACACGAAGCAATTAAAACTTACAAACGTGTGCTTTGTGAGAAAACTACCGCAAACATAATTATGAGACGAATAATATCGTTTTTTTTTTTTTTTTTTTTTTTTTATGATTGAAAGTTTACTGGTGGCCCGAAGGCCTTTCCAGTTTCACCAGGACAGGTGGGCGAGCAAAGGCTCAGCCAAGAGGGGTGGGATTTGCTAACAACTGCCCGAGCGCCTCCGAAGGAGACCTAACAACTCAAGAGCAATTGTTTCGCGAATGAATCTACTACCGGATCGGAATCGCGACCCGCTGAGAAGATCCGGCGAGAAACTCAGCGGGCTGATGCATGGGTTAGGTTGCACGTCGACCTCTTTGTCGAGTTCGACGAGTACGGTTACCGGGGTCCCTAAGCCTGCCCCTAGTATTAGAGCTGAAGGCATCTAATGCAAAGGTTATTGGATCTGATGGATCCGTAAGGACGTGTCTAGGGCGTCGACGGTGACTGGCTCCTGCATGATCAGGATTCGGGGAGTAGTCAGCGGCGGCAACGATAAGGCGATTATCATGACGCATAGCCTTATCGAAGTATCGTTCCGACGCTGACTTCATGTATTTCCGAATTGATTCGAGGCCCAGGTCGTCGTGTAGGTCAACGTTCCTCACGAACCACGGAGCCCCGACAGCTAACCTGCAAAAGCGGGATTGTAGGGATTGGAGGGTGTCTATGTGTGTGCGGGCCGCGTGAGCGAACACCACACTCGCGTAAGTCATGACGGGCCTTATGCAAGTTTTGTAAAGTGTCACCTTGTTCCGAAGGGACATTTTACTCCGCTTACAGATCATGGGGTAGAGTCTACCGAGAATAAACGCGGCACGGTCACGGACTGATTTTATATGCGGGCGGAATGTCATCGATGCATCCAGGGTAACGCCCAGGTACTTGACCTTCCTGGCCCAGGGTATGGGTTGTCTAAAGAGAGTAATCGGGGGTGTGAGATTCCTCCTCCTAATCCGGGAGGAAATCCGTGTGGAGCTTCCCCTCTGAAATAGCACCGCAGTACTTTTCGCTGGGTTGATGTCTATGCGCCATTTTCGGAACCACTGTCCTAGGGCTAGGGCTGCGCTCTGAAGCTTCTTCGCGATTAGGGACTTATTTCTACTAGAATAGTAAACAGTCGTGTCGTCGGCGAATAAAGCTAAATGGGTCGGCGGCGACCGGGGAATATCGTTAACGAATAAGCTAAATAGGAGGGGTGAGAGGACAGAGCCTTGCGGGACTCCAGCTGTGAGAGGTCGTGGGGAGGAGCGGGTTCCCTCGACTCGATATCGAAAAGAGCGGTTCGACAAGAAGTCCCGTATGATGAGCACGAGACTATCCGGCACGCCCATGTTGAATAGTTTGAAAATCAAACCATTGTGCCAGACTTTGTCGAACGCTTTTGCGACGTCGAAGAAGAGAGCTCCCGTGTATAACGGTTTTGGTCGATTAAGCCCCACAAGAATGTGCTCCGTGAGGCGGTGCACCTGTTGAACGCATGAGTGATTTGTACGGAATCCGAATTGTTCATCGATAAGAATGCCCTTGGATGAGACGAAGTCTCTGAGGCGTTTGTAGAGCAGACGCTCATACAGTTTGCCTAGAGACATGAGGAGGCTAATCGGGCGGTAGCTCGTCGGATGATTTTTTGGTTTACCGGGTTTATGTATGCCGATAACGTCCGCTTCTTTCCACACCGCGGGAAAGATACAGTTCGCCATAGCGGCATTGAAAATAGATGCCAACATCACGATGAGTTGGACGGGTAGAAGTTTAATAACGCGGTTGGATATACCGTCGGAACCGGGAGCCTTGCGAGGACGTAGGTCTTTGATCAAGTCTTTAACTTCCATCGGGGTGACGGGTGGTAACGCATCAGAGGGTGGCAAGGAGGCTCTGCGTTCTACCTCACTGTCTACTAATTCTACATGAACAGGGTCCACGGATTGAGTGCTGGGCGTGCACTGGGTTTGCAATGTATCGGCCAGCAGCTCTGCTTTTTCGTCATCATCGAACGCCGCGAGTCGGCCTGAGGGGCCTACGAGGGGGGGCATAGTTACTACCGTATCCGATTTGAGAGTACGAGCTAAGCGGTAGTAAGACCTTTGGGAGGGCGCGAGTCCTTCTAAGAAATCAGACCATCTGGCATCTCGGACTTCGGCGATGCGAGACTTTACGTCGCGTTGTAGGGCACGCATTCGAATACGATTTTCCGCGGTAGGATACCTGTCGTAGGCGCGTATCGAGGCGTTCTTAGCTCTAAGGAGTTCCCTAATATCGTCGGACAATTTGAAGCGGTGAAGGAAGTCCTCCGCTACAACTTGTTTCGATGACCTATCTAATGTCGAGGTGATGTGTGACGTTAAGATGTCTATGGCTTCAGCGGTATCCTGAGGAGACGGGATAGAGTCCGGGTTAAACGGGAGCGATGGTGGATCAGATTCAGCCAGGCTGATGCCCAGCGTGTGCCAATCCACCACAGTCCTCGTGACGGGAACGGAATCGGGAGCGCGACCGAGCTTCATAACGACGGGACGGTGGTCTGAATCTAACTCTGAAACTACTTCGATCGAGTGTAAGCACAGAGTTACGTTTTTTAATAACGCTATGTCGAGTATATCCGGGCGATGCGCGATATTTAGCGGGTAGTGAGTCGGGGTTAGCGGAGCGACGATATCGAAGGCGAGATCATCGACTAACGCGTCAAGCCGCCTGCCATTCGGGGTTGTGGTGTGTGAGTTCCACCTGATGTGTTTACAATTTAGGTCGCCCGCCAGAATGACAGAGCTCCCCATACCGAGCAGCGCCTCGATATCACTGCTTAGAACGATCTTATCCGGTGGAAGATAAACGGACGCGATAACGATCGGCGCGTGTCCCGTCAGTGAGATTCGGCACACTGAAGCTTCGATATTAGCGAGCGCGGGAGGATCGAGCGGGACGCAATGCAGGGCTCTTCTATAGTAAATGACGGTACCACCACCACGGGCAGAGAGCCTGTCGTTCCTGACCATGTTATAGTTCGCGATTTTAGGGTCACGGCGCGCGGGCTTAAGTAGGGTCTCCTGCACTAAAAAGATATCAATTTGATGGTCACGCAAAAAGTCAGAAACCTGATCACGCTGATTTGCGAGACCGTAAGCGTTAAAAAATCCTATCGTTACGGATAGGGGCTTTATTCTACTTATATACGCCATTGATTACCGGCGGAGTGAGGGGAGGACGTACGTATTTAATGACGCGTATACGTCGGCGTATTCCTGCACAACGGCGATAAAGTGTTGTGCAGTGGAGGCAGCGCGAATGGCGTCGCCCAAAGCGTTAACGCGCTCAAAGTTGATCGACTGAAAGAAGTCGATCGCTAAAGCGAGATTGTCGGACGCGGTCGGAGGGCAAGTCGCGGGAGAGGGACGAGTCGCGGGGGCGGTACGAATCGCGGAGGAGGGAGTTGTAGCCGTGTTCGTGTACGGCAGCGGTTTTGCCCAGGCCGAGACACTGGGCACCGCCGCCGGAACGAACGCTGGCTTAGCCTGCGACGCAGAGGGTGCCGAGGCTTTGATGTCTGGGCCGGAAGCTCGGAGGCGGTTTTGGCGGGCGACGCGGCGATTTATTTTAGGGGCTCGGGGGCAACCACGGTAATTCGCGGGGTGACCCTGTGTTCGACACAGGACGCAGCTAGGCGGTTCCGTCGCGGTTTTTTGGTCGCGAGCGCAGAGGGCCGTGGCGTGATCGCCCAAACACTTAACACATCGGGGGCGCGCGTGACAGTTACGGGAAGAGTGCCCGTACAATTGACAGTTATGGCACTGGCTAGGAGTGCCTTTTTTATGGGGGGCTTCGACAGCGATACCAGAGAGCCTACAGACGGTCTGTGTGTTAAAGATTTTCTTACCCTCGGGGGTAGGCTGGAGAGCGACTAGAACCATATTATATGGCTCCCTACCGCGACCGGTGTGCATACGGTGCACAGAATTCACTGGTAGGCCTTGTTCTAACAGGTCGGCTTTTACGAGCTCTACATCTAACTCTTTAGGGATTCCGCGTATTACAACGCGGAGTTCGCGCTCCTCCTGGAGCGTATACGTATGGAAACTTATACGCTCCTTACGGAGGTAAGAAGAGAGGGCCCTATGGTCGTCGGGTGTTTGAACCTTAATTTGAATGCCGTTCGCGAGGTTACGGGCATTCGTGAAATTTATATTTTTGGCCTTAAGGGCCAGGCAAACTCGATCCCAAGCTGCCTTCTCCTGAAGGATAACCGGGGGAGGGGTCTGGGTTTTATTTTGTGCCACCGGACGCGGCGACGGAGTGGCACGGGCTGGGGGCGTAACGGGAGTCTGAGGGCGGGGGCGCGACGCGTTCACGGCTTTGCTAATTTTAGCGGCCGCGGGAGCTCGAGACTCCGCGGCACGCTTCTTACCCTTCTGTACCAGGGTGAATCCATCCGTCGATGAGGCGGGGGCGAGGTCGACCTCCATGTCCGAGTCAGAGTCGGAGCACGAGGAGGCGGGTGCAGGCGACCTACGAGCAAGTGTAGGTGTTTTAGAGGGCGCGACGGAGGCCGCGGATGATCGCTCAGCTGAAACGATGGTCACGGCGGACGACGCAGCAGCTTTTCTCGCCAGTATAGGCGACACGGGAGCGGCAGGCACGACAGAGGCTGCGGTGCTCAATGCAGAAGCTCTGCACGCAGGTACAGGCGACGCAGGAGCAGCGAGCGCGGCGGAGTCCTCGAGAGGGCTCGCAGTGTGATTGGCCTTGAAGGCCAAAAACTCCGAGGCGAGCTGTGGGTGGCGAAGTCGGAGGAATTCCGCGAATACAGCGTCCATGATCGCTGAGTACCCAGGTGGGGCGGCCCCGGGTCTTGAAAACACTCGCCTTGCGGCGAGGCCCCAACTTCTCGGACCTGAGCGGTTCTATTGAACACAGGTGGCAATGCGGCGCGATTACTACAGGACAAAGAAAAAGCACAACAAAACAGAAATTACGAAAAGAAACAAAACAAATAAATACTTGCAGGAAACCACTTTGTCGGCAGATGTACCACGAACACAGAAACAACAAAAGGAAACAAAACAAATAAAAACTTCCAGAAAGAGCACTTAGTCGGCAGATGTACCACAAACACAGGCCGCGCGAACAATGGCCGGGCTAACAAAAGCCGGGCGAACAAAGACCGGGCGATCGAGTGGACGATGAGCACGTCCGCACGTGACGGGTGCCTCTATCGGAATCGAATAATATCGTCTTGAGCCTTGTGATTAGCAAGTACAGACCGCATCAACATGCCCAGATGCGCATACCCAATTAGTAACAGTAATGTTTCCTACATTTGAACAGAACGTTATTACTCGGTTCAACTATGTTGATTTGAACTAGCAACATCCTAAAGGCAATTGGATTTACGTTTAAAACACTTGACTTAACATCACAAAATGTCGTCACAACTTTGATATTATCTTCATAATTAATGCACTAGACGATGACCGAGCTTTGCTCGCTTTTTTTTTTTGATAACGCCATCTTGTTGTGTCTTTAAAGCGGTTAGTTGCCCTCAATTAAGAAAAATAGTATTATTATTCGCCAATAGATGTCGGGAACAGTTGATTATTGAAAACACGAATAAAACAACATTTTATGAAAATAAATCGTAGCTAGATCGATTTATCGCCCCCGAAATCCCCTGTATATTAAATTTTATGAAAATCGTTGAGGCCGTTTCCGAGATTCAGATTCTATATATATTAATATACAAGAATTTCTCGTTAAAAGGTATAAGATACCAAGGTACACTTACTGTTAATAAGGTTTTCTTAATGAAACTCAAAGTTCGCATTCTCAATTCAGTATTACGATCTGAAACACATATTGAGAATGGAAAGTTGCAAAGCTAACGAGGAACTGAGGAGGATATGTCAGTCGCAAGTCTGAAAGACTTTAGGGTGACATTAGAGCATCATAAATTTCACAAAGTCAAAGAAGATGTCGCAAAAGACAGGGATAGCGGTCCAATATTCATTTTTAAATGAAAGATTGAACCATGATTTTAGGAATTTCGAGGATTATGGAGGAGTGTCTTCGTTTTAGCTATATTGAGATACCATGTCCTTTTCTAATATATGAAAATAAACTCGGGTCTACCAAACGACTGTTGGATAATGATTCCAGTATTTTCATATCCACCCATGGCGGTTTTCATGATTAGCAAACGTTAGAAAGTAATGAAATATTATTAAGTAGATGATAAATTTTCGTAGCAATCTTCAGATAATAAGTCTAGATATAATTTACAAAGATAGTTCTCGCAATTTCACAAACATATCAATTGGCCATTCTGTAATTAATTAACTGTGAAGGAGATTAGATTTAACTAATTAAAAATATATAATTGTTGGGTATTTATAATATTACGTTAATATATTATAATGGTTTATACGCATCTGACTTTGTTGAAAAAAACATTTTTTGAACATTGAAAGGCAGGAAAGAAAACATAAGGTTTCTGTCATATTCGACTTTGTTTCCTATACCGGACCCAAAATCAACGAAAGGAACACGAAAATTCTTGATTACTGAACTGCTAACAAAAAAATTATTTAAAATATTGAATATTAGACAGCCAAATAATACGTGCACCAGTGAACAGGAGTGAGTTATATGAAACTGTAGTCCGCAATTGGCTTCCGATCTCTCAAAACGAGACTGGGAGGTGTATTGTGTACCGGCTGTCGAAAGGTAAATACAAACAAACTATTCCAATATTGTTGAACGCTGCTCTACAACGGCTTTTCGCGTTCGCATTATGGTCGAGCGGGTACGCAATAAATAATGTAGGTACATTTTATACGATACAATTAATTCCGTTGAACATGAATGACTCATAGTATGAATTATATTTCATAACTAGCTGACCCGGCAGACTTCGTAGTGCCTCATTCGATAAATAAAAGACCTAAGCTTTTGTATAAACTAGTGGTCCCGCAGTACTCGAAATTCGACTATAATTAACTGAAATTCTAAGTTTGTACACTATTATATTTCTATTTTCAAAGACTATTATACTTCTATAATCTATAATCACAATTTCGCCAAGACTACACTATAGAAAAATATTAATAAAGACAAACAATATTTAATCTATTTTCAATTTGACCACAGACGTCAAGAACAAAAGTTTAACAGTAAATAAATAGTATGCATGTGTGTATGCGTCAAATACATGGTAGTGTGTGTAATGTTTTTTTTATTGATTTAATGTATTTTTTAGGCATAATTTTAAAAAATTATAAAATTCTGTACTCCTTTCTCTATATTCTCTATAAGTGTGGAAAATTTCATACTCCTCCGTCCGCGCAATTTTCGTAAAAAGGGACAAAGTTTTTCCTTCACGTATTAATATATAGATTATACTTAAAACAAACAAAAGGAATCCGTCCGACGGGGGACACATCAAAGGGAAAACAAAATTGTTATTTTTATTTAATCCCGAGCATTTTCATATTTGTCTGCCTTTTAAAATTTCTCTGGATTTCCTAGATAGATTATATCATCGTCGATGAAAAAATGAGCTCACACACCATAATGTTAATTGAATGGTATTTAAAAGAATGATTTTTCGAAGTCTTAGGATTTTAAGTTTCTTCTAAGCTAAAATTCCACTCCCTGGAGACAACATATTAGATCAGTTTACTTTGATTGACGCCAATTTAGGTTTGTGGTAAGCTATATTTCTCTTAAACATTTTTTTATCAAATCCCGATAAATGTAACTCTAATCTAAAACACAATACAATATTTAAATTTCGTTTCCTAAAATTA
The DNA here is from genome assembly GCF_030269925.1 of Bombyx mori. NCBI lineage: Eukaryota > Metazoa > Arthropoda > Insecta > Lepidoptera > Bombycidae > Bombyx > Bombyx mori. The sequence continues at coordinate 8,256,636 of NC_085115.1, read as the reverse complement.
ACTTAACATAAAGAACCTCGGATAACATTCAACGGTCTTAAAACGTTTATTTTCACGCATTTATTTAGAACAATTAATTTGAATGGCAGCACACATTAATCACTTCTACTACTACTTGAGTATTACTACCAATAGTGTGTATGTTAATGCTTACGTTCACTGCCTGATTGAGTTTAATATCGAGAGATATATACAAGACACCAATGGCATTCGGAAAGCACCCGCATTGGATCTAGATCAAATTGGTATGCGAGATATCAATGCATCAACAATATTAACTGCTCACATGCATTCCTGTGGCTAAAACAATGGTTAGCTTATACGTTCAAGCATTATAGAGACGTTCACGTATAACAATGGACAAACGGGCTTTATGATTTACAAAGTGATATTAATTAATACATCCAGTAAGACGTCGTTACCAAATAACGTAGACTTCAAGTAATTGTTTTAATGCGTCATCTATTCGTCATATGCATGGGAATTGCTAACCACTTAACAAAAGACATGAGCTAGAATAATAGTCTACAAAAGCAAAAACATCTAAAAGATTTATAGAACAAATGGAAAACAATTAAGATAATTAATAGAAATAAACAAAGAAATCTCTATTCTAAAATATTTCTCTCGATTACTACCCAAACAATACAACAATATACGTAAGATAAAAACTGAATGGGAGTGAAGAGGAGATAAAACAACAGATTCTGAAGGCTCCATTTAAAAAGCGGTCGTTTTATATCAGAGGATTATTAACTTTAATTGGTTTCAGGACCTGCTGTGAAATGACGCCTATTGTAACTTCCCTCTTTTGAAACTCTGTTCATACTTTGCCATATTAAAATATTTTAATTAAAATTTTAAACTTTGGGACATAATATGTCATTTTTGTCGTTCATATAAATCGATATGATGCTTATCTAGATAGTATCAAGATAATAAATCCAGAAGAATGTGGTTATTGTAAAAGGAACCTACAGACCGCAGAAATAATCTTAATAGCACCTAACCGGGATTGAATACGGTACAGTACATTTATTAATTTTATTTGATTGAAATACTATTTCGAGAAATAAATAGGCTAGCTTAGTGGTCGGCAACCTTGTCAACCAAATGAGCCAAATATTTAGACATAACGCACAATAAAAATTTGTTCAAAGAGCCATATTTAACATATATTTTTATAGCTCTGAGCAAGGCGCGGGCCATAACTGATAGAGTAATTATTTTTTTATGTAAAAAGCTACAATTTTTTTTAACCAAATATTTTAATATTTGTTTCTAATCAAATTATGTCATGATTGGATTATTGAAACAGAAAATTTAGCCTCTATTATGGCTGACTCTATTTGCGATTCCAATTTCAGTTTTTTTTAAATATGTGTGGTACCCTCCAAATTATTTTCTTATTTCCACTCTAAGTACGTGGTCATGACTGGAACATTGCTAAGACGGGTATAAACTTGTTTATTGAAGCGATATATGTATAAAAATCCGAACGTGTTTCGATAGATATTGTACTTAGTTGGTAGAAAAATTAAAATTAATGAAAGAGTTCTTTTATGTCACAGGTTAATTGTTTTGATCCTACCTTTCTTTATGCTACTTATGATCTAAGCTTGAAAAGCTATGACATTTTCAATAAATAAATAAAAAAACTACAGTGAATAAAATGGGAGATAAATATTTAAATTAGTTTCATCAATTGGTGTTTATACCTATATATAGGTACATATTATATTTAAAAAAATATATACCTTAACTTTTTTCATCAATCTCCGTACCAATTTGAGGTGAAGGTGATAATACGAGTATACTACTATATTATTAACATTAAAAATATATAAAATTACTTTCTTAATATATAACATAAAAATTTATTTCAGTAGAAGTGCAGCAATACCGCATCACAAACCGGTTTACGCTATGAAAGTGACTTTATGAGGTCATAGGAAATGGTTTGCCATTAAAACATTCACGTTTATGTGCAATGAGGTATCACTTAACATTAAAATTCAATAACGCATCCCATGAAAATTTTCAATGGAAGAATACTTTAAAAACTTTACGGCGTTGTCTGAAAATAATACTCAAAAGTATTTATTATATTAATTAACCTATATAATATTTGGATAATCGAGAAGTTTGATAAATCTTATTGACTCTTTAAATTATATGTTATAATATATTTAATGTTAAATAGACAAATTTAGAAAATAAAGAAATTGATTCCTTTTTAATTAAGTAGCGAGATCTATTATGAAGATAATCACAATTGACATCTATAAAATTATACTTAATCATTATATGCATCGATTGACAATCTACCCAATCTCCACTTAGAATAGTTTATATCAAATAGTTTATATCAAAATTTAATGTGGTCTTCAAAGTTTTTATATATTATTTTGTGGTTCTAATCTCACTTTTCAATGCTTTTTAATTTAGCTTCAATGAAAAATGAACGAACTCCCAACTTATTAACCTAATTTTTCAAGGATCGAAATTATTCACATAAAAGAACGCCATTTACGAATCATACATTCCTGTTAGCATAAACGTGAATTCTTTGATATGAATATGGGTTTCTTTTTGTTTCAGATTTTTCAAAGAAAATAATTCCGAGCTACGTTTCGCAAATAAGAACGAAAGCGCTTTATTAACATGTAAGTATGAGCCCTTATCCTGATATATGAAATACTCGTGTACGGTAAATATGTGTGGTACACATGGCCGTTTACCTGTTACCAAACTTTTTTGTTTTGTTTAGTTAAGGTACTGTTACACATGCTCGTTTCAAGCATGAAAGCATGCTTCTATTGAGCAGTTGCTACTTAGTAGCATGCGTGTCGGAATGTTGCTCAAAAGTAGCATGCTCATTTCGAGTTGGCTTAAAAATCAACAGGCGTGCGATTTTTTAGCATGCTACCTGCGGCGCGGGTGGAAGGGTGCGTGCTTTAAGCGCGTCTAAGCTGGTTTGCTTATTGAGCATGCTAGTATCGATCAGTCGTTTGCAACAAGTATAATACAAATACATACAGAAAACACATAAATAAATAGCATACTTAAAACTAGCATGCCTATTGCTAGCAAATGTAAACTGTTCATAAGCATGCTCGTATTGAGCATACTCAATAGCACGCTTTTTAGCAAGCTATTTTAGAACATGTGTAACAGTACCTTTAGGTTATACATAACAGCACATAAAACTCAATCTCCGTTGTACATACAGATTCATTATAGTCTATCGACCTTAGAACCGATGGATTAAATAACAGTTAGTTGATATTAGTTTTAATCTTAATTAGTTTAAGCGGTCCTCTGCACTGCCTGCATCCAGCAGGTCTTTGTGGCGAGGCTTGGGGGAGGCCTTTGTCCAGCAGTGGACGTCTGTGGGCTGATGAAATAAATTAGTTTTCACTACATATGTAATAAGACAGGAATTACTTCTATTGAAATCAAATGAACTGGCAATAAACGGCTCTGGTCCTAATAGCATTTATAATATTATTAGAATAACACTGACGAAAGCACTATTGTCGTGAGAGAAACGATAAACAAATAAATTAAAAAGCACTAAAACTGTAGGTATACCTTTTTCACCAAAAATTAAATTTTTTTGTGTTTTTCCGGTCTACGAGACGCGTACATCATCAATAAGAAAACCACAAATAAACCCAAAATAATTTTATCATTTTCGAGACTTCCACGAAATTTTCACTTTCACGAAACATTCTTATACAAATAATATATGTACATTAAATTTATTTCATCGTCATGTTATACCGTGACCTAAAGATAATCTTGAAATAAATGGCCATTGAGTTCTGTTAAGCTGATCCGTCGACATCGGATCAATCGTCAAACGGGCTTTTCTGATCCCTTAATGATAAAAATGCTTGTGTTTTACAACCAGGCTCTTTCAGATTTTTACTCGATTATTAATTTACTATGACTAAATATAATCGTAAAGCATCAAAATGCATTATTACGATAATGATGACTTTTTTGGATCATCCCCAAATATCACCTCGCTCCAGAAAACGGCCTCGTCCGAAAGAGCACACACGTACTTTCTCGCGTCATTGGTAAAATGGCCATCCCAGAAGCCGTATTGCGCCGGCGAGAGACTTACACCTGGTTCGAGGAGTTAGACAGTGTAGATGCCGATAAAATGCTCCAGCAACACAACTGAACAAAGTCCCGGGTCAGCCCGGAAAACTAATCTGTCCGCTTTAGAGTGCGTTGCAAACAATCCCTACTTGTAAAACACACCTATTTTAATTTTGATAATAAGACTTTGACATCTCAAACTTGAAATTCGAAAAAAAATTCTCTACTAACGTTAAAAGGATCTACTTGGAATTAGTTAAAAAATTCTACGATTAATGACATTCCTGCAATTAACAGGTCGTTGGAGTTGAGCAGCTCTTGATTCCAGCGAACGAATTAAATAACGTGAAATAAATTGTTATTACGTGTTCAGCTTTAGGTAGCGTTGTTAAGGAAAATTCTTGCTACCGGAAAAGGATAGAATTTTCATCAATGCTATATATTATGTGTTTATTATAATTACTTCAACTCTTATACATAATGCATAATAATACTAATCTGGCGACTTCTACCGCGAAGCAGTCATGCGATGTCTCAAAATTGGAGTGGCGAGATTCAAGGTAAAAACAATTTACTGAAATAAAAAAGTAGATAAGTCGCGTCAAAAGAAAAAAATAGTTTAAAAAATTATCAAGTAGGTAGTACATAGGAAACAGGAGAGATGTCAAAGAAGACGAGTAGAAAATCAGCCAATAGGGTGGACGAGAACAGCACTGGTCCGATATAAATGGACGCCTGTGTCAGAGCGGTACGACACGAGAACCCTCTCATCGTGGCCGCCGGTAACTACATTCACGATCCTGCGGACAGAATGGAAAACAGTCGACGTAGCCCCAAACACGTCATTTCGGATCCTCCCCATCCAATAACGGTGCTTTTAGGTACCTCAAGCACCGGTCATCGTTCTCGTCGAACCCATCGCTTGCGACGAAGGGCTCGACTAGTAAATTTGCCCACAGACACAGCCCACAGTTTCTCGCCGAGTCTTCTCAGTGGGTCGCGTTTCCGATCCGGTGGTAGATTCTGCGAAGCACGGCTCTTGCTAGGTTTCGTGTTAGCAACGTCGTCATGTTTAAGCCCCGTGAGCTCACCTACTCAGCTTAGGTAAGTCAGGAGGCTCTTAGATTAGGTAGGAAAAAAAATCCCTTTTTTTTCCTACTTAAGCTGAAAGCCTTGAGAGAGGAGGTAACACAGGATTGCTTGATCTGATTTTATATTAGAACAGAGACAAAAAATCTAATACATTTAAACACCTCAGCTATAGAGGGTAAATAGTGGAAAATTTGTTTAGGCCAGAGTGATGCAAAACATATCATTCAAAATAAATAGGCGAGATAGAAAGACAGATATAAATATATTTAATTTACAAAGGACAATGCCCAAAAGTGGGCCAACTTTATGTCAAAACTATTTGTACTTGAAAAACTATGCCTTATTTTTTCACGTTGTTTAGTTTATGTATCAACATTTCTTTCAACCTGGCATTGTTTTCCTAAAAATAAATTACCTACTTAATTGATAACATCCCACAACTATCCGTGCCATAGTTTTTAAATTCGCCAATAGGCAAAGGGCTTAGCCCATACAGCCTTATAGCAAACCTATATGCTGTCAAACGAAAGAGTTGTCTGTGACTTGAACAACAATTAAAAAAAAAAAAGCTAATGCTTATAATTCACAGGCTTCTTAGTTTATTTTTGTTCAATTCAATATTTATTGTAATAATAATTATTACTTAAAACCATGAATTATTTAATATTTTTAGATATTAATGATTCCATTAGTAAAAATATCAATGGCCTGCCATTACTCTTCTTATTATATATGATCAGAGTTTTGGCAGCAACCCGAGTGAAGCGTCACTTGAATTTTTATTTTAATGTTTTTTTAATAGTTTATTGTGTAACTTGTATGATTTGTATTTGTAATATTATGTATAAAAGGTCTGCGTAAACTCATGCTCAGTCAATGTGGTATTCGTCGAGTTGACGTCAAAACTCCCAAAAAGCAATAAAAAGAGATACACCGGCTTTTTATTGACATAAAAAATATATAACTTCGACAGACTAGGCTGTATAGGCTACGCTCTTTGCCTGCTTATTGGCGAATTTAAAAACAAAAACAACAACAATATCGTTGCCGGCTTCCGGATTTTCATTTCATTTTATTATTATTATGAGGATATAATAATAATAAAATGTACGTAAGGGCTTATTTCTAGCAACATTAACCACAATTAACTTATTTAATACTGTAAATAATTATGAGAGCGATTATTGATTTCGAAGAAAACAATTAACAACTTAATTTTAGCTGCAGAAAAAAACAGATTTCTCTTAAACCTGGGTGAGAATATAAAAATCGTTTTCTGAATATGAAACGATATTTCTTTGTCTATCAAATTAAGTTAAAACCATAGATTATACACGTTAAAACCATCATGACAGGACAACTTTTTTTAGGGGCCCAAACGCCCATAGAAAATGGGCATTGTCCTTTGTTACATATATATTTATCATATACCTATGTTAATATCTTTTTGATACAAGATACATCATAATGTATATTTCCCTCTTTTATATCTCGTTTAGAGCGAGACATGGGACGGAAAAATTGATCGTAATTATCTACCATATTGAATTATTAGGTTATAGCAGAGAGACCGGCGTGAATGGTAAAGAAGCAAGGCGTATTATTTCGCGTTCCCGCCAAAGAACGAAGTCTCTTTTCTTCCATTCCATAGAATATTTTTTGTCTATTTTGTCGATTTTAATGGGCAAAGGAATTACAGCTCATACGACAAAACGAATTATACGGTAAGGCTAAAGTAAAATAGTGGGACTTATAATATTTATCACTATTATTTATTTATTTATTTTATCACTATTTCACTAAAATCTTCAATAGACTTTTTCGAAGAATTCGAAACACTATGTCAATTTGCGTATAATATATTTTACAGCTACTGAGCGGTTATCATGTTAATATATAATACATATCCCAACACATTTTTTTGAAGTCGTCGTGGCTTTGTGAAGTCGTCGTAGCCTAAAGGATAGGACGTCCGGTGCAATCGTATCTAGCGATGCAAAGGTGTTCGAATCCCGCAAGCGGGTACCAATTTTTCTGATGAATTAAAAATATATTTAACAAATGTTCACGATTGACTTCCACGGCGAAGGAATAGCATCGTGTAACAAAAATCAAATCCACAAAATTATAATTTGCGTACCACCCCGCCTATTTCTGCCGTAAAGCAGTAATGCGTTTCCGTTTGAAGGGTGGGGCGGCCGTTGTAACTATACTGAGACCTTAGAACTTATATCTCAAGGTGGGTGGTGCATTTACTTTATAGATGTCTATGGGCTCCATAGCCACTTAACACCAGGTGAGATGTGAGTTCGTGTGAGTACTGAGTTTCTCGTTAGATCTTCTCAGTAGATTGCAATTCCGATCCGGTGGTAGTTTCAGCGGATATATGTTACCCCTGTACACATTGAAATTACTACCATAAGTAAAATAAAACATCAAAACAGACTCAAAACCCAATTTTGAAAGAAACATGAGATATCAAGCTATGCTAAAATTGTTTTAATTTTTTTAATTCAGCGCTTCAGGTAGCAATTGTGGATCATCAACCATTTTTCATTATCACAAGCGAAAAAATACAACACAATTGCAGGACGTGGCTACTCAAGTTTTTTAAACACGTTCATTTAAGGGGTTTTACAGTTCGTTATTTGATATATCTCATTCAACACTGAAGATGTTGGCTTATCTTATGTCAATCAATTCAATTTAATATTAATCGTTAAATTTACTTTTATTCATTACACATGGATTCAATCTTTGTTGCAAGTTTTTGGCAGAATAGGCAATGTTCCCTTTGCTTATTCAGTAGACGAAACAACCAAAAATACTTAGAAGCCAAAAAAATATCTATGACATTACACAAGCCCACAACCGACGCGTCACTGTCGGGTTTTTATTTTAATTTTTTTAATTACACACTTAAAAACGACAAAGAAATAATTGTGATACATGTGATTTTAAATATATTTCGATGATAATAATAGATTTAAGATTTGTTATGGATTTTTGTATGTCGAAAAAATAACGAGGTAAGAAAAAAATGCATATTTTGCCTCTGTGGAATGTTGTTTGGAATTTGTGGGATCGATAACCTGGACGACGAACCATGAGGGTGACGCTAAGGTTATGTCTTTAACCGCGAATCGTATTCAGAGTTCAAATAACGGTCCCTCAGGATATAACAGGCAGACTTGATTTACGTCCTCGAAATTTGGTTATACTGGAACTAGCTAGTCTACTATAGTATCTAGATCCCCATTTGCCGCCCTCAATCCGTTACGCTTACCACTATTGTAAATAAATAATAGGAATTCGGCTTTGCTTTTCTACGATAACAAGTGCTCACTTCCAATATCCTTAGAACGCTCAAAACCTATGGACTATCCTTTGAGATGTACGCCTGTTTTCCAGCTTACCCTGCCTGCAGTTCGTGCCACGAGCCCCAGAGTCCCAGCCATTAGTTTGAGTGGAGTGTCCCCTGTGTCTGCCCACACATAGCCCTATAAGCAGCCAAAATTCCACGTGACACAACGGACACAACCTCCAGCATGGACCTGGAGAAAGCCCCTTCTCTCCATGAGGAAGACTCAAAAGTTATCCTCACTATCAGACTGATTATGCAGGGGAAGGTAAGATAAAAATAGTCTTTAACTATAAATTGGCAGTGCTAAAGTTTTTCAATCTATTTTTATGTTTGATATGTGAAAATGTTTGTTTTACCTTCTCTTTGTATCACACCCATATCTAAAACCAAAACAGCCAACTTGTTCAGAAGAAATTTTGGTTGAATTAAAACTAAATCCATTGCATGTTAGAAAAATGTGTTTATTTTATCTTGCTAAAACTACTACATCTGCATGTATATGAACACTGACTATAATTTTCACACTTCTCTTACTCTTATCAATTATGTCTTGTAAAGAGTTGTCGGTTAGACCATAATATTATAATCTAATATAACTTCACTGACAACAATCTTGTTAAGGTGCACTTGTATATGGCTTCTGAACACAAAATCCTGTTTGCAGACATGTTGGCTTAATTATATGAATTTAAAAAAAATGTAATCATTTATGTCTTTTATTAGTTTAATTTGGTGCTTTCAAAGTTATTAGTAACTTTAGATTATGCATGCTACTGAAGAATCTAAATATATCTGAAGATCTAAATATATTTTAATCTTTGTGTACTACAACAAAGACACTAAATTGTAAATTTAATTTTGAATTACATTGCTCAACTCCTCTGCTAATTTAGCACACCTAGATGTGACTAGATTACCCTGACATGTGAGATGTATTGATGCTATCCACATATGCTGACTTTTACATATAGGTACTTTTAATTGGCTGTTATCCAATACAAAGTACAACTGGCAAAATGCCAACTATTGGCACTTGCCCTGTGCATTAAACATATTGATTTGTATTTTTTCTAATTGCTGTAATGTATCTGTTTTTTTTGTTTTTGTTTAAAAACATTTCTTTATACCCTGTTTGTTCAACTTTGGTTAAATAATGTTGTAGTTTCCATTTAATAATAATAAATATAGGATACTTAATGCATTATTTTGAAGTTGAATTTATCAATCGAGACACATGTTGAGCAAGAGCATTGTTGGCATACTGTGGGAGTCGACATGCCACTGTGTGAAAGATTGAACTGGCATCTTAAAGTTCTAAAACTGTCTACGTGCAACCTCAATGCGTCTGATAGCTACAAAGAATCAGTTGATGTTACATCTATTTTCGAACCCAGACAGGAAATCTTTTGTCATTGCTATAAATTTTACTGTGATAGTTTTATTCACTTTCATTCTTATTACACAATGACAGTTCAGGCTTTTTGTTATTCAAATAAAATTAATTTGTTAACAGGAAGTTGGGAGCATTATTGGAAAAAAAGGAGAGATTGTTAAAAGATTTAGAGAAGAGGTAAGCCCAGACATATATATTTTTTTAATGAATACATGTGTATTTAGAATTTTATTAATATCAAATATTTAGGTAAAATGAATTAATTTAAATTTTCGTTTCAGTCCGGTGCTAAAATTAATATTTCTGATGGATCATGCCCGGAGCGTATTGTTACTGTCACAGGAAACACAACTGCTATATTCAAGGCATTCACACTCATATGCAAAAAATTTGAAGAGGTTAGTTTTAATTTTCTATTAGCTTTGTAGCACCATAATAAAATACTATACTATAATATTTATAAAATAACATACTATACTATATAAATAACAGTGTAGCAGAGATGCAAATGAATGAAATTGAAGATACATGTATTGAAAATTTATTATCATTTTCATATTATTATGTATTGTGTGACCCACCCCTCAATATAAAACTGACTGCTTTGTGCCAGAAATATGTAGAGTTGTGGACTTGCAATGCACTTAACCACTAGAAAACAAACAAACATTTTGCTTTTAATGAATAGAACAACCTGTGACAATATTGTTTTAATAAAGAATCTGATGACATTGATTCATGTTGTTGTTTGAAAAGATAAATAATGTTAGTATGTTGATACAGTGGTGCACTCAGTTCAATGAGGGCGGAGGCGGCGGATCGCGTGCTCCCATCACGCTGCGGCTTATTGTGCCCGCCTCGCAGTGTGGCTCACTTATTGGAAAGGGGGGCTCAAAAATCAAGGAAATCCGTGATGTCACTGGTGCCAACATTCAGGTAACTCTAATATTAAATCCTCTTTTCCGGATAGAAATTACATTAAATCGACACATGCAAGGACATAACATTGTTAATCATATTTAGCTAAAACTGAGTTAAAATGTTTATCCCTTTGCACCTGTCGAAATATTATTGGGTTACACCCTAAATAGTAGTACTCTTATAATATATTTGAATAGGGTAAACTTGAAGTTAAATTAAGAACATTGAATTGTTGATACTAATATCAAACAAAACGTACCTTTAATTACAAAGCCTTTCACCCCTCAATGTTTAGGCTTTTGAAATCCCTTCTGCAATATTGAAAAAAAGCTTCTGTGTCTGCCTTGTAAAATTAACCATAATTAAATAACGGTGAGAATGAGGAGGATGACCGATATTCAAGTACTAAAATAAAACTAGTCTAAATTTCATCATCTAGTTCCATTCTGATTTTCAAACTTGAAACATCTCAATTTAAATTTAATGATCATGGTGAAATATGTAGTTTTGTTGTTTTATCGAAAAAGAAGGATGCTTAACCTCTTTGGCAGTAAAATAAATTAAATTAAGTATAGACATTTTGTTACTCAATCGTATAGCATGTCAATTTTATGGTTAAAAAAAACTTGGCGCGGTGTCAACGAATACAAATTCTAATGGTGAGATTTATTGATTTCAGGTGGCGAGCGAAATGTTGCCGAATTCAACTGAACGAGCGGTGACAATCAGTGGAACCTGTGACGCTATAACCCAATGCATTTATCATATTTGTTGTGTTATGTTAGAGGTAATATTCAACATTAAATTTTATCAACAACATTAATATTTTAACATATTTCAAGAACTTTAAATTTCAATGCACCTAAACTAAAATTAATAATGTGAAAATTTTTAAATATGATGTCTATTGAAAACTACCTTATTATGATAAAAGCAAAAAATTTAGAAAAAGCAATTCTCAATCCAGCTCTCATATTGATTTATTCTATTACGAAAGTCACACTCCACCAACAAATTGCTTCTAATACGACTTATGGCACTGAAAGAGATGATTCAGTTGTGCTATTTCTGCCCAAACAACTATAGAGGGAATACAATTATTAATAACAAAGCTGTTTGAGTTTCATAACAACAGTGTTTCTAGCTACTCGTTGAAGTTTAGATGACTCGGTCATCCCCGAGCCACTGTTTTACCATAATGTTGGACTGATTGTAATGACATTATTCAAAACCTAAAACCTCTTCGTTTCAGTGCCATCGACCTGGCTATATCTTTTCAGTTCATACGTTTTAATAATATTGAACAACATGATAAAATTTAATAATTACAATATTATAATGTATGATAAAATAAAAGTACCCAACAGATGTATTTAAAATGCGCACTTTTCTTTTGTTTTGAGTGTCTTTAATTTCCTTATGAAGAACCTTACACGGAATTTATTACTATTTAAAAGTCTCAACTCACTGTTGACCACGACGTAATATATGTGATTTATTAAAAAAGTCCAGCGAAGATTTTGCTACTACTTGTAGTTTTTGGTTTGACCATCACAAAGTTTGATATTATACAAATTACTATAATATTAAATATATAATAATTGCTTAGACTGGAAAATTTTTTGAACATTAAATTTTTAGAGCCCTCCGAAGGGAGCAACAATCCCGTACAGACCAAAGCCAAATGTAGCGGGACCTGTGATTCTAGCCGGCGGACAAGCCTACACTATCCAAGGAAACTATGCCGTCCCAGCCCAAGACGTGAGTACCACATAATTATTGTAATATATAAGAAACAACATTTTTACAAATTTATTGCGGTGGTGATATTCTCCATGTTCAAAATTTACTAGTTTTTAATGTTGTGATATAAGAGAGAGACTTTTTGCTTCACTTTTGTGACATGTTGTTTAAACTAAGTACCTGTGAATTTATTTGATCCATGTATTTATTGAATAGAACAGGAATCGTGATCTTTGTCATCGCATCAATTTACTTAATATACTATTAGCAGTCCCTTAATATATAACGAATATAACAAACAACTACTCTATTCAAAAAAATATTATTACTAGTTTTAAGTTACAAAATTTAACGGAGAATGAGGTCGATTTTTTTTAGCTAAATAGAAATGCATGGTGGAATTGACCAGGATAGTCAACAATTCATTATATTTCATAACCAACAAAAAAAAACCACAAATGTATGTATTTCATCTAACATTTCGCATCGGATATCACTCGTAGGTAATAATTACATAAGTAATAAAAGAACCTGAAAAGTACGGTAGAATGTATTTCTCTGGAGGACTTTGCTTTACACTACGTGGTAGTGGAATGATTGGGTCGCGTCGAGCCCCGCGCAGAGTGCGCTATAGGTTGCGGCGCGGGAGATAACGTGCGGGCGTGTGGGTGGTGTGCAGGCGGTGTTTTTTTTGTTGCTTTTTTAGGTGGACGAGCTCACGGCCCAGATTAAGTGGTTACCGGAGCCCATAGACATCTGCAACGTAAATGCCGCCACCCGCCTCGAGATATAGCTGTGCGTTGTGCGTTGATGTAGGTGTGCGCGCCCGTGTTCCCCATGATGGAGGTGAAGCCGCCGCTCGTGGGCGCGCTGCCCCCGCACCACCTGTTGCCGCCGCCGCTGCACGAACACCACCTTGTGAGTGCGCCCGCCTCGTCCCGTAGAGCGGACACGACCCTCGTGCATTCATTGATTGTAGCAATCACGTGCGGACACCCGTCAAACTGTGTTAGCGTTACATTGCTGGCTCCCGATTTATTCTCGTCGTGCATTCGTGGATTGTAGCAATCAAACTGTGTTAGCGTTACATTGCTGGCTCCCGATTTATCGACTTGCGAAATGTACAAATATTTAAGCTCAGTTTAAACCGCTGTATATTAAACAGCTAAATGTTAAACATGTAAATTCCTTCCTAAAATATGTCTTAATGTTTTTATTAAAAGTAAATGTTGCACGACTTTAAAACTCGTAAATATGTACCTAAATACTTGGAAATTTAAAGCGATTTAAAACTTCCGAAAGCTAGAATAAATTTTATTCTTCGTTAAAACAAAGCGTATATAAAGTTTACAATGATTACTTGCAAACGTGTCTGCTCTATGGGTTCGTGCATTAATAGGCGTGGTATGTGATTGGTGCTGCCCCAGTATCCCCCATATACTGTCTTGGTTTTGTGTTAAATATCCTCCGTAGTGTCTAGTATAACACTATCCTTATTAGAGAGACAGACTAAGATGGAACTGCGATTTAATCCCATAGTATTTCGATAACTTGGTTTATAAACGCTAGATACCATAAAGAATATTATTTGCATGCGTTCCCAGTAATCCAATATAGCTTTCATTGTTGTCTTGCCGTAACATGTATACCCCTGTAGACTTAGTTTCTAAGATTATTATACACAAATCATAATAATTATTAAATGTTATTATGTAGAGAAAAAAATATATGTTTATACTGTTGCGGCTTTATCTGTTTGTTTTCCGGCATCACCAAGACTTTAGGAGTCGTTCTGTGTTGATGAGATTTTGTGAAGCACAATTACATTAAATTATACATAATTATTGATTATATAAAAAACGTTCCTTATCTTGCACCTCTCCTAATTTTGCCTACATCCTTCGTTTTATTTCGTTCATATAATATTGATATTAACCATGAAAAAGCATGGCTTAACGTAAATGATATAATGCTATAGATTTCAGTTGAATTCGTTTATTTATGTTTAAAAGGTGCGTTTCACACGGGCAGCACCACACCATAGAACTCACAATGTGGAATTCTAATTTACTCTAAAGGCTATAAAAATTCGCATAACTACCACATTTTTTAATCTTACTTTTAGCCCTTCGTTTTGTAGGACGTTTAATTCAAAAGGCGTTGAGACTCCCGAATGCCCGATACTGGATTGATCGTCCCGAATGTTGCGATTTTTTATAGTTTTTAGTTTATTCATTTCTAAACATGATTTCTACCCAGGTTACCCTAACCAGGATCCCATCCCGGCCATATTAAAGAAGACGAAAACAAGCAGCTGAAGCTTAATTACTGTCTTTCGAACTGTACCTATAGCTTCTTCAAACTACTTACTATTTCAATGTAAATTATCTATTTAGTTATGTGTTTAGATAATAATAATTCGTAATACGTATTATTTGTTTAAGTAAGAATGAATACTGTTTTAGAATTAAACGAAACTAATTTGTTTTAACATGAAATATAATACACGTTTGCGTAATATTTGTTGTTTGATTTCATAGATGGGAGGGCTCGCTAAGTCGCCGTTGGCCAGTCTCGCTGCCCTGGGCCTCGGTGGTCTCGGACCTGGGAATGCTGCAGGATTAAATCCTGCTGGTAAGTACCTACTAAAAAGAAATAAATAGAAAATGTGGTCATTCTCTATTTACAAATACTTATATATCATTTTCAAATTCAAATCAATGACTTTTGTATGAGGCTTTACGCTTTTGAAGAAAAAAACTTGAGATATTAATCAACTGGGATGAAATCAAATGAAATGAGATGAGATGATATGGGATGAAATATAATCTCAGTAAAATGGTGGTGATTTACTGAGATTCTTTCAGTGGACTTTTTGGAGGATCCCGAGAAGTTACGTCTAGCAGCATTGTTTCATTTTCCCACATTTGTGCACTTTCACTAATATTAACCAATTAATAAATCACCGTTAATACACATTTAAAAATCACCGTTAATACACATTTAAAAATCACACAACACCACTCCTCGCGTTCCCGCCAAAAAGTTCACATATAGAAAAGAAAAAAAGTCACTAAATTGTCACTTGTCAAGAGCGACTAAGGGCGCGTTCCACTAAGCGCCCACAGCGATCAAAATGCTCCTTTAGTCGTTCCACATAAGGACCGCAGTCGTTGTGGTCGCGGCGAAAACGTCACTTATGACGTCATGACATACGCTCACGCGAAGCTCACGACGACCCATCTAAAAAGGTGGATCGAAGTGATCGTTGGGAAAATTAGCGGCGTTCTCAAAGCATCAAAATGGCAACCGTTAAGCTTACGTTATTTCATGCGGAAAGAGATACTATCTGGAGCATTATTGCGACCTCTTACCAAATATCCAAGTGCCGCCGCAAAAGACATTTTAATTACATTTGAACGTAAATTAATTAAATACACCATTAATTTAAATATAAAAAATTCAATGATAAATTTTTTCAATATAAATCGATTTAAACAATAAATAATTAAGTTTATTTTCAAGGCTTACAGATTATAACCTAACCTAAATCTTTTTATTAACTCGCCGTTTTATTATTTACCTCAACGCTCAAAACGCTCTATAATCCATTCCACTTGAGCTTACGACAGTAACGCTCACAAGCAAGTGGAATGGGAAAAATTGCGGTCGTAAGCATGATCGTTGTGAACGCTTAGTAGAACGCACCCTAAACAGAACAGATCCGAGAAAATCGTTTTGTTTTTTGTCTTTGCTTATTTAGACGTAGATAGCGTTAGCTGTAAGAAAACGAACAGTTTTGGTGATAACATAAAAACTAACTGGATATTTATTAATGGCGCAAGTGTCCGCTCTCCCAGCACTGGCGGCTCTGGCCGGCTCGCAGCTGCGCACTACGAACCAGTCCCGCAACCAGCCCGCCACCAACCAGCAGTCGCACGAGATGACCGTGCCCAATGAGCTCATCGGGTGCATCATCGGAAAGGTGAATTAAACTGCCCGTATAATATATATTGCTGAACATTAGCGCGTACAACGAACTGTTGAAAATTGTTGGACGACAGATTAACATATTATTTACTGGTGGTAGGACCTCTTGTGAGTCCGCGCGGGTAGGTACCACCGCCCTGCCTATTTCTGCCGTGAGCAGTAATGTGTTTCGGTTTGAAGGGTGGGGCAGCCGTCGTAACTATACTTGAGACTTTAGAACTTATATTTCAAGATGGGTGGAGCACTTACGTTGTAGATGTCTACAGGCTCCAGTAACTACTTCACACTAGGTGGACTGTGAGCTCGTTCACTCAACTAAGCAATAAAAAATATATATTGAAATTTTTTTTAGGCGTCAAATTGACTCAGTATAATAATGCTAAAGACTTTCTTAATTCGTAAATGTTTTTAATCGAAAAGAATTTACATGGTTATCGAGCTGCTAATGACTACTTAATTTCGTTCGCGAAGCAGCTGCTCTTTGAGTTGTCATGTCTCCTTCGGAGGCGCTTGGGCAGCTGTTAGCAAATCCCACACCTCCTGGCTGAGCTTCTACTCGCCCACCTGTCCTGATGAAACTGGAAAAGGCTCCGGGCCTCCAGTAATCTTTCATTCATAAAAAAAGAATACTCAATGAAACATTATGTATTTGTACATTTCAGGGCGGCACCAAGATCGCTGAAATCCGTCAAATATCCGGCGCAATGATCAGGATATCCAACTGCGAGGAGCGCGAGGGCGGCAGCACCGACCGGACCATCACTATAACTGGCAACCCCGACTCGGTGGCGTTGGCGCAGTACCTCATCAACATGAGGTGAGTCCTATATCAATACATTTCTGACTAGCAGGTGTGTAACGAAAGTTCCTCCACACGGATATCCATCCACAGTCCGATCGAAATAGCCTTATTTCATCCAACATTAACACGCCTAGTCCATCTGTGACGATGATTATCTTACATCCTGTTGTTTCCTAAAACGTCTGTACCTTGTGGACCCTTTCCAAATTTAATTTGATTTAATTTGAATTTAATACGATAGTTGATTCGAGATTGTTCATTTTTAATGCTATGTAATTAATATAAATCTTTAAAAACCATCGATGCAATGAATGAATAATCATATAAGATACTCGTATCTTAATAAATGATGTTATACGATACGTGTTTTGGTTATCGATAACTTTGAATAAGTCGATTAAATGCGCCGCTGTGTCTCGAAAGAGCGTCCCTAGCGCGGAATCTCGAGTCAAGTTCGTATCGTCCGTCCGTCCAATCCCTCACTTGTTCCTGTCCCGGTCTGGCAGTGTGGAGCTACAGAAGGCGAACTTGGAGAGCGGCGGCGGGAGCGCGGGGTCGGGGGGCGCTGGGACGGGGGGCGCGGGGGCGGGCGCCGGCTCGTCGGGCGCGGGGCCGCTCGCCTCGGCCATCCCGCTCGCGCAGCTGCTGAGCAAGAGCGGCGCGCTCGGGGCGCTCAGCTCGCTGTCGGCGCTGGGGGGGCTCACGGAGCTGCTGGCGGGCACGCCGCCCGTGCAGACCACCGGCGTGCACCGCTCGCACAAGCGCCGCCAGGACGACGACCCGCCCGCCAAGAACTCCAAGGAACGCAACAAGTACAACCCGTACTGAGGACGAGCGCGAGGCCGTGCCGCCGGACTCGCTCCGTCGCGACCGCTAACCGGTTGTTTGGGAGTCGCGACGACCAAAATCTGATTGAGAGCTTCGTTAGGTTTTCGTTCCCCGAATCACTTCACAATTTCAACTAGTTCATTAAACATTACATTAATTGTAATCTCTTATTATAATTTATTTAAAATTATTAATATTTATTGAGTTCACAGAAAGATCTCGTCGACATTTACGTCCGGTTTAACAGCACGATTTTTCTCATTTTTTTTTCATTAGTTCATTTCATATCAAATAGTATTCGTGACTTAGAAACACATTAAATACAATCATTTACACATTTAAGAATGGACGACAGCCAAATCGTATTTTTAATATTAATTACACAACTATTAGTTTTAGTTAATACTTCACTGAACTAAAGAGAAAACGAATATAGATATATTGAAATATAAACGCACACACTGTGTATAATTATTATGACGGTAAATCAGTACAAAATTTAAAAACTTAACCATTTTAAGATGACAAAACCCTTGTATATTGAAATCAAAAATATATATAAAAAACTCACACAGAACTCAGCTAATTCCGTGTCGCATTCGTATTTAAATGTCTTTTAATTACTTCTTCTCATGAAAATTAAAGTTTTGCAGTAAAATAAATAATGTTAAAAAAAGAACAATAAAGTCGTTGAAATGAAAGTATCATTAAAAAATGAAAACATTAATCATTATTTGGTGATTAATTATATAGCTGAGTTCTTTCTGATATTTTACATTAACCGTGTTCCAACGGCCGCACATGTCGGTCTCTAGTTCAGGAATTCCGTCTTCGTAAGCAATATCAACAATACGCATTGAAATCTATACATATAAATAAAATTAAAGTGTCTGTTTGTTATGTTGAAATAACCGCTTTTTACTACATGATTATGAAAAATAACATTTTTTACAATTTTTGTCTGTCTGTCTGTTTGTTTGTTCCGGGTAATCTCTGGAACGGCTGGACAGATTTTAATGAGACTTTCACTTAATAGGTAGCTGATGATATAAGGAGTAACTTAGGCTACTTTTTTTAGACTAGCTTCGCCCCGCGGCGTCACCCGCAGCTATTGTCGTACCGCGCGCAACATGGCGGGACTCGCCTATCAATAATAAAATTTAATGTTTCCGAAGCGAAGCGAGGGCGGGTCGCTAGTATACAATACAAATATAGCGTACACTTAAGCGAACATTTAAGCAGAATATTAAAAAAATAAAAAAAACGGAATTCCTGATACGGAAACCCTGTTCGTCCGATCGGGCAACAAATGAATATCAACTAGAAATCTTGACAATAGTAGGCAAATACGTAGAGGCTGAAGCGCTGTAAATTACATTAAGCTTCGCGTATGAAATGTATGTAAATAAAGAGATATTATTTGTTATAAAACTGAGATATTTGATGTATGATTACAGCGTGACATGGTCTTCCCGAAATGAATCTATGCAGATCTTTAAACGTTTATGAAGAAGGTTTCTAACAGGACTATTGAATGACATGAATTTATTATGTCGTGAAATTTCTTCCTCCTTAGGTTTTTGTAGTTTTAAAATTAAATTAATTCCAAAGGGTTCGATCAGGTTACACTATACAGAAAATTCACCACTAAATCACTTATAATAACAAAAAAATATTAAGGTGTAGCTAAGATACAATTATAACACGCTTTTGTTGGCTTGTTAAGGCATGTTTGTTTGTATGTAACAGAATCATCGAATATCGTTTTCATCAACTACAAAACTAATACCGATTAAGTTTATAATTTGCACCCTCATCAAGGGTCAATGTCAATACAATAACTTCATAACTCCAGTACCGACAGGATATAAAAAAGATGAAATTAATTTCTAGTTTAGCTTGCCATTTACGTGTGTTTTTTTTACGAATTTTTAAACTAAGTGAGCCCTATTGAGTCTTTATAGATAACTTAACGTTCTCATCGAACCCAGATATTTCAGGCACCCTATTACATGGCAGGTTTTTTGTTGTTGGCACCTTTCTATTACTAATGTTATTGTCTACCGAGATAGCTACCATTTAATCGATTATTGGGTATGAATTCGATACTATATAATAATATAGTATAAACACGAGATCACTCGCTTTCTCTCATTCTCTCTGCGTCACAATTCATGACGTCACAAACCGTTATGTGCATCTTTGACAAATATCCGTACAGTTCCTTTTAAAGTGTTATTCCTTAGTAATTTTCCAAAGTCATGACGATATTTCACTAATTTAGACAACACATTGTACAGACAGCAGGAAAAGCATAAATGAAGAAGTAGGTGTCACCTAAAAAAGTACTCTAAGTATCAGTGCGTATAAAATTGATTGTAAATATTAATATCGTATTTCTTTCAACAATAATAATTGTTCAGGCTGCGTATTAATTTTAGGTAAGTGAAAAACAGCAATAAATAATCGCTAGAGATTAGATAGAAAAAAGTGTCTTTTAACATTTTTGTAACTACAATAAGGAGAGTAAATCATATTAATTTGTTTTTTTTTTTATATAAAAAATGTCCTTTGTTTGCTTTGGCTAGTTTTTTTTTTTTTATGTTGACCAAAAGAATTGCTATAAATATAAATTTAGGTAAACTTCATCACGTTTTATTTATAATATAGCATTGATTTAATTAATCACGGTTTTGTTGACATATAACCCGCGAGGAAGTACTGATGACTTTTTTTTCCACACAGCGAATCGAAGCGTTTTTGTATTTTGCATTATTTAGGTGTTTTATAATGTTATGCTGTTGACGATTCTCTAGTTGAATCACTGGACTGTTTGTATTTACCTAGGGTATCTCGTACGGTACAGACAGAGAACGTCTTCATTGTGTCGGCGGTGTAGTTAATGACATGCCTATGCCATGATAACGTTGTCTGCCTGTATTAATATTTTATATTAATTAGTGCGAATTTAAAAATGGAGGTCCAATTCGTATGTTTCTTGTAGTAGCTCCATAGGAGGCGCGACGGAATCGGTCTTTTTTTTAAATTTATAATTATTGAAATCATGTTAATTTTTAAGGTAACATTTTCGTATCTTTGCAGGAACATATTTTTATTCGCTAGAATATATAAGTAAAAGTGTATTATTTTAATAGTAATTAAATAAAATAATATAGAAATGGGTGTGTGATTTCATTTTTTTTTTATTTTCAATGTATGCTAGTTGACTGGTTTAACATGTTTGCGTTACACATTGAGTGCAGGTAAATAAATAATTCAAACAGTCCAAAAGCCTCCCCTTCAAGAACCCACGCCACTATCCTGCCTACCCCGTAACCTGAAACGCCGACCGGTCCATCGAGTACCTTCATCCTACAAGCTCACCGGATCACCCAAATAACCTTGGTAAGAATTTTCCTATACAATATGTTTATTCCTAGAAAATTCCATCAAATATTCTACCATTTTCAAATTAATGATTTCCTTTATGCGCACCCTGTCGAATCCTTCTGCTGTTCGTGTTTCTTGTAACGTTTTAACTGTACGATATATTTAGTAGTACGTATGAACGCGCAATGTATGCTTATAGTTGTAATGAGCGCGCAATGTATGCGTTTCAGGATCACGATGGAGACGGCCGGCCTCCCGCTGCCCGGCTACCACTACATCGCTCCGAATCACATAGTGAAAGCGCCGATACATTGAATGGGGCTTCGCGGTCAGAGTTCTGGTATTGCATACAACGTGTACAACGCGGAACGCTCGTATTATATGCCGCCGCAGTACGGAACTCTGGCTCCAATATACTTCTTCAAATGAATCTAGATATCGAACAATCTCCAAGGTACAAAATGGGGCCGCACACTGGATTCATGCCGAGCGTAAAAGTATGTTTACATTTGTTACGAGTTATATGTATTTTAGATATTCTTATATTTATCCTCCACTGTATTGAAATTAATCGATAAATGTCGTGTCAGTTGGAGAGACGAAATGAAAAATTTTGGTAACAAAATAACATATTTTAAAATCGACTGACATTATTAAAAAATTATTGACTCCGCGATCGGTGAACTAACTTTTGTAAACGAATCATTTCGTCGGTCTGATCGAACCGCTTCATAGTTCGTTCACTGATCGCGAATTTTAATATGAACGAAATGTTAGCTAAGGAGATCGAATTTACTACGGATTTAAGCGGTTCAGTATCGATTATTATCTGTCACGTAAAATTTACAATCACAAACCGTACTGACCATAACGATTGTTCGGGGTCTAAAGTGCAGCAACTCTGAAACACGTGACTTTGGGTAATCAAATTAATGTTTCTTCCAGACCTGTTGCTCTTTAGCCCTGACGTATGGTCCTTGACCATGTTCAGACCGCACGAGTGAGTAAGGAGTGTCGAATGTCGCACATTAGCTGTAGATGCGTTACAAACGACCTCGCCTCTGCTGACGTAGCGTAGAGTAGACTAGATGACAGAGCGAGAGGGTTTTAAAGACAATATTTGTACATAATATAATCGTAACAGCCTGCAAAATTAGGTATTACAGTAATGTTTGTCGCTCGAATGCGGCTCGACGATACGAAACCGGTGGGATCAAATCCTTTAAGAAACTTACATTAAAAACGGAAGACAGAGGCGAAACGTAACATTTCAGATATATTACGTACTGAAATATAAATCGTAATCACAAAAAAAAAAGACGTTAGTTATATAAAATAGTGTTGCTAAATGTGATAGTCTTCTAATTTAGTTTACATTCGAACTATTAATAATTAGAGATCTCTTACATATTATTATTATTATTATTACGTACACTTTGTGTATGTACATCGGCGAAATTAAGTCGAATAAAAATTGGTCTAGGGATCAAAGCCAAAGATTGTTAAAGTTTGTTTGACATTATTGATGTTGTGAATTTATGCTAAATTATTGTGAGAGTAATCAGTGTTAGGAAATATACTATTTATTTGGAACACCCTCTCCAGACTGCTCACTATATTTAAATGTAGTTCGAAAGTAAATAGGTAAACCTGTGGTATTTACGTATTCGGTATTTAAAAAAAAAAAGATTTAGCTTAATAGAGATTTAGTATATCTAAGACCATTCTTCCCAAGCTTTCTCTTTCGAATTGTACCTACATGCTACCGGTGCCGCAACACTTAGGAAATTACGTGTGCCAAATATTGACTTAATGTTTGTAAAAGAAAATTTACTTCAAAGTATTTTCATTAATTTTGTAAACTTTTCTATTTAACTAAATTTAAATATATTTGAAATTTTAAAAATATATATAAATATATCCACAAAAAATAATAAACCTAATTTTGCACCCTAGTATTTAAGATAATGCAATTAGACTAAATTATAGTAATATCGAATAATTAGTATCGATACATATCCCAATAATATATCACTCCCCGTGTCTTCCCCTTCAGTATTTGAATAAAGTAAAATTTAGGATTGTGCCAAAGTTGTGTCTAATGTTTGATATTTTTGGACGAATGAAATTAGTACCTATATTTTGTTTTATTTGTTTAAATTGTAGTACTAGTCAAAGTTTTATCTTTTCACATTCAAATAAAAAAAATATTAATTCTAGTCAAAATTATTACTCATTTTATGTGCTATTGGATATTTTAAATTATTGACTTATTTATTTTTTAAATTCGTTCTTGTTAAATTATTTTAATCAATTTCGTGTGGTGACGTTTCACTAAATTAGCAATAATTATTTTGATAAAATCAATTAAAATACGGTAATTAATTGCAATTAAGACAGTGTATAGAGCTTTGTATTGTAAGTACCACACAGGTGAATAGAGTAATCGTGTAGGAGAATAGGCGAATTTAATGTAAGGAAAAGTAAACACGTTTAATGAAGAGAGATTTCTTAGTTGTAAGTTTTTGAGGCACTTTTGTGCATAAAGCTACGTCAAATTGTCGCACTAAGGAAGTCGTTCGTCGATAGCGCGGGTAGTCGTTAGGCCCCTAACACACGGCGCATTTAAAACGCGCAGACGACACGTGTTTTAAGGAACGCACGTCGTTTGCGCTATAGATGCCGATTTTTGCTTTTTTTTACAAACTTTTAAGCACGCGTAAAACGCTATACAAACGCACGTGTGAAGCGCTTTTGTATCGCGTTTGAAGCGCGTACGAAGGAGTGTAGAGGAGGGGCGCGCGCTTGCGTCGTCGCCATTGTACCTACAATTGAACTGATCAAAACGTAGAATCTACGAGCAACTACAACGCGTCTATATCGCTGTATCTGCGCGTATACACGCAGTAGACGCGCGCTTCACGATCACTGCGCGTTTGAAGCGCATATACGCGCGTCGACTGCGCGTTTAAAATACGCCGTGTGCTATGGACCTTAGTGCACCTTTGTACTGGATACCGTCGACAGCAAGTAGCAACTGTTGCGATGCGGCTTAGGGCCGAAGCACATCTGACGGAATCTATGTCGGTCCTCGGTCGCATTTGTTCTGTATTCCCCTTGACTTTCAATCAGCAACGTATGTTACTCGGAATGTAAATGTTTTAGTACGGCGTACTGTTATAACGGTTAAAAATAAAATAATGAGTTTTTGTATTTGTGAAAAGCTTTGAAAAAAAGCGGTGACATCTATTCTATGCACAAGTTCGATGATTAAAACGAATTCCACATAAACAGACAAATTAGCGGCACATGTGTTTCGACCCTTATTGACTCTTTTTTTTTTAATCGTATTGCGACCAGGAAATTGTGACGTAAATACTTTCAGATTCTAATATCAATGACTTTGTCATAAAAATTAATCAATACAATGACAATATTGTAAGAAATAATTTGTCTTCTGATTTACACTTTATTGTTTTAAGGATAAAGACAGTCTGTATTTTTAATTATACTCGTGTTTAGATTAACATTTATGATTCATTAGTATTGTTACTGTTATTTTGATTTGCTCAATTATCTGAATGTTGATGTAAGCTAGGCTTCAAGTAATTAGTTTATTTTGTTGAACAAATAAACAACATTAAAATATGCGCATAGTATACAAATGTGTGTATAGACCTTGTTTGGATCTGAATATTGACGAAGTCTCTCTAAGATTCGATATGTCAATAATACATAGGTTACTCAAATGTGTTTATGAAGTTAATATCGGTGCCATATTACGAAGGTGAGCTGATTCACAATGTTAATTTCAAATCGGCGTAATTGCCGATTGTCATCACTGCGGACGTGTGCGAGTTTGTGTGTAAGTTTTTTTTTTCATAAATGTGTGTTCATGAACCAAACACGGTGCCTCTTGTTCTCATTTTGCCACATATTATTTCGCTTGAAACATTACACTTATTATTGTAACCGAACTTTTCTTTTTCATAAACACTTTAAATGATATTAGCCTTTATTGACAGGGTCGGACTGCGTGTATAATAGTGTAATTAAAACTCAATTCTAGCAAATTAAAAAAAATAAATTTAATAGCAAATTTTTTTAAAGCGTTCGTGTTTTAGCACTCGAATTTTTAAAATTTTAATGCACCATTTTGAACAGTATTCTCAAGTGATGTCTCTGAAACTAATATAACATTTGAAACTTATAAGTGTAACGTTCACAATTTATCGTCACATAATAAACACAATAATGATTACACAATAAAACTTTAATGAACATTAACTTGAATATTGCAAGTGTAAAAGACAAAGATTTTTTGTTTTATGTTTGAAGTCGTGTTCCACATGCAGGTTTGAGATGAATGGGTAATGAGGGTTGTGTAATTTGTTATGCATATACTATATTCAATATTATATTTGCTTATATCCCCTTTATTGACACGATAATATCTAAAATAATACTGAACTTAATACCTGTAGTCAACCAGGGTAAAAACATTAAAACGTTTTATTAGTACAGTTTTATGAACACTGTTAATTCGGTTTTTTAAACATTAATAGATTAACTTGAATAATTTAAGTATTTATTCTTTGTTCAATTCTCGATCAATAAATTTCAATGTTAGATTTGTAAGTTATAGAATAAGCGGAATGTAGAAAACATTTTTAAAAGACAACCCACGCGCTCTTGGAATGTTTACATTTAATAATATTTGGAATTGTCAGTGAATTCCAAAAACAAATTTAGTTGAAGTGAACGTAGTTTTATTGCACTAATCTAGTTAGGACCGGCAATGCTGTACTGAATTACTTTTTTCCAGTGAGAAATTAACCTCGTTTAATGACTGAAAAATAGGTCCAAAGCACTCACTGGTGTAATTAGTGTATTTTCAATGTATGTTTACACTATTGCAATTTTATTTTTCTTAGAATAGATTCCCGTCTAAAAGCAGTTTAAAAGCATTTAATTTTTTTGTTAAGCAATATAATCAGATATTGGAAATTTAGCTCGTATCATATACATATGAAAGAGTAGTACAATTTTATTCCAAATAAAGAAAATTTGTAAACAATAACGACAAATTTCATAACAAAAATAAGAAACTTATAAGAGTAAGCCCTCGAAAATTCTTCGTGGTCTCGATACAATCCGAGAAATAAATACAATTAATTTCTAATTACGGTATATTATATTTGCGTTGGTACAAAATCTGTGCCAAAACTAAAAATTATATTTTGCGGACTTTTTAAATCTCTTATGCCACGTCAATACAGAATAGTAGGAAAATCCGGACTTTTTAATAATTAATCAGCATCCGATTGAAACGGTTTACGCTAGGCAGCGGCTTGGCTCTGCCCCTGGCATTGCTGAAGCCCATGGGCGACGGTAACCACTCACCATCAGGTGGACCGTATGCTCGTCTGCCTACAAGGGCAATAAAAAAAACCGTCAATATTCCTTTTTATAATCTCTTTAAAAATAATATCAGAAATGCAATAATATTTTTATTTGCCGTAGATGCTCATAAAGTAATTTAGTTTTTAAAAATAATCGATGTGTGGTGAATAAAATTAACAGACGATAACTTAATTTATAAGCATTTTATTTTAAGCCGTTGCCAGAGCTCTTAAACCACCATCTAAATGTCGTCCCCCGCAAGTCAAAGTCTTAATTGCATTGGAATTGGATGGATACGCTTTATACGGTAAACCCGAAAACTTGTCTTTGTCGCGACTGAAATGGTCTTGACTGTATTAATCATGCGGGCTCATAAGACCCTACTGCTGGTAATCAATTTTTAAATAAATGTGAGATAGGCAAATATGTGGAAGACCTATTACTTCGGACGGCGATCAGACTGACGAGCCATGAGCAAAAGAACCAAATTTTTATTTGGAATAGGTGGAATTCAATTATTCTGTCACTTAACACGTGTTAAATTCATATCCGCATCTTTGACAAAAAAAAGTTTAAATACAAAATAATTTTCACATATCTACACATTTGAAATAAAATAACTCACATTATACTCTGAATTTGCTTAGTGAATAATAAGAATATATCATATTACATATTAAATATCGATTGAATTGTCGACATATCTAACCGTTTTGAGAATTGATTAATGTTACAATATAAAAATGTTCTTGCGGTTACAGTATACTGTCGTCGAAGTTCATTTCAATAATAATATAAATAATGTTTGTTTTTATTACGTTAGTTCAATAAAGTGTGTAAATAAAATGGTATCTTTCATTTGAACCTTTCATGACCTTAAAACAACTACGCGCTCACGATCTCGTGTTAAATGGTTACCGGTGCTCATTGAGATCAGAACTTCAATGCCACGCACCTTGAGACCTCTTCTATGTTTCAATTGTTTAATAACCGCGGTTGGATTTTTATTCATGCGGCTATTCCTTCATCGTGGAAGTCTACGTGAAAATGGGCCAGGTACATCATATTAAAACAATCTGTATGGCGGATTTATGCTCCCCGCGCAATAGGCAGCCTGATACAGAAGCCAATCGACGCCCATTTATGATCCTTACGTCGAGCGATTTGATTTTCATCTCGTAAAAAACGCAAAGCAAAGAAAATACACTGGATTCATACTCTTTTTCTAGAACGGCACTCAAAAGGCTTATTCTATAACTATTTTAAAAATGTTCATACATACCCAGACCGGTTTTTTTAAATACAAGAGATTGTACAAGCATGCTGTGTCATATAGCTGGCATTCGGCAAAACGAATATGCATTAGCTAACTTTTTTATGATTGAAACTTTACTGGTGGCCCGAAGGCCTTTCCAGTTTCACCAGGACAGGTGGGCGAGCAAAGGCTCAGCCAAGAGGGGTGGGATTTGCTAACAACTGCCCGAGCGCCTCCGAAGGAGACCTAACAACTCAAGAGCAATTGTTTCGCGAATGAATCTACTACCGGATCGGAATCGCGACCCGCTGAGAAGATCCGGCGAGAAACTCAGCGGGCTGATGCATGGGTTAGGTTGCACGTCGACCTCTTTGTCGAGTTCGACGAGTACGGTTACCGGGGTCCCTAAGCCTGCCCCTAGTATTAGAGCTGAAGGCATCTAATGCAAAGGTTATTGGATCTGATGGATCCGTAAGGACGTGTCTAGGGCGTCGACGGTGACTGGCTCCTGCATGATCAGGATTCGGGGAGTAGTCAGCGGCGGCAACGATAAGGCGATTATCATGACGCATAGCCTTATCGAAGTATCGTTCCGACGCTGACTTCATGTATTTCCGAATTGATTCGAGGCCCAGGTCGTCGTGTAGGTCAACGTTCCTCACGAACCACGGAGCCCCGACAGCTAACCTGCAAAAGCGGGATTGTAGGGATTGGAGGGTGTCTATGTGTGTGCGGGCCGCGTGAGCGAACACCACACTCGCGTAAGTCATGACGGGCCTTATGCAAGTTTTGTAAAGTGTCACCTTGTTCCGAAGGGACATTTTACTCCGCTTACAGATCATGGGGTAGAGTTTACCGAGAATAAACGCGGCACGGTCACGGACTGATTTTATATGCGGGCGGAATGTCATCGATGCATCCAGGGTAACGCCCAGGTACTTGACCTTCCTGGCCCAGGGTATGGGTTGTCTAAAGAGAGTAATCGGGGGTGTGAGATTCCTCCTCCTAATCCGGGAGGAAATCCGTGTGGAGCTTCCCCTCTGAAATAGCACCGCAGTACTTTTCGCTGGGTTGATGTCTATGCGCCATTTTCGGAACCACTGTCCTAGGGCTAGGGCTGCGCTCTGAAGCTTCTTCACGATTAGGGACTTATTTCTACTAGAATAGTAAACAGTCGTGTCATCGGCGAATAAAGCTAAATGGGTCGGCGGCGACCGGGGAATATCGTTGACGAATAAGCTAAATAGGAGGGGTGAGAGGACAGAGCCTTGCGGGACTCCAGCTGTGAGAGGTCGTGGGGAGGAGCGGGTTCCCTCGACTCGATATCGAAAAGAGCGGTTCGACAAGAAGTCCCGTATGATGAGCACGAGACTATCCGGCACGCCCATGTTGAATAGTTTGAAAATCAAACCGTTGTGCCAGACTTTGTCGAACGCTTTTGCGACGTCGAAGAAGAGAGCTCTCGTGTATAACGGTTTTGTTCGATTAAGCCCCACAAGAATGTGCTCCGTGAGGCGGTGCACCTGTTGAACGCATGAGTGATTTGTACGGAATCCGAATTGTTCATCGATGAGAATGCCCTTGGATGAGACGAAGTCTCTGAGGCGTTTGTAGAGCAGACGCTCATACAGTTTGCCTAGAGACATGAGGAGGCTAATCGGGCGGTAGCTCGTCGGATGATTTTTTGGTTTACCGGGTTTATGTATGCCGATAACGTCCGCTTCTTTCCACACCGCGGGAAAGATACAGTTCGCCATAGCGGCATTGAAAATAGATGCCAACATCACGATGAGTTGGACGGGTAGAAGTTTAATAACGCGGTTAGATATACCGTCGGAACCGGGAGTCTTGCGAGGACGTAGGTCTTTGATCAAGTCTTTAACTTCTATCGGGGTGACGGGTAGTAACGCATCCGATGGTGGCAAGGAGTTTCTGCGTTCTACCTCACTGTCTACTAATTCTACATGAACAGGGTCCACGGATTGAGTGCTGGGCGTGCACTGGGTTTGCAATGTATCGGCCAGCAGCTCTGCTTTTTCGTCATCATCGAACGCCGCGAGTCGGCCTGAGGGGCCTACGAGGGGGGGCATAGTTACTACCGTATCCGATTTGAGAGTACGAGCTAAGCGGTAGTAAGACCTTTGGGAGGGCGCGAGTCCTTCTAAGAAATCAGACCATCTGGCATCTCGGACTTCGGCGATGCGAGACTTTACGTCGCGTTGTAGGGCACGCATTCGAATACGATTTTCTGCGGTAGGATATCTGTCGTAGGCGCGTATCGAGGCGTTCTTAGCTCTAAGGAGTTCCCTAATATCGTCGGACAATTTGAAGCGGTGAAGGAAGTCCTCCGCTACAACTTGTTTCGATGACCTATCTAATGTCGAGGTGATGTGTGACGTTAAGATGTCTATGGCTTCAGCGGTATCCTGAGGAGACGGGATAGAGTCCGGGCATTAGCTAACTATACTGAGACCTTAGAACTTCAAGAATCTCAAGGTTAGTGGCGCATTTACGTTGTAAATGTCTATGGGCTCCAGTAACCACTTAACAGCTGATGGGCTATGAGCTCATCCAAACATCTAAGCAATTAAAAAAATAAATAAAGCCGCAAGTGTGCGGGGACTAACAGCAGCCACATACATTTGCCAACACTCGCTCTGGCTACGCACAGCCAATGAGCTGGTGTAACAGGCCCGTTGTATTGGCTGCCGCAGCCAAGACTTCCGGGCTGCTTATGTGCACGGGCTCCCATACAACGCCATATATTCGTCTGGCTGCCGCAGCCAGGCGAGTCTTATAGACGGCATACTTACATCGCTTGATACAAATACTCCAGACTTCTTGTGTTTTAATTCATGACAACGCATATACGGTTTTATACGATGCAAGGGGTCTACCTGCCTCCAATTTATATTGGGTGGTTTTAAAATTTAAACCTATTGAAACAATAAGTATTTATTTATTACTTTAGTCATTGGATTGTTTTTGTGAATGTTTTCCGTTCACGGAACTACGTTTCAGCTTTGAAAACGGTCACATCGTACCTAGATAAAATAACTAATTTTCTCAAACGGTAGTGTGCAATCACTCTTTTTTTTGCCTACCTATATTGGCTAGTAGCCTCGAGGGGATAAACTAGATTCACCGAACGTGTAGGGGCTCAGATAACTTTGGCAAATGAACACTGTTTTCCGATCTCGTTGCGGTGATATACCTATTATACATAGATACATATAATTTCGTTTGGTTTCGGATCTGAATCTCTAACACCTGTGTTTTTAAAAATATTGTTAATTTTAATAGTTTATTTTCTTATAAAAAAATACTGCTTTAATTATTATTTTTATCGGCATTCGCTCTAATATTTATATTTGTCGTGGATAACGACTTTAGTAATATGAAGACATTGTTTTAATTATTATTATAAACTAGCTGACCCGGCAGACTTCGTAGTGCCTCAATGGATAAATAAAATACTTAAACTTTTGTATAAAATAAACTTAAAACAAACAAAAGGAATCCGACGGGGGACACATCAAAAGAAAAACAAAATTGTTATTTTTATTTCATTCCGAGCGTTTTCATATTTATCTACCTTTTAAACCTTCTCTAGACTCCCACAAATAATTCAAGACCAAAATTAGCCATATCGGTCCAGCCATTCTCGAGTTTTAACGAGACTAACGAACAGCAATTGATTTTTACATATATAGATAGATGATAGATGATAAAATGTTGTTTTGATAAATATCAGAAAAATGTAGAGTAAACACCGTAACGCCAAAGTATAAAGTGGCGGTACGTGGACAGAGTAGGCTCCATATACCCGATTCTGTGGACCGAATGGTAAACAGTCGACGTCACCCTAATTACGTCATTACGGATCCTCCCCATCGGTGCTTTTAAGTACCTCAAGCACCGGTCACCGTCCTCGCCAAACCCATCGCTTGCGACGAAGAGCTCGACGACTAAATTAACCCATAGACACAACCCACTGAGTTTCTCGCCGAATCTTCTCACTGAGTCGCGTTTCCGATCCGGTGGTAGATTCTGCAAAGCACTGCTCTTGCCAGTGTTAGCAACACTCCGGTTTGAGCCCCGTGAGCTCACCTACATGTCAAGAAGAAGCTGAAACAGCCTCTATAGGTTATCAGCATCGGTAAGAAGAAAAAAAAAGAGTCGGCCCAATGAGTCAGTCAGTCGGAACGAAACTGTCGGTTTACCCTGTCATTGTGAAAATTATTTGTTTCAATAATTATTAGGTATTCAAATATTTTTCCAGGACCCAATAATCAATATTAATGAATATTTCAAAAGCCTTATGCTATTTTCATTACGCCCATGGGTGTTGACATCATATAAAACTAAAAGTCTATTTTATGACATCGTACACATTGATACAAAAGACTGTAAAAATAAAATAAAACTTGGCATTCTATCGTAAATTCATTACCTACGTAATTTCGTCACATGACAAAATTAGCCAAATGCATAAGAAAGAATTCTATTTAAAAATTTCAACTTTTTTAATTTTAAACCTAAAATAATATTAATAGGTCGGACAAAAAAGTATCGTATTTTAAATCAAAATTATAACGGAACCAAATATCCGAACGTGCGATACCGCCTCCGCCGTCGCCTTACACCCCGCTGAGACAGAACTCTCTGAGCCGGGGAACACGTATCAAGGTGGGTGGCGCATTTACGTTGTAGATGTCTATGGGCTCCAGTAACCACTTAGCACCAGGTGCGCTGTGAGCACGTCCACCTACCCAAGTAATAAAAAAAACACGCGCCTCGGCGCGCGCGAAGACGACCGGCAAAATATTGTTAACCTTTATTGTTACCTTTCGGTACTTTTCGTAACTCATTTTGTTTATTTTAGTTAATTGTGTCGCTTTCTATTAAAATCTTATCCAATTCAGTGTTAACATCATTTCCATATCCTCTTCGCAAACAGCCCGGAACACCGACTTACAGAACCCACAAAAAACTCACAAAAGCCCCGGCAGTTGGACTTTTAGTCTTACTATGTACCAGTATATACGTATAGTTAAAAAATTAAATATGTATTTATATAGTATAGTTCATTATATTTGATTATAATATACAAAAAACTGCGGGTATTCGATTATGTATTTCATTACCATATCATTACCGGTATGGTATGTAGTATTACTAGATATTATACCTAAATAAAGACAATACCTATATAGTCACAAAAACTTTTGAAAATTCTCTATTAATATTAACATAACAATAGTATGCACGTTCAGTGCTACATACCTAGTAGATGCATATAATTTCGCAACTGAACTCTCAATATTTGCTTAGTGACAAAAAACATATCGAGGGGTGAAAGGCTGTTTGGTTTTTGCAACGTCAGAGAAGAGCCAACTTACAAGTTAAAATTTGGAAAAATATCATAGCAAAAAAAGTTCTTCAGCTATTTGATTGGGGTCAACCTAATTGAAATTAATTAAAAACAACAAATTGTTCATGCTAATACCAAATAAAACTTTTAAATACAAAAAGAAATGTCGCGTATTATGTGGAATGTAGCTTAAACCATATTATGTCAGATAAATATATGTTACAATCATGAAAGACACCCTTTCACGCACCCTTTCTGTTATCAATTCCGATAGTTTATCTCTTTCTTCTTTTTCTAACGAAGTGCTTGCGAAGAGTTTGGCGATCAAATGTAGGATATCGGTTTTATCTTCATTAATTTGAAGGAACACGTGCCATGAACTAAATGGTAAAGCGCACAGTATGCTAACCATTTCGAAACCATTCATTATGTTGGGATACGATTTCAACGGCTCATCGTTTTTTGGTGTCAAATAAAGGCAGTTGTTAATAGGGAGTCTCAGCCCAGAGGTAAGAGTAATACCCCTTTCAATCACTGACTTAACAAAAAATAAAATCGGCTAACAAACGTAAAATTGACGAAATCTAAAGACCGGGAATCATGCCGAAATGTACATGACACTGCATTTTGTTGTATGAGTTTGGCGCCAAACTATTGTCATAATGTTTTTGGCGTCCAAATTCACGCTTATCAGACGTATAGTCAATCATCCACAGAGCATCATCATCATTAACCTGCCCTACTCCCAGTCACCTGGGGTCGGCGCAACATGTTTTCTCCTTCTATACTCTTCTATCATACACCATTTCTTCGCTCACTCCCTTCTTACCCATATCGTCTTTCGCGCAATCCGTCCATTCCTTCTTAGGTCTACCTCTTCCTCTATGTCCTTCCACATTCATGGTTAACATTCTCTTACCAACCTCATTTTCATTTCATCTCATCACATGTCCATACCATCCCAAAGGCGCACTTCTCAGCTTCTCTATCACAGGTGCCACTTTCATTCCGTATTCTATCCATTCTCATTACTTCACACATCCATCGCAACATTCGCATCTCTGCTGCATTCAATCGCCAGAGCATGCTATAAATATTCACATAATATTGTTATCATCGATCCCTTTGGTCTATTATAGACCGGGTGAATGTCCGAATTCTAACCGGAATCTTCTTCGGCTCACCTCATCAGTTTCTTGCGCTTACCCTTCACACATCAACATAGGTAGTTACTAAAAAAACGAAGTTGCTAGGAGAACACCCTCCATAAAGAAAAGCGATACAATTGCGCAATCAAAAGCGTCCAGCCTGTTGGACATCTTCCGATCCATTCGCTGCGTGTCGATAAGTCGGTTGGAGACGAAACTATTGACAAACCGATCGACATTCTCTTTTCAAGTGTTTGATAACTGGGTTGACATAAATTCGTCTAAGCAATTTTGGCGAACGCCCAAATAGCAGAGCTTCCGGATGAAAATATGAAAAGAAAAAATGGATTGAAATAAATTATTATTTTAAAAATAGCTCCCCAAAATTTCATAATTACAATTTTTCAAAACACTAATATGACTAGAGAAATGTCGATCACGGTAGAAAAGCCTTGCTAATGTGTAAAATCTCATTATCACTAAATGGAATAAAGCTTCGCTCTTAAAAAAATTAAATACCCGTTTTAAAATTAGACGACACAAAGTTTTCAATACATATTATCTTTAAAAGGTTATTTAACGAAAACACAAAAATATAAGCAAGGTACAATAGACTACTTTTATAGTTAATTCGCGCGAGGTCTTTGTTAGAACCTCGGCCTCAGCCTTCGTCCTTGTATCGACTAACCATTTGATTCTATAAATACCTAAACCAAACTGTAAGTTTCGTAATGGTACGTTATTTTATTCAGAATATCTCGTGCTTAATGATGGATATCAACCCCGAATGTTATCATTTAACTGAAATTGACCACCAATAAATATATCTGTGAAGAACAATGAATGGTGAGTTGTAAGCGAAGATTTATGACGGTGTGTTGATTGGCAGTAGCCGGTAGCGCGACGCGGCGAGTGTCCGTCTATAATGCGCATGCCCGCCACTGCGCCACTAGGAGGCGCGCTGCCCCCTGGTGGACTCGCGCCGCAGTGAATTGCGTAACAAAAGCACACTCGCCTTCTGACGCTACGCTCAAAAGTTTCGCCCGTTGCGCGCCTACGGGATGGGAAAACGTAAAGCGACGTAACTTTTCCGCGGTGCGCGCTCTATCATATTTCTCAAGAAATTGTTGTAAATTCGAATTTTTTTTTTATTGGAACATTTCATCTACCACTTATTTTTAATTCATACAGATTTCGAATTTTATTTGTGAAAATGGACCGTTGTGGCCTTTGCCGGTTCGCAATAATTGAGTAGTGTGAACGTTTAATGTTTTTTTGTGTTTTTTTTTTTCTTTGATTTACTTTGCTGACTGGTGGACAGCGCTGGTAGTAGCAATCGATATTGCAGTGTGAGTGCTGAAGGTAAGATAATTTAAATACATTATAATTAATTGCAGCGCCATCGAAATTACTATTTTCACAAACTATAGAATATTTACGATTAATTTCTTCACAATTGGCACAAAGAGTTCTGTAATACATAGATAATTTGTAATTAATTTCACCCAGACCTATTGATTAATTTTACCGTTACGTAGTACTTAATAAACCAGACTGATTATATAATTTCCAGCTTTCTTCTCTGATATATATCATATTATAAAATATACAAATTTCAAATCATCATCAACTCAATAATTCCACACAATGGGTCGAGCTAAAATATCCGCGATTGAACAGTTACGGCAACTACGACCGTGCTACGAACTTAAGTCATTCTACGAAAGTATGGCTGGCAAAACAAGGCTTCAAGAGTAATTTTATTTCCAAATTTGGGAAAGAGCCAAACTATGACGCCTATGATCCTTATGAATGTAGGTCAGACGAATCGTCTCCTATTTAGCTTGACTTATGAACAA
Organism: Bombyx mori; assembly: GCF_030269925.1. Lineage (NCBI taxonomy): Eukaryota > Metazoa > Arthropoda > Insecta > Lepidoptera > Bombycidae > Bombyx > Bombyx mori. The sequence goes on along the minus strand of NC_085115.1, from coordinate 8,219,961 downwards.
CAAAAGCATATCTGACTAACCTATATTATCAATGAAAACTATCTATATTATACTTAACATAACTATATTATATATTTGGCACATCAATACTGATTTCGTGTTTTGGTCCCTTTACAAGTACACATTATAATGTTTTGTTCTCAGATATTATATCCAACCAGAACGTATTTTAGTTTGTTTAGGGTTAATCGTAATGAAGCATGTAATTTACAGTTAACATTTTATTTAGTAGCTTAACATTCTATTAAACTACTTTATGTCAATTACCTGAGTATATTTATATTTAATTTTGCTAAAAACATGTCATCGGTATCGTTTTATACGAGGTCCCTATTTTAATGGGGATTACCAGTCATAAAACATGAACGGACTATCGAAAAACATAGCAACAACCTCACAGCCCGAATGCCTACCCAATTTTATGATGATTAAAGCAGCTTATGACTCCTTCGAATACCTGTAAAGAATATTGAACTTCAAATTCATACCTATAAACAATATAGTTTGAAAATTTTGTCCATTCTTAAACTTTTAACAGGCGTGGATGAAAAACAGTCTAAACTCGCGACGATTTTATTCATATTCCAATTTACAAATGAATTTTTTCTAGTTTACAATTTACTTTACGATGAACTGCTAAGTTAGATTCTGTTAAAACTTAAAAGTGTGTCATATATTATATACTTAAGTTAATATATTTAATGAAAATGGCAACCGATATTCCTCAAACTTGACATAATTTACAATTAATCCTGTTAATTGCCTGAAGTTCGTAAAAGAAAAATTTCTAAGAAATCGTGATGGCCATGGCTGTTATCAAAGTTTATGATTTGCTAGCATACCATGCAGCATTGATATTCTTCTCTTTCTTTAATAGTAAGTAATAAAAACATTATTTCAAATCTGAGATAACTGGTATGTAGGGTTTGGTGCATTTTCAAACAGAATGCATAATTTTATCACTCCCATAAAGACAGCTACGTATTGAAACGAAGCCGCTTCAAAGATTTCATGGTGCCGACACGAAACTGTAGCTACGGATTTACCCATGAAATTGTACGGGTGCTATTTCTTTGTTCTGCAAAGTTACTTGGCCGCGTTCAGACCAAAAATAAGTCGACTTTGAAGGTGCTCCACCTTTGAATGTCATTCTATAAATATTAATTGATTGTTCCGATGTTAGTTGACGTTAAAAATCGTACAAAATCTGCTCTCAATCCAACATTTTTTGGCGAGATAAATCTATCTTATTTTATTAAAAAGTTTTTAATAGACCTATCTCTCTATATAACAAAATCTTCCAATGTAATTTTCGCAACTTCAAGACATCCAATTAACTTCAATATCTGCACATGTACTTAAGATCGATGGACCTATAATAAGTTTATTACTTTGGCCTAGAATCCTGACCAGAATTACTAGGTTAAAAAAATATTAATTTACTTTTGGTTTCAATTGCGATTAAAGTATTTATTTTGCTTCAGTACCGTATGTGTATTTTACGTAGCTTTTAAAGATCTGGAGGGAACTTTAATTTTGTAATATCCAGATTTTCCGCCAGCCAGTGTTTCATTTTTAAAAGGTTTATCTAAAAACTTTTTAGTCAGAATGGAAAGTATTCATAAAAGTTCACTGTAGTAAGCCTGCCAGCAACGGGCTTGCGTCGTTAAAAGCACAAGCGACGATGACAGTTAAGCTACTTACTTGTCTATCAGTCCGAGTTCTATACAAGTCCTTTACGAAGAATTCTTACACCTGAATTGGTTAATCCGAATACTCGGCTACAATTATCATCAAAATTTGCTCTACTGAGCAAAGCATAAATAAATACATATAACAATGTTATGTTGTATATTTCTAGTATTACATTTATGTAGTTGTAGCTTAGAAGTTAAGACATTAAATGTAGTAATCTCTTAGGTTTTGTCGAATCACAGACATAATTTAAGATTGTATTTACCGCTTAAACACGCGTTTTCTATTGTCATTATATCATTTCCAGTACTCCTATCTCTTTAAACGTCGACATTTGAATTTTTTCCTACTCGTAAATACAGTAATTTTTCTATTTAAAAAAATCTAGACGTTTCATTTCACACAAAACAAACTAAATAGTAAATTGAGATCTGGCAGTTTGACTTGGGTTTTCATTTTCACGATAAGACGATTCCAGGTACCTATTAATAGTTAGGCGTTAACCATTTTCTATATTAAAGTTATCTAACCTCGAGTGGGACAACTGCTATTTTATACAATTGAGACGCGCATCTCACATCTCAAGGTGGATGGACCCATTCACGTAGTGATGTATATACACTCGGGTAACAACTTTATACCAGGTGGATAGTGAGTTCGTACGCACATAATTACAATAAGAAAAAAAAACCTTGCTCCCATACAAATAATACAGTATTCATGAACAAGGTGAACACGTATTGCTCATCGGTCATCAGTGTAGAAAAAACGCGTTAATTTTAGACACCACTAGGTCATCTACACTCTGACCACTTTCATAAGTCTGCTTTATAAATACCATTTTAGCTATTTTAAAAGCTGTCGTTTTGCTTCGTATTTTAAATACTTTGAGATGCATTATTAATCTAATATAGTTAGGGATTCTATAGTAATGCGACTCTGCTATTCCTGGGTTTGATTCTGGGACCGATGTGTGTTTTTAATTGAATAACTACATATTTACCGTACAAAATGTATGCCAACTACTTTGATTGGTATATTGTGAATCGTCATCGATTATGGTCATTATATAATAAATTACTTAGTTCTATCGCGAAGCAATCCTACGTCTGAATCTGAAATAAATTTTAGCTTTAAATCGAAATTTGGATAATTCCAAGTATTTAAGGCTCTCTAACTTAACCAAAATTAACGAAATATTTACATTTTTATAATTTTTTATTTTGCTATTATAAAATATATAAGATATCTATTTAAAAATACACATACACTTTACATATATTCTTTAATTAAGTGAGTGAAACTATTATGGGCTATCTAGCTATAAAATCAATAATAATAAAAACAGAATTTATTCTTTTAAACAGAAATTCAAAAATCACACTTTTATGTAATAGCGGCGTCAAAGTCACACCCAATCCAAATTTTCGGTGAATTGGTTGACTAGATACCATAATAGCCAGCCCCCCAACTACTGGGCCAAAGGTCGTAAAAAGGATTGATTCTCGCACCGGACAAACGAGAGACAAACGTGTTTTTTTCTATCTCTGGGTATTTTATATCTACTTATATATAATTAATTTCATCAATATAATGTTTGTGTTGGTTGTATTGTTGTCTACTTATGTGGATACCATTTTTTTTGATTTTTTTCCTGGATCTCGTAATTTTATTTTTATTTGTAATTTTGTTAATAAGCAAAGTTATGTACATTAATACTGGTTTACTGAGTGCATATACCATTTAGATTGCAATCCAGATTAGATCTAGGTACTACTTGTACGATTTAGCCAATTTCTACTGTAATGATTGTAATTTGTTTTGTGCATCAATCTCTGGTTCCCATAGTACAGGAAATTTTAGTTTGGGACCAGATAACCCTGTGCTACTTGTTCTTTTTATTATTATCATGAGATGCAATTTTCTACATGAACGCCAAAAGTCATTCCAGATCGCTATTGAAAAGCGCTTCTCAATTTTGAACACTGAAACGACAAGTGAGAACGCTGTATTATTGTCATTTAAGGTTGATCTCAAAGCAAACAATTCACTTTATTATTTAAGACAAAAACCGCTGTTCACAGAAATGATAATTGGCTCGCCTTTGTTGTTTTATAAAGTCAACATATAGCCGGTGAGAACCAGGACAAATGGAAATATGTGTTAAGCTAATAGCTCTATGTTATGTGTTTGCTAAAAATAGCTGCTAGTTGCTCTGTGAATACATACGCTTATTGTTTTCAAAATATCCTTAAATAATATTGGAAATAAAAAAAATGGCGAATTGAAAAGTATTATATTTAGAATTGAATTTCTTTCTCTTGCGCATTTAAAGGTTTTTTTTTTCTGAAAATATATAGAATCCACATACCAACGAGTTTATAAAAACGTATTTTGTTAGTTTATTTAAACTATTATTTATTTTTTATTTTTTAGTTGAATTTCAATGTTTAAATTTTTTATTTTTATTAATCGATTGTCGTCGATCCTTAATAAGTATACCAAATTTCGAGTTAATCCGACGTTTTGAAGGGATTCAAAATCATGTTCAAAGATTCCGTTACAACATACATACGTCTGGAGCTAATAAAAGCGTATTAAAAAGAGCAACTAGTTATAAAATAAATTTTAAACAAACATTGTTCGATCTCATGTCATTTAGCACATGTTATTTCATTCATTCATGTGATTAATTTTGCATTTAGCACAGTACCAAATACTGATAATACTATATATAAACCATAGGTTAAAGAACAATTCTTAAGTTGATTAGGCGCAAATAAGTTTATTCGGAACATATCATAGTGTCGCCATAAATACCTACGAAAATGACGTGTTTTGATGAATAAATATACTAACTTGACTTTCTTAATAATTAAATAAAAATATTTAAAGTACTAAAATAGAAAGGGATAAAGAAAAGTGTCGAAAAAAATTAAATCAAAACACTAAATACTCTGACAAATGTGAAGGTTCATTACTGCAAGGCAAAATTAAAAGTATAATTCATGTGAAAAGAGCTCAAAATTTTTACGTACCATTCAAATGTTAAATTAATCAGTTATACATAGAACCTTTACCAAATCGATTAATTCACCACGCGGGGCGTGGTTACACATTTACGTCTAGCCCAGATATTTTCATTCCGCATCGTCGTATTTTATCCGAGACAGGACTTTTAGTCGAAAATGTTTTTTCCGACTGAGCTTAGCGCCAAAAGCTTTTGCGAGATAATTGAGGATCTTTACTGTTGCTTTCTGTCATAACTTTGCTGATGTTTTTCTTCCAAATGTGCCATTGTCCTGAGTCAGCGCTGGAGATAATATTTTAATAATAATTTCGTTCAAAACAACATCATCTTACTTAATTAACATAGAAAGGTCATTCTAATTTAATTACGAAGCATAGCTAAGCTCCAAGAAAGCTATAAGTTCAAATAAGGATGTTGACCATTGTTGTCGGAGTTCTCTTAGATACTTTTTTTATATTATATCTATAATGGACATTGTAGCTAGCTATCATACAACCTAAGATTTTTACAGGTGCTGAATCTCCCTAACTACATTTTTAAGATATGTTTGCTTATATACCTGTTCCGAACTATAAAATTCGTACCGTCGGTCTACCGAAGAATTTCACTCGTTCGGTGGAAGAACGTCCCTTCATCAATTCCTTCAAAATATAATATAATATTCAGGTTCCCTTCCCTTCAGAAATTATTTACAGAAAACGTGTCGGTGTAGGGAATACGATATACTCGTAATAAAAGGATGCTCTTAATACTCGATGACGTCACCATGCTGGAATAAGCAAGAGCGATACCATGATGTTCTCTCTATGCACATGTTCTTTCTTCATGGTAGGTTCGGCTTCGAACCTACATTCGTATAAATAACAGGTATTTTCACTCTTTATGTGGGTTTTCATTATATTGTACACATTTGAACGTATATAGGTGTGTGTATTCGTCTCTGGTTTACCAAAATTTTGGAGCCCGATGGCCATGTCTGATTTGCGTACATCTTTATTTATTTAACTAGCTTTTGCCCGCGACTTCGTCCGCGTGGAATAGTTACTTTGGCATAACCTAAATTTTACCCGCCTCTTACCACCCAACCTTCATATACAGACATATGCTGTCGCAGACTTTTTTTTAGATCTTTTAAAGGGGAACAATTCTCTCATACATTACTTTAGCGAAACTTTAACTGTTTCCGCAGCGCGCGCAGTGGATGCTCTCAAAAGGGAAAAAAAACCGATTTTGAAACATTCTTTATTGGTGCTCCGCTTGCATTGGTCTTAGCGTGTTATGTTATATAGTCTATAGCCTTTCTCGATAAATGGGCTATCTAACACTGAAAGAATTTTTCAAATCGGATCAGTAGTTCCTGAGATTAGCGCGTTCAAACAAACAAACTCTTCAGCTTTATAATATTAGTATAGATAAAGTCTAATCATTAAAATAGCAGTTAATCTACCTCCCAACTTTTGTCTTTCCAAAAAGAACTAAGATATTTTTTTGTTGCGTTTATAATAATATAAGTACGCAATGTTATAGCAAATATTTTTAGAATACTTTAAAGTAATTTATTTCAATTGTTTCTCTAAAGCCGAGTTTTCCTGTGACTGGACTGTCTTCAATTTCTTTGGAGCATTAACAAATATACAAGTAAACAAAGTAGTTAAATAAGAAAAATATATCGAGAAAGTTTCAGGCGAATAGTGAATTTGTGTAAATCGTCTTCCTCTTTTGGTAAACATGTACTGTTTCTGAGCTGCGGGTACATATTTGCCGTTTATTGCGTTGCTTCGTATAAAAAGTTGTACGAATAGGCTTTCTGTTTTCACATTTTGTTTTCTATATGATATACACCTTCGAAAAATGAATGATTATTCTGTTTTTTTTTTTCAGCCCAAGGGACTTTATTTTGTTTTTAAAGTAACATTTATCAAACAAATAAGTTTTTAATATACTTAGATTAGGTAATTACGAAAACTTATAAAATTTGTGCTTGTGATTTTTACTATACGATGATGAATTGCTTCGTTGTGGATATCACGAGCACTCGTCTGACACAAAACTCCAGAAGACTCCAAGTTCATAGTACGTATTTGAAACAAATTGCTTCCATTGATTTGGAAGGCGCCTTTTAAAGCCTGACTATACTTTTACTTTTATAACATTTTCGGGGAGTTAGGATAAATACTCGAAAAATCTAAACCAAGAAACTGACCATACTAGTTATAACAGAGCACCTATTAAAAAGACAGAGATAAAAGTTCAATTTTCAATGTGCAATGCACATTTTCAATGTGCTTATAAATACTGTAAGTAATGTAACACATATTGTAATGAATATTTCGTGAAACTACCGCCAATGCGGCTGACGCGAGAGGGAGGTAACGAGATACTGCTGTGTTCTGGAGGTAACGAGACAATGTTCGCACTACACATCCATCCTTAAGACACGAATCACTCGTAATTTAATTTAGTTACTAGCGTACCTTAACGAATGTCTACAATAAAACACGGGAAACATCTCTTTTCCACAAATTTTCCTGAAAACATCTAGATTTCGATATCCGGAAATATTGAAGAATTGAAAATGAAAATTGACAATTACATATGAATCGCTTTGAATTTTTGTATTGTAACTCGAATTGTTCTTGACAACGAAGCAGTTTGAATGTCACGCATATGCCTATTTCATTGAAGTTTTCTCACCCCCGGGCAGTCTTTTATTAAAATCTACACAAGAAAAGTCTGAATAAGGCATAACGAGCGGAGTCGCTCCGTGATGAAAGGACGCCGCCGAGATCTAATGAATAATAATTGTCAGTCAGCAAGCAATCTCACTAAAGAAAGTTTGTGTTATGTACTGGAATTACTTACCTATTCAAAGTAATTTTAGAATGTTTAAATCAAAAGTTTGAAAGGAATTGACAATTTTTAACTAAATGAATACGCCATTGTGCTATATTTTGCGTGGATTACAATAGATCTGTATGTTGCAATTAACGGATTTCCGAATCTAGCTTACTAACGAAACTCACAGTCCTCCGTAGTTCAATATACCTACAAACAAACCCAAACGGTTTTTGATTTTTTTCTTTGGAACCTATACTACTTTGAATGTATGCCTTAAGAATGTTTTAGATATAGTTAATACTAAAACAAACAAAAAAAAACTAAATTTACATGTTGCAGTAAGTATAAATTACATTGTCTATTGTATAATATAAAAAGGAGATTGGCAAGTCATTTTGGGTCGATCGGTTTTGTAACTAATTTTGTTGTGACTAATCGGGAAACTCTGCCGCCGTCGTCTGCAAAAGAAACTATTTTAATTATTTCAACATAGATAACAAATATTAAACATTGCTAATTTCATATTTTTTTAATGCCTTTGTAGGCAGACGAGCCACCTGATGATAAGTGGTCACCGTCGCTCATGGACGTCAGCAATGCCAGGGGCAGAGCCAAGCCGCTGCCTACCATAAAGTACTCTACGCAAGCCTCGTTTGAAGAAGGACATGTCATAGCGCTCGGAAAACACCGTGGAGGGGAGTTCATTCCAAAGCCGGATGGTACGTGGCAAAAAAGATCTTTGGAAACGCACTGTTAACCCTTTTTTAACAACTTTTTTGAAGTAGGTAACTCTTCTTTAAACGCGCACTGAGAGCAACCCATCACTTTTTTCTGATGAAAATAACGCTCAATCAAATCAAGTCTGCTTAGACTGTTTCTACATAATTTAAGAACATTAATACCTAGAAATTCGTAATTATATGTGTTATATACACGTACACGATTTTTTTTTGTAAATTCTGTTGAGAATATTTAAAATCTCACAATTCCAAAATGATTATGATTTTTTTGCCCTCCGCAATCATTTATAGCCTAAGGGGTTATTCAAGCAACAGACTGGTAGATGAACTTACGGGGATGAACTTACTTCAACCTGAGAATTTACTAACACTAGCCGTACCAAGAGCAGTGCTTCGCTGAATCTACCACCGAATCGAAATCGCGACCCTCTGAGAAGATCCGGCAAGAAACTCACTGGGTTCGACGAGAACGGTGGCTGGTGCTTGAAGAGCTTAAAAGCACGAGAATGGATACGGAGGATCCGTAAATACATGTTTTTGGTGACAGCGGCTTTGCATTGCCCCGTCGTCTGAGTGGGTGGCGACATTTACACTGCTGTGGTCGTTCATGTTCCATCTATTCTCATCAGTTTGTAACAACGACATTAGATGTAACTCAATTTAATAGGTGAAAAGCGGAATTTTTACATGATTTTTTAGTTTCTAGTTCAACTTAAAACTAAATAATCATAAAATCTCTAATTTGGATTGTGTATTTAAGGATTTATGAATAGCTTTATTCCGTAACTAATTATTCTGTTGTTGTTTGTTGTTTATCATTTTTAAGTAAGTCATTGTAATGGTATTAAATATGGATGTTGGATGGATATGTAGATATGTTAAGTATAACGTCTGCGGGATATCGGTATTTATAAGTTGGATCGTGATTTAGGCTCTTATACAGAATACAGACTAAGAAACATATTTGGGTTAGAATTAAGAAATACACTGGAGATATTAAGAATACGTTACTTGTTTACGATCAAGAAAACTATAAAATACTTGAAACGTCTGAAATAATAAAATGAATATAATAAACGCGAGATTAAATCGTAAAAGTACTCATAATCATCCAATACTGTGTCTTCTAAAATACATAGAATGTTTTAAAGGACAAAAAGGTCGAATCTGTCATGAATAAATAACTTTAATCTACTGTCCCGAAACTGCTTACACTAGCAGGAGTAACCCAATTTAAACAGAAGAATCTATGAATAATGTTAATAAATAAACATTCGTACGCTAACTACTGAAATTGTGGTAGGCAAATTTAATTTAACCCGACCCGTGACCTCGTTGTACAGGCAAATAACAATCAACGAGTCATCTATTTGAATTATTGTGATTGAACAATCTGGAGTTTGCATATATGTATTTATAGAATTGAAAATATTATGTGCTGATACAATACTGTAAAAGCACCTATACAAGTACCATTTAAATTTAAATGTTTCACATTCAATGTCCCCGATCTATAAAAATCTTTTGTGTTATGGATATTGGAAATACAATTCGCGTACATCTAGATATGAAATATATTTCATAAAGATACTGGCTGCCGCTCACAATGAATAGGTACCGTCGCATTGTAGTCAGAATCACTAACTACCAGATCGAAAAGGTGATCCTTGCTTGAGGCATCGTAAGCTCTCTGAAATATTATATCTTTATGTTTTATAAAAAATAAATAAACTTTTTAACTGAAACGTTTTGTTACCAGGCCATAAAAACTTTTGTTTGTGATACAGAAGATAAAGGAAATGGATTTTTTTCTAGTTATTTGGTAGTTTCTTTGGATATAATCTCAAGGGCTGTTGTCCCAAATTAATATTCATACTCATATTTTTTTAGTTGCTTGTTTTATTTACTTACTTGTCCCGGAGCTTATGATTTTATTCACATATAACATTTTCCAAAATTATTTATTACTTTCAGTTAATACTCTTACACGTTATCATTAAAAAGTGTAACTATTCCATAGCCACACCATGCTTAAATTCGTGTATAAGGTGCATGTTAATGTAAAAGACAAAACACAGGACAAACTATTCTTACTGTATGCCACTTTTACATATAAATTAGGCCTCCGTTAACTAAGAAGCTAAGTAACCTTTGAGGAATTCGATTTTACGACAAGTCTACGAAAATAGATTCAATATTTTCTTCTAACTAGCTTCATATATCCCCCAAATATATTTTTTTTTACATTAACTTTATATTTTTTGTCAGTAATTTTAGAATAGTTCACTGATTTTAATTTAAGTATTTGAATAATTGTTAAACATTTTGTTATTTAGCTTCTTATCCAGTATGGATATAAGTTTTGTTATTTTGACATTCAAGGATAAAACAATCAGCTTTTTAATACTTGTAAATATTTCATTTCCGTGTAATTAAACTGTTGAATATTTCGGACGGCATGTATTAGATCATCGCGGTCAACAAAACTAATAACATGTAATGTCACAAGATTATTGGTGGTTTGAGCACTTCAAAGAGTGGCTTCGTGCGACCTTGATGTTAGATTAATTTTTGTTATCTTATCAAAACTGACAAATGTAAATCAAACATTAGTAAAATTAGCATCCATATTTAATACCATTACAATGACTTACTTAAAAATGATAAACAACAAACAACAACAGAATAATTAGTTACGGAATAAAGCTATTCATAAATTCTTAAATACGCAATCCAAATTAGAGATTTTAGATTATTTAAATAGTTTTAAGTTAAACTAAAAAATCAAATAAAAATTCCGCTTTTCACCTAATAAATTCAATTACGTCTAATATCGTTGTTACAAACTGATGAGGATAGATGGAATATGAAAGAGCACAGCAGTGTAAATGTCGCCACCCACTCAGAGACTGAGAGAAAAGTTTATGTCTAAATTGTACAGTAATTGGCAATTAGTTGAAGAATTAGTAATTAGCAAATATAATTTTACGGATATTTTTTTATCGTACGAATTTCTTCCTTTTTAACGGAAGTAATGCTCTATGGAGGGACTTCAATTCTTCCTGCGCTTCGCACTGTATGCTCCACAGTAGTGCTCTGAGGAGTTGTTTGAGTTAATCGCTCCATTTCCTTTTTAGCATCACACCTCCCGCCACCGGAGTAGATCAATATTTTCCACTACGAGTATTTAGTATCTACTATTTAGAACCGCTGTTTTCATCCACTGTGCTTTTCCAGAGACCTTTTTTGCCACATACCATCCGGCTATGGAATGAGCTCCCCTCCACGAAAACGTCAGCGTTTATAAGCGACGGTAACCACTCACAATCAGGTGGCCAAGTAAGTACTGCTAAGTACGTGATTTAATAGAGATATTGATTCTACGCTACGAGATTTGAACACCGGCATCGAACGATTTGAGTACACAAGGCGTTTCATCCTTTATATCACGACAGTTTGTTAGTTATTCTTTTTTTTATTGCTTAGATGGGTGGACGAACTCACAGCCCATCTGGTGCTAAGTGGTTACCGGAGCCCATAGACATCTACAACGTAGGTTAACAAATAGGCAGAGTGGTGGTACCTACCTGTGCAGGCTCACAAGAGGTCCTACCACCAGTTTATTAATTTAGTTTTTTTTTATTGCTTAGATGGGTAAACGAGCTCACAGCCCACCTGGTGTTAAGTGGTTACTGGGGCCCATAGACATCTACAACGTAAACGCGCCACCCACCTCGAGATATAAGTTCTAAGGTCTCAGTATAGTTACAACGGCTATCCCACCCTTCGAACCGAAACGCATTACTGCTTTACGTCTGAAATAGGCGGGGTGGTGGTACTTACCCGTGCGGACTCCCAAGAGGTCCTACCACCAGTGATTACGCAAATTATAATTTTGCGGGTTTGATTTTTATTACACGATGTTATTCATTACATTCGTATCTATTTGTCTAAATATAATGACGATTTTCATATTAGAGCTCAATTTACTTATTGGGTTTCAAGAGAGTCAAATGAAAATTTACTACTCTGAGACAAGTGGAAAGCTCAATTTTGTTCTGACGTAAAATTTTCAAAAACTAGATACTCTCCACCATGTTTTTTTTTGTCAGGAAATTGGCTAAGAAAAGAGATGAAACAAGGCGTACGATAGATCGATATAATTAAAGCAAGCCGCTTGCCAACTTGGCCAGGCCGCCCGTGACCGAGTTATCTCCATACATAAAATGTCATTACAACTAACGATGGCTTCTTTTCGCTCGCTACTGCGTAGTTTCATTACTTCACTAACAAAACAGATTTGCCTTATTCGAGATGTTAAAATTGAAGACAAGCTATTACGAAGATATGTAGATTATCAAAAATACGTTATAGAAAAGAAAAAGAAAGGTTTTATTGATAGTTATTAAGGAATTATCAACCTTCCGTAGTACCACTTGATTTGGCTGCCGAGAGAGGATTTTTTATTTATTTATTGCTTAGATAGGTGGACGAGCTCACAGTCCACCTGGTGTTAAGTGGTTACTGGAGCCCATAGGCATCTACAACGTAAATGGGCCTTGAGATATAAGTTCTAAGGTCTCAGTATAGTTACAACGGTTGTCCTACCCTGCAAACCGAAACGCATTACTACTTCACGGCAGAAATAGGCAGGGCGGTGGTACCTATCCGTGCGGACTCACAAGAGATCCTAACACCAGTAAATCGTAGTATCAGATTTTTTAAAGTTACATTACATAATATAGTCTAATGATCGAAGTATTGCGGTAGCGATACTAACCGTGCTCCTAAAATCATAGGCAGATTTCAAGCCGCGCTGGTACCTATGATATGCCTATATAATTATTACAGTTCACACCTGATCACCTATTGGTAAGGCAGGCTATCAGCTCTCGCAGCTTTTGCCGACCTTTTCGTATTTCCTAACGTGGATGGAGAGACAACTTATAAGTAATGAGAATCTCTGCGTTATTGGAAATACGGCCTTTGAAACCAGAATACGGTATCGCATTTTGTGTGCGGTTAACCACTTCCTCCGATCTACGCCAATAGAAACTAATAATCTCATGTCGAAACTATTAAATACATTATTGGTGTAAATTAATTGGTGTGAGGCTTAATGAATTTGTGGCGTTTAAGAACGCACCTTTATTAAATATGATGCGTAAGCCGGAACGCACGAGAGGTGGGAAAAAGAATATAATCTGTGACACGGGACCTTTTTTACCGCCAAATATTTAAAACGTAAAAATAATTTAAAATGTGTTAAATAACTAATATAATATAATTACTTAGAATTGTTTATGCCGCTACAACAATAAAATTTATATTGTTCCAACTGTGGTGTTAATTACATAAAACACGACTTTACGGCGAAATAAAGAAGGGACTCTATAATGGACTCCCTCAAATTTAAACAACGCCCTATGTCAAAGTTGGATGTAATTTAATAAGCAATGTTTAACAAAGGCATGTTCGGATCGATACAAATGGCATTACCGCAAGTACAACTGAATTGTTCACAGTACTAGTCGGTTGCGTGGTGGCGCAAATCAAACTATTCGTGGAGGTTAATTATATTATAATATATTTATATTTAACTTTGTCGCACAATTGTTTTTGGAATGATAAGAGATTGTCTAAAGCCCATAATACCACTTAACCTGTTCAAATAGTACGTCGTATCATTAGCATGTTAATTGTAATTAATTTGATTTAATTTCGAATAATAATAATCCACGACACTGTTAATACAGTTATTATTTTGTACTTATTTTAGTTAAAATAGTTATTAACAGTGTCAGAATAGTTACTAAGAAGGTTGGACCATGATGAATCTGATCAGGTGGACCGTTGGACCTCAAGGGACGCCTATGTCTAGCGGTGGAAATTTTCATTTTTTATTAGATCACGGGCCAATTGGTGTTCAGTGGTCATCGGAGCTCATAGACAATGTAAATGCTTTTTTATGATTGAAAGGTTACTGGTGGCCCGGAAGCCTTTCCAGCTTCACCAGAACAGGTGGGCGAGCAAAGGCTCAGCCAGAAGGGGTGGGATTTGCTAACAACTGCCCGAGCGACTTCGAAGGAGACCTAACAACTCAAGAGCAATTTCTTCGTGAATGAATCTACTACCGGATCGGAATCGCGACCCACTGAGAAGATCCGGCGAGAAACTCAGCGGGCTGATGCATGGGTTAGGTTGCACGTCTACCTCATTGTTGAGTTCGACGAGTACGGCTACCGGGGTTCCTCAGCCTGCTCCTAGTGTTAGAGCTGAAAGTATCTAATGCAAGAGTTATTGGACCTGATGGATCCGTAAGGACGTGTCTAGGGCGACGACGGTGACTTGCTCCTGCGTGATCAGGATTCGGGGAGTAGTCAGCGGCGGCAACAATAAGGCGATTATCATGATGCATAGCCTTATCATGACGTATAACCTTATCGAAGTATGTAAATGCTGCCACTCACCTTGAGACAAGTTTTAAGTCTCAGTTTTTACACTACAACGATTGCACCACCCTTCATACCGAAACACCTTACTGCTTCATGGCAGAAATGGGTAGAGTGGTAGTCACACGATACCCACCCTACCACCCGTTAAAAAGTATTTGAGCTAATGAAGATGATATGGATCTTTTACTATAAGCCATTAGCTCGAGGATTGTATATTCGTGTCTTCTGAATCAGCCAAACTAATTTGTATAAGATTCTCCTCAAGTGATTTTAAATAAATATCTAAACTTTTAACATACATGAAACAGATTAACAAACAGCATTGTTTTGAAATTATATTCTATATTGAGTACAAATTTGAATAATTTGTAGTTTTAGTTTTGAGTATTATAATAAAAATCTTACTAGATTTTCATTTGTGTCTATTTAATATATGATATTTGATAAAAGCAATGTAGTTAACTATTATTTGTATGTATGCACCATCTGACTAAATGATGATTTTTCACACGAATATAAAAGAGTAGATCTCGATGACTAATGAATGTTAGTAATAAATTTATTCTTAGCTTCAAGTCGTTTTTTCTATTTTAATATGATGACTGTTGCTAAATATATAGTACTTGCATTTTGTTTTTATTCTACGTCTCCTGCAATAAGTTTCCATAACTTTAATTAACATCCTTGTGTTTGGTCAATTCAAAATTGAAATGTACTCAGATGAATTGAAAATATGATCAGTATAAATCAGATCAGTATACACAGTATATAAACAGAAATAAATATTTTAAAAAATAATCCTTCTCAATTTCAAGCATCGAAATTGAGAAGGATTATTTTTATTTATTGCCCGAGCAGGCAGACGAGCATACGGCCCACCTAATGGTAAGCGGTTACCGTCGCTCATGGACGTCAGCAATGCCAGGGGCCGCTGCCTCGACTAAAGTCAAGCCTTTGCGGCAGATTACAAGTCTTTCACCGTGAACGAATATCATCGTATAAGAAAAAGGGAGCCTACAAAATGCTACTTACCATCTGATTCTTACGATCTTTGATCTTTACGATGTTTCCCGAGAGCCATGAAGCCATAGGCAACGTTCAACATGCTACGGTTTTCATTATGGACTTAAAGCCCGATCACCTCTCCAGAACTATGCTTCGAAACTCTGTTGTATCCAGTATATCATGCATCACTCGCTCTAAAATTCACAAAGCAAGTTCGTAAGATCAATATCCTGTTTACCATTGATACGCAATATAAAAATTTGCCGTCTAATCTCTGAACTTAATACCATGTGAACCACAGAATAGATAAATAATCTATAATATATAAATAATAATAGATAAATAATCTATTCCGTGATGTGAACGAACAGCAGCGCGCATCATATCACGGGTGCAAACGTATTATATATATACTATCTGATTCATACCTACTATCAAATGTTGCCCCTAATAAAACAGAAGCTTTGTTCTGTGAACCGTTAATAATATTCAGCGAACTATAAACCGGACAGACAAAAGGTAAACTAGTGCAGAGATTTATTGCTATCAGCCGTGAGAATAGTTCAACTGAAATGAAAAATTGTCAACATCAACTGCATCACTATTAAAGTTTTTGAAACATTCATTTCATATTATTCATAGTAAAATAAATAAAAGAAAAAGTAATCAAAAGAACCGCTCGTCTTTTGTAACTTTAAATTGTAAGTGAATTTTTTGATGTCAGGAGCTTGTTTATCCCGTCCTGACCAGACCAGATGGAAAAGCATATTTATCATTTAATTTTAATTAGTTTAATTCAATATTCAATAAATACTCAGACAGGTCACTGAGACCGCCTAATGGGACTAATGCAAGGTAAAGAAACACATGTATAAATTATTTAACTATACAGAACCATTCTACATTTTCGCCTACCAGCTGTTGAGTTTCAAAACACACTTCTCGGCCATTTTCTCGGAATCGTTACGTTTTTGTTTATTTACATTTGAAAACATTAAAAGGCTTTACGATACAAATACAGCTGATTACTCATAGGCTCCTAATTACGTGTCCGATTGTTTACCTACTCTAGACGAATTAGTTTTTATTTCTCTCAGACAAAGCTATCAATTTAGTTGAATAGTCACGTACAATAATAATGCTTGCTTTGGGATACGTAATTCCGTTCCTTCATTTTCTTTGTAAATAATGTATGAAGCTGTGAAAATATTTTTTCTTCTGCTTCAAAACGAATGTAACATATTTGTATGTGCTTAACCCGAGTAGTAAACCGTACGATAATATTTTAAACGAATTCATAAGAGTCGAGAAATGTAGGTCGAAATAAAACCAATTAGCAGCTACGTGCAACATGTTGAAAGTCATTCTGTCTAATTGACTCATTTAAAAAATACGTGTTCTCCCGAGAGGGAGGAAATTTGTATCCAACATTCATATGTAGGAGCAAAACTCATCAGTCCACAGCAGAGCGTTCAAAGCGTTACCGGATAAATTATTCAGACCGTCTGTTTGTTCATGCACTCCCGGGAACTACCTCTGCCGCGTTTTCGCTTTAACAATATGCGTTTTTTTATTCAACTTTAACTGGAAAGCCAGAAAATTAAGACTTACTCTGTTATTCGTATTTTTGTGTTTTGGAAGTCGACATGAAATACGATTATGAGTTCAGCGCTGGAGATGACTACACAGGCTGCACCTTACAGAGAATGATTCCAAATTCCATTTATACAATCCAACAAATATAATATACATACATACTAATATGCATTTATGATTACATTTTAAAAATTAGTACTAATGTAATTTTAGCCTAGTCTCTTGTTTCAATTGAATCAAAATTACAGAATCGACACAATAATTATATAGTTATAATGTTCTCAAAAGAAATTAGGAATTATGAAAATTTATAATGTGAACATAAATAAGTTTGTATTTTCCGTGACTTACCAATATATGTAATAATAAGTATAGACAAAGATGTGCAAAAACATGGAATGACTCATGAAAATATATATCACCAGGTTCAACCTAGTTTCTCTCTCGACAACACAGAGATTTTTACGAAGACTGACGGCCTTACATCTTAACTGAAATGTTTTAAGGCGCTCAATAATTGTCTGAAAGAGATTTCTTTTAGCGATTAGTTGACCCTTCGTACATAAGTTGTCATCTGAATGATTTGTTAATAGTTGATGATGTTTGTCACTGCCGCGCCTTTGTAGTGCATCCACAATGGTTGCGGTATCTCACACCGATGACTTATTTGCAATAACGTGGAAGAGAAGTGCATCGTTATTGCGTCGAGTCAGAGACAGTGGCAACGGTCTTCTGAAAATCATATCGAGCAAGACCGAGGGACTGCTGATTAATAGCCTTTGCAGCAGGCAATTGGAAGGAAAAAAAACAAACGTAATAATGTAAAATGTATGTAATGATAGTTATGTGTTACATTTTTTAAGTTACTAACATAGATTATATGTAATTCCTACTAACAAAATGTTATGGTTTTAAAACAAAAACTGAAATAAATTATAAATAAAATAAATAATAGTAATATTTATATCTTAATGTGCACAAATAATGCTCTGACCTACTGTTTCAAAGAAAAGTGAAAATCTCCCTCAGTTTCTCTTATTAAAAAAAAATAAGAATAATATATAGTGATAAAAAATTGACGAAGAGAGTCTAGGATTGGGCTCAGTTGTGTAGATTGGGAGAGTCCTGTATCCAATAGACGACTAAGACTGACGATGATGATGATTAATGAAGGCCTTCTTACCAATAAGCAATTTCGTTTCGAGAATTGTAATAACTATTAATTTATTATTAATACTAATAATTACTATTAAAATTTTTAGTCAAGAATTCAAGAACATAAAAAACATTGATTCATAACCGACCGTAGAAGACCAAGAAAACTGTAGTGTTCGGAATGCTGAATCAAAGTTCAGTTAAATTAAATTAATAGTTGATTTTTACAATAATTAATAAATTTATTTATTAAATGTTAATTATTTCATAAATTTAATTAATAGCTTGTTCACCTCTAAGAATAAATATTCTGTATTCGAATTTCACTGTAAGAGAAAGAAGATACCTATTTTCATTCAGAAAATTATAATATTCGTTAAGCTTAGTTTAGTAGTTATATTGCATAAGGTAAATATTCAAGTTACACTTAAAAATCTACTACAAGAGCTTGATTTTATTTAGTGGTAATCTTACCCACAAATGTAAAACTTATACTGCTTTCCGAGACTCTTTGCACTTATTTTAATTATTTAAAGCAAAGTCCGTGCCTAGTTTCGAAATCGACCGCTTTCGCTATGACCTTATAGAGCCACGTCCCACGATCGATTAAAGGTGTAACCCAACCTTTTGAATTTAGTTCAAGGTTAAATTATTCTTAAACGATCAAAAACTTAAATAGTTTTTTAACAGAACCAAAGTAGTAGTGTTAGATTAAAAAGCGAAAACGGTAAAAAGAGTAACGATAGTATGATTAAAGATTTATATATTATAATGAGAGCAGAACATGTGTGAACATAATATAGAATCATGTCGTTGTGATAAAACAATTTCGAAAATTTTGAGGTTATAGAGAAAATAATACAAAACGAAGATAAGTAAAATAATATGGAAGGTATTTCATTCTAACAGTGCGAATTTATATAATTCCCTGCTTCACGTGCTCATCAAGTTCGGTGGTTGGGTTCGAACCTAATTGGGTAGATACAGACTCAATACACAGTATATCTCACCACAATAATACACCTTCAGTACGTACAAAATAACGTAACATTTATAGTGTAACCTAAAATATTGGGTTCAGCCTTTAACGAATCACGTTCTTTTCGATGCGGGAATTTTTTCGCAGCTTTTCGTATTTTCTGTGTTCTTGGAAAGTTTTTAAATGAACGTATGATTGGTTTAGATAATGAACTTTATTTAAAATAAAAGATAAAATTAAATTTATATATTAATTTTTGAACTAAAAACTGAAAAAAATCTAATAAATATCAATAGGTAAAAGTCAATCAGTTTATTGGTAGGATTGTGACTTTTCCAGAAAATACAAGTCCCATAAAAGTATATTACTATTTTTTTTTTCCTTTGTAGGCAGACGAGCATACGACCCACCTGATGGTAAGTGGTTACCGTCGCTCGATTCAGTAGAAATAAACTAAGAAGTTTCAAATCAATATCGTACGTATATTGGTGTTGAATACCATAACAAGAAATGAGATAAATTGATATTTATAATTATACCAATTACTACATATACTTAACGATTGTTATTCATAACTGTTTGCGGTATTGGAATCACCACCTTATTTCTCGGCTTAATATCTTCCCACAAATCCTTATCTTGACTTATCGATCCAAGGCGGCGCCTAAGGACGATCAGAATGTAGTACAATTCAAAGAAAGATATAGATACATACATGCTGTGTATTCGCTATGCAGAAGTCATTAAAACAAGACACAGGTTGAAAAATAAAATGAAACAAAAATGTGAACGGAACCTTTCTTTTACAAAATTAAATATAGCATTCATTTCTTTCAAAAAGTCGCCGATTAAAACGCGCTGAATGACATCTCTGTCCCTAACAAACTTGGCAATATTGTACGCTTTGCCTTTGTCCTTTAAACCTCTACCGACCTTCTTTCTGTGAATTTCTCTTTATTTTTACAGCTCTTATTACTTGACATTATATTTGTTTTCTAAGAGATGCATAAATATGTATGAGTTTAGATATTTAAATTTTACGAATTTTGTATATAAAGCTATGTATATAAAAGGTAAAGCTATAACTAGACTAGTCTTTTTTTTTGGGAATGTTTCTAATATACCCTAAAAGTTGTGTTATTGAATAAACGACAAATAGGTACGCTTGCTCGCCATCAAATAACTCGTCCGCTGGTTCATACAATAAATCTACAAAATGTAGTAGTATACTTTAAAGTATTATGTAAAAACAAATATACTATTATATTAAATACATTCACAAAAAAAGAATGTTTAAAGCAGTTATTTAAAATCTTTCTTTTAAATGGTGATTATGCTTCGGAAACCAGAAGAGTTTGATGAATAACCTTCAAGAGACTACAATAAAGTCGTTGAAAATGATTTTGAATAATTATTTTCTTTGGGTATTTTTATCTTTAGCTACATTCTAACTTAGATTTGTTATTTATTTTAAGAGAAGAAGAATAAAGAAGAAATCGGACTGAGCACGGGCTCGCGCACCTATCCAAGTGAAACTAGAAAGGCCTCCGGACCACCAAAACGACATAATAGGTTGGGGAAAAAGTCTTTTCGCATTATAGTATGTATGCACTTGTAATAAAATCTACTATTTGTATCTGGCTGGTTTTGGTATCATTCAAGTTTAAATTTTAAATGAAGATAATTCCAAATTCACGTTAGAAAACTGTGTGATTTTTATTTATTTTTCGTACTGTCAAGATGAGCGAATCTAATGAAGAAATTCGATACATTTTAAAACTTTACTACGAAAAAAGGAAAATTGCAACGCAAGCCGCGAAAAAAATTTGCAATGTTTATGGACCTAGTGCAGTGTCTGTGAGAGTAGTACAACTTTGGTTTACGCGTTTTCAATTCTGAAATTTTGAAGTCAAAGATGCACGTCGCTTTGGTCGGCCTATTACGGAGAAAATGGATGCCGTTTTTAAAAAGTAAAGCAAGATCGGCGTACCAGTAGTTACAACGTAGCTGAAGAACTGGGAATTGATCACAAAACAGGTTTGGCGCATTTGAAAAAAACTGAGTAGGTACACAAAAAAGCTCGATATTTGGGTACCTCGTGAGCTCACAGAAAGAAACCTAATGAACCGTGTACTCATTTGTGATTCTTTATTACGACGCAATGAAACCGAACCATTTTTGAAGAAGCTGATAACTGGTGATGAAAAGTGGATCATATACGACAAGAACGTGCAAAAAAGGTCGTGGTCAAAGGCCGGTCAGGTTTCACAGACTATGGCGAAACCCGGGTTAACTCGCAACAAGGTGATGCTGTATGTGTGGTGGGATTGGAAGGGCATTATTCATTATGAGCTGCATCGATTCTGTACTCTACTACAAACAACTGCTGAGAGTAAAGCAAGACATTGAGAGAAAGCGGCCGGAATTCATCAACGGAAGGGGTGTGGTTTTTCATCATGATAACTCAGCAAAAATTAAGAGAGCTTGGCTGAGAGGTGTTAATGCATCCGCCGTATAGTCCTGACCTTGCACCTTCAGATTTTCACCTGTTTCAGTCTCTTCAGAATTCTTTAGGCAGTGTCAGGTTAACATCACGAGAGGACCGACAAAACCAACTGTCGCGGTATTTTGATCAGAAGCCCCAAAATTTCTATAGCAATGCTATCATCTACCTACAAGATGGCAAAAAGTTATTGAACAAAATGGTACCTACATACTTTAGTTAAATGTAAATTAACTATATTAAAAAATATTGTGAATTTTTAAAAAAAATGCGAATATACTTTTCCCCAACCTATTATTCACAAAAAAAAAAGGATTAGTAACGGATGTGCGTCGTTTCCTTTGGCTGCAGATTGATAAATACAGTTTTGGTACATGGGCAAAACAAAATGTCGCAAAGATATGATTCAATTTAACTTATCTTTAACTCTCATCCCGCTTCCAACATATGCATACATATGTATTAAAATACTGCCTGAGTGCAAAATACATATTGTACAATACAAAAATAAAACCCCTTAAAAACAGAAATGATAATTATTATATTTTAATTAAATTATAAAAATTGAAACATCAAAGGAAAATTACTTTCTTAAGGACCATATTTATATATCAGAGTCTCATAAATTTTCGTTTAATAAAGATAGTCTCCCGCGGGATTATGATACGATGTTTGACGTAGCTGATACACGTGTGATGGATGACTTCCCCTGATAAATTCTGTATTTTTTTATTAACTTACAAAAGATAGTGAACATTAGACACTCATACGCGTTACTGGTTCATTGGTTTGAAAAGTCTATTATAGTTATTATTTAAGAGACATTTTGCTAATTAGCGTGTACAAATTACTGAAATGCAGTTTTGTTCACACAATTGTAGAATCGTAAAATAGATCTAAAGAAAAATGTAACTTAGATTTTTTAGATTGTTGATAAAGGCTATCTTCATCTTTGTCTTTTATCGATTAGCATGTTTTTATTAGCTTGAATTGCTGTTGTTCAAAATTTATAAATGCTAGGCTATTTTTTAAATAGCATTAGCGCCAAATTGCAGATGTTAGTTAGCCTTAGTGAAATAATTGCTAAAAACAAAAAAGGTCGTAATAACCTATGTTTTATTAGAAAAATTCTTTAACATGAAACAGGTTCCCGTGTGGCGTAACTCATTCGTACCTATAAGACGGTCCACGGTCCAGATTCACTTGACTCGATTCGACTTTCACAGTGAACAATTTCTACCTAAAAGATAAGATCAAGAATTTCAGGGAATACAAATCGACCGAATAATTTTAATTCCAGTTCGGAATATGAAATACATTTGGTCCAATTACTTTTCGCTTCTTTTTAAAGAAAACAAAAACTAAAACTTCAAACATGTTACCTAATTTCCTCGTTCCATATTTATTATTAAACGTCCTATTATTTGGTAATTTGAGATAAACAAGAAACTTTTCACAATTCAAACTTGGCATTTTGCAAGCGTGAGTGCAAAAGTAGAACTAACAAAACCTTCACAGTGAAAGCTCTTTTGTGCGAAGATAAGACGCCTTTTAAGCAAGCTCTCAACCTAAAGGGCTCGTTGGCTTCCCAAGAATATAACGGACTTTGTGCTTTCTCGAAATAAATGATAACAGTATAGTATAAACGTTTTTTGTCAAATTGAATTTTGAATGTAATTAAATGGGAGAAAGTAAGCAAAATTGCATATTTTATTCATTGCATTTTCACTTTTTTTTTGTCTTATAAAGCAAGAAAAACAATGTTTCTAATAAAATATTGATAACACTAGAGTTTTTATTAACTACTAATAGAGGTACTTAACAGTATTGTCTTTGTATTTTTAGAAACAGATGCCAGTCATATGACTTTACCACATAAGAATATATAGCTGTTTACAATTTAATAATAAGTAATAAACAAGAATAATCTTAGTCTATTGCAATGGAAATTAATTTCCTACATAAACACAGAAGCAATAATCAACATTTCGCTTCAATTTTGAAAAAAAGCATCATGTTCAAAAGCTTTTCAGAATCTCCACTTTAGGTAACCACATTACATTGTTATATTATATGAGTACACCACTTAATTTACACAGATACACATTAATTAGATAGATGTCTGTAACACAGCATCCGATATACCTGATACTCACAGAGATATGGGATCTGTCTCATTCTTATTAAATAACTAGATAGTTTAGCTTTAATAGACAGTAGTTGATTTACTATTTTCTGTTAGACGAGACTAGGGAAATAGCTTAAAAACATTAATATTATTTTGATGGAAAAATATATTTTAAAATAATTTCACAATCGTAGCATCAGCCGTGGTTGATAGCTTGCGTTAAAATCATTTGACCCTAATCGCTTATAATAAATTGTGAAGATTCTTTTGAAACTTTAAGTAATAAGTCAAATTGGAGGAATTCCACGTACGCGTCGTGGACAGTAAAAGTTGAACTAACTATTAACCCCCTGTCGCTCAGAAACTCGCTGCCGTGTCTGAGACTGAAAGATGAGCCTCAAGATAACTTTATTTAAAGCAGGCAAGGGTTTGAGCCAGGTGCTGCCAGCTACGTTATGGAAAGCATAATCTGTGGACGTTCCCGCCACATTGTAACCCTTCGGTCGGTGTATAATCGAAGCCCGTCTAGACGGCGCTGGCGACTCGTGTCCCCGGAATACCCATCTGGGTCACAACAAGTTGGGGCGTGTGGTCATTGCTCTTTCGAGGCGTCATCTAGGATCTCTCCTCATGTCAGTGCACAAAACAGCATATGGGGGACCTAAAGAACAGCAGAGGTCAATATTGCGGCACATCCCTATCCTGACCTAAGGGCTTAGCATCATGCTAAACCACCCGCATCAGCTATATCGTTCACTCGCATCTCTCAACGAAGTCAAGTATCGCCCGCCATGGACCCACACTGACAAGTATCTATTGCTCATCTATTACACCCACCTATTTTTATACCACGGTATTTAAATATACCTAAATGATTTGAATTACACAAATATAATTTAGAAACTTGACGAATCTTAGTAGGTACTAATAAAAAAATGCAAAGGACAAAAATGCTGTCTAAAACATAAGAATAGCAGCCAGCTGGTTTTTCGTGGTACACAGATCGATAGTGGATGAACTAGACGATAAATGTTGTAGTATACAAGGTTCGCGATATTGTTGCGGTCAACGAACTTGGATCGAACTTTTCTGTATGACATTTATGAGCGACAAACAGTTTGACATGCTATTTCTGTAAAGAATTTCATAAACAAAAGGTATTTATTTCACAGAAAATCCAAGCTGATGTGCACAAAACAGCGGACATAGTGTAGATCCATCCCGCTAACCGAGTCTGGACGATTTTTCGTCTATTGTGGTACTTGGTCTATTGATCCCGAAAGTTCTGTGACTTTCCAGATTATTGTTACTTTCTTTTATTAAAAAATGTGACAACAATAAAATTCAATAATACCATGAACAAAAAAGATATACAATTATGATCGAATAAAAATAATAAATTCCAAACCAAAGGACTGATATAAGTAAAACGAAGTAAGAAACCAATCTTTACTAAATACCTAAAATGTTTGCCTTGCTCAATACGATTTAAATGCGCTGTTTTGCCATATACATACATATATAAACAAACAAAATAACAAGAGCTTCACCTAACGTGTTTGGAACGAACAAGGAAAACAGTACTGAAAATTGTATTTCGCCTCAAGGTTCCTACGTTTTACGCAAAGTACGAGTAGAAAGCCGTTTCACTTTGATAAATTCACGTGCGACGTTACCAAAGCTGATATTAAATGTATTCTTATAAGTATAAGCCTCGTGTGGTATAGAAGACAAAGGCATGAAATTTTACATTTTCTGATTATCGACCTCTGAAAACCTCTGTTTGATCTTTTACTCAATCTTAATTGGATATTCCCCAGTTTCACTTTTCCAATTTTTTTATAATTTTGAAATCATTAAAATCAGTATCGTTTCAGAACTACTGCCAAGAAAGAAAAAAGTAAAGAACTGAGTATACCTTTATACCTTCCAGTACCTATCATTCAAGATAATTGTCAGATTAGTTAGTAAGTGTGGTACCATATTATTATTATACTGTATTATAATCATTAAAGTACAAAAATGATAATGTTAAAATAGCTCAAACGAAAGTAAGCTTCGCGTTAATCTAAGAATGTACAATATGTGATAACACTAACTCATTCAGTCACTTTCATTCTTTCACACACAATTCGCAGTAACTATCACTAATTTTATAAAAAAAACATTAATTCTTGAAACTACTCACGCCCATCTTCCGTCGAGTACCAACTGCACCAAGTTACAGAAAGCAGAAAGAACAAACCTACGTTGATTTTTATTTATAGTAATATAGATTATTTATTATGTTATTAAGCGTGATATTATAGATTTTTCCGAATTGTTGTGGTTTATGGTTAGCTCGTCGTACATTTTGACCCCAAATGACGTCACATTTAACGTTGTTCAATTTAGGCGAGATTCGAAAAGTGTACACTTAAATTAATTTAAAGAAAAACTCACCTGTGTCCCATTAATTGTTTCTAAACAAACTGAACTTTCTTGTGAAGTTTATGTAATTACTCGTGTAAACTTACACTATTCAACCACTGACCGGATGAACTAATTGACTATAAATGATCGTCGACTAAGCCAATCAGTAGCATCCACCATGCTATCATGATCTGTTAAAGACTGATCCTCCAATTGACTCCTAATTCCTTCAATGTTTCTATAACGAGATGATGATCTCACGTCCATGTGTATTCAAAACTTTATTCATCAATCGGAGATTTCTGTTAATACCCTAATAATACACTCTGTTGAGGAATCTTGATCTTAATTCTTCTTCTTTCTTTCTTTCTTTCTTTCCTATTACCCTCTGCTAGGGTGTAGGGCTCGAATCAAATCATTCCTTGATCTTAATTGATTTATGTTATTTATTTTCATTTCTTGTAAAGAGGATACCATTAAAAAAGTCTTTCTATATTAAATTTAAAGGAATTACTTGAAAACTTGTTCAAGACATCACTGCTCTTGAAGGTTTTACTACAAAAATATCTAAATCACCCTAAGCCCTGCTAGAAAATGGAAATTGTCACGCAACATACCACAAGGTTACAAATGCTATAAAATTAGCTGAAATGTTATTTGCTGCTCCAAGACTTTGCATATTAAATAATTTTTACTATCATGGGAACGAACGTTCATAAGCAATATGGTTAATTGCTTTAGATATAATTACTGCCTTCTTCGTATCTGTCAAGACACTGAAATGACAACAAATAAAAATAATAATTTGTGTATTTGTTACATATACATGGAATGGGCCATGCTATTTTGTATCGCTTTGATGGGTGGACGAGCTCACGGCCCACCTGGTGTTAAGTGGTTACAGGAGCACATAGACATCTACAACGTAAATGTCGTCACCCATCTAGTTCTAAGGTCTTCGTTTTTACAATACAACGGCGGGCCCGCCCTTCAAACTAAAAAACTGCTTTACGGAAAAAATAGGCAGGGTGGTGGTACCTAACCGTGCGAACTCACAAGACTCCCACCAGTAATGACGCAAATTATAATTTTGCGGGTATAATTTTTATTACACGGTGTTATTCATTTATCGTGGAAGTCAATCCAGTGTACTCACATCCAGCGATGCTAATATTTCGGAGTTAAACCCCGCAAGCAGATACCGTACTATCTAAGAAATACACGCCTGTGTTTACGAACGACTTCCATAATAAAGCAATTAGTATGTAGTTAAATGTAATAAACAATATAGATATTCGTAATTCCCAGTGGTAGGGTATAGGTTACCACCATCTTTGCTATATTGCAACGCAAAGTAGTCTTATTATCCCTGGGGGACCTGGGTGTGAAGTCGCTCGAGTGTTCGTAAAATGTTCGTGCTAGCCGAGCACTTAAACCCCCTATTTTGGTGCAGAGATAAATGATCTCCGACGGCTGTGAGGCCTGAGTGCCCTTCACGGGACAGTACTCTCCGCTTCCTAACAGTAGTCACTTTCGGGGACCGCACCTGCACACGGGTGTAGTACAAGAGGTTTTAGCCCCCTCCATCCTCCCTCAAAACTAACGTTTTTGTTGTTTATGGGAGGGGCAAGGAATCCAGCACGGAGGAGCTATTCTTGATCTCCCGTTCTGGTGGTAGGACCTCTTGTGAGTCCGCGCGGGTAGGTACCACCTTGCCTATTTCTGCAGTGAAGCAGTAATGCGTTTCGGTTTGAAGGGTGGGGCAGCCATTGTAACTATACTTGAGACCTTAGAACTTATATCTCAAGGTGGGTGGCGCATTTACGTCGTTGATGTCTATGGGCTCCAGTAACCACTGCACACCAGGTGGGCTGTGAGCTCGTCCACTTATCTAAGCAATAAAAAAAAGAAGGTATAATTGAGGATTCGACCTCACGGGTCAAGATTGGTGGTAGCATTCGGGTTGTAATGTGTATTGGGTCGATTAACTACTTACCAGTACAACAAAAGGCCGGTATCTACGGATCTACACGAAATAGTACTGAAAATTGTATTAAGCCTGAAATTTATAATCTTTGTATATATTACATCAAGCTCGTTAATTCGTGAAATGAGGACGCACGAATGTAATTACAGTATTTAATTAAGATATTGAAGCAAATTAAACGCGATCGGCACTGTTTATACATTTTCATTATTGACAAAACGAATCGAGAAACGGCTTTTGAGCGTCGATGGCATTGAAAAATGTGAAAATATGGCACAATTGTCAGATCGTCTACACCGATTTCTGATGGCGCGGTAGCAAGCCCTTAGTAATCAGTCAACTCGACTAACTTTAATTTAGTTGAATGTGAAAAGTCACGAACTCAACACGAAGTAATAAATTACCGTTAACCATTATTCATTTTAGGCAACCCTCTATGACAAACTAAAAGCATAATTGATTTTTTATTTGACATCATTAATACAAAAAGTTATACATTAATGAAACAAAATGTAACATTTAGGAACAGTAGAATTAGGAATGTTGACGTTATTCTATTTGTATGATATAGTTTACAAAACGTACACAGAGTAATAGAAGTCGATAACAGAGTGACGCTTCGAATAGAATAATTCTGTGAAAGGTGGCGTGACTTTACAACGGGCCGGTTCATTAATATTTACAAGCCGCTAACAACTTTGGCCTGTATAAACACATCTGCATCAATAATAAAATTCATACTTAGCTACTCCTCAAATCATTAAAAGAAACTAAATGGCTTAACATTTGTCCCTTTGGAAAAAATACACTTGGTTCATTTGTTTGAGATTTTAAAAGAGTAGAAAAAAATCACTTTCAAGTTGTTTTTTTTACAAAAAAAACACTATTTGTGGACCGAAATGGAAATAGTTTATCGGTATCACTTGATACAGCGTTCAGTTTATTTTATAAAAAAAAACGTTAACCACGATTTTTATTAAAAACACATTATGATTATAAGTATCTACTACATACGTATTAAACAATCAGTTGAAATTCAGTTCATATGAAATGCAAACACAATCTTCTATTCCTGTGTAGAAGATTGTGTTTACAGTTATGAAGGCATTCTGTAATGCCTTAACATTTATACAAAAAATATATCAAGTTGTGGCAACTAAAAGCTCTTGTCGTCAACAACCCACCTTGGCTAAGACTGAATTTAACCGAAGCAGGCTGGCGATAAAGTGACGTGCTTCGAACGCGACGCCAAACAGGCAGCCATCAACGACCAACATGACCACCGGGTCACTCTTTCAGCAGGGTGTTCGAAGCCTGTCTAAACGGCGCGCGGTTTACCACCTCACTAAGTTGGAACCACCGTGCGTCAGCACGTACATTCATCTGTCACCGGGTTCCTCTATCATTAGAGCCGTGCAGAGCAGCTTGCACGAGCTATAAATCATCTTCTTGGATCTCATGAAGGGTCCGCAAACCGGTATATGAAGATTTGGCAACCGTTGCTTTTTTATGAACCTTTTTAAACGTCTATGAAAAATAAATTGCTAGTGAAATGTTTTATTTTCATAGCTGGATGATCAGGTAGCAATAGCGGTAGGTAGTTCGAGGTGATATAACGGACATACCAATATAATGTTAGAACCTCTAACTTAACGTAGGATGTGGCGTGTGGCTAAAAGTTTTAAAAATTACGTGCGATTTATTTCTTAATATTTTTTATTAAGTCGACCTATATATCAACTCTCAATTTAATCTTCACCACCTTCAAGACACCCGATTAATTTGAATAACCAGGATAAATGAATGTTGTTACATGATTAGTTCGAATTTCTGTTAAAGCATATTTTTTTATTTTAAAACCATTTTTTTCCTGCCTATTCGGTGGTAGCCTAAAAGGCTGTTCCAGCTACGTCCAGACGGGTAGCTAAGCTAACGGGCTCGACCTGAGAGAATTTGCTAACACTAGCCCTAGCAAGAACAGTGCTTCGCAGAATATACTACCGGATCGGAGACGCGATCCACTGCGAAGATCAGGCGAGAAATTCACTGAGCTGTGTCTGGGGTTACTTCGCCCATCGAACTCTTCGTCGAGTTCGATTTTTATTATAATGAATAGATATGGATATATAATAGATATAGATATGGCCAATTTTTTTTTTAACTTTTGAGTTGCACGGAATTGCAAATACATATAATATCTTATTTACCAACAAGTATCTACTAAGTTCACTAGTATTGATTGTTACATTCTAGCACGCTCTAAGTCGTTCACGTTACATTGCCGCAGTATAATAATTTACATATCAGGCTAGACACAACGTATTTCGAACACAAATAATACGTTTATTTTAACATTTCATTGTTTTACATAAATTTCAACCGTTATGTTTTCAAAAACACCGTTAAACTGTGTACTCAAATTTAGTAATAAGAAATAATAGAGTAATTGAAATCATATGCCAAAGTGATTGGCAACAGTAACTTTGTTAATGAACTCCGGTAACCACATAACATCAGATGGGCCGCAAGCTAATTCAAATGTCTAAGCAATGCGATGTTTGCGAAAAGTACGGTTATGGATAAATAAATACCATTATGGACACCATTTCTGATATGAACAAAGAAAGTTGTCCCTATAAAAGTAAAAAGTATTTCTACGTGGCGATAACAATCAATATCCTAAATTAATATAAGTGCACTGTTAAATAAGAGTCGTAAAATTTTGTATTAACTAAAATGATATAAGTACGTAGAAATATAATAATCTTATGAATAGCACATAAAACCTTCAAAATAGCACTGTTAAATTTAAATGAAGGCTACCAAAACGGAACCAAGTCTGTGAAACTCATTATCAAAATCTTTGCTTTACATTAATTTATAATACAGAAACGTTATTGTACTGTAAACTTCCAGTATTTACTTCATAAACTTAATTTACTGCCTTTTGTAATTATTATTAAAGCTCGGTAGGCAGCGGCTTGGCTCTGCCCCTGGCATTGCTGAATGTGCGACGGTAACCACTCACCATCAGGTGGGCCGTATGCTCGTCTGTCTACTAAGGCAATAAAAAAAAAATAAAAAAATAAAAAGCTAGCTTGAGGTAAAGAACCGGTCAATGCTTGTTTTTTAATTTGTAAGTATTAACGCTCGCATTTGAAGTTATAGCCGAAGCCTCAATCTGTCTGTAATCACGACTATCCTACCATATACCGGGTTCTGTCTGCCTCAAGCAGGGCAGGAATATACAATAAGATGCTTCCTACTCTGCGTGTCCTCGCAAATTAAATCGCCTAAAGCAGTCTGGTCAGTCTTAAATCAGGTCTGTGCGTGTCAGCTTTTAATATATTTACCGAGTTTAAACAATAAAAATGTACTAAAGCTTACTGCTCACGATAAAACGAAACCAGGGACTGTCTACTTCTTACATAAATTGAACGCTTATGTTTGAAATAAGATGTTTATGGTATGTAACGTAACACTATTTTTAACACTACACTAACGCCACTTCCCCATTAATTATGTAGGAATACTGGGCTTATAATTGAGGTTTTTTTTTTCTTTTTCTTCTTCTCTTTTCTTCTTTATATCTAAAATATGTATGCAACCTACTAATTGTGTGGAATAAAAGGCTTATTATTATTATATTATTATTATAATTGAGGAACAATCGATAATGCCAAGAGGGTTAATTCAAGTGATCTTCAGTCAAGATCAGCCAAGAAATACATCCTTGAACAAGCCTTTGTGTTACTGATAAAACTTCGAGAAATCAACAACAAGGATTATCTGAAGCTGACATCTCTCTTCTTTTAGAATACGGTAAATTATTTTGCGCGTCAAATTATCATTATATTATATTATTATAATATGTACTTGAAAAAATCGTTC
Source organism: Bombyx mori (assembly GCF_030269925.1). Taxonomy (NCBI): domain Eukaryota; kingdom Metazoa; phylum Arthropoda; class Insecta; order Lepidoptera; family Bombycidae; genus Bombyx; species Bombyx mori. The sequence goes on along the minus strand of NC_085115.1, from coordinate 8,187,546 downwards.
TGAATACAAATTTATTCATAGGGGTAGTTCTAGAAGAACTTAATATTTAAAACCAGGGTTTTCGATCTAATAAGCCATTTAAAATTACATTACTTATGTATGCGTCTTCAAATCAATAGTTAACAAAATGAAAAGATTAAACTGTCACATGTCTAATATTGCGGCCGTCAAAAACCAGAAACTCGGCGAAATTACCTTGTAGCTGAACCTAAAAACAAAGTTTGTCGCAAACAAACTCATGACGAGAACATTAAAGTCACTTCGCAACATCCCACGTCTTCAAAACAAGGCAATAATAAACACGCAACCATGAGATAACTTGGCTAAGTAATTTCGAACTGTACAAGAGATATAAGAGAGGTATAAGTAGAAAATTCTACAATTATATCAGATTAAAGTGTAAAGCATGATTTTTCTACGAAGGTATTTTGGCCTATGTGCATGAAAGCAGATGTAAACTCAATATTTTATTCTACTTGCAACGAGGCTTCTTCTTCTTGCTTCTTCAAACGAGGCTTGTGGAGAGTATTAAGCGGTAGGCAGCGGCTTGGCTCTGCCCCTGGCATTGCTGAAGTGCATGGGCGACGGTAACCACTCACCATCAGGTGGGCCGTATGCTCGTCTGCCTACAAGGTAAATAAAAAAAAACTTGCTGCTAGCCTATTTCATACTTAATGTCAAACAATTACTTTATTAAAAACACTTTTTCATGGGATTATAATCTCCTAAAACATATAAATCTAATCTTATACAAAAATATATATTTTTTTTTTTATTATTCCTTAGATTGGTGGACGAGCTCACAGCCCACCTGGCGTTAAGTGGATCCTGGGGCCCATAGACATCTACGATGTGAATGCTCCACCCACCTTGAGATATAAGCTCTAAGGTCTCAACTATAGTTACAGCGGCTGCCCCACCCTTCAAACCGAAACGCATTATTGCTTCACGGCAGAAATAGGCAGGGTGGTGGTACTTACCCGTGCGGACTCACACGAGGTCCTACCACCAGTAATTACGCAAATTATAGTTTTGCGGGTTTGATTTTTAACACAATGTTATTCCTTCACTGTGGAAGTCAATCGTGAACATTTGTTGAGTACGTATTTCATTAGAAAAATTGGTACCCGCCTGGGATTTGAACACCGGTACATCGCTCAACATGAATGCACCGGACGTCTTATCCCTTAGGCCACGACGATTTCAAAATGTGCTAATAAATCTTAAAAAATGTTGGAAATTTCAAACTATATTACAATCGCTATTGGCTATCAGCGAGGTTGATGAATGTAGTGTATCAAATAAACACGGAATATCCATATACCATATGGATATTACATGATCCTTATGCCATTTAGTAGATGTGTGAACATGAATATTACAAGTGTAAATAACATACCCATATAACCCCAAGGGTATTAAATGCAGTGACTCGGCCGGAAGTTGCTGAAAGGATCCGGACACGAGCTCAGTAATGGCCCATCACAATATTTGGGAATACAAGGAAATAAATGACGATCAACTTTGCTACAAAAGAGTTCGTTGGTTTCTCGGACATTGTTTTTTTAATTTAAGATTAATTTCTTCTTGGAATTTTCCTAAATGTATATTATTATGCATCGTATTTCGTAGTCATTTTCCTGAGATTTAAATGCTTCTATAAGTACATATTTAATTAACGGAGCGTATAAAACTTAAGATCATAAAAACGAATTACGATTACGAAAATAAAAAAGAGGGTAAGAAATCTCAATGTTATAATGTAACGTTTGCCCAACCTTCAAACCGGATATCATGGGATCACTTGCGGCCTTACAATACGTACCTTCGCCAGTAACAATGCAAACTTATAAATTTGTCCCCTGGTTATTTTTTTACTTATATGGGCATCTAATGTGGTCAGCAACAGAGCGGCTGGCACTACCACTGTCTAAATACAGTAATCCTTAACATTAGATAGTCGCTCATCTGGTTTTATTAACTATAGCGACCCGCCCTCGCTTCGCTTCGGAAACATTAAAACACACATGAAACCAAAAATATAAAAAAAAAAAAAAATTAAAAAAAGTAGCCTATGTTCATCAGGGACAATGTCGGCTTCTAATGGAAAAAGAATTTTTCAAATCGGTCCAGTAGTTTCGGAGCCTATTCGAAACAAACAAATCTTTCCTCTTTATAATATTAGTATAGATATAGATATAGATTTTTGGAAGTTCATTATTTTCTAGTTCCCATTACAAAACATAAAAATGTTGCAAAAACGATATTTCAATTCAAATATTATAGAATTGGCTTTCTGACTAAATTCCACGTTAATTTTAACAAGAATCGATTTGGTTGTTAGTTTTCACTTAATTATTGTGGTCACGTTACATAATAACTCGCAGAAGGCTACGGTCGGAAACTGTCAGCTTCGATTTAATTTATGTTATTTCAGTCGAAACAAAGCCTTTATTAACATGGAATTTAATATCTGAATATCATCGAATAAACATAAAGTGACATATATTTCAGTGATTAAAATAAGTAAAGGACATGAAACCTTTTTAAAGAACCTTTAAAATGCTACAGAACCGTAGAAATTTAGGGAATACGTTTTTTCTCAAAATAGGAAGGAACAGTAAAAATCAAAATATACATTAATACAGAACTTATGTATAATTTCTATGATTTTTTTATGGTAAAACTGTTTTTTACTAAATTTTACTTATTTGAAACAGCTGCTTCGAATGCGAATGAATCAACTATACTACCGGATTGGAATTGCAACCCCCTGAGAAGATCCGGCGGCGACCGACTGATGTTTAAGTTAGGTTGCACGTCGAACTCTTTGCCGATTTTGACGAGTAAAGTTACCGCGGTCCCTAAGCCTGCTCCTAGTGTTAGATCTGAACGCGTCTAGTTCTGAGGTTAATGGACCTGATGGATCCGTAAGAAAGTGTCTAGGGCGTCGACTGTGTTTAGCTCCCGCGTGGGCAGGAATTGGGTAGTATTCAACGGCGATTATCATTACGCATAGCCTTAGCGCAGGACCGTTTCGACGCCAACTTCAGGTGTTTCCGGATCAAGCACACCATAGTACACCGAAGTAATGTTAATCTGATAATACATACTAGTTCTATATAGTACTTTTTACTGTAGTTTTTAATACAGTTTTGGTTTGTTTGTTTTAACTTTTTTGTACTTAGAAAATTAAACAAATTGCTTCTTCTTCTCAGTTGGACACTCTTGTCAGAGTGGTCGTGGTTGCGTTGACGCTGTATGTGCAGTAGGAACTGTTAGGTCGCCCATGCTCCCGACAACCGCCCTCCAGGTAATGCGCTTCCAGGTCTGACGCTTCGAAGCCGTTACGAGTACATTCGACCATAGTGGACTCAGTTGCCTTCTTTATTAGGTCAGTCCAACGGGTCGGTGAGCGGCCGCGTGATCTTCAGCCTTCCACCCGGCCCTGGACTACCAGTCTCTCCATCGAGTGCTCAAAACAAATTGCTACGTTATTATAAAAAATGTTTTGTTTCGACACTTATTCTCAGGACCGTCTTTCTTTTTGGAATCACGGACATTCAATAGACTAAAGAAAAACTTGAAGTACAGTACCTTAAACATAAACAAACAAAAAACAATCGATCATTAAGGTATAAAATAAATTCTTCTCAATCGTTCAACTTCGTATTCAATGAATTCTCAATTTTAAGGTAAAAGCTGGGAAGCGATGCTTCATAACGCCGAATCGTGTGCGTGACACGTATTCTGCCTTTTTTTTTTATTTTTGTAAAATATTAAGATTAATCAAATAATATTTATTTTATCAACCATTATTAACGTACGGATGTACGGGACCGAATATAATCTAGAAAAAAATTTCATTCTACACGTTTCCAAAGTCTTCTAAGCCATAAATTTTTTACAGAGCATTATTTTTGAAATTATAAATTACCGAAGAATGAAGCCGCGCGCAAGAACTAGTAACAAATATAATCAACAACCATTTTTCTACCCTAAATTATGATTAATACCGATAACCGAATCTACTTCCATTCATCAAGTCTACTTGTCACTCTACTAGTAATAAAACCGACAAAGCATTCCGTAACTAATCATACCACTCATTAGTATGATGAATATGTTCATATTAGTACACAGAAGACATACTTTAATTTGGTTACTCAAACTTGCTTAAAATTCTGCTTGGTTTACTTATGTTTATGTTTAAGAAAAGTATGTTGTTACGAAGGTCACAAAGATTTCAAACACTGACTCTATATGGTGTGCATGGAAATTAAAATAAATTCAATAAAAGTACTACCTAGGGACTGTGAAATATTGAAATTGACATTAAATTTTACTTTGACGTAACTTTTTTTTCCTACCTAAGCTGATAGCCTTGAGAGGCTACTTCAGCGTAACCTTAACTAGTAGGTGAGCTCACGCGGCTCAAACCTGACGACTTTGCTAGCATGAACCCTAGCAAGAGCCGTGCTTCGCAAAATTTACCACCGGATCGAAAACGCGACCCACTGAGAAGATCCGGCGAGAAACTCAGTGAGCTGTGTCTGTGGGTTAATTTACTCATCGAGCCCTTCGTTGCAAGCGACGGGTTCGACGAGAACGATGACCGGATTGACGTAACATTGAAGTCCAATTGCATTACTAGCATTGTACGCGGAAATGTATCCCGTGCAGGCTCAGAAGCCCATTGTCCTCAAAGTGGATAGTAAAGGATAGTATTATACCATTTAGATTATTTATAGCTATTTATATTACTTATTGTAGCATTTACGTTGTGATTTCATTGGGATAGATTTAATCATAGATTTCATTTCAGCAGTAGGTATATTCAGCACCGTTATTACTAGTTTTAAGATAATCCTGTAAAAAACTCTCCACGAGACAGGCAGTGCCTAGTGTAGAGAGTTTTTAGCAAACTGTTATGTGTAAATGTTTTCAAGGTTAATAAATAAATTATTATTATTATTTAATTCCAAGTTACTACTCTAAAAACAAATTTTAATCATGTAAATTATACAAATCCACAATCTAGCTTCTATTATAAGTAGATTCAGTAGCTTCCACTCATGTAGTGTATTTTTTTGCAGACAGCAAACGCGAAATGTTGGAGGACGCAAACAGCGGTGCCGGCTTGATACGTAGCACACATGCTGTCGGCATCTGAAGTAGGCAGAAAGGTATTCTTCAAATTATTATTTTGATATTAAGCAACATGGTGTACTTAAATAAATAATAAATATTCAATTGATTCTGTTGTAAATTAAAGTACTTACTGTACTAATGCTTGCTGATTGAACGCTTGCAAATGGGCGCTCATTGAACCTATGATTGGGTACACAAATTTACAATTTTCAATTCGACTGGGATAATTTTACGTAACTTCAAACATAAAAACACTTACTATATATGTACTATGTATATTAAGTATATTAAGAACCATAGGTAGACGTGGACTCTCAGGTCCTTTCACTAATTCTATTGAAGTCTCGGTAATCAACCACCATTTTACTAATTTCATTCATTTTAAATTCACTTTTAAAATACAGCATAGTATGTAATATTTTATATAAAATGTTAAGTTTGATGTTATCATGCGAAGTCATTGGCCCTATTAAAAAAAATAAGAAGGACATTATAATAAAACAAAGTCACCAATACATTTAATAGTACATTGTGCACCAAGGGAGAAAAGTACGACATTTCCTCCCGCGTGTAAAATTGCGGCAAGTTTCCAAGTTATCAAGATTCAAATCAATCGGATGCATGATTCAATAGCTATAGCGGAACATCCGTAAAAACCACTGTAGATTTTTATATTAGTATAGATTCACGCCACTACCGCAGCATTCAAGCTGTCTTGACTCACCGCAGGCTTCGTGCTGCTCAAACTGGCAAGCTAATCTCAGCACGCACATTACTAACTAAATGGCAGGACCTTCATTCTTGGAGGGCAGTAATGTGGCGTTAGCCATCATAGAACTAAAGTAATTTGACAGACGCCTGAATCTCGCTGGTGACATTTTCATGATAAGCTTATTCTTTAAACAAGCTCCGAACATTTGGATCGAGAAATATTACCTGCTTGGATGGAATATGTATTAAGTTTTTAATCGTTGCTGTTTGAAAATTTATCTCACGTTTTGTATGTAAATAAAATTAGTTATTCTATAGTAAACTAGTCACTTCAAATCAGCTGGTCAGATTAATATATTTTTTTAAATGTTCAGATATGTATGTAAAGTTTCAGAGATAGACAAAATAGAAAATTGGCGGAAAATTTAGAAAATTTCCAAAACGATCTAAGTCGTCTCTGAAATTTATTTATTTGTATAAATTAACACAATAAATAAACTAGATAAAAAAATTGAATTTATTCGGTTAATAATGTGTTCATTTGACATATTATACTTGTGCGTTGGACAATGACTTTTTCGTTTCTGTAAAAATGTTTTTGTACTTTTTATAAAATCACACTTAGTCCCGTCTTTTCGCTATTTGCTTTAGTTTATACATAATTTAAAAGTAATTGTTCGAATTCCCTTCTATTGAAAGCAACAGCAGCGCAATTACAACATTCAAGGCTACCACTCAGTCGAATAATGCAGCCAAGCCAAATCGTATTTTTTTTAAATTTTATCTTACTATACTTAAATCGATTTTTGACGATTTCTCTTAACAAGCCTGGGAGCTTTTAGCTGGGTGCCTGCCATTGGCAGCGTCTATGCATAAAACAGTGTTTTCTTGAATTATCTGTAGGCCGTAAACTATCCATCCTTCTTGTATAAAAAAACACATCCACAACAATAAGTTGTTGAAAAATTAACAAACAGTAAAATGTTTAAAGTATCAAGCATTTCTTTTCAGATGTCCTAATATGGGTTGGTCATGCGTCGTGGCACGCGCCGTGGCCTTTATCCTCATGCTCGGCAAAATATCAGCTTTTACGTCCGACATGTAAGTACATAGATACTATCTTACATACAAATCTTAAATGCATACTTTGGTGTGTAACCATAAAGTGAGTATGCTACAATTACATCAATCCGTCTTTTTTTGGCTATGCAAAGACTTCATATATGCCGCGTTCCCATATTTATATAATATGTCACAGCTTGGGGTGTGGCGACTGAAGAGCGACGACGTGGAAGTAACACACTCTGCGACAATCCGCGCCCGACGGACCGTGAAGTTTCTCGGTCCGTTTATAAACCTTACGATACACCGTTTTCCACATGTAAAGCACGATCTTTTTATTAAAGAACTAGCTGACCCGGCAGACTTCGTAGTGCCTCAATCTATAAATAAAAGACCTAAGAGCTTTTGTGTAAAATAAACTTAAAACAAACAAAAGGAATCTGTCCGACAGGGGACACATCAAAGGAAAAACAAAACTGTTATTTTTGTTTAATCCCGAGCATTTTCATATTTATCTACCTTTTAAACTTCTCTGGACTTCCACAAATAATTCAAGACCAAAATTAGCCATATCGGTCCAGCCGTTCTTGAGTTTTAGTGAGACTTACGAACAGCAATTAATTTTTTTATATATTAGGCTGAAACCTTATTTGAAGATTTAGATTAACCTGCCATTACTCTAGTAATTACTTAGGTCAACTAAGTTTGCTGAGATCTCTTCACAATCTACTCTCTAACACTCGCTACATACTAAACTACTCACTGAACAAGGTCCAACAATGCTTTGTATCTTTGTTTGATTTATTGGAATTATTGTGTATGATAAAGAAAATTTGCCTAGTAAAAATATTTAATTAGAACAGAAATTTTATTTTCGGCAATAGTTTAATACAATCTATGTATATCTATCTATATCAATGGGTAAAAAATACACATATGTTGACCCCAATACATAAAGGGAAACGCTTGTTAAGTGGAAGAACGAATCTAAAATCAATACGAACCGCTGTACTTCCTTTCCTCAATTTTTTGCAGCAAAAAACCACGTTGATGAATGGTTCTAAGCGTTTCTCATTTAGACCAAAATAGAACTTCATATTTCAAACATGCGCACTTTAATAACCAAAACCTGAATGATGCTAATTTATAGTCAAAGAATCTTGATCGTAAATAATATGCACGCTACTAATCCGAAAATACGGGATTGCATTTCTGAGCTCCTCGGATTTCTACCACTAGTTCTATGTCATCAATTTGACTACCTTTGAAACAAGTTTTTCACGAGCGTAGCGAGCGAAAAGCTCGACGAGCAATTGATGCTTTCCGCCTTAATTCTTTTTTTTTTATTACTTAGATGGTAGAACGAGCTCACAGCCCACCTGGTGTTAAGTGTTTTTTTTTATTTATTGCTAAGACATGTGGACGAGCTCACAGCCCACCTGATATTAAGTGGTTACTGGAGCCCATAGACATCTACAACGTAAATGCGCCACCCACCTTGAGATATAAGTTGTAATGTATCAGTATAGTTACAACGGCTGCCCCACCCTTTAAACCGAAACTCATTACCAGGGAGGTGGTACCTACCCGTGTGGACTCCCAAGAGGTCCTACCACCAGTAATTACGCAAATTATAATTTTGCGGGTTTGATTTTTATTACACGATGTTATTCCTTCACCGTGGAAGTCAATCGTGAACATTTGTTAAGTACGTATTTCATTAGAAAAATTGGTACCCGCCTGCGGGATTCGAACACCGGTGCCTCGCTAGATACGAATGCACCGGACGTCTTATCCTTTAGGCCACGACGACTTTAAGGCGACAACTACTTCTAATAATTTGTTAAATTTATACATTTTTGCAATCTCGTGGCCTAAAGGATAAGACGCCCGGTGCATTCGTATCAAGCAGCGACTCTGCCGTTGTTCGAATCCCGCGCCCTACCTACTTCTATCGTGAAGCATTAATGCGTTTCGGTCTGAAGGGTGGGGCAGCCGTTATAGTATAATATTTTTAGAACTCATCTCTGTAGGTGATGACATTTGCGTTGTTAATATTTATGGGCTCCGGTAACCACCTAAGATCACGTGGGCCGCGAGCTCATCCACCCATCTAAGCAAAAAAACATCTGTCAACATAGGTTAGTATTAGTAAAGAATACAAATACAAACAGGAATCAAATAATTAAAGCATTACCTTATCGAGCAATCTGAGTAAATAATGTTTGCACGAAATTGACTTATTGACTTATCACGCAGTACTAGGAACTTGAAAAAATTTTCTTTACCATTTAAACAGTCTTAATTTTGTATCTATCATTCATACAGGGTTTTCGCATTGAGTTTTCGATCCTTAATGTTTGGATTTGAAGAAAGAGTATTTAATAAATAAAGTAATCTTTGTTGCAGCTTTGCCGCGGGAAAGTCGGACAAAGAGATTTTGGACAATCTTCTTAAAAATACCCGCTACGACAAAAGACTGCTCCCACCAGTTGATGGTAAATACCAATAATATTATACTTACTGATATATATTGTTTTGTAAATACCACCATTGAATTTATTGGACATAATTTTCGAATGTAGGGCCGGTATATCTTCGTGTAATATTGCAGATCCAGAATTCTGTTGTGGTCTAACTTCACCCAACGACTCTTTGGCACAAAATAGGGTCGGGTTTTCGTCGCTTCGGCCCCGTTCGCACAATCGCGGTGCGTTTTGTTTAATGTTTTTGAAAAGAGAAATTATTTTTAGTCTTTATGTGTATTTTAGTGATTCTGTGTTTATTTGCAATATTGCACGCCTTTTAAATTGTCACACACAAAGCAAACTTCTAATCCAACTGTAATTAAGCAAAGTTGTGCATTTACTTTTAATTATCTTCTTTTAAATTTCACTGTCTTTGCGTTATTGCACTTTTATGATAATATTTTAGTGCACAACACCAGTACACGTGAATCCTTTTACTTTTAATATTCTTATTCGAATATCCAAAAACTTTAATCAAAAAGTATACGCCATTTGAATATGTAGGATTATTACACACTGTGATAAGCACAGTGACACCCACAATTTTTAGAACAAAAATAAATTTTCAATGAACTTAATTCAGCCCCGTTATTTTGAAGTTTTGATTTTTGAAGTAACTAAGGCTGATTATTCGTTCAGACTACACCTTGCCACATAATGTCTTTTACATAATTTTTTCATTGTAGGTAAAATAAAATCAAGTACTGTATACCATGTCTTATAGGTTTATTATCCTCGATCTTCTCTCGCAGGTCTGCTGAAAGTTTTTTTAACCTTTGTTTTTTTTTGACATCTGTCTTATTCACCTACTTATATACATATCTCTTTTGTACTTAAATTTTAAATAAATAAATAAAATTTGACAATTAATTGACATATCGCTGTTTATCCTAATACATGAGTTTTGTTCTCTTCATTTAATTCATTACAGCCTTACCCCGGATGTCCGATATTTTTATAGTTTATTTAAAATCGCCTTGCTCATAGTAGATGATAATTAGTTAACAAATTGTACTACCTACCTGGTTCACCTCTCACTTACACATATAAGCCTAAAACATAATCATAAACTGCAAAGTTGCAACGATATTTAGATTTGTATTTTCTCATAATATTTTTATAAAATAACCGCTTTGCAAAGCACAGAAAAAAAGTATACTACATATATTTACCGTCAGGAAAAATCATAATACTTAGTACTAAAGTTTTATGACACGGTAACGAATTTTAGTTTCTCGTTCAATTGAAAATTAATATACGTACATTTATTTCGATATAATGGTAACGTAATTCATTAGTATAATCTATTATTCAACTTAACATAATTGGATTTATTCAAGAATTCCTAAATCTGCTTCTAATATACCTACATATTTTTCTCTTTTCACAAGCATTGGAATTTGTCAACAAAATATTTAATTCAAAATCCGTTTATTTATTCTCTCAACACTCCAGGACAGCTACTTTGTAATTTTCCATACATGTAATATCTGTACCTATGTAATGAAAAATTAAAGACATTTTTAGAAAATAGCACTCCTTCAGCATGGAAACTACTTTTAGTTTATGGTTTTGTGTGTACATACCCTTAGTGTTATACGAATTTAATTGTTTAGTTTCTTCATTAGACCGTTTTATGTTTCAGGTGTTCTCACAGTAAATGTTAGCGTGCTTCTCCTTAGCTTAGCATCTCCAGATGAATCTAGTCTTGTAAGTGTGAAATGAAAACGTTTTTTCCCCCTTATTGTTTGAGCGAAGTATTTTTAAACATATTTCTCTTTTCAGAAATACGAAGTGGAGTTTTTACTTCAACAACAATGGTACGACCCTCGGTTAAGATACTCCAACCAATCGCATTACGATTATTTAAATGCCATACATCATCATGAAGATATTTGGCTGCCTGATACATATTTCATCATGCATGGAGATTTTAAGGTCAGTTATCTTCAGTAGTTGAACAAACAATGACCGTGACATTATGTTTAAGACATGTTATGTTCTACTAAGTTTACACGAAATTATTTTCGCCATGCTTTCTGTTGAAGGAGTATTCTGAACACTCACGGGTATTTATTTACTAATGCAATAAATAAAGCTTCATCAATATCATTGGACGTGCCGTCCAACGATTCACATTTGCAGCTGACAATTTCATTTTTGCTGTATTCATTTTAGTAATTATATTCGTGTAAGAGTGTGATTTAAGTAAAGATTTAAGTATTTTGTATTTCAGCCTTTGACTAGTAGAAAACTATTATACGTATACAGTTATAATTAGTTGTATTAGTTAGGTTTATATTTAGAAGCTTTTCGTTAATTCTGTTTCATCATCATAACAGATATTGTTTAATTTTTAATGTTTGCGTTACAGGATCCCATAATACCGATGCATTTTGCGTTACGTATTTATCGCAATGGTACAATTAATTATTTGATGAGGCGACATCTCATACTGTCCTGTCAGGGTCGGCTTAATATATTTCCATTCGATGACCCATTGTGTTCATTTGCCTTAGAAAGTAGTAAGTATAAACATAACTTTATTTTATAATACTGAATTTCTATATAACTGTACGGTAATTGTGGCGGGTAGCCATTCAGGCATCTGTCAATTATCTTGCGTTGTATGATGGCTACCCGCCACAGTAATAGTTTTAGAATTCTCTTCAGATCATGTTTATTACACAACATATTATGTCATTATTCGACTTTTTTTTTTATTGTTAGATGGGTGGACGAGCTCACAGCCCAGCTGGTGTTAAGTGGTTACTCGAGCCCATAGACATCTACAACGTAAATGCGCCACCCACCATGAGATATAAGTTCTAAGGTCTCAAGTATAGTTACAACGGCTGCCCCACCCTTCAAACCGAAACGCATTACTGCTTCACGGCAGAAATATGCAGGGCGGTGGTACCTACCCGCGCGGACTCACAAGAGGTCCTACCACCAGTAGATAATTATATATACCACCAAAAAACAATAATTGAAGGCAACAATTGTTGCCTTCAATTATTGCTATTTTACGCACAGATAAATGTTTCAGTCTCGTATGAACAATCTGCCATAACATACGTCTGGAAGAATGATGAAGATACACTTAGAAAATCACCATCACTGACGACACTGAACGCCTACCTCATTCAGAACCAGACTATACCCTGTCCAATAAAAGCTAGTTGGAGAGGTAATGTATACAACTATAGTTACTATCACAACTTTCGACAAACATTGCTTATTACGGATATTATCGTATGATTTTTTTTAAATCCGATTTGGTTTAATTAACTTGTAGATAATATGTTGTTCTATTATTTTCAAGCACATCCTTATGCTTTGCACAAGAGAAGACCAAATGATATTTAAGAAATTGAAATTCTGACTAACTCTTTTCAGCTTGGTCTTGATTTAATATGTGAAGGTTATTTTTTAACTTTATTTTACACGTAACTAGTGGTGTAGTAGTAAGTAGCTTTTAGTAAACGTTAACGTTGTTATGTGTGGAATACTATTGCTAAAATGTACGCATGTTCATTAGTTTATTGATCATAGCCTCAACTGCCCTTTTTACTTCAAGAACACAAAACCAACTAGGTAGATGTTTGTTAACGTATTCAAACATTAAATGTAAATGTAAGAATTTATTAACGTCTTTGCAAGCAGCTGAGGGTAATTCACTTTACGAAGAAGACGAAGAGCTGACATGTAATCTTTGCCAGAGACGCTTTGAGGAGCAAGGTATTTCTGTCGCACCGGACGCACTGTCTTCCGGTCGTCGTATTTCCAATAAAAAACGGCTTATGTGTGAGTAAATGCGTCCATGTGTGTATGCGTCCATGTGTGTGTCCATGCGTCCATATGAGCGTAAAAATGTTCTAAGCAAAAGTCAGCCGTACTTCGAAGGTGCATTTCCTGGGACTCATTTTCACACTTTCATATTTTTCCCTGATAAAAAATATTTCATTTTTTATTTCCATGCATGTCGAGTTGTATGTGGCACGTGTTTAGTAAGCTCTCCTGTGTTCTAGTGAATGATGCTACAGTTTATGTTCCTAGACACTATAACACAACACGCATTACTCATACATAGACATAGTACAGTAGCTTGTTTAAAATCATAATATATTTGTGTATATCTTAATTATATAATTTCACTCTCAAGGCCTCTGAATAGAGTTACTTGGAATTTAAAATTAATATCCAAGCTCCCTTATACCCTCTTCCTGGGTTAAATATATTTTTTTAACAGAATTGGACCTTTTTTAATTTATTTTATTATTTTGTTTTACACCTCTGCGGTGTATTGATTTGACCTAACAATATTAACTTCGCAGGTAACTACAGCTGTCTAAAGGTTGACTTAATCTTTACTAGAGACCGAGCGTTCTACTTTACTACAGTATTTATTCCTGGAATAATTCTGGTGACATCTTCGTTCATCACATTTTGGCTGGAATGGAACGCGGTGCCAGCCCGTTCCATGATAGGTAAAATAAAATGGCTGGCAATCGACAGTTCTCGATCTTATACTTGCATCAAATATTTATCTTTACTTTTTAGTAGACATGGCTGGGGCTGTATTACAACACGCTACCTCTGCAAATGTCGCTTTTTATGATTGGCAAAGTCAACTTCAATGTTCCAAAATCTCATTCTAAGACCTTCCATATCCTGAAAGTGTAGATCTACATTTTATTTCTAGAGAAACGCTTTTTTAATTTTAGGTAATTACAGTTGCCTCAGAGTGGATCTAATCTTCACAAGAGATAGATCATTTTACTTCACCACAGTATTCATACCGGGGATCATTTTGGTGACTTCATCCTTTATTACTTTTTGGCTGGAATGGAATGCTGTGCCTGCTAGAGTAATGATAGGTTGGTTATTATTTGCCAATTTTTATTTAATCATCCATAACGGGGTGGTGCATTAATTAACATCACATACTCAATCAATTTTTGTTCTAAGCCTTTTTAATTATTCAATCAGCCTTTTAATAATAACTCACAATACGCAGATTGACACTTTGTAAGCTTTTCTTCTAACCTTAACATCACATTTGTGCATTTCAAAATGCACAATAAATCAGGGCATGTGTATGTACGTGATATTACGGCCGTGCTGGGTAATTATGTGGTTTTGTAGTGATGGTGAGGCATGCTGCAAACCCACTATTCTACTACCATTCTGATTGTTTCTGACATAAAGCAATCATGCTCTCCGTCGGTGTCCTACCCTAACCGTTGTATTGAAACAATTGATACTCATTAGATTTAAGGGTGGACAGTGGCGTCGATCAGCTCCGTAGCCGTCCGCTCCGTCATAGCCATTTAATATTGTGTGAGCGGTGTGCTCAACTGTTTACATTCCGATCGCGACGTGGCAACGCAAAACCGCCGTCGCCAGAAATATGTCTTGTCGGATCCTCCGGATTCACTCTCGGTGCTTTTAGGCCTTTCAAGCACCGATCACCGTCCTCGTCGAACTCATCGATTACGTCATTCGACGAGCGAACTAACCCATAGACACAGCCCACTGAGTTTCTTGTCGGATCTTCTCAGTGGGTCGCGATTCCGATCCGGTGGGAAGCACTGCTCTTGCTAGGGCTAGTGTTAGGAAATTCTCTCAGGTTGAGTCCGTGAGCTCACTTACCCGTCCGGGCGTAGCTGGAATAGCCATTTAGGCTACCAGCGAATAGGTAGGGGAAAATTTTCACTTTTCCAATTTTAAAAAATTCGGGATGTCTATTCACCACACGACGCTACGTCATCACTATTGATTTCTTCAAAACACGCTTTACACGTAAAATGTAACTGTAAATTTATTGTTACCCTGTTGCCATGTCACACGACAAACATGTCTAATATTACCAACCATGTTCAGTTCATACAAACGAATATTTTCTTTCTGCGAGGTGGTTACAACAAAGTGTTAAACGAGCCCTTATTGTTAAAATGTTTTAAGAAATTAAACAAGTGATGAGCGAATTATACGTTGATGCAAACCGCTATAATATTGTAAATTTGTATATTTAAAAAAATCACATGCTCGATTATATGAATATTGTAATAAATACAAGAGTGCACCCACGCCATCGAATGCGCTTCTAGCATGAACGATCACAACTAAATTTATTTTACAAATGTCACCCAAGTCCAATTTAATATTATTGGGGAAACCAGCGTTTACAAACAAAGTTCGATTTCACAATTAGATAGAGTAATAATAATAACATAGGTTACATGTAATAGTTTCAATATATATTTTAACTTCGTTAGTCTAACATGAATCTCTGTATGTACAGGTGTAACAACAATGTTGAACTTTTTTACAACATCTAACGGGTTCCGATCAACTTTGCCAGTAGTATCGAACCTAACAGCCATGAATGTTTGGGACGGTGTATGCATGTGTTTCATTTACGCTTCGCTACTTGAGTTCGTGTGCGTGAACTACGTCGGGAGGAAGAGACCACTACACAATGTGGTATACAGACCAGGGGAGAATCCTGTGACACAGGTAATTAATAATATCTTGAAATATTTGTTATTGTTTATTTCCTATTATCACCTATACTGTCAACACTGTGTTATTATTTCACAAAACATGTCCTAATAGCAACTAATTAACAAATTAACACACAAGGTATCCAGTTCCCGAACCCAAAAAATATGTATATTACCTTAATACATAAGAAGTTTCTTAAATAAGAAATACTTGTTCTTATATATTTCGTGAAAAAGCAATCTAAACCGAAAATAGCGAGTGATTATTAATTATAAAATTCTACGGATATTTTCTTACTTATTTTTCTTACTTTTTTGTATATTTATTAAACATTAATGCGGATCACACAATATCAGACAAGCCGTGGTTTGGACCACCCTGAACTAATAGATAAACTAACTAAAAAAACTAAATTAGATAAAACTCAGTTTAACAGTTAATATGTTATTTAAGCTACATTATGTGCACTAAAAAAACATTTTTAAAATATAATTTATTGAGGACGATTTTTTAATGATTTTTTTGTCTATCTACTGTCTTCGTTTTCGGGTATAGTTTCCTTACACACAATAATACTCGTAATGCAATGGTTACACAACGACAACTTAACACAAAATTGAAACTATCAACACGGTTGAAAAATATTAATCAAAAATAAAGTGGATGGCTTTTTAATTTTCAGCCAATTATAAACAACTAGTCTCTGCTTTCTTGATATATTTAATACTTTTAGTTCTAGAACTTTTCGTATTTCATAGAAGAAACTGAAAATTTTTCTTCCTATTACTGATGATATTTATAGTATTATTTAAATAATATTTCAATAATAATCTTAAATTTAATAATTTACCTGTATTAATTCAAATTAATTTTTTATCTATAGATATTAGATATGAACTATGCCATAACGAAAAACTTCTAGGGAACGATATTTTGTTCACATGCTCACAGACGACTTTCCCATTGAAGGAACAAATTTGCGTTCCTAACACGATCCTACCTATTCCTGCCGCGACATTTACGCGTTCTTTGAAGTCAAACGCCGACACTATAACGGATCATTCAATTGAAAATTGGCTCAATTCTCCATTCTGGGTGATATCCTATAATCACTAAGTACACTGCGGGATCATTATAATAATAAAAAGTCTAATAAAATAATTTGTGTAAATACACTCATTCACATTATGCTATCGGTGGTATAGGTATAAGTATTGTAAAAATATCTAATAATACGTAATTTAGTTGTGGCCATTTACCCCTTTTACTTTCATCGCACCTAAATGCAAGTTTCGGCAAGAAAACCTAACATTATTTTTATTCACGAAGGAATACAAATATTACTATGAGCAGAATGAGAACAAACATGCACATTATAGTTTAAAATAAAATTAAGCCAATGAACTTTAAGATTTTACTGTTTTGTTAGCAGAACTGAGAAAAGGTTCAATTCAATCATAATATTCGCTACAATTACTTTGAATAATATTCTATAATGTATTTTTCCAAATATATCCTCCGTGAATAAGTCTTTTATTTTCTACCTTTTACTCTTTGCAATGTTTTCTTGTAACAATAACAACGCAACATAGAGTATCTATTTAGTGCATCTCATGTGTCTTATATATTATATTTTACTCAGCATGTCCATTTTTATGAATTTATTCAGTGCATGAATTTAGCTACTGACTTCTTAACTTACGTCACCGGTAAGCCAGAATCTATAATATCACTATTTATACTAACATAACACACATCATTTTAAAGACTATTTTGTGTGGCCGTGTCTCTATTTCTTCTACACAGTCTTATGGTTTTGTTTGGTTGTATATTACTTTCAAAAGTCATTTACCATTCATAGAAAACATTGCAAAGTTTAATCGCTGGAATCACTGTTACTTGTTAATATGGCCATAACAACCTAGTCTATTCTCACGATTGCACATCGTTTAGACCATCTGTCACGAGTGAACAAACTGTGTGTGTGATGTGTTCACAGCGACTGCCCGCAGTCCTGAGCAGAATTGGCATTATACTGGCCAGCCCCTTGGTAAGAAGATTCATTGGCACTGCTCCGAACATTAAGCAGTTGTATTTCGATTCTTAAGTTGTATCACATCTTACCGATTTTTAAAAGGCTAACTAAAGGGCGCTTGTATCTCTTATTTCTATTTTACATAATACCTGTAACCTTGAATTTTGTTAAATACAGAAAATTAAGCCCTATTTAAAATCAAAGCTTTTTATAAATCGTAAAACACTAGAGCTATAACTTCAGTAAAACTGCGTAAATGATTAATAAGAGAAAAAAAAGTACGCATTTTTATACACTAGTTTACTATGTAATGAGTTAGTACATCACTATAATATAACACTAAGAATAGCTTTTAATCTTATACAGAGTATGCGGTATGCAAAGTATCTCCTGCTATATTAACGCACGATATCACGATTTTAGATACAGTTCGAATAGATTCATTTCACTCTAATTTTGATAGTCTTGCCTTATCATTTTCACTTCGGTATTTAGTAAGTATGGTTTTTGGAACACAAGATCTGAGATAATACGGTGCGAACAATGAATTATTTGCATGTTTCCATAAACTATTAATGTCACGATTTATGAATCATTGCCACAGAACAGAATGCAATAATATTGTTGACATTGAAAAATTCGTTTCACAACAGCTTCTAACGAAACTTAACTGCTTTTTATTTCTCACTAATTAGCAGATTCAACATCATGCTTCGGCTAAAAGACTTATTTTACATAGGAGGCGATGGCATTTCTTCAATGGGTCAAATCTGAGACCCCTCAACCTGCGTGTAGCGGCGAAGTAAGTGACGTCACAGCAACATCACGCAAACACTTTGCCCTACATTTCCATCCGTTTATGATATCATGAGAACTAACGCATTATTTTCTTTAACGCTGCTTCGGACCGTTACAGCCTGTAAGTATACCGTCATCTACTGTTGTTCATTTAATATTTATTTACCTTAAGCTTTAGTTACTAGTTTTCAACTAATTCTGCTGCGAAAACTCTCTGACTTTTAATCCTATTTTAAGATTCACATTCGCTCCAATATATTTCGAGGGCTGTTATAGTAAATTGTAAGAACTGAAATGCTCAAACGTTTTAGGGTGATAAGAAGCGAGAATCAACAGGAGCAGCAGATTTGGTGTCGTGTACTGCGTGTACCGGCCCCCCCGGCTCCTGTACGCACACCGCCAATAATGGCGGTGTATCCGAGGTAATTCTCATCTACGATCAATAGTATAACTTATAATTAACAATATTAAACACAACAACGGAACTCGGTCATCACAAACTTGCTTGCATAGTAAAACATTACACGCAACGCTTGACTACCATGTGTTTTGTAAAATTAAATATATAAAGCAATTATCTATATAAATTCATCATTATTTACAAACTCGTCGACACTCGTTAATAATTTAGTTAGTCGTGTTAACGATGACTCTCTTATCGTATGTATTTAACATTGCAATAACATTTTAGACAGTTTATTGCCTCAAAATCACCGTAAAATTGCTTGCGGTATCATCACCATTCATTTGCAAAAATAATTTCTTTCAGCCATGTTTCGTCCAGGTTCGCAAAAAAGAACCCCCGCATCCGATCCGAGTGGCGAAGACTATTGACGTAATCGCCAGGATTACGTTTCCAACTGCGTACGCTGTCTTTCTCATCTTCTTCTTCATTCACTACAAAGCGTTTTCTTAATGCTGCCTCCACCATTACAGCTGCCGGTTGCTTTATACGAATCGACATATTTATCCTGTTTTATATTTGTTACGATTTGAATTTATTACTATTATATTTCTTTTATGGTGTGACATTCGGAGGTACTGTGAAAGATGCCAGCAGTCGTTGAATAGTGAAATGTAATTAAAACTGCCAATGTAGTTGGAGCAGACATTATCCCAAGGCTAAAAGCGCAGCTTTTAAGTATTTAAGGATTAATACTCTACTAATTAATCATTGTGAAAGTTCTACGGGTTTTGAAATAGTTTTCAACAATATGGAAAGGAACTTTACGAAAATTACATGTGACTTACAAATACTTAAGATAGAATAAATAGGAAGGGAACAATGTCCGGAAAAATTGGTGGAACGTGATTGTATCTACAATATGATGTTAGACCTGAAAATCATTATTGGATTCCAAATGAGAACAAGTTTCTTTTTTTCGATGATGAAATCTATTTCAAGCCTTGAGATATTAAGTCCAATCACATTGATTGCAAAAAGTTATGAAATTAATATAGTGTTTAGAATTTAAAAAAACAAGAATTTTATATTGATTAGAAGTTTATAATCACTGACATCACTTAGTCGAATTTTATATTTGTCACGAATTGCATTCGAATTTTATTTGTTCAAAACACGAATGTGTTTTGTCATGTAGGATCCAAATCTGTTGGTTCTTATTATTTTAGTAATCCTATATACACATAGTATTATTTAAATGATAATAAATATTATTTATAAAAATATTACATATATTATATACTATTATTTAAAAAAAAATCACTACATAGACGTAGAATTCTAGCTAAAGCTCAAATCGTTGTAAATGTCCTTTGAAATAACTTTATGGATCTATTTTTGTTAATTCGAAAGCAAAACTTAAATGACTGTTTCAAAAATTACCTTATGTTGTAATGCACCATGAACATGCCTTTTACATTTTGTAATTTATTTTAGCCTTACCTGAATAAGGATAGAGAATACGTGTTAACGCTCGCTGTAAATATTGAACCTGGCGATACGTAAGGTTTTACCTTTTAAGTGAAAAGTGAAAATGAATACATGCATCACCAATGATATCTTATAAGGCTAGTTAAAAAAATTCAATTCACGAAATTAATTTGCCTAATTACTGGTGATAGGACCATATCGGACCCAGCGTGGTCGTATCCGGCCAATTTTTTCCGCGAATCGGTCATGCCTTCCGGTTTAAAGGCAATGGGCGCTACACACGGCAACGATATATCGTAACGATTTGAATTTTGACAGTTATATTTAAAACCTAGAAAGCCGTACAGTATACATACGTTTTCCACACGCCACCGATATTTGCCTCGATCGTCAACATTCCTGAAAAGCTCACGCGTAAAGCTTGTCGAGGGAATAACGAAATACGAAGAAGAACCGTCTGTGTTTTTAGTTGATTAGGTTTGTGCTGTAAAGACTGGCTTTTAAAACGGAATTTAAACTCTCATTTATATACATTGAATGAACCGCAATTCACGCCAAACGATGCATCTGCCTCCGATCGACTGTGTACACGAAATAATCTGATATTTCACACACAGTATGAATAAAACGAAGAAAAAGACTCTGCAGATAAATCGGTACGATATATCGTTGTGTTTAGGGCTCTGCCGGTTATGGGCATCCACGCTGCGATGCGTATGGGCTCACCATCAAGCACGGCAATCTATATCATCGAATCCAAACATAACTGATATTACAAGCTCCGAATTTACATTCAAATATATTAGATATTATGTACATCTGCTTAATAAATTACCTTTTAAGGCACTCCTTTTGACGTCCTTAAATAAATATTACCCTCAATATTCTAGTTTTATAGAATATCATTGCGCATAACGAATATGAAAATATTGTGCTGTGAGACTATACCGTCAACTAATGTGTTGCATAATTAGAATTTGTTGATATTAAGACAAATTAGTGCGTAGGTACTTAAATTACTGTCGTTCGATAACGATGCGTATTTATGAGCATACTTAGAATTCACACGCTAGCTATTATTATTCAATTAATAAGTACATATTAGAAGCACCGTATGATCAGCCATCACTTTGATATTGGAGCAAATTAATACTTTCCTGCAATATTTAGTCTTAGGAATTAGGGGTGGGCGCTGCAACTATGGTTCGGGACCGCTTAAAAGAATCATTATGTAAGCGCTAATCGCATCAAAATTATATGATAAGTGTCAAATCCGTTTTTTATATTTTTATGCTTCGAAAAATACAGGCAAAATGTCACAATGGCGGCCATAGATGGTCGTTGCAACTAGTAAGTGTCACAAAGTTCAAATTCCGAACGACGTTGCGTCAGACGAACCACAGAAGAAAGAGTTTCGTTTGGTCCGATTCAAAAAAGTAATCTCCTATTATTATATTAGGATTTATTTCTTATTGTTACACTGAATCAGTTGTAACGACAACCGTTTCGGAGTCTAGTTTTTGTTGTTGATTGGCAAAGGAAATGATCCGTCAACGTACGTCTCACCTCTCCCAAAAATTATGGCTAGAAAATTATAACTTTACATTTTGTTTCCACAAAGTAAAAAAGATTCATTGCTTAAGTAGAAATCTGTGATTACACAAATTCTATCATGGAACAAATCAAATTCCATTTGTTCATTTCACCAAAATAAAATATACCTATTTTGTCATCGAATAAAATGCCTTTTGCTTATTAAATCGCGGACCAAGGAGTCAACTGTTTTATTATTAGATTTTATATCAAAATTATAATATGTATTGTACGTAAAACTAAAATTAAGACATGTTTCGGCTGTGCTTTAAAATACGATGTATTTTACTTTAAAGATATAGAAATATTAAGTATCTTTTATTTTAATTTTCAAAATAACACAATTATTTCATTGATTTTATGAAAAATAACTTTACTTCAATCTGTATATTAAAACATACAATAAATGAATTATTTGACAAATTGTTTGCAAAGTATAAGTATTTAGCAAGATGTACACATTTGATGACTGCTTTGTAGATATTAAGGTTGTTAAGAGAAACTTCTATACCCAGCTACACAATATTTTGTTGAATTATTTTGATGAATATTTATTATATATAAAATAATTTGTTGAATTATAAATATTTGAATAATGACTTAAAATTTACTTCTATACACGGGTAAAACTGCTTAAAATTTACAATTTAAAAAATTGGATTATACAGTGCACGAAAAGGAGTGCGAGACACATACATTATACATAATATAAAATATTCAAATAGTGTTATATTCAATTACTATATTTGTATGTATTTTAAAGAATTGTTGCCAATTAAACTGTTCAATTAAAATTATATATTTTTAAATATTAGTTTATCACGGTGTGATTAAAACATACACAAAAGAGTGTTATAATATCTTAAATAAAATCTTAAATAAATTGATTCGGTCATATAGTATTTCAAAAGATTAAGTGATAAATTTATAGAACTAACAAATTGTCTATGTTTTATAAAATTTAAATATATATAGAATAAATTAATAACATATCATTCGCTTTATAATAAGATAAATTTGGATATATTTCCTGTTAACTAAATGAAATTTATTATAATATTATCTATAATCCAGTGTTACTGAACTTTGGAAATATGATTCCCTCCTAGCTTTAATATCAAATGTAAATAATTTATGAAACTCTTATCGAGAAGTAAAATCGCGCTGCAATTACCTAATTCTATTGATTTTTTTTTGTCATTATTTACGAATCACCTGATTACTATATATGTAGGGACGACCATTATTACTATTTGGACCGCGAAATAGTAATTATGTTTGATGTATGCCGTTAGACCAATGCATGACACTTCAATCTTATGATTCTATCATATGGTGGTAGGATCTCTTGTGAGCCCGCACGGGTAGGTACCACCACCCTGCCTATTTCTGTCGCTAGGCAATAATGCGTTTCGGTTTGAAGGGTGGGGCAGCCGTTGTAACTATATTGAAACCTTAGAACTAATATCTAAAGGTGGGTGGCGTATTTATGTGGTAGATGTCTATGGGTTCCAGTAATCACTTAACACCAGGTGGGCTGAAGGAAGGACTAAATCCCTTCGAAATACTGATGTGGAAGGACGTGGGAACCCACCACTAAAAGCTCTAAGCAATAAAAAATTTAAATAAAATATTTTTGTTACATTTCGTGCAGTTTAAAAACCGACTATAGGCTTTGTAAAACACTACTTTTCTTATTGATAGCTATGCATTAAAATATGGTCGAGTTAGGCTTTCGGAAGCGGTTTCCGGTTTTGGTTTGAAATTGCTCTGCGTTCAAGGGGTTACAGAACATCTGTGCCGTAAGCTCTGTGGGATTTAGCAAAACTTATGACAAACCGTTAAATAGACGCTAGGTATACTAATTATTTATTGGTATACTAACAATCTTCGGAAGCCAGATACATACCTCTCATGCACATTAAACATACAATTAACGAAACCGTATTATAGGTTTCATTACACATCCGTATTTCGTAACTTTGAAATGTCAAAAAATCAGACGTTCTTAAAACTATATAAGTTGTTTTATGTTCCTAAAACGAATAAAATTTAGTTACAGAAAATTTATCAATAAGATCAGATCGGACGGTATATTACTGTGAAGGTACACAACTTTTACAAAAGTAAAATATGTAGAAGGCACTTCTGATTTTTAACTTTCTCGGACATACTTTCGCTTAAGGGCGGATCCAGCTTTGGTGCCAGGAGGGGGTCTCATAGTCATGGTCAAGTCAAGAACTAATAATTTAATTTTGATAACAATAGATACAAGTAAAAAGTAGATATTTTATTAATGTACGCAAGTACTGTACTTAAAAATATTTATTCTTTATTGTACACTTGAAAAACTTAACACATAATAACTTGTACATATACACGTACATATTGTCATCTTCTCTTGAAGACATCCAGAGAAGCACTATCACGCCCGGAATGAGGCAGCTTATTTGAGTCGTCTATTATCAAAGGTGGCAATCTGTGCATTTGGACAAATTTTTTTTATTAATATGTCAATACAGATTGATTTGAATATAATCGTCTCCTTCAAAGAATACGGTTCAAAACCTGCATTAAATAAAGGTTAATAGTTAACCTGTTATTTATCTAAGATATCGTTCCGAAGAGTTTTGTGACTGCCAATGGAATACAAAGTCAATAATTCGTTTTTCTGATTTACCAATCATTGTCCAAAAGTCAGATTGCCGGCTTTGATAATAGTCGACTCATTTATATTCCATAACCGTGATGAATGGTTTGTCATAACAGCAAGAGGTATATCGAGGGGTATGACGCAAAACTCCGCAAAAGTGGTACGACAAGGGTTTCCAACAAACAAAATAGAAACAGACAAAATACATATATTATATATAATAAATAACAAAATCAATTTTTCTTTTACGTCTTCGTCTTCTCCCGAAACGTGTTATTACGTCATTTATGTTAATGGGTACGTTTTTATGAACGTGGAGAAGTGCCAGTCCGGTTAGATGATTTTCAACCATTGAAGATCTTAGCCACGATTTAAGTCTGCGCAACGTAGAGAAAGACCTAGACGTTATGTAGTCGACAAGCGCGCGCGAGTGTGGCGCGGTAAAATTCAAATTTTCGATGCGTTCGTTCCTAAACATTTGCCATCATACAAAGTTATTATATTATATTAAATTAATTAAGGAGCAATATAAGGAGCAACAATATATTGTGTCCTAAAATCATTATGTTCAATATGTGGTCCACCTAGGGACCAGCTCAGGGGGGGGTGGGTCATAACCCCATGACCCCCCCACCTGGATCCGCCCTTGCTTTCGCTTAACAATGCATGACTGTTTTATCGCTCTATTATCAATGAAGTATTTTGGCCTATTGTGAGTTGTCATTACCTATTACCACTGTCATTGCTATTTGACTCATAAGTTTGAAAAATATAGTAACCCTGATTCCGTTGCAATAGAGGTTTTGATGTCATATTTAAACTGAAGTTGTGACTTTGTATTATGTTATGGATTGGATATTAATGGATATTGATTATGTATTTTGCGTAAATTTAAAATATTATACAGTAAGTAATATTCCGCAATTGGATTCAAGTGTTATAAATTTTAGTTTCAAAGACATGGGACGTAATTTGTGTTTATGTTTTACTCTATATACATAAACAGACGTTATTGACATAATATGTAATATATTATTTGCAATTCCAACGTTTGCGCTACTTTACAATTTTTGAAGTCACTGACAATTAAGGGTCAGTATAATCCATAAAAGTAGTTTCAAATATAAATATTTTTAAGTTCTTTCCTATTAATATTTATCACTATAGATAAACATATACTTCAAAAATAAAAAACAAATCCTTTATTATTAATGATTCACTTCACAGGCAATATTATTATCTATGTATTTTTATTTATTTAAAATTAGAAAGACAACCTTTTGGACTCGTTAGTATGTGCAATACAAGGGTTTTTGTATTTTGTATGTATTTATTTGTTATTAGACAACTGTAATGTCTTATGATGGATCAGATTTTTTTCACTACTTGCCTTATTGTTATAATTCAATTATTTTAAATGTAATGTATTAGAATATAACACTTTTTGACATCATAATGTATTTTTTTAAATAATAATATTCCGAAGCTCGTTACCTTTGCACGAAAAGAAAAATAAAGATCGTTGGCTGAAATCATTTTATGATCTATTGTACTATGTCCGCGCGTGCGCCCTTTGTAAATAGTTTTATTGTAAAATTGATTAATTAAAACTTTCATTAAATAAAATACAAACAACAATGGCTTTAATTTGTTTCTAATTGTTTTTATTTATTTATTCTTTTAGAGGCTAAGGACTGCGTTAAATGCATCCGTTTTTATTTTCTTTTATAGGAAAATGAGGCCACATCTTGTTTAGCGATAAGTTAAACCAATAGACATCACATAAATGGCACCTGTTCACACCTCCTCTTTGAAATACGAGCTCGAAGTCTAATCTATATATATAAAAATGAATTGCTGTTCGTTAGTCTCGCTAAAACTCGAGAACGGCAGGACCGATTTGGCTAATTTTGGTCTTGAATTATTTGTGGAAGTCCAGAGACGGTTTAAAAGGTAGATAAATATGAAAATGCTCGGAATTAAATAAAAATAACAAATTTGATGTGTGTCCCGTCGGACGAATTCTTTTTGTTTGTTGTAAGTTTGTATAATAAAAAACATTTGTTTTACTTTCCAATCCACCGTCCTTGGACTATTAAGTTTCAAAACCTACTTACGAAACGAATTTTAATTCCGTCAAAAGGAATTTTGCAAGTAGGTATAGACTTAGTTATAAAAAACATCATCGTTCTTTCACAAATAATAATTAAATAACAGTAATAATAATAAAACATTATTTTTTAATGAGATTTAGGAACGCTTAGTGGCCGATACGATATTTACAAAATGAGCAATAGGTATAAATTATTTTTTGCGTTTCTCCGAATTTGAAAATGTAGACTACAGAATCTAAAACTTTCAACTAAAATTAGTTTGAAGATATTATTATTATGAGAAGTATTTGAGCAATGAAATTATGGTCTTATTCGTGCCCGCAGCAACTGAATGTAGGTGAGCATATACATCCCAATAAGAAAACATTAGCACTTGAGAAACACTACTTAAGTAGATTATTCCAGGGCCTTGTCCGTGCCAGACTGAAGGTCGTTTGAAACGCATCGTAGGTGAACGCAACTGCTTCGGGTAACCGGGATGAAAACTACTCCAGTAGCAGGTGGTATGATAACAAAAGATCTCAAGCAATTACCTAGAGCACTGCACGTGGATATAAGGAAACACACTATACAACTATGTACTATACGTGAGACCTTAGTACTTATATCTCAAGGTGGGTTGCGCCTTTACGTTGTGGATGTCTATGGGCTCCAGTAACCACTTCACACCAGGTGGGCTGTGAGCTCGTCCACCCATCTAAGCAATAAAATAAAAATAAAAAATAAAAACAAAACAAAGAGATAGTAAAAATCTCTCCATAGAATCAAAGGTACATTCCTAAACCATCTTATGCATTTGCTCGACATACTCAGGGACGTCTTAAACTAGGATGGGGCCCTTGGGCACATAAGAATTTGAGGCCCTTTTGGAAAGTAAAAAAAGCGAATTATAATAACATTTTTTACTGAGTATGACCATTTATTCCTACGCATTCCTTGGACAGCTATGAGAACCAATGTCTCCATCCTCGAAGAGTTGAAGGTCACCAAGCGCCTGCTGACTATGTGCCAGGAAAGGATCCGGAGTTTCTTTGGGCACATAATGCGATCCTCATTGCACAGCCTGGAGAAACTCACAATTCTCGGACAGATGGAGGGGAAGCGCGCTAGAGGAAGAGCGCCAGCTAGATGGGTTGACCAACTCAAGGAGGTGACTGGAGGCCATATATGGGGAGCGGTACATATGGCGCAGAACCGGACCGAGTGGAGAACATTGACATACAGTCACGATCCTCAGCATTGAGGGAACGACCAGAAAGAAGATGACCATTTATTATAGGTAATCAAATACAGTATGATATAATATGTCATTAATGATATTATAATGCTGCTGGTTTTTTGGTTACGATTTCGATAACGGTTTCTTTCGGGATTTCTGTTGAGTAAAATCTTCTATTATAGGCATAGTATATGTCTTGTAATGTAACCTTCTGATTACTGTGTAACCTTCTGATTACTGATTTGTGAAAAAAGTGTAATGTGCCCGACAAAAATGTTTTGAGAATAAACGTGTGAGAGAAATTGTCGCTCTTTCGGGGCCCCCTGAGAATGGGGGCCCTGGGCACGGGCCCCGTGTGCCCTTATGGTAAAGACGGTATTGGACATACTCGACATTGCACTACTTAAAAACGTAGCTCTGCGCTTGCGCTCGATCGAAGTAAGGAGTTATGTTAACTTAAATCTTAAGTTATGCAGCTCGGTTGCGCTTCCGATTCTAAACCCGTCACGCGAACTGTTGGCACACGCCAGCCTGGCTTAATCCGATCCACCATCGCTCCCGTTCAGTCCTGACTTACCCCTTTCCCACAGTACACGGCTCAAGTCATAATGATAGACATCGTAATATGACATCTTTTTGACATTAGATAGGTCATCGAAGCAAATTGTAGCGGAAGACTTCCTTCGCCGCTTAAATTACCCGTCGATGTGAGGGAACTCCTTCGAGCCAAAGACCGCTGAATCGGGGCATACGATAGATATCCAACCGAGGAACATCGAGTTCGGATGCGTACCCTACAATGCGATGTAAAATCTAGCATCGCCGTAGTCCGAGATGCCAAATAGCTTAGTTTCTCGCACCCTCCCAACATTTTTACTACCGATTATCTTGGACTCTCAAATCGGATACGGTAGTAACTATGCCCGCTCTCGTAAGCCCCTCAGGCCGACTCACGATGACGACCAAAGGGAGAGCTGTAGGCTGATACATTGCAAGCCCAGTGCATCCCCAGCCCTCAATCTGCGCCTACATATAGAGTTAGTAGACAGTGAGGTCGAGCGTAGAGCCTCCTTGCCACCGTCGAACGCGTTACTACCCGTTACCAGATGGAAGTTAAGGACCTTATCAAAGACCTACCAACTCGCAAGTTCCCGGTTCCGATAGTATATCAAACCGCGTTATCAAACTCCTACCCGCCCAACTCACCGTGATGTTGGCATCTAATTTCAATGCCGCTATGACGAACTGTATCTTTCCCGAGGTGAGGAATGATGCGGATGTTATCTGCTCTACGATCGCCTCAGGGACTTTATTTCATACAAGTTAATTTGAAACTTGAATTAATTGGGATGAAATTAAATGAAACGAGATGAGATGGGATGAAATGAGATGAAGTCTCAGTAAAATAATGATTATTTACTGAGACTTTTTCAGAGAATTTGCGCGAAGAACACGAGAAGCTACCCCCAGTGGCACGCATTTCACGCATAATAAACAGATAATAAGCCGCCATTATTGCACATTCAAACTTGGAGAAACACTAAATTAACAAAATAAATAATTTTCACAGCTCCACTCCTCACGTTCCCGCCAAAATGGCCCTATTAGTCTTTACTATTCGCTTTTTACTATAGTATCTCTTACAATGTTTGTCCTATTTACTATATCACAGAAAGACAGTGAAATAATTTGCTACATCAAAAATGTTGGAGTTTGTATGTGTAACTAATGGCAGGCAACACTTATCACATGTCCAGAACCCAATCCCCTCAAGTTTACAGTCCAACAGGTTATGGGCCCAGCACGCAGTGGACTGTTATATTTGTGGGTATTGGGTTCTGTAGGTGAGGAGCTATTTAAAAACACTCTGCTTCACCGTTAATATAATTATATTACAAACACTTTGTACACTATTACACCTTTACAATATTTTATTTTTATAAAACCCTAAGATGTTAAACTGTCCGTGTCTAGATGAAAAGTCCTAGTCATGACTGAAGAGAAGACAATCATCTGTTTTAAGCATTTAAATAAACATTCCAATATTCGAAAACTGTAACCTCACATGTGACAAGTGTTGCCTGCCATTACTTTCATATTCAAACTCCAACAAAAAATATTTTAGTGAGTAAGCAACTTCGTTGTTGACGGGAGTCCCCAACCGCTCAGTGTGCTTAATGCGAGTTTTTTTAAAGTTCTCACGTTTGCCTATGTTTGCCGCTAGGGGCACTGTTCCAACTCCATACGAATTTTAGTTAACTTTTACGCTTTCAAAAACTCACACTAAGTACACAGTTTTAAAGATTTAACTTCATCATCATCCCATCCTTCAAAGCAGAATGCTGCATTACTTCGCGGCAGAAATAGGCAGCGGTTTTATACACTCAAACTTTTCAGATCGAGCATAGGGTGACTTTGCACTAGATATTTTATTTTTCAGACATAATAATTCGCAAAATATGACCCTCTAGTTTCCGGAGTCCATAGACAATGTTTAAGCGGCTTTTTAATGACATGTCACGGTTATGACAAAACTGACATTTGACGTCTTTTTTTTTAATATCACACCACCAAAACTTTGAGCTTTTGAGAGTTTAAATTAAACTTTACTTAGGTTCTAGTTAATAGTAACTTGATAACGAGTGCTTAAAGTATTAGAAAAAAAGATTTTTTTTAAATTTAGGAACATTGCTATAATCTTATAATTTTCTTTCACAGAAACTACAAAGCCACTAGAAAAACGCGGGAAACCTTTGAATTTGGCGGGCGCGGGTTTTGTTTGAATTTGTTGAAAAATATTTTTTTTAATCTATTAAGTGATCAGAATAGTTAAAACTTGTATATATTTGTAATTTTTATTATTATTTAAATTTTTTTGTATTTTATTCTTTTTTTCTTCGAGTTGGGGTAAGTTTTTTATATTTATATGAACGAGCCTCCGGACCCGGGGGGCACAGCGCCCCCCGCGGTTGCATTTGTCACAATCTCCAACGAATCCGGAATGGATTCTGACTGCTCTTTGGTGTCTAAAAGGAAGCTGAAGCGTAACCAGCTCCACAAAATTTGTAAAAATTGTAACAAAAGGAAAAGAAAAAATAATACAGAAACATTTAAACAATCGGACTGTCAATGCAAAGACGAATTTACTGAGAGCACTATTGATTTGCCTGCACCTGGTCCTTGCACTGATACATCATCAAAGCCCGTTCCTCCCACTGATATGTCTCATAAAGCCTCCACACAAATTGGTAGGGCTAGTTATGATGCCAATGACCACGGCCCGTTTGTGGTACACGTGCAGAAAATACAGTCTGCTGATGATGATGGTACAACATTACACCCAGTTGTGTTTGGCAGATTTTTAAAAAAAAAATTATTCAAAAATATTGTTAATGGTAGTTTGAAACGTATTGGCCGAAATAAAATGACACTTTCTTTTAATAATTATACAGACGCTAACAGCTTTGTCACTTCAAACTGCTTAGCTACAAACAACATGAAGGCTTTTATCCCAACTTTTAATATTACGAGGATGGGTTTAGTTAGGGGAGTCCCAACTGAGTGGTCCCCTGAAGATATTATGCAGAACACTAATGTACCCATTGGGTGTGGGGAAATTCTGAAAATTAGAAGACTAAACTATAAAGTCATGATAAACAACACACCCACATGGAAACCTTCGCAAACAGTCGTGTTTACATTTGATGGACAAGTTTTGCCCAAACGTGTATTTATGTGTTATAATTCTATGCCTGTTAAATTGTATATATACCCAACCATCCAGTGCTTTAATTGTTGCCGCTTTGGGCACACCAAGGTCCAATGTAGGTCAAAGCCCAGGTGCTTCAAGTGTGGTCAGGGCCACACTGGAGATACTTGTAATGTGGAGGAAGACTGTGTATCTTGCTGCTTATGTTCTGGGCTGCACTTTGCTTCGAGCAAAAAGTGTCCAGAGTACGTGAGACAAACAGATATTAAAGTAACAATGGCAGAGAATAGCTTATCCTATATTGAAGCATCAAAATTACATCCCCCCATTTCTAAATCATTTGCTGATATTGTATCCTCTCTCCCAACTAAATCTGTTCCTGGTGGAAATACAGTATTGCCTGGTTCACCATCCTCACGTACAATATCTTATAAAAAAACAGTCTTCACTAAACCCAGAACTCCTCCTCAACACAGTAAAGGTTTTGATCATGTAGCACATGAGTCTCTTGTAAGGGACTACAATATGCCAGAGCCTTCTAATGGATGTGCATTACCATCCTCGTCTAATGCAAATTCACAACAGACAATAGCAGAGTTAATTACTATATTGATCAAATTACTTTCTGAACCCAATTTATCTATACCGTCCCACGCTGCTAATTTAATTCGTACTTATACTAATATTAATAATGGCCAACATGGACAAGTTAGTTCAATGGAATTGCCGCAGTATTATAAACAAAAAACATGAAATTATACATATTATAAATACTTTTAATCCTTTTATATTTTCTCTATCTGAAACCTGGCTAAAGCCAGATTTTGTATTCAAAATCCCTGGTTATTCGTGCTTAAGAGAAGACAGGGCTGATGGATATGGTGGTGTATGCCTACTCATCAGAAACTCTAGCACCTTTTCTTCCTTCCCTCTCCCTTCACATAGTAACTGCTTTTCTGTCATTGCAGCTATTGTTGATGGTATCTGTTTTGTCTCTATCTATGTCCCTCATCCCTCCTTGCAAATCTTCAATGAAATTAAAAACTTAATTTCAGTTCTTCCTCGGCCTTTCATGATTCTGGGTGATTTCAACTCTCATCACACATCTTGGGGTAGTTCAGTATCTAATAGTTATGGTTATGAATTATTAGATATCTTAGACATGTATAGCCTGTGCATTTTAAACTCGGGTTCTCCTACTCGCCTCACAAAGCCTGGTGAAGTAATTAGTGCCATTGACCTGTCCATTTGTACTCCCCAGTTAGCATCTTCTCTATCTTGGTCTACTTTGTGTTCCACTTATAATAGTGATCACTATCCCATAATCATTTCATTTCCCTGTAAAAAAAAGGATACAATGTGTATTCAAAACTCTCGCCTCAAACACAAAATCATAGACTCTAAATGGAGTCAATACACGTTATTAATAGAAGAGAAAATTAATAATTGCTCAGAAGTTAATGTCATAGATAATAATTATTTCAAAGCTATTTTGTTAGAATCGGCTGATAATGTTTTTCCAAAGAAAAAGCCGCGTAGTAATAAGTTGTCATCTCCACCGTGGTGGGATGAAGAATGTACCAATGCTATAAAGAAACGCAAGGCAGCTGAGCGTAATTATCGCAATAATATGTCTATGAAAAACTACGAGGCATTAATGACTATAATGAAAGAGGTTAGAAAACTATTTAAAAAAAAGAAATTTGACGGGTGGAGGAAATTTTGTAGCACTATATCACCTGAAACACATGCTACTGTCATATGGCGAAATATCAAAAGATTTAGATCAGCTGTCAATCCTTCTAACGCATTGTTGCTGCCTATAGAATTAGCAGATCAATTCCTTGATCGTTTGGCTCCTCCTTCTGCTCCACTCAACGATCCTATCCTGTCTTATAAGCAATATAACTCTGATGCCCCTTCTTCTCTAAATCTAACTTTTACGTTAGTGGAGTTAAAAGGTGTATTAAATCACGTCAAAGACAGTGCTCCAGGGGAAGATGGGATTCCATATTCCTTTTTGTCTCACCTTGGCGAAAAAGGATAAAATTACTTTTTAAATTTAATAAATAAAATTTTACTGACAGGTGACATTCCACCGTCATGGCGAAGTCAAATAGTATTGCCATTTTTAAAGCCGTCTAAGGTACAATCTGATATCAAATCATATCGTCCGATAGTTTTGTCATCGGTGATCACAAAAGTTGTTGAACATTTAATTAAAAATCGGCTTGAATGGTATATAGAAAATAACGAATATCTGTCCCAAACTCAGTTTGGATTTCGAAAAGGTAAAAGTGTGGGGGACAATTTAGGCATATTAGTTACGGATATTCGTAATGCTTTCTCAGATAAAAAGTCAGTAGTTGCTGCTTTTTTGGATATTAATTCGGCTTATGATAACGTTCTATTACATATTCTAAAAAGTAAATTAGATAAATTAAAGGTTCCCTATTTTTTAACTAATTCCATTGTAAATCTTCTTTCGGAGAGGAAAATTATTTTAGATGTTGGCGGCCCTTATAAGCCTAGTAGGCTGGTATGGAGAGGTTTGCCACAGGGGTCTGTTCTGAGTCCTTTATTGTACAATATTTATACATATGATCTAGAAGGTTCAGTCGGAGATTCAGCAAGTTTATTACAGTATGCCGATGACTTGGTTATTTATGCCTCTGATATGTCTGTAAGTACTGCTGAACGATATGTTTCCTCCTCTTTATCTTTGCTAAAAATCTGGATGGATGCAAATGGCCTTGATCTGTCTCCCTCAAAAAGTACTGTTGTACTTTTCACCAAATCCCGTACTCCTTGCTCACTTAATATAACATATGATGGGGATATATTACCCATTAGGAATCAAGTTAAGTTCTTAGGAGCTATTCTTGATTCTAAACTAACGGGTCAACCACACTGCGAATTTGTGGTTAGTAAATGTGAGCGAAACTTGAACATGCTGAGATGTCTCGGTGGGGTTTGGTGGGGTGCTCACCCGGCTACACTGAGGTTGGTGTATAATGCTGTCATTAGAAGTGTACTGGATTTTGGGACCTTTTTCTTAGACCCAGGTAATGTGGCTGGCTTTAGAAAACTAGATCTCATACAGTCTAGGGCTTTGAGGATTGTTTCTGGTGCCATGAAATCGAGTCCGGTTAATGCTCTGCAAATAGAATGTTGTGACCCTCCTTTAAACTTAAGACGTCAATATCTGTCCGATAGATTCATTTTTAGAATTGTTCAGTTCCATAATCATCCCCTCATTTCGAAACTAGAGTTTCTTTCTAAAAAAGTACCCTCTTCACATAAACCTTTACCTTGTCTGTTAAAAAGTTTCCTGAAATTCAAACAATTACAAGCCCCAACTCATTCTTTTCAGGTGCTTCCTTTATTTGGCGCTTCTTATGATTCTCTCTTACTTTCTCCAGTGATTTGCTTTTCTCTTGGCATTGAAAAATCTGATTTTAATGCCAATGAAAATTTTAATTGCAATGTCAATAGTAAATGGCCTAACTGGCATCAAATTTATACAGATGCATCTAAACACTCCAGTGGGTGTGTTGGTGTTGGAGTGTATCACAAACAGTACAACATAGTTCAGAAAATTAAATTACCTCCGGAATCATCGGTCTTTACCGGTGAATGTTTTGGACTATTAAAAGCTCTTGAATATGTGCTGTCTTTCAAACTAAAAAAAACCGTTGTATTTACTGATTCCTTAAGTGCATTACAGAGCTTAGCAAAATTTTCACTAAAACTTAACCCTTTTTTTCATGTAATATTTGAATGTAAGAGAAAGCTGTTGCACTGCCAATCACACAACTATTTAGTATCATTTTGTTGGGTACCTAGTCACTGTGGCATATCTGGAAATGTGAAAGCTGACAGTTTGGCCAACAGTGCTACTGTGACCGGTGACGTATACCCGTACAAGAATTTTGGCCATGATCTTGCTGCTTTGCCCGGCATATGCCTCCACAAATCGTGGAATATGTGTTGGGAAGAGAGCGGCCGGATTAAGGGTCGTTTCTTGTATGCTATACAGTCTTCCGTTCCCAGGAAGCCATGGTTTGCCAAATTGTCGTTTGGTAAAACCGCCACTTCTACTATAATTCGTATGCGTCTGGGACATAACAGCCTTCCAGTTCATTTGCACAAACTTGGTATCGTAACTAGTACCGCCTGTGAGTGTGGCGAGAGTTATTGTGACCTGAATCATATTTTCTTTTCTTGTTCTTTATATGATCATTCTTCCTTATATACTTCTTTAGTATCTCTCTCTGTTCCCCTTCCTACTAATATTTCTTTACTTCTTCGAGATTTTAATCCCCTTGTATATAGTATTTTAAGTAGGTTTATTTTAAATAATAACATTAAACTATAATTTTGATTTATTTTCCCTGTTATATAATTATTCTGATTTTTTTTGTAAATTCAATTCGTTCTAAATCATTTATGTTTTGTTGCGATAAGTTTCCTTCGTTTTTTATTATTTATAAACTGTAAATAAATAAAACGGCGAATTATAAAAACGTTATTACTTGACGCTGGCTAATGCACAAAACGTGCCAGAGCCAAAAATAAAGAAGAAGAAGAAGAAAGCCACTAAAACAATTTGTACTCTTATTAATTTTAGACCTGTGTTAAGCGACAAATGGTTTTTTTATATAACTAATGAATAAAAAGAGTTAACAAACTTACTTCTACAAAAATACTTATAAAAATATTAAAGCACATAAATTGCTTTTACCATTTGAAATTAAAATGAATTTTGTAATACCGTTTGTATCCCTTTTACTTTGGTGTAATAATGTAAGATCTCAAAGTTTGCTCAATGTAAGTGATGATGAACTTTTGGAACTTATAAGAGAAAAAGAAAAGCTTATTGTCTTATTCAGTGAGTACTTACTATCTGATAAAATATGCTCATATTTACTGGAAAATACTTCTGAAATTTTAGGTTATGACTATTTACATAGTAAAATGCAAATAAGTTTTAAAATTTAATTAAAATCTGTTTCTTCCCTTCAGAAATCACAAGAAACTGCTTTAATTACCAACCCAATTTAATTGAAATCTCTTAATATTTTCAGATAAATTGTAGATGTTTGATATTCTTGTATAAAATTATCACATCATGAATATTGTTGAATATTAGACATTAATTACCATTTCTGTCATTTTACAGCTAAGCAAAATTGTGAGACATGTAAGAAATTGGAACAGCATGTAGAAAGTTTACAAGAAGACTTTAAGAAACACTTAAATGCTATGAGCGTTAAGACTGTAAATAGTCATTTAGCTAGACTTTACAATCCTTCAAAAGAACCAGCACTTATATTTTATCGACATGGTGTTGCACTTTTATACAGTGGTAAGTTTAAACTGGTATAACTAACAAAAAAATTAGAGAATAATTTAAACAAATACTATAATTATAAATAATAAACTTCTTATGCTACATACAATTCCCGTTACCAACTGCATTTAAAACTATTTTCCCCATAGACCCATTAATGGATTACAATATTGAGATTGAATGCTTAGTACAGACCTTCAAGATGAATGCTATGTCCTGACTCAAGTCATGTAGTGGAACTACATCAGAAAATCTATTCCTTATTTAATATTAATAACAATTATAATCTTTTGCATTAATCTAATATTAAATTGATATAGGTGAGGCTGATGAAAATGAAATCTATGGCTTTTTTGAGAAGAATCAAACACCAGCTGTAAAAGAGCTAACAGATAAAATATTTGAGCATTTGACACAAGCAGCTACTGGTGCAACAACAGGAGATTGGTTTGTCATGTTGTAAGTTGTCAATTATATTGCATTCCTTATAAATAATAACAATAAGTAATTGTGGATTTCAACAGTGAAGGAATAACATTGTTTAATAAAAATGAAACCTACAAAAATTATAATTTCTATAATTACTGGTTGGAAAATGTCTTCTGAGTCCACACAGGTAAATAGATGCTGCCACCCATTTGTGGCGGTATTTACATTGTTGATGTCTATGGAGTCCAGCAACCACTTAACATAAGCTGTTCATCTAAGCAAGAAAAAGAAACAGATAATATCAACATTAAAACTCATTA
The DNA here is from genome assembly GCF_030269925.1 of Bombyx mori. Taxonomy (NCBI): domain Eukaryota; kingdom Metazoa; phylum Arthropoda; class Insecta; order Lepidoptera; family Bombycidae; genus Bombyx; species Bombyx mori. The sequence continues at coordinate 8,149,467 of NC_085115.1, read as the reverse complement.
TTTAAAATTTGGAGCTGCTGTTATCAGTACCGTTGAGACTTCAACCTCATGTGGGTTGTGTCTTTGATTCTGGCAACCAATTCAAATCCGGTATGCCGATTGGCTGCAGGTGTAAACTTTTTCACTCATCTCATCACCGCAATAAAAAACTTAATTGATTCTCTCAGTCACATTTCAGTTATGGGGCAGCTTGTGTTGAATGCCAAAGGCTACATGCTGTTTGGGAAAGTGTTGGAGCAACATTAAAGAGCAGAATAAATGTTGCTCGCATTGATGCAAGTTTAGCTGGTGTCAACACTGCTAAAAGATTTCATGTTGGAAAATTGCCAGCATTCCTTCTGTAAGTATATGACTAACATAATCGTTTTTATATTTTCCAGTGCCAGAGAGTCTTATCAGTCTGAATAAAGTGCTAATATGTTATGTAAAAGATAATAATAATGAATCATTTTTATTAAATTATTTAACCCCTGCCTAGTTAAATTAATATAAAATTGAAAATTATCATTATGAAGTGGATCCTACCATCCTATCTGTTTCTGGTGCAAAACAATCTTGATTTATCGTTTTAATGTTATTAATTACAAGCAGTGCTGTAATCTAATTACGATTTCAGTCTCATGGTGGTCTGCAACATTTAAACATCTTAAACTTAAAACATATTTTTTTGCTCTTAATAGTAACTGAATGATTTACTCTAGGAATCTCATTCTCAGCAAGTCAACTAACATTGCTCAAAACTAAAGATTTACATTACACAGTAATTGGTACATTTAATGTAAAATAAAAAATATTAAATAAACATAATATACACATCCCAAGAAAAATGTACATATCCCAAATTTTTCAAATCAAAGTGCATAACATTTATAATGAAACTTTATTCTTTTATTACTTATATTTTAAAGACAGGAGAGGGTAACTCCATCTGTAACCATTTAGTGATTGCCATCACTCATGGACATCAAGATGCCTGTAATGCAAGATGACAGCCAAGCTGTGGCCAACCCAAGGATATAAGGAAGTCTATTCTAGAGAAAGTTGTTCTGGATGTACACGTCGATTACGCGTAGTAGGGACGAAACTGCCGTGACAGCAAGGAGCGGGGTGGTAATAGAAGTTAGCATCATCTCTAACAATTGCTATGAGTACTTCCTAAGTATTCAATATAAAACAATAAATCAAAAGAACCAAAGGTAATAATTAATTTCGTAAAAAATAAATTATAGGTTTCGCCTTGGCAAAGTGTACAGATATGACTTGCCAAAAAATGATGTGAAATCTTTTGTTGCATTTGCTCAAGATTGGTATAAAAACTCTAAAGGAGAACCTGTTGCAGTTCTTGCCTCACCATTGTAAGTAAATATTTATTTATTGGCTAGTTAATAGTAGTATTCAAATAATACACATTCCTAGAGCGCTTTACCTAATTTCCAATCATATAATGTTGTTTTAATTGTTAAGTGATCACTGGTGCCCATAACATCACAGCGTCGCCACATACGTTGAGATTTGAGATCGAAATCTTATGAAGAAGTGTAATTTTGTGAAATCGACACTCGTTTTTATTTTTAATTAAAATTATACAATAGCATCGCTGTACTACTATAAGTTATGTATTCTGAGATATTTCTTGATAAATTTTAAAATAAAAACACTAATTGATCTTCTAAAGCTAAAAATATTATTCCCATTGGATAATTTAAGATTCTAAATATGACAAGTTCTGTTTTAATTATTTTATTACAGTGATGATGTGGTGAATTGGTGTGTAGAAATGCTGAAATGGGGAATAGCATTCGGTCTCAATATACTCACAGAACACCCATGGATATGGCAAATAGGAATAGCTGGTTTTGGATTGGTAGCTTTGACAGCTTTAATTGCAATTATTAAAGCAGGAAGATCAAAGCCACTAAAGGAAACAAAAAAAGATAAGAAACGTAAATAAGAAAACCTATTTTTTTGTGAAATAATTCTTAATGCATTTAAAAAGTCATGTGTTTGATAACTTTTCCGTCCTGTTTGTAAGGTAAAAAAAACAGTACAAATATGTGGGTTTATTTTTTTTATTAAAGAAGCGCAGGTGCTATTGTAAAATTGTTTAAAATTTTTTGTTTGTAAGGATGTATGTATATTTAAGATTTATTCAAATTTTATATTTTAACAAATACAACAAATAAATATTTTTCAGAATATATGATGTTTTAAAATTCATTTAGTTATAGTGTCTACACAGCGTAAATCATTGAGGAAATGAACAAAATATTATAATATTCATTTCCTAATTAGAGAAAGTTTAAAGTGAAGGTAGCTGGTAGAGAACCATTCCAGATCTTGTGAACAATAACGCTTGAAAGAATAAAACACCAAACACAACAGGATGAGCATTGTCAGCAGATAGATAAGGTCTACTAGTTAGGAAAAATTTAGTATTTCTGATTCGCTTCTTTCTTTTGCAATTATGTAAAAAACAAACTGTTTTTTGGACCTTATTCTGTTCTGTCAACATTATTTTTTTCTACCCAAATACTGTGCTGATAGAACTTGTCAATGGTAATTGAAGATAAGGTAATTTTCAAATTGATGATATTTAGATCTGTTGCTTAGGACATAAATACTTGTTTGGTTGAAGCACTATTTTTATGTTCTTAATTCTAATTAAAACAAACAATGCACAAACTAGGAATATGTGATTGAAAATTACCCAATTACCTGTAAAATGACTACAAAAAACCATTAAAAACAGAAAGTTGCTATATTAAAGAATTAAAAAAAACCTTAGTGACTATCAGCAAACTGATCAGTGCCTTCCATGTTAGTTGCAAACAAGGTTTTTTCAATATTACTTTATGGTGTTATAAAAACATCTACTCTGAAACATAAATTTTTTGTGACAAAATTTAATGTATTCTAATAAAATCTGGGAAATGTTAAATAGAACCATAAGAGTGAATTTAAACATAAAACACTATATTTTGTATCTCAAACTATGTCACCTATGTGCTTTTCAGTATCCTGATGTTATAACTATTAATATTATGAATGCATGTGATTTTGTATTGATCTTAAATACATTTAACTGTCTATCATAAATGTAACATTTAATATTTGGTCCTCATCATTTTGCTAGTAACAATGGTGCTAAGCTCAGCAAAAATTTAAACTATATCTACCTCAATGTTTATTCTAAATACTGAGGCAGGATCTGCTAATTCTGTACGAATTGCATTTTCAAACTTTTTGAAAATTACTGAAAATTCCATTATATTTTGAGGTTTTGACTCAATCCACATTTTATCAAATTCATAAAAAAGAAAACAATAAAATCTATGAAATAAATTTAAATTAGGTAAGTATTGCTTGGCATTGAACATGTATGTTTTAGCACAACCATCCTTAAGTAGATAATATGCCATTGCTGTTAAATTTATACCAACAATAGCAAAAGTATATCCATATGTAGGGTGTAGTGAGTGGCTCAGTACATGACTTGATGCTCTTGGATATTGTGATGCAAAAAATAAGAGATTTTCCAATCCAAGCAAGCCCATTCCTCGAAAATCCGTTTTGGGATCATCACCCTAAAAATAAATGTTACCAAAAATGAGTATACTGAAATATTTAGTCTTCTAACCACTGTATATGATATCTATTACATATTGTCTACCTGGAATCCAATATATTGCCATTGCTTTGAAATCCGTGATTCAAGTGTTTCATCAGGCACAAGTAAAGACCACAATTTTAACAGTTTCTCTTCATGTTCTATGTTGTTACTATCAAATTGTATTGTTCTCAGTTCTTCAACTTCAATTACTAAATTTTTATAGCTCCAGATTTGTTCTAAGCAACTTCTAAATGGAGATATAAAAGCACTGTGTAATCTTGGGTTGATTTTCTTCACTCTCATAATTATTGAAATTGATGGATCCAATAAATTGTGAAAGTTGTTAGGAACAAACTGTTTTTCTAAAACGACTCTATCTAGAAACGAAATTACTTCTTTCACATCTTTGGTACGAGATAATGACAATGATTTTTCCACGTTACGCGTTCTTTGAGCTCCCGCGATATCACCATAACATATTCTTTGCAATTCACATAGACGAGTCGTTTTTCTCAAAAACCATTTTAAAATTGGTCTCACGTACCATTGTAAAACTGTCCAAATATTGTAAATTATCATTGCTTTAAAGAGAACAAATATTCAGGATTAAAACAACACCAAAATACTGTATTCCTGTTGTTGTCATGACTACAAATTGTCCACAAACAGATTTTACCGATTGAAAATAGCACTTTACCTGCCGTACAAAATATCGTACCTATCCATATAGATAGTAGTAGCATGGAGTTAATAAGTACCTACAACTGGAGTGCTGTCTAATGCCGAGAAATCGGTCTCGAAAGAGAATACTTTTTGGTCGCGGTGTCCTTGTCTAATATGGTGACCATATAATTTTTTTTTATAGGATAAAATTATACACATGCGTCAGTTTTGAATTTACCTTAAGTAATTCTGTGTAACCCTATGTAAATACAAAACACGTGCTTGCAACGTTTTATTTATGTAAATTCAATTCTAAACATTGCTTCGTCGTCATGGTGACTTTTTTCCGACGGTTTTTTTTTGAAATTGCTGCGTTGTCGAAAATCGCACTGAAAAGAGCACTGAGTTTTATTACAAACATCATTACCTCAGTTCTATTACTTAAACTTCCTCAAACTCATGTTTAACGTCCGAATACTCAACCGCGACTTAAATAATATATTATGTTGAACTTAATTACGCAATTCCTACTTTAATGTACTGGCTAAGTGGGCCGTGCAAATTAATATTTGACACACTGCAACACACATGGTCTGTGCGTATCGGGTGCTCTTTTCTTACATTCACATCTTCAATTGATTTAAAATTGCTTGTATTTTTACTTCTGTGCTATTTTCATGACACGTGTATATTAAGTCTACTAGTTACATTTTAGGAAATAAAACACAATGGGTAATAAAATGAAATGAACTCAAATTCATTTATTTGTTATATGTAGACAATTAAATAACTCTTAAATGACAAGTCAATACACATAACACGATACACATAGTACTTGATCTCTATTTACAAAATATTGGTTATATTATTATTATTAAGTTCAGTTAATTTTCTGTAGTCTTATAATATAACATTTCCTCTATATTAAGTAAATTCTTTTTTTTCAACGTAATACATAATTTATTTTAATCAATATCTAAGTGGACCATGAGTATCATTAAAATTTCGCAATTTAAATTTCAATTCAATTAAAAATCGCCATTTTTCTTTAATAAATCTAAAATCGACTTTATATTTACAATTACTATTTCGCGACTTTTAAGTTTTTGTTTCAATACCTTAACATCTTGTCGTAATTTTGCTTTTCTTGGGGTATTTTTTATTTCTTGCGTTTGAGTACTTGATTCTTCTTGTTTGACCTTTATATAGAACAGTTTCCAGAAATTCTAACGTCATATTTACTAGAAGATCCTTCTCGTTCGCTTAACGTCAGGCAAATGATATACATGCTTGCGTGCGACGCTATTCAATACAATAAAAAAGTTCAAAAAATACCACGTGATGGCTCTTATAATATGAAAAATACATTGCAAAATTATAGTTTTCACGATTGTTTTTTCAAATTTAGTATATGACATAGATTAAGTACAATTTACAAGACAAATGGTATTAAATATTATAATGAGAAAAAATATCTCACATTTTAAAAATATATGCTCACACTAGTAAAAATTTATCAATGAATTTGTAATATGGAAGAATATTCCACAAACTGGAGAGGATTCTCGCTTAAAACCACTTACATTAAAAGTGTTCACCATGATTACAAGGAAACTTTCACGATTTTCGAAAAAAAACAAGCCACAAGCTGTATCAGTGCCATTTTAACTTCGTACTACAAACGTAAATAGACGCCATTTTTCTTTTAATCCATTCATTGCTCTTTTTCGGTGATGCCAACAATTAATCTGGCTTCCCACCAAATTCAATATGAAAACCATCAGAAATCTACGTACCTACCATTAAATTTTCCATTAAACAGAGTTCTTATTAATATAGAACAATATTTTTTTGTTAATAAGCTTTATTAATATATGATGTTCTATTAATCTAATCAATATTTCTTATATAATTTATTTTAATAAATTTCACCATAACTTTGTACGTTTATTTTGAACCAATTTAATTTTTGACGTTGATGGAAATTCTAAATTCTCGCAACATTTTCTAGTTAAGTTTAAGTCACATCGTTTAAATAATATGTATTTAGATATATTATTGTCATAAAATGTTTAAAATCCTGTAAAGTGGATTGATTTTAACCTTTTCGATAATTTTCAACAACGCCCAAGCTACTAAAAAATCCACTAACCACTAAAAGCCATTTTTGATAACTAAGACGGGGGTCCAAATTCCGAGATTTTATGGAAAATCCTCTAAGCTAGCAACACTGCTTTTTGCTTGTAAAATGTGCGAGAGGGACACCACCACTTAATAATCATTCTCTTTTCAGACCGTTTTTCCTTACATCTTTTGCTATTTAAAAATAAACTTTAAGCCATAGAGATAAAGTATATTTTTAGTTTTTATGTCAAACGAAGTAAGCACTCGAAAAAACGCGGGAAACCTTTGAATTTGGCGGGCGCGGTTTTTGTTTGAATTTGTTGAAAAATATTTTTTTTTAATCTATTAAGTGATCAGAATAGTTAAAACTTGTATATATTTGTAATTTTTATTATTATTTAAATTTTTTTGTATTTTATTCTTTTTTTCTTCGAGTTGGGGTAAGTTTTTTATATTTATATGAACGAGCCTCCGGACCCGGGGGGCACAGCGCCCCCCGCGGTTGCATTTGTCACAATCTCCAACGAATCCGGAATGGATTCTGACTGCTCTTTGGTGTCTAAAAGGAAGCTGAAGCGTAACCAGCTCCACAAAATTTGTAAAAATTGTAACAAAAGGAAAAGAAAAAATAATACAGAAACATTTAAACAATCGGACTGTCAATGCAAAGACGAATTTACTGAGAGCACTATTGATTTGCCTGCACCTGGTCCTTGCACTGATACATCTTCAAAGCCCGTTCCTCCCACTGATATGTCTCATAAAGCCTCCACACAAATTGGTAGGGCTAGTTATGATGCCAATGACCACGGCCCGTTTGTGGTACACGTGCAGAAAATACAGTCTGCTGATGATGATGGTACAACATTACACCCAGTTGTGTTTGGCAGATTTTTAAAAAAAAATTTTTTCAAAAATATTGTTAATGGAAGTTTGAAACGTATTGGCCGAAATAAAATGACACTTTCTTTTAATAATTATACAGACGCTAACAGCTTTGTCACTTCAAACTGCTTAGCTACAAACAACATGAAGGCTTTTATCCCAACTTTTAACATTACGAGGATGGGTTTAGTTAGGGGAGTCCCAACTGAGTGGTCCCCTGAAGATATTATGCAGAACACTAATGTACCCATTGGGTGTGGGGAAATTCTGAAAATTAGAAGACTAAACTATAAAGTCATGATAAACAACACACCCACATGGAAACCTTCGCAAACAGTCGTGTTTACATTTGATGGACAAGTTTTGCCCAAACGTGTATTTATGTGTTATAATTCTATGCCTGTTAAATTGTATATATACCCAACCATCCAGTGCTTTAATTGTTGCCGCTTTGGGCACACCAAGGTCCAATGTAGGTCAAAGCCCAGGTGCTTCAAGTGTGGTCAGGGCCACACTGGAGATAATTGTAATGTGGAGGAAGACTGTGTATCTTGCTGCTTATGTTCTGGGCTGCACTTTGCTTCGAGCAAAAAGTGTCCAGAGTACATGAGACAAACAGATATTAAAGTAACAATGGCAGAGAATAGCTTATCCTATATTGAAGCGTCAAAATTACATCCCCCCATTTCTAAATCATTTGCTGATATTGTATCCTCTCTCCCAACTAAATCTGTTCCTGGTGGAAATACAGTATTGCCTGGTTCACCATCCTCACGTACAATATCTTATAAAAAAACAGTCTTCACTAAACCCAGAACTCCTCCTCAACACAGTAAAGGTTTTGATCATGTAGCACATGAGTCTCTTGTAAGGGACTACAATATGCCAGAGCCTTCTAATGGATGTGCATTACCATCCTCGTCTAATGCAAATTCACAACAGACAATAGCAGAGTTAATTACTATATTGATCAAATTACTTTCTGAACCCAATTTATCTATACCGTCCCACGCTGCTAATTTAATTCGTACTTATACTAATATTAATAATGGCCAACATGGACAAGTTAGTTCAATGGAATTGCCGCAGTATTATAAACAAAAAGCATGAAATTATACATATTATAAATACTTTTAATCCTTTTATATTTTCTCTATCTGAAACCTGGCTAAAGCCAGATTTTGTATTCAAAATCCCTGGTTATTCGTGCTTAAGAGAAGACAGGGCTGATGGATATGGTGGTGTATGCCTACTCATCAGAAACTCTAGCACCTTTTCTTCCTTCCCTCTCCCTTCACATAGTAACTGCTTTTCTGTCATTGCAGCTATTGTTGATGGTATCTGTTTTGTCTCTATCTATGTCCCTCATCCCTCCTTGCAAATCTTCAATGAAATTAAAAACTTAATTTCAGTTCTTCCTCGGCCTTTCATGATTCTGGGTGATTTCAACTCTCATCACACATCTTGGGGTAGTTCAGTATCTAATAGTTATGGTTATGAATTATTAGATATCTTAGACATGTATAGCCTGTGCATTTTAAACTCGGGTTCTCCTACTCGCCTCACAAAGCCTGGTGAAGTAATTAGTGCCATTGACCTGTCCATTTGTACTCCCCAGTTAGCATCTTCTCTATCTTGGTCTACTTTGTGTTCCACTTATAATAGTGATCACTATCCCATAATCATTTCATTTCCCTGTAAAAAAAAGGATACAATGTGTATTCAAAACTCTCGCCTCAAACACAAAATCATAGACTCTAAATGGAGTCAATACACGTTATTAATAGAAGAGAAAATTAATAATTGCTCAGAAGTTAATGTCATAGATAATAATTATTTCAAAGCTATTTTGTTAGAATCGGCTGATAATGTTTTTCCAAAGAAAAAGCCGCGTAGTAATAAGTTGTCATCTCCACCGTGGTGGGATGAAGAATGTACCAATGCTATACAGAAACGCAAGGCAGCAGAGCGTAATTATCGCAATAATATGTCTATGAAAAACTACGAGGCATTAATGACTATAATGAAAGAGGTTAGAAAACTATTTAAAAAAAAGAAATTTGACGGGTGGAGGAAATTTTGTAGCACTATATCACCTGAAACACATGCTACTGTCATATGGCGAAATATCAAAAGATTTAGATCAGCTGTCAATCCTTCTAACGCATTGTTGCTGCCTATAGAATTAGCAGATCAATTCCTTGATCGTTTGGCTCCTCCTTCTGCTCCACTCAACGATCCTATCCTGTCTTATAAGCAATATAACTCTGATGCCCCTTCTCTAAATCTAACTTTTACGTTAGTGGAGTTAAAAGGTGTATTAAATCACGTCAAAGACAGTGCTCCAGGGGAAGATGGGATTCCATATTCCTTTTTGTCTCACCTTGGCGAAAAAGGATTAAATTACTTTTTAAATTTAATAAATAAAATTTTACTGACAGGTGACATTCCACCGTCATGGCGAAGTCAAATAGTATTGCCATTTTTAAAGCCGTCTAAGGTACAATCTGATATCAAATCATATCGTCCGATAGTTTTGTCATCGGTGATCACAAAAGTTGTTGAACATTTAATTAAAAATCGGCTTGAATGGTATATAGAAAATAACGAATATCTGTCCCAAACTCAGTTTGGATTTCGAAAAGGTAAAAGTGTGGGGGACAATTTAGGCATATTAGTTACGGATATTCGTAATGCTTTCTCAGATAAAAAGTCAGTAGTTGCTGCTTTTTTGGATATTAATTCGGCTTATGATAACGTTCTATTACATATTCTAAAAAGTAAATTAGATAAATTAAAGGTTCCCTATTTTTTAACTAATTCCATTGTAAATCTTCTTTCGGAGAGGAAAATTATTTTAGATGTTGGCGGCCCTTATAAGCCTAGTAGGCTGGTATGGAGAGGTTTGCCACAGGGGTCTGTTCTGAGTCCTTTATTGTACAATATTTATACATATGATCTAGAAGGTTCAGTCGGAGATTCAGCAAGTTTATTACAGTATGCCGATGACTTGGTTATTTATGCCTCTGATATGTCTGTAAGTACTGCTGAACGATATGTTTCCTCCTCTTTATCTTTGCTAAAAATCTGGATGGATGCAAATGGCCTTGATCTGTCTCCCTCAAAAAGTACTGTTGTACTTTTCACCAAATCCCGTACTCCTTGCTCACTTAATATAACATATAATGGGGATATATTACCCATTAGGAATCAAGTTAAGTTCTTAGGAGCTATTCTTGATTCTAAACTAACGGGTCAACCACACTGCGAATTTGTGGTTAGTAAATGTGAGCGAAACTTGAACATGCTGAGATGTCTCGGTGGGGTTTGGTGGGGTGCTCACCCGGCTACACTGAGGTTGGTGTATAATGCTGTCATTAGAAGTGTACTGGATTTTGGGACCTTTTTCTTAGACCCAGGTAATGTGGCTGGCTTTAGAAAACTAGATCTCATACAGTCTAGGGCTTTGAGGATTGTTTCTGGTGCCATGAAATCGAGTCCGGTTAATGCTCTGCAAATAGAATGTTGTGACCCTCCTTTAAACTTAAGACGTCAATATCTGTCCGATAGATTCATTTTTAGAATTGTTCAGTTCCATAATCATCCCCTCATTTCGAAACTAGAGTTTCTTTCTAAAAAAGTACCCTCTTCACATAAACCTTTACCTTGTCTGTTAAAAAGTTTCCTGAAATTCAAACAATTACAAGCCCCAACTCATTCTTTTCAGGTGCTTCCTTTATTTGGCGCTTCTTATGATTCTCTCTTACTTTCTCCAGTGATTTGCTTTTCTCTTGGCATTGAAAAATCTGATTTTAATGCCAATGAAAATTTTAATTGCAATGTCAATAGTAAATGGCCTAACTGGCATCAAATTTATACAGATGCATCTAAACACTCCAGTGGGTGTGTTGGTGTTGGAGTGTATCACAAACAGTACAACATAGTTCAGAAAATTAAATTACCTCCGGAATCATCGGTCTTTACCGGTGAATGTTTTGGACTATTAAAAGCTCTTGAATATGTGCTGTCTTTCAAACTAAAAAAAACCGTTGTATTTACTGATTCCTTAAGTGCATTACAGAGCTTAGCAAAATTTTCACTAAAACTTAACCCTTTTTTTCATGTAATATTTGAATGTAAGAGAAAGCTGTTGCACTGCCAATCACACAACTATTTAGTATCATTTTGTTGGGTACCTAGTCACTGTGGCATATCTGGAAATGTGAAAGCTGACAGTTTGGCCAACAGTGCTACTGTGACCGGTGACGTATACCCGTACAAGAATTTTGGCCATGATCTTGCTGCTTTGCCCGGCATATGCCTCCACAAATCGTGGAATATGTGTTGGGAAGAGAGCGGCCGGATTAAGGGTCGTTTCTTGTATGCTATACAGTCTTCCGTTCCCAGGAAGCCATGGTTTGCCAAATTGTCGTTTGGTAAAACCGCCACTTCTACTATAATTCGTATGCGTCTGGGACATAACAGCCTTCCAGTTCATTTGCACAAACTTGGTATCGTAACTGGTACCGCCTGTGAGTGTGGCGAGAGTTATTGTGACCTGAATCATATTTTCTTTGCTTGTTCTTTATATGATCATTCTTCCTTATATACTTCTTTAGTATCTGTCTCTGTTCCCCTTCCTACTAATATTTCTTTACTTCTTCGAGATTTTAATCCCCTTGTATATAGTATTTTAAGTAGGTTTATTTTAAATAATAACATTAAACTATAATTTTGATTTATTTTCCCTGTTATATAATTATTCTGATTTTTTTTGTAAATTCAATTCGTTCTAAATCATTTATGTTTTGTTGCGATAAGTTTCCTTCGTTTTTTATTATTTATAAACTGTAAATAAATAAAACGGCGAATTATAAAAACATTATTACTTGACGCTGGCTAATGCACAAAACGTGCCAGAGCCAAAAATAAAGAAGAAGAAGAAGAAGTAAGCACTCCAGTTAGAATAGTAACTCTATGAGTAGTAGTAGTTTTAATTTTCCAAATGGAAAGGCAAAGGTGTCACACCATATAGTCTAATCTTTTATATATATTTTTATGAAATATGATATTATAAAATGAAGCTGATTAATTTAATATGAAACATGACATGATATGAAATGAAATGAAATGAAATTAATTGAAATGGGATGATATGATATGGGATATTTTTATGAAAAATGATAATATGGAGTGAAATGTAATGAAGAATTTGAGAAATTAATCAACTGGGATGAAATTAAATGAAATGAGATGAGATGATATGGGATGAAATATAATCTCAGTAAAATGATGGTCGTTTTCTGAGATTTTTTCAGTGGACTTTTTGGAGGATCCTGAGAAGTTACGTCCAACAGCTTTGTTTCATTTTCCCACATATGTGCACTTTCACAGATACTAAACAGTTAATAAATCGACGTTATTACACATTTAAACCTGAAGAAACGCAAAATAGACAAATTAAATCAAATCGCACAACTTGACACCTCGCATTCCCGCCAAAAAGTCCTACCCATAGATATTTTTTTTTTTGGTACAATTTTTCCTTGTTAGGAAAGGCAAGGGGATCTGAGCCCATACAGCCTTGTTTGCTCTATATATTCTCTGAAATAATTCCTACCCATAGACAGTAGTCGTAGTAGTTTTATTTTTCCAAATGGAAAGGCAAATATATCATACCATAAAGCTATTTCATATGAAAAATTATATTACGAAATGAATTAAAGTCATATGAAATGAGATGAGATGATATAGGATGAAACATAATCTCAGTAAAGTGGGGGTCATTTTCTGAGACTTTTCAGTGGACTTTTTGGAGAATCCAGAGAAGTTACGTTTAGCAACTTTGTTTTATTTTCCCACATTTGTACACTTTCACAGATACTAAACAGTAAACCACCGTTATTACGTATTTAAAACTGAAGAAACACTAAATAGACAAAATAAAACAAATCACACAATTTCACTCCTCGCTTTTCCGCCATAAAGTTCCAGCCATAGATATTACCGAATACGCTACGATACCATACCATAGAAAATTAAAAATAGCTTTTTTTTTTCAGTATGGAAATTACAACTTCGTTCCTCGTGGTCCCGGTAAAAGCCTTTCAGATGATTTTTCCTGTTCAGATAAAAGTCACCTGTTCAGATATATAAGATAATTATTACGAATCAGCGACAGAACACTACATTAATTTCATAGGCTTATGTTTATTTTTGAAGTGAAACTTCTTTATCGACGTAGGGAGGAAAAAACGGATGTAACGTTTTTCGGTTACGCGCCATCTTAATTTCTTCCGTTACGCGCCATGTTTATTTTATTTCTATTTAGTTTGTTATCAACAGATGTCGCTGCTCGTAAATTCAACAAATCCTGAATCGCGGTGACGAGATGTTACACAGTTGATAGAAGTTCTCGTGTTTCCCTTGCCAAGTCATATATACCTGGCGTCGGGATAACGTGATCATGCAGGCGGTTTTCCCGAGGTGTAGCTGCTCCATTCCATTCTGGAATGGTTGACACTTGCGATTATTTTTATATTATATTAATTTTACTTCTCCAGCTGTCGTCGTGGCTTAAAAGATAAGACGCCCATTACATTCGTAATTCGTATCCAGTGATGCAACGGTGTTCGAATCCGGCAGGCAAGTGCTGATTTTTCCAATGAAATACGTATCTACTTAATAGACTTGCGCAAAACATCACTTCCCAATGTAATGTGATATGACATCACTTTTACAGACAGGTGATATTACTCGAAAACCTTCACATCACTCTTAACATTACTCGGTGCGTTCAATAGATACTAGACTTGCGCAAAACATCACTTCCCAATGTAATGTGATATGACATCACTTTTACAGATAGGTGATATTACTCGAAAACATTACACATCACTCTTAACATTACTCGGTGCGTTCAAAGTGATGTGTATAAACACATCACTTAGGTAATGATTCGGGTGTAGACTTGCGCAAAACATCACTTCCCAATGTAATGTGATATGACATCACTTTTACAGATAGGTGATATTACTCGAAAACATTACACATCACTCTTAACATTACTCGGTGCGTTCAAAGTGATGTGTATAAACACATCACTTAGGTAATGATTCGGGTGTATAGATACAATGTATTCGTCGTCACAGTATCTATTGAACGCACCGAGTAATGTTAAGAGTGATGTGTAATGTTTTCATCAATCATTACCTAAGTGATGTGTATAAACCATGGAGTTAATAAGTACCTACAACATAGTAACTCTATGGTATAAACACATCACTTAGGTAATGATTCGGGTGTGTCATTACAGTAGTGTATTACAATACAAAGTATGAACTTTGTATTGTAATACACTGTTATATTACTTGACAGATTGACTTACTTAATAATATAATAATTTTATTTTTTACTTAATATAATTTATTGTGGGATGAACGGATTTCATATGGCGACTTAGACTGCAAATTGAGCTCGACAATAATGTTAATATACGAGAGCAGTAGATGCATTGTTTCGGCGCGATATCCTCAAAGTGCATCCAAGGAGGACTGTACTTTCATTTAGACGCCGTTATTTCTTTCACTTATTAAACACGCATTAAAACAAATAATAAAACTATCTTCAAACAAGTGCTTAAGTAATTCAAATCAAACACAAAAATTAATATGAAATATTACTAAACAATTACGAGCGACTAGCGATTTTACAAAAGTTGCGAATAAAAAATTAAGTAAGTACTTGCGGGGAGCTACCGGCTGGCCGCATGAAAAATATAAACACAAATACCTATATTAAAATTCAGACGTACCATAGGTATAAAAATGTACCTAGCGGCCAGGACATACGGTTCAAAATCACTAGGAATAATTCCGTGTCGCTTGCTCATTTATTTTGCGTCGATCGGTCTGTCTCGCTCACTCGGTTCCGTTCGTGTATTAAGCAACATTACACGACAAAGAAAGAAACATGTTGGGTGATAGTGTGATGTTTGTTTCCTTCGCGTAATGTGTGATGTTGCATTACATCGTAGAGTAATATTACCCGAGTAATATCACTCGCATTACTTACACATGTCTAATAGATACTGTGACGAATACATTGTATCTATCATAGAGTTACTATTCTAACTGGAGTGCTTACTTCGTTTGACATAAAAACTAAAAATATACTTTATCTCTATGGCTTAAAGTTTATTTTTAAATAGCAAAAGATGTAAGGAAAAACGGTCTGAAAAGAGAATGATTATTAAGTGGTGGTGTCCCTCTCACACATTTTACAAACAAAAAGCAGTGTTGCTAGCTTAGAGGATTTTCCATAAAATCTCGGAATTTGGACCCCCGTCTTAGTTATCAAAAATGGCTTTTAGTGGTTAGTGGATTTTTTAGTAGCTTGGGTGTTGTTGAAAATTATCGAAAAGTTTAAAATCAATCCACTTTACAGGATTTTAAACATTTTATGACAATAATATATCTAAATACATATTATTTAAACGATGTGACTTAAACTTAACTAGAAAATGTTGCGAGAATTTAGAATTTCCATCAACGTCAAAAATTAAATTGGTTCAAAATAAACGTACAAAGTTATGGTGAAATTAGTTTCTGATGATGACAATTTATTAAAATAAATTATATAAGAAGTATTGATTATATGATATATATTGATTTTTAATAGAACATCATATATTAATAAAGCTTATTAACAAAAAATTATTGTTCTATGTTAATAAGAACTCTGTTTAATGGAAAATTTAATGGTAGGTACGTAGATTTCTGATGGTTTTCATGTTGAATTTGGTGGGAAGCCAGATTAATTGTTGGCATCACCGAAAAAGAGCTATGAATGGATTAAAAGAAAAATGGCGTCTATTTACGTTTGTAGTGCGAAGTTAAAATGGCACTGATACAGCTTGTGGCTTGTTTTTTTTTCGAAAATCGTGAAAGTTTCCGTGTAATCATGGTGAACACTTTTAATGTAAGTGGTTTTAAGCGAGAATCGTCTCCAGTTTGTGGAATATCCTTCCATATGTCAGATTCATTGATAAATTTTTACTAGTGTGAGCATATATTTTTAAAATGTGAGATATTTTTTCTCATTATAATATTTAATACCATTTGTCTTGTAAATTGTACTTAATCTATGTCATATACTAAATTTGAAAAAACAATCGTGAAAACTATAATTTTGCAATGTATTTTTCATATTATAAGAGCCATCACGTGGTATTTTTTGAACTTTTTTTATTGTATTGAATAGCGTCGCACGGAAGCATGTATATCATTTGCCTGACGTTAAGCGAACGAGTAGGATCTTCTAGTAAATATGACGTTGGAATTTCTGGAAAATGTCCTATATAAAGGTCAAACAAGAAGTATCAAGTACTCAAACGCAAGAAATAAAAAATACCCCGAGAAAAGCAAAATTACGACAAGATGTTAAGGTATTGAAACAAAAACTTAAAAGTCGCGAAATAGTGATTGTAAATATAAAGTCGATTTTAGATTTATTAGAGAAAAATGGCGATTTTTAATTGAATTGAAATTTAAATTGCGAAATTTTAATGATACTCATGGTCCACTTAGATATTGATTAAAATAAATTATGTATTTCGTTGAAAAAAAAGAATTTATTTAAAATAGAGGAAATGTTATATTATAAGACTACAGAAAATTAACTGAACTTAATAATAATAATATGTATAACCAATATTTTGTAAATAGAGATCAAGTACTATGTGTATCGTGTTATGTGTATTGACTTGTCATTTAAGAGTTATTTAATTGTCTACATATAACAAATAAATGAATTTCAGTTCATTTCATTTTATTACCCATTGTGTTTTATTTCCTAAAATGTAACTAGTAGACTTAATATACACGTGTCATGAAAATAGCACAGAAGTAAAAATACAAACAATTTTAAATCAATTGAAGATGTGAATGTAGGAAAAGAGCACCCGATACGCGCAGACCATGTGTGTTGCAGTGTCTCACTCAGTGTGTCAAATATTAATTTGCACGGCCCACTTAGCCAGTGCATTAAAGTAGGAATTGCGTAATTAAGTTCAACATAATATATTATTTAAGTCGCGGTTGAGTATTCGGACGTTAAACACGAGTTTGAGGAAGTTTAAGTAATAGAACTGAGGTAATGATGTTTGTAATAAAACTCAGTGCTAGATTTTCGACAACGCAGCAATTTCCAAAAAAAACCGTCGAAAAAAAGTCACCATGACGACGAAGCAATGCTTAGAATTGAATTTACATAAATAAAAGGTTGCAAGCACGTGTTTTGTATTTACATAGGGTTACACAGAATTACTTAAGGTAAATTCAAAACTTATGCATGTGTATAATTTTGTCCTATAATTAAATTATATATGGTCACCACATTAGACAAGGACACCGCGACCAAAAAGTATTCTCTTTCGAGACCGATTTCTCGGCATTAGACAGCACTCCAGTTGTAGGTACTTATTAACTCCATGGTATCTATACACCCGAATCATTACCTAAGTGATGTGTTCATACTTTGTATTCTAATACACTGATAAATTACTTGACAGATATTGACTTACTTAATAATATAATTATTTTATTTTTTACTTAATATAATTTATTGTGGGATGAACGGATTTCATATGGCGACTTAGACTGCAAATTGAGCTCGACGATAATGTTAATATACGAGAGCAGTAGACGCATTGTTTCGGCGCGGTCTCCTCAAAGTGCATCCAAAGAGGACTGTACTTTCATTTAGACGCCATTCTTTCTTTCACTTATTAAACACGCATTAAAACAAATAATAAAACTATCTTCAAACAAGTGCTTAAGTAATTCAAACACAAAAATTAATATGAAATATTACTAAACAATTACGAGCGACTAGCGATTTTACAAAAGTTGCGAATAAAAAATTACGTAACTACTAGCTGGCCGCATGAAAAATATAAACACAAATACCTATATTAAAATTCAGACGTACCATAGGTATAAACATGTACCTAGAGTCCAGGGCATACGGGTCAAAATCACTAGGAATAATTCCGTGTCGCTTGCTCATTAAATTTCTTTTGCGTAGATCGGTCTGTCTCGGTCGCTCGGTTCCCTTTGTGTATTAAGCAACATTACACGACAAAGAAAGAAACATGTTGGGTGATAGCTTCGCTAGAAGTAATAGTGTTCTGTGGGTGATAGAGTGTGATGTTTGTTTCCTTCGCGTAATGTGTGATGTTGCATTACATCGTAGAGTAATATTACCGGAATAATATCACTCGCATTACTTACACATGTCTACTACTTAACAAATGTTTACGATTGACTTCCACGGTGAAGAAATAACATCATGTAATAAAAATTAAATCCACAAAATTATAATTACTTGTGGTAGGACGTCTTGTGAGTCCGCACGGGTAGGTACCACCACCCTACTTATTTCTGCCGTTACGCAGTAATGCGTTTCTGTTTCTGAAGTAGTACATAATGCGTTGTACTGTACTGAGACCTTAGAACTCATATCTCAAGGTAGGTGGTGGCATTTACGTTGTAGATGTCTATGAGCTCCGGTAACCCTTTCACACCAGGTGGGTCACTAAGCTCGTCCACCCATCTAAGCAATAAAAAAGGCTGATACTCGTCGCTTCGCCCGCACGATCAATGAAAAGTGTTTGTGTAAATTTTGTGGGAATAAGATATTTTTGAGATAAAAGGTAGCCTATGTCACTCCTGAACAAACAGCAGCAATTTTAAAAAAAATTGCGTCAATCCATTGTGTTATAACCTTCTTTTCCATATTCCATTATTTGAAATATACTTCGAACACATTGTCATTTTTACCATCTATCATTATTATATTTTTATGCTATGTCTTGAAAACATTGTTTTATTATATTGGCGACGAGTTAAAATTATTAGACCTCTATCGCATAAAAACGACGAGGTATAGAGCCTTAACAGAATTTTGGAATTGCACTAGAGAACAAAATGAAACGATGGAACACTATGCAAACAGATTAAAAGGTCTTAGTCGGGATTGTGGCTACACTAATGACTTCCTGGAACGACAATTACGTGACCGCTTTGCCACTGGATTGAATCATCCAGATTTAGAAACCGACTTGAAACAAAATTTGCCTGATTTAGTTCAAATAGACGGAATACCACGAGAAGTAACCTTCCAACAAATTTTTACAATCTCTCAATCAAGACAACAGGCAGAACAAGACACACCACGAACAAGTATTAAAAAAATAAATAGGAGCAAAACCAAAACCGTACCATTACATCAAAATACAACACGAAAATTAAATCATTGCATTAATTATAAAAATTAATGCATTGTTTACGCTGTGGAAAGAAAGAACGGCACTGCCTATCACAGTGTTCAGCCAAGGACCATATGTGTAAAGAATGTAACAAGAAAGCACACTTTGAGAGTTGTTGCATTAAGTCTGGACGGGCATACATCAGCTATTCAGAAGGGAGCCGAAAATCAATTAAAAAAATAACAAGACCTCATAAGTCCTCAACATCATCATCATCATCTATCAGTAATAACAAGGAAGAAAGCGATGATGAAGTTATCTGCAGCGTCTTGGGTACACGTAAGAGAGAATGCAAACAAATCGATGTACGCATCAATGACATACCTTGCTTTATTATACATTGCTTCGTTTCAATGTGAAAGAAGGGCAAACCAGCAGACTTTCTTAAAAATTAAAAGTATGGATTTAGGGTTATGCTAGTGAAGAACTTATAATATATCCAAAAGAATATTTTCTTTTTCTATCGGCAATAAACATTGATGTAAACTTCTTACTTGAAATTATCAGCCATAAGTTGACGTCATTGTCAGTCTGTTTTATTAGTTATTTGTCAATCTATGTAATGTAATCAAAGCAAATTTTACTGTTAATTTTAGCTTAATAAAACCTTATATTCAAAGATTTTCTCTTATTACAAACATACTTAAAACATACTATTCTTTATAAATACTATTGTTTAATTTTATGTTTAATGATATTTCAATGTTTTTACGTTATTGCAAGTGCCATGATCATATATAGACTGATAGCGGCGGGTAGAATGGAACAGACCACTTGGGACAGATGTCCATATTTTTTATGAACACTTCGTGAACTCAATTATTTCATACGGAACTTTATTTACCTTTATTTTTAAAATTAAAAACAAAAACCTTTCCACACCGTATGTGTATATCGTCGGGCTCAGTCATTGAATCTAGTGGCAGTACCCAAAATGACTAAAAAGGGTATAGACATAGTATGGGCTATGTTTCTTTTGCTTCGACAGTGATAGTAGCAAACAAAAAATTATATGTCAAAATGTCAAACTGGCAGATTCCAACGGCCAAATAACTTCACCTCTAAACGAAAGAAAAATAAAAATAAAAACCTACAATTAGAAGTCCAAGGCATTAAGACATAGCATAAAGTGGAAGAGCAGAGAACATCGGCTAATATATTGAAAACAGTAAATTTAAGGTGTGTATAATCACGAGCAAAGATATGTGTATTTAATATGTATTCGAGTTATTATAAACGTTAAGTTTGACAATTTACTTTGACCATTTATAGTAGCTAAACTATGTAATGTGAATTATATATACGCCGTTAAATTCGTATACATTGTCATAAAATTTAAACAGTGGTATATTATGAGTAACTCGCAAATTTTTTACACAAAATTTACTCAAAGTTTTTCTTGTGAAAGTTCGATCTAACATCATCTCAAGCACTTGGGTTGTTTTGATTCATTCAAGTTTTCGATACCGACATAAGCATTGGAGATGTCAAGTGTGAGTCATCGCAACTTCTTACCTAATGGACTAATCATACTTAAATTTAATTTCATTGACTAGCTGTTACCATGGCCGAAGTTGAAGAAAAGGTGATAATGACACCTAAATGTAAAACGGCCAATTCCACAACATTGGTAGTTGAAAGGAAAGCTGTAGAACCAGAAGCAAGTGACAAAATACATATAGCTGGTGGTGATCACACTGGTATTATTATCAACAAGCAAGAAACTTATGGTAACTATATTTGACAATGCATGTTTCGGTTTATCATTGTGGTTATAGGATATATTTAATATCCTTATGAAATAATAATATAGAAAAACAGATATTTGAAAACTATTGAATGAGGTTTAAAATTATCACAAGAGGAAAACAGTAGTATTTGTCCTTAATGGTATGTTTAACTTTTGTAAATATTTAAAGTGACTGTTTTATTATTTTCAATAAATAAAATAAATACCATTAAAACAACAATTTAAAGTCTTGTTGTAAAAAAATTATTGGAGATAATATTCATAACTGATGCACTAATTCTGATTAATTTAACGATTACAAAATTCAATAAACTTTACTAAAATAAAAACAAAATTGAGTTTTATTAATGCAAATATAATTTATAGGTGGTTATGTGGTACACTATTGTTTTCAAATAATTTTGGCTAGAGGCGATGTCTTTAAATAGAACATTATGTTATACTGTCATGAACTTTATATTAGAAATGTTAAGGCCCAACAAGTGCAGTACAGTAAGTTCATGCAAGTCATGTCTGTATATGTTTTAAAGCTTACAACCACTAACAAAAATAGATATTTAATTCATAAAGATAATTATTAATTAAATATATGAAATTCAGCTACTAAGGTTTCATTTTAAAAGCATTATGATTTTTTTTTTTGTTTTGTCATGTTTTGAGTAATAACATAGTATATCCTATGCTAATTAAAAAAAAGAACTGATAAGCACCCTTTCTTGGTATAAAGAAAAAACTGCAAACAATACTTTTCTTAATTTTTACACAGTACTTAACTTTATTAAAGTTATTATGAAAATTCAGAAAAAAGAAATAAAAGGTGGTACTTTTATCTTTTTGGTATTTGAACATCTAAAGTTTAAGTGTACATGTAAATGGTAATAAAATGTAAATCATAGCACCAAAAAGGGATGATTTGAAAGAAACACCAAAAGTCTCTGGTATGTTGCTATGAATATACCACAGGAATAGACTATTGGAACCTCTGGGTCTACAGAGGGACTTTGCTTCTCTCTGTATTTTGTATGTTCCATGGGGAATGCTCTGAGGAATTCTTTGAGTTGATCCCATTAACTCATTTTTACCATGGCACTGCCTGCCACCAAAGTAGAGTTCATACATACTACCTAGAGCTGCTGCGTTCATCCACAGTGCGTTTTCAGATATCTTTTTTGCCACGTACCATTCGGCTTTGGAATGAGTTCCCCTCCATGGTGTTCCCTGAGGGCGATGACATGTCCTTTCTTCAAACAAGGCTTGTGGAGAGTACTTAATGATAGGCATTGCTGAAGTCCATGGCCGATAGTCACCACGACTACTCACTATCAGGTGGGCCGTCTGCCTATAAGTAAGAATGTTTGCAATATCAGGGACATATTCATCATTCATCAGTTGATTGCTGTGAAATCCATAAAAATGACATTTTTAAAAGAACAAGTTATTGTACTCTTGTTACCATAAGGTGTTCATGAAAGTTCAAATATGTTGAACTATGAGTTGGAAATGTACTTTGTCTCATGGCTAACACACCCGATGAACTCATACACCCATTTATAAATGCAGGGACTAGGCTCTATCCATTCATAGTAGTAATAGTCACAGTACAGAATTTTTTTTTTAGAAAATGGCGTTTCCGAGCCTTGTCATGCACAATTGGAATTCTATGTTTATTTGGTATCGGGAGCTACTGGAACCCACACACGTGAAGCACGTGCTCTAAGGTTCTGGTTTAAACCTCAGATGACTCCAAACGAAAGGCCTTATGAAGCCCAGGCCTTTTTCAGAGAACTTGTCAGTCCTCAAGATTTTCCTAAAGGTATTGTTTAGTTAAATGAATCTCTTGTTAATAATATCGTTACATTATAATCAAAATTATCGATTGTTTTTAAATGTACTTACCTCTAACATTTTATTTTTATTATTAAATTATATTATGTTAAAGATTAATTATTTTACAACATGATTTCATAAACAAATCTGTTCTGTGTAATGCGAATAGTAGAGAGTTCTGGTTACACATATACAAGAACCTGCCTGATCTCTGATCAACTAAAGAGGTCAATGTTTTAATTGACAGCACTAAATTATTTTGAATAACTTTTCTTATCATGACTTATTTTTCTAGTTTTCGTAACTCTTCTTTTTTTTAGTCAATCTGTTTATTTTTTAGCCACTTTTTATTTATATCTATTGACTATTAACCAAGAGCTATAACATCATTTTATGAAAAACTAAATGCAACCATATATTCAATTCTGGGTTCCATAAATAGTCTGAGAGTAGATTAAAATACAAACAGTGATGATCATTAACTATTTAGATATGTAGTGTGCATATTTTGAATTTGGATTAGAATTTTTAACTAAACTTGATAGGTACTAAACTAACTAAACTAAACCAAAGTTAGGTACATTGTACAAAAAACATTATGCATTAAAATTCTTATTATTTATAATAATATATATTTTTTTAATAATTTAGTATTTTTTTCGGTTTGCAGATTATGTAGGATACATAAAAAAAATAATGAAATTAATGCAACACAAATATCAACAACTGAAAATGCTTGAAGTAGAATTAAGACAAGAAGGATATGCATCACCACCACCAGGTTTGTTCTTTTTTCAATAGGTATTGGTAAAATTAATTGATTTCAAAGATCATTACAAAAAAAAAATTAATATATTTTTAAAATTAAATGTATCATAATAAACTTATTTCCTGATAATAGTTTCTGTATATTATACATAATTTTAAATGCATATTTTAAATATTTATGATAAGTAAACAAGCTATGTTTAATTTTATCATGCAGAAATCAATGGAATATTAACGAGTAAGAGTGTAATATACAACTTTACCAATGGCTGTATGTACCAATTCGTTTTTATATATCGAAATTGCATGGTTTTATTAAATGTTCAATTATCAGTTTATTAGTATCAATTTATATATATTTAGTTTTTTTTAAATTGTTGTTTATATAGATACAATTGTACATTATTTCGCACTAGTCAAATTAATGTCACTAACATTAAATTTCACGTCTATACATACATTAGCTATTTATAAAATATCACTCTGTTTTCAAAATTTAATTAACGTTCTGAAATTCTTCTTCTTATTCTTAGTGCCTATTAGATGTTTAGAAGCTATGTTTTGCAATAAAATATTGTATTATTTAATAATTTTACAATATTTCAAAAGTGAGATAAAGTCATATAATTGTGTCGTATTTTGTTATAAAATATATATAAATTGGTAAGAGTCTGTATATACATGTTAGAGAATCTTTAGATAAAAGGAAATTATTAAATTCGGTACTGATACGGACGTACATTTGATTATTTTGCAAATACCTACTAAGGGTATATGTGACGGGGGACATGAACATTAAATTTAATATCTGTATAGTTTTCAAATTTTAAAGATCGTTTAAAATCTATGTACTAAAATTAATATTCAACAAAAATTCATTTGATTATTTTGCAAATGCTTAAACTAAGGGTAGGTAATATGTGTCGGGTGACATAAACATTCAATCTAATATCCGTATAGTTTTCAATTTAAGAGATCGTTTAAAATCTATGTACTAAAATTAATATTCAACAAAAATTCATTTGATTATTTTGCAAATGCTTAAACTAAGGGTAGGTATATGTGACTGGTGACATAAACATTCAATCTAATATCCGCATAGTTTTCAATTTAAAAGATCGTTTAATATCTATGTACTAAATTTAATTTTTTTACTGGTGGTGGGACTTCTTGTGAGTCCGCGCGGGTAGGTACCACCACTCTGCCTATTTCTGCCGTGAAGCAGTAATCATCATTGCACAGAACTCAAGCGTGTTGCTATTTGAACTAATATTTAACACGAAATATAATAAGAATTGAATTTTGATCTAACTCATGAAACGCTGTTGGCTATGCCGCACTACGGAACGTTTTTGATATTTTACTATGTTTCTTACTGCTAAAGTAAATTTCAAAAATAGATCAAGCATGTATGTATGTATGTACTGCGCTGTAAAAAAAGCTGAACAAATTGAAAACGAAATTTTATTTGGTTGAGTTTTTCTTATCTTTCATTAATTTTCAGCATACATCGATGACAGTATAATAAATCAAACACCACTAATATCAGAACAAAGAGTGCTGGATATGATAGAAAACGCATATCCCAACCCCTTATCTGTGGATGATTTTGTCTCGTAAGTTTTGCATTTAATATATATATTAAATAATTTTTTATACATAGTTTTTTTGCTGTCTATACCATATGAAGAAAAGACTGATCGATTTAACCTTCACAAATTGCGATCTAATACTATGTATATCTATTGTATCCAATTTTGACTGATGCTTTTTAAGGTCTCATGAAAAATAAATAATAGTTTAAAAAACCAATAAAATACGCTTATATATAATAGAAAATCCAATTAAAAAATTGAAAATAAATTTTAGTAAATTTTAATTAAGAATAGTGTCAGAAAAAATAATTTTATTGTAAAAAAAAAGCGTGGGTGCATGGTATCAGTACTGATCGATATAAGAATAGGGCTTCGCTGAATCTACCACCGGAACGGACTCGCGACCCACTGAGAAGATCCAGCGAGATACCCAGTGGGTTGTTGTGTCTATGTCGCCATTCGACGAGTTTGACGAGAACGGTGATCTGTTCTTGGAGTACATAAAAAACCCGACGTGTTTACTGCGACGGTGGCTTTGCGTCGCCCCGTTGCCTGGGTCGGAGATGTACTTCGAGACGACCACGATAAGAGTTATCATGACGCACCGCATTCTCGAAGAACAACAATTGTGTTCATTACTATACCTACATACTTCGTTTTTAATACGCTTTTATTAGCTTCAGACGTATGTATGTTTGTATGCGGAATCTTTGAACATGATTTTGACTCCCTTCAAAACGTCGGATTAACTCGAAATTTGGTATACTTATTAAGGACCGATGACAATTCAATATTAAAATTCAAAAAAATTGAAAAAAAAATGTTTAAAAAATTGAGATAAAACTAAAAAATAAATAATATTTTTAAAAAACTAACAAAATACGCTTTTACAGAAAATCCAATTAAAAACTAGAAAATAAATTTTAGTAAATTTGAATTAAAAATAGTGTAAGAAAAAATGATTTAAAAAAAAAAGCGCGGGTGCATGGTATTAGTACTGCTTTTTTTTACAATAAAATCATTTTTTCTTCATTCATTTTGTCATCGGTCCTTAATAAGTATACCAAATTTCGAGTTAATCCGACGTTTTGAAGGGAGTCAAAATCATGTTCAAAGATTCCTTTACAAACATACATACGTCTGAAGCTAATGAAAGCGTATTAAAAACGAAGTATGTAGGTATATTAATGAACACAATTGTTCTTCGAGAATGCGCTGCGTCACGATAACTCTCTTATCGTGGTCGTCTCAAAGTACATCTCCGACCCAGGCAACGGGGCGACATAAAGCCACCGTCGCACTAAACACTTCGGGTTTTTTATGTACTCCAAAAACAGGTCACCTTTCTTGTCAAACTCGTCGAATGGCGACATAGACACAACAACCCACTGGGTTTCTCGCTGGATCTTCTCAGTGGGTCGCGAGTCCGTTCCGGTGGTAGATTCGGCGAAACCCTATTCTTCCTAGGGTAGATGTTAGCAAGTACTCCCAGGTTAAGCCCCGTGAGCTCTCCCACCAAACCGTGCGTAGCTGGAATAGCCCCTCGAGGCTGTCCCGACGTACAATACAATTGACACTTCGACTTCATGTTAGGGGGTGGATAACGCTATTCGCGTTGTCATGTTTTGGGGTCCGGGAACCATATACCAGGTGGGCTGCAAACGCTTTCAACAACCAGACAAAAAATATATAAGTACCTACATATACATACACAACATATAAAATTGAAATTACTTTTAATATATAAAAAGAATAAATAGTTACATACATGACAAAATTATATATCTACGGAAGAAATCGGAATTGTCGTAACTTGAAAAACTCAACTTTACATCAGTCTTATTTAAATACTATAATATGGAACAAAGTGATTAGCCCAAAATGCAAGCACATATAATGATATATTATATATTCTATATAAGATGATGTTATCCCTTTAAAGTTATTTATGATATTTACAAATTTAGTTTTAATTATCATCAAATTAATCTACTCCAGTCCCTGCATTTTTAATAAAACCTAAAAGGTCTTATGATAGTTCGCCGACTTGTGTGTTTCTGCGCAACAAAGTCATGCGTTCAATTTCGAATGTTCCATGTCTACTTTAATATATTAATTAACAACGGACCATTATGGTATTGAAATAATTAACCACCATAAATTGATTTTGTAATACTGCCATTACATTATAATAATATATCATAACAGTGCCGCCAAATGGTCGAAAGCAGACGTGAAGGATGCATTGGAATCTTTAGAAGAAAAAGGCCTCACTCGTGCTATGTCCGAAGGTGTTTATGTTCGTCAACATAGCGTAGATACACAGGTAAGAATATATAGCGATTATTTCTCTACATTATACGCCGGACTTTCATGAATAAAATTTTTCAAAGGGTAGTTTGAATTTCCACGGCATACTCAAATTAATGAAGCGACCATTTTGCCTCTAATCCCAAGGCTTAGTACACAGTACACTACGAGGAACTCCAACGCCGAAAAGTAGTTAAAAATTAAGTACGAGGGGGCGTTTTTATATTCGCGAAAAGGGGGATATAGGGTAGAAATAAAAACAAAATCAAATTATTTTTCGTTTTCAATATATTCACCTACAAGACGAAAACATTTTTCAGATCTTTCAACAAATTTATCTATACCCTCATAAGAAAATATTTTATTTTTATCTTCAAAATACGCCGAAA
The DNA here is from genome assembly GCF_030269925.1 of Bombyx mori. Lineage (NCBI taxonomy): Eukaryota > Metazoa > Arthropoda > Insecta > Lepidoptera > Bombycidae > Bombyx > Bombyx mori. Next base: position 8,121,218 of record NC_085115.1, on the reverse strand, counting down.
CTGCTTTTTGACTTCATCATCGATAGTAAAATTCTTACCCCGCAGCTCTTTTTTCATTTTTGGCAACAGGTAATTATCACTCGGGACCAGGTCCTGGCTGTAGGGTGGGTGACTCAAAATATCGAAGCCCACCTCATGCAGGGCAGCCAACCCAACGCGGTTCTTGTCAATGGGTGCGTTGTCGTAGAAAAGCAGTACACCCTTCGTAAATTTTTCCCGTCTTTTCTCTTTAATAGCTTCTTTTAATCGCTCTAATTTTGAAGCGTAGTATTCTCCAGCTATATGTAGAAACACCTTTATCTTTAAAATCGATCAATAATATTCCTTCTGAGTCCCAAAAGATTGTTGCCATGAGCTTCCCAGCTGACTGTGACACCTTAAACTTTTTGGGTGGTGCTTTATCCTTTTTATGCCACTGCAATTCACTGCATAGTCTTGTTTCGACAGGTTCATAATGATGAACCCAGCTTTCGTATCCAGTAATAATTCTACACAATACACCATTGCAGAGGTTCAAAAATTTACGTGAACACTCAACGCACTATTGTCATTGCGGCGGCGTGGGCATTCTCGGCACCCATCTTGCACTGACCTTAGTCATGCCAAGATGATCGTGCAGTATTTTAAAAATAGTTGTATCTGATACTCCGATAATTTCTGCGAGTTGTTTCTTTTTATTCGAGCATCGTCGAGTACAATTTTTTCCACTTTTTGGGTAAGTTCTGGCGTCGTCACCTGCATGTGATGCCTCGGGTCGTCTTCAAGTGATTTCCTTCCTTGTTTAAATAAACTGTGCCACTTGTACACAATGGTTTTTCCTGGGAAAGAGTCGCCGTAAACCGAAGACATCTCATTCAGTACGGTCGGAACTGATTTTCCTAACTTGGTAAGGAATTTACGGTACGATATTCGATTTTATCCATATTACACTTTTCACACCCGATTATGTTGCTTAGTTGACGATAGCTTAAAGACTAATTGTCTAATTACAATGAAACCTCGTATTAATTAATTCTGAGTCACCAAACACGTTACGATTCTAGTGATATGCTCATTATCCCCCTCCAACCTTCTCATTTCGCAAACCTAAAAACGTACCCTCGTACTTAGTATGAAAATTTTATTGAACCACGTGTACATTAGGCACCACGCTTCGTTAGATTAACATTGCTAATCGAATAACTATTCTGTAATATATCAAAAGTCTATGAGAACTTATTGAGCTATTCAAATTATTATAAACCCTTTAGTTAATAAAATATTTGTTTTTATATTAAAAAGCGTACATATTGAACTAAACTAATGCGAAGCTGGTTTTAGGAGTAATAAAATAATGAATATAGCTCAGTAAAGTTAAATTGATCTTTTTTTATTGCTAAAATAAGTGGACTAGCTCACGGCAGACCTGATGTTAAGTGGTCTCCGTTTTTACAATACAAACGGATGCCTTTCAAACCGAAAAATATTACTGCTTCACGGCAGAAAGTAGGCAGGGTGGTGGTACCTACCTCACAACCACAACACATCCTACCACCAGTAATTACGCAAATTAGAATTTATGCGGGTTTAATTTTTATTACACGATTTTATTCCTTCTTTGTTGAAGATATTCGTGAATTTTGGGTAAGTACGTATTTCGTTAAAAAAATTGGTACTTGCCTGCGGGATTCGAACATCGGCACAGTCGCATCGCTCGATACGAATGTACAGTCTTATCCTTTAGGCCACGATGACTTAAATCGACATAACAATTAGTGCCTTTAATTTTCCAGTCACATACAATCAAAACTTTCTATGATCCCGACAGGTAGTAAAACAGATGCCAACGTTGAGTTCGTCACGTCAACCCAGTATTGCAGTCATAACAGCGTTGTATTGTGAAAAACAAGCCGTTGATGCAATGATGGACAATCAAGAAACCTACGTACGTTATACCACTGTTGGTGAGTAATTTGGTATTTTCATTTTTCCAATAAAACCTGTAGGGATAATTCCTTTTTACAAACGCGAATTAATGAATTGGTATTCGCACAAGAATTGTGAAGGTTTCCGTTGTCTATATCTGTAATACAGAGAAATCCGCAAAATAATCGATTAAAGAATTTCGCTACAAACAATACGGTGGACAGCCAAAGATCGTGGGGTTACACCACAGATAACCCCCGGTTACACAATGTTTCTCATTTAGCGGGTTTTGTTTTTTTATCGTGATTTTGTTAATTCATCGCAAAAACCACTCGTGCATGTGCGATGAACATGATTTTGTGGAGTTGAAAATATGAAAATTCTAACATGTTGATGGGTTTGACGAGGAAGAGTCTTAGTAGGGTGAAATATTTATAAGTTTATTGATAAAATATATATTAATAGTATTATATCGTTAAGTAACAGATGCAGTTCTAATTTCGAAATAAAAAATTATTTAGCACCGTTATGATGTGGGTATGGTTGAAACGAAAACGTGACATTAAAACAAGATGCAACTAAACGCCTATAATTATGCTTGAGAGAAAATGAGATAGAAAACTTGTAAAAGTTTCATATCTAGCGCAACATTCCATGTTTTTTGTTAAGTACTTTACTATAGCTGCTAAACTCGTCGTCGTGGCCTAACGGATAAGACGTCCGGTGCATTCGTGTTGAGCGATGCACCGGTGTTCGAATCTCAGGCGGGTACCAATTTTTGTAATGAAATACGTACTCAACAAATGTTCACGATTGATTTCCACGGTGAAGGAATAACATCGTGTAATAAAAATTTAAACCTGCAAAATTATAATTTGCGTAATTACTGGTGGTAGGACCTCTTGTGAGTCCGCGCGGGTGGGTACAACCACCCTGCCTATTTCTGCCGTGAAGCAGTAATGCGTTTCGGTTTGAAGGGGGGGGGGGGGGCAGCCGTTGTAATAGTTACAACTTGAGTTAGTTACTTAAGACCTTTAAAACTTATATCTCAAGGTGGGTTCCGCATTTACGTTGTGGATGTCTATGGGATCCAGTAACCACTTAACACCAGGTGGGCTGTGAGCTCGTCCACCCATCTAAAGCAATAAAAAAAAAACTTGCAGTACACCCGGCCTTTACCGGAGCACCTAGGCACCGCCACGGGGATGCGGCTATTTACCTTGAGACACTAATTCGTAATAGTCGTTATTAAGCTGGTCTCTATTGCATCGAAACAACGGTCGTTCAAGTCGGTACCGCTAAAAATAGGTAAAACTCTAGCAAGACCAACCTTTCCATCTTGCATTTCAAGATCTTGTTTCCTTGATTAGTTGTCTTTAATTATAAATTGTATTGGGAATTCGGAAAAGTGACAGCATATAGTATCTATTGTCGTACTACCGGAAAAGGGCTAATTATTGTTGTTTACTTGGGTAGGGCTAGGTATTATAAGCCCAAACGGGTAGGTATTTATTATCTAATATTAACCCTAATTGTGATACCACAAAGTAAGAAGGAAATTTTGGAATAAACGTTTATTTAACGAAAAATGTATTGTAGTCACCGGGCAAAGTGTTAAAACACACCCTTTGCACACAGACATATACGAACTTCTTAAGAACAAGTCTGCCTGATCTTTATTTTGTACAACAGGCAGAGATTAATCTAATTTTGAATAAGATTGAATAATAGAGGCAAGAGTCGCGTAGCCTTTTGCAAGTGAGTAATAACATGTTAACGTATACAATTTTAACGTATTCCATTAAGTGCAGATATATTTATTATATGTATTATGCAGATGTAAATCAACAGATTGTTTGAAAAGATAGATAATAGTACTGAGCATGAGCGCGTTTGTCTAGAGCATGGTGCAATGAAGTGGAACTGGGCGGGGCTGTTCCCTTTCAGAGGCACCACTGTAATTATAAGGAACAGAATTACCTGAATAATGATATGAAGTAAAAAATAAAGACAATGATTTATTTTATATGTATATTATACAATTATCATTATAACATAATATACTTACAACAATGAGATGATTAAATTTTAAACTTAGAATGTTTTAAAAACAAACTTAAAAGGTGGGACGGCAATGACTACAGCTAAAAGTGAACACATCACTGATAACATATCTAAGATTAAAAATGTATTTAACGCTTTGTAAGACGCCAATCCTACGTGGTGAAGCAAATTTAAAATTTAAATTATTGGTACTGATGATTTAAATTTTAAATCATCAATACCTCACGGATTTGAAGCATATTATTAATTCTGAAGAATATAACATTTTGTTTGAGTAGAACTCTGAACAATACAATTGTTTTTTTTTTTTCTGAATGAATTTAATTTTATGAATTAACTAAATGCTGTCCATAATATAATTCTTACTTTTACAATAAAATAATGAAACTTTAAAAATGAAATGTCTCCCTCAATGGTCTAGTTGTTATAATTAATAATAATTAATACTGATGGGTTATTATTATTATCCAATTTATGCAAAATTGATAATTTGACAATTAACTGTATTCCACTTTCACTGTGAGTTCTTTTCATATTTATAAATAAACTTATTATTGGTATGTTCAAAATATTAAATTTTACTTAAAATTAAGTCAAATACATACCCAATTCTAACATTAACAGTAACATCATTATAACTAATCAAACATGCTCACCATCAAACAAATAACAGTCAACAAAGCTTCCATGATGGTGTTTTAACTCTACAACTAATGGTGTACAAATATATCTTGCATACACATTTCACGATAATTAGTCTCTGTGAGTTAACAGCTAACAAAAAATGCATTTGCAAACATAGCAATTTTCAAACAAATTCAAATTTTAATTCTGTGATTTTTTTCAAATCTCCACCAAATGACATGTATTTTGCATTATTGATATTTAAATTTAATGGTATTTCACCTATAAAAGATGAAAAACTTGAATATAAATGCAACATATCATCTTTTCTTGCTCGAAACTGTATTTTCACATCTGTAAAAAATTAGAAAAACAAAAATTGGTAGCTGTTATACAAAAAGTAAATAATTATTATATTAAAATAACATCACCACACCATCAAAAGGAAAAGTTAATTTACTATAAATAGGACTCACAGTAGTTGTACTACATCATTCCCATATTACATCTAGGGCCAGTGTCTAAACAGTGTCTTTTACAAAAGTCAAGTGTGCTATGTAATGAAAAATCATGGTTATATTTACCACTGCCATTTAAAACTTCAGTTCCAGAGTACTGTTGCACAATTTCGCTAATTCCATTAGTTACTTGACTAATTGTCATATTTTCTTCACCATTAGAAAATTCCACATCAACTTTACAGATGATATTTCCATAATCAGGTGCTTGGATTCCTCCTATCAAAGAAATTGTCACCCTAAAAGCAAACATAATAACATAGTATTATACCTAATAATATTGTAACAAATAATTTCTTTAAAATACTAAATGTTATTGAAAGTACAACTTTATCATCACACAATCATATACAAAATTGAAGACAGTGTTTCTCAGTATTTTTATATCATATTAAATTCTCCACAAGTAATAATGTTATAAGGTTTTTGAAACTAACATCCCAAGAGAATAGGTATATTATTATATTAATAGCATTAATATTATATATAGTAGCATGTTTATATTAGTAGCAAAACGTTTTGGACCACTATTCTACGAAATTTATTATCAAATCAGTTAAAAATATGAAAACATACATTTTTGGGTTATCCTGTATCAATCCTTGTATAGTAAAGCTGTCTCCTCCACTGAGAGCCTTTGGTAGCAAAAACATGTTCTTGTCTGTGATGACAGGTAAATTCAGTGCAACAGAGTCTGCTGTATTGATGTCTTGATTTCTAAAAATAAAAATATATATTTCACATATTTCAATTAAGACACCTGTATTTACCATACTTTGAAATTGTATATTCAATAATTCAATTGAATTAAAGTTCTTCGGAGTTTCTGGTCTTCGATTGTGTATTTTTAACGAAATCCTAAATTGTTTATGAACAAATTAAATTTCTGAACACTTACACCAGGACCTGTCTCATATCTAACCCATTACCGCTCTCAAATAACTACTGGAAGTAGTATCAATAAATTGTCATACGTCTGTTTCACTATTATTATTTCACGTATACATAACTACATTATTTATTATTTAATATTTTCGAATTTAAATGTACAGTAACAATGTTCAATGAAATCAGATTTGTTTTATGTTTTGACATTGACATCTTTGAGCGTTCCGAAATTCCGGTAGGTACACACTAGGTCACTGGTGAAAGTACGATGTGGCATAAACGGAAAAACACTTCTGCGCTGCTAAGTAGTCAAATAAATAAAAGTACAAATTGTTTTTTCTATTGTGTTATTGAAGAATGTTATTAATGCTAATCGTACCCTCCTATACACTGCCAGCACGCGCTTAACATTTTCAATTTTACATAGACAATTTTGTTTTAAAAAATAAACAGTAACTTCCACGAGATGACGATCTCGACTGAAGTTGAAGGCGATCAGCGATGTAAGATTGAGGTATTGGGGTGACGTAATGACTAAACAAACATTAAACATAGAACAAACTGAACATACCAATCTCTGAATTCAAGGTAGGGCTGTGACAACTAACTACTCGAAATTAAATAATATTGTGAAAACATAGCCTTTAAATTGTAAATTGAACTCAAGCAATTTTGAGGTTTATTTAAAATCAGGATTACACAATTTTTTGTTTGTTTGTTTGAACACACCGTTTTTTTACGAAGAAAAACGAATAACAATTTGAAGGAGTTGTAGATATGGATACCATACCTATAGGTACTAATATATTAGTATACTTAATGCATTTTACAAAGGCAATAAATATTGACTGAGTCGGTGGTGCAGAAGTTAGCGTCCGAGAATGCTGGTCCGGGGGTCGTGGGTTTGATTCCCATGTCTGTATATTTTGTAAATGTAAGTATATAAACTTACATAAGTAAGAATATCAGTTGGTTTTGTTTCAGTGCAAGGTACAAGAAATACTACTTGGGGGGCAAATGACAACGTCCGGTTTGACCCCAATAAAAGCTCAATCGTTGAATTAAAATGACTATACATGCAAATATCTAGATAAAATAGTAATAATATCGTCTATTCATCTTACTAATAGCGAAACGAAATTTACCACAATGTTAGTAAAATCAGAAAAAAAAACGAGTACGATCTTTCACTTCGATAAATTTGATCAGTTGTTTAATTATTTACTTAAATACACACACATTCAGCGTATTACGAGCATTTGCAAAAAATACCGATGTAGGTACTTAACTAAAAAAAAAATCGATCTCGGAACAAAAACCGTAACTCAGTTGTGTCAAACAAACGAAAACTATATTTAACTAAATTTAATAAAACGTGATGTTAACTACTTAAGTTTGTTGAAAATTTGAGATGAACCCCTCACTTTTTTATCTTCGCATATCCAATATTAGTGAGTGTTGGCTCAGCCCTATTACCTGGAAACGCTGCATTCATACAAAGTACGATTCAAAAGTTTTCTTACCGTACGTACGGTAAATACCTTACATACACACTTACAGGTCGAACAAATAAAGCACTGCCCATTGATAAAAATAGCTACGATTGCTCTTTAAATAGCGTGGTTGAATGTGAAATATTCAAGAGATTATTGAGTTGTATAAAGCCATTTAACAACATATTTGAAATGAAAATAGGTTAATAGTTAAGAATGCTTAATATTAGATAACGTCTGATTTTATTTATAAGTCCTTTTTCTGTACAATATTTAGAACGTAAATTATTTTCATTTAATACTGATATAAATTAACGACACGCACCTTTTATATCTGTAGATACTACGGTGATATTAAAGAATGACCTCGCAAACCAAACTTTTTAAGTACAGTTTTTTAATACATTTTTTAGTTCACTTGGACTGTGTTACTTCGACAAAGAATCGTAATAGATTAGTCAGTGCTCAGTACGCTCTAAGGCACAGCAGAGACGCGGCGTGTAATTATAAATACCTACTTAGTTTTCTTTAACTCAACATTCATATCATAGTAACCGTTGTATTGGACTAAACTTAAATATGCAATGAACCCTGCGGTGTCATGTTGAGGTGAACTCTGCTCTATTGGCTAGGTGGTGCGACGGTAAAAAAAGGGATTGCATTACATATCTCTACTATTACTATTATTTAGAATAGATGACGGTATAACGAATACTTGAATAGTTATATTTGTATTAGGCGGCTTGATAAACTGAAATCCAAATATTTACTAGACTATTTAATATTTATCATATGATCTTACGATATTAAATACTATTCTTTTAAGAGCCAATAAGCTCGCAACAGCATGTGTAGGTGCATATTTTAACTAGGTAATAGCAATGCGTTTGTGTGAAGTGGCTAACTAGTAAGTAATAAATTTACTTTGAAATACTAATAAACCCGACCATGATATTTCATTAGAACAACGAACAGTAAAACAAATATTTTACAATATCCCAAGGCAAAATCAATATTTTTGTCGTTTATGTTCGACACGCGTGACTAGACAATAGGATCTGTTTGAAAAATTGGATCTTAAAACCTTAGACCTTAATACTATAGCCAGTCGAGAAGATTCGTTAAAAGAATCATTTAAGATTTTCAAATGATTTGGTGGAACTATATATAATGCATGTTAAAATTATTGAGTTAACCACTGATATAGATTGTATTTACATTTATTTCATATCATATAGTTGTAGATGAGTAGACCAGTTCACGCCCCACTTGGTGTGAAGTGATTAGCAGAGCCGATAGAAATCGCACTGTGAATGGCCGACACCCGTCTTAAGATTTAATTTAAACTAAGAGTATACATATTTTTTTGTACTTTCACGGTAATCTTTAGAATTAATGTAACTATTTTCAACCTTCCTTCACAAATGGATAAACTAGCTGTGCTTATCCCTGCGAAACAATGTTTAATATTACAAGACAAGGTTGATTACAGTGGGGAGGATTATTTCGATACCAAAGCATTTTTTTTTTCTCCCTTATTAATTCCACCAGCACAAATATTTTCACATCATACGTACTATGTATGCCGTTACCATGAATATTCTGTTTTAAGCTTTCATTAAATTACGAAAGGATAGGGAGTGAAACATCATGTTGCTACTGTATGCGTCTATGTCTGAGTAGTGGTCATATACTTTTTTTTTATTTTTACTATAAAGAAATTATATTGTATTGTATGGTAAGTATCTTCTATAAATTTCACGAGTCGAGGACTGCATCACTGGTTTAATCGCGGGCTTATTACCTTTACACTTTAGTATATTTTTTTCAATCTTCTATCAAACATTTTATGAGTAATACAAATAAAAACAAGAAATACGTATATTGTTAGTTAAATAGTTTTTCAAATTATCTTTAATTTAAAAAAAAACCGACGAAAATATCGATCGAGATTTGTGCAATAGAATTATTTAATTTGTTCTATATTTTATATATATAAATACACTTAAATACTTGTAAAATTAAATGCTTGTATTAAATGATTGTGTTGAAACTTGGTATGTATAGCTATTGAAAATCGTTTAATGTACAATAAGTCCTATTCCAATGTCAAATAGGGCTCTAGTAGTTTCAGAAATTCCTATTTACCGTAGAGTTGGTGATAGTCACTGCGGAACGTGAACGAGCTTTACTAGCGATTACTGCAAACTTATTATAAATGCAGATACTATTGAAAATTTGATTACCGGCGTGCGTAATCCAACACGCCCTGGCCCGGCTTTAAGAGACTAAAAAAATACTCTATTCATGATCGCAGCAATTTTTTTTGCTTTTGCATAGCAGGTCATGCCCATTTAAAAAAGTTTAACTTTGGTAACGACAGAAAGAGAGAGGAACATACAAAAAGACTACATTTTCGTCTACACGTAAATATGTGTCGCTTTAGAAAAACAAACGGACAGTTTTATAGTTTGCGCTCAGTTTCGATTTTGAATTTATTTGATTGGGCCGAAAAATGGTAGACTTCTTTTTTCATATACCTATGCACTGGTCGCCTAAGGGGCTATTCCAGCTACGCCCGTATGGGTAGGTGAGCTCACCGGCTCAACCTGAGACGATTTCGAAACACTAACCGTAGCAAGAGGAGTGCTTCGCAGAATCTACTAGCGGATCGAAATCGCGATTCACAGATCCGGCGAGAAACTCAGTGGACTAAGCAAAATAACATGCCTTCTAGCTGATCGGTAGCCATACCACTAGATCTGACTGGTGGTGTCCGAATAGGAACGGTTCCATCGTATAGACTCGATTACCGAAACTCGAATAACAAAAACACGATTCTTTTCCGACAATCTAGCTTATAAAAATCATTTGGTTGAATTTAAAAACGAAGTTCCACTATGCCAAAAACATAAAAATAACATAAGGCAAGTGTAGTATGACAAATATATAAATATATTTCAGATCATTATCACAATCGTCTTAAACTAATTTTCTTTACAAATAACTAGATTAGAATAAAATCAAAACTTACTGTAATTCGTTGGTGTGCAACATTTCATTATCTAATGGTTTCGCACGAATCACTATGAACGAGCACAACAAAAATGATAAACATAAGGATGAAAACAAATAAGACATCCTAATTATTTTAGTAATAGTCGATAATGATGGCAGTTGAAATGTAAATTTTATCACCTGCTAATAACTTTTAAATCGTTCTTCTAATTGACCACTTGTTAAAGGTACACGTTATTAAATGCAATAAATGAGTTATTGTCGCTTTATAATATAAATTTCTAATGAATGACGATCCGTTACGATTACTAAATAATTCGATTGGTCTGTATACTGAAAATAAATTAATCGAATAAGATTATTAGTATTCGATTGTTTGTCGATTTTTTTTTCTAAAGTACTATTTAATGTGTCCATTAAATAACACGTATTCAGGCTCAAAATTGAAATTAAATATAAAGTGACACTGTCGTGATATTTTATTTTACTTGAAGGAATTAAATGGTATTGGATAGAACTAGACCAGCTTATGGATCATTTGCTATTAATTGCCTATTCATAGACTCATGCCACCAATTTAAGATACGAGGTGGAAGCCTCAAAACATTTGAGGCATAAAAAACAGCTTTTCTGCCCAATTTTGTTTAACTATGGGGAATCCGTTTACGGATACCAGGTCGAGGGGTGTAACTGACCGGGTTATGTCGGACTCCGGCACTTCCAGAGAAGAAGAGGGAGATGAGGAAGACAGGTCCTCCTCTTGGCTAGCTCTAGTTAAAGAAAATAAATAAAGTAACATTTAAAAAAAACTTAGCTAAAATCTTCTCTAGCTCTTCTACACTGCAAATAAAAAAAATATTATATAATATCGTATAAAAAAATCTACCTGTCTACAAACTCGTACAATGCAACATCGAATAATTACTTAATCGATCAAGAACTCGTATTCGTCCATCACTAATGTGAATCACTTCTTTTGAACTCCTTACTCACGTAAAACCCTACTAAAACCGCAGTAACGTGCGCTAAGTTAACTGTTTTATGACATAGGTGATCTCGTTTTGAATCTGGTGTTGAGTGATTACCAGTGTCCATAGACATTTCACCAACAATTTTGCTGGTATCCAGTTCGAGTTAAAAAAACTCAATTAAATTAGGGTAACTGATACTTTCAAAAAACGGCGATTCTTGTTTTTTTACCTAGCTATTCATTAATATTAAAAAAAAAAATCTAATATTCCAAAAAAAAAAGACATGCTTGCTGAGTTTCTTACCAATTCTTTTCAGGACGGAGGCTAATTCTTGTAAATTGGCGGTAGTTCTTTTGACGTTCAATAAGTATGTACTTTCATTTATGTTGAATAGAACTTTTTTGATTTGATTTGATTTGATTTGATAGCCTAAGGGGCTATTTCAACTTCGCGTGCACGGGTGCGTGCTCAGCCTGAGATAATTTGCTAACACCAGTCTTAGCAAAAGCAATGCTTCGCAGTATCTACCACCGGATCGGAATCGCGGCCCACTAAAAAGCTTCGGCGACAAACTCAGTGGGCTGTTTCTATAGGTTATATGAACGCTGTGGAGCCGTTAATAGGCTGAAGGGCTCTATGTGCCTATCCATGAGTGCCCACAACATTATATAGTATAAAGTAAGCCTAACGGGAACCTAGCGTTATCATTATAACAGATTTATTATTTAAATATTAGATTTCCTTCAAATGATACAATGTTAAGTTCTACCAAATCTCTTAATTATTTAATTAACACGACGAAATAATAAAGATTTTTTATTAAGCTACGGGACCCAAAACAATGTAACATTTCTGTTCATTAAACTACTGTTAACTAAAATCGCAATGGAACTAGGCTGTAAAAGAGATTTCCAGCGGATGACACAAACATAAATAATTGAATTAAATAAATGATTGACTTTTCTATATAAACCTACCAGGAGAATCGAATGTTTATACATTGGGAACAATCGGTGCTCATCGAGTTGTCACTACTAAACTACCTTCCGTGGGCCGTACCAGAGAAGCAATGACTGCAGCCGGCAATACCACTACAAGACTTCTTGGAATCTTTCAAAAGGTAACTCAAACAAATATACGTCGTATTAAATTTAATTGACGTACTAGTAACTAAAGAAAAACCATTTGATTAATAATATTACGTGTATTCATTACTTTAATAAAATAGACTTCGTAATGATTTTATGTATTTCATAACATTGACATTAACATTAAATAAAAAAATTAACATTAAATAATGCAAAAGATTGATAGTTTTTCTTCAGTAATAAGTTATTCAAAAGCTTCTTTGTATGAAAATAATCATTAATCATAGTTCAATAGTTCACCATAACAATTACACTGGACACTAATCTGTATTCAGAGTAAAGATAACTATTATAAACAACTATCAAGTATATTTTAAAAATTGTTTCATGTATAGTTGTGAATTTCGGAGGAAAGTACGCTAAAAACTTTTTTGTTTTATGTCTTTTCATAACTATGGTTTAAAAAAAATCACCCCCGAACGTAAATATCCTTACTGTTTAAAAGTCAGCCAAAATTTCCCGGACATGACATCATTAGTAAATGCATATACATACATAATGAATGTATGGTATAAAAGGAATTCCTGTCACGTCACACGATTTTCAACGTCGTCATATTTTGTGCAACGTCATGTAATTTGTATTCATCGTTCGTTTGAAACTTGTACATATATGCTTATTCACGAAACAGCTGCTATTGAGTTGTTAGGTCTCCTTTGGAGGCGTTCGGGTAGCTGTTAGCAAATCCCACCTCTCCTGGCTGAGCCCTTGCTCGCCCACCATCCTGGTGATACTGGAAAGGCCTCCGGGCCACCAGTAATCCATTAATCATATATTTAAAAAACAACCTATATGTAGGCAAAGCCTTGGGTGTGCCTCTGACATTGCTAGCGTCCAGAAAACCTATTAATTTTGAACGATTTTTAAGTGTGTTTTTGCATAATTTCATAGGAATGTTTAATCCTCTGTTTGTTTCTCATAATAATCGCTTTGTGACTAGATGTTATTCTGTTGCCGTTGCCTGTTTTTTTAAATTGAATAACTGAATAAGGAAATTCATCTTCAATGTAACAGACAATTTGCAAATTTCTTAATTTATGAAGTTAACGCTATACTAGTAAATCCGTACTTATTTAAATGTATAGAATTGAGTTATTCTGGAGAACCTACAAAATTTAATTTAAACATTAATTTATCAGCTTATTTAGCTTATCTGCTTAGCTCAATAAGGTGATTTTAATATTGTACTCATTTTTTTCTATTCAAGTTGAAAATTAATGTGAGCAGATTTTATGTGAGTATATCCAGTTGTGTGAAACTCACAGAAAGGAAAAATTCCACAACGGCTTAGAATACATTTGTTAATCTCATTTGTGTTCATACACGAATTTAATTTGCCTTCTTTTGAGTGTATGCATTTTTTTCTCGCGCGTGAAATAGCTATGATGGCATGGGAATGCTATGTTTCTTTCGACTCACTGTAGACAAATTTAGAACGTAATAGAGAGGTATTAAACCGAAATATGTTGCCATATGCTCTGCAATCTGGCGCGTGGCATTCGTAGATAGTTAAAAATAAACGAAACAAAAATATGCATGTCTAAAGAAATTATTATAGGTACATTGGATTTCGCTTGCTATATGCGTTGGTGTATGGTATTTCAATGTTATCTGCCGTTACGCTTTGTAAAAGTTAAGTACGAAATTAAAGAGCCTGAAAAGTCTCGAATAAAAAAAGCGAAATTTTGAGATGCACGAGTGACAAAGCCTATCGGTAGCAAACTAACGTTAGTTAGCAAATGTAAATAATGATGCTAATTAAGAAAAAGTAACCATCACGGTACGTACCCGTTTTAAAAAAATATAGCGACACTTGCCGTGTGTTTGTGAGCAAATCAATTCAATATCTGCTAATTTCATGGATTGTTTTTTTTTTAGGTCACCGTACATCTATGTATAACAGTTGCTAAATTTGCTCAGTCTCAAATTTTCATCCCGTGCATCTCGTTAATACGTTCGTCTGTTAAATTAGTACAAAATAAAACATTTCGAGCACCAATGTATTACAATTCATTTCAACACCGAAGGCTTTTTAATTTGTCGTATGTTCGGAAAATATGGTCCCGTTCAATACGAACATTGTCCGATTGGTGACCTTCTCGAACCTGATTGGCGTTTGAAACTAAAACTCAAAATCAATGTCACTAAATTGATCAATTATTACCTTGTAGGTCGAATACGTTTTCCTAGTCGGCGTGGGCGGAGGAGTACCTCACTATACGGATTATTCGAAACATGTGCGTCTAGGTGACGTGGTTGTTTCCACGCCGGCGCCAGACTTGCCAGACAAGTAAGTAATTACTCGAAATCGTTTTTGCGTAGACGTCGTCGCTTACGTAGTTCAGCCGCTTCATAGGGTAAAGTTCATCACAAAAAGGTACTGTTTTTGCAATCGCTTTACTTGACCACTTCATGTACAGTGTTGTGCGATAGGAATCGTCATAAAAACTACATTATAATAGTATAAAATTATAGTTCCCTACTAGCTGTTCAATGCAAAAATTGTAAAACTAAATAGGCAACTCTATTATCAGTTCATGCCTGTAAATGTAAAGTAAATGTCTTAGCATAATCATGTTGATACCTCCACTACCTCACGTTGGCAAAGTTGTACTTAAATCTAAGCAACAAAAGCCAGAAAGAAAAAAAAAACTGCATAGTTAAAAAAAACATTTTTGTCGTCATCGCCATCAAAATGTTATGTATAATTTGTCGCGAAATTCAATTTTAATCTATTAATGTAATCTGTAAACTTGTTCGTTCCGATTCCAAAACAGAAAATGAACAATGAATGAATGAATGGCAATGAACTACTAACCTAACATGAACGGAACACAATATTTATTTAAGTTAGTCATTAGTACACACTACTTTTTTTTTTCGTTAGTTCAAATTACGTGAACTCGCGTTGGAATGCTAAGATACGTCACACGAGTATCTGGACACCGCGCGTCGCCTAATTAACACACTTTTATTATCTTATAATTTGTATCTATGTCACAGAATCATTTAACGTCATTTTCAACTTCAACATGACTGATTAACTTTAAATTGATTAAAATAAATACATAAACCCATCCACCCATATATTGTATATAATTTTTATGTAACTTGTCCTATTGTCCCGACCAGGATAACCAGATAAAACAATGATTAATTTAATATTTAATTAGACTCAGTATTAAAACGTGTTTTTTTTTGTTTGAATTTAGGCTATACGTATTTATTAAGAATATTTTTATAGAGCTGACCTGTAAATATGTAACTTTATTATAGTAGAAGTATTTCTGCCGATATTCAATTCTGGAAACGTTTCCAATACACCCTGTATAATCGTGACTAATAATAATAAACATATAATGACGTTTCAATACGTTTCAATGAATCAATATGCTCTCAATATTTGTGAATTGTCATAAAAATGCATAAGGTAAGAAAACTAACATTAAAAAGGAGTGATTCGCACATGTATTATATGTAAATGCTTAAAACAACTTTTACATTATTTGATTTCTTGCTCTAGGTCATAAATGAACCGACCAGCTCGTGGTCTACCTAATTTACACCGCTACTTTACACCTCAAAGCCTATTTTATCATTTTCGTGGCGATCTAAATAGGCAACTATACTTGGGACCTTAGAACTTATATCTCAAGGTGGGTGGTGCATTTACGTTTTGGATGTCTATAGGCTCCACAGTAACCACTTAACACCAGGTGGGCTGTGAGCTCGTCCACCCATCTAAGCAATAAAAAAAAGGCAATAATTTCGCAATTTGGTCATTGTTATTTATTTGTGTTTTAGCTCGGATATCGTCTCACGGCGTAATTACCACTACATGACTAGTCGTAATTATGCCTAAAGGACAAACGATTGCGGATGTCTTGAAATTAATAAAATCATTACATTATAATGACGTGTATGTTTTACAGATACGTATACGTTTTCTGTGAAAAAGCCGAGAAGAACGCCAAAGGGGGTTGGGATTTCGAAGTGAAGCCATACAAGCCAGTTAATTTCTTATTGCAAGATATCGCTGTGCGTCTCACCAAGTCAAAGGCCTCATGGGATTTGTACGTCAAAGAAGGTAATATTCAAACCAAAGTTACCATATATGTATGTAAGGATAACAAAAAAATACGCTGACTAATGATATAAACATTACTAGTTGCGTTTAGACGCACATCATACGATGTGAAAATACAGTAATTCGTGACGTCAAAAATTCAGTAATTTAGGGAATATTATACCATAACAATGTAATTTTAAAGTACGAATTCATTTGAATATTCAAAACGATTATAATACACTGATAGATGAGTAAGTCGATTAAACGATTTAAAACCTTAATTGTATGTGAAATAAGAACAGGGTCATAAAAAGGAATTTAAAAATCCTTGTTCCCGCTTTGTGGAAGTAGGAGTAGGTATGTTTATAATTTCATTTATTAATTTGTATTTTGTTTTGTTTTAGCTATTGATCAATTTAAAATTGCCAATAAAAAAAAAACTACCATACGACAAACATTAAGCAAATGTTTGGGCCATATTTAGTTTCAATTTTACTAATAGTCATAGTACGTTGAATGGCGTTTAGATCTGACGTTCTTTTTATTTACAATGGAAATTCACAATTAGCATCGATATTTTTTAATGTAATTAATTATTAGAATTATTAATGAAAAATAAAAATATATAATTTTAATATTGAAATCAAATACCTTCGTTCTGATTGAAATGACAGCATCATTGGCTTTATTCAAACACAAATACTGTTAGTCTATATCTTTATTTACTCTGGACGACTCAAATGTCAGTTTTGTTATGATTTTATGGGCAACCTTAAAACACTTCTAATTTTAACTCAAAGCATGAAGGTAGTAATGACTTGAAAACTGTTACGACTTAGTATACATACATACATAGAATATTTTAAATAGTATAGTATAGTCTTGTTTATCAATGCGGTGTACAATTCAAAAATGTTTCAGAGATTTTCTTATTGCGTAGAAAAAAATAATTATCAGCACTTTGAAAAGCGATGACATTCTCAACTAATGATTAAAAAATATTAAAATCATAACTTTTTTTTTGTAAATCACGATTACGCTCATTATAATAATAAACTGTTTTAATCAAAACAAAATCTTAAACAAGACCTTATATCACAATGTAATTTAAAATTTGACAAATTAATTGATAAAAATAAAATACTAATGTTTGTGGCCAGTACGCATTATAATTTTATTACAATAGGAAAAAAAAACAAGAAAAAAAACATTTTTTTAGGTTCCTCTAACTTTGTACATAAGGGTATTTATCGCTTGTCCGCTTGTTAGCGCGAAGTGCTCGTTGACGGGTGACGGGTCCGTGACCAAGTAAGTTAATAAATTAATTGCGCTCGTTAAAGAGGTCGCAAGTTCAGGACACACTTAGGTAAATTTAGAACTACTGAATATCGTATTATAAAACACAACAGTCAACTAAAATAGATTGATGATGAATAGAATAGATACTCACGAATATGGGAATAAGAATATTTTGATTGATCTGGAGAGTAAACCAGATAATGCATAATATTACAGCCCCAATTGCCAGCCCATAGGGTACTCAGAGTCAACTTGGTTAGATGTAAATGTCTTCTAGAATTCAACACAAGGTAACTTGTAGGCAGCGGCTTGGCTCTGCCCCTGGCATTGCTGAAGTCCGTGAGCAACGGTAACCACTTGCCATCAGGTGGGCGGTATGCTCATTTGCCTACAGGGGCAATAAAAAAAAGGAAATCTGATAAACAAAGCCTTTTACATATCAAATTACCATTAGCCGTTAGTGACTATTCAGGTTTCAACAATAGGGTAGAGAGCTCAAGCGTTCACAACCTGAGAGACTGCTGATATCTGCCGTAGCAAGAACAGTGCTTCGCTCAATCTAAAATTGGATCGGAATCACGAGCCACTGCGAAGATGCGCCGAGAAACTCAGTGGATTGTGTGTGTGAGAGTAAAGCCAGTACTCATTTTAATTAATGTTTTCAGGACTCGATCGTCTCAGAGGAGTCCCGGGACGATGG
The DNA here is from genome assembly GCF_030269925.1 of Bombyx mori. NCBI lineage: Eukaryota > Metazoa > Arthropoda > Insecta > Lepidoptera > Bombycidae > Bombyx > Bombyx mori. The sequence goes on along the minus strand of NC_085115.1, from coordinate 8,102,521 downwards.
GAGCCCCCGGAGAGCAACACCGACAGGTTGTGCGTCGAAGTCGGCAATGGAGCTTACATTGAAGTATCACATCCAGCGCCACAAGGAGATCAAACGTATGTACTATTTACTCATACTATATTGTGGTAATAGAGTATTTGCATTCCCGATCCTGCAGACAGAATGGAAAGCAGTCGACGTCGCCCCAAACACGTCATTTCGGTTCGACCCGATCCACTAACGGTGCTTTTAGGTACCTCAAGCATCGGTCATCGTTCTCGTCGAACCCATCGCTTGCGACGAAGGGCTCGACGAGTAAATTAACCCTCAGACACAGCCCACAGTTTCTCGCCGGATCTTCTCAGTGGGTCGCGTTTCCGATCCGGCGGTAGATTCGCGAAGCACGGCTCTTGCTAGGGTTCGTGTTGAGCCCCATGAGCTCACTTACTAGTTAAGGCGATGCTGATATAGCCTCTCAAGGCTATCAGCTTAGGTAGAAAAAAAAAGAGTATTTGACGCTTTTTAACGTTTATGTAAGTTTGTTTATGTAATAAAACTAAAACTCACCGAATATTATATATTTTGTTTGTAATTGGCTGTACAAGCCAATTGTCCTTTTTTTGTATTTAATGTGTCGCATTGTTTATTTTGTTGGTGTACAATAGAATATTCTCTTTTTTTCTCTCTCTCTCTCTCTCTTGATTATCTCTGTCTCTCTCTCTATGTAATCAATCATTCTAGATTAGACGTTCTGCTCTGAGAATATCGATATTGGTGTGCCGCTGTTGACAACATAGTTTTTGCACAAGCGAAAAAATATACTTTTTATATTTAATTTCAATCAACGTCAAAATTCACAAACTAAAGTAAAAATAAAGTAAAATTTTGTATCAATTCCGAAAATCATACCTCAAAATACTGAATGAATATCATCAATCCATGATTTCGAGCAAAGGAAGTGTCTCTAAAGAGCACAGATTTTATAAAAAAAAATCTGAAAATGCTATTCTACCGCTTAAAATAAAAACAATCCTTGGTTATGTATGTCTGAGATACATACCGGACTCGAAGAAATAAACCCAGATTTCGAATGCCAAATATCTTTCACAAATATCGGAGATCGCGTCCCAATTCCGTAGTATCAAACGTCACTAACACGGGCCCAAGGATGTTTTCAGGGCCCTACCCACTTAACGACTCCCCTGCAGTCTTCGCCCAAGCGTCCGATCTCCTCCGAGGTCGGAACCCGGATGTGGTAAGGGGGTTACCGCTATCAACACTACAACCAGACGGCGCGGCTCATCCCAAGGACCCCCGGTCGACGGAGCCTTCGAGGCGAATCGAAGGCTCTGAAACGACGGCCGTCGACGGTACGGCAGCCCGTCAGGCCGCCCAGACGGTGCCGCAGGTGTCCCGGAATACCCCGCTGACGTCACTGACACTATTTTTTTTTCTACTTTAAATACTGGATGAAAGGTTTATTTGAGGCCTATAAAATCAAAGGCAGCTAAACGCCTTAAAATGTAGTAAAATGGATTAACTATGGCGCCATCTTGTTTAGTTAGTTGGACCCGCTTTAGTATTTTCATGTTATAAGAAATGCAGCTAAATTTCTAGCCAATTCAGGTCAAAAATTTTACTTTTACTTTGTACACAAATATAAACGAAGTTTAATCATTTAAAATTCAGATTATTACTAATATTCTCATTCTTTATAAATCTGCTTTAAAATAAAGAATATCGTAGCTACCCGAACAAAGTTATTTCAGTTTCTCAAACCGGGAGTGTTGCTAACACTGGCCCTAGCAAGAGCAGTACTTCGATGGATCAGGAGGATCCGTAATGACGTGTTTAGGGCCGATTTTTGTAGTTTACCTGAATATTTGACAGAATTGGATTTAGCTGCTTTGATTTTATAGGCCTCATTTGGTTTGTTCAGTGACACGCGGGACGGGTTGCGCGTGACGTGCGCGCCCGTGGCGGGCGGGCGCGTGGTATCGGCGGCGGGCGAGGGGCGGGCCGCCTTCGCCGCCCACACGCGCGCGCTCGCCTACGACTGCGAGCTCGACGCCGTGCTCGACAGCGTCGTCGGCAACTGCAAGGACTGCTTCATATCGCTGCGAGGTCAGTTGTCATTCTCATTATTCAGCACCAATCAGTGCGCTCAGTGCAAGTTTTTAACGTTCTCGATAGCGACAGCGCCCCTAGTGGCAAACGTAGGTAAACGTTCCAACTCCATAAAATTTGAGTTAACTTTTACGCTATCGATAACATTAAAAAACTCGTACTAAGCACATTGATATCTTCCGTTACATCTATTTGTTTCTTGAAAATAAGTTTGTATATCTGATACAGTTAAGAGATAAATTGGTACGTAATAAATTTAAAAGACGTTGTTTATTTATGATTAATACACTAAACTTTATTAAATACTAGCTTTTGCCCGCGACTTCGTTCGCGTGGAATAGTTACTTTGGCATAACGCTAAATTTTACCTCCCACTTCATTTACGTAAAAAGTGAAAATATTTTTGAATTATAGAATATTAAGGAGCTATTTAAACCCCTATTTTGAAACATTCTTTATTGGTACTCCACTTGTATTGTCTTACCGTTAGCCTATAGCCTTCCTGAATAAATGAGCTATGTAACACTGAAAGAATTTTTCAAATCGGACCAGTAGTTCCTGAGATTAGCGCGTTCAATCAAACAAACTCTTCAGCTTTAAAATATTAGTATAGACAATACGTCAATGACGTCTTGTGGCGTTCCATTCTAGAAGGCCTTGGTCATAATTGACTGAAACGGATTACTATAATTGCAATTTAAATTAATTGATATTTATGTATTTCAGGTATATCGGACTATCGCGACGGCACCCGTGGGAAGGACTGGCAGCCCCACGCTGCACTATGCGCTGCTGCAGTCATGAAAGCCATAATCTGCGCAATAGACCCACCTCCTTCTGAATAATTTTCTTATCAAACGACTAGAAATCACAAAATGAATTACCACACAATATCTTACGCTATATTCTAAATAACGTGTTCAAAGTTATTCTCAAGATATAGATGAAAGAAATCTTAAACTTATTTAAAATTAACTCGTTATTAAATACATACCTTCAACAATTATTTATTTACAATTTTCAGTCTTATGTTAAATATTTTAGAACACAGATAACAAAAAAATGTGCTTGATACAGATTTACTAAAGCCACCTCTATAACAACAAATGTTTCTTTGTAAATTTGTTCTCTAGGCATTTCTAAATTGTTGATGTGATTTTAAGTGAAATTGAATATATATTTTTTTTTTTATTGCATATACGAGTGGACGAGCTCACAGCCCACCTGATGTTAAGTGGTTACTGGAACCCATAGACATCTACAACGTAAATGCGCCACCCACCTTGAGATATAAGTTCTAAGGTCTCAGTATAGTTACAATATATGATAGGTAGTTCAGAGATTTGTTATAGTACCATCAGGGTACAACAGGTGGCGCACGGGTAGTTTCAACAGATGATAGATCACTGCCAAGGGAGTTTCAGTTGGGTTTAATAATTGAAGGTTCTTAATTACAATTGTATTGTGTGGTCAATATATTTACGTGAATGCTTTATAGCACAGCACACTATAGCACTGAAACTTGACATTGATATGATAAGTTGATAAAAATAATTAATTTAAAACATATATGGAAGTACAAGTATGGAGAAACTATAGTTGCCTTGGATGTCTGCCATAAGATGAATCACATCAAGTGATAATAATAAGCTAAAATATATATCCTGATGTCATAGATAAAATATATTTACTAGATGTACATGTTTACTATAATATTTACATGCAGATTATAGGCAGACTTGTTGAGATTTTTTTGTAAAAGAAACAGAGAAAAATACTGGTGATTTACCAACAGATTGCTGTTCCAATCCATTCAACTAATTTTACGCTCAAAAGTAATGTCTTCCTGTTCTAATTTCTTTAGATCGGCAAAGAAAGTTCACGATGAAATTGATATTATGTAACTTTTACAAATTAAGATTGCAATGTCATTCCATTTAATGATATTTAAACAATAATTTATCAGCCCGAGCTTAGAAAGTATCTTAGGTTAATAAATTTAGAACTAACCTATTTATATTGTACTAACTGCCATAGACGGCCTATTTATAATATGAAATGTTTAAAATCTGTTATGAAAAAAACCAAAGTATGGACTTTTGATGTTTTATTGAACATCAAGTCTAGTCGCCTCTATTGTGAAACATTGTTAAAATATTTATTACAACCTACTTGGTGGAACATTGTATTTTTAAAATTAATATGTTTATAGATTGTTGACAAAAAAAACTTCATATAATATCAAGTTATTATTGTACCTACCAACATATTATAGACAAATATTAACCTAAAAGGATGTATGTAAAATTGTTATTTTATTTAATCATTAGAATAATAATATATTGCATAAATTTAATACAGAAAATTTAATTTTTTAAATTTTCTTTGCCACTAACTTTAATTTCTAGTATTGTTTATTTAGTGTTTACTGTATTTGCGCACAAATAAAGTTTACATATTAATCAAGTATGATTTTCTTTCAATTTGAATTTTTTTGTTAAAGAACTTAGAACAGTCCCTGTACATGATAATATATATTAGTTCCTTTTTTTAATCAGGGCCTAATCAAGGTCTTACACGTCATCTGGTCCAAAAGTAAGTTTTCCCGAACAGTATTAACAAATAAAAAATAAGGGTTGATCGTAGAGGGGTGAAAATTTAGGGTTGTATGTATTTTTGTATGCTGTATCATAAAAAAAATTGTCTAAAAAATAAATATTTTTTTTTAGATAAGTCATAGAGCAAAAAACACAATCTTTTTTATTTTATTATTATATTTAACAAACATTACTAAATATTCTAATACTACTCTGAAGAAAAACAAACAAGGATATTTGTCAGTAAGTTTTATTACTTATTACCTTACTAGCTTAATAAATTCATAATATCAAATAGTTAATTCATTTTTCATTTCACTGCTCTCCAAAGTCCCAAATTGGTATTACTTTTATCAGGTCCAATTATGTTTTTGGTATTCATTCTGAAATTTTAAATGCATAATTAGCCTATTACTCAATTTATTAACAATAAATTACTCCCCCACCAACAAACCTTGTTGGTGGAAACAAATTTGCAATTATTTAACATACAATTTTGAACACAACACATATATTTCCCATTAGCAACACAAATACTATTATGCTACAATTGCTAATCCTGTTGTTTTCTCTTAAAAAACATTCTACAGATAGTAGTGCTTTAATTTCTTTATCAAGCCAAACAGTTTTATGTGATATATCTAGGGTTAGAGTACCTATAAAGTAGTACAAGATGTAAATATTAGACATTCATTTCATTAGTACACAAATTCTCATATCCTAACATGCTAACTGTTCAAGCTGCTATCTCTTGCCAAAACACAACTTTCAAATACCAAAGTGCAAAAGTAACACATAAATTAACAATAAACAATAAAAATGCTTATGCAATATGAATTTCTAAACGTGAAAACATACGTGAAATTAATTATTATTGTTAAACAGATTATTTGCAATTTTTTTTTTGATAGCGGCATTGCATGGATGTCTTCCAGCTTCACCAAGATAAGGCAGGCCAGGTTGGACTTAGGCAGGAGGGGCAAGATTTGGAGATCAGTCAGGAGTAGGTTGATCCCCAGGAGCTTACCTACCAAATTGCAGCAATAAGTTATGGTCTGATTTTGTGCCAATGAAGCATCATTTGCAGGAAGAATTGCTTTCATTCAAAGAAAACAGCAGCTCAAGTGCATTGAGAAAATGTGAATGAAGCAACATGGCATTGATTGGTTCCGTCGCTCCACAGATGCGAAAGATGAAAACCTATTGTTCGATGAGGATTCATATCAAACATAAGATCAGCTTGTTTCGATATTAAGGGTTGCAAGCCAAGATTGGGCATATCCACTAGTGGGTAACACTTGATTCCCTTTAGAAGTGAAGCCAAATGATGTTGAACATTGTCTTTTCATCTGTGAACGACTACTCCAACAGTACAAAAGAAAGGGTTTTGCAATGATGAAACACACGGGGAGGAAAAGGACTAATGATAGACTCCCCGTTAATGTTTCTACATCATTGCCACTGCCAAATATTCAGCTTACGAAGGTTATACTGTGTATTTGGTGCAATCAGGTTGGCATTATATATTAAGAGCTGTGGAGCTGAACAAAACCTCCACTGAAGAATGATATAGAATATAATTAATGCAGTGAAGCTTAATGCAATGCTTACACTGCATGAAAAATGCCCACAAAATGAGCAGAGACACAAGAAAGTGATGCTCCTGCATGATAATATTAAGCTCCACAGTCCCAAATATTTTGCTGTTCGATTATTCTTTGTTCCATTTGATGGTATCTACTTGGCTGGTTGTTCCATTCATATACAGATATCAAACAATAGCTTAGTTTCATTCATAGATAATCTCAAAAATGACACTTCTATTTACCAAGGAGGTATTTGAACTTTGCCACAAAGATGAGAAAAATTGTGGCTAGTAATAGAAAATACTTTCATGATTCATTTGTGAGATTTTTTTTTAATAAAAATGCATATTCATTAAGAAAAATAGAATTTAGTTTTCACAATCAGATTCACATGCTACAATTTGGGCAAATACTACTTAACAGAACATTCTATAATATCGTTTGCACAAGGTCTTCTAACTCTATTACTATAATGATAACCTTATTGTTTATAATACACTGGTGATCACAATAAAATTTAAAAAAGTAGGTACTAAATATTATATATTTGATAGTAAATAAATATTATATTATATAGTATAATTTACCATACATTTAAAGTAATCAAAACAAATTACAGATACATCTACATTCAGGATCTTATTAAATTTACAACCATTCATGACATTAGTGTTGTTGTGAATGTGCAAACACAAAAGCAGTGTTATAATTAAATATATGTTACTTGCATCAATCAGTCTAGAAGCATGGCGTCGGTTGTATGGCCACAGTATGGTTACTGTTGGTCCTCTATAATTTCAAAACATTTCAATACAAACATTAATAATCACACTTTAGATGAAACATCTCAAACTGAAACACTACAATGATAGTAATATAGAATTGGATTTTTTAATGGGAATAAATTCACTCAAATTTTACAATCAAATGTACAACTCACCAACATATTTTACTTCATCAAAAGCTTTTCTAGCTTTCTTAAGTTCCTCATTCATTGTAAGAAGGTCTTTAACACGTGCATACTTTCGTGCATCTTTACGAACTAAGAAAATTATGTCTTCTACTTGGACTCTTCCTGTTCTACCAACTTCCATTGCCCTGTTATATATATTTTTAGTATTGTACTATTTAAATCTAGGATTGCATGAGTTCATGAGTCCACCTGGTGTGATGTGGTATACGGAGTGAAACACAAACATGAATATAAAGAAGAATAAAAATATTGAAGTTTTCTCAAGACACAAAAAAGTTTTTTTTTTATCTTACCTATGTGTTGTTTCTGTTATAAATTCAATAACTAAGTCTTCTAAAAAATCGACACTTTCAGTATACGGGTTTTGATCATCACCAAATCCATACATCATACATCTCAATTCCTTACTAAAAAGTCTTTTACGACCAGATGTAGTTCCACCTAACTGTTGCTCTTCTTCTTCATCAAACTACAAAGCAATACTTTTATGTACACAAAAGAACAAAAAAATAAACAAGCAACGGAAAATCAATAGTTTTACCTGGTCAAAGTTATCTTGCGAATCAGGAGTGGGAGTGGCCATGATATTGATTTACTAAAGTTTTTTTGTAAAACTTAAAACGTTTATTTGTAGAAATTTTACATAAATAAATAGTCAGTAGTGGTAGTAGTTTTGTTGTGGATTTTAAAACAAACGAGTTAAAGTAAAACAATGAACATCTTTTATTTTATGGAGAATGACATTGACATAGAGTTTTTTTAAGGGATTTTATGACCTGGTAACTGAGACCTTTAAGTCATGAAACAAAATGAAAAAAATGCTCTAGCAAAATATGCTAATATATATGATTTGCTAGTGGAGCCATGTGGCATTTTCAATAGCCAAGAGCGCCCATATCTTGCTGCATCTCCTGATGGTGTGTTGGGCGAAGAAGCTATAATTGAAGTGAAATGTCCATACGCTAGCAGAAAACATGAAATAAATATATCAACGGTGCCTTACTTAGAACGATGTAACGGGATATTGTCTCTAAAAAATCCTGCCCATACTATTATCAAATCCAAGGACAGTTATACTGCTCAGGCAAAACATACTGCAACTTGGTCATTTACACCTACAAGGACATCAAAGTGATTTATGTTGAAAAAGACAATAATTTTATAAATAATATGTTAAATAAATTAGATATCTTTTATGAAAATATTTTCAAAGAAGCATTGTATAAAAAATATCTGTATTATAACTATACACACTTGTCGAAATAAAAAATCAGGAATATTTTTAATTATTTTTATTGACAATTCCTTCTCTAAAGTTACATAAGTAACTTCTCTACTTTTTGTTTCTTCAGAAACTGGTTTCATATTCCATGAAAATATAGATGGTACAGCACCTTTCTTCAGATATTTATGTTAATGTTTGACACCTGCAACACAAAGAATAACATTTAAATATACTATCACAAGGAAAGCTGACCATAGTTTCAAAATATTTGTTATTGCAATGGATGCAGCGATTTAGATAGAACTTTCAATAGTAACAGCTGATAATGAACAACAGCTCATGAGGAATGTGTTTCCTCCAGTCTGATTTTGTGTTTGTTATAAGGTTCCTTACAGCATGAATCTACTTATTATTATTGGATTTTTTTAATAAGAGAACAATGATGTGTGCTACACCTAGTCATGCATTATATATATTTGACAGAAAGAAGCATACCTGTGTATTTACTAATGTTTTCATAGTCAGATTCCACAAAGTGTTTACGACATAACCTCGAACTTTCTGTATGAATACTTTTTTCGCGTCAAATGGCCTTTAACCACAGTCTTCCAATTTTCTTGTCCTTCGGGAATTGATGTACTCCAATTTCTGAGCATATTGGTACAAAACAACGCGTCATTGTGCTTAAAATAATTTTTAATCAAAAATTCCAATACAAATATTGAATGTTATGGGAACAATGCACACCAGCGCCACTTTGACAGTTGCCAACCCCATTGTGACGTCTACCTTGACGATTTTTCTAATATTTATGGAAACTTTAAACAATTTTAACTCGTAAACCGTGAGCCGTGAGTTAAGCCGGTCATAATGAATCCAATGACGTGAGTAAGACATTTTACTAGTTTCATTAATTTACTGCACCATGTTTAAAATGTGGGGTTCCGTTTGAAATTGAACACAAGTGATATTATGAAGATGAGTGATGTGAGGAAAAACAAACGAAACTTTTTGCTGTTGTCATTTTATTCAGTCCTCATTATAATCTAATGGATCAGACACCTAGTGTACTTCTATTGAACTACATATTATTATATGAATTTTCAAACCTTGCAGGAATTTTCAAATTTTTCTAAGGAAATCCATATTAACACATATTCATGAATGTTTTTCACAATGAAGGAATAACATCATGTAATGAAAATCATATCCACAAACTTGAGGTGTGGTTTTGTCAGACTGTACATGTAGGTTCCACAACCATGGGTATTTTTACTGCGAAGCTAGCTCTAGTTGAAAGGGTACATCAGTTGTTTTACTAAAAACTGAAGCCATGATTGAGATAGTCGACTCACTGTTCTCATCACAATGAGACAACAACTTAACACCAGTTGGGCTAGCTATGCTGATGTCCATGAGCAATGGTAACCACTTGCCATCAGATGGGTTATATGCTGTCGGTCTACAAAGGCAATAAAAAAAACTTTCATTTGTTAATCAGCAAATAATATATAAAAAAATTGGCCATATTCCATTGAGTGTTTAATTTTTTACAGAAATGTGAAGAATGTTTTAAAGCTTAGTGAACATGAATTAGGAAGCAGCTCAAAAACTTCTTGGCATGATCAATATAAGGACAGTGCATGGATATTTGTTGGTGGACTTCCATATGATTTGACTGAAGGAGATGTTATATGTGTATTTTCTCAGTAAGGTTTTTCACATTCATTATTACTTGCTGAAATAAAATATATATTTTTTATAGGGAGCTAGTTAATTATGTTTCTTAGATATATAGATATTCAGATATTGCATGAAGCCAATGGACATTTGTCAGTCACTGACCTAGATCTGAGTGTAATAATCATTCTACCAACAGCTATTACTAAGTAATGATCAATTTTTTATTTTATGAAAGGTATGGTGAAATTGTAAATATAAACATGGTAAGAGATAAAACAACTGGGAAACCAAAAGGATTTGCATTTTTGTGCTATGAGGATCAGAGATCAACAATTTTAGCAGTTGACAATCTGAATAGTATTAAGGTAAATATTAAAAGAGAGAATACTACTAAAAAAGAAAGTGAAAAACAGTTTATTATTATGGTGCATCATATGCATTTTATTTTTGTAGTTATGTAGACGTCATGCCCTAAAGGATAAGACATCCTGTGCATTCGTATATAGCAATGCAACAGTGTTCGAATCCTGCAGGCGGGTACCAATTTTTCTAATGAAATACGTACATAACAATTGTTTACGATTGACTTCCACGGTGAAGGAATAACATCGTGTAATAAAAATCAAACCTGCAAAATTATAATTTGCGTAATTACTGGTGGTAGGACCTCTTGTGAGTCCGCACGGGTAGGTACCACCGCCCCGCCTATTTCTGCCGTGAAGCAGTAATGCGTTTCGGTTTGAAGGGTGGGCCAGCCGTTGTAACTATACTGAGACCTTAGAACTTATACCTCAAGGTGTGTGGCGCATTTACGTTGTAGATGTCTATGGGTTCCAGTAACCACTTAACACCCGGTGGGCTGTGAGCTCGTCCACACATCTAGGCAATAAAAAAAATTAAAAAAGTAAAAAAATATTAATTGTTTTGCTATAGATTCTTGGGCGTACATTACGTGTTGATCATTGTGAACAGTATAAGGTTCCAAATGCAGACATGAGCAAAATTGATGAAGTCACAGCTGCAATAAGGATGGAAGGATGTGCTCCAGTTGCCCCAAAAATTGAAATCGTGAAAAAGGTAATAAATACTATAAATCATCACTAATATGCAAAGAAAACACACACACGCACACACGCACACACACACACACACACACACACACACACACACACCACACACACACCACACACACAGAGACACACTTCTGTAATTTTTCTTCGTTTCTCATGCTCTAATCTAGCAAGTTATTCTAATCATCTGTTATTAATTTCCATGATATTGGAATGAACTCACTTCCCATGCCTTACGAGGGGCTCAGAAAAGTGACAGACTATATTGTCATTTGGTGACCATATTGTCTACAATACTGTTGTCTTCGGATTTATGCCTGTTTTTCTTTTGCAGGAAAATGTAAAAGAAGGGAAAGTAAAGAAAAAGAAAAGCAAAGAGAAAAAGAGCAAAAAAAAGAAGAAAAAAATTAAAGGTTCAGGCACTACTTCTAGTGAATGAAAATGTAGAGCGTTCTTTTGATTTAGCTTTTTTATTATAAAATAAACTGGATCGCAAACTGGACGCAAATCATGATTCCTATGGTTTCTGTTGAATTTAAAACAATATATGCAATGAAAAGGTAATCATATAATTTTTCTTGTTTTATGTCTTGTGAGTAAACAAGGAATATAAAACACTTATAATACATTCTTACAGTTTATTATTTCCAAGATTTTCCTCAAAATGTATAATATTATGAAAAACTTTACAGAATAAAATTAAATATAGTAAAATCACAGGGTGGGTTAAAGCTCTACATACATACAATCTATGATTAATACTTTATGACATGGGAAGCCTTCATTTACTGTTTGTTACTGTGTGTAGGTAAGTCTCTATTTTAACACAGACCAATAATACGAATATCGATAACATATCCACACTTTGACGTTCATGAGACTTCTCATATAAAACTAGATGCAGTGAGACAAATGGATATTTCCACAAAGAGATCAATAAATTATTATTTAATAAGTGAAAAAAAAACCTCACAAATAACTACATCGATTGACACAACAGATATCTTTAAAATTTGATGCCATAATAAAAATTTACCTTTAAACATTTTAAATTTCATCCATTTTATACCTATTATGTTGACAGCTTATATCTAAAGAAAATTGGAATATAGGTTCTATTCTTAAGCTGTTGTACATAAATTTATAAAAAAATCCGATACACTATGGGGGCTTTTAGTATTCAAAATGTGAATTGATTATATATATTTTGTCTTTATTACAAAAACAGGCTGATAACATTAAAAATTATTTAAAAATTTTATTTACAAACGTATCATCAATTTTTTATTCACATATTGGGTACATATCCAATATTTTTGACTTTGTTATATTACAAAAACAAATACATTTTGAAACCTTGGATTATTTACCTTTTAATTGATACAAGGGCTTGTTAACAGTAATTTTTCTTGAACAGATAACTGTGGCAGATACAAACATGTACTGATTAGCTACTTGTGTTCAGTTATTCTTTACAAAAATGACTACTATTTTTAACACATTAATAACCTATCTGGCAAAAAAAGTCCTTATTTTGTAGGTGTACTATATTTACTAAAAGACTTAAAATGTAGGAATTTATTATTTTTGGCAGTCTTGGTACGTTGTTGCTTGCCACTGAATATGTGGTTTGTATTAATGAACGTTCCTATCAATCCTAATTAACTGTATAATAGACAAAAGTATTCTCTAAAGAGACTTGGTTGTCTAGCACTACATAGGTTTATTCTTATTTGTTAATTATAAAAACTTTAATTTAAGTATTTAAGATCTCATTTAATTTTTGATAAATGGCATCATTTGAAAATGCAATGATACCATCCAAATTACCATTATCTTTAGTAGAAGCTGTTAGAGGTGTGTTGTATGTTATAGGAGTGCGGTTGTTGTAAGTTAGAATTTCACCACCCTTGGCTTTGAGGATAGCGTGACCAGCACATGTGTCCCAACGAAATATTGTTGGCTTTGATACAATGTATGCTGATACTTCTCCTGTAATTCATTTATAAATATTAACACATTCTGTTTTAAGAAATACAGTAATTCCCCTTATAACATGGGGATTTCACAGTTATGCTATTTCTGTACTGTGAAATTTATAATGATTTGTACAATTCATAATTAATTTCTTGTATCTTTGCACATTGTGTCAATTGTGTTGTTATAAAATTACTTACACTTTATGTGAAAATACTCATACAATGGATTTCCTATAAAGCGGAACCAATCTATCATGAATCTGTCATATAGAGTGAGATTACTGTATATGAAATATGTTAAACTTGTAGAAGCTTTGGCAGCTTAATTGTTAAGATCCAGAGTTTTTGCACAGCTATTATTATAAAACATACCTAGGGCAGTGGAAGCTATCACCAAATACATCATAAATTATTTATCTGTTATGTGGACCATACATACCTAAGGCAACTTTTAGGAGTTTATTACCCGCTCCTGGCAGTATTTTAACTTCCCAATCAGCCTTATTAAATTTCTCAACAATTTCAATATTTTCTGATGCACTTATTAGCAATGTATTAGGAGGAGAGTGAAAATTCATATCGTAAGTTCCTCCCCATCTTTTGTAATCATTGTAACTAATACCCCAGATAATGTTGCCTTGGCCTCTGAGAAAATGAATAATTTTTGTTATTTTTAGTAGATACATAATTCAGGAAAGCTTCTCTAAGTAATTAAATGTAAACTTACTCATTAGCAAAAGGTTGGTTAATTACTCCTATAATAGGTTCTCCTGTAGATATAAGATATGCTCCAATAAGAACTGTGACACATATTAAACCTTTTCCGGGTTCAGCTTCACCTCTGACCCCAGCGATAAATTCAAATGTTGCATCTAAAATTCATAATAATTACATATAATAAGCTCCAATTGCCAACTGGAAATGTTTTGACTTGCTGTTGCCAGCCAGAAGAGCCAAAGTCATCCCTACTAAAGCTAGGGTTTATCAATACATATATAATAAAAGGGTAAAATTCAGATTATTTGTACTTTCAAAAATTTTTATATAAATAGGAAGGGGCTATTGAGAGTAATGTTACAAAAGCAATTTTTTGAATTATTTATTTTGAAATGTTAACTCACCTTCAAACTTGAAATCTCAATTGTACCTAAGTAATGTACAAGTGTAATGTCATTGTTTATATTAATTTAATTAACTATTCAGTTTAGCTGATTAGCAATTAATCTGGTTAAAATGCATCATTTTGAGAAGTTTCTATAAAATATTGGTGGTAGTTATTTGTACTGTACTGGTGGTAGGACCTCTTGTGAGTCCGCACGGGTACATACCACCACTCTGTGTATTTCTGCTGTGAAGCAGTAATGCATTTCGGTTTCGAAGGGCAGGGCAGCCCTTGTAACTATACTGAGACCTTAGAACTTATATCTCAAGGGTGGGTGGCGCATTTACGTTGTAGATGTCTATGGGCTCCAGTAACCACTTAACACCAGGTGGGCTGTGAGCTCGTTCACCAATCGAAACATAAAAAAAAAATCTATTTAGTTTATGATGATTTTAAAAAAAAAATCTTTCACCTGCAAAAGCATCACTTATTAACATTAGATTAAGAAAATCTATTACCAATTGGATCAATCCATATCCCTATATCTGACAATGGTAAGTCTGGTAAATCTTGAGGTAAATCTTTACAAGTGACAATATTTTTGCTGTATGCTGCAGCTGCCATTATTTTCGCTGCAGACGGTGGTATTAGTTGACTTAATAGTTCAACAGTGTGATCAAAGTTTTTCAAAACAATCACTTGTCCATTAATCTCTGAACTTTCTTCACCTCTAACCTGGTTTTTTAGTTCTGGGAAAGCCTTCTCAATATTTGCTTTTATTGTTTCTTGTACTAGAACATCTGCAACGGTCTTGTAATCCTTATTAAAACGAATATTGGATTCAGAAATATCTTTTTCAGCAACCAATAATGCGTCTTTTTGTGTATTGCTCACACATGACCTAGCGATCCGAGCAGCTTTTTCTGAGGCTAATATCAATGTTGCTAATAAATTCACCATTTCGAATTCAGATTAGTCAAATTAATATGCAGCAGTATATAACATTCGAAGACCACGCAAGCAGTGTAGATGGAGACCCACCACTAAAACGTAAGAGAATATCGTATTATTTGCGGTGCGCACATTTAATGAAATGGAGAGAATCGTAACAATGTTAAACGTTTATTTAAATTACTGGATTAACTGACAAATTAATTTATATACGTGTTTTAGCAGGTATTTTTTTCAATATCTTAAAACTACCTAGGTACCTACTACCTATCAATATAAAAGTAGTTTCAAATTGTTACTCACAGGTTCACACTTTCACAGATTCATAAATTACACACTATTAAATAAGAAATTAATTAAATTAGTAATCAGATCATTAAATTGTTGGAATATTTGTTAAGAATAGTTTGTAACAATACTCTATAAGGGTGATACCGATATATTAGTATTCACTAAGATATTCGTAATACAGCTTGTATTCGTGTATCGGTAGTCCGTCGAATTCTGATACCTATGCTAATATTCCGTATTCACTTATTCATAATATTAGTCAACTCATATCGGTCGGGTTGTATCTATCCACAGAACACTGTTAATACTTCTAGCGAAGTATCTATCACACGAAAATATACTGGCATACGCCGTACGTGTCTCGCGGATATCTGTATCACATTCATATCAATAGTGCATGCGCTAAGAGTAAGTGAGATAATCTACATGTTTATATACTGAGCAATGAAAATAAGTACATTTCGCTATGAGTTTAACGACTATTTTGTATTGCACTTTTTACATGCCAAAGATGTTAGTGGAAATTTTCAAAAGCATTACTTTTTTATGTTTGAAGCTTCATTTCTTGATTCTACTAAAGATTCTACGCAAGACAAAATAGTGCATTTTCACATTTATTGCAATAAAATCGGTGACCTTTATTGTCATTATTTTAATTTTATTTTCTGTTTCCTTCGAACTAGTTGGTTTTAAAACGATGTTTTGAAAAACGAAAGTAGGTAGGTAGTTGACATTGTTTACCAATTTCATAAATTAAAATATTTTTACACAAAATGTAATACTGCCACAACTAAATTAAGTGTTTTTACGTAATAAATTGTGATGACAATATATTTTTGCGGTGGTATTTAATTATCTTCTAAGAACTTCTCAAAATACAAATTAAAGGTTTATTTTTGAATCGAAATGACTTTCTAACCAAACGGTTCATGGATTATAATATTATAACTGTTGTGTACTAGCCACCTCAGTACCATGTCAGAGGATTTTTTCGAAATCTGTAATATTCATTTCTGACCGATGTACCAGTCTTTCGGTAGAAAAAGTAAAAAAGCTGATGTTTTTATGCACCAATAAGAAATAAATAATATTACTACTTGTTGTTTATATTAATGTACAATGTTGACCAAATTCTGATTTAATAATAATATTCATATTAATGTACATAATATTACTTGTAAAATATTTAGTATGAAGTCAAATTCCTAGATACAATATTCTATTTATATTAATTTAATAACTAATTTATGTGTATTATCTATGATTATTAACTTATTTCACGAAACCGTACTAGGTTTAACTCGTTTACCCGTTTTATCGAAGTATATTAAGATATCAGGATATATTCACGTATTAGTTAAGATAATTTTTTTTCCTACCTATGCTGATAGCCTTGAGAGGCTATTTCAGCTTACCCTAGCTTGTGTAGGTGAGCTCACGGGGCTCAAACCGGAGAATTGCTAACACTGACCCTAGCAAGAGCAGTGCTTCGCAGAATCTACCACCGGGTCGGAAACGCGACCCACTGAGAAGATCCGGCGAGAAACTCAGTGGGCTGTGTCTGTGGGTTAATTCGCTCGTCGAGCCCTTCGTCGCAAGCGACGGGTTCGACGAGGACGGTGACCGGTGCTTGTAGTGCCTAAAAGCACCGTTAATGGATCAGGAGGATCCGCGATGACGTGCTTTAGGCGACGTCGACGGCTTACCATTCGGTCTACAGGGTCGGGTATGTAGTTTCCGGCGGCCACGACAAGAGGGTTCTCATGTCGTGCTGTCTTTTCAAAGTGGCGCAGCGATGCCGACTGTAGATACTTACTGACGGGGTCGAGCTCCAGGTCATCGTGGAGATCCACATTCCTCTGGAACCATGGTGCTCCGACCACTATCCTGCAGAATCGGGATTGTAGAACCTAAAGGGGTCTCAAGTTGGTGCGGGCCGCGTGAGCGAACACTACGCTTGCATACGTCATGACGGGGCGTATGCAAGTTTTGTAGAGAGTTACCTCGTTACGGAGGGACAGTTTGCTTCGTCTACAAAGCATTGGGTAGAGTCGTCCTAGTATAAACGCGGCGCGATCGCGTATCGTTTTTACGTGGGGACGGAAATTAAGGTATGATAATATTGCATCATGAATATATTCGTATTAGCTAATATTGACAAATATCGGTATTAACCCATCTTTAATACTCTATGGTACGTGTATAATCTATAGTGATCTTTATTGATTCACTTAAAAAAAAAAAACTCCATGATGGCTGAATAAAATTATTTATTTCGGCTTACTGGATTTGACCTCGTTTTCTTTGATTTTCGGATTTTTTATTTTTAATTATTTGTTCGTCGTTTGCTCGTTAATGTTCCAATGTAAAAATTGTTTGTCCGTCTTTTATTTATTTATAATTAATTAAACAAATGATCACCATTAAGTTGGCCTCTCTTACTAGATATCTTTATTTTTATCGCTCAGATTAATTAATTTTGATCAATTATCGTTTGTTCGACGACTAGTGGTGATTGTTCGAACATAAAAACAATTAAATTCCCAATTATTAATTATTTTATATCTAATCAGCAAACCATCACTTATCGTCTACATTGCGCATGCGCCGGTTTTGTCAGTCAGCTGGCAATGGCCGTATTTACTAGCGTTTTGTTAACAAGTGCGTTTATACATTGGTTTATACTGTCTAATTATTTCTTAAGTAGATAAAAAAAAATCGAAAACTTCAACAAAAAAATGTCAGTGAAGACGGCCAATTAGTCGTTAAAGTACATTTGCGCGGTTTTAATAAATTCAGTTATTTTTAATGATATTGAATATTAACAAGCTTATAGAAATTTCAGTGATTTCTAATTAATCTAAGAATATTTAGGAGTACAACTTTCGTGTTAAAATGATACTATTCATTACCATGCAATAGGAGATAGTTATGATACTTGTATTTTATAATAAAAATAATAATTCCTAAATTCGTTATGCAGTTCAAAATAAGTAAATGTAATGCACACAAAATTTGTTTTTGTTGAAATGATAATTATTTATAAGTTCAAGAAATATATTGCAGCGACATTTAGTAGAAATTCATTTAATATGGATGAATAAACTTAGTATATATTATTGCTACCGCCCGATTAGCCTGCTCATGTCTCTAGGCAAACTGTATGAGCGTCTGCTCTACAAACGCCTCAGAGACTTCGTCTCATCCAAGGGCATTCTCATCGATGAACAATTCGGATTCCGTACAAATCACTCATGCGTTCAACAGGTGCACCGCCTCACGGAGCACATTCTTGTAGGGCTTAATCGACCAAAACCATTATACACGGGAGCTCTCTTCTTCGATGTCGCAAAAGCGTTCGACAAAGTCTGGCACAACGGTTTGATTTTCAAACTATTCAACATGGGCGTGCCGGATAGTCTCGTGCTCATCATACGGGACTTCTTGTCGAACCGCTCTTTTCGATATCGAGTCGATGGAACCCGCTCCTTCCCGCGACCCCTCACAGCTGGAGTCCCGCAAGGCTCTGTCCTCTCCCCCCTCCTATTTAGCTTATTCGTCAACGATATTTCCTGGTCGCCGCCGACCCAGTTAGCTTTATTCGCCGACGACACGACTGTTTACTACTCCAGTAGAAACAAGTCCCTAATCGCGAAGAAGCTTCAGAGCTCAGCCCTAGCCCTAGGACAGTGGTTCGGAAAATGGCGCATAGACATCAACCCAGCGAAAAGTACTGCGGTGTTATTTCAGAGGGGAAGCTCCACACGGATTTCCTCCCGGATTAGGAGGAGGAATCTCACACCCCCGATTACTCTCTTTAGACAACCCGTACCCTGGGCCAGGAAGGTCAAGTACCTGGGCGTTACCCTCGACGCATCGATGACATTCCGCCCGCATATAAAATCAGTCCGTGACCGTGCCGCGTTTATTCTCGGTAGACTCTACCCCATGATCTGTAAGCGGAGTAAAATGTCCCTTCGGAACAAGGTGACACTTTACAAAACTTGCATAAGGCCCGTCATGACTTACGCGAGTGTGGTGTTCGCTCACGCGGCCCGCACACACATAGACACCCTCCAATCTCTACAATCCCGCTTTTGCAGGTTAGCCGTCGGAGCTCCGTGGTTCGTGAGGAACGTTGACCTACACGACGACCTGGGCCTCGAATCTATCCAGAAATACATGAAGTCAGCGTCGGAACGGTACTTCGATAAGGCTATGCGTCATGATAATCGCCTTATCGTTGCCGCCGCTGACTACTCCCCGAATCCTGATCGCGCAGGAGCCAGTCACCGTCGACGCCCTAGACACGTCCTTACGGATCCATCAGATCCAATAACCTTCGCATTAGACGCCTTCAGCTATAACACTAGGAGCAGGCTTAGGGACCTCGGTAACCGTACTCGTCGAACTCGACAAAGAGTTCGCCGTGCAACCTAACCCATGAATCAGCTCGCTGAGTTTCTCGCCGGATCTTCTCAGCGGGTCGCGATTCCGATCCGGTAGTAGATTCATTCGCGAAGCAGCTGCTCTTGAGCTGTTAGGTCTCCTTCGGAGGCGCTCGGATAGCTGTTAGCAAATCCCACCCCTCCTGGCTGAGCCTTTGCTCGCCCACCTGTCCTGGTGAAACTGGAAAGGCCTCCGGGCCACCAGTAATCCTTCAATCATAAATAATAAATAAATAATATATATATTATTATTATATACACTATAAACAGGATTTTATTTAAAAAATATATATATATTTACGTCTATATTAACTTAATTATTATTATCGAGAAGTATCTTGATTGATGTAAATATTACAAGGTTTAGTTTTTTTAATTCAGAATCAATTGTATTGCTAGATAACACAAGAACATAACATTTTTTTACTCATTAAAAAATGACAATTAAATGACTCATTGTCGTTCTAAAACATCAAAAACTCAGTGAGGCTGCAATTGAGTGCTAGGTGACACATACTCAGGTTTTTTGAAGTTATACTTCTTTAGGCGCGTTATGAAAAATTGATGAGAGTGAAATTTTACGATGCGCGCGCACCGTGACACAAAATTAACAGAAATGAAGTTGCCCACTAAATCGCTCATTAATATATTATAATAAAAAATATAAAAATATGAAAATCAAAAAAGGGGGGCCAAATTCAGTGAGCCCCGTACCTGCTAGTTACGGGCAGTACTATAATTTTCTTTTCTTGAAGATTTAATGGCTTGGTAACAAAACTTTTGAGCAAAGTTTTATTTCTTATTAAATTCTGATAAACTTGCTAGGGCATGAAAAACAATTAAGAAATCAATGTGAAATTGAAATAAAGGTAAAATAAAGAATAAAATAAAATTATGTTAGTTATAAATAAGACTTGTGTAGTGAACATTTTAGAAGAATCCAGCTAGTCAGACATCCAGTTGCTTTGTTACATTTTACCACATTTGTGCACCTTCATAGATACTGAACCATCGTTTTTACATATTTAAAACCTAAAGAAACACTAAATACAAAAAAATCGGTTGTCTGTAAAGTCGGTTTACTGACGATAGTTGAACGTGACAACGTCATAAGAAAATACTGATGATGGTTTCGGAATGGTTTAATTTTTCAATTATCGCAATTATCGTTGCTATAAACAATTGACACCACATTCACTTTTCACTGAACTTCATACTTGACGAAAACATGTAAGTGTATTATTGTATAGCAGCTGTCCACGCGGATGCATCGCTCACTCAAGTAGGAGAGAGACAGATGTCGAACGCTGCCGAACGCAGAGGCCGATTGTGCCTCTGTGTCGCTCGTTGCGCGCTCTCGCTTGTACTTCAAGCCTTAAATTCCATTCACGCCTCAGAGCGAGGTAACGCCGCAAGAGTCATGTTTTTTCGTGCGTGCAGCTGACTCCATCGAATTATAAGACGTTGTTACGTCAAAAACACAATTCACATCTTCGTTCCTCACGTTTCCGCCAAAAACTAGCTCTTTTTATTGTATTTTCCTTCATTAATCCACATCACAACAATCATTGGACTACACACATTGTTATAGTCTGTGGTAGAAAGATAAAAAGCCCGCCAAAGGAATTTTTGGCGGGAGCACGAGGAGTGAAGTTGTGTGATTTGTTTTATTTTGTCTTTTTAGTGTTTCTTCAGGTTTAAATGTATAATAACGGTGGTTTATTAACTGTTTAATATCTGTGAAGGTGCACAAATGTGGGAAAATGAAACAAAGCCGCTGGACGTAGCTTCTCGGCATCCTCCAAAAAGTCCACTGAAAAAATTTCAGTAAATGACCACCATTTTACTGAGATTACATTTCATCCCATATCCTCTCATCTCATTTCATTTAATTTCATCCCAGTTGATTAATGTCTCAAATTAATCATCTTCATTTCATACTGCGTACGTTGTTATATCGGAAATTTGAAAAGTAGATTTGGTGTGCGGTAGTTTAATTTCATTGAGACTTCGACCTCATATCTCAAGGTGGCTAGCCCCAATCGCATTTTTATGTATTTAGATCCGCCTGGTGATTTCGTACTGTGCGATGCAACTTTTTTTCCTACCTAATCGTTGGTAGCCTAAGGGGCTATTACAACGTGCACACCGGTAGGTGAGTTCACGGGCACAACCTGAGAGAATTACTAACACTAGCTCTAGCAAGAGCAGTGCTTCTGTGAATCTACTACTGGATCGGAATCGCGATCAACTGAGAAGATCCGGCGAGAAACTCATTGGGTTGTGTCTATGGATTAGTTTTTCACGTCGAACTCTTTAGTAGTTGAAGAGTTCGACGAGGAAGTTAATCGGTGCTTGAAGAGCCTAAAACCACCGAGAGTAGAATCGGGGCATTCGACAATACATGTTTTGGGGGACGGCGGCTTTGCTTTGCCTCGTCGCCTGGGTCAGATATGTGTAGTTAGCGGTGGAAACGATACGAGGGTTATCGACTATCGTGTCGGGCCGCTTTTTCAAAGTAGCGTTCAGACGCTTCCTTAAGATACTTACGTATCTAATAAAATATGTACGTACTTAATAAATGTTTAAGATTGACTTCGACATTGAAGAAATAACGTCGTGTAATAAAAATCCAACCAGAAAAAATTGTAATTTGTGTATCACTGGTGGTAGTTTTGTGAGCCCGCACGGGTAGGTACCACAACATTACCTGTTTCTGCCGTGAAACGGTAATGCGTTTCGGTTTTAAGATTGATATAGCCGTTGTACTGTAAAAACTGAGACGTAGAACTCATGTTTCAAGATGGGCGTCGGCTTTTTTGTTTTTGATGTCTATGGGCTTCGGTAACTACATAACACCGGTGGGCCGTGTCGTTGGGTCTTCGTGACCCCTTACGGAGGCACGGATCGGGCCTCGGGGCAATACCCTCTCCGTGGGCCGTGAGCTCTTCCACCCATCTAAGCACAAAATAATAAGCTAAGTAATAGTACTTGGAGGGCTATGACACCTTCTAGAGTCAGTTTTTTTTGTTAATGACACTCGAAAAAATGCAGTGGCTATTTTGTGTAATTCACAATAAAAATATTTTATAGTCATGATTTGGATATGTATATAATTGGTAAAAGTTTTTTCAAGGCTTCAGAATATTGGTGATCGTAGACGCGGGTGTTGGGCCATAGATTAAATAATGGGTGTGCGTGGTTGACCTCAGTTGGCTGCGTGTCGATCGTTCTATATAGATTAGAAATATAGAATTTGGCTGACTATTGACTACTGACTACCCTCTATTGAATTGTTGTCCTTGGACTACTCTCGGGGGAGGGGGGTCACAGTTCTGAAAATAGTTGATATTAAGTAAATAACTGACTCATGCGATGGTGCTGTATTTAACGCCTCAGACTGTTGCGCCGAGGGTCGTGTGGGTTCAATTCCTTTATGTAGCAAACATTGTCTGATGAACAGGTTTATTTGTTCTTGGTCTGGGTGTTTATTATTGTTTATATAGTTAGAGTGTTTATTAATTATATTATATATATATATATATATATATTTTGAACGTATGTACGTAATTATGTTATTACGTATATATGTATGTTTGTCAGTCTCTGGTGCCCATAACACAGGGAATCCTAAGTTGGGGCTGCATGACCGTGCGTGCGTGCGTGATCTTTTTTCTACTGAAATCAGATTGTAAATTAAGCATCCCACACTCAGCGGTCCCGAGCTAGAATTTTCTTTTGTGATGTGGGTGCTAGAACTATGCATACAAGAAGTACATCCCAAGCTCAAATTCCAAATAAATATCTCTAATATAGATGATTACCGTAAAATGGGGGGGAATCGGTACACTTTTTAAGTTTAACATTGATTTTTATCGTTTTTTTTGTAGTTATAGTAATAAAACGGAGATCATAATGGTTCCAGAGGCTTAAATTTTTACGATGCGTTATTATACATAGTTCATTACAAGATATACACAAAAACTGAAAAAACTAGCTTGACCCGATTCATCTTGACTTTGGGGTGAATCAGGTTACGTATGGGGACAGTAGAGTTTTTCGATAGGGCTGGCACTATTTAGTTTTTAGGTAGGTACCTAACTTTAGGTATTTTAGGTATTTTTTAAACTTTTTAATATGTTTAATGAATTAGAAAACTTTTATGACTAAATTAAATGATTTACTATTCTTAAACACAAAATAAAAGTCATTATCAGTTCAACAAAGCTAAATCTAACAACTCAACAAACATTGTGACATCCCAGATTTGTCTCTATTCTACCTGTAGCCCATAATCCCCTAGTTCCCTATACTGTACTCGGTTCGGCTCGATTATCGTGGCGATCGGTTTTGGTTTTAGACTTATTTACTTTAAAAAAAAACAGTAGTTATGCTGCGTTTGCCTCTTGATAGTAGTTACGACAATACATATAAATTGTAAATTATAGAGTTGCAAACTAAATAGCCCGTATTAACGACTAGCGACTGCGATGACACTTCCATTCAATTAAAATCGATACTCAATGAATTGTAACAAACCTAATGTAAGCGGTAGGCAGCGGCTTGGCTCTGCCCCTGGTATTGCTGACATCCATGAGCAACGGTATCTAAGTTCTCTTTTTGTTTTTAAATTTGAATGTAGCGTTAATGTTTGCTTTATGACTTGAATGCCTAGTTTAGATATACTGTCGAATGCGAAAATAAGCGCTTGCAAAATATATTATAGCGCAAAAGAAATCTGCAGTATTGTCATTCATTTCTGTGGCCCTCACCTTACTTATAATTCATTGCATAACAAACAAGTCGAGATTGCGTGTACGATAGGCAATAATTGAAATTCAATTCAAAGACAATAAGTTATGGTACGTAAGAGTTTTTTTTTTTGTGGTAAATTACTTATATGTTTTCGATCACACTATGCAATTCGTTTCCGTCACATTGACATAATCACACCAATAGCCTAGTTGGTTTATAGACCAAGGTCTCCCAATGATTTCGTTATACAACAAAATGGTCATTTGTAAATTTCGCACTAAAGTGCTTTTGCTAATAGTACATTGTGCACCAAGGGAGAAAAGTTGGAGAGAAAGGAAATGTCCAACTTTTTTCCCGCGGTGCATATACTATTTTTTCTCCTACCAGGCCGAAAGTTCGTGGAGTACCGAGCCGGGGTCTAGGGGCGAAGCCCTCGCGGGGGTAGGGGGGGGTGCAGCCCCCCATACTCATAAAAAAAATAATTTTACTGCTTTTTCATTTTTAAATAAACTACTACTAATTACATAAGAACTGTCTGATGAACTCATCTTTGTTTAATAGTTCACTATGAAATTTTATTGCCTTTTGTTTATTTCACTTTTACACTAAATACAATATTGCAAATTACCCGAGCACAACAATGGCGGAGAATTTTAGATGCGTGAGAGTCCCTGGACAGCGGGACGAAAACCGAACTTTCGGCGTCGGTAGGAGAAAAAAGTCATTTAATTAAGATCATTTTTATCTTATTAATATAATTTTACCGACCAGTATTTCATTAAATCACGCCTTGCAGTATACCTATTAGCTGGTGCTTATTAGAGCAAAGGTACCTATCGACTTTGAATGAGTTTATGTAAGCTAATTAAACAGACCTTTGTTGCGATGACCACATAATACATTACCATACATGTTATCATCTTTGAGGATCATCAATCTCACCAAACAATAAGATAATATCAATTATAAAACAAACTATTATAAATTTTAGATTTTTTATGAAAATGTCTTAAAACAAAAAAACAAAAAATGTTCATTTGCCCTAATTTTCTTTGAGACCGTTGATAGCTTTTATTATAGTTCCATCTACTTTGGATAACTTTTTAAATATTAGATCTCTTGTTCCGTTAACATTTTTAAACTTCCGTATTTGAATAATTTTACAACTTATTTCGTTATAAACTACTTGTAAAAGTAAAAGGAGTGAGCTTACATAATAATTTTACGTAGGAAACAATGATATATCAGAGTTTACCAGTTATAGAGGGTTTTTCAAGCATATCAATTTAACATTAAATTTAATTACATATTCTTTATTATGAATCTTATTTACTGAAAACGAACATATGACCTTCAGCGGCAGGGAAACAGTGGGCCAAAGTATTATACCGAAGAAAGGCTGCACTTTATTTCAGAGGTTTATGTAGGGTGGGCAGTCGTGTGGTAACCACCTCTCTCATTTCTTATTAGCCACGAGTGAGCCTTAAAAAGTGGTAGCATTGTGCAGTTCGTTGTTGTTAAGTGAAATAATGCATAAATTAAATGCGATATGGTGAGTAAATTTAGCTTTACAGTACAAATCTTTGTAGAATATTAAGTTTATTTTTTGATCCCAACACCGTAGCACTAATTAAATTTTATTCATTCAATCGAACGTTTCTCTTGAATGACAGATTTTCATTGTTTCATAATACATATAGTCACCAGTTAAGGTTTCAACTACCTGATTAAACTATAGAATGATTTGAAACTGTGAAAGTTCCGGCATGAACTCAGCACTTTTTAAAAATAGGATCGATATTAGTTAAATGCTCTGGTTTTATTTGCCTAATATAAGCAATTTGGGATTTAATGTAATAACTTTTTCGACATCTGAAATTTAGAAGTTGTCGTGGCCTAAAGGATAAGACGTTCGGTGCATTCGTATCTTGCGATGCATCGGTGTTCGAATCCCGCTGGCGGGCACCAATTTTTCTAATGAAGTATGTACTTAACAAATTTAATGTTCACGATTGACTTCCGCTAAAGTAATAACATCGTGTAATAAAAACCAAACCCACAAACTTATAATTTGCGTTATTACTGGTGGCAGGACCTCTTGTGAGTCCGCACGGGTAGGTACCACCGCCCTGCCCATTTCTGCCGTGAAGCAGTAATAATTTTTCGGTTTGAAGAGCGGAACAGCTGTTGTAACTATACAGAGACCTTAGAACTCCTATCTCAAGGTAGGTGGCGGCATTTACGTTGTAGATGTTTATGGGCTCCGGTAACAACTTAACATCCGGTGGGCTGTGAGCTCGTTCACCCATATACGCAAAATAAAAGATATGGAGTCGATACATTTGTCAAATTGAAAGTCATTTAAATTTCAACTTGGATGTCATGTAACAAACTTATTGATTGTACAAATATTAAAAAAGTACGTAAAAGTGAAGGTGTAACATTAGGATCGGGATTCGAATCCGGATCTAGTGGTTCAGTAGTCAGGGCCACTCCAGCGATAGTAATGTTCAATCAATATATATATATATAGCGATTAATCACGACTGTAATCATGTAAGATTTTCATTTACATTAATTCACAACAGCTGTCATTAAATTGTCACTATATTATGCATCTTTTCCTGTAGGAAATTAATTGCTTTCACTCGTGTCTTTGAGAGCGTTCGTAGTCTGTATGACATTCAGGCGTGTATTCTGACTACAGGACTTCTCACAAAAATTTTAGATCTCAGATTCACAAAAATCGTAGATTTCTGTGAGCATACCGTAGATTGGCGCGTTTTCTCTTATTTCTTCTATATCTTCATAAATTTATAGGTAACGAGAGTTATCACTCCCGACTACCTTATTTACGCTGATGTTTTACAGTTATTCTCTCATCGCAATGTCAAAGGTGCAAGTTGCAAGATGCAATTTTTGAAAAACTGCTACGGACGGATAGGTAGATTATTCATACAGGATTTATAGAATACACCTACTTCCGTATATATTTTTCGGAATATTTTGCGTAATTTCGAGTAAATACATTGCATGTTTAGGATTTTGACTTTTTCTGCCACGAAATAGTCTTGGGTTCAGGTTCAAATAGCGGTATACACAAGAACTAGATAAAGGTAAAATCGTACCTCATGTCTTCAGGTAGATGGGGGCATTCATTGTACTCCGTCATTACGGATCCACCCGATCCATTAACGGTGCTTTTAGTTTTAGTACCACAAGCACCGGTCACCGTCCTCGTCGAACCCGACGCTTGCGATGAAGGGCTTTACGAGTAAATTGATCCATAGACACAGCCCACTGAGTTTCTCGCCGGGTTTTCTCAGTGGGTCGCGTTTCCGATCCGGTGGTAGATTTTGCGAAGCACTGCCCTTGCTAGGGCTAGGGTTAGCAACACTTCGGTTTGAGCCCCGTGTGCTCACCTACACGTCAAGGAGAAGCTGAAATAGCCTCTCAAGGCTAAAAGCATAGGTAGGAAAAAAAATTGTAATGTGAATGGATTCTGGCGGCCGGCAAAAAATGTAAATAGACACACAGTGAAATCGTTTTAAAAATTTTGGTACGGAACCTTTGAAAGCTATTTTTCGACTAAAGTAGGCCACGCGTGACATCTCTAGTATTAATTATTTTAAGATAAAACAGTTATAAATTATTCAAATCTATTTTAAAATGAGAATTTGCGCCAAATTAAAAATCGAAGATACTATGAAGGTCGAATATTTAGGTTCGTCGCGAGTCACGTTTTATGTGCTTAATTTTTTTTGTAAACAAGTATGATTTTTTGTTGCTCTGTTTTTGCTAATCGAAACATTTAAACTGTTTCCTGATATTAGACAGTAAAGATCATAATAACATTGTTTTGATGCGAGGCGTGTAACGTGATTTCTAATCGCGACTGATAATAACTATGTCAAACTACTTATTTAAAATTGTTATTTTTCGTAAAAGAGGCAAGGGCAGAGCTAACTTACATTATAATAACATCAGTCTAGGTTTTATGAAAATTTATTTTTGAATATGCAGTCTCCAGTAACCGATATTATCAGTTGTGATTTCCTGTCCAACTACATATGTTTAACAACTAAAAATAAAAATATGATTTTAAAGCAAAAGTAATAATGGGTTTTTTTTTCTAATACTGATCAGGATGTTAGATTAGTCATTATACTAGTCAACGGTCCTTGTACTTGTGGCACTGTTCAATTTAATTAGACATCTTGAAGCTGCTGAAAATTACACAGATAAATAGATAAATATAGAGCTGATAAAAAATAGGTAGTTAAAGTTATAAAATTTAGTCAATCTTAAAACAGCAATTTTGTGATTACGAAGAACTATATAATATATATAATACCTAAATATACGACAATCAATTTTTTTTAAGCGAATACCTAGTTAACATCTGCTCACGAAATAATTGCACGATGAAAAACTTTAATCATGCTACGAAAGTCATATTAGAACTGTATTTATTGGGCATAAAGCGACCATGAGGCCGCACCGGTAGGCGCATCATTTTGCTATTTAATTCTATGTTGGTAGGACGACGTCTTGTGAGTCCGCACGGGTATGTACCACCACCCTGCCTATTTCTGCCGTGAAGCAGTAATGCGTTTCGGTTTGAAGGGTGGGGCAGCTGTTGTACTGAACTGAGACATTAGAACTCATGTCTTAAGGTGGGTGACAACATTTACGTTGGAGATGTCTATAGGTTCCGGTAACCACTTAACACCAGGTGGGCCGTGAGCTCGTCGACCCATCTAAACAATAGGTAAAAAAAAAAAAGAAGGCATGAAGGAATGGTACCGAGTATTAAAGTTAAATCAGTTAAATTGATGAATTTGCTTGATTAAGATAAATACCATCTTACTTTTGTCATCTGGAAACAAGCATGTATGCATGGTTTAAAGGGTAAGACAACTTTTATACAATAAATTCACCTCAAGTCTCGTGATGCGTAGTGGCATTTACATTATGATATTTATGACACTACCCTGACCGCCGTAAGATTGTCATCTGTGCAATAAAGTTCAAAATAAGTGTTAACAGTATATCCAATTCATTAGTTTAACTTTTTTTCAGGAGTCTGTGTTGGGCGCTCTTTGTGATAGCGTCTGCACTTGCGTATCCAAGACCGAACTCAAATGTTGTTTTCATTATGGTTGATGACATGGTGAGTAGTTAAGTTAAAAAATATATTTACCTGGTTGGGGTTCTGTCATGTTTTGAGTTTGGTCTGTCACGTCCTGTGTGCTTAGTGCGCTGGAACAGCGCCCCTAGCGGCAAACGTAGGCAAACGTTTCAACTCCATACAAATTTGAGTTAACTTTTACTCTATCGAGATCGTTAAAGAGCTCGCACTAAGCATACTGTTGCAAAATGACTCTCATGACTGAAGAGTGAGCAGAGAACTAATCTACCGGTCTTAACTTTAAATTTTTTCACACACCCACATTGTATCGTGTGATTTTTTATTATTATATATTTAATGTTACTTAGTGATAATTTGCATGGTGTAAGATTCACCCACTGAAATAATATGTACTTATCATAACTTAACTGTATATTCTGTTACAGTTGATTTCCTTGATATAGACAAATAATAGACCAAACACCATGGTGGGCCACGAGATTGTTTCTCCATGTACTTAAATATTTTTTATATTACTGTTTATATTTTGACTGACTTTTTACTAACAGTTTTAAATAGACAAGATTCATAGTTATCGTATACTGCTATTTTTTTATATTAAAACTGAATCAGTCTTCTAAAATTGATGTTCAAAACTTTGTATCAACATTTTGGCGAAAACAATGTAAACAAATATAATTCATTAAAATATTTATTAGCTTGGATCGGTTGTTGTTGACCTAAAATTTTATATTTCGTATTTTAAATACAGAAAGTTGTGTTTATAGTGCTGTATAAAATTAATTTACTTGTCTTGTGTACACATGTTTATTTTTAAATTTAATTTCCTATAAATACGGCAAACTTGATACACTCGGAGATCTAGCTAGCTACTTGCAATATTCAAATTTAATTAGGGAATGCTCAATATTCCTTTGATTAGAAATTTGCGTGTATTCATTCACTTCATATTCTGATAGGAAAGTTGTCTAGAGTTCATTAAGTTATCTGAGTTTCTTGACTTGTGAATATTATGATTAGAGGTTGTAAAGTTACCCGAAACAAAGAAAAGAGAGTCACGTGCTTATTATTACACAAAGTGGCTAAAATCGTTTGTTAATCATACGTACTTGACGATTTAATTTGCTCCTATTTAAGGATTCTACTACTTAAATCATTGTGCAAAAGTGAATTTGGCGCGTCATCTAACTGATTTTGTAATTAAAACTATTTTTCGATTTAATCTTGCGTTTTTAAATTTGTCTATTGTTTCCGATGTTGTGAATACTTTACAGTTTTCGTGGCCCAGAGGGCTAGTATTCTTCGTCGACATTTAAATATTGTCGACAGTCGCCTAAATTTTTAGATATTAATTAAAAGTTAGGTATTACGTACACAGAGATTTAAAAAAAAAAACTTGATGCCCACAATTTTGTTTGACTTGGGATTTCATACCGAGAACAAGATGATCCTAGGTGCTAAGAGCTTTAGACCTTTAATAAGAGCTTTAGACCTCCACGACAACGAAAACTGGAAAGTATCCAAAACGTTAGAATTAATAAAACGAAGATAGTAAACGCGAAATTTTACTGTGAAAGTAGTTTTAATTATTATAGCATAGCGTTGACGCGCGTCAATTAACGGTCGCTCAATCATTTATATGGCGTACTCCTTAAATGGGAACACAAAGCCGTAGAAACTACTAACTGACTTTGATTCATGATAACCGGTACATTTGTTACAATACGTACATATTTCACTCAATATGACTTTGGACTAAGATATTTAGAATGTTATGTATCACAAGCATAACCTTAAATTGTTTTCGCGAATATTCTTTTAATCTAATCTGGCAAAGGGTAGGTCTTATTGAGTACTTAACTAAACTATTTATAAATAAATATACACTGGTAAAGCTTAAAATCAGCTTAAATATTTACACACGTTAATGTAAGGTACATACATACATACGGTAATTTATATGCCAAGCAATTTCACTCATTGAAAGCCTTATTTATGCTTTTGTATAAATTAAAAGTAATGATTTAGTTTAAAATTAGTTTATTCATTTATATAAAACATCGAAACTTGTATGTAACCTGTTATGAGGCTAATCAAAAACAAAAAAATTATGAATCAATTTTGTTTGATTGTTGTTTAGGTTTTTACCATTCGTTTTAGATTTTTGGATACTGCAAAGCACATTTTTGAGATCATCGCATTTAAGTTCCTTAGGCGTTAAGTATTCTTTCGCCAGTTTTTCTAAGTCCACACAAAAATAATTTCATGTCATTTACTTTTTATTTTTGTGTTATAACTATAATATCAATAATTTCTTATGACAATTTAGTTTTTGTATGGCTATTTAAATCGGTACCTTCTTGTTCTGAAACAGATTAATTACTCGATTAACCTACCAACAGGGTTGGAACGATGTATCTTTTCATGGCTCCGATCAGATACTGACACCTAACATTGACACGTTGGCCTATCAAGGAGTGATACTACAACAGTACTACAGTGAAGCTATATGCACACCAGCGCGCACTGCTTTATTAACTGGAAAGTACCCGATGAGATTAGGTGAGACAAATACAATATCATTTAAAACATAATTTTACATAATTCTTTTAATGTGTTAGGCATTGAAACACAATTTGTTGAATGCGAGGTAATGACAGAATTAATTGCAATAGCCGTTAGATGACGGTATAATTGTTAAAACAGTAGGTAGGTGTGAAGATTATGATGATCTTGATGTTTCCACACACTGATAGTGTCTACGAGTCGAGAAGGGATTACTGATGGCCTGCACTGATGAAACTCCATGAAAAGCAGTTCCGAAGATGTGTGCAAACAAATAAACAGACTGTCACAAAACAGTTTGATTTCGCATTCGTGAGACAGCTACTCTTGAGTCTTTAGGTCTCCTTTCGAGGCGCTCGGGTAGATGTTGTCACTCCTGGCTGAGCCTTTGCTCGTCCACCTGCCTTGGTAAAACTGGAAAGGCCTCCGGGCAACCAGTAACTTATCAATATTAAAAAAAAGAAGTTTGATTTCGACTTCAAATCTCATAATTGATGGTATAGCTCATTCACGTGCATCGCGATCACCTATGAGCTCTGGTAACCGCTGAACACCAGTAAAGCTTATTGTTTTAAGCTTGTCTACCAATATAATGCAAAAAAATGAATACCAAGAAATAAGGTGACGCAAGATTTAAAACAATATATATATGTTACGAGTTTTTCGAACCGGTTTGTTAAGAGTTGCGCGAATGCGAATTTTCAAGGCGATCTTAATCATTCACAAAAAATAAAAAAAACGTTTGGTGATATTATGCGAGATCTATCGAATACTGTACTATAGCATTTAATTACTATCACGAATTAGCATTACTTTTAAATAAAACTAAATAATAAAGGTAACACAGATCTTGTTGAATTTGCAGTTTCGTGTTATACTAGTTACGATTATTTTATTGGCTTGTAAATAAGTAATGGTAGGTATAGTTGTGATACTAATTATAAATGAACAAACCACATAAAATTATTCATTTTATAATAAAATGGAAAAATAATATGGTCCTTCGTTAAATATAAAAATAGTCCTAATGTCCTAATAGTTCTAATGTGACTTAAAAATAGTCCTAATCGGTAGGCAAAGGCTTAGCTACGTCATGGCATGAAATCCAATAGATTCGGTAATCACTCGGCGTTAGATAGTCTTCTACGATCATTTGTCTACAAAGGCAGTAAAGGGATTTCAAATGGCCATTACTTAAATACTTTTTTTTTGTATTAACTATTCCGTGCTTTATGTTTCTGTCGTTTTGTGAATTAGGTAGGATTCTGGTTCTATCCGTGCTGTTGAAACTGGAAAGGTCTTCGAGGCATCTGTAATTCTTACTTCCTAAAAAAACCGTGTTAGCTCGCAATACATACATCCTAGCACCGGAAATTAATAATTTTTTTTCCGTCTGTAAGTTGATGTTAATTTCATAATTCAGTTTCACAATTATTAATATCAAAATGTTATTTCTTCATGGTTTTACTCGTTCGTGAACACGTGTCGAGGACGGATTTATTTAGAAAAAATACCGATTGGAGCCAAGGCACATTCGCAAGATTGGTACAATCTTGGCGTTTTAATTATTTGGTCACAGAAGTTTCAAATGATGATAGTTCGGTTGTTATTTTTTTAGGTATTTTTCTGCCATATGTGACAAATATAAAATAGTATATAATGAGTATAGCAAAAGTTTATAATCTCCAATAACCAAAAGAGAACGCAACATTTAAAACGACTATAGTTGCAACACGCAGTTGACAAATATCGGGTCCAAGCCAATGTTCTTTGAATGTAGTACCAATTGTAATTGTAATTCTTTTGTTAACATTTCTGACTCCATTTTATCACAATTTCGACGGTTACAATACAGATTTGATGGAAATACTAGTATGACCTTAGATAGTATTACATTTACTGGGTTTCGTTACAGGTATGCACGGGAGCCCACTTTTTAATTCAGAAGATAGAGGTATTCCTTTGACGGAACGTCTCCTACCTTCATATTTGAAAGAACTCGGATACTCCACCCATTTGGTGGGCAAATGGCACGTTGGGATGTCCAGAGAAGAATTCTTGCCTACATCTCGAGGGTATGAATCACATTACGGCATGAGAGGTGGATTTATTGATTATTATACATACACCAATATTGAAATGGTAAGTCAAAGGATCACAAGAATCTACTTTTTATTTATTTACTGCTTAGATGGATGGACGAGCTCACAGCCCACTTGGTGTTAAATGGTTACTGGAGCCCATAGACATCTACAACGTAAATGCGCCATCCACATTGATATATAAGTGCTAAGCTCTCAGTATAGTTACAACGGCTGTTTCCGACCTTTTTAAGTAAGGTCTAAGTCTAAGCCTTATAAATGTATTCTAAATCAGGGCCGTATGCTCGTATATCTGCAGTGGCACTAAAAATATATACCATTGAACTGTGCATTCCTTGAGAGACTCATGAGGGCAATATCGTTCTGCTGGTCTTTGTCGCTTGGATCATAATTTTCATGTGCAATTATTTGTTGTATGGGTATATCCTGGACGGGGCCGCTACCGTCGCTATAGTTACAACGGCTACCCCACCCTTCAAATCTAAACGTATTACTGCTTCACGGCAGAAATAGGCGAGGTGGTGGTATCTACTCGTGCGGACTCAAAAGATCCTATCACCAGTAAAAAGTAACTACACTTATTTCGATGTAATAAATACTAAATGAAACAGTTAAAGTAATAGTAAGCTTATTGCGTCATAAAATTGCACTGATTGAATTTCGACATACGTGCATCTGGTAATGTACCGTAATTATTGAGTGATGACCCTTATTTTTTACACTCAACCGATGTACCGAAAAGTATGGGGAAATCCAAATATTATATCCTCCTCCTCCTCCTTGCGTCGGTTTCCTCATTATATATAAATATTATATAAGTGTGTAGAAATCCAAATATTATATTGAAATCTATGTTGGCCCTTTCACACCAAGTAGACCGTGAAATAATCCGAACATTTTCACATCCATTTTCGAACACCCAAACTCGTGACTGGTTTTTTGTTTCGGGTTCGTACGCGTATATCCAGGATTCGTCACCTGATACAATGTTGTATACAGCATTTGAGGATCCTGCGTGGAATCTTTCGAGAGTTCTGACGCACCAAGTAACGCGAGCCGCTTTTTGCTCTTCACAGAGCGAATGCGGTATCCATCGGGAAAACAACTTTTTTACACCTAATTGTTCATGCAAGATTATTTGTATTTGACTCATGCCAATGTCTAAAGTTGCCTGAATTTCGCGGTATGTCACATGTCGATCTTCCTCAATCAGCTTACGCAAAGCATCAACGTTTTCCTGGGTGACTGCAGTTTTTGGACGACCTTGACGGGGATCATCACTGAGCTTGACATGTCCACGTTGAAACTCAGCAAACCAGCGATAAATTGTGGTTTTGGATGGGGCTTTATCACCAAATGCAGAAATCATCTGGTCAACACACTGTTTTTGTGTTAAACCACTTCGAAAGTCATAATAAATCATCGCTCTTGAATTTTCTCGAGTCAATTCCATTTTCTCAACGACTAAACAAGTTTGACAAAACCTCGTGACAAGACCGAGAATCTTTTTTTAAATAAATAAATGGTATTCGATTTTAAAAACCAAGGAGTTTTCAATTAAAAAGATTTTAATATGACAGGAACAGTGGAAATATTCCATTCCCGATACTTTTAGTGCAGCCTAGGTACTGTGAGCTTCCAAAAACGTAATATATTTTTTATTAAACTAGTGGTCCCGCAGTAGTCGAAATTCGACTATAATTAATTGAAATTATAAGTTTCAACATTATTATGGTCCTGTTGTTACAGATTTCGCCAAGACTACACTATAGACAAATACTCGTAATATTAAAGATAAACAATACTAACCTATTTTCAATTTGACTACAGACTTTAAGCAGTAACAAAAGTTTGACAATAAACAAAGAGTATATATATGTGTGTGTGTGTGTGTGTCAAATACATGATACTGTGTGTAATTTTTACTTTATTGATTTAATGTATCTTCTATGCATTATTTAAAAAAAAATATTAGCATTGTGCACTTCTTGTCTATATTTTCTATAAGTGTGGAAAATTTCATACTCCTCCGTCCGCGCAATTTTCGTAAAAAGGGATACAAAGTTTTTGCTTCACGTATTAATATATAGATACTAATATGGTTTAAACCGCTTTTGACAG
The DNA here is from genome assembly GCF_030269925.1 of Bombyx mori. NCBI lineage: Eukaryota > Metazoa > Arthropoda > Insecta > Lepidoptera > Bombycidae > Bombyx > Bombyx mori. The sequence goes on along the minus strand of NC_085115.1, from coordinate 8,065,815 downwards.
GTTTTTTTCGTATCGTGTTTGTTCTAATTCGCATTAGGTACTATGATTGTTTTTGTTCTCTCTGTTGTATTATTTAAATTTGTACTTGGTGTAAATTGGTACTTTAGTGTGAACTAGTTGATAATGTTGGTACAGGCGGCAACTTTGACTTCCTTATTTAAACGAGTAATGCGAATCAAGTACGTTTGTAAGTGACTATATATTATATAGTCACTATATATATTATATAGTCACTTACAAAGTGTAAGTATAGTTAGTTATATATATATTATAGTATATTATACCAAAAATATACATATATTATCTATTTGAATAAACGTGCACATATTTTTTTACTGAGCTAATAAAAAAAAAGTGGAGCAATGTATGAAATAATTAAAATATAATATTTAGATAATTCATATTAAAATGGTATTATTTATTGTGTCTGTTTCTGAAGATTTCTTTTATCATATAAAATTTATAATTTACTACCGTGGGCCTCAGAGATTTTGTCCGTCCTCAAAATTTAACTAAGCGGACATTTTTAATGGATTTTTTTTTCAGTGGCCCAGTGGTCGTCAAATGCTGGGTCTGGATTTGTTTGATAATGGAATACCCCAAAATCACGAAGAACGTTACATCGTTGACGCCCTTACTGATCGTGCTGTAAAAAGTAAGTATATTTTTCAGTTTAAAATGTAAGTAAGTAAAGACATTATACTTGAGTCGTCTATTATCAAAGGTGGCAATCTGTGTATTTGGACAAAAAAATGTTATTGATATGGCGATACAGATTGATTTGAATATAATCGTCTCCTTCAAAGAATACGGTTCAAAACCTGCATTAAATAAAGGTTAATACTTAACCTGTTATTTATCAAAGATGTCGTTCAGAAGAGTTTTGTGACTGCCAATGGAATACAAAGTCAATAATTCGTTTTTCTGATTTACCAATAATTGTCCAAAAGTCACATTGCCGGCTTTGATAATAATCGACTCACTTATCATATACCTTAAACCATACTTACGATATACTTGCCAGCTTACAAATCAATACAGATGGGCAGACGAGCTCATGGTTCGCTTAGTGTTAGGCGCTTGCCGATACCAATCTTCACCATAGTATCATACTAATTGCCGCCAATTTTTAGAAATGAGATCGAATTTTTAATTGTATCAGTTCAGTTACCAGTGAAGCAGTTTCGATTATGATCGATTATATTTTATTACAAAGCGAACATTTTAGTAGCTGTTTTACGTTTGTACATACATAATAATATGTGAACTGCTAAAATTTGTTTGCGAAATTTATAATTAATTGCTTTAATTTGTCTTTATTTAAACTTTATTTCTTTATTTATGACGCCACGTAGAGATACACCGGATTACCTGACCTATTAGAATACAGTCGCAATTAAAACATTGTTTTTTTTATTGCTTAGATGGGTGAACGAGCTCACAGCCCATCTGGTGTTAAGTGGTTACTGAAGCCCATAGACATCTACTAGTACAACATAAATGCGCCACCCACCTTGAGATATAAGTTTTAAGGTCTCAGTATAACTACAGCGGCTGCCCCACCCTTCAAAACGAAATGCATTACTTCTTCACGGCCGAAATAGGCGGGGTGGTGATACCTACCCATGCGGATTTACAAGAGGTCCTACCAGCAGTAATTAAGCAAATTATATTTTTGCGGGTTTGAATTTTATTACACGATGTTATTCTTTCACCGTGGAAGTCAATCGTGAACATTTGCTAAGTACGTATTTCATTAGAAATATTTGTACCCGCCTGCGGGATCCGAACACCGTTGCATCGCTAGATATGAATGCACCGGACGTATTATCCTTTAGGCCACGATGACTTCAAATACTTACTATTGCAGTAATACATCAACACAACACTTCACGGCCACTTTTCCTGCACATTACCCACAACGCCCCCCACGCTGGGAACGCCGGAGGTGCATTGCAACCTCCTTTATTCAAAACAGTTCAAAGCAAGCACATCGCGAATTCAAACAGGAGGCTTTATGCAGGTGATTATCAAAAATAATTTCATGTACTCTATTAGTGTATAAATTATTCTACGATATTTGAGTGGCGTTTCGAGGCTTATGTCCGTATGTATGTATGTGTAGAGTACTTAATACCATTTTATAAAATCACATAAATGCATACTTATATAATTTAAGATTAAGGTAAGGCACATTTTTAATAGAAGACTACAACAATGTTAAGCAATAAATGTACCAAATTGTTTTTAATTATTAATTGAAGAATTCTGGTTTCAGTTAAAAACTTATTTAAAAAAATATTTTATTGGAACTCTCCTTGGTGCGACTAATTGTTGTGTATTTTAGATTTAGTATCTTAACCTTATTGTGGTAAAAAGTAAAAAGTATTGTGGTAAAGTAAAGATAAAATGAATTTTCGTTGCTTTTTAGAAATCGTGACGCACGTAGACCAGAGCATCGGTCGAATAGTAGTAGCTTTAGCAGAAAAAGGTATACTAGATGACACCATAATAGTCTTCGCCTCAGACAACGGATCCCCTACAGTCGGCAGACTCCAGAACTGGGGTTCTAATTTACCTTTCAGAGGAACGAAATGGTCACCATGGGAAGGGGGCGTAAGAGTTCCAGCGTTCCTATGGCATTCGTCTTTAAGTCCCAGGGTTTGGAACGGTCTCATGCACATAACAGACTGGCTTCCAACATTGGTAGCAGCAGCCGGAGGGAAAGTTACCAAAAGTATAGATGGAGTAAATCAATGGGATGCTATTCTGCAAGACGGTGAATCTAAACGCAAAGAAGTGTTAATAGCTTTGGAAGATAGTAACGCAAATATGTACGCGGCGTACAGAGCTGGCGATTACAAAGTCATCGTCGGCAATGTAACCGGATTGAATAATAATGTTTATGGAACAGAGCTATTGATTAATAAGTTTGCCCCTCCACCTTATTTTTCCACTTTGAAATCTTGCGAAGTTGCGCAAATGTTTGAGTATACAGGACGGTATTTAGATTTTGATGTGGTGCAAAACATGAGGCAAGCGGCTACTGTTAAACAAATAGACGAAATAAAGGACGCGACTCTCTGTATTCCCTCGTTAAGTAAGTGAATTTTGCTTATAAAACTTAAAAGATAAATAGATAATATTCACAATTAGTGTCATTATTTTTTAATGACTCATTAAATTTGTGGTTTAGGAATGACATTTTGTTACAATTTGTTTATTATACTATACTTTGATGAAAAACCCGCTAAACCAGCTGTTTAAGATTTCATGTCTAACTCTTGGTTTAAACATAAATATTATTCATATTAGAAATTCTCCACGAAAAAATTCAAAATGCACACTACAAATTTGTCTTCTCAACTATGTGTCTAGCCTTTGTGTATTTTTAATATAATTTTATCTCATTTTGCATGTATACTTCTTGAATTCTATCATGCATTTAGTTGTTGAACGATTCTTGAATACTAGTAAGAACTAAAATGATCATCTGATGTCTTAAAAGCATTGTTAACTATCGGCTAATTAATTCGCATTTTAAGCACCAGCATGGGTTGTCGACTATGATGTAATCAAGTCACCATTGTAATGTTGAGGGTCATCGGCTTTACCTTTTATTTGCACGCAATGGTACTAATTACGAGTATCGCAACCTGCATACTGTAAAACTATTTTCTTGCTACTTTGCGATTGTGCGCCAATACAACTTTGTCCTGTTTCATGATAATCAATAATGTTTATTTTATAACTTTTTTTATCGTAATAAATATCTTGAAATATTAAAAACTAGCTGACCGGCAGACTTCGTAGTGCCTCAATCGATAAACAAATTTGTTATTTTTATTTCATTTCGAGCATTTTCATATTTATCTACGTTTTAAACCTGCTCTGGACTTCCACAAATAATTCAAGACCAAAATTAGCCAAATCGGTCCAGCCGTTCTCGAGTTTTAGCGAGACTAATGAACAGCAATTCATTTTTATATATTATAGAGATGTCATGATGAAGTACTGTGAAGGGCATATAATTAATGGTTCTTAAATTATTCTAGCTCGCGGGTGTCTTTTCAATCTGCGTAAAGATCCATCGGAGAGTCACGATTTATGGCAAGAGGCAAACAAAATAGCAATGCTACTGACTAGCAGGCTGCGAGGGCTTTGGGCTATGCAACTTCGGCGAGGTCCCACTAATCTTAGAAATGAATCTGACCCAGCAAAATTTGGCTATACGTGGACTCCTTATGTCAAAAACAAAGATATCACGAAAGTACCTGTCCAAAAAATTAGCAATTTGAATTTATCTATAGACATAAGCGGGAACAGGACTTCGACCAAAGACACGACCAAAGCTTCAGCTGTCAACTGCGATGGTATCACTGGCATCAGGAATTTTTTGTGTTTACTACAAAGTGTGTTTTGATTAGGACCTATCTAGTGATCTTTACAGTCTTTTGTAAATTTATGTTTAGTTTTGATTTCAATTTTTGTGATATTTTAAGTAGGTATAGTTGTATTTGGTAAGTTAAAATTTAAGCATTGTTTGCTATAATATATAATATTCAAAAATGAGTACCTCTATTTACTCGTAAATTTGTTTTTCACTGCACCTGCTGTTCAATTAGTTTATTCAATTCGTATTTGCTTTGCAATGAGACATAATTTATGTGAATTGTAAATATCTGTAAATTTTCATGCGTTGTCTTTAAGATACGCCTAATTATGGTTTAATTTTAATTTAGTACGGAAGCCACACGTCATTGGCAAAAATTAATTGGCAGAATAGGTATTAATTGGCAGAATTGGCAGAATCATATAAGGTCAAATTAAAGTATTCATCATATCCACACAGAAATATTTTACATGGTAAAATCAAAATAATAAAATTATAGATTTTATCGAAATCGTGTACGATACTAGGCTGCACTAAAAGTATCGGGAATGGAATATTTCCACTGTTCCTGTCATATTAAAATCTTTTTAATTAAAAACTCCTTGGTTTTTAAAATCGAATACCATTTATTTATTTAAAAAAAGATTCTCGGTCTTGTCACGAGGTTTTGTCAAACTTGTTTACTCGTTGAGTAAATGGAGTTGACTCGAGAAAATTCAAGAGCGATGATTTATTATGACTTTCGAAGTGGTTTAACACAAAAACAGTGTGTTGACCGGATGATTTCTGCATTTGGTGATGAAGCCCCATCCAAAACCACAATTTATCGCTGGTTTGCTGAGTTTCAACGTGGACGTGTCAAGCTCAGTGATGATCCCCGTCAAGGTCGTCCAAAAACTGCAGTCACCCAAGAAAACGTTGATGCTGTGCGTAAGCTGATTGAGGAAGATCGACATGTGACATACCGCGAAATTCAGGCAACTTTAGACATTGGCATGAGTCAAATACAAATAATCTTGCATGAAAAATTAGGTGTAAAAAAGTTGTTTTCCCGATGGATACCGCATTCGCTCTGTGAAGAACAAAAAGCGGCTCGCGTTACTTGGTGCGTCAAAACTCTCGAAAGATTCCACGCAGGATCCTCAAATGCTGTATACAACATTGTATCAGGTGACGAATCCTGGATATACGCGTACGAACCCGAAACAAAAAACCAGTCACGAGTTTGGGTGTTCGAAAATGAGTTAAAGCCAACAAAAATTGTTCGTTCACGGAGTGTGGCAAAAAAAATTGTGACCACGTTTGTCTCCAAAACCGGCCATGTTACGACTATTCCTCTTGAGGGACAAAGAACGGTTAATGCAGAATGGTATGCTAGCATTTGTTTGCCACAGGTCGTTTCTGAACTCCGTAAAGAGAACTGCAACCGCCGCATCATCCTCCATAACGACAATGCGAGTTCTCACACCGCGCACAGAACAAAAGAGTTTTTAGAGTAAGAAAACATAGAATTGTTAGACCATCCGCCGTACAGCCCCGACCTAAGCCCTAATGATTTCTATACTTTCCCTAAAATAAAGAATAAATTGCGTGGACAGAGATTTTCATCACCTGAAGAAGCTATGGACGCCTACAAAACGGCCATTTTGGAGACGCCAACTTCCGAATGGAATGGTTGCTTCAATGATTGGTTCCATCGTATGGAAAAATGTGTCAAATTTCGCGGAGAATACTTCGAAAAGCAATAAATACATTTTTAAATAGTAATGTTGTGTCACTTCGTTAATTCCCGAAATTTTCAGTGCCGCCCTCGTATTAATCCTGTGAAATTATAATAGATACGCAATTTACATAATACGATAATGTATAAATAATAATTATAATTACATAGGACATGATATGTTATATACCCGAAAATTTAATACATTTGCGTAATAATTAGTACGAGTATAACGTTCCAGTTTGAAGGGCGGGATTCATTTTGTGATGCCTATGGGATGGTTTAACCTCCTAATACTAGGTACATTAGTAACACGGAATACCAGCTCGCTGCGATCGTGAACCGACTTTTTCTGGTTTTAGAGAGTAAGTCCACACAGGTAGGTATCTGTGTTAAATCATCAACGCAATTAAATAAAATAAAAATCCAGCCGCCGATCACCAACTGGCTGGTACGACTAGATAACCACCTTTTTCTCCGTACCTATTCACTGGTAGCCTAAGGGGCTGTTTCTGCTAGGTCCGGACGTGATAATCACTGGTCTCCGTATCACTGCTCTCAAAGAACGACTTTGAGTAACACGACCTTCAACTATGAATATTCAACCAAGCAATCTATTGGAGAAATCTCCCACAGCGTAATTGCGTAATTACTGGTGGTAGGACCACTTGTGAGTCCGCACGGGTAAGTACCACCACCCTGCCTATTTCTGCCGTGAAGCAATAATGCCTTTCGGCTTGAAGGATGGGGCAGCCGGTTTAACTATACTGAGACCTTAGAACTTATATCGCAAGGTGGGTGGCGCATAGATGTCTATAGGCTCCAGTAACCACTTAACACCAGGTGGGCTGTAAGCTCGTCCAATTATCTAAGCAATAAAAAAAAAAACTATATCCGCATCGTCCTTATTGAAGAACCCGTGTAAATTTCAGATCATATCAGCTCTCTTTTAAGACTTTGCTCAATTTAAGTTCTAAGCATCAGCGATGTCGCGAGCTTAATAGAATTGGCTAATCAAAAAATATGGTCTCAAGAACGCTGTCAGGACTCTAAAATTATTTCGTGATTACATTTCGCATCAGAAAGACCTGCGATTTCGTGTTCATAATGATCACGTGTCTCCTCTTTTTATAATATTGTATCTTCACACGAACGCTGTTGTTATAATACGCTTTTGAGCTACTTTCCTGTCTATGATCCTATTAATTTTGGCCTGGAACTGTTCCGCTGTTAATAACATCTCGAATAACGCCTCGGACAATATCTAGATAATATACTAATAAAAAAAACGAATGAAACAAAGTTTCGTTTTAATTATCGCAGTTCTCGGAGATCACAAACATTCAGCCTGTTATTGTGTTAACACGTATTAACGATAGCTTAATTCAAGATCAATATATTTTAAAATTCACGCAGAATTTTTGATCGCAAATGAATAGTTGTCTTAGCTGTTTGTTTAACAAAAAAAATGGCAGTCAAAATTTTAATTTCAGTTTAATTTATTAATAAAATATATTATATTTTAAAGCAAATTTTACTTATTAGAGTTGAGTGGAAAAAAGATAAGTTGATAGAATTGTCGTGACTGCAATTTTTTTTCCCCATTTATTTAAAAATGTTCGTGTTTCGAGTTTTGCTGATATCCGTATTGATGCTGGTGGCTGAATCAACGAAGCGTAAATCTTCTAATATTGTTCTGATTGTTGCCGATGATTTGGTAAGATGTGATGTAGTATTTGTTTTTTAATATGATAAGTTTATCACTTCTATCACGCAAAAGTCCTTCTTGTCTAACAAACCAAACCGTGTTGTGAGTTCATCCTAGCATATAGGTAGTTATGTATTTAATTAATCTACCAGGTGTCCTCACACAATAAAGACGAAAAATTCTACATTTGCTTAATTACAATAGTGAATTCGCTTGGGTTTGTACGACCGTCCTAATAATTCCATAAGCGTAATCATACATTCTGGTTTTAGGAGCCGATATTCGTTATTTTAATTTAATTGATGCTCTCATGAAGTGGGCTACGAGAACTTTTCTACCGATTAACTCATTAAGAACATGAAATTTTTGTCGAAATTTCGGTTATATTTTTTTTACAAAATAGAGTACCAATTTTGAGTGAAATTAATAATAAAAAGTTGTTTTTAATAATAATTCGCGATATCTCAAGAATTAACATAACAAGATAGTCGTCTCAGGTTACTTTTACATCTTTGATAAAGTGTTTTGCCACATACTTTAAATTCGTTATCATTTTTAATTCATTAACTTACTTGACATAATTAAAACTTATTGCTTCGATGTATGGACAAGCTAACAGCCCACCTGATGCTATTTAAAATTCATATTATATTATACACAGTACTAGTAGTAGCACATCGACTAACTACTTCCGCTTCACCGATCTGCAGTAGTGATATTTTTAGTTTATTTTCCCACCTAAAATTTGTTCGTTTGCTAATAATATAAAGGCCTCAGTTACTATTTATTTTCAATTAACTCTTCTCCCAGTCTATCTTCTTGAGCCTCCTTTTTCAGATTTTAGGTCCATTGTTTGTGGGTTAAAAAATATACCTCCTTTTTAATATAGCGATATATATTGGCTGATGCTAGTATACAAAAAAAATCTTATTGAGTGGTTTTAAAGTAGTCGTCATGTTTTGTGACTGGAAACTAGTTTTTTTATGTCTCACTCAGAACGTAAATTATGTACATTTCTAATCAGTTGTTATTGAAGTGAGCAATTTCGCTATGTCGCGCTTTTGGCTGAATAAATTGTAATGATATTAAAAACACGTTTTAATGTCGTTACGGTTTACTTTTCGACATCTTGAATACCTTATAGTACTGGTGGCCATGGGGATCACGTCGTTGTAAATGAAATTTAAGCGCGTATTTGATTAGCACAAGTGTTTGAATGAATGGAAACTTCACATAATAATTTATTATAACCGAATAGTCGGTACCGAAATAATTGTACATTTTGTTTCGAATTTTACAGTTACTAATTTTTACTTTATAACGAGTCGAAACTTTAATAAAATTAGCATTAAATTTAATTAAATGGGATGCGGTGTTTCTGTATATTGAAGAAAAAAAAAACGTGTAGCACTCGGGAACTGCCGCGGTAAAGCTATTGCGTAGCATTTTTTATCAACTTATGCAATTATAATTAGACAATGATAATTTAATATTAAAACAATAATAAAACAAGACCACGCTATATTAAATATTAATAAAAGCAAAACTTTAACTGTCCCTTTAACAATCATAAGCTAGACCGCGCGAGAGAGAAATGGGCAGACTTTTCATGATGCGCATGCAGTGTGACGTCACGCCACGCGCTTATTCACAAACACTACACAAGCGGCACGTGTGAATGTGTTGAGCGCGAGCTACATGGTAGGCGGAGCGAGGGGTGTAAGTTTTTTTTCGTTACGGAATTTCATGATTCGGTCGCTGCGCTCAAGGCCCGCGATAAAATCTATGCAATAGCTTAAAAATTAAAGAGTGTAACTAGTTATTTTCTGTTGTCTATTGTCTGTTTATTTGTCCGCGCATAACTTCGGAGCTACTTTTCATGTAGGTTTCACAGGTTTGACAGGTATAGAGGGACCAATATGTGGCAAGCTTGCTTGGTTCTTCCATTCCGATAGAAGCACCCGTCACGTGCGGACGTGCTCATCGACCACTCGATCGCCCGGCCTTTGTTCGCCGGGTTTTTGTTAGACAAAGTTTTTTCCCGGAAGTTTTTATTTGTTTTGTTTCTTTTTGTTATTTCTATTTTGTTGTTTTTTTTCTTTGTCCTGTAGTAATTGCGCCGCGTTGCCACTTGAGTTCAGTAGAACCGCTAAGTTCCGAGATGTTGGGGCCTTGGGGAGTATTTTTAAGACCCGGGGCAGCCCCACCTGGGCACTCAGCTATCATGGACGCTGTATTTGCGGAATTCCTCCGGCTTCGCCACCCAAAGCTCATTTCCGAGTTTCTGGCCTTCAAAGCCGATCACTCCGCGAGCCCTCTGGTGGACTCCGCTGTGCTCGCTCCACCTGCGTCACCTGTACCTGCGTGAAAAGCTTCTGCATCGTACACCGCAGCCTCCGTCGTGCCTGCCGCTCCCGCGTCGCCTATACTGGCGCGTAAAACTTCTGCGTCGTCCGTCGTTGCCAGCGTTCCTCCCGCGCGATCATCTGCGGCCTCCATCGTGCTCGACATCCTCGCGCCCTCTAAAGCACCTGCGCCTGCCTCCTCGTCTTCCGACTCTGACTAGGACATGGAGGTCAACCTCGCCCCTGCCTCATTGACGGAAGGATTCACCCTCGTACAAAAGAGTAAGAAGCGCGCCGCGGATTCTCGAGCTCGGTTTTTCGGTGGCACAAAATAAAACCCAGATCCCTCCCCGATAATCCTTCATGAGAAGGCAGCTTGCGAGTTTCCCTGGCCCTTAAGGCCAAAAAAATTAATTTTACAAGTGCCCGTAACCTCGCGAACGGCATACAAATTAAGATTCAAACATCCGACGACCGTAGGGCCCTCTATTCTTACTTCCGTAAAGAGCGTATAAGTTTGCATACGTATACGCTCCAGGAGGAGCGCGTACTCCGTGCCGTCCGTTATACGTGGTATCCCGAAAGAGTTGGATGCCGAGCTCGTCATCACACAAGCCGCGGAAGAGATCCATATAACATGGTTCTCGTCACCCTCCATCCTACCACCGAGGGTAAGCAAATGTTTAACATCCGAACGGTCTGTAGGCTTTCCGTAATCACCGTCGAAATCCCACGCAAGAAAGGCACACCTAGCCAGTGCCATAACTGTCAATTATACGGTCATTCTTCTCGTAACGAGTTAAGTGTTTGGGTGATCACGCCACGGCCCTATGCACTCGCGATCAAAAAACCGCAACGGAACCGCTTAGCTGCGTCCTGTGCTGTACACAGGGTCACTCCGCGAATTACCGTGGATGCCCCCGAGCCCCTAAAGTAAATCGCCGCGTCGCCCGCCAAAACCGCCTCCGAGCTTCCGGCCTAGACATCAAAGCCATGGCACCCTCTGTGCCGAAGGCTAGGCCTGCTTTCGTGCCGGTGCCGGTGCCCAGCGTCTCGGCCCAGGCTAAGCCGTTGCCGTATACAAACACGTCTACAACTCTCTTCCTCGCGATTCGTCCCGCTCCCGCGATATGGCACTCCCCCGCGACTCGTCCCTCTCCCGCGACTTGCCCTCCGACCACGTCCGACAATCTCGTTTTAGCGATCGACTTCTTTCAGTCGATCAACTTTGAGCGCGTTAACGCTTTGGGCGACGCCATTCACGAGACCTCCACTGCACAACACTTCATCGCCGTTGTGCAGGAATACGCCGACGTATACGCGTCGTTAAATACGTACCGTTCTCCTCTCACTCCACATCAATGGCGTACATAAGTAGAATAAAGCCCCTATCCGTAAGGACAGGACCTGGGTCTCGTCCAGAATCAATCCAGAAATTCATGAAGTCAGCGTCGGAACGGTACTTTGATAAGGCTATGCGTCATGATAATCGCCTTATCGTTGCCGCCGCTGACTACTCCTCAAATCCTGATCGCGTAGGAGCCAGTCACCGTCGACGCCCTAGACACGTCCTTACGGATCCATCAGACCCAATAACCTCCTTCCTAACCCTTCAATCATAAAAAAAAACATTTTTCCATTAAAATACTCGTAGTATGTTGCGAAAAAGATATCGATCGTCATTTGAAGTTTTTCGTGTTCTAACTGTATACTAACCGTTGTTAAAAGTCATATAGCTAATAATATGAATAATATGAAAATAAACCTGTTTGTTAAGTTTTCACGCCTAAACGAAGTACTCGAAACACTTAAAATAGATAATATGTATGAGCAATAAAGAGTTTAATCGTTGCACGAGTAATTTATTAGGAACTTGAATTCTATTTGATTCTATTTGTCAATATGTCTTCCAAATTCGTGTTAGTAGAGTAGTTTTCAAAGTCGTCGTGGCCTAAAGGATAGACGTCCGGTGCATTTGTATGTAGCGATGCACCGGTGTTAGAATCCCGAAGGCGGGTACCAATTTTTCTAATGAAATACGTACTCAACAAATGTTCACGATTGACTTCCACGGTGAAGGAATAGCATCGTGTAATAAAAACCAACCCGCAAAATTATAACTTGCGTAATCACTGGTGGTAGGACCTCTTGGGAGTCCGCAAGGGTAGGTACCACCACCCCGCCTATTTCCGACGTGACGTTTAAGTCACTGTGCCACATGGTTCGAGGAATGTCAACCGCTAACGGTTTATCGATTCACAAGGTTAATGTATTTTTAATTGCAAAGATAATACATGTGTTCAAGGTCCACCTGATTATGGACATGAGTGGCAACTGTAGCCCACTAACCTATATTCAGAGAATGGAGATCGAGTTCAATATGAGAAACAAGGTCAAGATCATCTTCTGCACTATGAAGATTTTGCTTCTTCCTTTTTTAGGTGGTGTTATTTATTTATATATTAATACGTAAAGCAAAAACTTTGTACCCCTTTTTACGGAAATTGCGTAGACGAAGGAGTATGAAATTTCTCACACTTATACTTTATGTAGAGGAGTGCAGAATGCTAATCTTTTCTTAAAATTATGCATAAATAATACCTACATCAAATCAATAAAGGAAACATTACACACACTACATAATGTATTTGACACACACACGCATTTAAACTGTTTTGTTCATTGTTAGTCTGTGGTCAAATTGAGAATAGATTAATATTGTTTGTCTATAATATTATTTTCCTATAGTATTGGCGAAATCTGTGATTGTGTATTATGTCGAATTGAACCATGAACAGTCCAATTAACTCCAACCAAAAAAAAAACTATATTGCATATACAGTTTTTTTTCTTAAGTTACTTTTTTTTAATTTTTTTTTTTTTTTTTTATTCTTTATTAGAGCCATACACCTATTAGGTTAAGTCGGCTAAGTTACTTTTAAACATTTACAAAATAAAAGTGTATTTTTTCTCGCTTTTCTCGCCCAAAATCTATTATTTTTTAACCTTATAAACATATATTTTGGTCAGAGATCACATTTATTTACTTAAATTTTTATTCTGATGTCCTTTTCATACTTTTGTATTTTCAGTTTTTTTGCTCGTTATTGCATTCAGACTTGACTATTTCGCATTAATATTATGACGTATAGTGTAGATTATATCAATTTTTTTGTATTATATCTAACTCAGCATGTTATAGGTGTGAACAATATATGTATATACTTCTGATTTTGTTCATTCATTGAAAAGTTTGTCATCGAATTTTGGCAATGTCAAATTAGTTTCATTGTTATATATATATATATATGATATATTATATGATCCGATAATTACAATGAATGCTTCAAAATATGGTCGTTAAAACTAAATTATGTAAGATTTAAGAACTGGGTTGTAGTTTTCGATATCCAGATGTTAGTGTTCCAATAAACACACACCGTGTAAAATCATGTAAAATGCTATTATACAAAAGCTACAGTATAAGGAAAACACAGATATAACTAATACAAAAAAAAGTATGAAGCCAACACGTGAGGTTGAGCATATTTCTATATATACATACATACATGTGTAAGATACGCTAATATTTCAAATAACGTAACAGTTAGGAAGAAGATTAAATAAATTGATTCTACATGATTGGCAGATGATTAAACGGTTTAAAAGTCAAGGCTATGTGCAGATAAAGACTACGCGTCGACGATCTTTGCAATAACATATTATATAAGTGTTAGAAATTCCATAGTTGTATATTGTGAGTCTAATCTATCTATATATATAAAAATGAATTGCTGTTCGTTAGTCTCGCTAAAACTCGAGAACGGCTGGACCGATTTGGCTAATTTTGGTCTTGAATTATTTGTGGAAGTCCAGAGAAGGTTTAAAAGGTAGATAAATATGAAAATGCTTGAAATTAAATAAAAATTACGATTTTGTTTTCTTTGATGTGTCCTCCGTAGGACGGATTCCATTTGTTTGTTTTAAGTTTATTTTATGCAAGAGTTTAAGGTCTTTTATTTATCGATTGAGGCACTACGAAGTCTGCCGGGTCAGCTAGTAGATAATACATTTTTTTGTTACAGGGTTGGAATGACATTAGTTTTCACGGTTCAAATCAAATTTTGACACCAAATATTGATTTGCTATCATTATCAGGAAAAGGTCTCGGACGATACTACAGTCACTGTATATGTACTCCTTCCAGATCGGCATTAATGACTGGCAAATATGCGCACAGAATAGGTATTTTTTTTTCAAATTGGGTTTTTTAAATTAATAACTTAATTAATAACTTTAAATTAACGAAAATTTTAATCCCGAGCTATTTCAAACAATTAAGCTATCAATTAGAATAGATTCACAATTTATTTATTTCTTATAGTACTGGTTCATTATTTTGGCGTGTATACATACTTACTGTCTTTGAAATATTTTTTTATGTACCAATCACAGGTATGCAAGGGTTTCCACTTAGCAACAGCGAGGACAGAGGATTGCCAACTAATGAAAAGATTCTACCCCAATATCTAAAAGAATTGGGGTACTCCACGCATTTGGTGGGAAAATGGCATATCGGCGAATCACGAACTGAATTTTTACCGACTGAGAGAGGGTTCGACAGTCATTTTGGACACAGAGGGGGATTCCTTGATTACTACGAATACACATTGGATGAAAAGGTAACAAAAATCCAATAAAAGCAGTTAGCATGTCATATGATGTTATCATGTATGTGACTCGCAAAGCCTCGCGATAAATATTAATTGATAAAGATAATAAGGCGACCTTATTAAAATAACAATTATCATATAATCACCTCTGCTGTGGTTAATGAGTATGACAATACTTAAGTAACCAAACTCAAATTAAGCCATTGGGTAACTGCTTTTGGTTACCACTCTGATGGGCTGTATGTTCGTCGGCCTCTAATGGCAATAAAGAAAACATTATTCAAATAGATTAATAAAAAAAACATTATTCAAATAGATTAATAAAAAAAACATTATCTAAATCCATGTTATGTTTTATGCGATGACCTTTTTTTGTTTCAGTGGGCGACTGGTACTGTGACAGGCTACGGTCTGTTTAAAAATAAAACCGCCGCTTGGGGTGTCGAAGGATATCTCACTGATGTTTATACAGAAGAGGCCAAGAAAGGTAGGCATTAGATATATTATAACGATCGGAGCGAAAATTCGTTGAGTTTGAGTGAACTGCAAAATAAGGAGCTCAAATCTAATTCATGAAGCTCCCTGAAGTATTTATTAATTTAACGCAATGAAAAAAACAATGAGTATTAACAATATTAGCATTTCACAGTACAATATAATTTACAGAATCATTGCGTTTTGTAGTTGTTTTTTAAATTGTAAAAGAGAGATTTAGTAATCACTTATCTTTCCCGCCTCGTCATTTCAAGTAATTGAAAGTTTAACTATCACGAAAATTAAATAATGAAAATTCATCCTGAATATTTTAGTAATAAAAAATCACGATAAAAAAAAGCCACTTTTCCTGATGCTGGCCCACAATGCACCACACTCCGCCAATGAGCCTGCTATTGTGCAGGCGCCGCCTGAGGACGTGCGTGCAATGAAACATGTAGAGAAAACTGGTAGACGGATTTTTGCAGGTAATTTACAAAGCTTGAAAACGAGCCATTAGGCTTAAGGGTTGCTGCGGTGAGTGCGGCACAATGTAAGCTGTTGTAATCACGTTTCGCGTTAAGTATATGAATAATAATTACGCTTTACGTATTATTAGAGAATATGGGGAGTCATAATTTGATACTATTATTATTAAGAAACAGCATCATCCTGGTATAAAACGCTCCTCGCTGGATGTTTCAAAAGTTGAATGGAAGAGCTTTTTCTGACATTTTTTTTATTGGTTAGATGTGTGAACGAGCTCACAGCCCACTTGGTGTTAAGTGGTTACTGGAGCCCATAGACATCCACAACGTAAATGCGCCACCCACCTCGAGATATAAGTTCTAAGGTCTCAGTATAGTTACAACGGCTACCCCCACCCTTCGAACCGAAACGCATTACTGCTTCACGGCGGAAATAGGCGGGGTGGTATCTACCCGTGCGGACTCCCAGGAGGTCCTACCACCAGTGATTACGCAAATTATAATTTTTGCGGGTTTGATTTTTATTACACGATGTTATTCCTTCACCGTGGAAATCAAGAAAATTTGTTGAGTACGTATTTCATTAGAAAAATTGGTATACACACGCCTGCGGGATTCGAACACCGTTGCATCGCTAGATACGAATGCACCGGACGTCTATCTTTTAGGCCACAACGACTTCAAAACTTCGACTTTTCTGATAAATTTGTATTCACGTAGGTAATAAAATAAAAGAGAACTTATGCTTATCATATTATAATATTTGTATGCATCTTGATTACCGGTTATACTCGTATGTCTATCACTCCATTGTTATTTTTTTGATGTTTTGTAGTTAATTTGAATTTTTGTACTTAATTTCGCTTTGTTTTGGAAGAGAACTCGTTAATAAATTAAGATCGATTTCTACATTCTCGAAAGTAAGGAGTAATTTTACCGTCATTGTATTTACGGTGCTTAATAAAATACCTTATATTTTCAGCGATGATGAAGAAACTGGATGATGGTATAGGTGAAGTCGTAGAAGCACTTCACAACAAAGGCATCCTCGATAATACTGTTATTGTTTTCATTGCGGATAACGGAGGAATGACTTCAGGTTTTAAAATGAATTATGCATCTAATTGGCCATTGAGGGGTCTGAAAATGACCCCATTTGAGGGGGGCGTGAGAGTACCAGGACTAATATGGAGTCAAGATTTTAAAACTCCGCAAAACCTCTGGAATGGTTACATACACGTTACAGATTGGCTTCCGATTTTCATGAATATTGCTGGTGCAGCACCACCAAATAATATTAGTGGTATAGATTTATGGAATAGTATTAAAGCTAATGAAGATTCAAGTCGACAGGAAATGTACGAAATCGATGATAGAACTGGTTTTGCGTCTGTTATATACGGTGATTTTAAACTTGTAACTGGACATGTTACGGAAGAATACAGTGATTATGAAGGAGGCGATCTCCGAGGTATTATCGGAGAGCCTCCGTCATACAATGATGCTATTGAAAAAAGTAAAGTTTATGGTGTTTTGAGAAAGATCGGAAAACCTGTGAAAAAGATCGATTACAATTTAAGAAAACAAATCGAAGTAAAATGTGATCGTAAAGATACTGATGAAATTTGTTATCCCAATAAAGGTAGGTTTCGTTAAAAATGCAATTCTGATAAAATCATTCTAGATATTAATTTAAAATTGATAAGGAAGGCATTGTTAGAGTTGTTAATTATTATTTAAAAAAAAAATACTACAATTTCATGTTCCTTGTTCTCTGCTGCTTCTTTTCAAAGATACCGCAAACTGGCAATAATATCACTTAAGTTTCACGTCCATTATGCATTTTCATTGCTAATGATAACAAAATTTAATACAATACATACTGTATTTCGCACGTCTGTATTTATACATCAAAAACGATGAATTTCTACGTTTCGACTTAGGCCGATGTGGGCTTCGATATTTATTTAATGATTTTAATGACTATAACAATGTATCGTCATCGCTTTTTCTTATGCCAACGTAATAAATTGTAAATTTAAGACTTTGGAACAACTTTGAAAATAATAGGTAAACTTTTATTCTTCAGGAGTAGGTCACTATCTTGCGGAGCTTTATTACCGACGCTCGTGGATAATTCTATTTCTATTATGTAAACAAATTTATACTATTTCAGATAAAATTTGTCTTTACAACATAAAAGAAGATCCTTGTGAAACAAGAGATGTTTCTAAAGAAAATCCAGACATTGTTGTAAACATGTTACAACTTTTGAAAGTTGAATTAACTAAAACTGTTCCTCGAACGGATCCGCCACTAGCTAGTGACCCGAGGTCATTGCCCAGTTTACATAACAATACGTGGGATACATTTATTGATTAAATTGATTACAAAAATTATCGTCTTTCATTTTTCTACTCTTTTTTTATTATATGTATTCATGTATATGTCTAGCTACCATACCCGACGCCGAATTTTAAGTTAGCAGAAAACAACACGATATTTATTTATAAATCTCTATAGTTATATGTTGATAATGTACTATACTTTGTTGTACTCCAAAGTAATTCATAAAAATATGATACGCAATAACAAATAACAAACATTGGGCGTCTTATTGCTTAAAGCAATTTTTTTTAGGTAACCGTTATATGGATAAGAATAAATACTGTAAAAATATGACTTGCACTATGCTTTCAATCGTTCACTCCCATGAAAGTTAAAGACCTAATCAAAGACCTACGTCCTCCCAAGGCTCCCGGTTCCGACAGTGTATCTAACCGCGTTCTTAAGCTTCTACCCACCTAACTCGTCATGATGTTGGTATCTATTTTCAGTGCCGCTATGACGAACTGTATCTTTCCCGCGGTGTTTTTTATTGCTTAGATGGGTGGACGAGCTCATAGCCTACCTGATGTTGAGTGGTTACTGGAGCCCATAGACATCTACAACGTAAATGCGCCACCCACCTCAAGATATAAGTTCTAAGATCTCAGTATAGTTACAACGGCTGCCCCACCCTTCAAACCAACACGCATTACTGCTTCACGGCAAAAATAGGCAGGGTGATGGAACCTACCCACGCGAACTCACAAGAGGTCCTACTACCAGTAAAGAAAGAAGGGTGTAGAAAGGTGTGGAAAGAAGTGGACGTTATCGGCATACATGAACCTGGTAAACCAAAAAATCTTCCGACGAGCTACCGCCCGATTAGCCTCCTCATGTCTCTAGCTGTATGAGCGTCTGCTCCACAAACGCCTCAAAGACTTCGTCTCATCCAAGGGCAATCTCATTGATGAACAATTCGGATTCCGCGCCAATCACTAATGCGTACAACAAGTGCACCACCTGACGGAGTACATTCTCGTAGGGCTTAACCTTAACGCAAAAGCATTCAACAAAGGGTGGCACAACGGTTTGATTTTCATACTATTCAACATGGGCGTGCCGGACAGCCTCGTTCTCATCATACGGGACTTCTTGTCGAACCGCTCTTTTCTTTATCCAGTCGAAGGAAACCGCTCCGTGCAACCTCTCACGGTTGGAGTCCCGCATGGCTCCGTCCTCTCGTCGCTCCTATTTAGTATATTAATCAACGACATTACCCGGTCACCGCCGACCCAGTTAGTCTTATTCGCCGACGACACAATCGTTTACAACTCGGGTAGAACAAGTCCCTAATCGCGAGTAAGCTCTAGAGCGCAGCCGTAACCTTCGGACAGTGGTTTTGAAAATGGCGCATAAATATCAACCCAACGAACGACAGGGCTATTTCAAAGGGAAACTCAACGCGTAATTTGCCCACATTAGGAGGAGAAATATCACACCCCCGATCACCCTCTTCGCCCTGGGCCAGGAAGGTCAAATACCTGGGAGTCACCCTGGATCCATCCATGACATTCCACCCGCATATAAAATCAGTCCGCGACCGTGCCACATTTATTCTCGGCAGATTCTACCCCATGATCCGTAAGCGGAGTAAAATGTCCCTTCGGGACAAGGTAACATTTTATAAAACTTGCATATGCCCGTTATGACTTACGCGAGTGTGATGTTTGCTCACGCAGTCCATACACACATAGACACCCTCCAATCCCTATAATCCTGCTTTTGCAGGTTAGTCGTCGGAGCTCGCTGGTTCGTGAGGAACGTTGACCTACACGACGGCCTGTGTCTCGAAGCAATCCGGAAACACGTGAAGTCAGCGTCGGAACGGTACTTCGATAAGTCTATCCGTCATGATAATCGCCTTATCGTTGCCGCCGCAAACTACTCTCAGAATACTGATCACGCCGGAACCAATCACTGTCGACGCCCTAGACACGTCCTTACGGATCCATCAGATCCAATAACCCTTCCATTAGACGCCTTTAGTTCTAACACTAGGAGCAGGCTTCGGGTAAAAAGACTGACGTGCAATCTAACCCAAACATATCCCGCTGAGTTTCTTGCCGGATTTTCTCAGCGGGTCGCGGTTCAGCTATGATTCGGTAGTAGATTCATTTGGGAAGCAGCTGCTCTTGAGTTGATAGGTCTCCTTCGGAGGAACTCAGGTAGCTGTTAGAAAATCTCACCCCTCCTGGCTGAGCCGTTGCTCACCCAGCTGTCTTGGTGAAACTGGAAAGGCTTCCAGGCCACCAGTAATTCCGCAATAAATAAAAAATTCAATTGAAATTTAAAAAGTTTGATGTATAACCTCACACCCAGTTTAATTATTGCAAATATATTTATATACATCTTTATTGCTCTACTATACTCTTACAGTAATCATCAACGTTTTGCGTGTTGGTGCAGATTCCAACCTAGTGGATCTTTATTTAAAGGGGGTCACATCGAATCTTTTCAGAAAGAGATTCGGTCTCGGTGGAAACTTAATTTTACAATTTCAACACTGTGATCGTTATTACCGCCAAAATTTACAGCATTGAAGATATATTGGGAAAAAATGCAGGTGTAGTCTCCGCGATTAGTCAATAAATTTGTAAGAATTCCACAAAGAGTTTGACCTACAAAAGTGCCCTAACTTTATAGCTACGGGATTTTTTTTAATAATAATAAGCATTTATACATATATCAATTCTATCATATCTAATACATAACCTATGAATATATTCATTTTTATCATCACGCAGTAAATTTCAAATAAAGTATATTTTTTATGATTAACTCTATGCTGTTGCATTACTCAAATGAATATAATTGCATACAGTTTTATTTTAATAATTATTTAAAAAAAAAAATGCATTTTATTTTTAGGCTAGTTCCAATGAACGTTACGATTTGCTATACAAACAATTTTTTTAACATGTTCTTTCCGCGTTTTTTAATTTAACGTGTTCCAGATATTTCACCATGTTTTGGCAGTGGTGTCACTGGTGTCACCACGCATTAACCAATAATTGCGGGCACTATGTTACGAGCAGACAAATTTGTCTAACCTTTTTATTCTTTCGTAATGATTGTGCTTGCAAAAGCACTTAAAACGCCGAAATGTCGGGTACTCACTAAATTTAATAATAATCGTAGTTAAATAAATGTTATTGTTGACTGTACACGAACTGCAATTATGTAACGAGAGGCTCACTATACTATTTGATAGTGTTACATAAAAAACGAATGAGATAACAGATTACGAAGTGTGCAGACATAATGTTGGCTGCTGTTGTGGTCACACGTAATATACATATATCGGGCTACATTCTATTACTTTTTTTTAAATATAACTGGTTTTCATTATTCAACAATGTTTTGTGATTTCAATGAGAAACAGCAAAAGTGAAGTGAAATGGTGAAAACAATGTGTTGAGTGACCTAGATTTTTTTTGTAAAATTTCTATTTTGTAGGTTGTTATTTGATCATAAGATTTATTTGGAAAATAAAAGTAAATATAAGTAGCAGTAGTACGAAATGTATAACACCATTCTATTCTTGATACTGAATTGGATAGTTAACGCTTCGACTCAACAAAAATCTCCTAATATAGTTCTTATCATTGCCGATGATTTGGTAAGTGTGAAATTAACTTAAGATTATCCGTTTGAAGATTTACGAGCATGCTGCTGAGCTGATGGTAAGTGGTAATTGTCGCAACAAGATACAAACGCTACGAGCGACATGGCCTTCTGCAGTAAAATCTATACTAATATTCCCTTTGCAGTATGTAAAATCTTGAGAGAATACCGAATACCTCTGTAAAGGCACTATTCGTTTTTTAAGAGATTCTAGGTAGGTAGTATCGACGAACTCCACACTGCAGACTGCGATGTGTAGACTCTAGACTGCAATGGTAAAAAAAGGAACTTCGTAAAAAGAGGATATTTTTACTGGTGGTAGGACCCCTTGTGAGTCCGCGCGGGTAGGTACCACGGCCCTGCCTATTTCTGCCGTGAAGCAGTAATTCGTTTCGGTTTGAAGGGTGGGGCAGCCGTCGTTACTATACTTGAGACCTTAGAACTTGTATCTCAAGGTGGGTGGCGCTGCTATTACCGAAGATTCAGGCGGTTCGTTTTTGAAGGTAGTAGAATGCAAGAAACTGGTATTTGTGACCCAGAGCCCAGATATGACACCGAGGGCTAATTTTCGCTTTATACAGTGAATTTTTTGGTCTGGCGATAAATAATTCCTTTAAAATAATTTTTGGCTCCAGTTTCCAGCACAAGGCCTAGTGATAACGTGTAGAGTATCAGGTGTTAAAGTTATAGAGCCGGATAAATAATTTTGTGTTTTACATAACGTTTGATTAGACTATTGGATTCGCAATTATTGTTTTTTTTAAGGCTCAAAAATGTTAAGACCGCGAACAAAAATGCACATAAGTATGTCGGATTTTCGTTTTCTGTAAAACTTAATTCCTGCTGATTGTTTCTCGAAACTTTCGTAGTAAAAAAGGGCTCTAAAATGCAATGGTATGACCTAAACGATACTGAGCACACTGGTCCACCCTGGCACTGGCACACTCACTGGTCCACTGAGCACCTACTCTACAAACAAATCAAGTCGCACATAGAGTACCTACCACATCTAAGAATTAAACACTAAAAAGTTTTAAGTTAATCAAATACAGACTTAGTCAGACATTGTAAACGTAAGTTGAGATCATTACTTGGGATCCTCAGAAAGTATTTGGCATTGGTGAGCATTGATCTGCGTTAAATAACCTGTTAATCAACCTGAGTGATACGCGTCATCAGATTTTTCCTTTTTATGACATTATGCATTGCATACGTGTGGGCCTGATAGCCTTGCATAGACATAAATTTCTAAGCCATCGGCAATGGACCGAGATAGCTTTTAAGTTCTTATATCCAAATATGATGTAACAATAATATGAGTCATTGAAGCGGTGTTTGGATATAGATGAGCAATAGAGAATATAACATATTTCCAAAAGTAGAAGAAGTCTGGCAATTATTTGCTTAGTCCCTCAAAAAGTAATAAGATATGTCATCTTGTAAATCTTATTGTCTAATTATATTATTTTAAAAACTAGGGATGGGACGACGTAAGTTTTCATGGATCAGACCAAATATTGACTCCGAACATCGATCTTTTGGCATACTCTGGAAAGGCCTTGGGACGCTACTATACTCACTGTATTTGTACACCATCGAGGGCAGCTCTCTTGACCGGAAAATATGCACATCGAATCGGTAACTGGTTTTGATTATTATCATAGCCGTAAGCTAAAAAATTAAAAAAGAATGTTGAAAGGAAATGTGAGGCAACGAAATACTATCCTATCTATATATTATTATGCCAATGATGTGAACCACATCGAAAAGTAGCATAGCCAATTTTAAGACTCTATATTATGTCTTAACACGAGTGATATTGAGGTATGGTTAGTGATTTTGGTTGCGCGATCGTGAGCTAAATGTTGTTTATATATTACATATTTGAATATTTGGAAGGACCGGCATATGCAAGTGTGAAAACAAACTAAAAAGATTATCATAGTATTTCACAATTTTAAATAAAATTTCAATTAATTTAAGTATACATATTAGTTGAATGAAAACTTTTTTTACCACAATTTCTACAACAATCTGTTCTCTTGCTTATTTTAGGAATGCAGGGATACCCCTTAACGAATAGTGAAGACAGAGGTTTGCCGACGACGGAAAAAATATTGCCACAATATTTGAAAGAGTTGGGATACTCGACTCATTTGGTTGGAAAGTGGCATGTTGGACAGTCACGAACTGAATATTTACCAATGCAGAGAGGTTTCGACAGTCACTTCGGACACAGAGGTGGATATGTAGACTACTATGAGTACACATTAGACGAAACGGTAATTTTTGGATTGAGTTCATTTAAAACTAATTTGGTAGTTTTGCCCTAGGGCTTGCAGTAGAAGAGTTTTATTTATTAGGAGTGAGTGAGGATAGTTATTGGAGAACATACATATTTATCTCAATGTAAAACTCACCACCCAACATATGAACAAAGCTTATATTGTTTTATAATAGCTACTATTCTTCTAACCAGTCTAAATTATAAAAGTAAATGAATGTCTATCCATCTGTACTACTAATAAGAACGTAATGGAAGATATTACGGCAAAATAATAGGTCGGGGAAAAAGTTTTTTCGCATTTTTAAGAAAATTCACAACATTTTTTAATACAGTTTATTTACATTTAACTAAGGTATGTCGATACCATTTTGTTCGATAACTTTTTGCCATCTTGTAGGTAGAGACATGATCCCATTGCTATATAAATTTTGGGGCTTCTGATCAAAATACCGCAACAGTTGCTTTTGGCAGTCTCTCGTGATGTTAACCTGACACTGCCTTAAGAATTCTGAAGAGACCGAAATAGGTGGAAATCAAGGTCAGAAATATACGGCGGATGCATTAACATCTCTCAGCCAAGCTCTCTTAATATTTGCTGAGTGGCTAAGGTGTGTGAAATATCGAGTTTTTTTGTGTAACCAGTTTTTTTCAAATGCACCAAAACTGTTTTGTGGTCAATTCCCAGTTCTTTAGTTACGTCATAACTACTGATATGCTGACCTTGCTCCACTTTTTAAAAAATGGCATCCATCTATCCGTAATAGGGCGACCAGAGCAACGTGCATCTTTGACATCAAAATTTCCGAATTGAAAACGCGTAAACCAAATTTGTGCTACTCTGACAGACACTGCACTAGGTCCGTAAACATCGCAATTTTTTTTTGCGGCTTGCGTTGCGTTTTTACCTTTTTTGTAGTAAAATTTTAAAATGTATCGAATTTCTTCATTATATTCACTCATCTTGACAGTAAGAAAAATAAATAAAAATCACACATTTTCCTAATTTGAATTTGGAATTATCTTCTTTAAAATTTAAACTTTTTATGATAGATACTAAAACCAGCCAGATACAAATAATATAGCCAAAGACATTTTATTACAAGTTCATACATACTATAAGCGAAAAGATTTTTTCCCTAACCTATTATTACGTAATATTTCTTGTTATTCTAGGGAGAAGACTTTTTTTTACAAATCTCGAATTCTCTCACTTTTTAGAACTCAGAGCCCAAAACTCTACATTGGAATTCTTTGACTTTTTTACTGTGGCATCTCTGGGCTCTGTTGAAAATTTGAAGGCAATTTAATTGACTAAATTGCCATCGTATTTAATTTTGTACAGACTGTTAATTACTATTTGAATCATGTCTGCGGTTCAATTATTCATATTGCCCAGACGCTAGCATTTGTTTTACTTATGTGTACTGGCTCACTTACAGACTCTTTGTTCCATGAATTTGATTATGAAATGTATTGTTTTTTGTTTCAAAATTGGATTTTCTCATTCTACGGTACAATTAGTACGCTTTTTTATTATTGCTCAGATGAGTGAGCGGGTTTTCGATCCACCTTTTGTTAATTGGTTACCAGAATCTATAGATATCAACAATGTAAATGCTGCCTCCTCTTTGAGTCATGAAATTTGTCATATTTTAAGTATTCTCACGGCTTTAAAACCTCACCTTCCAAACAGAAACGTATTGTTGCTTCGCTGCATAAACAGACAGGGTGGTGGTACTCACCCGTCCGGACTCACAAGACGCCATAGCGCCATAACACAAATTATTATTTTTGGGCCTTATTTTATTGATGTCTTTTAGTGGAGTACGGGAGAGGTTACAGGATTTGGATTATTTCGAAATGAAACACCTGCTTGGGACGTTGAAGGTTACCTTACAGATGTTTATACTGAAGAAGCCAAATCTGGTGAGAATATTTTTATGTGCTGGTTACATGAAAGTGTGTTGTTGAGGGATCTGTGCATCGTGTTATTATTTGATCAGATAAAACAACTGCGCCCTGATAAGATAAATATTAAGTGATATAAATTGTCAGTTGTTGTGAAACATATTTAAAGATTTTCACAGTAAGGAGAATTGAATTTAGTTCATTTTAACTCCTGGAAGGTATATGCGCTACGTCGAATGACCTTTTTATCATATAACATGCTATTTTTGTTTGGGTAAGGGTAAGGGTATCTTTGGGAAGCGATCTTTCATTAGTCTAAGTCTTTCACTTTACTTCCGTACAGTTTAAAGAGCACATTGTCACGCGGAGTACTAACTCCTCGTGACAATGTGCTCTTTAAAATGTCAAGTCACGGTCACGGTAACTATACCCGTGAACCTCTCTGGACTGGGATGGGATCCTTAAATACGATGACTTACCTTCGAGGTACCACTTCAAGTCGTTTCGTCGATCACTGAACGTTTTAAACTTTTGAGCTAACCAAAAAACATTATTTTTTTTGTGTTCTGTTGAATTTATTTGAGATTGTTTCCTGTTACGCTGGTACGTAACAACATTTTTCGCCGCCACCTTAAAATACTGTATTCATTCAATGTACATTTCTTGATTTGACATAATGTGGCTTTAGCGTTCTATGGAAATTTCTGAGAGCTGTGGATTGGTTATGGCGCCTATTTTGGCAAATATCCCACGACTTATAATCATTATTTATTTATTATCAGATGGACCCTATACTCGTGTACCATACAAGACAAGAAAATGAAGTCAACACTGTTCATTTGTGTATTGATGTCTTCAGAAATAGCCTTATTTAAATTCTTTGGGACCAGATTTTTAAGAGCCAAATTGTTACGAATTATGTATAGAGAGTTGATGAAGGTTGTGATTTTTTCAGTTATCAAACTTCATGATGTAAATAAGCCGCTATTTTTGATGTTAGCCCATAACGCGCCTCACGCTGCAAATTATCCTTCCATTGTACAAGCGCCACCTGAAGACATTCGAAGTATGAAACACGTGGAATTAACGGGGCGACGAACTTATGCAGGTATTCAATTTTCAATTCAATTATGGGTGTATTTTATAATAGGTAAACAATTAAATGATACCATTTTTTTAGCCATGGTAAAAAAGCTGGATGAAAGTGTAGGGGAAATAGTAGAGGCTTTGTATAAGAAACAGATGCTTGAAAATACAGTTATCGTGTTCATTGCTGACAATGGCGGTATGACCTCTGGGGTTGCTATGAACTTTGCATCTAATTGGCCTCTGCGAGGACTGAAAATGTCGCCATTCGAGGGAGGCGTACGTGCCACAGGACTTGTATGGAGTTCGAGTTTTAATAATTCAAACCACTTGTGGAATGGTTTTATCCACGTGACAGATTGGCTACCAATTTTTTTGAGAATAGCAGGCTCAGAAGTACCTCTTGATATTAATGGCGTAGATCTTTGGGATGACATAAACACAAAGGATAATTCCAGGCGTGATGAAATTTATGAAATTGACGACTACACCGGTTTTGCTGCTATTATATCTCAAGATTTCAAATTAGTTTCTGGACAAGTGACATTAGAATACAGCAATTATCAGGGAGAAAACCTCAGAGGGATGATAGGGGACCCACCATCTTATGCTGATTCTGTCCAGAAGAGCAAAACGTATCGTATTCTTAAAAATATTGGGAAACCTTTTAAAAAAGAGGATGTAAACCTACGTAGAAACATTAGAGTGAAATGTAATCAAGAAATAGATAAAATATGCTATCCCGATAAAAGTAAGTTTTGAATCTACCAAAAGCTTTACACTTCATTTGGTTCCAATTAATTTGGTTTTTTTTTGTTTTTTAGATAAGTTTTGTTTGTATAATATTAAAGAAGATCCTTGCGAAACAAACGATCTGTCCGCGACATATCCAGATATAGCGGAAAGTATGTTGAAACGTTTACATATTGAAATATCTAAAACAATACCTAGAACAGTGCCCTTGTACAGAAATCCGGAATCTTTACCTCGTCTACACAACTTCACTTGGACAACATTTGCAGACAATTTCAAATAGTACTGTTTGAATATTTTTAACTGTTTATTTAAATATTTAAATAAAATTACTTAATATTGTTGGATTTGTCGTTTCATTGTCATCGACACCGATAGTCATTTTTATATTACAACGACTTATAAACAAACTAGTAACCGTGAAAACTTCTACTCGTGGTATCCTTTTAGTGGCCACGGACGACTCGTGACAATGAAATCGAATTTTGACCAATGCGTTCATTACTTTAATCTTGTTACGTATAGTTTAATTATAAATAATACGTTTAATTGTAAATTAGGCGAAATACTAGGTACAGTCTCGTGCTCGTGTTTCAAGAATGCTGAAATTGCAAACTTGAAGTGGTAGGTTCGAATAGATAAATCGGCATTAGGCACGTATCCCTTTGTCTTGAGTTTGTTCTGTACACGCCAAGAAATGTCTTCACGATTGTTCACGATTGATATTCTGTTATAGTAAGCGGCACGTAAGTTGGCAAGGTTTTGGTGTAGTGGGGGTAATGACGCGCATAGTGCACATTGCAACAAAAAAATGGTCACTTTTGTTGCCCGCATATAATTTAATTTAAATTTATTTAATTTTTTCTGCCATAATTTATTTTTAAGCCTGTGTGTTTAGAAGAAAGTTAAAGAAAAGAGAGGAATTCGTGAAGTGTATCATGTGTTATAAATAAAAAACAATTAAAAGTTAAGAAGCTTATTTAAAAGAATATACTTAGTATTAAAAATTATATGTCGCCGTACATAAACTAAGGTTGGATATGTAGTTACAATTAAAAGATGCAGCTGAAATTCATGTTCGTCTGCCAGCATGATATAATTAAACTGTATACGTATACATGCTTATATTATACTTACCTATTTGAAATCTCGTAAGTCATGTTGAAAGTTTTTTTTTGTGCAATGAATAGAATAAAACTTTTATTTACAGTAGGATTAAAGGTCATGTTGTGATACACTAAATTATTCTTGCGGTTGAACAGCGAGCTTCGGAACCCAGTTGTTTAATTATTAATACACCGCAGGCGAAACCTTGCTTGAATTTACTTTATCTTCATTGTTGCCTTCCTACGCGCCATGCTACATTTGTAAAATTCAAAGCAATAGTTAAACGGATAGTTTGAGTATTCTGATCAGTAAGAGATACATTTTTCTTAATTTATGTAGAAATAAATAAACTCTTCGTAAATCTTAATTTTATATTTAGAACACAATTGTATCATTAACCATCTTATAAATCCATTTTTATATCTCCTCTTGACATTTCTTTTTCAACTGACATCTGACATTTACATAATGTAGTGTTGCTGCTACATGAAACAAATATTCTATCACAATAATCAACTTTTATTTGTGAAGCCATACAAAATGTTTTTTTTTACTTTACATTATTTATGAACAAATGAAAAATAAATTCTGTTTTTTTTACTTCAAACGATAAATGACGTTTATTACCAATTCACAGAAATTTCATTGCAAAAGGCCAAGACGCACGAGCTTCACTCCAATTACCATACAAAAAGTGTTTCTACTTAGCGATCTCTCGATTTTTCACGGTGGAGGTGCTTCAGGCTGACAGGTGAGGGATTGCACGAATTTACGAGCACAGATATTCTTCTTCGGGCTGGGGAAGTGGAATTCGGGAGCCTATTATGAACGCTTCGTTTGCTAACAAACGCTTGAAATCCGAGCCAAAAGTCAACGTAAGCTAATAGTGCCAAATATTGGTGGCACGGTGTACTGTAACTATACTGTACTGGCGCGGGTTGGTATTAACCTGCCTTTTACTGCCATGAAGCAATCGGGCAATCCCGTTACATGATTTAGCATTACCGCTATACAATACAGGTGACATTTCGATTTCGTGTGTCAAGGTGGGTGGCGACATTCACACTATTATATCCAATACCAGATGATACACCTTTTCAATGAGATAATAATAATATTTTGACCTTAGGTCACTGCATAATAATTCGAACATAACCGATCGATATTATAAGTTAATAGTGAAATACGGTAACAGTCCTGTGTGATCATCGCCAAATGTCTAAAGTACATCCATTTGTTGAAACAACAACTGTAGCAAGTTCCAGTCAACTAGAGAAGTAATGTTTAAATGAAAAAGAATATACACCGTATAACGTAGCGTCTGAAGTCGTCGTGGACTACGGAATCAGACGCCTGGTGCATTCTAATATATCTATAGTTCCAGCGATGAGATTGTGCCGGTGTTCGATTCCCGAAGGCAGGTACCAATTTTTCTGATGAAACACGTACTCATAAAATGTTAACCACTGACTTTCACTATGAAGAAATAACATCGTTTTGTTGTTGTTGTTGTAAATTGTACCAAAAACGTGCTCGAAAGGTGCAGAGAACATTACATAAGAGCTGTTAAATTCGGAACTTTTCGGAACAAAATCATTTAATATAATTTATAATACACAAGCCAAACTAAACATAAAACAAAGCAATTTGAATATATTTATTTAAAAAACACTCGCTCAGTCTCTACTGAGCTCTACTCTACTTTAATTGGACCTGAAGTCATAGTTAAGTAGCTCTCTAGCTACTTAAGTTTGATTTCAGGTCCAATTAAAAAAAACACCATAAATAAATAAATGGCCGCCATATAAGTATCCTGTTTGCGTGAAGCTTAGTTTGTTGAACTCGGCAGATGACAGTGTAGTCTTATTAACAAGGGAATCTCATCAAGTTCTTATTACTTTGGAGTGCTCACAGGAAACAAGGGTACCTGTTAGATTAACAAAACTTTCGTCGTAAACCGGCGCTCCTCACTGTTTATTTATAGGACGGTAATATTTGACATTGTCTATGACCCAGTCAAATAATACATGTGTTTGTTATTACATGGCCTTTTTCGAGATTGGTAACGTATCAATGATATGAACGATATGTAGTATTCGGAGGAGTATATTTTAGACAGGTTGTCATTCTTGAACACTTATAAAAAAAAAGTGTTACGTTTTTTTACTCTACTTACAATTTTTTTGTATTTCTATTTTAACGTCTACCTTTCGTATAAGAAGCACCTTTGAAACCGCCTGGTCATGCAGTATTTTATGTAATATAATATTAGGGGTTAAAGTATGAAATTGCCGATTTGTACTGAACATTTTAAATTAGATTTGTTTCATTTGTCATATTTATTTAATCAAAATATCTACCATTATTATCTATACATCGCTACCATCTAATAGGAAGGTAATTTATGAATTTGACGAATGGTTTCTAATTGCAGTTCCAGTAGAGTTAAAACGGTTTCTGGTGCTGTATTAGGTCTCGCGTTATCATGCAGCAATAATGGTCAAGATCGATTCATGAGTCGGGGCTGTCTCACTGCAAGTTTTGCTATCATTGTTCAGAGTTCGGTACAGTAGACATCTGTTGTTATTGCTTGACCAGATCGGAGAAAGCTATAGTGAAAATATTGGGAATATAACACCATGTTGAGACCACCAAACAGTTACCATTACCTTTTTATTGGTAAGCTTATTTTTAGGACATTGTTGCGACATTTGATCTGAGTCAACCATTGCATTTTTCGATTACGGTTATCGTAAAGAATCCACTTTTCATCACATGTCACAATTCGATCCAATATTCCTTTATTTCTGTATCGATTTAACAAGGCAACACAAGTTTCAACACGCGTTTTTTTCTGCAGATCAGTCAAATCATGAGGCACCCATTTTTAATATTTTTTTATTTTATTGATTTGACGAAATGAGTCAATATTGTTAATATAAGGTAACGTTAAATCATGCCACTAATTCCTGGGTAGTGGGCTCGGATCGGCTTCGACCAACTCTTGTATTTTCATAGTTCAATTTCATAGCTTACCCCTATTATTTGTCAATTTTATTAATGTATTAATTTATCAATAAAACCGGAGATTACCGAGATTGTAAACTGTGAAGTCGTTTCATATTATATCTACCTAGATCCACTAGTTGCTAATAGTGATGGTTCGAAGGACGAAATTAAATGCTGCAGAATCATAATACGATTGGCCGTGGACAGACTCTTAAAAGTGCGTAAAGACCGCAATATCACCGGGACCACTAAAGTCCGACTAGTAAGGGCACTGGTGTTCCCCATCTTTTTGTATGGAGTTGAGACCTGGACTGTCAAAGAAAGAAAAGGAAGAACGATCGATGCACTAAGAATGTGGTGCTGGATAAGGGCGCTCCGTATGTATACCTTGGACTGAGTTTTGAGTTGCTATATCACGCTAGGATTTAATAAGACACGTGTTCAGTTAAGTGTCTAAAGTATATTCGGATTACAACCTAAAGGGCTATCGACAGCCCGACAATCCCGAGACTGGCGTAGCTATCGCTAGCTATGAGCATATTTGTGGTCCCTACATGAGCATCACACTAACGCCTCGATCCTAAAGGAACTTAAAATCTCTCAAAGTTGTCGTCAACACTGTAATCCAGGATTCTTCGATATTTTGGACACGTATAGTGATAGCCAGCAGTCTATCGGGAATCTTGTTGTTCAGGGTAGGGTCAACGGCTAAAGACCTCGTGGACGAAGCCCTATGCGCTAGACTGATCAAGTAAAAAACCTTACCAAAACACCACTTAACCAGTGCGTGCCAAGCCTCAGTTTGCGAATTATGGAGAACAACTGTCAAGGCTCTAATAAAAAAAGGATTCCACATAACCACAACTCCTCTGCCAAGAGTAACCGACTATGATGATGATACAGCTTAACCTCGTGTTTTTACGATTATTAAGATTATATAAATTTCAACTTATGAATATAGTCTCATTTATTCTTTCCATTTAATTAGTTTATATTAATCGATGCTGACCACGACAACTGTAAACTATTCGAATCGTTGAAAATAACAATAAAAATACGCGAGGTTAAATTGTAAAAGCAGTTTTATTCAAGGTTTTAATTGTATTTTGTTTAAACATAACGCTATTGTTGGCGTTACAGGAACTAAACTACAAAGTGGTTTCTGTAATAAAAAAATATAAGTTTTAAGTTAGATTTAAACGTATTGCAAATCGTGTACCATAAAACAGAGTGACATAAAGATAAAGATAAAGAAGCCTTTATTAACAACCTTAATTCATATTTAGGTACATTTTTCTTTTCATTTGACATCGCTTAAGATTTTTTGCTTTCGCATAGGCCCCCCCCAAATCCTGCCATAAGTTCCGGTCGTGGCATTTCCTCTTCCACGTAGAGCCTGCAACGGCTTTTATATCGTCTACCCACCTTTGGAACGGTCGTCCTTTTAATCTTTTCCCTCTCGAGGGTACCATTCAGTTACTAATTTAGCCCATTTTTCTGTTTTGCTTCTTATTAAATGACCTATCTATTTCCACTTTAATTTTTTAATTGTGTATGCTACATCCGTTACTTTTGTTTTCATACGGATATCTTTTAATTTTATTTTATCCTTTCTTTTAGCATGTAGCATGCTTCTCTCCATACTATGTTGGCATGTCTGCAGTTTTTTTATGTTCTTCTGAGTTAAAGCCCAGGTTTGACACCCATACGTCATAGTCAGAAGTATATTTGTATTAAATACTTTGCTTTTGAGTGGTAGTGGAATAGACCCGTTTTTTGTTAATACTTTAAGAGACCAGTATCGCTTCCAAGCTACAGTCACTCTGTTTTGAATTTCTTTAGACATGTCGGTGTTAGGAGATATGACCTGGCCAAGGTATGTATATTCGTCTACATATTCAATGGAATTGTTGTTGATGTGTATGGGTATTTTTGAATGATTTGTCATCAGTTTGGTTTTAGTTAAATTGATTTGTACTCCCACTTTCTTACTTTCGTGTGTTAATTGACTGAGCATAATCTGTAGCTGTTTTGATTTATTTGAAATAATTATAAGATCGTCCGCAAATCGTAGATGGCTCAGCATGTTGCCGTTTATACTTATGCCATAATAATATCCAAATGAGAGATGTATTTCAATATTTATCGCGTCATTGGAAGTATAAAACTAGATTTGGTTTTCGCAAAGACCGCTTTTGTTTGGTGAATCGTGTGATTGTATTCTGACCGATTTCTAATTTTAGATAGATTTAAGAAAATCTTATCCCAAACATGGTTCGTAATATGTATATAGCTTAGATTAAAGTACAATCTCGAATCTACAATTTGATAAGCTAAAATCTTATTCTAATGTCGCGATATATCCCCTAGTGAAGTCTAGTGTATCTGTTCCGTCGTATCTGTGTACCCAGTTCACAACGGTCACATTTGTGTGATTCAATACGCTGTGTGACATCTGGTATTCGAGCTATGATTTACGTACCCATTCCGGTAAATCGCACAATGCATACAATTCCGGTATTTACCTACTCTGTTTGATTACCCTTAATTTCTAATAATGTTTTTGGACGGTCGCGTAAAATTTTCTTTAAAGCTAAATCTTTTGCACCTCGTTTGCAAATTAAGAAAATCTACGTTATCTACAATAATATACAATTGGAAAAAGTTGTTTTACCTAAGAAAACATCAATTAAAAATATATTTTTTTGAGCTAGCAGTGATCAACATAATTTTGACTACTGGTCGAAAATAAGTAATTTTAACATATCTAGAATAAATTAAAATCTATTTTCAATAAGCTCCAGCTCTAGAATTGGGAAGGTGTAGGTCATAATAGGTCAGTGATTAATACTAGTACATACATTGCGTACGTCGTGTTGTAGACATTCTCTCGGATAACAATTAGGGTTTACTCCTTTACTGCCGTCGGCTACATTTCAGCTATTTTTTTGATAAAACTTATGTAGTTTTAAATATAGTATAATAGGTATGTTTTATTCACCTAGACACATTTGGAATAAAACACAATAAGTTACGGCAGCATAAAAGTTGCTTTTACACTATGAAACAATATATTCGCTAGTGTACTTTTTTTTGCATATTTGTGTATGGTCCACACAATCGATGCGTAATCACTTATTCATAAACACTGTAAATTTATCATTGTCTACGCGAGACACTGTGGCTTTATTCTTTCTTTAATAAAACCAATTGCATTCTTGCTACTTGCTTTAATTATTATTATACAATGGTTTGGTTGTGATTGTTCGTCGATGAATCTTGGAATGTGACCTTTCTCGAAAAGGAAGGTCTTGTCAAAAATGATTATTGGGAGGTATCTTCAGACTGTTGTTGAATGCTGTCAGCGCGCGGTGCCGGTAGTAGTAAATGTTTTGGCTAGCTTGCTGTGGCGAACGCGTCAGGCGCCGCGACATACTCCCCCCCGTTGAAAGAGTCTTCTTTCAACACTCCTAGGTTTCTTGGCCATTGAATAGAGGACATAGACGAATGAGTGACCGCCGTATGCTCCCCGTCGCAGTACAAATTTCCGCCACTCTGGTTATGCCATCAGGTCCTGGGAATGTCTGCGAAACCCTTCCAAGGCGCCAGCATAATGGTGGCGTGTTATCTTCTTTTATTAAAACAAGATCACCAATTTTGACATTTGCAGTTTCTTGGGTCCATCTTTGCCGTTGTTGTAATTCGGAGATTTATTCTCTTTGCCACCTTGTCCAGAAATGTTGTCGCATTTGTTCAAGACGTTGATAGCGTTGCAGCTTGTTTGAGTTCAAATTTTGAACATCAGGGGATGGAAACGATGTTAGTGGTCGTCCAATGAGGAAGTGTCCTGGGGACAAAGGTAAAAGGTCGTCAGGACTGGAGGATAAAGGACCCAAGGGACGGCTGTTGAGTATTGCCTCCACTTGTGCAAATAAAGTTTGTAGTTCCTCAAAGGTTAGATGACCATTGCCTATCACACGCTTGATGTGGTGTTTAGCGGATTTTATACCCGATTCCCAAAGACCACCGAAGTGAGGAGAGTAAGTGGGAACGAAATGAAATTTGATTCCTTCTTGAGCAGCAAAGTCAGAAAGAGACGCATTGTTAGTTCTTAAGTATGTGTAGTTCGTTAGCTGTCCCCACGAAATTTCGACCATCATTGTCGGAGAATATTTCCGCCGGCTTGCCGCGACGCGATATAAACCGACGCGCAAGTGACAAAATTTTAAATTTAGTGTTTAGTATCTTGTGTTGTGTTAGCAATTTGTATTGTAATGGAAAAGTTTATCTTTGAGCCATGGCACATAAGTGTTCAGAGGAATCCTTTAACTCTTCAGCTGTTACGAAACCTAGGCGTTTGTTTAAAGGATTTTTTAAATTGAAAATGAATCGCCTTACGTAGGCGAATGATCTTTGCAACATTGATAGTTTAGAGTAGTAATTAATATTGATTATTATTGATTATGAAACCGTTACTATACTCGTCGTGAGCTCTCTTGCTTGCAAGAAGCAAAAAGAGCAGACTGATTACGTTCAACATACTTTGAAGAAATAACATGAATAGGTCCGGCTACCAGCCAACCAAGTTTAGAGCTGATCAAGCTTGGAGCGTTTAATCCCAATGAGTGTTGTTGAGTACCCACAATATCCCATTTTATGTTTACTCCAAGAATGATGTCTATTCGTTTAGGCAAATTGAAACTAGGATCAGCTAGTTGTATATGATTAGGTAATTTGATATTTTGCATATTTATCGGAGCCTTTGGGAGCTCTCCTGTTAGTTCATTAAGCACCAAACAGGATAAAGTATTATAATTTTGTATGAATTATCGATTGATTTTATATTTGCCTTGTAGGCTTCAACTACTCTATTTGATGAATTATTGCCTATTACAACTATATTTATAGCATCAGTTTTGATTGTATCAGGTTGAAGATCTTTGGTTGAAAGCAGTTACCGAATTTGAATCTTTGTTCTCATCAGATATTGAATCTTCAGGGTTATGCAATAATGTGTTGTGTCGTTTTTTACACTCTCTGCATGGTCCCAATTTACATTCGTGTTTTTGATGACCTTGCCTCAAGCAGTTTAAGCACAAATTGTATTTTTTAACCAAACTTATTTTCTCGTTAACGTTTTTGGCCTTAAAAGTAGGGCAATTGTAAATTGTATGATCATCATGGCAAAGGATACAAGTGGGTTTGGTTTTATATAGTTGACCAGTTGTAGTAGCGTGTACATAATTTGTTTCATATTGTTTCTTATAAACTTGAGGAAGCCTATTGTTGTTGTGAATACCCTGACTTCTTTGAGACGTAGCTAGTGGCGTACTAAAATTATTATTGTGTTTACTACGTTTCAAGGCTTCCAAAACATCAGCTCTGTCAATTAAGAACTTGTGAAACTGGTTCAGTTCTGGGACAGTATCAAAAGTATTACGCAGTTCTTCCCATTTAATCAGAGTGACATTATCTAATTTGGATGAAAGTAAAAATATTAACAAGATATCCCACTTGTCTGTGGGTAGTCCCAGGCTAGAAAGTGCACGCAAGTTCTTCGTAACATGGTCAACTAAAAATCTTAATGACCTTTCTGATTCGCGTGCGATCGGTTGTACATTGACTAAAGCAGACAAGTGGTAATTGATAAGAAATCTTTTGTTATTGTACCGCTCACAAAGCAATGACCAGGCGTCTCTGTAATTAGAAGAAGATACTTCGAGGTTGGAGATGATTCTAGCTGCGTCTCCTTCGAGATAGGAAATTAAGTAATGAAATTTATGAATATCGGTAATACGCGAATTATTATGTACTAATGTTTCAAAGGTATCACGGAACTCGAGCCAGCGGAAATAAGCTCCGTCAAATTTAGAAATTTGAATCTGTGGCAGCTTAACACCAGGGTCATCGTGGTAGTGATGGCATTGAGGCTCCGGTGGCGCGACAGACTTTCGGCGCGCCTCTAGTTGAATGTTTGTTTCTGATATCAAACTGTTTGCCGTAGCAATGCATGAAATGATGTCGCGCTCAATACCATCCTCAAGGCTATCAAATTTTGTGGATAAATTTTCAAATCTGTTTAATCTTACTGATAGCTCAGCTACCTCAATACTGGATAACGGTGATGATTCAAATAAAGCTAAATAATTTTTAAACTTTGTTATTTGACCTTTAATAGAACTACGCCTTAGAATCAGTTCTTTGTATTTACTCATGGATTTATCAGACCCAGTAGCCATTGTTGTATTTTTAAATTTAATTTACTTGAGTTCTTAGAATATCGTTACTTGTTTTAAAGAATGGAAAAGTTAGAAAATGATTTTTTAAATAATGAAAAAACACTCGTTCTGACTTAGCTGCAACGGTTGTTTCATTCGGGTACCGACTCACTCTCCTCCCTTCGATGGCAGTCTTCGAGGTCTCGAAGCACGGCTTATTACATGTAGTGCTGTACGTTCGGAAGCGGCGCGATCGATCGCGGGGCGAGCCTGGAAACGTCGGCCGAACGAATGAGCGGAAAGAAATAATATATAATTACTAACGTGCTGTTTCGTAAACAGTGACAATTGAATTGGCTAATGTTAAACTTGTTTAATGAATTTTATGACTTTTACTGTATATTAATATATTTTAAAACAATGAATTCTAATGATTTAAGATTAAACAATGATTGAATAATTATAATGTGTAGGTAGATCGCAGAATGACGCGTAAAATTGTATAGAATTTTTACGAAATGCGTGGATAGGCAGCTTGTTATACGAGAAAACGTTTTTGAAATGAAGGCTTGATTGTTTTATTGTATTTTAAAGCAATAGTAGCAAGATTGAATAACAATGAACTTGGTATCTTTGGTTGAACACGTGAATGATTTACGTAAAATTATGTTATTATCCTTTGCACAAATGTACGAAACTTCTGATACACTGTGAAGGCAATAATTATGGATTTGATATTAAGGGATTGGGAATGTTGAAGGAAAGACACTTATCTTGTTTGATGAACGACAACGCGGTCGTGGCGAAGTCTTACTGCTGCTGCTTCGCTGCCGGATCCAGCGATTGTCCAGTACTGCGTTCCCTTTTCCTTCCTTTTAGATTGCTGATGCGACGCCGTTATCTTAATGATGACTTGGCACGTCGAATGAGGCGGAACGCGTGTCTGCTGCTGCTTCGCTGCCGGATCCAGCGATTGTCCAGTACTGCGTTCCTTTTTCCTTCCTTTTGGCGGAGATTGCTGATGCGACGCCGTTATCTTAATGATGACTTGGCACGTCGAATGAGGCGGAACGCGTGTCCTGTCACGGTCGCCAAAAAAAAAAAAAAGTATGTCTACGCGAGACACTGTGGCTTTATTCTTTCTTTAATAAAACCAATTGCATTCTTGCTACTTGCTTTAATTATTATTATACAATGGTTTGGTTGTGATTGTTCGTCGATGAATCTTGGAATGTGACCTTTCTCGAAAAGGAAGGTCTTGTCAAAAATGATTATTGGGAGGTATCTTCAGACTGTTGTTGAATGCTGTCAGCGCGCGGTGCCGGTAGTAGTAAATGTTTTGGCTAGCTTGCTGTGGCGAACGCGTCAGGCGCCGCGACAATCATGTATTACAATTCCGTTGAGGTGATTTAAATATCAAATGCAAACTATTTTTTCCATCATTTTCAATTAGTGGATTATTATTTTTGCGGAATGGTATGAAATTTTATACGAGCAATTTTTGTATATTAATAAATATATAATCTGAATCTCGGAAACGGCTCCAACGATTTTCATAAAATTTAGTATACAGGGGATTTCGGGGGCGATAAATCGATCTAGTTACGATTTATTTTCAGAAAATGTTGTTTTATTCGTGTTTTCAATAATCAACTCTTCCCGACATCTATTGGCGAATAATAATACTATTTTTTTTAATTGAGGGCAACTAACCACTTTAAAGACACAACAAGATGGCGTTATCAAATAAAACCGGTCATAATCTAGTAATAAGATAATTACCTATTTTTGCTGAAAACTGATTTTGAAATAAGACAATTTCAAGTTGTTAGCAGTAAATGTGTTAACCCTGTAAAATGCCCCTATTTCCATTTACGACTTCTCGTAAATCGTATGACTTTTTGGGGTTGAATAAATTTTCGTTTATCCCTTATATTGTAGCTTATACTGTTGACTTAGGATACGAATGAACGGTTCTGTGTAGTGTGGGTATACAAGTTGTCGGGTTGATATGATCGTCTTGTCTATTCCAACAGCAAACCAGTAATTTGGCTCTGAACAGAACTATTCTTTGATCTTTAAATTTTTTCCCCCCTCCCTAAACGTTGATAAGCTAAGGGACATTCCAGCTTCGCGTGTACGGGTGGGTGAGCTCACGGGCTCAACCTGAGAGAACTTGCCAATCCTAGCCATAGTAAGAACAATGCTTCGCTGAATCTACTGCCGGATCGGAATATCGCTATAACACTGAGAAGACCCGGCGAAGAACCGAGGTCACTGGGTTGTGTTTATGTCGTACTCCAAGAGTTCGTCGACAACGGTGACCGATATTTGAGTGCTCAAAACTACCGTGAGTGGATCCGGAGGATTTTATGTGCCAATGTTATGATGTGCCCGTCTTATAACGAGGCCCACAGTAAGTACAAAATGTTCTACGTACGAGTAGTAGACAGGCATTTAAAATGTAACAAATAGTGGTTGACAGTTTCTTTTTGTCGACAATATTAAACAATACTGGAATAGTAGTTTTCGACTAATGTTGAAGTAATGTTGAAGTGACGGAGTAATGTTTGAAATACAAAAGTATTATTGTCGCTACCTTTATGCTTGAATGCGATGCGAATTATTATCGGGTGAGTCTTGAGTCCATCGAGTCCGCCAAGAAATGCGAAACAAAATCCTCGGATATAAAAATGACTGTTTTATTTTAAAGCAACAAACACACAATTTTTTATAAGTAATTCTACAAGTTCTAATAGTGTCGTTTAAATAATGTTAAATTATGTTATGTTTAATTCTTTAAATAACGTAAAACGAATCTAAAAAGTCTACAATACTTATGTATTTTATAAACAATCTGATGCTTTTAATAAAATGTTAATTTGCACTTAAGCCCAGGCAGCGTTCATTAAGTTAAAGATAGTTTTTTTTTTTTTTTTTTTTTTATGATTGAAGGATTACTGGTGGCCCGGAGGCCTTTCCAGTTTCACCAGGACAGGTGGGCGAGCAAAGGCTCAGCCAGGAGGGGTGGGATTTGCTAACAGCTACCCGAGCGCCTCCGAAGGAGACCTAACAGCTCAAGAGCAGCAGCTTCGCGAATGAATCTACTACCGGATCGGAATCGCGACCCGCTGAGAAGATCCGGCGAGAAACTCAGCGAGCTGATTCATGGGTTAGGTTGCACGGCGAACTCTTTGTCGAGTTCGACGAGTACGGTTACCGAGGTCCCTAAGCCTGCTCCTAGAGCTGAAGGCGTCTAGTGCGAAGGTTATTGGATCTGATGGATCCGTAAGGACGTGTCTAGGGCGTCGACGGTGACTGGCTCCTGCATGATCAGGATTCGGGGAGTAGTCAGCGGCGGCTACGATAAGGCGATTATCATGACGCATAGCCTTATCGAAGTACCGTTCCGACGCTGACTTCATGTATTTCTGTATAGATTCGAGGCCCAGGTCGTCGTGTAGGTCAACGTTCCTCACGAACCACGGAGCTCCGACGGCTAACCTGCAAAAGCGGGATTGTAGAGATTGAAGGGTGTCTATGTGCGTGCGGGCCGCGTGAGCGAACACCACACTCGCGTAAGTCATGACGGGCCTTATGCAAGTTTTGTAAAGTGTCACCTTGTTCCGAAGGGACATTTTACTCCGCTTACAAATCATGGGGTAGAGTCTACCGAGAATAAACGCGGCACGGTCACGGACTGATTTTATATGCGGGCGGAATGTCATCGATGCATCCAGGGTAACGCCCAGGTACTTGACCTTCCTGGCCCAGGGTATGGATTGACTAAAGAGAGTAATCGGGGGTGTGAGATTCCTCCTCCTAATACGGGAGGAAATCCGTGTGGAGCTTCCCCTCTGAAAGAGCACCGCAGTACTTTTCGCTGGGTTGATGTCTATGCGCCATTTTCGGAACCACTGTCCTAGGGCTAGGGCTGCGCTCTGAAGCTTCTTCGCGATTAGGGACTTGTTTCTACTGGAATAGTAAACAGTCGTGTCGTCGGCGAATAAAGCTAAATGGGTCGGCGGCGACCGGGGAATATCGTTAACGAATAAGCTAAATAGGAGGGGTGAGAGGACAGAGCCTTGCGGGACTCCAGCTGTGAGAGGTCGTGGGGAGGAGCGGGTTCCCTCGACTCGATATCGAAAAGAGCGGTTCGACAAGAAGTCCCGTATGATGAGCACGAGACTATCCGGCACACCCATGTTGAATAGTTTGAAAATCAAACCGTTGTGCCAGACTTTGTCGAACGCTTTTGCGACGTCGAAGAAGAGAGCTCCCGTGTATAACGGTTTTGGTCGATTAAGCCCCACAAGAATGTGCTCCGTGAGGCGGTGCACCTGTTGAACGCATGAGTGATTTGTACGGAATCCGAATTGTTCATCGATGAGAATGCCCTTGGATGAGACGAAGTCTCTGAGGCGTATGTAGAGCAGACGCTCATACAGTTTGCCTAGAGACATGAGGAGGCTAATCGGGCGGTAGCTCGTCGGATGATTTTTTGGTTTACCGGGTTTATGTATGCCGATAACGTCCGCTTCTTTCCACACCGCGGGA
Source organism: Bombyx mori (assembly GCF_030269925.1). Lineage (NCBI taxonomy): Eukaryota > Metazoa > Arthropoda > Insecta > Lepidoptera > Bombycidae > Bombyx > Bombyx mori. Next base: position 8,023,077 of record NC_085115.1, on the reverse strand, counting down.
AAGATACAGTTCGCCATAGCGGCATTGAAAATAGATGCCAACATCACGATGAGTTGGACGGGTAGAGCGGTTGCGAGGACGTAGGTCTTTGATCAAGTCTTTAACTTCCATCGGGGTGACGGGTGGTAACACATCAGAGGGTGGCAAGGAGGCTCTGCGTTCTACCTCACTGTCTACTAATTCTACATGAACAGGGTCCACGGATTGAGTGCTGGGCGTGCACTGGGTTTGCAATGTATCGGCCAGCAGCTCTGCTTTTTCGTCATCATCGAACGCCGTGAGTCGGCCTGAGGGGCCTACGAGGGGGGGCATAGTTACTACCGTATCCGATTTGAGAGTACGAGCTAAGCGGTAGTAAGACCTTTGGGAGGGCGCGAGTCCTTCTAAGAAATCAGACCATCTGGCATCTCGGACTTCGGCGATGCGAGACTTTACGTCGCGTTGTAGGGCACGCATTCGAATACGATTTTCCGCGGTAGGATACCTGTCGTAGGCGCGTATCGAGGCGTTCTTAGCTCTAAGGAGTTCCCTAATATCGTCGGACAATTTGAAGCGGTGAAGGAAGTCCTCCGCTACAACTTGTTTCGATGACCTATCTAATGTCGAGGTGATGTGTGACGTTAAGATGTCTATGGCTTCAGCGGTATCCTGAGGAGACGGGGTAGAGTCCGGGCTAAACGGTAGCGATGGTGGATCAGATTCAGCCAGGCTGATGCCCAGCGTGTGCCAATCCACCACAGTCCTCGTGACGGGAACGGAATCGGGAGCGCGACCGAGCTTCATAACGACGGGACGGTGGTCTGAATCTAACTCTGAAACTACTTCGATCGAGTGTAAGCGCAGAGTTACGTTTTTTAATAACGCTATGTCGAGTATATCCGGGCGATGCGCGATATTTAGCGGGTAGTGAGTCGGGATTAGCGGAGCGACGATATCGAAGGCGAGATTATCGACTAACGCGTCAAGCCGCCTGCCATTCGGGGTTGTGGTGTGTGAGTTCCACCTAATGTGTTTACAATTTAGGTCGCCAGCCAGAATGACAGAGCTCCCCATGCCGAGCAGCGCCTCGATATCACTGCTTAGAACGATCTTATCCGGTGGAAGATAAACGGACGCGATAACGATCGGCGCGTGTCCCGTCAGTGAGATTCGGCACACTGATGCTTCGATATTAGCGAGCGCGGGAGGATCGAGTGGGACGCAATGCAGGGCTCTTCTATAGTAAATGACGGTACCACCACCACGAGCAGAGAGCCTGTCGTTCCTGACCATGTTATAGTTCGCGATTTTAGGGTCACGGCGCGCGGGCTTAAGTAGGGTCTCCTGCACTAAAAAGATATCAATTTGATGGTCACGCAAAAAGTCAGAAACCTGATCACGTTGATTTGCGAGACCGTAAGCGTTAAAAAATCCTATCGTCATGGATAGGGGCTTTATTCTACTTATATACGCCATTGATTACCGGCGGAGTGAGGGGAGGACGTACGTATTTAATGACGCGTATACGTCGGCGTATTCCTGCACAACGGCGATAAAGTGTTGTGCAGTGGAGGCAGCGCGAATGGCGTCGCCCAAAGCGTTAACGCGCTCAAAGTTGATCGACTGAAAGAAGTCGATCGCTAAAGCGAGATTGTCGGACGCGGTCGGAGGGCAAGTCGCGGGAGAGGGACGAGTCGCGGGGGCGGGACGAATCGCGGAGGAGGGAGTTGTAGCCGTGTTCATGTACGGCAGCGGTTTCGCCCAGGCCGAGACACTGGGCACCGGCGCCGGAACGAACGCTGGCTTAGCCTGCGACACAGAGGGTGCCGAGGCTTTGATGTCTGGGCCGGAAGCTCGGAGGCGGTTTTGGCGGGCGACGCGGCGATTTATTTTCGGGGCTCGGGGGCATCCGCGGTAATTTGCGGGGTGACCCTGTGTTCGACACAGGACGCAGCTAGGCGGTTCTGTCGCGGTTTTTTGATCGCGAGTGCATAGGGCCGTGGCGTGATCGCCTAAGCACTTGACGCATCGGGGGCGCGCGTGACAGTTACGGGAAGAATGCCCGTATAATTGGCAGTTATGGCACTGGCTAGGTGTGCCTTTCTTGTGTGGGGTTTCGACTGCGATTCCGGAAAGGCTACAGACCGTTCGGATGTTGAATATTTGCTTACCCTCGGGGGTAGGCTGGAGGGCGACGAGAACCATATTATATGGCTCCCTTCCGCGGCCTGTGTGCATGCGGTGTACGGAGTTAACCGGTAGGCCTTGTTCGAGAAGGTCGGCCTTGACGAGCTCGGCATCCAACTCTTTAGGGATTAAAGATAGTGTAGGACTGACGACACATCTGAAATAAATAAAAAGTTTAAACATTTAAATATCAAAATCACTTCCAAAGACAAAAAAACAGGCGGCAAACAAGATATTGTGATTCAAGGGTAATGGCTTCTAAATATAATACAAACGATACTAAGTTTTATATTTGTTATATTATATGTACTGTTATACTAAATGGTAGGGCGTCTTGTGAGCCCGCTTGGGTAGTTGCCATGAACCTGCCTATTTCTGGTGCGAAGCAGTAAAGTGTTCTGTTTGAAGGGCGAGACCTTCTTTATACGTATTGAGAGTACAATTGAGACTCAGACCTTATGTGGGTGGGTGGCGGCTTTTACGTTGTTATATCTGTGGTCTTCGATAGCTTTTAATATCGGGTTAACTGTGAATTCATTCACACGTTAACATGATAAAAATAAATATAATTTTCAACAAAAGAAACACGCTCAAATAACAAATAGAAGTAAAATTTAATAATTTTTTTAGTCTATTAATTACTCGTCAGGATATTAGAGCGAAGTTATAAAATTATTGTATTGTCATCGTTCCTACTCGTAATGCGTGTGCAAGTTTTTATGATAATCGACAATTTACTTTGATCGGTCGTGAAGTCGGCGAAAATTGCGTTTAAAGATTCCGTTACATACAAACATGTATACATATCTTTTTTTTTCCTACCTAAACTGTTAGCCTTGAGAGGCTATGCGTAACCTAGCAAGTACGTGAAGCTCACGGGGTTTTAGCCTAGGGGCGTTGCTAACACTAGCCCTAGCAAGAGCAGTGTTTTGTAGGATCTGAACACTAGATCGGAAACACGACCCACTGAGAAAATCCGGCGAGAAACTCAGTGGGCTGTGTCTATGGGGTAATTTACTCGCCAACAACGACGTTTCGACGACAACGGTGAGCGGTGCTTCAGTTTTTTTTTTTTTTTTTTTTTTTTTTTTATTGCCCTTGTAGGCAGACGAGCATACGGCCCACCTGATGGTGAGTGGTTACCGTCGCCCATGGACTTCAGCAATGCCAGGGGCAGAGCCAAGCCGCTGCCTACCGTTTAATACTCTCCACAAGCCTCGTTTGAAGAAGGACATGTCATAGCGCTCGGGAAACACCGTGGAGGGGAGCTCATTCCATAGCCGGATGGTACGTGGCAAAAAAGACCTCTGGAAACGCACTGTGGATGACCGCAGTGGCTCCAGGTAGTATGGATGAACTCTACTCCGGTGGCGGGCGGTGCGATGGTAAAAACGAGATGCCGGTATCATCTCGAACAATTCCTCAGAGCACTCCCCATGGAACATACGGTACAAAATGCAGAGGGAACCGAAGTCCCTCCGCAGACCCAGAGGCTCCAAACGATCCGTGAGAATGGGATTATCGACAATCCGAACGGCCCTCCTCTGTATGGAGTCAAATGGAAGAAGCTGGTATTTGGGAGCCCCGGCCCAGAGATGGGAGCAGTACTCCACGCGAGGCCGGACTTGTGCTTTATAAAGCAAAAGCCTTTGTCCAGGCGTGAAGTACCGCTTCGCTCTGTTGAGGACTCCCAGCATTTTGGACGCCAACTTGGCTTTGCCTTCCAGATGACTCCGAAACTGGACATCGCTCGAAATCTCGACCCCAAGTATCCCAATACTCTCGGAAGGTTGCAGGGATACTCCTTGGAATTGCGGCGCCATGACAAAGGGGTCCTTCTTCGCAGTGAACGCGCAAACTTGTGTCTTTATCGGGTTGAATTGAACCAAGTTCAATTCACCCCATTCGGAGACTCGCCTCAGAGAGTTCTCCACTTCAGACACAAGTTTAGATCGTCTCTCTTGCACCGCGCTCCGAGAGAGACTCTGATGGCCGATATATCGCGCATCCCCCGTGCTGTCATCCGCATAGCAATGCATGCCATCAATAGACAGCATGTCATTGATATACAGGATGAAAAGCGTGGGGGAGAGCACCGAACCTTGTGGAACGCCAGCGTTAATGGTCATGGTATCAGAGCAGTCACCGTCTACAACGACCATGATGCTCCGCCCATCCAAAAAGCTAGCGATCCACTTGCAGAGACCCTCGGGGATTCCGTAAGATGGTAGCTTCGACAGAAGTGCCCTATGCCAGACCCTGTCGAAGGCCTTCGCGATATCAAGGCTCACAGCAAGAGCCTCGCCCTTGCTCTCCAAGGCTTCAGCCCACCTGTGAGTAAGGTATACGAGAAGATCGCCAGCTGAGCGACCGTGACGGAAACCGTACTGTCGGTCACTGATCAGCTGGCGATCTTCAAGATACTTCAGGAGTTGTATATTTATTATTCGCTCCATCACCTTGGAAAGCAAGGAAGTTATCGCGATAGGCCTATAGCTCGATGGGTCCGACCGGTCACCCTTCTTGGGGATAGGGTGGACGTGGGCGGTCTTCCATGAAGACGGAACCCTGTTAGCGCAATAAGAGAGGCGATACAGACGCGTTAGCGCAGGCGTCAGCTCAGGGGCGCACGTTTTCAGAACCACTGCGGGGATGCCGTCTGGCCCACTCGACTTATGGACGTCCAGGAGTCGGAGTTCCCGCCTGACTGCACACTGTGTAAAGCAGATCTCCGGCAGGGAACTATCACACCGGGGGATGTTCGGTGGTGTGGCACCCCCGTCGTCCACGGTCGAGTTCGAGGCGAAGAGTTTGACCAGAAGGTCAGCCTTCTCTTTCGCACTATGGGCCAGACTGTCATCGGACTTTCGCAGTGGTTCAGTTACCTAAAAGCACCGTTAGTGGTTCGGGAAGAACCGAAATGACTTTTTTAGAGCGACGTCGACTGTTTACCATTCGGTCCGCAGGATCGGGTATGAAGTTTCCGGCAGCCACGGCAAGAGGGTTTTCGTGTCGTACCGCTTTCTCAAAGTAGCGCACTGATGCCGACGGAAAATACTTACTGATGGAGTCAAGCTCCGGGTCATCATTGAGATACACGTTTCTCATGAACCACATACATATCAAGCTAATAAAACCGTGTCAAAAGTATTAACCTCGGCAAATGTGTCGAGAGAAATGTTGGTAAATACGGTAGCTATACCGAGCGGTTCTGTGGCTCTGGTTAACATGAACAACAGCATTTGTCGAATATTTTTATCATTATGGTTTTCCCAACCGCATGAATATATGGCGAATCGAAAATTCTCACTCTGAAAGCATATTGTGATTATCGTTAATTATTTCTACAGCTCGGTAATTTCATTTCAATTAGCCGTTTTATTGAGATAAATACTCACCCTTTCCATAAGAAGATTGCTGTAATAGCATGGCATAAAAAAGTGAAGTATACATCCAAAAAAGAAGTATGTAAACTCTATATTAAATTCTCCCCGCCGCAGACTCTTAAACAAAGTAGTAACGTTAAGTATTATAGTAACTTTTGCTCCATACCAATAGTACTTAAGTACAATAATAATTTCAAAAAGAAAATTAAATAAATTATAAGGAGAAAAATATTTTATATATTTAGAAACAAATAGGTGATTTTTTAAGATATTTCAGAAATTTATTTGCAATAACAATTTTATTCGACTTTATGCACATTTTTTGATTGGTTAAATCATTTTGTGCTGATTCTTTATTTTTTATTTAATCACTATTCCTTAATAAAAGCACAAAAAGGATATAGCATAAGGAACTCCGTTTCAACTGGGAGTGCAAGAGACACAGCTGGGCCTAAATTAATAGGCACAGGGACACTTTAGGATACAAGGTTGTTTTTTCTTTGAAAATCAATATTTATCAAATACTTTAAAAACGCTTTTGTGAAAAAAAAAACATAGTTATGTCATCGCAAAAACTATATATATATATATTTTTTTATTTTTTTATTGCTTAGATGTATGGACGAGCTCACAGCCCACCTGGTGTTAAGTGGTTACTGGAGCCCATAGACATCTACAACGCAAATGCGCCACACACCTTGAGATATAGTTCTAAAGTCTCAGTATAGTCATAACGGCTGCCCCACCCTTCAAACCGAAACGCATCACTGCTTCACGGCAGAAACAGGCGGGGCGGTGGTACCCACTCGCGCGGACTCACAAGAGGTCCTACAACCAGTAATTACGCAAATTATAATTTTGCGGGTTTCATTTTTATTGCACGATGCTATTCCTTCACCGTGGAAGTCAATCGTGAACATTTGTTGAGTACGTATTTCATTAGAAAAATTGGTACCCGCCAGCGAGATTCGAACACCGGTGCATCGCTCGATACGAATGCACCGGACGTCTTATCTTTAGGCCACGACGACTTTTAATATAAAATATCAGCTTACCTCTACAACTTGAAAAGCACTTAGTGGCATTGAGATTGTGGTAATTTTCATATTATATTCATATAAAATAGAAAAGTTGACCTTGATGAAATTCACAAAGCTGTAATAGAAAAATACTTAAATGAAAATGAAGCGATTAAATTCCGATTAATCGACAAATGAGTCGTCTATTATCAAAGGCGGCAATCTGTACATTTGGACAAAAAAATTTTATTGATATGTCAATACAGATTTATTTGAATATAATCGTCTCCTTCAAAGAATACGGTTCAAAACCTGCATTAAATAAAGGTTAATAGTTAACCTGTTATTTATCTAAGATGCCGTTCCGAAGAGTTTTGTGACTGCCAATGGAATACAAAGTCAATAATTCGTTTTTCTGATTTACCAATCATTGTCCAAAAGTCAGATTGCCGCCTTTGATAATAGTCGACTCAAATACCAACATACCCGTACAGCTCCTGCAGCTTGGATATTATCACTTTCAATTCCTTGGCAATAATTCTCGGGTTTTTTGTGTCCGAAAACAGTTTGGTGATTCTTAGGCTAAGTAAATCAAGTTGTCCACAAGCATGTAACACGAAGATAGGCACTAGAGGATCAAATGCCACAAACAAACTTGAAGCATAACAACCAAACAAAAAAAACACGACAAATAGAATAAAGTAAACAGGAAACGAAGTTTTGTAACTTTCTATAGGTTCTGGGTATGTCATGTCAAACATTGGCTCTAGCCGAAATTCGTTTTTGATAAAGAATCGGTAACCCATAATAATAAAAGCCTTTAGGGGAAAACAAAATGTTATTGCAAATGCTGTGAATAACCAGAATTTGCTCACAATGACTCCCTTTTTAGCATAATTAAGCACTATAGCCTTTTCCTGAGGTGTTAAGCCTTTTGCAATTTCGTAATCCATGTCAATTTTTGCAATGAGACGGTTGAGAGATTTTTGTAAATAAAGCAAAAGACTGTATTTAAAAGTGGTTGTAAATGACAGCATAGCTATAGTTCCATTCTTGCTTGCTTCCATGTATTTACCAAATTTTAAATCGTGGAACAATAAGGATGTGATTAGTCCAGTAGCACAAAATACCGTAAGCGTCATTAGTGATATGAACTGGAGTAGCCAAATTTTATTTCGTTTGATAGATGGATGCGAACGATTCATATGCAATGACATAGTGGTAGGTTTGAAAAGTACTTCGAATTTCAAATTGGAAACCGACATTTCAACATGTGCTCATTGACATTGGAATTGATCGACTGCTCGAGAAATCCGTGTTTCAACATTTTCCAAGCCTATAATTTCTTCAATCGCACAAGGATATTGATTATATTCATGGGGAAATGTAACTGACAAAATGATTGAGCTAATATATTTTTAATATTAACTTCGACGATAAAGGAACAACATCGTGTAATAAATGTCAAAGAAGCAAAAACTGTAACTTGTATTTGTAATTACTGATAATAAGGCTATTATGTAGCTCGCATGAGTAGGTATCGTCACTCTACTTTTTACCTACACCAATAAAAAATATTATAAACATATAAAACTTCAAAAATAAAATAAAAAATCGTGTGTGAACACAGTTGCTTACAGTGATATAAAACCTAAATATAATCCTGTAATGTTGTTTGTAATGCTTGTTTAAGAGTATGTTCTTGGACCTTGTGGTCTAGGTACATAATCTTAAGCTTTGATTATATTAATCTATCAAGCGTAGTAGACCTTATTGTGAGTCCGCGTGAGTTGGTACTATCACTCTGCTAATGTCGGTCACAAAGCCGTTATTCATATCAGTTTCTTAGACTTCGGCAGTGTCACTCAAGATGAATTGAAGATATATTATTGCATTGTTGCGGTGTCGCATATGTACAAAAACAATAAAATTGTAATTAATTTTTTTAACTTGACCAACTTCTATAACACAATATGAGAACCAATAAATTATTCTGTCAATCCCTCGACTCTCTAGATTTCAATTACAGCGAAGACAGAATGTGCTTCATTCCGTAATAATTAATTCAAGTAGTAATCATAACATATCCGTGTACGTGAAGGCATAATAACACAAGAGAGGCACGAGCACGAGTGACAGGTATTGGGTACTTACATCGAGTATCCTTACAATTAGGGTTGAAATACAGCACATTGAAATTTCTGAGGCTTTGTATGTGTTTTCCTACATATAAGCCTAAATAAATCATCAAGGCCCTGGATACCACGTCATTATCCCCGTTCACATTGAGACATTAAATCTAAATCTTCTGACCATCCCCTGGCATTCAGATCTGAACTGAAAATGCTTTATGTTAGAAATTTACTAGTAGTGTGAATTCTAATATCCCACCACTATCACATTGAGTATAAAACTAAGGAGATTACGAATTTTAGTAAAGAATAAGAAAGATTCTTAACTATTAGTAACTGTCTACTAATAGTTTGTCTGTCTGACTAACTGTCTTCTAATCGGACTAAACAGTCGGACAAATTATTTTGTAAATGATTCTCTGACCTCATTTCTGTAGACCCTCACCGAATTTTTATTCTCAAATTTTGGAGGATGTATTGAAAGTTCCTACGGGTAAGTATTACCACCCTTTGTCTGATTCTGGTGTGAGGTAATTGTTTGTTCCGGCTTGAAGCGGAAGACAGCTGCTACTACAATACAATTTAGATTCCGAGTTCGTGTCTGAAGGTGGGTAGCGGTTTTCACATTGTTATGTCTTCGTGCTCACTTGTGGGCTTCGACAATCAATGAACACGTGGCGAATCGTGACCTCGCTCCTTATGTACATCATTAAAAATTATTGTGGTATATATAAACAATCTCTTTTCAATTTGACTGATGTTCCATTGTTTATTTATCTTTTATTTTTTATTACTAATATTTCATCATGACCATATGCGACAATTAGTACTTTTAGAATTTACTGTCAATACTAGTTGTCGTTGTCGTAAACAAGAGAAGTTTCGATTTTTTTTATCTAATGATACAGGGAATACTATTGATACAGGAATTGGCTTAGAGAAGATTTATAGACCAAATACTTGTAATTAGATGTACATTTATTCTTCTTCTTATACTTCTTCTCGGCCGTTCCCTTATTGTTGAGGATCATGACTCTTCTGTACTCTCCTCACTGTTTCTCTTAACCTATTTCTATCTTTTGTCTAGTAAAGAGCTTTGTTGTCTGGCATTTCTAGCTGCTGAGTCATCTATATAGTGAGAAAACTGCTTTGAGCTTCGGCCTTTAGGGCTTTTGTCTTGTGTATTAGCGGTAACGATGTACATTTATTTATACATGACACGTTGTTATTAGGCCTGTGAGAGGATTAATATTAAATTTGCATTTACAGAACGTTTATGCAACGTATTTGATTAAATAAGGACTTACGATTTAATAAGGTCCTGCGAAGCTTGCGGCTCATTGTGTATTCTGCGAAAGTTAACGAAATGAAGGGTCGCGTCGCCTTTAAGGCTTAGAAAAAGGTTCGTGCACATCGCGAATAATTAACTTGGTTTAATCAATTAGGCTATAACGTTTTGTTTCTTATAGAAAATATATATGGTTTTTTGAATTAGCACAATTAATATTGTTTGCGGCAGTGTGATTTATAAAATCAAAAATAATAATTTTCCTTTTTGTTGATAACACAAATTAGCTTTACGGTTCATAATTGTGGAGGCGTATTGATGTTCATGCTAATGGTAAAAAATAAATATAAAAATAAATAACTAAACCCAATTTAACTAACTATTCCTATGTCATCTCTTGCATTATATTCACAAGAGAAATGCTACTTATTAATCAATCCTAATGTTAACCAAAAAACCAACCGAAATGCATATTATTTACTAAATATTTTAAAATGGAATGGAATTTGGGATTTCTCTATTGTATTATACATAGAATGACCCCATCGAGCAATAGTCAATTTATAGAGATTGGATTAATCTTACAATAAGGGTAAATTAACACGAATCAGTGGATATTAAGTTAGAAGAATTTATTGTCATAATCCGGAGTGCCAATAAGACGTGATCAGGAATAATTGGTATTTCAATGTATATTTTTGATAAAATAAACTGTTGATTGTTGATTGAAGATTTGTGTTGATGATGAGGAACCAATGAAAGTTATTAGCTTTGATACAGTTAAAACATTCCAATGTACTCAGTTACAAATCCGTGCTTAAGCAGATATGTTGAACACAAACCGTGACAACATATCCAAGTCCATTTAGGCCACCCCAAAGATGTTCCACTTTATTTTGGTTCATCTGTATTCCGACCGTGATACTGAAGATCCCTTGCTGTGTTGAATACAGTATTTTGAATCTCGACCTCCCCTCACAGTTCTCCTAAAATAACTCACCAACAACAAAGGTATAATCCGACATGTACAAAGAACTACGAACAATAAAATAGCCTTTAGAAAAGTTTGAAATTTTATTTGCTAAATCTGTAAGTGTATTTATTGTTCGATTGTCGAAAGAAATGTTAACGTCGAAAGAAGTTAATATGACGTTCACTCGTAGAGTTCACTATTTATTTATGCATTGGGAACGAAAAAATTAAAGTTACTAAGTAGAATGATAATATTATTTTTCCAGTAAACAAAATTTACTGTGATATTTCCGTAGATAGGACAAAACATATTTTGCATATAGTAGTTTGTTCAAAGTTTACTATTCAAATATCGTTATTAATATTTGTATATTTAACATAGATTTCCCTGAAGAAGTAATAATGTAACAAAAGATATTGATATTGAAGAATGAGTTCGTGACTTTAGAATGCTAGTAATAAAAATGTTAATATTCAGTTTTTTTTTGTTATTGAACATCGCTTGAACAAGAAAATGTTGTTTTTGTTAAATAATTCAAACTACAGTGTAACTGATGCATATAGTTAAATCGTTTATGTTCAAAGTAGATAATTTTGCAACCGATTTCTTTGTAGTCAATATCTTTTATCTTTAAACGAGCAATTCTTGTATATAAATATATATATAATGTGAATCTCGGAAACGGCTCCAACGATTTTCATAAAATTTAGTATACAGGGGATTTCGGGGGCGATAAATCGATCTAGCTACGATTTATTTTCAGAATGTTGTTCTATTCGTGTTTTCAATTATCAACTTTATCGATAATTTTGATTTTTTCTTTAAGTAACCAGTACATATTTGTTTAATATTCTGTCGGTAGGATCGAAAAATATTATCCATATTTCATCATTTTATCAATGTGTAATTCGTATTTAAATATAATTTCTAAGAAAAACACAATTTATCAAAAAACATCCCGTCATTAGAGAGAGAGAGAGAGTATTCTTTATTGTACACCAAAAAAGAAATAAAGATTAACATAATCATCTAGTAATATAATAATATTTGAACATCAAGACGTATACTATAGTTGAACTAGTCATGTGTGGAGCTTGAATAATACTTAACTGTTTACAATTAAAGGTCACCTGCGTATGACTTTGGTTCATTTGTACTAATTATAATAAAAGAGATACTCTCTGGTTTATACTCGGCTAGTACTAATTTCTTTTTTTTTCTTTTTTATATGCTGGTAGATTCAACAATTAAAAATAGATTACGAGTATTCAGTATATTTCAAAATTATTTAATTCAATCTCTCTCAACGTTAACAAGTACATTCGCAACAAAATAAGTTTTTTTTCTTTCGAAAACTGTGATGTATATAACAGAGCAAAAATTAATTTGTATTTTGAAGTTACCGTGGTCTTAAGGGTAAGACGCCTAGTCATTCGAATCGAGCGATGTCACTTTTCCGGTGCTTGAATCATGTGGGCAGGTACCAATTTTTCTAATGGAATACGTACAAACATTCATAAATGACTTCTACGGTGAAGGAATAGCATCGTGAAAAAAAATCGAACCCGCAATATATAATTTGTCTAGTTACTGTTGATAGGTCGATTTGTGAGCCTGCCATGAAGAAGTAATACATGCATCACTTTTTTCGATCAATTTTTTAAAATCTAAGATTGAGGAAATTTCTAGATTCAATTACATTCTAGACAAAGTGCTAAAAGTAGTAAAGCTGTTGAAAATATATTAAACTATTACTATATGTACCTGCAAAAGTATGTGAAGGTGGAATAGAATTATAGGTAAAGAATGAAGCCCGATAATAAATAGCCCCATGCGGTGGGATGATCTTTCTCTATTCGGCTCTAGCCGGGTCCAGCTGGATCGATGGATCGATGCCGGACTGCCAATCCCTAAAGGCTTAAATGATAAATCCCTGAATGAACTTCGATACAAACAATTTTCCATGAAAAAAAGTACCTATTGTTTACTTATTGAGTTACAGTATGATTACATTAAATGAAAATATAATAAATGAATAAATGAATTATATGCTATGCAAAACGCATGCAGAATAAATGAATTATAATAATATGCTATGTTTGCTTATATTTTTAAAAAGAGGTACCTCTGTGAAAATTACTCAGCTTAAAAAATGTAGGACGATTTTTTTTACATCAAGATAAAATATGACCTAATTCATGATTATTGTATGCTGTAGATCATATTATGTGATCAGTATGTACTTATATTATTATGCACGATTGTGCGTGTTTTATAATTTCCGTTAATTAATTTTTAAATTAAGCACATTGTTTTGAAATCTGGTTGGTTTTTTTAGGCCACGTAAACTGCGGAATGCGAAAGCCACCAGAAAACATGCACGAACATTTGCTTTAGATAGATTTATTGATTTGCGTAAGCCCTAATGCTCCAATAGCAAACGCTCTTATTTAAGTTGGGAAAAATATTTGCGTTCGTAAAAGTCTCAGGCGCGGACTTGGTGAGTTACATTTTTTTATTATCTCTTTATATATGTAATAATGTTTTTGTATATGCTCTGTTTGATTTATTTATTTTCAATATAAAATTTTTATTGATATTTTACTACACATACAAAAGAGCGTAAGCGCGATAATCAGTTATGAGACCGGGACCGACATGAACTTATTATTTTTTTATGATTGAAGGATTACTGGTGGCCCGGAGGCCTTTCCAGTTTCACCAGGACAGGTGGGCGAGCAAAGGCTCAGCCAGGAGGGGTGGGATTTGCTAACAGCTACCCGAGCGCCTCCGAAGGGGACCTAACAGCTCAAGAGCAGCTGCTTCGCGAATGAATCTACTACCGGATCGGAATCGCGACCCGCTGAGAAGATCCGGCGAGAAACTCAGCGAGCTGATTCATGGGTTAGGTTGCACGGCGAACTCTTTGTCAAGTTCGACGAGTACGGTTACCGGGGTCCCTAAGCCTGCTCCTAGCGTTAGAGCTGAAGGCGTCTAATGCAAAGGTTATTGGATCTGATGGATCCGTAAGGACGTGTCTAGGGCGTCGACGGTGACTGACTCCTGCATGATCAGGATTCGGGAAGTAGTCAGCGGCGGCTACGATAAGGCGATTATCATGACGTATATGTACTGTGACGGTTATATACTTATATAGATAGTATATACAGCTATATAGTCTGAAACAAGAGCTTTTCTGGATATACTCTTTATTCCTCCGGACCTGCTTTCTAATAATTCCTGAAATACTTTTCCAAGAAAGTTTCTTGCTTTCGCTTAGTAAATTCGAGACTGATTAATGTTTGAGCGTTTCAAAGCTTTACTGCTGTCGCTAATGTCTTGTGTGTTTGCGTAAATAAAATTTTACGATCTAGGTACGTGTCTGACGATCCAATTTTTGCAACCCTTTAGCTGAAATCGTAACTCAGAACATTATTTTAGGTGAAAATTAATTAAAAGTCGAGGAATGGGTTTTCCTTAATTAATTCGGAGACTTTTTACAACAGTCTGTCTACTTACGCTTTAGCGTGAAGAAAAAAAAGGCCAAAGAAAATTAAAATCTTTTTTCATGATAAAGTAATATGCTCGTGTTACGTTAAGTGATATTTCATTATCTTTGCAGGAACGCGGCAGTACCCCAAATTGTAGCCCCGATGACAATGGACACTAATCAATCATGAGCTCCCTTAATTGGTTCCCGTGTTTGGTAGACAATAGAAAATTTGGAACTTCACTTATTTAATAAGTAAGTGCTCGGATAATGAATGGATATCAGACACAATGTCTGGATTAAAAATCATTTTCATTCACTCGAAGAGTGAATTAGCCCATAGACACAGCCCACTGAAATTCCTGCCGGACCTTTTCAGTGGGTCTCGTTTCCGATCCGTTGGTAGATTCTGCGAACCACTGCTCTTTTTTTTTATTGCTTAGATGGTCGGACGGGCTCACAGCCCACCTAGTGTACCATCGCCCTGCCTATTTCTGCCGTAAAGCAGTAATGCGTTTCGGTTTGAAGGGTAGGGCAGCCATTGTAACTATAATGAGATCTTAGAACTTATATCTCAAGGTAGATGGCGCATTTACGTTGTAGATGTCCATTAACCACTTAGCAGCAGATGAGCATCTCGTTCACCTAATTAACCAATAGATAAATAAATCTTAAAATTGTTCCAGTTTTTTTTTGCTACACGTACACATATTTCAATAATAAGCTCTTGCAAAATAAATGCGTCATGCACATTCATACTATAATCAGTGGTAATATAAACCACATAATTAAGTTCTCATTACGTGAAAAACGACAATTATCAGAGGGCATATGTAATCTTTCAGTGAGGCGCTAAGCGTAGTTCGTTTCCAACAGGTCATCACAGTATAGACAGGTCAGATCTGATGGATCGCCTGAACCGCGGCCCATAGCTGACTCATTGAATGGATATTAGCATTATAGCTATATACCTATGTGTTCGACGCTGTAACAGTAGTAAAGAGACAAAATTTTATTTAAAAATAAAAAACTAAAATAAAAACAATAATAATAAGGTTAAAAAAAATTACATATTTACGAAGTATTTTCACATTTCTTTTCAATCTTATAAAAATACCAGCTGACCCGGCAGACTTCGTAGTGCTTCAATCGACAAATAAAAGACCTAAATTTTTGTATAAAATAAACTTAAAACAAATAAAAGGAATCCGTTTGACGGGGGACACATCAAAGGCAAAACAAAATTGTTATTTTTATTTAATTCCGAGCATTTTCATATTTATCTACCTTTTAAATCTTTTCTGGACTTCCACAAATAATTCAAGATCAAAATTAGCCAAATCGGTCCAGCCGTTCTCGAGTTTTAGCGAGACTAACGAACAGCAATTCATTTTATATATAATAAAAATATATAGATTAAAATGGTAAATGTAATGGCGGCATTGATGTTCGATAACGTGATTTTTCTTTTTATTTAAAAACGTTGTGAAGCCGATATTTATTATAATAAATATTTAAACGAGGATTTCGTTCAATTAATTTTATGGCAGTTTTTAACATTGAGAGCTGAATGTATTAAGAAAATCAAAAGTTCAAACGAAATAGGATTAAGTGATCTGAATAATGATCGTTTACTTTAACATTATCAGAGGTTGTAGGTTGTCGCGTTTTTTTTTATTAAGGTATTTTAAAAGCGGTGTTCAAATATAGAGTTGGTGTGATATATTTTTCTAGTTCTAGGTATTACGAACAGAAAGAGGATTACGATCGGCAAAATGGGGGAATTGGAGTCTGAGCTCCGGATTAAAGTTTTGTGTTGGCTGAAAATTTCTGTTTTTAGCCTGGTCTATTTTTGCGCAATAATCTGCTTAATATCTAAATAAAATCACACGACGACTCACCGTTAACACATAAACCGATTAAGCTTAAATGCATCAAAAAGCTCAATTTATATCACAGGTGTGCTTAAATTTGTTCGCATTGAATATTTTTATCAAGAAACGTTTTAGATCTGGACGGTTGAAATCAGTCAATACAAACATTTACGAGTAGTGATTTCATTTGTATTGTATTTTTTTATTTTATTTTATTGCTTAGTTGGGTGGACGTGCTCACAGCCCACCTGATGTTAAGTGGTTACTGGAGCCCATGGACATCTACGACGTAAATGCACCACCCACCTTGAGATATAAGTTCTAAGATCTCAGTATAGTTACAACGGCTGCCCCACCCTTCTAACCGAAACGCATTACTGCTTCACGGCAGAAATAGGCAGGGCGGTGGTACCCGCGCGGATTCACAAGAAGTCCTACCACCAGTAAACCAGTAATCTTCTTATAACTTTAAACGAGCAATTCTTGTATATTAATATATATGTACTTATATAATCTGAATCTCGGAAACGGCTCCAACGATTTTCATAACATTTAGTATACAGGGGATTTCGGGGGCGATTAATCGATCTAGCTACGATTTATTTTCAGAAAATGTTGTTTTATTCGTGTTTTCAATAATCAACTCTTCCCGACATCTATTGGCGAATAATAATACCATTTTTCTTAATTGAGGGCAACTAACCGCTTTAAAGACACAACAAGATGACGTTATCAAAAAAAAAAAATCGGCCATCGTTTAGTTAATATTATTCCAACAAGATTTGTGAAATAAATTATGTCTTTGTTCTCGAAGCCTCCAGAGAGACTACAGCAAAAAACATATTTTACTTCCAACGTCCTATTTTTCGGAGGCCACAGTTCAATTAGTCTCATTTCTGAACAGCTGAACAGACGGACACCCATCCATCAACTCCTTCCGTAAATATAAATAGGATGTTTTAGAAACGGAGAGTCTCGAAGAGAATTAGTCACGTAATGTTGTGCTTCTAAGATTCAAGAGATTAAATACAATACCGATAGGCAAATTGAATTGCCTTAGAAAATGTTGATTTTATTAAATAAGGTTTTTCACTTTCCCAATAGTAGAATGCGATGAATATTTAACTTTAAGCCCGTCTTTCAATCTGCTAGTATTTCAAAGCAATGTACTCGGAGACTGGTGGCACTCGATTGACTGAGTATTGAAATTTGGCATTATTTCTCATAAAATTTTATTATCTTCTTCTATAATATGTATTTACGTTTGGTTTATATCAATTAGTGTGATTGGCTTTCATTGAATGATGGTCTAAATTTCTTTTAAATTTTTCATCCCTGAAATGGAATCTACACATTTATATATATATTTATATACATTAAAAACATTTTTAATTGTTTTTACAATACAATACAAAAGTTGATAGCATAGGTATCCTACTTTATATCTCTACTGTCCTAATAATCAATTTAACAACATAAAATGTTGTGACGAAAAATTCTGCGGCTATATTAATTAATTAATATATTTATATAGGTATATTGGACCAACCATTGCTACTTTCATTCATTCACTTTCAGACAGTTGGTTTTCCTTTGACATACGCTAAGCTGAGATAGCGTAGACAGTCTAGATAATACCAATCAATTTAAAAAAAATCGTTTTGCTTCAATGCGGTATCAAAAATATTTTGCAACCGTCGCAAAATGGTTTTTAATTGCTTTAACAGAGTAACTAACAGTACACAACTCGCTCTCTGCAGCTTCGAAAACAATTTATTTTACTTTCCAGTCTTTCTAGTTTGTTTATCTTCTCTTTGAGTAGCAAAATTCTATGTTTGTAATTAAGCCGAGACTTAAAACTAAAAGCATTTTTGCATAATTAGTACCGTTCGCTGAACCTAGCAGGCTTTGTAGGTTGTGTAAATTCCTTGTTATGAAAAGAACTAAGTTATATTTAAAGTTTAATGATTGTCATGCATTAGCAGATTATGCTCGATGTTCTTTCTGACTAGCGTAATATTGCTTCATCTGTGAGCAATAAAAATAATATGATCATTTTTAAAGTTGAGCGGAACGTTGTAGCGGCACTAAGTAAACTCATTATGTTTGATTCAGAAGTCTAATCTAGTTAATCTCTGTCCGTCCAATGTCTATTTAGATATTTAGAAATGCTGTTGAATTATTCTGCTTAAAGAACACAAACGGAAATATTAAATAGTAAGCAAGCTGGTCGAGACGTCAGTAGCCACATTGTATATAATTAATCAAGACACCCACAGTACACAGAACGGTGATTAAATTGATCAAGTCAAAGCACAGCTGTGCTTTACACTTTGGCGCTACTAATAAGCATTGTTAAATCGAATTTAACCATTTGTAAACCCATATTTAAGAATTAAATGGTTAATTGTCTTTACGTTACAATGATTTTTTTAATACACACGTTGGTACATCGATGAATTTATATAAATAACATTCTCCTAGTTATAAAATAATTATGAATTTTGTATTGAAAGAAGCAACGCAATACAGATACATTCGATAGTTATTTATCTTTCAGGCTTCGGAAATACTTAGTCTGGCCATAAATACTGTTACAATTAAAAATAAACAAAATATTACATTTGAATTTGGAATCTGTCATTTTTATATGATTGCTCATTGAGTTTTCTCATTTTGGCGCCAATACATTGTACAATATTTTGCGATATTAAAATGGAGTGGGGTGATAAAGAGAACCGAATCGCTGTGATGGCATTACACAAAGTAGGTATGGAGTCAAATGCAATTTTTAAAACTCTCCATACGCTTGGTATTAGTAAAATGTTTGTGTACCGGGCTATTAATAGGTGCAATGAGACCTCCTCTGTTTGTGACAGAAAAAGATCTGGCCGTCCACGTAGTGTTCGTACGAAAAAGATGGTCAAAGCAGTAAGGGAAAGAATTCGAAGAAATCCTGTCCGAAAGAAAAATATTTTATCTGGTGAGATGAAGATAGCACCTAGAACTATGTCGCGTATTTTAAAAGATGACTTAGGACTTGCAGCCTATAAGAGACGTACTGGTCATTTCTTAACTGATAATTTAAAAGATTTTGACGAAGCATGTTACTGATAACTTTATTTCTGTAATCTGACGAAGCATGTTGCGGATAATAACATGTACTTTTAGGTTAGGAATATTGTGTTCTCTTTTTTATAATAGATAAATTAAAAAGAGAATAGGGTGATAAAATCGAAACAACTACTGAAGCGGTACGCAAAAGGAGGTCATAGAAAAATTTTGTTTACGGATGAGAAAATTTTTACAATTGAGGAACATTTTAACAAACAAAATGACCGTATTTATGCTCAAAGCTCTAAGGAAGCTTCCCAATTAGTCGACAGAGTGCAACGTGGGCACTATCCGACTTCAGTGATGGTTTTGTGGGGTATTAGCTATGAAGGAGTGACTGAGCCATACTTTTGTGAAAAAGGTATCAAAACATCGGCACAAGTGTATCAAGATACCATTCTTGAGAAGGTAGTGAAGCCCCTTAACAACGCCATGTTCAATAATCAAGAATGGTCCTTCCAGCAAGACTCGGCGCCAGGTCATAAAACTCGGTCTACGCAGTCTTGGTTGGAAACGAAAGTTTCGGACTTCATCAGAGCTGAAGACTGGCCGTCGTCTAGTCCCGATCTTAATCCGCTGGATTATGATTTATGGTCAGTTTTAGAGAGTACGGCTTGCTCTAAACGCCATGATAATTTGGAGTCCCTAAAACAATCCGTATGACTGGCAATGAAAACTTTTCCCATGGAAAGAGTGCGTGCTTCTATTGATAACTGGCCTCAAGAGTAACTGAGTAAGAGTAACTGGCCTGGTAAGAGTATTTATGGCCAGACTAAGTAAAGTGATTTAAAACATATTAAACACAGGAGTAGTCAATACTAAAATGTACAAACATGCCGATACCAATTACCAATACAAATTATACATACATACATATATATTTTATTGGAAATATCCACACCTGATATTCTACGCTTATGAATGTAAACGAGTAATATGGTTCGACCGTTGACTAACCATATTTTTGAGTAATTTTTAAGGCTTTAAGGATAGGGTTTTCTTTTTTTTAAACACATACGTTACAACAAACACAACTCTGATTACTAGTAGTCCCTTTGAGAACATAATTATTCATTATTTCCTTAACGTTGAAATCTGAATTCAATTAGATTTTAATAAGGGAGTTTCTACGGGGATTGTAAGCTGATCCTACCTATGAATGATATTACGTCGGCAATCGAAAGTACGGCATTGTTGAGTTAATTAATCCCTCACATCCATTAGTCTCATCATACAGGCGACATGTGATCTATGGATATCTATTGGTGATATATTAAATTCAATAACTTCAATGTGCATATTATTCACATTATATTGAGAATCTACAGAGATCTTTGATACAAGTCACTTAGATTTATACGTTTTTCTTCTTCTCACTATGATTATTTGTTAGCAAAGATGACGTGTTACCAGAGAAATTACAATGTGGGTAATACCGACGCCTTCATTGAAACACGAATATAAATAAATGAGATCGAAATCTACAAATCGGAACGCATGATTTCTCCATGCAGAAATCAGTACGCTGATATATCCCGTAAGTTTATACAACACACTGTCATTAAAAAAGTAACATTACTTAACCTTACTGTAGTTGAAAATTTATATGAGCAAACTAACATAAAAAACCGTAACATAAAAAAAATTGCGTCAACAATTGGTCAAGCGATCCGTCGTGCTGACCTAAAAACAAATTTAAGCAGGTAATCATTTCCTATTTAGAATTTTAAAGTAAAATAAATAAAAAAGAACTCGTTTTTTTACTCAACAATTCTCATAACAAAATCAAATTCTTATATATATATTAGAATAAAAAAATGGGAAATTAATGTCGAAGGAATTGCGATGATTCTAGTAAAAGTAATAACTAATATTGAATGTTAACTGGAACCTATCGTAGTTTTATTGCATTTATGGGTAAACAACAGTTCTGAACTAATTTGTGAGTCGGCAACGGCTGTGCGGTCGGAAGCAACAATAGGTGTTAAACTTTTAATTAGTTCCCCTACTTTCGAAGAAGCATTAAGGTTTCCTGCCGGCTACAATGCAAACTCTTGTTTTTTGTTCGACGATTAATAGGAATTCTTTCGCTGCTAAGCGATCCGACTTGCTAATCCATGTTTTTACGCCTTTGAAATTTAAAGTGGATGATCTGGAAAAAGAATCTTAACCTATTTATTCGGTTACCTAAATGTAATATTGTGTTAATAATATGTTATTTTTATTGTAACATTATTGTTATAGCATTTGTAACATTAATAACAAAAAAACATGAAAACATTTGTTTGTTGTAGATTCTGACGGGAGGTATAAAAACGGACAAAAGTAAAAGAGTTTCAATTTAGGCGGTAGCACATGGCTAAAGATTTTGTAAAGTGAAAATCGAAAAAACATCACGAACATTTTCCGGAAATATTCCAACAGCTGTTGCATGTGAGAATTTCCGGATTTAAATTCAGCTATCTACCGCATGGATACGAAAATTGTTTCAAGCTTTCACAAAATGCTTTTGTCACATAAACGTTTGAATATAACCTTTAAATAAGTAATAATAAAGTAATAATAAACGTTTAAATAAGTAATACATTTACCTATGAACTTACCATTTAGTATACAGAAAGTTAGTATTTTTTTTAATTCCTTTTTTTATCAATCATAACATGCACCTATGGTATCGATGCATATCTGCCAGCGCAGTGGTAATTTTTCAATGCCCCTCTTGAAGAAGGTATACAGGAGCCAAAAAACACTTCAAAGGTATTTTCTACTGCCTCTTGGGGTATTTATTTTTTTCCCTATCAAGAAGCTGTTCAAACGTGGTAGTGGCGCAAGGTCTAGTGAGTGCGGTGGATGACACAAAACTTTCAATCTTATCTCTTGTAGCTTAAACACCGTCTGTTGTACCATATGTGTTGTCGTGTAGGAGCAGCGGCGATGAGCGATTACTAAAGTTGGCCGGAGATTCGAGAGATTCCCTTGTGGGTCCGCACGGGTGGGTGCCACTACCACGCCTAGTTCTGCCGTAAAGCAGTAATGCGTTTCGGTTTGAAGAGTGGGGCAACCGTTGTAAGTATACTGAGACCTTAAAAATCCTATCTCAAGGTGGGTGGCGGCATTTACGTAGTAGATGTCTATTGGCTCCAGTAACCACTTAACACCAGGGCTGTGAGCTTGTCCACATATCGAAGCAATAAGAAAAAAATACAAGACATACTCGTAATGGCCGCTTCCGATTATCAAAAAGAGTCAATTTTTCATTTCAAGTGACAATGCGGTTCAAAATCCCTTCATTTCTTTGTCTGTTATGGAACGCAAGGCACACTTTAACGCGTTTGTCGCGCTTGGGATAGTTCAGTTCGTGCGGCACTGACTAATCAAGTTTTTTTCCCTTGTTGATTTGACGTGAATTGACTAATCTTGTTTTGATACTAACGTTGAAAGTTGTTCAGTGGTAGATTGAGTATCGTCAGCTTCCAGTATAACCTTTAATTCGTCGTTGTTGACTTTACTTTACGGGCGACTACGGGGCTCATTATTTAGATCAAAATTTTCGTGTCGAAAGCGTTCAATCTAAAAAGTCGTACGTGCGTTCGTACTGTTCACTCCGCATACGTCATTAATGTTGTGAGTCGTTTGTGCGATATTGGCGTTTGCTACCAAAACAAAACTCGTGTTTCCAAATAAATTCATATTTTAATCGTGTTCATATTGATAAAAAATATACAAATGTGGTGAAAGCAAATCAGTAATCAATAAGCAAATGACTGAATTTGAAAATAGAATTCCATATTTTTAAAATAAAATTCATTTGAGTTTAGAATTTATTGCCAGGCATAAATAAATTACGTTTCCAATAGCCAATATTGTAAAACAGGAACTTCAACCTATTATTTAAGCGTATACATAGTATATTTATTTATTTTATTTATTTATTCAAATTCAAATTCAAATTCAAAATCATTTATTTCAACTTGGATGTCATCAAAAACACACTTGTTGAATGTCAAAATGTAAAAGAAAATGTTAACTCTACCACCGGTTCCAAAAAAAGCCACAGTCCTGAAAAGAACCGGCGAAACAAACTCAGCGGGCTTTTTTTTTTTTTTTTGTATTTTCTCAACTATTTTCTTTTTTTTTCTAAAAACAAGAAAACATATTTACAGTATACAAAAAAACAAGTCAAAAAAATACAATTCAAATAAATAATAATAATAATGAAAAATGAAAAGGCCAGGAGCGAACGCCTCATTCCCACGTAGTGCCATCTAGTAAAAAATCCTTAACTTTATAATATGCCTTGTTGCACAAACGTTCCTTGACAGTTTTCTTAAATCTATGAACAGGTAGTAGTTGAACGTTTTGTGGGATCTTGTTGAAAAGCTGTACACCCAGCCCCCTGAAAGAGTTGCTTATTTTCTTAATTCGAGCCGCCGGCAACGCAAGCCTATGTTTGTTCCTAGTGTTCACATTATGCAAATCGCAGACTCTGGGGAATTCTACAATGTTTTTACGCACGTACAATAAATTTTCAAAAATGTATTGGGACGCTAAAGTTAGAATTTTGATTTCCTTAAACTTGTCCCTCAAGGATTCCCTCGGGTGCATATTATAAATAGCACGAATAGCCCTCTTCTGCAGGATGAAAATCGTTTCGACATCGGCAGCATTGCCCCATAGCAAAATGCCATAGGACATAACACTATGAAAATAACTGAAATAAACTAGACGTGCCGTATCTTCATCAGTATACGTTCGTATTTTTTTTACCGCAAACGCTGCAGAACTAAGTCTATTCGCTAACTTGCATATGTGAGGACCCCACTGCAGCCTGGAATCAACTGTTATACCAAGAAAAACTGTCGAATCAACAAGCTCCAGTGTATCTCCACTTACAATGATATTAGTGTCTACTTGTCTAACATTAGGTGTGGTAAATTTTATACATTTTGTTTTTTTGTTATTTAATAACAGATTATTAACACTAAACCAATGTACCACGCGCGAGATAGCATCATTCACATCGTCATAATCTTCCAATTGTCGTTTAATTTTAAACAATAATGATGTATCATCAGCGAATAATACGACCTCGTGACGGGTTTCAATAAACTTTGGTAAATCATTGATATACACAAGAAATAAGAAGGGACCCAATATGGAACCCTGAGGAACACCCATATTAAGTAAGACACCGGAAGATCTCTTTCCTTTAACCTCTACCTTTTGGATTCTTCCGGATAAATAAGATTTAATAAGTTCTAATGAAACGCCCCTAATACCATAATGGTGTAATTTCCTCAACAATGTATTATGCTCAACGCAATCAAAAGCTTTAGATAAGTCGCAGAATACCCCAAGGGCATTATGCGATTCCTCCCAAGCCTGAAAAATATTTTTAATAAGATCTACACCTGCATCAATAGTCGAACGGCCTCTAGTGAATCCATATTGTTTGTTATGAAGCAGGTTATTGGAATAGGCTTGAATAGGAATTAGGCTCACAATACACATTACAAGCTAAAAAGATACATAAAAAACACAAGTAAAAAGAAACAAAATCTGGCTTGCAACATAACTTATGTACGCACGACAAAACAAGACATAGTAATATACAGTCAAACCTGGATAAGCGAGAGTTCAAGGGAGCACAATCTCATTCTCGCTTATAGAGGTTTCTCACTAACCCGAGTTTCTCGATAATGCTCCCTCTGAATTTCATTTCGCGATTTTCGGGATTCAAACGCATTCACTATTTTAAGTTTATCACTTAATGACAGTACTTTAACTTTCCATTTTGACATAATGCAGAACAGAACTTTCCTTCGCAATTGATTAACGATAAACTGAGTAAGTCTGAAAAACAGGACGGTACACAGGCACACGTGTCCATTCGAAAAGAATGCGATAAAATAACGTTATTTAGTTCCACGAAATAGAAAAGGTTCAATATTGACGAAAAACAATACAAAAACAATGGAAAGAAGTTCCACAAAAGTTAAGAATGAGTCATAAAATAACAGATGTTAAATTTGTAATTTGTTTTGTCATTTGTTCCTCTGAAATAATAAAAATAAATAAAGCTCGACTGTCGCTTATAGAGGTATAGATAAGTAGCAGTCTCACTTACGGAGGTCCATGAGGGAAAAACGACTCTCTCTTACAGAGGTTTCTGTTTCTCGCTAATAGAGGTTTTGGGAGCTTAAAATGACGGGTCCTGGCTATTACTCTCACTTATAGAGTTTTTTCACTTATCCAGTTCTCACTTACCCAGGTTTGACTGTATATACATAAGTATATACAACGTATGCACGATTGTGATACTCTAGAATCTAGAATAGCGTGGATATTTCCCAAAATGTTCTGGACAAAGAAATAACGTTTTGGTCGCTCATGACCTCCAAAATTGCGACTTACGAAACTTTGTAAATCGTTAAGTGAAAATGTAAGATTAAACAATCGAAGTACATAGTTTGAATTATGAAATATCATGAACATTTTATTCTAAATATTAGTAAGGTAGATTTAAAATCAAGTTAGAGTCCCTTATCGGCAAGAATAATGGCTACCAGTAAATTATAGGATTTCAGATTTATTATCATATAATTTAGGAAGAGAGTGATAATATCTGTGCTTCCATAGAAAATAGTATAATAATTTTATACGAAAGTAATATACCAAATAATTCCAATTCTGTCGTTTCACAATTTTCCTCGTCATAGTTATTTAGGAACGTTCGAAATTAAATTTTGGCCAATTTTTTTACGTACAATATTTCATACGTGGCTATTTTGTTATTATTAAAGTAGTACAAATTAACAATAGATTTCATTCAAAACCACAAATGGCCGTGATAGATATGTAATTGAATAACAAACCCGAAATCATTTGTTTATGTAAAATGATTTTTTTGTGGTTTATTTAACGAATTATACTTTGTGTTTTGTTATACTTAAACTCATGATACCGGCTGTTCTCATTTCTCATGCAAATTGTTGTTTTATAGCAAAAAAAGTTGGATGAAACTGGCTTTTTATGTTTTCTTATTTACTGCTTTTTTAATAAGCAACCATTACATTGCCTGCCTTACCGCTGAAAATGTTTCATTCTGAAATAATTATACCGCTTTGTAGTCACGTCCCGATGGATCTACCTAATTAGCGCTTTCGAACGGTACTAGTTCTAACTCTAGCAGCAGCCAAGCATAAGTCACCGACGAAAATAAAAAACTTTTTGTTGATGGCAGGCCATATCATAAAAATCCGTGGATACAGCACTTTCTCCTTCGAGACAACATGCGTGGTCGCCGGGGCGTAACCCTGGGACTTGGAGGCGGAGGCGTTCGCTGGGGCTTACGTTGACGAAGGAGTAATTCGAGCGCGGTGGCTCCAATTTTGGCAGTCCGCCCAGTCTTTGCGTACCGGGTCGGCACTAAACATCATACCTCGCGCGCCTCCTAGGCATGATGGGGGCCTTATAGGAGGATCAGCCCCCGGCCCAGAAAAAAAATGACAAATCCACACCTACGTACCATTCATTCTTTCTTGATTGAAGGGAAAGCAGTAAAGATACAGTATTTTTTTTAGTAAAATTTCAACATTAAATTTTCTTATTCATATATTAAGGCGGGTGGCAGCATTCACGTTTGCATTCAAATATCAGGTGATGAAAATATGTCGTAATCAAATAAAATTGAAACGATATAGAGCAATGCTTAATATATTGTTTGACTTTCATGAGTTGTAGACACGATATATCGTGTTACGAACAATATCAATGGCTATAGTATAGTCATCAGCAGTGGTTGCGTCATCTCCTTTATCATCTTAGTTTAGTAAAACAAACACCACACTTTTTCACTTCCTGTTCTTCACTTACGGCGGCATCGCAAATGTTCATGAAATTGAATACGAACCAAACTAATTTTTGTCGTATATAAATATTTCCAAATTATTGTTATTTGCTTTGCATGCTTCACAGCGTTATTTTTGGTATATTATAGTTAGGATTTAAAATAATAATTTATGTCAAACTTTGACATCAATGGTAGGTATTGTGTTACTCTTTCAGACGTGATAATACAGATGTGGACAACGGCGGCAATTGTAGAATTTGTCCAGGTGTTTAGTGTTCGTATAGTACAAGTCAAGTTCTTTTGATATTATAAAATCTTTTTGATATTAAATCAAGGAATGACACTATGTTGTATGGAGAAATATTTTATAATTCTTTATTATTTGAAACTACTACTTATACGCCGACAGTCAGATAACTTGGACAAAGTGATTGTGATGGGAAAAGTAGAAGGAAAGAGACCCAGCGGCCGATCACCTAGCCGCTGCTGTAACCAAATAACCCCCCTAACTGGGTTGCCAGTCGCAACCTCTCTATGAGAAGCTGAGGACAGGACGAGGTGGAAACAGCTCACGAGACAGGCCGCGGTCATGTTTCAGGGACACAACCTTCTGTAATGAAGAAAGCGACGAAGAAAAAGAATTATTTGATAAAATATAAACATATATATATATATATACAAGAAATGGCAAGTATATTTTTAAAATCTAAACCCACGTGCTTGTAGTGCCTGTATCGTTTAAAGATAGTTGATAAAAATCGTATATTTAATGAATCATTTTAAGTTTCTGACTTATACCACTCGTATAAATCTTCCTCAATTTTAATAATCATTCCTCACATTTAGTACGAACCCAATGATCTCCTGAACTACAAACGAATATGTTTTTTACATTTTTATTGTGAGTGATTTTCTTATTAAAATATTAACGGCATAAAAGTAGAAATAATATGTTCATTTACTTTGTTACAGTATTATTGGTACATTAATTTTAAACACGCTATCAGAAGACATAGTGAAACCTAATATAGTTTTCATTGTTGCAGATGATTTGGTAAGTGAGCATGTCTCAACGATTTTAATAATAATTAACTAACGTTCAATAATTCGTAGAGTAGACCAGCAAACTCACTGCCGATCTAGTTTTAAACGGTAACCGAAGCGAGTGCCACCACTCACGTTGGACAAAAAATCGGATTCTCGATTACAATAAAGATAACCAGAATCGGAACATATAAATGTTTCGCCGAAGAATCCAATAGGTTGACAGTATGTATCTAACCATGCGGTCTCACAAAACGCCACACCGCAAATAAACGTTTATAATATTATATTTCGTGGAATAAAAGAATAAATAACCTTTTATTACGTGTGCGTTCATCTTGTTTTAGCGGTGAAATCTATAATTAAATACTTTGTAAATTTCGTAGGCCACGAAGGCAAGTAGGTAGCCGGTCGTGTTAAATGTTGTGGAAAGATAAGTTGTTTTACAATTTTGTAGGGATGGGACGATGTTAGCATTCACGGATCTGATCAAATCATGACACCAAATATCGACATAATGGGATATGAAGGTACAATATTGCATCAATATTACACGGATTCACTAGGGACCGCGTCGAGGAGTGCTCTTTTCACTGGAAAATACGCTATTCGTCTAGGTAAGTTCATGACTCTGATTTATTTTCAAAAATATCCTGAAGGAATATCCCATCTAACAGTGTTCGAATAACAGTTCGAATAAATTATTTAAAGTACGGACTTAATACCTAGTCAGGTCATAAATTCTGTCACATGTTTAATGTAAAATAATTGAAACATTAGACTTAGAAGTCGTCGTGGCCTAAAGGATAAGACGTCCGGTGCATTCGTATGTGGCGATGCACCTATGTTCGAATCCCGCAGGCGGGGTACCAATTTTTCTAATGAAATACGTACTCAACAAATGTTCACGATTGACTTCCACGGTGAAGGAATAACATCGTGTAATAAAAACCTAACCCGCAAAATTATAATTTGTGTAATCACTGGTGGTAGGACCTCTCGGGAGTCCGCACGGGTAGGTATCACCACCCCGCCTATTTCCGCCGTGAAGCAGTAATGCGTTTCGGTTCGAAGGGTGGGGTAGCCGTTGTAACTATACTGAGACCTTAGAACTTATATCTCGAGGTGGGTGGCGCATTTACGTTGTAGATGTCTATGGGCTCAGGTAACCACATAACCACCAGGTGGGCTGTGAGCTCGTCCATCCATCTAAACAATAAAAAATAAAAAAAAACAAGTTTATTCATTATGTAACCATTCATATACCAAAATGAACTTAACAAAACATAGATTCTTATGACACTAAAGTTTATTTAAAATGACCTCCGTGATTTTGAATACAGGCCTTCAATCTGCGCGGCCAGTCGTCTATCGCAGCACGAACGAGGTCCATGTCAATATCGGCGGCTGCCTTAATCAAGGATGTCTTGAGTGACTCCAAATTGGGATGAGGCTTTGAGCACGCCTTTTCCTCCAAGTGTTGCCATATCTTGTAATCTAACGGATTCAAATCTGGACTGGAGGAGGGCCAGTCTTCGTGCCGGATGAAGTCGATTTCACGCGCCGCCAGCCAGTCTTGTGTGCTCTTCGCTTTATGAGCTGGCGCCGAATTTTGTTGGAATACCCAGTGCCTGTTATTGAACATCGTATGAGAAACAGGTTCCACAAGGTTCGTCAGGACTGTATTTTGATACACAACTGCATTCGTTTTTACACCTTTCTCACAAAAATGTACCTCTGTTAAGCCCCAATAAGAAACTCCCAACCATACCATGAGCGAGGATGGAAAATGACCTCGTTGGACACGCGGAATACGGTTGCTCGCTTCTTCACTACTGTGTGCGTACACCTTACCATTTTGTTTGTTGTAGCTCTCTTCTACGGTAAAAAATTTTTCATCCGAAAAAAGAATTTCCCGATATTTTTTCCCGCGTACCGCTTCAACAAAGCGCGGCATCTCTTCAGTCTCAGGTCCATTAGACGAGCATTCAAACGATGTCCTGTTTTTCTTTGATATGCCCGAAGCCCTAAGTCTTCATTTAACACCCTTTTCACCGTGGTTCTGCTTAACCCCATCTGAAGGGCCAACAATTTCTGCTTACGTTTGGGATTTCTTTGAATTCGCGCCTTCACAGCTTTTATCATTTTATTTATTATTTTATTAGCTGGAGTCCTAACAGACCGAGGGCGACCACTTCTTGACCTGTCATCTACACTAGAGTCTTCATTGTATCGTTTGATGGTACGATAAACGAATCTTTTGGTTATATTAAAAATTTTCAGTATGTTAAAAATTTGAATTGGCGCGTAACCGCAACGATGCAACGCAATAACTGCAACACGGTCTTCTTTAAGCGTCCACTCCATACCTATTTAAAAATTAGTGAAAATTCTAAAAGTATACATTTTTATTTTCATGAACAATTCGAAATTCGAATTCAATAAACTTTTTTGTAGCCAGCATTCTAAAAGAAAAGTTTTTACTGTGTGACAATACTTATGACCTGACTAGTTAGTTTACTTAAAAATTTAAAAGTCTTCGTATATACGAAGTCGTCGTGGCCTAAAGGATAACTTCCGGTGCGTTCGTATCTAAGGAAACAACAGTGTTCGAACCTCACAGGCAAGTACCAACTTTTCTAATGAAATACGTACTTAACAAATGTTTCACAATTGACTTCCACGGCAAAGGAATGACATCGTGTAATAAGAATCAAACCCGCAAAATTATATTTGCATAATTACTGGTGGTAGGACGTCTTGAGTCCGCAGGGGTAGACCCTGCTTATTGCTACCGTCAAGGAGTAATGTGTTTCGGTTTGAAGGGTGGGTCGGCCATTGTACTGGAAAAAAAAGGAAACCTTATATAGAACTCATAGATTATTTTCTATTAAGCATAGTACGTTACGGTTTAAAGTAAAAATCTACCCCCCCCCAATCTTTAGGGACTCACGGTTCATCGATAGCGGCAACAGAAGATGGTGGGGTACCGTTGTCTGAACGTCTCCTACCTTCTTATTTGCAAGATGCAGGATACACTACACATTTGCTCGGCAAATGGCAACTGGGGCATTCGAGGAAATCTTATTTGCCAACAAGCAGAGGGTTTGACACTTTCTATGGCTTCGTAACCGGATCAGTTGACTACTATACATATAGCCATGTGGAGGTTTGTGATCCTTAGTTATAATGACGGTTATTTTTATTGTTTCCTGTTTTAAATAAATTATGTTACATGCTATTAAATCACATAAAAAAAATGAAATTTCCACTTTAAATTGACGTAACTTACTGCTGTATTAACTTTGTTTAAACCTTGATTAGATATAATATTAGGTTTGAACATTGCAGCGTATATAATAATCTAAATATTTTTACATAATGCACGCAAGAAAGACAATTTCATTATCTGTCCTAGTTTGCACAGAAAATTGGGTTAGCTCAATCGTTGTTTTCAAAATTTGCAGAGTTTTAATGGATCTGCGTTTTTCGGGCTTGATTTGTTCGAAAACACGCACCCAGTTGATAATCAAACAGGTCATCTCGCTGATATTATTACAGATCAAGCTATTCAAAGTAAGTAAATGTTGAACCGCATTCAGAATATAATTTTTATTTTATTTTATAAACATTATCATGTTCTTAGTGTTTGAATCATAGAATGTATTGGCAGTGATTTGTTGACCAACTCTCGGTAACAAACGCTAATTTCTTTCAGTTATTAGAAACCATGATATAAATAAGCCGCTTTATCTCCATGTATCTCACGCTGCTCCACACGCAGGCGGTGGTTTGGTTCATTTACAAACTCCCGAAGACACAATAAACGCAAATGATCATATTGCTCACTCTGCTCGAAGATTATATGCAGGTAAGTGGCATTTTTCGACCGTTTTTACTGGTTATCATGTTTGAAAACAATTATTTTGTATGTTTTTGAAAAATAAAATGATAATGTTATGTATTTCAGGTATGGTTACAGGTCTAGATAAAAGTATTGGAAATATTATAGCAGCACTAGCAGAAAGGGAAATTCTTGATAATACATTGATTATATTTGTTTCGGACAACGGTGCTGCGCCCGTTGGGGCGACACAAAATTTCGGATCCAATTTACCCTTGAGAGGAACAAAGGGAAGACCTTGGGAGGGCGCTATTAGATCAATCGCTATAGTATGGCATGCGTCAATCACACCTCAAATCTGGAATGGATTATTCCATGTTACAGATTGGTTGCCTACTTTAGTTGCTGCAGCCGGAGGTAAAGCTCCAACTGGAATCGATGGTGTGAACCAATGGAATGCTCTTACAAAAGACGAGGACTCGAGTAGAAAGCGTTTACTATTGACAGTTGACGATTTGAACGGTTGGGCTGCGTACAGAGATGGAGATTTCAAAATAATAATCGGAGATGTTGATAAGGAAACCAGTGTTTATTTAGGAAATGAATTCAAAGAATTGCGGCTGCCAGTACATTTATACGAGAGCACGCTACTTAGTTCAGAAGCTGCTCATGTTTTTAAAGAGATTTTAGATTTATATTTGGACTTAGATGAAATATTTCATAAAAGAGATAAGCTGAGTTTACGTTCGAAACATAATATTTCACAAGAATTTAATTTTTGCGTACCATCAAGAGGTAAGTGCTATGAAGTTTTGAGGAATATTGAATTAAGAAACATCTTATTTACTAGTACCGTTATTGTTTGATTTGTTTCAGAATCAGGGTGTTTGTTTAACATCACAGCAGATCCTTTAGAAACCACGAATTTATGGCCTTCATTGCCTGATGTTGTGAGACGTATGGTTTTGCGACTACGTTATTACTGGGCACAAATAAACCCTAGATGTTTAGTGAAAATCGATAAAAAATCTGATCCCTCCCTTCGTGATTTTGTATGGTCACCTTGGCTAAAAGATAATGAACAAGTAGCAAAACCAATCAGAGATAGGCCACGATTTCCTCTCAAAGTTTTAGTTGGGGAATTGCAATATTTAATTGATTCAAAATTCAACAATTTTAGTGAAACAATGAGTGCCTATGTTAAATCCATGGCTGATTCGTTTTTAGAGAATGTTAGTGAATTGTTTTCGTTTTAATTAAAATGTAATTTAAAAATTAATTGATTTTTATTTTTATTCCGTAGTTATATTTTAATCGACATTAATTAGAAGTTCGTATTCTCAAAAATACACTGAACGGCTAAATCAAAATAAATTGTAATTATTTTATTTGTGTGGAGTCATATGATTTCGTAGAATCAAAACTAGAAGAAAAAACTAAAATAGGTAGATTGGTAGACTTGACAAGACATTAAAAGTGACGCTCTTGTCGATAAATTGACCAAAAAATTTTATGAGGCAGTGAAATATTTTGTTATCGGTTCACCGATCCATCGTCCTTTGATCAGCTCGTCCACTAAAAAGGAAAATTGGTCAGCTTTTTAGGTCCACGAGGGTGACTGAATATTCATTGTGCTCTTAAAATAATTTAATTTACTGTAAAATATAATATTATATTAGGCGATGTTAAAATTTTTGATTATAAAAAATATATTGTTTTTGTGTAGTGCTAATTAATTACCAATGTGAACCATAGTACAAAACATTAAAAATTACATAATTTACTCTGAATAAAACATTCACTGAGAATCAACAGAAGCAATTGGATAGAATTACCGACGACCCAAAACATTTTTCTTGAAATCATTAGCCCTTTAAAAAGTTTTATTTATTTGTAACGGCGGAGTAACTTAATTCCTCTGTAGCTGTCACTTCGTATTGCCTCTTATTTATCTTTTTTTTTTTTTTTTTTTTTTTTTTTTTTTTTTTTTTTTTTTTTTTTTTTTTTTTTTATGATTGAAAGTTTACTGGTGGCCCGAAGGCCTTTCCAGTTTCACCAGGACAGGTGGGCGAGCAAAGGCTCAGCCAAGAGGGGTGGGATTTGCTAACAACTGCCCGAGCGCCTCCGAAGGAGACCTAACAACTCAAGAGCAATTGTTTCGCGAATGAATCTACTACCGGATCGGAATCGCGACCCGCTGAGAAGATCCGGCGAGAAACTCAGCGGGCTGATGCATGGGTTAGGTTGCACGTCGACCTCTTTGTCGAGTTCGACGAGTACGGTTACCGGGGTCCCTAAGCCTGCCCCTAGTATTAGAGCTGAAGGCATCTAATGCAAAGGTTATTGGATCTGATGGATCCGTAAGGACGTGTCTAGGCCGTCGACGGTGACTGGCTCCTGCATGATCAGGATTCGGGGAGTAGTCAGCGGCGGCAACGATAAGGCGATTATCATGACGCATAGCCTTATCGAAGTATCGTTCCGACGCTGACTTCATGTATTTCCGAATTGATTCGAGGCCCAGGTCGTCGTGTAGGTCAACGTTCCTCACGAACCACGGAGCCCCGACAGCTAACCTGCAAAAGCGGGATTGTAGGGATTGGAGGGTGTCTATGTGTGTGCGGGCCGCGTGAGCGAACACCACACTCGCGTAAGTCATGACGGGCCTTATGCAAGTTTTGTAAAGTGTCACCTTGTTCCGAAGGGACATTTTACTCCGCTTACAGATCATGGGGTAGAGTCTACCGAGAATAAACGCGGCACGGTCACGGACTGATTTTATATGCGGGCGGAATGTCATCGATGCATCCAGGGTAACGCCCAGGTACTTGACCTTCCTGGCCCAGGGTATGGGTTGTCTAAAGAGAGTAATCGGGGGTGTGAGATTCCTCCTCCTAATCCGGGAGGAAATCCGTGTGGAGCTTCCCCTCTGAAATAGCACCGCAGTACTTTTCGCTGGGTTGATGTCTATGCGCCATTTTCGGAACCACTGTCCTAGGGCTAGGGCTGCGCTCTGAAGCTTCTTCGCGATTAGGGACTTATTTCTACTAGAATAGTAAACAGTCGTGTCGTCGGCGAATAAAGCTAAATGGGTCGGCGGCGATCGGGGAATATCGTTGACGAATAAGCTAAATAGGAGGGGTGAGAGGACAGAGCCTTGCGGGACTCCAGCTGTGAGAGGTCGTGGGGAGGAGCGGGTTCCCTCGACTCGATATCGAAAAGAGCGGTTCGACAAGAAGTCCCGTATGATGAGCACGAGACTATCCGGCACGCCCATGTTGAATAGTTTGAAAATCAAACCATTGTGCCAGACTTTGTCGAACGCTTTTGCGACGTCGAAGAAGAGAGCTCCCGTGTATAACGGTTTTGGTCGATTAAGCCCCACAAGAATGTGCTCCGTGAGGCGGTGCACCTGTTGAACGCATGAGTGATTTGTACGGAATCCGAATTGTTCATCGATAAGAATGCCCTTGGATGAGACGAAGTCTCTGAGGCGTTTGTAGAGCAGACGCTCATACAGTTTGCCTAGAGACATGAGGAGGCTAATCGGGCGGTAGCTCGTCGGATGATTTTTTGGTTTACCGGGTTTATGTATGCCGATAACGTCCGCTTCTTTCCACACCGCGGGAAAGATACAGTTCGCCATAGCGGCATTGAAAATAGATGCCAACATCACGATGAGTTGGACGGGTAGAAGTTTAATAACGCGGTTGGATATACCGTCGGAACCGGGAGCCTTGCGAGGACGTAGGTCTTTGATCAAGTCTTTAACTTCCATCGGGGTGACGGGTGGTAACGCATCAGAGGGTGGCAAGGAGGCTCTGCGTTCTACCTCACTGTCTACTAATTCTACATGAACAGGGTCCACGGATTGAGTGCTGGGCGTGCACTGGGTTTGCAATGTATCGGCCAGCAGCTCTGCTTTTTCGTCATCATCGAACGCCGCGAGTCGGCCTGAGGGGCCTACGAGGGGGGGCATAGTTACTACCGTATCCGATTTGAGAGTACGAGCTAAGCGGTAGTAAGACCTTTGAGAGGGCGCGAGTCCTTCTAAGAAATCAGACCATCTGGCATCTCGGACTTCGGTGATGCGAGACTTTACGTCGCGTTGTAGGGCACGCATTCGAATACGATTTTCCGCGGTAGGATACCTATCGTACGCACGGATCGAGGCGTTCTTAGCTCTAAGGAGTTCCCTAATATCGTCGGGCAATTTGAAGCGGTGAAGGAAGTCCTCCGCTACAACTTGCTTCGATGACCTATCTAATGTCGAGGTGATGTATGACGTTACGATGTCTATGGCTTCAGCGGTATCCTGAGGAGACGGGATAGAGTCCGGACTAAACGGAAGCGATGGTGGATCAGATTCAGCCAGGCTGATGCCCAGCGTGTGCCAATCCACCACAGTCCTCGTGACGGGAACGGAATCGGGAGCGCGACCGAGCTTCATAACGACGGGACGGTGGTCTGAATCTAACTCTGAAACTACTTCGATCGAGTGTAAGCGCAGAGTTACGTTTTTTAATAACGCTATGTCGAGTATATCCGGGCGATGCGCGATATTTAGCGGGTAGTGAGTCGGGGTTAGCGGAGCGACGATATCGAAGGCGAGATCATCGACTAACGCGTCAAGCCGCCTGCCATTCGGGGTTGTGGTGTGTGAGTTCCACCTGATGTGTTTACAATTTAGGTCGCCCGCCAGAATGACAGAGCTCCCCATAACGAGCAGCGCCTCGATATCACTGCTTAGAACGATCTTATCCGGTGGAAGATAAACGGACGCGATAACGATCGGCGCGTGTCCCGTCAGTGAGATTCGGCACACTGATGCTTCGATATTAGCGAGCGCGGGAGGATCGAGCGGGACGCAATGCAGGGCTCTTCTATAGTAAATGACGGTACCACCACCACGGGCAGAGAGCCTGTCGTTCCTGACCATGTTATAGTTCGCGATTTTAGGGTCACGGCGCGCGGGCTTAAGTAGGGTCTCCTGCACTAAAAAGATATCAATTTGGTGGTCACGCAAAAAGTCAGAAACCTGACCACGTTGATTTGCGAGACCGTAAGCGTTAAAAAATCCTATCGTTACGGATAGGGGCTTTATTCTACTTATATACGCCATTGATTACCGGCGGAGTGAGGGGAGGACGTACGTATTTAATGACGCGTATACGTCGGCGTATTCCTGCACAACGGCGATAAAGTGTTGTGCAGTGGAGGCAGCGCGAATGGCGTCGCCCAAAGCGTTAACGCGCTCAAAGTTGATCGACTGAAAGAAGTCGATCGCTAAAGCGAGATTGTCGGACGCGGTCGGAGGGCAAGTCGCGGGAGAGGGACGAGTCGCGGGGGCGGGACGAATCGCGGAGGAGGGAGTTGTAGCCGTGTTCGTGTACGGCAGCGGTTTTGCCCAGGCCGAGACACTGGGCACCGCCGCCGGAACGAACGCTGGCTTAGCCTGCGACGCAGAGGGTGCCGAGGCTTTGATGTCTGGGCCGGAAGCTCGGAGGCGGTTTTGGCGGGCGACGCGGCGATTTATTTTAGGGGCTCGGGGGCAACCACGGTAATTCGCGGGGTGACCCTGTGTTCGACACAGGACGCAGCTAGGCGGTTCCGTCGCGGTTTTTTGGTCGCGAGCGCAGAGGGCCGTGGCGTGATCGCCCAAACACTTAACACATCGGGGGCGCGCGTGACAGTTACGGGAAGAGTGCCCGTACAATTGACAGTTATGGCACTGGCTAGGAGTGCCTTTTTTATGGGGGGCTTCGACAGCGATACCAGAGAGCCTACAGACGGTCTGTGTGTTAAAGATTTTCTTACCCTCGGGGTTAGGCTGGAGAGCGACTAGAACCATATTATATGGCTCCCTACCGCGACCGGTGTGCATACGGTGCACAGAATTCACTGGTAGGCTTTGTTCTAACAGGTCGGCTTTTACGAGCTCTACATCTAACTCTTTAGGGATTCCGCGTATTACAACGCGGAGTTCGCGCTCCTCCTGGAGCGTATACGTATGGAAACTTATACGCTCCTTACGGAGGTAAGAAGAGAGGGCCCTATGGTCGTCGGGTGTTTGAACCTTAATTTGAATGCCGTTCGCGAGGTTACGGGCATTCGTGAAATTTATATTTTTGGCCTTAAGGGCCAGGCAAACTCGATCCCAAGCTGCCTTCTCCTGAAGGATAACCGGGGGAGGGGTCTGGGTTTTATTTTGTGCCACCGGACGCGGCGACGGAGTGGCACGGGCTGGGGGCGCAACGGGAGTCTGAGGGCGGGGGCGCGACGCGTTCACGGCTTTGCTAATTTTAGCGGCCGCGGGAGCTCGAGACTCCGCGGCACGCTTCTTACCCTTCTGTACCAGGGTGAATCCATCCGTCGATGAGGCGGGGGCGAGGTCGACCTCCATGTCCGAGTCAGAGTCGGAGCACGAGGAGGCGGGTGCAGGCGACCTACGAGCAAGTG
This sequence comes from Bombyx mori, assembly GCF_030269925.1. Taxonomy (NCBI): domain Eukaryota; kingdom Metazoa; phylum Arthropoda; class Insecta; order Lepidoptera; family Bombycidae; genus Bombyx; species Bombyx mori. The sequence continues at coordinate 7,984,436 of NC_085115.1, read as the reverse complement.
TAGGTGTTTTAGAGGGCGCGACGGAGGCCGCGGATGATCGCTCAGCTGAAACGATGGTCACGGCGGACGACGCAGCAGCTTTTCTCGCCAGTATAGGCGACACGGGAGCGGCAGGCACGACAGAGGCTGCGGTGCTCAATGCAGAAGCTCTGCACGCAGGTACAGGCGACGCAGGAGCAGCGAGCGCGGCGGAGTCCTCGAGAGGGCTCGCAGTGTGATTGGCCTTGAAGGCCAAAAACTCCGAGGCGAGCTGTGGGTGGCGAAGTCGGAGGAATTCCGCGAATACAGCGTCCATGATCGCTGAGTACCCAGGTGGGGCGGCCCCGGGTCTTGAAAACACTCGCCTTGCGGCGAGGCCCCAACTTCTCGGACCTGAGCGGTTCTATTGAACACAGGTGGCAATGCGGCGCGATTACTACAGGACAAAGAAAAAGCACAACAAAACAGAAATTACGAAAAGAAACAAAACAAATAAATACTTGCAGGAAACCACTTTGTCGGCAGATGTACCACGAACACAGAAACAACAAAAGGAAACAAAACAAATAAAAACTTCCAGAAAGAGCACTTAGTCGGCAGATGTACCACAAACACAGGCCGCGCGAACAATGGCCGGGCTAACAAAAGCCGGGCGAACAAAGACCGGGCGATCGAGTGGACGATGAGCACGTCCGCACGTGACGGGTGCCTCTATCGGAATGGCCCTTATTTATCTAATGAACACGGTAAAGCTGGTAATGAGTACCCTTTTATTGCTTATGAATAAAATGAACCAAGATTTCAAACACTCAAAAGTATATAAATACTGGCAACCCGTCCTCGCTTCGTTTCGGGAACGGTAATTTTTTAATATTGATCTTATTGAATTTTCTGTCTTCATCTTTCATATCGTCGCGCACTCAGTCACAACTATTCAAATATTTGTACTAATGACGTAGTGTAAAATACAAAGTTTTTCTAATTTAAATACCAGATGCGATAAATGTTTTTATTTTCATATAACAATCAATTTGTGACTACTAAATATGAGTTAGAAATAAATTATCAATTTTTATTGCATTTAAGGTTCATTATTTTAGCGATAATGGCTTACACATAAAAGAGAGATAAGTAGATATATGCTGTTAGGGGCTTTTTTGTAAAGCCATTTAAGATAAACATTTCCATAATACAGGGTGGCCCATAAGTCCTTTGATATGAAAAAAAATTTATTAAAATAAAACTAATTACATTATGAATTAAATTTTTATTTACATAAAAAGCTTAAAAAACGGGAATTATTTTTTGAAAATAACATCTCCTAAATGTAATCCGTTGCGATCACGGCACTCTTGCAAACGACGCCTAAAATTGTCGATGACTGCGCGGCACGTCACTGCTGAAATGCTTGTCATTTCTCTGCGGATGTTTTCTTTTAGGGCCTCAATTGACCGCGGGTTTGTGTCGTATACTTTAGCCTTAAGGTAGCCCCACAAAAAAAAATCCATCGGGGTCAGATCTGGACTACGTGGAGGCCAGGAAATGTCTCCTCTCTTAGAGATAACTTTGCCAGGAAAAAGTTGACGGATAACGGGCATAGCAGTGTTAGAGGTGTGAGAAGTGGCCCCATCCTGTTGAAACCACGTCCTGGCATTAAAGACTGAAAAGTTTTGCAATTCTGGTATGAAAAACTCTTCGATCATAGCCACATATCGCTCCGACGTAACAGTAACTGCGCGCCCTCTGCCATCCTCAAAGAAGTAAGGCCCTAGGATACCATGGGCTGACATAGCGGCCCAAACAGTCACTTTCGGACTATGTAAGGGCTTCTGATGCTTAAGTTTTGGATTGATGGGGCTCCAATAGCGGCAATTTTGTTTACTAACATGCCCGTTAAGATGGAAATGAGCCTCGTCAGAGAACATTATGTTATTGAAGGAAGTAAACCGATTCAACATTTCATTCGCATAATTTTGTCTTTGAATACCGTCAGTTTCCTTTAATTCTTGAACCAACTGAATTTTGTAAGGGTGCATATGTAAATCTTTCTTCAAAATCCGTTGTAACGATGTCCTGGATACGTTTAATGCTCTGGCGCGCTTACGAGTTGACTGTGTCGGATTTTCGCGAATAGACTGTGTCACTGTGTCTATGTTTTGTTCCGTACGTGACGTCCTTGGGCGACCCAACCGCGGTTTATCTAACGTCGAACCGGTCTCCTCGAACTTAGCAACCCAATTCTTAATCGTTTGAAGAGTTGGAGTGTCGTCAAAGTTGTGTAAACCTTTGTGTTCTCGAAATTTACGCCGCGCAACGGTTGCCGAATTGTCGTTTTTATAAAACTCGCGCACACAAAACGCACGGTCCGCTCCGGTAAAACGCTCCATCGCGACTAAATTCCCAGAAACCGAAGTTACTCCCCCCGCTTCCCCTGCACCGCTCACGCGCGCCCTGTTCGTTTTATTCAAATTTTACTTTTCAAAGGACTTATGGGCCACCCTGTACTATACTAATATTACATACGTCTAACTCCAACGGTTTTTGCAGCACACGCCAGAATAGCTCGCACATGGCAGATTGTTTTTCCTACTTACTTGGCACTTATCGTTATATTTTAGGTTCTTCACACTATGTATATCTTTATAAATTATAGGCTATATGTTATTCAGATGTGTAAGTTATATTATCGTAAAGTTTCATCAGCAGTTTTTGCGTGAAAGAGTAACAAACATACCTACATCCAGACATTCTTACAAACTTTTACATTTATAATATTAATAGAATATATTTTATGTGTGTGTTAAATATTTTTAAAACAGCAGTTAATATTTCCTGCTACTGAAGTTACTAAGACATTTTTTTTCACACATAAAGTTTTAGAGGAACAAGAAATTGCTTAAAAAAATTATTGTATATAATGTTGTTGTTATATATTATAAGTATATTATGCTAATATAGCTGTTATAAGCTGTTAAGTAATCTTTGAGCGTTGATTTCAATAAATAATACAAAAGGGTCGATTGCAATGAAAACTCTCTAAGCGCCTCGAATTGAGTCAGTATTGCCGTCATAAATCTTTTGAACCGGAGAGCCCTCTAATCTAACGCCTCAAGTCGACAGAAATATACGAGCCTTCGGGCGATTTGTATTGCATTCATACAAAGAATTCTACTTGGACTTTCTTTTCGCAAAAACATACTCAAAGTTATAACGATCACTCTTTTACACTTCTTCTGGAGCGGCGTAGTGATAGTATTATTATAAATACGAGTATATATGTATTGAGTTTTTCATTTCATTATGTGCAAAAAAAAATATTAATTAAATATTTGGAATGCGGTTATTGGTAACAAATGCATTGTGCCGCTTTCATCGAATTGTTTAATATTTTTAGAGTAGTCTGAGAAATGGTATGACGGTTTTGTGCAATAAAAGTATTTCGTCATCTTACATGATAACCGAAATCTCCGCGGCATAATGAGTAAAACGTCCGCCTTACTCATCAACCAAAGCAACTGTATTTTTTTTTTATTCCTACCTATGCTGATAGCCTTGAGAGGCTATTTCAGATTTGCCCTAACATGTAGGTGAGCTCACGGGGCTCAAACCGGAGTGTTGCTAACACTGGCCCTAGCAAGAGCAGTGCTTCGCAAAATCTACCACCGGATCGGAATCGCGACCTACAGAGAAGATCCGGTGAGAAACTCAGTGGGCTATGTCTGTGGGTTAATTCACTAGTCGAGCCCTTCGTCGCAAGCGACGGGTTCGACGAGCACGGTGACCGGTACTTGTGGTACCTAAAAGCACTGTTAATGGATTGGGATGATCCGCAATGATGTGTTTTGGGCGACGTCGACTATTTACCATTCGGTCTACAGGATCGGGTATGGAGTATTATTGGCGGTTATTGGTAACAAATGCATTGTGCCGGTTTCATCGAATTGTTTAATCTTTTTAGAGGAGTCTGAGAAATGGTATGACGGTATTGTGCAATACAAGTATTTCGTCATCTTACATGATAACCGAAGTCTCCGCGGCATAATGAGTAAAACGTCCGGCTTACTCATCAACCAAAGCAACTGTATTGAGGTTCAAACCCAGCTATCGGGGTTAGATTTTTTTAAACGGCACCCCCGACCTAATTCACGAAAGGCTTCTAAATGGAGGAAATTAGGTCGTTTAACAAAAAAAAACTCCGTTTTTTTTTTAATTTTTTTTTTATTGCTTAGATGCGTGGACGAGCTCACAGCCCACCTGGTGTTAAGTGGTTACTGGAGCCCATAGACATCTACAACGTAAATGCGCCACCCACCTTGAGATATAAGTTCTAAGGTCTCAGTATAGTTACAACGGCTACCCCGCCCTTCAAACCGAAACGCATGACTGCTTCACGGCAGAAAATAGGCAGGGCGGTGGTACCTACCCGTGCGGACTCACAAGTGGTCCTACCACCAGTGAAAAAATTCAATTTCTTTTCTCAAACCTATTCTTATTAGTTAATTTCCTACAGTTTGAGCTGTGGTAGCAGTGCGTATTGTAAGTCTAGGTTGGTTGGTAATATCGTACCAGTTGGTGTTGCGGTTAGCAAACTATTGTACAATGTCAGTTCTTAAGGTGGCCTATACGTTCTTGTAAGAAAGGATGCTAGATAACATTAGGTGAATTTGGCTGCCCAGCTGTAATAAGTAGTGCTATGGTAAAGGTATATTAGGTTAAATATTGCGCTTTATCGTATTACTAGCGTTGGCTTACTTGTGGACATTTTCCTACAAATCTAGAATTCAGTTCATGACTTAACTCAATTTTTTGTCATTTTTAAGTAATTTTTTTAAATATTTTGATTTTGAAAATGTTTTTTGTAAACGTAGTATGTAAAAATATTTTTATTTTTTACTCATAATTGTATCTTGTCAAAAGTTTGTTAATGAGAAAAAAAGAAAATCGGTCCATAAACAGAAGAGGAATAATAGGTACTGAACTATTTTGTGTTTTGGCCTAAATGAGCAAGTTTTTAATAATTTTTGGCATATTTCAAATTTAAATTGGTTCTGTGGATTTTTTTATGACAGTTCGCTTGTCATTTTTCATTATTTTTGTGTTTTTTTGTTAATTTGTATTGTCTATCTGACACAAGAAACACAGACTCTGATATGAATCAAAGCTCCTAAAAGAAGACTTTATCACCAGCAAGCGATCGCCGGTTGAACAAACTGTTCTGGCTTGAAGCCAGAATAGGGCTGGAGCATTCAAAACTTTAGTATGCATCACTCGTTGTCGTGTGAAACTAAATAAGCAACAGTCACTTGCCAAGTTTTGCTTTTACATTTTCATTAGATAGTCTGTCATCGCGGTATGATAATTAGCGGGCCAACCATTTTAATTAATTAACAATTTTAAGTTAACATGATTACCTAAATTTAACTAAAAATAACAATCTTACTATAGGTACAGTGCGTGTACACTGTGTACTTTACAGATTGTCTTTGTTTTTGAATTTTCCGTAGGAGTTTTCCGTAGGTTTGTCACTGAACTCCCCTTAAACATCTGGACCAGTTTTTTGGGTGTAGCTGAGGTCTCTTAGATTATTATTTTCCCATCGCTCATGTACATCAGCAACGCCAGGGGCCAAGCCAAGGGAATGCCTACTATAGCATCTGATAAGTTAAAACTAAAAACCAAATAGACTTGGTAGTTGGTGGACAATCTTGCTTAAGTTTTTTTTCAGGGTGAATATTCCAGAACCGCTAGTGCAGTTATACAAATTGAAATATTACAACCTCTAAAAGATTTCATTGTGCACTAAATATTGTCATAAAGTATTATAACTAAAACAATTGAAATATGTTTTATGGTTGTAAATAGACCGGTTAAAGATTTTTTGATTTAGTTATTCTGTCGATTAGTTACTTGTTTATTATAGGAGTTTCGCGGGATTCATTACAAGATTAAAGTTAAACCGCTCATTCTTAATTAAGTTAACATGGTTGATGAATGTCCCAATTTGTTTTCCTGGTAACGAAGCGTGGATGCTTGAATGAATTTGTATTGTGAAATCAAGATTTACTGAGAAATGTAGTTTCAATGTGAAATACCATCACCGCTTTGTTTTGATTGATTGTGATTTTTTATTGTTCAATATGATTAGTAAGCTGTTTCTGGTTATTTGATGGTAATGTAAAGAAGGATACCCATGTTCAATATATATTTAAGCCTTTACTTTAGATTATTATATATGAGATATTTAGAAATGTTATACGATTAGATAATATCTTAGATTTATAATTTAAATCAAACGAATATTTATGGGGTACTTACTATGTTTATTTGTCGTTCGCTATGTTTGTGTTCACGCATCGTTTTCTCTTTTTAATTGCAATGAATTAAATGATTCTCCAGTTGCACCTTGTACTATGGTTACATACCCGATCCTGTAGACCGAATGGTAAACAGTCGACGTCGCATAAAGCACGACATTACGGATCCTCCCGATCCATTAACGGTGCTTTTAGGCACCTCAAGCATCGGTCACCGTCCACGCCGAATCCGTCACTTGCGGCGAAAGGCTCAACGAGTTAATTAGCCCATAGACACAGCCCACTGAGTTTCTCGGCGGATCTTCTCAGTGGGTTGCGTTTCCGATCCGGTGGTAGATTCTGTGAAGCAATACTTTTGCTAGGGTCAGTGTTGGCAACACTCCGGTTTGAGCCCCGTGAGCTCATCTACACACGTTAGGGTGAAGTTGAAATAGCCTCTCAAGGCTATCAGCATAGGTAGGAGAAAAAGTACCACTAGTTGCGGAAGGGACAGACAACTCAATCTCATAAAGTCCAATACTCTCATAATCTATAGACTAACCGAAAGCTTTGCTAACACATGAAATAGAAAAAAGCAGATGATAACTTGAAGTAAAGATTCATAGTAGATTATAAAAAGTATGAAATCATTTCAATAAAATCAGGGTCAAAATCGGGTGTCTGATTGAAAAAACACTGTCGCTTTGTACGAATAAATAATTAAAACCACCTGTGACTCGCTATCGTTTCAAGGAATTTTGACAATATATTGTTTCTTCAATGCCATTCATTTATGTGATCGATAAATAACAATTTTAGCGTTCGTACGTCATTGTACATTTTAATATTTACACGAAAACATGTATTGTTTTCAAGGCTCTATTTTTATAATTACATCAGACTGTGTTAATATGTAAATGTTTTATTTTATTACTCAGCTCAATAAATGAAAGTGAAAATTGGGTCAGTTTCAAGAAAACTGTACAAACTAAATGTTTTCTACACTTAGTTATCGCAAAACGAGTTACTTTTCAACTTGTCAAAGTTAAGGAAGCAGGCTAGTTATGTAAAAGTTAAATGTACAAATTGCAAGTGTACAAGGCGTACATAACTTGAAATGACCCGTCACTATGTTCTACCTTAGCGTTCAAGCTAACTTTATTTAATAAGTATTTTGTTTAATTAATCACATTTTTGTGTTCATTTCTTATTTAGATAATTAATTGAATAAACATAATTGAATTAAACAGAATTAAAAAATGTATATAGTAATTAACCCACTTACTTCGAGCTACTATTTTTTTCTTTATTAGTCGTCTGTCATAGTATTGTATTTATTTATTAAAATTTTCCTCTATATTTTTTTCTCTACTACCCTACTATGCTTTACTTTGAAATTTTGAATTCACCAGATATTTAGAATATTTCCGGGACGCACTGGAATTGATAATTGAAACACATAAAAATTAAATTTTGTATTAAATAATCGAGAAAAAAAATTAATTTAATTTAACTTTCAATTTTATTATTAATTTTCCTAACTGTTCATTTATCTCTCTACAATAATAAAAAAGCTTTCTCTTTTTATTAAGTAATAATAATTCTATCTAACTCCTTAATCCTCTACCTTGATACACGATTGTTTTGATGTGGTGGAGAATGTTTTGAGCCTATATGCTTTTCAATTAATTAAGGCCAATGGTTTAAAAATGTTTTTTTTTATTATATTAGGCAAATCCCTCTAGATAATCGTCAGATTATGAGACAGCACGTCTAGGAGATGAACCATATATGTATATCTTAATCTGACGCGCTCGAGTATTTCAAAAATTTTTGCCCATTATAATAATGGCCACGAATTTGCGTCACATCGAAATCGTCAGATTATTGAATGAGAGCTTTTTCTTAGGTTCACTTAACACCCCCCTAGAAAATCTGACGCGCTCGATTAAAATTATTTTTTTCATTTTCATCCCTTACGTGCGACCACCCCCGCCATGCAAACGATCAGATTAACATACATATATTATTAAAAATATGTAGGACATTGATGCTATCAATATCTGACGCGCTCGATTATGTCCATGCAACAGTATTTTTTTACATTTTTGAAAATCTATTACCGTTCCCCCCCCCCACCAATGAAAACGTATACATTACATAGCATTTTTTTTTCTTAGCATCTAAGCTTTGCGTCCCAATAGGTCTCTATGACGCTCGAGTATATCCCCATTTAGCATCGTGGGCTCCCCTACTATAAAATACTCATGAAGCTAGAACTATAAAATAAATTTAAACCAAATTATGTTAAATTGTGATAGGCGGCATTACTTATATTATGATTTTCTATAAAGTACAATAATCGCTTAATACTCGCTAGACTAGCTTCTCCACTAATCAACAACAGCTTAATAATTTGTATTAAGCACGACTTAATCCTACAGGAATAACTTACCTATTCAAACGTCTAGAGCATTTTAACTAACTGAAATAAACTTAATATTTCCACCTCTTTCAAAGTACGACTAGCTAAAAGTTTTAACTTCAGTGAAAAGTTTGTGCTTTAAGGAGTTAGTGTGAGCCAACCGACTTACGGTAAGAAGCTTGACTAAAATATTAATAGGTTTCGGTAATATTCGACACAAGTATTGCTCAAAAAACATTTATTTATCAATGTAATAATAAAATTCAATTATTTATGTTATAAACTTGAAAAAAAAAAGCTTTTTTTGAGTTATAAATTAATATTGGATTATTATTGAAACTGAGAATTTGTAAATGTTTAGCGAATCTTTTCCATTTTTAGCTTTATCTCGTTAGCGCGGGTACCCAAAAAATTTCAGAAGATGTACTATTATTTTTTGTTGTCGTACTCAAACGAGCATACGACCCACCTAATCACCTAAAGGATGATCAATGGTCACTGAAACAGTCCGCAGATAACCAACGATTAGGTAGGAAAAAAATGCCACTTCAACTTACTCGCATTTCGCTCCACTCGGGAAAACATCTCAAATTGTTATGATCCAAAAGCCTGGTAAACTGCCTAATGAGGTCTCTTCTTATTATTATTATTAGCCTGATGGCGGTTTTAGGTCAAAGTTGTGGGAAAGGATCACCTCGGCACGATTATCCCCTTGTCTAGATATGAGCCATTTAATACCTGGTCACCGATTTGGCTTCCAGAAACACCACTCAACCATAGAGCAGGTACACAGTGTGTATTGTACAATAAGATATTGTCTGGAGAGGAAGGAGTACAACAAGCTTTTGACCGGGTTTAGCATCAAGGTCTGCTCTACAAAATTGAAAAGTACCTTCCACATTCTTACTTTTTGCTGGTAGAGTCTTATCTCATTGCAAGAAAGTTTCACGTCAAGCTCTGTGATACCAGATTTTCTCTTTTTGCCTACAGAGTCGGAGTGCCCCAAGGCTCCGTACTTGGTCCGGTCATGTAAATTTTGTTTACTAGTGGTCTACCCCATTCACAGATATAGCTATAGCTATATATAATATACTAGATATAGCTGTAGCAACCTTTGCCGATGATGCAGCCTTCCTCAGTTGTAGCAGTGATCCTAATGAAGCGACTTACTTAGAAACTTACTTACTTAGAAATCCAAACATACTGGATAAAGTTAAACGATACTCAGCCAACTTACGTTTGACAGTTCACCCAAACCCATTGTCCAGTATGCCCTCGCAGCCATAGCCGATTAGAAGACTCAAGAGAGCTGACGTGCTTTCCTACTAAGGCGAGAGAGAGCATTGGCTCTACCCCTCCAAATCATGATCTCTCGCAACTCACCTGATTATAATCTTGGCGACTGATCAAAAGTGCTAAAGAAAGGAAAAAAAAAACTTCAACTTACTGTTTTATGAGTTATATCATTGCAGTTATCTGCTTAATTTCTGAATCCTGTTTTGCTTATATATTTAAGACAAGCTTCAACCGAGCATAGCTCGTTCTGTACGAGTAGCTGGCTTAGCAACCGTATGTTCATGAAATAGGTGAACTGTCCACGTCTCTGCTTAGATTATAAGTAAGGGTGTGTCAAATAGAATAGGAAGGAGAGTATCGATTATAATAGAATAAAGTACGCATAAAGTTTTTGAATAGCATTTCTTAAATGATTTATTTAATATTGTAGTCTAAAAGTCAATCCCAAAAGAAAAGATAAGTGATTGTAAATCGGCATACCATTAATTTTTGTTATTATCAGTTATGACGTTATGCTTCAGAATTTTTAACTGTTTTTAATCACAAATGCATTTCAGTTAGTGTTTTACTTGATGAATTTTGTTAGACGATACAATCAATAATAGGAAAACAATGTACAGAACTAAAATCAGTCCAATTAAAATTCGCATCGGTAAAATAAATTTACCGAATAGGTAGTACGAACTACGATACGAACCTAATTTCAAAAGGTCACATCGAAATACCAGATCCAAAGCAGAATTTGCTTTTACTTGCACAAAGGGACTCGTATCCGCCCCTATTAACGCAATGATAAGGTCTTGTATCCTGTGCAATCACACATAGACTTTAAAATCGACATAACTGTCTCTATTATTTAAATATACTTATCATTAATTTGTAACTCTGCTTCTATAATAATGCAAGTGCAATAATTATTCTGACGGGAACTATTAGGAGTGTATTTAAATGAAAATACACGAGAGTGTATTTTATTGAAAATGTATCTTACTTTATTGGAATAAGACATTGGGAAGTTAATTCAGTAGTAAGCCTGTGTTGACGTCATGCAGTAGGTTTAGTTTCTTTGCAATTTCACTAATGGGATAGCCGACATCAAAGAGCTTCATTTGAAATGCACGGTAAAACGCTTTGTGTGCCTGATTGATAGGTCTACAATATGAACATTGTCATGTTATTTTAACGACCGATTTGAATGCATTTTATGTCGCTTTTATATCTAACTCGTCAAACATGTTTTGCGATGAAATCTGTCTTAATTTGTAAACGAGTGTTATAAATTTCATAAGTTTTTGTGTTTAAAATCACAGAAAATATAAATTTCTCAGAATTTCCTTAGCCTTTCAAATATTATACCTATAGCTATAGTTCGTAAGAACCCGTGGCCAAATGGATAAGACGCCTGATCTATATTATACAGATGTTCGATACAATTTTTATCGAGTACACCACCATGTCCCAAATTTCAGGAATTTACTAATTTTTCTAAATAACACGTAGCTAACATGTGCTCAGTAAGCACGTACGATGAAAAAATAACGTCTTGTGTGATTAAAACAGACAGATCGAATTTTTTATAAATTTGCATAATTACCAGTGGCAAGGTGCATTTCGAATCCGGACAGTTAGCCTCGTTTATTTCTATCGATAGGCGGGGCGGCAGTCATGTGTTCTGGCGCTGTCGTGCGTTCTGGTTTAATAGGTGGGACAATTTTATTAATACTCAATAAAAATTGAGGCTTCTATATCATGTCTCCAGGTCGAAAGTGGCACTCACTTTGTGATGTCTACTATCTATGTAAAGTTAAATCTAAAAAAAAATATGTACATTTTTATCACTCTTGCATAAAAATATATAATTAAATTAGTCAATTTTTATGTTACCCTGATTACAACATTGCAGCCTATTAATTTAGAACTACTTTTACGATTTGTTGTCACGTTTTTTATTGTTATTCTATTGTTTCCGAAGTTTCTAATACTTTATTACATTTCAGTCGCGAAGCAGCTGCCTTTGAGTTGTTAAGTACGTCTCCTCACGGAGGCGCTCGGGCAGCTGTTACCAAATCTCATCCCTCATGGCTGAGCCCGTACTCGCCCACCTATCCTGGTGAAACTGGGAAAATCCCGGGCCACCAGTAATCCTTCCTTCCTAAACAAAAAACTTACCTTTCTGTAGATACGGATGTATAAATTACAAACATCTTATACATCATCTAATTACAATAAATTTGCAAACAAATCTGAATACTAATCAGACATTTTTCCCTACCCATGCTGATAGCCTTGAGAGGCTATTTCAGCTTCGCCTTGACGTGTAGGTGAGCTCACGAGGCTCAAACCGGGAGTGTTGCTAACACTGGCCCTAGCAAGGGCAGTGGTTCGCAGAATCTACCCCCGGATCGGAAACGCGACCCACTGAGAAGATCCGGCACGAAACTCAGTGGGCTGTGTCTATGGGTTAATTAGCTCGTCGAGCCCTTCGTCGAAAGCGACGGGCTCGGCGAGGACGGCGACCGGTGCTTGTGGTACCTAAAAGCACCGTTAATGGATCGGGAGGATCCGTACTGACGTGCTTAGGGTGACGTCGACTGCTTACCATTCGGTCTACAGGATCGGGTAGAAACCACACAGAGCTTGACAGTCGCAAAGAGCTCTTAATCGTTTTAACTGGCAACCAACAATTGGGAGATAAATAGAAGTGTTACTTTCACGGTGATTTTAGTACAATAAGAAAATAGCGATACGACAATAATGATAAAAAATAAAATGCGTAGAAAGTAAGAATCACCACGACGGCGGGGAAACAATGGGCAATAATCGGTTTCCGTCACGTCGTATAGAAACGATGGAGCCGGCTTTTGACGAGCAGGTATAAACACGAAACGACGAAAAAAACCAATCCTGTTTCTATAAGATGAGATAACAATCGGATTACTCTTATTTAAAAAAAAACTCAATGGCGTTCTACAGTAGATAAAATATTAAGACACTTTTTTTTGTGTTATACAATAATATTATAATCAGAGATTCTCATTGTCATTTCATTCATAGCTTTAAGTTAATCAAAGTTATATTTGAAGTTAGAGTGTGTGTTGGCGAACCACTGCGAGACAAGCAATTGATAAAGTTTCTTTCGGTTCGACATAATTGCGTACGCTTTCGTGTTTAACTATTGTAGTAATTAAACCATCTAATAGAAATTTCGTGGGTATCGTTAAGATTCGTGTACTGAACTAAATCATTTGTAAGGCTATGCGTCATGATAATCGCCTTATCGTTGCCGCCGCTGACTACTCACCGAATCCTGATCGTGCAGGAGCCAGTCACCGTTGACGCCCTAGACACGTCCTTACGGATCCATCAGATCCAATAACCTTTGCATTAGATGCCTTCAGCTCTAACACTAGGAGCAGGCTTAGGGACCCAAGTAACCGTACTCGTCGAACTCGACAAAGAGGTCGACGTGCAACCTAGCCCATGCATCAGCCCGCTGAGTTTCTCGCCGGATCTTCTCAGCGGGTCGCGATTCCGATCCTGTAGTAGATTCATTCGCGAAGCAATTGCTCTTGAGTTGTTAGGTCTCCTTCGGAGGCGCTGGGGCAGCTGTTAGCAAATCCCACCCCTCCTGGCTGAGCCTTTGCTCGCCCACCTGTCCTGGTGAAACAGGAAAGGCCTTCGGGCCACTAGTAATCTCTCAATCATAAAAAAAAACATTTGTAGCATAGTTATTAAATTATAAACTGAACATCTCTATTTCGTGTTTTTTGTTTAATCTCCGAATTACATTTTAACGAGTGGCCTTATTAATCTTACTAATAATAGAAACGAAATATTTTAAAGCCATCAATAATTCGTGATCATTATTCGAAATCCAACGGTCACGATGATGACCAGTAATAACAACGGTCGCACCGTGAGGGAGCGGGAAAGAAACACGATCTGAGTGCGTCAACGCGTTGCCTCGACTCTCCACCCGGCATTTACCGCCGCGCATTCCCTACCTTCGCCCGTCCGAACTCCGAATACCGCACATGTACTCCGCGAGTGTGCTGTGAAAATTTGGATGTTTTCTTGCAATTATGGGGCCGTGTATTTTGTTACTAGTGATGTGCGTCGGACTCGTTGTGGCTGACAGGAAGATGACTGTCGCTGAAAAGTTGAAGGAAGACGCAGATCTCTCTCAGGTATACTTAAACTTTATGTTACATAAAAACGGAACAAGACAAGTTTTTGAAGTTGGCACTCAAAAGTTTTCTGCATACAGTAATTTAGTATATTACCTCATAATTAAAACTTATAGTGCTGAGTAGCCGTTGTTATGAATTAGTTCGTTTTAAGTTGTTTAGTCGTTGCGGTGGTTGTAAGTTTGTTGACATTTACGAAAACCGGTTGCGTATTTATCTCGTATTTGTTCCGTAGATACACAATCTACGAAAACGTCCTGTTAATTGGGAATATAATAATACGAACGAAGACATAAATTCTTCTTACAAACACTACTAGAGAATTACTATATAGTAGGTCCTCATTTATGTTGTACAGAAAATTATTGCTGTCTATACAAAATTTACATTCAAGATATATTTATTTTAAAGCTTTGAGCTTATTAGGGTAATTTACTCTCGCTGTGCAACTGTGATACGGCTAAGTGCATAATTCTTACATATTGTTTCGATTTGCATAACACAGTTAACAGATGCGATAAATGATCGTGAATCAGAATTGTAATCCTGACCATCTGGTTGTTAACTGTGACTCACTTGGTTGGCCATTCATAACTGGATAGTATTTAAATTGCTCACTTTCTATTATGGGTAAAATTGTTTTGAAACTAAATTGTTTTACATAGATGTAGATCGGTTGTTACGGATTTCTCCTAAGTGATAGGCATGCATTATAGTTGATTTAGTTGACAAAGATTCTAGCTCTTGAATGGATTCGAACCCGGTCAACGTGGTACAATGATCCAGTACACTAGCCCTTAAAACAGCGAGATAAACAAGTCATTCGTTTTCATTGATTATTATTATTCTTTTTTTTTCATAACGTCTAATAATAAAATACAAGGATTGGACTTCAGATCAGCGGTATTTAAATCTATGTATTTACAAACCACGCACTTAATTGCCCTGAATAATAAACTAGAAATCTACGCAGCACTTTCAGACCGCCCCTCTAGTTTTATCAATCCATACATATATAATGAATAGTCCCGACTGACTGACTGACTGACTGATTCATCAACGCAGAACCTAAGCCGCTGGGCCTACAAACTTGAATAAGGGATGAACAACGGTTGTATGGAAGTCTGTCATTTTCACAAAATTACATGTAACCGCTTCTGGTTAGAAATGAATGTAGACATATATGAGGGTTTTTCAAATTTTCAATTAGGAACTAGAGAGTGTAGGTTTAAATGGGAAGCTCGCTAAATTTGAAGGAATAATCATTTAGTTTTAAATTAAATCTAGATAGATATGCAACATATAAATACTGTAAAATTTAAGCACTGTATTCATGCGAAATCGGGCAGCTATGAGTAAGACATACTGAACACGGTTATTTTATTCGTTGTTTATATGTATTTATTATTGAAGAGTTTTATTATTATTATATGTTTATATTTTGTTCGGTTATGCTCCACCTACTATATGGGTCCATAGTATCCCATGCCCATCCCATACCGTACAGCCAGATACCAAAAACCAGTATAATTCTATCGTATTTTCTATCAAGTTTTTTGCCATTGTTGCGTGGACATGCAAAGCTCACTGCGCGTTCAACAAGAATGATGCGTTACATCCACGACCTGAAGTCTAGAAATAGCAAATCAATTTGTATTGGAATATTTTATGTTTTAAACATTATTGCTTTTAAGTCAGAGTTTCGAGAATAGACTTATAACGTTCCGAAACATATAAATAACGTTTATAAGCTGATGTTACAAATGCCCACATGAAATAAAAACAGATAGATTAGTTTCTATGTTCTAACTGCACTATCGTCATTCGCAACGTTTTTCGTAATTAAGATAATATATGTGTAAATTAAACCTCTTATCTAATAACAAATTCATTTCTCTGGAAAATAGTAAAAAATCTACAAAGTAAAGGGAAAAAAATTGCGTAAAAATGAACTCACACAAAGTTCCGATAGGCGTAAACCGTTAACAAGATAATCAAATCACGAGTTGTGAATAAGGGTAGTCAAGATATGGGGGGAGTAGAAACTTGTTATGAATCAAAATTTTCATGAAAGGCTTAAGTATTAATTCGGGAAGAGTTCGTTAATTACAGTATAAGAAGGCACCTAATTGGAAGGCCAAACTTTAAATACTTAATTACTTGAAAATCGTTAAGTTTTTATTAAATTTTTAGTAAGCTCATATCACAGCTTTATATTACAGGTAGGAAAGATCAATGCGAATCTCTTCCTGCATTAGACGTAGGAATCTTACAACCATGATCACTCTCTTTGGCCCGAGCCAGGAAGGTCAAGTATCTGCGATTCATCCTGGATGCATCCATGATATTCCGCCCACACTAAGTCTGTTTACGACCATACCGCGTATATCCTCGGCAGACTATCTCATGATTTGTAAGGAATAAAATGTGTCTTCGTAACAAAGTGACCCTTTAAAAAACTTGCATATAATCATACGTAATGTATTACGCGAGTGTGGTGTTCGCTAAGGCGGCGGGCCCACATAGACACCCTCCAATCCCTCCAATCACGTTTTTGAGGTTAGCCGTCGGAGCACCGTGCTTCTTAAGGAAGGTTGACCTACATAACCATCTGGGCCTTGAATCCATCAGGAAACACCTGAAGTCAGAGCGTCGGAACGGCACTTCGGTAAGGCCATGCGTCTAGAAAGTCTAGATAATCGCCCCATTGTTGCCGCCGCTGATAAATCCGCGACTCTGGCTTACACAGAAGCCGGTCATCGGATTAACGGATCCATCTGATCCACTAAGACTATTAATAAACACCTGCAGCTCTAGCACTAGGAGCAGGCTTAAAGACCTTGGTAGCCGTACTCGTCGAACTTGCCAAAGAGTTCGACGTACAGCCTAATCTACACATCAGCCCGCCGAGTTTCTCGCCGGTTCTTCTCAGCAGGTCGCGATTCCGATCCGGTATTAGTTTTTTTTTTATTGCTTAGATGGGTGGACGAGCTCACAGCCCACCTGGAGTTAAGTGGTTGCTGGAGCCCATAGACATCTAGAACGTAAATGCGCCACCCACCTTAAGATATAAGTTCTAAGGTCTCAAGTATAGCTACAACGGCTGCCCCACCCTTCAAACCGAAACGCATTACTGCTTCACGGCAGAAATAGGCAGGGTGGTGGTATCCACCCGCGCGGACTCACAAGAGGTTCTACCACCAGTAACTACGCTTATTATAATTTTTGCGGGTTTGATTTTTATTACACGATGTTATTCCTTCATCGTGGAAGTTAATCGTGAACATATTTTGTTGAGTACGTATTTCATTATAAAAATTGGTACCCGCCAGCGGGATTCGAACGCCGATGCATCGCTTCAACACGAATGCACCGGACGTCTTATCCTTTAGGCCACGACGACTTCGAATATATTTGCGAAGCAGCTGCTATTGAGCTGTTAGGTCTCCTTCGGAGGAGCTCGGGCAGTTGTTAGCAAATTTGACCCCTGCTGGCTGATACTGTGCTCGACCACCTGCCCTGATGAAATTAGAAAAAACTTAGTTAAAAACCTTCCTTAAAAAAGGCAGGTAAGGTTTACATTATATATAAAAAGATACTATTCATAGATGCCCTAAGATGAGGGTAACGCTAAGTTACCTAATTGAAGTCAACAAGTCAAATGGCTGCATCCGTTTGTCTTACGACAGTGCCATTGTATTCTTCGTCAATGGGTGCTCGGAATTAGTAGCTTTTCAATTGTTGTATACTTGTTTGTACTTAATGAAAGCCTGGTAGAATAGTCAGGGACAATACCAATATACAAATTTGAAAGAAGAACATAGAACACTGTAACATCTCCGTATAAAGAATCATAGAACAGGACTTATCAGCTGTAATTATTTCCAACCAGCTGACCCGGCAGACTTCGTAGTGCCTCAATCTATAAATAAAAGTCCTAAACGTTTGTATAAAATATACTTAAAACAAACAAAAGGAATCCGTCCGACGGGGGACACATCAAAGGAAAAACAAAATTGTTATTTTTATTTAATTCCGAGCATTTTCATATTTATTTACCTTTTAAACCTTCTCTGGACAAATAATTCAAGACCAAAATTAGCCAAATCGGTCCAGCCGTTCTCGAGTTTTAGCGAGACTAGCGAACAGCAATTCATTTTCATATATATAGATTATGGATATGAAATTATTACTTTAAAAAAAACAAATAATGATGGTAATTTTCTCTATAGTCGTAATTTCATATCGTATAATGTAGCATCGTAGAAGAAATAAATTGTTAGAATACACGAGGAGCTCTCATCTTACACGTTTCCTCTGAAACATAATTATTGTGGACAACGGTTCCCTTCGTCAATCAACGGACAGTTTAATTTCATTTGAGCTTCCTTTGTGAAGGTTACGAGTCACTGTATATTGAGTTACAACATACGACTTGTATTACGCGAGCAAACATTTAAATACATAGTTTTTAATGACCAGTAACAAAACATAAATTTTGTAGTCTAGAATTGGAAATTTATTTTTTAAGTTAAATGTAATGCCGATTAAATAACATATTTCCTTCAGAAAAAAACAATATAAAAATCTGTCATAATTGGTATCGGTTCAAACTCGGGTTGGATCCAAATTGAAATATTTTAATAACTCTTGTCGTGTACTAAACCAGGCGTGCTCACGCTTCATCAAAATTAAATTCCTAAGAACGCATTTCGCTTTATATGAAATATTTTGCGTGTGTTATAAAATGCTTCACTGGAAAAGTGTTACAGAATGAAATACAAATGCAAGGGTAACAATGGAAAAGATTGAATGTTTCGATTTCAAAATGGCGTTATTTTTTCAGCTGTCGTTTCTTAGGGCATGCTTAATTGGAATCGGATGAGCTGTAGAGACTCAAGCTTAGGTTTCATTCTCTGAGGTCCGTTTCAGATAATATCAATTGCCATTGATATTATCTGAATCGTTACAAGTACGCTATGTAAACTTTAAACAGTGTGCTTGATACATAATTCATCTGATTTTTTCAATGAAATTAATATCAATAAACTGTTATGTTTCCACTTCATTTTTTTCGAACTGAATGTACGTACGTACCATTAGCATTTTCTGCCATAGGGTGCTATCGATTATTGTGTGTCGATCTAAAAATAGACTATACGTAGTAACGAGTAACACTGCTATTTGATCTCGCTTTTCCATTTTTACTTTTAATTGGACGGCAAATCGGCTTGTTTTTTTTTATATATCTCTTTTAAATGAAGCTGCTTACACGTAATAGGAAATGAGCATACAAATGAGCACCCTTTAAACAATACAATGTCTTTTTAGCGATGATGTAATATGACAAGATATCCTGTCGCACTTCCTGCGTTCCTGAAGGTGACAAAGTATCAATTGGTAGAGAATTCAATATAGGCGCGTGATGCGGGTTACTCCCCACCAACATTTAGTATTCAATCCTCGTTGTTTCGACACCTGAGATGTATGTGTAGGATCTACTTATGTAAATGTGTTTTAACGTCTTCGCTGACGTGACCGTTAAAATAATGTACCAAACTTGTATGTACACGAAGGATATAGATGTAATCTGCTTCAAAGGTATATTTTTCATCTATGTCGTTCTTAAAACTATGTTTTAGCCTTAATATCTGTGTATGCTAGTTCTTAATCACAAATACGATAGTCATATACATAATTATCATATTATATAATTATCATTTTAATGAGTTTGTATTTTTGAATAAGATATTGCTAGGATTACAAATATTTTAGAAAATTTATTAGCATTAAAAACTGTATAGGGTTATGGGTATACCCTACCCGATGTGAAAAGCGACTCTTTAAGGTATTCGTAATCATAAATTAAAGAAAACGACTGATCGCTTTTAATTGTGAAAATTTTAAAGAATCCAACCTATAGTTAATTTTTAAAACATCAGGAAAATATATCTACGAAGTAAATTACAATTAGACCGAATAAAACTTAGTTTAGCTTACTTAGTGCTTTTTATTTATTTACATACAAACTATTATTGTGGGAGAATTTTTTATTGATAATCGAAATTGATGCAATATAATAAATTCTCAGGTATCTTTGCGTGTGGCTAAAAAACGACCCTCAATATAAAATATGTATACTACCTCCGACTATAATTCAAACCCTTCGACGAGAAAGGAAAAAGAAGCATATTCGTTTAATTCGAAACATTTTAATAAAATATCGTGGGTCGCAGCAGATAAGTTGTAACTCAATGCAAATAATGTTGGGGTCCGACATATGACAGTGATGCGGGTGACATCCACGAGATACGAACCTCCTGTTAAGATTTACGTTTTATTTCTTATCTTGAATATTTTCACAGACCATCAATTTTATCTGACAACCGCGACTTCTGATATATTAGGTTCCAAGGTATTCTTAGAAGCATCACCTTATACATCTATTTTGAAACAGTTATCTATATACATATATAAAAATGAACTGCTGTTCGTTAGTTTCGCTGAAACTCGAGAACGGCTGGACGGACCGATTTGGCTAATTTTGGTCTTGAATTATTTGTGGAGGTCCAGAGAAGGTTTAAAAGGTTGATAAATATGAAAATGATCGGAATTAAATAAACAAAACAATTTTGTTTTTCCTTTGATGTGTCCCCCGTCGGACGGATTCCTTTTGTTTGTATTAAATTTATTTTATACCAAAGTTTAGGTCTTTTATTTATCGATTGTGGCAATACGAAGCCTGTCGGGTCAGCTAGTTTCAAATAAAAGTTGGAAATATTCTTAAAATAGCTTACAAAACATATTTCGAAAACAAATTCGACCAAAACTTCGAAACTTTTTTTAAAAGAATAAAAAATAAATTACAAAATTTAGACACAAAATTGAATACGCTTTGGAAAAATTTTGCAAGCGTATTTAATATTCAACTGAGCTCGTCTTGTAACTACAAACATTAAATGCTGGTTATAATGTGACTTGTGAGCCCTATAGAAACATGTTTAAAGTTTAAGTGCAAAGAATCAGATTACTTATTCATTGCATCACGGATTTTATTATTAAATAACTTGTTATGCGGGCTGGCATGGCGTTCAGTTAGTCGGCATCATTGTTCTGTACTAAGAGATTTGTTTCATTTTTTTACTTTTTTTTTATTTATTTTTATTGCCTTTGTAGGCAGACGGGCTTACGGCCCACCTGATGGTGAGTGGTTACCGTCGCCCATGGACTTCAGCAATGCCAGGGGCAGAGCCAAGCCGCTGCCTACCGCTTAATACTCTCCATAAGCCTCGTTTGAAGAAGGACATGTCATAGCGCTCGGGAAACACCGTGGAGGGGAGCTCATTCCATAGCCGGATGGTACGTGGCAAAAAAGATCTCTGGAAACGCACTGTGGATGACCGCAGTGGCTCCAGGTAGTATGGGTGAACTCTACTCCGGTGGCGAGCGGTGCGATGGTAAAAACGAGATGCTGGTATCATCTCGAACAATTCCTCAGAGCACTCCCCATGGAACATACGGTACAAAATACAGAGGGAACCGAAGTCCCTCCGCAGACCCAGAGGCTCCAAACGATCCGAGAGAATGGGATTATCGACAATCCGAACGGCCCTCCTCTGTATGGAGTCAAATGGAAGAAGCTGGTATTTGGGAGCCCCGGCCCAGAGATGGGAGCAGTACTCCACGCGAGGCTGGACTTGTGCTTTATAAAGCAAAAGTCTTTGTCCAGGCGTGAAGTACCGCTTCGCTCTGTTGAGGACTCCCAGCATTTTGGACGCCAACTTGGCTTTGCCTTCCAAATGACTCCGAAACTGGACATCGCTCGAAATGTCGACCCCAAGTATCCCGATACTCTCGGAAGGTTGCAGGGATACTCCTTGGAATTGCGGCGCCATGACAAAGGGGTCCTTCTTCGCAGTGAACGCGCAAACTTGTGTCTTTATCGGGTTGAATTGAACCAAGTTCAATTCACCCCATTCGGAGACTCGCCCCAGAGAGTTCTCCACTTCAGACACAAGTTTTGATCGTCTCTCTTGCACCACGCTCCGAGAGAGACTCTGATGGCCGATATATCTATCGCGCATCCCCCGTGCTATCATCTGCATAGCAATGCATGTCATCAATAGACAGCATGTCATTGATATACAGGATGAAAAGCGTGGGGGAGAGCACCGAACCTTGTGGAACGCCAGCGTTAATGGTCATGGTATCAGAACAGTCACCGTCTACAACGACCGTGATGCTCCGCCCATCCAAAAAGCTAGCGATCCACTTGCAGAGACCCTCGGGGATTCCGTAAGATGGTAACTTCCATAGAAGTGCCCTATGCCAGACCCTGTCGAAGGCCTTCGCGATATCAAGGCTTACAGCAAGAGCCTCGCCCTTGCTCTCCAAGGTTTCAGCCCACCTGTGAGTAAGGTATACAAGAAGATCGCCAGCTGAGCGACCGTGACGGAAACCGTACTGTCGGTTACTGATCAGCTGGCGATCTTCAAGATACTTCAGGAGTTGTGTATTTATAATTCGCTCCATCACCTTGGAAAGCAAGGAAGTTATCGCGATAGGCCTGTAGCTCGATGGGTCCGACCGGTCACCCTTCTTGGGGATAGGGTGGACGTGGGCGGTCTTCCATGAAGACGGAACCCTGTTAGTGCAATAAGAGAGGCGATACAAACGCGTTAGCGCAGGTGTCAGCTCAGGGGCGCACGTTTTCAAAACCGCTGCGGGGATGCCGTCTGGCCCACTCGACTTATGGACGTCCAGGAGTCGGAGCTCCCGCCTGACTGCACACTGTGTGAAGCAGATATCCGGCAGGGAGCTATCACACCGGGGGATGTTCGGTAGTGTGGCACCCCCGTCGTCCACAGTCGAGTTCGAGGCGAAGAGTTTGACCAGAAGGTCAGCCTTCTCTTTCGCGCTGTGGGCCAGATTGTCATCGGACTTGCGCAGTGGTGGGAGACTAGACCTGCAGAAGTTTCCTTCTGCAGCTTTGGCGAGCGACCAAAAAGCACGGCTCCCGGAGGGATAGCTCTTCAATCGCTCGCCAACTCTAGCGACGTGCTCCGACTTCGCCTTGGCAATTACCTTCTTGTAGGACCTGGAAGCGGCGTTATATTTCCACCTTTCCCCTGAGATGTTAGGATCCCGACGTCTCCTGGCATTATCCCATGCCACGTATGCGGACCGCTTGAGGTGTGCAGCATCCCTGCTGGCATTGTTATACCAGGGTCTGCTGCGACCCCCAACGGGCACTTCAGAGGAGGGAATAAACAATTCCATCCCCTGGAGCACCACGTCTTTAAGACGGTCCGCACAGACGTCAGGATCAGCAGAGGAAAAGCAGAACCGCCCCCATGGGTAGGATGCGTAAAATTCACGCAATCCATCCCAATCTGCTGACATATACCGCCAAACTCTTCGATACCTGGTCGTCGTTCGACGATCAGGACGAGAGAGTGGTACGGCAGCACGAATAAGGCAGTGATCAGACGATCCAAGTGGAGCGTCGACCACCACACTGTATCCGGCCGGATCTGTGGTCAGCAGAAGGTCCAACAAAGAAGGCTCGTGCCCCTCGATATCTGGGACACGGGTGGGCTGTGTCACCAGCTGGGAGAAGCCGTAGGCCAAGGCGAAATCGTAGGCAGTCCGACCCGGGAGGTTAGTGGTTCTGGATCCCAACCACTCTTGGTGGTGAGCGTTAAAGTCTCCAAGAACCACCACCTTCGCAGATGGGTACTGCTCAAGCACGCGGTTAGTCCCCTCTTGCACATGCTCAAACAGAGCTGAACCTGCATCACTGCTGTGGGACCTGTACAGGCACGCGTAGATTCGGCTACGGCCCCCGTGATCTACGCGCAGCCACAAGAGGGACAGATCCCGTTGTTCGAGGCCCCGAAGACGGCGACAACAGACATCAGCCCGGACGAATACGCACACCCCGGCTTTACGCAGGAAGTTGTGCTCCAATACGTAGCCGGGGTATTCAAGGTATGAGGTATCATCCGGAGCAGATATCTGCCTCTCCGTTAAAAAAAGCAGGGCAGGCTCCGCCGTCTCAAGGTGGTGGTGTACGGCGTCAAGGTTGCTATGTAGGCCCCTGACATTGCTGAAATCCACATTAAATGTGGAATGGGGGACCGCCTGTGAAACCGTTTTCTTCTTTTTTGTCGTCTTCATGATTCTTAAGTACTTTTCATGTAGTTACTTTACAGTTTACTTTTCATGTAGGGTTTTTAAGTCGTCACCGCTTAAAAGATAAGACTAAACTAGATAAGAATATACCGACCCTGCAGACAAGTATCAGATTTATCAAACGTACTTAAAAAACATAAAATTTATAATAATGCGTAAATACTGCTATTGTAATTACGAATGGGTAGATTTTTTTTTTTATTGCTTAAATGGGTTGTCGAGCTCACAGCCCACCTGGTGTTAAGTGGTTACTGGAGCCCATAGACATCCACAACGTAAATGCGCCACCCACCTTGAGATACAAGTTCTAAGGTCTCAAGTATAGTTACAACGGCTGCCCCACCCTTCAAACCGAAACGCATTACTGCGTTACGCATTACGCATTACTGCAACATTTTCTTATTGCTTAGTTGGACGAGCTCACTGCCTACCTGTTATTAAGTTATTACCGGAGCTCATAGACATCACCAACGTAAATGCCGTAAACGTAAAACGTAGAACCGTAGAACGTGACACAAAAATTGTAAATCTCAGTTTTGTAAAATAACAAATTACTTCTTCACGGCAGAAATAGGCACCGCCTACGTACAATACGGCATGCACCTGCGGCAATACTTACGTACGTGTGGGCTTACAAGACGCCCTACGAAAAGTAAAATACGAGCATCCTGCCAATGTGCGCTTCGACTTGAAGGGTGGGACGGCCATTATCTAATTGATACTTGAAACTCGTCGACCCAAGAAAATCACCAAAAATTAAACTCATGCCCTGCCTATTTCTGCCGTGAAGCAGTAATGCGTTTCGGTTTGAAGGGTGGGGCAGCCGTTGTAACTATACTGAGACCTTGGAACTTATATCTCAAGGTGTGTGGCGCATTTACGTTATAGATGTCTATGGGCTCCAGTAACCACTTAACACCAGGTGGGCTGTGAGCTCGTCTAACCATATAAGTAAAAAAATCATATATTATGATTAAAAAAGGTATTAGTTAGTAATATTTTTGTTGTCTCGTTGATTGAATGGCCTTTTCTAAATCTTAATTCAAAACTTTGCGTGTGTTTTATATTGTTTTGAAGAAGTAACGACATTGGTCGAGCGACTTTGCTTATTTTCAACTGAACGATACAGTTTTGTTTTTTACAGTAATATTTCGTGATGTTACCTAGTTCGCTGTTTTCACTACTGTCTTTTCTATAGGATTGCCTCCTGCTATCGATATTTAATTACGTATTGAATATTACGTATACATATGAATATGTAATAAAAATTCACTATATGAGTCACCAATTAAATACTGACGACCCCACTCAACTCAATGATCGCTAGTGAGTCGAGAGTGTAAAACTCCAATAGCATTCGTCATCACTTCATAAAATTTAAATTTTACTCCCCCGCACACTGAAAGGTTTCTGAATTAAGTAGAACTCAATTTTTTTGATACGTTTTTAAATGAGTTGTGAAAATGTTCCCTTGCTAAGTCATTTTTCATTTGTAGATTAAAGCACCGAACGTAAAGTTACATTAGACATTATTATTTGTCTACAACATATATCACAGCGTAAATTCTGTCACCCTTGAGACATTAGACCGAAGAAGCATTAATAACTGTTCCACCCTTAAAACTGGAACACATTACTACTTCGTGGCATAAATAAGCAGAATGGTGACTTGCACCCGTGCGGACTTACTCCGTGCCTACACTAATTACCTATATGAATCGAATCTTAATTTGGCAGTTAACAATTTCACTAATGGTTCTATTTAGACTTCATTGCCTTCCATTATTCACCGATGCAATAAGAGATTTTCATATTCTTTTAAATCGAATTAAACTTCGAGCAATTCGAGATTTTATCAGATCGCGTATTAATAACCATTGAAATGATTAATAGTCCAATTTCCTTTGAGCTTTCAAGGTGTGATACATTAAAGATTCAATTTAACACAGAATGGAGTTTAAGGGCCATTAGTTCTTTCTTAAGAATCAAATTAAATACTGTGAATAAAATTTATGCATGCGTGTGTAATCAATTATTAAAACTTGATGTTTTAACATCTAGAATTATGCTATGAGTTATTAGTTGTGCACACCATCGTCATACTTGCTACTTCTGACAATCAATCTTGCCTTTCGATTTGCAGATTACGAATTTTATATTTTTCTATTCGAGAAAAAATAAATTTTGTTCTCATGACACAAGTTTGACGTCAGTATTTATTTTATACGCGTGTAACATACATACAGTAACTGTTGATTTCTGAGTGGACCGATAACCTGTTTTTTTTACTAGAAAGCGCCTGCCAAAAGTAATTAGCAAGAAATCTGACAGTAGACTTTACAGGTCGATTTATGGTTTCAATATATGAACATTTTCAGACAAAATCAGCGTATACAATACTCATGTTACTGTACAAGTAAATAATCATCAAGAAAACTATGTTTTTTTTTTTATTGCCCTTGCAGGCAGACGAGCATATGGCCCACCTGATGGTGAGTGGTTACCGTCGCCCATGGACTTCAGCAATGCCAGGGGCAGAGCCGAGCCGCTGCCTACCGCTTAATACTCTCCACAAGCCTCGTTTGAAGAAGGACATGTCACAGCGCTCGGGAAACCGTTATCTCGTTTCAATCAATGAACTGACTGGTTTAGCAAACGAAAATCTGATCCAATAACGTTTGTAAGATCAGCGTACCGTGTTCTCTCGTCAAGCGTCCGCTGCAGCCATGATCACACAGCCTGTTTTATATTCAGAACCGTCACACGTAGAATCGCTTACAATTTTTATAGAACGAATTCGTACGTTTATATTCGACAATATTGTACCGTATGACGAATGCTACCTTGATCGGCGCTATCTATATATTAATACGGGAAACAGAACCTTTGTACCCCCTTTTTACGAAAAAAAATTTGAATTATAGAGAATATAGAGAAGGAGTGCAGAATGTTAATATCTTTTTTTAAATTATGCAATAAAAGGACCTTAAATAAATTAAAAAAACATTACAGACACTATCACGTATTTGACACACACACGCATGCATACTATTTGTTTATTGTCAAACTTTTCTTATTGCGTATAGTCTGTGATCAAATTGAGTATAGATTAAATATTGTTTGTCTTTAGTCTATAGTCTATAGTGTAGTCTTCGCGAACTTCGTCTTGGGGGTCGCAGCAGACCCTGGTATAACAATGCCAGCAAGGATGCTGCACACCTCAAGCGGTCCGCATACGTGGCATGGGATGATGCTAGGAGACGTCGGGATCCTAACATCTCAGAGGAAAGGCGGAAATATAACGCCGCTTCCAGGTCCTACAAGAAGGTTATTGCCAGGGCGAAATCGGAGCACGTTGCTAGAATTGGCGAGCGACTGAAGAGCTATCCCTCTGGGAGCCGTGCTTTTTGGTCGCTCGCCAAAGCTGCAGAAGGTAACTTTTGCAGGTCTAGTCTACCACCACTACGCAAGTCCGATGACAGTCTGGCCCATAGTGCGAAAGAGAAGGCTGACCTTCTGGTCAAACTCTTCGCCTCGAACTCGACTGTGGACGACGGGGGTGCCACACCACCGAACATCCTCCGGTGTGATTGATAGTTCCCTGCCGGAGATCTGCTTTACACAGTGTGCAGTCAGGCGGGAACTCCGACTCCTGGACGTCCATAAGTCGAGCGGGCCAGACGGCATCCCTGCAGTGGTTCTGAAAACGTGCGCCCCTGAGCTGACGCCTGCGCTAACGCGTTTGTATCGCATCTCTTATTGCGCTAACAGGGTTCCGTCTTCATGGAAGACTGCCCACGTCCACCCTATCCCCAAGAAGGGTGACCGGTCGGACCCATCGAGCTATAGGCCTATCGCGATAACTTCCTTGCTTTCCAAGGTGATGGAGCGAATAATTAATATACAACTCCTGAAGTATCTGGAGGATCACCAGCTGATCAGTGACCGACAGTACGGTTTCCGTCACGGTCGCTCAGCTGGCGATCTTCTTGTATACCTTACTCACAGGTGGGCTGAAGCCTTGGAGAGCAAGGGCGAGGCTCTTGCTGTGAGCCTTGATATCGCGAAGGCCTTCGACAGGGTCTGGCATAGGGCACTTCTGTCGAAGCTACCATCTTACGGAATCCCCGAGGGTCTCTGCAAGTGGATCGCTAGCTTTTTGGATGGGCGGAGCATCACGGTCGTTGTAGACGGTGACTGTTCTGATACCATGACCATTAACGCTGGCGTTCCACAAGGTTCGGTGCTCTCCCCCACGCTTTTCATCCTGTATATCAATGACATGCTGTCTATTGATGGCATGCATTGCTATGCGGATGACAGCACGGGGGATGCGCGATATATCGGCCATCAGAGTCTCTCTCGGAGCGTGGTGCAAGAGAGACGATCAAAACTTGTGTCTGAAGTGGAGAACTCTCTGGGGCGAGTCTCCAAATGGGGTGAATTGAACTTGGTTCAATTCAACCCGTTAAAGACACAAGTTTGCGCGTTCACTGCGAAGAAGGACCCCTTTGTCATGGCGCCGCAATTCCAAGGAGTATCCCTGCAACCTTCCGAGAGTATTGGGATACTTGGGGTCGACATTTCGAGCGATGTCCAGTTTCGGAGTCATTTGGAAGGCAAAGCCAAGTTGGCGTCCAAAATGCTGGGAGTCCTCAACAGAGCGAAGCGGTACTTCACGCCTGGACAAAGGCTTTTGCTTTATAAAGCACAAGTCCGGCCTCGCGTGGAGTACTGCTCCCATCTCTGGGCCGGGGCTCCCAAATACCAGCTTCTTCCATTTGACTCCATACAGAGGAGGGCCGTTCGGATTGTCGATAATCCCGGTCTCACGGATCGTTTGGAACCTCTGGGTCTGCGGAGGGACTTCGGTTCCCTCTGTATTTTGTACCGTATGTTCCATGGGGAGTGCTCTGAGGAATTGTTCGAGATGATACCGGCATCTCGTTTTTACCATCGCACCGCCCGCCACCGGAGTAGAGTTCATCCATACTACCTGGAGCCACTGCGGTCATCCACAGTGCGTTTCCAGAGGTCTTTTTTGCCACGTACCATCCGGCTATGGAATGAGCTCCCCTCCACGGTGTTTCCCGAGCGCTATGACATGTCCTTCTTCAAACGAGGCTTGTGGAGAGTATTAAGCGGTAGGCAGCGGCTTGGCTCTGCCCCTGGCATTGCTGAAGTCCATGGGCGACGGTAACCACTCACCATCAGGTGGGCCGTATGCTCGTCTGCCTACAAGGGCAATAAAAAAAAAAAAAAAAAAAATAAAAAAAAAATCTGTAATTATAGAAGTATAATAAATAATCATTGACAATAGAACCCATCATAATGTTCCAACTTATAATTTCAATTAATTATAGTCGAATTTCGACTACAGCGGGACTACTAGTAGTTGTTAAATGTGACCTATCAAATTGAAATCTTCAATCACAAGCAAATACTTGATTGCGTTTTTAATAGGTATTACGTCTACCTAGTATTAAAGCTTACTGGAGCTCGCAGATACAAAAAATGTTGACGCCGCTAGCCTTCGAATTTTGTGATCAAAATCTGAATATCAATAGTTTAATATGACAGGTAAATATTTTGCGACGTGAGCGATGAGTTCAAAACAAAACGTATTCACAAACATCCAGAACAAGCAATTGAAATATTCATCCGGCGTTTCTACGTACAAAAATCTGATACACACAAAACTGCTCGCGCGGAGGTCTCTCTCTGTGCTTGAAACTGTTATGAATACATTTGGAAAAACAAGTGAAATTTTCTCGTGAACTTGTTAAAACGTTTTTAGATTCAAACTGAAATGTAATATCTACCGATGTATTCTTGTGTTCCATTTTAAAATTAAAGAGGCGAATCATTTTAGAGATTGCTTCATTAGTCAAATGGAGAGCTTTTTTTTTTTGCTTAGATGGGTGGATGAGCTCACAGCCCACCTGGTGTTAAGTGGTTACTGGAGCCCATAGACATCCACAACATAAATGCGTCACCCACTTTTCTATTCCAGTAACCATTTCTATTACCATTTTATCATTAATCACGTGTCATGTAAGATTTTCGGGGTTTGATGGTACTTGTTTATGAATTGTGTGTTTTCGGCATTCCTTACACAAAGGAAACTGGAACTTCTATATTAGATGTAAAAAGTTCAAATGTATGTATCTTTTTTATAGCTTAAATTGTATTAAGTGGTCACCGGAGCCCATGATCATCAGTAAGGTAAATACCGTCGCCTACCTTGACACGAGTTCTAATTGTCTGTTTTACAGTACAACATTTGCGCCATATTTCAAACCGAAATAGGTAGTGTGATGGTACCTTCCCGTGCGGGCTGACAATAATTCATACCACCAGCAAACGCGTGTAATTATTTAGTTAAATTTACCAACTACAATATGAATAATTTGCAGCATGTGTATATTTTTTAAACATAACACATATGAGACTACTAACGCGTGAAATCTGAATGGAGCCTAATGAGTTCCGGCTTTAAAAGGATACATGCGGTTGTGGAGAAATGTTAATATGCAAATGGTATGGAACAACAGTTCCGAATTAAACACATTGCACGGGCTTACTTGTAAATTTGTAATACCAACATTGAAATAAAATTGCCATTAATAATTTGAAACGCTTAATGAATATTTACGTCAGTGGACAAATGAGGCCCTCAGCGCAAAAGTGGCCTAAGCTTACCATAGTTAGTATGGAGATAATGAAGTTTGAATTTACTTTTACTCTGCTTAGTGGGTAAAAAGAAAACGCGCAAAAATAATGTTCACGAAGCCGTGATAAATGGATGAAATTAGGGATTAGGATAGGGTTTTGCATCGACATTTTAAATAAATATAAAAATGAATTGTTGTTCGTTAGTCTCGCTAAAACTCGAGAACGGCTGGACCGATTTGGCTAATTTTGGTCTTGAATTATTTGTGGAGGTCCAGAGAAGGTTTAAAAGGTAGATAAATATGAAAATACTCGGAATTAAATGAAAATAACAATTTTGTTTTTCCTTTGATGTGTCCCCCGTGGGACGGATTCCTTATTAAGTTTTAAGTTTATTTTATACAAAAGTTTAGGTCTTTTATATTATATCGATTGAGGTACTACGATGTCTGCCGGGTCGACTAGTTTTAAATAAATTGCAATACTTGAGTACGAATATGGAAAATTGTGAGTTAAGCCACTTTTGCGCTCGCGGCCTCAAATATATTTTATAAGTATACAGCAAAAAAACAGTTTGAACAGATCGAATAAGAGTGGGGGAAGTGAGGAAGTCTCAACACTTTCATCTCTATTGTTTCGAAGCATCCGTCGTGTTATCGCATTACCTCTTCACCCCTTCACACGGCTGCACCCTGTGAAAAAAGTACTAAAAAACGAACTTACTTGCACGCTAGCGTGCCGCAGTCTTTTGTTAGCGACATGCAGTACTTTTTCATGTTACTTGTGATGTGATGTTAGTAAAATTTAATGAGTGACGTCTACCGTCGTTTTTTCTGTTTAGGTATTTTCGTTCTGATGTTTCTGGCATAACACCATCATATGTGATTAATAAATAATTAAATAATGAATACTTTTATTTTGATATTATCATGAATAAAAAGGAAAAACGAATAAAATGTAATACTTTGGTATTTGAAAATCAAATTTTTTGTGTAAATGCTTATAATAATAAAACGAAAATAGAAAAAAAAAACGGATGTGAAATAAAGCAAACACTAAAAGAAGAAATAGAAGTCCTTCCATAAGGTACGTTGCAATGGATATTATATGGAGTTATAACCCAGGGCTCGTCGTAAAACTTATTCCAATTAGTATGTTAGGTGGCGTGCGAGTCGTGTCAACAAATATACATAATGTCGGAGAAGCCACAATTATTAACACCATCGTCAGACATCATAGGGGCGAATAGGGTCATCAAGCTAAGAGAAATATTGAGTACACCAATCACGTTTGTTGTCTTAGAACAATTTAGAAATGTTCTCTTGGCGATAGCCAACGAAAACGAATGACAGTTCTTAGGACAGAGGCACCGCTCTTCAAGAAGGCTGGTTGGTAAGTGTGATGGCGTCTACGCCATCTATGCGTCTCCATCGGCTAAGCTCTGTCGTAGCACGAAGTTAGCCGAGTTCCGACGATACCGCAATCGTGCTGCCATCTCTCGGGAATCGTGCTGCGTTTCGTTTAACTATCAAACTAATGACCGTCTCCGCCGTCAAAGCCGGTGGGTCATTAACGATTCTCAAAGCAAAGCTTGCCGTGGATTCACTACTGTAATTGAATTATTTTAGTTGTATGAAACTGCCGGTGCTTTGGTTAGACGTTCAACAACAGAGCGCAGAACAATAATTTGAACACCTTTTTTGTCAATGTTAACATAATGTTAAGCAAAATATCCTACCTAACAACTCAGCAATTCAACAACTCTACAAGAATGGATGGGACAACATAGGGTGGAAATCGTTCTTTGTTATCTCATCGGCATTTTAAAATACGTGAACGGGCCATTAAATGTGTCATCGTGGTTAATTTATAGCTTGGTCCTTTTGCCCCTCACTAATAAAAGTCGATGAGCCGTGATCTGTATGCCAAAACTTCCACAAAGCAGCTATAAGTCTTCGTTATTGCAGATATACTTCCTGATGCGGCAGAGGGTCCAACGAACTACTTAGCAATATCACTTTTCAATAAAACACAACTTAAAAATATAGATAAATACATATAGTACCAAAAAGCGCTACACTGGACGGACGCGCATGAAGAAAAAAGGCTACTTGTATAATTGGATGGAATAATAGTATTTTTGGAAATAAATATTTATAGTTACAGAAGTGTTTAAAAAAGTTTTAAACACACACATTTCGGTAATATAAAACACGATTGCGACATTATTAGAAACATTAGTCATATTTTAGGTATTTATTACCCACTAGCTGACCCAGTAGACTTCGTAGTGCATCAATCGATAAATAAAAGACAAAACTTTTGAACAAAATAAACTTAAAACAAACAGAAGGAATCCGTCCGACAGGGGGACACATCAAAGGAAAAACAAAATTGTTATTTTTATTTAACTCCGAGCATTTTCGTATTAATTTACCTTTTAAACCTTCTCTGGACTTCTACAAATAATTCAAGACCAAAATTAGCCAAATCGGTCCGGCCGTTCTCGAGTTTTAGCGAGACTAACGAACAGCAATTCATTTTTATATATATAGATAGATAGATATTGAATTTGACTTATTAATATTTCATTAAATACATATATTATGAATATACATTTGTGTTTGTACTAATCAATTAAGATAAAATTAATCAATGCCATCTAGATCAAAAGCTAAATATAAAGGCCTCAATAAAAAAAATCGTTTGAAAATGTATTAGATCCTGTGTAGAACATTAATATAAAATTAGATCATCGTTTTTGCTTTTCTTTGTTTTAGTAAAAATGTATTTAAAAAGAAACTTTTTTGTCCAACAAACGTTTAATCGAGATAAAACGGAAACTGTTCTCGCAAAATAGGAACACTTGAAAAAGGTCGGCTTAACTTAATTAAGTGAGCGAATATTATGTTTAATTAATTTCTGTTTTTTAATTTATTTTCTGCTCTCGTAGTTTGAGAATTTCTTTAATTGCAATCACTCAATCGTTATTTATGCAAGTAGCACATTCTTTTGCATTTTATATCGGCTTGTATTTACTTTTACAAATGCGGATTTTGTGTATATTGATAGTTGATAAATGCTATCAAGACGTAATGGTATAATTTTTGTTTACGCTAAGAATAGAGTTAGTAGTAACAAATATAATTAACGTCTATTCTTGTAAATTTATTTTGTTAAATAAATTACAAGACCGACCTCTGATAAATTCCGCATAATTCTACCGTAGCACATTCGTTCTTCTATCGGTTCTAGTGTAATGGTCGTGTCGATGGTAAAATTTGCAATTTAAATTAAATTACCTGCAACTATTGTACGCACGCTAGCCTAGAGCTTTCATTAGGTATTCGATAAAATAATGAACAATTCGTGAGTGAACCTTTGACAACGGCCGACGTAATGCTTTCTCTAACATTTACTGCCAACAGTTGAAAATGATTTACGTTTGTATTTGCTAGGTAATAAATCAAAATCGATTTAATAAGCAGTTTGTTGTGAGAGTGTAGTCTATATATTAATACGTGAAGCAAAAACTTTGTATCCCTTTTTACGAAAATTGCGCGGACGGAGGAGTATGAAATTTTTTACACTTATTGAGAATATAGAGCAGAAGTGCACAATGCTAATATTTTTTTTAAATATTGCATAAAAGATACATTAAATCAATAAAGAAAACATTACACACACTACATACCATGTATTTGACGCACACACGCATGCATACTATTTATTGTCAAACTTTTGTTCTTGACGTCTGTGGTCAAATTGAGAATAGATTAAATATTGTTTGTCTTTATTAATATTTTTTATAGTGTAGTCAAGACTAAAGGCAAGGCGAAAACTGTGATTATAGAATTATAAAATACAATTATAATAGTGTACAAACTGACAATTCCTATTAGTTATAGTCGAATTTCAACTACTGCGGGACCTCTAGTTTTCATAAATATTCGATACTTAGTACAATTTAATTGCATTTTAAGATTTTATTCCAAAGCGATTTTTTTCATTATATATGTTTAATAAATGTTACGCCAAGAGTCACATGTACCTTGTCTTTCAGATAGTTCATATGTCGGGGTTTGCCACCGATTGCTATAAGTGAGATATGATATAGTGTTGATTGCTGGACGCTCCCAGCAGTTTTCATTGTCGCACATATGCGTAAGATACAACGATCAAACAAAATCGTAAGCGGTTTGTGAAACACATAGACATGAGCACAGCAAATATTGATACATGATAACCCATAGACACAGCCCACTGAGTTACTCGCCGGATCTTCTCATTGGGTCGCGTTTCCGGTCCGGTGGTAGACTCTGCAAAGCACTGCTCTTGCTAGGGCCAATGTTAGCACCACTCCGGTTTGAGCCCCGTGAGCTCACCTACACTTTAGGGTGAAGCTGAAATAGCATCTCAAGGCTAACAGCATAGGTAGGGGAAAAAAAGGAAGGAGAAGTTCTTAACGAGCTTAAAATACGACTATTACTTATAACGTAAAATTCTTACCTGCTTGTCAATCTACTCTATCTACCCGTCTCAGATTGGGACGCATGATTGTTGCTCGAAGAAATAGACACGTTACATAACCCGGCCTACCACCAGTAAAACTTTTTGATACATACAAAAAAAATGAGCGAAGCGCGTACAAAAAATAAGTTTGTTCTTTACAAGATTCGAACTTTGCCCCTTAGCAGTCCATTTTACGTCAATTTCTAGAAAACGCTAAGTTCGCAAACAAAATTATTGAATTCCATGACCTCTTGCAATTTCTCGGTAACTAACTTTGTCCAAGTAATATTACTTTTACTTTTTTCTTAGACACACCTCTGGTAGTCAATGAAAATTTGATAAATTTATGAACCGAATTGGTAAGTCTGGAGAATAGTTTGACCAGTTTCTGACACACACCTAGTATTCTACTAACAAAGCAAAGGGCATTTGTAATACTGTTAATATAACTAACATACACAGCTGAAAGATTTATAATTAGTCATGAATCATCCCATTCCTTGTATACCTACACCCGTAGGCAAATTGAGCCAATTAACATGTGATTAGAATCGAATAATCACTGTACTCTGAAATGGATTATCGAGCTTAACCGTACACAAAGCGTGCACATTCAATTATATAAAAGTTTATTGCTTTAATAGATGACAATACTAATAATATATAAATAATGTGGTGTCGTGGGATACCAGGTAGGAACGAAGTTCCTTCGGCTAATGTAGAATCGACACAATTTGCAAAAAAAAAATCGTGCTCAATTTTATGTTGCTTTTCTTGATTTTTCTCTTAAATTTTGCTGATTAGTTTTTATTTAAGTACAGGAAAGTATTTAGGAAATTCAGTATTTTAGGAAATAATAAATTACGTAAAATAAAAATAAAATCGTAATTCAAATTATCAATTAAAATAACAAAATATGTCTCTTTATTTTTGTTTGACAACATAAAATTACTTAGAAATAGAAATAATTACAAAATAGAGAGAGAAGGGATGAAAGAACGAAAAGAAAGAGGGAGAAAGAGAAAGGAATTATACACTACTCGCTTGTGTATACGACTGTCGTGCCTGCGCACGTCTCATTTAACGGTTTTATTTCACGCACTCTTTTCCACGGATTTTTTCTTACGGTTTTACTATCACATTTTTTTCAGTTCGGTCGCGCAGCAAAATCCCTATCCCCTCCAAGCCTGCCGTAAGGAACTTCGTTCCAAAAATTTAAAGCAACCGAAGTTCGGAATTTACTTCGGTTTATTTCATTTTCCTCTTCCATCCATAGTATTATTTATTATTTATTATGCTTCATTTATATGAAAATTATTTAAATAATAAGCGCGAGATAAAACCATTTTATTTTGATGTATGATCGACCAGGATACTATTTAGCAAATCTTATTTTCAAATTCCCATTCAAATTAGAGACCGGCAACATGTTCTCAAACGTTTATAAAAAGATACAAAACAATATTAAAATTTTGTAATGTAGAACTTTATCACTGTATTAAAGGCCCTTACTTTGGAAGGGAAACCTAAAAAAAATTCAAGCATAAATCACAAATATGTACCCAGATTAGTCCCGGCAAATCACTATCATTGAATGTCATTAAAAGTCGACTAGCGTAACAAAAAGCAAGCCAAAGAACGGTATTTCGCGTGTAATCCGCCAACCCATTTGTCATAGTTACTGGTTTTTGTGGCACACGTCATAATCTCGGCGTTTTTTTATTTATGTTTCGGATATAAAATATTATGGTTGTTGTATAACATCGCATTGTTAACGTGTTAGCACAGGAGCACGTCTGAATAGTCGTTACGCCATTGTTGTGAGTGATTGAAGAAAATACGGATAAAATCACTACTTTTTTTAAAAATACATATTAGATGCACAATCTAGGAATTGATCATAACAATGCTTAGTCGATTTTGTATATTCAAATAGAATTAAACTTTTGCGAAGACTGTACAGTGAAACGTGCTGTTTGATTCAATAAAAAAAAAAAACTAGGTAAAACGAAGGATACCCTTCATGTGCTTGTTCCGGTTTCGAGCGAAATAGCCAGCGTCGGTATGGCTTCCGGTGAGCGTTGACCGCAGCGGTGCTACCGCCCTGCGTATATCGACAACCTGAATAAGTAATAAGATTTTCTGACTAAGCTTTCTCTTTTCCGCAATATTTGAAAAAAAGGGCTTCCTAAAAGACATGTCCTCCTACCAAAACATGTCGATCTTATTTTCAATTAAAATTTCTTTTTTCCTTCAAAACCGAAACACTTATATCGTTTCATTGATAAAATCTCATCAAATTTTCTATTCATTATTTCTATTAAAGGAATCATTTGAAATGAATACTTTTTGTTTTGAAATGAAAAAACGTATTGATTTAGTCATTCGAGCAATAACCATTTAATGTGTAAAATGTACGTAAATGAAACGACATTATTTCATTAGAATTTAAGGCTATATGAGTGTTAGATGCTCTCACGTTAGTCCTGGGAAAACCTAGTCAATTAGACCAACATGTAGTAAACCATTCAAGGGTTCCAATTTATATTTTTAAATTTGCTGATGATATGAAGTGCATTGGCCCTACCCTTTAGCAAAAGTATCTACCTCTTTATTTTTTTGTTTCAAGATCGTAACCATACCTTATAATTAAGGTATTATACAAACAGTAAAACAACGCTTTAAAAATATATATTAAATCAAATTTCCCGATAATACTCGGCATCCTACAAATACAAAGCAAAATGAATGATCGGAGTTTTCGTAACTCTAGAGAGACAGGCTGATTTATTCGGGTCCGGCTTTAAACAAATGGTCGGCCTGCCATCTAGCCATCAATAAAACGTTTACAAACACATCACTCAGTTTTCCGTAAGACAAACTCCGCGGGGACAGTTTGTCGAATGTTCGGTGTCAAGTTTCCATTAATAGCACATCATTTAAATCTAAATATTTAGTCAACCTACGCAACAGGAAAAATACAACTAAATAATATCTTATTAATAAAAAAGTACAAGTAAGATAATAGGAAATTTAATTATCAGGATTTTTTAGCTGCGTTTGTAATGAGCCCGCGACGGGAAAGTGACATAACTCAGTCTACTTCTTTCATAAAGCATGAAAAAATAACAGATATTCCCAACGCATGTCTGAAACTGGGCAGTTTTACACAAAATGATGCCAAACATATCAGTACCGGTATACGAGCTAAGTAAAGGTTGTCTATGTGCTTATTTCGGTAATTCTTGTAGTATTTAGATCAGTTACTGGCATTGCTAAAGGCTTTTGTCATTGAAAGTAGTCACCGGTGCTCCTGGACATCAGCGATGTCAGGAGCACAGCAAAGCCGCTGTCCACTGCTAATGGTGACTCTACACATGCTCTATCCTGGGCCAAAACATTGACAAAAAAAAACAGCTACCTAGAACCTTTCAAGCTTATCATCATTAACAAAAGCTTCCGTTGTCTTCGATCGACTCATATTGAATGCAACGAAGCGTGCCTTTCGGTGCAGCGGCAAATCAAAAGATCTTAAGGGTCGAGTACACTGCGAGTCATCGTTGAACGACGTAAAAATGCATTACCCATTCTTTCCACGAAGATTTTATTTCACAAAATTTTACTCGTCAGCAAAACGTTTTGTATTTGTCGTAGAATATTACTGGAAAATAGTATTTTGTTCGGTTTTCGTGACTCGTTGACATTGAATGAATAATATGTAGTTAAGTCGCATGTGATCACAAAAGTTGTAAAGTCTTCGAAGCGTCGATGTTATCTACTCGTATCTATATATGTTTAAAAAAATGAATTGCTGTTCGTTAGTCTCGCTAAAACTTGAGAACGGCTGGACCGATTTGGCTAATTTTGGTCTTGAACGATTTGTGGAAGTCCAGAGAAGGTTTAAAAGGTAGATAAATATGAAAATTCTCGGAATTAAATAAAAATAACAATTTTGATTTTCCTTTGATGTGTCCCCCTGTCGGACGGATTCCTTTTGTTTGTTTTAAGTTTATTTTATACAAAAGTTTAGGTCTTTTATTTATCGATTGAGGCACTACGAAATCTGCCGGGTCAGCTAGTTGACAATAAAAAATGCGATACTAAACCGTAAAAGCAGTTTTAATTACTTTTTGGAATATCTATATATACGTGAATATACGTGAAGCGAAAACTTTGTACCCCTTTTTACGAAAACTACGCGGACGGAGGAATATGAAATTTCCCACACTTATAGGGAATTTAATTTAATTTAAATAGTGTACAGCGCGCTGCATGACGCCGTGGACAGGGGAAAGTGGAAAAAGATCCTAAGATTGAAGCTCATGGGTGATGGTGGTCACGACCCTCAGACATGAGGAACACGACTCGAGGAGGAGGATAGGGAATATAGAGAACGAGTGCAGAATGTTAATATTTTTTTAAATGATCCATAAAAATACAATAAAATAAACATTACACACACTACCATGTATTTGACACACACACGCATGCATACTATTTATTTATTGTCAAACTTTTCTTTTGCATATAGACTGTCGTCAAATTGAGAATAGATTAATTATGGTTTGCCTTAATTAATATTTGTCTAAAGTGTAGTCTTGGCGAAATCTGTAATTATAGAAATAACTAGTCAGGTCATAAGTATTGTCACACAGTAAAAACTTTTCTTTTAGAATGCTGGCCACAAAAAAGTTTATTGAATTCGAATTTCGAATTGTTCATGAAAATAAAAATGTATACTTTTAGAATTTTACTCATTTTTAAATATGGAGTGGACGCTTAAAGAAGTCCGTGTTGCAGTTATTGCGTTGCATCGTTGCGGTTACGCGCCAATTCAAATTTTTAACATACTGAAAAATTTCAATATAACCAAAATATTTGTATATCGTACCATCAAACGATACAATGAAGACTCTAGTGTAGATGACAGGTCAAGAAGTGGTCGCCCTCGGTCTGTTAGGACTCCAGCAGTGATAAAAGCTGTGAAGGCGCGAATTCAAAGAAATCCCAAACGTAAGCAGAAACTGTTGGCCCTTCAGATGGGGTTAAGCAGAACCACGGTGAAAAGGGTGTTAAATGAAGACTTAGGGCTCCGGGCATATCGAAGAAAAACAGGACATCGTTTGAATGCTCGTCTAATGGACCTGAGACTGAAGAGATGCCGCGCTTTGTTGAAGCGGTACGCGGGAAAAAAATATCGGGAAATTCTTTTTTCGGATGAAAAAATTTTTACCGTAGAAGAGAGCTACAACAAACAAAATGATAAGGTGTACGCACACAGTAGTGAAGAAGCGAGCAACCGTATTCCGCGTGTCCAACGAGGTCATTTTCCATCCTCGCTCATGGTATGGTTGGGAGTTTCTTATTGGGGCTTAACAGAGGTACATTTTTGTGAGAAAGGTGTAAAAACGAATGCAGTTGTGTATCAAAATACAGTCCTGACGAACCTTGTGGAACCTGTTTCTCATACCATGTTCAATAACAGGCACTGGGTATTCCAACAAGATTCGGCGCCAGCTCATAGAGCGAAGAGCACACAAGACTGGCTGGCGGCGCGTGAAATCGACTTCATCCGGCACGAAGACTGGCCCTCCTCTAGTCCAGATTTGAATCCGTTAGATTACAAGATATGGCAACACTTGGAGGAAAAGGCGTGCTCAAAGCCTCATCCCAATTTGGAGTCACTCAAGACATCCTTGATTAAGGCAGCCACCGATATTGACGTGGACCTCGTTCGTGCTGCGATAGACGACTGGCCGCGCAGATTGAAGGCCTGTATTCAAAATCACGGAGGTCATTTTGAATAAACTTTAGTGTCATAAGAATCTATGTTTTGTTTAGTTCATTTTGGTATATAAATGGTTACATAATGAATAAACTTGTTTCAATTATTTTACATTAAACATGTGACAGAATTTATGACCTGACTAGGTATAATAGTCTTTTACAATAAAATCATAACAGTGTACAAACTTATAATTTAAAGTAATTATAGTCGAATTCGACTACCGGGGGACTACTAGTTTGTGTTAAACTGAGATTTGAAGTTCCAATCAATATTGTTGAATTCGAAATAGTTTCGTATCGATAATGGTGAATGTCTACCATCGCTTCACGCAACCGCTTGCACTAGACTAATGACTTAACACATTCTCGTTCGGTGGTCCGCACATCCACTGCGGCTTCTTTCTTCATTTAATTATCATATACCGGTATTCGGTTTTCCGTTTTAGTTTTTGTTTGATTTTAATTGATACGATCTTGTGATACTTATAAGGGTACAGTTCCGGAATTAGGTATCGATTTTTTTTTGTCGGATTTCAATTAAGTGTAAGTGCTTTTAACAGTAGCACGAAGCTTAAATAACGATAATGATAATACTATCGTTTCCGTGTTTACCCATATATTGTTGACTAAGGAATTTGTGGTTCACGAATAATGTTTGTTCATGTACTTGATTGCAACCATTTAAAACCATACAATTGTTCCAAACAACCTATAAAAATATTTGGAAAGAATCTTGTCACATTATGTAAGAAGTGGATTCCCAACCCGAGACGAAATCTTTTCTAGTTGCCATTACAATAAATACTTATTATTCACGAATTTGATTTGAAACTAGTTATTAAATTAACATTGTTTAATTTTTCAGTTGAAATCTAATAGATATTTATTTAAACACACATAATAGTATATTAACAATATTATGTAAAATAATTGTTTAAATTATATTTTGTTTGGCTCATTTATATTATAAATTTATTTATTTTTAACTACAGATACATTTTACTAAGCACGGACCCGTAGCTCCTTCTCCTGAAGTGAAATGTCTGCTTGAATGCGGGTCCCATTGTTCATAAATTCACCCACAGACTACAGCTTAACTGCGTGACATCCTAGCAGCCTTTGTCTACTTTCTATACCGAATTTATAAGCTCAGGGAAAATGTAGGCATTGCCAATGATCTCACTAATTCCAGTATTTAATAA
Organism: Bombyx mori; assembly: GCF_030269925.1. NCBI lineage: Eukaryota > Metazoa > Arthropoda > Insecta > Lepidoptera > Bombycidae > Bombyx > Bombyx mori. The sequence goes on along the minus strand of NC_085115.1, from coordinate 7,941,889 downwards.
TAACAATAAAATTTTACAGTAAAAGCAAAAAAATTAAACCATGATCAACTAATCCAGATATTAATATATTTCGTCGTGCATTAATAACCGAATGCTTAAGCCCTAAGCCATACAAGGGACATTAATACTTTTAACTGTCTGCGCGGCGGGTAAAAATTTATCCTGTACGTAATTATTATTGGTATACGCAGTGCGTACACGAGCTTGATCGTACGAATGATTCGCATTGTTACCGAGACAAAGGGTGTATCGATAACTGCAAAAGTTAGCCAAGTTATTTATTCAATGCGCACGCAGAGTATCGAATAATCAGTAAAACAAAGCTTCACAATTGTTAGAACAAATTTAAGCTTTATCCAATATTCTCTGCGAGCACGTCCGAGCGCGGAGGTTTTGCCCGTGCAAATAGGCTGACAACGCATCGATTATTTAGGGGTTTGCATCATGCAATATATTTTATTTATGAAGCAACATGTGGCATATTCAATTCTTAACAATGATTCTTCGGGTGAGGTAATGTTTACCCTCGACCCCTCGAACTCTCTTTGCGTGGGGTATTTTTTAATAATAAGATTAATTCTGCTTTATATACCTAATATGGCTGTAAGCCAAAACAGAAGAGGAATAACGGCTGATCAGTTTCCGAACTCATCTGAACTTTCATTGCTTACTTATAACCATTTGGCCTTGATCGTTAAACTGTCAGGGAACAGAGATATTCGTTGTTGGGCTCATTTCTAAGGCAACTTTAATAGAAATTCTGTATAAAGTTGATTTGTTTGTTTACCATCACATTATGGTCGGTTAATTAAAACATAATTATATTTTTTAAATTAAGACTGCGGTAGACGACATCACATTTTTAAGCATTGTTTTAATTTTAAATCGAAATTGTATCATATATTTCAAATTCAATTTTATTAAAGGACTCTGCATATGTAATTGAATGTTTATAATGTCATTCTATTAAAAAGCCACACTCATCCTCCTCACCTGCAAAACAATCTCAGCGGACTAATAATTTAATCTTTTATTATATTTACTATAATTTTTTTTGATTCTTTTCTTTTTAAAACAAATTAACAATTTTATATTTAATTATACAAAAAAAAATATACAAAAGCAATAATAGAATCGGACGGTCAAGAGTGAACATTTCATTTCCACATCGTGCTGTATGTTAGGTAATCTATTCACATTATAATATAACTAGCGACCCGCCCTCGCTTCGCTTCGGAAACATTAAAACACACATGAAACCAAAAAAAAAAAAATTAAAAGAAATAAAAAAAGTAGCCTATGTTCATCAGGGACAATGTCGGCTTCTAATGGAAAAAGAATTTTTCAAATCGGTCCAGTAGTTTCGGAGCCTATTCGAAACAAACAAACAAACAAATCTTTCCTCTTTATAATATTAGTATAGATTCACAGCACTACGCTTCTTGATAGTGTTTTTATACCAATATTATGTAAGTAATAATGTACAATTTTATGGCATCCTATTGTAAAGGCGTACACAAAGCGCCTCAAATAATTGCTTATTTAACATTTTCAATACATCGACAAAGCCCTGTTCCTATAATTTTTATTGTAGAAATCAGAAACCATTTAATTCCAGCATTACACCAACCACTCACCATTAAATTCTCAAATACACATTTGAACAAAAATCATGGCTGTTCGGTAATTTATGTAACTCGAAATTGGTTCTAGAACTATATAACTAGATTTGTTATCTTAGCACGAACTCTAGAACACAGAATTTAGACATAAAATTAGGACTATTTCTGCCGCGAAACATGCATTTATGTTCGACGAATATAATTTTTAGTTGTTACAAAAATAGGCCATGCATAGCCGTTTCGCTAATGCTATTGAAAATTTTACCCTTTATCTTGAGGTCGCAGCGGCGTTTGCGCTCTGATACTTCTTCATAAGACAAGATGTCGATAAGGTGAGATTCTCATCATTTATCTTTTTAAGATGCGATGTCAATGTCTTCTTATACACTTATACAAAAGAATACAACACTTTCGGCTCTGAAAGCGGGTCTTGAAAAATTAGGTTTACTTACAAGATTAAGATTCCAACTGTCAGTCTTCGAATGCAAATTAAATTTTCGTTCATTGGACTTGTACGTGATAAATTTTCGACCTGTTTTTCGGAAGATTTTAAATTTGACTTCCTTTTTTTATTATTGTAAACTTAACAACAAACATAATAAAATAAAATAAATTTATTAAAAGCCTCTGGGTCATCTTTTACGCGATGTACCGAAATAAAAAAAATCATAAATTACAAATTGGTTTCCAACCGATTTTAAGTGATTATTGGAATGCGTCTGAAAGTAAACACCATCTCATTTTGACACACTAAAACAAACTATACTATAAAAATACTTTTCAGACTACAAATGGATTATTTGCGGAAATATTAGGCTGGATAGTGGTATCTTACTTAAGGCCTGACAATACGATGAACATAGCGTGGCTATTGTTCAGTCAATGCGACAATTAATATTATTTCTGACCAAAAACAAGGTCTCTTAATTAACACTTGTTAAACAAGCTAGTTAATTTTTATTATAATAAGATATTATGATTATACGAAAGAGCGAATCCATTATAAAATGTTCACAAAGCTCAACTAAAAACATGCGATCCAAGGAACGTTCATTATTGGAACCTACTTCTTTTGTGACTTTGTTCATGTTGAGTTTACGAGGTTCCTCACTGGCTGACGTTCGATAAACGAATATAAATTTTCTTTGTAGACAATTTATAAGGAAAGCTCCTTTTAACATTTATTGAGTAGAAAAAAAAATCAATTTAAAGCGATCAGTGAGCTTCTCATCTTATTTAATTATTTAATATTTGGATCGCAAAATAATTATCGCTGTTCAAGAAATGTCGGAAGCTTCGCAACTTCTCTCGAATATATTAAGTGTATAATCTATGGCAACTTCTGTAGAACTGCTACGTTAGTTTGATTAATATATGACTTATGTCTCAAATATATGCTGAATTGAAATGACGTTCTTGGTCAAAGCGTCGTCAACATCTTGATTGCCACATATTGATTACTTGATTATTATATAGTTGGTTACTATATACTATATAACCATGAAAAAGGTTCGAATCTCAGCCTGTATCTTTATGAAAAATATTAGCTATCCGGGGTATACTTTTTTTGTTATATATATATATACAGCACGCGAATCCGTAATGCAGTATAAAATCTTTTATTTTTATTTTTTTTTATTGCTTTCATGAGTGGACGAGCTCACAGCCCACCTGATGTTAAGTGGTTACTGGAGCCCATAGACAACTACAACGTAAATGCGCCACCCACCTTGAGATATAAGTTGTAAGGTCTTAAGTATAGTTACAACGGCTGCCCCACCCTTAAAACCGAAACGCATTACTGCTTCACGGCAGAAATAGGCAGGGTGGTGGTACCTACCCGTGCGGACTCACAAGAGGTCCTACCACCAGTAATTACGCAAATTATAATTTTGCGGGTTTGATTTTTATTACACGATGTTTTTCCTTCACCGTGGTAGTCAATCGTGAACAATTGTTGAGTACGTATTTCATTAGAAAAATTGGTACCCGCTTGAGATTCGAACATCGGTGCATCGCCTCAACACTTATGCACCAGACGTCTTATCCATTAGGCCACGACAACTAAACGTACTATAAATCGTACTATAAATCGTCAAACAACACTGACAGAATAGATAATATCCGACTAGCATCATCAAGTTCCACTATATCGTATCTTATATACAACGACTCACCGACTTATTCTTTAAATATGATCACGACCCGAAATATTCTCAGAACGCCCATTAAACAAAGGATAGTCTCTTTATGTCACATTATTTTCGCCGGAGATAGTGCAATAAAATTTTTATGGCAATAACAAGTTTCCGTACAGCCACACGACTAGGTGGTGTCCTAGTTACTGGTATGTACATTTTGGCAATGTCGCGAATCGATGGCAAACTGAGGTTATTGGCCTAGAAGACAGTAACTCACATCTGTTTATTGTTGTCTTCTGGCGCCGTGTAGACTACAGCCACAGCGTCCGGCGCGACATCGTGGCGCCAGGAATTACATCAAAGTGAACGAAATTTGATACGTAAATTGCGACTCTTGTTGATGTAATTCATTAAGAGTAGGTACTTAATAGCAATTTTTTTTAATTTCCTTTCCTGAATTTCCTTATTATCTTTTTTTGTTATTGTATAGACAGACGAACACATGACTTACCTGTATTGTAAATCGTCACCGTAGCTCATGGACATCAGCAAAACCAGAGACACAGCCAACTGCTGATGACTCTCCGGAAATCTTGTTTGAAGAAGCTCATGTCGTAGCGCTAGTGAAAATCCTTGCAAGTAATCTCATTCCAGAGTCCGATGGTAGGTCAGAAAAAAGGTATCTGTAGACTTGAGATGATTCAGTTTACTTGTGAATATTTATTTAAATTAAATCATCAGAAATCGTTCTTAAATATATTACGTTAATATTTTATAGACTGTTACTATTGATGAAACACTAACCATAAAACACATGCACGTTTTATGCTCGATCTGAAACTATTTTATATCGCAATTGACACCTATTCGTAGGCCTGCTTGAATCATAAAACCACATCTAAAGTAACCACTTCCTCGCATTAGATGAGATCGTCTGAGGAAGTACTTACCGTATTTGAAATGGAACACCTAAAATTGAGTTGGAAAACTTGAATCCCGTAAAATAACTAAGAATTTGAGGGTTATTCAGTTAATAATATGTTTTAAGAGTCTACGCTTAAATCTATTTTTGTTTTGACTAAATACTATCAAGTCTTTTGACAAGAATCACTTTTACTTTATATGGGTAAAGACTCGTAATCCAGAAAAAAACCACGTGAACAGTTAAATTAGCCGTTTTTTCTACCTCGATACAATCCGTTTTTCCCGCAATTTATTGATACTAAACGTAATAAAATAAAACTGTAAGCTCGCGGAGGTTGTTTGAGTGATTCCGGGAGATTTTTTTCATGACACGTTGAGCTTATTTTATGGGCTGATTCGGCGAAACGTGAACGATTGGCACGTACGTCTAATAGCTCCATCGATATTTTTATCCGACAAACCCTGGTTTCTGTCTTTTGGAAATTCGAACAACATGTACGAGTATACGCAAATATAAATTTCCAGATCTATTGTTTTTAAAATTCACAAATAATCCTGAGGCAAAGATAATTTAAATTAAATATTGTATGAAAAACATGTCTATTTTTTATATTTATTTGAATCGTGATTTAGTTTATGTTCTTCCAGAAAATAAGGTTTCGAATTGGCTAAATTAGAGAAATTTCGAGCTTCGAATTGAATTACAACGGCCGCCTTCAAAACAAAACGCATTACTGCTTCACGGTAGAAATAGGCAGGGCGGTGGTACCTACTCGCGCGGACGTCCTACCACCAGTAATGATAAGATATTTTCGATGTTGGCCGTGAAATCCGTTATTAATTTAAATCACATTCTTAGACAAGAACTCATTAAGAAAGAAGAACATTTCTTATTTAAAAAAATACACGAATATAAAAAAAAACAATGATTTTGTTACTGTTGTGAAGTCAAAACGTTTTAATAAATCTCAGTAAAGAATTTTATAGCAAATTAGCTTAACAAGCTGGAAAATCTTTGGCCGTTTTCTCTCTTTTTAATTGAGCACACAATTTATAACATTTAATGAGAAGTTAGTAAGGAGAACAATGAGTTTCTTTGATATACCTACAAATTGGGAATTCAATATTAAAAACAGATTTTCTATTTAATTTTTTTCTAAATGCAATACTAAAGCTTAGGAATACTTAGCAAATTATATTTTCATTAGCATATTTGTGCATAACTTCGTAATCGTAATGGAATAAACCTTTGTATAAAATATAATATTAGATTAATTAAAATTGAAAAAAATAATCAAATTTTAATCCCTAAAACGTGATATATTACCTTAATGAAAGATTTTCTAGAAGTTAATGTTTACGGAGAAGGTTAACTTTCATTTATGTATTTGCTGTTATTGAACACGTAAGAAAGTTTTCCGACTCGCATGTCTAAATAAATATCCTACTGAAACGGAGTTGTTTGTCGTTCTTCAAACAAATATTTTCCACTGAAAGATTCTTTCAGGATTTTACAAAAGCAATATTTGAACAAGAAAATTTTGTCGGCGAGTTATCCCTTTAATGTAGCTCTCTCACAGAATTCGTTACAACTTTCCATTTGAGCCGTCGTTCATTCTGTCTTCAGAATCTCCGTGAGAAAAGATTTGTCAATTGAAATTACAATTTAATGCTCTCAATTACTTTTCAATACTCAGCGTCTTACTTTTGTAGTTCGTAAATTAATTTTCAAATGTTACTTGTCGATGCTTTGAGAGCGAAGGCTTTATGAAAAGAAATGAAGAAAAGGAAAAATAATTAGTAGGCACTTCCTGAAAATGAGTCAATTGTACGCTGACTGTTGCAACCCTTCTCTTCTCAACGTTCCTACCCCTAATTTCTAGATGGTAGTACGTTATAAGCCTCAAGGGGTTAGGGGGCGGTAACCGTACTCGTCGAACTCGACAAAGAGGTCGACGTGCAACCTAACTCATGCATCAGCCCGCTGAGTTTCTCGCCGGATCTTATCAGTGGGTCGCCATTCCGATCCGGTAGTAGATTCATTCGCGAAGCAATTGCTCTTGAGTTGTTAGGTCTCCTTCGGAGGCGCTCGGGCAGTTGTTAGCAAATCCCGCCCCTCTTGGCTGAGCCCTTGCTCGCCCACCTGTCCTGGTGAAACTGGAAAGGCCTTCGGGCCACCAGTAAACTTTCAATCATAAAAAAAAGGGTTAGGGGTATGTATGTACACATTTTGCATATTTATTTTATTTAATGCACTTTATGTTTTTCAATAAATCGGAATTAGAATTATGCGTGATACAGAAAATTATTCGTTTTTAAGGAATTAAGAGCCCGCTTATGAAGGTACTGAAGGTAAAGCGTTAAATAGAAAGAAGGGTCGGGATTCAGAGTCAAGAAGTCTATCTAACATATTGCATATGTTTCTTTCTGGTCGTTCCCTCAATGCTGAGGATCGTGACTGTATGTCAATCTTCTCCACTCGGTCCGGTTCTGCGCCATATGTACCGCTCCCTGTATCTGGCCTCCAGTCATATGCAAATAACCATAAACTCCACCATTGAACATAAACTCCACGTCGGCGCATAAAGCTGCAAGTCATCTGCCTTCCTGCTCTTGCCAATACGGACAGACAATATTTCACTGCAACTAAGACTTGGAACTCAGTGCTCATTGTGGATTATTTATTTATTTATTTATAGCTTCATATACTAGAAAGTATAAAGATTATTGACGTCGTGCTGTCTATGGACTCTCACACACAATTAGCACAAACCTTTCAACACAGTTCTTCAATGTTATAAACGCAGACATTTTGAAATTTTGATAGCTAAAATTTCTAGCATCACTAAATCTGTTACAGAACTCAAACCCAATCTGCTTTAATGCATCAATTTAAACTCGAACAAAATCGACATGAAGCTTCATTTTGAACAACGCTCACTAACCGTAGACTACATTTTTGCGTTGCGGGTCTTCATAAATATTTTAATGAAAACTCTCGCTACAAAGCTAATCCCTAGTCATTTGGACGGACATCCATTCATAATAATTTGCCTTTCAGATTACCGTGACTGGTTTTATGACGTTTGTTGTTTCATTGTTAGAGTTGTACGGTTTGTTTCCTGTCATCTCGTTAAAACTTCTATCGAGAGCTCACGTGAAAAAGTTTACGATGAATTTTATTTCTATTCTTCTTTTCGTTTTTTTAGCACAATTAAAGGTCAAGAGGTCATCGTGGCCTAAATGATAAGGCGACGGAGTACTTGTATCAAGTGCTGCAACTATATTGATGTTCAAATCCCGCCGGCAGGTACCAGTTTTTTTAAACGATATAATGCCTTAATGATGTACTAAATTATTAAGAAACAATAAAAATCAATACTGCAAAATTTATAAGAATGCGTAATTACTTGTGGTTGGGACTGTGGAAGCCAGCACGGGTAGGTACCATCATACTGCTTATTTCTATCAAGGGGCAGTCATGCGTATCGGCTGAAGAATGGGATAACCATGTTACAATTAATTTGATCGACTTTATGTCTCAAAGTGGGTAGGATAACACCGTGTGGATTATAAGCCGTCTACCGACCCAGTACATCAAACAAACGTGTTACTAAAAGCCATTACCCAAAGTGCTTCCCCATGGTTATCGGCGACCCTAGGACGCTTAAATAAAATTATCGAATTAAATTAAAGTAACGATAAAAAATTCAGTTTCAATGTTGAATGTGCGGAACTCTAAAACATCCCAAGCTCCTGCTGCGTAAATACAATAAACGAAATCAGATTAACACTTATTCGTACATGGAATGCTTTGTAAACGCATTTGAATCAAGATTAGGGGTGTCACAATGCTGTACACATCAGAGTTTCGTGAATACAAGGGGACGTAAATCCTTTGAAATATATAATTTCACACGTTGTTATTAGGGAGGAGATCTTTGATTTTATCGGCTACTGTTTAATGTTTATTGTACCGTGAATTTAAACAGGTTTTTTTTTAAATCTTTTTATCCCACGTAATTTACAGAAGCGGAACATGTTGAAAATGATAGTTATGTATAGTGTACCTACATCTTGTCCTTTTAATTCTCCATCCATTTAAATAGTTATTTTATTTTTATTGATTCAATAAATGATTGGAAGTAACTATGAATATTTAACCAATGAATATTTAAAAATAGATTTTCGTCATGAGAGTTACGCCTCTACTATCAAATTGTAACAAACGTGGGTATGTTACAAAACAATATTTGCACTTAACCTAATCTGGTCTGTGAAGTACATTCAGTTATTCAAAGCGTCCAAACAAAATTCTGTGCATCACACGAATCATCATGGCAAAAATCATCAGAACTAAAAGGATGCTACGGAAGTAATGATTTCAAAGTTTAAAATTGAAAATCAAAATACGTACTCAACAAATGTTCACGATTGAATTCCACGATGAAGGAATAACATCGTGTAATAAAAATGAAACCCGCAAAATTATAATTTGCGTAATTACTGGTGGTAGGACCTCTTGTGAGTCCGCACGGGTGGGTACTACCGCCCTGCTATTTCTGCCGTGAAGCAGTAATGCGTTTCGGTTTGAAGGGTGGGGCAGCCGCTGTAACTATACTGAGACCTTAGAACTTATATCTCAAGGTGGGTGGCGCATTTACGTTGTGGATGTATATGGGCTCCAGTAACCACTTAGCACCAGGTGGGCTGTGAGCTCGTCCACCCATCTAAGCAATAAATAAAAAACAGGTTTAATACAATAAAACCACGATTCTCACCACTAAATGTAATCAACTTAAGGTATGTTTATTCAAAATTTAGCACAGGTGGAACCACAGGCTCTTCGTGTATGAATAATGAACACAAGATTCATCAAAGAATTTCGTGGTTATGGAGCTTTGAAACTAATTCTTTGAACACAATACCGAATAATTCCGGGTTAAGCCTAAAGAATAACACCGAACTTAAGAATTAATATTTTATATTAGTATCGATCTTTTCTAATTTCGAATAAATACAATGTTCTGACCTTGTTCAAAACTTGTACGTGTGATTATAAGTTCCAGAGAATACATAATTTAGTAAGCATCTGTTAGTTTTTCATGAAAATTGTGTAATAGAAAAACAAGCAATCTGGCTCAACATTTGACTATATAACTTCATTAGATAATAAGGTTGCATTGAAAACGCTGCACCCATCTGGAATGCTGCACCTAAGCTCATCCATTAGCGACTAGCAATAACGAAGCTAAAGGAAATCGTCTCACCTACCTTTTAATCATGAAAGTTTTCTGAATAACCAGAACTAAAAGAATAACTTTAAACTTTTTTTTTAAATAAAAAAAGTTTAAAGTTATCCCTTTAATGTATTTTCATAATGTCCAGAGACATTATGAAAAAATAACCACTTATGAAATTTGAGAGAGATTTTTTCATTACACAATATTAGAAATTACGTAATTTTTTATGTTTAGTTATAACAAAACAATTAAATAAAAAGATGCTTTATTAATAAAATCTTATTATAATAGGCCTGCCCCTGCCAGTAAGTAGTCAGAGACACATATATGTATATAACATATTTAATGACTCATAATATAACATATTCGTTTAAAGAACTTAGTAACACGGTAAAACTAACTGATTTGATAGCTTACAAATATACAATTAGATAGATCAAAGATTCCAGTGCTCACATCTACTTAAATGCCATAAATCTCAACTTACATATTTTTAACATTTCTAAAATTTTTACCAATTTTTCTAATGAAATACGTATTTAATAATTGTTCAGTATTGACCTCCACGGTGAAGGAATAACATCGTGTAAACAAAATCATACCCGCAAAATTATTAATTGCGTAATTACTGGTGATAGGACGGTTTGAAGGGTGGGGCAGCCGTTGTACTGTTAAAACTGAGACCTTACAACTCAGGTCACGAGGTGAGTGGCGATTTACGTTGTACTTAAATATCTGTGGGCTCCGGTTTCCACTTAACACCAGGTGAGCCGTGAGCTCGTCCACCCATATAAGCTATAAAAAAAATAAAACACAGTGAATGTCCGTGTGTTTGTTTGTCGGTACCATAAAATGGGGATTTTCAGTTTATTCATGCTCGATTGGTTTGCGTGTTATGTATCCGATCGAATTGAAGTTTAATTTTTTTTCTATCTGTCAATGGCGTCAAAGGGCTATTCTGGTTTCACCCTGACCGGTGACGAGCTTACTGGGCTCATCCTGGAAGTATCTGCTACCATCTGCGCTCTTAAGAGCAATGCTTCGCTGATTGTACCGCTACATCGTATTCGCGACCAATGAGTAAATCCGGTGAGAAATTCAGTGGATTAAACTTTGTACAATCTTGCGGGGAAGGTTTCTGGTGTAGTTGCATGCATGCACGCGTTCCATTATATTTACTGTTAAGTTTCATTTATAATCTATACAAAAACCTTTTGGTCTTTAAACTAGAAATTATTTTAGGACTACAATTCAAGCTTTATAAGCTTTACGGCACAAATACTAGCGCCGTATTACCGACAACAATACGGCTACGAACGTCAATGAAGCATAATATTTGCTCCATTTGTAAGCAACAAATACACCGACTGCGTTTGTGAATTTAATTTGAATATCGTAATTGCTCTTCATCTCGAGAGATTTCGGAATTCGAGGTAACAAAATAACAGCAGCGTTGTAACTGTGAATTATTAACGAGGCTTCGCTTTATAGTTGAAATGAAGTGAATGCAAAACAAAGGCTCACGATTGACTTCCACGGTGAAGGAATAACATCGTGCAATAAAAATGAAACCCGCAAAATTTTAATTTGCGTAATTACTGGTGGTAGGTAATACCTCTTGTGAGTCCGCACGGGTAGGTACCACCGCCCCGCCTATTGCTGCCGTGAAGCAGTTATGCGTTTCGGTTTGAAGGGTGGGGCAGCCGTTGTGACTATACTGAGACCTTAGAACTATATCTCAAGGTGTGTGGCGCATTTACGTTGTAGATGTCTATGGGCTCCAGTAACCACTTACACTCCAGTAACCAAAAACAAAAAAAAAAAAAAGTTGAAATGAAGTGAATGCAAAACAAAGATTCGTTTGTCGAATAATATTATTTTTGCGCATAACTGTTAAAACTGTTGTACACGCGACTTCTACTTCAGAAGATTACATTATTTTGATATTCATATTCGTTTTGGTCGAGTGGTTAGCGATCCTGACTCCAAAGTCGGACTTTAATTTCCGCTTGTATTCACCATCTTTGTAAAAGATATTAGATACCTGAAGTCTGGCTTGTTCTTGTTTCGGATGGGCTTATAGCGCCCATAATACAGGTAATAAATAGTTTTAGTTTGGGACGATTTAGTGTGGTATATTATTTTTAAACAATTTCATATTAATTTGCTTTCGTATTACCAAAAGACTTTTTTATTCTTAAACTAGCTGACCCGGCAGACTTCGTAGTGCCTCAATCGATGAATAAAAGACAAAAGGAATCAGTCCGATGGGGGACACATCAAAGGACAAACAAAATTGTTATTTTTATTTAATTCCGAGAATTTTCATAAATAATTACTTTTTAAACCTTCTCTGGACTTCCACAAATAATTAAAGACCAAAATTAGCCAAATCGGTCCAACCGTTCTCGAGTTTTAGCGAGACTAACCAACGGCAATTCATTTATATATATATATATGTATATAGGTAGATAAAAATATAATCATTAAAAAAAATTACGGATAATTTGGCATTTATAATTTTATTGCTTGCGACGTTTCCAAGTGATCAGTTTTTGTGATCAAGAGTGACTGGAATATTATTCATCGATGTTTGAATATTAAGCTAACTACCGTTAGAATTTGCCACGACAACCGAAGAAAACAAAAAACAAGGTAGTTATGAAACAAGAGTTTCAATACCCTTAAAGAGAGTTAATAGAAATTACTCGTATGTATGAATGAAAATCTACCTTCCTTAATAATCAACACTACATAAATAAATACATTCTACTAATCTAAATACATACTAAAACACTTATAGTATATATGTGAGGAAGGTTAATATCATGTAATCCAGCGGAAAACTAGCTTTCTAGAGAGTATTTATTATATAGCTATATTTGTATACATAAATACATGTGTTAACGTATAGTTTGTGGTTTTCCTTTTGGAATCACAGCCTGTGGAACCATTACCGCTTGGCTTAATTAGAAGGTAGCCGAGGTTCGGTTTTGTACGAAGTACAATTTATCAGCGGTGCAATCGCAATCTTCTATTTGCCATGTGTAGTTCTAGATGTGCAAGTACTTTGAGTGTATGTACCGTGTGTATATCGCAAAGATAGCAGTTACTTAAATTCATTGTGCATTTCTAATTTGATATTTTTAATTATCTTCAATTATATTTAAAACAGAAGAGGTGGAGGAGGAAGAGGACGACTTAAGAATAAATGGATGGATTGCGTGAAAGACAATATATTATTATGTAATAGGGGATTGAGCGAAGAAATGGTATATGATAAAGGAGTATGGAAGGAGAAATCGTGTTGCAGGAGAATGAATGAATTAGGTATATTTAAAATAGAACATAAAATCAATAATAATTTAATTTATTGAATATAATTTGCCAGCGTTAATAATAATCGAATCAATAAAATCCAGAATGATAAGATGGACTATCTAATGCATGTTACAAGCATCAGTACATAACAACCACACAGTAAATAAGCAAGTTGTTGAGTTTGAAGTTCGGAATAGGCCAGGTAACGGCCAATAAAGAAGTAAGAGAACAAAGGCTTTGTCTTAAAAGGTGAAAGTATACGCAATGATTACTTATAAGTGAAATGCTAAATAAAATCCGTATAAGTGCATTCTTTGTTCCAAATCAAGTTAATTGTAGGTACATGGCATATTATAATCTGATCATTAGTAGTACAATGTTTATTTTTCGTAACTAACAATAAATTTTTTTCTGTCTAAAGTAAATTAACAACGAGGAAGGAATATTTCCTTAAAATGTTCTTCTGACAAATGTCTATAAGTGTTTATCTAACAGATAAACAAAGAATACAAATTAATTGAGTAATCCAATTTCACTGTGTAATTTTCATAATTCACAGTCAAAATTACAAACGCTCTCTTAATTCCTTTAAAGTGTATCATTCACATTATGTATTCGTCAAGAAAAGTGAAACCGAACAAAATAATATCTCCGACCGCCACCGTGATCTTAATGACATTTTGATTTACATATTGTGATGAGTAAGAGTGAACCAGTAATTTGAAAATGGGGAACAAATATTATCAAGGGTATTCCGTTTTCTATTCGATGAAGCAAACTGTGTAAGTATAAATCTCGATACAAACTGAGATTATAAAGAAAAACATTATAGATTTAAATTATAATATTTAGGTTATTTTTTTAAGATTAACTCAAACTAACTCAAACTCAGATGTGCGATGCCATGTTCATAGTGTAATTTAGATCACAGTGCTAATGTATAACCACGAATATTAACAGTTTTAATAACTGATATCGTTTGGCATGAATGGGGGGGGGGCGCGAAGCCCCAAATAGTACATTTCATAGATTCTTGGTTAGAAAATTATTTATATCTTCAACAATACAGTTTCATGAGCGACTTGATAACTAAAAAAGGTCAATATGTTTTTTAATTGATCGAAACAGAATACGATATTTTATAAAAACAACTAAACCTTTTAGAATATTCACATAGTACTAAAAACTCAAACTCAATGAACAAAAATTATGTTCTGTACATTTATAAAGTAAATAAACCCGGAACGTTTTTAAACGTGCCTCGGGAACCCATTTCCTCGATTAATAATGCCCTTTGAGAAACAGCTCGGAGCCGTCGCTGTGGACATTACGGATAAGTGTCATACTAAGCCGTGTTGTGTCAACATTAAAAGCCCTCGAACTCTGTGAAATAATTTCACGGAAAACAAGCACGGCCTCTCTTAAAGGTGAAGGCACTTTGTAAGAACGATATTCCATGTTATTTTCATGGGCTTCGCTGGCCATATGAGCTCTCTGTGGTTCCAATAGATTACCAGAGCCCATAGATACCGCAACGCAATTCCGCTGCCCACTTTAATTATGAAAGTAATAGTCTAACTTTCATTGGAACACCGGCTGCTCTTTGGCCGGATACCCTTGTAGTCGATAATTAAGAATGCTCGCCTGATTCGTGGGAGAAACAGGTAAAGAGTGTCAAAGACATGGAACTAATAAAAAAATTAGACAAAAAAAAGGTGTACATACTTAATGTAAGACGACTGAATGACGTAATAGCAGCAGTAATAGCAGCTGGAAATTGTCGGGATCGCCACGACGCGTCCGTTAATTAGGCTATAGCACAAATAGCCGATCAGACTGCACATCAGAATTTCAGAACGTTGAATATGATTTCTTAGGGATGGACAAAATTAAATATTCTTTGTGTACGATATTTTAGGACTTGTTATCATTAATTACCGTTATTGATAAATCAAAAGCATTTGATGTAATAAAATTGACCCTTTGAAGTGAAATATCCAATTCTCTGGCTCAAGTAAAATTATCTTTCTACAAACAATACAACACGATTAATTTAAGCAATTTCAATTTACCTCTGCAATTTTAACTTAATAGATTAACCAAATTCAACAGGACCGCTTCGTGAACAGCTTCAAAGTTTACGTAGTTAACGCTGAAAACAGATTCCCGACTTAATTCGATTTAGTAATAGGTCAGTTTGTAGGTTAACCTGGGGTCATTTCACGAACCGCAAATAGGGCATCGGTTCACCCCATACGGTGCGGTGAAATCTCGTCGCGACGCACATTCGTCTCGCCGGCGCCACTTTTATGGAAACAAACAGCTCAGTACTCGAAGTGACTTTTCCCCCAAACTATTTTTCATTGCCATAGTACTTTTATACTACAATAAAATTACTAGCAATTATCTAATTATACGAAAAATATTAATTACCTATTTCTAAATCTCCTTCGTGCTTCAGGATGTCGTTGATACTAAATTTATAATTCAGAAAGAATATAACGTATTTTCTCCGGATAAAGTGTTGCTTGTACCTCTCTCTCGGGTCGATCTGTAGATCCATTGGTACATTGAAATGTGAATTAGCGAACACACTGTCGTGTTCATTTTAACAAATACAACCAGCGACGCCCGGGTTATGTCATTTGCTATAATAATAAAAGAGTTTTGGGTTAATCTAGGTTATAAAATATATTATAATAATATATTTGTACGAAATTTCATCTTAATGCATACAGCCATATTTGCGTGATTGACTAACAGACATCCTAAGAAGAAATTAGTATTTAATTTAGAGATTGTCAAAATTTGATTAGTGTCTTGTGCTTATTAATTTTTTTATGTAATGAATGCTGATATTCTCATAAAAATTAATATAATTCTTTGTTGAAATTGAATAGGTAAAAATCATTAACCAACAATTTTTTTGTTTTTACAAAGCTATAAATTCTAAGTAACACCAAGTGCTTAGTGGTTCAGCCAGAATCAGAGTAAACAACATGACGGCTGACAGTGGATTGCCTGTGCCCCTCGTATCGCTGACGAACGATAGTGACCACTTAAAACCAGGTAGGCCGTAAAATCAACTATTTACGACGGCAATACCAAATTCCGCATCAATGACACATGAAATTAGTAATTGTACTCATAAAACAAAACGCCGAATCATAGATATTCGTTTGTCAGAGCTTATTGAGAAGTCTACGTCTATATTTATAAAACCAATTTATTTGAATGTGAATAGCAAAATTCTTGGAATCTCGAACCCGCCGGCTATAGCCTACTTATAAACACTCCACACTGACCCTGCGTAAATGAAAAAAATATATCGGGACAAGACAAATTCGCTTAGTATTCATTGGACGACATTAATGGCTTTTGAACCCTTCGTAACGTAAATAAAATATAGAATTGACCTAAGCCTAGCGTCTCTAAGATTACTACCTAAATATTGTCAGTTGTTTTGGATTTATTTCATTGATGAAGATGTCGAACATTTCTGGAAATTCAAGAGGCTTGTAAGAAAATCCCTTTCATTGTAAAAATAAAAACAAAAGGAACCGTTGAGCCTTCATTGAAATTCTGAGGAGTTCTTAATATTACTTTTCTTTATTATTTTTCCGGGGATATTAACGAAATTTAACAAAGCAACCACAAAAATTGGTGACCTTATTTTTTTTGCTGGAAGCATCGCTTTTTCCAAATTAACAATTCGTTGACAGGTTACAAATGAATCAATTTCGTTCGACAAACCTTAAGCAAGTACTTTCATTTAAATTCTTTGTTTAAGATTTCACTTTGCTTTGCCATAATAAATGTAGTCTACAATAAAATTAAGTGCTATGAAAGAAGATCATCAGAAGTATCCTACTTTTTTTTATTTAAAAACAGTTCATTGTCCATATAATTCATTGACGCGAAAAAAAAAAAAACGAAATGTATGTTTCTTTTATTGTTGAATGAGCTTTTTTTAACGCTGGGGAATCCGTTTACAATACATTTACGATCCACTTGGTGTTAAGTGGTTACTGGAGCCTATAGATATCACAGCCTAAATGCCCCTACCAAACTTTAGAGTTGAGGTCTACGTAAGTTCTATGAGGTATGTTGGCGTATTATCGGTTTTTGAAGTATTAAAAAGTCTTAGGAAATATTTGAAAATGGTCACAGTCAGCATCGAACACTCAATAAATATATACAATTCCAAATGTTTATTTCGAATACGTTTATACGCAGCTGTAGACCAGACACTTTATTTCAGGCAAGAATAAAAAAAATATATACTGTTGGTGAATTGATGTTTTTTTTAAGTGTACCTTTTATTCTTCCGAAAAAAAAAAAATTTTCTAAAATTAATCAAAAGATAACAATTACACTTAAACATAATACACAATTCTTATTGTTCTAGATATTGTAAAAAAAATGTTTATTTAAATTTATATACACGATAACTTATATGCCGGCTCGTTATATTATAATAATATAATGTCTCATTTGACTGTCTTATATAACAACAGTCTCACCCTTTTAACCCGAAAGCATCACTACCGCCGCAGAAGTACATAATATGTAGGATGGTAGAACATGGGCATGTGGCGTTAGAATACCTCTTACTACTGGTAAATCGGTTACCAATCGCAGCACGTTGATAGAATATTCAGAGAGATAGAGATAAGGTCAAGACATCACACAGTCAATATGTAATACAATTTGAAATCTCATTCCGATAGAGGCACCCGTCACGTGCGGACGTGCTCATCGTCCACTCGATCGCCCGGTCTTTGTTCGCCCGGCTTTTGTTAGCCCGGCCATTGTTCGCGCGGCCTGTGTTTGTGGTACATCTGCCGACTAAGTGCTCTTTCTGGAAGTTTTTATTTGTTTTGTTTCCTTTTGTTGTTTCTGTGTTCGTGGTACATCTGCCGACAAAGTGGTTTCCTGCAAGTATTTATTTGTTTTGTTTCTTTTCGTAATTTCTGTTTTGTTGTGCTTTTTCTTTGTCCTGTAGTAATCGCGCCGCATTGCCACCTGTGTTCAATAGAACCGCTCAGGTCCGAGAAGTTGGGGCCTCGCCGCAAGGCGAGTGTTTTCAAGACCCGGGGCCGCCCCACCTGGGTACTTAGCGATCATGGACGCTGTATTCGCGGAATTCCTCCGACTTCGCCACCCACAGCTCGCCTCGGAGTTTTTGGCCTTCAAGGCCAATCACACTGCGAGCCCTCTCGAGGACTCCGCCGCGCTCGCTGCTCCTGCGTCGCCTGTACCTGCGTGCAGAGCTTCTGCATTGAGCACCGCAGCCTCTGTCGTGCCTGCCGCTCCCGTGTCGCCTATACTGGCGAGAAAAGCTGCTACGTCGTCCGCCGTGACCATCGTTTCAGCTGAGCGATCATCCGCGGCCTCCGTCGCGCCCTCTAAAACACCTACACTTGCTCGTAGGTCGCCTGCACCCGCCTCCTCGTGCTCCGACTCTGACTCGGACATGGAGGTCGACCTCGCCCCCGCCTCATCGACGGATGGATTCACCCTGGTACAGAAGGGTAAGAAGCGTGCCGCGGAGTCTCGAGCTCCCGCGGCCGCTAAAATTAGCAAAGCCGTGAACGCGTCGCGCCCCCGCCCTCAGACTCCCGTTGCGCCCCCAGCCCGTGCCACTCCGTCGCCGCGTCCGGTGGCACAAAATAAAACCCAGACCCCTCCCCCGGTTATCCTTCAGGAGAAGGCAGCTTGGGATCGAGTTTGCCTGGCCCTTAAGGCCAAAAATATAAATTTCACGAATGCCCGTAACCTCGCGAACGGCATTCAAATTAAGGTTCAAACACCCGACGACCATAGGGCCCTCTCTTCTTACCTCCGTAAGGAGCGTATAAGTTTCCATACATTTACGCTCCAGGAGGAGCGCGAACTCCGCGTTGTAATACGCGGAATCCCTAAAGAGTTAGATGTAGAGCTCGTAAAAGCCGACCTGTTAGAACAAGGCCTACCAGTGAATTCTGTGCACCGTATGCACACCGGTCGCGGTAGGGAGCCATATAATATGGTTCTAGTCGCTCTCCAGCCTACCCCCGAGGGTAAGAAAATCTTTAACACACAGACCGTCTGTAGGCTCTCTGGTATCGCTGTCGAAGCCCCCCATAAAAAAGGCACTCCTAGCCAGTGCCATAACTGTCAATTGTACGGGCACTCTTCCCGTAACTGTCACGCGCGCCCCCGATGTGTTAAGTGTTTGGGCGATCACGCCACGGCCCTCTGCGCTCGCGACCAAAAAACCGCGACGGAACCGCCTAGCTGCGTCCTGTGTCGAACACAGGGTCACCCCGCGAATTACCGTGGTTGCCCCCGAGCCCCTAAAATAAATCGCCGCGTCGCCCGCCAAAACCGCCTCCGAGCTTCCGGCCCAGACATCAAAGCCTCGGCACCCTCTGCGTCGCAGGCTAAGCCAGCGTTCGTTCCGGCGGCGGTGCCCAGTGTCTCGGCCTGGGCAAAACCGCTGCCGTACACGAACACGGCTACAACTCCCTCCTCCGCGATTCGTCCCGCCCCCGCGACTCGTCCCTCTCCCGCGACTTGCCCTCCGACCGCGTCCGACAATCTCGCTTTAGCGATCGACTTCTTTCAGTCGATCAACTTTGAGCGCGTTAACGCTTTGGGCGACGCCATTCGCGCTGCCTCCACTGCACAACACTTTATCGCCGTTGTGCAGGAATACGCCGACGTATACGCGTCATTAAATACGTACGTCCTCCCCTCACTCCGCCGGTAATCAATGGCGTATATAAGTAGAATAAAGCCCCTATCCGTAACGATAGGATTTTTTAACGCTTACGGTCTCGCAAATCAACGTGATCAGGTTTCTGACTTTTTGCGTGACCACCAAATTGATATCTTTTTAGTGCAGGAGACCCTACTTAAGCCCGCGCGCCGTGACCCTAAAATCGCGAACTATAACATGGTCAGGAACGACAGGCTCTCTGCCCGTGGTGGTGGTACCGTCATTTACTATAGAAGAGCCCTGCATTGCGT
Source organism: Bombyx mori (assembly GCF_030269925.1). NCBI lineage: Eukaryota > Metazoa > Arthropoda > Insecta > Lepidoptera > Bombycidae > Bombyx > Bombyx mori. The sequence goes on along the minus strand of NC_085115.1, from coordinate 7,921,624 downwards.
CCCGCTCGATCCTCCCGCGCTCGCTAATATCGAAGCATCAGTGTGCCGAATCTCACTGACGGGACACGCGCCGATCGTTATCGCGTCCGTTTATCTTCCACCGGATAAGATCGTTCTAAGCAGTGATATCGAGGCGCTGCTCGGTATGGGAAGCTCTGTCATTCTGGCGGGCGACCTAAATTGTAAACACATCAGGTGGAACTCACACACCACAACCCCGAATGGCAGGCGGCTTGACGCGTTAGTCGATGATCTCGCCTTCGATATCGTCGCTCCGCTAACCCCGACTCACTACCCGCTAAATATCGCGCATCGCCCGGATATACTCGACATAGCGTTATTAAAAAACGTAACTCTGCGCTTACACTCGATCGAAGTAGTTTCAGAGTTAGATTCAGACCACCGTCCCGTCGTTATGAAGCTCGGTCGCGCTCCCGATTCCGTTCCCGTCACGAGGACTGTGGTGGATTGGCACACGCTGGGCATCAGCCTGGCTGAATCTGATCCACCATCGCTCCCGTTTAACCCGGACTCTATCCCGTCTCCTCAGGATACCGCTGAAGCCATAGACATCTTAACGTCACACATCACCTCGACATTAGATAGGTCATCGAAACAAGTTGTAGCGGAGGACTTCCTTCACCGCTTCAAATTGTCCGACGATATTAGGGAACTTCTTAGAGCTAAGAACGCCTCGATACGCGCCTATGACAGGTATCCTACCGCGGAAAATCGTATTCGAATGCGTGCCCTACAACGCGACGTAAAGTCTCGCATCGCCGAAGTCCGAGATGCCAGATGGTCTGATTTCTTAGAAGGACTCGCGCCCTCCCAAAGGTCTTACTACCGCTTAGCTCGTACTCTCAAATCGGATACGGTAGTAACTATGCCCCCCCTCGTAGGCCCCTCAGGCCGACTCGCGGCGTTCGATGATGACGAAAAAGCAGAGCTGCTGGCCGATACATTGCAAACCCAGTGCACGCCCAGCACTCAATCCGTGGACCCTGTTCATGTAGAATTAGTAGACAGTGAGGTAGAACGCAGAGCCTCCTTGCCACCCTCTGATGCGTTACCACCCGTCACCCCGATGGAAGTTAAAGACTTGATCAAAGACCTACGTCCTCGCAAGGCTCCCGGTTCCGACGGTATATCCAACCGCGTTATTAAACTTCTACCCGTCCAACTCATCGTGATGTTGGCATCTATTTTCAATGCCGCTATGGCGAACTGTATCTTTCCCGCGGTGTGGAAAGAAGCGGACGTTATCGGCATACATAAACCCGGTAAACCAAAAAATGATCCGACGAGCTACCGCCCGATTAGCCTCCTCATGTCTCTAGGCAAACTGTATGAGCGTCTGCTCTACAAACGCCTCAGAGACTTCGTCTCATCCAAGGGCATTCTTATCGATGAACAATTCGGATTCCGTACAAATCACTCATGCGTTCAACAGGTGCACCGCCTCACGGAGCACATTCTTGTGGGGCTTAATCGACCAAAACCGTTATACACGGGAGCTCTCTTCTTCGACGTCGCAAAAGCGTTCGACAAAGTCTGGCACAATGGTTTGATTTTCAAACTATTCAACATGGGCGTGCCGGATAGTCTCGTGCTCATCATACGGGACTTCTTGTCGAACCGCTCTTTTCGATATCGAGTCGAGGGAACCCGCTCCTCCCCACGACCTCTCACAGCTGGAGTCCCGCAAGGCTCTGTCCTCTCACCCCTCCTATTTAGCTTATTCGTCAACGATATTCCCCGGTCGCCGCCGACCCATTTAGCTTTATTCGCCGACGACACGACTGTTTACTATTCTAGTAGAAATAAGTCCCTAATCGCGAAGAAGCTTCAGAGCGCAGCCCTAGCCCTAGGACAGTGGTTCCGAAAATGGCGCATAGACATCAACCCAGCGAAAAGTACTGCGGTGCTATTTCAGAGGGGAAGCTCCACACGGATTTCCTCCCGGATTAGGAGGAGGAATCTCACACCCCCGATTACTCTCTTTAGACAACCCATACCCTGGGCCAGGAAGGTCAAGTACCTGGGCGTTACCCTGGATGCATCGATGACATTCCGCCTGCATATAAAATCAGTCCGTGACCGTGCCGCGTTTATTCTCGGTAGAATCTACCCCATGATCTGTAAGCGGAGTAAAATGTCCCTTCGGAACAAGGTGACACTTTACAAAACTTGCATAAGGCCCGTCATGACTTACGCGAGTGTGGTGTTCGCTCACGCGGCCCGCACACACATAGACACCCTCCAATCCCTACAATCTCGCTTTTGCAGGTTAGCTGTCGGGGCTCCGTGGTTCGTGAGGAACGTTGACCTACACGACGACCTGGGCCTCGAATCAATTCGGAAATACATGAAGTCAGCGTCGGAACGATACTTCGATAAGGCTATGCGTCATGATAATCGCCTTATCGTTGCCGCCGCTGACTACTCCCCGAATCCTGATCATGCAGGAGCCAGTCACCGTCGACGCCCTAGACACGTCCTTACGGATCCATCAGATCCAATAACCTTTGCATTAGATGCCTTCAGCTCTAATACTAGGGGCAGGCTTAGGGACCCCGGTAACCGTACTCGTCGAACTCGACAAAGAGGTCGACGTGCAACCTAACCCATGCATCAGCCCGCTGAGTTTCTCGCCGGATCTTCTCAGCGGGTCGCGATTCCGATCCGGTAGTAGATTCATTCGCGAAAAAATTGCTCTTGAGTTGTTAGGTCTCCTTCGGAGGCGCTCGGGCAGTTGTTAGCAAATCCCACCCCTCTTGGCTGAGCCTTTGCTCGCCCACCTGTCCTGGTGAAACTGGAAAGGCCTTCGGGCCACCAGTAAACTTTCAATCATAAAAAAAAAAAAAAAACAATTTGAAATTTTCAGGCTCCCTGCATTTTGTTTCGTTAATGAGAGCTCCGGGAACAATATTTTCTTCTTTCACCTCGAGAATAATTTGAAATAACTTAAAGTGAATCGCAGTCATTATATTTATGTAATAGGTCCGTAGAGTCGCGTAGGTTCTTTGTAAAAGCGACATGAAAGGATGTTTTTCTGTACAAAAATAACATAAATTTCAGAAAAATTTTAAAATGAGATAAACATATTTGTTATCGAAGTTATTTGTATGACAGTAGACGAGTGTAGGAGCTCACGGCCCACTTGATGTTATGTGTTCACCGGAGCCTGTTGAGAACGTGACGTGAATGGGAACCTACCTAGATTGAATGTCTTGCGGAATAATAGTCTTAAAATATTGCAAGCAATGATTTTGTTAAAATCAGGACGGGGTAATCAATTCTTTAAATAAAATGCATATTTATAAGTTTTAATTTTAAAATATAATAAAATTAGTTACAAAATATAGTGAATAAAAAAATGACGATTTAAATTCTAAATTAAGCTTACTTTTTTATTTACATACATACGTAGTTTTCAAACTGCACTATGAGTACATTCACACTGAGTTATAGGATAGGTCGAACTCATCCACTAAATTAAATGTACCGGCATTCGATAGCCCGGCAATTAAAATCCCTTCCACTGTATACATTTAAACAAATAATTGGAAAACGAACATAAATTAATTCAAACAATAAATTTTAGTTAAGACAATTAAAACTAATGCTATGTAGCATATTTGAGTAGTCATGGAATAATAACAAGCCTGAAGTAGTGTACACATTTTAGTTTCGTATCAAGAACGCTGTTCCACAAACGGTGCCCGTTCTGAAATCTCTCTTAAATGTTTCATGCGTGAATCACTGTTTGAACAAAGGCTTCCCAGTTTTACCTTCGCAGACGACAATGTAAGGGCCACGGAGGCCCGGTTTCACATATACTATGTAAACAACGGCGGTACCCGCGGGAATCCATTGTTGTGCCACATCAACGCTGCGAACGTGATTTCTATTAACGTTTCCGAGTTTTCTTTGTGTTTGAAGTGTTTCACTTTCGTGTCAATACGCGTGATCTGAATCTGTTATTGTTTATCGCCTATCAGAAATCGAATAATATTTTTTTGCGACTTAAATACAGATAAGTTTGTTTATGGACTATTTTTATTGTTACCTTCATAAAATGCTAACCACAAGCAGAGCCGATCAACAAAAACGAATATAGAAACTGCTCAGAGTTCTGTTTTCATGACATAAAAAAACACACTTTAAACAATAAGACTAATGGCGTTAATATTATGCGTGTGATTATAAGTTGTATACTATATTTTACAAGAAAAGCAATCAATATGTAGAAATTGGAACCACTAAACTCCCTTGAAACTTTTAAATCACTGATTACTCAGAATATTTTTTTATTTAGGTATATATTTAATTAAATTTCCATGTGCTTTAAAGTATGCTTGAATAAATCACACGACACCAATCTACTACCGCACATCTACAAATATTATGTAAGGTGATTGAAATAAGTCACAAAATTTAGTGGGACTTGATTTATCTCAACCCTTTATTGTTTTTGGGGTAATAATACTTCATATTGTAAATTGTAATTTGTCTAACTTACTTTTTCTTTCTTTTTAAATGCGTTAAATTTTTATTTATTTTTCTATTGCATCGTTGTTTCTGCGTAGTGAGGAGAGTTTTTTTTTTTGTTTTTTTATTGCTTGGATGGATGGACGAGCTCACAGCCTACCTGATGTGAAGTGGTTACCGGAGCCCATAGACATCTACAACGTAAATGCCGCCACCCACCTTGAGATATGAGTTCTACGGTCTCAGTATAGTTACAACGGCTGCCCCACATTTCAAACCGAAACGCGTTACTGCTTCACGTCAGAAGTAGGCAGGGTAGTGATACCTACTCGCGTGGACTCACAAGAGGTCCTACCACCAGTAATTACGCAAATTATAATTTTGCAGGTTTGATTTTTATTACACGATGCTATTCCTTCACCGTGGAAATCAATCGTGAACATTTGTCGAGTACGTATTTCATTAGAAAAATTGGTACCCGCCTGCGGGATTCGAACACCCGTGCATCGGTCAACACGAATGCACCGGACGTCTTATCACTTAGGCCACGACGATTTCAATGTGGTGGTACCTACCCGTGCGGACTCACAAGAGGTCCTACCATCAGTAAGTTGCATGTTTTGTTGCAGTTCTTGGCGCTGTTGGAGCGGAACGTAGTGGCCAATACCAGTCTTCACTACAGACAGATGACCCTGTTCGCGCCAACAAACGAAGCTTTCCAAAGATACATGGGTGAAATGGACGATAACCTCGTCCTGTACCATATATGTAAGTAAAGCTAGTCCGGAAAAAAAGAACGCATTTTTATGTCAAAGCTGCAGCAAAAGTAATACGAGGCTCCTCTATTTTCACTTCAAACGAGTTGACTCCTAAGCTGCCGTTGCTTTTTTTTTTAAAGCTTAGAAGGGTGGACGAGCTCACAGCCCACCTGGTGTTAAGTGGTTACTGGAGCCCATAGACATCTACAGCATAAATGCGCCACCCATCTTGAGATATAAGTTCTAAGGTCTCAGTATAGTTACAACGGCTGCCCCACCCTTCAAACCGAAACGCATAACTGCTTCACGGCAGAAATAGGCGGGGTGGTGGTACCTACCCGTCCGGACTAACAAGAGGTCATACCACCAGTAAAACTAACTCAGAATAAAATGTACATATACAATTATAACCACTCGCGTACTATATGTCATTCGCTGAAGTATGATGCCAAAGTCCTTTCCTTCTGTACAAAGCAAATTATATAGGGATTTAGCGGATAAAATAATATCAAACTCCTTGTTTAATCGTTATATTTTTCTCTATCGTCACAAAAAAAAAACAATCTACATTTTTATGTTATTTATTGTCTCGTTAAACTTAGGTTATGAAAACGTTTTTATCAAAAGACTATTACGTCCAAATAAGAATGCGAGCCCTTCAACTTTTGCTGCTTTTGTATCCGAACTAAGTTAAGAAACTTAAGCGTGACACATGGAACCTCGGGTCTAAGATGGAAGCAAACTTTTTGTCTAACCCCAGTCAGAGTTGGCGATGGGAGAGTCTTTGTTAATTTTGGTATAGTTCGAGTTACGATTTGTACGTTCAAATTCATCTCGTAAAACCCTTCAAGTTTTACAATTAAATTTATTTTGTAATTGTTTATCTGTTTTCTAGCCAGAACAGGAATTATAAATATAAAATAAAAAAAGTAATAACGTATAACGGTTTTCAAAAACTATTAAAGTACAAGGCGATTAGAAGTAGTGCGAATCGTCCAACCATCGAATACTATCACAATCTAAAACTTAAAAAAAAAAATTTTTTTTTATCTATTGCATAGATTTTATCGCGGGCCTTGAGCGCGGCTTCAGAGCGGAATCATGAAATTCCGTAACGAAAAAAACCTTACACCCCTCACTCCGCCTACCATGTAGCTCGCGTTCAACACATTCACACGTTGCGCTTGTGTAGTGTTTGTGAATAAGATCGTGGCGTGACGTCACACTGCATACGCATCATGAAAAGTCTGCCCATCTCTCTCTGGCGCGGTCTACCTTATGAGTGTGAAGGGGACAGTTAAGGTTTTGCTTTTATTAATGTTTAATATAGCGTGGTCTTGTTTTATTATTGTTTTAATATTAAATTATCATTGTCTAATTATAATTGCATAAGTTGATAAAAAATGCTATGCAATAATAGCTTTACCGCGGCAGTTCCCGAGTGCCACATGTTTTTTTAGTTTCATTTTCTCTTTAGTTTTACTATTAAGATTAAAGAAGACGATAACCATTTTTATCGACAACACTGAAGCGCGTCAATAGCGGTTAAGCAAAACAATGAAAATAGTAACGGTTGATAAACAAGAAACTGGTACATAGATATTTTGGTTTTGCCAATTATTTATAGGTTATTGTTAATATTTGTTGTTTTAAAAGTGCAAAAACTATATTTTTCTTGCAGCAAACCTGGCAACCACGCTGACAAACTTGGATTATGCTATTTCTTCGGAATTAGATGGTAATCCTCCATTATGGGTGACTAGGCGTCACGATGCCATGCACGACGACATCTATGTAAACAACGCTAAAGTGTTTATTTCAAGATCATATCAATCGGTTAATCGAAACAATAAAAGACAAGTAAGCTGATTTCTTACTAATAATTGTATCTTTCAAATTTCGAATATCCACAAAATATAATTTAACGTGCGCTTAGTTACATTTCAGTCATTACATATTTTGTAGGTACTCCATGTGATAGATCAAGTTCTGCAGCCACTTCAGCCTCATGGTCCTGGCTCCGTCAGCTCTCCAGTCTATAGCCCTAATGCATATCAGTTTTTAGAACACTCTGATGTCTTCAATATTGGACAGCATCGCCTAAGGTAAGTAATAATAGAATAAATAATATGCATTTATTTACAAGTTGAATAGGCATATAATGTAAAATTTAAATTTAAGGCTACCAAGATAAAGTTTTTATTTTTTTTTTCGAACAAAAAAGGTAGAAATAAGGAGGAAATAACAAAAACTTAAAAAGAAAAACTTTTAAGATCATCACAAAATTCAATCACTTGGAAACAATATGGCCAAAAAGCGAGCGAGTTTCCTGAAGGCACAAGACATTACCCCAGCGATTTTATTTTCCGCATCAACTTGCCAGGAATTTTTTCTATCATGAAATTTTCGAAACGATACGAAAATCCTTAAAATTTATATTTCCATGTTTTTCAACTTTTCAAATATTACACTTTACATTATTTTTTTACTAGAGATTTCACAGTGGCTTATGGTGAACATTTATCCATTAGTCTGATAACCACAACCATTCTGTTCCTACGCCAATACATTCACGTTAATAATCTTGATTGTGCAAACTATGTTTATATACATACATTACATATGATTTTACTGGCTTAATTGTGTATCTATTAAAGATAAATAATACGGCATTTGTTTATCCTAGTCTATTCGCTCTGTAACCATTAATTATTATCGTATGTATTATCTTGATTGGCTACTTGGCTACGAGCCTATCTTTGTCAATAAATTCAAAGGAAAACAGTTGCGTTGGCATACTTAGAAACTCACTTACATAAATAAATAGACGTGAATATCAAGGATACCGTTAGTTTTTATTGCTCTAGATGAACAGAAGAAATCATAGATTCAGTACTTACCTCGCACTAAAGTTCGACTACTTCGCGGCAGAAATAAGCATTTTGATGGCACCTACCCATATGGCCTCACAATAAGCTATACCTGCCATTAGTTCAATAAAAACGTGATTCCGAATTTTACGCTAATCATAAGCAGTTTTTGATTAGTCACCATTGGAATGTTCACATTCTCTCATTAAAGTAAAGTACTATAGGACACTAGGGCGACCCGGTTCGATCAGCTGTTACTATTGGTATTTATTACAAAAACGATTTTTGGAAACTACTCCGGCGCTACCTAAAGTTTGTTAAATATACTATACTATGACCTATATTCTATTCTGATTTATAAACGATCACATGAACGTGAATTTTTATCAATATTTAACAATTTTTGCGTCAAAAAAAGTACTCCCATTAAAGTTATATGTATGTACAGCTGTCCAAACGCAACTTCGTCCTACACTACGTGGACTACACTTTCTCGATTTCAAAGCAAATCATTTGTTCCAAAATTGTAAAAAGACGGTGGAGAGTTACCGTATCAAAGTTTAGAAGAGAGGGATATAAGGGGCGCTTATAGGATTTGTTTGGGATGATGTCATCATTTCCTTTTCACTTCTCAACAACTACAACCTGAGCAGTGTACACCCCTACTCCTTGCAACCAATACTTTAATCATGTTGCGTTTACGTATTGATAATAATTATAATAACAAATGCATTTTTTGTTTAATTATTTTTTTACTTCTTATAATCTATAGATAATAATATACATTTTTTATCATTTCATTGGAAATTTCAAATTTCCTGATAATGTTCGAAAAAGTTTTTTGACAATCTCTATTTTTTTTTTTAATCATTTACAATCCCTATTCGTCCATATTGGAAAAGTATTCTAATTAAACGCCTATTCTGTACAAATAGCATGTACAAAGAATGTTTTGTAATAGGCCTATGAGCTGCAAAACAAAATCGCAATTCGGTTTCAAGTATATTTGGAACTTCCAATTAATGAATACAGCATCGCGTGTTTCAATTAAAATCAACTCGAGTTAAACTTACTTAGATATTCATCACGCGATGTTTATCATTTAGCTCATAGGACAACTACTAGTAAATTATAAAATCAATTTAATATTTAATAAAGAAATCAATGGACTACTATTGCATCCCGGCACACACTTTACTGTCATTGTAGCTAAAGGTGTAATTTATTAGAGGCCTACAATTCTTAATCAAATTATTAATGTTAATTATAAAACAATTTATTATTAATATTTATGATTTATTAATATTTGATTATTTTTACAGTAATTTGTGTTTTTAAAGAATAATATAAACATTAAACATATTCTGAATATTTTCACATCAAAACAGTGTCTACTAAATATTACGTATAGTAGAATTTTCATCTTGCTAATAATAAATAAATAATAATATAGAATAAACTAAACTATATATCATGTTAATTATTTGCAATAGTAGCATTTGCGCCCATATGTACTAGTATGAGATTTATTCGTCCATTTATGCAATTCAAAATACAAACAAATAGGAAAACTGATTTGAATAGTAAAAAGAAATAACTTTAAATCATTTGTGTTCTTCTTCTGCAGAATATAGTTCGAAATAAAAACGCTGTAAAAATTTATTTTTTAGGTCTTTCCGTCAAAAAGTGAACCAGCTACAAAAAAGCAAAGTATTTAACGCGGAGGGCCGGCATACATTCTTCATTCCAGTTGACGAAGGATTCGAGGTTCGAAAGCTAAATATTAACCTAAAAATTTCTTAACACGGAAACAACTAATACACTAGGGAAATTCAAATTTTCCTCCAAAAATGTGTGAGTGACGAGTGATAGCAGTGCTGATGTGTTGAAGTTTGTAGCAAAAAAATAATAATACATACAATTTTTTTTCATATTTTTCGCACAGCATAACATATAACATAATTAAAAGGGAATGGAATGGAAAATAAATTAAATGACCCGCTGAGTCAGCTGTCTCGTGAAATGGGGACGGAGTCCGTCAGTTGTCTTCAGTTTCGATTGTTCCTTCACGGAATACTCGTATAAACTTCCTTAATCAACACGTATGCTTTGCACATCAATGTAACTATACTGAAGTTTGAAGGGTGGAGTAGCCGTTGTTACTATACTGAGACCTTAGAACTCATATCTCAAGGTGGGTGGCGGCATTTACGTTATAGATGTCTATCGGCTCCGGTAACCATTTGAAACCAGGTGGGCTATGAGCTCTTCCACCCATAAATGCAATAAAACACGTGTCGTGTTTTCCGTTTACGTCATAAGAAAAAGCATGAAGATATTATCGATATTGTAACCATTTCAATTTTGAATCCCTTATGTGTTTTTACATAAAAAAATATATTGTATTGCATCTTCGTATTTGCCCTAAAAAATTTTATTTAATGTCTTAAAACTATTTTAAAATTTATTCCTCAGCCTGCAGCTAGGTCTGACCTGATAGATGAGAAAGTAATAGACGGTCACGTTATTCCTCACCATGTTCTATTCACGCACGCAACCCCCGACGCCAAAGAGTTTGAAACCTTGGCATTTGGAGACAATGTTAAGGTCATTGTGTCGTTCAGTACAACCATGAACGGTAAAGAGGAAATCAGTAAGTTTATTGATATTTTCAATTTCTTTTAATAAGTCGCGTACGATCTTCCTTCTCCAAATTAGGGTTCCTCATACTGTGGGGAACCAGAACTGATATACCTACATACTTATGTACTTTTATTTAAACAAGAGGTCCCGCAGTAGTCGAAATTCGACCATAATTAATTGGAATTGTAAGTTTGTACACATACTATAATCACAAATTTCGCCAAGGCTACACTAAAAAATAATAATAATAAAGACAAACAATATTTAATCTATTCTCAATTTGACCACAGACGTCAAGAAATAAAGTTTGACAATAAATAAATAGCATGCGTGTGTGCGTCAAATACATGGTATGTAGTGTGTGTAATGTTTTCTTTATTGATTTAATGTATCTTTTATGCATTATTTTAAAAAAATATTAGCATTGTGCACTTCTTCTCTATATTCTCTATAAGTTTAGAAAATTTCATACTCCTCCGTCTGCGCAATTATCGTAAAAAGGGATACAAAGTTTTTGCTTCACGTATTAATATATAGATATATACAAATATACATAGTAATCAAAACTCAGACAAGGAATTTATCAGTGTATCAACTGTAATCCGCAAAATTATAATTTGCGTAATTACTGATGGTAGGACCTCTTGAGAGTCCGCGCGGGTAGGTACCACCAGCCTGCCTATTTCTGCCGTGAAGCAGTAATGCGTTTCGGTTTGAAGGGTGGGGCAGCCGCTGTAACTATACTTGAGACCTTAGAACTGATATCTCAAGGTGGGTGGCGTATTTACGTCGTAGATGTCTATGGGCTCCAGTAACCACTCAACACCAGGTGGGCTGTGAGCTCGTCCACCCATCTAACCAATAAATAAATAAAACTTTGTAGCTATGTATTTTATTGCATATATGTAGTTATAAGTTAATCCTTAAAAGCCATATCTTGGCATCGAATCTCACAGCTGGTTTCTTTTAAAATATGTGACAAAAGGGCTTTTTTTGGATAATGTACTTTCTCATAATTAATATCTATCTTCTGTTTAGCTTACGTTAAATCGAATACTGTGGCTGGCGACGCGAAGCATAGCCGCGGTGTTGTATTAGCCGACATTGTCCGAGCGAATATTCCGGTGAAAAATGGTGTAGTGCATCTAATCCAAAGGCCGCTGATGGTCGTAGACACGACTATCATCAACTTCTTGAAGGTAAAATTATCATTTTTTAATATTATATCCAATATACTTAACTTGAAACAAATTTGTATGAAAATAGTAAAACATTAGTGTCTGCATACCGAGAGACATTCTTAGAGTCTTACAAATATTTAATCTTACAAAAAGTGGCAACGTACGTCAACTAGTTAATATTGGATTCTGTTTGAGATAGTATAGTTTATGAGACACAGTGTTTACATGGCACAGTTTTCTCCATCGAAGATTCGGTATAAAAACAGATAACATGGAATTTATTCAGTAAAAAATTCATCATGTCTTCAGCATAAACAACTCTTATTTGTACTGCCCTATGAGTCTTAAATAATATCTATGTAAATGGACCGTTACTGAATTAAAACCAACATAAAGGAAGGCCGCAAAATGTTCGATTATGATTATTTTTTTTAAATAACCGTAAACCTGATTTGAAAGTACCTTCCTTGATAAGTTTATTAGTCACGTAACCGTTTTCCAATATTAATAAATGTTTCGCTAAAATTCACTAAGATGTTTTCAACCGTGTCATTGATTTTCGCTTCATTTTTACGGGAACCAGGCAATGAAGGTAAAATGGAGCTGTTTATTTTTTCCATTTTATTATCCATCTTTGTGAGTGTCCTCTTTACTTCACGATCTCTATTTCAATTAATTTGCGTATTTTTTTTTAAATTACTAAGTCAATTAAGCACGTTTCTGAGTACATTTTCATTAAAACATATGTTGAGAGTAACTTTGACAATGTATTTTAGCTTCATCGCAAACATATATTATTAAAACAAACATAGTTTGCAACATTCCCATTTTATATTATAAATTTATTTTAGGTTATGTGTTATTGTAATACTAGGTGTGAATTTTTAGAACCATTAAACAACATTAATCATCCTAATGGTATCTAATAATTTTTTATTGTCCATTTAACAAAATCTGCCCTTTCTCTTTCACGTTATGTATTGCTACTCGCCCGCCCTGATGTTGAATCCTGCATGTACTTGAAACCTTAGATATATAATAATATACATATTATGTTTATTTATTGGGAAATTAACAGTATATAACAAACATGTAATATATATATTTAAATAGCTAAATAAAAACAGATGGTTCCACCATCAACACCATAATGAATAAAAAGTCAACAAAAAAAAGAAATTAAAACATTAAAGTTTAAAAAAAAGCAACACAATACAAAAACACACACAAATACAACATTTATATATATCTGCATGTATATACACATACACGTATACATTCAGCTCTATTGTAGGTTGTGCATATATTTTAAAACTTAATAATACACGCCGGACCTAACTCAACATAAAAATATTCCAAAATTGCATTTGTATATGCTACAAGTGATAAACAAAAGATGTCAACATTGGAGATCTTAGCATCGTGGACCCTACACGGTCTACGGCAAATCTGTCGGAAGCAAATTTCGTTCGAGCCATAGACAGTTAGAAGGTCTGTTTAGAACGGGCGAAAACATATTAATGAAGGCTTGGAAAAAAGATAGCTGATATCAATATTTTTATTTAATATCTTATTTAAAAACTTTTGATTCCTCAAAAAAGCATACGATGGCCAGGGAGATAAATGCTGTCGGTTCCAGACAGCTGAAGCGATGACAGCGATGTAGATGTTTCAAAACATTTTTTATTCTCTTTTCAGTCGCTCAATATAAATATTATATTAGGGATTCCAAGCGACAGAACTATATTCCAAGATAGACCTTACAAAGCTATTGTACAAGAGATTTAGGGAATTTTACATTAATAATAATACTATAGTGTAATACTTATGCATGTACACTTAGTCGAAAAGTTCTATTGTGTCTGATTTACGGACAAATTTAATAAGCGTTTATAATCTTATCTTAAATTATATGTATCCTGTTACCGTTTTTTTCTATGTGAAAGAAGTAAATTAAAATATGATGTGCATAAATACCCGTGCAGGGCAAATACCACCATGCTATATATTTCTGCTGTGAAGCAGTAAAGCGTTTCAGTTTCAAGGGTGGGTGGGGCAGTTGTTGTACTGTAGAAACTGAGACCATAGACTCATGTCTCAAGATGTGTTGCGGCATTTATGTTGTATAGGTATGTCTATGGGCTTCGCTAACCACTTAACACAAGGTGTGCCGTGAGTTCATCCAACCATCTAAGCAATAAAGAAAAAATAGATAAAAAACGTTTCTGTCCGCGAACTTACTTATGCGATTATGATTTTTATTCTCATTGTAGTGAGTCACTGCAGTGCATATTTATATTTTTTTAATGCTTATACGAGTCAACAAATTAACGGCCTCTCTGATATTAAAGGTTACCGGAAAACATAGGCATCACCAACTGAATACCGCCACTTACTTTGAGACATAAGGTCATAAATCTTAGTTGTATAGTGTAATGGCCGCACTGCCCTTCAAAAGGGAAGGCAATGTTGCTTCACGGCAGAAATAGGCAGGCTATCGGTAGCCATCCGTGCAGGTTCACAAGTGGTTCGACCAGAAATAAATCTGGTTTTTTTTTTTCAATTTGTTTTTTGGTTGTTTTTCTATATATTGAAAATATGTTTAACATAAAACAAGAAAAGTAGTTGCATGCACAAAAACTAACCTAACTCATTTACGAGTTTTCTCTCTCGATAAACGATTTACATGTATGTACGTATTCCCCTAATACTATTGCACATTTGTATTCAAATTTAACAGCAATACATTAATGTGTAGTAATATAATTATCTAATTATTAACAAGACGTTTACAGGGCTAACTTGAATATAATAGGCGATGAAGTTGAAGAGAATATGTTTGTTGAATAATTTTATTAAACATTTCGTGATTAAATTGAACATAAATGATTTCTGACAGGAAAAAGAGGATGGTCCACTATGTAAATTCTACGAAGTGCTTATGGATTTGGGACCCAACAATCAATTTTACACCGAACTCACTTTGGCTAAAGATATTACTCTGTTCGCTCCTTCAAACGAAGCATGGGCTGAACTTAGTGTTCAAAATATTATTAGGTAATTTCCTTTTACATAATAAATCACATAAAACTTAAGTAGGCTTGAAAATACAAATAAAAAAACAACATTTTCCAGAAACCATCAGAAGCTAAAAGAAATATTAAATTTGCATCTAGTACGCGAGCGACTTCCTATGGACGCCATAATCCACAACAACATGAATCAGGTAAATTAACACATAAATATATTTACAATCTGTTGTTGTTATTTAAAAATAACTTTGAGCGCCAATAGTGAATTATAAAACGCAATTTATATTAAAATTAATGCCCTGCACTGGAATTAATTCTCTGGTTTCGCCGCTGCTTATTGGAAATCAGCTCCCCGGAACTGTATGTTAAAACAATTTTATCTGTGGTGTATTTATCTTTGTTGATATATTTATGTATTTCCTTTTTATACCATTTGTTTATTTCAGTCGGTTATTTGCATGACTGCAATGTGCCATCTGTAGGTTTTTCATTTGTACTTGAATTGTAAAGTTATTGTTTTATTTTGATTAAATATGTTTATTTCCGTAATCTATGGTAGCATGTCAGTGATAGTGTAGTAGACAGAAGTTTTTTACACTAACAGTTAGTAAAACATGTTGATATTAATTTCAATCTAGATCTACCAAGCTCCAACGGCGCTTCCACGCAAATACTTATACTTCAATATTTTGACGCGTGGACAAAATCAAACGCTGACAGTGGAAGGTGGTGGTGTTAATGCGACAGTGATCCAACCAAATATCGCAGCAACCAATGGATTCGTACACATTATTGACCGAGTTCTCGGAGTACCTTATACTACTGTGTTTGAAAAACTAAAGGCCGACCCCATGCTTAAGTAAGCTCGGATAAATTAAGGTAACATTGCGATATAATTAACGTGAATGTTCCACTAACATCGTGTTTTACACCTTTTAGTATCACCTACAACCTCGGCAAGAGACAAATGTTCAATCATCAGTTAAATGATATGGAACATCGCTATACATATTTCGTGCCGCGGGACCACGCCTGGTTGAAATTCCAAATTCGGCACCCTTCTGCGTACAAAGCCCTTTTCAGAGAAGACTTCGGTTATTTCGTGAGTACTGCTTACTAAACTTCCAAAGGACTCATTTATATATTGTAATTTTTATCAATATAAATATTACCTAATTTTTTATACGTTAAATAAAAATAACTAACAGCACCAATTTACGTAATAATAATGATTAGATATTATACTATATTGCTCATTTTAAAGCGGACTATTAATATTATCTGAAGAAATGAAGTTATTTTTAAGAAAAGAAGGCTGCCATTTACCTTGAATATTGGGTTGGTTTCTGTAGGATTATACTTAATATGGTTGTCTTATCCTATAGACCAGAACATACTAATGCTTCGTGTTAGAATTAGACAGGATGGTGATAGTATTTTACGCATCGGTGGGGGTCCATAATCTTTAACAACCTATTTTAGTCCACTGTAAGACATATGCCTCTCCGAAGACACGTCACGCGACCCGATCATGGTACCTTTTTACCCTTCCATAATAATAAACCCTACAATTTGTAAGTGTAATATAAAGGAACTATGTAAGCTATGAGTAGCCAGATAGATTATTGTCATTGAATGACACTATGACGTCCTGTTATCAATCGCTAAGCAGTTAAAATTATATAATGTTCCATGTAATTGAATTTGTTGTTCTTTGTTTTTTGTATGAATTGTATCACGATGTGTTTTTTTTTCAGACCAAGCAAATATTAGAGCGTCATGTGATTAGGGCGGGACGTGCTTACACTGTATCCGATTTAAAACTGCTCGCGAATGAAACGCATCCGTTTGTTCTACCGACCTCCCGCGATCCGCTCAGGTTGCGTGTGAAGGAATCTGATAAAAGTAAGCTTTTGATTATTCTTTCGCATTATAAACTTTTATCTTTGAATTTAATGGTGTCTAATTTAGCTAGATAGGTAGCATTTTCACTTTTTTTTTTTTCTTTTTTACTGTTGATAGGACCTCTTGTGAGTCCGCACGTGTAGGTACCATCACCCTGTCTATTTCTGCCGTAAACAGTAATGCGCTAACAAGTAAAACAGATTGTTTTGAAATTATATTAATTATATAATGAGATTGTTTTTCTTCCTCGACTTGTGTCGGCTTTCATAAATATCCCGTCCCGTTTCCCACAGAAAAAAAAGATATCTATACCCCAAAATTTTAATGAGATTTTATGTGAAAAAAAAAAAAGAATAGAAAATGAATAAATGATGGAGAGAACCCCAGCGTGTTTTACTGTAGTGCCTCCTCTTCCTCGTTATATATTATTTATCATATATTATATTTATATATTATTGTTTTCTTTCAATCAGATTATTACGTCGAATGGAACGGCCACTGGATCCATGTCTTCAGACCAGATGTCGAATGCACTAATGGTATTATTCATGTCATCGACGAGCCATTCGTTTTGGAGAGCGACATCCGAGCCACAGGCGCATCTGAACGTTTAAATCTACCATTTCTCGTTCCAGTTTTGTCAGCTTCGTATTTTTTGGCTAAGCTTTTCGAGAACTAAACGATTATTTTTTTCACAGTCAATTACGTTTCGCGATTGTTATTACTGATTTTTAATAAAATGAGTTTTTTGTAATTTCATGCACTAACATAATTTACGATAGCCGATTGTGTTTGCGTGAATCATCAGATAGACTTCGTTTAAATTTAAATCACAAAAGTGACTTGCATTTTAACTAATATAATATTGTACTGTTTTTACGTAGTGATCCAAATAGATTGGATTGAATGAAAACACTGCCAAAGAATTTTGAGGCGAAACGGCTACAAAATTTTAAAACTTCATGTATTGAATCAAATATAGAATACTTAAATTATATTCGAATTCTTATCCAAAAACAAAATTATACGTTTTATTAAATTTCTCATCTTTCGTGCCTTCTTTAAATTGAATACTAAGGATTCATATTTTAAAACCACCAACATATTTTAAACTATTTATTTCACTATTTAACTGTTTGAAAAAAAAAAAAACTGTTCTCATCACATTCCAGGTTCGGGAATACTTTTATACTTAACCTTATATTAGTTAATAAAGTAAAATACGTTTGGTTGCTTCAAGTACCATTTTAAAAACGTTAAATACTAAACTCCTATACCATAATCGTCAAATATAAGAGTTGTTTAATAAAAAAAAGATTAGCGTCTCGAGCTTATGAAACAATTACAGCAATACAGCGTTAGCCGTGAACGGAGTCGTTCTAAGAAGGTTTTATGATTTTAATCGCTGCATGCTAATATACCGCGTTTTCAATTTGGGTAGATATTATAAATTTACATATAAACACTATTATTAAATGTATTGTAAATAGGAGTGAATGTGCTTATTAGAGGTGCATTTGTGATTAATTATTTAAAAAAAAAACAATAAGCCGATGTAAATAATTTTTGTAAGTTATATTTTATTATTTTTAATTTTATAACGTAGCATTTTATTTGAATGCGACTGAAGATACTATCGAACATTTTGAGAAAAAAAAAATTACATACAAATTCACAAAACCTGATATGGATAATACCGAGTTTTCGTTGACTTTACAAAAGCATGGAAATTGAAGATAGGGCATTAAATTTAGCAAATAGTACGGACCTATTTATTTTGGTTCCTTATTCGGACACTCACCAGACCGTCAGACGGTGGGCAGAGACGTTTTTATGATAACTGTAGATCACTCATGTCTCATAATATACGTCATTGGCATACCTGCCTACCTAGACAATAAACTTGAGTTTATAACTTAAAAAAATAAATAAGTGGACTATTTAACTACCTAATAAGTCGATCGGAATGCTGCTACTTGCTGCGACCAATTTATTAATTTTAAATGATAAAATAAATAATTATACGATCAATTTTAGTAATGTTAAACCATTAACCGCTTGCAGTATTTATTTGTAATAACTAATCATAGCTTCATTTTGTAATTAATTATGAAAAATGAATTAATGAAAACTCTGGGTCAATGGGAAGATGTTGGCCCTCTCTGTGCTTTGTACAGTATGTTCCATGGAGAGTGCTCACAGTAATTGTTTGATATGATTCTGTCATCTCCTTCCACCATCAAACCGCCTGTCACCGAAGCAGGCCGGTCACCGTTCTCGCCGAACCCGTCACTTGGGACGAAGGGCTCGATGAGTAAATTACCCATAGACACAGCCCACTGAGCTGCTCGCCGGATCTTCTCAGTGGATCGCCTTTCCGATCCGGTGGTAGATTCTGCGAAGCATTGCTCTTGCTAGGGCCAGTCTTAGCAACACTCCGGTTTGAGCCCCGTGAACTCACCTACATGTCAAGGAGAAGCTGAAATAGCATTTCAAGGCTATCAGCATAGGTAGGAAAAAGAAAAAAATCCGCAAACTTGGAACAGCTGCACCCATCGAAAGTGCGTTCTAAGAAATCCATTTGACCACGGACTAATTAACTCTGGCATGAGCTCCCGAGCCCTATAACGTGTTCTTCTTTAACGAGGTTTGAAAAGAGTTGGCAATTTTTAATAATTTATTCCAAATTTTTATACTTATGGCAGCATTTCAAAATTAGTTTCATTCTACGCAATCACGTGTAACGACCCCAAACTACTGCAAAACTCAAAGAAGTTATGAATATTTTGTTGATTAAACTAACCCTGGCGATCGTAAATGATAATAAGTACTACGAAAACTCGGAATACTGTGTATTTTAGAATACTAATAGGTTAAATACAATTTACCATTTTTGAAATTCTGAGAAATAACTTTACGAGTATTAAAATTATTTGCTTCATACAGTTGGTTTATAAAAGTCGGAAACTGTTCAAACTTTAGCACAATTTGAATGAAAATTATCATGACGATATCAAATATAAGAACTTCTATTGTCTATTTCTGTAGTTGTGTGAAATTCGATAAGGTAATAAAAAATCAATTAACATTTATATTCCTTATAAAATGCGTTGCCAATATCAGAGCATGATCACATCGATTTGTAACGATTTTTGAAATTTGTATAGTTATAAGCTACTTTCAGTATATATGTATCTTATAGAACACGATAACCTTTGTCGACGGATTACCATTTAATTAGTTTAATTTAAGCCAAAGCTAAATGTTAAATCAATTGAAAAATGTAATGAATAGATGTTATGGGGAGACATTATTGGAAATTTATCATAGCAATATCTATAATTTATAGTGTTGTTAAACTATGTATAGTGAAGGGTTCAAATAATCAATTATATTTGAAAGCCCGAGACAATATGGATTCGACCATTTATTTAACAATGTTTGGCTATTTACTAGTTTCGAATTCAATTAAATAGTAAGTGTTTGATGTATTCAAAATACTATGTCAAATTAGTCTAAAAAGTTTATGGCGAAATGTTTAATGAAAATGAATTTACGTGTAAAATAAATGTAATAAACCTATGAATGTCGTTTTAATTTATTTTTAATTTAAAGGTTTTTGTTCTGTTTATAAATTACCAACATTTATTTATCACTTATTGTGACCGTGCACCTCTGTGATGAGATTATAACAATAGAGTAATCTGTTTTGGAAGGTGAATTCAACGGAAACTTTGAGTTGCCACATATAAACTCAATGATAATGATCGATCGATACGTGAGTTTCATCTCGACGAGTACTTATTAAAAAACCTTTTTTTTTCTATTTTATTATATAAATTTAATTATTTTATAAAATCTACCTTCATATTTACAGATATTTTACGTTACCATACTTACCAGAATTAATAATTGTAATAATTATAATTAACGTGATAACTCATAGACGGAGAAGTTTTTTTTTATTCTATTAGGTAGGTACATGAGCAGGTTATGAATGATATCTGTACATTTCTCTTATAATTAATTTAATCTCTAATCCATAAGACTAATTAATCCATAAGACTTTAGTCTTGTGGGTTAATTAAAGAGAAAATATATACGATAAATGTAGGAGGAAATGGGATACAGCTCTTTTGAAACTTTACCTCTACCGCGTTTTCTTATAGCTGAATTTGTTTAACACACCCTAGAAGGGCTCAAGCTCTGTCTGCGATGGTTGGAACATAATTATGTCAGTCGCTGAAGTCTGGTGAAAACAATCGTATCTCAATTAAAACGTTACGTCAGCCTCAGGTAAGAATTTTTTGATGAAGGTAAACCTTGTTTGTAATGCTGGAATGAAATTATTATTACTAAAAAATTTAAGTGCCACAAAAACATACAAACCTTTCTATTAAATCAAAGACAAAATAAATCAAAACAACTTTAAGATGCGGTATACACGACTAAGGGTTTTATCAAAACCGACGGATTATGCAAACGGAAATATTTTGATTCAGTTGCGTGAGCATCGCGTGTCGGCACTCCGTTTTACCGGAATAATTGAACGAAGCACAAAGGTCGTTGTCAGTCTCCTAATCCCATAAGGTTGGAGCAACGAGCCGAGCCTTCCCCGGCTAATACTCTTGATGGATGCCGAGCATACCCCGCTCATGTAAGCTTGCATCATCGACGCACGACCATTATTGTGTGAGTATTCGACGGTAGCACGGTTATCGTGAACGATAAAGATGAAACGTAAATTCAGATTACAAAATTATATACTACTTACTAGCTGTCCCGGCAGACTTCGTAGTGCCTCAATCGATAAATAAAAGACACATCAAGGGGATACATCAAAGGAAAAATAAAATTGTTTGTTTTTATATAATTTCGAGCTTTTTTATATTTTCACACCTTTTAAACCTTCCCTGGATTTCCACGAATAATTCAAGACCAAAATTAGCCAAATCGGTCCAGCCGTTCTCGAGTTTTAGCGAGACTAACGAACAGCAATTCATTTTAATATAAAATATAGAGATTAGGACAAATATATTTTCAATTATAAAAAAGCCTTAATATTAAAGATTTCTGAGAAATGATAAATGATCAACGAAATGCTTAATATAGACGAGAAGATTTGCCGCTTATACCATTTCTCTGTAACACATTTAATGAACAATGGAAACTCAACAATACCGCCTGTACAATATAGCTGCGCCGTTTCTTAAATCTTTCACAAAATAAATGTAAGCTGTTACTGTGGTGTCTTTTCGGGGAGAAAATAAAACTTTTTTCAGAAACGATTTATCTTTCTGCAAAAGTACCGGTATGGATGCGCGGATACAACACAATGTTATACGCTTTATTTTACGGAGTTATGAATTTGAGCATGGAATATTTTCTGCTCGTTTTAGTTGCAGTCTCGTGGGTAAATACAAATTGTCGAAGTTCATACGACCCCAACATAACCTTTCTCTCGGCGCGAAAACAACTTAACTTGTTTTTGTTACTTAGAATAAGCATGAGTCTCTTACTTATAGTATACAACAGAACTCTCAATTGGAATTTATTTGTTGACTTTACGCCTTCTAGACCAGGGGTGGGCAAATATTTTGATAGTCGGGCCACATTGCAGATGAAAATTTGACCTCGGGCCAAACAGTTTTGTTTCTTATTTTATATTGTGCGACTATTTTTTTTTTAATTGCCTTGATGTGTGGACGAGCTCACAGCCCACCTGGTGTTAAGTGGTTACTGGAACCCATTGACATCTACAACGTAAATGCGCCACACACCTTGAGATATAAGTTATAAGATCTCAGTATAGTTACAACGGCTGCTCCACCCTTCAAACCGAAACGCATTACTGCTTCACGGCAGAAATAGGCGGGGCGGTGGTACCTACCCGTGCGGACTCACAAGAGTAAAATACCACCAGTAAAATATACATACTGATTGAGGACGAGCGATTGAACAATTATGTTCAATTATCACAATTATATTTTGGAATAGGAGGCGCTGAAAAGAGCGATTATCCGGGTGACAATTTTGGCTTCCACCGGCCCTGATAATGTGTAAGCCTGATAAGTATTGCTTAATATTTTATCTAAAAAAATGTATGCACCAATTTATGTTAGACAAAAACTAATATTTGTGTTTTTAATAATAATATCAATGCTTCACGGGCCAGACAAAATTCTACCGCGGGCCGGATTCGACCCGCGGGCCGCCATTTGCCCAGGCCTGTTCTAGACTTTTTATGTCCATGCAGTTTCTATCATCAATTATAAAGACGGTTATTGCCTAAAATACGATCATACGATAAATACACCAAAATATATACATATGAAGCTTTCTGCGATGGTTAAATTTTTGGTTATTTGTTCGTATTAACGCTGTTCCAATTTTATCAATACAATCAAAGAAACAAAGGTATCGTGCGAGGAATCTCAATAAATATTTATTTTTACTACTTATGGCATACAATGGTAATCTTAGCATTGTAGTTTATCTTTCGCCTTTTATAACTCGCGCAACGTTCACCCAATTCAGCTGAAAATTGGTATAGTCGTTGCCGACACTTTCTGAAGTTGAAGTGAAGTCCAACAACTTTTGCATTTCTATCTGTTCCATTATAAAACTTAAAAACTAATTCCTTAGTTTTTCTTTACGTAAATATTTGCTGCTTAGCCGTTGTTCGCGACTTAAATACGGTAACAAACTTCTCTTGAATTTCTTAACAGGGCAGTTAAGGTTTTTACCGAATTAATTTTATTCTATGACTGCTATGGTTACAACATTCTTAATATTGATTAGAAATTGAATGTAGATGGAAGAGCCATTGCAGACATCATTGCTCATAAATAAAATCTTTAATAACTAAACGTTCTCTCCGTAAGAGGGCATTAAAATTTAACGCCTACGGGGCTTTTGAGCTCCACCTTAAGGAGCTTAGGATTGACTTGCCAAGTAATTACCTAAGGCGTTTTTTATCGGCTGTCTGCAAATAAAATTTGTAATAGAAAAAGAAGCATTATACTTTTTCAATTGACTAATTTATTATCTTATTAATTTATTAGGTCCCAACATATTAATACTCGAGATGTATTGTGGCATTAGTACTTATTTAATTGTTGGTACTAACAACTTGTTATTAAACTAGCAGTTATTATGTGTTTCTTCAAACTTTTATTTAATAAAAACCAACTTGGGAGAAATTACATATATAATAATGACTGCGTATATAATACTACATATATATACTACTACTATATATAATACTACATATATACTACATATATAATAATGAGCGTGTTATAAGCTAAGCGGGTAGGTACCACTACCCTGTCTACTTAATGTAGTAATACTACACAACTGAGACTTAAATATTATAATATTATATAATGTTACAAGATGGGTGGGTGACGGTGTTCTTTTTTTTAATAATTTAATAATGATTATTTAAAAAAAAATTAAAAAATTAAAACTAAATAAACTTATTTTGTACTGTAATCCTTAAAAATTTGTTTGTACAACTAAATTAACGGTCAATTTAAAAGATAATAGTAATATATATGAGCTCTTGTTCTTCTTGACTGTTGTTCCCTCACTAATTAGGATCGTGACCATTTACGATTTGTCTCCATTTATTTCTGTCCCGTGCCAGTTCAATAGATTGTTGAAGAATTTCTTGTGTCTCTGAAGCGCTTTCTCTGCATCTGTTCATGACCAACTGTTTCTCTACTCGTGCATTCGGCCCAATTATATTTAAGAAAAAGCTTAGTTAACATACTCGAAATAGAGATAATCTATGGGCTCACCACTTAACACCAAGTGGTCCGTAAGATAATTCACCCGTTTATGCAATAGTAAATTGTCGATGCAAATTTTTTGAGAAATATTAGTAACTCACCACGAGTAATTACACCAGAAAATCCATGAAATATATACATATGTCATTAAAATCAACTTTGTAGATAGATCGCAAAAAAACTGCGAAGAAACTTCAAAGTTCGAGTGAGTACCTCATTTTGCCTTTATCTGAATGCAGTCGATACAGCATTGCAATTGAAACTTCGATCCTTTGTCTCCGATAGATAACGGTATTGAAATTATCTTTGAATCTCGGTATCCTGAAGGATCAAAGTGTCAGGCATATTAGACATAATAAATATAAACAAATATATATTTACTAATGACCACGCCGCGTTAACTGGTCCCGTGCTGAGTTCGTAAAGAACTAGTGTTACAGGTACCAGATAACGGAAATAAATGTCAGTATTTTATTATACACTTACATATATATAATATACAACCCTGGAAAAGACATTTTATATTTAACATACAAATATCTTCCCTTTGCGGGATTCGAACCCGCGACCGCCTTGTGTAGTGACCATGTCACTTACCACTACACCAGACGGCCGTAATAATTTATGATATGCCGAGCAATATTACTTATATATGATATAGCACGCCAACCTTAGTAAAAAACAACGTAAATATTATATACGGTTTTAACGGTAGGTAGCGGCTTGGCTCTGCCCCTGGCATTGCTGAAGTCCATGGGCGACGGTAACCACTCACCATCAGGTGGGCCGTATGCTCGTCTGCCTACAAGGGCAATAAAAAAAGTAAAAAAAATTATTATATACTAAAAGAACCACCATTCAAGACCCTAAAAATCTTTAGTATCTTGAAATTTTCCATCTTGCCACGGGCTTAATTAATATTTTGATCTCAAATTGGAATAGATTTCTTTGAATCAAAGATTTAAATGTACAGAAATTTAAAAGATAGACTTCGAAGAAATCAACGATTGAGTATTAGCAATTCTAACAACTTTCAATAGAATTCAATCGTATTTTTAAAGGGGACTTATACTTTTAAAATACTAAATTTAAATGAAAAAACATTGTAAATGTAAATATGAAGTAGGGACGCTTGTGATATAGACCAGCGTTTAACATGGAATAAACAAGTTTGATATCAATAGGAATGAAGCAATTTTGCGATTTGAATGACGGGATAGTCATTATAGCCTTTATTTCAGCGCAACTAGGACTTGTATCTAATGTTCCGATGTGGACAAGCATTTATGTTACGGTTGCTGTGTCTACAGGCTTTGGTAACCGCTTGGAATGAAGCAGGGAGAAAAACATTGACGCATGAAAAATTATATTTTGGTATTTTCTTCGGTTTTCCCGAGTCCTAGAAATGATGAAGACTATTGTTATAGCATTTTGAATGTACGAATAAATAGAGAATGACTCTGTGCCTAAAAAGGCACAATATTCACAATATTATTAAATCTCCGAAATTTTACTATGGTAATTTTATAACACCCTAATTATCCGTGACCACGAAAACTGTAGTAGTAAAAAAAGTATTCCATAGTATGGAGTAATATGTCGGAAATCTTATAATGATAGTAAAAAAACGCGAGATTAAAACGTTAAGAAGATTCAATGTTGTCTAAGAAAAATTTACTTTTGTTTTCGGCTTTCAACTTTGTCCCGATAAAAAAATAGAACCGGTTTTTAAACTTTACTTTGCTTTACTTTTACTGGTGGTAGGATCTCTTGTGAGTCCGCGCGGGTAGATACCACCACCTTGCCTATTTCTGCCGTGAAGCAGTAATGTGTTTCGGTTTGAAGGGTGGGGTAGCCGTTGTAACGGTACCTAAGACCTCAGAACTTATATCTCAAGGTGAGTGGCGCATTTACGTTATAGATGTCTATGGCTCCAGTTAGAACTTAACACCAGGCGGGCTGTAAGTTCGTCCACCCATCTAAGCAATAAAAAAAAAACTTAATCTTTTGAATACAGAGAGTTTCATCAAAAAACATCTTTATCGGACACTAATTCAGGCAATAATATTGTTAATACTTTCATGTGAAAACATAATTATTACTAGGAATTCATAACTTATAATTGCCGACATTTTCCCGGTTTAAGCTCAACCCAAACTATGTTGCTTCATAGTATTTTTTCTTAGATTTTACTAGTGTAAGACATAATTACTAACTAACTAAAAGTCTGAATGGAAAAGTCCGGTATATTATTTTCCGGTATATATTTGTGGAATATTTTACACTTTTCGTGGTCACCGAAGTCCGACTAACATTTAATATAACATTTCTGATCATGCAGGAGCCAGTCACCGTCGACGCCCTAGACACGTCCTTACGGATCCATCAGATCCAATAACCTTTGCATTAGATGCCTTCAGCTCTAATACTAGGGGCAGGCTTAGGGACCCCGGTAACCGTACTCGTCGAACTCGACAAAGAGGTCGACGTGCAACCTAACCCATGCATCAGCCCGCTGAGTTTCTCGCCGGATCTTCTCAGCGGGTCGCGATTCCGATCCGGTAGTAGATTCATTCGCGAAACAATTGCTCTTGAGTTGTTAGGTCTCCTTCGGAGGCGCTCGGGCAGTTGTTAGCAAATCCCACCCCTCTTGGCTGAGCCTTTGCTCGCCCACCTGTCCTGGTGAAACTGGAAAGGCCTTCGGGCCACCAGTAAACTTTCAATCATAAAAAAAAAAAAAAAAAAAAAAAATAAAAAAAAATATAACATTTATTATTATTAATGACAGAAGACAGTATCTCTATTTTATCGATTACTAGCTGACCCGGTAGACTTCGTAGTGCCTCAATCGATAAGTAAAAGAACTAAACTTTTGTATAAAATAAACTTAAAACAAACAAAAGGAATCCGTCCGACGGGGGACACATCAAAGGAAAAACAAAATTGTTATTTTTATTTTATTCCGAGCATTTTCATATAAGTTAGATAACCTTTTAAACCTTCTCTGGACTTCCACAAATATTTCAAGACCAAAATTAGCCAAATCGGTCCAGCGGTTCTCGAGTTTTAGCGAGACTAACGAACAGCAATTCATTTTTATATATATAGATGATCGATCATTCTATGATACTAGGCACCTTTATTACAACGTACAAATATGTGTTTTCACATGTTACATGAGGTTTATTCTTATTTATTATATAATATCGTTCTGTTTGTATATGTTATGTTTATACGAAACTTTAATCAATGAAATAAAAACCCAATCATACCATAACGTGAGTGGTTTACTTACACGGTAACGGGCTAAACACACCTCGGCTAATTAAAGTATTTACGACATAAACACGTTTCGGTTCTTCTACAAAAAAATTCACGCTAATTCAATAAGTTACCTATCGCGCGATCCAAGGTACAACACATAAAGCCTATGGCAAAACAGTTATAAAAAACATCGTAAAGCCAGAAAGTCACTTTTTATGTCGCGGCTAAAAAGATTACGTACATGTATATGTGTGCATTTGCATGATCGATGGCGTACACAAGCGAAGGTAACGAGCGGGCAGATCAATCGGGAATTCCATTTAATTGACTATTGTCACTACTTTCACGCTGAAAATCTGGAATATGAAAATCGTCAGGTAATAGTTACTGGAGTTACTGGATCATAATGAGAAAGTCGCCACCCACTTTGAGACACGAAGCTGAAGTCTCAGTTAAATTGATCATATCGGTCATCTCGCCTATTTTTATTATTGCCCTATTAGTCAAACCGTTGTCTAGGGTTAAGTACTCTCCACAAGCCACGTTTGAAGAAGGACATGTCATAGCGCTCAGGAAACACCGTGGAGGGGAGCTCATTCCAAAGTCGGATGGTACATGGCCAAAAAGATCTCTGGAAACATGGTTTGACGACCAGGCTGAGAAAGTGGTATCGCAGCACGGATAAAGCAGTGATCAGACGATTCAAGTGGAGCGTCGACCACAACACTATATCCAGCTGGGTGAGTTGTGAACAGAAGGTCCAACAAAGAAGGCTCGTGCCCCTCAATCTCTGGGACATGGGTGGGCTGTGTCGTCAGTTGAGAGAGGCCGTAGGATATGGCGAAATCGTAGGCAGCCCGACTCGGAAGGTCAATGATTCTGGACCCCAACCACTCCTGGTGATGAGCGTTAAATTCACCAAGGACCATCACCTCCGCAGATGCTCAAGCATGTGTTCAGTCCCCCTCTTGTACATGATCAAACAGAGTTGTCCCCGCATCACTGCTGTGGGACCTGTACAGGCAGGCGTAGACTCGGGTACAACCCCCATAGTCCACGCGTCCAAGAGGGACAGGTCCCGCTGCTCGAGGTCCCGAAGCCTGTTGTATAACCTTTATGGGCAAATAAGCTTTAGGTCTCACCTAATCGCTCGTGAATATCAGCATTGCCAGGGGTACAGCCAAATCGCTGTCTACGTGAGTACTTTCCGCGGGCCTCGTATGTAGAAGGATATGTTATAACTCTAGGGGAAAACGTGGAGGGGAGTTCATTCCAGAGCCAGGTGGTACATAGCAAAAAAGATATCTGGAAACGTAGTCAATAAACGTAGATAATATGGATAAAATCTGCTCTCGTGATGGGAGGTGTGGACGTGTGGAGGACTAAATATTGTACATTTCGTTGCAACGCAAGGCAGGTAAAATTCAGCTGATATATGGGAACCGCATTTTCACGTGACGCGGAGTGTCCGTCAGCCGCCTCTGTTCGAAATACCAGGTTAAGAACACAATATATGTATTATTTTCGTTTCGATATCGGATCAAGCGAACTCCTTCCTGATCAGACTTTACATAAAAGAGATCTCCGAAGTTCTCAGAATACCGTCGATCCAGATACTCTTTTTTGTTATTTTTTATTACTTAGATTGGTGGACGAGCTCACAGCCCACCTGGTGTTAAGTGGTTACTGGAGCCCATAGACATCTACAACGTAAATGCGCCACCGACCTTGAGATATAAGTTCTAAGGTCTCAGGTATAGTTACAACGGCTACCCCACCCTTCAAACCGAAACGCATTACTGCTTCACGGCAGAAATAAGCAGGGTGGTGGTACCTACCCGCGCGGACTGTCAAGAGGTCCTACCACCAGTAAAAGATACTCTTCATCGATGACACATCAATTAAACTACTCCAATAAAAACTTCCACCGGAACCCTAGGACAGTGGTTCTGGAAGTGGCACGTGAGCCCTGCGAAAAGCACAGATGTGCCGTTTCAATTAGAGACCTTAATGCGAACAACCAATCTCTCCCTCAGGCTAAGTCTTCGAGTTCACCCGCCCCTCCTAATGAAGCAGTAAAACCCTCCGGGCCAACAGGAATTCCCCAAAATTTCCCGCCTATATATTCCGATTCGGAACATTTAACCCCGTGCTAATGCATATTACATAATATAACTATAATTGAATATCATACGATGTATTCAAGTAACACAAAAAGTATTTCCCGGATGTCTAATGAAGAATTTATCTCACGTTTTCCCATTGTTTCAATTGTATAGCACTGCTAAGTATCGAGGACCCTTGCTTTAGAAATCATATCGGCTTTCAGTTCACTTCCTGTTAAGCCCAAATAATTAGTATTTGTTTTTATAAATTTTAAGAGAATACTAACATGGCTGTGTACTGAAATAATTGTTTTGTAAAGGCTATCGACTGGCTAGATATAACGTGAGACCATGAATGAAGTTGTTTTCTTATATCGGAGAGCAAGATCTGCATAAAATTCAGCGAAATGTAAGTAAATATCTGAAACTTTAAGGATCCAAAAGTGCAAATATGTTTCTATAAATTTTACGATGATTGATTTTGATTTTATTTTTAATATACGTAAATGAATATTTTTGTATTTGTTTGTTGATTCTCATCTTAGGCATTCGTACGTCGTTTATTCGACTTAACTGAGGCTCTACATAGTCCCTGTCAGCTAGCTCTTCGAGGAAGACTTCTAGCATTATACCAGCGATCGGGGAACCGGGGTGAATTACCCCAAATGGGGTAAAATGAAATTTTGGGGGATAAAAATGAAACTTTTGTGAGTAAAAGTATATATTGAAGTGAAACTTCTTTAGAATTTAGAAGAACTTCTTCTTTACTGGTGGTAGACCTCTTGTGAGTCCGCGCGGGTGGGTACCACCACCTTGCCTATTTCTGCCGTGAAGCAGTAATACTTGAGACCTTAGAACTTATATCTCAAGGTGGGTGGCGCATTTACGTTGTGAATGTCTATGGGCTCCAGTAACCACTTAACACCAGGGGGGCTGTGAACTCGTCCACCCACCTAAGCAAAAAAAAACCTTTGGTTGGAGCTGTTGTGGTTCAGCGTGGCTTAGGTATACCATTAGGTACCGTTATAATTATTTCTCTGGCCATTATAACGGTAAATTAGACTTCGATTTCATATGTTAAGGTAGTTGTTGGCATACACGTGGTATCTCAAATAACAAACTAACAGCATGTCGCACGTAAAACAATAAAAAACTTAATAACTCTAATTTTTTTATTCGAACAATTATACTATAGTACACCTACATAAATCAATTAAAAAAAAATAACACGTTTTGCTGAGGCATATGTAATCATTGGAAGCATCACACACTGAACATTATGTACCGTAAGACGCTTTTTAAAAAAGGATGATTATTTACTAGTGTCACTACCCATACGGGAGGCTCCCCTTGTTGTTCGTAAGCTAAACATTTAATATATGTACATGTTATTATCATCTTTCGTTCATCATATGTTTAATTGGTCACGATGTGCGGAATACCTCACAACCCACTTTGTCTACAATGGGAGCTGGAGTTCATTGATGTTACAAATTTCATGCCGCTCTCCATCTTGAGACACGATATCTAAGTCTCAAATTATTTTGTACAAGCTTTTGCCCGTGACTCCGTCCGCGTGGAATAGTTACTTTGGCATCATAACGCTTAATTTTACCCCCACTTTATTTACGTAGAAAGTGAAAATATTTTTTAATTATAGAATGTTAAAGAAGCTATTTAAACCCCTATTTTGAAACATTCTTTATTGGTGCTCCACTTGTATTGGTTGTCGCGTGTTATACAGTGTTCCTCGATAAATGGGCTATCTAACACTGAAAGAATCTTTCAAATCGGACCTGTAGTTCCTGAGATTAGCGCGTTCACACAAACAAACTCTTTTGCTTTAGAATATTAAGTATAGATTACATTTAAACAAAACGAAATACTTCTTCGCGGTAGAATAACGTAGGCGCCTACAGCGTGTGGTTGTAATACATTTTTTTTCATACAGACCGAGGTCGAAACTACAAGTTATCCATAGATAGGTTTGGCGGCGATTTTTACAACCTATAGTCCGATATTCCTCTTGGGAATGGCTTTCCATCTAGATCGGGAAGAGAATATGTGCGAGGCTTGTATTTAAAAATAAACTAAGGCTGACAATGAAGTCATACATTATCATGTGGAGAACAGATACACAAAACGGAGACATATTTTGGTATTGGATTGTGAATTATAAAAAACATATAAGTAGCTTATTGATTTTTTTCCTACCTTTTTTAGTGACCTCGAGGGATCGTGCTAGATTCACGGAACGAGTAGGTGAGCTCACGGGGCTTTAACCTGGGACGTTGTTACAACTAGCCCTAGCAAGAGCAGTGCTTCGCAGAATATAGTACCGGATCGGAAACGCGACCCACTGAGAAGGTCAGACGGGAAACTCGTTGGGCTGTGTCTGATGGTATACAAATACATACAAATAGTACAAGAACAGGTAGTCAAATTTTTAAACATTATTCAAAATTGGATGACAGCGCAAGAAATTTTTCAATATCTTCTTACTTTGTCATTATAATAATATTACGACACCATTTTCACAGCGGTTTATGGATAATAAGCACATTTGACTAAATCTCAAATACCAACTGAAATAATTTCGCAATAGATGAAAATCACATTAATTGAAAATCACAAAAACGAGTTGAAATCATAACATTTGACTAAAAGCTGAAGTAAATTTAAGTATGTAGCTTTTAAATTCTAGATGTCATTCAGAAAGAATAAGGAAGGAAATAAAATGTTAATAGGCAAGCTCTGTATAATAATTTTATTTTATTTGTTTTTCTTTGAACAACAAAAGAGCGGTCCGAATGAAAGGAACCTTCAGCGATCAAAGATTTTTTTGATTTACAACAATTCGAACGTTTTTGTTATTTATAGGTTTGAAAATCTCGGTTGGTCGATTAAAACCATAATAGTTTGATAGTAAAAAATATCTCCCTAGTTTGATAGATTTTAAGAGAAGTTACAATTAAATCTATTCAGTATTTAATGAGTTTCGAACTTAAATGATATATCTAGTCAGCTCTAGATAAAATTAGAAGGTAAGAGCATGGAAGTCTTGTCGGCGGAGCAGTATGGCTTTCGAGAGGGCCGCTCAACGGTAGACGCGATCCTTCGCGTGCGGGCCCTCTCGGAGGAGGCCGTCTCCAGGGGTGGGGTGGCTTTGGCGGTGTCTCTCGACATCGCCAATGCGTTTAACACCCTGCCCTGGTCCGTGATAGGGGGGGCGCTGGAACGGCACGGAGTGCCCCCCTACCTTCGCCGGCTGGTGGGTTCCTACTTGGAGGACAGATCGGTCACGTGTACCGGACACGGTGGGATCGTGCACCGGTTCCCGGTCGTGCGCGGTGTTCCACAGGGGTCGGTGCTTGGCCCCCTTTTGTGGAATATCGGGTATGACTGGGTACTGAGGGGTGCCCTCCTCCCGGGCCTAAGCGTAATCTGTTACGCAGACGACACGTTGGTCGTGGCCCGGGGGGGGGAGTTTTGCTGAGTCTGCCCGTCTTGCTACCGCTGGGGTGGCGCATGTCGTCGGCAAAATCAGGAGATTGGGCCTCGACGTGGCACTCAGTAAATCCGAGGCCATGTGGTTCCACAGGCCCCGGAGAGTGCCACCTGTCGATGCCCATATCGTGGTTGGAGGCGTCCGGATTGGGGTCGGGGTGCAGTTGAAGTACCTCGGCCTCATTATGGACAGTCGTTGGACCTTCCGTGCTCACTTTCAGCACCTGGTCCCTCGTTTGTTGGGGGTGGCCGGCGCATTAAGCCGGCTTCTGCCCAACGTCGGGGGGCCTGACCAGGTGACGCGCCGTCTCTATACGGGGGTGGTGCGATCAATGGCCCTATACGGGGTGCCTGTGTGGGGCCAGTCCCTGGCCGTGGGGGTGGCGAAGCTGCTGCAACGGCCGCAACGCACCATCGCGGTCAGGGTCATCCGTGGTTATCGCACCATCTCCTTTGAGGCGGCGTGTGTACTGGCTGGGACGCCGCCTTGGGCTCTGGAAGCGGAGGCGCTCGCCGCTGACTATCAGTGGCGGGCTGACCTTCGCGCCCGGGGCGTGGCGCGTCCCAGCCACAGTGTGGTCAGAGCGCGGAGGGCCCAATCTCGGCGGTCCGTGCTGGAGTCATGGTCCAGACGGCTGGCTGATCCTTCGGCCGGTCGTAGGACCGTCGAGGCGATTCGCCCGGTTCTTGTGGATTGGGTGAATCGTGACAGAGGACGCCTCACTTTCCGGCTCACGCAGGTGCTCACTGGGCATGGTTGCTTCGGTGAGTTCCTGCACCGGATCAGAGCCGAGCCGACGGCAGAGTGCCACCATTGTGATTGCGACTTGGACACGGCAGAGCATACGCTCGTCGCCTGCCCCGCATGGGAGGGGTGGCGCCGTGTCCTCGTCGCAAAAGTAGGAAACGACTTGTCGTTGCCGAGTGTTGTGGCATCGATGCTCGGCGACGACGAGTCGTGGAAGGCGATGCTCGACTTCTGCGAGTGCACCATCTCGCAGAAGGAGGCGGCGGGGCGCGTGAGAGACGCACAATCCCGCCGCCGTCGAGCGGGGGCCAGGGAGGCGGATCTCGCCCAAGCCCTGGCCCTCTAAGTGTTTCGGGTCCCCCCTCACATGTCGGTCTGGGGACCGGCGAGGGGGGCATAAGAAGACGACGTGCAAGCTGCTCTGCACGCGTTTTACGCAAGAGCATCCGGGTGATGGAAGGCCGGCTATCCTCGACCCACGCTGGTTCTGGTCCAGCGGGGTATTCCGTAGGATAGCTCACTCTAACCGGCGCCATCTAAGCGGGCTTCGGATAGCCTGCCGACCGAGAGGGCTGGTGGTCGTGGCGCCGACGACCGCCGGTCCGGCGTCCCGAGGGGGAGGGTGATGGGAGAGATGTGCTCCGCACTAAACGCTTCACTTTCCCCCCTTTGCCTCTTCATGAGTTCTGTCTCATGCGAGGTTTGGACGTTGGTTGTTGGGCGACAGGAGGTTTTAGTCAGTTCGACTCTGACATGCCCCGCCCTCTATCCCCAGTGGAGGGCGGAAGTCCGGCGATTTCCTCCTGACCAAAAAAAAAAAAGAGCATGGAAGTCTGGTTGAGTGAAATTCCATTTAATATTTTTCTTTCATCACTATTTTTAACACAGCCCTTTTAAATCAGACAATTGATGAAAAATTTAATATTCAAAGAAAGCCTTAGTAATTTGAAGAAAACGGCTTCAGGAATCTTTAATATAAGTAACTTCCAATTTTCTAAGAAAGTGATTCTATAAAAGTGTTGTCGCGCTGTCTACTTAGAAGCTTTTAGCTGTAATACTAGGCTGCACTAAAAGTATCGGGAATGGAATATTTCCACTGTTCCTGTCATATTAAAATCTTTTTAATTGAAAACTCCTTGGTTTTAAAAATCGAATACCATTTATTTATTTAAAAAAAGATTTTCGGTCTTGTCACGAGGTTTTGTCAAACTTGTTTAGTCGTTGAGAAAATGGAATTGATTCGAGAAAATTCAAGAGCGATGATTTATTATGACTTTCGAAGTGGTTTAACACAAAAAGTGTGTTGACCGGATGATTTCTGCATTTGGTGATGAAGCCCCATTTGGTGGCGATAAATTGTGGTTTTGGAACCACAATTTATCGCTGGCTTGCTGAGTTTCAACGTGGACGTGTCAAGCTCAGTGATGATCCCCGTCAAGGTTGTCCAAAAACTGCAGTCACCCAAGAAAACGTTGATGCTGTGCGTAAGCTGATTGAGGAAGATCGACATGTGACATACCGCGAAATTCAGGTAACTTTAGACATTGGCATGAGTCAAATACAAATAATCTTGCATGAACAATTAGGTGTAAAAAAGTTGTTTTCCCGATGGATACCGCATTCGCTCTGTGAAGAGCAAAAAGCGGCTTGCGTTACTTGGTGCGTCAGAACTCTCGAAAGATTCCACGCAGGATCCTCAAATGCTGTATACAACATTGTATCAGGTGACGAATCCTGGATATACGCGTACGAACCCGAAACAAAAAACCATTCACGAGTTTGGGTGTTTGAAAATGAGTTAAAGCCAACAAAAATTGTTCGTTCACGGAGTGTTGCAAAAAAAATGGTGGCCACGTTTGTCTCCAAAACCGGCCATGTTACGACTATTCCTCTTGAGGGACAAAGAACGGTTAATGCAGAATGGTAATGCTAACATTTGTTTGCCACAGGTCGTTTCTGAACTCCGTAAAGAGAACTGCAACCGCCGCCTCATCCTCCATCACGACAATGCGAGTTCTCACACCGCGCACAGAACAAAAGAGTTTTTAGAGCAAGAAAACATAGAATTATTAGACCATCCGCCGTACAGCCCCGACCTAAGCCCTAATGATTTCTATACTTTCCCTAAAATAAAGAATAAATTGCGTGGACAGAGATTTTGATCACCCGAAGAAGCTGTGGACGCCTACAAAACGGCCATTTTGGAGACCCCAACTTCCGAATGCAATGGTTGCTTCAATGATTGGTTCCATCGTATGGAAAAATGTGTCAAATTTCGCGGAGAATACTTCGAAAAGCAATAAATACATTTTTAAATAGTAATGTTGTGTCACTTCGTTAATTCCCGAAATTTTCAGTGCCGCCCTCGTATGACGTTGACATTCACATAGAGAGACTTATTTCCTGAAAACTTAGGCTCCATTAGCGTTGAACACGCTGAAATAATCTCTGACACCTCATAGATATATTTTATGTATTACGTCTTCCCGTTATTTTTTCTATTGGCATTTTTCTTGTGCAAGTGTACAAAACGAACCGTTTCCAATATTTGTATTTTTTATATGATGCTCGTTAATAACTTTAGACAACTTTTTGACGGTAACGCGAAATGTGAAGTTATCTGAGTTGTTTTATTTTATTGATTTTGTGTTTCTTCAGATTGAATTGTGTAAGTAAATAGCTAGATTTTTAGCAAGTGTGAAAGTGCACAACTTTAAAAAAAAAAAAGGTATAGCCACTTGAAACAAACTTACAATTCATCTGGTGTTAACTGGTTACCAAAGCCCATTGATGGTACAATGTCAACCGACGCCTGATCCACAATAATCTCAAATTACCCTTAAAAATTTTTACTCAATATTTCAGGGCGAAGCGTCCGTTTTCCAGTTTCCTCATGTAAATGGAAGTTTGTTTTGATGAAAAAGGATTTTTAAAATGAAACGTATGAATATGCAAATCGTCAGTCGTACAAGCGCGGTGTGATATTCGAACGATAAAATGAAATTTCGTGAAAATACCCTTAAAAAAAGACAAATGAGTTTGCTATTTTCACGGTAGGTACACAGGCAACCAATTACCATCTAGAACTGAAAAACGGTCTATGGCTAAAAATAGTAAATCAAACTAAACAATAAATAGAAGAAACTCACAAATGACAATCTGTAATAATCAGTAATTATTGAGAGCATAACTAGATGCCAAAAAATCGCTCGCTTAAAGCGTAACATGGCCGTTACAACATCGTCCAAAACATTAATCTAATAAGTTTAATTACAACATATTTGGCTTGACCATAAAGATAACAAAGTAATGAAACCCTCCTGTCCACATTAAGGCGACTCATATTACGAAGGGTCGTCTCTCAAAGGCGGAGACCTTATCTGTCATTATAAAATACTTTTGTTTAAATGAACATTATTTACTGGTAAACGAACTTTTTGTATTATAGTATTCTAAGAACTAAACATCGTTTTTTTTTTAATATTTGTCTTTGTTTATATGCTATACTAGCCCTTATCCGCGGATTCACCCGCGTGGTTAAGAAAAGCTGTCAGTGTAGCTTCCCATGGGGAATCGAATGTTTTTTTAGCATAAAAGTTAGCATATGTCGCTCTCCTGACCTATCTATCCACTATCACTTAAAAAACAAACAGACACACTTTAGAAATTATATAATAATATTAAAATATTAAAGTATGAATGTGGATTTATTTTATTTATTATCTTATAATAAATATATTATTTACATGATGTGTATTCGAGTCCAATGGTAATGTTGTTGATTCTTGACTTGATAAATTAATTTAAACCAATTTCATCTTCATGTCTGTCAAATAAAGCTTTCATAACTAATAAATTGACATAATAACTGTACGCAAATCGTATCTGTAATCCCGCACAGGTAGGCACTATCCTGCTTATTTCAGCTACCAAGCAGTCATGCATTCCGGTTGCATAACCGTTTTGTTCAACAAAATTGAGATTTTGACCTAATGTTCCAAGACAGATGACGTCATTCACGCTGTGATGTTTCTGGTAATCACTTACCACCAAGTGCGCCATGAGCTCGTTCACCCATCTATAGAATGCATTTACATAACGCATTTTTTATTGCTTAGATGGGTGGAAGAGCTCACGGCCCACCTGATTTTAAGTTGTTACTGGAGCCCATAGACATCTACAACGTAAATACCCCACCCACCTTGAGATAAATGTTCTAAGGTCTCAGTATAGTTACAACGGCTGTCCCACCCTTCAAACCGAAACGCATTACTGCTTCACGACAGAAATAGGCAGGTCGGTGGAACCTACCCGTGCGGACTCAAAGGAGGTCCTACCACCAGTAAAATTCACATAGTGTGAACTAACAGAAACGACAAGTACGAAGACAGTGAATTACGACAATAGTTTTGATGAGTACCTATCACTGTTCTTAAGTTGATAATTTATCTTCGCTTCATCTTGAAAAGGTTCCACTTATATCCTATACAGCCAGTCTGTAATACTATTATACAGGTTTATCGGTAATTCGATACCTTCCGGCCACAATGGAGTAGAAGGGCAAAAATCCTACAAATTTAGTCCCTCCATGTATGACCAAAAGTTACGGTAATTTTTGAGAAATACCAATACAATGAATAGCAACAAAAATAAGGATTACCTTAGTCAGTCATTACAAAATGAAATGTATGTATCCATTATTTTAATTTATCATTGAACGTAACATCCACGATATGTGTTATTATATACCCCGTCTTAAAAAAAATCACGATGTAATTCTTGATTTTGATTTTTTTTTATTGCTTAGACGGGTGGACGAGCTCACAGCCCACCTGATGTTAAGTGGTTACTGGAGCCCATAGAAATCCACAACGTAAATGCGCCACCCACCTTGAGATAAGTTCTAAGGTCTCAGTATAGTTACAACGGCTGCCCCACCCTTCACACCGAAACGCATTACTGCTTCACGGCAGAAATAGGCAGGGCGGTGGTACCCACCCGCGCGGACTCACAAGAGGTCCTACCACCAGTAATTCTAAGTAATTTTCAAGGAATACAACTAATATTAGTATGTAGTTAAGTATGTAGTCTCTAAACGTTACAATTTTAAATTTAAGGTATTTTACATTTGACGGCTTAATTGTTTTCATAAGGTATTTAATAATAATCAATTCAGAAAATTTGATAAAAGAAAAAAATCGTCGCTTCGACAATGAGTTTAAAGTTCGAACGTCAAAAGTTAATATTCTCAATCATTCTGCCAGTTCCGTCACAACTCTCAGGACTGGAATCAAATTTAACAAATTAGATTCAGTCTTGAAATTTTGTGAACGTGAACTTTGGAAAACAATATTTTTGTTCCAACATCACTTTATGTTAGGTTAATTAACAAGTTTTGGACTATGGTCGAATAGTTGAATGAATGCGTTTGTTTGTATAAAACCAGTTTTACGATATGACATAACCACTTGACTTCTATTTGATCTGATCCTCAGGAAAACTTAAGAATGAATATACGAATAATTTTAAACATCAAACTTAAGACATCTTCACATAAATAGAAAAAAAATATTAAATTAATTCACAAACAATACGAGTTTTTTTTTTAATCTAACTAATTTATCCTTCTTCTGGTTTCTTCGTTCAAATAACAACTGCAACTGCAACATTGAGCCTAATATTCGAATAACCCATTTCCATATATATAATATATTCTGTACAAGGAATTGCTCATTACAAAATACTGTATAGAAAATATTATTCACAAAAGGTGAGGATTTTTAAAATCGAAGAAAATGTACTTTTTACTTATTTAAATAGTTCCGATTTGAAATACAAGTCCACGATACATATTATTATTATATTTATTCTAGCCTTTGCTAAAATTTCAGGTATGTGTTGATTATCACCAGCTTTTAGTGTTTTAACGTGGTATCATCAATAAAGTACCAGGACCGGACTAGAGTTTACTTGAAATTCATTTTTCTATTTACGTCGAAAACACGGAGTTAAAGTCAACTTCGTTATAGGTGAATTTGCGTATCTACGAAGTAAACAAGGCCGGAGTCTGTTAGCTTTTTATTTTCTTCAGTAATTGGATCCGACGACACTGCCAGTTCAACCAACGTTCCCGCACCATATTAAAAAGCCTGGAAGTCGATTTAAACTCAAAACATTTTCCCGGTCTACTTTAAAATGTCATTTTCCCTGACTTGATTTCGTAATGCGTTTATTTTAATCAAACAGCGAAGGCGGTCAACACGTTGTTTCATACACACTACTAATTTTTTTTTTTTTTTATTGCTCTTGTAGGCAGACGAGCATACGGCCCACCTGATGGTGAGTGGTTACCGTCGCTCATGGACTTCAGCAATGCCAGGGACAGAGCCAAGCCGCTACCTACCGCTTAATACTCTCCACAAGCCTCGTTTGAAGAAGGACATGTCATAGCGCTCGGGAAACACCGTGGAGGGGAGCTCATTCCATAGCCGGACGGTACGTGGCAAAAAAGACCGAAACGCACTGTGGATGACCGCAGTGGCTCCAGGTAGTATGGATGAACTCTACTCCGGTGGCGGGCGGTGCGATGGTAAAAACAAGATGTCGGTATCATCTCGAACAATTCCTCAGAGCACGCCCTAATTAATTAACTAACATCAGTTATTAACATACTAACGAATTAAAATTAACTTTCTAAATAATTATAGTCAGAAAGTAATATATAGGTGCTAAATTATACAGCATTGTATAAGCTGTATACATACATACCGGTTACAATACAAATAAACACCGTATAATTAGATATATAACACATATTTGCAATGAAGCCGTCTGACTATGTTAACTGACTAACTAGAATTCCGTGAATTATTGAAGCAACATGATGTACCTCAGCGACTGTAATTACGTTGGATCTCATAACATAATTCTGTTGCTACATAGCTAAATGGCATTCTTCAAGAGGGGCTTCCTTTGAAGCCTAATCAACAAACCTCTTTAAAACTAACGTGGATGTTGTTTAGAGTAATTTAATTTTGTCCAAATTATTCCTCAAATAATTCGTAATTCGACAATGTCGGTGAACAAATTCAAGATTATGATTATTTTTTGTCAAAACAATGAAAGATTAAGTACACCTTATTAAGATAGACATACAAATAAAACAAAAATATATTTTAATATGCACAAGACACATCACGATATCAAAATCATAATCATGGATTATTTTAACGAGTGTTGTTTTACAAGAAATATTATAGGTATTAATGATAAACATTGAGATATCAATTTTTTTCATTCGATTAATATAAAATCAGATAATTTTATTTACCTAACAGAAATTGGTATTTGTCTGTCGAATTCGAAAGTAGTCGTATCGTTTGCATGTTTTTTTATCCTGCAGACTACGATGACTTCAAACATGTTTTGTTATGTCTCCAAATAGCCTTTCTATCTATCTTTTTTCCACTGCCTAAATACTGGTACCCTAAGGGGCTATTCCAGTTACGCCCAGATGAGTAGGTGAGCTCACGGGCTCAACCTGGAAAGACCATGCTAACCCTGGCCCTGTCAGGGGAAGTGGCTCGCTGAATCTACCGCCGGATTGGAATGGCGACACCCTGAGAAGATCCTGCAAGAAAATCAGTGGGTTTTGTCTATGAGCCAGGTTTGGATTGCCAACCTTTTTTTTGCAGATAAAGTGCATTGGTTATTTATTATAGGTAGGAAATAAAGTAAAATTTATTTTTATTACATATTATTATGTTTAAATACATATATTAATTGAACAAATTAAACAAGAAATTGTGACAATTAGTGACACTGACATTGTTGACATTTGGGTTAAGTTGAGTTCAGAAATATTTGTTAAAAAACGAGTGCTTAGGTGATGTAGCGTTGATGAGTGGCGACATCGATTGAGCAATCGGTGTATTTTGCTTAACGAAAAAATACATATTACTAAACTTTTCAAAATCCCAATGAAACCGAATCATGCCAAATAAAGTATTTTTGTGTACTTTATTGTTCACATAAAGTATAGAGTAAAATTACCTTAAATAAGGTATAATACTTTATTATAAAGTAAGGGTGGCAACCCTAGCTAGGCTGCACGCCGAACTTGAACCTCGTAATAGACGAGTTCGACAATAACTGTGACCGGTGATGGTCATCTGTTCATTGATTAATGAATTTCGGCATGAATGTCCATTAGCCCTCTTCTTTTTCTCATCTTCAAAATATCAGTAATTTTACTACTAATCTGGGTGTATTTGCAGATTTTAATGATATTTGCTGTTATGTTCTATAAGTATATTATGATATCAAATTAAATTTAACTATTAAATATATTATGGTATGAAATCAAATACAAGAAATATGTATTTTATTGTACACCAAAAACGATCATTTAGTTCTTAAATTTCTCTACATTCTGATTCTCATAAAGATAGTTACGAATTCAGAGAAACTTGTTTCTAGGATAATTGTTTTGACCTATGTTCCGGGCTGTGCGCCGCGTATCCACTGCTAATTGCCGAGAAACTTCGCCTACGAATGTTTGAACACAATCTGCCACTTCGGCACTAACTTAGTTACCTAAATTAAATTTTAGTGCAGGTAAATATTAGTTTTGCGCGTTTCCTATGTGGCAATAAGTAAATTGAAATTTCACAAATTTCAATTTACTTATACTTACTATACTACTATACTATACTTACTACTATAGAAGAAGGTTTTATTAACCCAGACTTTTCACTGAATCATTCTTTAAGTATCATAGTTTTACTGTAAGTTACTGATAAATACAGTTAGTAGTTTCAAGTAGACGCTTTCTTATTAGTAAATCACATTTTCAATAAAACCTCGAAAAGTATTTATATAACGAGAAACACTCACTCGTATTAGTTGTGAAATTACAGAAATCAGCCAAAAATAATCTGTCGTAAGTAATATAGTAATTTATATAGCAATTGTTATATCAGGGATCTTTATTTATCATTATATAATACTATATTTATTTAAAACCTTCTTAAAAATACATTTTTTTTTAAATATGAAAACACAATTTTTTTTAAAACACTACATATAAAAAAGATTGCCATTGGTTAGGACTCCAGAGTGAGAAACCTCCTCTCAATACGCATCGTATCAAGGATAACTGCTTTCTGTACCAGGCCCCTAACCCAGCTGGCTAACAAAAGTTTCTTAAGGTGTTGGTCGATACTTTTCATCTTCAAACCGCACAACAATTACTGGTGGTAGGACCTTTTGTGAATCCGCTGTGAATTTGGGGGTCGATTGCTTCCCGCTTCCGTAGGTTTAACCCACGATTCCCTACAAGTGACCCCTGGGTGGTGCTAAACGGGAGCCGAATACATAATCGGTGGTAGGACCTAGTCCGACTGGCTGGCGACCACCCTCCAACTAGAGTCCGCCGCCAAATAGCCTAGCTGTGTTCCGGCGTGTGGGTTGGAGAGCCAGTTTTATTCCTTCCCTTTCCTCTTCCTTGTTCGGGGTGAATCTTGATGATACCTGGAACATGCGGAGCAGACGTGCGTGCAAGCTCGCGGGACGTGATTGTTTGACGAGGGTATAGGGAGACCCAGTGAAACGGTGTTCGCCGCCGCCCGCCGGTCAGTTGGGGACCTGAACCCGGGTGTCACTACTAAACTCCGCCCCGGGAAGCTGTCCCGCCAACCGGTGTAAAATCCTGTCGTGCGGTCGTCGTGCCGGAGTCGGAGACCGGAGTGGATCCCGGCGATCGCACGCAGGGTGGACTGGGGGCCCTTCCATGCCCTGCGTCAGTCTCTCACGCAACCCGTGGTCAAGCACGTACTGTGTTCCGCGCTTTATTCAGGTATTGTCATGATTTTGCCTCGAACTTCCTACCCCACCCAATCCCACTCTCCAAAAAAATAAATAAATATGACAGTTAAAAAAAGGAAAAGGGTTTTGTCGGCGATGCCCCACTCCACATTTAATGTGGATTTCAGCAATGTAAGGGGCCTACGTAGTAACCTCTACGCCGTACACCACCATCTTGAGACGGCGCAGCCTGCCCTCCTTTTTCTGACGGAGACACAGATATCTGCTCCGGATGACACTTCGTACCTTCAATACCCCGGCTACGTATTGGAGCACAACTTCCTGCGTAAAGCCGGGGTGTGTGTATTCGTCCGGGCTGATGTCTGTTGTCGCCGTCTACGAGGCCTCGAACAACGGGACCTGTCCATCTTGTGGCTGCGCGTAGATGACGGGGGTTGTACCCGAGTCTACGCATGCCTGTACAGGTCCCACAGCAGTGATGCAGGTTCAGCT
Source organism: Bombyx mori (assembly GCF_030269925.1). Classification (NCBI taxonomy): domain Eukaryota; kingdom Metazoa; phylum Arthropoda; class Insecta; order Lepidoptera; family Bombycidae; genus Bombyx; species Bombyx mori. The sequence goes on along the minus strand of NC_085115.1, from coordinate 7,877,004 downwards.
CTGATAGAGCATGTGCAAGAGGGGACTAACCGCGTGCTTGAGCAGTACCCATCTGCGGAGGTGGTGGTTCTTGGAGACTTTAACGCTCACCACCAAGAGTGGTTGGGGTCCAGAACCACTGACCTCCCGGGTCGGGCTGCCTACGATTTCGCCCTGGCCTACGGCTTCTCCCAGCTGGTGACACAGCCCACCCGTGTCCCAGATATTGAGGGGCACGAGCCCTCTCTGTTGGACCTTCTGCTGACCACCGATCCGGCCGGATACAGTGTGGTGGTCGACGCTCCACTTGGATCGTCTGATCACTGCCTTATCCGTGCTGCGGTACCGATCTCTCGTCCTGGTCGTCGAATGACGACCGGGTATCGAAGAGTTTGGCGGTATATGTCAGCAGATTGGGATGGGTTGCGTGAATTTTACGCATCCTACCCATGGGGGCGGCTCTGCTTTTCCTCTGGTGATCCTGACGTCTGTGCGGACCGACTTAAAAACGTGGTGCTTCGGGGGATGGAACTGTTCATTCCTTCTTCCAAGGTGCCCGTCGGGGGTCGCAGTGGACCCTGGTATAACAATGCCAGTCGGGACGCTGCACGCCTCAAGCGGTCCGCATACGCACGCGGCATGGAATGATGCCAGGAGACGCCAGGAGACGCCAGGATTCTAATACCTCTGAGGAAAGGCGGAAATTTAACGCCGCTTCTAGGTCCTATAAGAGGGCTATTGCCAGGGCGAAGTCGGAGCACGTTGCCAGAATTGGCGAGCGACTGAAGAGCTATCCCGCCGGGAGCCGTGCTTTCTGGTCACTCGCTAAGGCTGCAGAAGGTAACTTCTGCAGGTCTAGTCTCCCAACACTACGCAAGTCCGATGACAGTCTGGCCCATAGTGCGAAAGAGAAGGCTGACCTTCTGGTCAAACTCTTCGCCTCGAACTCGACTGTGGACGACGGGGGTGCCACACCACCGAACATCCCCCGGTGTGATAGTTCCCTGCCGGAGATCTGTTTTACACAGTGTGCAGTCAGGCGGGAACTCCGACTCCTGTACGTCCATAAGTCGAGTGGGCCGGACGGCATTCCTGCTGTGGTTCTGAAAAGGTGCGCCCCTGAGCTGACGCCTGCGCTAACGCGGTTGTATCGCCTCTCTTATTGCACTAACAGGGTTCCGTCTTCATGGAAGAACGCCCACGTCCACCCTATCCCCAAGAAGGGGGACCAGTCGGACCCATCGAGCTATAGGCCTATCGCGATAACTTCCTTGCTTTCCAAGGTGATGGAGCGAATTATAAATATACAACTCCTGAAGTATCTTGAAGATCGCCAGCTGATCAGTGACCGACAGTACGGTTTCTGTCACGGTCGCTCAGCTGGCGATCTTCTTGTATACCTTACTCACAGGTGGGCTGAAGCCTTGGAGAGCAAGGGCGAGGCTCTTGCTGTGAGCCTTGATATCGCGAAGGCCTTCGACAGGGTCTGGCATAGGGCACTTCTGTCGAAGCTACCATCTTACGGAATCCCCGAGGGTCTCTGCAAGTGGATCGCTAGCTTTTTGGATGGGCGGAGCATCACGGTCGTTGTAGACGGTGACTGTTCTGATACCATGACCATTAACGCTGTTCCACAAGGTTCGGTGCTCTCCCCCACGCTTTTCATCCTGTATATCAATGACATGCTGTCTATTGATGGCATGCATTGCTATGCGGATGACAGCACGGGGGATGCGCGATATATCGGCCATCAGAGTCTCTCTCGAAGCGTGGTGCAAGAGAGACGATCAAAACTTGTGTCTGAAGTGGAGAGCTCTCTGGGGCGAGTCTCCAAATGGGGTGAATTGAACTTGGTTCAATTCAACCCGTTAAAGACACAAGTTTGCGCGTTCACTGCGAAGAAGAACCCCTTTGTCATGGCGCCGCAATTCCAAGGAGTATCCCTGCAACCTTCCGAGAGTATTGGGATACTTGGGGTCGACATTTCGAGCGATGTCCAGTTTCGGAGTCATTTGGAAGGCAAAGCCAAGTTGGCGTCCAAAATGCTGGGAGTCCTCAACAGAGCGAAGCGGTACTTCACGCTTGGACAAAGGCTTCTGCTTTATAAAGCACAAGTCCGGCCTCGCGTGGAGTACTGCTCCCATCTCTGGGCCGGGGCTCCCAAATACCAGCTTCTTCCATTTGACTCCATACAGAGGAGGGCCGTTCGGATTGTCGATAATCCCAATCTCACGGATCGTTTGGAACCTCTGGGTCTGCGGAGGGACTTCGGTTCCCTCTGTATTTTGTACCGTATGTTCCATGGGGAGTGCTCTGAGGAATTGTTCGAGATGATACCGGCATCTCGTTTTTACCATCGCACCGCCCGCCACCGGAGTAGAGTTCATCCGTACTACCTGGAGCCACTGCGGTCATCCACAGTGCGTTTCCAGAGATCTTTTTTGCCACGTACCATCCGGCTATGGAATGAGCTCCCCTCCACGGTGTTTCCCGAGCGCTATGACATGTCCTTCTTCAAACGAGGCTTGTGGAGAGTATTAAGCGGTAGGCAGCGGCTTGGTTCTGCCCCTGGCATTGCTGAAGTCCATGGGCAACGGTAACCACTCACCATCAGGTGGGCCGTATGCTCGTCTGCCTACAAGGGCAATAAAAAAAAAAAAAAAAAAAAAAAAAAAAAACCCCACAGGTTGGTACCACCACCCGCCTATTTCTGCTGTGAAGCAGTAATGCATTTCGGTTTAAAGGGTGAGGCAGCCGTTGTAACTGTACTGAGACCTTAGATCTCCAGGTGGGTCAGGTCACACCAGGTGGGCTGCGAGCTCGACAATCTATCCATGCAATAAAATAAATACTTCATTACATGGCGGTAGTTTCGTGGGCCAGGTCTAAATATTTTATTAATTTGTCCTTTTCTGCCTTCACGAGGCTCTCGTCATGAGGAATGGTGATATCAACCAACACTGCTCAACGCGCAGACCGATCTATTATCACAATATCTAGCTTATTGGCAACAATATACCTATCCGTGATAATAAATCGGTTCCAGCAGAGCGTAACATGATCATTTTCGAGAACTGGTTAAGGTTGGTAATAAGGTACAACAGAATCAAGAAATCATATTTCAAAGCAAGTGGTTGATGGATAATCCTAGCCACTTGGTTATGTCTATGCAAGTACTCGCCAATAGCAAAACGAGAACAGCCAGAAACAATATAACGCCTAATAGACTTTCCCGGACGGTGGCATGCTCGACAAATGTCGTCCGTCCCATCCTTCGGGATATATTATTATTAGTATTGCGATTTGAAAATAGCGGAATACACAGTCCACTTGCTGGTCAATGTTTTCCGTTGTTCATAGTTGTCAGCAATGCTAAGAGTGTAATTATATATTTTTTTGTTGCTTAGGATAGTGGACGAGCTCACAGTCCACCAGGTGTTAAGTGGTTACTGGAGCCCATAGACATCTACAACACAAATGCCACCGCCCACCTTGAGATATAAGTTCTAAGGCCTCAGTATAGTTACAACGGCTACCCCACCCTTCAAACCGAAATGCATTACTGCTTCACAGTAGAAATAGGCAGGGTGGTGGTACCTACCCATGCGGACTCACAAGAGTTTCTAACACTAGTAATTACGCAAATTATAATTTTGCGGGTTTTATTTTTATTACACGATGTTATTCTTTCACCATGGAAGAAGAAGATCGAATATATGAAAAGACAAAATATTTTACTTTTAAAAAGAAGATAAGTTCGTTGCGTTTGCTTCGCAGATTCTTCTCGGGACTGTGATTTTTTTTGGTAACAGTGTTAGATTACTTTGACATTCAATATGCATGTTCCACAGCATCCAAGTTAAAGGAATCGATTTTGAATTGTACTTTAAATATTAATATCGTCCAACGACGTCTAGATATTTGGCTAAACGTATTTTTTAGGATACGACTAAAATTACTGATAAATAAAATTAACTATATTGAGTACAGGATCCAAGGTAGGCCTTTACCGGTAACAATGCGCTTTCAAACTATTAGTATGAATGCGCTCCGAGTGGAGGTCGTTCTAGCTGCAGTTCGATTTAGAAACTGATCCCCTATACGACGTACAGCTGCGCCAATGAAATACCTTCACACGATCTAATGGGTGCAATGATTACTTCACTAACATATATAACACGGTAAATAACAAGTAAAATCCAACATATCTGTATTAAGGACACTAAACAAGAGATATTTTAATTATGAAAAGTTGATTTCTTAATTTTTATAAGCAGATGAACAAGCTCATGGCCTACTTGTTTTTAAATGGCTACCGGAGAGATCACAACGTGAATGTGACGTCCATTATGAAACACTACGTCTAAATTTCAATTATATAGTATAGCGGCAGGAATAGGCAAAGTGTTGGCACCTTTACGATGTGGGTTCAGAAGACGACCTATGAACTGTAATTAAACAAATTATTTATTTTGGGTTAATTTCATTACAATTGTGTAACAGCATTAGCTGTTTTTTTATCTTGACTTGAAGACATTTGTGAACAAATAGAAAATTGTGAGTCCACGCGAGTTGGTATCACCGCCCTGCCTATTTCTGCCGTGAAGCAGTAATGCGTTTCGGTCTGAAAGGTAGAGCAGCCGTTGTAACTATACTGAGATCTTAGAACTTATATATCAAGGTGGGTGGCCCATTTACGTTATAGATGTCTATGTGCTCCAGTAACCACTTAACACCAGGTGGGCAGTGAGCTCGTACACCCATAAAAGCAATAAAAAAAAATAAAAAAAAATCGGAAGTATTTCCTTAAAAATACTGTTATCTTCCCGCGGGATTTGAACACTGGAATGCATTGCTCGATCACATTGTAGCTTTACTCGATATGAGTATAACAGCTTTAGGCCACGACAAATGGATTTTTCATAATTATAAACAATCCATATAAACAATCCACATTAAACAATCAACAAACATATAAACAATCCATATTAAAATGCTATACTTCAAAGTAATATTTTGTTAAATGAGATTTTTACTTAAAATCAGTTTACGGTCCTAATCTCGCGTTTTTTATTGTCATCCCATTATTTGCAGCATTTGAATATTCTGCTGACTACCGTTTAAAAGTATATTGAGGTCTAGTAGTGCGCTGCGTGCTAGATCTGCTATTCTAGATGTGCAAAATGAAACTTAAAGGCTACAAATATTTTTATAAAAAAAAAGAGTAATTAGTTTTATTTATTGATGATTAATGCCTAGGGATTTTATTATTATATTAACAGAATTTTCCTTGTTTTTGATCGCAAATACGCGATATGTAAAATAAAAATAATGAACCAAAACATACAAGAAAATTGTAAATGTATTTCATCAGCTGACTGTTTGCAAACTAATAATTTATAGTTATCTGTTTTACATAATTATCGTGTTTATTTATACATATTTTCCTCCAGCATTGTTCACTCGGTGTAATAAATGCGTCACACGTCATTCGCTGCTACAAGGAAAAAATCACACACGTAGCAAATCAATGCCTTCCAAAGGTCGGATTTAAGGTTAAAATTACAACAACGTCTTACTAATAAAGATAGGGGGGGAAATATATGTATTTATGGATCATCTATAGGTAATATCAATAGGATCCGAATGCTTAGCTGATACCGAATAGCTGATACGCATTCTACATAAGGAAATTTGAAGCAACGTTCTCTGAGAATTAAACTAGTGTACTGCAGTCGCCAACTTGTTTTTTTTTTTATTACTTAGTTGGATAGACGAGCTCACAGTCCACCTGGTGTTAAGTGGTTACTGGAGCCCATAGACATCTGCAACGTAAATGCGCCACCCACCTTGAGATATAAGTTCTAAGGTTTCAGTATAGCTACAACGGCTGCCCCACCCTTCAAACCGAAACGCATTACTGCTTAGAAATAGGCAGGGAGGTGGTACCTACTCGTGCGGACTCAGAAGAGGTCCTGCCACCAGTTAACTTTACTGATAAGTACCACCGTCCTGACTATTTGTACCGCGAAGCAATAATATGTACATTCGGGTGCAAAGGTGGAGCAGCCATTATACAATATATTTGAGACTTCGACCTCATGTCTCAAGGTGAATGGCGGAATTCACGTTGTAATTATCTATGGGCTCAAGTAACCACCCAGCAGACGGCTATGTTCTCGTTTCCGCATATGCAATAAAATTATTAATAGAAACCATTTTCAAAAACATACATTTCAGTGGACTTGAAATAATAAAAAAAAGTTCGATGACGGTTCGATGAATTTCCTTAAATCTTTTTGTGGTTAATATACTTATTATTTGAAAAGAATAATATTTTAATTCATTTTATCTACATATTATAAAGAAACCACGTACATTTATGGTCAGGTAAGTAACAGCATGTTGTCTTGACAAGGGTCAAAACTATACACTTGTATGCTAAGTGAAACGCAAAAGAAATATGCCAAGTTCGAATAAGCTTGACTCAATACTTAATAATATAACTCAATAATAATTTTTTACTGGTGGTAGGCCCACTTGTGAGTCCGCACGGGTAGGTACTACCACCCTGCCTATTTCTGCCGTGAATCAGTAATGCGTTTCGGTTTGAAGGGTGGGGCAGCCGTTGTAACTATACTGAGACTTTAGAACTTGTATCTCAAGGTGGGTGGCGCGTCTACGTTGTAGATGTCTATGGGCTCCAGTAACCACTTAACACAAGGTGGGCTGTGAGCTCGTCCACCCATCTAACCAATAAAAAAAAAAATTTTTAATTTTAACTACCATAACTTTAGTTCAAGTTTATAGTTATCCAAACGTGCAAATACTCTGACTATGTTACAATTAGGGAAATTTTTGTATCAAATTTATTACAATTTAAATTATATTAATGTACCACAACAATATTAATTATACCAGTACAGTTCATAAAATAATAATGGTAGAATGGTTGTCCATGAAATTTTACGTTGTGTTAAGCATATTTACTAGATATCGTTTGATAATGTCGCATTCACTCACAGTGGTAATACATTTAAGCTTTTATAAATTATAATGGTGTTACCGAAATTATCATTTATCGCAAACATCATAAAGATGGTGTGCACACAGTGGAATGAAGTCTATATTTTATCTTGTTTTGTTATGTAACATGATTACTTTATCCGAAATAAATTTGATATACTCGTAAAAATAACACTTCAAGTAACACTTACCTAAAGAGATAACAGATAAATTGTAGGATAAAAATTGTAGCGTAATTCATGTAATCCATTAGAACTAATTCAGCGCATCCGTGATAATAAGTGGCTACTAGTAACTATTGTAGATTAATGCTGCCGCTTTTTTTCCCTACCTATGCTGATAGCCTTGAGAGGCTATTTCAGCTTCGCCCTAACATGTAGGTGAGCTCACGGGGCTCAAACCTGATGACGTTGCTAATACGAACCCTAACAAGAACCGTGCTTCGCAGAATCCACCACCGGATCAGCTGCCGCTCTTCTAGAGGTATTACACCATTTATACCACATTTATTATTCACATAATTAATTGAAAGACTAACAAATTCCCGAGACTTGAAGCGTGGTATAATTCTGATAACCAGAATAAATTGCAAGAATAAATTGTATCTAAAATAAAGATTTCTATCGTAACAAAGTTAAACACTCGTTTATTTCTAAAGTACAATTCTAAGCGAGCTTCGAATTGGTTCGAGTTTGTAATGCATACCCGTATAAGGCCGGTATTAAATATATTATCCGACAAAATAGTGCGGGCCTTTCCGTTCAATTTCACAAATCGTGTTGCGTTGATGGTCGGACGCTCTGACGTATCGCGTTCTACCGCCGGGATCTTTTTCTGCTTGATGGCAAATTGGATTCTATATACAGCTTTCAGAGGTTGATATGTAGATAGTAAATATTCCTTCCGTGGTTCCTTTGTCAAAGTGACGGGATAGGTAATTGAAACTAATATTGTGTGAATAGACGAAACATAATAACAGAGTAGAGGTAATGCCACGTGTTCATTTATTTTGGAACGAAGTTCCTTATCGCGCGTTGTGAAAGGGGGCTAGACGGAAAAAATTCTTACGAAAAGTTGTCACGACACTTTTTAGATCCGTCATTCTGACCAATCAACGTGTAGGCGCTTAGCGCGTGACATTGCTCGTATCCGCTTGGTCCGCGTAATGAGTACAGTTTCTCGAGATAGCGTTTCAACAATAGTAATTTAGTTCATAGTATTGTTTTTTCTTCTTCATAATGCCGTAATTTATTATTATAACTTAAAAAATAAATTACAATTCCTTCACTAATTAATCGAAAGGAACTTCGTTCCATCCGGGTGTCCCTTGACACCTCTGAAGTTTTTTTGCTTAAATGGGTGGACGAGCTCACGGCCCACCTGGTGCTAAGTGGTTACCGGAGCCCATAGACATTTACAACGTAAATGCCGCCACCCACCTTGAGATAAGAGTTCTAAGGTCTCAGTATAGTTACAACGGTTGACCCACCCTTCAAACCGAAACGCATTACTGCTTCACGGCAGAAATAGGCAGGGTGGTGGTACCTACCCGTGCGGACTCACAAGAGTTCCTACCACCAGTAAACCAGTTCTTCTCTAGTGTCTTCTTAATTCTATATATAACACGGCTGCAGCGTTCGGTATTTGTTGGAATAAAATTATACGAATCGTTGCAGACTACTTTACTTCTATTTATAGAGGAACAATATAATTTTCAGACATCGTAATATGAATATCATCCGCCCAAGTTCAAGCCCTCAAAGTCTCATTTATACTGTAGAACGACTATCCCGACCGTAATTTAAAATTTAAAAATAATATTACGGGTGAATTAAGTATAAGCAGAATGAATTCATAACGATTAATACCGTTGTACGTGTTGGATGATGATTCATTAGCAAAATTTCTTCAAAACGTGCATGAAATAAAAAATACTTGTTAATAATTGCTAAACCATTGCAAAGCAATAACAATTTTAAATTTCAAGATTTTTTTTATTTCCGCGCACCTTTACTTGAAAAAGACTTATGTTTCTTAGAAGCCCATCGGTAATTTCTTAATTATCTTTGTTCTTAATTAAGTAAGAGATATATTGTAAATATCAGAAACAAAAGTGAAAAGGAAATGAACCCGTCCTAGGTATATCACGTTGTTAAACACAAGTATAGCCATTTGCTTTTATGAAACACTAGGCTGTGTAATATCCCTGGATGAAAGTATAATGTGTGCAAACTGGAATCCAAAAAACATAAAATTGCATGTTTTTTTTTTTGCAAAAACCGCTTTTGTAATGATTCATACGATGTTGTTTCGTCCTTTTTTGGGTCTCGAGCATTGGAGCGAATGAATTTTTTTTATTTTTCGAAGGATCCTCTTTCTTAAAATACTAGCAGCCCGCTCCGACTCCGCTCGGGTCTTTAACAAAAATTTCAACGATATTTGACGTTTAATTTTTTTTAAATAAAAGAACACTTATTGTGGCATAACTATAATAGTTAGACATATACTGTCGCGACCATTTTTGTAAATAATATTGTGTTCTACAAAGTCGTCGTACATTATATTATTCTATCATCAATAGATTTCGCAGAGCACGCGATGTAAGGAATATTTTAGGTAACTTTTTTACACCTTAGGTTACATTATTGGAGTTTTAGTAAGGATCCCAAATTTTTTTTAAAAAAGGCCTATGTCACTCGGGAATAGTGTAGCTTCCAAACAGTGAAAGAATTTTTCAAATCGGTTCAGTAGTTTCGGAGCCTATTCAATACAAACAAACAAACAAATCTTTCCTCTTTATAATATTAGTATAGATATAGATAAATACGTAACGTATTTGGTATACGTCATAACCGACTAGAGTTAGTAAAGAAACAAGTGCAACAACATGCCTCTTACTTCGGGATTCAATATACCTATTACCAAGCCTTTGCAATTGCTGTATTTTATTTGTAACTGTCTGTTTGTAATTTAAAACAAAGAATAAAGATTGCTAAATATTGAGTGATAGTAATTGAAATACAGTATCAATATTTGGGTATATACATTTAATTATAGGTTTCACTATTTTGATATGTACACATTTTTTTTCGCAAATTAAAAATAATAGAGCAATGTTAATGGCATTTTTTCTAAAGAGACTAGAGTTATAATTTATAATATTCATTTAGAAAACATTTCTGTAACGTAAAATGAAACAAATAAACTCTGAAGTACTTTTAGTTACAGTTTTTGGCACAGTACACTAATTTTCACTCAACAAATACACGTACAGAGCATTTTAGTCATTGTGAAAACATCTGTCGAGCTTTATAAAGCCGAAAACACTTTAAAAATAGCACGTAAACTGAAAGTCATCACATTATAATATGACACAGTCGTAATTCGATAATGAATCAGGGAGTGTCTTCTTTTTTCAACCAAACGAAAAGATAAAATACAGCGGCGATTGCAGACCCCACTAGTGGTCCAACCCAGTAAACCCAGTGACCTGTCCAAATACCCGTCCACAATGCCGGGCCCAAGGACCTCGCGGGATTCATACTGGCGCCGGTTAGTGGCCCTCCAGCTATCGATAATCCCGCAATAGCCAAACCAAACTTAACCGGAACGGAGTCCTGTTTGTTCTTGTTGACGGGATCCCAGCAGGCGCAGTTCAAAAATGAAAGAGCCGCAGTCAAAACTGCTTCGACGATTAAAGCTTGAAACAATGTAATTTCCGTACGTGGTAACGTCATACAGACCCCATCCATGTCTATGTGCGAAACAGCTATTAACAATCCGTATCCTAAAATCGCTCCTGCGCATTGTGCTACTATAAACGCAATAGCCAGCGGAAACGATATCGCGCCCCATATCAGCGAGGCCAGTGTGACGGACGGATTCATGTGCGCTCCAGATATATGTCCAAATATTTGGACATTAAACGAGACTACCAAACCGAACCCTAGTGCTCCGTATATTGGTGGTTGAGGTAAATATCCAGCGTGCGGTATACATGCCATGCACCCAAACACGAGAAGCAGCAACGTGGAAATAAACTCCGATACGATTTGTCTCCACTCATAGCACCACGCGTACATCGCTCTGCATCCTGATGCTTGCGAGACGTCTGACCGTACTTTATTTTCGATTACTTCGATGACCGATTGGGGGTTAGTCGCCGAAACCGTCATTTTTGCAGACTCTCTGAACTTTGATGACACAGAAAATCACATAACAAAAACTCAGCAAGGCACTACTGCTAATCAAGTCTTTTGTTCGTTTTTTTTTTTTCGCACTTATATTAATTCGTTTTCACATGGATTGAGCGAGGACACGACCGCACAGCTACCGCGTCGAAATAAAAATATTGATATTCCTTAGTGCGCGGTCATAATAAACGATAATTCGCGTTAGCAGAGTACTATGGTTATTATCAGTCATTTCAAACAGCTTTAAGTTATTCATGCAGAGTAATATAATACATTGTCATGATCAACATTAATATGAAAAGTAATATAATACGTGTTCAGTTTTATCGGTGCAGATGCCCACTTGGCCATACGACAACATAACTTGAACAACGGAACTCACATTGTAACATGATTTAAAAGTAGAATTACGGCTACCCTGTTAATAACAGTAATGCATGACTGTTTTGCATAATATTGATGTTTCCAGAAAAACATAAGATTCGTGATTTAAAATTATGTGCGACAGATAAGTGAACAAAACATCTCGTCTATGGGCGTCGTATAAGGCAATTTAGGGATTTAGCGGAGAATGGGCATCAACACTCAATGAAAATTTATTACACCAGAATAGTGCGACTGCCACTCTTCATTTTGTGTTGATACAGCATGCTGCGAGCTCACGAGAATATAAACTGCCATTCTTCCATTCTTTCTCGCGATTCAATGATGTTCCGATTTCAAGAGTAAGAAAACCTTCAGTCTCCTCTTTCAAGGAGGGTGTCAGCATTCACGTATATTTAAAAAAATCTAATATTTAAAAAAAATATGTAATATTTAAAAAAAAGACAAGCCCCCTGAGTTTCTTGCCAGTTCTGATCAGGACTGAGGCTAGTTTTTGTGAATTGGCGGGAGTTATTTTTGACGTTCAACAAGTATGTACTTTCATTTAGGTTGAATAAAAAAAAAGATTTGATTATTATTATCATGCTGTAAAAACAAGAACATAAGTCATCAAAAATAATTACGAAAAAATCATTCTAGTTCAATAGAAATAAACTCTACGAACCATTATTAGCATATTATCTCTAATCTTTTTGCTGCCATTTGATAGTAACTTAAGGGGTTATTCCATCTACGCCCGAACGGGTAGGTGAATTAACTAACTCTAACCCTAGCAAGAGCAGCAGTGCTTCACTGAATCTACCACCGGATCGGAATTACAACTTACAGAGAAGATACGATATGAAACTCAGTGAGCTGTATATATAGGTTAGTTGACTCAGCAAACTTATTACCTCAATTCTCTTTATTTTCAATAAGATAAAAAAACCATAATTCGGATTTTTAGGAACGTATCTTTATTTATTTCTGTTCCACAATTACTATAAATTCTATTGAACAGTAGATGGAACTAAAGGCAAGGTAATATCTCTATTTTCAAACTTAAAACATATCAAATTGTGTTATTTGTCAAAGACTTTCTGCAATTTTTTTATGAAAACACCTTTCGGCAACAACCTGGTATTTTTCAAAATGGTTTCGGGAAAGCAGGAAAATTGTGACCAGAAAAGCTTCGTGTAATCCTGGTAATATTGTAGCCTTGACTAATTACGCGCAGTTCAATGAACACTCATGGGATTTACCGTACATATTAGGTTATTACAAAAGAAATATTATTTCCTTCCTTCCTTGAAGAACATTTGGTATCATTACCAGTTTCGACTTTTTACATCAGCCTATTTTTTTCCATGAATTATATTTGCTTGCTTATAATTTTGATGAAAGTTATTTTTAAATCATTTTTTTTTAATTATTATTTTCAAATTCATAGATCGCGAACGTAACCTCCTCCTTACCCTCTTATGCCAATGCCATAACATCGTGCAGTGCGATCGCATATGATAAATATATTCATTCACTTTTCTGCAATGTATTTATTGCCCTAGCAAATTTACATTTTGGTTAAAAGTAATAAACATTTTACTTAAAATTAGTAAGATGAGCATTTATCTCATTAAACATAGTACATTAAGCCCTCAGAATCGATGTAGAGACACTGTATGTAGGCTAGAGCTGGATGAAAAAGGCCAATGATCGTGCTCAATGGCGTCCAATTGGAGAGGCCTATGTCCAGTAATTGAATGCTGTAGGCTGATTATGATGACGACAAACATTTATCTGTTCCAAAACGTATCTTTACTAAACAAAAAATTTAAGATCCAGTTACTTTTATAATATATAGTTAACGATCAATATATTTTCTTCTGACCATGTTTACAATAGCTAGGACTAGAACAGTGAATTCGTACTCTTCTTCACCCTCGTCTACCCAATGCTGAGTGTGGATCTCTTCACATGCACTCCATTCCCCTCGGTCTCTTGCCTTTCGCATTCAGTCCCAGACATTTTGACTAGATCGTCCATATCAGTGCGATTCGTAAGCCCTTGATCGCCGTTATGAGCTTTTTTTTAGTATCTGGAAATTTGAAATCAAGTACCTAACCAATTCACCTTTCCCGAGAGTTCACAATTGACTGATCTTAAACATATTGACATTGTTGTAAAAGCATTAAAATGAACGATGGTTTTGTTTTAAGATAGGTCATCTACCACGTAGTTCAATTATATGGTATCTTCTGGCATACTACTGTTGCGTTGTGGTAAATGAGAGTGGACTGTATTTATTAGTTTTGATATATTTATTAGTCCTAATGTGACAAATTAAAGATATGTAAATATATGAAATATGAAATCGATGTGTCGCCCTTGGCGGCTGGAACTGAAAAGGGGAAAGTGTCATGGCGGATGTAGCTATTTGACACTTTTGACGTTCCGAATTCAAACACTACACTCAAGCAGCTTAAACTGGCCTGGTATCGATAAAGTTTTTCAATATCGTTTCCACTAATCTTTTGAATTTATCCAAATCTTTTTCTTCCTGTTTATAAATCTCAATGGAGATATAGTTACACGTCCATATGTCATGACATCAGTATGCATTCTATCGAAACGTGATAGCAAGACTAAATGACATGACACGTGCATACATAACATACACGATTTTATCAATCGACTTCCAGAAGAGGTTATCAAATCGAACCACGTTTTTTCTCACTCACTGCTAACGTCACTTATGATCACATACCGTGAATACTTCTGCATGATTATTTTCGCAGAGAGATTAGATTTCGCAGATAGATTTCGCAAAGATTTCACAGATTTTCGCAGATTCGGATGTAAGAGGTATATATTTTCTAGACAATATTACTAAAATATTTAAATTAATTATTTAAAGAAATATTATACTAGAAAATAGTATCACTGGCATCTTTACTACATTACAAGTAATTACTTCATTCAGTTGGAGGTATTAACAGCGTTTAGTTGAATATTCAATTGATTATTGTTAATACTTCCAGCTTAGAATTCCTTTTATGAATATTGAACCTTATAGATAAAGCTATAGTGACGAGACTGAAATTAATCGCACAAATACAAGTACATATTTCACCACGATGTTCATAATGCTGTTTATATATTAGAACAATCTTGTGTAATGAGAATGAATGAACATAAATATTACGTATTGATTAAGAAACAGTTTTTTTTAAATTATTTATCAATTTTATTATTGCGAAATTTATTTCAATTTCAGTAAACGCTAAAATAGTCTAATTGATGCTCCTAATGTTAAGCGGTTACTGGAGCACTGAGATACCTATAATTTGATTGGATGACTGACTCAATATAAACCTTACAAAGTTCAATCCATGGAATTTGAATTTGTTTTTTGATAAAAGCAAACGGTAGGAATTTAAAATATTAAAATTTTACGTTAATTATATCGCAGACTTAAGATAAAAGTTTTAGTGAAATCAAAATTAATCCACGTTTTTTATTTTGCGTGACCTCCAAAAAATGCAAAAGTGTCTATAGGCTCAGAGCATGACTGAAAAACATACTTATAACATACAATTTAATACAAAGGATTACCCTTTCCGAGTTTTTGTGACTTAAGATCGATAACGCTATCATATTTGGCTTTATCGTGTAAAAAATGGCACCTATGTACATGACTTCAAAAAGAATGATAATCATTAGCTTAATTATAATTACTAGTAGTGCCCCTAGTAGTCAAAAATCGACTATAATTAATCAAAACTATAAGTTTGAACATTATTATGGTTCTATTGTCAAAGAATATTATACTTCTACATATAATCAGAGATTTCGCTAAGACTACACTATAGACAAATAATATTCAATACAAACAATATTAATCTATTTTCAATTTGACCATAAACTTTAAACATTAACAATAGTTTGACAATAAACAAAGAGTATATAATAGAGAGTATATATATATAGGTATATGTGTGTGTGTGTTGTGTGTTTTTATTTATATGTTAATTGATTTTGTGTCTTTTTTATACATAATTTAAAAAAATTAACACTGCACTCCTTCTCTATATTCTCTATAAGTGTGGGAAACATACTCCTCCGACCGCGCAATTTTCATAAAAAGTAAGGGTAAAAAGTTTTTGCTTCACGTATTAATATAATAATAGATAATTGGACAGCCCAGTGTACGGAAGATGTCCTTAAATTGAAAAACGTTTCAGTACAGTTTCAAAATATACTTTTGTTGTAGAAATACATGAATAACACTATGCTTATTATTTTTCGTCAGCTCATTGGTGACAAAAATACTTATATATCTTATTATGTGTATATTATTTACACAAATCTTTGTGTGAAATCATAAATCAAAAAATTACGCCTATTAAAAATCAAAATTTTCATATAAAATATACTTTAATGTTTTTATGTTGCATGACCTCTGAAAATTCAGACGTAAAGAGCGCGTCTAGACGTTGCTCAAAAACATACTTATCAATTCCAATTTAATACAAGAGATTAGGCTAACTGAATTTTGCGGGCTTAAGATCCGATAACGTTATCGTATTTTACTTTATCGTGTATTGACGTTTAGCACTGCTTAAAAATGGAGAGCTGATATTCATTTTTGGCCAACCGTTGTTGTTTAACGGATTCGTGTGGTATTGGCTAGTTACTTAACAAAAAAAAAATCAATTAACAAATAACAGATAAAATGGTACTGAACCGGTTATTCCTTTTTTTTTAAACCTAATTTTTTTTCATCTTTGCCTATAGATTAAAAATTATAAAGGAAACCTGTAAACGATCCGGTTAATTTTATAAACATGAATTACTTACTACTGATGATAGAACAGGCGTAATGTGAGCACATACGAATAGATAATTCGATTCTAATTTAATCTATATGCCGTGATGTCATGGTATGTTTTAGTTTGAAGAGTAAACATAAGCTATCCAATAAAAAGAAGACTGCAACGTGATTTCTCGAAATTTCGGACAGGAAGAGCTAAACATTAGTTGCCACGAACTTGTATCCATATTATGCATTTAAAAAAATTATATAGTCAACAAATTGTATATTCACATCTAAACGCATGCGTTTTACCATTTACCTCCAATAAGGTCAAGTATTTTTCTGAACACTGCTACAAATTAAAAATACAATACAAATTTGAGTTAACTTTTACGCGATTGAGAAGTTCAAGAACTCACATACCTACTGAAGTGATTTCTAATATTAAATTCGTTAGATACGATAATTATGCTAAAACTGGCTTAGTATAATCCGTACTAGATTTGGTTGAATTGGGACAAAGTCCACTTTTCATTATGCTTGAGTTCATATTTTGACAGGTGTAGCCTGTTAGGCCAAAACTCTCGGAGAAGTTTTAAAAGCTGGCTTCTAACGCCTGTTCTAGCGGGTCTCGACTCAGATAATTTAGTTATAACCGTATTAAAATCTTTGTAAAATAAAACGAAAATAGTTTATAAATCTAAAAAATATTAAGCTTGTTTGATAACATTGTACGTAAATATAAAATCGGGACATGTACGAGGTACAAAATGTGTAATTTGTACCGGTATTCGATCATATTATGTTAACCAAAAGGTATTATGCACGCCGTTAACATCAATAAAATTATAGATTATTAAGTATATTAGTCATGAGTATTTTGTCTTTTAAATTTTAACTTTGGTCTAGATTTGGATTCCTTAATTAGAATTTCGATTCAAACGGATAAATAGGTAATATCAAGTATAATAATTTCAGGTTTTCACTAATACACCCCGTTAAGTCCGAGGATCGTCGAAGCCAAACTCGAAGCATCTGTGTCTTGAACTTTGACCAAAAAATAAATATGAATAAAGTTAAATCATTTCTTAATCTCTCATCTCTCAGTCTGTAAAACATTTACACAAATTTATACCAAATAAGCGCTTTCACAAGCCATTATTTTCATCTTATTTCTTATGAAAAAAATGTCCTACATTAACCATATTACAACAATGTTACTTTACACCGAATTTCAATCACTTTTACAATATGATTGTTTCTCAATTAACTCGAAATTCAGATTAAAATTAGAAGCACTTTGTATATATTCCCCAGTAATTCTTTTCAGTAAGCAAATTGAATTTTCGACGCATTAATGTTTGAATTAAGAATACGGTGATGAATTATGAATGTTTGCGATTTAAAAACCGGAATCGAAATTCAAGTATTTTTAAATTAAACTTCAGTCTCTGTGCAGTTCGGAACTGTTTTTTTTTTGTTTATGGAATATTCCATTTGCATTTCAGACGTAGATCACATATTCGAGAATCCGACAGTACTCGGAGCGAACGCAGTGGCTCACAATGGAATGCAGAAACGTTGAAATGGGAAAAGCGCGGAGATCGCGGCACAAGCCTGACATGCACTCCGACTTATGCACCCAAATCAGATCACATACATTCCGCAACAGTGTGTATTCTTATTTAGCTTTTTCATTTCCGTACAAGCGTCATTCCTCTCAAAATATAAAGCAACAAATTTCTATCATTCATTCCGGGCTGTTGACAAAATAATTGAGACTTAATATCTCAAGGTGGGTAGCAGCTTTAACGCTGTGATGTCTATAGATCAACTACTTTATACCACGCCCATCGGCGCCACTAAAAAGGGATAACTGTCTATTTAACCTTATATCTAAGTAGCTTTCGAGCTCCACAAATACCAAAGGTAAGTTCTGTAGCGTAGTTGAAATATGTGGCAATTACTATTCTACAGTTCAGCCAATGTTCATTTAAGCTTATTATTAAACACAACATAGCAAATAGTAAAACGCAAACAAGAGATTGCGAGAGGAAACCGCGTCATCTTAGCGGCGCCATTGCTTCCGCAAGCCTAAACTACTTCCCAGGACAACTTCCTCCCGGCGCGGCACGCTATTCCGAAAACGTGTTTCATTAAAATTCGCACTAAGCTCCACGTGTGTCTGGAACATTTAGATATTCCAAACGGAATTAAGTTTTAAAAGTCTTGAAAGTCGTGCGTAGTTGACTTAAAAAAATAAGTTTTAGATAAAGTACGTTGATCAAAGCTTGCATTGCTTAAGATATTAAAATCTCCAGGAGCAAAAACCACGTATTTCAGATCACGATTTTTTACCAACAGGCCGGATCAGGTAATGCATGTAATAATAAATTGACACCTTGATATTTTTTGTCTCTCTGTTCTAAAATATATTCTAAAACAGAATGACGATTACTTCAATAATTGGTATTGGATGGCCATGAAAAATGGCGGCCATTCATAATTAGGTGGGACGTGTAATAATATCACCGTCTAAGTTAAAAAAGTACGTACAACTAAAAATACTTTCCTGCTATTCCTGAAATTCAGGAAATTCGGATATTCCTGTTAAAAACTTTAAGAGCTTCACCCATAAACTCATATTTAAATCAATCATATGATAATCACCAGATTACCAAATGTACGTCTATCGCAAGTCGCATTAAAGGCTCAACACGCTTACAGCAGACTTCCTAAAATCCAACGTTTATCTGTGTGTAATCTTCTTTCAAAGTTCAAAGAGAGACCCCCAGCGGTGGCCCGTTTCTTTCCTCCTTTTGATAATGTCTACACCTACATTAGCCTTACCCTTTGAGATACTCAACAATGAATCGTCAACTTACAAGAAAAAGCCGGAAATTTGTTTTTGACATATTCTGTTGGATTCAAATTTGGTTACAAACACATTTATCACGTAACATTCAACAAAAAATACGTAAACTGGAAGACTTAGCTTTTCAATTCACTAAGTATTGTGGATCTCAATAATAATCTCTTAAATTAGGCTATTGCAGTTATAAATATTACTGCTTGTTTACTGTTATTATTTATCTCCTATTGTGCATTGAAAAATATTATCATTTAATATTTAAAAAAATTAAATTTGTTGATAGTAATCTTCCAAAAACAATAGAAGCACTTAGCATTTGTTCGCTCAATTCTTCTCAGGAATATTTTAGTAATTACTAGTAGTCTTCTTCAAAATCAAACGAGTGCTTAATAATATATGTAAACACGTTATAAGAGATGAATATGTAACATACCTGTCTCGTATTAGCAGAGTCCGTTAAGAATATCAAGGACTTAATAAAACGGAGTTCACGTGCTTAACCCAGAGTTGAATCTTTTTCACCACACTTCGGATCAGAGCAGTAAACGGTAACTTGTAGACCAGCATAATTTACGCTACTCCTGAATTAATTACGACCTGCTTGCTATCTCATATCGTTTAATGGTTTTGGTTAATCTTACTGCGTAATAAGTGATGTCTTATTATGCAGTCCTCGTATCGAGGACTGCATAATAAGACATCATGTAACTTTGGAAACGACAAGTAAAAAAGCTGTAAGGATGCTTTATTCTTAACAAAATCTCATCTGTACAATATCACTCTAATCTATCATAGATATTAACCGAACTTTCTTTATATGTATAATGTACTAACTATTTACATAATTGTGCTATACATATTTTCATACATATCGGTTTGTAGTAACTAATAATACCAATTTTTAATGTATGAAATAATATAATGACAATAAACAATGCAATCTTAAATCGCAAAAGTATTTATCTATCCTAGTCTATATATACTAATATTATAAAGAGGAAAGATTTGTTTGTTTGTTTGTATTGAATAGGCTCCGAAAATATTTAACAGATTTGAAAAATTCTTTCACTGTTTGCAAGCTACACTATCTCCGAGTGACATAGGCTATATTCTTTTTTTTTTTTAATTAGGGAATCTCCAATAACGTTACAAAATTTAGAAAAATAATAAAAAAAAAGACGTGTGGCACTCGGAGACTGCCGCGGTAAAGCTATTGCATAGCATTTTTATCAACTTATGCAATTGTAAATCGACAGTAATAATTTAATATTAAAACAACAATAAATAAGATCCAGCGAGAAACTCAGTGGGCTAACTTTCAATGAATCTGCTACATTGTGAGTATTCCATTTTGACCGCGCACTCACTAGAGGGCGCTACATGGGATAGAGACACGCCTTTGGATGCTAGTTCTAACTCTCATTCGCCCAGAATCAACGGTTTAGCTAGTTTATTTTTAATGGCCAAGGCCCGCGATAAAATCTATGCAATAGCTTAATAAATTTAAAGAAAAGCGTGAGTTGCATGGTGTCAGGTGATAGCTATAAATATGTTATACATAATAACAATAAATATGTTATTAATGACAGATATGAGTAGAAGGATTATAATTTTGATAATATCTTATAAAGCACCCCACTCTTCTTTTACAATAAATTTATTTTCTATTTTTCAGTTGGATTTTCTTTAAAATCGTGTCTTTTAGTTTTTTTATTTTAATTATGATTTATCTTTAATTTTTTTGTTTAAGTAGCATTATGTATCATAAATTATTCATTAATGTATCCAATTTGCTAAGTGAAAAAATGAAGGCGCTCAAATATTTTTTTTGTTTTGACTGCCGAAAGTAAATAACGGGTCTAACTGCTTAAAATATTGAATTGTCATTGGTCTTTGATAAGTATGCCAAATTTCGAGTTACTCCGACGTTTAGAAACGTGTCAAAATCATGTTCAAAGATTCCGTTACATAGTAACATACGTATGAAGCTAATAAAGGCGTATTAAAAAATATGCTTTTATGCTATCAGACAGATGTGTCTCCCCTGAAAATAGCCTTAATAAGCTTGAAGAGAGCCTATGATAGCCTGACTTCAATAATCATACAAGAAAAAAAGTTTCATACGGGAAATAAAAGGAGTACCTAATCTTTACCTTTTAACTAAATTTTTACTCATCGTATAAATGATATAAAAAAATCACTTTGTATTTGAACAATCGCTTGGATTTTATCCTACACAATATTCGATTGCGATTATACTTTAAAGAGCTCGAAGGCGGCTGAAACCCGCAGAGTATTGTCTACTAATTATCAACGAAATTCGTTTGAAGTTTTCCAACCAGACAGGTCTGAATTAACTAAGTCTTAATTCTCCACTTTCTGTTATTATTTATTATATAGAACGAGTGAACGAACTTAACGTGTGGTGTAGTGTTATGTGTTAACGGGAGCCCATGGATACCACAATGCGAACGGTACCACTCACCCTGAGGCATGACGTCTAAGTCTGAATTCGGGCAAGGTAGGGAGGCTACCGCGGTCAACACTGCAACTTGCAACACACTCTCGGGAGGCCCGACCGGCAGAGTCATCGACGCTATAGTGTATGCTCTGTGTCCTCCTCGCACACATTAGTGGCACTCAGGAATACAAGCCTGCCTTCAAAGAAATGTAAGGCATTACATATTAATACTTTACCACAAAAGTACAATTATTTGTTGTTCCACTAAAATTCACATTTCGTAAATGTGGAATATATTATGTACATTTAAAAATCAAATTGATTAATACATTTACTTGTATTTAAATTCACACTTGTATTTTACAGATTGGAACATCAATGGAATTCAGCTAGCCAGTCCTTTAATTAGAAAATTTAACAATTATCAAATGTTTTTCTTTTATGATGAAAAAGCTTGGTTTCATTGTCTTTGATTAAGGAAAAAGTAAACTTAATTAAACTTGGCACGTTAGAAAAAACTGACACTGACGTAATTGTCTTTGAAGTCGGCATCAGTGGATAAATTAAATCATTGCTGCCATTCTCTAGAATATATTGTTTTTATTGTTGTTGTATTCATTAATTAAATACATTTAAAACGTACTGTGAAACAAAAACAAATAATATAACTTTGACTTTGATTTTGTCAAGTAGACAACATTGGAGATGCAAAAAAATAAATAAAGAAATAGAAGATAGAAAAAAAAAGTTACATTAATATCTTAATAATTAGATATCTAACATAGTATATGTATATATGTACATACATATCTTATGTTGCAACGATGACGGGGGTCGAAAGTAAAACAGTGAATGATGAAAGCCTCATATCGAATATTCAGGAATACAGGTCCGTGGTTATGACCGCAACGAACATCGCCCTAAAGTTATGAACCTTTGTAAATTTACTAAAACTTATTATCTTCCTGTGGATAGCTCTTCTGTTTATTTCAATCAAATATCCTGTAGCTGTTAATTTAGTTTCAACATAATTTACTAGGTCGGTTTGGAAAACCATTTTGTATTTTTGATGTAGGTATGTTAGGTGTAGGTTTTCTCACACCGGTTCAAAGTTGCTAGTTGCATGGTTATAGGGTGTTAATGGTTCCGACTATTTATCAAAAAGTACGGTTATATGACCTTGGTCATATGCAATCATAGCTTTATCTATTTAATATAACATAATTATTATATCTATAGTCTGGTCTTACATTTAAAAAAATATATATATAAATTTCATTTTTCAGACAAGCCCCGTGCGGCTGTGACATTAAAAGTAGCGAGTAGAAAACTGTAGACAACTCCACTTTCATGCATTTTTAAAATCTTATCAAGCTGCCTCTTACTTGTATTAGGTACAAAGACCGTGCACAGCATACTATGTGAACATATTTTTAAAGCTGAAAATTTAGGCCTGAGCGTTTTTGACGAATTCATAATAATTTCAAAGTAAGTTATGGTAAAACAAAAACGATTGATGTATCACGTGTCAAGACGTGTGCCACGGCATTTATTATGTGGTACCTGTTCCGATATACGTATTGCGCCGTTAGCCTATTTTTTCATCGAAACCAGTTAAATAAATATACAATGAAAAATCAAAACTGAAATTAATATTTTCATTTTGTTTCCCGGCATGATAATGATAATATCTATTTCTTAATCAGGCTCTGATTCATATGTGCCCTTGTTTTACAAAGTTAGCTGTCATTTTATTTAGATCACCCTGATCACTAACCCAAATAATGCATGAGAAATTAGCATACAGCCCTTGAGTGTTGAATGTTAAAGAAGTACGTACGGCTTAGTTCGAATTTTAGTATTCTCACTCTATCTTCCTCTGAGACTCGCGAGACTATGTTCTTTAAGAATGTACTAAAACAGCATGGCAATATGTCACGAGCTATTTTTAGTCGTGTTTAGTTTTATATATCTAAATGAGTAAATACAGAACCGTTATGTAATATTTACTCCTGTTTGAACAGATATTTTCTTATGTTTTTCTTTAGTAGCGGATAACGAACTTTAGTGATGTTTTTTTACTAAATGTAGTTTTCTTTTTTTAAATTTTAATAGCGGAACTAAAGAGAAAATGTAGTATATATGTACAGTGGTACTTAACGTTAACGTGTTAATAATGGAATTTCGATCATTAGGTGAACATGGGTCACTTAAATATAAACCGTAATCAGTTAAGTAATCAGCCATTATCAAGTCTCATGAAATTTACCTATTTTGATATACGTATAATTTATTTTTTGGATCCCCCTTTTGCGCAAATTCTCAAATACGAAACAATATTGTAACATTATATAAAGGACGCTACAATTCTAAATTTGCTTCCGCATTGACTGGAATGCGGAACTTTTTTTAAGAAACAGTAGAGACGAAAAGAATGTCGTGTTTTATATCAAAGTCAATTTATTTATTTGGATGAAGTATTCCGAATGAAACCCTCGTATGCTTTATTACTTTTTTTGTGATGTAACTGAGAAGCTTACTCGGTATTATGAAAAAAAAATGAAGCGAAAATCGACTCCATGACGTTATTAGTGTGCCAGGACTACAGATCTTGCTTTTTATTGTTAACAGCTTTGAAAGGAACTTTCCGTCTCCTTGTTTCTAAAGCGCTATGACGTTTTTCTTCAAACACGGTTTGTCGAGATTATGTAGCGGAAAACCCACTGAGTTTCTCGCCAGAACTTCATAGTGGGTCGCGATTCCGATTTAGCGAACCACTGTTCTTGCTAGGGCTAGTGTTAGCAATTCT
Source organism: Bombyx mori (assembly GCF_030269925.1). NCBI lineage: Eukaryota > Metazoa > Arthropoda > Insecta > Lepidoptera > Bombycidae > Bombyx > Bombyx mori. Next base: position 7,852,488 of record NC_085115.1, on the reverse strand, counting down.
CTGAGGTTGACATCTACCGGTCCGCGTGAGGTTGGAATAGCCCCTTAGGCTACACACGATTAGGTGGGGGGGAAGCACCGGTAGTAGCGGCTTAGTGATGCGGTACGGTGACGGTAACCAATCAACATCAAATGGATCGTATGCTCATCTGCCTTCTTCTCCATCGCTCCCTCATTGCTGAGGATCGTGACTCCGTTTCAGCTTGTCGACTGCGAGTCTCCATCGGTTCCGGTCAGTTGCCTGGTGTAGTGCAGCGCTAAGTGGTCCGCTGGCTTGCTCGGAGATCTGGTCGGATCAACGTTTGGGGCTCCGGCCTCTAGGACGCTTTCCTTCTATTTTTCCAGCGACCATCAGACATTCCAAGTTGTCTACACCTCTGCGGGCAACGTGGCCAAAGTAGCGCATTATGCGTTGCAGACAGGTGGTAGACAGGCGTTGAGCGTTCTCCATTTTAAGCTGTTGTAGGACCGAGATGTTCGTGCGGCGGGCTGCCCTTGGAATCCTTAATAGGCGGCGCCAACACCACATTTCAAAAGCATCAACTCTGTTTCGGTCAGCTGCTTTTATGGTCCATGTTTCTGCTCCATAGAGAGCGATTGGAAAGACCAGTGAGTGCACAAGATGTATTTTGGTCCTATTCGAAATATTACGATCTTTCCAAACTTTGCTCAACTGCGTCATAGCTGTTTTAGCCATTCCAATACGTTGGCGTATTTCAGACTCACAACTCCCTTTATCCGTGATCACAGAACCAAGGTAGGCAAACTGGTCTACGGCCTCGTATTCTGCCAGAAGGTCCTTACGCTGGGTGGATGAGAAGCGGTCTACAACTAGCAGCTTGGTCTTGCTTTTAATTATGCATCTGCCTATAATGGCAATAAAAATTCTCGTTTTGCATTTTATAGGCTTCTATAATATTACTACAAAAAAAGTTGTATTTAGGCTAAATAATCGACTACCATTTCAAAGACAATTAATTTAACCCTGAGTTTGATACGGTTGATATTAAATAATTTATTATTTGTACATATTTACAATGCAGATAGGACTTATATGACATAATGCAAATGTTTTATTGTATGATTTAAGGTCAAAGTAACATAGTTTTAAGCACATTCTCTGCTCTCAGGAAAATCAGTTCAAGAAAAGTATTTTTATGCTAGATTCGGATCTAGACAAATATAGAAACTAAAATATAGACAGTCTGGAGTGGTGGGAATCTATATATGTAGTCCTCAGTGATAATCTCACTACTCCTTACTAATTTCTCAGTAATACCCTTAAGAAATAATACTTCTATTTAGGCTACAACAATAAAATATCTGAAGCCAACTTCAATATTACACAATATTGCTATGCTGTATTCATAAGGAAATTGTTCAAATAATATTATAAGCGTACGCTATCTAATAAATATAATATGCATTTTCATAATTCACAGAGTGGATGTGACAGGTGAGAGCGCTCCGGAAGAGGAAGTTATCCCGTTCCCGCGGCCATTTCCTTCGTTCGACGGTAAGCTTCCTGCTTCTCAAATGAACTAATCATGTTTCATGTACTCGTGTTCCATGAAAGTCAGCCGAATGCTGCGTTCAAATAAACAGTAAAAAATTTAAACAATCAAAAGTAGTTTTTTGGAACAATCAGAAGTAAGACGCTCGAAATATTTCTTTTTTTTCTGAATCTTCTGTTGATTCTGACGCAAATGACGTTTCCACTTTTTTATTATTGTTAATATTTTTATGTGTACAGTACAGTGTTCGCGAACTCCTTTCAAGAAGAAGGAATGTTATTTGTGTTATAAAATAAAATCTTTATAAGTTAAAAATTTGTTCTTAAGATCTTAATTTACACTTATGCTTGGGGCACTATTCTTGTTGGGATATCAATGAGCTCTCGTAACCACTTGCGAAACCAATGCCTACTACTAAAGATTGTTTCTAAACTTCAACTTTAACCTTATGTACTATTTCCTAGCATTGTCTTTGAGCTGACAAAATGCAATTAATTTCATTTATCCTTTATTTTAAGACGCCATAATGATTTTCTTTTAATCCTAAATTACTGGGGCGATATTTACAATTCAATATTTTCTTTATCGTATTTTCGAAGCTACTCACTTATAAGTTGTTGTAAGCATCCATTAAATTTCTATATTTTACAAAACTAGAATAAGAACCCAGTAAATCGGAATTAGAGTTTCAGTGTTGAAAGGAACGCCTTATGAGATTTTCTCCAATCGAACACAAAGAACGGCAAACGCTACGTAGGTTGTAATGCTTTATGGTTCGTTGCTCCTCAAAGCTTAGACTTCAATAAAAAAAATCAATTTACTTGATGACATCGCCGATGATCGGTTTAATTCATTAATATTTTATACGCAGGGACACTCCACTTAAAAATATGATATTACCATTTGTAAATATAATATTTATAGTCAGTTTGTCGTTAGTAGTCGTCATGGCCTAACGGATAAGACGTCCGGTGCATTCGTGTTGAAGCGATGCACCGGTGTTCGAATCCCGCAGGCGGGTACCAATTTTTCAAATGAAATACATACTCAACAAATGTTCACGATTGACTTCCACGGTGAAGGAATAACATCGTGTAATAAAAATGAAACCCGCAAAATTATAATTTGCGTAATTACTGGTGGTAGGACCTCTTGTGAGTCCGCGCGGGTGGGTACTACCACCCTGCCTATTTCTGCCGTGAAGCAGTAATGCGTTTCGGTTTGAAGGGTGGGGCAGCCGTCGTTACTATACTTGAGACCTTAGAACTTGTATCTCAAGGTGAGTGGCGCATTTACGTTGTGGATGTCTATGGGCTCCAGTAACCACTTAACATCAGGTGGGCTGCGGTGAGCTCGTCCACCCATCTAAGCAATGCAAAAAAAAAAAAAAGATTTCACGTACCGATATTTGTGAACTCTTGTAACCAGGCATAACTAGGTGGGACTAGAATTCGCTCGACCTGTCCAAGGTAACAGAAATACTTAGTTCCTTTTAGCTGTGTCATCCTTTACATAGATAATACACTTCAATTAGTTATAGATAAGCAACTCAAGCACTCAACAAAAATGTTTACGGGCGTCGGCCACTAGATGGCTTCGCTTCGAATAATTTCTCATTACTCCTTTAAATGGCAGTAACATAATTAATTATTATCTATCCTATATTTTATTTTTAATGAAGGAATTGGTAAATTTTCAGAAATCACAAATTGATAAAATTTAATCAATTTCTCTGTAACAAATAAAGACTTATATGAATTATTTTTATTTTTATTTTCTGTGTTTAACATATAAGTTTAGGGGCATTCGCTACAAGAGTTCGCTAGCTTCCATACAAAAAAAATATTTGTCTTAAAGTATCGCAGTTTCGGGGCCCTGTTTGCTTCTAAATGGCAGTTTGCAACGAGTATATTTTTAAACCATAGACAAGCACAAAGTACTGGCCGTGAAAATTTCGATGCGCATTGCGATGTCGTTTAGTCGGTAAACAGTTTACGTAAATACAATAATGGCACCCGGAATTGTTATCGGATCTCTCGTGTCGTGGAAACACGCTTTAATAGTGTGCTGAATTTTCGAATATTAAATAAATGCGAAGATCTTCCACTGAGGTGTTTGTTTGCTCGGTACGTCGACGAATCTGGTTGCTGGTAGTTCGGAATTTGTATTAAGTACAAAAGTTTTATTGACAACTAGCTGACCCGGCAGACTTCGTAGTGCCTCAATCGATAAATAAAAGACAAAAGGAATCGGTCCGATGGGGGACACATCAAAGGACAAACAAAATTGTTATTTTTATTTAATTCCGAGCATTTTCGTATTTATCTACCTTTTAAACCTTCTCTGGACTTGCACAAATAATTCAAGACCAAAATTAGCAAAATCGGTCCAGCCGTTCTCGAGTTTTAGCGAGACTAACGATAAGCAATTCATTTTTATATATATAGATTATATAGATTTCGTTAGCGTAATCTGATTTTCGCCGAACTTCTTCTAGTCTATGACCGCTACAAATATTTTCCTGTTTTATCTTCGAATGTAACTGAAAACTCAAAAGCATAGTCCAATTAAATTTCGCTTGAGGCTTATGATTCGTTTGTACAACAAATAAATAAATTGGTTATCCTAAGATTTACCATTATCAAAATTCATTTATAAAAGCCTTCAAGAAAGCCAAAAGATATGTAAAGTGCATAATGGTAATGACATAATGCACTAAAAGTGGACATAGCTTGTAAATTTTGAGCGCTGCGTTGTATATAATCCGATGTACTACGGCCGCTGTCTCAGTAAATCTACCAGTGAAGCGAGCGAGCGTTAGTTACAATATTATCCCAATTTCTCTTCCGTTCAACTACACGATGCTTACTTAAATTCTTATTCTATACGAATTGTTCAAGAGTTTCTTACAAATATTTGTAGTTATTTAGAATAATAATGGCATGATCTTTAGGAATAACGGTTCATTTAAAATTGTACAGCATCAGAAAGAGGAAATAGTAAATTTAAGTACTTGGATGAAAAAGAAATAAAGTTTAGATTGTGAATGCACATTTTCGAAATATAATAATGTTTGCTAGAAACAAAGGCTTGTAGTTACACAAGCCTTTGTTTCTACCGCTCTTGTTAAGTTTTAAATTGAATTTTTAATACATTATAATATTTTCTTAGGTTTTCGCGAGCCGCAAATATAATGAAAAACTACTTACTTTTGCTGTTAAATCTGGCTTAATTTTTTTTTTCTGGTATTTCCGACGTTTTGAAATAGATTTCGTGGTCACGGATTAAATCGTTAACGTAGTTTTAATTACTTATATTTTATGTCTATTGTGTAAATAATGTATTTTGTGTGTAAGTAATGTGTTTTTTATTTAATGTTAAAAATTTATATGAAAATCAATCATTTAGTCCTATCATGATTTAAGTAACCATTGAGAGATTCTTATCTCTATGCATCACGGATTTATCATAATGTTAAGCCTTGATATATTAATGTATATGTTATATACAGTATAGCCTTAAACTTCAAAGTCGATCTCAAGATGGATGGTGCAATCGATTCTGTAAAATCTGTATAAGCACTTATAACCAGGTGGGTTATATATTATAAATTATTGTAGATCAGCTACTTTTTTCCCCTACCTATGCTGATAGCCTTGAGAGGCTATTTCAGCTTCACCCTAACGTGTAGGTGAGCTCACGGGGCTAAAACCGGAGTGGTGCTAACACTGACCCTAGCAAGAGCAGTGCTTCGCAGAATCTACCACCGGATCGGAAACGCGAGCCACTGAGAAGATCCGGCGAGAAACTCAGTGGGCTGTGTCTGTGGGGATCAGCTACACATGTACCTGTAAGTTGTGTTCAACTTATCCACTTCATCATCATCATCATCAACAGCCCACAGTCGTCCACTGCTGGACATAGGCCTCTCCCAATCCACACCACTGAGCCCGGTCTGCGGCTCTCCTCATCCACTTCTTGCCGGCCACCGTGCGGAGGTCATCGCACCATCTAGCCAAGGGGCGTCCCACGTTACGTCTTCCGCTGCGCGGTTATCCACTTATCTTATTGTAAATAGAAAACTATTCAACTCATCAACTCGTATTAAAAATTCGTAAGCATTGTACATAGTATGTAAACGTTAATTAAACAGAGACAATAATACAAAACAAAACTAACTTATGAACGTTTGAACGTTATGAACGTTTTGAATGCCTTTCAAAGGCTAGTCCCGAACTACTCTGGAAGTTAGAAAGTTCAGACAATGACGTATACCGACTCGAAAGATCCTTATGTGGGGTTGATTACAAGTTGAAATTTCAACAAAGGCTTCTCGCAATATGAATAACGTAAGCTCTACTACGATTTAACAACTTCATGATTCATTTCAAACATAATTAAATGCTAGAGCTCAACCAATCAGAGACTGTTTCACAACATTCATATGTTCCAATGATAAATGTGAATATCAAGAAAATGTTAAACAACAGTTAGGTACTAAGTATATTAGGTAGGTAAATAATATTCTACCATCCCAAGAAAGTGCCGAGAATTTATCAATTATAGTGTTTCCTTCAATAACGGAATGAAATAAAAAATAAAAGTGGCCAATAAATCACACCTGTGAACATGTATGCTATTGAACAACTTATTCAAGATATGAGATAGTCGCCTGACGTTAATATTTTTAGAAATAAAGCTTTACGCATGATTTATTTCGTATTTGTTTCTAGTCAGATAGGAAAATGTTTCACTGATGGTAGGACCTCTTGTGAGTCCGCGCGGGTAGGTACCACCACCCTGCCTATTTCTGCCGTGAAGCAGTAATGCGTTTCGGTTTGAAGGGTAGAGCAGCCGTTGTAACTATACTGAGACCTTAGAACTTATATCTCAAGGTGGATGGCGCATTTACGTTGTAGATGTCTATGGGCTTCAGTAACCACTTAACACCAGGTGGGCTGTGAGCACGTCCACCCAACTAAGCAAGAAAAAAAATAAAAAAATATCACCTATAGGAATCTTATTTGATCTTTCTGACCATCAAAGTTATCGTTGACGGTTGCTGTTTCGACTTTAAGCCATTAAAGTTGGTGTTCCCTAATTTCCTGGTCTCCCCGCGTTGACAGCACGGACCATGCATTAATAATTAGGCACTAAACTTTTTCTCTGAACATGATTCAAGAGAGACGATCAAAATTTGTGTTTCAAGTGGAAAACTCTCGGTAACGGGTCTCCGAATGTTGAGCATTGAATTTAATTCAATTCAACCCTTTAACAGGTTTGCGCGTTCACTGCGAATAAGGACTCCTTTGTCACGGCGTCGCAATTCCAAGGAGTATCCCTGCAGCTTTCTGAGAGAGTATTGGAATTCTCAATATTTTGTGTGAAGTACGGTATTTTGAAGTAACTTCGTAACTGAACAAAGACTTGTGCTTTGTAAAGCACGTGTTCCGCTTCGAAGTATTGCTCCCACTTTTGGGCCGGCGTTCCTAACTACCAGTACTTTTCATTTTGCTTCAAACAGAATAGAGGCCATTCGAATTGTCGATAATCCCGTTCTCACGAATCGTTTGAAACCGTTTTTACCATCTCACCATCCACCTTAGAATCATTGCATTCCTCAACAGTGCGTTTCCAGATATCTTTTTTCCACGTACTATGCAGCTAAGGAATAAACTCCCATCCGCCTACGAGGTTTCCAGGGCGTAATGGCATTCTTCTTTAATATTTTTTACTGATGGTGGGGCATCTTGTGAACCTGAACAAATAAGAACCATCATTCGGCGTATTTCTGTCGCAACGCAACGATGTATTCAGATTTCAAAGATTTACATATTTGGTTATACTATGCGATTGAGACCTCATATCACAAAGTGGGTGGAGGCATTCATGCAGTGATCTATGGGCACAAGTGGCCAGTTAATATCAGATCGGCCATGAGCTATGCAATATGCGGCTCGTTTAGTTTACTTTAGTTACTTCCACAGTGTCATGTCCTATGGCATTTTGCTATGGGGCAATGCGGCCGATGTAGAAATGATATTTATTCTGCAGAAAAGAGCTATACGTGCTATTTATAACATGCACTCAAGGGAATCCCTGAGGGAGAAATTTAAAGAAATTAAAGTTCTCACTATGCCGTCCCAGTACATTTTTGAAAATTTGATGTATGTTCGTAAACATATTGAGGAGTTTCCTAAACAGTCGGACATACATAATAGAAATACTAGGAACAAACACAAGCTTGTTGTGCCGATGAGTAGGTTACATAAGATACGAAATTCATTCGGGTGTTTGTCTGTGCGCCTGTACAACAAAATCCCACATGATGTTCAGAACCTACATATACATAGGTTTAAGAAAACTATTAAAGAACATCTGTGCAATAAAGCTTACTATAAAGTCAATGATTATCTAGAAGATTGCACAAAGTGGGAATGAGTTGCTCGCTCCAGGCATTTCAATATTGTAGTAATTGTTACGTTATAATACTCAGTGTAAAAAAATCATATTTAAAAAAATAATAATATTAAAAAATAAATAAATAATAATTTTATATGTAAAAAAAAAAGATATGCCCGCTGAGTTTCTTGCCAATTCTTCTCAGGACGGAGGCTAGTTCTTGTGAATTGGCGGTAGTTCTTTTGACGTTCAACAAGTATGTACTTTCATTTATGTTGAATAAAAATTTTTTTTGATTTGATTTGATTTGAATAAAAAATAAATACAGAGTTCATATCAGCAGTCCATGAGCAACGATGACCACTCAACATTAAGCAGGACGTTTGCTGATCATGGAACGGACGTGATCGATATAGGCAATTTTTTTAACCCCAAACATGATCAACATTAGAGTAGCTACGAAAATACAAAAAAAAACTGTAAATCGAATCAATTTCGAGGTCCGTTGGCCGCATTCAAAAAATATTTGGTTGACATATTTCACACAGATATTTCGTACAAAATAGCGCCGACTTTTCAAAAAATAAATAAAACGCGTCATCGTTCGGCGCTTGCTGATACAGCCAAAATTCATAACGTGTTAACTTTACAGGAATGAAAAAATTAAACATTCTGACAGTGAAAATCTTTCGTAGGCAGATTCAAATATATTTTTTCACTATTAGAGCGCAATGTTGTAAACATATTTCAGAATTCTATTTTATTCGAATTTCTTCATTTATTATTTTAAAATAACAAAATCGACAACCGCATTAATTGTAGCATTTTCTTAAAAACAACATATATCTTGCTGCATGCTATTTCTTAGAATACTAAATCATTATATTTTATATTTTCGACTCACAAAAGCGATGCGCTCAACACGGAGAATACAGCTTTGATGAAAATTAATTACAACGCCGGAAGCTTACGGGAAACGTCCGCCTCGATAAGAAAGAAATCTGATCAATATTCAGCGAATCGACTTTAAAGAGTCTGTGATGTCTTGTGATTTCGTGCGAAATGTTTGAAGAAAGTTATAATAGCAGATAGGCCGAACTCAATCGCCCAAGGGACAGGAATAATTTCCTTTTGTTGAACCTTGCCATCCTCGTAGTCAACACAGATGTGATTTCACGCTCCGTTTACGTTACGTATCGAAAAATCGCGCAGCTCTGGCGTAGCTTGGAAGGTTGTTTTCACATGTGACGTTTTTATCAATAATACTGAAAAAGTTTGTTGTAGAGATATAAAGATTAATTGAGTACAATAATGTTTTTTTTTTACCCAGATGGGTGGACGACCTCACAGCCCATCTGGTGTTAAGTGGTTACATAGGCATCTACGACGCAAATGCGCCACCCACGTTGAGATATTTATAGTTACAACGGCTGTCCCACCCTTCAAACCGAAACGCATTACTGCTTCATGGCAGAATAGGCAGGGTGGTGGTACCTACCCGTACGGACTCACAAGAGGTCCTACCACCAGTAATTACGCAAATTATAATTTTGCGGGTTTAATTTTTATGACACGATGTTATTGCTGGAGTCATGGTCCAGACGGCTGGCTGATCCTTCGGCTGGTCGTAGGACCGTCGAGGCGATTCGCCCGGTCCTTGTGGATTGGGTGAATCGTGACGCCTCACTTTCCGGCTCACGCAGGTGCTCACTGGGCATGGTTGTTTCGGTGAGTTCCTGCACCGGATCACAGCCGAGCCGACGGCAGAGTGCCACCATTGTGGTTGCGACTTGGACACGGCAGAGCATACGCTCGTCGCCTGCCCCGCATGGGAGGGGTGGCGCCGTGTCCTCGTCGCAAAAATAGGAACCGACTTGTCGTTGCCGAGTGTTGTGGCATCGATGCTCGGCGACGACGAGTCGTGGAAGGCGATGCTCAACTTCTGCGAGTGCACCATCTCGCAGAAGGAGGCGGCGGGGCGCGTGAGAGACGCACAATCCCGCCGCCGTCGAGCGGGGGCCAGGGAGGCGGATCTCGCCCAAGCCCTGGCCCTCTAAGTGTTTCGGGTCCCCCTCACATGTCGGTCTGGGGACCGGCGAGGGGGGCCTAAGAAGACGTCGTGCAAGCTGCTCTGCACGCGTTTTACGCAAGAGCATCCGGGTGATGGAAGGCCGGCTATCCTCGACCCACGCTGGTTCTGGCCCAGCGGGGTATTCCGTAGGGTAACCCACTCTAACCGGCGCCATCTAGGCGGGCTTCGGACAGTCTGCCGACCGAGAGGACTGGTGGTCGTGGCGCCGACGACCGCCAGTCCGGCGTCCCGAGGGGGAGGGTGATGGGAGAGATGTGTCTCCGCACTAAACGCTTCACTTTCCCCCCTTTGCCTTGTCATGAGTTCTGTCTCATGCGAGGTTTGGACGTTGGTTGACTGACATACCCCGCCCAGTATCTCCAGAAAAGGGCGGAAGTCCGGCGATTTCCTCCTGACAAAAAAAAAAAAAAAAAAAAAAAAAAAAAAAAAAAAAAAAAAAAAAAAAAAAAAAACGATGTTATTCCTTCACCGTGGAAGTCAATCGTGAACATTTGTTGAGTACGTATTTCATTAGAAAAATTGGTACCGGCCTGGGATTCAAACACCGGTGCATCGCTAAACGGCCGTCTGGTGTAGTGGTAAGTGAGAGTGAAGAGTGGAAGAGTGGTCGCGGGTTCGAATCCCGCCAAGGGAAGATATTTGTATGATAAATATAAATGTCTTTCCAGGGTTATGGGTGTATATTAAATATATGTATGTGTATAATAAAAATATTATATTTATTTCCGTTATCTGGTACTTGTAACACAAGTTCTTTACGAACTTAGCACGGGACCAGTTAACGAGGCGTGATTGTTAGTAAATATTTACAAAAAAAAAAAAAACCCGAATGCACCGGACGTCTTATCCTTTAGGCCACGACGACGACGACGAATTATGTACTTAGAATAGGTACAATTGATAGAGGTAGGAACTATTTGTAAGCAACATCTTACCTCTTTTTGTCAAGGAGCGATCATGCGTTCAGTCTTAAAGGATGGGTCGTTAAATATAGTTGAGACGAGTCTTGGCCTTAGTGTCCGTGGGTTTTGGTAATCACTCTCCATGAGGTGGATCGTATGATTTTCAGTCTGCAGAGCCATAAATAAAAAAGTGAAAAATACAATAAAAATAATATAGCGAAATACTCATAATAATTGTAACTGAATCTATGAAAAATGAATGCGATAGCCCTTAAACCTTAATACTTACATTTTATTTACACTTACATCGTCAAATATATCATTATCCGTGGGTTCCACAAAAAAAATAATATTAAGCCATCATTTTAAAGACTCGATGAGATTTAAAGAAAGCTTAGAATCCCAATCGCTACCGAAGCTAACATTACGTACACAAGCCATTTCACTCATATTTTCCCATCTGCGTGAGAATGGATGAAAACTCCATTATCCACACATTATTCAATTAGTATGACGAAGTGTATCATCCATTTACGCAACACGCGTAACCGTATAAAAAGTATCATCAAGGAATTCTGAAAAGTATTATTACCTCACGTATGTGGATTGTACATATTGGCGCCAGAAATAAATCTTAAGAATATTCCATCTGTACCTACATGGTATCCACAATATGAAGAGCTATGATTTTAATTACTTGGTAACATTAAAATACCTAAGTCTTAAAGAAGCTTTTACACAGTGGAGCATACTATGAGCAAAAATTTCTATTGAAGAGGTATGTTTTTTTTTATTGCTCAGTTTGGTTGAACGAGCTCACAGCCCACCTGGTGTTAAGTGGTTAACGGAGCCCATAAATATCTACAACGTAAATACCACCACCCACCTTATGACTAGAGGTTTAAGATCTCAGTTTTAACAGTACGACGGCAACTCCACCTTTTAAACCGAAACGCATTACTGCTTCACGGTAGGAATTGACAGGGTGGTGATACCTACCCGTGAGGACTCACACGACGTCCTGCCACCGATAAAAAATATAAAGTTTATTTCAAGCAGGTGAAACGGCGGAAGGAGAGCTAGTTGTTTAATTGTTGAAGATATTCTACATTTTCAACTCACGTGTTTATGTAGGGTATTTTATTACGTAAATCCAGACATTATTGTCCAATGTATCTTCCTATTTATTTAGGAAATTGCCTTGATAGTGCTTCATTGCTTGTATGCTCCCATTGGATTCCAAATTAATTAACAATATTTACCTTCAATTCCGAATGAATTTACCTGAGGGTTAAACGTACCAAATTAACAATTCATCATTGAACGTGAATTTGAGTAGATTTCTGCAGAATGTATTATTTTCCTGTGTTGGTAATTACGTGTACATTACGATACCCTTTTTTTTTTTTTTTTCCACAGGAGAAAATCGCCGGATCCCCACCCGCACAGCAGGTGGGGTATGTGGGAGTCGAACCTCACTAAAAACTCCTGCCGCTCACAGCCGGCGCCCTACCCCGGACCGGGTGGGAACCCAGTCGGAGCTATTGAGACGGCGGGACAGGGTTTACGCAGTGCACATTACATCCATCCCGCCGTCCCCATTACGATACCCTTGCATTAGTCACGCTACGCACGCATTGCCTGCTCATTCCATATAAACGCACGATTTGTTAGATTAATTTCATTAGCATCAGATCTAAGTATTTATTTGACAAGGATTCATTAATTGACTAACAAACGTTTTATTTGCCAAATCATTACATTCCTAATATATGATTTTAATAACGAAATTCAGTAGTGCTATTAAAACAGATCATGTCTGGAAATTTTAATGCTTATTTCACCTAAACTACAACTTAATTCACTTTTTTTTCTACCTAGTCGTGGGTAGACTAAGAGACTAATACCAGATTCACACGAACGGGTAAATGAGCACACGTGCTCAGAATGAAGAAAGAATTTGCTAACACTAACTTTTTTTTTGTCTAATGCTGGGGAATCCGTTTACGGATACCCGGTCGAGAGGGGTAACAGAGCGGTTTATGTCGGACTCCGGCGCCTCCAGAGAAGAAGAGGGAGAAGAGGAAGACCAAAGTCCTCCTCTTCTTCCAATTCCTACCTTGCGCCGCCTCACCACGGAACCGACAGCAGAGCACCGGGCGCCCCCGCATCCGGTACCCAACAGCCCCTACGGGAGATCAACGGGAGCATCGTGCCCGCGTCGCCCACCCCGTCATCTTCGCTGAGGAGCCGAAGAGGGATCCCACTCCCTTTTGCGCTCCTCAGCCTCGCGGTGCTAACACTAACCCTAGCAAGAGCAGTGCTTCGCAAAATCTGCCACCGGATCGGAATCGCGACTCACTGAGAAGATCCGGCGAAAAACTCAGTCAGTTGAAATTCACTAAAATGAAACTTACTATAAAATTGCAACTCAAGCCAAGAACATCGCTTTGTACATTGTGGTACTTCAATCGACAGCCTCGAGAACTCTTAGTACAACGTCGAGCACAATTCAAACAAGCGTTAGCAAATCACAGATAACAATTTCCTATACTCGTATATTTATAGATTTTTCTTAATTCTGAAATGTGAAATGTCAGACCGTAAGCACACTTTAGTATTACAAAATTTGTTAATTACAAAAATGGTGATTCTGTTTTACGATTTTGAACCTAAAAACGTAGTCTCAATTATCTTTACGATTATGCAGTAGTTGCCAATATACATAGGAAGGAAAGACGTGTTTCTCTAACTGATCCGCCGGCACAAGCCAAACTGAACCTTACGACATCACCAAAAAGTATGCTATCAAGAGTATACCACGCACGATGCGACGACACCCTGGTGAAACTCATACTCATCTGTCGTAGAAAACGACTTATGTAATATTAAGACATTGTTTTTATTGCTAGGGTGGACGCCGTGACACCAGTATAAAAAAGCGGTACGTGATCAGAATCGGGTCAGTCAGAACGAAAATCTCAGTATACCTTATTATTGTGAAAATTATTTATTGAGAATTACATTAATTTATTATTCAGAAAGTCTTATTTACTTTTATTGCAATGAACTCAATTCCACCGAACACGAATGATGACGCAACTGCCGCTCAGCCATCCCAGGCGCCGTCTCATCTAAAAAGATATTCAAATTCAAGTATGTACATATAACAAATCGACGTTAAAGTAGTCAAACTGCAGTATAGATGCATATATTCAGGGATGAACTGAGTAGATAGGTGATCGTCAAAGCGTGCTAACATGTCCCCTGCGGCTGTTACCTTTTGTTCCCCCCACGATTTTTCCCTCCCACATTCTACGTTTGAAACTTATAGCTTAAGAGACTGACTGAGGCCAAAATATTTGTAATTGCGTACCCAAGCAAAATATTAATTCTAAAATTCAAACATGTATTGTAATTTTGTTCTTGGCGTGTGATTCCCTGACCTGCTTTATGGCCATTATGTTATTTAGATACATAAATCGTAAAGCGTGTTTATTTTGCGGTAAAGTTAGACAGAATGGGGTACCAAAATCTATTTTTATTTTACACCATAGATATTTACACTAACTTATAATTATTAGGTATACTTGAAACAAGTTGACATTTGTCCCAATGTCAAAAATATACCTATTGCTCTAGTATTAACCTACGCTCGACTACTCGAGGCTAGGAACGCTTGATAGTATGGCAAAAACATTTTATTCAAATTAATTAGGTATTGTCAACTGTAAAGGTGAAATTGATTTATGATTACCTAAAGAGAAAATTCTGCCCTCCTAGACTATACGTCTGAGTACCACTCCTTCAATGTTTTTTGTAGACTGACTTACTGGAAATCAATGAGTGAATTTTGATGTTAAACAATTCTCTATTTTTGTTCTGAGTAAATCCAAAAACCGGGTCTCAATTCACTTAATTTTTTTCTCGATATATTCCACACATATTTTCAAACATATTTGAGAATATATTCGGAAAAAATATGAAGTAGCTATCTTAAAAATTGAAAAGACAACGGAATTATAAAAATATAGTATAAATACGCTTGTATACGTTCATTTGAAACATATACGAGTATGAATGTTTTATCAAAGTGCGCTGCTAGTTCTTTCTCTTAAATTTGCAACATTTATCGCTGCCTTATCCTTTATACAAACTTATATACCCCAAGAGGAACCCGAGTAAAAACATATGTAATAATTTACTGAACCATAACATACAGACATAGAAAACGGATATTAATGTCAACGCAGGATTATCATGAACACTTCTGAATTGTTTGGGTGTAGTTGTTTTAATTTGCTAAAAACTGTCATTACACCAATTTCGAAGTAATTTAAGTCGGTGTGGAGCGACGATTAGACGTGGTCATTAAGACGCGGTCGAGATCTCTTCAAAGTTGCGGTAATTACAGGAGCTCTGTCACTTCCCTATACTCTAAGTTATATGAAGATATTACGTAACTTGCGAAAGTTTCGATGTAAATTCTATAATATTATAGAATTAATTAAATTAATATAATAATAATATTCTATAAAGTAAATTCTATAATATTATAGAATTTACATCTTATGAGACTTTTTCGGTAACAATTTAGTAATAAAATTTGTTATATTTATTGTTTTCTTTTTGTTACAAATACGACGCTCACAAAACTGTCGAGGTAATTATAAATTACACCTTGCAGTTCCAACTACCTAATCACAGACTTTTGACAAATGACACCTACTATTGTAAATAGATTTCAAAGTGCACACAGCACAGACTTCCTATTGACCCAATGGTCACTCTGATGAGCCTTATGAAACCTCAAGATTGAATAGGAACGATATTAAGCAAGTCTATTAACTGAAACATCAAAATCGAATCAGTTTCTTCGGTAACGAAAATACATAAGATATTGCGAAGTCGCTATCTTAAAATTATTATAAAAGCATTTTCCTTATTTTATGAGCACGGTTTCAGGAAAGAGCTCCGAGTAATAGAGCCGATAAATTTAATAACGGATATGGCTCAGACTTACCTAACGAGCGTGCACTAGCGTCACAATATTCACGTACACCTATTTTATATGGCATATTATGCATCAGTTTAATTTTTGTCATAATAATGCAATATCTTTTAGGTACTTTAATACGTTTTTGTTAGCTTGGTATGTGTATGTATGTAACGGAATATTTGAATGTAATTTTCAAAGAAATTAAGACTTTCGATTAACTTGAAAATTTGCACACGCGTTAAGGACTTCGCTCTAATACCCTGACCAGTGTCAAAAGCAATTGTTAATAGTTAATTATATTTGCTAATTAAGGTCGTTTTTGTAGTTTTTAAACTCTTGATTTGTATTTAAAATTTAACCAAAATGAATAACATTTTTAGTGGCTTTATTGCGAATTTACTACAAGAATATTTTTAAACTACATAGTTTTAAAGGAGGAAAAAAAAATTTATGAAATCAAAGTTTTACCAAAACTTTTAGTGTCAAACATTAAAAAAAAACTTCTTTTAATCTCCGTCTCGAATATCAGTAAATTATTCGTTAGCCAGAGAACTGTGTGCATTTGAAATAGTGGTTGCACACAAAACCGTAACTCGACTAATGCATTTCTTCTCATTGAATTCTTAATGTAGCAATTGTGCAAGTGTTTCGTTTAAAAAGAAAAAAAAACCCGTAGGTACCATTTGAAAACCAGAGTAAATTTAATAATTTGCTAGCTGCTTAATTTCGACTTTTTTAATGTCGGTTCAGGCACGTGCATACCAACATATTTACGGTAGTCATTTTTATATGAATTCTTAATAATTAGAAAGTATTTTCCTTAAACATATCCATCAAACCATTTGGTAATAAGATAACTGCCACTGATTACAGAACCGTGAAGATTTATGTAAAATATTTATTTACCGAAATCAGAAAGATTTAGTATCTTAATATTTTCTGTTTGTGTTAATGTCTGTTTTAAGCAATAGAAATATCTGATAAGCTCTGCTGTTATTTTTTATAAACCACTACACTCACTTAAAGTAGTAATGTAAGGTTAGTTATTTTCAGAATAAAATTACTTGAAAAAAAATATGAGAATAGATTACAGACTATTATTATCATGTTAATAATATTCCCACCATTCGGGTAAGCTGTCGCGTGAAATTGAAAAATATCTCACGACAAAAGACTGATTCAATGAAAACGTTACATTTTTTGTAATGGTGGAAATGTAAGGGAAGGGCCCGCATCTAACGAAATAGTATGAAAACACAAGAGAAGCAGAAAGAATAATTAGCTGGTAGGAAGGTAAGCCTGGCCTATCATAATGCTTTCAGATGGCAAAGCTGTCCTCCAAATTACTGGTGGTAGGACCTCTTTTGAGTCCGCGCGGGTAGGTACCACCGCCCTGCCTATTTCTGGCGTGAAGCAGTAATGCGTTTCGGTTTGAAGGATGGGGCAGCCGTTGTAACTATGCTGAGATCTTAGAACTTATATCTCAAGGTGGGTGGCGCATTTACGGTGTAGATGTCCATGGGCTCCAGTAACCACTTAACACCAGGTGGGCTGTGAGCTCGTCCACCCATATAAGCAATAAAAAATAAATAAATAAAATTTAAACAGCCACAGCAGTACTGCTTGTATTCTTTAATTCTCATCAATTTAACGCTCAAAAATGGAACCATTAGGTCTTGAACATATTGTGTCCTATGGTTAGCTACGCAAATAAGTTAGAAAGTGTAGAAAAGAGCAATAATACTCGGACTGAACAAGACTCGGTGTTTTTGCAAATAGTCGAAAGAAACACTACTAAAGCCCAATCAAAGTGGACATGGTCTACAGAATAAGACGCCCAGTATACTCATTTTGTGTGAAGCAATTATGTCGGCGTTCAAATGCCGCAGACAGGTATCAACTTTTATATGGCCCGAAATACTTTAAGGGGCAGTCGCCAAACGAAACCTCTCTTCCGGCCTTAGGCTCTGAAATGGCAGCTCAATGCGAGATAGAGCAATTTTTCACATTCTCTGCTACCTCCTACCGGGTGATGAATTCTAAAAATTCGAACGAGTCAAGTGATGAATACGCAGTTGCGATAGTGGCTTAGCTGTACCCTTAACAATCCTGACGTCCATGAGCGACGGTCGACGTCGACCAAAACACGTCATTATTGATCCTCCCAATCCATTAACGGTGCTTTTAGGTACCATAAGCACCGGTCACCGTCCTCGTCGAACCCGTCGCTTGCGACGAAGGACTCGACGAGCATATTAACCCATAGGCACAGCCCACTGAATTTCTCGCCGGATCATCTCAGTGGGTCGCGTTTCCGATCCGGTGGTAGATTCTGCGAAGCACTGCTCTTGCTAGGGCCAGTGTTAGCAACACTCCGGTTTGAGCCCCGTGAGCTCATCTACATGCTAGGGTGAAGCTGAAATAGCCTCTCAAGGCTATCAGCATAGGTAGGAAAAATAGAAAAATGAGCGACCATGCCTATATAACATTAGACGGGCCTTATGTCTACACCAGCAATAACATAAAGTAAATTTTAATATATATAAATAACGTAATGTATTTTAAATCAATCTATTTTACCAGCAATTATTGTGCCAAGAACAAGACCGTCCAACATAGCCTAGAAAAACTTTAATTAGTCAAATAAACTATTCGAACGGTTAAGGATGTTCAAGCTAACGGAGAGCGACAAATAGAAGATAAATTAGGGGAAACTTTACCCAAATTCATTGAACACGCAGGAACATTTATCTAATTCGTCTCGACATCAGAATGTAAAGTGTTAGTTCGGCTAATGAGGCTGCAGTTCAAGATTATTCTATGAACCTGAGGAAAAATACGATAAATAATCAATGGACATTCATTAAGAAAAGTTGTAGTAGTTGTTGTTGTAGTTACTTTTTAGTAATTTATTGAAAATGTCTTCGTTTTTCAAGATATCAATGTCATGAATGGCATAAAAATGAGGGGTCGTTGCCTCAAAACCAAAGTCAAACAGATATAATTCAAAATATTGAACATTGATTACTTTCCATTAAAACTGTTATTCTTTAATCAGCTATCCTGTACGTCGAAATGAGTTTTCAATCAAAGATAAAAAAAACGGTCAATACTTATTAGTTGTTAAAACAGAACATGCCATAACATTTATAGGTCCATATATCAGCTCAGTAAGCGCAAAATAATAAGTGGAACAAAAAACATAAAGAAGCTATGTTCCAAAGGTTTCAAACGATCTGCGAGAACGGGATTATCGATAATCCGAACGACCGTCTTTCGTATGGAGTCAAATGGAAATAACTGGTGAATGCCCCTTCTCAGAATTAGAAACGTCATGGTCTCAATGATAAGACGTCTTATGTACTCGTGTCGAGCAATGCGATTGTGCCGAAATTCAAACTCAGCAGCAGGCTTACGAATTACTTCCACGATGAAGAAATAACATCGTCGAATAGAACTAAAAACAAAATTATAATCTGCTTAATTGCTCTACAATTGTGACATGAACCTTAAATACCAAGGTGAACGACCTTGTAATGTATGCAAAAGAGACTAAAGGTCGCATACCCCTATAATCTCGTGGTCTTATTTTATAAAATGATCATTTTCATTTTAGTACCCAATTCTCTGTATTCATTTTCCGAAAGAGAATATTTAGAAATCTTAATTTCATTGGAAGTAACAGACCCTAGCAAGCAAGAGAACGGCAGTAATGCTTTAAATCTTCGAAGCATTAGACGTATCGAATTTCTCCGATTTTAATGAATATTAAAATCAATAATTATGTAAAGCGCGCTTGTTGAGACGAGCACCGAATCTTACAACAAAGCATCACTCAAACACCCTTGAGGGCTTGTTCCTGCCGCCCCCACCGAAAACTTGAACAAAGAAATGTCTGTTTTAGTTTTAATGTAGGCGGCTTCTATAAAATACTTTTTGGTTTTAAAATAAATGGTTCATTTAATAGATAAATAGGTGCCCTCAGTTAAGTTTAGAATGAAATGTGTGAATCTAGTTAAAATCACCGCAATTCATATTGGGTGCACGTGATTGTAAAAAGTGTACTTTTATTGCATTGTATGCATAATTTCATTGTATTTATGAGTAATATACACAGTGAAATGTTTTTAAGAATAATTTTAAGTTTAATATAGCGCATGAAATGACAAACTTCTTTCGCGATTCTTCGCAATAATGCGGCACTTCCAAATTGAAACAAATAATTTTTAATTTCAATTCCATTAGAATCATAGGCTAATGTTTCATCAAACCCTATTCGGTAGTTCAGGCAGAAAACTGTATGGAAAATCTGCCGTTGGAGATCAGGTACACGCAACACCGTATCGTAAATCAATATTTACAGTTTTTTTTATAAAAGCCACACACAGATTAATCATTTTTCCACTTCGATAAAGCACGACATGAGAATCCTCTCATCGTGGCCGCCGGAAACTACCTACCGGATCCTGCGGACCAAATGGTGAACAGTCGACGTCGCCCAAAACACGTCATTTCGGATCCTCCCGATCCACTAACGGTGCTTTTAGGTACCTCAAGTACTGATCATTGTTCTCGTCAAACCCGTCGCTTGCGACGAGGGGCTCGACGAGTAAATTAACCCACAGACACAGCCCACTGAGTTTCTCGCCGGATCTTCTTACTGAGTCGCGTTTCCGATCCGGTGGTAGATTCTGCGAAGCACTGCTCTTGCTAGGGTTCGTGTTAGCAACGTCGTCAGGTTTGAGCCCCGTGAGCCCACCTACTAGGTAAAGTTACGCTGATAGGGTCACTATTGACCATCAGCTTAGGTATGATATTTTTTTTATTGCCGTATAGGCAGATGAGCATACGGCCTGATGGTGAGTGGTTACCGTCGCTCATGGACGTCAGCAATGCCAGGGGCAGAGCCAAGCCGCTGCCTAATTGCCGTATAGGCAGAAAAGGCAGAATATGAAAAATATTTTTTTTTAAGGAAAATACGTGGAGAGCTACTACCGTAGTCTCTATGCCTCACATGCTCCCAAACCCTTTGCCCACCCAGAGAATGATCACCGAGCCCCTCTAGTCCGCCACTACACGGAAGACATACCCGACGTCAGTATGAGGAGATAAGGGCTGCTTTGGAACAGCTTAGAAATAACAGAGCTACAGGGATGATGGAATCAGTACAGAATTGTTGAAAGAAAGTGGTACACCAGTTCTCAACCAATTATGCACAACGTTCAACACCGTCATCCAAAAAACGACTACACCGGAAGCCTGGAGCAAGGTTATTGTCATTCTTTTCTTTAAGAAGGGAGACCGTACAGGCCTATTTCACTTCTTAGCCATATTTATAAGCTGTTCTCGAGAGTCCTTACAAATCGCTTGGCCTCTAGACTTGACGACTTCCAACCTCCGGAGCAGGCTGGGTTTCGCAAAAGCCTACAATACGGTAGACCACATCCACACGCTGAGACAGGTTATTCAGAAGACTGAAGAATACAATCGTCCTCTGTGTCTCGCGTTTGTGGACTACGAAAAAGCCTTCGACTCCGTCGAAACTTGGGCTGTTCTGGAATCCTTACAGCGATGCCTAGTCGATTATCGGTACGTTGAGGTGTTGAAGAGTTTATATAAAGCCGCCAAAATGACAGTCCAGATCCAGAACCAGCAGACAAACCCGATTGAGCTTCACAGAGGGGTGCGACAGGGTGACGTTATATCGCCGAAGCTGTTCACTGCTGCTCTCGAGGATGTCTTCAAGACCTTGGATTGGAGTAAGCTGGGTATCAATGTCAATGGCGAGTATCTTTCACACCTCCGATTTGCGGACGATATCGTTATAATGGCAGAGTCGCTGGAGGATCTCAGCTGTATGCTGGGTGAGCTCAATGCCGCGTCACGACGTGTTGGTCTGGGAATGAATCTGGACAAAACTAAGGTCATGTTCAACGACCATATCATTCCTGGGCCGGTAATAGTCGAATTTGCGGTACTCGAAGTTGTGTCTGAATACACCTATCTAGGCCAAATTATTCAGCTGGGCAGGGCCAACTTTGAGAAGGAAGCTGATAGGCGCATACAGTTGGGCTGGGCTGCGTATGGAAAACTCCGTCACATCTTGAACTCAGCAATGCCGCAATGCTTAAAGACAAAAGTTTTCAACGCTTGTGTGCTGCCGGTCATGACATATGGCGCTAAAACGTGGACATTGACCGTAGGTTTGGTCCGTAAGTTCAAAGTCGCTCAGCGTGATATGGAAAGGTGTATGCTCGGAGTTTCTTTGATGGATCGAGTCAGAAATGATGAAATTCGTCAAAGAACCAAAGTAACCGACATAGCCCTAAAGATTAGCAAGCTGAAATGGCAATGGGCCGGACATACGTGTCGCAGAACCGATGGCCGATGGAGCAGACGTGTTCTGGACTGGAAACCGCGTACCGGTAACCGCAGCGTTGGGCGTCCCCTTGCCCGTTGGACCGATGACTTGCGGCGATATGCTGGAAAAGATTGGATGCGGAAGGCGGAGGATCGTTTATTGTGGCGGACTATGGGAGAGGCCTACATCCAGCAGTGGAGAGATACAGCTGATGATGATGAAGTAAAATACGTAGTGTAATGGAAGGCAAAATAAGGTTATTTCATTGAAACAAAAAAATCACTTAACATGTCATTTATTACATGATATTGTAAACTGGTAATATTTACTGACTAACGTAGAATATTTCCACTATTAATTAAGTCATAGTACACAATTTAAGTAACTTATCCCTGACATTATATGTAACGTTTCAACTAAACACTAATTTAAAAATTAAAATCAGATCTTGATATTAATTGTTTTCTTCAACGTCCTGAAACAATACAATTTATTTTGCATTAAATATAGAGATTTTTAATCTTAAAAGCATTTCTCTGCTTATTCGGTTACCTGGGACTCATGTTTAGGGAATTGAAGGAGTTGTATTTAATTAAAAAATGAGATGCATTACTGATTCACAGCAGATACCCATGACGACTTACAAGAAGCCTATAAACTTTCCCTTTCCTAGAGACATAAGGCTATAGACACTGTTGTGTTAGAACAGCTGCCGCACATAACTAGATGGCATGATGGTTTCCCGGCAAAAATCAACAACAACAACCTAATTCCTACTTTAATATAATAACTTATTTTGTCACCAACCGTAGGATCACAATCAGCGCAGTGCCAGGAATAGCCGCGTTTCTTAGGATTCTTGTTCAGGGGAGGCTCCAAACAGGTAAAGTGGTACCTCTTATTACACTCGTCGCACCTTCGACAAAAAAAGATTATTCGAATCGATTTTTAAAGAATTACATCAATCGCAATAATTATATTTATTTAAAAAAAAAAAATCATTTCGTATTAAGTTTCAGCAGGGTCAATCCGGTTACGTTCGTAAACTGAAAGTCGTCGCGTGGCCTAAAGGATAAAACGCTCGGTATACTTGTGCTGACCGATGCAACTAGGCCGGTGTTCAAAACCCGCACGCAGATACCAATTTTTGTAATGAAATACATACATGAGTCACGTTCACAAATGACTGACCGTTGATGCAGGAATAGCATTGTGTAATAAAAATCAAACAAACAAAATATTTTATTTTGCGTAATCACTATATAATTCAGACATAGGCCTCAAGTCTCAAGATTGACAGTGGCATTCATTGACGTCTATGGGCTCCGATAAGCATTTAACACCCGGTAGGCCGTAAGCGCATTTACCCACTCTTACAGAGCAATAAAAAAAAAACCAATATAAACTTTAGTATTTAAATATTACTACAGAACTAACCAAGACTCAATACGTTCGTTAATTATTATTACCTAAAATATCTAAAAACATATTACTCGAATATGTAGTTTAATTACAAAACATTTTTTTATTGTAGGGGTAACAAATGTTTAATTTTATACACTAACGAAAATAAATGCTTAGTTTTACTGCATTAGTCTTAGGGTACCCCGCTGGTACATAAGGGCCTCACAAGTTGTCTTCATTTGACCCTGCCTTGCGCTTGTTCCTTAACATCACTGCATCGAGAAAAAAATGCGAGTAAATTTATCATGACTCTTTTAACTTCATAGTTATTTCATTAGAACAGGTTTCTGAATTTCTACAGTTTGGATTGAGGTATCAATGTGTTGTGTACCGCAGGTCCGAGTTACCTAACAAGGTTGGTGTTGTCCCCGGGCTGGTGGCACACGTCGCAGTGCGTCATGGGACAGAGCGCGGCGGGCGGCGCGTCCGACGCGCTGGTGGGACCGCGGCTACTCCTGCCGCCGCGGACTCGCTATAAACGCGTTACACACATTAATAATGTTATACCAAAAACAAAGTTTTTCTTTCATAATTTCAAATTATATTCGATTCTAATGTGATACACATTTATATGTACGGATTTTTTTTTATACGATTAACGATAAGAAGAAGAAGGAGTCCGGCAAGGATGTGTTATCTCACCTATTCTCTTCAATATATATGGGGAATATATAATGCGCCAGACTTTAGAAATCTGGGAAGGAGGCGTTAGAATAGAGGGAGTTCAGATAACGAACCTGAGATATGCTGACGATACCACACTTCTTGCTTCATCTGAGATGAAGGAGCTTCTGGACAGATTAGAGGCTATAAGCCTAAACATGGGACTAGCAATTAACAAAAGCAAGACCAAGCTGCTAGTCGTAGACTGCTTCTCATCCACTCAGCGTACGGACCTTTTGGCAGAATACGAGGCCGTAGACCAGTTTGTCTACCTTGGTTCTGTGATCACGGATAAGGGGAGCTGTGAGCCTGAAATACGCCAACATTGGAATGGCTAAAACAGCTATGACGCAGTTGAGCAAAGTTTGGAAAGATGTAATATTTCGAATAGGACCAAAATACATCTTGTGCACTCACTGGTCTTTCCAATCGCTCTCTATGGAGCAGAAACATGGACCATAAAAGCAGCTAACCGAAACAGAGTTGATGCTTTTGAAATGTGGTGCTGGCGCCGCCTATTAAGGATTTCATGGACAGCCCACCGCACGAACATCTCGGTCCTACATCAGCTTAAAATGGAGAACGCTCAACGCCTATCTGCCACCTGTCTGCAACGCATAATGCGCTACTTTGGCCACGTTGCCCGCAGAGGTGTAGACAACTTGGTACGTCTAATGGTCACTGGGAAAGTAGAAGGAAAACGTCCTAGAGGCCGGAGCCCCAAACGTTGGTCCGACCAGATCTCCGAGCAAACCAGCGGACCACTTAGCGCTGCACTACACCAGGCAACTGACCGGAACCGATGGAGGCTGACAGTCGACAAGCTAAAACGAAGTCACGATCCTCAGCAATGAGGGAGCGATGGAGAAGAGAACGATATGAAAACAGATCCGACCTTATCGTTCTGATCGGGTTGACGACTACTACAAAATCCGTGTCGTCTCATCCATATAAATACTATTTCGCCTTGATTACTAGTTGATGAAATTGTCTATTTCGATAAAGGAGCAATGCATCAGCATTAGTTTTGTAGTCTGCGCAATCTCGTAGCCGTTTAAGCCGTTTGAATCCACCTCAAATAATTATATTCAAGCTCAAAACCTCCTCTGTAGTCTCAACATCTTATAATCCAACATCACGTTATTAATGTAACTAATTATACTAAGTTAAAGCAAAGGATGTATACGTAAAGCTTAGTTTTGTGTAACCACCATATATTATTTTATCTCTTAAAAGTTTCATTATTGAACACGCAATAAAACATTATCTACCGACCAGACTAGACTAGCCCGGTTATCGATCGCGTGTGTTTTTGTGGATCACTTTGAAACAATATTTATCATTATTTGCACTAGACGAGTGGATGACCTCACGGTCCTTCTGTGTTAATTGGCCACCGGAGATTATAGACATTACGTCTGCCTGCCGCCACCGACCTTGAGCCATGAGGTTGAAGTCTCAAACGCATTGTTACCCAGCCAGCGAATAGGCAACTGCAAAAATTATTGTGAGATTTTTAGTGTATCCTAATGATAGAATCCGAATATGCAAGATTGAAGATATTTGTGATTGGTAGACGAATGAACTAGAACGATTGAATGAATGAACGGTATGAGAACGTGTGTAATAAAAAAATCAAAAAACGTTGAACTGTATGACGGACGACGGACGAACATGTAACATAGTAACAAAAAAAAACTACGCATTAGTTTGATTCGTACTCTCTTGGATTTCTACATGATATTTCTACATGATATTACTATTTAAAAAACATTTGTTTATTTAAAACAGATCGGCAAATAAAGGACAAATATTACTAGATGCATCTGAAGACATGAGATCATAGTTTGAATTTCATTATGCCGCAGAACATAATGGCTCTGCGGAAGTAATAGCGCTTAAAAGCCGTCCACTAATAGCGCTGCAAATTTATAAATTACAAAACATTAATTTTAAAACATATCAATCTATATAATACCTTGGGTTTGGTACATTTCGTTTCGGTTCCATTTTCCTCCTGAGTTGTCGGGGGCTTGTTCAGAAGAATTAATGTACGAATTACATTTTTGTTATTCGATTATTATTGTTTTACTTAAATATAACATAAAAAATGGACTAAAAACTTAACTCTTAATTAAAACTTACTTCATTAAAAAATCTATAATCATTTATTTATTAAGCTAAATGAAAGACATCATCAAAAATTCCGATAGAGATATTTATTTTGTTTTTTTTTTAATATACTTCATAATTAATATTTTTTATTACTTAGATGGGTGGACGAGCTCACAGCCCACCTGGTGTTAAGTGATTACTGGAGCCCATAGAGATCTACATCGTAAATGCGCCACCCACCTTGAGATAAGTTCTCATTAGTATTCATAAGGTCTCAATATAGTTACTTAGTCTCAGTATAGTATAGTTATATATTAATATAGGTTAATATTATTATTATTATTTTTTAATATTATTCAACAATTGTTTTTGTTTGTTTTTTTACTTACAGGCAACGGAGGCTCGTTCGTATCATCCACCACCGACGGTACTGGTGCCTCCTCTGGTGGCTTTGTTACCTCTTGTTCCGCGTGCTGTATGGTTAATGGAAGGGACGATTAAGCTATTAATGTAACGCGTTAGGGTTGATCGACAATATCGCACACCTAGATCTAAAGAGGTATTAACTCAAAAAAGCACTTTTTTCAGAAAACACGAAAAACTGTTTTCTGTGTCCCTGTGCACTGCAGGAGCGTTTTGTTTTTATAGTTTACTTTATTTATACACAATAAGAATTATCTTGTAGTCATTTTGTGTTTTATACACGTTTTAAGGTAAAAAATTGGAATTTTTAAGTTATTTCCCTTTTGCTTATTAATGTACGTATATTTGCTATACTAATTTGAATTGAGTCTGTGTTGGTGAATTAAGTTTTTAGTTGACTCTCTTTTGAAGAGGCATTATACAATTAGATCGCAATAACTTTTTGAATTATATAAGATAAGTCCAATTAACAGAGTGTGGTGTGACCAACAGTAAGAGTATAATTTTGCTAATAAAAAATAAAAAAAACTACTGCAGTCAATCAATATTGTATATTAGTTCTATTATTATTAGTAGCATTAACTTATGTCAGTCTCATAAACCCAAATGGGTCATAGTAACTCTTAAACACTGTTGAGGGCTCTAAAATTTTGTGTACTTGAGTACCGATATTTAGGCTTTATTTGTTGCGAGTGGCGTACTATGAATTTTCTTTGCCTTTCAAGATCGCTGAGTGCCCAATATGCGTCAAAGACCTGTTGTCTTGACATCTCGTCCACTTTATCTTTGCATTTTAGGCGACATTTGTCTCCACAGGGTGGTCCAACCTTTCTTTCTAGTATTAGTTTCTTAGATTTTGACAAGGACTGATAGGCTTTGCCAGAACTTCTCAGTTGTTTCGCGATTTTCGACTTCCACGTTGCTGGTTTACGTACTCTCTTTTTGCCCTTTTTTTCGATCTCAATACCAGATTCAGGAACCTAAACATTTTCCGGACCTACTTGCTTACTATCATCTTCGGTATCCGACGAACTCGAGTTGCTGCTGCTGGTGCTGGACGAAGTCGCCGATAATAATGAAGGTATGACCTTAGGTGGGAGCTCATTTTTGTTTCACAGTTGAAAATTAGGATCTTCATCAGAGTCTTCAATATCACTTTCATCGCTCCGGATCCGTGAAATATAGTAGTTCGGGGCAACATAATTTTGTTGTTTAGATGGGCTACTGCTAGGTACAGATGTTTAACCGGTGTCAAGACAGCATGAGTTTCATTGGATGAAACTTCATCACTTGATGATATTATCTTCAAGTCATCTTCCACGGTTGCATGTTGCGTAGAAGTGATAGGAGGAGCGATATTTTCTTCATCCCGTTTTTTTATCATATTTACTAAAAATCGCCCGCAGTGCATTAT
Source organism: Bombyx mori (assembly GCF_030269925.1). Taxonomy (NCBI): domain Eukaryota; kingdom Metazoa; phylum Arthropoda; class Insecta; order Lepidoptera; family Bombycidae; genus Bombyx; species Bombyx mori. The sequence continues at coordinate 7,824,140 of NC_085115.1, read as the reverse complement.
TTTCCTGAAATATAAAATGTTTATGTTACGAACTTACCGAGTCACGTGCTCCAAATCGATTTAGAAAGCCGATAAAAAAACATTTTGAATCTTTTTAGCTATTTTGTAAAAAGATATTTGTTAGAAATCATCTAAAGGGATATAACTTGAAAAATTGGCAGTAAAAAAGGAATAAACTTTGTTAATGCTAAGATGAATATTAAATTGTACTAAGACCTAAAAACTCCAATCGCCAATAACGAAATAAGTTTAATTTTGATAAGATTTTACAGATAAAGGAGGGCATAAAATATGACTCAACAAAATAGACACAACTACAAAATCAAAAATGTTTCAAGAATAGGGTAACAACTCAAAATAAAAATAAAAACTTTACTCACCTTGCCAGCAATATAGGTTTAACTTAAAATGTTGCATCTATTTAATCAGCAATAACCATCTAAAAGGTGACAATTCAAAATAACTCCAATTTTTTTACGGAGAGCACGTGTACTCCGCTCGTAATTCTGATTGCAACTAGCATTGTTTCCGTTTAGGCGCGAGAGGGGCTGGCTCGCTCGTTCAACAAAAGGGACTCTAGGTGCCATCTAGCGTTGAGTTTTGTACTTATTTTTAAATCTGTTTTATTGGTCAGATAGGTATCCGTATAGGAAATTAAATGGTGAGCATAACTCAACCATACAGATTTTTGACTTAACTCTCTTTAGATCTAGGTGTGCGATATCTCGAATACCTGTAGGCGAGAATATCAGAAATATTTTCTCGACTACTGTTATCTTGTCTCACGTAAAAGGCGAATTTGGACTGAATCCTTAAACGACATTCACAGCAACGTCTATTCGAGAGAATCTACTCGCGTAAATTAGTCGAGATAAAATTTAAAGTTGTTAATAAAAACAATGCATGTTGAATGCATATGTGTGTGTACTATCATGCTGGGAAATCGTAAGGGCATTTCATATAAGCGTTTCGTTTAGTTGAACTTTAATACATATAATGTAGAAATAAATTAACGAATGTATTAAATACCTTCGAGAGTTTCTTCATGACCGCAGGCGGGGGGCCGTCGTTGCTGTCAGTGGGAACGTAGAACATCTGCGTGTCGAGAGATCCGTCCGGTTTTGGTATCGGCTTTATCTACGAAATATCGTATTCACATGTTACGTTAAATTTATACTGAAACTGTTGCTATATGTGAAATACACCCAACTACTTGAGCGCCTTGTCACGTGTTGATGGCACTGCACTGGAAACTTCCTCTGCGGTGTTTGGCCAAACTTCACCAACTGTGTGAACGGGAGAACCCACGCGAGAGATTCCATTAAATTAGGTGTTCACTCGACTTTATACAAACGCATTTAGAGATTTTTACTTGTGGTAACACATGTCTTGTTGTGACTTGTGGTGAGTCCGCGCGGGTAGCTACCACCGCCCTGCCTATTTCTGCCGTGAAGCAGTAATGCGTTTCGGTTTGAAGGGTGGGGCAGCCATTTTAACTATACTGATAACTTAGAACTCATCACAAGGCGGGTGGCGGCATTTACGTTGTAGATGTCCATGGGCTCCAGTAACCACTTAACACCAGGTGGGCCGTGAGCTAGACCGCAAATCTAAGCAATAAAAAAATTTTTGAAAAAAAATTATAATAATATCGACGTTTGAAAGGCAAACGTGACTAAGCGACAATGCGTGAACTTTACAGTAGACTAATTTAAAGTTGAAATATCTGAAAACAAAATTTATTTTAACGAATCTAGCTGTAGTAGAATCTAGCTAGTAGCTGTAGGATTTAAATGATTTTAATAGACCTAGAAATATATTTTTTTGCGCATCGAATATGGTTATTGCCTATCATTTATGTACAAAGCAGTTATTGTCGCTTAGTCACGTTTGCCTTTCAAGCGTCGATATACAAAATCTCATCTTCGTACATACACCTCGAGAAATACACCTTATCTATTGAAGAGAAAATCATCTAAAATAAATTAAAATGTTACCTTGATGGTAATCCTAGGATGCGGCATTTCTGGATTCTCCATATCTTGAGTTTTCTTCTTCCTTTTATGTTTATGTGACTTCGAAGGTGACCTTAACAAATCCGGCGAATAACGTGACCTATGTTTTTCCTTTCTTCGTTTCCGGTTCGCCTTGTACGTAGCGATATCGGATGATAAATTGGCCAATGTATTTTCTATCGACGTCTCGATGCTCTTACTATCTCTCTCTTTGTCCTTTATATCGTGAAGGAGCGATGAGAATGATATATTTTGTGACACAAACTCTTTCGTAGATCCGACGTTGTTAGACGCGTTCGAATTTTCGTTATGAGAATCATTAGGGCTGTCAGCCACAATAGGTGTAATCGACATCAACGGGGTATTCGTCAGGGCTGGTGAAGTGAAGCTTCTTTTGTGTAATTTCTTCGGGATAGAATCTCCTTCACCGGCCGAAGTCGACCCGTATTCTTTTAGCTTGGACTTCTTGATCTTTTTGTCCTTCTTCAACTTGATTTCGGCAGTTTCATTACCATCGCTGAACTCGAACGGTTTTATCGTAACTTTGATTGGTGATAAATTTTCTGTGAGAGCGCTTTTCGCGTGCTTTTCCTGTCTGTGGGATTGTTCCGAGGACTTGGACGGCGGAGACGGCGGAGCCGTGCCGGGACTCTGCGGGTCGGCGATGATGGCTCCGTCTTTACTATACCGTATTCGGGAACGACGAGGACCTTTCTTTTCTAACACCTCCGGTTCGGAATCGGATGTTTTATCACACTCCGAACATTGCCTGCGAAACGATGTTAATTTTATGAAAAAAAATTCATATTATTTTTTCAGGTATTTCAATTTTAAATTAGTCTACTGTAAAGTTCACGCATTGTCGCTTAAGCCTTGTTCGGACGAGGCGAGTATTTTAGTCGAGTACCGAGTAATTTAGTAGCTAAATGTGTCTGAGCACCAAAAATTTAGTCGAGTAGGTTTGGTAAATAATTTAGTCAAGTCAATCCATTTTGTTCTATTTTTTCGGGCGAGTAGCGCCTCCCACCACGCGTCCTTGCTCACTGGCTCACTGACTAAACAAGTCCGAACCTGTTGATTAGTCGAGTTCATTAGTGGCATTTCCCAAATGGGTATCTTTGCGCTGAATTTGAGAGTTTATTTTCGTTAACAGAAAATTCACACAACTTTCAGACATTCTCAAACTATTGAAGTATTCTTTGGGATCTCTTCCAATGCCAATTTCTTCAGAAAACATTTAGTAGCTCCTAGTTTATCTCTTCTATCGATCCATTTTCGTACCCATAACTTATTTTTCTTAATCACAGAAATTTCGTCATCCACCTCTTCTAAAACAGCCATTACGATTAGCTTAATCAGTTTATTCACTCTATTGCGTTGCAGCCTGTTCATCTTGCAAAACACCACTTACTTGTGTACTCTACTGGACCGTAATGCGAACGATTTCTGTGCAGTAGCGAGTAATTTAGCCACTAAATTACTCGGTACTCGACTAAAATACTCGCCTAGTCCGAACAAGGCTTTAGTCACGTTTGCCTTTCAAGCGTCGATATGTTTGATCGTATTGTAAGTTGTCGTAGTGTCTTAACTCACCATCCGTACAGTTTGCTCTTCTTGGGCGGGCGAGTGAGCGGGGGCCGCAGACAGTGCAGATGGTAGTGCCGGCGGCACGTGTCGCACGCCGCCATCAGGGGTCGCTCGCTGCGGCCGCCGCACACCGCACACGCGCCGCACAACGACGCTGAACAACGCAAAAAAAAAAACATAACCATTTATAGTTTACTGCTTAATATTATGCCTCTCCTGAAACTGTTTGGGGGGAGAACGTGTGAAAAAAATTAGTGTTTCGTCAACTTTTAATATTTAAAAAATTGATGACTCTCGTTTTTTTAATAAGTACATTTAAATATCAGCCGAAAATTTCCAAAATTTTCCTGCAAGTTATTATTGCCAATATCAAAGGCCATATAAAATAACAGTAACCAAGGTAAGCTCAAAGGTCGAAAAACCAATAGCCGTAAACGAATAGTTAAAAAAGTTTTAACCATAATTTATGTGAATAGACAAAAGACTGTTAAGGACTTTCCAGAGAGAACGCGAGAAACGATTAAATTATAACTAAAGTATTGATGGTTATAGCTTTTGACGATATTGGGAGAATCTTCGTTTTAATTAATATTTTATGTTGTGTCTGTCGAAATTACGTATTATTGAGCATTTTGAATAAAATTACAAAATTATTATATAATATTATATTAGAAGTGTGTTTTTAAGACAAGTGTCAAAGAAAAAAATTCTAGTAATGATCGCTTGATACTTGCCTTCGACCGAAGTAGACAAGACTTTTCCATGGCGAGCGTCCAGGTTGTCGCTAAGAGGAAAACCAACCCCCATCTTAAGTGCGGCCGCAGTCGGCACAGACATCGACCTGGTAGCCGACCCTCTACACAATACATCAATTACAGTGTACCACTCTTCTACACCCTACAATTTCATTTCGTTGTTAGACATTCAACACAACAACCTTGATTGCAACTACTACGCAATGTACAATGTTTTTACAATTACTACGCGATGTACAGCGCTTTTGCTATTACTACGCGATGTACAGAGCGTTTTTAACTACCGTACCATTTCAACCATGAAACTTTGAAAATTAATTGAACATTGAAGCTAAGCTTTCTTGCGATTTTATTTCTAAGAATTTTGTCATCGTGAAATAACCTAATTGCCCATTTACAATTTGTTACGTTGCCCTTTTTAAAGGTTAATAATTATTTTTTAGTAGTTAATTTAGATTATTTCAATGCAAATACTTATTATGAAAACCATGCGCAGACGCTTGATTTGCAATTATAAACTTTACATTAAGGACGAGAGAGTGAATGTGGAAATTGTTTCAATTCACATTCAGACAAAGCCTTAAGCTTACTTAGCTTTGAGCTTTAGATATATATAATTTGCATACATTTGAAATAAAAAGATTAATTTGTCAATTTTAATTTTTTGTGCTGTTAAGAATGTCAAACAAGGAAATGTGAGACAGCAAACATTTTGTCTGAACCATCCTAACAAACATTAATATTTTTTTTGGATTAGTCTTTTTTTACAGATTTTATTATTATCTGTCAATGCTAAACCCCTTCCCCCCAACGGCGCCTTAATATAAGTCGTAATGTCGAGTGACCTTATTCATTAGTCAATTTTGTAACCACTTTATTTTTCATTCTGGTGCCCATATCACTTAAGCATAGTTCTAAATAAGCAGGTGGTATTTTGAAATTATTTTCCAATCACTCTTGTTTTAAATTTTTGTACCTGTTAGTATTTCTACTAGGCTGGTACTTTTACAAATTGTCGAATTTTTTATTATTATAGATGACTGAGATATGATTTATCTTTTGTTTTCTTGTCCATCATCTTGTTGATGAGTGATTGAGTTACTAAACAGAAAGCAACATTCGCGCGACACATGGCGACTATATTAGAGGAGCTCTAAGAATAATTTAAAAAGTAGTTTCATTTCAATGAGGGATTATCAATAATAATTGATGATTAACTCAATCAACGTAGCACCCAGTCACTTATGTCTGCTATTCGATTTAACGGAATTTTAATTATACTCATTGAAAACATTCAGCTGGCATGTATCGATAGAGCAATTAGAAACTATACTAAAAATTTCATTTTTCATACATTAATTAAAACTGTCGTAAATTAACATTAATTTTATCGTAGTAATACGATAGATATTCTTATAATTTATTTTCTTTAGAAACCTTTCTTGGTTTAAATAATATTTAACATACCGTCTCTGCAACTGTTGCGGTGTGACTTTAGGTGTGGATCGTGGTAGTTCGGGAGGCAGCAGTGGCTTGTCCTCCAATATTGAGGGCGCGGTTTTCTTTGGGCATATCGCGATTATAGCCGCGTATATCTTTTGCAATGCTTGTCTGGTCGAAGACAACTCGGCAAGCGCTTCCGTGTTCTCTTTGGATGCCTGTTATATATAATATTGATTTTATTATTCGATTTTACACTATTAATGTTCTTGCTAATTAGTTTTATAATATCGCAACTTTAGAATTGAAATGGTTTAACAAGTTTTTTAAAGAAAATGAATTTTACACTTTAAACGACTTATAAAAAGTATTCTATCAATTTACAATTATTTTTTTATTAATTAAAAATTAAATTTTAATTTCAGTCTAGAAAAGGGCAAAGTACACTTACCGTCTCTTTTAAATCAAGCGCATTCTTTAAATTTTACAGTATGGACTTTAAGACTTATTTAAATCGAAACTGATAAACTACAACTTTCATAATTACATTTTTAGCGTTTACCAAAAAACAAGAATTTTGGATTAAGCCACTTCAATTCTAATGATGCGAGATTTATAACATACCTAGTCAGGTCATAAATTCTGTCACATGTTTAATGTAAAATAATTGAAACAAGTTTATTCATTATGTAACCATTCATATACCAAAATGAACTTAACAAAACATAGATTCTTATGACACTAAAGTTTATTCAAAATGACCTCCGTGATTGTGAATACAGGCTTTCAATCTGCGCGGCCAGTCGTCTATCGCAGCACGAACGAGGTCCATGTCAATATCGGCGGCTGCCTTAATCAAGGATGTCTTGAGTGACTCCAAATTGGGATGAGGCTTTGAGCACGCCTTTTCCTCCAAGTGTTGCCATATCTTGTAATCTAACGGATTCAAATCTGGACTGGAGGAGGGCCAGTCTTCGTGCCGGATGAAGTCGATTTCACGCGCCGCCAGCCAGTCTTGTGTGCTCTTCGCTCTATGAGCTGGCGCCGAATCTTGTTGGAATACCCAGTGCCTGTTATTGAACATGGTATGAGAAACAGGTTCCACAAGGTTCGTCAGGACTGTATTTTGATACACAACTGCATTCGTTTTTACAAGTTTCTCGCAAAAAAGTACCTCTGTTAAGCCCCAATAAGAAACTCCCAACCATACCATGAGCGAGGATGGAAAATGACCTCGTTGGACACGCGGAATACGGTTGCTCGCTTTTTCACTACTGTGTGCGTACACCTTATCATTTTGTTTGTTGTAGCTCTCTTCTACGGTAAATTTTTTTTCATCCGAAAAAAGAATTTCCCGACTTTTTTTTCCCGCGTACCGCTTCAACAAAGCGCGGCATTTCTTCAGTCTCAGGTCCGTTAGACGAGCATTCAAACGATGTTCTGTTTTTCTTCGATATGCCCGAAGCCCTAAGTCTTCATTTAACACCCTTTTCACCGTGGTTCTGCTTAACCCCATCTGAAGGGCCAACAATTTCTGCTTACGTTTGGGATTTCTTTGAATTCGCGCCTTCACAGCTTTTATCACTGCTGGAGTCCTAACAGACCGAGGGCGACCACTTCTTGACCTGTCATCTACACTAGAGTCTTCATTGTATCGTTTGATGGTACGATAAACGAATCTTTTGGTTAAATTCAAATTTTTCAGTATGTTAAAAATTTGAATTGGCGCGTAACCGCAACGATGCAACGCAATAACTGCAACACGGTCTTCTTTAAGCGTCCACTCCATATTTAAAAATGAGTAAAATTCTAAAAGTACCGGTAAAATGGGGCGATTAGGGATTGAGAGGCGAATCGGGAAAAAACCGGGAAAATCTTTCGACGCTCAATATAAGTTTTATATTCGTTGCAAAATCTTCCATTTTTTGTAGTTTAATAGTAGAATGTTGAAAGTTCACAAAACAACTCTGAATATGCATGATAATAGCTGCTAACTTATAAAAAATCGCGTTTCAAATTAACTTCCTGTGGTGGTAATTATTTTAGTGCTAGAAACTTTGCTCTCTTTTATTTATTTGATAATAATAGAAGACGACTATGATTTATAAACGTTATTTAGTGTTTGAACCAGCATATATATTAAAGGTAAGTCTCAGTTGTTATTGGTTTTAATGTATTTGATTAAATAAAAATACATGTAAAAATCTGTTGTTTTTGGGGATATTGGGGACGTCTTAGGTACAAATAACAACGAAAAAGGGGTCAATTGGGATGAGAATACGTGAAATGGAAACGACCTAAGTATAAATAGGTACAGGTTTGTAGGGTTGTCTATGTAGTTATAACAATATTTTTTAAATTTGTTGGTAAAAATCTGGTTTATTCGAAGCGAAATTGGGAATAAGTCTTTAGTTGAAATAGATAAGCAATTTAATATAAGTAAGTCGATTTTGCAGAGACATGTAACAAGATCAATGAAATCTCAAGGTGGACAAAAATGTCTAAGTAATACATAAAAAAATATTTAATATTTGTTCAGAGTGGGCGTATTCATCTGATTAATCCATGGAATAACCGACACACCTAATCTCTTAACCCAGATAGAAATATCAGCCCCTAAGTACTTACCAAGAACGGAGAAATATAAACCGTTTCTAAGAAAGCCCACTATATCTGTATATATATATATTTTGTTGTTAATGCACTGTCGATTGCACCTATAATTGAGGTGATGTCTGCCATGTACTTTTGTCAGTTTTTCAATTTTTTTTATTGATGATCACTTTGTTGGTGCAACTAAATAAATAAATAAATTAAAACTATATATAAAAATAAAAGTAGTGCCAACCCTAACAAATTTCTCATTACGTCCCAATTAACCGCAATTTTCTGGTAAATAGGGATTACACCTATTTTTGCATTTTTTGCTTAAACTGGAATGCTAGTTGCATAATTTTAAATTAGACAACAAAGATGCCCCCAAGACTCAATCATTTTGATCCTGATATAGGATTATATACATCAACAACTACCTTAAAATTGCTCATAAAGTTGGAATTTGTCCCTAATCGCCCCATTTTACGGTATACATTTTTATTTTCGTGAACAATTCGAAATTCGAATTCAACAAACTTTTTTGTGGCCAGCATTCTAAAAGAAAAGTTTTTACTGTGTGACAATACTTATGACCTGACTAGTTAATTTGTAAACGATTTCAGTTAAAAGAATAAAACTCGTGAACGTGTAAGAACAGGCAGCTTCAATTTAGGTTCACAGTACTCACTTCATCATATTCAGCTCTTAACTTGTCATCGCCAGCGAGCAACCTCTCATTATCTTTCGTTAATCTTTCAAGAGACTCTCTCAGGGTTGTCGCTCGGTTATTTCTATCCAAGTAGTAGCCGACGAATTCAACGGAGAAAGCCGGTGGGACGTGCCATCGGCGAGAAACATCTTTCAGTGCTGCCATCTGTCAATAAAAAAACTTAAAGTCAAACTATCAATAAAATATCACAAGCTTATGACTACCAACATCTTGACTATTATTACAGCGATGCAGTAAATTAATTAATTACTTCGAAAGTCAGCATGACCTGTTACGATTCACTTCTCCCAATTTGGACGGCGTTATTAAAGTTGTCTGTTGACCCTTATAACTGATTAGCCATGGGAGTAAGGTAAGCTTGTCTTCTTAACTGTACCAAGAAAAAATGTAAGCAAAATTTCATGAAAGAAAAAATGCCCTATAGTGTAATTATTTGAAATACTAAATACAATATGTGATGCGATAAATTTAAGTTTATAGCATTGGTTGTTCATATTAAGTAACTATTATCAGCTAAGTTTAAACAAAATTATGGTGCATAAACCTGTGCGTCTTGGAACTCCAACGCATGTGTATCTATTCCCATACATTCTGCTTTCCTTTGAAACTTCCGTATTGCAGACGCACTGCTGTAAAGCATCCTGGCCATCTTTTGTGTTGGAACTGTTGAAATTACATAATTATATTTTGTAAGATAAGTACCAAATTATCGCAATAATGTCAACAATAAACTGGAAAAACATAAACTTACCCCATGGAGGATTTCTATTATTTTTCTGTTGTAAGTACTTTTTCCTGTACTTCACTAGTTTCCGCTGAATTCGAAGTTTCTCGTCAGTACTCAAATTTTCTTTTAACTCAAATTTTCTATAACAGAAATGTTATACCCATAAAACAACATAATTCATGGACTTACTAACAATACATTCAAAGGGTGTGGCGGCACGGCATCTAAGTTGGTGATGCCTTGACTCCGGTAACCACTTAGCACCAGGTGGGCCGCGAGCTCGTCTATCCAGACAGGTTAGACAAACAATACAATAAAAAAAAAGAAAAAAAAAGTTTAAGGTGGTGCTAATTTTGTATTGAAATTCTACGTGAGATTTTTAAGGTTAAGTTTATACATATTTATAGATATTAGATATTTATTTTATACTATTTTGCGATTCACAACTTATAGTCTAATAAATACTTATTTGTCTCATTATTATATATTGTAGATGAAGTAGTCCTTATATTATCAATGCAGACAAAAACTACCATTAAGAATGCACTCCTTAAATATTAGGGACAAACAATTTCAAACAATAGCTATGTTGCTAAATATTTAATTTTCAGTTTAACAACTGAAGAGAATATTATAATATTGAAATTATATTGTCACTTGTATTAATGACCTCCAAAATGAGACCCAATTTTAGTGAGTATGTGAAACACCACAAAACGCTTATAAATTATATTTGAAACCTCACTCAAATGATATAAATAAAATCAGTGATTCTGAATCTTAAATTTGCAAATTCTTTTAAACGTGAATAAGATAATTTAATATATTAATACCTTTTTTCAGTTCTCAGCTGCAAAGCTAGCCAGTTTCTTTTCCGTTTTTTAACTAGTGTTTTGTCAGAGTGCAGTCTACAGTGAGCGTAAAATGGATCAGCTTGCTCTACTTCTTCTGTGTGTGCCTCAGCTAAAAGACCTTCCCGCTGACCACTGTGGTTTAATATGTAAGTAACAGTAAATTATTCACTTTAAGTAACCATTAACCAAGTAGTGAGCGGACACCTAGACCTCTAAGTGTATATAATTCCATCACTCAGATCCTGTCTACTTCATAAGCCGTTTTTTATTATTATTATTGCCTTTGTGTGCATCTAAGAACTCCTCATTTTCGACTAGCAATAGAAAGACAATATTGCTATATTTTCACTACCAGATTCCAAAATCCCCATCTCATCTTTGTTCCAACATAAGTACAGCGAAAGGTTTTCAGATATTTTCACTATCAGCCCCAAATTGACCTCACTATAGTCAAATATTTAAATTTAAATATGTCTGATAATATTATAACCAGGGGAATGGGCGAATTATGCTTATCAAAAATATATATAAATTTATAAGATTATAATGATCTTGCAAGCTCTTTACTCATTGTACTGTTACAAGTAATAATTAAAGTTAAATTAATTTACCAAGTTACATGGAAGAATGTTTTACACAAGCCAGCATCGCATCCCACACACACTCCTGTACGTGCCAGAGTCACGTCTTCACATAGTGCGCAAGAACGTGCTCCCCAACGAGAATAAGCCATTTCGAAAAGAGTCACACCTGATAAACGTTCTACCTGAAATAAAAAACATCATCTCCACTTTTCTAAGGTAATTTGGGATTTAATTTACTAGCTGGAACATTCAAATTTTATTAGTAAAGAAGATTTATTTTAAATCGAAGAATTTTTAAAATAATATGTCACTATGGTAAATATTTATTTATAACTTACCTCTGAAAATGCAACCCCAGGGACGTAGAGTGCACAAACCAAATGCACCCAAGCACCCACTTCAGTCTCCTTGAAAATCCCACCTGTTGTTTTATTTATTATTTATCTATTTACTTTACGAGATGAAATGAAATAAGTCCAGCAAAATGTACAAATTTCTTTTTTTAAATTACTATTCAGTGGTCTCAAGAATCAACGTAATTCAATCAAGAATTTAACAGAATAATCATTGTATAGTTAGCTTGTGAGTGAAACATAAATGTAAGTTTCGAAACTTTGTTTCTATCAACAAACAATTAAAATTTGTACCTTTGTTAGGGCATAATTCACAGTTGGGATCGGTGACACCAGCCTTACAAGCTTCACAAAACCATGGTTCAGTAGATGCTGAACTAACTGTACTTGATTCACTAGTCACATCAGAAACACCATAACAGCCTGAAATGTATTAATAACTAAAATTGATTTGGAATACTTTAAAAAAATGTATGTAGATTAAGTTAACTTTCAATTATAATCAATGACCTGTAATTTAAAAAATTTAAGCATGAGCATTGAAGACAAGGGGTTTATAAATACAGTCTGAATAATTTTATCCATTGTCATAAAAGTTAGCCGTACTGGAATCAATTTATAATAGAAGCAATAATGCTCTTTTTATATATTAATTATACTAGACCGGCTGGTGGCTGTAGAATGAATCAATAAAATAATTTTCACTTTTTTGTTCATATTTAGTATAGAATTATTTGATGAGTTTATATGTGTGCAAAAAATAACTAAATTATTTACCCTCATGAACAGTAACACCACAACCATCACACTCAACAATTTCATTGAAGTCATCACTTCGAGAGCCTAGGCACCCAGCACAAATCAAGAGATTAGCTAGTTCACCTGGAAACTACATAGCAACATATTGGTAAGGTATTCATATACAATGAAAATTTAATAGTACTTTACAGAAAAAATATAGTACGATTTTTTTAAATCTAAAACATAATTAGGTGAATCATTATGTTTTGCTGTCTGGCTCTAAAAAAAGATTGTAATAGTCTTAAAAGCTAAAACTGTAAGTTAATTAATCTTTAAAATTTAACTATAATACTAATAATTTATATTTTTTATCATAAAATTTTATTCTAATTTCATCTGACCATAGATCTATATTCCCTGGATATTTTCTACCACTCATGATCAACTCTTTTATAGCCAGTATTTTCAAATTTTGAATTCAATAAAAGTTTTTTTTTACATTATATATTATAACATACTAATTACCTTAAACTCATGCTTTTTAGCTTTCTCAAGAACATCTATAGCTGAAGCTTCTTCTCCAATCTTATTGCTAGACCCTTTGAAGTCATCATCATCTGATCCAGTTTCCTCTTCAGAAGCATTCTTTTCATACTCTATACAATCCCAGGGGAGTAAATAAAATAATGTGTTTAGACTCTTTTTTTGCCTACCTATTACTAGCAACTTCAAGATGCTAGCTTCACTGAACGTGTAGCAAGCTCACAGGCCTCAGCCTGGGAGACTTTACTAACATCTGTCCTAACAAAAGCAGTGCTTTGCTAAATATTCCACCAGATAGGAATTGCGGCCCATTGAGAAGATCTGGTGAGAAACTCAATGAGCTGTCTGTGGGTCCATTTTCACAAGGAACTCTTCATCGCATACGACGGGTTCGACGTGAACGGTGACCAGTGCTTGGAATGCCTAAAAGCACCATGAACGACACGAAAGGATCCGAAATCACATATTTATCCATTAAATAAGATCCTACTCCCCATTGGGAGACTTAAGGTTGAACAAGAAGAACAAATTAAAGGAGGCGTTTTGAATAATTTATAAAAAATACTTTACAAGCCACTTACTTTTATCGTCATCATCACTATTGATGGAATAATCATCACTCTCTTCTGGATGATCTTCAATACGAAAGTCAGAATCATCTGAGCTTTCGCCTTCTTCGAGGTCAAAATCTAGCAACGATTGAGGCTCTACTGGTTTTACTTTTCTCTTAGCTGGACCTCGATCTTCTGTGAAAAACGAGCAAGCAAAACATAAACAAAATTGAATTTTAATGTATGAACCTAACATATTGATTTTAGCATTCTAATTCTAAGTAGGCTCGAGCATCAGCGTTTATGAAGTCGACGCAATCAAAATTAAATAAATGTTTAAATTCTATTTCAAAAATTATGAAGCTTACCCATCTTGTCGCACAAAGCACAATTAAGTGTATAATCTATGGCACAATGTGTACTTCACAGATTAGTTTCAAATTGAGAGTAGCTAGGTGACACATGGTGTATCATCTATGATTAGTTCCGGCTTGTGAGCTGTGATAAAAATATCGTGATATTTAGAATTAGGAAAATATTTAACGTAGCCACTAAGATTATTTCTCATGAGAAACAACGACGGCCTGAAAAATACCCTATGGTATACCTACATTTCGTATATGAACTGTTGGAATTTGAATATGTAAGTAATGGCAGGCAACACTTGACACATGTAAGATTACAGTTTTCGTATATTGGAATGTTTATTTAAATATTTAAAACAGATGATTGTCTTCTCTTCAGTGAAGACAAAGACTTCTCATCTAGACACGGACAGTGCAGCATCTTAGGATTTTATAAAAATAAAATATTGTAATGGTTTAATAGTGTACAGTGTGTTTGCAATATATGTTAACCATGAAGCAAAGTGTTTTTAAACAGCTTCTCACCTCCAGAACCCGATCCCTTCAAATAGAACCGCCCAATAAGAACAACAAACATAACACCGTTCTAAGTTCTAAACCTGAAACGCTAAAAAATTTATTAACTTTCTTTTTTTACTTTTGTGGCCTAGTAACGATACTTCATTCACCTTGTTAATGCGTAGCAACTAAAAAGTTCACTACCTAGATGTGGTACCTAGTGGCGTTTTTAATAAAATATGGCTTAAATAAATCCAACTTCCCACCACACAGAACGACGATTTTTTGTGTCCAAAGATTCATCCAATACCTTTCAAATTTTTTTACAAGATGACTCTGTAAAACCGTTGCTAAAGCCACCCTACACCGGTCGCATCTAGTCAAAAACGAGAATCATAATCAGCACAGGAGACTGATATTAATATGTAAAAGTGTATCTCGATCGTAAAGCCCGCATTTATAGAAGCTATCATCAGATATTCCTCAAACAAAACAACCAATAACGATTTCAGGTAAATGACCAGTGCTTCAAGAGGATGTTACGCAATCAGAAACAATATCTACCGCATTGTTAACATTTCCAAATTTGTTGAAAATTTTAAATATTTTTCCCTTACTACAAAATAAAAATTTTTAATAAAATAATGAGATTTCATACAGCGTGGCGACATTATGGCGAATAAAAAGGCCACTAACACATTTATATAGAAGACTTCAACTTATTTGGAGGAAGTAAAAAAAGAAAAGAAATAATGAAAATTTTTCCATTTTCTCCTTTTCTTTTCGACTTCTTCCAAATAGGTTGAAGTATTTCTACTTAAATGTAGTAGTGGTCATTATAGTCTTCACGATGGCTACAAAGAGTAAAACAGTGAAAATAGAGCTTTCCAGAGCTTTTTCCCAAACCTATTTAAAGCAGTAATCTTTGCCGATTAACTCCAAATCTAATATCATAATTGTAAAGTTAGAAATTTGCTTTGTAATTGATGCCATGCGGAACATTTGTTGGATTACCTAATATTTGTTGCTCATTTGGTGGATATAAAATATTTGTTATTGAAAATTAGGGATTTTCTTATATTAAATTATAACCTTTCTTTTAAGTGAAACTTCTCTCTACTTACTACCCCCTAATAAGAACTTATTTTGCATTTGTTTTTGAATTTGCATTTGTTTTATTTTGAATTGTTAAAGATAAATTTTCAGTTGTCATAAAGGTACCTGCTCTACTTCACTGATGGTCTACTTAGACCACTGAAGTATGAAAATGACTTTTAAACTAAAAGGCTTGTTACACTTGGCTGAATTTAGTCAACTGAATTCAGTGAAGTGTAATAGCATTAAGTAAGTTAGTCTACTGAATCCAGTAACAAGGATGGTTTCTGACTGACTAAATCATTTAGAAGCCTAATTAGCAACGCATTCAGGTAGGTGTAATCGCATTTAGTTACTTAATGGTTTCAGTCGTCCCATAGCTCTCCGTGCGTAAGGACATTTTAGTTTGTTTTTTGCTTCCGAATAAAAAGTATTAATTTCGGTCGCCTTTATTTAATGTGCCAGATTATACCATATGACAATAATCATATAATAGATATATAGGTAATAGACTATCGTAGGATAGTATCCTGCTTTTGAATAAATGGTGTCACAAGGTTTAATATTAGGTCAAACGAGATCGAATCTATTTATAAATAATTTTTTAAGTCTGCTGGTTCTAAATCACTCATAATATTTGCTAACATTCCGCACAGCAATCAATATTTCTTCAACGATATCCCCTTTTTTTTTGAGAAATTGATTATACGCGTTTATACTGACAATTGATTCAGTAACTGAATTTAGAGCAGTGTAATCAGAAGCTTCTAAATTTGCTTCTGAATTCAGTCGACTAAATTCAGCCAAGTGTAATAAGCCTTTAACGCAAAACTACTTTAAAGATCTATGCGCCAAACTCGGCAAAACTGTTAAAACGTTCATAGTGACTTGTAAAGATGGGTTAATACCGATATTTGTCAATATTAGCGAATACGAATATATTCATTATGTAATATACCTTAACTAATACGTGAATATCCTCATATCGTATTATACTTCGATAAAACGGGTAAACGAGTTAAACCTAATACGGTATTTGTGAAATAAGTTAATAATCATAGATAATACACATAAATTAGTTATTAATAATATAAATAGTATATTGTATCTAGGAATTTGATTTCATACTAAATATTTTACAAGTAATATTATGTACATTAAAATGAATATTATTATTAAATCAGAATTTGGTCAATATTGTACATTAATATAAACAACAAGTTAGTAATATTATTTATTTCTTATTGGTGCATAAAAACATTAGCTTTTTTACTTTTTCTACCGAAAGACTCGTACGTCGGTCAGAAATGAGTTTACCAGATTTTGAAAAAATCCTCTCACACGGTACTGAAGTGGCTTGTAGGTACACAACAGTTATAATATTATAATCCCCGAACTGTTTGTTTAGAAAGTCATTTCGATTCAAAAATCAAACATTTATTTATAATTTGAGAAGTTCTTAGAAGATAATTAAATACCACCGCAAAAATATATTGTCATCATAATTTATTACGTAAAAACACTTAATTTAGTTCTGGCCGTATTACGTTTTGTGTAAAAAATATTTTAATTTATGAAATTGGTAAACAATGTCAACTGCCTACTTCCGTTTTTCAAATCATCATTTTAAAACCAACTAATTCGAAGGCAACAGAAAATAAAATTAAAGTAATGAAAATAAAGCTCCCCGATTTTATTCCAATAAATGTAAAAATGTACTACTTTGCCTTGAGTAGAATCTCTAGTTGAATCAAGAAATGAAGGTCCAAACATTAAAAAGTAATGCGTTTAAAAATTCCCACTAGCATCTTTGACATGTAAAAAGTTGAATTAAAAAATAGTCCATAAACTCATAATGATATGTACTTATTTTCATTGCTCAATATGTAAAAATATAGTTTATTTCACTTCCTCTTAGCGCATGCAGTATTGTTATGAATGTGATAGACAGATATCCGCGAGACACGTACGGCGTATGCCAGTATATTTCAGAGTGATAGATACAACCCGACCGATGTGAGTTGGCTAATATTATGAATAAAGTGAATACGGAATATTAGCATATCAGAATTCGACGGATTACCGATACACGAATACAAGCTGTATTACGAATATCTTAATGAATACTAATATATCGGTCTCACCCTTAGTGACTTGTCAATTTGTCAACTGTCTACAGTGTCTACCTACTATTGTTTTTATTCCTAAAAGTTGAAGATATGAGCTTTATTTACGAAATTTAGTGCTTAGTAATTCAAATCATTAATAATAACTCACGAAGTCAAACCTTTTTCGCGAAAAGAGTACATAAAAGAAAAAAAATGGTGGGGTTAGACTCTGAGATTAACCGGGATGACGAATGTGATAATATTGGGCTGGGATGTGCACTCGAATACTTTTCAGAGGTCGAGGATGTGATGAACATGATTGATAATGTAAAAAATGTTTATAACACCTCTGCTTTTGAAGTGGAGTACGATAAACTTTACACAATACTTAAACAGTATTATGAACAACCACATCTGTTGGATCCACATTTAGACAAAATTCTATCGAAATTTTTGTTACTTATCAAAGATAAAGATTCTCCTTTCGAACTGAAACATGCAACTTTTAATTACATGTACCAAATCATAAGAGTTCGAGGCTATAAGGTGGTTGTTAGACATCTTCCACATGAAGTTAGTATGTAAACTAAATTGTTTGATATGAGTCCATGACATAACAATGGATTTTATTAAAGAGAAATGTATAATTTTTAGGTGTCTGATTTGCTGACTGTATTGGTATTTTTGGAAGCTCAAAATCCTGATGATAAGGAAACATGGAGAAGCAGATTTGTCTTACTGTTATGGTTGTCAATTGTTGTTATTATTCCATTTCATATGAGTCGCCTAGATGGATTCGCTCCTGGACAACCAGGTATGTTATAGAACATCTATCAATGACCAATACATACCTACCTTATGATATTTTAATAATGAATAATAAGTGGTTGAATGTTAATCTGTCTTTCATGTATAAAAATAGCAGTAGTTGTGACATGATTTCATAAAGAGACTGTCTTGTGTTATAGAATGACAAACATTATTTTTTTTTGTGTTGGAATAGTAATTCTCAACTGCTTCTTCTGTGGCACACAATGATTTTAAAAGTTCAGAAGCTATTTACTGTGTAAAATAATGATGTAATGATAATGTAAAACAATGTAATGATTTTGGCTGCACATAAACTAGAAGAATTAGGTGGGCCACAAAATTGTCATAGTGCAGTAATTGAGAATCATTCTTTTAGAATAACAAAATGGAAAAAATTGCTTTGGCAATTTTGTAATTTAATATCTAAAACTTTCAGTGGCATAAAATTTTCGAAATTTAAAAGTGATAGTTTTATTCATGATTACAAAATGAGTAACACATGTTTTTCAGAAGCAGGCACTTCGAAAAAATTAACAGTCATGGAAAGAATCTTTAATATTTGTAAAACATATGCACTTAGCAAAGATTCATGTGCTGAAGCCAGTGCTTATTTAGCCTCTAAATTTTTTACAAGGTAAACCTTTTATTTATTATTATTGAAATTCGGCAATGATAAAATGACAAAAATTCTGATTAACTAGAGGTCCAGTCAAATCTATGACTTGTTTAATGACAAATACAATACATATAGTATTTAATTTTGAAGATGAAATATTGACTTTACTTTGCTGAAATGAAGTGGCTCCTGCTGCCCACAGATATATGTAGTTGGTACCAATGGTGCTTATTTTAACTTGCCTTATATAAATCTCAATATATAAATATACAACCTGCAGGTCAGATGTGAAAGAATTATATATGGGTGCATTCTTTGATTGGGCCTGTGAGCTGAATTCAAATTTAAATGAAGAGAACACTATACACTACGGGGTTTTAGCTGCTGTTGCAGCTGTTCTGAAGCACGGGAAAAGAGATGATTTACTACCATATGCACCTAAATTACTTGAATGGGTTACGAACCAAAACTATAAGCATCATAATGCTATGCTTGTTAGAAAATATGGAGTTAAAATTGTCCAAAGAATTGGTAAGCATAGGCTATTTCTATAGAGAAATAGCTTTTTTATTATTTCAAAATTAGAATCTGCCACCCTTTGCTTATGCATGGTCTGGTCTTGTATTTGAGGGATTGGGTGAACAAACAGTCAATACTTGGAGCCTTAAGTAACCATCTTTGTATCAAGGCCCTGAACTTCATTCCACTTCTTCAGATATTGCCAATATATACACATTTATCTAGATTTATTTATTTATTTAATTAGTCTACTTACAAATTAACAGTATAAACCAAAACATTTGTAAGGTATTAATAATTAGCTTAAGTAATTCCTGACAACAACAATAAATCGTTGCAAACCATCATGGAATATATCCATTTCCGGAGCATAGGCTAGCACGCCATTGAGTAGCGAAACAGCACGATGCACGGTGGGTCGATACTATGATTTTAGTGACTTAGGGACCAACTTTGTTTTTTAACATTTTTCTTTATGTAGATAGATAGAGCTCGTTAATCTCAATAATAATTGTTTTGGGAAAAAATTACAAAAACTTTATAGTTTGGTCAGAAAAATGTGTTTTGTGATTTTTTTGTATGGAGCGGGTCACATTATATTAAATTCCTGCTAAGTACCGCAAGGTCCCGCTTTGAAACTTTATTTTCCTTACACCTTGTCTAGTCTACTATCATTTGATGCTATGAACATGTGCATAAAGTAGCAACTCTGCCAAATAAATGGATCGAAAAAAATGAATAAATACATGGAATAAAAACCTTTATATATTTTTTTCGTAAGTGCTTTTAAGTTAAATTTGATATGGATAGTAAGTAAAAGCACGTAATGATACCCATAATTACAGAATACCTAACAACAATACATTTAGTAGGTCTCTAATTAAGCAATCGCTCTAAGTTTTATATATTTTGTTTCACCATTCGATTTTTGGGCCAGAAGACAAAAGAAGATTGTGTAAAATATCCTCATTAGTCGACGTTCTACTTATTTTTCTAGAAGAACAACTCTCTGTATATTTCGAAAATCTTTATTGAGAGCTTCCGCTGCCTCTTCCGAGAGCTTATCTATTCGAATGGCACCAAAGTTCTTCATTATTGTATATCACCGCCATGAGCCAACAATTTATGGATACTGAAAGGCATATAATACCAGGGATATAAATTAACATACAATTCTGCAGTATATCTACAAAATTCGGAAAAATTGGAAAGGTCCACGCGCTCTCCAGATGCAACAGTCTGAAGAATCACGTGAAACCACTCTATTCAATCTTTACGTATTCCTGTTATGCGGGCTGTTCCTTCTGCATCCCTAAAAAATCTTCTGGCAGTATTGCCATAATTGGTTGTTCCTACTTCTTGCTTGACAACATCTATAAGTAAACCGCATACTGGAATATTTCTTCATTATTTTCTCTTTGACAAGCAAGTGTCTCCAAAAAGCCCTGACAGTTTTGCTTTGCAAATATCACAGACAGCAGAAAATGTTTCTGACAAATATGAGGTTATTTTGCCGTCTATCACCGTTAAGTGTAATTGATGATTCACTTCAACTTGTTTGATTTTTGATGGCTGAAGTCTTTCTATTTCTTCTGTTATACTAGCTTTTATAATTGCCACTGTTGACTGCGTTTCTTTTGTAAATTTAAACATTATTGGACGGCGATAAAAAGTTGATTAGGGTAGATCGTTTTCCCAAACAACTGTTCCATCAAATTTCTGAAGCCTTATAGGAACTAGACTGACCATGAAAATAGATGAATCATCAAACTCTGTTTCAGTTTTCTGTTTATAATTACTTTGACCTGGGGCTCTATCAAAGCCTATTTGCTTATAAGCAGTAGCTCTCTTGCTGAGTCCAAATCCGAAGTAATCACATCTAAAAGCCTATATAGCGCCAAGCTTAGTAATGCTTGCAATAGCAGCTCCTTCTTCAGTAATAATTACCTGGTCTTTCCCTGGATAACATTTGGTATTTTCTTGCTTAATTTTATATTAAGAAGGGTATAAATCAGACCCATTTTCACTTGCTGCTTCTCTTAGGTTTATATACTGCCACTTACTTAATTTAAGTGAAACTAATAGTGCCTTATCGGGAGAATATGTACTACTTTTCACTTTACTTGTACTTAAACACTCCTTAACTTTTTTCTAAATCTTCGGGGTGATTTGACAAGTGGTTCATTATTTCTCCTATATCTTCATTTCCAGTGTTTCTCAAACTAGCAATTGTAGTAGCTTTCATTTCATCCGGGGATAACGAAAGCGATTGGTAAATTTGTTCAATGCGTCTTCGTTTTTGCCTGGATCCCAATTCTTCAAAAGGTTTTCGAGGTGTAAACATAGATGTCGAGGCTTCTGTAGTACATTTGAGGGTGGTACATTTCCAACATCTTCAGTATTAGAAATCTCGAGCCTTTCCTGTGCAGTGTTGATAGCTTCAGGTATCATTCCTTCGGGCCAGTTTATTGCACCTTCTAACCAATCACATTTTTTCTTATAAACTGTGCTAACATGCGACTACTTCGTTTTCATATTGCACTTGTATTTGAACAAAAGTGCGTCCAGAATTTTGGAGCTCAATACTTTTCTCTTCGGTCACGTTTATTTGATTTTGTAGGAATTGAAAGAGTTTTTTATTATCAGAAAGCGACTGTAGTTGCTCTCTTAAAATCATAAATAATTCTAAATCGTTAACAAAATTATTCATTATAACGGAAAAAGGAAGATCACAACGACAATCACGAGATGTTAGTAGTAGTACGAATAAACGAACACTAGTTAGTATATAATAAACATGGTCGCTTTATACTTCCAGAGACAAACAAATATTTACTATATTTTTTACTACCCAGTAATGGCTGCTTAACTAGTTATCCTCATTAAATAATGTTAACTATCCTAATAATTAGAGAGATTGCTTAATTAGAGACCTACTAAATGTATTGTTGTTAGGTATTATGTGATTATGGGTATCATTACGTGCTTTTACTTACTAATCCATATCAAATTTAACTTAAAAGCACTTACGAAAAAAAATATAAAGGTTTTTATTCTATGTATTTATTCATTTTTTTCGATCCATTTATTTGGCAGAGTTGCAACTTTATGCACATGTTCATAGCATCAAATGATAGTAGACTAGACAAGGTGTAAGGAAAATAAAGTTTCAAAGCGGGACCTCGCGCTACTTAGCAGGAATTTAATTTAATGTGACCCGCTCCATACAAAAAAATCACAAAACACATTTTTCTGACCAAACTATAAAGTTTTTGTAATTTTTTCCCAAAACAATTATTATTTAGATTAACGAGCTCTATCTATCTACATAAAGAAAAATGTAAAAAAACAAAGTTGGTGCCTAAGTCACTAAAATCATAGTATCGACCCACTGTGCGATGCGTCGGGGAGTTAGCAGTGTGCTGCGTACGCGCGTGCGTAGTACAAAGTAGCTGCCGCTGGCGACGCGCCCCTCCACACATACATCCGCGCATGTAGCCATCAGGCACATATAACGACACTGATTCCAGTGCAGTGGAGTTATCAATTTTGTTATGCAATAGCTGATAATAATGCACCACAAGAGTCATCTTCCGTCTGAGCTCAAGAGTATCTAATCCGACCATACCAGTCACATAAAGTGATGGATACAAGAACGGATAGTATCCATACATTTTCTTGAATAGGAACCTGCAAAATTTTTTATGTAGTTTTTCCAGCATTAGCTTTTGAACTGCTTCGCGAGGATCCCACACGAGTGCGTTATATTCAAGACTACTTCGCAAATAGGCATCGTACAGCATAACAATCACACGATGGCCTACAAAGTCGTGCGTCTGACGAATTATGAACCCGAGCAGACCACTACCCCTTTTACATATATTTTGTATGTGATCTTTAAACGTTAGCTTGGAATCGAAAATAACTCAATCCTATACCCTCCCTCAATCCATTCAGGTCCTTGATAGGCCATATTTACAGAGTTGCTGTCTCTTTCATGTAGAATAGTACAGGTAGTCTCTTTAACTGCATTCATATTGCAGTGGCATGAGAATGCCTCGAGCAGATATCAAAGAGAATTCTTATAAATATTTACAATTTTTACTTCGAAACTCTTTTGTGCCTTTTAAGCCCCAGACTATCCCAGCTAGGTTTTGGTTTTGGTACAGTTCCCCACTGCCCAATAATCTATGCTAACTGACATTCTCGTATACGGTTTGGGTACAATTTTATCGTTTTTTGCTATTTTATTAAGCTTATCATATCATATTATAAAATAAGTACCGCAGTGTCAAGAAGTTTATACAAAGGCTGTTTCAATAAAACAATGATTAATAACTGCTTATGTTTTAGGTTTAACATTTCTGCGTCCAAGAGTAGCTGCCTGGCGGTACACTCGTGGTTCAAGGTCTTTAGCGGTTACTTTAGGTGGAGCAGCGGCAGCTGGCGATACGGAAACGATTACTACTCCTGACGATGATGATGATCAAGACATTCCTCAAGAGGTAAGAGTCTTGTAAGATATATGATTATGTTTGCCTAAGATTTTCAATTTGAAAAAAATAATTTATCAAATAAAGCAGAATAACTAGAGTTGTTTTCATTTCACATATAAATTCAATTCTAATGAAAGTATTACAATTACAAAGTAGACATACAATCATCTTAAAAACTCGTTTCATTGTATGTTTTTTTTAACAGGTTGAAGATGTAGTAGAACTATTATTGTGTTCACTAAGTGATGACGATACAGTAGTTCGTTGGTCGGCCGCGAAAGGAGTGGGGAGAATCGGTGCACGTTTACCTGCGATAGCCGCTGCTGATGTATGCGAAAGTGTGTTAGGACTGTTTGCAGAAAATGAACGTGAAACTGCCTGGCATGGTGGGTGTATGGCACTGGCTGAACTAGGTAAGTTTTGCTTGTATTGAACTAAAGTTTGATAGATCAATAAACACGAGAGGATGGTGGGGCAATATCTGGGTTACTGCTGTTGAAGAAATATGATAATATAGCCCATCTGATGGTTAATAAATGGTTTCTCTAGGGATCGCGGCAAACAGCACACAAATATTCTAAAAAAGAAAGTAAATAGACCGGAAGGAACACTAATTTTTGATATATTGAAGTCGAAAGTCAAAGTCAATCGGCTGGCTAACAAGAATTTTCTAGTATTTTTTTTTATGATTGTATAATTATTGGTGGCCCGGAGGCCTTTCCAGTTTCACCAGGACAGATGGGCGAGCAAAGGCTCAGCCAGGAGGGGTGGGATTTGCTAACAGCTGCCTGAGTGCCTCCGAAGGAGACCTAACAGCTTAAGAGCAGCTGCTTCGCGAATATATCTACTACTACGACAAGATCCTGCGAGAAACTAAGCGGGCTGATGCATGTGTTGAGTTGCACAATTATCTAGTAGTCATGTTTAACAGCACGGCGCGGTCTCTTGTCTCCGAGGCAAGTGGGGGCCGGCATGGCGGGTGTAGTGCGTGCGCTGCGCAGGGACGAGCCGCGCGCGGGCGGCGTGGGGGCGGGGGGCGGCGGGCGGGCGGCGCGGGACGCAGCGTGTCACGCCGCCTGGGCCTTCGCGCGGGCATACGACGCCGCCGCGCTCAAACCCTATGCCGACATGCTCGCCAACGCACTCATAGCGACAGCTTGTTTTGATCGAGAGGTACCTTTTTTTAATATCCGTTATAGGCTTTAGTGCTTATCATCCATAGACAACACAAATCGTCATCTCGCATTAAAAATGTATAATCTCAAAACTTACTAATTTTACAGGAGAGTGTTTTAAAGGTGTAACATGTGATATTTTTAATATTAATATTCTTGTTGCAACATTTACTTTTAATTTTTTACCAGTTACATTATCTGTCTTTTAAAGTAAGATAAAATTATGTATTAATTTTGTTAATAGTAGACAAGACATAGATAAATTAAAAAAAAAAAAAAACTAAAACTAAACTACGCTTTTTTGACAGTATTTATGAGAAAATTCTGGTGATACCAAATGATTCCGCATATTAACTCAATTTCGAATATTTTTGGAAATTGTACACTTTTAATGCGGAAATACATATCGTTTTGAGATTACGAATAAATGTACTAACAGAAAACAATTTCGCAGATCAATTGCCGTCGAGCTGCATCGGCGGCGTATCAAGAAAATGTGGGACGTCATGGTATGTTCCCGCACGGCATCAATGTGCTCACAACTGCTGACTTTCAATCTGTGGGACCTAGGAACAATGCTTATCTTGTAATAGCCCCACAGGTAAAGTGTCATATTTTTATCCACTTAAGTTAATCAAAGTATACTTAGATTCGATGTAATATTATTTCTAACCAAACATAGTGAAGCGGCTATAATGATCACTATATATAACTATAGATAACATTTTTTTAAAGGGATTTTATGACCTGGTAACTAAGACCTTTAAGTCATGTCTTATTTTAATTTATATTCATATTTTTATGAAAAATGATAATATGGAGTGAAATGAAATGAAGATGATTTAGACATTAATCAACTGGGATGAAATTAAATGAAATGAGATGAGATGATATGGGATGAAATATAATCTCAATAAAATGGTGGGCATTTACAGAGGTTTTTTCAGTGGACTTTTTGGAAGATCCCGAGAAGTTATTATACGTCTAGCGGCTTAGTTTAATTTTCCCACATTTATGCACTTTGACAGATATTAAACTGTTAATAAAACTACCATTATTAAATATAAACCTGAAGAAACACTAAATAGACAAAATAAAACAAATCACACAACTTCACTCCTCGCGTTCCCGCCAAAAAGTCCTACAGATAACAGAAACTTATTAATTATAGCTTACAAATGTAATTGTGCAGATCGCTGAATATCCGGAGTACACACAGCCATTGGTCGATCATCTGGTGGAGCTGAAAGTCGATCATTGGGACTGTGCCATACGCGAACTCGCCGCCAAGGCATTGAACAAACTAACGATTAAGGTTAGCCATTGCCATCTAACTGTATATATATACCCATAGCATGTGAGTATTACATTACTGGTGGTAGGACCTCTTCTGAGTCCGCACGGGTAGGTACCACCACCCCGCTTATTTTCTGCCGTGAAGCAGTAATGCGTTTCGGTTTGAAGGGTGGGGCAGCCGTTGTAACTATACTGAGACTTAGAACTTATATCTCAAGGTGGGTGGCGCATTTACGTAGTAGATGTCTATGGGCTCCAGTAACCACTTAACACCAGGTGGGCTGTGAGCTTATCCACCAAGCTAAGCATGACAAAGAAAAATCTCCGTGTGTTTTCATAAACATGCATCCATACTACATGCTTTCATCATACCGACCTACTTGCTTGAAAGAAGTTATTACTGAATATATGAAAGGTGTCAGCTGTTGACAATTTCACATTTTCATGTACACATTTTGTACTTATTTAGGTTAGATTATTAATTTTAAGGATTTCTAAAAAAATCTAAAATCTCATGTAAGTGAAATAGATATAATTATTTTAATTGTGAAATTAAGTAAAGGCATTAAACGTAAAATTAAAATCATTTTATTGTACAGTTTTCAAAAAGAATGTCGAACATTTTTAGCTTCCGGAATACATGGCAGTGACAGTTTTACCAAAACTATTAAAAAAGACGGAGTCTATCGATTTGAACGTACGACACGGAGCAATACTGGCCATAGGTGAAACTATATACGCATTGTCACAAACAAAATTGCCCAATGGTAAGTACTATTATCATATTCAACAATATGCTCTATTTATTTCCCAACTTCCACCTACTAGTAATATTGTACCTGATTTTTTAGCTTTCACACATTTGTTATTAAAATAAGTATCGCTTATTACGTTTTTACTTGCTAGTCTTAATAAGGTTAATATCCTATCAATTTTTACTAAGACTTTTACATTGCAGACATAAATTTAAATATTTATGTAGTAATCGTTTCCATTATAGGTACTAATTTAATAAACATTTTCAAATGACTTCAATCATACCTCATTTAACTTGTGTTTGTTTTAAAGGCCTTTGAAGGTGTCACCCTTTGAGTCACCTATCACTGAACCTTCCTCAATTCTTGTTTCAAGCAGGACATCAGGAAACACTGATAAGTTAATACCAAAGTTGGATAGTAAGGAAGATTAAATAACGGGGGAAATTCATTGAATAGTGGGGATAAAGTTAGTTCAGGTGACAGGTCGTGCGATATTCAAAAGAACTTGACGGGATCATTTCAAATAGTTCGAATGGAAAATTTTGTACAGAATACAGTCATACACCAAATTCCTGCAAAGATCTCACCGGGATTAGAATAATACTTGTCACTCCGAAAATCTTTAATTATCTATAAGGAGTTCCTATAATGATTATCTGATTTTCAGGTAAAACAGCAGACAGCTTAATATCCGAGGACATCTCGACATCAGTACGTGAGCTGGTGGCGCGGTTGAGGTCCCGCCAGCAGTTCCGCGGTCTCGGAGGGGAACTGATGCGGCAGGCTTGCTGCAACTGTATAGCGTCGCTTTCGTTGGCCGCAGCACCTTACCACGGACACCCTATTATAGGTACAAACGAAATTGAACTGCACTATTCGAAATAAGTACTTCTACTTACTACTACACTAGTGCTCTGTCAATTTTAACGATTCCATGACCACATTCTTAACTAGAATTTTTTATCTGCATTCAAAAATCAAAGGACATATTATTATATAGGAACCGGAATAAATTGTATAGTTTATAAACAAAACGATTCTCTAAGAGGATCTTCCATTTCATAGCGATTAACTGACCACATTCTTAACTATAATTTTTTATCTGCATTGGAAAATTGAAGGACATATTATTATAATGCAACCGGAATAAATTGTACACTTTATAAACGGAAAATGATTCTGTAAGAAAACTTTTCATTTCGTTCACCTAGTGTTGAAGAAAACCTTTCATTTCGTTCACCTAGTGTTGAAGAAAACCTTTCATTTCGTTCACCTAGTGTTGAAGAAAACCTTTCATTTCGTTCACCTAGTGTTGAAGAAAACCTTTCATTTCGTTCACCTAGTGTTGAAGAAAACCTTTCATTTCGTTCACCTAGTGTTGAAGAAAACCTTTCATTTCGTTCACCTAGTGTTGAAGAAAACCTTTCATTTCGTTCACCTAGTGTTGAAGAAAACCTTTCATTTCGTTCACCTAGTGTTGAAGAAAACCTTTCATTTCGTTCACCTAGTGTTGAAGAAAACCTTTCATTTCGTTCACCTAGTGTTGAAGAAAACCTTTCATTTCGTTCACCTAGTGTTGAAGAAAACCTTTCATTTCGTTCACCTAGTGTTGCCAGCTATACTACTATTAAAAAGATGGTTAGACACTGTATTGTCAAGAATATTTAAATATATTTCATTTTATTAATTCCAGATGAATGGCTAAATTTAATTGAAGAATGTCTAGCTCACGAAGTGCTAGCCATAA
The DNA here is from genome assembly GCF_030269925.1 of Bombyx mori. Lineage (NCBI taxonomy): Eukaryota > Metazoa > Arthropoda > Insecta > Lepidoptera > Bombycidae > Bombyx > Bombyx mori. The sequence goes on along the minus strand of NC_085115.1, from coordinate 7,795,182 downwards.
GAGAGAAAGCAATAAAAGCTCTGCCATTGGTTTTCGATCAGTATCTTCGAGACGACCAATTGGTGTATGGTGATATGACAGCGAAAGTAAAACGCACTAAACTTATGGAGAAGTACTGCGAGCAACTTAGGAACAGTGGAGTCAATGGACTTGTGCTGAGAATGGGATACTCGCGAGCTGTTGGTGAGCATGAACAACTATTTAAACATTCTTGATAAATTATACAAACTTTTGCACTTGTAGTTATACGATAAAGGGAAGGTCATCTACCGAACTGGTTAAATATTGCTCGGTAGACCGACGGTCTTTATACTATTTATTTCGATACGATGATTTCCTTCATCGTGGAAGTCGTTCGGGAACTCTGATTGGATACATAGGTAACTAGGAAATTTAAAACTTACCCCGAGATCTACTCACGGCACAGTCGCATAACTGCACCGGGCGTCTTTTTCGAATTAATAAACTGCAAATGAACGTACATATGAGGCCTATAAAATCAAAGGCAGCTAAATCCAAGTCTGTCAAATATTCAGGTAAACTACAAAAATCGACCCTAAACACGTCATTACGGATCCTCCCGATCCATCGAAGTACTGCTCAAGAGCAGTCTCTAGGGCCAGTGTTAGCAACACTCCCGGTTTGAGAATCTGAAATAACTTTGTTCATATAGCTACGATATTCTTTATTTTAAAACAGATTTATAAAGAATGACATAAAATTAAACAGATTTATATATAATATTACTAATAATCTGAATTTAAAATGATAAAACTCCGTTCATTAGTACTTAATACAGAGTAAACTTATCTTTTTTGAACTGAATTTGTTAGAGATTTAGCTGCATTTGTTAGAACATGAAAACACTAAAGCATGTTCAACTAACTAAACAAGATAGAGCCATTGTTAATACATTTTACGACATTAAGGCGTTTAGCTGCCTTTGATTTTATAGGCCTCATATAAAGACATGTTCATCGCATTTTTATTGTATATTTTCTTTCATGTGTGTTTAGGTATTACTAACAAATGTTGGTTTCAGGCGCTTTACCTAAGTTTTTGCTGACCGAACATCTCCCGATGGTCATTCGTTCGCTGATCGAATGCACGAAAGTGACGGAAGCGACGCAGAAGTGGGCGGAGGCGCGTCGCGACGCCGTCATAGGGCTAACTGAAGTGTGCCAGACGCAGGGGGTGCGGGGGGGCATCGAGGAACACGTGGACGATGTCGTGGCTGCACTCTTGGAGTGCTTAGCTGAATATACTATAGATATGAGGGGCGACATAGGCGCTTGGGTCCGGGAAGCCAGTATGTCAGGTGCGTTGCGTACCGTAGATGGGGGGAATAGGTACTAAGGGTAGAATACGGACAAATTTGGGTTGTCACAATGCTTTTGTGAGATTTAAATTTGTTGAATAGAAAATGACTTTTATTTAGTGTTCAAGAATATTAAATAGTTTAATTTAGTCATCAGGTTTTGTAACTGATTAAATATATTTAAAAGTTAATTACCTAAAGGTAAGTGCCTACCTTTTTTTTTATTGCCATAGTAGGCAGACGAGCTTACGGCCCACCTGATGGTAAGTGGTTACCGTCGCCCATGGACTTCAGCAATGCCAGGAGCAGTGCCAAGCCGCTGCCTACCGCTTGAATAATAATAACCAAACAGTGCCAGCCCTATCGAAAAACTCTATTGTCCTCATACGTGACCCGATTCAGTCCAAAAGCCAGGGTGAATCAGGTCAAGCTAGTTATTTAAGTTTTTGCCTCCAATTAACTATGTATAATAATACATCGTGTATGAAAATTTTAACCTCCAGAACCATTTTAATATCAATTTTATTGGTATACGTTTTGAAAACGGTTATCCTAATCATTAAATTGAAAATGATTATTGCAATAGAAAAGTCGGCAGCAGTAATCAGGTTCGCCGCCGCTACATTCGTACTCGTGATTAGCGTTGATTGAAAGAAAACATCAATGAACGGATCATTGTGGCAATACTGAAAAAAAATTTATTTCTTTAAATGAAACTACCATTCGACAAATTGGCAGTGCATGTGCATATTGTAGAATTTGAAAAAATAGGGGCATATTGTAAATTCGAACGGGTCTTTACCACAATCTTGCCAATATTTTGTAATGAAGCATAGGTTTCGGTAAAAATGGGCTTCATATTTTAAGATGAGTAGCTGCATTCACTTTGCGGTATCTATAGGCTACTGTGACTGAACTACATTGAAGGCAAAGAGAAAGTGAATTATCAAATAATATTAACTAGTGATCCCCTGGTAGTCGAAATTCGACTATAATTAATTGAAATATAAGTTTGTATACTATTATGATTCTATTGTTAATGACTATTATACTTCTATAATCACAAATTTTGCCAAGACTACACTATAAACAAATATTAATAAAGACAAACAATTTTCAATATATTCTCAATTTGTCCACGGACTTTATAACAAGAGTTTGACAATAAACAAAGAGTATATATGTGTGTGTCAAATATGTGGTAGTGTGTAATGTTTTTTTGTTAATTTAATGTATTTTTAATGCATAATTTATCCTCCGTCCCCACATTTTTCGTAAAAAGGGGTATAAAGTTTTTGCTTCACGTATTAATATATATTAATAATATTGTGTAGGTCTACTCGCGATATGTCGACAGTGTGCCGAAGAAGCCCCGCAGTTGAACTCTCCACAAATTATCAGAGACGTGATGTGTGGCGTCGCGCAGCAGGCCGTCGAGAAAATTGACCGAACCAGAGCCCACGCGGGACGGATATTCACATCTCTCATATACAAGTAAGCTACAAAGCATTACAGCATACAGTACAGTAATACAAGGTAATTACAAAAAAAAATATCTTAGGACATTTTTTGGTAGACAGCAGCTTGGCTCTGTCATGACCACTTACCATCAGATGAGCCGTATACTCGTTGCCTACAAAGACAAAAAATATATATTATTTTTATTTATTTATTGCATTTATGGATAGACGGAGCTCACAGCCCACCTGGTGTTAAGTGGTTACCGGAGCCCATAGACATCTATGACGTAAATGCATCACCCACCTTGAGATATAAGTTCTAAGGACTCAGTATAGTTACAACGACTGCCCCACCCTTCAAACCGAAACGCATTACTGCTTCACGGCAAAAATAAGCAGGGCGGTGGTACCTACCCGTGCGGACTCACAAGATGTTCTACCACGTGTATATAAATAGACTCAAGGCGATTTTACATCTTGATTTTTATATAATTACTAGCTGACCCGGCAAACGTGTTGCCTTAAATAAGATTTCAAGGGAAATTCTAGTGTAGAAAAAAAAACCTCATTCAACTACATAATACCACGTTATAACAAAAAAAAAATATCCAAAAAATAAAAGTTGGGGATTGACAACCCTTATCACTTAGGGGTATGAAAAATAGATAGTAGCCGATTCTCAGACCTACTGAACATACTATTGATACACAAATAAAACCAAAAAAACATGGCTGAAAAATGTATAGTGAGTAACACAGGAGACCGGCTTCGTCCTCATCCCTGCTACGTGATGTTTGCTGGATGAGTGGTGACACCTGGCGGGGATAACTGATCGGTTGATAGTTGATCAGTAGTCGACCGGCGAGGGCGGGAGATCAAATTGATTTAAAAAAAAAATATAATTAAAGGAACTTGAAATTATAAACTCTGAATAAGAATTTATCGTACTACAATTACAATATTTGATTGCCATCTTGCAACCTTATTGCGGATCTGTGCATAGAATAAAAAAAAAAATCGGGATGGAAAAATAGGGGTTGATCGTATAAGAGTGAAAATTGAGAGTAATATGAATTTTTATATTTTCAGTCATAACAAAATAAAAAAAAAGCTTGCCAAAAAAATTCAAGTTTATAATTAACAAATAAAAAATAGGGGTTGATCATACAGGGATGAAAAATTGAGAGTAACATCAGATTTTTTATTTTAATTCATGACAAAATAAAAATAAAAATGAAAATCTTGGCAAAAAAATTAAAGTTTATAATTAACAAATAAAAAATAGGGGTTGATCGTAGAGGGATGAAAAATTCAGAGTAATATGATTTTTTTTTTATTCTAAGTCATGACAAAATAAAAACAAAATTCTTGCAAAAAAAATTAAAGTTTTTAATTAACAAATAAAAAATGAGGGTTGATCGTAGAGGGGTGAAAATTTAGGGTTGTATGTATTTTTGTATGTTGTATCATAAAAAAATAAAAAACCAAAAAATTTGTCTAAAAAATAAAAATTTAGGGGTGGAACACCCTTAACATTTAGGGGATGAAAAATAGATGTTGTCCGATTCTCCACCCTAAAATCGGTCGAGCCGTTTCGGAGGAGTTCAATCACGCAAACACGAGAATTTTATATATTAGATGAACGGTTTTAAAATTACACATAAAATTGTGTGCTTTTTAAACCGTAATACATTCAACCTCTTTCCCCCGCTAATTTTGATTGTGCTGCTAAGAAATAATTCATATAAAAAAATCACATTGAATTAATTAAACTGCAATCTTTAATCGGCTCATTTCTATTCAGATAAATTCCTCGATTTTATGTTAATTTAGCTGAATGTTAAAGTTTGTATTAAATTTGGAACTATGGTGTCAAATAATATATATTTACTGTCTCCATTAGTATGTACTTATTAGCCTTACAACTTAATATTCTATCGTCAGTCCCTCCTAATAATTACAATGTTAATGTATGATTTTTTGTTGTACATTCTAATTTGATCCTTTATATCAATCATTGTGGAAGACACATTGATTTAATTTAAGACCATTTATCTAATCTGCTTGAACAATGCCTGATTGATCGTCTTCGACAATATAATATTGTTCCTTTGTTTTACTTTTAATATCATTTTATAAATATATAAAACTTAAGCTTTCTCTACATAAGCGTGATTGATTACAGCGCATTTAATTACTAATTTTGTTTACATATTTAACACACACACACAGACACACACCAAGCGCGATTTTTAACTTTCGACAATTTGTTTACGTTGTACTTTAACTAATAACTAAAACAAAATTGTACTAACACAAAACCGCATTAGTATTTTAAACTGACTTGAATAATTAAAGATTACAAAGGATTCCAAGTGCTTAATAAAGTTTAATAAAATATTTCATTAGTTATAATTAAAACTACTTTCACGGTTAAACCTCAGGTTCTTTTTTAATGGCCATTATCTTATTGCGGACGTTTCCGTAGAATTCCGTAAATTTGATTAGATTATCCGTATTTTAGACTTATTTCATCTTTACGTCCGTTCATTTTATACGAATAATGTGTTTTAGCGATCCTCCGATCTCGAACATTCCGCATCACGAAGCATTGAAACGCATATTTCCGTCCGAAGAAGTCGAGCTGAAGCCGCATCCTAAAGATATTGACGATGAAAAAGATCTGTTAACAAGCGAAAACTCAAACGTGGTGCTCTGGTTGTTCCCCGGACACACAATGCCTAGATTTGTTCAGTTATTGAACTATCCAGATTACAGGTACAGTGTGATAAAAGGACTGGTTGTCAGTGCCGGAGAGCTGACCGAGAGCTTGGTAAGTGATTTGTCTATTTTAACATTTTTCGTAAACACAGGGTGTGCTGGTATCACACTCAAAAACAATGGTAGAAGTACAGGCGGTTGCTTACAAAAAAAAATCGGGAATATTTACTTTGCGTTGCATCGCCGCTTCACGAAATATAAACCCAGTAGAACGACAAGTATTGTATGAATGGAAAAATTGGGAAATTTTACTTTGCATTACATCGCCGCTTCACGAAATATAAACCCAATAGAACGAGAAGTATTGTATGAATGGAAAATTCGGGAAATTTTACTTTGCATTACATCGCCGCTTCACGAAATATAAACCCAATAGAACGAGAAGTATTGTATGAATGGAAAATTCGGGAAATTTTACTTTGCATTACATCGCCGCTTCACGAAATATAAACCCAATAGAACGAGAAGTATTGTATGAATGGAAAATCGGGAAATTTTGCTTTGCATTACATCGCCGCTTCACGAAATATAAACCCAATAGAACGAGAAGTATTGTATGAATGGAAAATTCGGGAAATTTTACTTTGCGTTACACGGCCGCTTCACGAAATATAAATCCAGTAGAACGACAAGTATTGTATGAAAGGAAAAATTGGGAAATTTTACTTTACGTTACATCGCTGCTTCACGAAATATAAACCCAGTAGAACGACAAGTATTGTATGAATGGAAAACTAGGGAAATTTTACTTTACGTTACATCGCTGCTTCACGAAATATAAACCCAGTAGAACGACAAGTATTGTATGAATAAAAAATCGGGAAATTTTACTTTACGTTACATCGCTGCTTCACGAAATATAAATCCAGTAGAACGACAAGTATTGTATGAAAGGAAAAATTGGGAAATTTTACTTTACGTTACATCGCTGCTTCACGAAATATAAACCCAGTAGAATGACAAGTATTGTATGAATGGAAAAATCGGGAAATTTTACTTTACGTTACATCGCTGCTTCACGAAATATAAATCCAGTAGAACAACAAGTATTAGTTCTGTTTACGTTATGATAGTAGTTCATTGCCCTTTCGCCTTCGGGAATGGTTCGTTTGCGTATTGTAATAGAGAAGTCTTGTTGTATTAGTGCAGTTGGCAGATGAACTAGTAGAATCTGACTTTAATGTCGCCTACCATCTCGATTTATAATGTCGAAGTTGTAATCGTTCGAAATCAAGGACCCCAAGTAAATAGACAATATTTTTCTAGTTTCATTGTATTATATTTTGTTTAAATATAATAGAATGAAAGATGAAGACAGGGCTCAGTGGTGTGGATTGGGAGACCTATGTTCAGGAGTGGATCACTCTGGGCTGATGATAATGATGATGTTTCGTTGTCTATTAAAGTCGAAAACTTTTGCGAACCCCGTGATTAAGTTAACATTTGAATCGCTACGATTCATGCCTTGTACCATAAGAAGTGTTTACATTTATCTCGGTACTAGTTTGAGTCGGTTAGATTTAATAACAACCGCTGATAACTGCGGGAGTGTTATCAATATGCATGTACGTCCGTCCAATCAGTGGAGATTAATTAAATTACATGTTTATATTATTATGTCCTCTGGGTCACATTTGTATTATGTAATCGTATTGAAAAGAACGTATCGTTCTGATTCAATAAGAAGCTTACTTGCTCATATTCATTTAAAAAAAAACATTTACGAATTCGTCTCACTAAATGCCTCATTTTGATCATAATTGTCCTCTAATTGTGAGAACTTAATATGAATTAAAATTACATTAAAACTAATTCTAACAATATTGCGGACATGGCTAGAATTATATTTTAATATTAATGGTAAATCATTTTTATTTACTGCGAATCGACACGAATGATGTATGATGATAGTTTAACAATAAAACCACTTGTGAATTTGGAAATTGAAAAGAAAAGTTACATCAGCATTTAGAAAATCTTGTAATGAATCTAAAATTACCCATCAACTTAAAGTATATTGAAATATAAACATATTGTGTAATCAACGATCAAGATCGGGGGTGTCAGGGTTTTGCGCCGAATGGACTGCGATTTCTACAATTTGATTGAAACAATTACCAATTTTATTTCGAAATGATTTCCTTAATGTTACCATCAATATCATATACAATGACATATATTCGGATAATTTTATATGTAACAATTCGCATGTACTTATTATACATTTAAGGTGTGTGGCGCATTTACGTTGTAGATGTCTATGGGCTCCAGTAACCACTTAACACCAGGTGGGCTGTGAGCTCGTCCACACATCTAAGCAATAAAAAAAAAAAAAAAAAAAATACATATTAAAGATACATCTCGGAATTTTACTAGCTTATTAGTCAATTAGCCAAATAAGAAAATATGTTTTTAATACACGGATTAAAAGCAATTCCCATAGACACAACCCGCTGTGTTCCCCACCGAATTCTGCGAAGCACTGCTAGGGTTAGCAAATTCACCTACCCATTCGGGTGTAGCTGGCGGCCGTGCCTTAGGCGGCCAGCGAATAGGGATGGAAAAAAGCAATAGAGTCCACATATCAGTAGTCTAAATATCAGCAATTTTTTTTAGGTAAAACACACAACGCAATCTCTATATACGTATCTGAACACGCTGCATTCGGACAAGGAAATGCTAAAGTCTATTTGCGAGACGATCATCAAAGTTTTTGCCGATAATTTGCATGTGAAACGCATAACGGGACCGATGTTCAACTTTTTGGATCGATTATTGAGTTCAGGTGGGTTTTGTGTTTCAATATTCATTACAAAATTCTAAATGTTTAAAAAAACACCTTATTTCTAAACTATTGAAACTTAAATTATGAATTTTGCTTTAAGGAAATTAGCCTAAAAACGCACACCATAAACTACTACATGAATGCAACTTCAACCTTAAGACATGGGGTTTAAGTCACAATTGCATTGAAAGAATAGTCGGACTTGAACACTATAATATAGTCTCTGCAGTTTCTAGCCACGAACCCTAGTAGGTTTTTCGTTACTATTATACTACATACAGTAATCCACCTGTAACACGGTAAATTGGTTCCACGTTACAGGAGAAATCCCACATACCGCCATTGTATCACGCCTTACAGCGCGTACAAATATAATATATACATATACAAATATAATACAATAAGACCAATGTTTTTACAATTCAAAAACTAGGAGCACAAATTTAATAATTTAATTTTATAACAATACAATTGACACAATATTCAAAAGTACGCGAAATTAATTAGAAACTGTACAAATCATTATTATTTTCACAGTACAAGAATATGTATAATCTATGAAATCCCCGCGTTATATTATATGGGGGAATACATTTGTTATTCGAGGGACTGAAATCGCGTAATATGAAATGTGTTATGAGAGTACCGTGTTAGTAGTAGTAAGGAGTATTACTGTACATACATATAAATATCATTATATATTTGCATAGTATTTAGTCTACCTTGTTTATGACGCGTCTAATTGTATTGTGATATCCATCTAAACTCAATAACCTCGACCCGGCTGAATCAAACTCAACATATGCATACAGGCGAAGAGAAATGAGGCATTCTGAAATATAATTCTCGTTTGCAGGTTCCATATCTCCTATCCTGGAAGATCCACAGTCGAGTTTCGCGATGGACGTTCTCAAACATCTGCAGTTGGAATTACGAGGGGGCAAAAATATATACAAGCTGCTAGATTCCATAAATGTCCTTTGTCAATTAATTCAGGTTCGTTCAACAGCTAATTTCGCAATTCAGTTAACTTATTTTTATCGCGTTTTTTACTTACATTATATTATTTATGACATTACATAATAATAAGTAGAAAGACTAGTACTTTTTGCTTAATTAATAATTGCTGACATGACATACTAGGTATATATAGAGACTTTCATAAGTGTTTAATTTAAAGGAAAAGTTATATAGTACATTGCGCACCAAGGGAGAAGTGCCTCCAGCGTGTTTGCCAATGGAAATTTTACACATGGGAAGAAATGTCCAACTTTTCTCCCGCGGTGCACATACTATTTTTTCTCCTACCAGGCCGAAAGTTCGTGGATTACCGAGCCGGAGTCCAGAGGCGAAGCCTTGGCCGGGGGTAAGGGGGGCGGAGCCCCCCCCCCTTACTCATTTAAAACAATTTAACTGTTTTTTAATTTTTAAATAAACTACTACTAATTAAATAAGAACTGTCTGATGAACTCATCTTTGTTTAATACTTCACTATTAAATTTTATTGCCTTTTGTTTATTTAACTTTTACACTAAACACAATATTGCAAATTACCCGAGCACAACAATTGCGGAGAATTTTAGGTGCGTGAGAGCAGACTAACGCGCATGCGCACTTGTATCCAGGGAGGAAAAGTTACACTTTCTTCCCTGTACAGCGGGACGAAAACCGAACTTTCGGCGTCATTAGGAGAAAAAAGTTCATATCGCAATACAGTATTTAGTGATTTCATATTATATGTAAACGGTTTTACTGGTGGTAGGACCTCTTGTGAGTCTGCACACCTGTGGCAGGTAGGGTGGCAATAGGCAGGGCGGTGGTACCTACCTAGGTACCACCGCCCTGCCTATTTCTACCGTGAAGCAGTAATGCGTTTCGGTTTGAAGGGTGGGGTAGCCGTTGTTACTATACTGAGACCTTAGAACTTATATCTCAAGGTGGGTGGCGCATTTCGTTGTAGATGTTTATGGGCTCCAGTAACCACTTAACATCAGGTGGGCTGTGAGCTCGCCCACCCATCTAAGCAATAAAAAAATAAAAAGGTGGTCTGGAAAAGATCGCTTTTAGCGATCAGATCGCCTATTGAACAACTACTATATTAATACTACAAAATACAACTACTATACTAATACTATAACAATACAACTACTATACTATTCGAACTACTGCTCTGGATGGTTTTTCAATGTTAATTAAGTGTTTTGGTGTCCAATAAAGTATATTCTCGCTCTCTCTTTCTCATTATTTTCTCCTCTCTCTCATTCCCTCCCTCTCTCATTCTCTCCCTCTCTCTCATTATCTCCCTTTCTCTCATTATCTCCCTTTCTCTCATTATCTCCATCTCTCTCATTCTCTCCCTTTCTCTCATTCTCTCCCTCTCTCCCATTCCCTCCCCCTCTCTCATTCTCTCCCTCTCTCCCATTCTCTCCCCCTCTCTCATTATCTCCTTCCCTCTCCCTCTCTCCCTATTTACATATTTCGAACGCGTGTTCCAGTAAAATTACAACGAATATAGGAGGAAGTGTAAAAAATGAGTACAATTTAGTTAAAAAGGTCCATGAATACGCAGGTCGGAGGCGGCGTCTGCAGCAAGTCCCTGGGTCAGCTCGTCATCTACCTGTGCTACGCGGACCGCTACGTGCGGCGGTGCGCGGCCGCCAGGCTCTACGAGGCGCTCACGCTCTACGGAGACGTGTGCTCCGTGCCGCAAGACAACATAGACCAGGTAACGACGAAGTCTCCGTCGGTTTGCGGTAAGGAATAACGAAGGAAGGTATCTTTGAGAGACCCAACTTGGAATGACGGCGAGTAAGAGCGAATGACGCAATGTAAGACGAAACACGCTCTGGAAATAGTCAAACCATTGAGAATTAGATTTCTTCGCCGCAGAATTAGATGGGACATTAGTGTCGGCTTGTTGGAGCTCACAAAAAGTCTTTAATATTTGACATATGTAAGTCTTTGTAAGTTTTCTATTGCCGTTGAGAGCAGATGAGCTCACCGTTGATCTCTTAGTAAATGTTTAGCCTCGATCATCAACATTGGCAATGCCAGGACTACAGGCAAGTCCCTATCCACTATAGAACCTTTAAAAATTGAGACTAAATTGGTACTTACGTTGTTGATATCTATGAGCTTCGGTAACCAATTAACACCAGGTGGGCCATGAGCTCGTCTTCCCATCTAACAATAAAAATAAAATAGAGGGGAATTCGTCCCAGAGCTGGGTACGTGGCAGAAATGATTTAGGGAAATATTGAATAAAAAACGTAGAAGTTCCTGATAATAAAGGTCAAGTTCCCTTGGCACCTGGTGCGATGGTAATTGCTATATGGCAAACATCATCTCAACACCTACATTTCATCATGAAGCTTAATCTACGTTGTTTTATCGTTATTAAATTGTGAACGTATTCACTTTATTCTCATTGGAGCAAATGAGTGTTCTAAGCATCGCGTTATTTGTTATCTACGCCACTTTACAAGTTGATTTTCGAACTGTTATCTACTTGATAACTCGCGCTTCCGTGACCCTTTGACCTGAGTCGGTCGTTGGAAAACAATGTCAAAATACATTAAACAACTTTGATGATTTAACTTGAGTCGTTGATGTGTAATAATAAAATCACTTTTAATTTAATGTATCCACTGCTGCAATACAATTGCTAATTTCACTGCGTGTCCCATAGTGGGCGACTTACTTACGTTGCGCACACATGGTGTTCATAAGGCTTATAGAAGATTTTGCATAATCTATACAAATAACAATCATTCTCCTATATGATGGTCCGTCGTGTCTTTTGGAACCATTAATCTTGACAGACTCGGTGGCTCAATTACTGATTGCTAGGATTAAGGTCGTGGATTCAATTGCCACATATGGCAAACATTGGAATGATTGACAGGTTTGTGTGCTCTTTTTTTGTGTTTTAATATCTATTTAAGTATGTATATCAATCTCTGATCATCCGTGACTTGTCCCTGACAATAATAATAATTCGTTATCTTATTGCATTAAGATTAATTAAAACACCAGACCGCGTGGAAGGTTGCCCATGCGATGGACCGACCAAGTCAAGTCGACAGTTGGCAGTTGTTTGTATAAGTGTACCAGGCTTACCATAAACCGGAAAAAGTGGTGATTGCTCGTGAAGCGCATAAAATCTGCCCAAAGCAATGATAGGTACTGAATGACCACCACGACCGCTCTGACAAGACGTCTTCTCGCATTAAAACGCTATAATATCAAAACATACTAATTTTACAGGAGAGTCTTTTAAAGGTTTAACGTGTGATATTTTTAATATTAATATCATCTTTGCAACATTTATTTTTTATTTTTTACCAGTTACATTATCTGCCTTTTAAAGTAAGATAAAATTATGTAATAATTTTGTTAATGGTAGTCAAAATATAGGTAAACTAAAAAAGAATAAAACTAAACTACGCTCTATTGACAGTATTTATGAGAAAAATACTGGTGATACCAAATGAGTCCGCATATTAACTCAATTTCGAATATTTTTGGAAATTGTTCACTTTTAATGCGAAAAGACGAATAGTGATCCGACAAAGGAAGGATTGATTGCGATTGGTACAGCTGTCCGTGCTACTACTATAGGGAGGGTTTCTATCAAAGTACCACCAACACGGAACAGCTGACTCGCGAATAGTTTAAAGAAATCATTTCCTCTCATACCATTAGCTTTAGAGTGAACTGAAAATAAGATTTACACACACGAAGCGAAAAACACGCCAACAGTTGTTTTGAATGTCATCTCAACATCCCTAGGTGATGTCCGTACTCGCTGAAACCGATTGGGAGCAAGACGTTTCCAAACTGAGGCCTATAAGAAACGAACTCTGCGATCTGATGGACATCAAACGTCCCGTGATGAAGCAAAAATAACGTACAATAACAATAAAGTGTTACTATTTTATTTAAAATATCATTGACTGAAGAAGCGAGTATTATGTTCATGACTTATTAGTTGAGAGAGCGTTTTTTTTTTATTAAACTTAACACTGTCGTGAAATTATCACTTTTAATTGTTTAATGATACTTCCTAGATGTGCTTTATGATAGTGATTTCCCTAGTAGGTTTAAAGCGGTCATTGTTAGACTCTTAGAACTTGGTGTGCCAACAAATCTCAATAGCACTGAAGTTGTCATCGAAAATAATGAGTTTTATTAAAACAAAGGCTGAGAATCGCAGAAGATGCATTCATAGATTGGATTGTTTCATTTCGTTGTATCCATAAAGTATGTATAAAGCATTAGAGAAATATTAAACTAGATGGTGTTGTCAGTTTTAAAATACAAATATATTTGACACTTAAAAATTTAAGAGTTACACTGCGATAATTTTCTTATTGATTAAGGTAAAATTGTTGTTAGATTAGTTAATGATCTTGAAGTGTTTAATCTAGAGGTTTCACAAAACAAATTGGGGAACGCAGTTAATAAATTATCTTTAAATAATCTATGTTTGAGAACAAAATCCAAAGAAGCAGTCTTAAGTATCATCAGCATTTTCTCCTTTCCGTTTCGATCCGTTGATAAAACGAATTATTCGCCCGTTTCTAAGGTATGTCTGCAGGGTGATGAAATATCTAGGGAGTAAGCACTCGAAGCGTAATGATTCTCGTTAAAAGAGATTTTTTAAATAAATTTAACTAAATTAATAGCTCTTACCTTTAATATGATTTAACTTTATGAAATGAAACATTACGGAGAGAGCATTGGTTTGAAACGAAAGACATTTTGTAAAATTTCGGTTTTTTTTTGGAAAATGAAGATATCTTTGTTAAAAACATTTATCATAAAGCCGTGTGAAATAATCGCTATTATAACTACTGTAACATTGAATGTAAATGACCTTCTTACATAAGCAGTACGGAATTAAAAATTATTACGAAACTGCTCGCTAATTAGCTTATCTCTGACACGCTTTATAGTCTTAATAAAATTAGTTTATAAATGTTAATTACAAAAATATGATGTAAAATATTAAAAAATAACACGTGCTTTAACTGTATTTATCTAGAAGATTCTCATTTTTTTTTATAAATTGGATGTGAAGAAATGCATTTATTTTATTTACTATGTGCTGAAATATACATGTTTATTTTAACTGAAACTATTTTTATTTAAATATTCTATTCTGAAATAATTCTCCAGTTCCAAGCTGAAAACGAACACAAAATTAAAACCTTAAGTCTTTGGTTGTGAATTAAACTCAGTTCAGTTCGTTAAATTACTTTTTTTGCATTCAGTTATTACATTTTTTGAAACGTGACGTCATAGACGATAATTAAGGTAACGTAACTGAAAAAAAATATATACAAAATTGAACTCATTCAAATTGTGTGTCTGCGTTCAGCCCAATATTTGGAGTTGTGCTGCATCTTGAGGCGCCTCTGCTATGAGATTAGACCAAAACGTGCTGTAGTTCTTCAGTACAGTTCCCCTGAAAAATTATTTCAACAGGATAAACATATACATAGGATGTGTGTGATAATAATAGCATTTAGTTTTGTAATATAGATCTATTTATGTTTCATATACATATGTCCCTCTAATATAACTAGTCAAAGATGTAATTTCATAAGAGAATGTAATTGATTATAACAATTAAGAATCATTTTCTACTTCAATAATTTAAAATCGATACAGTAAAAAAATTGATAACACTGAATCGATAAGTTGGCACTTAACGTACCTATGGCTTAAAATCATGTGAACATTAATCACGCTCATGACAGACATAACGATTCGTTGATTCTATTACACAACACATTTGCAGTGAAAGGAATATATGTTACGGTTCAAAGACCTCATTATAAAGTATGAGTTAATACCACAAGCACGAGCACTAAATGCGATTAACTTTATTTTTAACTAAAAATGAATTTAAGGAATACATTTCGGTGCTTCTCAGAGTTTTCTTAACGTAATAATAATAAGTCATACAAAACGTTTCACTAAAATTATCTTTTAAACGAAATGCATAATATTTTGAGAACCCAGTTACATCTCAAAGGAACATTAAAATGTTTGGCCTTGTAGAAGACGGCTAGTACATTTGTGAGGCAGTGTGGTTCGATACTGAGAAGGACACATTTTTCGATTTTTGTTGCACGTAGAACGATCTCATGGTCCATTTAGTGTTAAGTGGGTTGGAGCCTACAGATATCATACGGTGAATGTTGTCACCCATCTTGAATCTCGAGGTCCAAACCTCAATTGTATTGAATAGCTGCTGTCCCACCGTTCAAACTAAGTAATCGGTGTGCTTATAATACGCAAATTGACAAACTTTGCGAGCTTAATTTTTATTACATTGTTATTCGTTTCAGGTTGAAACCGTTCTTGAACGTGTTTAAAAAAAATATGCTATCTGCCTGTGGGATTAGATGAACTGGTGGTAGGACCTCTTGTGAGTCCGCACGGGTAGGTACCACCACCCCGCCTATTTCCCACCCTACGTGAAGCAGCAATGCGTTTCGGTTTGAAGGGTGGGGTAGCCGTTGTAACTATACGGAGACCTTAGAACTTATATCTCAAGGTGGGTGGCGCATTTACGTTGTAGATGTCTATGGGCTCCAGTGACCACTTAACACCAGGTGGGCTGTGAGCTCGTCCACCCATCTAAGCAATGAAAAAAAACACCGGTACCACACGAGTGTACGAGTCATTCTTCATTGAAATACTTACGTGAAATAAACTCTGCCCTGTGCGTCTGGAGGTGCCCTCCACAGCAAAACGGCTCTCAATTTCTCTTTAGGGTCAGCATGAGTGATGGACGAACATTCAGGATGTATCGTCGTATTAGGTGCGTTTTCCCAGGTGCCGATCCACTGATCAGTGTCGATGGAGCGGGCTTGTAAAAAGAAGCCCTTAAACGTTTCCGCTCCTTCAATTGTTACTGCAAAGTATGTATAAATGATAGATATACGCGAGCTATTTCAAAGACCTAAGACGTGGAAAAATTTAAAAACACGTCTGTACATCTGTACTTTTTCCCGTCTTTTTTATTCCCTGCTGTTATATTATAGGAAATAATTACTTTAACATACAAAAAGTTGATATAACCAAGAATTATATTAATGGAATTTCTGTTTATGTGTCCATTTATAGCACTGTCTCATTTATTCATAATAAAATTAGAAAACAATAATTTAATCTACTAGTGGCTGACGACATCTGATCTACGTTGATGACATTTATCAAACTAATACATATTGTTATCTTATTCAAGTCAATTTCTTAAAAAGTGCTTAGATAAAATACACCTACAAGAGCACATATTATTATGGACAAATTGCTGATTTTGAATTTAATATCTTGATGTGAAACCCCATCGATTGGCATAGTTACTGTTTCGATACAAAAAAGCGGCATAAAATTAAAATAGTTTTCCAAAAAAATCCAACTGTCTCAATCATGTAGGGCCTAAAGGCCTTATATACTTTATGACTCATAATTGAAGATAAGAAGAGTTTGATATAGGATTAAGGTGCGCATATCAAAGAACAGCTTACGCTAAAGTGGCTCGAGGTGACCAGAGTCAAAACCCTGACGTCATTTTAGGTCACTTCTACATGACAAATGGATTTGTTTAAATTGAACTGGTAAATGATCTTCTATATCTAATGCGTTTTTCCTTAAAAACTAATAGTATTGCACATTACAAACCGGTATATCTACTAGTATAAGAGTGGCATGACCTACAAAAACCCGAACTTTCGTAAACTTACGTCCGGTCGACTGAGTATGTGTATGGTACTTCTCATGGTCGATTTGTAATGAGTACGATATCTACAAAATTGTGTCATCATGCTAATTACCTTGTTCGTAGCGAAGATTCTTGAATTTTCTGGTGTATCTTAGGACCCACTTAATGTGAAAATCCAACCGCATTGATGTTTTCAACTTGAGACATGAGGATGAAA
The DNA here is from genome assembly GCF_030269925.1 of Bombyx mori. Classification (NCBI taxonomy): domain Eukaryota; kingdom Metazoa; phylum Arthropoda; class Insecta; order Lepidoptera; family Bombycidae; genus Bombyx; species Bombyx mori. The sequence goes on along the minus strand of NC_085115.1, from coordinate 7,777,884 downwards.
TCTCAATGGCATTGGAATAAAGGATATATTATACTCATAACAAACCTAACACGAAAATAGCCGGGGCTTTGGTAAAGGGTTTGTCGTATTGTTAGAATACGAATGAAATTACTGAAACATCGATTTTTATTTTTATTATTGGTATTAATAAATAACGTTGAAAATTAATTGAAACATTTATGGTAAGCAGCAGAGAAAAAAAATTACCTACTCAGAAACGTTCTAAAGATAACATTCTTCATGTTTTGCCCTAGAGCATGTAATCTTAATGTCCATTGAGATAATTTCTGTTTTTCCAACAATCTTGATTCGTGAATAATAATATTATTATGTTTATACAAAATCGAGGCAGAAATCACGTGTTGTTTACAACAGTACTTATGGCAATAAAATTACTTAATAAATGTAATATTTGAATTCGCGATTATTTTAAAATTATTTGGTGTTTTTAACTTGTATTTTTTTAGCAAAAATTTTTTGGGAATTTTCCCTCACCTCTATGAAATTAGATGAACCATCATACTTAAACAAATTCAAAATTTATAAATGCTAAAATATAAGCTTTGAAAGAAAAACAAACCTGTTATTGGGGTATTCGGACCAAATAACATCGATGAAGCTACAACTCTGTACGGAAGTGAAGATATTGGTTGTGTTCTGTGTTGTCCATGATTAGGTTGATTCTGCCTCTCCTTTACACAGGTATCTATAGGTGCACCATCCGGAAAACTTTGTACACCCCAACATAGCACCAATGCCACCAACAGCTTAGATATCATTTTTATATTTTGATAGCTAACAGCATAAGGAACTACACTCGACTGTTCGCGGGCCCATACCACCACCTACTTATGTAAGCTGCGTTTGAAAGGATCCCGATCTCAAACAAGTTGACAGATCAATTAATGGTCGCCGGAGGTTCAGGTGTGCCGAAATACCCATATTACTTCTCATATTTCGTAAACATTCGTATCTTAGTAGCTAACCTTACCTACACATGTACTATTAATCGTTGAAATAGCATTACTTTTACATGTGATCGACATTCGTTCTTGCCAGTTTCTGGTTTAGTAATAAAACAATTACTCTAATAAAAATAAACATTTTATTTTCAAACTTGTTTCTGAATTTGAATTTATTCATTCCAATACAAAACATTATTCGGGGAAGTTAACCGGAAAAAATAATTTAGATGCTTGATGTAAAATAAAATGGTGTTACTCATTTAAAAATATAATCTTATCTTCGCCGTTTCTATTTGGACACAGACGTTCCGGGTCTAAATTAGGTATACTTAGGTCGTTTTTATTTTCAATGCACTGCATTATTTCTTCCAACATGTTTCCGCTGTCATCTGCGCTTGTTTTTGTCTCAAAGTCAGCGTCATAATCTTCGAAATCTTCATTATTTTCACCGATATCGTGTTTCGGTAAATTATTCTTCTCTGCCTGTTCATTTTTTGAATGTTTCATTTCATTACACGATTCAGGAATATCCGGAATGTGACTAGCAAGATATTTGTTTTCATTATCATTCAACGAATTGTTATAAATGCTGCTATTTGGAGACGAAACGCATCGAATCCATTCTGGACAATCGATAGTGATACTCGAGGCGTTGGTAAAATTGTAATAATCATCAATTTTAGAGCGACCCTTTGGATCATTGTCTGATCTATCCAACGCATCGTAGCTATCATTATTTACGCTGTTACTAATAGTTTCATAGACCGGTTCTATGATTTCGACCAATCTTTCACTAGGTTGTATAGATATTATTTCAGCGACGTGCAGTTTTGGTGCCACAACTGCGTATTGTTCTTTTATGATGTCCCCTTGGCTTGGTATACCGGTGCTGTACGTCATTCTTCTACCGGAACTAGGGTCAACGCTCATACTTGGATGGGTTGAATCTCGTCGAATACGGGAAACTACGGCACTTTCAGTTTTCTTGTAAGTAGCTTTGATTAGACTTCGAACCTGTTTGATAAAAACAAGAGATAAAATATAATGTCTACAGTGGTTTTTATTTATTTAAATTTGACGGTAGGCTTGGATTAAATTAATTTAGTTTCATACATTAATAAAAAAAGAATACAAAATAGGTAAATCTCTGTTTTATATCATATTCCGATTTTACTAAACCTATATTTTGTTGAGTTGATCTGCTTTTAGTTAACTAGTATATTTATCATAGCAACCCCTTAAAATACGTCCTGATTACGCTTATGTATTTAATAACTGTATTTTATTCTCCAAGACCTTACTTACCTCTTTGTTTATATAACAGTAAAGTATTGCGACGACGAATCCTTGAAGCCCCTCGACCGTGTATGACACATAATAATAGATTTGTTCTCCAGTACAATCTGTTGTGTTCGGCCTGAACGCTGTGAGTAAAAACTGGGTACCGAACAATGGCATCAAGAATAACGTTGCTTTTGTTGTACTCCTGGGAACGGAAGGGAATAATAGGAATATAGAAGCGCAAATAATTTTGTTATGCATTGGTCAAAAGATGATGTCAATATGACAATAGTCGGTCAAGCTATTATCAAATGGTTATGCGACACAGGACCCTTCGAGCTTCTTAATAAGTTCTCACCATGTAGCGCCCCCTTTTAGACATGAGGTCGAATTCTCAAATGTATTGGTTATCAACCATTTTATTCGTAAAAATAAACACACAGATGTTTGGTGATCGAAACAAGTGGAATCCAGGATCCTGAAGAGCTGACATCAATTATGAAAAGAACAAAATCAGGACCAATTAAAGAAGTCCGTTGGATTTAGAATTATACTGTAAACTTTATAAACCTTAAGCATATTTTGGTGTTCCAACTATTAAAATTGTAAAAATTCTTTTAATATAAATAAATGTACATTATCAACATTTGTGAAGTATGTTAGTTCCATTAGAACATCTCAGATGCCCAAGGTTATAAAACTTTTATAGATCAACTTTTGATCAACTTACGCAATGCTAAAAAACTCGAGATTGAAATAATTCATAATTAGTAGGTATCTACCGACATTGACCCACATTTTTATTATATGTATTTCAGGGAAATGAAACAGTTACGTACAAATCTCGGATCGTGACCCACATTTTATATAGTAGATTCTTTAGAGCACTAAAGTACAAAAACTTTAGCTATTTAGCCAAAACTGAAACCATTTCAAAAATTATTTTAACAACCTACAATCGTAGCATGCTTAGCTTTTATCATAAGTACTTTTAATTCTGATTAAAGAAATTAGCAATGTTCACGATCTTTTTTCCTACCTATTCGCTGGTAGCCTGAGAGGCTATTTCAGCTGCGATCAGACGGATAGGTGAGCCCATGGGCTCGACCTGGGACAATTTGCTACCACTAGCCCTATCAAGACTAGTGCTTCGCAGAACCTACCACCGGATCGACATTGCGACCCATTGAGAAGATCCGGCGAGAAACTCCGTGTGCTGCGTCTAAGGGTTAGTTCGATCATCGTAATCGACGAGTTCCACGGGGTCGGTGACCGTTGGTTGAGGGTTTAAAAGCACCGACGTAGCTAAAAGACCGTGTGATACTACACTTGGATAAGGCATGATTGAACTCTTTCAGATACTACTGAGCTCACATAGAGAATCGTACTAAAAAGTGTTCATACTTACAACTGATGAGAGTTTTCGTTATTCCTGATTTTCGTCAATAGAACTCTCAGGATATCTCCAAAGAGTACTGTGTTCACTAGCAGTATGGCAACTCTAGGAACATCAAGTATCCATTGCACATGCTCAATGGTGTAGACAAGCCAGCAGGAATGATCATTGTGAACCGCCATCACTGCTACCCATGCTATTACTGGAGCTACTGCAATCACTGAAGGAACGTAATTTGTTATCGTTACTATTGAATGATGGTTATTCGAATCTTTATTTATTCACAATCGTTTCTGTAATACATAACAATTTAAAAAGTTGGGAAGAGCTAATCTAAAAGTAATAATATGGTTCATCAATATAAAAAGCTAAGTAGCAGTTCAGGATTTTTTAGGGAAAAAACGGTTTAATGTAAGCCTATTCAGATATTTCTTCATAAATCATGGGAATAAATGTATAACCTACCCGCCCCAATCGCGTAAAGCGATTTAATATTAAGTTTCTGTTTGAAGACAGCTACTATGAGACGGTGTAGGTATATGCCTTCAACCAGCATGCAGACGAAAACAGCGTTGCCCGCAACTCGCTCACCGATTGCAAGGAAACGACAAGCCAGTCCGTGTATGGTCATCACGGTGTCTCCTGTATTTTGCAGTTCATCTAAGTAAATCTGTCGAGTTAATTTATGAAATTATATATGTATTACATATAATAAAAAACCGGCCACGCTTGGCTTGGTATCTATAACTATGACTTAATTTTTAAAGGACTCGCCAGCTAACTATTGCACTTTTTTTTATTGCTTAGCTGGGTGGACGAGCTCACAGCCCACCTGGTGTTAAGTGGTTACTGGAGCCCATATACATCTACAACGTAAATGCGCCACTCACCTTGAGATATAAGTTCTAAGGTCACAGTATAGTTAAAACGGCTGCCCCACCCTTCAAACCGAAACGCATTACTGCTTCACGGCAGAAATAGGCAGAGTGGTGGTACCTATCCGCGCGGACTCACAAGAGGTCCTACCACCAGTAAAAGTATTGTTGACATCTACCGTTAGTAATCTTTGTTGATGTACATATGATACGAAAGAGTTTCACGGTAACCGGAGTAAAACATACGTTACAAAAGTAATTGTCAAAGATTAAATCGTTTAATACAAGGCACATGGTACAGGAACTGTTCGTATTTGCTGAAATTACCCGCTGCCGCCTGTCGCTTGCTAATGGTAACAATAAGCTTCTTTATAGAGCTGAAAAAATTTCAATCGGAACCGCGGTGCAATCGCAAACTTGAATTGAACATTAAACTCGAAGACGCAAACAAAACTACAAGTACATTTATTAACTAACATTTTTTTATTTTCTTTTTATTAATTACTGTTTACACTAAATGTTCCGCGCACGTGGCTGACCTTATCACATGCGTCTTTAATATGACATTGTGAGTTTGAGAGTCAACACGTACTTGCCACGCTATCACTTGTCACATGTACTTACCTATAGATTTTTTTTTGTTAAATTAATATTAATTCAATATAATTACATGACTTTTGTACCATTAAACATATTATTTTAAGGTCAAAATCCTAACACTTGTTCGAAAAAAAATCAGTCGTCGGCTGGAACAGCGCAAAAAAGGATTTTTTTTTTATTGCCTTTGTAGGCAGACGAGCGTACGGCCCACCTGATGGTAAGTGGTTACCGTCGCCCATGGACTTCAGCAATGCCAGGAGCAGAGCCAAGCCGCTGCCTACTGCTTAATACTCTCCACAAGCCTCGTTTGAAGAAGGACATGTCATAGCGTTCGGGAAACACCGTGGAGGGGAGCTCATTCCATAGCCGGATGGTACGTGGCAAAAAAGACCTCTGGAAACGCACTGTGGATGACTGCAGTGGCTCAAGGTAGTATGGATGAACTCTACTCCGGTGGCGGGCGGTGCGATGGTAAAAACGAGACGTTGGTATCATCTCGAACAATTCCTCAGAGCACTCCCCATGGAACATGCGGTACAAAATACAGAGGGACCCGAAGTCCCTCCGCAGACCCAGAGGCTCCAAGCGATCCGTGAGAATGGAGTTATCGACAATACTTATGTTGTACTTATGTTGATATGATAAGTTTTAATGATTTGACAAATTATTACATTATGGGTTCCAAGCTTGACGACCGAACTTGGCCAAAAAGCAACTGACGCAATAGTTTGTATCAATCTCTTTGAATTGCGCCAAGCAACAAACAGTGCCACCACTTTTGGGATCATTTTCATAGCGATTGACAAACAAAAGTAATACCGTAATTAAAATTAATTTACCACTTAATCTCGCGTTTTTCATTGTCATATTATTGTTTCCGACGCTTCGAATACTTTACATTTATTGTGGTCACGGATGACGTCGTCATCGATACGTCGATGATAATATTTATTATGTTGACAATAAAACACGCGAGATTGAACCGTAAAATAAGTTTTAATTATAATTTTACTACTCACAAAAACTGAATACTTTATATTAGTTTAGTTTACTGAATTACTTTATAGTAATAATAATGTTTGTCGGTCGCACTACATCCGATCTCATCTACGATTCTTTATACAAAACATATTGAATAAATATTATTGAATAGTTTTAGTATCCAATGTAATGCAAATAAGAATCCATTTTGTGAGCGGCCAATGATTTTCGTGACATGACCGGTGGCTTCGCTTCAGATTACGTAGGTATTCACAAAACATGAACTTCCTTAATTGATAAATACGGTTGACAATCAATATGACCGTACCGGAGAGGGATTTTGATGGATGCTATTGTAAAATGATTTTTATAGTTAACATAAACATTTTTACTGTACTTAGTCTAGGATGGTTTAGGTGGATGAGAAGGCGAGGTCGGTGCACACTTTCTGTTAAGAGGCTTCAGAATTCTGTAAACGTAATTGTAACTGTAATTGCTTCCCCTAATATCAACACAAATCAGTCTCAATCATAGGTAAAGAGTAGGGGACTCTATATATTAAACTAGAACGCGATGCTTCACGGTGAAATGCCTAGGGATGGGTCTACCATCAGTAGACGCAGGATGTTTTATTAGCCCACTAAGTTTCTGGCCGGATCTTCTCAGTGGGTCGCGATTTTGATCCGGCGGTAGATTCTGCTCTTGCTAGGGCTGTTGTTAGCAAATACTGTTAGATTGAGCTCGTGAGCTCATCTACCAGTCCGCGCGTAACTGGAAAAGCTCCTTAAGCTCCCAGCTAATACATAGGAAAAAAAGTTAGATAAGTAGAAATTGAAGGTTTGATCGCGTTTTACATGGTAATTATCATCATTTCAACAATTGTATTGTTGCTATTCACTGACTCCCGAATAACACAGTATGTTATTCTATTGAGAAATCGAATCCAATAATATTTTGTTTCTCAACAATTTAGTTGCGCAGGGCGCCGCGTGTTATCGTTATTGTTATCGGGCGAATTTATTAATTGCTGCATGATTTTTCGAAATGATTAACTTCCTTTAAAAATGTATTGTGAGATAACGAATTTCCAACAATCATTGAAATAAATTATAATTACACTAACTTCTCGGCCTTTTGACTAAGATAAAAAGTTCTTTCCAGATAAATATAAAAAAAAGAATCTCAAATACAGAAAACTTCTTGATGCGCAAATACAACAAAACTCGGTCATCAAGCAAAAGTTTCCGCTGTATTGGGCTTTACTACAGTTAAAAGATTCCTAAATGTATTGTCGACGAAAAACACAATACATATCGACGCTTGAAAGGCAAACGTGACTAAGCGACAATGCGTGAACTTTACAGTAGACTAATTTAAAGTTATAGTGAGGGGTAGATCTCAGGGGTATTTAAAACTATGGGTTAGTCACCAATATCGAATTTCGAATTTTAATCTTCCTTTATCACAAACAATTTTCAATTTTAAACAATAAATACATTTAGACGCGGGCGCACGCTATTCACACTCAAAACGGAAGCGCCCGGAACATAGATTATACACTGTTGAAAAGATCGACATAGATGCTAACTATGTATAGCGAGCGGGCATACGGCCGCGAGAGTGACGTACCGGTCGGTTTGCTACATACTCCCCCTCTAGTCCTGGAGGACGCCCTCGCTCCTGGACTAGCATCTCATTACTACTGGGCTGAGGGACAGGCGCAAGACCAACCATACCACCAGCTGCGGGAGAAAGACGTGGAGCTTCAGCACATGGTTCAGCATGCCGTGTCGTCATATGCCCTGGAACTCGAGAATCTGTTTTAACATTATTTGGGGGACGACCACGTTTCTTTTTAGGCATCACCGGCCGCGGAAGAGCATCACTCTGATTCTCACGGTATAGAGTGAGATCGTTCACATGATATTTCCCTAAAACTTCATCAGGTTTGTCAACATGCGCGACGTGGTAAGTAGTAGGGCTGACCTTTTTAACGATGCGATACGGACCATCGCGTTTTGGAACAAACTTAGAAGTAAGGCCTTTAGCGCTCTTACTGAGGACGTGTGATTTGATGAGAACCATGTCACCTTCGTTGAATGTTTCAATGGGCCGTCTCGAACGATCAGCATACCCTTTAGCTTTATCTTGAAGCGTCTCTACACGTTCGCGCACCGCTGAAAAGGAGTTAACAAATTTCCTGAGATAGGGAGTTATTTGGGGAACAAAGTTATCTTTGTCTAGAACAGCACGAAGGTCATGGGTGACTTCTGTGGGGGACCTCATCTCTCTGCCAAATGACAAGTAAGCAGGTGACATACCTGTGGTGCGACATTTAGCGTTATTAAGAGCGAATCGAATCACTGGTAACATGTTTGGCCAGGAAGTGTGGTCACATTCCACGAGTTGTGCTAATAAAGTCTTAAGATCTCTGTTTTTACGTTCGGCGGGGTTTGCTTCTGGGTGATAGAGAGGGATAAGGTTTTGCTTTATCCCCAGGATGGACATGCATTGCCGCATGACTGCCGAAATAAATTGTACGCCATTATCAGAAACTAGTCGGCGTGGAAGACCGAACCTCATAAAATACTCCTCTATGAGGACATGTGCACACGCCTCAGCAGTAGCTTCCTTCAATGGGAAAAGTTCTGTCCACCTCGTAGCAGTATCTTCTATAAGCAAGATCCAACGCTCCCCCTGTTTTCCAGGTGGCAACGGGCCGAAAAGATCAACTGCCAAGACCTCGTTGCGCTGGTTCATCACCGGCGTCTGCAATAGACCTGGAGGCTTGGTATTAGCAGCCTTATAGCGTTGACAATGGATACATGCCTTTACATAGTCGGTTATGATTCTTCTTATTCCTGTGAAGTAGAACAGACGTGAGACTCGTTGGTAAGTCCGGTCAATTCCTGCATGTCCAGCGGTAGGGGCATCGTGAAGCTCTTTGAGAATGTCGGTCACTTGATGGGCAGGAATGACTAATTGTGGGGCCTCGGCATCAGAATCCGGATTAAGTCGATATAAAACACCTTGTTCCATTAGAAATCCTCTTTCTGACCATCTTTTAGCAGCAAGTTCATCCACTCCTTCCAGTTCTGTGACGATCTTCTGTATTTCCGGATCAGTCAACTGGTCTTGACGTAACTGGGTAGGTGACTTGGTGGGCAGGTCGCAAATGACAGAACAGATGCCGCAGTTATTTTGTGTTTCGTTGGAACAGATCGGTCTACTTAACGTGTCAGCGACAACGTTAGCTTTTCCTGGGGTGTACTCGAATCTGATGTCAAATTCTTGGAGTTTAAGCGCCCAACGGACCAACCTACCAGCAGGAGACTTTAAAGAAAGCAACCAACGCAAGGGTTGGTGGTCACTGCCTATAATAATTGGTTGGCCGTCGAGGTATGGCCTGAAACGCTCCACGGCCCAGACTACAGCAAGCGCTTCCCGTTCTGTAGTAGAGTAGTTGCGCTCCGCTGCGGTGAGTAGGCGGCTAGCATACTCGATAGGCCTTTCGTCCTTGCCTTCCCCTTGAGCTAAAACTGCGCCAAGTGCATAGTTGCTCGCGTCGGTACGCAGTACTAAGGGTTGTTTAAAATTCGCTTGAACAAGTACGGGCGCCGTGGTCAGCAGACGCTTCAATTCTTTGAATGCCTGTGTTTGTTCAGGTCCCCAGATCCATGTGTAATTCTTCTTGGTCAGTCGAGTAAGCGGTTCTGCTATCTTTGAAAAGTTTGGAATAAACTTCCTGAACCAAGAGCATGTTTGGAGAAAAGTTCTTAAATGTTTTAGGTTAGATGGTTCCAGCATATTAAGGACAGCACTGACCTTCTCAGGGTCAGGAGACACACCGTCTGGAGTGATGACGTGGCCCAGATAACGGACCCTTTCTTTGGCAAAAGTGCACTTCTCTCTGTTTACGTGAAGTTTAAATTCAGACAGACGTCTAAAAACAGCTTCCAGGTCTTGTAGGTGTTGCTGGAATCCTTCTGAAATAATTAACAAATCGTCTAGATAAGCAAGTACTGTAACATCCTTCAAAGCAGCACAGGAGCGTAGACGATCAATAAGCCTTTGGAAAGTCGCCGGCGCATTCTTCAAGCCGAACGGCATTCTTTTAAAACGGTAAGTGCCTAGGGGGCAGACAAAAGCTGTTTTGTCTCTGTCTGCTTCTCGGACCATAACTTGCCAATATGAAGAACGAAGGTCTATTGTGGTCATGTAACAATTCTTCTTCGTACTCTGGAGAAGATCATCAATGCGTGGGAGTGGGTAAGTATCCGATTTGGTTACTTCATTTAAGCGCCTGTAATCCACGCAGAATCTTACATTACCATTGGACTTCGGTATCATCAATGCAGGAGAGCACCAGGCGGATTCGCACTCTTCAATGATGTCATCTGCCAGCATCTTCTCTATTTCATTCTTCATCGTCTCCTTCTTGGAAGGGTTAAGGCGATAGGGCGGCACAGCTATCGGGGGGTGATCTCCAGTGTCTATGCAATGTTCTATGAATGGTGTCGGACCTCCCCCTGCTGTAAAAATACTTTCATGCCGAATAAGGAACTCAGATAATGCTTGGCGCTCAGCTGATTGCAAGTGCATGCCTTCATCATCCCGAAGCATGTTAGTAGAGGCTATGCAATGTTCTATGAATGGTGTCGGACCTCCCCCTGCTGTAAAAATACTTTCATGCCGAATAAGGAACTCAGACAATGCTTGGCGCTCAGCTGATTGCAAGTGCATGCCTTCATCATCCCGAAGCATGTTAGCAGAAGCTATGCACACACCACGAGACATAGGTTCAAAAAGTAATTTATAATGCACCTTAGCATCAGTACTAAAATACCATTCATGACGATGAAAATCAATAATAACTTTGGCAGCATTAATAAAATCAATACCCAGTAAAGTTTCATTATCATTAGAATCAGGGAAGATTATAAATGGAATATTGATCACTATGTGTTCTAACCTCACTGGTAATATGGTTGTCAATACATCCATATTCCGAACATGCCCATCAGCAAGTTTGACTCGCCTAGTGGAGGGAGTAAGAGGGTGACCTTTATGCAGAAGGAGAGCATACAGCGTGTGACCAGCAATACAATGCTTAGCTGCTGTATCTATAAGTGCAGTACCCTGTTTACCGAGAACTTGGATTTTGAAAATAGGTCGTAAATGCAAATACCTATCATCACTCTCACGGTCGTACACGGACGCTACAACACTTCCCTCACATGTACAATAATTAAAATTCAAACAATTATCAATTTCCACACATTCGTTAATTTTTCCAAAATTACACTTACTGCCTTTTGTGTCACAGTCATGGTTAGTTGAAAATTTTAAATTATTACAATTTGGTTCAATTATTTGATTATAAGGTAAAATTGAGTTCTTACATTTAGGTCTAGTTCCCTGGTTATAACAAATATTTAAATTTTTACACTTTGTCCGAACATCCTGATTATATAAAACATGAGAATCACAAAAGGTTGGCATCTCATTATTACTAGTGCAATTACAGTTAATATTCTTTGACACAGAATCATTACAGGCATGAAAATAAGATTTTCTGGAAGTAGGGCCTCTGTTAATGGTAGCATAATTAATATTTGCATCCCGGTTACAAAAATTTTGACATTCAAAATTACTCAGAAAATTATTTTTGTCATGCTGCTTAACATCATACATTGCATTCTGAACAGGTAAATTAGAACTAATTGTGTTAGTATTATTAACATTACACTGAACACTATAAAACGCATTATTGTCATTTTGCACACCCTCGGAAAAGTTAGATTGACTTTGCTCACCTCGGTTGTTTAACTTACGGCACTGTTCCCGTGCATGTCCAAACCGTTTGCAGTAGGAGCACACTGGACGCTGTTTCTTCGTGGTCACGAATTGCTCTGCAGAACCTGGCACAGCAGCGGCAGGCGTGGCAACGCTAGGCTGGGCGACAGCGACAGGCACAGCGGTGGCGGGCACGACGGCCGCGGCGGAGTTTGGAAAGCGCGCGCGCGGCGCCGGCGCACTCGCACGAGCGGCGCACGGTTCAGGCCGACTCGCAGCCGGGGCCGGCTGGGCACGGATCGAACGCACACCACTAGTGGACGACACTGGTCTCGATTGAGTCTCCTCTATCGAATCTTCTATATTCCGAGCATGGTTTAATAATGAATTGAAAGATGTGATTTCTTCACGGCGCAATCTTGTGCGTATTCTATTATGAAGCAACCCGTATATCATATCAAGTTGTACTTTTTCAGTAATATCATCCCGCGGTAGCTTTGCCATAAGCGCACGAATACGAGCAACAAACTTGTCTGTGTTTTCGTTATCCTGCGGGGAAGCAAATATTTCCAAATATATTCTATGTGGTGGAAGGCGGGTGCCATATGCATATATTAAATTTTCTTTGGCTTCGTTCCAAGTGGAGATGTGATGCTTTAATCCTAGCCACCACGTAGCTGCGTCAGCAGACAAAAGCATGGCTAGGCCTCGTATGATGTTAGCGTCAGATACTTGAACGCATTCTGTATAACTTTCAATTGCATCTATAAAGGCCTCAACAGATTCACCAGGTGCACCGCTGAAAGAAGCTCTGCAACGCGCCAAGGTACCATCTACGTTCACTGGGGGCATCGGCGGAGGTGCCGGAGTCGACGATCTTTGTTCCATCACGTACGACATAATGTTCTTAAATGTTTCGGCCTGCGAACGTTGCAGCGAGGCCATCAACGCTGAAACATCATCCAAGTTGAACGTAGAATTGTTGCTACGTGATTCGGCGTGGGGGCGATCATGGGGGCTATCATGCTCCTCGTGATTTTCGTTGGCATTTGCATCTGCAGCAGGAATAACGTCGTCTTCGCGACGTTGCTGGCGATCTTGATTTCTAGTTAAAGGCATTCTTTACAATTAAGCACCAACAGCATACAATAGTTAGCAAATTTTTCACAAAAGCGTGCGCGCCATTTTGTTAGTCCAAGCAAGAAAAAAATTAGGAAACGTTGGGCAGCCAGATATAGTGAGGGGTAGATCTCAGGGGTATTTAAAACTATGGGTTAGTCACCAATATCGAATTTCGAATTTTAATCTTCCTTTATCACAAACAATTTTCAATTTTAAACAATAAATACATTTAGACGCGGGCGCACGCTATTCACACTCAAAACGGAAGCGCCCGGAACATAGATTATACACTGTTGAAAAGATCGACATAGATGCTAACTATGTATAGCGAGCGGGCATACGGCCGCGAGAGTGACGTACCGGTCGGTTTGCTACAAAGTTGAAATACCTGAAAACAAAATTTATTTTAACGAATCTAGCTGTAGTAGAATCTAGCTAGTAGCTGTAGGATGGAAATGATTACAATAGACCTAGAAATATATATTTTTTGCACATCGAAAATGGTTATTGCCTATCATTTATGTACAAAGCAGTTATTGTCGCTTAGTCACTTTTGCCTTTCAAGCGTCGATATTTTCTTAAATAAAGTCTGAAAAAAAAATTCTCAAGTACCACGGCTTAACAAGATAGTTTGCGCCAACGACACCGCTATAGTACTTTTGGAGATGAATAAAATATTAACGTTGAAGAAAGATTTAAACATATGTGTATTTTTATTCCAGATTCCGTACCGTTTTTTACGTTGAAAATAGATCGTATGGTGTAAAAAATGTTTCGGAAATGGATGATCTTTTTTTTTTTGTTGTTGTTAGATTGGCCCTTCTGTTCATCCATTCGTTCCATTTTGGCGCGGTGTTTGAGTGGCATCTGTTACTTAGATTAACTACAGGGCTGTTTTGACTGAAAATGTTACTGAAAGCTTACTTTTTTTTTATTTCCTTACCTATGCTAGTAGCCTTGAGAGGCCATTTCAGCTTCTCCTTGGCGTTTGGGTGAGCTCACGGGGCTCTAACCGGGAGTGTTGCTAACATTGGCCCTAGCAAGAACTTCAAAACTTACGGTGAATCAATTGTGCAAAAACATTTTATTTTATTTCTCTTGTAGGCAGACGAGCATACGGCCCACCTGATGGCGAGTGGTTATCGTCGCCCATGGTCTTCAGCAATACTAGGGGCAGAGCCCGTGAAGCCCCTGCCTACCATGGTATAAAGGATTCAAAAGCGGTGGAGATGTGATGGAAGAGTTGTCTCTCTCTGGTGGGCCATCAACGTCTGCTATTGAAGTTAACATCGCGAAAGTGAAGGAAATAGTAACTGAACTGAATATTCTTTCTGTCGTTGATTTTTTCTACATAAAAGTCGCACAATTAATTTACCTAATGAAGGAATTTTTTGCAGGTGAACTATGTGAATCATGTGTAATAAAGAATGAAGGCTAGCGAAACTAGTCGACTCGACTTTTATAAAGTCAAAAAGCCAATAATATAACTTATAAAGTTAATAATAGTACTTGTATACGAGATATGTATATGGCCGGTATAACTATTTTATTACATTATATTAGCACAAACACTTACCTCATTTCTACTGATTATGACGAATGTGTTCCTCAAAATAATCGCAATCAGTAGATTTCTGTGAAGCGCAACTCTTGTGATTCGTAAACGTTTGTAGAAGAAGAATATGAAGACCGCAGGAAGGCAAGACGCGACGGAAATGGACAGCATGGCGATATGAAACCTGTATCGTTGCACTAAACGAGGCGTGACACTGCAAGTATTGTATACCGATTCGACTTCCCATGTTCCGTTTTGATAGCATTCCTTGCTGCTGAAGTCTAAAAAATTATCCAATCCAATAATATATTATAATTTGTTATAATCAGCAAGCAAATGTGTCAAAAAGACTATTAGACTTAACTTTCTTAAGCTAGAAACTCTAGACTAAATTGTTGTGTTTTTATTTACATTAAATATCCTTTAAATAACAAAAATCGTATTTTTTATATGTATTTTTTCCATATCGCATTTCACAAATCCAGAGCCTAATATACCTAGTCAGGTCATAAATTCTGTCACATGTTTAATGTAAAATAATTGAAACAAGTTTGTTCATTATGTAACCATTCATATACCAAAATGAACTTAACAAAACATAGATTCTTATGACACTAAAGTTTATTCAAAATGACCTCCGTGATTTTGAATACAGGCCTTCAATCTGTGCGGCCAGTCGTCTATCGCAGCACGAACGAGGTCCATGTCAATATCGGCGGCTGCCTTAATCAAGGATGTCTTGAGTGACTCCAAATTGGGATGAGGCTTTGAGCACGCCTTTTTCTCCAAGTGTTGCCATATCTTGTAATCTAACGGATTCAAATCTGGACTGGAGGAGGGCCAGTCTTCGTGCCGGATGAAGTCGATTTCACGCGCCGCCAGTCAGTCTTGTGTGCTCTTCGCTCTATGAGCTGGCGCCGAATCTTGTTGGAATACCCAGTGCCTGTTATTGAACATGGTATGAGAAACAGGTTCCACAAGGTTCGTCAGGACTGTATTTTGATACACAACTGCATTCGTTTTTACACCTTTCTCACAAAAATGTACCTCTGTTAAGCCCCAATAAGAAACTCCCAACCATACCATGAGCGAGGATGGAAAATGACGTCGTTGGACACGCGGAATACGGTTGCTCGCTTCTTCACTACTGTGTGCGTACACCTTATCATTTTGTTTGTTGTAGCTCTCTTCTACGGTAAAAAATTTTTCATCCGAAAAAAGAATTTCCCGATATTTTTTTCCCGCGTACCGCTTCAACAAAGCGCGGCATCTCTTCAGTCTCAGGTCCATTAGACGAGCATTCAAACGATGTCCTGTTTTTCTTCGATATGCCCGAAGCCCTAAGTCTTCATTTAACACCCTTTTCACCGTGGTTCTGCTTAACCCCATCTGAAGGGCCAACAGTTTCTGCTTACGTTTGGGATTTCTTTGAATTCGCGCCTTCACAGCTTTTATCACTGCTGGAGTCCTAACAGACCGAGGGCGACCACTTCTTGACCTGTCATCTACACTAGAGTCTTCATTGTATGGTTTGATGGTACGATAAACGAATCTTTTGGTTATATTCAAATTTTTCAGTATGTTAAAAATTTGAATTGGCGCGTAACCGCAACGATGCAACGCAATAACTGCAACATGGTCTTCTTTAAGCGTCCACTCCATATTTAAAAATGAGTAAAATTCTAAAAGTATACATTTTTATTTTCATGAACAATTCGAAATTCGAATTCAATAAACTTTTTTGTGGCCAGCATTCTAAAAGAAAAGTTTTTACTGTGTGACAATACTTATGACCTGACTAGGTAATAATGGTCTCAGATATGGAGACTCCGACCGTCATCGGCCTACAGCATTGGTATCCTCATCCTAAGCTCTCTTCTTCTTTTTAGTACTGGTGATAGCTTGTTGTGAGCAAGTCACATGTCAATCATATGTCGGCGCTTCGCTAACCATTTAGGAAGGAAACTCTGTTCATCAATCGCAACTTCCTTCTTGTGTTAAGATGGGGGCTTCATGTCTACGGGTTTTTGCAGCTTCCTAATATGCCATTTATCTATGTTTTTTTTTTATATTGCTTAGATGGGTGGACGAGCTCACAGCCCACCTGATGTTAAGTGGTTACTGGAGCCCATAGACATCTACAACGTAAATGTGCCATCCACCTTGAGATATAAGTTCTAAGGTCTCAGTATAGTTAAAACGGTTGCCCCCACCCTTCAAACCGAAACGCATTACTGCTTCACGGCAGAAATAGGCAAGGCGGTGGTACCTACCCGTCCGGACTCACAAGAGGTCCTACCATCAGTGGTGTCAACAAATAAATATCACGGTTCAGTTGAAGAAAGTTATTTGGAATCGATATTTATATTGTTATTTAAGATAGAAAGCTCTTACGGTTACAAGATGGCCCTGTATTCGAATAGGCAAATTCCGAACATACTGCGTTAGAAACGGTACCAGCTTCTGCAGCCATCCAGCACGTCCAACCGTCAAAGGTAACGCCACATTCGTTTTTATCTTTAAAAAAAAAAATGCATTTTTTGTTTTACTATGGCGTTTTGTATGGATAATAACGTAGTATAAGAATTCTTCCTATACTCGTAGACCGACCACAATAATTTATTTGAATTATCACACTGTAAATACTCTTAGGGCTATAGTAATATTATTAACTCGAATAGGGCTTAAATTTATAGTCCATAATTATGAAACAAACACGCCTGCTAAGTTTGTATCGCGGGCGGTCAACCTGGGCTCTTTTTGAAACCGGTGTTAGATTTTATTGTAACTTTAAAAAAATGAACGTTTCTTATTATCCAACTTGAAATAATTTGAATTTAGAATTTTGTATGATCTATATATCTATATATTTGTTGTTGGTAACAAAAAATTAAGGAACTACTCGTTACACTGCATTTAGGTTAAACGAAAACCAGATCAAATCAATATATATTATTTTAATTACCAATAGAATTAGTATCCTCGAGCATGTAGTGACTGCAACAATCTTGGGCTGCGTAGAAGCATCTTTCCCAACGCCCATGAGCTGATGGTATAATAGCCTCTCGTATTATATTTGCGACTTCTGCAAAACTGGGGTCGAAAGGATAACATCCACAAGTACCATCTTCTTTAGGCTAAGTAGATAAAAGCGCCTTTAGTAGGTAATTTACGAACATTTAAGTACACAAATATTGGACGATTGCATTAATTAATCATGAATTATGTAATCAGGGAAAAATCACAGACATGATCATTGGGGCCCAAACTAGGATTCAATTTACAATGAGAACAAGATACTGATGTGTGATGTGCATAGTAAAATAAATGGTGCTAAAATTACGAGACTATAATAAATACATTGACCAGTAGTCCACAGCAGGACGCTGCCACTCAATATGGAAGAAAACGAGGCTGAAGATTCAATTCTATTGAATATCTATCTATCAGCCCTTCAAAAACAGAAATAGACAAGAATATTAATACCTAACCGTGCTTCCTACAATATGGATTACCACAAGTAATTACACTTTAAAAAAAAAAAAATTGTTTTATCACAAAATAATCCCTTCACGACGGAAGATGATCGCATCGCTTGATTCAAGTACACAGGACAACTTATCATTTACGACACAGCGCTTTTTCTAGTCATATACGTGTTAACTACAAGTCGTGCTATATTTTAATACAATTTATTATTATTCTTGCATTTGTAATTCTAAAATAATAACACACGATAGATTTACACGGATCAAAGAATGGACTGTGTCAAGCGACCTTTAATGTAGGTATATTGAAATTGAATACTTCAATCAATTACTGTGTTCTCTCGCAAGGGCTTATTGGCAAAACACACTCGCTTCTTTACAATATCGTTGTTATTATATTAACTGTATAACCGTAAAATTCACTTACAATTTCTAAGCAACGAACTCGATAATTGCGGTAGAAACACTGTGAAGTGTTCATTGCATTGGCACCACCCACAAAAAGGAAGCTCGGAGTGTAGATGATACAGCCTCTACCAGCAACCCAGCGGAAGACCTGCTCGTGATAGTCTACATTCCTGTAGTTACAAGTCTTATGTGCTTCTGGAGGAACTCCATTTAACGGCTCCTAAAAATTACCTCAATACTAAAACGTCAGTTATTCAGTTATAGCAAACTATCACGAACATACATTTTTATTATTTATATATCCGATGTAGGCTTACATCATCCTGTTTGAACTTTCATAAAACAAAATTTATTGCAGTGATACGGGCATACAGCCCATTTGAATAACCGAAATATACTCTAAGAAATGAGATATACATTTCAATTGGATTGTGTGTCTCTTCAAGCCGAAACGCGCTGCTGCCTCGTGACATATTTTTTTTTTTTCCTACCTGTGCTGATAGCCTTGAGGGCTATTTCAGCTTACCCTAGCGTGTGTAGGTGAGCTCACGGGGCTCAAACGGGAGAGTTGCTAACACTGACCCTAGCAAGAGCAGTGCTTCGCAGAATCTACCACCGGATCGGAAACGCGACCCACTGAGAAGATCCGGCGAGAAACTCAGTGGGCTGTGTCTGTGGGTTAATTCGCTCGTCGAGCCCTTCGTCGCAAGCGACGGGTTCGACGAGGACGGTGACCGGTGCTTGTAGTGCCTAAAAGCACCGTTAATGGATCAGGAGGATCCGTGATGACGTGTGGCATAAATAGGCAATATTATGGTACCTACCCATGGGGACTTCCATTACACCTGAGATACCTATAGGCTCCGGTAACCGGTCGACACTAAACATGCTCTCGTCAACTAGTGCAATAAAAAAAGCTATAAAAGTAAATACACTAATTTTACTAATTGACTCTAATTAAAACTATCCCATTTGTTGTGTGAATAACTGGAATGCTTGTAATGAAAACACACTAATAGATTAATATAATATTGAAAAACGTATCAACACAGGATATTTCATTTTATTAGTAGATAACATCTAACATTGATAACATACTTTATTATATAAAGGAAAAGTATTTACTAAGTGTTCTCTTCTTATGTTACCGTACAGGGGTATTATAGTTACCTATTTATTTAATAAAAGACAACTTCAAAAAAGAGACAGCTTATCTCTCCCAACGATAATGCCGATGTCCGTGAACCGCAAAATCATTTATCACGTTGTAGTAAGAGACACAATTTGAATGGAGTCATTCATTTCTTCAAAACATTTCTTTTAAAACGGATACTTTACAAGTGTAAAGGCTATATATACCTACACACCTCACAGATATAAAAACTTTGTCTCTCGCAAGTAGGTGCATCCTCCCGTATGGCCACTCGGCTTCCTCGTTCGTGCCACAAATCCAAATCTCCGTCGAGCAGGTCGAAAGCGTCGTCGGAAAATGACTCCCCCTAGAACCATCATCCATACACATTCGAATACGACGAAGACTTCATTTATGTCACACAAACATAATTAAAAATACCTTTGTCAGAGAAACGAATAGTATCAATAGATACAAAAGGTCTTCGACACTACAGCAGCGAAACATTTTTCAGAATACCACTAATATTGTCAAGTTGCATGATGAATGTCCGAAAAGTTAATTAAATATCGGCAAAAACTTTATTAACACTTCACTAAACATTAAAACGATTAACACTGAATCCTGTCGAGTATCGAGTCAAACATTCCAGCACGAGTAAAATCCATAACAGCTTTTGTCGATTGTCTTCATCGCAGCGTATTTTGATTTGCGACGACGTCCGCACTAATAATTGCGCCAAACAATTCGTTGTTTACAAATTATCTGTATCCACAATCAGTTGATATCACGAGATTAATAGATGTGTAATATAAATACAGTTATTATTAGAGTTCCCTTCGATGAATAAAACGAGGAAAAACTGGTTAACGTTAAGTATGTAATTCTACGCGAAATTTATTCCCGAAAATAATTATGTATGGGAGTATCTATTTATGGATAAAACTTAAATTAAAATAAGTACTTAATAGATTATGTACCACTTATTAGATTATGTAATCTTAATATATTATCAATTCATATATAATTCAATGTTATTAGAACTTCACTTTTTCAATTTATTATTGTATGTAAAATTATAAGACTAATACGGAATCTTTAATTGTTCATATCATTTCAACACTTTTGAACAGAGCGTGACAAAGCTGTGATTTGCGTCATTATCTTATCGATTTATACTTTATTTCTTATTCATTTTAAATTATGATTACATTTTTTGTAAGAAATTCATACAAATGTTTCAGTTTTGTGTTTCATTGAAAGATTTCCTAACACACTAGATACAGATCAAGCTGATGTCAAATAAACTGGTGGTAGAAAGTTATGTGAGTCCGCTCGGGTAGGTACCACCATCCTACCTATTTCTGCTTTGAAGCGGTAATGCGTTTCGGTTTGAAGGGTGGGACGGCTGTTATACTATAAAAAGTATGTGACAGTGAGGTCGTCCATCCATCTAAGCAAAAAAAAAATATATAAAAAAAGCGCCTGCTGTACTTCCTATAGAGCGACACGACAGTGCTGCTGTTCAAATTCAGGCACTTTTTTTTCTTATCCTAAACCTGCATAACCCATATTCACGAATTACTTCTACATGAAAGGAATTACATATTGTATCATCCGAGCAAAAATTATAATTTATGTATTTACTAAAAACAATTTAGTGATAAAACTTTAGTGTCAAGGTTAACGGTCGCATCTATGTTATGATGTCTATGGGCTACGATGATCATTTAACACAGAATAGAGCGTGAACTAATAAACTGTTTAGAGCAATAAAATAGAAAAATAACGACAACTAGAAGGTTAATAAGGCTCGAGTGCACGTAAACATGTGAAGAGTCAAAAGGTATCGTTAAAAAAACATGAATACGAAGATAACATGAGACATGAGCAGAATATAGAAGAGTTTACAACCAATAGATTTTAAATACAACTCTAATATTAATTTCATCGGTATAAATAAATAATGTTCAAGTATTATTTTATTTTTTATTGCTTAGAAGTGTGGACGAGCTCACAGCCCACCTGGTGTTAAATGGTTACTGGAGCCTATAGACATCTACAACGTAAATGCGCCACATACCTTGAGACATAAGTTCTAAGGTGTCAGTATAGTTACAACGGCTGTCCCACCCTTCAAACCGAAACGCATTACTGCTTCACGGCAGAAATAGACGGGGCGGTGGTACATACCCGTGCGGACTCACAAGAGGTCCTACCACCAGTAATTACGCAAATTATAATTTTGCGGGTTGATTTTTATTACTCGATGTTATTCCTTCACCGTGAAAGTCAATCGAGAACATTTGTTAAGTACATATTTCATTAGAAAAATTGGTACCCGCCTCCGGGATTCGAACACCGGTGCATCGCTAGATACGAATGCACCGGACATCTTATCCTATAGGCCACGACGACTATTACAACACTTTTTAGTGAACATACTATTTTTATATCAATTTACAGAAGCAATATGCTCATATATTTTCCTACCTGCCTAGCTCCTTAGATGGATAACGCTAACTTTCTAGTTCATATTTTAAATATTGCTATAATATTATGTTATAAGCTACCCTCCTACCCATTTCTATCACTAGAAGAACGGACGTAATACAAGCACCCTTACGGAGACATGAGACAGGCCTCTTGTCTAGATATCAACATAATAAATACTTAAACTATAATATTTTTGACACGGTATGACGGTGTGGCGGGTCCGATAGTAGCCTCTCTCAGTTTGTCTCAAACTCATTTTTTCTTTTCCTCCTCTCCTTTCTTACAATCTTCAATCTACTTAACCTGAAAAACTAAACTAGACTAACTATTACTAAGAGTAATAGAAGATTGCTTGGAATGTAGAAAATGCATAACACACAACAATGATCTAATCTAACTTAACTAAACTACCACTACTTATTACTACTAAATGTGTATAAAACTAAAACTACAATTGAGGGAGCCTGCCACCGGGCTTCGCGCCCGGGCTTTCCCTAATAGTTTAACAATCAAAGGGGCTACGACACATGATGACGTTCACTCGGCCCGAGTTTCCCGGATACGGAGCAACCGTGATCGGGCAGAGATCGAGAGCACTCTCCAGACGGGGATTGGGCCACCCACTAGCACTTAACTGGGTCTACATAAGGGAGAATGCCACCCTAGGTATGCAAGGATGAAGAAGGTGGTGCACAACTCGGTCCCGCGAGAACTATTTATTATGAGCGCTTCCGTGCCAGTCCGAATCTTGTGTGGACTGGACAGTAGAGAATTTTCGCTCATCACGACCCACTGATCCGAAGGTATGGACCGGTTCAGCCACTAGGGCAGAACATTTAACAACCTTAATGACGCGAAGTAGGCTCTGTCGTTGGTCAACAGCGTCAACTTCACGTTGGCTTCCACGCGTGAAGGTTCTCCCCTGAAGCACGGGAATGTCACTAGTGTAGGTGCGTAGAGGATCGGTGTCCGTATACTTGCCTGCGGAATCCCGACTATGACAAGAAAGGTTTTGCGTTCCAGATACGACGCCAGAATGAGTGGCTTCATCCCACTCGCCCACGTTCGACAACATGGTAATCGGATGATAGCCCCCAACGCCTCAGCTCTCCATGGAGGCGCAGATCGTCGTCAGTTGAGCAGGGAGTCTACCTCTGGGTCAATCTAAGTGTAAAGAAAAACCTTTAGTATTTAAAAACATCAAAAACTCTTTAGTATTAAAAATATGTTTTTGTCTTAAACCAATTCACTGACTTGTCTTCTTTCAGAAAAAAGAGTTTAACATAATTCAATATGTTTAAAATAATAATTTAAAAAGGAGATTAAAGGCTCTATATCTTACTAAAGGTTTTTCTTTACATAAGTTTTTCAAATTGAGAAAGAGAAGGAAGCATCATACATTTTACAGCAATATTTGACGCAGGTTGAAATTTTTTAAACTTTTGATGCTTTTGATACATTCTCTTTGGTACCTTTATTCATATAATGAAATTAATTAAGTGGAATTGTCATTATAAAATACGGATTTTTACGGACGGAAATTTACTTGTAATTTGTTCACGGTGACTAAATAGACGTTTCTAATGAATAAAATTATTCATCGTATTCGAATAAAGAATAACAAGGAAACTTACAATTCACTAAACCATTTTACATTATTTAAAACTAGCTTATCGAACGAAAGCATTGAATTAGTAAGAGTGATAATAATAACGTGAATTTCACAACATTGTCAACAAAATACGTTATTTTGAACTATTTTTAACACACGGCATACGGTTTTCCATGATAATATCATAAACAGTGGGGTTTATACGTCAAAATAGTACATTGTCCTACTTAACAACAATAAAACTGATTTGTATCATTTGAATTTGTTATCGTTTTAAAGATCATAAAGAACACGTCAATGAACAGGAAAGAAGCGGACTAATTCCACGACTCCCCCTGCATCTTTAGTAAAAAACATTGTTTATTTAAGATAACGTTTTTTGGGTTAAATATTCTAAAACAACTACATACCCCATTCTTAAACGTTGAAATTTAATGTAAAGTGATAACAAGACGGTAATATAATTGAAATGTGTTAATAGTATTATTTAAAAATTGAAGAACAAAAAAGACGTTGTACAGAATATTTAAATATGTGCTTCAAAATATATATAAGTGCATATTATAATTATATTCAATGCAAATTCGACTATTTAAAAGAGTTTAAATAGTGAGTATTTAGTACAGAACTTCGGATCATTCTGGTGGAAACAGACCTGTCACTTCAGGAGAAAAATTCACGGTAAGTTAATGCGATAAGTAGGTAAAATATTCTAGAATATTTTTATATATTGCGCTTTTTGGTATAATATTGCTTATTGGAAAATTACCTGCTGTTGGTTATTGTAGTACAATGTTAATAAAATAAATTAATTTAGAATTTTAGAATTGTCAAAGAAGTAAAAATTGTTAAAAGTAATAGTTGTAATAACAACTAATTGTTCATCTAGTATTACAGAATAATAAAAATTTTACAAATATGTATTTAATTATGTTCGAAAAAGTTTATGGATAGTTTTTAATTTTATTGATATTCTTTGTTGTGATGTGTTTGTGATGTGATGATTGTGATGAGTTTCTAAAAAAACGGCAGAAAAAAAATTCTTGCATCAACTAGAATCACGCCAACGACAATTTCAAAATATCTTGAATAAATACAAATAACGCACAACATAACAACCAATGTTACCGACATTGGTTGTGAAGAAGTTGTCCAAATTTTGGAAAAAGTAGGAGTCAATGCGGTTCAAAATCGTGTTCTTCTTGTTTCTCCGTCTGTTAAACAACGCAAGACTTAACTTAAAGGCTCCACTTCACAATCGGCCATGATGGGCCAACAAATGATCGTCCATCATCGCCGCCATGATCGGGCAGCTCTCCACACAATCGTGAACGTTCATTTTTTTTTTATTGCTTAGATGGGTGTACGAGCTCACAGCCCACCTGATGTTAAGTGGTTACTGGAGCCCATAGACATCCACAACGTAAATGCGCCACCCACCTCGAGATATAAGTTATAAATAAGGTCTCAGTATAGTTACAACGGCTACCCCACCCTTCGAACCGAAACGCATTACTGCTTTACGGCGGAAATAGGCGGGGTGGTGGTACCTACCCGTGTGGACTCCCAAGAGGTCCTACCACCAGTAATTACGCAAATTATAATTTTGCGGGTTTCATTTTTATTACACGATGTTATTCCTTCACCCTGGAAATCAATCGTTAACATTTGTTGAGTACATATTTCATTAGAAAAATTGGTACCCGCCTGCGGGATTCGAACACCGGTGCATCGCTTCTACGAATGCACCGGACGTCTTATCCTTTAGGCCACGACGACTTCCAAAGGTTAGATTGAAATTTCCTTGTTGGAAGCGTTCAAGCCAATAACAGACTGTACTTTCGTTTGTAGTGTTCACTTCGTACACGTCATTAATGTTGTGAGCCGTTTGTAGTTTGTACGGCTTTGCTACCTCAACAAAACTCGTGTTTTATAATTACTCATATTTTAATTATGTTCATATTGATAAAAAAGTATATAATGTTGTGAAAACAAATCAATAATCAATAAACAATAGAATTCCCTGTTTTTTAAATAAAATTCATTTGAATTTAGAATTTATTGTCAGCCTTACATAAATTAGGTTTCAAATGGCAATTACTTTAGTATTGTAAAACGGAAGCTTCATAGATAACGAAGACCTTTTTGTTTTTGTCGGTTTGCTTTTATTATAAGATGTTAGTCGTTCATCATACGTGATTATATAATATGTGGTTGGCACGTTAAGTAGCGTTATTTTATTAGAAGAACTGGGACTTGCAGGATTTGAACACCAACATGTTAAACGTCCGGTCGGGTTTTTAATTTTTCTATGCTATGTCATGTTATTATTTCGAAGGAAGGCCAAACTGTTTGATTCTCGATAGCTTACATTTATACTCATACATTTATTTGTTATCTCTCTAGACGAACGGACTGTACACGCACTTGTCAACCTATTTTTTGACCTCTGCCTTTCCGGTAAGAGAAAAATACTGATACTGTCAAATTAAACACACAGATGATAGGTACATGTAATGTCACATATTTCACAATCATCGTTCTTTCCAAGATACCACATGTATTCATATTTTATTAAAGCTTGTCTTAATTATGAAATTCAAACAAAACCGTTTCTCTTGCCGTGGTATTTTTATAACAAATATATAGATTGGTATGAAAAATCCTCTGTGCTGTTCTATACAATACAATATTGTGTTTAGCATTTTTTTTTTCCTACCTAAGCTGATAGCCTTGAGAGGCTATTTCAGGTCGCCGCCGACCCATTTAGCTTTATTCGCCGACGACACGACTGTTTACTATTCCAGTAGAAACAAGTCCCTAATCGCGAAGAAGCTTCAGAGCGCAGCCCTAGCCCTAGGACAGTGGTTCCGAAAATGGCGCATAGACATCAACCCAGCGAAAAGTACTGCGGTGCTCTTTCAGAGGGGAAGCTCCACACGGATTTCCTCCCGTATTAGGAGGAGGAATCTCACACCCCCGATTACTCTCTTTAGTCAATCCATACCCTGGGCCAGGAAGGTCAAGTACCTGGGCGTTACCCTGGATGCATCGATGACATTCCGCCCGCATATAAAATCAGTCCGTGACCGTGCCGCGTTTATTCTCGGTAGACTCTACCCCATGATTTGTAAGCGGAGTAAAATGTCCCTTCGGAACAAGGTGACACTTTACAAAACTTGCATAAGACCCGTCATGACTTACGCGAGTGTGGTGTTCGCTCACGCGGCCCGCACGCACATAGACACCCTTCAATCTCTACAATCCCGCTTTTGCAGGTTAGCCGTCGGAGCTCCGTGGTTCGTGAGGAACGTTGACCTACACGACGACCTGGGCCTCGAATCTATACAGAAATACATGAAGTCAGCGTCGGAACGGTACTTCGATAAGGCTATGCGTCATGATAATCGCCTTATCGTAGCCGCCGCTGACTACTCCCCGAATCCTGATCATGCAGGAGCCAGTCACCGTCGACGCCCTAGACACGTCCTTACGGATCCATCAGATCCAATAACCTTCGCACTAGACGCCTTCAGCTCTAGGAGCAGGCTTAGGGACCTCGGTAACCGTACTCGTCGAACTCGACAAAGAGTTCGCCGTGCAACCTAACCCATGAATCAGCTCGCTGAGTTTCTCGCCGGATCTTCTCAGCGGGTCGCGATTCCGATCCGGTAGTAGATTCATTCGCGAAGCAGCTGCTCTTGAGCTGTTAGGTCTCCTTCGGAGGCGCTCGGGTAGCTGTTAGCAAATCCCACCCCTCCTGGCTGAGCCTTTGCTCGCCCACCTGTCCTGGTGAAACTGGAAAGGCCTCCGGGCCACCAGTAATCCTTCAATCATAAAAAAAAAAAAAAAAAAGGCTATTTCAGCGTAACCTTAACAAGTAGGTGAGCTCACGGGGCTCAAGCCGGAGTGATGCTAACACTGACCTTAGCAAGAGCAGAATATACCACCGGATCGGAAACGCGACCCACTGAGAAGATCCGGCGAGAAACTCAGTGGGCTGTGCTTTTGCATTGATGATAGGTATTAATATGAAATATTTTATTTATGTTTAATATTTTTAATATGTGTAACATTATAAGTGTATGCAATACACAGTACATGATAATTTATATATTTTTTGTATTATTATATTTATTCTAACGGTAAATATCGCATTTAATATCTTTCGTAGAATTAGTTATTTCTGTTCATCTGACGGCTGTCTAGAAATTCATTACATTTACTTTTGTATTGAATGTTTTTTTTACAATTAGGCGTAAAATAAATACTCAACACTATCTCACTCATATAAATACTCAACACTATCTCACTATATAAACTTACGATTGGTTGTGGACGAGAACGAGAAGCCCTTATTCATTAATGGACAAGTAAAAGTTTGTGATAATGTTGAATGTTGTGTCATATAAGGCACTGGCAATATTTTCTGATAAAAATAATCATACGGTTTTGAAGAGCGAAAACATCCTTATTCAAAATACCTGATCTTCTTGTTTGAAAATAGATGGAAACATTCATATTATGATGCCATTTAGGTGCAATAGCCCCTTAGGCTACCAAAGAAATGGTAGTCTATTTATATTTAGCTCTTGAGATTTCGTCCGTATAACCTCGATCTATGAATCAATATTATTTTTCGCAAAGTTTATTTATTTATCTATTGATTTAGTTGCACCAACAAAGTGATCATCGATACAACGCACCATTAGTAGAAGAAAGTCGCAAGTACAATTACTTAAAAAAAAAATTATTTCATTATTCGTTAAAGGAGATCATGACACGTCATGTGCTCAACAAGTTTGAAAAAAATATTCCAAATGAGATATCGCGAATTTTGCGAAATGCTAAGATTTTTATTTTTTAAATGATTCGCCTTATTATTTACGTAATTTTTGTTATATTTGGTCATTTCTGGAATTTTACCTATCAATAAAAGTTTATTGTTACTTATACACAATTTTATTAAAATATACGTGCATAAATGAACATACACACTTTTACCACGATATTTGATGAAGGAGTGAAGTGCGCAAGTTCAGTTACGTGTTTTTTGTACGTGACCTTTTGCGAATCATTCATACGTAATATTATAAGCTCGATTCTTCTATGATTAATTTTGATGGATTTTAATTTTTTTAATGAAAATACCTAATTTTATACTGTATATTTTTAAAATATTTCGTAACGTATTTATAATTAAAAACAAAAATATTAGCATATCAGTTGGATAAACCACACTACATACTTATTATTTCCTTATTTCTTGCGAAATTTGATTATACAACGATTTGTATCACGAAGTTTCTTGTTTGGTTTTAAATCTATCACGCACGAGAGTGGTGCATGGGCACTAGCTAAATAGTTCTCACGAGCATACCGCTACCTAGTTAACATCATTTTTCTAAACATACGCATATGTGTACCGTATTCTTACGCGAAGTTAAATACGATACTGCTGCAAACTGTACTGCAGAAGTAAATTTATGGATATTATTGAAAGAAAACGTAAATGACTGATGCGCATGCGCATGCATGACATGTCAATGAGTTTTACTGAAGATGGTATGAAATCTAAATAAAGTCTCAAAGGAATGTTTTTCTTCTTAGATAGACCATAAACTAGTTTAAGTAATACAGTACAGAACAGTGGAACTAGACAATGTGATTCCGTATTAGCAACTTTGTCGGAAACTATAAACTTTTATACAGAATCAACCAAAGAATCTCGATCAAAAGAAAGAGATTTTAGCAACTCCGTAGTAATTCCGTCTTCACCAGGCGCTCTACCATTTTTGAGCTGTTCCAGGATTATCCGAATCTCCCTGATGCTGATGTCCGGGACATCGTAGGTAGAGAAGTGTGCATTGCGTAGAGGTTCCCTACTTTGTTAAATTGTCTACTACATAATAATTTTATAAAATTAAAATTTGCCGGAAACGCTATATAATAAAATATAACCGCTATTCCCGTGTCAAGGGTTGAGCTAACGCCCCTTGATACTGGCGCATACGTAACGCCATAGCAATGCCTTTGGCCACCTTGAGGCTCGATTAATAAAATCATATAATTAAATCGGAATATCATATACGTACCGGCTACTATAGTACAAAACTAACGTAAAAATGTACCTAATGAAAAATATATTTTTGAAACGCAAATGCATTTATATTATAATAGGTATTGTTTGAAATTGTTACTCGTTTGGCTTATACTTTTTTTGATAATGTAAGAGATTAATTACAATTCAAGTTTGTTTATATATTATTTAGATAGCATTTTGGGGCGCTTACGTGTGAACATGTCAAAACATGTTTATTCATTTAAACGTGTTTCAAAAATAATTCATAAATATTAATGTATTTAAATATTTTATAGGTAAAAGTAAAAAGTACCGATTATTGATATAATTTTTGCACCACCACAAAAAATATCCACTCTGCTGCTCTATAGCATTAAGTCCGCTCTTGCTTTTTTTAGTCCACGGCAGAGATTTCTAATTCAAGTAATAAATTAAATTGTGTAATTTCTATAGTTGAAATCGTCGTGGCCTAAAGGATAAGACGTCCGGTGCATTCGTGTTGAGCGATGGACCGGTGTTCGAATCTCGCAGGCGGGTACCAATTTTTCTAATGAAATATGTACTTAACAAATGTTCACGATTGACTTCCACGGTGAAGGAATAACATCGTGTAATAAAAATCAAACCCGCAAAATTATAATTTGCGTAATTACTGGTGGTAGGACCGCTTGTGAGTCCGCGCGGGTAGGTACCACCGCCCTGCTTATTTCTGCTGTGAAGCAGTAATGCGTTTCGGTTTAAAGGGTGGGGCAGCCGATGTAACTATACTTGAGACCTCAGAACTTATATCACAAGGTGGGTGGCGCATTTACATTGTAGATGTCTATGGGCTCCAGTAACCACTTAACAGCAGGTGGGCTGTGAGTTCGTCCACCCATCTAAGCAAAAAAAAAAGTAAATAAATGAATAAAGAAACATAATATATTTTTAAATAAAATTAAGTTTTAAAATAAAAGTAAGCATGACTCTTTTCGCTGTGATGAAACATAGAAAAATTATAATGGCACATTTAAATTAATAAACAAAAACTGAAGTTCTAATAATGGTATTTTAGTGCGCTCATTTTACGTTATTTATCATATCATAGCATTTTAGGGTTATCACTCCTGTTACCTTTTGTGGAACAAGTTTAAAAGAGTTACAACTCACAGCAATACCCGGCATTGAAATAGGAGCTCATTTTACTTATATTCTTTAAACGTGATTTTGTATTTGTTTTTATTATGATGTTTTCAACTTTCATCTTCTTTGTTGTATACAATTATAACTTTCATTAAAACCGGTCCTATGGTTTTTATATTAAGCTCCAACGAACAAAAATTAATAATTAGACAAACAGTCGGAAGCCAAGTATTATGAAAATTGGTGATACTTAATATGTTTTTTTGCATGATTAGCATTAGACCACCTAGAACCAATATTGCTCTCGAAGACAGCTAACAAAATATTGAAATTAATATATCCAAGTTTTTTTTCATAAAACTTGCGATATCCATATTCCATAATTTCCATAATTAGGGTCAACCCAGATTAGCCCAATGTCCATTTACAAGAAACTATTAAGTATTATACACAGGTACAAATAAATCGAGTGTCAATTGCGAACCAAAAAATATTGATTTTGAGGTTTTTCAAAACTATAAATTATGTACTAACCGTTTTGGAACGATTTATATAACACAGTTTATCGTTTGACCCAAAGATTAATATTCCAATAATAATATAGCAAGACAATCTCGAAGCACAACCTGATAAAAATAAGAAATTTAATAAAGACATTTTTCTGAAATTTCTCACATAAAACGAACATTGCTTAATTGACTAATTGTTTAATATAACTAAAATATAAATTCATTTAAATCATCTACGTCATTTAAATATGGTGAATTCGTATTGTGCTTATAGGGAATCGTTTCATACCTAGCTAGCGCTAGAGCTGATTATTCCTAACATTAGCATTATAAAAATGATTTACACGCAATGAATACAAAAACA
Organism: Bombyx mori; assembly: GCF_030269925.1. Taxonomy (NCBI): domain Eukaryota; kingdom Metazoa; phylum Arthropoda; class Insecta; order Lepidoptera; family Bombycidae; genus Bombyx; species Bombyx mori. The sequence goes on along the minus strand of NC_085115.1, from coordinate 7,746,100 downwards.
AGCAAACGCGCGGGATCTTTTTTTTTTTTTTTTTTATGATTGAAAGTTTACTGGTGGCCCGAAGGCCTTTCCAGTTTCACCAGGACAGGTGGGCGAGCAAAGGCTCAGCCAAGAGGGGTGGGATTTGCTATCAACTGCCCGAGCGCCTCCGAAGGAGACCTAACAACTCAAGAGCAATTGTTTCGCGAATGAATCTACTACCGGATCGGAATCGCGACCCGCTGAGAAGATCCGGCGAGAAACTCAGCGGGCTGATGCATGGGTTAGGTTGCACGTCGACCTCTTTGTCGAGTTCGACGAGTACGGTTACCGGGGTCACTAAGCCTGCCCCTAGTATTAGAGCTGAAGGCATCTAATGCAAAGGTTATTGGATCTGATGGATCCGTAAGGACGTGTCTAGGGCGTCGACGGTGACTGGCTCCTGCATGATCAGGATTCGGGGAGTAGTCAGCGGCGGCAACGATAAGGCGATTATCATGACGCATAGCCTTATCGAAGTATCGTTCCGACGCTGACTTCATGTATTTCCGAATTGATTCGAGGCCCAGGTCGTCGTGTAGGTCAACGTTCCTCACGAACCACGGAGCCCCGACAGCTAACCTGCAAAAGCGGGATTGTAGGGATTGGAGGGAGTCTATGTGTGTGCGGGCCGCGTGAGCGAACACCACACTCGCATAAGTCATGACGGGCCTTATGCAAGTTTTGTAAAGTGTCACCTTGTTCCGAAGGGACATTTTACTCCGCTTACAGATCATGGGGTAGAGTCTACCGAGAATAAACGCGGCACGGTCACGGACTGATTTTATATGCGGGCGGAATGTCATCGATGCATCCAGGGTAACGCCCAGGTACTTGACCTTCCTGGCCCAGGGTATGGGTAGTCTAAAGAGAGTAATCGGGGGTGTGAGATTCCTCCTCCTAATCCGGGAGGAAATCCGTGTGGAGCTTCCCCTCTGAAATAGCACCGCAGTACTTTTCGCTGGGTTGATGTCTATGCGCCATTTTCGGAACCACTGTCCTAGGGCTAGGGCTGCGCTCTGAAGCTTCTTCGCGATTAGGGACTTATTTCTACTAGAATAGTAAACAGTCGTGTCGTCGGCGAATAAAGCTAAATGGGTCGGCGGCGACCGGGGAATATCGTTGACGAATAAGCTAAATAGGAGGGGTGAGAGGACAGAGCCTTGCGGGACTCCAGCTGTGAGAGGTCGTGGGGAGGAGCGGGTTCCCTCGACTCGATATCGAAAAGAGCGGTTCGACAAGAAGTCCCGTATGATGAGCACGAGACTATCCGGCACGCCCATGTTGAATAGTTTGAAAATCAAACCATTGTGCCAGACTTTGTCGAACGCTTTTGCGACGTCGAAGAAGAGAGCTCCCGTGTATAACGGTTTTGGTCGATTAAGCCCCACAAGAATGTGCTCCGTGAGGCGGTGCACCTGTTGAACGCATGAGTGATTTGTACGGAATCCGAATTGTTCATCGATGAGAATGCCCTTGGATGAGACGAAGTCTCTGAGGCGTTTGTAGAGCAGACGCTCATACAGTTTGCCTAGAGACATGAGGAGGCTAATCGGGCGGTAGCTCGTCGGATGATTTTTTGGTTTACCGGGTTTATGTATGCCGATAACGTCCGCTTCTTTCCACACCGCGGGAAAGATACAGTTCGCCATAGCGGCATTGAAAATAGATGCCAACATCACGATGAGTTGGACGGGTAGAAGTTTAATAACGCGGTTAGATATACCGTCGGAACCGGGAGCCTTGCGAGGACGTAGGTCTTCTAATTCTAGATGAACAGGGTCCACGGATTGAGTGCTGGGCGTGCACTGGGCTTGCAATGTATCGGCCAGCAGCTCTGCTTTTTCGTCATCATCGAACGCCGCGAGTCGGCCTGAGGGGCCTACGAGGGGGGGCATAGTTACTACCGTATCCGATTTGAGAGTACGAGCTAAGCGGTAGTAAGACCTTTGGGAGGGCGCGAGTCCTTCTAAGAAATCAGACCATCTGGCATCTCGGACTTCGGCGATGCGAGACTTTACGTCGCGTTGTAGGGCACGCATTCGAATACGATTTTCCGCGGTAGGATACCTGTCGTAGGCGCGTATCGAGGCGTTCTTAGCTCTAAGGAGCTCCCTAATATCGTCGGACAATTTGAAGCGGTGAAGGAAGTCCTCCGCTACAACTTGTTTCGATGACCTATCTAATGTCGAGGTGATGTATGACGTTAAGATGTCTATGGCTTCAGCGGTATCCTGAGGAGACGGGATAGAGTCCGGGTTAAACGGGAGCGATGGTGGATCAGATTCAGCCAGGCTGATGCCCAGCGTGTGCCAATCCACCACAGTCCTCGTGACGGGAACGGAATCGGGAGCGCGACCGAGCTTCATAACGACGGGACGGTGGTCTGAATCTAACTCTGAAACTACTTCGATCGAGTGTAAGCGCAGAGTTACGTTTTTTAATAACGCTATGTCGAGTATATCCGGGCGATGCGCGATATTTAGCGGGTAGTGAGTCGGGGTTAGCGGAGCGACGATATCGAAGGCGAGATCATCGACTAACGCGTCAAGCCGCCTGCCATTCGGGGTTGTGATGTGTGAGTTCCACCTGATGTGTTTACAATTTAGGTCGCCCGCCAGAATGACAGAGCTCCCCATACCGAGCAGCGCCTCGATATCACTGCTTAGAATGATCTTATCCGGTGGAAGATAAACGGACGCGATAACGATCGGCGCGTGTCCCGTCAGTGAGATTCGGCACACTGATGCTTCGATATTAGCGAGCGCGGGAGGCTCGAGCGGGACGCAATGCAGGGCTCTTCTATAGTAAATGACGGTACCACCACCACGGGCAGAGAGCCTGTCGTTCCTGACCATGTCATAGTTCGCGATTTTAGGGTCACGGCGCGCGGGCTTAAGTAGGGTCTCCTGCACTAAAAAGATATCAATTTGATGGTCACGCAAAAAGTCAGAAACCTGATCACGTTGATTTGCGAGACCGTAAGCGTTAAAAAATCCTATCGTTACGGATAGGGGCTTTATTCTACTTATATACGCCATTGATTACCGGCGGAGTGAGGGGAGGACGTACGTATTTAATGACGCGTATACGTCAGCGTATTCCTGCACAACGGCGATAAAGTGTTGTGCAGTGGAGGCAGCGCGAATGGCGTCGCCCAAAGCGTTAACGCGCTCAAAGTTGATCGACTGAAAGAAGTCGATCGCTAAAGCGAGATTTTCGGACGCGGTCGGAGGGCAAGTCGCGGGAGAGGGACGAGTCGCGGGGGCGGGACGAATCGCGGAGGAGGGAGTTGTAGCCGTGTTCGTGTACGGCAGCGGTTTTGCCCAGGCCGAGACACTGGGCACCGCCACCGGAACGAACGCTGGCTTAGCCTGCGACGCAGAGGGTGCCGAGGCTTTGATGTCTGGGCCGGAAGCTCGGAGGCGGTTTTGGCGGGCGACGCGGCGATTTATTTTAGGGGCTCGGGGGCAACCACGGTAATTCGCGGGGTGACCCTGTGTTCGACACAGGACGCAGCTAGGCGGTTCCGTCGCGGTTTTTTGGTCGCGAGCGCAGAGGGCCGTGGCGTGATCGCCTAAACATTTGACGCATCGGGGGCGCGCGTGACAGTTACGGGAAGAGTGCCCGTACAATTGACAGTTATGGCACTGGCTAGGAGTGCCTTTTTTATGGGGGGCTTCGATGGCGATACCGGAGAGCCTACAGACGGTCTGTGTGTTGAAGATTTTCTTACCCTCGGGGGTAGGCTGGAGGGTGACTAGAACCATATTATATGGCTCCCTACCGCGACCGGTGTGCATACGGTGCACAGAATTCACTGGAAAGCCCTGTTCTAACAGATCGGCCTTGACGAGCTCTACATCTAACTCTTTAGGGATTCCGCGTATTACAACGCGGAGTTCGCGCTCCTCCTGGAGCGTATAAGTATGGAAACTTATACGTTCCTTACGGAGGTAAGAAGAGAGGGCCCTATGGTCGTCGGGTGTTTGAACCTTAATTTGAATGCCGTTCGCGAGGTTACGGGCATTCGTGAAATTTATAGTTTTGGCCTTAAGGGCCAGGCAAACTCGATCCCAAGCTGCCTTCTCCTGAAGGATAACCGGGGGAGGGGTCTGGGTTTTATTTTGTGCCACCGGACGCGGCGACGGAGTGGCACGGGCTGGGGGCGCAACGGGAGTCTGAGGGCGGGGGCGCGACGCGTTCACGGCTTTGCTAATTTTAGCGGCCGCGGGAGCTCGAGACTCCGCGGCACGCTTCTTACCCTTCTGTACTAATCTGTACCAGGGTGAATCCATCCGTCGATGAGGCGGGGGTGAGGTCGACCTCCATGTCCGAGTCAGAGTCGGAGCACGAGGAGGCGGGTGCAGGCGACCTACGAGCAAGTGTAGGTGTTTTAGAGGGCGCGACGGAGGCCGCGGATGATCGCTCAGCTGAAACGATGGTCACGGCGGGCGACGCAGCAGCTTTTCTCGCCAGTATAGGCGACACGGGAGCGGCAGGCACGACAGAGGCTGCGGTGCTCAATGCAGAAGCTCTGCACGCAGGTACAGGCGACGCAGGAGCAGCGAGCGCGGCGGAGTCCTCGAGAGGGCTCGCAGTGTGATTGGCCTTGAAGGCCAGAAACTCTGAGGCGAGCTGTGGGTGGCGAAGTCGGAGGAATTCCGCGAATACAGCGTCCATGATCGCTGAGTGGTGGGGCGGCCCCGGGTCTTGAAAACAGGCCCCAACTTCTCGGACCTGAGCGGTTCTATTGAACACAGGTGGCAATGCGGCGCGATTACTACAGGACAAAGAAAAAGCACAACAAAACAGAAATTACAAAAAGAAACAAAATAAATAAATACTTGCAGGAAAACACTTTGTCGGCAAATGTTCCACGAACACAAAAATAACTAAAACAAAACAAATAAAAGCTTCCAGAAAACACACTTGGTCGGCAGATGTATCACGAACACAGGCCGCGCGAACAATGGCCGGGCTAACAAAAGCCGGGCGAACAAAGACCGGGCGATCGAGTGGACGATGAGCACGTCCGCACGTGACGGGTGCCTCTATCGGAATGCGCGGGATCTGTGTCCTCATGCCTCCTTGCTTAAGTATAGACTATGTTCACCATTCAACTCTCTGATGTTCACCAACTGCCCACTCCAAGATGCGAAGTCAATCTATATCTATACTAATATATTATAAATCTACAATGGTTTTTACGGATGTTCCGTTATAACTACTCAACCATACATCCGATTGACTTGAAACTTGGTATCCATGTAGAAAATACATGTACTTAATGGATAGGCTAAGACTCCCTGATAATAATGACAATAAATAATAAAGTTAATTTTAAATGCCCAGTCTTTTTCTAATTTCGTTGATGCCTGCACAGACCTTTGATTTCAAGTTCACGAAATATGAAATCACTAAAACGAAAAGTACTTAAGCCATGCTTAGCTATGCATAGCTATAGCTTACTAACTTCGCAAATTATTTTTATTTTCCGCTTTTATCTTAAGTACTTTATCCGAATTTAACAAATTAACTTTTCATTGCATATTAATTTTATTAAACACGACTGAAAAAAAAAAGATTTTCACTATCTAAAAAAAGGAGACAAGCTGAGAATCTAGTTCATGTTAAGTGGATAACAGAGACCAACTACAGGACACCGTGAATGCTCTCTTCACTAATGAGGTTATAGTCTCAATTGCTTAAGAGTAACAGATGTTCTACACTTCAAACACATGATTACCAACTACACAACAGAATTAGACAAGTCGATCGTGCAGATTTTTACTAAACTAAGTGCTACTACTACCTTAGTAGTAAGTTAAGTCATTTCTGAGTGCTCTGACTTTTCAAACGAGGTTTGAAGCAAGCCCTCGGCAGTAGGCATCGGCTTGCTATTGTCGCTGACTTTGCTGTCGCCAAGACATTTGATGATGACAATACATAAGCACTCACTATCAGATGAGACTTAAGATCGTCTACCTTCCAAAAAAAACTGGGAATCTACATGCTGAAAGAAATACCGATATTCATTTTTCTCCTGCTCATCGTGAAATGGGAGAATGTATTTTTCCCGCCACAACAAAATAAAAGGAGAACATTATTAATTAATGTAGTCGAAGTGAATGTGGTCAGATCTTAATAGAAATTAAATGGAACTACATGAGAAGTACCAGCTTAAAAATAAAAAATAAATCATCAATACGGTTCACACATAAAAAATAAAAATACAGTCGAATTGAGAACCTCCTCCTCTTTTTTGAAGAAGCATTAGCCGTCTTTGCCAATTTTAAAAAATAACACCTTCAAATATTTTATTCTCTATAGAACAACAACGCACGAGATCGAGCGATCAAAAGCCATAGGATGTGGAGCTAGAATTATTATCGTTCCCTCAATTCTTTAACTTTCGGTGATTTAAAGGCTGTTATGACGTCGTGGTGTTAGCTTTTTTTTTCTTTTATTGCTTAGTTGGGTGGACGTGCTCACATCCCACCTGGTGTTAAGTGGTTACTGGAGCCCATAGACATCTACAACGTAAATGCGCCACCCACCTTGAGATATAAGTTCTAAAGTCTCAAGTATAGTTACAACGGCTGCCCCACCCTTCAAACCGAAACGCATTACTGCTTCACGGCAGAAATAGACAGGGTGGTGCTACCTACCCGTGTGGACTCACAAAAGGTCCTACCACCAGCTAAAAATAAATTAAATGATGTAATTATTTGAGCAAATTACAAACGACTATCTATTGCCACATAAGCATTTGTACTTCATGCCTTCTATTGCGTTTGACTTACGACATTTGTAATCAAATGTGTGTGGATTTTTTCTTTTGCTTATCCTGAATTAATTTCTTGAAAAATAATTCTATGTTCTATGTATATTGAAATTGGGCTTTAAAGTAGACTGTAAAACTGAAATAAATTGCGTCACTTATTACGTATATACGAATTTGTAGATAATTGTTGGAATCGAATTTTTATCACGATTGAGTTATCGACGTGGTTCAAAGTGTATCATTATTATCTAAATTGTTAAATGAATTGACAGTATTTATATAAGGTCGGCATAGTGCAAGAAAAATTTATATTTTCACAAAATTCGTATGTAGGTCGTTTTGGGATTACATTAACGAAAGAATTGATTACTATTCCGAAGTACCGAAATTTGTCCAACAAAATTATCGTAAGTTTAACCCGTGTATTTGTCATTGAAATAAATTTATGAGTTCTTGCAAATTAAAGTAGTCAATTTTATATATGATACAATTAAACAATTAGTAGTTTTTTATTTAACCTTAAATGAAGAGCTTTTGAGGCTTTCATAATATATAGCATGCTAATATTAGGGGTTTTATTGTGGTATTTCCAGTTAAAAAAAATGCTTTAAGTCCAATCTAAGCTCTATACTAATATATAAATCTACAGTGGTTTTTACGGATGTTCCGTTATAACTACTGAACCGTGCATCCGATTGGCTTGAAACTTGGTATCCATGTAGAAAATACATGTACTTAATGGATAGGCTAATATTTATTTTGGTTATTGGACTCCCTACACCAGTTGCAGGGGCATTAATTATGAGAAAATTGGTGGGGGTAAAAAATAATAATGTTAATTTTAAATGCCCAGCGAAGGGGACGGGTACAGCTAGCCTTCTAATAAAATTTGTCGATCATTTTAAAATGTGAATAAGGACCCTAAAATACTTAGATAATACAGCTCTTATGGTCAAAAAGCAGTTCACCTGCTGAACAATAAATAGTTTTCATAATAATTTAATGTGCATTCGTCCGTGTCGTTGAAACAAAAAAAAACTATAATAATTAAATAAATAATGACTGTTAAATTAATATTTATAGATTTATATATCTTTTTATTTATTTTTCAATGAGAATAATTTAAAGTATTTTTAATGATGCTTATTTTTATTTTAAAACTAGCTGACCCGGCAGACTTCGTAGTGCCTCAATCTATAAATAAAAAACCTAAACTTTTGTATAAAATAAACTTAAAACAAACAAAAGGAATCCGTCCGACGGGGGACACATCAAAGGAAAAACAAAATTGTTTGATTTTATATAATTCCGAGCATTTTCATATTTATGACCTTAATAAACCTTCTCTGGACTTCCACGAATAATTCAAGACCAAAATTAGCCAAATCGGTCCAGCCGTTCTCGAGTTTTAACGAGACTAACAAACAGCAATTCATTTTTATATATAGAGATTCTATTTAAGAATGATTAAGTATCTTCTGCGCCACTGTAGTGAACGTTGCTAAATAGTAACTAAAAACATATTTTAAATTTATATTATAAAAATTCAACAAAATATCAACTTCTTTCGTGAATATGTAAGTTTTTCACGTCAACTATTTTTATTTAATCTATATCTGAAAATGAAAGCAAACATGTGAAGTTGTGAAATGTGACGTTCAAGATACCAAACTTCACAATATTATTCCTTTCTATCTTCTATCTAATACAAAAAATTCACCCTTACTAGCTAATTAGCAGAAGACATTAGTATGCTTTAAAAACAGTTCATGGTTCATACGCAGAACCCTATTTTTTTTTATTATCAAAAGAGATCTCGAATATGCCCGATGCTTATGAATTGCGACATTTAATTAGAGTTTATGTAAAACCCATGTATTTAGAGATACGAGCATTTGCAGTTCCATTCTGGTGATGAACAAACGTATTTAATTTCACTCATCCGTCAATATTTTATTGCATTCATTAAATGAAAAAAGTGTCTGAGAGTCGTCTGCATTAAGTGAAATAAATAGTGTTTGTGAACTACTAATTTTTAAGGTTCGTATTCATCATTCTCAATTCCAAAATTAATTTCCGTGTGTTCCGAAATTCAAAAATTATTATTTTATAAATATTATAGTTTTTATTGATGCTGTAATAATATCTACAAGAGCTTTTACTGCTATTACATTTATTGATTTTTTGTGGAAAACATAAAATGTAACTCAATGAGGTAGCCAAGTATTTATTGAAGCTTAAAACTTTGGATATCTTCCTTAAAATCCATGCAATTTTGCGGACTTACTGTCTAAGTCGTTATCTACCAGTCAACTGAGGATAACAAAGAGCAAGCCTAAAAAAATTACATAACAATAGTTTTTTTTTTAGCTTTCGTGTTCTATTCGTTCTTTCATTAAGCTTTCTGTTGAGTTGAAATATTATTTCAAACTAACTGAATCAATTATTTAAGCTATCCAGCAATATACTATGAAGTATTTTGGTTAGAAGAGTAGAACAACTGTTGTATCAATGCAATTGAGACTTCACTCTTACGTCATTGTTTTAAGGAATGAACATTGCGGTGGCAATAGGCTTCGATAACATGCGGGCCGTGTGTGTATTAGCTCATCTTGAGCAATAATAGTTTATTGTGTGAATAATACATAAAAAAATTAAAAAATCAGTGACCTAAAAACATAATTCTCTAATTTAAATATATTAAATTTAATAAAGCAAAAATTCTTCTAGAGACCATCTTTGGTCGAAGAATAATGCTATAACTACATATTTGTTGTTTGTGTTTATTTTAGGTATGTCGCTTTATTTATTTAAATTTTGGCGGCTATGGCAGTAATTTACGTTATCTGTCGTCGCTGGCTGACAAAACCAAAACAATATATTTTAGCCAATGGTGTTCATGACAATGATTAAACCCAGCAATTTGATTGGACAAATTGTGCTGCTCTATAGCGCCTCTCCGACCTTATAAATATCAGTGTGATCTAGAAATGGACCTCTTTTCCACAGTGTTAATTCAGGGGGACTGTTTGGGGTTATATTAGTGGGCTAACTCTAAATTCAGAATGCCGGAGACTTCAAAAATGAATGGATACGCGAAAACCAACGGACACAGTTATGATATGGAAGATGGATCAGTATTTTTGTTCACATCGGAATCTGTTGGCGAGGGTCATCCAGGTTAGTTTTTCATCAATTTTAATACTGGGATCTTGCGATACCTACGAAAAATGGCCGCCCGGGCATGTGCGTAGATAACGAAAACTAATGTTATTCAAGTTTATATGTAATCTCATTAATTGATGGAATCCTTTGTTAAAGCTTGCATAAAATACTTAATATGTTGTACATTACGGCAGGTATAGTAGCTACATTGTTTTGTTACATCACATTCTAGCGGTCAATTATGTATTCTTGTCAAAATAATCGCAACACGTGGTGCAAGCTAAACAACAATAACCACGATCTTACTGCCCGAGTCAAAACCTGAAATAGTTTTCTTCAATTTTAGACAAAATGTGCGACCAAATAAGCGACGCTATTCTAGACGCGCACCTGAATCAGGATCCGGACGCAAAAGTTGCATGTGGTAAGTTATCCAGTAAATAAATAAATAATGTGCAAAATTATCTTCTGTCGTAACTGTTTATTTATATCCTACAGAAACCATAACTAAAACCGGTATGGTGCTTTTGTGTGGCGAAATCACATCCAAAGCTAACGTGGATTATCAAAAAGTTGTGCGCGAAACGGTCAAACATATTGGTTATGATGATTCGTCCAAAGGTACGTACATTATCCTTGAAATCTTGCTGCTTTAAACTAGCCAGTTATTTGGCTTGAAGCCAGGTGCAATAGTTTACAATTTACATGAACTGTGTGCTTTGCCATCCCAGAAATTCTGTAATAACACTAATTGTTCTGTTAATGTTAGGTTTTGATTGGCGTACACTTAACTTATTAGTGGCAATTGAAGAACAAAGTCCAAATATTGCTGAGGGTGTGTATCTTGACCGAGAAGAAATAGATATAGGGGCTGGAGATCAGGTATCAACTATCTTAAAGCCTGCTGCACGAGGCAAAAAATGGGTCATATCAAGAAAAAGAACTTGTTATTGGAGATCATTATTTTTTTCTGCATGTTAACAAGGATTTATTCATTTTATATTTATAATTTGATTAATTGATTCATGATCACGGCTAGTCTCGGATGAGGCAATAAAATTAGAGGTGTATCACACAACATCTTCAATTATTTAGTTATAAAGATTTGCATGTTGGGTCCAGGCTTTGATTACAAGACATGCAGTGTGATGCTCGCACTAGACCAACAATCACCAAACATTGCTGCTGGGGTGCATGAGAACAGAAATGACGAGGAAGTTGGGGCAGGAGACCAGGTAAATTCATAAATCAATATAACTTACTTGATAAATTAATTATAATAATATTTAAATTAATGAAAAACATCTTTATTTACTTTCTCAACTGGACTCATTATTTTATCATTGTCATGTTCATTGAGTAATTCTTATGTTGAAAGCGCTTGTGTGTTTTCAAATCTAATTTCTCAAGTTATTTCATTTAAATGTATTTGTATTTGTTTATTGCATCATCTAACTTGTTTGTCAAGGGTTATCTGTATCACACTATCCTAATGAATATTGCACACTACATTTTAACAGGCTTGTTGAAACATGTCACAAAAAACAGAAGTATAGTTTAAGTACTTCTCAAAATTTTGTATTTAACCTGGCTATGAAAATTTATAGTCTAAAAATCAGTAAAAATGTTTTTTTATATTGTTTAATTTATCCAGAAATAGACTGAACATTAGTAAAAACTTCCATCAATTATACAGGGCTTGATGTTCGGTTATGCAACAGATGAGACAGAAGAATGCATGCCGTTGACTGTAGTGCTTGCACACAAACTCAATCAGAAAATTGCAGAGCTCAGGCGAAATGGAGAATTTTGGTGGGCAAGACCAGATTCAAAAACACAGGTTAGTAATATTACAGACTATTAACCTTTTGTATATTTAATAACTGCTGTCCTACTTTACAAAATTATAATTTCATTACTTAACACAGGCAACTGAGTTCACACTAGAGTGCATTATTAAGTTAAAGAAGTGCCATTTTGTAGCAGACATAGGTATCAATCTATGAAGCTTTGATACATGCCATAGCATTACTGTTATTATGGAAGGATGATGAGGAAGTAGTAATAGTAGTAATTCAAGAAGGCTGAATCAAGGCTATCTATAGTTGGGATATGAAATCCCAGTACTATTTCAATTAGTAGTTGGCTGACTAGTTCTCTAATGTCCACTTTGTCAATAATATATCTTGTAATTTTTACAAGAAACTTTGTAGGTATTTTATTAAATCTGAATAAATGCTGTCATCAAAATACAAATTACTTGAATTCATTGAAAGTATATGACACACAATACATGGTGTAGTGTTTCTTTTTCTTCAAGTAACTGTGATCAGATTTCAATAAAGCAGAGCGTTCCTAAGCTATTCTGAGAACATAAAATATATTTTGATATGTTATTGCTAATTGGTCAAGTAATTAGTGACTGATTACTTTGTCATGGGTCCTATTTCGACTTTCGGCGGGAGTCGATGTCTCCATGAAAGACGTATATTCTCATCTTGAATCCACAGTGGAAAATCTTAATTCAGGGATGTTGAATATAGAACATTGGTCTATTATATTTTATAAATAATCTACCTATCTCACGCTCATAATCTAAAATACTCCTTATTCGCGTTTCCACTATTTAATTCGTGGATTTGAAAAATGCGACCCAATTCCGGCAATTACCTTCGCGGCTAAAGATTTCGTTACTCGCGGATCTAATCGGTACATACACACTGTTAAAAAGAATTCCAATATGTAGGTATCCAACCGAATATATTTTGTAAACACGCTTTTCCATATTTACGGAACGCGAGTAGCCCGCGAATAAAGAAATTTTGCTGTGGTTATAGCGGTACGCTAGAAGAACAATGCACTTTCATACAGTGATATGATCATGCAAGCCTGTAAATCCTAAAAAGCAGCTAGTTTTATAATAAATATACGTAACACCTGATAACCGAACACTTCTGATAAAGTTTGCAAAATTCACGTTTGTGATTGCATGGGGACAGCCGTTTTATAAATACAATTTAGACTGACCTCATGTCACAAAGCTGGCTTATAGTAACTGCTTCAAAAAAGCTGGATCGTCAGCTCATATGCCCATCTACACCAATAAAAAAAAATTGAAGGCTGTTACGTATTACAAAACAATATTTACTTTATTGTTTTAGGTTACTTGCGAATATGTATTTGCTGGTGGTGCAACAGTCCCACAGAGAGTTCATACTGTAGTCGTGTCACTGCAACACTCTGAAAAGGTACGTAAAATCAAAATGAAATACCTAATGAGGTATTGTAAAAAAATAAAGATATGTTGATTCATATTAACACATAAGACAAAATGTAATGCATTACTAGAATTAATAAGATAATAAAAATACATTTAATGCTTGTAGATTCACGTCACTGATAGTGTATATGGGTCATTACCCTTATAAAACATTTTTATCATTAGGGTTATTGTGATATATTGTAAAGAACATACTTTAATGTTACCAAAATAAACTAATTTATTTTTGCAGATTACCCTAGAGACCTTGCGAGATGAGATCAGAGAAAAGGTCATCAAAGAGGTTATCCCTGCACAATATCTTGATGAGAGAACTGTAATTCACATTAATCCATGTGGACTCTTTATAATTGGAGGACCTCAGGTAAAAATAATACCATAGAATGATGTAATAAATACATATATAGTCCAAAAAAAGTTTTTAATGTTAATGTTGACTATTAAATTTATCAAATTATTAAGTAATACTAAAATATCAAAATTAATAAATATTTTCGTGATACTACCATGGACATGACCATGACCCTCAGTAATGAGGAAACCGACGCAAGGAGGAGGAGGAGGATACTGTAATAGAAATAAGTTGCAAAATGAGACTGATCAATATTTTAGAACTTGAATAATAAAAGGAAAATTGGTGTAAAGAGTAGCAATAGTCTCTTACATACAATTAGCAGTGATATCTTATACAACAATGCTTCTTTTTTGCAATAACGTTTACCACCACTTGAAAGATTCCTTACTTATTACAGAATGAATTCAATTTCATATTTATTTAAAACTAGCTGACCCGTAAGACTTCGTAGCGCCTCAATCGATATATAAAAGACCTAAAATTTTGTATAAAATAAACTTAATACAAACAAAAAGAATCTGTCCGACGGGGGGACACATCAAAGGAAAAACAAAATTGTTATTTTTATTTAATTCCGAGTATTTTCATATTTATTTACTTTTTAAACCTTCTCTGGACTTCCACAAATAATTCAAGACCAAAATTAGCCAAATCGGTCCAACCGTTCTCGAGTTTAAGTGAGACTAATGAACAGTAATTCATTTTTATATATACATATATAGATATCAATGTTCTAAATTTTTTTATTAACAAAGAACTATTGAGACTTATTCTAATTGAATCTCTTCATTTTTCTGTGTTTTAATGTAAAGAATAGATTTGTATTTTTTTTTAAAGTAGTTAAATGACAAAGTAATCTTTGTGTGTAGTCAGACGCGGGCCTGACGGGACGCAAAATCATCGTGGACACGTATGGCGGGTGGGGGGCGCACGGCGGGGGCGCTTTCTCTGGCAAGGACTTCACCAAGGTCGACCGCTCCGCAGCATACGCCGCCCGATGGGTCGCCAAGTCGCTCGTCAAGGCGGGCTTGTGCCGGCGCTGCATGGTGCAGGTATACACAACACCTTTTATATATAAGAAGACAATCGAGGTATTTCTCCAGTTCATCCAAACCAACTCCCGATGCTAACTATTAGTATCAATTTTCGCTCATTTTTAATCAGATCTCATTCTGTGAGATGTTGTTTCATTATGAGTAGACTTAAATAATTAAATGTAACTTGCTTCAATAAAATTTTCTGTCATTTAAATTCGGCAGTCAAATAGATAACTTAAAAATGCAAAAGTCAAGTATGAAAACATAAAAATCGTAAATGGTTGAATTGTATTACATTTTTTTTCTTTTCGTTTAATGAACTCTCAACCTCATGATAATTTATAATAAATTGTATATTTTCAGGTTGCTTATGCTATTGGTGTAGCTGAGCCATTATCGATTACAGTCTTTGATTATGGCACTTCACATAAGACTCAGCAACAACTGCTCTCCATCGTACAAAAGAATTTCGATTTACGACCGGGCAAAATCGTCAAGTAAGTTTAAAAAGAGACCTGCTTAGTAATAATGTATTTATAATTATCATACATTTACTAAAGTTACAGTGTCCACTAGTAACTTTAGTTATAAATTATTAAATATAAAGCTACATTAGTAGTGGATGATTAAAATTCGGTCCCGAAACATATGCTCAATTATATTTTAAAATCAGCACCTTTTGTATTTTATATATTGTACCTCTTCTTCATTAAACAGAACTCACTATATAATCACAAACGAATAAAACACATTTACATGAACTAAATTAGATAACTGTTTAGTAGGTAGATAAAATAAGTGGAGGAAAAAATTATAACCTGAATAAATAATGAAACATTACATAAAATTGTAAAATTATTCCAATTTTCAATGGTTCAAGGACATAAAATTTATGTTATTTATTATTAATTTAATGTGACAAACAAATTATTTTCTACTTTATGTTAAGAATAATGTGCCTACAAACCACAAAATTAAATAACCAAATATGTGTGACATGAAATGTGAATTAAAAAAGTGTGTGTGTCCGCTCCGACGCACGACTGGAGTTTACTGGATATAAAAAATTAAACGAAACAATACGAGAAATAGTTCTATATTACGACAACACGATACACTACAGATTATTAACAAATTAACGAGACACAAAACAAACGACTAACAAATATATGAAAATACAATAATGAGAGAAACGCGCGATCAGTACGAGGCTTTGTGGCGGACTGCCGGCGCAGCAGCCCGGCGTCACCTGCGATAACGCATTTCGTGTGACATGCGCAATCAGGCGCATAACGCATTTCGTGTGACATGCTAGTACGATTTTGGTCCCCATAATTTTCATACCCCGGGCCTATATATGTAAATCGATTCTAAAGGAGTAAACTCCAAAAATCATACCAAAAATATAGTAATTACCGGTGATATTGTGAACCTATGGGTTGGTTGCTATTCTGGATGTTTCTGCGTGACATGAAATGTGAATTAAAAAATCATACCAAAAATATAGTAATTACCAGTGATATTGTGAACCTATGGGTTGGTTGCTATTCTGGATGTTTCTGCCATGAATTATTCAAGAGATTAGATATTATATTAGAACCAAAATTGTCACTTCAAAGATGTCAGGGTTAAGGTTGCACAATTTTTATTGTGCTTATTATAACTATTTAAGAGCAAGTGGACCATGATAATGTCTAGCCTATATAAATTAAAAACAATATCCTGGTTTAAAGCTATAAAAATAAAATGTAAGTTTTTAATAATAATAGTAAAATGTCAATTTTACAGAGAGTTGAACCTCAGAGCACCAATTTATCAGAGAACAAGTACCTATGGACACTTTGGAAGGGCAGGATTCCCCTGGGAGAGTCCCAAGCCGCTGATTGTAGAATGACTTGCAAAACCTGAGCATTAGAACAATGTAAATATTCCATCAGTATATAATAAACACTTATGTATGTGTGTCATTGTAGCGAGGGCGCTGCGTCGCCGGTGTCTCTCTTTAGACTATAATGTGACTAGAACCTCGCCAATGGAACTGTGATACCAGACAAATCTGATGACCGTTGCATTTACGAGGTTCATTGTAATTAGATAAGTATTCTTTAGTTTAAAAGCACAGTAAAAAACGTGGTGCCGTCATTTCTGAATTTGAGTTAGTTCAGGGGTTACAGCGGCAGTCCGGTTACTTTATATAGAGATCCAGGAACTGTAGCAGTCATGAAGTGACTATCTGTGATTATTTTATACACTGCCTCGGATTTTCTTCAATGAATTCTATGATTCAATAATTGCAAGTGTACGTTTATTTTGTTTTAATGTTAATGGACTGCCGACAATCTCGAATGTTCTTCGTTATGAGCTTTATGATGTAAGTGCTATGAATTTTTTGTAGAGTAAACTACTTCTCTGGTTGCGTCACAGTGGAGCGAGTGAATGAAAAACTGACAAAGTTCAGTTTCGCCTTCTTTCGCTTAACTGCAAATATAGTGCCGCACTGTAGGTTCGCCAAGTAATTGTAGATTATTAAGTGTAAGTCAACTTTTAAAATTAAATTTTAGAACATAAATATTGCATGCTGTTTAATAAATTAATACTAACTGGTAACCTGTTATGCGGCATATTTGTGTTGTGTTTCCGAAAAGGAATGAAGTGGAAAAGAGCCATTTTGAAAACACACCGACTCCTCCAGGGTAGTAGTAGTGCACTGCATTTACATACTACTTTAAATACAATTCCGCCATTAGGCACGTATAGGCGTATTTCTAACCGTATATTTGACATTTAGCTGATAATTACTATTTGGTAGTGCGGTTAGTGAGTCTTGTGATTATATTTTTCGATCTGTTTCAACCTTTTAATGTTTCTTATTAAACTTACTGTGGATATCAATTTGACAGATTGTGGAATTTAAAACTAATAAATATCTTGTCTGGCGCATTGCCGGACAGAAACAGAAGACTTTTATTTACGTTTTCATCCCTCGTAAACATATACGTATAATTTTTACAATTATGTATTTGAAAGCCATCGAGCCACCAATCGTCTTGCTGCCTGCTGTGCGTTTGTCATTCTTATAGTATCCGTCCGGAGCCAACCTTGCATGTCGAAACAATGAGATGCTCTGTAAAAACAGTACATATCAAAGTTACCATTTTATCAAGGACAATAAAAACAACGAAAGTGTTCATAAATATTGTTTAAAAACTTTAATTTCGCAGTGCGAGGGTGACACAAGGCACAAGAGGTCGATTGAGAATAGATCGTGAAAACCTCTTTCTTACAAACTCTAGAAATGAGGTGATCACGAAGTGAAGTAACTTTTAAAATTCAATATTCACTTGCTATTTTTTCGTAACGCTGAAGGACCCTGCACATCAACAGAGAAACAATTCAACCAGATTTGCGAAAGGGCGCTAGGTCCCTTTGTAACAAGGTGAACTTGCATACGTTCCGTCATGATCTATGCAAGTGTAGTGTTCGCTTACGCGGTCCTCATGCACGTAAACTACAGATCTTCCAATTCCGTTTCTGCAGAATAGCCGTCGGAGCACCATAGTACGTAAGGAATATCGACCTCATGATTATCAAAAATTAGAACCGATACGTAAGTACCCTAAGGTAGCGTCAGAGCGCTACTTCGACAAAGCGGTGAGACACGGTAACCTTATCGTGGCCGCTGCTAATTACATAACCGATATAGGCGACGGGGCTAAGCCAATCCGCAGTCGCGGGAAACATGCCTTGTCCCCCGATGTCGCATCCTCCGGCCCCACTCTGTGCTTTTACGAGTCGAAGCTCGAGTACCGGTTACCGTTCTCGTCGAACTTGTCGAAGAGTTAGCGAACTAACGCATAAACACAGCCTACGGAGTTTCTCACCGGATTTTCTCAGTGTGTTACGATTCCAATCCGGTGGTAGATTTTTCGAAGCTCTTGCTTAACCCTAGTTCCTAGTTGCTTTGTAACTAACAAAGCAACTTGTTTAATACATTGAATTTGTAGTATATTTTTTGTACTATTAACTTCATTCTGCAAATTTACAGACGATTTTGCAGTTCACCTGGCGTCAAAGGATTCAGTGGACTACGGACTGAACAGTCGAGGTAAGTTAGTAGGAAACCGGTATACTATCTGCAGTTTATGTAATGTTCAAATTATAAAAAAAATACCTTGTGACCGTGTATGTCGGCGAGGTTTCTGTTAAATCTCTATCATAGACACCAAGAGCACGCCACGGGTCAATATAGCCATGAATGTTGATAGTGTTGTTTACTTTGGGTTCCAGGCCACCGAATATTAAATTTACACGATCTATCGCATCATAAACGAACGCCTCATCGAACCTGTGGTATACAAAAAAAAACATTTAAACAAGTTCTGAGGTATTCAAAGTGTGGCTCCCGCTGTGGCTTTTTTTTATTGCCCTTGTAGTCAGATGAGCATACGGGCCACCTGATAGTGAGTGATTACCGTCGCCCATGGACTTCAGCAATGCCAAAATATATATATTTGGGCTGTGGTGAGTGAAAATTAACTGAATAATACTTGCCGTTCATCGAAGACACGTTTGCAAATGTCCACATAAAATTCTACACTGAGCCAAACGAGAGGATCAAATACAGTGCCAGAAGTCGGAGCTGTTTGATAATATCCATATTCTGTACACGTCTGGTAGTACCACGCACGTGCTGAAAATAATTTAACATCAAAATTGTTAGAACAAACTTTCGATAAAATTCTAAACTATACACTAAAGACCCAAAATAGAGTATTGTGTGTAGGGTTGTTACAAACACAACTATCAATTAAAGTCGAGGGATTTTCGTATCCCATAGACACCGTAAATGCTGCCATCCACCTTGAGACTTGTGGTCAAAGTTTCAAATATATTGTATAACGACCATCCTACGCTTCAAAGCGAAACACATGACCGCTGTGTAGCAAAACTGACAGGATAGTGGTCCCAAGTCGTGCGGGTTCGCAAACTGCGCAATTCGCCTTTCCTATTTAGTTTATTTAATAACGACACTCGTGGTCGCCGTCGACCCAGTTAGCCTTATTCGCTGACGACAACCGTTTACTACTCGAGTCCCTAATTGCCGGTAAGCTCCAGAGCGCAAGCGTAAGTCGGACAGTGGTTCCGAAAATTGCGCATAGACATCAACCCAGCGAAAACCACAGCGATGCTATTTCAGAGGGGAAACTACGGATTTCCTTCCGCATTAGGAAGAGAAATTTGACACCCCCGATCACCTCTCTCGGCCAACCTATTCCCTGGGCCAGGAAGGTCAAGTATCTGGAAGTCACACTGGATGCATCCATGACATTCCGTTCGGCAGACTTTACCCCATTATATGTAAGCGAAGTAAAATGTCCTTTTGGAACAAGGTGACACTTTACAAAACTTGCTTAAGGCCGGCTATGACTACGCGAGTGTTGTGTTCGCTCACGCAGCCCACACTCACACAGACACCAATCCCTACAATCCCGTTTTTGCAAGCTAGTTGTCGGAGCTCTGTGGTTCGTGAGGAATGTCGACCTACACGACGACCTGGACCTCGAATCGAAGCGAAAACACATAAAGTCAGCGTCGGAACGTTACTTCGATAAGGCTATGTGTCATGATAATCGCCTTATCGTCGCCGCCGCTGACTACTCCCCGAATCCTGACCACGTAGGAGCCAGTCACCGTCGACACCCTAGACAAGTCATTGTGGTTCCATCAGATCCAATAAGTTTTGCATTTGACGCCTTCAGCTTTTACACTGGGAGCAAGCTTAACCCAGTAACCGAACTCGTCGAAATCGGCAGAGTTCGACGTGCAACCTAACCCATGTATCAACCCGCTGAGTTTCTCGCCGGATATACTCCGCGGGTTGCGATTCTGATCTGGTAGTAGATTAATTCCTGAAGCAGCTGCCCTTTGGTTGTTAAGTCTCCTTTGGAGGCGCTCAGGCAACTGTTAGCAAATCCCGCTCCTCCTGGCTGAGCCTTTGCTCGCCCACCTGTTCTCGTGAAACTGGAGAGGCCTACGGGTCACCAGTACACCCTCGTTCATAAAAGAATAATTGCGCAATGTGCCCTACCACTATTGACATGATGGTTCCCTAAAGATATATTTATATATGAATTTAGTTTTATTTGATGTTCAATTATATTTTGTACTTACAATTGGTATTTCCTGAGTAAGCATTAAGAATTCCTTGATATTCCATATGCCAGCAGCTATTACCGAGAGAACGTGTAGTAGCAATATAACCGCCTATTTTTTGCATCGGCGTCACTCCTATGAAACGAATACACATTGATTGGTATTTGATAAAAACATTCCTGGTAAAGAAAGAACTTTTACATTTGACATCATCCCAGAGTAAGAGTAATTTGTTCGAATAAGACGCTAATAGTAAACATAAGACTGACAAAAAAGCTTTGGATAAAGAGAAAATGACTTATGACAATGTAAAAGAGAAGAATAACAGAACGCTAACAGTAAAAATCAAAGGCTTATCGGCAAAACAGAGATATTGGCATTGTATTTACTAATTTGAAAAATTTATTCATCCAACATCAGCATATTGGATTCAGTGCCATGCATACGAAGAATGGTGCCACGAAAAATGTGCTGATATAGGAAGGGAAAAAAGGCCCATATGTATGTGATATATGTATTAGTAATTACTAATTGTTTTTATTATTTATTATAAAAAAAATATTTGATTCCAAAGCTTATAGACTTAAGAAAAAAAAAAAACAATATTTATTTTGCACGATCCCATTCGCCCCGAGAATTGGGGCGATTCAGATATTTCTGTGTTTCAAGTTTGTTGTTTATAATTTAAAGAATTTATTAATAATTTAAGTTTTAAAATATTTATTGCGTAGCTGGATTGTTGCTGATTTCAATTCTATCAATAAAAGTTACATAAATTACATTTTTGTATGATTTACATAATCTAAAAAAAAAATGGTCCGATTCGTCTCGGTCTACCCTATGTGCACCATGCTTTACGCGGTTTTGAGAAATGATAATTAAACAAACCGTAGGTTTCACTGGCGAAGTCATTACAAATAGTTAGCAAAGTTCCTGGACGGGCTTGCTGCACCGACGTTGAGAACGACCAACTTATCAATCCTGAGAAGTATCCAAGATCAAAACGGTCGTTGTAATCTATAGGATTACATAATCTAATATAAACAAAAAACAGTAATTAGTAATTTCTTTGGTAATTCAAGTATCAATTATATTATAATTTATAATTCGAACTATTAATTGATAAAATTTTATGATAGTTGAAACAACTGAGACTGATTCCGTGATCGGTGGCCGCTCATTTAAGATTCATGGTCCCCGGTAATAGTTTTCACACCAGGTGGGCCTAAATCTCGCTTGACCGTCTAGTAAAATAAAAAGTAGTATACATAGCAATGATTACGGGAATGTTAATTTTCAAAAGAATACAAGAAACCAACCAGTTACATAAATGGGTTAATCTGTAAATAGTATCTGAACTCACCTATAAGCCGCCTCCAATTCTCGTTTACCCTCTTCAGTTTGCATTGCTAAAATTGTATCTTCTATTCCTTGTTTAATAGTTGCTATACACTGCTCACCCCCTTCAAGAAGGAAAGCTTCGTGAACTACTTCTAAATATCCTGAAATTGTAAATGGTGCAATATTATGGCTAAGCAGGTCATTAAGTAAGCATACTATAGAGATATTTCTCGTGGTTTTTTTTATTCTGTATACGAGTCAAATAACTCTGGCGCATTTGGTTACCAGCCTTGACACCCATCACAACGTGAATACCGTCACCCATCTTGAGAGAGTCTGTCTCAATTTTATAGTCTGCCCAATCGTACAAAACGGAACGCATTATAACTTTGCGGCAGAAATAGGCAGGGTGGTGGTCCAAAGCCGTGTGGCATGACTAGTCCTACGACTAACGTAACTACCTCATTCGAATTTTAAGTTAATATCTCATCTCCTTAAGATTAATTTGGCGATTCCCTTCCAATATTTAAGAACAAAATTATAAAAAGTTGTTGTTGAGCCTTGGTCTGAGTACTCGGGTATTACTGTCCTTGTTGTCTTTCTGTTTTTAATTTTTTATTATTATTTATAGTATTGTTAAATGTCTATTAATATGTTAATGTAATGCATGCTGTGATTGCCTATAATTAGAGTTGCAGTTATCAATGCCTCTATACATGTCAATGTTATTTTATGTCTTACTGTAAACCCTGACGGTAATCCTTAAATAAATAAATAAATAAATTTAAAATAATTTTAAATGATTCATAAACTAACCGGTAAAGTCCACTTTTGCCAATATCGGGCCACTTGAGGCCACCGTTCCTTCGACCAAATGGGGATAGCGTTGCTTAAACCATAAAACCATATTGGCAGCGTATGAGCCACCGTATAAAATAACCTTACTGTCTGCGAATCGAGGTTGTTTTTTCATTTCATTTATAAAGTAAGCAAGATCGGCAAGAGCTTGATCCACGTTCAAGTACTGCAGGTTTTCTGTTGTAAAATCTCTGCAAAGTAATTTTTTTGTAGCTTTTTGTTAATATGTAGTTTTTCTTAGAATATTTTGGTAAGCTAGTGACAAAAAGGCGTTGTTGAAAATCTGAAATCTCATATAGGTCTTAATTTTTCATTATTTAGCAATACCAATCAGAAACTGCTAATGAAACTATGCATTAATAATCATTACCTACTGTTGGTTTCGTTCACTTTTACGTACTAAGTTACCTCTCAAATTATTGAAGCCAAATTGTTGTCGATTAACAGTGGCATTTAAATGCTGACTGTGAAAAGTAATGATAATACACTACTTGACCTAAAATACACAATAGTTTGCAACCGCTACTGAAGTAAATGACACGTGCGTGCTCACGACATACCCACCACCAGATAAAGCAGAAAAGACTATAAGTCGTAAAATTCGAATCATTGAAACTTTATAAACCGAGCCGTCTTAAAATCATAACAATAGCTAACAACGTAATCTATGTTCCAGTTACATGAAGTACACAAAATATCCCACAAATGTTTACCGATAAGGCAACGTTTGCCCGTAATACCGATGTTCAGTGTATATCTGATATCCACGGTTTTCCCTGGCCATTTCGAACATGTTACCCGCGCGCAACCATCCTTCAACAATAGTCCATTCACCTCCCACAAGGATGAAAATTGGATATCCGTTTCCACCAAAGAATTCCTCGTTGTACATAAAACGCTAAAATATTTAAAAAACATAAATTCGCAACAATGTTATTATTATGATTAGCAGTTACAAATAAGATTACGAAATCAATCCTTAATAATTGAAAGGAGCATTACCAACCATTTGAAAAGTTTCCGTATTTTGAGGATCAAAATGATCGACTGGCATAGTGACCCAGTTCTGCTGAACATTTCTTGCAGAACGAGTTTGAGTTTCCTCAGGTGGTTGGAGGTCTACCCGTATTGGGGGTTCCACACCCCGAGGTTCCGCACATATCAAGCAGAAGAAACTTCCCAATACAAGTAAGATAATCTGGAAAAACGTATATTATTTCATTTACACACATTACTCGAGTATTTTTTGCGTTTGATTAAGTATGCGGCTGTGTGGTATATTATGTATGCTAGATTTTTTTTAAATATTTTTCATTGCTTAGATAGGTGGACGAGCTCACAGCCTACCTGGTATTAAGTGGTTACTATAGCACATAGACATCTACAACGTAAATGCTGCCCACCCACCTTCAGATGAGTTCTAAGGTCTCAAGTATAGGTACATCCCGTATTGCGATGGATGCCGTAATACGTGACCAAGGGATTCATTAGACATGGCCATCAGCGTTCTGCAAGTATCACACCAGCATGTTTTGAACGTTTTTTTGCCGCGAAGTAGTCATGCTTTCCATTTTAAAGTATGATCTAGTCGTTATACAATATACCTAATTAAGATTTAATCTTCATGTCTTGTGCTGGATGGCGGCTTTCACGTAATGATGTCTAGGGACTCTGATAACCATTTTACGCCAGGTGGGCCTTGACCACATTGTCATCAAGGCAATAAAATAATGTTAATTTCTCTCTATGCGATGAGGACGACCTTGAAACATTTCTACTACTTTTGAAACATTCATAAACCATAAACTTTGTGAAACTAAACACCCCCTTAATTTCTATTATAATTTGCCAAACAAAATTTCTACAATCCAGGAAGATGAATTTTAGACAGGCGGCCAAATGTAAAATGTACCTACTCAGTGTCAAGCTTGAATGTGGGTACAAATAGTATCTATATAGATGGCAAATACCCAAGCGAACAAAAATAAAATTAGTGAAATTAGAGAGAAAAAAAAGTTCAGAATTTCAGTCATTTCTAAAATTTTAATAGTTACGAATCTTAAACGATATTACATTGCATATTTCTGCTGAAGCTGTGATACGTTCCTGTTAAGAGCATGAAACGGCTGATAATACAATGCAATTGAGACTTGGACCTGTCTCAAACGTTATGGATATCTGTGTATTAATTTGGCTGTCCATCCATCAACACCAATAATATAGTATATTGGATTCAATGAGACTATCTATGTCAGCTGGGTGGATGCATTCTTAGCTGTTACTACTTCGCGTCTCCTGCCTATAGCTGTTTTAGTTATATCCAGTGGTAGTTGTAATTGCTTCACCTTATTTTATAACTTTACAGTGAAAGGGGAATGGTAGCCAATCCCCTCACTAATTCACTAATTAGCTTTTTCGGTAAAGTATAAAATAATCGACCCATGCTCACATCGTAATCAAATGTCAAATGATAATGTCCACTTTTTTAATTATTGTAAAACTACTTACCATCACTTTATTAATATGTATCACACGAAGTGCGAATTGGGTAATGATTAAATTAATCACATACTTCGATATTGTATTAAGGGCAGGTTATCGTTATCGCTTTTATCGATTAGCTCTTAAAATCCCCCGAGCATATCTAAATATTGACTTATCTATGAAATGCCTCAATACTTCTTTATAGTTGCATAAATTTATTGGCTAATTGGGTCAGATATATTATAAAAAGAACTCCGCCTAAATTAACATAATAAGTATATCAAAACACTAGTATTCATTATAATTATATTATTATATTATATTCATTATATTCCATCATTTTTTACAACTTCGTGGGTGGTGTTCTTACGTGTTGCTTCTGTTTGCGAACGTTAAGAACAAGATAGGCTACCATAGCCGTATTAGAGCGCATGAGAGGCGCGAACATTAGCTTTTAAGTTATTGAACAGAAAATTTTGGTCGCCGTTGCCGAAACCGGCTTGGAACCATAATGATGATGATGATGATTCATTATAAATTACACTCTTCATTTACCTACTCGAAATTGCTTTTAATTTTCCTCGAGGAACTTGAAGTATATAACGGCCGAAATATGGACCTTTAAGGTTTTGTTCATACCCCTGGTCTTCAATTCATTTCCCCAATCACCACTCGAATGAATTTTGATGTAGTATCATTCGGAGACACGGTCCTATGGTGGACCTTTCATTGAAGATGTTCATTTTGGTTCTTGATGGGCCATCACATTTACAAAGTACGTGAGACATGCATAAGCTACAGTGAGCTTTCAACTGAGTACACCTTGCAAAGAGGCTTTCCAGTACCGATGTGTCCAGCAAGCGTTTCAAGCACGTAAGGTAACAAACGTTGACTGTGTATTTCACCGATGTATATAACATTCAGGATCTTAGTAATTTCTATGGTTCCTAGATTATAGACGATCGTCAGTTCATATTATTTTATTTGGTACCAAATTAGGCTGTTATCGTGGCGCGTGGCCAAAATCTTTTCTGCGGTTGTTGGTTAGTGGTAAGGTTGCTGCGCAGAATGGAGAGCAGTCGACGTCGCCCAAAACACGTCATTTCGGATCCTCCCGATCTACTAACGGTGCTTTTGGGTACCTCAAGCACCGGTCATCGTTCTCGTCGAATCCGTCGCTTGCGACGAAGCGCTCGACGAGTAAATTAACCCACGGACACAGCCCAGTGAGTTTCTCGCCGGATTTTCTCAGTGGGTCGCGTTTCTGATCCGGTGGTAGATTTTGCGAAGCACGGCTCTTGCTAGGGTTCGTGTTAGCAATATCGTGAGGTTTGAGCCCCGTGAGCTCAACTACTAGTTAAGGTTACGCTGAAATAGCCTCTCAAGGCTATCAGCTTAGGTAGGAAATTTAAAAAGGTTGCTGCGACATATGTTAATAGTTTGTATTTTACTATTTGTCATTTCATCATATTCGTCACAAGAAGACTGCGTTTAGTACGCGCCATAAGCGAGAAACTGCACAATACAAAGTCATTATCACATTAATGTCTGAAAGTTACGATTATTGAAGTGAAACTTCTTTATCGGCGTTGGAAAAAAATTTACCGTCACATTTTTCGGTTACGCGTCACATTTTTCCGTTACGCGCCATCTTTTTTGTATTCATGTCTATGATAATAAAATCCTTTTGTTTAAACTTTATCTAATTTAACTTTATTTAACCAATTTCTAGAAAGTTGCATGTAGATCATTTTTCGAAAAATAAGGCCATAAAAAAGTTTCACTTCTTACGTGTGTACACTAGTACACGCACATTTTCTATATATATAAAAATGAATTGCTGTTCGTTAGTCTCGCTATAACTCTAGAACGGCTGTACCGATTTGGCTAATTTTGGTCTTGAATTATTTGTGGAAGTCCAGAGAAGGTTTAAAAGGTAGATATAATGAAAATTCTCGGAATTAAATGAAAATAACAATTTTCTTTTTCCTTAGATGTGTCCCCCGTCGGACGGATTCCTTTTGTTTGTTTTAAGTTTATCTTTATTTATGGATTGAGGCACTACGAAGTCTGCCGGGTCAGCTAGTAATCTATATAAATTCCATGTATCCATGCAATGTACCGCGATCAACTTCACTCCCTCCGAAGCGTCATTTCAGTATTCCGGTTTGAGTTGAGTAATGGCAGGAGTAATATTATAATTTTATTGGAACTGGCCTCAAATATAACGGTGGCGTCATTCACATTAATAACAACTAATTAACTGGTCCCGTGCTAAGTTCGTAAAGAACCAGGGACCAGTTAACGTGGCGTTGATTGTTAGTAAATATTTATATTTATATTAAATGTATAAACGAAAAAAAAAAAAAAAAATAATAATAAAAAAAACCCTTATTTCACAAACAATAAAATCCAATTTTAACCAGTATTCATAATAACTGCTAGTAACCAAAACTGCGTGTCGCAGTATCATGGCCACCGACAGGAAATTACAGGTCACTCATCCTTGGGTCCGCGGTCTGCTCCCAACATCTGCAGACCGTCAAGTCCCAGATACCTTGCGTGCCCTCTAGGGGTGGATCTCGTATTAGTTTCCCAATAAAAAAAAGAAAACCAAAAGCGCCCATGAAAAAACCATTAGAACAACTTGTATTTTTAAGCTATTGCATAGCTTTTATCGCGGGCTTTGAGCGCGGCGACCGAATCAAGAAATTCCGTAACAAAAATAAAACCAAACACCCCCACACCGCCTGCCATGTAGCTCGTGTTCAACACATTCACACGTTGCGCTTGTGTAGTATTTGTGAATAAGCACGCGGCGTAACGTCGCACTGCATGCGCATCATGAAAGTTAATGTTTTGCTTTTGTCAATTTTTATAAATAAGCGTGGTCTTATTTTATTATTGTTTTAATATTAAATTATTATTGTCTAAAATTGCAATGTTCATAAAAAATGCTATGCAATAGCTTTACCGCGGCAGTCCTCGAGTGCCACATGTCTTTTTTTTTTTTTTTAACGAAACTCATTACTGCTTCCCGGCAGAAATAGGCAGAGCGGTGGTACCTACTCGTGCGGAGTCACAAGAGGTCCTACTATCAGTGAGTAAAATATGAATCATAGATATCAACCCTTAACCTCGTCTGCGCATATGAAGTAATAAAAACGTGATTGATGTTTTAATCAAATTTTTTGGGAAGATAGAAACAATACACTAAATTCGAACAAAATTTATTTAGGAATGAATATCAGTCAAACACTTATAAATACATTAAATTACTTCATGTCTGTGATTTATCTTCTGTTATCACTAGATTGTTTTTTTAATATTCTAGGTTTCCACATGTTTTCTTTTAAAAACATGCTTCACGTAGAAGGTTCAATAATTATATAAAATAGGAAATACACTTTTTGCGTTTCTGCATAACAACCACACAATTTGGATTTCAGAAGATTCTAATGTTGCCAGCATGCCATTTAAAAAAATACATAAATATCAATTTAGTAAGAGACATTCCTCAAACATTGAACTAACCTAACTACTTAACAATATTAAATGCAGTATTACTAGCCTCTTATTGCTTGAAGTGAACACATTGCATAAATATACAGAAAGATTTAAAAAGAAAAATTATAATGACTAATATTTTTTAAATAATCTTTTGTCAGCCTTAATAATAATAATGAAGTGTTGGGAATCAGTAGGAAAAAACAGTAACAAAATTGGTAATAACTATTCGGTGCACATTTTCAACAGGAACCCCCTAAAATATTGAGATATTTATGTAGCAATACAAATATAATAATCTTGTAATAGAAGTCTTGTCCTTACTTATATTACCAATAACCGTTTTTTTTTACTAATAACTATTTCAAGCACGTTTTCATTCATAAGTAAATCGAGTGAAAATATTTTCTGTTTTGTTTAAAATAATTGCTTTGAAAATTTAATAATAAATAAGAAAAGAATGAATAAAGATTATAAATATTGTAGTGATTAGCATTGATCTCCATAAGGTTTACTGCAGTCGCCGGCGCCGCAGACGAGACGATTGCTCGGCTCTCCGGATTTGTATGGGATATTGCCTAGATAGTTCCCACTGTAAAACAAATAGTATCTGTATATTAATATGTGAAGCAAAAACTTTGTACTCATTTTTACGAAAATTGTGCGGACGGAGGAGTATGAAATTTTCCACACTTATAGAGAACATAGAGAAGAGAGCGCAGAATGTGAATATTTCTTTAAATTATGCATAAAAAATACATTAAATCAATTTAAAAAAAAAACATCACACACTACCATATATTTAACACACACGCATGCATACTATTTTTTTTTTTATTGCTTAGATGGGTGGACGAGCTCACAGCCCACCTGGTGTTAAGTGGTTACTGGAGCCCATAGACATCTACAACGTAAATGCGCCACCCACATTGAGATATAAGTTCTAAGGTCTCAAGTATAGTTACAACGGCTGCCCCACCCTTCAATCCCCTTTATTGTCAAACTTTTCTTATTGCTTATAGTCCGTGGTCAAATTGCAATAGTTAAAGTGCAGTCTCGGCGAAATCTGTGGTTATAGAAGTATAATAAGTAAGTAATAAGTGACAATAGAATCATAATAGTGTACAAACTTATAATTTTAACTAATTATAGTCGAATTTCGACTACCGGGGGACCACTAGTTTGAATAAAATTACCTCATTAGTGAATATTTTCCTGGAAAATCTCTAAGGAAAGAAAGAAAGAAAATGGATCCTGTCACTTTTTTTTCTTGTTCTAACTAAAAAATTTAATCAATTGATATGACATATATTAAATTTGTATAGTTAGTAAAGGAATTGCAACGTACGCAGGTCCATAGTTGCACACAACGAAGAATGATTTCATCTGTGCAGTCCGCGAGGTGCCGATAGCGCAGCCAACGCGATCACTATCAGACCACACCATCTGTAAAACAGTATACCAATATTCTAATTTAGTTGGGTCTGCATATTTATTGGATTCTGACCAATACAACCTGAACACACCGGGTATGGCACGCCCCAATTATTATTTTTTGAATACTTCATTCTAAACTTTTCCGTACAAAAAAGATAACGGATTTGGATGAAAATCTTAATAATACAGAGTATCACAGAAGTATTATATTCTCTGAAAAATAGTTGAATAGACGTCCGTAGATTAGAAAAAGCCGACATCCTTAGCCGAATGCAACTTTGCATAAATGCCGATACAGAATAATAAAATACACGATAGTTACTACACAGGTTTTTAATAGTTTCACAGAACTCCCTGCGTGCCTCAAGTGTGCTAAAACTATTTAAAAAAAAATCGGTATATCAAAGGAATCGTGAATTGCGGAAGATTTCTGCTTCATCTGTCAACGCAAATTCGTACCGTAGAATATTTAAGTAAAACTTTGAAATTAATATTCACCGCGCCACTCTTCGTGTTTTATCATTCAAAACGCACAACAGTCTCATTCCATAGAGGGATAATTAATAAGGTACATAATAGGTACAACAATATTGGATGAAGAAAAATAACATATTATACTCTATTGGAGTATACATGGAACTAACTAGGGGTGCCCAATGACCTTTGATGAATACATCTTTAATTACTTTTTATATATAAAATTCATTGTTTCTTGTCTGTCTACTTAACTATTTGTGAAAAGCAAATTAGGCAATAAATAGATTTTAAATTTTCCGCTGAGACTTTGAACTTGGTTAGCTCATAATTGGAATACTGACTAATTAAATATACAGAAAATCCCTTATCGTAGTAGCAAGGTGTATACTAACAAAACATTCATCAGATAGAAACAAATAAAACTATGAGAGATAGTGGATGAGAGTGCTATATTTTTGCAAAGTTCTAAGTATCGTGTTACCAAGAATATCTGAAATTCCAAACACTCTAATCTGGTTAAAACTAATTTGAAATTTTATTTTTGTTGTAAAAGTCAAGAGAGGAAAACGAATTTAGAATCCATATCATTTTAAACATTTGTTTAAGACAAATATGCTTACGCGTTGAGTTGAGCTATGGAGTTTTTTTTTTTTTTTAATTTATTTTCTGCTGTTTGTCTACAGAATCCAAAAGTACAACACGTATTGTCATCATTTCAAACCTTGTTTATCGTAACTAACGATCAAAATTACTTTATTTGCATTTGTATCGATTTAAAAAAAAGTATCATTACCAAATCGCAAATATTTACCCTCGACGGTTATATTTCTTTAATTTAATTTAGTTATCACAACTAAAAATAAAAAAGGAGATTTTTACTAACCTGAGTGTAGTGGGCGATCTGCTTTTTCCCAGTTTTTTGAAAGTCGCTCGATTTTAAGGGCGCAAATTTGTAGTTTTCATGTTCATTGAACCAAGATTCGAGGGCGGAATCTGGGTTGATCTTGTGATTTTTATTGCTCGTCATATACCAGTACAAGTTCTCGCCCGTTGAAAACCTTTCGGATGCTGGAAATGTGTTTTTTAATTTTAATTTGAGAGTATAGATTGTAATTTAAGCGATAACTTGGATATCCTAACGAAAAAAATCGGTTTATTGTTTCACGAAACTTATTCAGCACTGTCTTAATTATGCCTCTAAGAGAAAATCTTAAACGTTAACTATCATTTTACCGAGAACTTAAATAGAAAACAATTATCAAGATTATAATTACTATTTATTTTTTAACTACGTATTACTACGTATTCTAAGTATTGGAAACTCACTAAAATTAAAAATCGTGATTGGAACCGATTAAATAATACTGCAATGTAGGTAATTGCGAAGGACTACAACAATTCGTGTATCTATCTCTTTAAGAAAATATGAAAACATGACTTGATCTTGAAATTAGTTTACTGTCACCAACCTATGCTCCTGTCTGGATTATGGAAATCATTGTCCGACGAAGCCCACTTTGCAGCTTTCGCAGCTAACTCCTTATCCCAAATCTGTTGAAAGTTTTTAATATTTATTGAAAACTACCTGACCCGGCAGATTTCGTAGTGCCTCAATCGATAAATAAAAGAACTAAACTTTTGTATAAAATAAACTTAAAACAAACAAAAGGAATCCGTCCGACGGGGGACGCATCAAAGGGAAAACAAAATTGTTATTTTTATTTAATTCCGAGCGTTTTCCTATTTATCTACCTTTTAAAAGTCCAGAGAAGTCTGAACTTCCACAAATAATTCAAGACTAAAATTATCCAAATCGGTCCAGCCGTTCTCGAGTTTTAGCGAGACTAACGAACAGCAATTCATTTTTATATATATAGAAGAAGAAGATAGAAGATAGATATCTGAAGTTATTGCTCTAAGCTATATTCGTTTTGTTCTTAAATAGTTTTGATGTTCCGATGTACGATGATCGGAACTTACAATATAAAATTGAGCTTGATAGTATACAATTGATTTACATACCATGTATTTCATTTGGGTCGCTGCCGGCTGTCCAGATATTTCACCCTTGGCTATTTGTTCACGCCGCAAATTGTGACCGTTGACGAACTGTCGTATATCGTCGCACGATAATGGCTGTAACTCTGGAAATTTATGAAATTTTATTTCAAATGAAAGAAAACAGAGGGTATACATATAAACTTAACTTAACCACACGCCACATATAAATATGTTTTTTTTTAATAAATAAAGTTATATCAACTTCTTCCGTAATGTTTTTATGGTCCTAAACTGTGTTACTAAAATAATGTACTCACTCCGACAATCAATAGATTGAAAGCACGCGAGTGCGACAACAAATATAAGGAACGACTGCATTGTATTTGTAAAGTAGTTTCGCAACACCCAACGACCGCGCGCTAATAAAACCCAAACGAAACTAAATTTCGAGTACTACCGCCAGGCTTATGTACCTGAATTTATACGCGTGGTTATTGACGTATTCGTTGTTGATGGCGAGGAAAATTAACTAATTTATTAATAACTAGCGACCCGCCCTCGCTTCGCTTCGGAAACATTAAAACACACACGAAACCAAAAAAATAAAATTAAAAAAATTTAAAAAAAAGTAGCCTATGTTCATCAGGGACAATGTCAGCTTCTAATGGAAAAATAATTTTTCAAATCGGTCCAGTAGTTTCGGAGCCTATTCGAAACAAACAAACAAACAAATCTTTCCTCTTTATAATATTAGTATAGATATAGATTAGTATAGATTGCTCTCTTTATCTTTTGGTCGCATGAATTAACTGAAGGATGTACAACAGTACTGTGCGGGGTCGATTCCTGATCGGAGTCAGCATCTTTAAAAGATCTTTGCGATAAACAGCAGCTTGGCTGTTCCCCTGGCATTGCTTACGTCCGACGTCCAACGATAACCATTTAACATCATTTGGACCGTATGCTCGTCTTTTTACAAAAGCAAATAGATAAGTTTCGGAGTCTGGTTGAACAAGTTCTTGTTTCGTGTACAACATTGTTTTCGGTAGTCATGGTATAGGAGAAAATACAATTTTGGGGCTGTTTAATGTACCTATATAGAATTTAGTTTTTTTTTCTTTGTTATTATTGTGCCACCTTGGATGGCGCCCTGTGTGGATGTCGCTTTGACTCATTTAGCTTATGAAGAAACGAAGGTGCCCAGATATTTAAAGAAAATGTTTTTAAAAAGCTATTCCTGACTGTTCTATTAAAACTACCCGAATAGAGAACTAAAAATATGTACAACTGCTGTTCGGAATGGAAATACGACATTTCTTTTTCCTATAACACCAAGTGACAGGTTACATTATTATTTTTTGCGAAAATAATTAAAACGGCTGGCTGTGTGGTTTGATTTTATTTTGTGTTTGTTGATTTCTGAAACCGCGGACCAAGAGAAATGTTTCGTAATTTTAGAAGTTTGCCAATTTTTATCTATTGAAATTACGAAAAATAAAATAAGGATTACACGACAAAGGTTCTCTAGTTGTACTCCTGGGGAGCAATAGATTGCTTGGATTAAACGCAGCCGGCTTTCTTCGTAAGGAATTTTTACTCAAGAAGTTACAAAACTTGAAACTGATCTAGGACTTTATGTAAATAGACAGGCAAAGTCACGCCCGTCCCGCGTTGAGTGACTAACAGAGCGAATAGATATCACACCTTCCAAGTTACCATCCTCGAGAGATAGGGTCGGAGTATGAACTGTATTGTGTCAGTATTGTCTAACCCTCAAACTGGAACACACTACCTACTTCGCAGCAGAAATAGGTGAGATGTTAATACGAATAATAAAACCAATTTTTCTGATAATTCAAAAAAATATGAGAACGCACCACAAAACAAGCCGATTACCAGTTCGGCAGCCGTAAAGACTTCGAACCCATTCTTCAAGGTGCATAGCCGCATTTTCGCATTTGTAACAATAAAATATTAAATTAAGATTGGGAAATGGGTATGACACATTGCAACGGATTTTGATCGTAGCGTAACCACAAGAGGTACATGTACTGAAATACTCATACAGTGTACAAAGAAAAGCCACAAATGCGGGAGTTTCGAGTGTAGGTCATAAAAAAGAAGTTTTGTTTAAATTTTAAGTTAAAAATATGAACTCTAATCATACAGCAGTAGGTACGAATTTGCCTTTTGGATCTAGCTATTAATTCTACGCTACATTCTAAGGGCAATTGCATTATAAGTACTTGTGGTTATAGTGAAAATTATATTCTAATGAACAGATAGTTTCGAAATTTGTTATAGGTATATTATTTTAAATACTAAACTTTAAAGTATTGAATCTTTAAACTGAATCGATTTGCCTTTATTATCAAACATACAACCTTATCAATACACATACTATGACTTACGAATAGTTAGTTATACGGCGTTGTTTTGTGGCATACTTTAGATGTGGTCGTGGTCTAAAGTATAAACCGCTGTGTAGCTATTCGTAAAAAACGATGAGACCATGCCAGTGTTCGAATACAGGAGATAAATAACAAATTTTCTACTAAAAAGGTACTTAATACTTTTCACGAATGACTTTCAAGATGAAAGAATAATTTCAAACCTGCAATAAATATACTTTGCGTGGTGATTAGGGCATTTAGTAATTTAGTGAGCCTCGCCCGCGCGGGGAGGTTCAATCACACCGAATAAAGAAGAGATAGAGAGAACAAGATAGAATATCGAATAAAGAATTTTAAAAAAAAAGGTTCTTATAGAAGGATCGAAATAGACAAGACTCTGAATAGGTACTTAAGTATTGACAGGGTCTTTATTAATACTTCTCATATTATGGTAATTCTAATTTACGGTTAATGTTAACAAGTTTCCCTATTTTGTTAACGTGCTTTATATTCCCCATACAGGTCACGAGACGAAAACCCACATCTGTTGACAACGTCGACTTTAACCATATTTTAAGTTATTTGTTTTATTAATAGATCTAGGATTTAATAAGCGTAAAATGTAAGATTTATTAGGTATTTCCTATTGTGCTCTGATATTTGATTTACCCTATAATGGTCACAAAACGAATACCCAATAATAAGTAAGTTCATTAGGTAATACTTTTCTACGTTTCAAAAATATAAAGCACTTTTCCTTGTAATTTTTTTTTTACATGCGAGTAGGTGTAGGTAGGTAGAGAAAAGTAAGTACGGCAGTAAGTAACCGTGTTTGATTTGCATCCCCGCCATGCAAATGCTGTCAAATAATAAAAAAGAACATGTTTTGCCTTCGACGTTATAGTGAAAGTAATGTATTGTGTAGTCAATTGAGAAATATGGGTCGAATTTGAAATGTAAAAAATACAAGACTTATTACTTTCGCTGTAGCTTCTTAGAAAAAGCGAATGAAGATTATGATTTAAATTTAACAAAAGAGGACAACGTATTCAGCAGTATGCCCATAATTTGAATATTGAATAACCACTATCGACATTCTAAAATGTATCAATTAAAAATGCATCATTGAGATGAATTTGAATATTAAATAACCGCTAACTACATCCAATAGGTATATCAATTAAAACTAAATCATTGGAACGGAGAATCTACTACGAATTTAAATATTAGGCTTTTTTTTTCATTAAAAATATTGGCTCCTATATTACGTCTGTTATATTCTATTTTTGATCTTTATAGTGATTTTTTTTTTCTACTCGTGCGACGATACTAAATCTAATGTGCAAGAGCGAGCGAACTGGTTTATGAGTTTCGTATACATTCATTGATAAATGTATCGTAAAAATGATTCACGAATTCTTCTGTGACTACGGTACAAAAGGTATTCAAATTATGCTGGTAAGCATCGAAGACATTGTTATTTATTAATATTTTCAAAATACACCGTTGCATAGGAAGTTGGTAGTGAAACCATTCAAATAATTTGTATGCCAACAGGCAGAATGTAGTGGGATTGAATATATTTTATACTAAGACCATATTTGTACCTGCATTCCATACAAATAAACAAATTATTATTATTATTATTATTAATGCAATATCCAAAGTCGAAGAGAGAATATTGTTACAGCTTATCGAGCACCTGTGTTACTCCGTTTGTGAAGCTGAAACACCAAACCCCTGTTGGTTTTTTTTTCTATACGTAAAGGAACTCATATTATGTCGATAAACATTACTTATACTTTTTTTTAACATACTCATAACAGTATTGAAATTTCGAGAAAAAATTAGTAGTCCGTGATCAAGAATAAGGCATAAGTATCCGATTTACGTCTTTACGGATCCATCAGATCCAATAATAACATTAGACGCTTTCAGCTCTAATACTAGGAGCAGGCTTAGGGACCCCGGTAACCGTACTCGTCGAACTCGACAAAGAGGTCGACGTGCAACCTAACCCATGCATCAGCCCGCTGAGTTTCTCGCCGGATCTTCTCAGCAGGTCGCGATTCCGATCCGGTAGTAGATTCATTCGCGAAGCAATTGCTCTTGAGTTGTTAGGTCTCCTTCGGAGGCGCTCGGGCAGTTGTTAGCAAATCCCACCCCTCCTGGCTGAGCCTTTGCTCGCCCACCTGTCCTGGTGAAACTGGAAAGGCCTTCGGGCCACCAGTAATCTTTCAATCATAAAAAAAAAAAGTATATTATACGCGAAAATTGAAAACGTATTTTTTGAAGTGATTAGCGGTAGGCAGCGGCTTGGCTCTGCCCCTGGCATTGCTGAAGTCCATGGGCGACGGTGACCACTCACCATCAGGTGGGCCGTGCGTTCGTCTGCCTACAAGGGCAATAAAAAAAAAGAAAAAGAGTGAAATGTCGATACAGAAGAGCTTTTTTTTTTAATAATTATCATCGAAATAGTTGAATAAATGACATTGAATTCTTATTTATTCTTTTCGAAGTTTCCTATTTATTATATTGAAACATGTCATTCAGTAACATCACGTCCATTTGTTTGAACATTTCACAGCAGTTAATGGACATACAATGGTTACTTACGTTGAACAGATAAGACAGCGTGCAAAATTTTGGACGTGTTAATTTTAAAAACAATATAACTATTCAAGTCTTTGCTAACAATGTTACCAGATCTCCGTATCCCCGGACGAATTCAGAGTACACATCACTTGAAATCAATTTCGTCACAACGCAATCATGTACACACGTCATTTGAGATACATTGGACTACAGACCATCCTTCGTTATAACCACACTCTTTCAGACTCGAAACGCCATACTTTTTCATGAAGCGATTTAAATTTCGGTCACCTCCGATATTAGTTTCATAAAAAATATAATTCAATATATTTCATGCATTTTCCTCATTAGACTAAATAGAATAATAAATAAACAAATCCTTTGCATTTTCCGTATTTATTTAATTTTTTTTTATTCCTAATATTACTACACTTATTATTATCAAAGTAAAAAATAATGATGGTATTGTCCGGCCGCTGAAAGATAATGTAACTCTGTAGGGGCATTTCATTTGTATATATTTTTTTAAATAATTGTCAAAATACTGCAAATTTGCCCTAAATTTTAGTTAATCGATCACATTCTCTCCGGCGGCCAGAAAATAATTATAACGAATTACTACTCGCACGTATATGATAATTAACAAAACAGTTTGGGCACGTCGACCAGGTTTAAGTGTAATTATGAAAAAAGAATAATAATTATTTCTAAACAGTAGAATTACAAGGTCGGATCTGGTTTTTGCTAAATTTCTATTTACACGGGTTCGTGTAAAATTTTGTCTTTTTCATGAAATCAATTATTTCGAGAAATAATATCCAGAAATTGTTACACAAACACCTATAGTGGACCAGTTATAATTGTCTAAGTTAAAATCATGACCTTATACTTCTAATGTTGAGACTTCCATTTAGACCTGTCGGATACTTTGGTTTTTAAGTCTCCGCATCACGAATTCCGAATGGTAATTTGTGGGTTTACTTTTCGATCGAGGAAATCTTCGGATCCTCTATAGATGTGATGTCAAAATTCGGTATCACTACATAGTATAAAAAACAAGGTCGCTTTCTCTGTCCCTATATCTGTCTGTCCCTATGTATGCTTTAATCTTTAAAACTACGCAACGGATTTTGATGCGGTTTTTTTAATAGGTAGAGTGACTGAAGAGGAAGGTTTATATGTATAATAACATCCATTAAATAGTGGAGAGAGAAATCAATAATAAATTACAGTTTCCGAAGAGAAGCGAGGGCGGGTCGCTAGTTCCTAATAAAGAAACCAAACCAGGAAATGTGCGCTAACGTACATAATTAGTTGACAGCTTCGTGTCAACTGTGTGTGTGACACGAAACTGAGCACAACTGATTCAACAAAATAACAAAAACATACGCTATGACTAATTTATGTTAATATTAAATTTGATCGATTGTTTTAGTTCAAACCCTAGTGAGCCTAGGAAAGTATTTTACATACGCTACATGACACAGCGCAAACATTTTTAAAATATTTTTATTTTGTAAACTACACACAAATAACTTGACGATGGTTAACTACTTGAATCATTACCTTACTCTAAAAACTACTTTACAAACTACAAAATGTGACGCTTACGATTAATTCAAAATCTAAACGAATTTTCTCACGATACTAACAATTACTATATTTTGTGTCAGAATATATTATAGTATAAAAATCAAATATTTTATTTTACAATTAAGAGACATAATTTGATATGAAAAATTAATTTTATTATTTTCAAGTAAAAAAATAAATGAAATGTGTTGAATTAAACGATATTATTTACATGTACTGAAGTAGAGAATTGATTCAATATCATATCGTCGGCGGAGTACAACATTGCAAAATGTAAATTGATTTTCTTAAATACGTAAGGTTCGACCCAGTTTCTTCTCAATAAATAATAAAATAGTTTGATACCACAGCCACCAAAATCAATACATTTGTTTATTGTTTCATTAAGATGATTGATGGTAATGATACTAAGGGCGGGGGTCTACAGGGAGGCAACTAAACTATTAGGCGATAAAAACTAAAATAACAAAAACGATTCTTAATTTTACGAACTGCTTCGTTAAATTAATTTTCTTACAGCGAATTTTTTCAGCAGTCTGAGGTAAGTAATTCATTAATATATGTACGAGCATTTGAGAAGATACGTTTACTGTAGGTTTTAAGTATTGAAACTCGTTTAATTCGAAAGTTATATTTTACTTGATTTACTATACAAACCACGCCGTCCAATACTAAATTAAATCATCTCATTAAATTATATCGATTTTCGGCGCCATGCTATGTCCTCTCGATTTATTGATCAAATAAATAGGTTCTGTATTTAATTTAAAAAGGTGGCACAATGTTCTTTCTTCGCGGCGTCGATAATAATGTTGTAACAAGATGCATCACGATATTAATCAATAATATTCGAATAATAATAATTTTCAGATTAATATCCAATGATTAAAATCGATATTTTACTAAAGCCATAATTAAATTTTTAAATACCTGTAATATTTTATTTGACAAACAATGTTGCGTTTCTCGAGCTGATTCTACTGAAACTTGAATTATAATTTATGGCATTTTTATGGTATTTTCTTGGTACAAAATTTGTCACATTTACTATTTGCATTTTCAAGACAGCTCTTGTTACATAGTTTTTGTACCTTAGTTTTTGTACCTTATTTTTTGTACCATATTATTATAATTTTATCATCATATAGTATTTAGTAGAATAAAAACCTTTTTTATTGTTATTAGTGTTCTTACAATTTTTTTTTTTTCAAAGGATATCATTTAATAAAAAAAAGTTTTACTGATTTAACTGTCAAATTAGTAATCTAATATATATAATATTATTTTTATCATGATATGATGTTTGGTATTAATTTGTTGAGCACTTTCATAGATACAGACAAATGTTTAAATTTTCTAAATGTAATCCTAAATTACACCACGGAAGTGAACATTAAATAATCACAAAGACAAGATAATTCCGTCGTGAGCATACAACAAATGTTCAAACATACATTTCGGTTGTAATGAACTTTAAGAAGTGTGCGGTTTATAGTTAAGGCTCCATTCAAATATACAAAACAATTCTTGATATACCTTATCGTAGTACGACTATGACATTTAAACGTACATTGTTTGTTCTAAATAAATTCTGATCAAACATTTGAAATGACGCCACAACATACATCAGGCGTTGTTTATAATATTTTATAATTAGAATAATTATTCATGATTATGAAATTCTTATCAAAATATTAGCTTACATAGATATTATTTGCTGTTACATGTCACATTATTGTATTAGTCTTGATTTTTCAATCATCAGATGTAGTTTTTAATAGGATAATTCTACAATTAAACAAAATCACAGTTGTGTAAATAAAGTAATTTAAATATTTCAATTTTTATTTGGTCATGTTGTAACTTGCTTGATGGATAACATTTATCTGATATTTAAAAAATCAGCGGTTCGTATAAAAAAACATTGACTTCAACTTATGAAAAAAACATTAAATAAAAATATTATCTACCCTGAATACATTTCTATGGATAATTACATTAGACTTGCTTAGTAAGACGTTTAGTTTTTGCATTCATATTTATGATGCAAAAACAAATTACAAAATTCTCAGAATAAACACAATTAGTTTTAAATTATTATAAGTACATTCTAATATAATATCTAATTATTGTTTTATTTTCGATATGGTAGTAGTAATAATAATGATGTCCAAGGAAAATAAATCGCTTGATTTGAATTTCACGTTTACAATTTACGAGAAGTAAAAAAATATATTTACAAATTGTATAAAAAATAACATAAAATCTACATTAATTGAACACCTACAAATTGTTAAATTACTCAAGACAAGTCATTGCTTGACAAAGCAAAAGTTTTCGTTGGAGTGCAATCATCATAATATGCTATGACTGTTGGAATTGCCTTTACCCATAATTCGTGACAACTTAACAAAAATTCGCCTTCTTTATTACAAAATGTACATTTTATTAAAACAATTTTAAATGTTAGCTTGCTTTTGTGAAATTCATTTTAGACTACAGACTATTTCTTTTCTAATGGCAACGCTGCTCATCACTAAGCAATTTTTGTGTATTTTTGTACTAAATGAATAAGATAAAAATATTAAAGTTTGCTCTGAAACTCATGGTCACTTGATGAAGATGTGGAAAATATTTTGGTAATGTCCAATCTTATAGATAGACCGCAATTAAGACAAATGTTAAAAAAATATTTTTGTAATTTAGAATATTAGTGAATACATTGATATTCGTATTGTAATGTGTCAGAGTGCAACAATAATTGTTGCCAAAGCGAAAATAAACTACTTATTTAAATTGACAGGGAACGAATAAACTAAAACGAATAAGACCACACGTATACAACTTTCTGACAGTATTCGTATGACGTGTTTAAAAAGCTTCGATAACTCTTTATGAAGCGTTTGTGTTTTGTAAATGAATATTAAGAGGAAATATTGTGGACTTCGTAGGACATTCGTTAAGGAGCAATAATAGAGGTACACTTCTTCGAGACCGTTGACCAGCGCGTTATTTTAAACTTTGTTCCATTGCGAGAGGTGTACAAACATTAGTGATATTTAACCCTTTGAACGCGAACCGTCGACAGATCGACTCTCTATTAATGCATATAAAGTGCTGAGCGTCACAATGCCGACTATTTGCGCAGTTTGATTATCGATATTAGGTATCGATATGTACGGACGTGTCTTAGCGCGCTCATGTATATAATCATATTTTACCATTGAAACTTATTTTTCTGTGAATTTAGCATTGATTTTTGTGTTTTTTTAAGTTAATGATTTTTTTAAGGTACTTTTTTTCCAAAATCCTTTAGTAATTTCTACATAATTTGTGAAAATAATCTCAGCTTTTAAAATTTCGAATGTGATTTTATTCGCTTTATTATCTTTATCTTTGTTTTCATGAACGTTTCATAAACACCCTGTATTTTGCTAATTTGTATGAAAAATCTGACGGCACGGCACATTGCTGGTATCAAGTAGTTGCTGGAGCCCATTGACATCATAACATGAATGCCATCGTCCACCTCCTTGAAACATGAAGTTAAAGTTTCGCTTATATTATTTAAGGGCTCACCCTTCAAAATGAAACGCACGATTGCTTCGCGGCGTTAAGGAGCAGTGTGTTTTGTGCGAGTTCTTTAACTTCTCGATCGCGTAAAAGTTAACTCAAATTTCTATGGAGTTGGAACAGCGCCCCTAACGGCAAACGAAGGGAAACTGTTCGAACTCCAAGCATACAGAATGATGGTACGTACCCGTGTGCGCTTACAATACGCCCTACAACGCACTACTAATCATATTAATTTTAAAACATGGTCTAACATTTTCAAAATGTAATAAATACACTAAAAAGTGTGTTCAAGATACCGAAAATAAAATTTCAAATATATGATTTAAGCAAATCAATAAACTGACATTCGATATCGATAGTTTGTGAGCACTTTTAATATCAAGTTACAGCGGCACAAAATAGTGAGGGCGCCTCGGGTCGGTCTCAGGAAAGAGTAATAATGTATGTACTTGAGTCGATAGCGTGACGTCATTAATGTTAAACGACACCTTCCAGAACTTTTTAGCGGGATTTTCAAAGAAGCACGTTTTTAATTTTTTATTTACAAATCATTTTTTTTGTTAGCATTTGTTTAATTTTAATTAATGTTCTATCTGTAAATTTTGAACAATTCCGTTTATTTGTTAAGATTTATAAATATTCTGATTACCTTATGATTTTATTAATAAGATTTTGTTTTGTAACGAACTTGAATTAGAATTAGTCGAAGTTTAATGTTTGATTTTATGTATGATTATACAAAAACAATGAAATATAAATTGGAAATGATGAGACAGACGCCTTATGGTGTTTTATAAAAAATATTTCAGCTACATTTACGTTGTAATTTAGAACAAAGAATACTTAAAGTTTAATTTTAGACTTTAACTGACACAAGAAACATACAATGATAAATTATAATTTTTACAGTTAATCTTTTAATATTTCTACATTTCAATGTCGATTAATGACAACTTACAACTTACATTCATTTAACAAATTCAACTTACATTCATTTATTATTATCACTAATAAATAAATTAATATTGCGTAATTCTACTACGCACCTACTG
Organism: Bombyx mori; assembly: GCF_030269925.1. Taxonomy (NCBI): domain Eukaryota; kingdom Metazoa; phylum Arthropoda; class Insecta; order Lepidoptera; family Bombycidae; genus Bombyx; species Bombyx mori. The sequence continues at coordinate 7,701,991 of NC_085115.1, read as the reverse complement.
AATGTGTAAAATGGTAAAAAAAAACGATACAATACCTACGTTAACAAATCGCTACATAGAATAATATTGAAACGTCAGAAATTGAAATCTAGTTTACGCTTATCGTTATAAAGGTCTACAAATAAAAAATTTGTAGAGTAAAAAAATAAAAGGAAAAATGATTTTCCGTCTGATGGCTGCGCGTGTCTAGTTCAGCGGTCGGGGAACTTTCTTAATTATTACCCCAAAATATTTTTGTGTAAGTTGATATTACCCCATGGCCAAGAACAAAAAAAAACGAAATCGCTTCTTTTTAGCATCTTTCATATTATAGCCCCCATGATAACTTTGAAAAGAAAGGAATAACTAAAAATTTAACGATTCTAAAGAAGTTTCACTTGAATATAATATACTTTTTACTCACAAAAGTTTCATTTTTACCCCCCAAAATGTCATTTTACCCCGTTTGGGGTAATTTACCGCGGTTCCCCGACCGCTGGTCTAGTCTGTCGGTCTAGTTGGTGCTAGGGCTGTCGGTGCCGCTGCCGCTGTTCTCTGCGGCGTGGGCGAGCACGGCCCTGGCGCCCTTGTTCTTCTTGGCCGACTTGCTGAGCGTGGCCACCTCCTTCAACAGGTTCTGTATCTTTGTGTTCATCATGTTGAACTTTGTCTCGTTTTGACGCTCTTTATTTTTCATGTCATTGCGCATCTCGGTCGTATTGTTTAGGTGTTGTGCTTTTAGTTCAGTTATCTGAAATGATTTTTATTTGGTTTTTTATACGTTTTCAGTGTGAGCTGCGCTGTCTTTGTCGGCCTTGCGGCCTTAAGCGGCGCGCCACACCGAGTGGCCGATATGCGATCTTCCGTCCGTCGGCGGCTTAGAAGTCGACTTAGAACTACTTGCGTAAATGATATTATTATCATAACGTACCTTTAGATGCAAAGTGTTCGTTCGGGGCTCACGGGTCGCGTATCGTCCACCAGCCGTGGCGCTCAGCTTATTTTAATCATTACATCTAACACGATTACTTATATGATTTTAATACAAAAAAAGATGTGTGGTGTCGTGGGACACCGGATAGGAACGAAGTTCCTTATTATAAAAATATTAATTTTAAGTTCTATTCGAGGTATAAAGAAAATAAAACTGGAAGTTTCGCAACAACCCGCGGTCATTCAGTAACGTGCGAACTTATTGTGGTACACTTCATTCACGGTTGTTTGCATAAGAGTTAGTGTATTGCGCAAACGAACGCTCTGAGATCGTGGACAATGAATGATAAAAAAATATGTTATTTTTTGTACGTTATTACAAAGTTAAGTCGTACACTGTGTGCATTACTAATAAAAATCTTACGTTACGGACGTTTTTTCCCGGTTAGGGTACCCCTTCGCATCGTCCCATGAGGAACGTTGTTAAAAAAAACCTGTAAAACTTCACTTGTTCGCACTCTGTCTTTATCGTTTAACTCGCACTGTTAAAACCATATAACTTAAATCGCTCGCGACTTAATAACGAAGAAAGAGGAAAATGCATGAAATTCAATTGGTAAGTCAAAATATGTTTCGCCGCTCGAAAAAATCGAAACCGGATAAAGCATTGCGTTTCGCATTCCACACACCGCACGCACTCACACCCCTCTCATACACAACTATAAAGCGCCCTGTAAACGATCAAATTGTTTGTCAAATTATTTGACAGTATGCAGCTTTGTTTGACGCGTTTGTCGAACAGTCTACGGGTTTGTCGTGTTTGATGGAAATCTTGATTGACGGCGTGTTTGACAAACAAGTTTGAACGTGTATGGCACTGTTTGTCAAAAAAGATCTCAGTCGTTGCTCGACACGACGTCTCGTTACGGCAAGGAGAAAACCGAATCCACGGGCAAGTTAACAAACTTGTTTGATCGTTTAAGCTATTGTTTGATGAAAACGTAAAGTTTGACAAACAAATTTGATCGTATACAGGGCGCTTAAGGCGATAAATTAAAACGACGTACCTGACGATCCTTCGCCATTAGCTCCATGTCCTTTTGTTGAACTTTCTTTTGTAAACTAGCGATAGTTTCTTTAAGTTGCGTCATCGCCACGACGTGGTCTGAGCTGTTTGGATCCAATTCACCTGTTCAATTTTAAAAAAAATATTTAGTTGATTAGTTATTATTATAGCAACGATTTAACGTTTAAGGCGATTTCGATTCAATATGAAAATCTTCGTTTGAGCAAATTTAATTCTGATATAAACTTTCTAATGTAGACTTAGCGGCGAAGCTCATGATAAACTTTGGACACAGTGTCGTTTGTAAAATCGATTAAATAAACGTGAAAAAAGAAAAGATTTTTCAATATAATCGATTTTTTTGGATCAGACCAAAACTTACAAATGTATGTTCTAACCTAAAAATCTATAAAGCTGTATTTAATAAACTATAAGTACATTCACTAATGTGTACCTAAAGGAACTGAGTACTGACTTGGTGGCACGGCGCCTCGGACTGCTGAGCCGAACACGTGTGTCTGTTATGTCGGTTTTTAATATGTATTATTTAATAAGTATAATTAGGTACGTATCTCAGTAATATATTTACTGGTAGCAGGACTTCTTGTGAGTTCGCACGAGTAGGTACCACCACCCCGCCTATTTCTGCCGTGAAGCAGTAATGCGTTTCGGTTTGGAGGGTGGGGCAGCCGTTGTAACTATACTGAGACCTTAGAACTCATATCTCAAGGTGGGTGGCAGCATTTACGTTGTAGATGTCGTGGGCTCCAGTAACCACTTAACACCAGATGGGCTGTGAGCTCGTCCACACATCTAAGCAATAAGAAAAAAAATGTATGTATGTATTGGGAACCTTGTAATGGATTCAATTTCGATTTTTTCTCGAGAGGCTGCGAGTCCAGCGACAAATCTCCAGAGTTCATCGACTTCATCATGTCGGACTTGCGTTTATCTTTGTGGCCATGTTTGGATCTGTGAACAATTACAAAAAGTCTTGACATTTACATATTATATATATTTTTTTACATTAACATTTACAAAAAAGAAAAAAAACTATAAGCATTCGAATCAATGGTAATGCTAGTTAAAATATCTAACCCAGAGGTATCAGCAATACTCAAAGCAATAACCAACCTCTGCTTTGTAGAGTCACAATTTTTAATGAGGCGTGAAGAGGCAAGTCTCATTATTCATAGCTCCAACGATTACCTTGCCAATTCGATTCATATCGATTTGTATCCCAATGCTATAGGACGTTTTGGCACGAAATCACCGACCACCTTGTGTTAAGTCGTTTATCGGGTATCGTCGATATCACGACATGACACCTTGAGACATGAGGTCTACGTCTCAATTGTATTGTAGAACCGCTTTACCGCCCCTCAAGCCGAAACAGGCAGGATGATGATGCACAGGCGTGCGGGATTACAAAGCTGCACCCTAGTAGCAGTTCAAAAGTTTGCATCATGCGTTTAAATCCCTCATCGCATTCAATGTAATATCTTCTTCATTAGTCCCAAATAGATTAACTCACAGATACAGCCCATTGAGTTTCTGAATGGGTTTCGATTGATAAAGGAAAAAAAAAAGTTTTAAAGTACATCGCGCAACACCCTGTACACGATATCAACGCGCAGCTTGTTATTTCAGGATTATACAGCGTTAGTTGAACCTCGCGGAACACCGGATTTAAATATAAAGGCATGTTCACAATATACGATCCGTTGATAAATACTACATATTTTGCTCTCGACTGACAATGAAAACTTACTTGTGAGACCTGTGCTTGTGTTTATCAACAGACGATAACTGCTGCTTTGTTCGAGCCAGCGCCCTTTTGAGTGACTGAGTGCAGAGCCAGCAGAGTAATTTCCCATCAACCTGCAATAAAGATTAGTGGTATCTTTTGTATTTTATATAGTTTGGGCAGATTATTAATTGATGTATTGAGTGTTTAAGGTTTTCCCCACTTTAAATATCGAGGAGAGTAAGGAGGATAAGTATGTATTGTTTTTATTTTATTATTAGTGCTTAGATGGGTGAACGACCTCACGGCCGGTGTTAAGGGGTTACTGGAGCCCATATGTACACCGTAAGTGTTGCCATTCACCTTGAGTTACGAGTTCTAAGTCTCAGTTTTTTTACAGTACAACGGCTGCTCCACCTTTCTATCCGAAACGCATTACTGTTTCACGGCAGAAATAGGCATGTTGGGGGCGCACAAGATACCCTACCATCAGTAATTATTTAAATTATAATATTAGCGGGTTTTTTATTATATCATGTTACACTTTCATTGTGAGTCAATCGTGAACATTTTTTAAGTGCGTATTTCATTAGAATATTGGTGCATGCCAGCGGGATTTGAACACGATTTTTTGTATGTTTGGAAGATCACGGTTGGCCCGGAGGCCTTTCCAGTTCTACCAGAACAGGTGGGCGAGCAAGGGCTCAACCAGGAGGGTGGGATTTGCTAACAGGTACCCGAGCGCCTCCGAAGGAGACTTAACAACTCAAGAGCAGCTGCTTCGCGAATGATCTACTATCGGGTCGTAATCGCGACCCGCTGAGATCCGGCGGCATCGCTAGATACGAATGCATTGGGAGTATTGTACCGCAGGCCACGACGACTTCGAAACCTAACCTTCTTCAGATATTAGTGTCCCATCATTCTCGTCTCATTTTCTATTTCCGTATCAGTTTCTTCTCCTACTTTTTATATTTTATACAGAAAGTGATGTGTAATTTCGCCTGGGTGAATACCACCAACATGTCTATTAGTCAGATATTTCTCCGTACAACCGTATGGACGTTCAGGTTCAAAGGGTAAACTTCAAAAGAAATAGTTTAAAATGATGTGAGAGGCTATATTGATGATGTAATTAATGTCTGTTGATTCTGGGAGGAAATTACGAAGCACTTCATTTGAAGTAAGTATAAGTGATAATTTTACCTTTTTACTGTCATCGTGTCGGTCGAAAGCACATCTTTGCTTGCATTGTTCACATGTAACCGCCGGTCCATATTTACGTTCTGAATTGGTACACCGCTGACATTTGTTTCCTGGGTAGTACAATTTACTATATTAATACGAAAATGTCTATACTTATAGTATTATTATTTATAGTGTACAATAAATGGAAGAAACAAAATTTGTAATGAATTATAGTTACAGATGTATACAGAACAAAAATCATGTACTAAATGTGCTAGCTTAAAATGTTCCTTCATTGAATCATTTTAGGTTTTATTTCCTATCGAATTCTATATCGTATCCCCCTGCTAAAATGTTTCAAAAAGACCTTTAGAAGTTTGACGTTGCGCCTGGCATTACCAATGTTCAAACACGACAACGAGATATTATGATACTAATGCAAGTAAGTTAATGTACATCAGGATTTCGTTCAAAAACAAGAGAATTAATTTTCTAGATCGCCAAAGAGAGAGATCAATTCAAAGTGACCTAGAAAGTGCTACTTTTCATAGAATTCTTTTTTTTACTTTACCAAAGGCTAAATGCTACATCAAAAATGTTAACTCACCTATAAACGCTGCAATAATATTACAATATTCACAGGCAGTAGGCTTTCCATATGATTTGACGTTAGCTTCACATTTCTTGCATATTGACGACGTGTTCGATTTACTGCAAAAAAATAATATTTGTTGTTAAGAACACTGGACGCAGCCCTGTTTCGTTGTATATACTAAAACCGAAACAGGAAGTTTTTATCTCGAGCATAGGCACTACATAGTAACTTTATTATAAATAGACCGTTATATGGTTCAATTTCTGTATTCAACTTGTACGGCATATTATGACCATTTGCTGGCTTCGTAAATGAAGCGTTTATGCTAGCTTGAACAATGGGCAGCGGAACTTTTCAACTCATGTTTCGCTACAATATTACGGCACGTCCGTTACGTGGCTGTGCTTCTGTTTTCTACAAATTTGACCCGTCTGCCTATTAAGATAAGAGAATAAGGGAAAGGCATATCCAACCCAGGCGACAAGGCAACGCAAAACCACCGTCGCCCGAAACTTGTTTTGCCAGATCCCCTGGATCAAATTTGGGCGATTTTAAGCTCTTCAAGCACCGTTGGTAGATTCTGTGAAGCACTGCTCTTGCTCTAGCTAGTGTTAGCAAATTCTCTCAGGTTGTGACCGGGAGTTCATAAACGCGTCCGCGCGTAGCTGGAATAGCTCCTTAGGCTACCAGCGAATAGGTAGAAAAAAATGGGAAAGTTATGGATGTATACGAATAAATTTAATTATTAAATTGGGACAAAAATATAATACGACTATTATAAGTGTGATCGTCAACTACCAGTAGGTGTTAGTTGACAATCACAGGTAAAATACTCATATAATGTGCTTTCTCTGGCGAATCTTTTAGTCAGCTTTTACGGCACCCACGAAAAGAAAAACGGTGGTGCTATTCTAGGCCAACACCGCATAGTCAAAAAATCTGCATATTTTTTATTATTTAAAACACCTTTGGACTTACTGATTGAGTCTTTTTAAATTAAATAAAAAATAATAAACTACTTCAACGCCATTAAATCTTGAAACAATACGTAATATATTTGGATGTTTGACGTAATCATTGAACCAAGTAGTTCGATTGAAAAAAACACTGATAAATATTAGCTACATACAATATTTCTTAGTAGCATTTTTGCTAATTGGTTTATTTTGGCAAAAAAATTGATTGCTTTGTAAACTCAAATATTGCAAAGGAGCGCTCATTAGACCTTACTTCAGCAATTCAGATAGAAGATATAAAGGCAATATGTCAATTGCCTTACGTGTATAAAGGCAATATGTCAATCGCCTAATTAGAACTTACGTGGTATATATCACGTTCATTAGCACGTTTCAATCAGACAAGGTTTAGAATAAATTAAGAAATTCCCAGAATATTAGATTATGGTCTTTGAATTTGAAATTGCCTGCCACGCTGATTTCAATGAAGAAAAACTACAGAGGCTTTAAGCGAATGTAATGAGCTAGTACTTTGCATGTAGAGCGAGTTTACCATGGATGTGAATAACTTTACAAGAGGGCTTATGTAGTTAACTCTTTCGTATCTCCGCTCCATTAGTATAGAAAGACAACACTAAAAGGCTCAAGGTAACTTCCCTATCGTGGCCACCGCACGCGTGACTGCTGCGTGGCAGTCACCGTCGACTTCCTACGTCCTAATGATCCCACATAATCCACTCTCGGTGCTGTTAGACGCTACTCGTTTTAACACCAGCAACAGCCAATGCACAAATCACCGTACTCGACACTTAGCTCACACACACAACCCGCTGTTTCGAAATTTGGCATACTTATCAAGAACCGATAACAATTCAATTTTAAGTAGTCAGACCTCGTATTCTTAATTGGATGAACAGGATTAGAGATTTTTTGTTGGGACTAGCTCTCAATTTTAACAGGTTGAATTAGGCTTTGTTAATATAGTGGATATTAACAAGCCTAATTCAACCGCTGTTCTTTTTTATTATTATTCAAATTAATAGATTATTATTGACAAGTTGATATTTAATTGTAACACCATATGTAATAAATAATAGTTTAAAAAAACTAAATACACGCTTTTATAGCAAATCCAACTAAAAAGTTAAATATAAATAATAGTTTAAAAGAACTAAAAATCGTATATCGTTAATCTATAGGCTAAAAAGTAGCGGCGAGAGAACGGAGTCTTACGGGACTCCGACCGAGATTTGTCGCGGGATAGAGTGAGTGAGTTTCCTCGACTTGATATCGAAACGAACGGTTGGACAAAAAGGCTCGAATGGTCAGCATGAGACTATCTTTCTGGCACTCCCATGGTGTACAGTTTATAAATTAAACCGTTGTGCCAGACTTAGTCCAACGCCTTCGACGAAGACCTCTTCTTCGGTGGGGACGGGTACTATTGTACCTAAACGTATACTGATTGTACAGACTGACTACACAAGCCGAATATGTTTTTTCATCAATTAAGCACTGTCCCTGTGATATTGCTTTCGTTAAATCATCTTTGGTGCGTAATTAATAATCAGTATCTTCACGATAAATCTCTTTTAGCCCGGAGCAGGTCAAGTTATTGATAGTGACAAATTGCGTCACTATGATCCCACAGATGCATACATTTCTAAGTTTAATGCATGAAAGTTTATCTAAAACCTTAATAAGTGCGCGCTCCCTTGGTACTTGTTCGTGAGTGTTCGCATGATGTCAAAAAAGAAACCCTAATAACAGCTACTCTTATGAAACTTATATTAAGTGGAATAGCCCCATAAACATGGAATGGTAGAGTTAACATTGTTATTTGTATTTTGACATTCAACAAGTGTGTCATACTGACATCTAAGTTGAAATAAATGATTTTGAATTTGAATTGAATTTGAACCAACGAATAGGTAAATAAAAAAAATAAAAAAAACTTATATTCAACACGACATCAGTTTCGCACGGGTGCATTTATAAAATGTTATTGAATTATTATAATTCCAATTGGAGTAGGTAGTGTACAACTAATAAATAAACAGAAGTAAATTTAAAGATAGGTCTTTATGCTACCGGTACCCGAAAAATACACGAGAAAATCACTGCGACCATTGAGTCGTTATTTGAGCGTGTTAAATGAAATATCGGTCGTGTTTGAAGGACCGCTGACTTTGTAATAGAGAAGAAATTTTAGGACGCACGTCATAATAATGTGAATTTGCAAAAACGCTTGAACCTATTAGTTTAAAAAAAAAAATTATTGCCCTTGTAGGCGGACGAGCATACGGCCCACCTGATGGTGAGTGGTTACCGTCGCCCATGGACTTCAGCAATGCCAGGGGCAGAGCCAAGCCGCTGCCTACCGCTTAATACTCTCCACAAGCCTCGTTTGAAGAAGGACATGTCATAGCGCTCGGGAAACACCGTGGAGGGGATCTCATTCCATAGTCGGATGGTACGTGGCAAAAAAGATCTCTGGAAACGCACTATCGATGAACGCAGCGGTTCCAGATAATATGGATGAACTCTGCTCCAATGGCGGGGGGTGCGATGATAAAAAGAAGATGAGGGATCATCTCAAACAATCCTCAGAGCACTCCCCATGGAACATAAGGTATAAAATACAGAGGGAACCGAAGTTCCTGCGCAGACCCAGAGGTTCCAAACGATCTGTGAGAATGGGATTATCGACAATTCGAACGGCCCTCTTCTGTATGGATTCAAATGGAAGAATGTATTTGGGAGGCCCGGCCCAGAGATGGGAGCAGTACTCCACGCGAGGCCGGACTTGTGCATGATAAAGCAAAAGTCTTTGTCCAGGCGTGAAGTACCGCTTCGCTCTGTTGAGGACTCCCAGCATTTTGGACGCCAACTTAGCTTTGCTTTCCAAATGACTCCGAAATTGGACATCGCTCGAAATGTCAACCCCAAGTATCCCGATATTCTCGGAATGTTGCAGGGATACTCCAAGGAGTATCCCTGGATTCCAAGGAATTGCGGCGCCGTGACAAAGGGATCCTTCTTCGCAGTGAACGCGCAAACTTATGTCTTTAACGGGTTGAATTGAACCAAGTTCAATTCACCTCATTCGGAGACTATTCAGACACAAGTTTTGATCGTCTCTCTTGCACCACGCTCCGAGAGAGACTCTGATGGCCGATATATCGAGCATCCCCCTGTGCTGTCATCCACATAGCAATGCATGTCATTTCATTCATTTTTTGTTTAAATGTTTAAGAAACACTACTTACGAGGGCTAAAATAGCATTTTACTCTTTTTTTTTTGTAGAGTACACATGATAATCAATTATAAAAGCTTAAACTTATTTTACGTTCCTACAAAATCGAAATTAATAGGTGTATTTTGCTATCGCAGAGCTACTTCAGTAACCTCGTTGAGGAAAAGGAGTTTTAATTCGTTTTGTAAGTATTGAAGAAGCTATCATGACGAATTACCGGAAACCTGTACTAACATAATGAGACAGTCGACATTTGTCTAAATATCTATTAGATATTTTGTTCCTAGTTCTTCTCGTTTTTCGAATACATAGGATAGGATTATCCATTAACAATTTGCTCTGAAATATGTTTTAACGATTCTTATGCAACACACTTCTTCATGGTCACGATTGACTACAAACTAGTCTAGCCATAAATACATAACCAATTATTTTTTTTCACATCTTAATTATTTTGAATTTGGAACACGTATATTATTTTAAAAACTTATTTGGATTTTGCGCCATTTCACATATTTTTTCGTGTTCATCATCAAATTATTACAATATGGAATGGGGTGTTAAAGAAAATAAGATTGCAGTGATCGCCTTGCACAAAGCCGTCGGTCATATTCCAGACATTTCAAAAGCTTGGTATCAGCCGTATATTCGTATATCGTACCATCAACAGATACAAATGCTGCAAGTCCTAAGTCATCTTTTAAAATACGCGACATGGTTCTAGGTGCTATCTTCATCTCCCGAGATAAAATCTTTTGCTTTCGGACAGGATTTCTTCGAATTCTTTCCCTTACTGCTTTGACCACCTTTTTCGTACGAACACTACGTGGACGGCTAGATCTTTTTCTGTCACAAACAGAGGAGGTCTCATTGCACCTATTAATAGCCCGGTACACAAACATTTTACTAATACCAAGCGTATGGAGAGTTTTAAAAATTGCATTTGGCTCCATACCTACTTTGTGTAATGCAATCACAACGATTCGGTTCTCTTTATCACCCCACTCCATTTTAATATCACAAAATATTGTACAAAGTATTGGCGCCAAAATGAGAAAACTCAATGAGCAATCATATAAAAATGACAGATTCCAAATTCAAATGTAATATTTTGTTTATTTTTAATTGTAACAGTATTTATGGCCAGACTAAGTATTGTAACAATATCAGACTTATTAATGATACCTAGTCCAACTATAAGTTCTGTTACAAATGAAAAATGCATTTAAAAAAAATTAAGTAATGTAATATTATTAAAATTTATACCTACATATTTATTAGTCTCAGCAAAAAAAAAATCTATTCGAAATGGCCACTTTTGGCCTTTATACAGGCCTTTAATCTGTTTGGCCACGAATCGATGAAATTACGCACTGTTTCCAAGAGAAATTTGCAACTGCTTGCTCCAAATATTGTTTTAAGAACATCAATGTCGCTTAGAGCAGGCCATGTTCTCTAAAACTGACCTTAATTTGAGGTCTAAAGGGTTGAGGTCTGGAATAGATGAGAGCCAGTCTTATAAAGCCAGCCAGCTCTTATAAAGTCCGGAACCGTTGGTTTCAAGCCAGGCTTGGATAGTTCGTGCCTTTTGACTAGGTGCATAGTCCTGCTGGAAAGTCCACGATATATTTTTAAAAAGTGTATTGTTGAGAGGTTTCACAACATAATCCAAGACTGCATCTTGATACACAATGGCTGAAGTTTTCACTCCTTTTTCACAAAAATTTAGTTTTGTGACTCCTTGTAAGACACGCCCCACCAAATCATCATTAATGCAGATTAGTGACCACGTTGTACCTTTCCGACCACTTGAGCAGCTTCTTTAGAATTGTGAGCGTATACTTTACCATTTTACTTATTGTAGTGTTCTTTAATCGTGAAAAAATTTTCATCGGTAAAGAGGATATTTCTGTGCCTTTCACCTGCGTGTCGCGACAGAAGGCGTTTTGATCGATCCATTCTCTTTAATTGTAAAGATTGATTTAGGGCATGTCCTGTATATCGACGATAAGCACCGAGCTTCAGGGTCATAGCGGGAATCTTCATTTCTCGCGATAAGGTTTTTCGCTTCCTAATGGAGTTTCGACGAATTCTGGCTTTCACATTTTTTGTAGTTCTAACAGCACGCGGCCGCCCCGATCTTTTCTGGTCTTCAACAGACGAAGTGATAAGAGACGTACTGGTCATTTCTTAACTGATAATTTAAAAGAGAATAGGGTGGTAAAATCGAAACAACTACTGAAGCGGTACGCAAAGGGAGGTTATAGAAAAAAATTGTTTACGGATGAGAACTTTTTTACAATTGAGCAACATTGTAACAAACAAAATGACCGTATTTATGCTCAAAGCTCTAAGGAAGCTTCCCAATTAGTCGATAGAGTGCAACGTGGGCACTATCCGACTTCAGTTATGGTTTGGTATTAGCTATGAAGGAGTGACTGAGCCATACTTTTGTGAAAAAGGTATCAAAACATCGGCGCAAGTGTATCAAGATACCATTCTTGAGAAGGTACTGAAGCCCCTAAACAACACCATGTTCAATAATCAAGAATGGTCCTTCCAGCAAGACTCGGCGCCAGGTCATAAAGCTCGGTCTACGCAGTCTTGGTTGGAAACGAATGTTTCAGACTTCATCAGAGCTGAAGACTGGCCGTCGTCTAGCCCCGATCTTAATCCGCTGGATTATGATTTATGGTCAGTTTTAGAGAGTACGGCTTGCTCTAAACGCCATGATAATTTGGAGTCCCTAAAACAATCCTTACGATTGGCAGTGAAAAATTTTCCCATGGAAAGACTGCGTGCTTCTATTGATAACTGGCCTCAACGTTTAAAGGACTGTATTGCAGCCAATGGAGACCACTTCGAATAAGCTTTTTATATTTTAAATTGTTTTATATTTATGTATTAAACTAACACTCTGTAAAAGTAATAAATGTTATTTGCCATAGATTTTTTTTTGTTTTCCTTTGTAACAGTATTTATGGCCAGACTAAGTATAGATATGAGGTGTGCGTGTTGAGTGGCTTTGGTTGATGTCACCATTCCTCATGACGAGAACCTTGGGGCAGTAGAAGAAAGCATTACAAATGACGCGTAAGACTAGCTCCATGTAGCATGATGATTTACGATCATTTACTTTTTGTATATACGGAGAATCAGAGTCGTTGCCGGCGTCGTTTCACAACGTTCAGTGCTCCACGCCATGCTTTTAATCTTGCAATAGCAAGGGGCCGCGCGATATACAGGCTACCAGTTTTTTTGGAACATGATGAGCGATAGATGATACAAACTTGTGCTTGAAGTGAATATTTCATCATTTATCAAAGTGCCACAACTTGCAGGAGTATCATTGCAATCGTATCGGATTTGTTAGAGCTGATATTTTGAACAGTGTATCGGATTCATTTGGATGGTAAAGCAAAGTTGGACAATTATTCATTATAAAACAAAAGTCCGGCCTCGCGTGGAAGTCTGATCCCGGCTCTGGATCGAGACTTCCAAATTCAACTACTTGCGTTTTACTCCATCGAGAAAAGGATCGTTCGAAAATCCCGTTATCACGGATCGTTTGTAGCCTTGGAGTCAACGGAGGAACTTCTATTCTCCTTGTGTATCATATGTCCCATTGGGAGTGCTGAGGAATTGTTCAAGATGACCGCTTCATCTCCTTTCTACATTCGCACCACGCGCATCCGGAGTTGAGTTCATGCATACTATCTGGAACCGCTGCGTTCCTCCAGTGCGTTTCTAGAGATCTTTTGTGACAACGTACTATCTAGCTTTGGAATGAACTCCCGTCTACGATGTTTTCTGAGCGAATGGCATGTCTTTCTTCAAAAAAGATATGAAGAGAATCCTCTGCAGTAGCTAGCGGTTTAGCTATGCCCCTGGCATTGCTGACGTCCATGAGCGATCTGACTATACTAAATAAATAAAAACACTGTTCCGTTAATTTTGTCGGTGCACAGTTTAATAACGAATACTGACAACCAATACTTTAAGAATCATTCACGATCTAGTTGAGTTAGGTCTGGTACAGAAAGTGGTCATTTTTCGACGACCGTACACGTATCGTGAAGAGATTTTCACTATAAATCACTCACGTTTTTGTGAGTGATTTATAGTGTTCATATTTTGTGTATACAACACAAAATATTTGACAGATGCCCGAATCTCGCTTACGACATTTTCAAGATAGGCTTGCATATATACATGTTACAAACAACATTCGGTCCGTCGGTCTACCTATCAATTACACCCGCTCGGTGGAAGATTTTCTGAATATCCTAAAGCTCTTAAAGATTCTCTAAAAATTTTTTTGGTATGATTTTATTTTGTAATCTTATTTTAAATAATTTAATCGTAAGTAAAAATATAATACCTTTAACCACGACAGTCGTCCACGACTACGAGAGCTGTAAAGTATGCGAAACGTCGGAAATAAAACAATGACAATAAAAATCAGATTAAACCGTAAAAGTACTTTTGATTATGTCTACGACTCAATGCTACGACACTACGAACACGCTACTACTACTACTACTACTACTACTACTACTACTACTACTACTACTACTACTACTACTACTACTACTACTACTACTACTACTACTACTACTACTACTACTACGACAGCTACGAGGTACAACAGCCAAATTTTTACAAAAGTACAATAGGCGGTAAATATTTCTTAGAGATTTCGTCTGGATATACACAGAAAAAAATAAAAAGTATCACGCAAGAAAACGCGAGCACCACCACGAACAAAGGCCCACCCAACTTAAATGTGTGAACACCTTACTGCAGTATGGAATCAATTGTTATGCTAAAACTGTCGAATCCTCAAGCTCCAGTGTCTCTCCAATTTCCATAACATTCGTTTTTATTATAAGGAGCGAGTCATTACTGGTGGCCTTGAAGCCTTTTTAGATTCACCAGGACAGGTGGGCGAGCACGAGCTCAACCAGGAGGGATGGCATATTCCGACAACGTGGAATCAATCGAGATCATTTGTTAAGTACGTATTTCATTAGAAAGATTGGGCCTTTCCAGCGGGATTCGAACACCGGTGCATCACGGGACGTTCAACAAGGATGTACTTTCATTTATGTTGAATAAAACTTTTTTGGTTTGATTTGATTTGATTTGATTTGATCGAAACCCGACATCATAATATTGTCTAACACACATACGTTGTACAGTTTGTAGTTGTATCTTTTATTGCTTAGTTGAGTGATTGAGTTTACAACCAACTTGGTATTAATTGGTTAACGGAACCCGTGGCCATCAACTTACACGCTGCTACCTATCTTGAAACATGTCTCAGGTTTATACTACAACGGCTGTTCCATCGCTCAAACCGAAACGCATTACATTAATGCTTAGCGGCAGAACCAGGTGGGCGCGACCATTTTAATTACACATCTTGAAATTTAATCGCGAATATGCGGTAAGAATGTAATTCGTTAGAAATGATGGTACCTTTTTTTATTTATTTTTTATTGCTTAGATGTGTGGACGAGCTCACAGCCCACCTGGTGTTAAGTGGTTACTGGAGCCCATAGACATCCACAACGTAAATGCGCCACCCACCTTGAGATACAAGTTCTAAGGTCTCAGTATAGTTACAACGGCTGCCCCACCCTTCAAACCGAAACGCATTACTGCTTCACGGCAGAAATAGGCAGGGCGGTGGTACCCACCCGCGCGGACTCACAAGAGGTCCTACCACCAGTAAAACCTGCTGCGGGATTGAATGTTGCGTTTGACAATCCGTGTATTTAAGAATTAATGTTATGTACTCAGGATTCAAGTGATTCTTACAGATCATATGACGAAGAATCGGATTTATTATAAAATATACAAAAATAAGTTAACAAAATATCGAGGTAATTTAGATGTTTCATCTAGATACTTTGTGTCATTTATATATAGTTTCATTTAAATAACGTCTTTTTTTATATTTTACGCTATGTAATTATTTAAATTTTAATAAAATAAAATATTGAATTTACACTATCATATCACAGTTTCTATTTTTTTTGTAGAAAAAACCAACTTAAAATAATATTACAAAATAATATTCATATGCGTTAAAAATATAGGAGCTAAAGAGCGCATCGATTCACTATTGTAATACTAATAGAAATAGTCCATGAAATATTGCATTCAGAGCATTTTGTTTAAGCGGTTACGTTTCAATAATTAAGGAACTTCATAGCCGAGCTTATAGCAAAAGTAAAATAAATGGTAGGATGAATTGATATGAAACGGTGGGCCCCTCCGTGAATACATCTATCCATCTACGCTAATATAAAATATGATACTGATTCGAAGTTCCAAAATTAAATGAACGAAAACGGGTTTTATTTATAGAAGTGCACCATTATAATATAAACACATTTAGCAGATACTTTCAAGAAAATATAATTCCAATTATAGTAATCATTGATTATTTATTATTTAGCTTCACAGGAAACCGACTATCGATAAAACCCATTAGTATTAGTGTCCCGACATAAATGGTACCATAGATTCTCTTTCTTTTTTTTCCTACCTACGCTGATAGCCTTGAGAGGCTATTTCAGCGTAACCTTAACCAGTAGGTGAGCTCACGGGGCTCAAACCTGTGTTCACCGACGAAAAACTCTTCATAAATCACATTTTCCTAGAAATCCGTATGTCGTCTACTATGGAAATGTTTAGGAAACCAAACATTGTTCGTTCCATTTCAGATTAATTATTATTTTCCTGTTGTGTGATAGAAATATAGTGACGGTGGTTTTAATTTTATTTGTCATATTTTATGTTATTAATCTCTTTTGGATTCTCATCTGACATATTATTAATGATGTAAATTAGAACTGATGGTATTTAAAACTCAAATGAAAATTAGATTAAAATTTGTATTATCAATAGGAATAATAGTTTATTCTAGGATTCTGATCAGTTTTTCCGCTATCTGTCTGTCTATAAGACACTTAGGACCGACTGCTTCAGGATTATTGAAAAATTTTAATGACGACAAAAATCTACTCACATTAGCGCGATTAGGTGTTGTGTAAAATTATACGGATTGTGCAATAAATTATGCCATATATCGAATAAAATAGCCCTTGTTACAATCCATTAAGATGCACGCGTAATAGCAAAATAGATGAAAACAATAGACGCATATGTTTCTGGAGACTTTCTTTCCAAGTCATTCAATCCCGTTTTTGCAGGATAGCCCTCAGAGCCCCGTGGTTCGTCAGGAACGTCGACCTCCATGACGACCTGGACTTGGAGTTCAGCAGTAAGTATCTGCAGTCAGCGTCGATGCGCCACTTCGATAAAGCGGCACGACACGAGAACCCTCTCATCGTGGCCGCCGGTAACTACATTCCCGACACTGCGGAAAGAATGGAAAGCAGTCGACGTCGCCCCAAACACGTCATTTCGGATCCTCCCGATCCACTAAAAGTGCTTTTGGGTACCTCAAGCACCGGTCGCCGTTCCCTTCGAACCCGTCGCTTGCGACGAAGGGCTCGTCGAGTAAATTAACCCTCAGACACAGCCCACTGAGTTTCTCGCCGGATCTTCTCAGTGGGTCGCGTTTCCGATCCGGTGGTAGATTCTGCGTAGCAAGAACTAGGGTTCGCGTTAGCAACGTCGTCAGGTTTGAGCCCCGCGAGCTCACCTACTAGTTAAGGTTACGCTGAAATAGCCTCTCAAGGCTATCAGCTTAGGTAGGAAAAAAAAAAAGACTTCCTAAATATATTTTTTTAAAAGTATTTTTGAAACTAAATTATGTTCTTTGCAACTGTTAACTATACCTAGTCAGGTCACAAGTATTGTCACACAGTAAAAACTATTTTTTTAGAATGCTGGCCACATAAAAGTTTATTGAATTCGAATTTCGAATTGTTCATGAAAATAAAAATGTATACTTTTAGAATTTTACTCATTTTTAAATATGGAGTGGACGCTTAAAGAAGACCGTGTTGCAGTTATTGCGTTGCATCGTTGCGGTTAAGCGCCAATTCAAATTTTTAACATACTGAAAAATTTGAATATAACCAAAAGATTCGTTTATCGTAACATCAAACGATACAATGAAGACTCTAGTGTAGATGACAGGTCAAGAAGTGGTCGCCCTCGGTCTGTTAGGACTCCAGCAGTGCTAAAAGCTGTGAAGGCGCGAATTCAAAGAAATCCCAAACGTAAGCAGAAACTGTTGGCCCTTCAGATGGGGTTAAGCAGAACCACGGTGAAAAGGGTGTTAAATGAAGACTTAGGGCTTCGGGCATATCGAAGAAAAACAGGACACCGTTTGAATGCTCGTCTAATGGACCTGAGACTGAAGAGATGCCGCGCTTTGTTGAAGCGGTACGCGGGAAAAAAATATCGGGAAATTCTTTTTTCGGATGAAAAAATTTTTACCGTAGAAGAGAGCTACAACAAACAAAATGATAAGGTGTACGCACACAGTAGTGAAGAAGCGAGCAACCGTATTCCGCGTGTCCAACGAGGTCATTTTCCATCCTCGCTCATGGTATGGTTGGGAGTTTCTTATTGGGGCTTAACAGAGGGACATTTTTGTGAGAAAGGTGTAAAAACGAATGCAGTTGTGTATCAAAATACAGTCCTGACGAACCTTGTGGAACCTGTTTCTCATACCATGTTCAATAACAGGCACTGGGTATTCCAACAAGATTCGGCGCCAGCTCATAGAGCGAAGAGCACACAAGACTGGCTGGCGGCGCGTGAAATCGACTTCTTCCGACACGAAGACTGGCCCTCCTCCAGTCCAGATTTGAATCAGTTAGATTACAAGATATGGCAACACTTGGAGGAAAAGGCGTGTTCAAAGCCCCATCCCAATTTGGAGTCACTCAAGACATCCTTGATTAAGGCAGCCGCCGATATTGACATGGACCTCGTTCGTGCTGCGATAGACGACTGGCCGCGCAGATTGAAGGCCTGTATTCAAAATCACGGAGGTCATTTTGAATAAACTTTAGTGTCATAAGAATCTATGTTTTGTTAAGTTCATTTGGGTATATGAATGGTTACATAATGAATAAACTTGTTTCAATTATTTTACATTAAACATGTGACAGAATTTATGACCTGACTAGGTACTATTAACTAAAACTAAAAACCCTAATTTTCAATTAAGCGGAGTAATCTATCTATAATTATTGTTTTCGTTTTGATTTATATTAAAGCAGTCGTTCGTTGCCACGAAAACTGTGCAGTATTTAAAATGCAGGAAATAATATAATTACAACGAAAAACTAAGATTAACATAAAAGTAGTTTGAATTACGTCTCCGACCCACAAAAGGTGATAGAATGCTAGTTAACATAAATGTTTCTTAATTTCTTCTTCTTCTTCTTATCAGCCCACAGACGTCCACTGCTGGACATAGACCTCCCCCAAGCCTCGTCACAGACCGGTCCTGCGCTGCCTGCATCCAGCGGATCCCCGCGAACCTCGATAGATCGTCGGTCCACCTTGTGGGAGGCCTACCCACGCTACGTCTTCCGGTACGCGGTCGCCACTCAAAAACTTTCTGGCTCTAACGGCCATCCTTTCTACGAGCAATGGGTCCTGCCCACTGCCACTTCAACGTCGCAATCCTTTGGGCTATGTCGGTTACCACGGTTTTCCTGCGAATCTCCTCATTTCTGATTTGATCTCGCAGGGAAACTCCTAGCATAGCCTTTTCCATTGCTCTTTGGGTGACCTTGAGCCTTCTCATAAGGCCCATTGTGAGCGACCACGTCTCGGTGCCATATGTCATCACTGGCAACACACACTGGTCAAAGACTTTCGTCTTGAGACTTATGACGAAGGCGAAGATTTTAGGTAGCTTTCCGAACGCTGCCCATCCGAGCTGGATTCGACGATTGACCTCTTTTTCAAAGTTGGATTTACCTGGCTGGACAGTGTGTTCCAGGTAAATATACTCGTCAACAACTTCGAGCGTAGAGCTTCCGATCTTTACTGGAGTGGGCGTTATATGAGCATTCAACATAATTTTTATTTTTCCCATGTTCATGTTCAGACCCACTCGGATAGAAGCCCTACTGAGGTTTTTGAGCATTGTACTGAAGTCCTCCAGGATCTCGGCCATAATCACAATATCGTCGAGAACCCTTTCCAGTCGAGAACTTTGAAAACATCTTCCAGCGCAGCGGTAAATAGTTTCGAAGAAATAACATCTCCTTGCCCCCACGGCCCGCTGCAGAAGGATAGGTTCCGAAGCCCAATCCTGTAATCGGACTGACATAGTAGCGTTTTCATACAAACACCTCAACACTTCGATATACCGATAATCAATTTGGCACCTTTGGAGAGACTGCAACACCACCACCAGGTTTCAATCGAATCAAAGGCTTTCTCGTAGTCCACAAATGCTAAGCAAAGCGGCAGGTTATATTCCTCGATGTTTTGTACAATCTGCCGGAACGTATGAATGCGGTCTACGGTACTATAGCTTTTTCGGATACCCGCTTGTTCGAGTGGCTGGAAGTCATCAAACCTGCGCGCGAGACGGTTCGTAATAACTCTCGAAAACAACTTATCATATGACTCAGAAGTGAGCAGGGTCTATAATTCTTCAAACGAGTATTGTCACCCTTTTTGAAGAATAGTATCACCACACTTTTGGTCCATGCCAGGGGCACATTCCCATCGAGAATGACGGAATTAAATAAGTTCTGAAGGGCCCGAAGGACTGGTTTTCCACTCGCCTTCAGAAGTTCGGCAGTAATTCCATCCTCACCCGGTGCCCTGTTGTCCTTAAGTTGTTGGAGAGCCATTCTAATCTCGCACAGGCTGACGTCGGGGATATCTTCGGTATAGTGTCGGACTAATCTAGCTCTTGGATCCTTTGCTAGAGTTTCCACGGGTTGTCGAGTAGATGTGTATAGCTGTCCATAGAACTTCTCGACCTCTCTCAAAAGCTCAGGTTTGGATGAAATGATCTTGCCACCATCGGTCTTCAGTTTTGTCAACTGGCTTTTCCCAAGAGACAGATCTCTCGCGAACACTTTGGAGCCTTTGTTTCGTTCTATAGCCTCTCTAATATGCTGAGTATTAAAACGGCGTAGATCGAATTTAAGAGACTTTGAGATCTGTCTGTTGAGATGTCTATATTTACGCGAATCTTCTGAAGACTGCAAAATCATTCCATGACGTTCTTCCATGAGTTTGAGAGTAATGTCTGAGAGTTATTTGGTTCTGTTTGTACGACGGGCTCCAAAAAACTTGGAACCAATCATATGGACAGCTTTCACAAACCCGTCATTGTAATCGTCCACGGAGCCTCCCAGGCAATCGAAGCGGTTTTGAAGTTCGAGCTGAAAGTTCCCAGAATTTTGGACTTGAGCTGGTGATGGACGGAGGGTAGACCTCATCAGTCGGAATCTCTCAAGCTTGATATTGAGGTTCAATATGCCTCTTACCATTCGATGATCACTTCCGGTTTTAACCGTATTGATCACAGAGACGTCGTTGAATATTTGCCTCTTTGTCGACATAATGAAATCTATCTCATTTTTGATAGTACCATTGGGGCTCATCCAGGTCCACTTCCTGTGATCCCGTTTTCTGAAGAAAGAGTCAACATAAATAATTCTTCCTTCTCCATGAAACCGGCAACAAGTTTCCCCGGTGATTTCGATTCCCAAATCCAAATGGTCTCCCCCTCGTACCGTTTACCCAGTCTGGCGTTGAAATCCCCTATGACAATGGTGAAGTGAGTTGTAAAGCTATGCATGGCTCCGGATATGTCCTCATACATAGTCTCCACCTCATCGTCGGAGTATGCCGAGGTCGGAACGTAAACCTGTATGATCTTCAACGAATACTTTTTGGTGATTCTGAGTACAAGGTACGCCACCCTGGATGATACACTCTCGATTTTCAACAAATTATTCACAAGGGATTTGTGGACGATAAACCCGACACCGCCTTGAGACAGATGATCACCTTCCCGAAAATAGAGCATGTTACCGGACCTCAGAGTTATCATGTCCTCTCCCTCTCTTCGGACTTCAGATAAGCTCACAATGTCCCACCGTAACCTGCTCAATTCTTCCTCAAGTTCCACAATCTTCTCATCGGTCCGCAGTGTTCACGCGTTATATGTTGCCAGGTCCAGTCGTCGTTTTTTATGGTAACCGGATCTGGGTATGTATGAACATCTTTAAAATAGTTATAGAATAAGCCTTTTGAGTGCCGTTCTAGAAAAAGAGGATGAATCCACTGTATTTTCTTTGCTTTTCGTATGTTAGGAGATAAAGTCCAAATCGCTCGACGAAAGGATCATAAATGGACGTCGACTGGCTTCTATAACTGGCTGCTCAAATATTTCGGTTGCCGCAGCCAGGCTGCGGGGGGTGCGCAGGGAGCCCTAGAGCTCGCATGTATAACGTTTTTAATATTTGTAAGTTAATAACTTTTAGAAATAACAATTTAAAATTATTTTGCTGAGAATTTAGTATTGATTTTGGTATTTTTTTAAGTTGTTTTTTTTTCTACTTGCAGATTGTCAAATTCGTCATGAAAACACTTGTGAATCTGAGTGAAAATTTTTCTCTTCATGAAAATAGTGAGGCGATGAAATTAGAATGTTTACAAATAGGAAAATGCGTATTTGTAGCAAGGTGGTCAATCTTCGGAAAATTAGTCTACTGTTTTTTATGATGGAAGGATTACTGGTGGGCCGGAGGCCTTTTCAGTTGCACTAGGACAGGTGGGCGAACACGGGCTCCGCCAGGAGGGGTGGGGTTTTGCTAACAGCTGCCCGAGCGCCTTCGAAATAAACCTAACAGCTTAAGGACAGCTAAGATGTTCCGGGGAGAATCCCAGCGGGCTGATGTATGGGTTAGGTTGTACGTCGAATTCTTTGCAGAGTTCGACGAGTACGGTCACCAAGCTCCCTAGACCTAGTGCTTAAGATGCAGGCGTCTAATAATAGTGTTAGTGGATCGAAAGGATTCGTAAGGATATGCGTTTACGGTGACTGGCTCCTCCGTGAACCGGAGTCGGGGATTAGTCAGCGGCGACAACGATGCGGGCAATTGTCAAAACGCATGACCTTATCGAAGTACCGTTCCGACGCTAGCTTCAGATGTTTCCTGATCGATTCATGAAGAGTCGACTGATTTGAACGACCTTGATACCGATACATTTGTGAAACTTTTTTCTGACAATTTCTTTTCCAACGTAACAATAATACTTTTTTCGAAATTCCCGGACCAAAACATGTACCCGTCGATATTGAAAAACCTATTGGATATTTTGAATTGTTTTTTACTTCTCTACTTATCAAAATGATAGTAAAAACATCCCGGAGACACCAACCAAATCCAAACAAAACTTTGGTTTAGAGAAATTACCAGGGACGAAGCTTCGCCGTTGTTTGATGTGTATAATAAAGGAAGAAAAAGAGTAACTCCATCTTCGCTGAAATGTGTGCGCTTCAAAAACGAAGTCCGTGTATTTGTTTGTTTTTTATTTATTAAATAAATACCGCTATAGTAAGAAATAGTTTCATTTCAGTAGTTGGTTAAGTCCCTTACACATAGGAAAAATAATTACGAAAACCCATCTAAATTTGAGGAAAACAATTAAGATTTTTTACTTAAATAAGATAGTACGTTTTTTCAAAAATCCTTTAGCAATTTCTGCAAAATTTGCGAAATAAAAAATAAGGTTAGCCAGTACCCTTTTAGGTTGAAATACCATATTTATTTAATTAATTAATTTAATTTAAATTATGTCTTTCAGAAACTAGACCATGTGTGTACATAGAATCACTGAAATGTGATTAAGAAAACCATTGAAAATATATATTTTTTAAAACTACACAAAATGGGCACTTTTGGCGGGGTCTACGACATAAGCCACCATTGTTAGTATTATTGTAATTGTAGACAAACGAACATAAGGCCCATCTAATGGTATGTAGTTTCCGTGCCTCATGAACATCAGCAGTTTAAGGTAGACAGCGAAGTTGTTTGTTTGTGTGTATCCATCTCAGTATTTATTTATTGTATAAATGGATGAATGAGCTCACAGCCCATCTGGTGTTAAGTAGTTATCGAAGCCAATAGATATCACTTGAATTGGGTACTCAACTCGAGTCATGAATCCTCATTTGTCTATAATAACTATCGATCCATCTAAGCCGATACATATTATGCAATATAATACAATATGCCCTATCACAACTAGTAAGCAAATTATATGTTTTGCAGGGATCATTTTTACTACTTACACATTATTCCTTCACTGTTAAAATAATTCGTAAACACGTATTAAGTAACTATTTCATTAGAGAAATGGTTACCTGCCTGGAGCAATTGAACACTGGCATAGCTTGTCATTTAGGCCACGATGCCTTAGAAATCTCACTTTCCGATGCCATGTCGAGTTTAAGAATAATACTACTTGGTGGGTATTATTAATTTGTATATATATTCATAATCGTATTGATATTTTGATATTGTGTATAATATATATATATATATACTTATTTTCTCTACTTATATGCTCAACTCAACAGATACAAGTGAATCTGAAACTTTTTATTCAGCAAACAGCGACAACAGCGATATTAGTGTGCCTTCTTTAGCAGAAACATTGTCTTCACGGTTCTCTGGTGTTCCTAGGAATTTTAATGTCGTTCATATCAATGCCCAGAGTATTCCGGCTCATTTCCCTGACATGCTGGCAAGTTTTGATTCTAAGAATATCCATGCTATACTTGTGTCAGAATCTTGGCTTAAGCCATGTCTTCCGTCTACATCTTATACCATTCCTGGTTTTCAACTTTTTAGGAACGACCGTATTACTGGTGGCGGTGGTGGTGTTGCCATTTATATCCGTTCATATTTTAATTGTACAGTTGTTAATGTATCGGCACAGCCTACACCGCCATGTGCGGGCGAGCACTTATTTCTTGAAATAGAACTTCAACACACGAAGATGCTACTTGGTGTTTATTATTGTCCTTCGTCAAGTATAGATTTTTTTACTTCTTTTGAAACTTTGCTAGAAAACATAATGCCTTCATATACTCATACCATTATCATGGGTGACTTTAACACATGCCTCCTTAAAAATAATTCTCGCAGTACTTTATTTCACTCGATGATCGAATCGGTAAATTTAACTATTCTACCGTTGAACTCGACACATCATTTTCCAAACTGTGCTCCTTCACTTCTTGATCTTATTTTCGTTACTTCTCTTGATTACGTGGCTGACCATGGACAATGTTCAGCTGACGCTTTCTCATATCATGATCTCATTTTCGTCTCATACAAAGTACGACCTCCTAAGGCTAAGTCAAAAATTCTTCTGCTGCGCAGTTTTAACGGTATGGATATTGAAAGTCTTCGAGAAGATGCAGGCAGCATTGACTGGACTGCTTTGACGTGTTCTACCTCAATCAATGAGAAAGTTGATCAGTTCAATGCAAAATTAACTGGTCTATATGACAAGCACGCACCATGTCGACCAGTAAGAATAAAACATTTGCCAGCGCCGTGGCTTACTAATGAAATTAAAAGTATCTTAATCAAGAAGGCGGCTGCTAAATTAAAATATAAGAAAAAACCTACCCTCGAAAATGGCACAAATTATCACCGCATCCGTAATCACTGCAACAGGGTGTGTAGGGATGCACAACGCCAACATATCCATAGTGCTGTCGAAAATGGAGATCCAGCTAAAGTCTGGAAATTTCTTAGATCACTGGGGATTGGAAAATCACAACATAACACTCATTTATCTCATTCGAGTATTGATTTATTAAATCAACATTTCTGTGCGTCGTCCGATTTTGATGGGACAACTAAATCAAAAACATTAAATCATATTTCATCTCTTCCAGTCCCAAATTGCTCTCCATTTGTTTTTAATCACCTAACGGCTTGTGATGTTAAGCGGAGCATATTATCTATAACTTCCAATGCAGTTGGAAGTGACTGTGTCGCCCGTAATATGATCCTTCCTATCCTGGACCAAATCCTTCCCGTTATCTGTCATATCCTCAATCACTCATTATCTAGCGGCATCTTTCCAAAGGCTTGGAAAGAAGCACAAATTACACCACTGCCAAAAAAGTCGAATCCTATATCCTTTTCAGAATACCGTCCAATTTCCATTTTACCGTTCCTTTCAAAGGTTTTAGAACGCTTGATTCACAACCAGCTCAATGAGTTTCTTACAAGGAATCAGCTTTTAAACCCTTACCAATCCGGCTTTCGTCCTGGTCATAGCACAGTCACAGCCCTGGTGAATATTACGGATGCCATCAGACTTGGCATGGAGACTGGGAAACTGACGGTGTTGGCATTGCTGGATTTCAGTAATGCATTTGGCACCGTTGATTTCGACATACTTCTAGCCATCCTTAGCTCCATTAACATATCTCCGACCGTGGTTGATTGGTTTCGAAGTTACCTGTCTGGTCGCCGACAGCGTATTCACTGTGAGAATGCCTATTCTTCATGGTGTGAAACGCACGTAGGTGTACCGCAGGGTGGCGTTTTATCCCCTTTACTTTTTTCAATTTTTATAAATTCTATTTCTATACAACTTACTTCTTCCTACCACCTGTATGCAGATGATCTACAGATCTATACACAAACTTCTTTGTCAGAACTGACCAACGCGATGAAGACGCTGAATAATGACTTATCAATATTATCCCGTTGGAGTAATTCGCATGGATTGAGGGTGAACCCGTCGAAGACACAGGTCATTGTTGTCGGCAGTTCAAGATTGTGCTCGAAAGTGAAATGGTCGCAGCTTCCGGCTATTTTATTTGATGGCGTACCAATTCCTATCAGCGATACTGTGAAAAATTTAGGAATCTTAATTGATAAAAACCTTTCATGGAACGCTCAGATAAAAGAGGTTAGCCGGAAGGTGTTTGCAACAGCTGGATCTTTGAGACGGTTACGAAATTTTCTTCCAACTGCCACTAAAACTGCGCTTGCACAATCTCTCCTTCTTCCAATTCTTGACTACGCCGATGCCAGCTATACTGATTTAACTGAAACACAACTTGATAAACTTGAGCGGCTACAAAATTTCTGCATAAGATTCATATTTGGTTTACGGAAATATGATCATGTATCTGAATTTCGCACTAAACTCAAGTGGTTACCAATTCGCCTTCGCCGCAATACTCATGTCCTTTCATTACTATACTGTACTCTCTTTAACCCCCATGCCCCCATATATCTCAAAGAACGTTTCGAGTTCCTACGTGATACGCATAATTTTTCCCTGAGATCATCAGATAGCCTGAGACTGAAAATGCCGGCGCATTCATCATCATTCTTTGATCATTCATTCACCGTCCAGGCGGTTCGATTGTGGAATGCTCTGCCGGATGCAGTGAGAAGTGCTCAAACTTTAAACTGTTTTAAAAGAATGGTGAAGGAACACTACTTATCTTCTTAGTGCTGTTTGTTTGCATCATCATTTATTATTTCCATACTGTTGATGTATTATGTGTATGTAAGTATATTAGTATGTATTGTATGTAAGTATGTATATTGGTATATAATAATAAGTATATATTTCATATTATATGTAAACGGTATATATTTTGTTTATTGTATGTATATATTTTCTATAATGTATTATCTATAGTACACCGCAACATACCTGCTATATTTTTTTATATTTTCCAGAATTTCTATAAATTATACGGTTGTCTGGAAGAGATCGCTTTTAGCGATAAGACCGCCTATTGTACAAATTTATCTGTTTTTTGATTGTTTTTTTGAATGTATATTGTGTTTTGGTGTGCAATAAAGTGTATTCTCTCTCTCTCTCTCTCACTACGGCCGCATGGATAGACGATTCGCCCACTTCATCCACGTGAATTACCGACGGTTGAGAAAGGTCTCATTGGGACAGCATATTCCTAACCACTTGACGCGCCACTTTTGAGATGGTCCTGTATGGAGTTCCCATATGGGGTAAGCCAATCCTCATGCTCAGTTCGTGCGTGAAATCTAGGCATAATCCGAAAAAAGTATGTCTAATCTTTTAGCCCAGTCCATGTGGTCTGCGAGTACCGCAACATAGAACGCAATCGCAATTTTAGTTATGGAACACATAATCTTCAGGCTAGACAGCAGCGCGACTATGCTCCTGGCATTGCTGACGTCCATGAGCTATGGTAACCATTCACTATCAGGCGAATATCAGACGATGTCTTGGATGGACCTACATGTGTTCCACAAGATAAATAATAAAATTATAGGTGCGCAATTTTCCGGTCATCGGTCTCGTCGAACCCGTCGCTTGCGACGAAGGGCTCGACGAGTAAATTAACCCTCAGACACAGCCCACTGACTTTCTCGCCGGATCTTCTCAGTGGGTCGCGTTTCCGATCCGGTGGTAGATTCTGCGAAGCACAGCTCTTGCTTTGTCAGTGTGGTGGAGCTCGATGGGGTTTAGTCGGTAGTCGTTCTGCAGGGCAAGTGCTTCGCGCGCCTTTTTCAAGGCGTAGTCTCCTGTGAGAAATTGGAGGAGGTGAAGGACCTCGGCTCTTCTCTTCTCCCCTTCTTCCTCTCAGGAGGCGCCGGAGTCCGACATAACCCCGTCCGTTACCCCCCTTGACCAGGTATCCGTAAATGGATTCCCCAGCGTTAAAAAAGAAAAAAGCGTTCGTGTGAACAATATCGTCAGGTTTGAGCCCTGTGAGCTCACCTAATAGTTAAGGTTACGCTGATATAGCCTCTCAACATAGATTTAAAAAAAACGCAATTTTTTGTCAAAGCTTAGGCTGTTTCTGAACTATCATTACCATGAAGATCACTTGTTTCTTGATTATATTCTTTCCGCCTAGCTATCTAATTTTTCAATGTTGTCTGTGGGTGTTATTTTATGCTGATGAAAGTTGTAAGTTATGATGGATTATCTCTATTTTCTAAAGTATTTTTCAATTGCTTTACTTCTTTTAATAGTTTACTGTGTCCAGTCTTCATTTCTATGCTATTTTCCAAACTTATTGCTTTTTCTGTTCATCACTAAACATGTTATATGATTTTTTTTTTCAATATATTATAGTTTTATAGTTTATTTATAGATACAGGTATTGTATCTTGTATTGATTTATATTCATTGGTTAAGATGTTTTCTAAATTGCATATTCTCAAGTAGATATCATAACCTGGCAGATATCAGAACAGCTTAAGTACAACTGGTTCTAATTTTCAGATTTTGGGGATTTAACAAAAATTTTATAGCTTGAAGTAGTATTGAAATACTATAAATATTTAAATATAGTGTACGCAGTAACTATGTTGAAAAATATTTTAATTGCATGCATAATTACTTCACTAGCACTCAATTTCAAATGCACAATGTTTATTTACAAAGTTTCAATGGTAGGCGTACCTTAGATAATGACACTGACCTTGTCTGTTGAAATTCTGAGCGACAGTATGTGCACTTGACGACCGGGAATGATCCTCGGCATTCCTGAAATACCACCAATAATACGTCACAATCTAACGTCAAAATACGTATCATAAGTAACTGTAAACAATGACGTACTTCTGCCCTAACCTTGTTCACAGAGTTATCGATTATAAAGAGAGATTTAAATTAAATCATGACTATCTTACCTTGCACAACTGTTCACCTGGAGATAATTCCTCAAACGGATGCCTGGCGAAGCAACGAGAGCACGCAAATGAAGGTGTTGACGTTGAGTTACTCATTTTTATCTCACACAACAAATTGTTTGAAAAGTCACTAATAAAAAACAACTCACTTAAAGTTCAAATTTGCAACGCGTAAACTTACTATTTTTGAAAAATGGCGACTGGATCCCATAGATTTTTTTGTTTAATATGCTCCTTCGGTAAAGCAAAGACATCGTAGTCCATACACGTAAGTCTTGTTTGAAAAGCCGAAATTCTTATCTGTGGTACGAAAAGCGAAATGGAGCTGGAAAAAATACCATTTTGAAATCACTAATGAGATGGAATTGAATCAAATAGAATTAAATGAGGTGAAACTAAATAACATTTTAATGAATCGGTTGAACTTTAATGAAAATTCAACGTACTTTTTAGAAGAAGGTGATAAGCTGCATACGTCATAAAATTTTGTTTAATTTTCCCACACTTGTACACAAATGAGCGTATAATAGGCTACCATAATACATACCTATTTTAATACGAAGAAACACTCTAGTACTAACGAACTAAACCATTTCATACAGACTCCAAAAACTCTATGATGTATTAAAAATAATTCTAATTTAAGCAATAACATTCATAATATCTGTGACTAAAGTGAAACTGTGTTCCATGTGTACAAATAGTACATATATACAGAGAGAATGCATTCTTAACATATAAGCTAATGCTCAGTAATGTCGGTTAATGTTTGTTGTCATAAAAAAGAGTCATAAAAATAGGATTCAATGGCTCTCTCATCTTTGATGTTACTGTTGTTCAAAATTCAAAAAAACTTTTGTATTCAGACAGCTTACTAAACTAATTTGTCTTGGTCAATCAAATTAATATTTAAACTTACATTTCTTAAGCAATGCGTGAATAATTTGTTTGTATCAGAGTGATACAAGAATCTTTGTCGCTAATAAATTTAACGTATTTAATTTTTTTGAATTACAAATTCGACTCGGGTAAGACTGCGGGTTAGGTCTAGAAAGCTTTAATTGTAACCTATTTTAATTAATATAATGATGGTATAAAAAAAGTGTTAAACCTTTTAATAACTGGACACTCCAACTCATAGGTCATCATTGGCTGATTAGGTAGCTGTTTCTTCTTTATTCTCCTAAAGACGTCCACAGCTGGACGTAGGCCTTCCCCAAGTTTCAGCACAACAACCGGTCCCGCGCTGCCTGCATCCAGCAGATTGTTGCTACCTTTAACAGTGGACAGGTCGATTGTTGTTATCGGATAGATATGGTATTTTATAAATTCCATCGGTTAATCAGCCTAAAGTCCATTTCATTATTAGGATTTGAATTGAGAGATTGAATTGAATTATAATGTTCAAACCACCAAAGACTCGCTGTTTATTGTGTGACAAATGTGTGTGTTGTTTTTTTAGGTTTAAATGTGTAATAACGGTGGTTTATTAACTGTTTAATATCTGTGAAAGTGCACAAATGGGGGAAAACGAAACAAATCCGCTGGACGTAACTTTTCGGGATCCTCCAAAAAGTCCACTGAAAAAATTTATTATATTTATATATAAAAATTATATTTCATCCTATATCATCTCATTTCATTTAATTTCATCCCAATGATTAATGTCTCAAATTAATCATCTTTATTTCATTTCATTTCACTCCATATATCATTTTTCATAAATTAAGAATATATAGCTTAAAGAGCTTAGTTACCAGGTCATAAAATCCCTGAAAAAATGAAAATATTGAAATTATTGTATTATCTACATTAACTTGTTGTGCGTCTTTTACTGGATTTTCTTTGAAATTAGTTTATGTATTCATTGTTAGTTAAGTTATGGGATAAATTTCTGTACAACTGTATAATTTTGAAAAAGTGATTGATATTAAATATAATAATGGCCATTCCACCGTTTCCTTCACAAGATTTGGCCAAACTTGTGCTGGGTGAGGAAACAATCTTGGCGGGAATCGATAGTTCAGTAGTATTAATAAACTTTAAACTAATTTTCATTGTTCATGGTCGTTATAGGATATTTGGCTGAGGAACAGTTAATGACTGCTTATGATGAATTTCTCCAAGCAAGTCCATACCTTGATGCTATGCAAAATGAATACGACAGGATATTTATGACATCTCTCAAAAATATTTTGGCAGAGTATAGAGCCGTCAAAATATATGGTAAGTAAAAGGATTACCAACTTTTGCCTGCTTACTAAAACAAAAAATGTCTTATTTAAGAATTTATCAGAAACTGTCAGAATTTTACTACAACAATATAAACTGCAAAATCATTGACGGTACCAAAATTTATTTGTCTTTTTATTTCCAGTGGAAACTTGCAGACCCTTTACACTCAGGAAGAAGCTGTTTCAATGTTCTAGCCTGTTAGAAATTGTTAAGTTTTTAATCAATTTCGTTGATATTAGTAAATTAGAGGCAATAGAAAAATCTAACAAGTAAGTAGTACTGGAATCAAGCAATTTGCAATGATGTACTTTTTTCCCAACTCTATTAATAACATAATAGGAAAATACTATTATAATAGAATACTGGATAACCAAAGCTCAGATTTTATCAATTATAACATTCTGTTAATTATTTTTACTTGTGCCCCAGCCTTCATTAGACAATGCTTAAACAAAAACTTTAACAATAATGAACTTACAAAACAAACAAAAAAATTAGAAATGAAATAGTAAAATTAACAGGTATAAAAATAAAATTATTTTAATAAGAATGGTAAGAGTTTGGTCATATTTGTTAACAGATTGGGGTTTATGGAGGTGGGGTGAAGCGGGAAGGTCCTGCACTCTTTTGGAATGTTATTGATTGCCAAATGTTTCAATTAGAATTTGTAATGGTTTTTGTAACCTTATGAATAAATTTATTATTTTTTTGTTGTTGTTATAGATGGTTAGTAGATCTGAATACATGGTATTAATTGGTTACTAGAGAGTCAATAAAAATTACAAAATAAATGATTCCATGTACTTTAGGACATGTCAAACCCTTCTAACTGGAACATGTAACTGCTTTGTGAAAGAAATAGTCAGAATGGTGGAAACCATATGTGTGGTCTCACAATACCTCTATGACCAGTAAATGTCTCTGGATCATGCTTTGTAAATGAGTGGGAATAATTGTAAAAGCTGTATCCCAAATCCTTGAAAAAGTTTAAAAGAATGGTTGAATGAGGTTTTGTTTCCAGGAAGACTGCATTTCTTTGTTTGCAGTCTGATTGTTGAGACCGATATATATTTGTTTCGTTTTTGTGGGTAAGACCTAGGAATGCTATTATCTGATATAGCCATTATAATGGATTCAAGACCTATAGATATAGATATTCCTATAGATATACCTATAGATAATCAAGTCAAGAATGTCATGTATACCATGGTTTAAATATTAAGTAAAAACAGATTTAGTTATTTTGCTCTTATTTGTTCTGAATTTACATTAAAAAATTTCAGCATCGACAAACGCCAAGTCTCAAATATTTCTAATAATAATGAATGTGCTGTTTGCAATTCTTCAAAATTGGCCAGCTGTATTTGCACAAATAGACAAACCAATCAGAATGTGGCTCAGAATAATGAAAATTTGCATTCTGTGGAGACAACTTCGCTTGCAGACCTTCCTGGTGAACAAATTCATATTTATTTATTTGTTAAAAATTGCTTATTTTGCTTGTCATAATAGATATTGAGATGGTTGTCTTTGATTTAAATTATTTAAAAAAACATTGTTGGAAGTAATCACAATTTTTGCTAGCTAGTTGGATAACCTTCATAGAAATTGAAAATGATTATCCTACTGCTTTTACCATTAAAAAGTTGGTTTTAGATTATTTAAGTACTTATTCTTTTCATAGACAGCTAAAAGAGCTCACAACCTCTGTGTGGTTAAGTGGTCACCTGCCCAAGTTATTACAACTATAGTGCCACCATCCACCTCCATTTATAAGGTTTATCTCTAAATTGTATTGCATAATAGTGTGTAAGCACAACAACATTCAATTGCTGTTCAAACCAGAACGTTGTTTCATCTCAGAAATATTTCAAATGGCTGTACATACATACTGCACACACTAAAATCTTTTTTTGAAGAAAAATATGTTAGAATGGTCACTTTTTATTACAATTTCTGAATGATTAACTTTAGGCAATCAAGTAGCAAGGCGGAGACCAGTAAGGTTTCTTGAAAAAACATCTACAGCTCTATGTGGCAGTGTTCAGAATAATAGAGTTCATAGTACAAATGTATCAATGGAAATGTTAAGTTATAATAAAGAACAAAATTCAAGCAACTCTTTTGTTAAGTCAAGTGGAGACAATTGTCCTATTGGCAGTATTAATTCCACAGTGAGTATTTATAAATTAATGAATAATTATTTCATTGAGGTACGTGATATATCATTGCGGAGATTTTAAGACACTGAAGTTGAAACTTAACTCTTTGGGGCAAGTCTCCGAATGGGGTGAATTGAACTTGGTTCAATTCAACCTGTTAAAGACACAAGTTTTGCGCGTTCACTGCGAAGAAGGACCCCTTTGTCATGGCGCCGCAATTCCAAAGAGTATCCCTGCAACCTTCCAGGAGTATCGGGATACTTGAGGTCGACATTTCCAGCGATGTCCAGTTAGGGAGTCATTTGGAAGGTAAAGCCAAGTTGGCGTCTAAAATGCTGGGAGTCCTCAACAGAGCGAAGCGGTACTTCACGCCTGGACAAAGACTTGCTTTATAAAGCACAAGTCCAGCCTCGCGTAGAGTACTGCTCCCATCTCCGGCCGGGGCTCCCAAATACCAGCTTCTTCCATTTGACTCCATACAGAAGAGGGCCGTTCGGATTGTCGATAATCCCATTCTCACGGATCGTTTGGAACCTCTGGGTCTGCAGAGGGACTTCGGTCCCTCTGTATCTTGTACCGTATGTTCCATGGGGAGTGCTCTGAGGAATTGTTCGAGATGATACCGGCATCTCGTTTTTACCATCGCACCGCCCGCCACCGGAGTAGAGTTCATCCATACTACCTGGAGCCACTGCGGTCATCCACAGTGTTTCCAGAGGTCTTTTTTGCCACGTACCATCCGGCTATGGAATGAGCTCTCCCCTCCACGGTGTTTCCCGAGCGCTATGACATGTCCTTCTTCAAACGAGGCTTGTGGATAGTATTATGCGGTAGGCAGCGGCTTGGCTCTGCCCCTGGCATTGCTGAAGTCCATGGCGACGGTAACCATCAGGTGGGCCGTATGCTCGTCTGCCTACAAGGGCAATAAATAAAAGCGGTGGAGACCTAAACAATACATACCTATTTGTGTGATCATCAATAATAATAATCATAGTCAAAAGAAAATGAGTTGATAAAGTGAGCAGAAAATGGTACTTAACTGTGTTATCTTAGGATATTAGTATTTAAGTGACATTTACTTTTTTTCATTTATTTTAGGCGAAAGAAGTAGATTTGTTAAAGGAATCAAAAGAGAAAATTCAAGAGTTCGATAGTATTTTGGATAAAGTCTGCCAGAACAATAAAGTAGTTGATAATATTAGTAATATTACAATTCAAGGGATAGGTAACAATTTCATTTCTGGTGCTGGCTCTTTTCAAGATTTTGCTTCTGGGGTCACAGGTATTACTTTTATGTAGTTTTAATCCAGTCTGATAAAAATCTTTTTTTTTTGCTTAGATGGGTGAACGAGCTCACAGCCCACCTGGTGATAAGTGGTTACTGGAGCCCAAAGACATCTACAACGTAAATGCGCCACCCACCTTGAGATATATGTTCTAAGATCTCAGTTAGTTAAAACGGCTGCCCTACCCTTCTGACCGAAACGCATTACTGCATCACGGCAGAGATAGGCAGGGCGATGGTACCTACTTGCGCGGACTCACAAGAGGTTTTACCACCAGTCTAATTTGTTAATATCCATTAACCAATAACCACCACCACCTTTCATTTGTTTTTTAATAGGTTGTAATAGTCCAAATGCTCCTGTGATTGAATTTTCTGCATCAGAAACTACAAAAATGCAGTATGTATTTGTTTAATTGTATAATAAAAATATAATTCACATTCAAGTCTTACATTTTGTAAATAAAAATATTTTAGGATTGCCGCCAATAAAGATACTGAAAATATGAAAGATGCTCAAGCTGTAGATAAGTGTGAATTGTTTTTTAAAGTAGAACCAAAAAGGAACTCTCAAAAACGGAATTCCCAAGTTCTTACAACATTAAAACCTAAACCACCAAAAGAACAGAAGATAAAAATTCTATCAAATGTTAAAGTAGATAGTCCATTCCAAAATAATGAGAGAATACATAAAATGCCACAGAATAATGCTACCTCTACTCCTGTACAAATGCAGACTATTGTCATCAATGGAAAACCTGCTTATAGAACACACCCTACAAGGGCAAATCTACAGAGTTTTACAAAAGATGAAATTCTGGCTATGCCTACAATTATTGTGGTGCCAGTGTCTAGTAAGTATAAGCAAAGTTAATGATGTTTGTGTTTTCAACTTATAGTACAATTCAATTAGTATAAGGGTTGGGATTACAAAATGTCAAAAAATTTCAGATCAATCTCAGATATCTTCATGTTCCCAGACAACCACCACAACATCGCAAAAGGAAATGACGTCAAATACAATAGATCCGGAAGAAAGATGTTTGGGACCCCTTATAATTGACGTCCCTAATAGTCCTATAATAAAAGGAAATAAAACTAATGTAATAGAAACTTCAAAAATATCTGGTCTTGTTAAAACTGTAGATATTATGAATAACCAAATTAAAAATCCGTCTGTGCCCAAAGATAGTCATCTCACAAATGTAGTTGATACAAATACTCCTCAAGTACTTCCAGTTGCCAAAAAATCGTCGTCGACCCCACGACGCACTTCACACATCAGGGTTTTAGATTTTGCAACTCCCAGAAGGGATTTACAAGAAACTATAAATGAGAAAATGATACATCATAACGCAAATACTCATGTTGAAGTATTTATTAGTAGACAATCAACTGAAATTGGTTTTGACAATAATTCAGTTACTACCACTGAAGAAATTAATGGAATGCCTAGAACTGAAAACAATAGTATAGAAAAAGGAGCGACAATAATTAACGATTTCACTTCAGGTAATGTTTCTTATCAGAAGCCAAAAAATAAAATTTCGGACTGGGATGCTGACTTACGTGCAATGGCGGCAGTAAATGAAAATCAGGTATTACAAAATTCCACTAGCAAAAAAACAAAGAAAAAGAAACCAGAGAAAAAAAAAATTAAAGATGATGATGTTGTAGAAATTAATACTGTTAAACCAAAAAGTAAGAAATATCGAAAAAAAGAAGCATCCACTGTTGTTATAGACAAAGAAGTTGCAAAGGTTCAGGATTTCCCTTCTATTAAACCTACTATAAATATAAAAAGTGGAAATGACTGGAATGCCGTTTCTTTAAAAGGTGTAAGCAAAAAAGAGAATGAAAAAAACTCTAAGCCAAATGACGAAAAATGTACTGAAACCCCTGAAGGGGATAGATTAACACTGCAAAATGTTGTTGATGCAAAGTTGAATATTTCTGAATTATTAGAAACTCCATATAAACAAGCTTTCTATGATATACAAATGGAAACGCCCCGATGCTTAGGTCTTGACTTACCTGGAGAACCAATGTCAGATGTAAAAATTATGAATATACCGACACCAAGATTTTTTGATAGTCCTAAAATAGTTCATTTGACTCCCTCATCGTATTCATCACGCCCTACTGACTATTCAAGTGGTGGATCATACTATAAACCTGATGACCAAGACTATTTGAGAATTTCTGATTTAGAAGGTCCGATCATTTCGTCAAAAGACGAGCCTTGTAAAGAAATATCCAATGAAGGTTGCGATGATAGTGCAAAGCCTTCGAGACCTGTAAGAAAATGTGCTAAAAATGTTTCATATTACAGAAATTCTAGACTGAAAGAAACAGAAAACAAGTCTAACCTCATTTCTCCTAAAAATGATACTATAACAGCCAAAAGTATATCTGATGACAAGAAGGAAGAATATATAAAACCTGAAAATAAACCCAAAGAAGCGCAATGTAAAAGTGAATTAAAAAAGAGGAATTCCAAAAAGCGCAAATCACCCATGATAAAAGATAGATCTTTTATGAAAATTAAACCTAGTGCTCGTACACCATCTAAGGAAAATTTACGCAGGACAAAAAAGAGCGTTTTCCTTAGTAAGTCCCCCAAGTTTCAAAAAAAATTCAAGGAGAGGAATAGTAATGCAACACCTATTATTCCATCAGTACCTACAAAATCACGTAGAAAGTCGTCTACACCTAGAAAACTGCATTGTAGTAAAACTTTTAACTCCGAAAGTTCTGAACAAGATTCACCAAAAGATGTTAAAGGCACAAAAAACATAATTTGTGGCACAAATTCTACTAACGTACAGGATTCTGATACAGAACAGTTAGCTTTGCGTTGGTCAGATGATGGGTCACAAGACATTAAAAGTGTTCAAGAATTAAGCACAACAAATGAAATAGAGGACTTATCGAAAATCCAGGAATACCTTGAAACCACCAATAAACAATATGAAGTCCAGGTTGGCACTTTGCAAATTGATTTAATAAAAAGGGGATTTGATGCTGAGACTGCTAAAATCATAGAGAGGGATTTATTAGATACGCCACCGCGAAATGATGGAAACACTGCAGAGCTTGAAACATCAAGTAATTCACAAAATGGAGATAAGACCTTTATGCAGAAAACTCTTAAACCCGATGATAGCAATTCCACTATTGAACCAAAAACATGTAAATCATTAGATGAAAGTGAATATGAAGTAGAACTCTCTGTCAGTGAATGTAATGAAGAAAGCAAGAATTTTTTTGCTTGTGAATACGTTGGGCAGATAGAAAAATCGAATTCATCGCCAGTAACTCTCAAAGACTCCTTCACAATGGAAATATGTGTAGATGATGATTTGACCATAAGGTTACGAGCAACCCCATTCACTGTGCTATTTGATCAAGATCCTAGTGAAGAACAAGAAATGTATAATGCAAAAGAAACGGAAGATGCGGTTAATTCTATAGTAAACATTGATAAACTTTACACTCCTCTTAAAGATACCGCAAAAGCCCAGTGTTATGAAATTTTTAACTCCACGCTAACGAGCTTGGATACTCCTCTCAAAGTTAGCAGTCCAAAAACTGGCCATGAAGTCACTGTGTCTGAAGTAGTTATAGAACGGGATAGAACGGATTCGAAAGATAAGACAGAAACGAAAAAGCGTAAGAGACCACAGAGCAACAGCATAGATGAACCTATTGAAACAAAGAAAACAAAACCGGATCCACAATATTTATTGTCATCTGCAAATATTCAAAATATGGATATAGATTCAGTACTAGAAAAGTTACATGGGCCTTAACAGATCGATATGTTATTAATGTGGGCTTTGCTAATCAGATCTCATTGTGTTCTTTTGTATGTTAAGGAGAGTTATTGAATTTATAAGAATCAACACATATTTTATAAGAAATGCTTTAACTAAGAACAATAAAATTATATGTGTAAAACACATAGTTGAGTCCTACTGTAATTGGATTGATTAGATTGTTAAGATAATATAATGTAATATGTTATTGTGCGAGCCACTTTAGTGATATAGTAAACTTTGTACATGTAAATTGTGTTATTTTTAATGGAAAACTGACAATCATAATACGCAAATGTTATAAGAAAACTTCCAAGGGCCTATGAAGTGGAATATAGTGCCATAAATATGGGTCACTAGGTAAAAGTAAAGACAGCGGTCCACCGCTTTGAAGATGCTATATGTGGGACAAGAAAAAAATTAATAATTTGGTATCATGAAATTCAGTTTGGCACCGGACGAAAAGGAATCATAAGGGTTTTGTTATCGGGCGGAAAGCAAAAGCGACTTGAGGCTGAGTGATGACTGATGACTAAACATTGATAATTTTTGTGGTAAAATAAAACTTTCAGTACACGCTCCTTAAGGAGCACTGTACAAATGTATATATAGGTCTTAATTTTTGTGTTAAAATAATAAATCTATGTACAGTGAGTAAATTAACATTATACTCAATTATGTTATTTTCGTAAAAAATACTTTATCTATAATTAAATATACCCAAGAGTTGCATTCTGCTGTTATTTGTACCTACCTGGTTTATTACCAAGAATACGTTAACTGCAATTAAAAAAAAAAGGGACAAAATTCTATGTTTCGAATAAACAAGCAGGATTTTGTTTTCTTTTAAAATTTACTGGCGTTTTTGTGAAATAAATTGAATCTGAAATGAATGGTTAAAAGGGTTAGGTGTTGTGTTAAGTGTGAAACATAATAATATGATTTGTTTGTAACGCAACGAATAAGAAGCAAAGTTTCCCTGTAAATACAGACTTAACATATATTCAGTGTTTGAATAAAATTCAAATCTATAAAATTATAAAGTTGCGGGGATGCATGACGAAGAGCCGTAGCCGTTAAACCAATTGATAACTATTGTAGGTAAACTGCAGTATTAACTTGGTGATTTCCGTGTACCGATAGCCACATACTACCAAGCGAGACGTCAGCTAGTTTGCATATTTACGCAAAAAAAAAAAACAATTGCGATTCTAACGTAATGTTTACAACAGCATTCTTTTCATAGAAAATCATAAAATTTCGTAATTCGTTTCGTTATGAAAAAATCAGACAGTTATACATGTTAATGCAAATAATTAAATGAGTGGTAAATTGATACAAAGTGCAGAAAGTATATAATACTTACATGTTGGAGTGCTCGAGAGGCGACACGAGGTCACGCGGCGAGATG
This sequence comes from Bombyx mori, assembly GCF_030269925.1. Lineage (NCBI taxonomy): Eukaryota > Metazoa > Arthropoda > Insecta > Lepidoptera > Bombycidae > Bombyx > Bombyx mori. Next base: position 7,661,707 of record NC_085115.1, on the reverse strand, counting down.
CGACGTTGCTATTTGTGTCGGGAGCCTGCATCCGTGACCCACTTTAGCAACACCCCTTCCTGTTCCCCTAACGTATATTTTGGTCTAGGTTATCTGTTGTTTGAATTACTACTGTTTTTCGTTCGGTATTATTTTATTGGCGTTGATGGCCGAGGTGGTCATGGGTCGCTGGTGTTAATTGGTTAGCAGAGCTCATAAAATGATTTGACAATCATCTTAATTATTATTATTAAAGAAAAGCTTAATTAAGCACTGAAGACTGGAACTTAATTAAGCAATGAATTTGTAGATTCGGTTAATTTTTTTATATAAGTATATTTCATATTTCCTTACTAAATACAGACCGTATTTTTCTTTTTACCGGCTTCTGTCGCGAAGCAAAGTCTGATAGTAGCAGTCGTTACAATACAATCGAAACATGTCTAAAGTTCAGTGGGAACTTAACGTCTAGTGGACGGTGAGAACACACTCGTCTGTCCACTTACAGTAATCAAAACAAAATTCTAATTCTACTATTGGAAACCACTATATAATAGATACGGCGTTATTATTTCTAAAAATATCACCCGTGATATCTAACTAGTATATACAATATAGAATTCAAATGGAATAATTTACTAATTAACTTATTAAGGCAGGGTGTATTGTAAACCCGTGCGGCTATATTTCACCGTCTTTAGAATATCATCACGAGATCCTCGCGCAGGGGGCACGCCCATGGTACGCTGGACTACCGAATCCACCCATCAGACGACTCCTTCGCAATCTTGGCTGACGGAGGAAACGATGCAAACCACTCTACGTCGGCCATCACAGTTGGTAATTTAAGGCAGGCCACTGCTGTTCTGGGATACTCCAGTGAACCAGAACCAGTCTACCAGGTGGGAACGCGATACACCCCCAACCGATTGCTAATCACTCGATATCAACACTGCGGCACGTAAGAGTAACACCGCATCGTTCCTTAGTTTCTTTTTTAAAACATTTTATATATTTGCGAAATGTACTGGATACTATCGTAATCTTCTATAACCAAACAGCCGTGCTTATGCAATTGAGATCTCAATTCACAAGGCGCACTAGCATTCGCATGGTGTTTATATATTCCGGTAATCACGTAACTAATTGGAGGGTCTGGTTCTTTTTTTAAAGAGAGTAGACATAAATCCTATCGCACGGCCAGTTATAAAAAAAAAAAAAAATGAAAAAGAACAAAAATAAAAAAAGAAGACTATCGCCGAACGCACCGCACGCATTGTACACGCACACGCCGCTTGTTTTTTCACCTAAACATTTTTATGGACTTTTACTACTTTTCTATTAAATTGCGAACTCTTACTGACGATCATACTAGTCGTTGCGCGAGTGGTATACCAGTTTTGTGAACAAACAATTTAGAAGAGTGCCGTCAAGTCGTCAGGCCGGCTGCCGCCATTACGCGTCGTCCAGCAGTCACGTTCGTTGGATTCTGCAGCCTGTAAGAAGCTAGCGACGGGTTGGCAGGTAGGTACATCTACTTCTCATAACCTAGCCTCGGCCTGCCCTTCTTTTTGTTCATCTTTTAGTGATGCCCCTGAAGAAACTTCCCAAAATATAGAACCAGCGCACCGCCGTCGTGAACATTTGTAAATAGTTTTTCGCATTAGGGTCATAATCCAGTGCTGTTAAGGTTTTAATGTCCATAAGATATATAATGAGAGAAACAATTATCATGTAAATTTAGCATGTGCATCACATTTTTTACAGATCAGTAGCAAGGTTTGTTTAAAATAAAGCATTTTAAATTTTCATATTAAATAGAACTAGAAGCTTTGCGCCACCGTGAATTCTGTGATGGCTAGTAATACCGCAGGTTGTTCGGGTATAAATGATTGTGGGTGATTTTACACCACCTTTCGACCGCCTCACTCCCCCTCTCAAAGTGCAGCGCCGACGCGACGTCGCTCCTGACAATCTGCGTGCTCTGCTTATTTTCACCCGTAATTCCTTTGGCGGAAATTGCCTTTATAAAGAACGAGGAGTTTAGTTTTGGAGAGAAGTGCCTGGCTAGATTAAAATTAATTGGATGTAATTTTAAGCTGAAATGGTTTGTGTATATACTCGTATGTTAAGGTTAATCATGAATTTTTTCCAAGTTTGATTAAATACTATAGAAAACTAGACAAATACATTTAATTGAATTTACACAAATGACAAAGAATAAATTGGTTATAGGTAATTTTAATTTCAAGAGAATATAATACCTACATTACCTACACATTTGAGGAATGCACTTGTACTGTAAGGTAAATTTAGTAGCAAGACTAACTGAGACCAAGAATGTAATTCTACAAGTGAGTCGACTATTATCAAAGCCGGCAATGTGACTTTTGGACAATTATTGGTAAATCAGAAAAACGAATTATTGACTTTGGATTCCATTGGCAGTCACAAAACTTTTCTGAACGACATCTTAGATAAATAACAGGTTAAGTATCAACCTTTATTTAATGCAGGTTTTGAACCGTATTCTTTGAAGGAGACGATTATATTCAAATCAATCTGTATTGACATATCAATAACATTTTTTTGTTCAAATGCACAGATTGCCACCTTTGATAATAGACGACTCAAGTATGCAATCCTATTTATAGGTTTGGTAGGCAATTATTAATTTCGTGTAATTATGTAGTGTTGGTTGAGCCGTTATTACGTTATTAGCTGAAAAGGTTGAAAAGGGTTTTCACCCGAATCGAAATTAATAGTTTACAAAAAAATATATGTACACCTTTTTACCGAATATCACATGACAAAAGCAAGTGTGGCTATTATATAAGTACCGATAGTGAGTCAATAACAAAATGAACGTACTAGTTCATTAAATTTATTTAATTAAGAAAGCCCAACTATCTGACTGCGCATATAAATAGACTAATGCAAGGCGCAGGATTTGATACAATATAATAATAATATGACCTTAGAAAATCTAATAAACAAATATATACTAGAATATTGACATGTCAATAAAATATAGTAATCTGTCGTTTTTATTATTTTTCTCTTCCCAGAATTGCTAAGGGTACTTAATCCATAAACAATAAAGATATCTAACCTTTTATTAAATTGATTAGATTGAACTTGATACAGCCAAAGTACACACCATTGTCGATCTTTTACTACACGGGCTTCCAGCCAAATCGGTCGAGCTCACTACATAACTTTCAATTGGTTTTTATTATATTATTCTAGATAATCCAGTATTGTTTTATTTTGCCATAATATTTATTACGATGTTTTGGTTTTTATATGACTTAAATTTATAGTTTCATATAAGAATTTCATCAAAACTATCCAGTATTATAAGTGCTAAGTATTAGGTACCTTAAGTGTGTCAATTGGAGGCTTGATGTGCGTGGCCCCCGCTTCCACCCGTTTGGGCGGTGAGCGTGGGGCAGGTCGTCGGATCGATACCCGACGTCTGGCCCACGACCTCGCCTTTCTTACCACCTTCCTAAATACTAATTATGTGCTTTGACACAGGCTGCACAGGCTCGCACTGAATGAAAGGAACCATGGGTGCCAACGGGAGCGTTATTAATGTCGTCGCGATGCTTTGTCTTGTTTGTTTGTTAAAGACGTCCTTTGGAATGTTTTAACCTCGTCGATGGTTGGTAGGTTTTGTTTCGTTTACTGTTACTCAGAAAATACAGATTTATTGTTTAGAATGTAGTTGTAACGTTTTACGGGAGATGAAACTGAATTTATATTTAAAGAAACAAAATTATTCTTTGGGAATGGATAATTTATTTCAATAATTTTCTTGGATAATTTATTTGAAAGTACACATGTGACACCGAAAAGGATTTAGTCATAATATTTTTTTATCTATCAGAGTAGTTTAACTGCAACATATACCTAATATAAGGAAACAAGATTAAAAATGTATTCCCTGCACGTGAGCCATAATGCGATTTATCGGAGCAGGGTACAGAAGCACGTCGTGACTGGGATAGGTAGGTACTTCCAACAAAATACATCATAGGTGTTCCCTTTGTTATCCTATTCTTAGTTTCTGTAAACTGGATTTGTAACATTAAAATAAATTGTAGTTGTTATTTCGAGATTATAAAATATGCCAAATAATTTAAATTAGGGTGTTAAAATAATATTATGTTATATTCGCGAAGGACCGTTCCCGGAAACGAAAATAAATCTAGATACTTCTGAAAATGTCTAGCACAATATAATTTAAACATCGTTGTGTTCGATTTGGATCACGGTTTAAATATGAACTTGTTAAAACAATAATTAATAACCTATATTTGTTTAGTTAATCATATTAAGATGTTATTAGAGCCATTTTAATACAAAATATTTTAGTTTCGATTGACGAAAAATAAAAAGAGACAAAATTCATTAGCATTACGTGCAGTGGGAGTGCGGATTTGTCCAGAAACTTGATGCATCTTTGGGTGTGAGCGAGACACTTGCCACCCTCGTACTTTCGGCAGACCTCCCTCCACCCTGAAGGGAGGTAATGGACGCATGAGGCTCCTCGGCCGTGCGCTGTTCGCTCTTTATGTTGGCTTGCACGCGTGCACCAGCTAGTTTCTTTGACGTACCTTTGTTGTGGATTCCAATTTCCGAGCGAACTCTATCGGTTTTGGGGATCGTTTTGAAACTTCAGCTTTTGAATTATGTATACCTAATGACTACTACGTTTTAAGTAAGTACAGGTCGATGTGTTTTTAATAAATCCACGAGTCCGATTGAAATGCTGAGGGATATAAGAGGCCTTGAATATATTACAGAAGTAGTTTCTATATAAAAAATTAAAGGAGCACTATCTATCGATTTAGTATTACTTATATGTATTTCTGTATGTATATGTTTATGTTATTATATTTATGTGTGTAATTGTGCATGTATATAGTCTGATGTATATAGTCTGATATATTATGTATTAGTGTTTTTTTTATTATTATTGTTATTGTGTATTGTATCAATAAGTAAATTGATTAGATTGTACTCTTCTACCCACTTATGTAAAGCTCTCACTTTTTAAGAGCGGTTAGCTGGTAGATAACTCAATTGTTGAGTTAAGCTCGCCATTTTATAAGTTTTCGCTATTATTGTATTGTATTAACTGTGTGTACAATAAAGAATAAAGAATAGAATAGAATAGGATAAAAATAAAAATGTCTGACATTGAATTATAAAATACAATCAGAACACTAGCAGTAGATAGCTACAATAGGGAGTCTTATCATTAGAAAAGATCTCATAAAGACAACTGTTCTGTGAATACAAGAATTATCCAAGAAAGGAGGTTGGAGGATGTTGTATGCAGTGTACAGTGGAAATTCCTTTTTATTCGGCAACCCAAGCTCAAAATGATAATGCATTTCAATTGATTAATTTTAATCAAATTACTTTTTGAGCTCAATCATCTATTTTATTTTAACCGTATTTTTTATCCCTTTACTGTCGTTTCTAATCATGCAAATTTTTCAAGAAGGGTGGGTGGCGCTCTGAAACCGAAACTTGAATATCCACCCTGCGAAGGTCGTTCAAAAGTTCTTCTACGAAATGAATCCGCGCAAGCGAAACACTTTCATTTACTATTTGCTTTGAAAGTGCACACAAAATGAACAAAGATGTTTATAATGTAAACTTGTGAACTTTAGCTACCTACTCTTCGCTTATTATGAAATTAATTAACTAGATCTTAGTCATGTTGGCTTAGAGTACCTATCTACTCTGAGTATACTCAAATTGTAATAAATGTTTATTAGTGCCATTATACAACAAATAATAAATTTATGAATCAGTTTTACAATCAATAAGACATTCGAATTGATTATAAAATTCATTTAGACCGAATATAGAATCATGCAGAGAGATTGATGTACAAAAGTTTAATTTCATTTTCATAATGAATTATTGGTGGTAGGACCTCTTGTGAATCCGCGCGGGTAGGTACCACCACCCTGGCTATTTCTGCCGTGAAGCAGTAATGCGTTTCGGTTTGAAGGGTGGGGCAGCCGTTGTAACTATACTGAGATCTTAGAACTTATATCTCAAGGTGGGTGGCGCATTTACGTTGTAGGTGTCTATGGGCTCCAGTAACCACTTAACACCAGGTGGGCTGTGAGCTCGTTCACCCATATAAGCAATAAAAAAAAAGAATTAATACTGCAATATTTATTATAGCTCCGATCTTATTATTCGTTCTTAGTAATGAGTGCAGCGTGAAAGCGTATCGGGCGGGTGCACTATCGATCTCCTTTAAATTAGTGTACGGATCGGTCGTCGTCTTTGTGAGGCGTCGGTTAGGGCCAAACAGACCAAAACAAGGCTGCCACCCTAACGGCACCGCCCGCTTTGCTCACGACCTAGCCGTCCTTACCTCGTTCCGTGGCGTTCATTTCATGGTACGAGGACACTTCGAATTTTAAATTTGAAATTCGTATGCCTTGCTTGTAAATTTATGTCTCAACTGTCTGTAGATTTTGGCACGAGATATAACTCTTATACATACTAAGATACTTAAACTTTGTATGATTAAGGTGATTAAAAGAAAGAACTAGTGTTAAATGATGAGGGTAAATTCAAAAGTAATTGATAGCATTTTGGTAACGTTATCATTTACTGAAACAAAATAAAACGAAAAAAAATTTCAATTACATATTTGTAATGAAATTTTAATAAAACTCAGTCATAAGTTAGATATACATATAGTATACAGTAGGTTAATGAAATTTGGATCAATTAGTAAAAGTACCTAAATATAGTAGCTCCGTAGACATTTCGCAAAAATAGCAGCTTGCAATTATTATTGTGAAATTAGCGGGCCACAGCGGCTTACTTCGTAACGTTTATTTATAAGTCAGTTAAATCGCAAAATATTTTATTACTAAGCACCGGTTTGATAATCAATTTCGGTCGGCTACTAACTAATATGTTGTTCATAACATAATATTTATTCGATAAACAGTATTAATATTCTTATACAAATTCAACAAAAATATTTAACAAAAGATCCAAGGCGCTCAGCGTCCATCTATTGAATTAGTAAAGTCTGTCAAAGTGCATCGTCGTAGCACAAAGGTCGTTGCGTGGGAAACGGGGGTGGTGGGTTGTTGCCACCCACCACCCCGCATCGGTCTCGTGGGCTTGCACGAACTAAGCTTACAGCTTCAGAAATTTGTTATGACGCATACCCTTCTACGAGTACATAGTTATCGTATGAAAGTAAACATGTTTCGAACGATGAAATTTAACGAGATTGCGTTGTATGTGTATAATAACAATAGAATCTATATTCATTGTTTAGTTGAAATCTATAGTAAGTCTTAAGAAATTAATTGTTAAAACATTCTAGTGGTAGGTCGTCTTGTGAGCCCATACGAGTAGATACCTCCACTCTGCCTATTACTATTAGTATTAGTAATACGTTCCGGTTTGAAGCACGGGACAGCCGTTATATTATATGATTGAGACTTAGACCTCGTGTCTCAAGGTGGGTGGCAGCATTTACATAGCGATGACTTCCCGTAACCATTTAAAACCACGTGGGCCATGACCTCATCCGCCATAAACAAATAATATTCCGTTCAAATCCTTAATTTTATCAAAAATGTGTAATATATTTTTAAGCTGGAATTCGAAAACCCCGACTATAGCGAAATAAGAAAACCTGTATGTCGTACCGGAAATTACCGGAACGATTTAAATTTTTGAAATTTATTGAATCCAATTTTATTCAGTACAAATATTTTTTTTAAATAAAAGGTTATAATGTATAAGTAACTAAAATACATAATTTTAATGCTTTATCAATTACGAAAATATTCATTGCGAAGTGTCGGAAGGTAGTGTTGAAAAAAGTATTGAATGAATAACACTGATTTTAAATACTTACTAAACTTAATAATTTGCTAAAATGCAAATTAAAATTTGTTTCGAATCGCAGTCTATGTACGAATTCGCATATACTGATTTCTCTAAATACGAAATACACGAAACATAGCACGTGTTCACAACCTACTTTCAATTTAGAAGAGGAACGCCATCGTATATTACAAATCAAACTCGCAATTTTTTTGTTGTTGTTGTAATTAATGCTAATATTATGCCAGCTGCTTACTTACGTTGCGAAGGGGTCTTAGTTTGTTAATCCTTTTTTTTTTTTTGCTGTCGAAACTACATTGCAAGACTTCGACCTCTAAGATCGCATTCGTCTTGTGGTGTTTATTGATCCCGGTAGCTGTTCACAGTAATTTCCATTTAGAAATAAATATAAATTATGCGTTTAGATTTGTTACGCCTATTAAGATAAGAGAAATAAACGTTAACACTGGTAATTATGCAATTAAAAAACGTCGTGGAAGTAATAAATCAATTGATGAAGACTTGATAAGCCTTTTGAGTATTGGAAAAAAAATCGTAGTTAATTTCGTAGTTATAGTGTTTAATCATAAACTTTTTTGAAGTGCATTGCGTGTTAACGGCACAGTGACGCATGTTGCAATGGTGTTGTCTACTTATTCCTTATATTCATAAAGAAAAATACTCTGGCAACTTCCTCTTATAAAATATGAACATTTAATGTATATTTTTAATTGGTTTAATTTGAATGGTGCAGAAATATATTAGTATTATAGTTAGTCCAATTATAATAGTTATTATTTTGAAATATAAATAAAAAAATCCTTCACTCTTTGCTAGATTGTAATGCCATTTACAATAATTGTCAATTTAAATGTAAATTTATAGTTATTGTTAATAGCGTTTGAACATTGATGGTTTTTAAATAAATTCAAATACTGCAATCAAATTTTTGTTGTTGGTATATTTGGATTTATCGAAGTTAAAAATATTGGGGAACAATTTTTTTTTTTTATTTATTGCTTAGATGGTTGGACGTGCTCACAGCCCACCTGGTGTTAAGTGGTTACTGTAGCCCATAGACATCCACAACGTAAATGCGCCACCCACCTTGAGATACAAGTTCTAAGGTCTCAAGTATAGTTACAACGGCTGCCCCACCCTTCAAACCGAAACGCATTACTGCTTCACGGCAGAAATAGGCAGGGTGGTGGTACCCACCCGCGCGGACTCACAAGAGGTCCTACCACCAGTAAAAACTAATCTGAATTATTATTATTATTATATTTATTAACAACGAGGTCAATAATTAACACAGTGGTTCCATAAAACTGTCTTGTTACGTAGTTTGACTGTAATTAAGGTTTAAACTAATTTACAACACATCACTTAAAAAACAAATGTTAGTTAAGAGTTAATTTTAAATTGTAAGATATTTTTACTTTACTGTGCTTTATAACATCAGGCACGCTATTTACCATGTAGGATATTTTTCTGATGGCGCTATATTTTTCTGATGAGTCTAAAGGTCGTCTATTTTGACTATTTTTGAAGCAGAACAGTCACGGGTCCGGTCATAAAGCTTGGACAGCTGTCTTAGTAGACATTAGGTCGACCTAAGATATTAGGTTGAAATCTCAATTGTATACAATCTCGAAGCGAGTTGCGATATTCACGTTGTGTGGTCTATGGACTCTGGCAGCCATGTAACACCAGATAGTTCACGACCTTCTACATTCAACTATTCAATTGAAAAAAATGATAATGATGTATTTACCTTAAATTGTAGGAAAATTTTAAACCTGGGAACCCCATTCTGCGTCTAGACATTTTATTATTATTATGAGTAGCTCGTGCCGCCTCATTGCGCCCGCAGCTGTTTCTTGTTTACCACGTTTACACAGCATTAATTATTTGCTAAGACTACAAAAGATAAAACCTTACTCATGCCAAGTACATTTACGGTTTTTTTTATTGCTTAAATGTGTGGATGAGCTCACAGCCCACCTGGTGTTAAGTAGTTACTGGAGCCAATAGACATCTACAACGTAAATGCGCCACCCACCTTGAGATATAAGTTCTAAGGTCTCAGTGTAGTTACAACGGCTGCCCCATTCTTCAAACCGAAACGCATTACTGCTTCACGGCAGAAATATGCGGGGTGGTGGTACCTACCCGCGCGAACAAGAGGTCCTACCACCAGTAAAAAATCGGATGATAAGTAAAAACATCGGTCTACATTTTTCTGCAGTCATATACAAAACTTTAAAATGTTTAAAATGATGTTATAAATTTCGCTGTAAGAATTAAATAAAAATATAAAGTCATCAAGTAAACTTCTGTTATGTAAGCTATAAGGCTATAACGGGAAAAAAATTGAGATTATGAAATCGTAAAAGTCGAATTACATCGAAACAGTTCATTGATCTCATTTTCTTCAACACCTATTCCAAATTAACTTATAAACGTTACGTTGTCTGCTTAGTATTGTAAAGTTGACAGGGCAATGACGTCGGCGGTTCAACGGTTCTTGCTCCCCCCATCTCGTCGCACCCCCGGCCCCTTCATTGCTGGCGGTCGACGCTCTACAAAAGGAAAAAGAAAGATAAAGGATAATCTATCACGGCCGAGGCTCGCCTCGATAAAAATGAACGATTAGAGTATACTCAAAATCGATGGCTTCAAAACGATTTCCGCAAGCACTATTGTAGGTTTTTAACCACTCTGAACATGGCGCGACTAAATTTGATTAAATGTTTCTACTTTGATATAATTTCAATTGTAAATGAATTGAAACTGTAGTTTCAACACGTAATTTCCGTGGACGCAAGAACCGTGCCAAGTTTAAATTTAATTTTAATGTACTGAAATTTCATTGATTGCTCAGGAAAATTCAAGGTTTGAGTTCATCAATCTTTGACCTGGGAAAGAGGAGGCATAAGCAGTTTACAGGGTGCATGTGAATTTAATATCGGCAAGTGAAGTTCAATGGCCGGGCATAGTCCTACGCGCTACGTAGCTACGCCGTAGAACATTCGCGTGTGTACTGCTTAGTGTTTAGGTAATTGTCTTTTTTTTAATGGTCGACAAAATATATGGTTTAAGTTTACAATTAATTATATTTAAATTTAAGTGATATATTTTAAGTTTGCAATTATGTAAATTATCAAATTTTGAGTTGAACGTATTGTGTATATAATTATAGTAAATAAAACTGCTATAAGCTCATATTCCATTATTTTTTCGTGTGCGGCGTTATATTGACATATTTTTCTTTTAACTATGTTTAAAGAGTATTTCGCAGTAGGCAGACACTGAAAGAAAGTGACATGTATCGGGCCCAATGCTCGGCTGCCTTCGAAGACAATAAATAGTTGTTTTAAAAATACTTTATGTTATGCTATTTTTTTCGGAATTATATACGAAGTATTAGTATATTATTTAGAATTGAATTACGGGAAAGCCACATTTGAATGTATCCGAGCAGAATTATTTAAAAACTATAATTGCCCGAACATTATTAATTTTATTACCGATCCGAAATCTAGATATTTTTATTATATTTTATTTATCTTTTCAAAAGGTGTTTAAATTATTATTTATTACAATCTTCACCGGGTGGAACCTCGGGTATAATTACAAATAATAATAACAAAAGTATAAATACGGCAGCGTATTTCTTTGTTTATCCTACCACGGAACAATGTATTGATACATTTTTTTCTAAATCTCTTTCGACTTGTCTTGACTGCAGAGTTACTGACGTATGTAGGCTCCTTTTTAGGTGGGCAAAAAACCGCATGTAAACCGACCAATATAGAAATGAATGCGTTACAATGTAATTTGAAGAAAAGGTTAATCTCATATTTTTGAAAACATTTTGATTATCGTAAATAATGGTTCAATGTTAATTAGTAAGTTGATTTCATGACTTTTTAGTATTTTCATTTTTTCATGAACTTAAAAGATTGTTTTAAACAAAGTCTGTTTTATGAAAGAAAAAAAAGATACAGTACAAAAATGAGGAAGCGACAGTTTCGATGAAAACATCTTCATTAGTTTTGACATCTCACAAAAAGATCGGTTCGTATCTTGTTTGTAAAAAGAAATACTGAACTCACTTGCAATAAACTGTGCTGATTGTTCATTTTTTGCTGAATTATTTTAAATCTTAGCTCACTACCGCTAACTCTTATAAGCAAAAAATGTATCGTAAATAAGATTGTATTCTGTTTTTGGGGTTGTTTTTTTTATTATGAACGATTTCATTACAGAGAACAAGGAAATGACTTCAGCAATACATTTCTTCAGTTGTTATCAGTTCGACAAGTATTTTTTGCATTAGTCTGTGGCGAGCTACATAAAAAATATATCTTATTGTCTTAGTTTTTTTGTCTTTCGTAGTTAAAAAACAGAAACTGCATTTCATCGTGCCTGTTTGTGTGTGTGTGTGTACTGTGTATCATAACCATTTTACTCCTAGATGTAGATATTTTAAGGATGAGTTTTGAAAGATTTTCGATGAACAGCTACTCAAGGGTGTGTTTATTATGAATTAAAGCAATTAGAGGTATATTTTAGGTGGAGTATTTTATTATATTCCATAGAATATGCGCGTCTAACGTTATAAAAACGATCCCTATCCTCCAACTTGCATTAGAAGTTTTTAATTAAATATTCAGTGATTTTTAGTTTAGAATATTAGTTAGATAATCTCTTAGGCACAGATGTTACAAAGTTTTTTACTGCGTTAAAAATGTTTGTGGGTAACCGAATCGAAATGGATTCAGCATTAATATAGGCAGCCGCTTTGCCGTGCCCGTGAAACTCTTGAAGTGACGGTGATCCTGATTAGATGGGCTGTATGCTCGCCTGCCAACAAGAATAATAAAAAAGCCTCCGTGAACCAACACAAGCATCTGATTTTGATTGTATATATATATCCTTGGTCTTATCTTCCTTTTCCTTACGCGTTGATAATCCTCAATGCTGAGGGTCGTGACCTCCTTTAATAGAATTCTCCTGGATTATCCTGCGGCAGTCTTGCCTGTCTTCGACTGCGCGGATGGTGTCGCGGACTGAAGTGTTGTATCTAAACCGATTTTAATAAAATTTGGGATGACAATATTTTGAGCCTTCGGAAATTACCTGGGATAAATTATCATCTTACTGCTGAGGATGGGTCTCCACCCATGTGATATATTAGGTAGTGTAGATGTAGTCTATCTTTAATACATTAGAGTTGGAATGAAACTACATTATACAAATTTGTAATCGAGAATACCGGAACCCAAATAACCGATTTTAGTGTTTTTGCCAGTTTCTTTGTATATTTCTTCTTTCGAGCATCACAGAAAAACGACTGGACCGATCTTGATGAAACTTTTTTATGTTGGTTAGCTTATGATCAAATTTAAACGAACGGCTGATATTATTATAATTTTTTTTTTTTTTTTTTTGCCCTTTTAGGCAGACGAGCATACGGCCCACCTGATGGTGAGTGGTTACCGTCGCCCATGGACTTCAGCAATGCCAAGGGCAGAGCCAAGCCGCTGCCTACCGTTTAATACTCTCCACAAGCCTCGTTTGAAGAAGGACATGTCATAGCGCTCGGGAAACACCGTGGAGGGGAGCTCATTCCATAGCCGGAGTATTAGAGTAACTTGACAGTTGCTAAAGTTACAACTAACCAGACATTTTCAGAATCAACAAGATGAAATTATGTAATTATAATATATTTAAAATGGATTGATAATTGTCTAAAGTCGATTTCCATTTAGAGTAGGTTGCTTTTAATAAATTAAAACGATTTTACTCAAATGGAACTTGAGAATATTTTTTTGTAGTAAACAACATAGCGTCCTATTAAGTCACGTCGATGTACAAAAACTCACAATGACGCTAACCCACAAAACCCGCAAACGGCTCGTGAAGTAAATTGTTAATCCAGCTGCAGAACGCTCTGACGGATCAGTGTGCCAACATACAAAATATAGCGATACATTAACATTTAAAATATCACTATTCGATAATAAGCATTTGCAAAGAAAAAAAAATAGTTTGATAGCTTAATGTTATGGTTTTTTTAGATATTAGTAAATTAATAAATTAATTAATTTATATTATTAAACAGCAATTTTTCAACCTTTGAATAAGCTAGAAGAGGAATAATTGTATTTTACAGTCTGCAATAATAAGGAATAGTCAGTAGTGATTTTCAGAGAAACAAACTCGAGCACTTTGGAAACCTTACGCGATTAGATGAGCGAAGTCTTGAAGTGAACTTCGCTTCTCGTTTAGGTAGTATGCACGCCACATTTTTATCTCGCCTGCGTCTCGTCTTCTCGTTATCTGTTGCTAGAGCTCCAAGCACCGAGAAAATTATATAACTGAAAGTCTTTAAAATAACTTCCATTCCTTTTTTGAGCTTTTATATGAAAATCTAAGTTGACTGTTGTTGGGAATTAAATTGTTTATCTCAAATGATTAGTTTGCATTTCATTATTATTTGATTTCCATGTCGTCTTGCTTTGTTTTTGTGAAAATATGCCTTTGATTTACCTAAGCGAATCGGTTCCAAAGTTGCAATCTCAATTAATTGCTTATTTAAAATAAACCAAACAAATTTTGATTAGTAGATATTACACAATAGTAAGTCAATATGTGTGAATGCGATTCACGTTCCATGCCAATCGAAACGATCTATGTTCAATCGAGGCCGGGAGTCCTGCGAGCTTATACATCTTACAAAATTCGTGTAACGCACAGCATAAATCGAGTTACTACCATTAGTAAATGAGTCATGTATAAGGATGCCAATTAAAATGCGTCATAATGCTACTGAGGGATTACTCCAAACCAAAATTCAGTATGGAACTACCTGGAGGTTAAGGTAATACAGACAAAACAATTTGTATAAGCCATTTGCATAGGGCTCTCCTTCGCAAGACCTTTCGACACTGGGGAGGTCTTAAATATAACATGAATCGCAGAATGGATAAAAATTATAAATATAATCTGATAGTACTGTGCATAGAGTTGTATTCATTTTTAAAGCAGTTTTACACCTTTAAGATATTGATTTATAGTTTCCGAAATGCTAAACTATTTTATGACCACAGGTCACCGGTTAAATAATTTACCATAACATAAATAAAATTGTGAATAGTATAAAAAGTTTGAATTGATTGATTTACAAAATATCGTGTCGTATCTTTGCATATAAATAGGATTCTATGTTTCCATATATGCGTCACTGCGTCTCACAGACCATTTAAAAATGTCAGTGCAGTTTTTCACGGTTTGAATTTATAAAAAAAAATTAAGATTAGTAAGTATTTAACATTATTTGCGCATCAATCATATTTCCATACAGATTGTATTTCTCAAATAGAATTTTCTGTTTATTTTCTCAGAGAAATTGTTCAAGTTCTATCTCCTTTTTACTCGCCACCAGAGCAGAGTTCCTTCATAATATCTGGAGCCACTGCGTTCATAAACAGTAAGTTTCCAGTTAACGTTAGGTGGATCAAGAGCTTCTTCATTCAATTATGCATAAAAATATGTTGTTAGCAAATACGAGTACCTATGTAAACTTATATAACATGGAACGCTGGAGCGTGGTGTCGCCACTGTCGTCCCAGGGCCATCGTTCTCAAAGATAACGTCACGAAATGTTCCATTTTTCGAACGATATCTGATCATCGAATAGTCTACGTGTTGTTCCGACCGTCTACGTCTGAAATTTTATCTAAACTTCATTTTCTTTTCTATATTACTATCCAATACAACTGTAGCCGCAAATTGAGATATGCGAAGAAAACAAATGAATCAGGCAGGCGTATATATTAATTTGTCTAAAACGAACGAATATTTTTGCAATTAAATGTTTGAATTAAATTAGTTTCAAATTCTTAACATTCACGTTATCTTTAAATTGCCCCTTTAATTTCGTGACTATACGATGTAACAATATTATAACTATAAATGCGAAGATATTTTTGTTGGTTTGTTTATTTATTTTTTATTTTATTCACGCCAGAATCGAGAAGTGTATTGACATAATTTATTTGCAAAGAAACGTTTACTGTTATAAAATAGCCTAGTTTTATTCACAAAAATATCACGTGTTGCATTATTCTAAAATAATAAATTTAGCGAGTGAAACTGCGAAACACGCTCTGCAAAATATAACTGTAAACAACTTAAAATAAGCCTTTCGCAACTTAATGACTTTTTTTATTTAAATTCTTTTTTTTCTTTTGTGTTTGCACATTAGTCAAATTGATGATTGTATTCATAGCCTTGTTCTGTAGTATAGAGCTATAAAATTTATGTTAGAGATAATCAAAATAGCCTGTGGGTGTATATTTGTGAATGTTTAAAATGTTAATTTTAAATTCAAAACTATTTTTACATATTTTTTTTAGTAATTGATATATGCATAGACCCAGTTCACTGTCTACCGTCTGATATGAAGTTATGGAAGTCCACGGGCATCGCAATGTGATTACTGGTGCCTACTTTGCGACAATAATTAAATCTCATAGGCTCAATCCTTGTCCTATTTTTGAACAGGATCTCGGGTTGCTTCGTTTCAGAAATAAGTTTGCAGAGTTACCCACGCAAGACCCTAACCGCAAATCCGACTACCGAGTAAACGCCATCAAGCTCCACCACTCCGATTCCACGAAACCCGCGGTACCGCATAATGCGCATGAAAGTTCGCCTTCGCCGGTACCGTCCTGATAATAGGACGAGACGTCGTCTTGGGAGACACACCGCGAGCGGCGCATAAGAGCCAACTTGCGCCGCCTCACCATGGGACCGACAGTTCCTACGAGAGATGAACGGGAGCATCATGCCTGCGCCGCCCACCCCGCCTTCTTCACTGAGGAACCGAAAAGGGATCCTGCTCCCTTTTACGCTCTTCAGCCTCATGGAACACCCTGAACAGGTCGCAAAATCTGGCCATGGCCTCCAACGAACTCTGGTCCTCTAACATGCGGGCGACGACAGCCCGCAAGGAGAGGTGTCGAAATCTCGCCGCGAGTGCTCCCAACGTGGGCACGCTTCGAGCACGTGTCGAGCGTCATCGTCCGGATGGCCGCACTGGTGGCAACCCGAGTGTGGCTCCGTGGATGACTATGTTCTACACCGGCATACCGCAGCCAATACTTCGGCTTCGAGATCCCAAGGAACCGGCGAGGGCGCAGGCGTCCTCTCGTCCTCGAGACGACGCAGACGTTCCCTCGTCCTCGAGATCGTAGGATATCCCCTGATGATCCTCACCGCCAGCGCCCGGCACGCAAGCCTATCTCAAAGCACTCTGGTGGTCAGTTACAGGCATTGGGCTGTGAGGGCTGCCTGTCACAGCTAATAAAAAATCATTCACTTTTTTATTTTTAACTCATTGTTGCCATGTAGATCACCGGTGCCCTACATGGCGCAATAAAGTAATTATTTCGGTTTCTGTTATTAAATGCCTAGATTGCCTAGCGTTGCCGTCTTTTGTTTTTAATGTATGTTTTAGTCTTTAGGTCTCTTAGTAATATATTAATTCTCAGTATTTTCGGATGTCTTTCCAAGGTTTTACTAGATATTTCGGCGCCTTAGTAAGAAGATAGAATAGAGAAATCGACGTAATTATTTGAGTGCGCCGCGTAGGGCACCGGTGACCTACATGGCAGTCAACGTGTTAAAATTGAATTATTATCTAAATAGCGAATAAAAAGAGAAAAAAAATTAATAAAATAAAATAAAATATACACATAATACAAGTGAATATTTAATGCGATTTGAATTGTGTAGGCTTCCATTTTGCGGTCATTTAACCGACCTACACACTTGTTCGTTTTTGTCCGCTCCTATTATAATGACGGCTTAGGCACTGTTCACATTACTACTTAAATATTCGCGTAGAAGAAATAAAACTAGCTTACGCATTCACGCGTGATGTTGTTGTCAAAGGTCATGGACACTATAACATGAACGATATCGCCATGAGAATGTAAAGCGCAGACTTTATAAATTTACGGAATCATGAGCTCTCGTGGATAACTATTGGGCAGGGTGGTGCTTGCCAATTTTTCTTGTTCTCAGTATACTTATAAAGCTAACGCCGTCGTTCGTCTTGAAAAATGAGGTGGAAGCCTTAATAGAATTGTAATATCAGAACTTTATTCAACGCTGTTCAGAACTCTTTTGAATTACGGCAAAAAAACGTATGTATATGTGTATATGAACGTAATACAACGTACGCACGTAAGAACCTGTATTTCTGTGGCGTTATTCAATTATTTACATGTTCAACAATTACAAAATTTTATTTATTTTTTATATGTGGACGAGCTCACGGCCTCCCTGGTCTTAAGCGGTTATTGGAGCTCATAGACATCAATAACGTAAATACCACCATTCACTTTAATATTTGAGTTTTAAAGTCTCCGTTTTTACAGTTTAACAGCTGTCTCATCCATCAAACCCAAACGCATCACAGTTTCATGGAAGAAAATAGGCATGGTGATGGTTCTTACTCGTGCGGACTACCCTCCAATTTATTCATAAATGCAGCCTCCAAAATTTGTACATAATTTTTACGACGAAATAATTTGGTAAATCTGAGCGCGCAACAAATACTACCTGTGATCTGTTTTGACTTTGAATATATGACTTCATGTTTCAAGGTGAGCAGTGGCAGTCGATTTGTAGAGTCCGCGTCCTTGTCGCTTTAGAACCGTGATGAGTCAGGTTGCTCTTCCTTCGAGAATAATAAAATAAAAATCGGGGAAGTGATTTTCCGAGATTAATTTTGAAGTTGACCATACAATTTACAATCACATTTGAAACTAAATTATGAGCTTAAGCGATGGAGCTCACGACGTGTAACTGAAATATTTAATATTTCACTCAAAAATAATGAACATTTTTTATCTCGTTTAATTTTAGCAGATAGTTAAATTTTTCCAATTCCTATGGTTTCTTATATTCTTTTTTCTCGCACGCGTCTCACATAGTATGAAAAATACTTAGGAACGCATATTATTATTATGTTAAGACTTCACACAAAGATTTCTCACACGCTTATGTTCTCAGGGAAAATAAGATATTGAAAATAATAAATTTACAAAATAATAAATTTATTTATGGATTCGTTTTTGTGGAAATAGTATTTAAAATACGAAGAATGGCTTAATTATATTTTTTTGTTTTTTTAGGATTTTAGGATAGGTTTGTATTTTACACTTTATAATAAAAAAGTGAATATTTGCTATAATATTGAAATACAAAGTAATATTAAATTACAAAATACGTTACATATCTGTGGATTGTTTTCGTGTTAATTATAAATAATTATAAAAAGTAAAAAAAAACAATGTTTCATTCAGTGTGAAAGAATCCTTAGAAATTCTTATAATCAATAACACAAACTACAAGCCGGCTTTACAACGGCTATTTGAATTAAGGTTTAAAGTTTAAGTCCGTTTAGGTCTCGGTATCCACTAGAAATATTTAGATATTTATACCAGATATTAGAAAACATTGTTTGAATTAAAAAAACCGATCGATAGATATTTTTATCCTAACTTCTTTTTTGACACACCTTGTAGAGTCACACTGTGTCAGTAACAATCAGCTGACGCCAATGAGGTCAATGCCCTTGTTTAATTCTACTAACTGGAAAACGATACGATACTCATTTATTGCATTGCAAAGAAAAGTCAACGGAGACCATAGATCAAGAGAGTAATATCAAATCAAGAAATATCAGGTCAGTCTAATTCTCAATGGGATAACGGCTGTCTTACTGTTCAAAACAGAACGTATTACTTCTTCGCGGCAGAAATAGACAGTATAAATAGGCTTATAAGAATACTTACCAGTAATTACGCATATTGTTAAATAATTAACGCGAGTTTGTTTTTTTCTTTATCATGAAAGCTATTCGCAAGCATGTCGTTGCTGCACGCCATCATCGCTGCATCGCTCGATATTGGTACGCCAGCCGTCTCATCTTTTAGGCCACGATGACATTTAATTTATTTATCAATTATATTGTATTCACGTATGCACGTATTTTGAATTTAGTAAATAGTTATATTTATCAAACCACCACAGTCAGAACTGAAGGTAGCAAGCGGTTGCCGCCTTAATTAGGCGAGGGCATTGATCTCTTGCGACAGCTGTTTTTTGCTGACATCGTGTCAAATTTATGCCTAGCTTAGCAAATGGTTGTTATTTTAAGTTTATATTGAAATTAGTAATATTAAACGCTCCATATGGAACTAGAAAAAAAGGCCCAGTAGGAAAAAGAAAGAAGGGAAGACCATTTATAATAGATTGGGAGAAGATACAAAGAAAGTAGCAATTACAAAGTGGGTTAAAATTGCCCAATCTATAGAAGATTGGTTATCCTTGGAGGAGGTCCATACCCGAAGAGGGATTCTGGCAAGTGAAAATAGTACTTAATATTAGTCAACAAACATATTTATTAGTTAATTAATCGTATAGATCACACTGTTTTGTTTTTGTTATTATAAGTAATAAAACCTATGAAATAAAAGGCTTTTTTATTTTTATTTACGAGTATTTTTTTATTGAATACACCCAGAAAATATAATGAAAACAAAAGACAATGACTGTGACCGGGAATCGAATCCGGAATCGGTGCTTAATTAATCAGTGCCTTACCTAGACAGACTAGGTGATATGATTACCGCTCAGGTGTCGAGAATAAATCACTTACGTCTGCCCTGTGTGTACAGGTTTTGTTCTTCCTTATTTATGAATGAGTCTGGCAGAGTCTTAGGATGTAAAAAAAAACATTTTTAATAATTAAGTATTTATTCTTGAATTCTGTTTTTACATAACTGACACTTCATTCTAGTCCATACCTTAATAAGGTAGTGTCAAATATCCTAGAAGATGTTTCTGCAGGAACTGTCAGGTCATGAACAAGAATGCAGCCTCTCTGGGAACCCTTATTTATATAATTAATGCGATAAAATAGTGCGAGAGGCGCGAGCGCAGTGCAGCGCGTGACGAACCCGCGGCCGCGGTCACGACGCACGGGCTCCGTACGAGCTAAGAGGCCGCACGCGCGACCCCAGCGCTAGGGCCGGCTTTACAAAGTAATAATAATTAAAATAATTGAAGAGATCTCAATTCATGAGGAATATTAGTTTTACTGCGAATTTATAATGCAGAAAAAAAAAGATGTGTGGTGTCGTGGGACACCGGATAGGAACGAAGTTCCTTATTATAAAAATATTAATTTTAAGTTCCATTCGAGGTATAAAGAAAATAAAACTGGAGGTTTCGCAACAACCCACGGTCATTCAGTAACGTGCGAACTTATTGTGGTACACTTCATTCACGGTTGTTTGCATAAGAGTTAGTGTATTGCGCAAACGACCGCTCTGAGACCGTGCTCAATGAATGATAAAAAAATATGTTATTTTTTGTACGTTATTACAAACTTAAGTCGTACACTGTGTGCATTACTAATAAAAATCTTACGTTACGGACGTTTTTTCCTGGTTAGTGTACCCCTCCGCATCGTCCCATAAGGAACTTCGTTCCAAAAATGTGTAGATTTTTTTCCCGGATGCGTCTATTTTAGTAAATATAGTTTAAATTCGCGTATAGTGCGCTTAGTGGGAGTTTTTTAATGTTTTCGATATCGTAAAAGTTAACTCAAATTTGTATGCAGTTGGACCAGCGCCCTCGACGGCAAACGTAGGCAAACGCTCCAGCTCGCAGCCGTTGTACTGTTAATAGTGAAACCTTACAATTCATGTCTCAAGGTGGGCGTTGGGATTTACGTTGTAGATGTCTATGGGCTCCGGTAACCACTTAATATCAGGTGGGCCGTGAGCTCGTCCATCCATCTAACTAACAAATTTGAGTTAGCTTTTACGCCATCGAGAAAGTTAAAAAAATCACTAAGCACACAGAGACAGGTGATGACGATTTCGTTGTGATGTTCGTTTATGGCACCACATGGGCTCTCAGATTACTTAGTCTCCATATGTGCTAAAGTTTTTTTTAATAGCTTTACCCGGTTTTGTACCGCCCGCTGTCTTTTAGATAAGATTGAATAGACAGGTATCATTTTATTGCAGCCGACGTGCGGATTAACGGTAATAAAAATATCTAGGTATGTTTACAATATTTATGATGTCACCACGAAATTATAATATATACGGAAAGTAAGTTCAAGTGCAGTTTGTTATCAACCCTATTCACTATGCCGCCCACTGCTATTGGAAAACGTTTCTTGTACTTCGTTTTGTTTATTTATAACTGTTTCAAATTTTAAGCATTCAGTGAATTTCATACCAACGAAGTGTTATATGTGACCAATTTCTGTAACATTCCTTATTATTACAATACTATCATTGAATAATTTTAGACAAAAATTACAGGAGCATGGCCGCGGTAGTATATATTGCACCCAGTAACCGTACTCGTTGAACTCGACAAAGAGGTCGACGTGCAACCTAACCCATGCATCAGCCCGCTGAGTTTCTCGCCGGATCTTCTAAGCGGGTCGCGATTTCGATCCGGTAGTAGATTCATTCGTGACGCGATTGCTCTGGAGTTGATAGGTCTCCTTCGGAGGCACTCGGGCAGTTGTTAGCAAATCCCACCCCTCCTGGCTGAGCCTTTGCTCGCCCACCTGTCCTGGTGAAACTGGGAAGGCCTCTAGGCCACCAGTAATCTTTCAATCATAAAAAAATATATATTGCAGTCGTCGTGGCCTAAAGGATAAGACGTCCGGTGCATTCGTATCTAGCGATGCAACGGTGGTCGAATCCTGCAGGCGGGTACCAATTTTTCTAATGAAATACGTATTTAACAAATGTTCACGATCGACTTCCACGGTAAAGGAATAAAAATCAAACTCGTAAAATTATAATTTGCGTAATTACTTGTGGTACTTTCATCTCTTGTAAGTCCACACTGGTAGGTACCACCACCCTGCCTATTTCTGCCGTGAAGCAGTAATGCGTTTCGGTTTGTGAGGCGGGGCAGGCGTTGGAACTATAGAGTAAGTAGTGAAACTATAGTGTACTGACACCTTAGAACTTATATCTCAAGGTGGGTGGCGCATTTACGTTGTAGATATCTATGGGCTCCAGTAACCACTTAACACCAGGTGGGCTGTGAGCTAGTCCACCCACGTAAGCAATTAAAAAAAAGATAGATCGTGTGGTATAAGTCCAGTCGAGAGAAGAAACAGAAGTATGGAATAAACTAGCCCTGCTTACTTTTAAACTTTTTAATTAATCTGTTGATTACAGATGCACTAATAATCAAATTGCCCGTTGTTATATTTAGAATAAATATTAATGTTTTCTCTTTAATTGGCCTACATGGATCGATTTCCTACTGCCCACTAGTGAGCATGTGATTTTTGACTACAGACCAATGGTATAACAATGTTTTTATTTATATAGTTATTAAATACATATTTTTGTTGGGAAAGATAGATTCCAATCGTCATCATCTTACTTTAGTCTTGAAGCGTTCTTACGTTACTTTTTTTTTTTTTTTTTTTCTACCTATGCTGATATCCTTGAGAGGCTATTTCAGCTTCGCCCTAACGTTTGTAGCGGGGCTCAAACCTGACGACGATGCTAACACGAACCTTAGCAAGAGCCGTGCTTCGCAGAATTTACCACCGGATCGGAAACGCGACCCACTGAGAAGATCCGCCGAGAAACTCAGTGGGCTGTGTCTGAGAGTTAATTTGGTCGTCGAGCCCTTCGTCGCAAGCGACGGGTTCGACGAGAACGGTGACCGGTGCTTGAAGTACCTAAAAGCACCGTTAGTGGTTCGGGAGGATCCGAGATGACGTGTTTTGGGCGACGTCGACTGCTTTCCATTCTGTCCGCAGGATCGGGAATGTAGTTACCGGCGGCCACGATGAGAGGGTTCTCGTGTCGTGCCGCTTTATCGAAGTGGCGCATCGACGCCGACTGCAAATACTTACTGACGGACTCTAAGTCCAGGTCGTCATGGAGGTCGACGTTCCTGACGAACCACGGGGCTCCGACGGCTATCCTGCAAAAACGGGATTGAATAATTTGGAAGGATTTTAAGTGAGTGCGGGCCGCGTGAGCGAACACTACACTTACGTTACAGTTTGTAAAGTAGAACAGTCATAGAATATAATTTAAAGTATTAAATTGGGCGGTGGGATTAATGTCGAAAAGTTTTATGGGTTCCACTGACAATATAGCTCTAAAACAAAAATTATTATAAAATAAATTATTAATAATACCTAGTCAGGTCATAAATTCTGTCACATGTTTAATGTAAAATAATTGAAACAAGTTTATTCATTATGTAACCATTCATATACCAAAATGAACTTAACAAAACATAGATTCTTATGACACTAAAGTTTATTCAAAATGACCTCCGTGATTTCGAATACAGGCCTTCAATCTGCGCGGCCAGTCGTCTATCGCAGCACGAACGAGGTCCATGTCAATATCGGCGGCTGCCTTAATCAAGGATGTCTTGAGTGACTCCAAATTGGGATGGGGCTTTGAGCACGCCTTTTCCTCCAAGTGTTGCCATATCTTGTAATCTAACGGATTCAAATCTGGACTGGAGGAGGGCCAGTCTTCGTGCCGGATGAAGTCGATTTCACGCGCCGCCAGCCAGTCTTGTGTGCTCTTCGCTCTATGAGCTGGCGCCGAATCTTGTTGGAATACCCAGTGCCTGTTATTGAACATGGTATGAGAAACAGGTTCCACAAGGTTCGTCAGGACTGTATTTTGATACACAACTGCATTCGTTTTTACACCTTTCTCACAAAAATGTACCTCTGTTAAGCCCCAATAAGAAACTCCCAACCATACCATGAGCGAGGATGGAAAATGACCTCGTTGGACACGCGGAATACGGTTGCTCGCTTCTTCACTACTGTGTGCGTACACCTTATCATTTTGTTTGTTGTAGCTCTCTTCTGCGGTAAAAAATTCATCCGAAAAAAGAATTTCCCGATATTTTTTTCCCGTGTACCGCTTCAACAAAGCGCGGCATCTCTTCAGTCTCAGGTCCATTAGACGAGCATACAAACGATGTCCTGTTTTTCTTCGATATGCCCGAAGCCCTAAGTCTTCATTTAACACCCTTTTCACCGTGGTTCTGCTTAACCCCATCTGAAGGGCCAACAGTTTCTGCTTACGTTTGGGATTTCTTTGAATTCGCGCCTTCACAGCTTTTATCACTACTGGAGTCCTAACAGACCGAGGGCGACCACTTCTTGACCTGTCATCTACACTAGAGTCTTCATTGTATCGTTTGATGGTACGATAAACGAATCTTTTGGTTATATTCAAAATTTTCAGTATGTTAAAAATTTGAATTGGCGCTTAACCGCAACGATGCAACGCAATAACTGCAACACGGTCTTCTGTAAGCGTCCACTCCATATTTAAAAATTAGTAAAATTCTAAAAGTATACCTTTTTTATTTTCATGAACAATTCGAAATTCGAATTCAATAAACTTTTTTGTGGCCAGCATTCTAAAAGAAAAGTTTTTATTGTGTGACAATACTTATGACCTGACTAGTTATATTATAAAATATAGCTCTAGGCAGGCACTGAGTTCTTCTGACATCGGTCCGTTTATAAAATTAAAATAGAAAAAAAATTGTCATCAGAATAGACTGTATTGACTGTCTGTACTGTGTGACTATTGACTAGTATCTTTTACTATTTTTTACTAACAATCACGCCACTTTAACTGGTCCCGTGGTAAGTTCCTTAAGAACTTGTGTTACATGTACCAGATAACGGAAATACATGTAAGGTTTTTATTATACACATACATATATTTATTATACATCCCTAAGCCTGGAAAAGACATTTTATATTTATCATACAAATATCTTCCTTTGGCGGGATTTGAACCCGCCAACCAACAACCAACAAGGATCTGTAAAAATAGACAAAATATGTTTATCAGAAGATTTCCTTTTTTTGTAACTACAAATGAGTCTAACTGGTAACTAGGTATTTTTATTTTATTTGGAAGACAGTGAGCTTAAGCTATATAAAACTAACCTTACAACTAAACACAATTTAACTGTCTCCGTATTTAAATAACTAAACGATTGTGGCGTCGCATCGCCTAGAATTAAATAGTTAACACAAAAGGTAAAATAAAAATAAATAAAACAAAAATTTTAAACAAATAGAAATACTTTGTAAATAGAAAGTAATCAATTAAAAATTTGCATCGAAGCATCGACTGCTTAATGTTCTCCTAATACATTTAGTAAAAGTGTTGAAAATGTCCAGTTCAGGGCAGTCAACTAGAGCGTTGAAACTGTTAGCAGTTATTATAAAGTATGCATTACGTCTGTAATTTGTCTTAGCCCGAGGTACTCCGAGACGAGATGATTGACGGCTCACACGCATTATGGATCTCAGGGGCACCCTTAAACATAACAACGATAGAAGATAAGACTGAGCCAAACTATGTTGGTTTTGTGTATTTTTTTTAACATTTATGATTAGTAAAACATACGCCCCATCTGATGGGAAGTAGTAGTAAGAAGTTCATGGCCTCAATAATTTAAGGAGTTTTTTTTTTTTTTTTTATGATTGAAAGTTTACTGGTGGCCCGAAGGCCTTTCCAGTTTCACCAGGACAGGTGGGCGAGCAAAGGCTCAGCCAAGAGGGGTGGGATTTGCTAACAACTGCCCGAGCGCCTCCGAAGGAGACCTAACAACTCAAGAGCAATTGTTTCGCGAATGAATCTACTACCGGATCGGAATCGCGACCCGCTGAGAAGATCCGGCGAGAAACTCAGCGGGCTGATGCATGGGTTAGGTTGCACGTCGACCTCTTTGTCGAGTTCGACGAGTACGGTTACCGGGGTCCCTAAGCCTGCCCCTAGTATTAGAGCTGAAGGCATCTAATGCAAAGGTTATTGGATCTGATGGATCCGTAAGGACGTGTCTAGGGCGTCGACGGTGACTGGCTCCTGCATGATCAGGATTCGGGGAGTAGTCAGCGGCGGCAACGATAAGGCGATTATCATGACGCATAGCCTTATCGAAGTATCGTTCCGACGCTGACTTCATGTATTTCCGAATTGATTCGAGGCCTAGGTCGTCGTGTAGGTCAACGTTCCTCACGAACCACGGAGCCCCGACAGCTAACCTGCAAAAGCGGGATTGTAGGGATTGGAGGGTGTCTATGTGTGTGCGGGCCGCGTGAGCGAACACCACACTCGCGTAAGTCATGACGGGCCTTATGCAAGTTTTGTAAAGTGTCACCTTGTTCCGAAGGGACATTTTACTCCGCTTACAGATCATGGGGTAGAGTCTACCGAGAATAAACGCGGCACGGTCACGGACTGATTTTATATGCGGGCGGAATGTCATCGATGCATCCAGGGTAACGCCCAGGTACTTGACCTTCCTGGCCCAGGGTATGGGTTGTCTAAAGAGAGTAATCGGGGGTGTGAGATTCCTCCTCCTAATCCGGGAGGAAATCCGTGTGGAGCTTCCCCTCTGAAATAGCACCGCAGTACTTTTCGCTGGGTTGATGTCTATGCGCCATTTTCGGAACCACTGTCCTAGGGCTAGGGCTGCGCTCTGAAGCTTCTTCGCGATTAGGGACTTATTTCTACTAGAATAGTAAACAGTCGTGTCGTCGGCGAATAAAGCTAAATGGGTCGGCGGCGACCGGGGAATATCGTTGACGAATAAGCTAAATAGGAGGGGTGAGAGGACAGAGCCTTGCGGGACTCCAGCTGTGAGAGGTCGTGGGGAGGAGCGGGTTCCCTCGACTCGATATCGAAAAGAGCGGTTCGACAAGAAGTCCCGTATAATGAGCACGAGACTATCCGGCACGCCCATGTTGAATAGTTTGAAAATCAAACCATTGTGCCAGACTTTGTCGAACGCTTTTGCGACGTCGAAGACGAGAGCTCCCGTGTATAACGGTTTTGGTCGATTAAGCCCCACAAGAATGTGCTCCGTGAGGCGGTGCACCTGTTGAACGCATGAGTGATTTGTACGGAATCCGAATTGTTCATCGATGAGAATGCCCTTGGATGAGACGAAGTCTCTGAGGCGTTTGTAGAGCAGACGCTCATACAGTTTGCCTAGAGACATGAGGAGGCTAATCGGGCGGTAGCTCGTCGGATGATTTTTTGGTTTACCGGGTTTATGTATGCCGATAACGTCCGCTTCTTTCCACACCGCGGGAAAGATACAGTTCGCCATAGCGGCATTGAAAATAGATGCCAACATCACGATGAGTTGGACGGGTAGAAGTTTAATAACGCGGTTAGATATACCGTCGGAACCGGGAGCCTTGCGAGGACGTAGGTCTTTGATCAAGTCTTTAACTTCTATCGGGGTGACGGGTGGTAACACATCCGATGGTGGCAAGGAGGCTCTGCGTTCTACCTCACTGTCTACTAATTCTACATGAACAGGGTCCACGGATTGAGTGCTGGGCGTGCACTGGGTTTGCAATGTATCGGCCAGCAGCTCTGCTTTTTCGTCATCATCGAACGCCGCGAGTCGGCCTGAGGGGTCTACGAGGGGGGGCATAGTTACTACCGTATCCGATTTGAGAGTACGAGCTAAGCGGTAGTAAGACCTTTGGGAGGGCGCGAGTCCTTCTAAGAAATCAGACCATCTGGCATCTCGGACTTCGGCGATGCGAGACTTTACGTCGCGTTGTAGGGCACGCATTCGAATACGATTTTCCGCGGTAGGATACCTGTCGTAGGCGCGTATCGAGGCGTTCTTAGCTCTAAGGAGTTCCCTAATATCGTCGGACAATTTGAAGCGGTGAAGGAAGTCCTCCGCTACAACTTGTTTCGATGACCTATCTAATGTCGAGGTGATGTGTGACGTTAAGATGTCTATGGCTTCAGCGGTATCCTGAGGAGACGGGATAGAGTCCGGGTTAAACGGGAGCGATGGTGGATCAGATTCAGCCAGGCTGATGCCCAGCGTGTGCCAATCCACCACAGTCCTCGTGACGGGAACGGAATCGGGAGCGCGACCGAGCTTCATAACGACGGGACGGTGGTCTGAATCTAACTCTGAAACTACTTCGATCGAGTGTAAGCGCAGAGTTACGTTTTTTAATAACGCTATGTCGAGTATATCCGGGCGATGTGCGATATTTAGCGGGTAGTGAGTCGGGGTTAGCGGAGCGACGATATCGAAGGCGAGATCATCGACTAACGCGTCAAGCCGCCTGCCATTCGGGGTTGTGGTGTGTGAGTTCCACCTGATGTGTTTACAATTTAGGTCGCCCGCCAGAATGACAGAGCTCCCCATACCGAGCAGCGCCTCGATATCACTGCTTAGAACGATCTTATCCGGTGGAAGATAAACGGACGTGATAACGATCGGCGCGTGTCCCGTCAGTGAGATTCGGCACACTGATGCTTCGATATTAGCGAGCGCGGGAGGATCGAGCGGGACGCAATGCAGGGCTCTTCTATAGTAAATGACGGTACCACCACCACGGGCAGAGAGCCTGTCGTTCCTGACCATGTTATAGTTCGCGATTTTAGGGTCACGGCGCGCGGGCTTAAGCAGGGTCTCCTGCACTAAAAAGATATCAATTTGATGGTCACGCAAAAAGTCAGAAACCTGATCACGTTGATTTGCGAGACCGTAAGCGTTAAAAAATCCTATCGTTACGGATAGGGGCTTTATTCTACTTATATACGCCATTGATTACCGGCGGAGTGAGGGGAGGACGTACGTATTTAATGACGCGTATACGTCGGCGTATTCCTGCACAACGGCGATAAAGTGTTGTGCAGTGGAGGCAGCGCGAATGGCGTCGCCCAAAGCGTTAACGCGCTCAAAGTTAACGATAAGGCGATTATCATGACGCATAGCCTTATCGAAGTATCGTTCCGACGCTGACTTCATGTATTTCCGAATTGATTCGAGGCCTAGGTCGTCGTGTAGGTCAACGTTCCTCACGAACCACGGAGCCCCGACAGCTAACCTGCAAAAGCGGGATTGTAGGGATTGGAGGGTGTCTATGTGTGTGCGGGCCGCGTGAGCGAACACCACACTCGCGTAAGTCATGACGGGCCTTATGCAAGTTTTGTAAAGTGTCACCTTGTTCCGAAGGGACATTTTACTCCGCTTACAGATCATGGGGTAGAGTCTACCGAGAATAAACGCGGCACGGTCACGGACTGATTTTATATGCGGGCGGAATGTCATCGATGCATCCAGGGTAACGCCCAGGTACTTGACCTTCCTGGCCCAGGGTATGGGTTGTCTAAAGAGAGTAATCGGGGGTGTGAGATTCCTCCTCCTAATCCGGGAGGAAATCCGTGTGGAGCTTCCCCTCTGAAATAGCACCGCAGTACTTTTCGCTGGGTTGATGTCTATGCGCCATTTTCGGAACCACTGTCCTAGGGCTAGGGCTGCGCTCTGAAGCTTCTTCGCGATTAGGGACTTATTTCTACTAGAATAGTAAACAGTCGTGTCGTCGGCGAATAAAGCTAAATGGGTCGGCGGCGACCGGGGAATATCGTTGACGAATAAGCTAAATAGGAGGGGTGAGAGGACAGAGCCTTGCGGGACTCCAGCTGTGAGAGGTCGTGGGGAGGAGCGGGTTCCCTCGACTCGATATCGAAAAGAGCGGTTCGACAAGAAGTCCCGTATAATGAGCACGAGACTATCCGGCACGCCCATGTTGAATAGTTTGAAAATCAAACCATTGTGCCAGACTTTGTCGAACGCTTTTGCGACGTCGAAGACGAGAGCTCCCGTGTATAACGGTTTTGGTCGATTAAGCCCCACAAGAATGTGCTCCGTGAGGCGGTGCACCTGTTGAACGCATGAGTGATTTGTACGGAATCCGAATTGTTCATCGATGAGAATGCCCTTGGATGAGACGAAGTCTCTGAGGCGTTTGTAGAGCAGACGCTCATACAGTTTGCCTAGAGACATGAGGAGGCTAATCGGGCGGTAGCTCGTCGGATGATTTTTTGGTTTACCGGGTTTATGTATGCCGATAACGTCCGCTTCTTTCCACACCGCGGGAAAGATACAGTTCGCCATAGCGGCATTGAAAATAGATGCCAACATCACGATGAGTTGGACGGGTAGAAGTTTAATAACGCGGTTAGATATACCGTCGGAACCGGGAGCCTTGCGAGGACGTAGGTCTTTGATCAAGTCTTTAACTTCTATCGGGGTGACGGGTGGTAACACATCCGATGGTGGCAAGGAGGCTCTGCGTTCTACCTCACTGTCTACTAATTCTACATGAACAGGGTCCACGGATTGAGTGCTGGGCGTGCACTGGGTTTGCAATGTATCGGCCAGCAGCTCTGCTTTTTCGTCATCATCGAACGCCGCGAGTCGGCCTGAGGGGTCTACGAGGGGGGGCATAGTTACTACCGTATCCGATTTGAGAGTACGAGCTAAGCGGTAGTAAGACCTTTGGGAGGGCGCGAGTCCTTCTAAGAAATCAGACCATCTGGCATCTCGGACTTCGGCGATGCGAGACTTTACGTCGCGTTGTAGGGCACGCATTCGAATACGATTTTCCGCGGTAGGATACCTGTCGTAGGCGCGTATCGAGGCGTTCTTAGCTCTAAGGAGTTCCCTAATATCGTCGGACAATTTGAAGCGGTGAAGGAAGTCCTCCGCTACAACTTGTTTCGATGACCTATCTAATGTCGAGGTGATGTGTGACGTTAAGATGTCTATGGCTTCAGCGGTATCCTGAGGAGACGGGATAGAGTCCGGGTTAAACGGGAGCGATGGTGGATCAGATTCAGCCAGGCTGATGCCCAGCGTGTGCCAATCCACCACAGTCCTCGTGACGGGAACGGAATCGGGAGCGCGACCGAGCTTCATAACGACGGGACGGTGGTCTGAATCTAACTCTGAAACTACTTCGATCGAGTGTAAGCGCAGAGTTACGTTTTTTAATAACGCTATGTCGAGTATATCCGGGCGATGTGCGATATTTAGCGGGTAGTGAGTCGGGGTTAGCGGAGCGACGATATCGAAGGCGAGATCATCGACTAACGCGTCAAGCCGCCTGCCATTCGGGGTTGTGGTGTGTGAGTTCCACCTGATGTGTTTACAATTTAGGTCGCCCGCCAGAATGACAGAGCTCCCCATACCGAGCAGCGCCTCGATATCACTGCTTAGAACGATCTTATCCGGTGGAAGATAAACGGACGTGATAACGATCGGCGCGTGTCCCGTCAGTGAGATTCGGCACACTGATGCTTCGATATTAGCGAGCGCGGGAGGATCGAGCGGGACGCAATGCAGGGCTCTTCTATAGTAAATGACGGTACCACCACCACGGGCAGAGAGCCTGTCGTTCCTGACCATGTTATAGTTCGCGATTTTAGGGTCACGGCGCGCGGGCTTAAGCAGGGTCTCCTGCACTAAAAAGATATCAATTTGATGGTCACGCAAAAAGTCAGAAACCTGATCACGTTGATTTGCGAGACCGTAAGCGTTAAAAAATCCTATCGTTACGGATAGGGGCTTTATTCTACTTATATACGCCATTGATTACCGGCGGAGTGAGGGGAGGACGTACGTATTTAATGACGCGTATACGTCGGCGTATTCCTGCACAACGGCGATAAAGTGTTGTGCAGTGGAGGCAGCGCGAATGGCGTCGCCCAAAGCGTTAACGCGCTCAAAGTTGATCGACTGAAAGAAGTCGATCGCTAAAGCGAGATTTTCGGACGCGGTCGGAGGGCAAGTCGCGGGAGAGGGACGAGTCGCGAGGGCGGGACGAATCGCGGAGGAGGGAGTTGTAGCCGTGTTCGTGTACGACAGCGGTTTTGCCCAGGCCGAGACACTGGGCACCGCCGCCGGAACGAACGCTGGCTTAGCCTGCGACGCAGAGGGTGCCGAGGCTTTGATGTCTGGGCCGGAAGCTCGGAGGCGGTTTTGGCGGGCGACGCGGCGATTTATTTTAGGGAATTTAAGGAGTACAGTCAAATCGCAGCCTACATATTGTTTTATTTTCAGTTTTTTTTCAATATGTGAATGAACAAGGCAATAGGGATATGTATGTTATATACAAAATTATTATTTATAAGTAGTGCTACGTACAGTATAGGATAGTACTTAGACAAGCTAATGGTAGTTGGTCAGGTTAAAGTCTAGTACCTAGTCAAGTAGTAGTCTTGATACCAGCATCTCGTTTTTACCATCGCACCGCCCGCCACCGGAGTAGAGTTCATCCATACTACCTGGAGCCACTGCGGTCATCCACAGTGCGTTTCCAGAGGTCTTTTTTGCCACGTACCATCCGGCTATGGAATGAGCTCACCTCCACGGTGTTTCCCGAGCGCTATGACATGTCCTTCTTCAAACGAGGCTTGTGGAGAGTATTAAGCGGTAGGCAGCGGTTTGGCTCTGCCCCTGGCATTGCTGAAGTCCATGGGCGACGGTAACCACTCACCATCAGGTGGGCCGTATGCTCGTCTGCCTACAAGGGCAATAAAAAAAAAATATATATAGTAAAGACGCTCACTGGCCTGCCAATAACCGAGGCTATAAAGACCGCCGAGGACAGGAAGACGTGCATCAAGTGTTCCAACATTTCAAACTAGACACGACCTTCAGCAATGAAGAGACCGACTCAGAAGAGAAGAAGAGAAGAACGTAGAGTATGTAGAGTTTATCAATTTTACAAAAACGCCGCATCCCGATTATTTTAAAGTCATTTTTACATTTAAAAAAGTCATGACATGTAAATGTATATATAAACTCTTTCCTGTGTTATTCATCAACATTAAAGATATGAAGATGTTTTTTAAATTATCATAAAAAAAAATTGCATTTTATATTTAATTTGGAATATGTGGTTACCAAGATAATTATGAAAGCTAAATAAATTCTAATATTTCGTATAGATATCTATTTTTGTTTAAAATGCATCCAGCTTATTTACTAAAAGTGATTTGTTGTCAACATTATTATATTTACTGCTGTTCATTTTCACGAATTCCACGTTCTTTTAAATTTTGTAAAACTATGAGGTATGGTTATTGCAACGTTTCCTTAATTATTTTTTCTTGTCTGATCTAGAATCGTTATAAAATTACTTTTGTGAATGCTTATAGCAAGCGAATCTATTAACTTTATAATCTGTTCGACTATCATTTAGAAGAACGCAACGTCGTTTTTCCAACCTCCCGCTAGTTATCCCCTATATAGTTCCTCTGTGATTGCAGTGTTCTAATTTGTATTTTTACTTTAATTTCCTAACTTATTTCTCATAGTTCATACCTTATGTAGTGGTAGAGAATGATACAGGCCCGCGCAGCTTACTGCCTCTTTTATCGTATCATCACATGTTTCTGGTTGAATGGTAAAACAGCCGTTGTATCAATTCAATTGAAACTCTAATCTTGTAATGATAATAACAGCTTATATAATAAATTAAAGCGTCGGTGCCTAACTATTTCAAACGATTAACCAATCACAAACATTGTCTAGAGTATTTTAATTTTTATTATTTGGAGATCCGGTTCAGTTTTGAACCAGTTTAACAGCGGAGGCCAATAGAGGAAAAGGAAACAAAATAAGCGGAGAAAGTACCGTTACGTAGGCTTATATAATCTTGACGACATTATCAATTCAAAATTTAACTGTGTTAGATTCATACAATACTGTTCCTTTCGATCGTTTCTATGTTAAGCCGTAGATGGACGAACAAACTCACGTCTAGTGTGGTTACCGGCGCTCAAGCTGCTCATCTAAGACGCGAAGTTGAAGTTTCAACTGCTTTTTTCCCCTACCTATTTGCTGGTAACATAAGGGCTATTCCAGTTTTTTTTTTTTTTTTTTTTTTATGATTGAAAGTTTACTGGTGGCCCGAAGGCCTTTCCAGTTTCACCAGGACAGGTGGGCGAGCAAAGGCTCAGCCAAGAGGGGTGGGATTTGCTAACAGCTGCCCGAGCGCCTCCGAAGGAGACCTAACAACTCAAGAGCAATTGTTTCGCGAATGAATCTACTACCGGATCGGAATCGCGACCCGCTGAGAAGATCCGGCGAGAAACTCAGCGGGCTGATGCATGGGTTAGGTTGCACGCCGACCTCTTTGTCGAGTTCGACGAGTACGGTTACCGGGGTCCCTAAGCCTGCCCCTAGTATTAGAGCTGAAGGCATCTAATGCAAAGGTTATTGGATCTGATGGATCCGTAAGGACGTGTCTAGGGCGTCGACGGTGACTGGCTCCTGCATGATCAGGATTCGGGGAGTAGTCAGCGGCGGCAACGATAAGGCGATTATCATGACGCATAGCCTTATCGAAGTATCGTTCCGACGCTGACTTCATGTATTTCCGAATTGATTCGAGGCCCAGGTCGTCGTGTAGGTCAACGTTCCTCACGAACCACGGAGCCCCGACAGCTAACCTGCAAAAGCGGGATTGTAGAGATTGGAGGGTGTCTATGTGTGTGCGGGCCGCGTGAGCGAACACCACACTCGCGTAAGTCATGACGGGCCTTATGCAAGTTTTGTAAAGTGTCACCTTGTTCCGAAGGGACATTTTACTCCGCTTACAGATCATGGGGTAGAGTCTACCGAGAATAAACGCGGCACGGTCACGGACTGATTTTATATGCGGGCGGAATGTCATCGATGCATCCAGGGTAACGCCCAGGTACTTGACCTTCCTGGCCCAGGGTATCGTTTGTCTAAAGAGAGTAATCGGGGGTGTGAGATTCCTCCTCCTAATCCGGGAGGAAATCCGTGTGGAGCTTCCCCTCTGAAATAGCACCGC
Source organism: Bombyx mori (assembly GCF_030269925.1). Taxonomy (NCBI): domain Eukaryota; kingdom Metazoa; phylum Arthropoda; class Insecta; order Lepidoptera; family Bombycidae; genus Bombyx; species Bombyx mori. The sequence continues at coordinate 7,626,039 of NC_085115.1, read as the reverse complement.
AGTACTTTTCGCTGGGTTGATGTCTATGCGCCATTTTCGAAACCACTGTCCTAGGGCTAGGGCTGCGCTCTGAAGCTTCTTCGCGATTAGGGACTTATTTCTACTAGAATAGTAAACAGTCGTGTCGTCGGCGAATAAAGCTAAATGGGTCGGCGGCGACCGGGGAATATCGTTGACGAATAAGCTAAATAGGAGGGGTGAGAGGACAGAGCCTTGCGGGACTCCAGCTGTGAGAGGTCGTGGGGAGGAGTGGGTTCCCTCGACTCGATATCGAAAAGAGCGGTTCGACAAAAAGTCCCGTATGATGAGCACGAGACTATCCGGCACACCCATGTTGAATAGTTTGAAAATCAAACCGTTGTGCCAGACTTTGTCGAACGCTTTTGCGACGTCGAAGAAGAGAGCTCCCGTGTATAACGGTTTTGGTCGATTAAGCCCCACAAGAATGTGCTCCGTGAGGCGGTGCACCTGTTGAACGCATGAGTGATTTGTACGGAATCCGAATTGTTCATCGATGAGAATGCCCTTGGATGAGACGAAGTCTCTGAGGCGTTTGTAGAGCAGACGCTCATACAGTTTGCCTAGAGACATGAGGAGGCTAATCGGGCGGTAGCTCGTCGGATGATTTTTTGGTTTACCGGGTTTATGTATGCCGATAACGTCCGCTTCTTTCCACACCGCGGGAAAGATACAGTTCGCCATAGCGGCATTGAAAATAGTTGCCAACATCACGATGAGTTGGACGGGTAGAAGTTTAATAACGCGGTTGGATATACCGTCGGAACCGGGAGCCTTGCGAGGACGTAGGTCTTTGATCAAGTCTTTAACTTCTATCGGGGTGACGGGTGGTAACGCATCCGATGGTGGCAAGGAGGCTCTGCGTTCTACCTCACTGTCTACTAATTCTACATGAACAGGGTCCACGGATTGAGTGCTGGGCGTGCACTGGGTTTGCAATGTATCGGCCAGCAGCTCTGCTTTTTCGTCATCATCGAACGCCGCGAGTCGGCCTGAGGGGCCTACGAGGGGGGGCATAGTTACTACCGTATCCGATTTGAGAGTACGAGCTAAGCGGTAGTAAGACCTTTGGGAGGGCGCGAGTCCTTCTAAGAAATCAGACCATCTGGCATCTCGGACTTCGGCGATGCGAGACTTTACGTCGCGTTGTAGGGCACGCATTCGAATACGATTTTCCGCGGTAGGATACCTGTCGTAGGCGCGTATCGAGGCGTTCTTAGCTCTAAGGAGTTCCCTAATATCGTCGGACAATTTGAAGCGGTGAAGGAAGTCCTCCGCTACAACTTGTTTCGATGACCTATCTAATGTCGAGGTGATGTGTGACGTTACGATGTCTATGGCTTCAGCGGTATCCTGAGGAGACGGGATAGAGTCCGGGTTAAACGGGAGCGATGGTGGATCAGATTCAGCCAGGCTGATGCCCAGCGTGTGCCAATCCACCACAGTCCTCGTGACGAGAACGGAATCGAGAGCGCGACCGAGCTTCATAACGACGGGACGGTGGTCTGAATCTAGCTCTGAAACTACTTCGATCGAGTGTAAGCGCAGAGTTACGTTTTTTAATAACGCTATGTCGAGTATATCCGGGCGATGCGCGATATTTAGCGGGTAGTGAGTCGGGGTTAGCGGAGCGACGATATCGAAGGCGAGATCATCGACTAACGCGTCAAGCCGCCTGCCATTCGGGGTTGTGGTGTGTGAGTTCCACCTGATGTGTTTACAATTTAGGTCGCCCGCCAGAATGACAGAGCTCCCCATACCGAGCAGCGCCTCGATATCACTGCTTAGAACGATCTTATCCGGTGGAAGATAAACGGACGCGATAACGATCGGCGCGTGTCCCGTCAGTGAGATTCGGCACACTGATGCTTCGATATTAGCGAGCGCGGGAGGATCGAGCGGGACGCAATGCAGGGCTCTTCTATAGTAAATGACGGTACCACCACCACGGGCAGAGAGCCTGTCGTTCCTGACCATGTTATAGTTCGCGATTTTAGGGTCACGGCGCGCGGGCTTAAGTAGGGTCTCCTGCACTAAAAAGATATCAATTTGATGGTCGCGCAAAAAGTTAGAAACCTGATCACGTTGATTTGCGAGACCGTAAGCGTTAAAAAATCCTATCGTTACGGATAGGGGCTTTATTCTACTTATATACGCCATTGATTACCGGCGGAGTGAGGGGAGGACGTACGTATTTAATGACGCGTATACGTCGGCGTATTCCTGCACAACGGCGATAAAGTGTTGTGCAGTGGAGGCAGCGCGAATGGCGTCGCCCAAAGCGTTAACGCGCTCAAAGTTGATCGACTGAAAGAAGTCGATCGCTAAAGCGAGATTTTCGGACGCGGTCGGAGGGCAAGTCGCGGGAGAGGGACGAGTCGCGGGGGCGGGACGAATCGCGGAGGAGGGAGTTGTAGCCGTGTTCGTGTACGGCAGCGGTTTTGCCCAGGCCGAGACACTGGGCACCGCCGCCGGAACGAACGCTGGCTTAGCCTGCGACGCAGAGGGTGCCGAGGCTTTGATGTCTGGGCCGGAAGCTCGGAGGCGGTTTTGGCGGGCGACGCGGCGATTTATTTTAGGGGCTCGGGGGCAACCACGGTAATTCGCGGGGTGACCCTGTGTTCGACACAGGACGCAGCTAGGCGGTTCCGTCGCGGTTATTTGGTCGCGAGCGCAGAGGGCCGTGGCGTGATCGTCCAAACACTTAACACATCGGGGGCGCGCGTGACAGTTACGGGAAGAGTGCCCGTACAATTGACAGTTATGGCACTGGCTAGGAGTGCCTTTTTTATGGGGGGCTTCGATGGCGATACCGGAGAGCCTACAGACGGTCTGTGTGTTGAAGATTTTCTTACCCTCGGGGGTAGGCTGGAGGGTGACTAGAACCATATTATATGGCTCCCTACCGCGACCGGTGTGCATACGGTGCACAGAATTCACTGGAAAGCCCTGTTCTAACAGATCGGCCTTGACGAGCTCTACATCTAACTCTTTAGGGATTCCGCGTATTACAACGCGGAGTTCGCGCTCCTCCTGGAGCGTATAAGTATGGAAACTTATACGTTCCTTACGGAGGTAAGAAGAGAGGGCCCTATGGTCGTCGGGTGTTTGAACCTTAATTTGAATGCCGTTCGCGAGGTTACGGGCATTCGTGAAATTTATATTTTTGGCCTTAAGGGCCAGGCAAACTCGATCCCAAGCTGCCTTCTCCTGAAGGATAACCGGGGGAGGGGTCTGGGTTTTATTTTGTGCCACCGGACGCGGCGACGGAGTGGCACGGGCTGGGGGCGCAACGGGAGTCTGAGGGCGGGGGCGCGACGCGTTCACGGCTTTGCTAATTTTAGCGGCCGCGGGAGCTCGAGACTCCGCGGCACGCTTCTTACCCTTCTGTACCAGGGTGAATCCATCCGTCGATGAGGCGGGGGCGAGGTCGACCTCCATGTCCGAGTCAGAGTCGGAGCACGAGGAGGCGGGTGCAGGCGACCTACGAGCAAGTGTAGGTGTTTTAGAGGGCGCGACGGAGGCCGCGGATGATCGCTCAGCTGAAACGATGGTCACGGCGGACGACGCAGCAGCTTTTCTCGCCAGTATAGGCGACACGGGAGCGGCAGGCACGACAGAGGCTGCGGTGCTCAATGCAGAAGCTCTGCACGCAGGTACAGGCGACGCAGGAGCAGCGAGCGCGACGGAGTCCTCGAGAGGGCTCGCAGTGTGATTGGCCTTGAAGGCCAGAAACTCTGAGGCGAGCTGTGGGTGGCGAAGTCGGAGGAATTCCACGAATACAGCGTCCATGATCGCTGAGTACCCAGGTGGGGCGGCCCCGGGTCTTGAAAACACTCGCCTTGCGGCGAGGCCCCAACTTCTCGGACCTGAGCGGTTCTATTGAACACAGGTGGCAATGCGGCGCGATTACTACAGGACAAAGAAAAAGCTCAACAAAACAGAAATTACAAAAAGAAACAAAACAAATAAATACTTGCAGGAAAACACTTTGTCGGCAAATGTTCCACGAACACAAAAATAACTAAAACAAAATAAATAAAAGCTTCCAGGAAACACACTTGGTCGGCAGATGTATCACGAACACAGGCCGCGCGAACAATGGCCGGGCTAACAAAAGCCGGGCGAACAAAGACCGGGCGATCGAGTGGACAATGAGCACGTCCGCACGTGATGGGTGCCTCTATCGGAATGCTATTCCAGTTACGCGCGGACGGAATCAAATGTATTGTCTTCGAACAGAATGCGTAAATCAAATATGCTCGCCATTTTACTCATAATGGCAACCCATTTCTGTGAAGGACAGTACTAAATTGCGTGAACATCGTTGAAATAAAATTTGTCTCGATTCGAACTTAAGAGTTTTAAATTAAGATTTATATACGTAATCAAAGATTAAATATTTGTATCATGTTATTAATGTCTATGTTTTTAAATGACCTATTATTGAAAATTAAACTATCTATTAAAATGCTATCGTAAATGGTATCCGTCTGGCGTGACATGTGACAATCGAATTTCGATTCTCATGACGTCGCTTATGGAATAGATCGATTAAAAAACGTTATAGTTCACACTACTTAGTATATAATTATCATTTCTAGTTTCGCACTTAATGTTATCAATAGTAATTTGTAATTGAATACTTGATTCTCGATTCAGTTTCGTCAACACTCAATCACGTAGAATTTACATTTGACACACTAAAATGCTATTTAAATTAATTATACTTACAAAGTAGTGGATTCTTATCTTTTCGCCATCGATTTTGCTTCTCGGATAATATCAGAGGAACACGGCTTTCTACATACGAAATGAGAAGCTCCACTCACGCCCCGTCTCACAATACGGCATTAATTACTGAACAAATTATACGTTATTTATCACCGTTCTTTTTTTTTAATAACAGGCATTGTTGTTCATTCGTGCTAAGAAACGATTCTTTTCAGCCAGTGGCTGCTTTAATTTGATTTATTCACGGCTAGTAGCTCTCGACTGATGTATTATGGAACGTCTTCATCATTCCTTTACAAAAGGCTCAATTTTTGTTTATTTTCACCGTCCCGTTGCACAGTGGGTCGATTCTATGATTTTAGTGACTTAGGGACCAACTTTGTTTTTTTATAAAAAAATTTATGTAGATAGATAGAGCTCGTTAATCTCAATAATAATTGTTTTGGGCAAAAATTACAATAACTTTATAGTTTGGTCAGAAAAATGTGTTTTGTGATTTTTTTGTATGGAGCGGGTCACATTAAATTAAATTCCTGCTAAGTACCGCGAGGTCCCGCTTTGAAACTTTATTTTCCTTATACCTTGTCTAGTCTACTATCATTTGATGCTATGAACATGTGCATAAAGTTGCAACTCTGCCAAATAAATGGATCGAAAATTTTTAATAAATACATAGAATAAAAACCTTTATATTTTTTTTCGTAAGTGCTTTTAAGTTAAATTTGATATGGATTAGTAAGTAAAAGCACGTAATGATACCCATAATTACATAATACCTAACAACAATACATTTAGTAGGTCTCTAATTATGCAATCTCTCTAAATATTATATATTTTGTTTCACCTTTCGATCTTTGGGTCAGAAGACGAAAGAAGATTGTGTAAAATATCCTCATTAGTCGACGTTCTACTTCTCATTCTTGAATAACATCTCTCTGTATATTTCCGATAATCTTTATTGCGAGCTTCCGCTGCCTCTTCCGAGAGTTTACCTATACGAATGGCACCAAAGTTCTTCATTATTATATATCACTGCCATGTGCCAACAATTTATGGATACTGGAAGGCATATATAATACCAGGGATATACATTAACATACAATTCTGCAGTATATCTAAAAAATTCCGAAAAATTGGAAACCTGCTCTCCAGATGCAACAGAGTGAAGAATCACGTGAAGCCTCTCTATTAAATCTTTACGTATTCCTGTTATGCGAGCTGTTTCTTCTGCATCCCTGAAAAATCTTCTGGCAGTATTGCCATCATTGGTTGTTCCTACTCCTTGCTTGACAACATCTATAAGTAAACCGCATTCCTTTTTAAACGCTCGCTGTATAGCGCTCTTTCTGATTGATATTTTTTCTTTGTCATCCCCCCTTGCAACCCCATTTCTTGAAGTCCAAACGATAAGACGCAAACAAAAAAGTGTCATATAAAAAATAATCTCACAGGAAACTACATACGATGAAAAAATTGTGAAGTAATAAAATTATATTTACCGATATGAAGTAAGCACTCCATGCATCTTATCCAGGCATGTAAAGATGGCATTCCATACTGGAATATTTCTTCATTATTTTCTCTTTGATAAGCAAGTCACTTCAAAAAACTCTGACGGTTTTGCTTTGCAAATATCACAGACAGCAGAAAATGTTTCTGAAAAATATGAGGTTATTTTGCCGTCTATCATCATCATGTGCAATTGATGCTTAACTTCAACTTGTTTGATTGTGTGATAAATGAATGCGTTGAAATAAAATAAAGTATGTATGTGTTGTTGTGTAGTGTAATTATAATAAAATAATATAAAATAAATAAATACATGTGAGTCACCCACATGCAGTGTTGATAGCTTCAGGTATCATTCCTTCGGGCCAGTTTATTGCACATTCTAACCAATCATATTTTTTTCTTATAAACTGTGCTAACATGCGACTACTTCGTTTCCATATTGCACTTATATTTGAACAAAATTGCGTACTGAATTTTTGGAGCTCAACATTTTTCTCTTTGGTCACGTTTATTTGATTTTGTAGGAATTGAAAGAGTTTTTTATTATCAGACAGCGACTGTAGTTGCTCTCTTAAAATCATAAATAATCCTAAATTGTTAACAAAATTATCAATTATAACGGAAACAGCAAGATCACAAAGACAATCACGAGATGTTAGTAGTAGTACGAATAAACGAACACTAGTTAGTATATAATAAACATGGTCACTTTATACTTCCAGAGACAAACAAATGTTTACTATATTTTCTACTACCCAGTAATGGCTACTTAACTAATTATCCTCATTAAATAATGTTAACTATCTTAATAATTAGAGAGATTGTTTAATTAGAGACCTACTAAATGTATTGTTGTTAGGTATTATGTAATTATGGGTATCATTACGTGCTTTTACTTACTAATCCATATCAAATTTAACTTAAAAGCACTTACGAAAAAAAATATAAAGGTTTTTATTCTATGTATTTATTAATTTTTTTCGATCCATTTATTTGGCAGAGTTGCAACTTTATGCACATGTTCATAGCATCAAATGATAGTAGACTAGACAAGGTATAAGGAAAATAAAGTTTCAAAGCGGGACCTCGCGGTACTTAGCAGGAATTTAATTTAATGTGACCCGCTCCATACAAAAAAATCACAAAACACATTTTTCTGACCAAACTATAAAGTTTTTGTAATTTTTGCCCAAAACAATTATTATTGAGATTAACGAGCTCTATCTATCTACATAAAAATTTTTTATAAAAAAACAAAGTTGGTCCCTAAGTCACTAAAATCACAGTATCGACCCACTGTGCGTTGGTGTGAATGTTTTTATCATTTCAATATGCATATGTTCTAGGAAAATCTTGTTTCTAGAGTTAAGCTTAGTTACTTACATATTTAACGATAGATTTGGACTTCTAGGAACTAATGATTTGTTCTGTTTTGTTAACAAAACTGTTGGCACCTGTTTTTTACTCGCCAAAATAGACGAAAGAGCTAGTGTACCTACCCTACAGTTTATAAGAATTTGCGTTGGAACGTTATTCTTTAGAAAATACGCCGATACCGCTTGGTCACGTGTTCCCAGTAACTTACAATGCTTTGTTACATGTCCGCAATTCATTTTTGTACTTAAAACTAGAAATTAATTGCTGGATCTTTCATTTTATTTACTGTTTTTATGATAGTTAACATTTTATTACTGTATTCTTTAAAATTCAACCAAGCAAAACATTCAAATTACTTATACGAGTATACTTTAATATATTATATAGTATATAGAACGCAACTATAAATATGCACAAAATGTTTTAAAACCTAAAGAAGCACTATAAGATCCAGATTACCGTCATAATGTTGGTCATTTATTTTTGTACATACTCTGCCATGTATTGTATTAATGGTGGAAACTTGTGTGTTTTTGTTACCTTATTTTTAATATAATAAGCGAGTGTTTTGTACTGTTAGTTTTCTAAAAATATAGTATGGCGGAGAGGCGGATTCCATGGTGTTTTTAATATGATGACACCAGCGTTGCTGACGCCATTCTCCTTTATTATTATTGCCTTCCATAGTCACAGTAATTAAGACTCACTTTTCCAATGAATTCCATTTATTACATTTTAAATGTACGACCATAACAACAGAGAGCTCCGCTCCGTTTGAGCGCTCGTGCCGGAATGTTTTTGCGACAATAGTCACTCGTATAATCACAGGTATTTATAGTAGAAAGTGAGGGCAGCTTAGTCATGAATTCTCTTGAATACTGTCTTAGTTAACTTTAATTATTTATAGTTAACTAAATAGTGACGTTGCGCCGATAAATATAATATAAAGAAACTGTTGTTCATCTTGCCACATCAATTTAGGTTACATACAGGCTTTATCTCATTTATGGGAATTAACGATTTACTGATAATCTTTAATTATAAGAAAACGTATAGCAACTCAGCAACAGCAACACACCTTAGTGGTACACAATAATTGTAATTCGTTTCAAATAAGAAATCTAGCTCCATTTGAAAAGCAGGTCGACAGTGTTAACAGGAACTGGTGCATATTCCTACATTGAGAGCTCAACTCACTGTTTTTTTTCTAATAGTCATTTAACGCAGAAGGTCCATTCTGGTTGTAACTAAGCAGGATCGGGTAATCGCTTTAAACCAGATGCGTGTTAACTTGTCCGATCATCATCCAACAGGAAAAAGCAGCCTAAAGTTTAATGAAGTCATTTTATTTTCTGGCTCCTTGACAAAATATAAAATGCTCTAAATAGCTACAGAGTGCAGTGGAATTACGCGATGAAACGTACATTATTGTTATTGGATGTCTAAAACACTACAAACGTAACAATAAAATAGGTACGAAGCAACAATATCCTTTGTCGTGCTAAAACAAACTGGGCCCTGAGGAGTGGGCGTGACGGCGCGATGGTAAGGCACGCGTTCCGTTCGATCGCCGGGATTATTTTGTTATAGATATCGATTTATGAAATCGACCGTACCTGTGTCACGGACGGATAAATGTTAGGGGAAGATAATGTTTAGTAATTTAACTAGATATTGTAAATGCATCAATAAATGCTTGTATTACGTGAATAAAATAATTTCATTTTGTACAAAAAAATATTCGTAGGTCAAAATTTTTGTTTGGTATCTCAAAAGATATGTAAATATGTATAATAAATAAAAGACAATGTGATCGTAAATCAACGCACTAATTGCCCTTATCTTTTCTTTCTTCATCTTATATTTAAATGTTTAGTCAATACGTCAATGAACTTGGCACAAAACCACGTGTAAAATATTGAATAGGTTACATAATTTGTTAAATACGGGCATCATACATCGTGCTAATAAGATATCGAAGACGAAATTAGATACTAAGGTAAAAAAAAACAAATTTGAAACATTTATAAGGTGGCAATAAATCTCGTTTTGTAAATTACACGTCGGCGAATACTCCCATGTCTTTCGAGAGCAGTAATTAAACTCTGTGCAATTGAAAGAGTCATTCAATGTTGGATACGTGTAAAAAAGCGCATATAAAATTAGGTCTAGGTGTGTGCAGCTTAGTATCTGCTTGCATAAACTAAAAATCAATAAAAAAATGCCTAAATTTCTTTCGCGTTGCCGCAAGTAGATATACTCTCAACATACGCAGCTACTGTGAAATATAGAATAGATATGAATACAATTTATTGAAGAATCTGAAATAAATCACAAATACAGTAGTATAAATATTATGTACATTTCAAAAATGAAACACGACTGATGTTTAATAATAATTATTATGATACCACTCTTCGGATATTAAGACATGTCGTGAACTTGTTACTCGGGTACATTCATCATCACCGATTAATTATAATTATCGCTATAATATTATACTTAAGTGTAGTGGAGTACAAAAATAGTTATTAATAAGATACAACCATACTATTATAACTGTAAAAGCCTAGCTTATTTGAAATTCTAAAAGACAACAGAATCAGATAAGTAATTAATCATTAAGACAAAGTTCACAGCGAAACTAATTTTGTTTACTTCGATATGTTTGAAACTTACGGCACTTAGCTAAATGAGTGTCAGAACGACGCAGGTGTGAACCACCTGCATCTTGATTAGTGATTGCACTTAATTCTATCTATCAATTATACTGTATTTCAATTCAAAACAAAACGGTAAAGACGACGCAATTAATTTGAACTTCATTATAATTTTATTCGTTTAGTAAGAACTATGTTTTTTATTTCTTTATCTATACGGGTGGATCAGCACAGCGCACCCTAAAGTAAGTAATTATCGGACCCCGTAACTCGAAGCAGCTTACCATGAGACATGAGGTCGATGTCTCAATAGTAATTAGCTCTTACTTGTACATACTTTTTCATTTATAATAGTCACCCAGCTACATTTCGGCACGAAAAGTCTCAATTACGACTCAAATCTTATACCTTTAAACGAGCAATTCTTGTATATATATTATTTTAAGTAATCTGAGTCTGGGAAACGGCTCCAACGATTTTCATAAAATTTAGTATACAGGGGATTTCGGGGGCGATAAATCGATCAAGCTACGATTTATTTTCAGAAAATGTTGTTTATTCGTGTTTTCAATAATCAATTCTTCCCGACATCTATTGGCGAATAATAATACTATTTTTCTTAATTGAGGGCAACTAACCGCTTTAAAGATACAACAAAGATGGCGCTATCAAAAAAAAAACCTGAGCAAAGCTCGGTCATCATCTATCTATAGTAAACCATACAAGCAGATAAGCAGTGGCCATTTTGTTACAATGGTAATATTCTTACATATTTATATAAAGTACTTCTCTTTGTGAATATACTCTTACAACGCAGAACTTTCCCAGTCTTGTCGAATTTAGTTGTGCACTCACATGTATATAATATAACCTACCCTAATCTTACTGAATGGATTTAGTTATTATTTTCATTAAAAAAGGTTGATAACAGAAGATAAATCAAGCTCATGTAAGCTATGCAACATTCCGTTTTCGAGTGTGAATTCGTTGGCATTGTTTGTTTAAAATATTTGAAAAATTAAATATTTGGGAAGTGGTCAAGGTTAAACACGAATACTTAGAGAAAAAGACAAATCGAAAACGATTACTTTACTTAATTTATTTTCAGTACACAATTGAGATGTGACAATTTAGAGTTGTGTTTTAAGGAAAATGGTGTGTAGAAAATCGAAGGAATCGATTCTGGTGGTGCACGGTACGGAAGAGACTATATAATTTCCATTATATTTGGTCACTTTTTGTAGAAGAGAACCCCTAAAAGATATACCTTTTTGCTTGCAACATCTGACGAGCTTTCAGCCGCTCTGATGGTGAGTGATTACCGTTGCCCATGGACATCGGCAATGCCAAGGCTACAGTCAAGCGGGTACTTACCGAATGTGGCCATCCACAATGTATTGCGTAACGACTGCCCTACGCTTCAAACCGGAAAGTATTTAGCGTGGCCTTCGTTTTCGGCCTTTTAACGTGCCGCCAGCACTTTAAGACATGAGGTCTAAATCGAAATTATTTACTATACTGGCTGTTTGTGTGTGGCGGCACACTGGAATTTGTTATTGCTTCGCGGCAGAAATAGAGTAGTGTTTCTTGTTCGCGTGGGCTCACATGACGATAGATCCTTCGACCACTAATCACGTAATTTAATTTATGCGGGCTTGGTTATTATCACAGGATGCTTCATCGTGAAAACTATTGGTCAATATACTGTATATACTAATTTTATTTTTTATCATTACGTTATTATTTTATTATTTGAATTAGAAAAAATGATTCTCTCTTATGGGATTTGGATACCAGCGTAGATTCCTGTTTGATAATAGCACACCAGTCGTCCTATCCTTTAGGTCAGTACAACTTCTAAGCGGCGACAGCTTTGTAAAAAAGCCAGGCCCATTGAGTTTGATTCGCCGGTCCTTTTCCTCTTTTTACAACCAGCGGTAGTACTTTCCTTTGACTTTTAGGAATTATATTAAAGTATATCGAAAGATAAATAGATTATTTGCAAAAAAAATGTACTTAAGAAGTTCACGATATGCAGCCCGTTTCTAACACATTGTCATATGTGAACAACATTGTTTGGTTTATTTAACACAGTTCTTGTTTTACTATGAATTCCAATAAGGCTGGTGACAAAGAAGATTATTATAATTCATTGTGTGTTTCAAAGTACTCCAATAGATGAGAAATTCTACAATAAGTGTTAAAGACTTACGTACGAATCATTCATATGTTTTAATTAGTGGTTTTCCTGGTTGTATTCAGCATTGTAAATCCATAATCAGAATTTAGTAATAAGCACACGGATCTAGTATGAATTAACCATTTAAATAGTAAGCATTCATTGTACGACACGTAAATGATATAAATTATATGTACATATAAATAATATATCTTGAGATATAAGTTTGAATTCTCAATTCCATTGAAGCCTCAATCAAACAACTTTTCAACAAAACTAGTTCACGGTAGAAATAGGATGACGGTAGTCGCTCGGACTTGCAATATGGCCTGCCATCAGTACTTAGGTGTTCTTGTACGTACCTACTAGATTGTTGATAAGACTCTGTTACAGATGTATGAAGAGTAGTATTAGCAGTAAGAGAAGTCAGGGTCGCGTGTCCGGATTTTGATTAATAACCGAACAGATTATATTATGTCGTGATATAATTAATACTAATTTTACGTTTTAATCTCGTGTTTATTTACATTCCATTTTTATTTACTACCCCTTTAGGCTGAATTATCTAATATTATTATGAAGATAATTATAATATACCTATCATAAGCAATAGTGGCATATATACATACATATGTACTTAGTCTGGCCATAAATACTGTTACAATTAAAAATAAAAAAATATTACATTTGAATTTGGAATCTGTCATTTTTATATGATTGCTCATTGAGTTCTCATTTTGGCGCCAAAACATTGTACAATATTTTGCGATATTAAAATGGAGTGGGGCGATAAAGTGAACCGAATCGCTGTGATTGCATTACACAAAGTAGGTAAGGAGCTAAATGCAATTTTTAAAACTCTCCATACGCTTGATATTAGTAAAATGTTTGTGTACCGGGCTATTAATAGGTGCAATGAGACCTCCTCTGTTTGCGACAGAAAAAGATCTGGCCGTCCACGTAGTGTTCGTACGAAAAAGGTGGTCAAAGCAGTAAGGGAAAGAATTCGAAGAAATTCTGTCCGAAAGCAAAAGATTTTATCTCGGGAGATGAAGATAGCACCTAGAACCATGTCGCGTATTTTAAAAGATGACTTAGGACTTGCAGCCTATAAGAGACGTACTGGTCATTTCTTAACGGATAATTTAAAAGAGAATAGGGTGGTAATATCGAAACAACTACTGAAGCGGTACGCAAAGGGAGGTCATAGAAAAAATTTGTTTACGGATGAGAAATTTTTTACAATTGAGCAACATTTTAACAAACAAAATGACCGTATTTATGCTCAAATCTCTAAGGAAGCCTCCCAATTAGTCGACAGAGTGCAACGTGGGCACTATCCGACTTCAGTGATGGTTTGGTGGGGTATTAGCTATCATACTTTTGTGAAAAAGGTATCAAAATATCGGCCCAAGTGTATCAAGATACCATTCTTGAGAAGGTAGTGAAGCCCCTTAACAACACCATGTTCAATAATCAAGAATGGTCCTTCCAGCAAGACTCGGCGCCAGGTCATAAAGCTCGATCTACGCAGTCTTGGTTGGAAACGAACGTTTCGGACTTCATCAGAGCTGAAGACTGGTCGTCGTCTAGTCCCGATCTTAATCCGCCGGATTATAATTTATGGTCAGTTTTAGAGAGTACGGCTTGCTCTAAACGCCATAATAATTTGGAGTCCCTAAAACAATCCGTACGATTGGCAGTGAAAAATTTTCCCATGAAAAGAATGCGTGCTACTATTGATAACTGGCCTCAACGTTTAAAGGACTTTATTGCCGCCAATGGAGACCACTTCAAATAAGCTTTTTATACTTTAAATTGTTTTATATTTATGTATTAAACTAACACACTGTAAAAGTAATAAATGTTATTTGCCATAGATTTTTTTTTGTTTTCCTTTGTAACAGTATTTACGGCCAGACCTAAGTATATTGCAATTTCGATTCATCACTACAAAAATAATTTTGATATAGTTTTGTTGAATACTTTTTCGTTTGCCGTTTCAATGCAATTGAGAATTCAATCTTTTATCTCAAGGACCCACTTATGGTAGGTAGGTATGTATGGCCTACTATGGCTTCTTGTAATTTATATTATTTTTTATGTAATGTATTCTTTATTTCTCTTTTATGTAATACGTATGATCATGTTATCGGTCATGAATAAAAAAAGAGAATCACAATGAAACAGCAATATCTTAAAATTGTACACTTGAAACACAAAAAGTTATATAAAATTCAATAATAATAATTTACGTAACGCATGTGGTGATGGAATTTCTCTAAAAAATTAAAAAGCAATTTAGTTCTAACAGAGTAAACCTCAGTTTGGCCTTTATTTGTCTACAGTGACTGCAGAAGAAGAAGAATAATAACTTGACTGACTTTTGACTGACTCAGCAGTAGTTAGAGCCAATCACTGTTGCGCTGAGGGCTGTGGGTTCGATTCCCACATCGGGCAAACATCCGTGTGATGAACAGGGTTATTTGCTTTTTGTCTGGGTGTTTATTATCTATCTATAAATATATCTATATATTTAAACGTATATGTCAGTCTCTGGTACCCACCCATAACACAGGGGATCCTAATTTGGGACCGGAGGACGTAATTTGGGACGTTAAAAATAATTTGGCCCCAGACAGAGGAGCGGGCTTCTCAATATTTCTAAATGAAATCATAGATAAGCAAGTAAACCGGGTTGTTGGTTTATTAATGGATTTCTTTTTGTGTAATGAATTCTGTTATTTAAATTCAATTTAGAGATACCAATAGAAGATCAGAGATAAGATAAGCAATATTCTAATTTAGGAACAACTTAGCATTTTATCTTTTATATTTTCGCAAGAAAACGAGGTGCAACCAAATAAAAGAATTGACAAAATTGATTATGAAATTAAAATTAGTCAACCAGTAGGTACATAGAATCTGCTCAAACAGAAAATGACGCTCAGGAAACACTGTAGAAAAGAAAACTAGAAGATCATAGAAGAAGGCCAGAATGTTAAGAATCTACTTGGATCAACTCTTTTTTGATCGAGTGGTTCGATTGGTGCTACATGAGTGTTGAACGCATTAAAGATGGTCTCCGTCGCTTTCTCGACCAAGGGTCCGAACCCTCGATAGCTGTTGGATTAATATAGCGAGTAAAACAGCCGTAATACAATACAACGAAACCTTCGACTTCAAGCTCCATCATTAGGGGTGGCATTCGCGTTGTAATGTTTTTTGCGTTCCACTAGCCGTTTATTACCAGGCGAGTTTATCTAGTGCAGTAAAAAAAACATATCTGATTTTTGTTACAGTTATGTGCTATAACTCTACATTCACTCTAAAGCATTTATAAATTATAATACACGGCCAGTATCCGTAGGGGTACAAACCCAAAATTAATTACTACGATACCAGAACTCTCAAAAAGTGGCCTTCATATTTTAGTGAATGGTTATTTAGTAGATATTATATGATGAAAGTTCTATCTATCTCTATCGAGAGATCTAAAAAAATATATGCTTAAATGAGCTTTAAACAATCATTAGATTGGTTTTGAACATAAATTACGATTCAGTGATATCAGATAAGATGAGAATCAGCCGATTCCGCAGTTAAACTGGAATGCGGTTTTATGGGACTTGTACGAGAATATGTACAAAAAATGTTGACTGAATAAATACAATCTGAAAGTTGTTCTGACCTTTTAATAAAAATAATAATTTATAAAACAATAGTGAAAACCTATTGGTTATTGTTTAAATCTAAGGGCTACAAAAACTATCTATCAATTTTTTTTATTTAATTGCGTATGGAAATCAAACCAATTGATGGAAATTATATCGTACTTATTATATTTGGATATTATATCGTACGATCCATTCAGCGTGTACGTAAATTCAGTATCGAGAGCGTTTCCGTTCTGTGAAGAATAAACTGTTCTCCGTCTGGTTTGCTCACGCTATGAAATCTATTTAAACAAGGCATATCCATTAAACTAACGCTTTGGAAGCGTTCATAGCATGGTCAAGTTTGCGATTTATATAGGCTTCGGTAGCCATCTACCACAAAATGGTCTATCTTCTGATCTTTCTTGGACAGCTAGAAAAAAACCTATTAATTTCGATTAGGTTTTGAAATCAATTTTTTTTTGCTCAAAGCGTGCTTCTGTAATAAAATATAAAGCCGGAATTTTATCTGATCGTATGACAACATTTAGATTTTAAATTTGGAGAACAACCCACGTAAGAAATTTAATTTCTAATTCTAAGCATATATACATAAATAAGATCTCATGCCTTTGTCCTCTAGAATCGATTCGTAAATTAATGTGATCTTATTTATTTTTATTATAACTAAACTTTAAGCAATGATTATGTACCTGCTTAGATTTGTATTTATAGAGAAGTATCTGGTCGTGTACAACGCGGTGTGGCCTGCGTCACGACTCAGGCATTGCTTGTCGCGAATGTACCATCTTACTGTTTGTATTTAATAGAGATATTTTGGTAGTTTACGGCTTTCTTTGATGTAACATATATAAGATTTTGAACAATTCGACTAGTTATATATTCATTTTACAATGATTTTCATAGTAGGATTAAATTTAAAAAATTAAAGACCATATAACGGGTAGTCGACCGCTTAGATTGACGTCCTTAACACGATGAAATATAAGTGTTGGTACGTGAGGAAATTTCGGATAAGAAATATACCATAAAACAAAATTAGTATCTTCGTTGTGCGAAAGTGGACTATTTTTAACATACATAAAATATACTATAACGTATTAATATACAACAGTCCCAATATGGGACACATGTGTCATATTTCATGTTTAGCATGGGATCGTGCAAAATGCTCTATAATCACAGCTTTTTCATTTAAAAAATAAAACTATGCGAAAAAATTGTTCAGTAAGTATACAAGTTAATGATCAATTGTATATGTATTAAATAATGGACGATGTGGGCGCTCTTTGCTACCGAAAACATTTAATTTTATAGACAGTTTATATCTTATTACAAAGTTAAATGATTTATGAAGTGAACCTTCTTTAGAACGCGCCTAAACTACATATAAAAAGAAAGTAAAATTTAACTCGTGACATACTCGTTACGGCTAGAGAGAAAATATACAAATTAGGACGAGCGAGAGTGAGAAAATAGATAGAGTGTCTCGCGAACCACTCGATCTTGGAGAGAGGGAGAAAGCGAGCTAGATCGTTTCTCATATACACATTTAGTTTACGGGCGTTGGCGACTAGATGGCTTGTTTGTAGTTTTGCTACTGTAGATGGCAGTAACATATTAACTAACTTATATTTAATACTTAATGAAGAATTAAAAAAAAATCTATATATAATTTAAAATTTATATAGATGGTGAAGAAGTCGTTTCTCTTATTCACAGCATTCCCTTGTACAAGAGAAATTTGATTTAAGGATGAAAAATACAGAAAACTACAATACTATACACCGCGTAAGGAATTTCACTGCTTTCACGTGCACCAAGTTGCACGCGCACGCCTTTTTTTTTCCAGTGTTTTTTTTTCAATTTCATTTTTACACTCAAAACAATACAGCACCGTTCTAAGTAGTTTGGCTTAAGAAAAATTAATCCATTTTTTTAGCAGGGAATAACACGGATTACTTACTTAAAGTTATCTTAGAACTTATATCTCGAGGTGGGTGGCGCATTCACGTTGTAGATGTCTATGGGCTCCAGTAACCACTTAACACCAGGTGGGCTGTGAGCTCGTCCATCCATCTAAGCAATAAAAAAAATAATAATAAGAAAATGATTCCGAAATTACTAACAAAGCATGACTGCGTTTAAAATTGCTCTCTGCTTATCAACGATAAGCAAAAACATTTGACTATAATTTTTTTATTACTATCCGTAAAACACGGACAGTCGGCTGTTGTCGATTAAGTTGATTTTATTGCTCGAACAGGTAGTTAATACGCCTAAACCTAGATTGGCAAAAAATCTTGCATCACCGGTTAAAAATGTTTACAAGTGATCCAACAAGTTTATGTATAGCTTAGTTTAGACACTTCATTTTCTAGTTCTGGATTGTGAAGATTTTGCTGTGAGCATCTCACGCTGTGTTACCTACGTGGGTCTCGGTCGTGAGCTATCTTTGCATATTTCAAGAATGCTCGTTCAATGCGTGTTTTGGACACAGGAGATACGTAGGCCGTGAGTTCACTTCTTATGTTTCGACTCCTGTGTTGTCTTTCTGTAAATTAGCTACATGTGAGTGTGGAACGTTTTCATTTATTTATATGTGAGTGCAATACAGCTAAGTTTTTGAGTGTACAGATTATCGTTATAAATGAAGGTAGGTTTTTGGAGTTTACTCCTTTAGAATCGATTTACATATATAGGCCCGGGGTATGAAAATTATGGGGACCAAAATCGTACTAGCATGTCACACGAAATGCGTTATGCGCCTGATTGCGCATGTCACACGAAATGCGTTATCGCAGGTGACGCCGGGCTGCTGCGCCGGCAGTCCGCCACAAAGCCTCGTACTGATCGCGCGTTTCTCTCATTATTGTATTTTCATATATTTGTTAGTCGTTTGTTTTGTGTCTCGTTAATTTGTTAATAATCTGTAGTGTATCGTGTTGTCGTAATATAGAACTATTTCTCGTATTGTTTCGTTTAATTTTTTATATCCAGTAAACTCCAGTCGTGCGTCGGAGCGGACACACACACTTTTTTTTTTCGAGTATTTTCTTTATGACATCTTTATTTATAATCTTATTCACAAATACGTTGGAAGTATTAAGAGTATTAAGCGGCAGGCAGCGGCTTGGTTCTGCCCCTGGCATTGCTGAAGTCCATGGGCGACGGTAACAACTCACCATCAGGTGGGCCGTATGATCGTTTGCCTATAAGGGCAATAAAAAATTAATAAAGACCATTTAACGTTGCTACGTTGCTTGCTTTTACGGTTGTTTGTTCGAAAATCTTTCTTCGAGAAGATGGGAAAAAAGTGATAAAAGTTTAAAGAAATTAAAATGTAACTTGTGCTCTTGAATTGACACTGCTCTGGGCGTAAATGAAATGAATCGATGTGTATGAAACTAACGGCCGGGCAACTGCACTCTAAGATTCTCACGTTAGACGAGATTCCCTGAAGCGTCATTGTTTGCAACGGTATCTTTAATGCATTTCCATTCAAATAACAAATAATCATAATTGATGTAAACTCTAAACAGATATGTTGGTGAACATCCAAAACAGTTGGAACTTTGCTTGTTTATGTGTAATTGAGATATTAATCATTTCAGTGATCATATATATCTTTATTAAGTATTTTTCTAAACCTAATTCGAATAGAGACTAATAAGCCATACTACAGTTTTATTTGCTATCGTATTTATATTCCAAGCAATCAATATTTGTTTTAATAGAGGTAGAGTTAACATTGTTATTTAAATTTTGACATTCAACAAGTGTGTTATACTGACATCTAAGTTGAAATAAATCATTTTGAATTTGAATAGTCTGCGACAAAATTAAAATTTCAATTAACAAAGACAATTATTATTAAATATATTTTAAAGGAGTAAAATAAAATAAAATAAAACAAAAAGCTAAATAGCATTTTAGTATAATAATATTTTTTATTCAAACTATACGACATTTTATTAGTGAAATTGTTTTATTTCTAAAACGGTATTTTAATCACTAGTTTATTTATTTTATTTTATTTTAATTGACACATCGACAGTTTACATCCACATTAAACGTAAATTTAAAATATCTGTTAATAAATATTTATGTGAGTGCAAAAATAATAGTATAGTATAATGGTTACTGATGCCTATGGACTTCAGCATGCCAGTGATACAGCACAGCCAAGTCAATGCCTACCGCTAGAATTAATAATCAGGAGTATTTAATTTAACAATTACGCGTAATTTACAGTAAGCGTTAATTAAACCGAAAATTATTATGATGATATGTATAATAATTTATAACAACTAAAATGGTTCTTTGTAAGATCGTTTTAATCCATAAGCCTCTGTGATGTCATAGCTATAAATGATGCCAACGTAAAGCAAGCCCGCTTGACCCACGTAATTGTGTGCTGAGTTCGTTTATAATCCCTCGCTGCGCTCCGATCGTCTTTACAATCAACGATTGCTTACTTTTAGAAATTGAATGTTGTGCTCTCACAATTTCTATTTTTTCAGTGATTTCTAAACTGAAAAAATACGAAAGCTGATATCGTTCTAAACATATTCCACAATGAATATTTGATAGCTCCTAGCTGTGTATACTGATAGCGCAATTAGTTGTCTCAATTTCAATAGTACGTATTGGAATTCGTATTGAATTTAAATAAAAAAAATTGTAAAGTATAGTATTGTATGTAGTATTGTAAAGTAAAGTATAGTATAAGTATATTTGTATTAGTACTTTAGTTGACTACTCAAAAGCGAGTGTTCAAGATTTATTCCGTAGCACGCACAGTATAATGTAAACGTCCTTTTTGTTAGACCTTACCTATTAGTGGCAGGGCAAAAGCGTGCGGAAGTCTGCGCCGACTAATTGGGTTGTATTGAGACTGCAACGGCGCACTATTCTATCGATATAATTATAGTGAGCTCAGCCTTCCGAGCTTCGAAAAATATCGACTCGTCTCGGCAGCACCAATTACGTTTTTTGAATTACTATTAGGCGGCTCTATGCTTGCACGTTATTACGTTTAGATTTTATATCCTTGTGTTTTTTTTTTATTTAGAATGTTTTTTTTCATTTCTTGCAACTTATTAAAATATATATTTTTAAAAATAGTTTTGATAAAAAAACAAGCTCACGGTCCGCTTGATTTGAAGCGATGACTGGAATTCATAAAAATGTCATAAAATATAAATGTGAATGGCTCCACCCATCACGATGTTTAAGCTTGATTGCAACATTTATTCGTGTGCCAATTCAGATTCTTAGCTGTTAAGTTAGTTTTTATCTCTATTTAAGTAAAATAATTATTATTTCTATAATTCGATTATTATGTGGCTTTAACTGTTCCTATTCTTGTTTTTTTTTTTTGTTGCCGTTAGATTGTTTCTTTTTGTTAATTGTTACTTTTGTCGATATCAGCGATATCATACGATTCAGTTCAAAACGGCTTCTTAGCGGTATAGCAGGTTCATCTTTGTTGTCTGTCACAAAAAAAATGAGCACACGCAGCTGCGGTTCTGCGCTTTTTTTTTGTCGAATCTAGGTTTATATGAGCAGTTTTATTTCGTCGTGCAACGCTTTCTCAATTATTTAATTTAAAAATCGTGACGATTCTCAGGTTTGCTCACTTTATATACCACAGCAATCTTGTACCACCGCTATTCTTCCATATATTTTCGCTTATTAAAGGGAAAATATATCTTAGCGAGTCTCAAGAATGATATGAAATATGCACTTCAGGATGAAAAAGAAAAGAAAATAAAGTTTATTTTAATTCGATTTTAGACGAATCAACGACAGTCCAAAAAAATGCGTGTCACTATATTGTACAGTGAGATAAGAAACTGATGATTGTTATTGGGCAACAAAGGCAACGCAAACTGTCTCTAATAATATACGCCTTATAAAATTTTACGCAGAAGTTTTGCTTAAATTTTTCAAAGAGTCAACTCAAGCTATTGTGATGTGTTGAAACTGCTATTGTTTCCATTACAATGGGCTTACAATGTATACGTATCTCAAAAGGCCGCAAGCTCCCGACCTAGGTCAACTTGTACCCTGTATCGATATGAGGATGTTTTTTTTGAGAGAGAAAAAAAAAACGCAGCGAATTTCGAGTAAATATTTTGGATACGATTATTATTATATGCTTATTGGGACATTAAAGTCACATTCAGGTGTAGTTGTTATATTGATAAGTCTATTTGCTATTATAAATCACACGCCGAGTTCTGGACGTTTACTCAAACTAATGCTCGTCCATTGCCCATAACCATAAGTGGTGGTTATCTACTCGTGCGGCCTCGTAGGACACCTTAACTCCATCACAAAACTTTATATCAATGGTTTCATAGTTTAGAACGCCCCCCCGGCTTGAGCACCGTGAGCTCACCTACTTGTCAGGTTACGGTGACATAGCCTCCAAGGCTATCAGCTTAGGTAAGAAAAAAAAACATGGTTCAAAGTATTTTGTGGTTTTGAACTAACCTCGTGTTACGTTTATGTCAATAAATCATAATGAAAATCACGAACAGGGTGAATTTTAACTAACGTTTTTTTTTTCTTCATAACAGAGAATGTGATAAACCAATAGATTTTTTATAATCAAAATTTGATGTCGTGATTCTGAATTTGGGTTGACACAAACGAGTTCAGATAATAAACAGCTTAATAAACATCGAAGATGTTTGGCAACTGTTTTGTATTGAAATTTGAAAGTAACAAACAGTTTATGAGCAGTTTTCTTTCGTTTAACGTTATTAGTTTACAGCATATTATTCTGATTAGGAATTCTAAATGTTAATCGTATTCTAATGTAACATTTTGCTAATCATAACAACGGCGAGACTAAAATGTAAATAACTAGTTTGAACACAATATTTTGTCATTTAATCCTATTTACCCGTTTCAGAGTTATTCAATTCTGTCGTGAAGGTGTGCAGAGTATTGCATCGATCAAAGTCGTCTGGCGTCGACCGCCGACCGATACTAATGGCCGCTTAGAACTCACTCTGAGAAAACACCTATAGATAGTACCTTTAAGGGACTTACCTGTCTAGTAACTCCGTTTGTTGATTGTAGCTGAAACTTTGATCTTGTGTCTCAAGGTGGGTAATGACATACACGTTCTGATGTCTACGGGCTCTCATTTGCACGTTCACGTATTTGTGGAATAAATAAATACAAAAGTAGATAACAACGATAAAGAATTCACTGTTTTATAGATCGTACAGTTCAAATAGTAAATAGTAATAGTAAATAGTGCTTTTCAGGATATTATCAAAATAACCCTTTTACTCATATCTGTTCATAAAATATTTATAACAACTGATACCATGCACCCCACGCTTTTATACAATAACACCATTTTTTATTACACTAATTTTAATTCAAATTTATTAAAAAAAAATTTAAATTTTTTAGTTGGATTTTTTACAAAAGCGTATTTTGTTAGTTTTTTTAAACTATTATTAATTTTTTTTTTGTTAAATTTTATTTTTTTAATATTTTTTTAATATTGAATTGTCATCGGTCCTTAATAAGTATACCAAGTTTCGAGTTAATCCGACGTTTGGAAGGGGGTCAAAATCATGTTCAAAGATTCCGTTACAAACATGCATACGTCTGAAGCTAATAAAAGCGTGTTAAAATAACCCTTGTTTTTGAAACATAATATCATATTTTTATGTCATTTACGGATATCAGCTAAACCAGGTGCATAGTAAAACTAAATTGAAAAATATGAACAAATACCGATGGTTGATCTAATTGCTTAAACTAACAAATAGGTTGCATTTCGGCGTAATCACCCACAAAGAAAGTTGGGCGGCTGTCGTAGTTAGTTGAAGCAGTTTGTAACGTCTGAGTGGGGCGGGGTGAGCCACGGAGGGGGGTACCGCTGTGCGAACAAAGCCTTCCGTGAAAGCCTTCGGACGTTGATAGATGCGATAAGCTCAGATGCAAGTAAAGCTTCTTGCATTTTCATGGTGAATCTTTGGGTTTTTGTCATTTGTTTTATCTAGATGTTTCTTAGACACTGCAACTGTCTGCAACCAAGTGATAAATGAGCTTTTTATTTTAAGCGGACGAAAATGGTCTCAGGATAGATACAGTTTATCTTAATGGTTTACACAAACGGCTCATTTTAGATATTATTTTTCTTGAAATGAGATACCTCGTTAAGCATACTTATCGTACATGCATTTTGTGACGATGACACGACGAAGGTACTTCGCTTGTCGCTTAAACCTATAACTATTTTGTTAAATGCACCGAGACTTAATATATTTAATATTCCTAGACCATACCGTAAATCAGTCTTAGACCACAATACATATGAGAGAGAGAGAGAGAGAGAGTATTCTTTATTGTACACCAAAAAACAAATAAACAGTGCGATACATTAAACGAAATTATGTACATATTTTCGAATAGTAGTAACTGAATTCAAATATTAAACCCAACTTTTTAGTCTAGTAGAACAGTTTAAATTAATGTAGTCTGGGTAGTAAAGCCGATGTAGCGTTAGGCACGAAAATACCACGTCGTTCTGTTCTGTGGTGCAACGTCGTAAATGCATTTTCTTATAATTTAGAAGCGTCACGTAGCCGGCCCGTAGCTCTAGCCTTTAAACTTGTAGCCCTGAGGCTAGCTCGCTGCATAAAAACGCAAAGAAATTTGCAGTTACCTCTTTTTATCTCTAGACGGAATCTTTTAAATTGTGAAAGTAGATTAAGCTGAAAAAAGCGTTGCTTTAAAAAGGGATGCAAGGCTTTTTTGTCTTGTGCAACGAAATAATTTGTATTGTTCTTTGTCAGCTAAAATGTCTTCAAAAGGAAAATTGCAACAATATACATAGTATATTATTTCATCCAGAAGACGAAGACGAGATGCCGAAGACTTGGCAAAGTGGAGTAATTTAAGTAAGAAAGTCAATCCTGGTACGTAAAATGCTAGGACGAAGAAGATAGTATATTATTTCAGAGTCACGTTATTAATTTAAGTTAAAAAAACAGAAAAAATGCATTTCAAAACAGAACATTTATTTTAATGTAAAAAGTCAAATAAAGGATGAAACTATACTGAGCCCTTAGAACTCATATCTCAAGGTAGGTGGTGGCATTTACGTTGTAGATGTCTATGGGCAACCACTTAACGGCAACACTTAAGCAATAAAAAAAACCTATTAACACATGGTGATATACCTTTATTATAGGGCCATTGGGATTAGCCAGTTACTAC
Organism: Bombyx mori; assembly: GCF_030269925.1. Lineage (NCBI taxonomy): Eukaryota > Metazoa > Arthropoda > Insecta > Lepidoptera > Bombycidae > Bombyx > Bombyx mori. Next base: position 7,600,627 of record NC_085115.1, on the reverse strand, counting down.
TACCAAGGATCTAAAATGTTTTCCAGGGAATTATGAACGAAAATTGCTAAACTAAGTTTGAAAATTTTATTTGTTAAAGTTCGAGGACGTCACTGCCTCCCTATGCCTATCCATAAAGGGGGGAGACTAAGCGGGTGCAAGGGGTGGGTGGACGACGTTGATCGATGCACGTCTTGCGCCGGAGGCTGCACCCGACGTAATTCATTAAACGCTGAAACTGCAAGCGGATTTTGTGTATTAAAGCTATTTCTCACGAGAGAGACGTCCAGTCAACCATGTACATTGTATACATATATTGTAATAAATTTCAAGTTAATAGAACAGTTTAATATTTTTTAGAGCGTACACTGTTTTTCTTGTTACGATATGCTCAAAAAAAGATTTTTGCTACGGCTATCAAAATTTCAAAACAATGGAATACACTAAAATACACTTTGTGTGCCTATTCATTGAGCTATCAATTTACTGGTTTGTGATCTCGATCGGTTAGCGGTAATACTACTGGATAGTGGTAGTATTATTTCTATCAGAAGCACTCTGCATTCTAGTTTAAACTATGCAAGATCCGACCCATCTTAAGCAATTCAAACTTTAACTTCGTGTTTCAAAACGAACAGCGGAATGGACGGTGTTATGTCCATATGCCGACCGGGTAACCCCGTACCACTAGGTGTACTTACGGCCTATATCATTTAGTGCAATAGAGTAATTAAAGAAGTCAGTTATTTCAATGCAATTTGTAGAAGCTGTTTTACATCGTGATGTTTGCCTTGAAAATCTGCCTTATTTCTACTCCTCACATATTTTGTTGCAAATTTAAATGTAACTCACAACAGTTCTATACGATAAATTATGATTTATCTCTGTACTACAATAACAATGACGTAAACAAACGCGCAAAAACGGACAAACGCACATAAATTGCCTATTTATATTTTTAAAGTCATTTTACAATAACAGAACTTGGTACATAAAAAGTTATTGTAAACACGTGTGAAACGTAAGTACGTGATGTAATTGATGTCGCTTCGGATACGATAAGCTACATTTAAAAGTATGGAGTACATGGCTTGAAAATGTTTTATTATGATTTAGAAGATTTATAAGTAGAGTAAGGGAAAGTTGTCGTCACACTTTCTTGAAACTGTGTTTGATACGCTATTGAAGTTTGCATATAGATATACTCGTATATCACAATGTGAATACGAGAACCTTAAGACATAAATTTGAAGCCTTCATTGTAACTACTACATAAATAAACCCATACCCACTGAGTTTCTTTGCCGGATCTTCTCACTAGGCTGCGATTCCGTTCCGGTAGTAGATTCAGCAAAGCACGGCTCTTGCTTGAGCTAGTGTTAGCAATTTTCTCAGATTGAGCCCGTGAGCTTACCTACCGGTCCGCGTGAAGTTGGAATAGCCCCTTAGGCTATCAGTGATTAGGTAGAAAAAAAGGCCCGTTGAAAACTGGACTACATAAGTGATTTGCGGCAGGATGGAGACACCTTTTTATATTTATTACACTATGTTATTCCATAGTGGAAGCCGCTTAGTAGATATGTGCTTACTTATAATAAAATTGTACCAAATTGTGCTAGAGTCGCATCACTAGATGTGAATACACAAACCTCTTACCCTGGGCCACGGACCTCGTTTTAGCGTGATAGGTTTGATGATCTCTAGAGATTAATTTGCAGGGAGGCGACGGAGAGTGCGCCGCCATGTAGACGTCTAGATGGCGTCGTGGAGAATCAGTGAAAACGCCACGGTTTTTGCAGAGCGCTACTTCCGATAATACCACTCCTTCTGCTCGCATTCAAAGCAAAATTAAGAACCTTATTATTAAAACGATACGGTATTTACTAAAAGATAAGATAAAATTATTCATAATTCAATTTTTAATTTAGAAATGTTAATTTTGTATTATTATTTATTTATGCATGTATACATTTAATCCAGATTGTCATAGTGATCGATCATTTATTTGCATTTTGTAAATTTATGGCAAACAATATATTATGGTAGTAGTATAATGTTCGGGAATGACTTTCGCGACGAAGGAATAGCACTGTACAATAAAAATCAAACCTGCGAAAGTCATAGTTTGTGTAATTACTACATAATTGTGACTTCGATCTCAACCTCAAGTTTTGTTTATCAAGTGTGTCAACCACATGTGCTTTATTTGACATGTGCTTTATTTAACACAAGGTGGGTCGTGAGTTCATTTACGCGTCTAAGTAACAAAAAAAACCATGCTAATAATGACACGTATTGTAAGACATGATCGTCAGAACTCGAACCTTGAACGTATAGCTAATTAGTTTACAAATTTGTAAGACATAATTATGTACAATAAAAAATATAACATATCGAATAACCGGCGACAGAGCATATTATTATACACATATTCTAATCGATATAAAGGTGTCAAAATTGTAAGTATGCCTCGTAAAATATTTGATTATATTTTAATTATATAGTATATTCAATAAATTTACTATATAAAATTTTTGAAATTAATTTGTGGTCATGTTAGGATTCATAAATTATTATATTTAAGATAATTTCATTGGCAAGAATAGTCAGTATATCTGTTTTACATAGTTGGTCGCGTACAAACATTTTATGTTTTAAATCATTAGACATATATTATGAGGTTCCAAGTGGATTTCGATGTCGTCCAGTATTAAATATTATTTTAATGTATTTTCGCGTTAAGATACAGCTTAACAATTGATAGTTGTATTCATTTAATGGAGTACAAAAAAGTTCATCAAATACTTCATATAGTTAATGTTTTAAGATCACACACAATAATCATTCAACTAATTTAGACAAAAGAATAGGCACAGAGCTTAGTTTAAATTAAATTATCTGTATGCAACTAGTTTCCATGAGATAGGTGATCTATTTCTAAGAAAATATCACGAAACGTGCCATAATTATAGTCAAGTAATTGACAAGTGAGAAACTATGTATTCCCGTGGTCCCAGGAAGAGGTAAAGAGCAACCTACGGCTGCTCCGATATATGACCATTAACGCTGGCGTTCCATAAGGTTCGGTGCTCTCCTTTGCGCTTTTCATCCTGTATGTCAATAACATGCTATCTATTGTTGGCATACATTGTTCTGTGGATGACAGCATGGGGAATACGCGACATATCAGCCATCAGAATCTCTCACGGAGCGTGGTACAGTAGCAACGATCAAAAATTATGTCCGAGGTAGAGAGCTGTCTGGGGCGAGTCTCCAAGTGGGGTTCTTGGTCCTTGGTAGACATGGCCCTACTTGTGAACTCGTCATTAAATGAACCTTCGCAAAGGATTTACTACCTTTTATGTAAGTTATTCTGCTAGGCTATTTCTATCCATCTCCATCCTATTCCATCTCCTCACATTAGGTCAGTATGCGACCAAGGCGCGTTCCTACTTGATCGACTCTACCCCATGATTCGCAAGTTAAGTAATTTGTACCTTTATAACCAGGTAACACTCTACAAAACTTACATACGTTCTGTCATGACCTATACAAGTGTAGTGTTTGCTCACGTGGCCCGTACAGACATCAACTCTCTCCAGGTCATGTAATCCCGTTGTTTCTGCTGTTAGCTGATAGCTGTTGGAGCACCGCTGTATGTGAGGAATGTAGATCTTCACGACGACCTAAGCCCAGTACCGATATGTGTCCTCAGGAAGCGTCAGAATGCTACTTTAACAAAGCGGCGCGACAGTGTAGTCGTCGTGGCCTAAAGGATAAGACGTCCGGTGCATTCGTATCTAGCGATGCAACGGTGTTCGAATCTCGCAGGCGGGTACCAATTTTTCTAATGAAATACGTACTTAACAAATGTTCACGATTAACTACCACGGTGAAGGAATAATATCGTCCTCGAGTGTTCAAGCGGGTCAAGAGTTCGACGAGCGAATTAAACCGTAGTCCACTGAGGTTCTCGCCTAATCTTCTTAGTAGGTCGCGATTCCGTTCCGGTAGTAGATTCTGCGAAGCACTGCTCTTGCTAGGGCTAGCGTTGGCTAATTATCTTAAGTTGAGCCCGTGAGCTGATTTACCTGCCCGTCAGGGCGTAGCTAGAATAGCCTCATAGGCTACAGCGAATAGGTAGGGAAAAAAAACACAGCACAAGGCACACAGAGAGCTATAGACCATTTGTTTTAAGAAAATAAATTAAACATAATACAATGTGGGCCGTAAACTTATACATCTGCCGGAATCTAAGAAAGAAAAAAAAAAGCATTGTTAATAATTATGGTCTCCGAATACGAGGTTTTCTTTTGCATTGAACAAAACCGGTTAATTTTTTCTTTCATCAATTACTAAATTTTAAAGCCGTTAAAGCAAATTTTATATCTTCAAGTCAATATATATACTCGTATATCTATAACTTCAAATAATAATTAATAACAATCCTGATTAAAAATGATTAATAATTTGATTTGATTTTTGTTTAAATTAACTTATCTCCTTCTATTTGGATTAGGTAATGGTCAATAAAATAATTAAGAAATATTGCATTGTATTGCTTAACAATGTGTGTATTTATTACCACAAGCAACCTTGTCTTACATAATTTTAACAACTAAAGTTATTTTCTGAGTTTACATTGAATGCGTGACTGAGGATATAAATATATGTCACGTCTATTAGCCTATTAGGTTTGATTTTACGGCGACATTGCCTTGAAAAAGTTATTTACTTTAATCTACTGAAAGATAATGTGGTGAACTAGTACGTAGGCGTTAACCACTTATATTAATGTTCGTAACATTGTCACAGAGCCTTCGTGAATTTTCCGTCGTATATTGTCACCATAACTTGTCATTTTTACTTGCTTATAAAATTATCAGTATTATTGTTTCAGAGCAACTTAGTTTTGAGGATATCTTATTTCAGGCACAGTCTAAAGAATGTCGTGGATCTTTTTCTTTGGTTGTTGGACGTTGAAAATTAAGTAGTACGAAGAATCTTGTTTTTTACTTTTGAATAATTGCTGACATTATGAGTATTTGTCTGCTAAGTGATATCTGAGTGAATTAAAGTAACAGGTCAACTAAAGCAGTTGTTGTAAATGACAAGGAGGTTCTCGTGCAAAATTGATGTATTTTAATATTCTATCGTACGATTATAATTACATATTGTGTCCTCTTATATGTACAACATAAGTCTGGCCACTCGAGCTTTAAAACACAAAAATACTACTTTATAACTTACAGACTATAAATCAACACTATTAGGAACTAACAATACATGATATATTAGTTAGCGGGACCGCGAAATAAATTGGTGTGATCGATGAGGATGAATCGATAACTTTCGTGTTATCGATTTATTAACTAAAAATCGTATTATAATTTTATTACGACGTTAAAATTTTGTTTAGTCTGTTATGATGTATATATATTACTATCTGTTTATTTTTTGACTTTTGTACATTGTAACGCAGTCATTAACGTCTTAGGTCTCGTTTGGAAATGATTTAATAATTCAGTGATAAAATAAAATAAAATAATTAATTTAGGGCTTGTTCACTTCACTTTGAATATAATTTTGTTTATTTCATGGATGGGTGGACAAGCTCACCTCCCACCTGGTGTTAAGTAGTTACCGGAGCCCGTAGACATCTACAACGCAAATGCCGCCACCCACCCTGAGACATGAGTTCTAAGGTCTAAGTTACAACGGCTCCAAAACCAAACGCATTACTGCTTCTACGGTAGAAATGCAGGGCAGGGTGGTGTTATCTACCCTGGCGAACTCACCGCCAGTCATTACGCAAATTATAACTTTGCGGGTTTAATTTTTATTACACGATGTTAATCCTTCACTGTGGAAGTCAATCGTAAACATTTGTTAAGTACGTATTTCGTTAGAAAATTGGTACCCGCCTGGGATTTGAACAACGGTGTATCGCTCAACACCAATGCACCGGACGTCTTATCCTTTAGGCCACGACGACTACTAAATATTAACCAATGCTTAGCTCCAGATGGTCTTCTTAGATCTGTTAATAAACAAAACTTAGGTTATGAAAAAACGATCATCAGCTAAGATTGTATTTAAAATATATAAATATAATTGATATTTCATCGAGTAGAACGTAAATTATTACAACAACATATACTTGTCGAATGTAACTCATCAAAACGGGCGTGGTCTAGTTAAGTGCGCACAGTCTGACTATCCAGACGTCTACATGGATGAGCTCTACGACATGGATGCTTGGTTAAATTAATTCGCAGCGAAACAAATTGCAACATATCTATACTTAATATTATAAAGCTGAAGAGTTTTTTTTATTTGAACGCGCTAATCTCAGGAACTACTGGTCCGATTTGAAAAATTATTTCAATGTTAGACAGCCCATTTATCGAGAAAGGCTATAGGCTTGAGAGCTTCCGCTGCGTGCGCTGCAGAAACGGTTAAAGTTTCGCTAAAATAATGTATGACAGACTTGTTCCCTTTTAAAAGATCTAAAAAAGTCCGCGACAGGATATGTCTATATCATGTTGGCTCACTATAACGTTCTTATGCTAATCAAATTTGTTGTAAAATAAAGCATTCTTTGTGAACTATTCCACGCGGACGAAGTCGCGGGCAAGAGCTAGTAATATGTATATAATTAACTTTTTTATGTACGAAAGTGCTGTATTTACTGGCAGGAGGACGTGTTGTAAGTCGGTATAGCCATGCTGCGACGGAGTGATTAGTGTGCGGAGGCTGCAATCTCGGCCGTTCGTGCTGGAAGCGTGGTCTTGCCGTTTGGCGAACCTGTCAGCCGGTCTGCGGACCGTCGAGTCAGTGTACCCGGTCCTCGTGGACTACATGAACCGCGATCGAGGGCATTACACCTTTTGGTTAACGCCAATGCTCACCGCCCATCGGTGTTACGGCCAGTAGCCCGGAGGAAGCCGATGATGGAGTGCCTTCATTGTGATTGCGATGAGGACACTTTCGCATGACTCGTTTTTAGTGCATAGGAACGAGGTCACGGCTCACCTGATGATAAGTAGTTATCGGAGCCCATAGACATCTACAACGTAAATGCCGCCACCCACCTTGAGATATGAGTTCTAAGGTCTTACTTAGTATAGTACAACGGCTGCTCTACCCTTCAAACCGAAACGCATTACTGCTAGACGGTAGAAATAGACAGGTGGTGGTACCTACCTACTGCGGACTCACAATACGCCTACCATGAGTAAGTAAGGTGAAATGTTTAATATATTTTGAATAAACTAAATTTAATAAATCCCAAATGTTAAACATATCACAAGACTCATAAAGACTTGTAAATAGCTTATAAACAATGTTTCCATTCTGTTATTCGTATTCGCTCGTTGACCGTATTGCTTTCCATATTCATATTATTACTAATATTGATCAATGATAAAATGCATTTTGTAGCAACATTTTCATCTCAGGACAATGTGAATGGTTTCAGTAATTATAAAACTCGACGTTATGTTTTGTATATTTACACCTTTGAAATTATCTAACTTCTATTCAAAATTAAATAAACATAAGTAATGAAGATGTCAAATTGAAAATGTTAAAGAATGTTTTCAACGGCTACTTAAGTTTCATTTAAGATGCGGTCTCTGAGAAACCAGCCGTCGATTAATAAATTTGATTACTAATTTATTGTGATCGCCACAAGCACATGTTTCTTGCCTCTTTTATAGCAATCACGGTGAATGACATGAGCGACACATCCTTGTTGAATCTTGTTTTATCTGAAGTATCCTTGCTTCAATAATACTATTTCGCGCATTTTACAACCAGTTTAATATGTTCCTAGCGACGGGAAAGCGATGATCATAAATTTAACATATCCGTATCAATTCCACCTGTTATATTAAAAGAAATGTATTTTTTTCGATCAGTATTTGGTATAAAATAAACCTCTCGATTATAAATTAATTGTGAGACACGCTAATTCATAATCAAACTAGATACGATTATAGATTGCATAAATTAAGGATTTATCATTTTTATACAAATTTAATTGTTGCTATAAAAATTTGACTTAGGATTTGTTTCATAATTTTATGAGGTTAAATTTCATAAAACTCATTAAATTTAATAAAATTGAAATACGCAATTAATTTATAAAGCCGTATTTATATACAATTGATGACGAATACCTATCGAAAACCTTTTAATCCTTTACTAGGATATCGTTTGTAGAATGTGTAATATTATTACGAGTGGAATAGGTACATTATGTCTGTGCATCAAATAAAAAAGACGTAAAATTGTTCCATATAAACTCACTTCGCATTTTAATTATTTATTTGCCAATGAGTAATGAACCGTTTTATTTGCGTTTGAAATGTATGTTACGCCACAAAAGTTGCTTTCGTTCTGCTATTGAACACACCGCGGTTAATATGCATATATATGGGTTATTTAAGGTTCTTGTTTAAACGAAACCCAGAATTACGAAATCTTAAGTTATTAAATTAATAGAAGGTACACAGGTATAGTATGCATGTTCACCGAATTAATAAAAATATCTCGCTTAAAATAACCTCATGTAAATACATTTTTGAGGAATCTAAAACAAAGATCACGTGCTTATAAAACAATACACCCTGTACGGGCCTTGTGTACGGTGTTCGAAATATATTATGTACTACGTGAAATGCAAAGTCAATTGGACCACGTTTTGACTGTGTGAGGAAGGACGGATTCAACCGCGTAATATACAAACAAACAAACCAACATAATTAACTATTTGTTAGATTTGATTTGATTAAATTAACTACGTATTATATTTGAAATACAGATAAAGAACCTAAGTTCTATGGCTATTAATTTTCTTCTGTTTGTTGTTCAGTATTGTAAAAGTTACTTATAGTAAAAGATAGTAATAACTTTTTTTATGTTTACTAACTAACATACATTTAAGCCCTACGCGCCCTACTACCAGTGTATGTTCTGTGGCCCACAGGCGAGCATTCGCCTGTTGTTTTTTGATTGCGTAAGTTATATTACTATGAAAATATTTTGAAATTTAATCTAAGCCTATAATGGCCAAAATGATCCCTGTTTTCCGTTTTTATTACCATTTCCAATCATTACTAACGTCTGTCTTGCCTTGGATTTTAGATAATAAGTTACTTTAATTATCTCCAAAAAATATTTAACATGAAAAAAAAATAATAATAATAAAATATAATAATTTATATATTTCTCTCTTAAATGTTATAAATGATATTAAAAAAATATCGACGATGTGTAGAAGTGTCAATGAGCGTTAGTGAAGACTTAAGATAGGCGAACAAATGAATGTATAACTTCATCTGCGATACCAATTAAATAAAGGTAAAATTGAATTAGACTTTAAAACATCTATTTAAATAGATTTACAATCTTGTACATTTTTATATCGTTGATACGTATTAACATCCGGTGCCAATATAATATGTTACTTGTATTTCCAAGAGCGATTATATTTATTATTTTCATAAAATTATCATTGATTTTAAATTATATTTTATTATTTTTAATAGACAACATTTAATGGGCTATATATAAATCATACTATTGTTTCATATTATGTATGTACGTGAAAAAGAGTTTTTGTAATGCGAAAAGTGTGGTAAAATACTACTGGATAGTTATTTAGTCGAGAGGTGAGTCTCTCTCACCACATAATTTAATGACAAAATGAGGAAATAACGATATCAGAAACATAAAAAAGATATCAATAACCAATTAAAGAAACAAATAGTTTACACAGTTAAAGAAACAAATAGTTTAGACAGCATTCCCGCACCGAATAAGGTGGTGAGCGCAGTTCACCACTCGAGTGCAAAGGGTTAATTTAAATGTTTACTAAATCATTTGAAATCGCTTAAAAACATTAACAGCAAGGCACTTTTGGTAAGCGTGCGGAAGGATCTGATGTTCTTCCTTTTTTAAAAATAGAGTAGAAATTAACATCAATATTATATAATTATATTCAACAATATCCGTCACAACCAATACTGAGAAGGTATTTGGTATTATATATTTATATTTTATATTTGGTATATATTTTTTCAATCATCATTATCATCAAAATAATTGGATTAGAAATTTAAATAGAGTTAAAATTAACACTTGTAATTCATTGCGATTTGATACTAAATCTGTATTGATTGAAATGAACATTTCTAAATTAGTATTCACAAAGTTACTAGTATAATAATAAGAAAGTGAATGTCTTACATTTATGTGTATGTGTATATGTGTATATGTGTAAATGTATTACAAAATGGATTCTCAATTTAATGATATTCTTTTGTAAACATAGTTTAGATCTGGCTAGGATCACAAATTTTAGTTTCTCCGGTCTAGTTTTTGTTATTCAAATTTATTTAGATTTAGAATGTAAATTTTATAACACTTAAGTCGGATTAAGCTGATCCGTTATATATATTATTTAGTGGGTAATGGAACCTATTCTTATTATTTAATCTTTTGAATGCATTAAATTTAAGTGACTCCTCAACTTTAGATAATCTTTAATCGGTAATATTGAATAGTTTTGTCATCATATGGAATATTTTTTCAATTAATTATGCAAAAGTTTTATTTTTGACTACATATGTTTGAAATAAACTATTTGATTTGTATTGTCTGCTTACAAATTGACTTTGCAAATTATCTATTCTATATTTATTCAATAGTTTAATGTATATAAAATTTTGTCAAAGTTAATAACCTCGGTGAATATTATGTGTAAGAAATTCAATCGAGAGTTCATTGCTGCTTTGCGGCAGAAAACGGGCAGTGTAGTACCGGTAAAATGGGGCGATTAGGGATTGAAAGGCGAATCGGGAAAAAACCGGGAAAATCTTTCGACGCTCAATATAAGTTTTATATTCGTTGCAAAATCTTCCATTTTTTGTAGTTTAATAGTAAAATGTTGAAAGTTCACAAAACAACTCTGAATATGCATGATAATAGCTGCTAACTTATAAAAAATCGCGTTTCAAATTAACTTCCTGTGGTGGTAATTGTTTTAGTGCTAGAAACTTTGCTCTCTTTTATTTATTTGATAATAATAGAAGACGACTATGATTTATAAACGTTATTTAGTGTTTGAACCAGCATATATATTAAAGGTAAGTCTCAGTTGTTATTGGTTTTAATGTATTTGATTAAATAAAAATACATGTAAAAATCTGTTGTTTTTGGGGATATTGGGGACGTCTTAGGTATAAATAACAACGAAAAAGGGGTCAATTGGGATGAGAATACGTGAAATGGAAACGACCTAAGTATAAATAGGTACAGGTTTGTAGGGTTGTCTATGTAGTTATAACAATATTTTTTAAATTTGTTGGTAAAAATCTGGTTTATTCGAAGCGAAATTGGGAATAAGTCTTTAGTTGAAATAGATAAGCAATTTAATGTAATGCAAAGCAATGTAAGTCGATTTTGCAGAGACATGTAACAAGATCAATGAAATCTCAAGGTGGACAAAAATGTCTAAGTAATACATAATAAAATATTTTATATTTGTTCAGAGTGGGGGTATTCATCTGATTAATCCATGGAATAACCGATACACCTAATCTCTCAACCCAGATAGAAATATCAGCACTGTCGATTGCACCTATAATTGAGGTGATGTCTGCCATGTACTTTTGTCAGTTTTTCAATTTTTTTTATTGATGATCACTTTGTTGGTGCAACTAAATAAATAAATAAATGAAAACTATATATAAAAATAAAAGTAGTGCCAACCCTAGCAAATTTCTCATTTCGTCCCAATTAACCGCAATTTTCGGGTAAATAGGGATTACACCTATTTTTGCATTTTTTGCTTAAACTGGAATGCTAGTTGCATAATTTTAAATTAGACACCAAAGATGCTCCCAAGACTCAATCATTTTGATCCTGATATAGCATTATATACATCAACAACTACCTTAAAATTGCTCATAAAGTTGGAATTTGTCCCTAATCGCCCCATTTTACGGTAGTTCCTACATATGCGGGCTTACAATATGTCCTATCACTAGTAAACTCATTAATCTTTTGATATTTTCATAAAAAATTTGGATAAATGGCCGACAAGAAATAGTATTGTTTGTTTGATTAGTAATTTTACAAGTGTATGTACTATTTCCTCCTCCGGGCGTCGTGTTCCTCAGTGATGAGGGTCATGACCTTTACGGAGCACTTTTGTTAGAAAATAGTTCCTGCATTCCTTCCGTAATATGTACTATTTAGAGAAATATTATTTTTAATTAATTTTATTCGATGAGGCTGATCTATTCCCAATAAAATGTGTTTCTCTATTATGTTTAAGTTGGAAAACATGTTAATATCAAATTATCTTAATGACATTAGACTGTGTACCAATCAATCAGGAGAAACGGAGGTGACTGGCCTTCTCGAGCAAGTGTTACGTCTGGTTACCGATACCATACCACTAACCCGTTCTTGTTATTGGCTGGGATCCGGTTGGTCATAAACGTCCTATTTCTCCCGCAAACCAATCATTCGTCTTTGTTTGAAAGAAAGCCTAGCCATTGTACTAATTGTAATAGGGATTAGGATAATATTACTTACGAAAATTGGTGCGTGAGCTGTACGAAACTCTGCTCATGTATGCCATTTCACCTGTTGCCTGTTGGACCTGACCTGTCGGCGGAGCAGTACGGCTTCCGAGAGGACCGTTCGACCGTGGACGCGATTCTTCGAACGAGGCCGTTTCACGGGGCGGGGTGGCGCTGGCGATAGCTCAAGTTGATATCGCCTTCGCATTTAACACCGTGCCCCGGACCGTGATAAGGAGAGGGGGGCAGGGACAGGAGAAGCATGGAGTGGCCATTCTCGGAGGTCTGTGCTCGAGTCGTGGTCGATCGAGGCGGTTGGCCAACCCCACGTGGGGTTTACGGACCATTGAGGCGGTTTATCCGATCTTTGATGACTGGGTGAATCGTGGTAGAGGAAGCCTCACCTTTCGTCTGGTGCAGGTGCTGACCGGGCACGCATGCATCGGGAAGTACCTGAACCAGATAGGAGCTAAGCCGACGACGCGGTGCCATTATTGTGGACACGACTTGAACGCGGCGTAGCATACGCTCGCGAAGCAGCGCCGTGTCCTGGTGGCAAAGATGGGACCGGACTTGTTGCTGCCTGGCGTCGTGGCGTCGATGCTTTGAGGCGAAGAGTTCTGGAAGGATAAGCTCGACTTCTGCGGGTGCACCATATCGCGGAAGGAGGCGGCGGGATGAGTGAAATAAAGTGAGTGGAAATAAAACTAAATAAAAATACTTCATTGTACAAAAGACTGAGATCTATCTTTAACGCGACCAACTTGACGAGAGCTTTCGTATTTCTAAATAATTTTTTTCATTCATCACTTTTGTTCGAGTTTTTCTTTGGACAAAAAATATTAATTAATTAAGATTTCTTAAATCAAGAAAGTAGCAAGGAAGTATCAAGTTTTAACCTAATGTAAACAATAAAAACCCAATGAATTTAGTCTTCCATCCATCAAACCGAAACTCATGACTACTTGACGAGATAAAATAGACACACATAAGCGATATTAATCTCATCGGCGGGTATTAATATTTTTGTTGTTGATCATCAGCCTGCGGCAGTCCATAGCTGGCTGGACATAGGCCTCCCCCAAAGCTCGCCACTGAACCCGATCTTCGGTTCTACGCATCCAGTTACTGCCAGCTGCCTTGCGCAGGTCGTCGCTCCATCTAGCAGCAATCTTTGTTGTTATTAGTATTAAAAACCACAAACTTCAGTATAATGTAGAATGCGGGACAGTGCACTCTATATGGTGCAGCGGGTTGAATAAATCACTTACGCCCTGTCGAGGACTGTCACGCGAACTTTTATTAGTCACGTGATGACGTTGTACAATCCATACCAAAATTATGGTAATTTTATGGTGGAGCTACTTTACTGTTCTTGTACTTGCTTTCCGCCCGCAGTTTCGTCTACAGTTATATCGTGTAGGCGAAGACCCGTGGCATGAAAGATGGCCTATATTATTTTCCAGGGCTTACACTATTATCATTCGATTTTTCTTGGAAATCGATAAATTACTCCAGTTCAAGAGAACATAATTGTGAATTATTCAGATGTTTTCCAAATGAAAAAATCTATTCAAAAGTCTCTGACTCATCCATTGCTATCCGTAATGTAGTCTTCGTAATTTTTGTACATCATTGTATAGTAGGTAAATAGAATACACCTACCTTCCAAATACTATACCTGTAGTGTAATGTCTTCGATTTTTTAAGCATAATATTATGTGCAATTAATTATCAATAATAATTATAATAAATGTATCGGGTTAAAGGGTTCCTCCGTTTCTAATAGTTCTTGAAACGATGTATTTATATGTGAGTTAGATATTTCAACAATGACAGCGAACTTATTATATAATTTTAAATTTCAAGTCTAAAGGAATAAACATGACAGTTAAAAACCATCCATTAATCATTAATGTAATAAAAAATATATCTTAATGCTTAAATTTTAATTTTTTTGTGCAATTTTAAATTTACATTCTCTGAGCGTTTATGAATGTTATTATATCATGCAACTTTAATCTGTTATGCAATATAGCTGTTTTATGTACGTTTATTCTCCTCTAATAAAAACTTGCATTTATCATTTATTAATTATAAATAACCAGTAGAGCTTCCACATTGATTCGATCGTGTTTTAAAAAAACTATAAATTTAATGTTATTCAAAGAATTCAATATTGTTTTCGTTTAGTTCAGATATAGATAGCTATTTGACTACAAAGGTAGCGCCGACCAATTTGATTTTATAAAGTAATAAATTAAAATGGAACTTGTTCATTGACACTATAAAAAATAAAATTACAATTTCAGATTTTTTTTCTTCTAGATAATATTTGCGTTTTTATTGCGACGAAAAATATAATTATTCGTTAGGTTGGCTTGTAAAAATATTGTACTTGATGTTTATTAACATCAGAAATAATACAGCGTAGCAGATTGAAAATAGGCACAGAAAGTAGAGCAAATTCAATGTCAAACTTTATCGAAAGCTTTGGCGACGTTGAAGAAGAGGGCTCCCGTGTAGAGCTGTTTTGGTCGGTTAAGCCCTACGAGAATGTGCTCCATGAGGCGGTGCACCTATAAGCTTAATAATGCGGTTAGATATACCGTCGAAACTTTGATCAGGTCTTTAGCTTCCATTGGGGTGACGGGTGGTAATACGAGGGTGGCAAGGAGGCTCTGCGTTTTACCTCACTGTCTGCTAATTCAGCATGAACAGGGTCGCGGATTGAGTGCTGGGCGTGCACTGGGTTTGCAATGTATCGGTCAGCAGCTCTGCTTTTTCGTAATCATCGAACGCTTCGAATCGGCCTGAGGGGCCTACGAGGGAGGCATAGTTACTACCGTATCCGATTTGAGAGTACGAGCTAAGCGGTAGTAAGATAAGCGATAGAGGTGGGCTTGAGTTCTTCTAAGAAATTAGACCATCTGGCATCTCGGACTTCGGCGATGCGAGATTTTAGGTCGCGTTGGAGGGCACGCAATTGAATACGATTCACCTCGGTAGCATACTTATCTCAGGCGCGGATCGAAGTGTTCTAGTGGCTCTAGGCAGTTTGATAACATGGATGGGCAAGTTGAAGCAATGAAGAAAGTCCTCCGCTACAACTTGCTTCGATAACCTATCTAATGTCGAGGTGATATGTGACGTTACGATGGCTTCAGCAGTGTCCTGAAGGGACGGGGTAGATAGAGTCCGGGTTGAACGGGATCGACGGTGGATCAGATTCAACTAGGTTGATGCCCAGTGTGTATCGATCTTCTCGTCACGGGAATGGAATTGGGAGCGTGACCGAGCTTCATAACGATGGGACGGTGGTCTGAGTCTAACTCTGAAACTACTTCAATCGAACGTATGCGCAGAGTTACGTTTTTTAATAATGCTATGTCGAGTATATTGGGGCGATGCGCGATATTAAGCGGGTAGTGAGTCGGGGCTAACGGAGCGACGATATCGAAGGCGAGATCATTAACTAATGTGTTGAGGCGTCTACGATTGGGGGTTTTTGTATGTGAGTTCCACTTGGTGTGTTTACTGATTACAACACCAGCAAATAGTTTGTCTATTTAATACTGCGACTATCCCAGCGAACAAAAATATTTCAGTCAGATAACCTATTCTAAGTATGTACCTAGCTCACGAAAGAATTTCACTATAAAAGATGGAAGGATACTAGAATGTATATTATAAAATATTTAGTTAGCTAAAAATAGTTAAAGTTCACTGTTTCCTTATTGTTACGCATGTAACAACTGTTTAAGACGGTATTCAAGAAAATTCATGACCAAGCTACCCCCACTATTCCACTATAAATACGAGTGAATATTGTCGCACAACACACCGGTCACCGTCCTCGTCGAACCCGTCGCAAGCGAATTCACCCATAGACACAGCCCACTGAGCTTCTCGCCGGATCTTCTCAGTGGGTCGCGTTTCCGATCAGGTGGTAGATTCTGCGAAGCACTGCTCTTGCTAGGGTCAGCGTTAGCAACTTTCCGGTTTGAGCCCCATGAGTTCACCTACAAACGTTAGGGTGAAGCTGAAATAGCCTCTCAAGACTATCAGAATAGGTATAAAAAAAAAAAAACGTACAAAACATTCCGGCTCTAGCCAGGGCTCTGAAACTGCGATACCTACTTTAACATAAATATTTTTTCTGTAAATAAAAAACATAAATCATAAAAGTCTTTATTTGTTATAGACAAATTGATTAAATTTCATTTTACAAAATCCTTCATTAAAAATGTAGGATAGGTAGTATGTTACTGCCATCTATAGGAGCAATGAAACTAATCGAAGGAAAGCCATCTAGTGGCCGACACCCGTAAACATTTTTGTTGAGTGCTTGAGTTGCTTATCTATAACTAATTTATGTGTATAATCCATAGATTATACACATAAATTACACAGATACACATTCTCACTGTACACTTGAAATGTAATAAATGGAATTCATTGGAAAAGTGAGTCTTAATTACTGTCACTATGGAAGGCAATGATAATGATGAAGACAATGGCGTCAATAACGTTGTCGTCATCATTTTAAAAACTCCATGAAACCAGCCTATCCGTCATATATATACATATATTTAGATTTCTTAATTGCTTGCAATAAGGTATATTGTAAGCCCATAAATAAAATTTAATCTTTAATTGTCAATATTTTTAATGAATCTGTTTGAGCTTTGTTTGATCTCAAGTGACGTCATTATTGGCTTTATACAAATTGTGCCGCCGATGATGTCCCAGCCTTGAAATGTGATAACGTTTTAAATTAATTTAAAAAAATAAGTACATAGAAAAGCATTATTTTAAAAATATTAATAAAATAATTCTTAAATTGGTCTACATTTAAAAATAAATTATAATAAAAATATTTTTAATAAATGCCCATTGGACTCAGTGACCGTTTAACATCACGAGGTTGTGAGATCGTCTGTAAATGTACATGAATTAAAATACTATAATAATTAATTAAAAGCCTTTATACTTATAATAAGATACCGATTTAATATATTAGAATTCTATGAACTTAATAATGATTGTTTTATGTCTTATATCTGACGTGCTGATTCTAAATAAACACCATAAATAAGTGTAGGTGTGTCTCTTTATTTGCTGATGGCAAAACTATTGTTTTTAGACTGAAAGCATGTGCAATTCTACGATCTATTCTTACTTTTGATCAAAGGCCAAAATACTCTACTAATAAAATATATTCCCAAACGCTGAAACATTAATTAATTGCAGCATATTTTATTAAACTTATATACATTGCTTTCACAAAACGATTTTTACAATTCAAAATATCCAGCTTTCAACTCGAAATGCAAAATAACATAAAATAAACGAACTTCAGAGTCAACGCACTCTGTTATGTTTGAAGCGTCTTCACGTAATGTTCTAGAAAATCCCTGCAGAGCTTCAACTGGGGGGTTGGAGTGCATAGGCGTGAGGGGGTTTGGTGTTGATAGCCTGGATCGAGAGCGAGGACGCAGGGTTGCAGACCTTCCCGCACGACCGCGCCCAATATGAACCTTGCAACCCACACATATAGAATAGATATGTACAGAGGTCAAGTTTCAAAATAGATCTTTGGCAATTGTCATGTATTATTTTATTGTTAATCAGCATTTAATTTATTGACAACTAGCTGATCCGGCAGACTTCGTAGTGCCTCAATCGATAAATAAAAGACCTAAACTTTTGTAAAAAATAAACTTAAAACAAACAAAAGGAATCCGTCCGACGGGGGACACATCAAAGGAAAAATAAAATTTGTTATTTTTATTTAATTCCGAGCTTTTTCATATTTATCTGCCTTTTAAACCTTCGCTGGACTTCCACAAATAATTCAAGACTAAAATTAGACAAATCGGTCCAGCCGTTCTCGAGTTTTAGCGAGACTTACGAACAGCAATTCATTTTTATATATAGAGAAGATTTGATAAAGTGTTCAAGACAAGAAAAGTAGATTTGGACTCTTCAGCTATAGAAATATTATCTGAAATAACACAAAGCTTGTTAGATGTACTACGAAATTATTATGCAATAAGTTTTTATTTTAAATTCACAATAGAGTCTAGAATAGTGTAATAACTAATTAATTATGTGCATACTTAATGAACTCTAAATTACTGTTAGCCTTTTCCTGATGTCAATTCTTCGAGACACGTGATCTAATTAAACTCAATTTGTATGTATTTTCACTACGAAATAGATTGACGTCTCTATAATCGTATTTAATCAACTTAGAGTAAGTTCTGTCTACAAAATTTTATGCTATTTACTAAGTCAGCACTGTTATTAAAACTTAAGATAAGATTGTGTGCGATGAAGTGCACGACATGACTCGGTACGTGGCGTCGCCTGACGAGATTTTTTAGCTCATTAATAAATTAATTAACATCGACCTTGTTCAATAAAACTAATCAGTGAAAAGCTTGGGAACGAAATAGACTAATTAACACGAAATTATTTAAATAAACCAAAACATTTAAATGAATGGAATTCAAGGTATTTTTATGGTCAAATTTTTTTATCTGAAGATTAAAATACGATCACAGGCAATTTAAGTAAGCTGCGATTATTCATTACAGGTTTTTGTAACAGTTGTGGTTGGTTATTCTAAATGATTGTAATTACGTACGATCGATTCGTAGTTTAATCTCAAGGCGTTGACTTTTATCGATTTCGATGCGTAGGACATTAGAGTATTCGTAGTTTCACAGCTCAAGTTCATTGCCCAGCATGCAACTAGACCGATGGTTGAGTCATAAAGCTATCGACATAAAGTGGACTTGAAATTCTTACCCTGGGGTGGGACACACCCAGGTCTTCAAACTTTGCTGCGACTATGTGGTGCAATTGCGCGTGAATTACCGAAAGACGAACTAATGAAACTATACTACTGTGTAGTAAGATACGTATATACATACTTACATTTGTATTGTTTTAACGTAAGGACTTCAGGAAGTTTATAGCTTTTAACTGTCAGAGTGAAACATGTAACACGCTCAATCTTAAAATTCAAGGTGAGTATTGAATTAACATTAGGATTTTGTGTCGTAAAATAGAAACAACAATGTGTAAAAAGTGCTGATAAAAATAAAATTTGCTTTACAATTGTTAGGGCGTATGGTAAGCATACGTGGCCAGGTACCACCACCCTATGTATTTTTGCCTTGAAGCAGTCATTGAGAGTACATAGTAAATAATTGAAATTCGACGTCATGCACTATATTCCTGTGTCAATCGAGGAAATGTAAAGATTCTAACGAAATTTCAGATACCTAAATATTTATGGGCATGTCAGGTTGTGATGGAATAAAAAGCTCACATAGAGTTTATGAGCCGCGAAAATTTAACACTCCTTTTTTAGGCAGTGGAATGATAGAACTGAGTATTTCCAAAACTGTTTATTTAATGTTCGTCAATATATGTAGCTAATAAACAAAGAAAGAAGAGTATTCATTGACAAACAATAAAGAAATCAGTACTTAATAAAAATCACCGTTTCTAAAAAGTTTTAATTGATAATCTTAAAGCTCATTAATAGTATAAAATGTACAAGATAAAAAAATTATGTTTTATTTAAAAAAAAAACACACAGTGGCACTGCGATAAAAAAGTGTTAATTAAACATCGCCCATAAATCACGCGAGGTATGTGCGAAAAATGTGATATTACGCATGGATAGTATTTATTTTTATTTAAAAACTATAATATATTCATAAAATAGATTTTTCCGAAAAATCTCTATTTAAAAGAAAATACCTGATATGTAATGATATTTATTATACTTTGACGATAAGTCCGACGAATTTGTCGTAAAAAAAGTCCACGAGTATTGACAGCTTCTTAGCAATGTAACAGTGGGCACCAGTTTAGCTGTGCTCCTGGTACTGATTGTCATCATTTATCATCAAGTAGGCCGTCTGCTTAAAAAGGAGTGCTTTCTTAGTCGCACTGGCGATATTTAGGCTGAAATTAATGAATTAATGAATAAAAACTATAGAAGTCGTCGTAGCTTAATAAGCCGTCCGGTGCATTCGTATCTAGCGATGCAACGGTATTCGAATCTCGCAGGCGGGCACCAATTTTTCTAATGAAATACGTAGGTACTTAACAATGTTCACGATTGACTTCCACGGTGAAGGAATAATAATCGTGTAATAAAAATCTAACCCGCAAAATTATAATTTGCGTAATTACTGGTGGTGGGACCTCTTGTGAGTCCGTACGTGTAGGTACCACCACCTTGCCTATTTCTGCCGTGAAGCAATAATGCGTTTCGGTTTGAAGGGTGGGGCAGCCGTTGTAACTATACGAGACCTTAGAACTTATATTTCAAAGTGGGTGGCGCATTTACGTCATAGATGTCTATGGGCTCCAGTAACCATTTAACACCAGGTAGGCTGTGAGCTCGTCCATCACCATCGAAGCAATAAAACTAAAATAAAAAAAGAATTAAAATTTCTTTCCACGCTTACTGTCGTAACCTAAGAAAAGGTTTTCAAAAATTTCTAAAGTGAATAGTAAAACAACTAAAACGTCTCCGTGACTTGCACTTTTTCCCAGGTCTAGAATCTGAAGCTAACGGAACACTTTTATTGCGTAATGAGTGAGAGGTCGGCGTACAGCCCAGTGGGTGGATGGAGAGGGTACCATCAGGGCGCAATACCCCCTATCCCCGAGCCTTATTTCGGGTCATCGAGCCCGACCCCGCAAGCACTAAACGCAGCATAAACTGCCTTGCAAAATGAAGCTTTCATCTTGTGTTGAATATCAGTACGTTTATCTTCATAATAATGAAGAGTTCATCTTAAACTTAAAATTGGACAAAACTATTTGAGATTCATACCACAATCGAGCTATTTTCAATACTCTTACTAGCTATTTATCAATAAACCGGTTATATCAACATATTCTATATTCGTTTTCAACATCTGGTCGTAAGATTAAATTAAAAATTTTTGTGTCTTAAAGATCGATGACAATACGATAATTTTACTACATACTATTGACTAATATTCTGACTAGCCTCTAAAACCCAGATGCTAAATTTACATGAAATATACATTTTGATAATAACATAGGGTTTTCCCATCAGTGTGTCCCTTGTGAATAATGTAAGGTCTCGTCAAAATCCTTTAATACTTTTTTTATTAATTGGTACCCTTGTCCGGAATTCGTTTTCTTCTTTAATTTTGCTTTTATCTTTTTTCATTTCTTAACTTGTCTGTCTATAACTTAAAAATGATCGAAACTTATTTAGATTAAATTCAAAACACAATCTAGTCAGTACTAATTATAAATTAAAATGAGAATCAATAAAAAAGATATATCGAGCAAACATCATTTGCACAATTAATCAGTTAAGTATACCTTCTATTTGACTAAGCGTTTTCTGAGTAGTCGCGAGCCTGTATCGTGTTTGTTTCGTGCGATTAATGACCTGACATCAAAAAACACAAACTTAATTTAGTTTTGTTATTTTATGTTAGACAACTCTACGCATTTGGAACTTGTTTGGAAACTTATTATTTAACGTAAATAGTAATCTTCTACTATCTGGAAGTTTCTATCTAGATCATAATCTTTGGTGAGTTTAATTTTCTTCGAAATTTTGAATGGAGTAAATACACACATCATAATCTTGCAGATATGATAGAGGTAAATGGTAAAGTTCGACTTGAGTTTCTCTTCGGTAGTTACTAAGTTAGTGAAATGCGAAGTGACCCTATATTACTTTTACTTAGGCAAAGTTATCTCCAATAGCAGAGGTCGCAGAGAGGAAGGTAAAAAAAAGAATGGAAATGTCATGGGGTTTTATGAACGAATTGAAGAGCAAGAGTTGTAAATGTCAAATACACGGCAAATCCACTCGTATGCTTGTATTTTTGATATTCTTATTCGTTGTTATGGTATAGAAAAGAGAAAGATGAACAATCTGGAGTTTTGATACTCCAAAATGATTTAAGTATCGTGGTCCAAATTCAGCAACGAGATCTCAATACACGAAAACTCGGTGACATGAATTATTGATCTTTTTTATCCAATTATTGCGTAGATGGCTGAATATGTTCATGTCCTTCTCTGTAAAGTGATTACAGGAGCCAATAGATACGGATCCATTAGATCTAATAACTCTTACATTAGAGGCCTTTAGCTCTAGCACTAGGAGCAGGCCCAGGTACTCCAGTAACCGTACTCGTCGAATTCGGCAAAGAGTTCGACGTGCAACCTAACCCATGCATCAGCCCGCTGAGTTTTTCGCTACCACCAGTAACTATTTTAGGCCGACACCACACATTAACCATACTTTATTATTGTCTAGACTAGCGACCCGCCCTCGCTTCGCTTCGGAAACATTAAAAGTAACATGAAACCAAAAAAAAAAAATAAAAAAAAAATAAAAAAAGTAGCCTATGTTCATCAGAGACAATGTCGGCTTCTAATGGAAAAAGAATTTTTCAAATCGGTCCAGTAGTTTCGGAGCCTATTCGAAACAAACAAACAAACAAATCTTTCCTCTTTATAATATTAGTATAGATATCGATGGCTGAACGAGCTCTGGGTGCTGTTGTGACCCAGTGAACTGAGTATCTACTGGAGAGCACAGATATACATCACAGGTTGAATGGCATCATCGACCTTTGTATAGGATGTCTAATAATAATATATAAATAATAAATCTTAATATAGTATATTGTGGTTAGAGTATGAAATTGCCGATTTGTACTGAAAAATTGAAATTTTTTATTTTTTTTATTTAACATATTTATTTAATCAAAATATCTACCATTATTATCTATATATTGTTGCCATCTAATAGGAAGGTCATTTATGCCTTTGCGACAGAACTCTGGTGATCTAGAGTCTATAAACTGTGTGAAAGCATTTTGTACTACCTCCTGGGAAAATATCTTTTTATCACGTAGAAAATTGTCCAAATCACGAAAAAAATTGTAGTCCGTTGGAGCAAGGTCTGGCGAATACAGAGGATGACGAATCGCGTTATCATGGACCAATAATAGTGAAGATCGGTTCATGAGTCGGGGCTGTCTCACTGCAAGTTTTGCTACCATTGTTCGGAGTTCGGCACAGTAGACATCTGCCGTTATTGCTTGACCAGATCGGAGAAAGCTATGTTGAGACCACCAAACAGTTACCATTACCTTTTTATTGATAAGCTTTGCTTTAGGACACTGTTGCGGCGTTTGACCTGGGGTCAGCCATTGAATTTTTCGCTTACGGTTATCATAAAGAATCCACTTTTCATCACATGTCACAATTTCAACCCAATATTCCTTTATGTCAATATCGATTGATCAAGGCAACACAAGTTTCAACACTCGTTTCCTTCTGCAGATCAGTCAAATCATGAGGTACCCATTTTTCATATTTTTTTATTTTATTGATTTGACGCAAATGAGTCAATATTGTTGGTAAGGTAACGTTAAACCATGCCGATAATTCCTAGGTAGTTTGGGTCGGATTGGTTTCAAGTCATTGTTCTTCAAATCAAAATTTCCATCACGAAAGCGTTTAAACCATAATCGCACGGTGAGTTCAATAGCAGTCTCCTCTCTAAACGCAACATTGATATTGCGAGCTGTTTCTGCAGCGTTAGTTCCGCGTCGGAACTCTTATTAAAAAATCACTCGAATTTTCAAAGTATCCATCTTGCTTGTTTAAGCTGAATTAAAAAAAACAAGTGAAAGTCGATAATTGAATGTCGCACATTTTTTAAAATAAGATTATTTTTTTATTGCTTAGATGGGTGGACGAGCTCACAGTCCACCTAGTGTTAAGTGGTTACTGGAGCCCATAGACATCTATAACGAAAATGCGCCCCCCACCTTGAGATATAAGTTCTAAGGTCTCAAGTATAGTTACAACGGCTGCCCCACCCTTCAAACCGAAACGCATTACTGCTTCACGAAAGTAATAGGCAGGGTAGTGGTACCTACCCGTGCGGACTCACAAGAGGTCTTACTCGGGGATTCTGTAAGATGGTAACTTCGATAGAAGTGCCCTATGCCAGACCCTGTCGAAGGCCTGCGCGATATCAAGACTGACAGCAAGAGCCTTATCCTTGCTCTCCAAGGCTTCAAGCCCTTTGAGTGAGGTATAAAAGAAGATCGCCAGCTGAGCGATCCTAACGGAAGCCGTACTGTCAGTCGTAGTAGTGCTAAGCATACTGGTGATCCTCAAGATACTTCAGGACTTGCGTATTTCTTATTCGCTCCATCACCTTTAAAATCAAGGATCAAATTATCGCGATCGCTTATAACTCGATGAATCCTACCGATCCTTTCTTGGGGATAGAGTTTGTATAGATAGAGTAACGTTTTTTTATGGGTTTCAATATCTGCATAATTATATCGCTCAATACGGATATATCTGGCGTCTTTAGACCACAAATATATAATTACAGTAAAACGAAATCTGAAATTCCACGTCCACAATGCTCTCCAGGATGATGGTTAATATGGAGATTTGGAGAAACATTTTGAGGCGAGTACACTTACCCTTAACCCCACTTTATAGGACCGCTATATTAAGGCCTATCGAGTAACATGACATGTGTCCATTTACCTCGCACAGCTACCGTTAAGTAAATTCTCAAGAACCTGTATGATTTGTCCTCCTTTTAATGAGATTACGAGATGAATAAAAAAAAAATTTACACACAGCTGGAGTGTTTGATATGTATGTATGTATGACTAGTAGATATCCTAACAGTATTAAATGTATCTGATTATTGCCATTCGTGATTCGATCAAGAGAAATTTACTAATCTAGTAAACCATTATAGATAAAATTTAAAAATTTTAAATTTTGGATTCTCGACTTTTGCATAATGTAAGTATCTAGATAACGTATCGAGATACTTTAATTACAAGATTATTTGGGATTTTCGCTAATTTGGTTAATGCTCTGTCGAGAGTAGAGTGGTTGAAGATATTAAAGATATCAGTATGACATTTATTTTCTTAGAAGATATTTTGTTGTAAAATTAATTATAGACACAAACCTAACATTTTTATTTTTTTATTTTTAAAATTGAATTTGAACAGATTGACTTATTTTTTGTGATAATTATTTTATTAATATAATATTAGTCTTTGTTCAAATTTGAATTAACTATTGTAGGCATTTAAAACAAGATTAAGGTACAAGAAAATATCAAGTTTGAACAAATTTAAAAAGGAAATTTAATAACTTCTTCGGTTTTGGAATGACAAAGTACCAAATTTGGTACTATATTATATTATTTACTCTCTTTGTTAGGTGTTAACAAGGTAAGGTAATAATTATCAAAGCATTTATAAGGCAGAAGATCCTAGAAAGGCCACACATATACATTACTGAAATCATTAATAGGAAGAAAAAACATGTAAAACATATTGTAAGGAAGTTTTCCTTAAACTAGCGGTCCCCCAGTAGTCGAAATTCGACTATAATTTATTGAAATTATAAGTTTGAACATTATTATGGTTCTATTGTCAGAGACTACGAGTATTATTATACTTCTTTATTCAAAGATTTCGCGAAGATTACATTATAGACAAATAATATTAAAGTCAGACAATATTAATCTATTCTCAATTTGACTACAGACTAAGAAAAGTTTGACAATAAACAAAGAATATTTATTTATGTTTAAGTGTTGTGTCAAACACATGTTAGTGTATGTAATGTTTTTATTTATTGATTTAACTTAAGTTTTATACATAATTAAAAAGATATTAACATTCTGCACTCCTTCTCTATATTTTCTATAAGTGTAGGAAATTTCATACTCCTCCGTTCGAGCAATTTTCGATAAAGGGAGTACAAAGTTTTTGCTTCACGTTTTAATATATATATAGCCATATACAGTATGTAATAGTAGTAATTTTACTTAAATAGTCATAAATTTTATTAACAAAGAAGTAATTCATAAAGCATGAACCAATGCCCCTGAAGATGATTAGTTTTTTGGTAAATGTATTGCATTGCATCATTTTGAAAACTATGTAGACCTCCTTAGCCTCAGCTTGACGACAGGAGCTATAAGCAATGAAGGCTTTAAATTACATGCGTTTGCTAATAAAAATTACAGGATATTTAAAAAAACAGTATAAAATTTGAATTTTTGTTGTTTGAAAATTTTTATAACATAGCTTTGGGTTAAAAAACGTAGGTATATGTAATTAATTGATTGTGTATAATTTGAGATTTTTTTCAAGTCAGTTTAGAATATTCTTTAAAAATTATTTATTTACATGTTCTACAATACCTGTCACTGACAAACTGCAATTTCATTGTTAATAACTTTTTGACCGTGGCGAATTGAGTAAAATTTCAGCTTGAACAACATTGCGTAAATTTTAAATAAAGAAATTAGATACAACTTCATAGAAAAAAAAAAAAGGAAAATAATAATAATAATAAAACAATAAAAAAATTAGTAAATAATAAAATAGTTCTTACGTAAATTAATATCACGAAATATAGTATGCGCTGGGTACTTCAAAATTTATTGTCTTATTTTCCCAGTTGCGACACAATTTACATAACATTATGCAAAATGATTCCTTTTTTTTTCATTGTTTTACTATTGGCATTCAAAATTCAAGGCTGTCTGTTGCAAACTAATTAGAATAGAATTACAAATAGTTATTTAATTTAGCACTTAGTTTAGTGGAATTAACTGACAAATAATGCAATAGGCAATTTACAAGAAATCTACGTCTATCTGCAAAAAAATAATAAGCACCTGTACTAGGCTGCACTAAAAGTATCGGGAATGGAATATTTCCACTGTTCCTGTCATATTAAAATCTTTTTAATTGAAAACTCCTTGGTTTTAAAAATCGAATACCATTTATTTATTTAAAAAAAGATTCTCGGTCTTGTCACGAGGTTTGTCAAACTTGTTTAGTCGTTGAGAAAATGGAATTGACTCGAGAAAATTCAAGAGCGATGATTTATTATGACTTTCGAAGTGGTTTAACACAAAAACAGTGTGTTGACCGGACGATTTCTGCATTTGGTGATGAAGCCCCATCCAAAATCACAATTTATCGCTGGTTTGCTGAGTTTCAACGTGGACGTGTCAAGCTCAGTGATGATCCCCGTCAAGGTCGTCCAAAGACTGCAGTCACCCAAGAAAACGTTGATGCTGTGCGTAAGCTGATTGAGGAAGATCGACATGTGACATACCGCGAAATTCAGGCAACTTTAGACATTGGCATGAGTCAAATACAAATAATCTTGCATGAACAATTAGGTGTAAAAAAGTTGTTTTCCCGATGGATACCGCATTCGCTCTGTGAAGAGCAGAAAGCGGCTCGCGTTACTTGGTGCGTCAGAACCTTCGAAAGATTCCACGCAGGATCCTCAAATACTGTATACAACATTGTATCAGGTGACGAATCCTGGATATACGCGTACGAACCCGAAACAAAAAACCAGTCACGAGTTTGGGTGTTCGAAAATGAGTTAAAGCCAACAAAAATTGTTCGTTCACGGAGTGTTGCAAAAAAAATGGTGGCCACGTTTATCTCCAAAACCGGCCATGTTACGACTATTCCTCTTGAGGGACAAAGAACGGTTAATGCAGAATGGTATGCTAGCATTTGTTTGCCACAGGTCGTTTCTGAACTCCGTAAAAAGAACTGTAACCGCCGCATCATCCTCCATCACGACAATGCAAGTTCTCACACCGCGCACAGAACAAAAGAGTTTTTAGAGCAAGAAAACATAGAATTATTAGACCATCCGCCGTACAGCCCCGACCTAAGCCCTAATGATTTCTATACTTTCCCTAAAATAAAGAATAAATTGCGTGGACAGAGATTTTCATCACCTGAAGAAGCTGTGGACGCCTACAAAACGGCCATTTTGGAGACCCCAACTTCCGAATGGAATGGTTGCTTCAATGATTGGTTCCATCGTATGGAAAAATGTGGTAAATTTCGCGGAGAATACTTCGAAAAGCAATAAATACATTTTTAAATAGTAATGTTGTGTCACTTCGTTAATTCCCGTAATTTTCAGTGCCGCCCTCGTAACGATTAATAAAAAATGCCAAAAGAAGCCAATCCATAAATAGATGATACTGTAATGGAGTACTGAGTACCTACATACATATGTACATTTTTTATTTATTTTTTATTGCTTAGATGGGTGGACGAGCTCACAGCCCACCTGATGTTAAGTGGTTATTGGAGCCCATATACAGCTACAACGTAAATGCGCCACCCACCTTGAGATATAAGTTCTAAGGTCTCAAGTATAGTTACAACGGCTGCCCTATCCTTCAAACCGAAACGTATAACTGCTTCACGGCAGAAATAGGCAGGGTGATGGTACCTACCCGCGCGGACTCATAAGCGGTCCTACCACCATCAAGTCTATATATGAATAATTTCACTTCGTAAATATTTCTGGGATGTTTGGGGGATTTGTTTGAATTGCTGTTTAATAGTCTGTTTAGATTTAAAACAACTAATTGAATTTAACGGAAACTCAGACATTTCATCGTATAGATTTCCGCAACTGTCACTGTCCACAATGGTGGACGCTTTTCACTCACTTTGATCCGATTTTCAAGTATAATATTGTGACAATATTTCTCATCACATTTACTAGCGTTAGACCGGTTAAATTGTCGGTATTTTATGATTTAATTTTAATTAAATTTATTTAATTAAATTTTTATGAAAGGACTATTTATGATTTTGACGTAGACGGCACCATCAATAGAGGCCCGTTAATTGACTTAAAGTTATATTTAAATAAAAATAGCGTCTAAATTATTTGCAGATGTTTTAGGTCAATACGATGTAACATGGTTTTCAAGTTATTGCCACCGATTATTAGTTCATTTTATTCAAATATCGCCAGGTTTTGATAACAAAATCGAATGCTCGTACCCCATTGGTAAAGTGCATGTCTGTTGTTCAAGACTTTCCAGGTTCGAAACCTTACTCAGAACTTATTATTCGTAGTTAGATGTCTGTTACTTTACAAGAGCTCAGCTTTCAATAGTACCTTTTTTTTGATCGAGAGGAAATCGCCGGATTTGCAGCTACGCGTTGGTGACGGTAGGCGGTGCATGTTAGAGTTAAACCGATTCAGTCCCCTGTCATTCAACAACCCGCCTCTGAGCCTTACATAAGATAGAATTCATCCTAGGCAGACTGAGGCCAAGATGAAACTTTTCGCATGGAGTGCATGTCTCCGTATCATCTACCCACAATAGATATTTAAACCGCGGGCCTCTCCGTTGGCGGGATGTCTAAAGCCCGCCTTGATGGCGACGCAAACCCATATACTCGGTATACTTCGCTGGTCGAAAACTAGTGTATGTTGGAGTGTGCAGACGTTCGTCTCCCGGTTGCTCTTCCGCAAGATGCATGAGCAGCATGCACGTCATCTTCTTGGGTTTTCTTCGTCAGTCCCTAAGCCAGTAAACGAAGAGGGCCCAAAACACTCAGAGAACATGATTCGGGAGAGATCGCTATCCCGACCTCTGGCTAGACGGCGAAGGGTTTTTTAACAATGAAGAAAAAGTTTGAAATAGCAGGACCGGACAGGAAACCTACAAATTAGTTACTTACATTCATACATCCATATGAATACTGGAAGTTGGTGTAAAATGTATGTTAAGAAAATTTATTTTAGGGCTGGGTCCAGATCTGTTTTTGTCTGGATTAACTAGAAATTACAATAACTAAGATAAATGCATGTATATCTTGATAAATGTTAATTTAGTTAAATTTTTAAAACGGTGAGAGAGCAACTATACAAATAATGGAGGTTGCTGGTTATAATTTTGCTAGAAATCATTTTGCTAGGATCATAACGAAAAAACATTTACATAGCATCCTTTAGTAATACTAACATTAATGCTTGCGCAGAGGCAGGTGGTTTGCGATAATCTTGCGTCTGCGCATACAAACGTTGTGACCTTTCTGTAATTAAATAGACGTGCTCGTTGTGCGCACGCACGTCCTGAACGCACGCAAGCCATGAAGTAAAGAAAGAGTCACCTGACGTACATTATACAGAATAATAATTAGAAAAATATGCTGGACCCATTGAAAATTGAAATAATTCGTTTACGCATTTTAAAAACTTGTAAGGTAATGGAAAACATTTAATCATTATCACTATTAAAGCTAAGGTCCAGTTCTGTAACACAACATGATTAATATTTTCTTTCGTTGAAATTAGTGACACCGATTTAGATTGTAATAAAGATAAAGGCTTGAACGTTTGTCGTTTTTGGAATATATTAATTTTCCTTCGGAATACACCTACTCTTATTTTAATGTTTTTCTAATTTGAATATTGATCAATACTATACCAAATAATATAATACCAAAGTTCTATAATCGATCAACAATCATTTATCTATTTACATATTATATTAGAAGAACACGTTGCTTAGTAATCTACTGGACTTGAGAATAGATCCGATTGAACTGTACAAGTATTTTTAATCACAACACTTCTTCTTTTGTAATCTAGTTTTAAAAACTTTTAACTATGAAGATGTAAGTCGTTAAATTTACATAAAATTCTATTCAGTCTTAACAAGTTTGGAGTGTTCACGTAAAACTATCAAATCAATCACCGTTTTCTATCAGCACTTGTTGCCGGATTTCAAAGTGAAAGTTTCTAAACAGTTTATCTAAACAGTCTATAGATATATATGTATTTAATATTCGTGACAATAGCCGTTAAGGCTGTGTCGAATTTCCGACGAATCTAACATCCCTAATATTTGTGATTTTACGAACGATATTTTGAAGTATACGACTCGTTAATCGAGGGGTGAAAGACTATTTGGTTTAAGCGACGTTTCGCTTAAATATGTAACATTTATCATTGTAATTAAAGGTGCGTTTCGTTTGATATAAGCATCAACAGTTCAATGTGTTTGATTGAACTTCAATTAAGTTTACTCCATTGAAATAGTTGAAGAAGTTTTTTTTTTTTTTTATATTTATTCTGACTTTTTAAACTTTGAATGGCTCTCATGTAAAGCTTCAAAATGTCAGTTTAACCAAATTGCCTTTTAGCCTTCGACATAATCTCTCTCTCACATGAACTCTCCTGCAGTGATTTTTCTTCAACAGTGCTTGTTTTATTTTAAGTACGGAAGTTAAATAATACTAAGCTTATTATTCTTAAGAAATAACTTTCTGGACATAATAGATTGAATCAATAATCAAGTAAATTTATTTATGTCAGTAAATGCGTCAGCGAGGTAATTATTCACAAAATAAATTTGGTTCAGTTTAATTAGTAGGGTGAGAACTAAACTTATAATTTTAAATATATGTGTGTGTATGTATGGAACCTAAAATCAAGCTATCAATGGCCATCATTCATCAACATGTAGGTAGTTACGAGACACCACTTTGTGCTGGTTTTAAAATTGAAGCCTTAGTCTCAAAATACATACAAAACACTTTAAAGTATTTGACTAATCTTCAAATTGTTTCAAAGGTGTGTCATCGTATCTACGAATAGAAAGTGCTGTATGTGCTTTAAGGGACTTATTATTTAGGGCCATGTTCTTCTTCCAACGAAGTTTGAAAATAGTCATCATTAACAATGAGCGACGCCGATCATTTATGCGTATTTGTACTTCACTACCACAAATGTAGGCGATCTTTTGGATTTACATAGAAACACTATTCTAGAGGTCAAAAGTTTAATCAAACGTATTAGGCGACATAAATTCGTTTAATGATGTTTTAATTTATAGACAAAGATCAAAAATAAACGTGGGAAAACTTCGCACATTGATTTATATATTGTGATGAGCAGTTAAATTAATTCCATGGCCAAGTGTACTACTACATTAGTTTACGAAACACCTTTCATTATATTCTCAACGTTTGACAACTTGATATATGCGTTTCCAAACGTAGTTAATTTGAAACAAAATACTTTAATCAATGTCGGAAGTAGCACGGCTGAGTAGAAAGCTAATTAAAATAATTAACGGAAAAAATATATGTTTGATTGCGTAACTTATTAGTATTTGCATTAACTTCTTTAACATTTTTGTATCAACAATAGCCTAACAATAAAATTGTAGTAAATCGTTACTTAAGTAGGACACTAATAACATGTAGCTAGTAGTAACATAGTACGGGTCATAGTATAATGTTTATGGAAATCAAATTTGCTAGATAAAAAACTAGATTTAAACTATGAAACGAGCGTCTTGTTTTAAAGAAATTTAAATTAAATCATGATGGCTCGTAATTTTCGTCTAATCAATCTCCAGACTCCCGTGACAACTGTAAAGTAATCGAATCTTCAGGAAATAAATTTTAAGTAATGAAAGGCGCGAGTAATCGCAAATCTGTTGTTAGTCATGGTTGCCACTCTTGAAATCTTGGTACGATACTGTTATAAAACTGTAAGGGAGCTTGCAAGTAAGTTAGATTGACTTGCAATCATATATTTGTTTAGTTATTTTGTTCAGAGCCTTCAGCGGCCAAGGTGAGGTTTGGTACAATATGTGTGCTAGAGAAGGTAGGGGTATGACTACATAACACATATAATAATAATATGATCATTGATACATCCCTGTGGCGCTAATCGACCGGAAAACCACTTCACTAGCCGGTGCACATTCCGATTTTTCTCCTTTGATGTGTTTAATAATGCATGAACCGGACCGTTGCCTCTATTATATATTTCTCGATTATGTTATGAAAACGTTGCAGTTAATTTAATTTAATTTCATTTCATTACAAACTAATTGGATTAAAACGAATACACGCTTTTAAGTTTTTTCTCTCAGATCTTTATTTTTAACTAGCTGACCCGGCAGACTTCGTAGTGCCTCAATCGATAAATAAAAGACCAAAACTTTTGTATTAAATAAACATCAAAGGAAATACAAAATTGTTATTTTTATTTAATTCCCAGCATTTTCATATTTTTTCACCTTATAAACCTTCTCTAGACTTTCACGAATAATTCAAGACCATAATTAGCCAAATCGGTCCAGCCGTTCTCGAGTTTTAGCGAGACTAACGAACAGCAATTCATTTTTATATATATAGATTTATAACAGTAAATACACTTCTGAGTTTGTCGAATCGAATAATGAAGTTATGAATATTTCTGAAAAAATTGCACTTTGAGTCCATGAATGTGAATTTTACTGAAGATACATAAAATATTACCATTAAACGGACAACCGAACGTTAAAAGCTGTAACCTATAACAGTAGTGGTGTAAAAACTCCTAAAACTTAACTAACCAATTATGTAGAGGATACCGGGAGCAGTTTAGATAATTTTACTATAATAAGAGTTTTATAGACTTAAGATCCCTTGACTTTGCGTTATTTCAATTAGATGCTTGTATAACGAGATATAAGACATCCAACTCAACAAACGCAACCAGTTAGGTGGATCTCAATAAATATCTTTAAAAAAAAAAACTACACTCCAGCAACTTTTCTAACTACGTCCTACATTTTTTGAACTTCGGATCGACTTTAGCCTTGTTTAATTAGCAATCATAGCAAATATGCGCTTTCAAGCCGTTTACCATTTT
Organism: Bombyx mori; assembly: GCF_030269925.1. Taxonomy (NCBI): domain Eukaryota; kingdom Metazoa; phylum Arthropoda; class Insecta; order Lepidoptera; family Bombycidae; genus Bombyx; species Bombyx mori. The sequence goes on along the minus strand of NC_085115.1, from coordinate 7,566,458 downwards.
ATTGGCTTCTAAATTTCATTATTGATTGCGAATAGGCTACATTTAGTTTTGAAGGCAGTCGATCACAACTCACCTTATGGTATGTGGTTAGCATCACCCTTCAACAGACGACGAAGTCAGCAACGCCAAGAACCAAACCACACCGAAAATGAAGCAAATGCACTAGTTTGCTTTCACACAAAGTGTGTAACTTTTACGGAAATTAATTTTTGTCACAACTCATCTTTCTTAGAACTCTCCCCGGTTTCCCCTGCACAAAACCACAGTATTTTGTCAGTTAATTAACAATTTAGGTATCTTTGATGAATTCAAAATATCTTCCCTTACAATTTAGTTGATGATATAAGTTAGGTTGCTTACGTACTCAAAAACCAGTCTTGGTACTGTCAATCACGTTTATACATATGTATAACGACAGACGAGAGATTGTTAAACAGGTTTTTGGCCTTTAAATTAAAAAAAAAACTATAATTCGTTATTTTTTAAGAGTTTGTTAAAGCTACCGTTTATAATAAACATGTGATTTGAACGCAACGAATTTATGGTGCTCGTAGCTTAATACGTAAGCGTTGTCTTAATGAGTAATGAGTCATGATCTTGATTCGAGGTTGATTTAAAAAAAAATCGTGTCGTATTTCACATAGTTACCACCATCTCGCCTGTTTCTGTAGCGAAGCACTGTCGTGTTTTGCCTTTTCGATTTCGACCTTTGCTTGAAGTTTTCGAAGCTTGAGAAGTTGGGCTCAAGTAATGACTTAACATACATACTAAGTAGGCCATGAGCTCATCAATTCATTCCACTGTGAGTAGTGGAATATTCAGTAGTTACAGTTACCCAAAACGACCGATATTAATAGTATCTATTGGGACTTTAAATGCTATTAAAATGTATGATTGATTTTTTTTTTCTTACTTATTATATTGACCTCGAGGTGTCATACTAGATTCAGCGAGCGAGTAGGCTCTAACTAGAGGCCGTTTCTAACACTAGCCTCAGCAAGAGCAGCGCTTCGCAGAATCTATTACCGGATCGGAAATGCGGTCCACTGAGAAGATCCGGCAAGAAACACAGTGGGCTGTGTCTATGGGTTACCTAGTTTACTCGTCGAACCCTTCGTCGCTAGCAACGGATTCGGCGAGAGCGGTAACCGGTGCTTGAGGTACCTAAAAGCACCGTTAGTTGATCGGGCGAATCCGAAATGACGTGCTTAGGGCGACGTCGACTGTTTATCATTCGGTCCACAGAATCTGTTATGTAGTTTCCGGGGGCCACGACAAGAGGGTTTTCGATTCGTGTCGCCTTCTCAAAGTGGCGCACGATGAACTTTTTGCCGAGCTCGAGAAGTACACTTAACGGGGTGCCTAAGCCTACTCTTAGTGTTAGAGCTGAAGGCGTCTAATGCAAGGCTTATTGCATCTGATGGATCCGTAAGGGTGTGTGTATGGCGTCGACTGTAACTGGCTCCTGCGTCATTAGGATTCGGGGAGCAATCAGCGGCGGCAACGGTATAGGCGATTATCATGCGACGTGGGTGGTCTGAATCGAGCTCTGACATTGCCTCAATAGAGCGTAAGCGCATCGTTACTAAGCAGTGCCAGGTCTATTGTGCTCGGACAGAGCGCGATGTTATACGGATAACATGTTGGGGTTTGAGGGCCGACGATGTCGAATGTTGGACTTTATTACATTGTATACTTGTACCTAGGCCAGCCATAAGTTCTGTTACAAATGAAAATGCATTTTTTTAAATGAAGTAAAGTAATATTATTAAACTTATACCTCTAAATGTTACACACGAAAAAATATGTGAAATGGCGCAAAATCGTAAGAAGTTTTTTAAAATAATATACGTGTTCCAAATTTAATATAATTAAAAATTTGAAAAAAGTATTTTTTTTATGTAACAGTATTTATGGCCAGACTAGTTAGGTACATAAAAAGCATCCTTGGATACAAAGTGCATTGTATGTATGTATTACATGTATGTATTTACTTTCGACTTTGACAAATGCATTTCGAATGACTAAAGTTTTAAAAATTAATTTCGCATTGTAAATTTTGCCGTGATTTTGAGAGATCCCGAAAATTTTATTCACCGATGATTTCTCGTCAGCGTTCGAGAATAATAGGTAGTAATGTGAATAAAATAAAATAAAACTTTACGCATATAACCGTGACCCCTGCCTCGTAATACATAACCATACCAAATACGAAAAGAAAAAAATAATCCTTTTATTCTGCACTTCTTAAATAGTTAACGAATATTGCTAAAATCATGCAGACTACAGACTCTATATTGGCACAATGAAAAGCTTTTCGTTGTTCTACGTAGACTAAAAATTTTAATTGACATTTGTATGAACGTGGCAGACGAAACTGTTATTTATGGAGTTTCGTTCCAGTTTTATTGCACTGGGTCAGCGAAGCGGTGGAGGTTGTGTATTGATTCGCTAACGATTCAGGCTAAATTCGGCGAATAAGCTAACTGTGCCTCGCATGGTCTGTTAAAATTAGACTATATTTGTGCTGTAGTTATCACCCAAAGTTTTATAGTCTACAATCGCTTTCATCTAACATACAAATGCTTTAAAAAATCGCAGATTCCAACCTCAAAAATTGAAAAAAGTATCAAAATTTGTGAGGAGTCATAGTTCCAAGTTAATATCTACCTAGTCAGGTCATAAATTCTGTCACATGTTTAATGTAAAATAATTGAAACAAGTTTATTCATTATGTAACCATTCATATTCATATGAATTCAAACCAAAATGAACTTAACAAAACATAGATTCTAATGACACTAAAGTTTATTCAAAATGACCTGCGTGATTTTGAATACAGGCCTTCAATCTGCGCGGCCAGTCGTCTATCGCAGCACGAACGAGGTCCATGTCAATATCGGCGGCTGCCTTAATCAAGGATGTCTTGAGTGACTCCAAATTGGGATGAGGCTTTGAGCACGCCTTTTCCTCCAAGTGTTGCCATACCTTGTAATCTAACGGATTCAAATCTGGACTGGAGGAGGGCCAGTCTTCGTGCCGGATGAAGTCGATTTCACGCGCCGCCAGCCAGTCTTGTGTGCTCTTCGCTCTATGAGCTGGCGCCGAATCTTGTTGGAATACCCAGTGCCTGTTATTGAACATGGTATGAGAAACAGGTTCCACAAGGTTCCTCAGGACTGTATTTTGATACACAACTGCATTCGTTTTTACACCTTTCTCACAAAAATGTACCTCGGTTAAGCCCCAATAAGAAACTCACAACCATACCATGACCGAGGATGGAAAATGACCCCGTTGGACACGCGGAATACGGTTGCTCGTTTCTTCACTACTGTGTGCGTACACCTTATCATTTTGTTTGTTGTAGCTCTCTTCTACGGTAAAAATTTTTTCATCCGAAAAAAGAATTTCCCGATATTTTTTTCCCGCGTACCGCTTCAACAAAGCGCGGCATCTCTTCAGTCTCAGGTCCATTAGACAAGCATTCAAACGATGTCCTGTTTTTCTTCGATATGCCCGAAGCCCTAAGTCTTCATTTAATACCCTTTTCACCGTGGTTCTGCTTAACCCCATCTGAAGGGCCAACAGTTTCTGCTTACGTTTGGGATTTCTTTGAATTCGCGCCTTCACAGCTTTTATCACTGCTGGAGTCCTAACAGACCGAGGGCGACCACTTCTTGACCTGTCATCTACACTAGAGTCTTCATTGTATCGTTTGATGGTACGATAAACGAAAATTGGTTATATTAAAATTTTTCAGTATGTTAAAAATTTGAAAAGGCGCGTAACGGCAACGATGCAACGCAATAACTGCAACACGGTCTTCTTTAAGCGTCCACTCCATATTTAAAAATGAGTAAAATTCTAAAAGTATACATTTTTATTTTCAGGAACAATTCGAAATTCGAATTCAATAAACTTTTTTGTGGCCAGCATTCTAAAAGAAAAGTTTTTACTGTGTGACAATACTTATGACCTGACTAGGTATATATTAATACGTGAAGCAAAAACTTTATACTCCTTTTTATGAAAACTGTACGGACGGTGGAGTATGTAATTTGCCACACTTATACAGTGCAGAATGCTACTTTTTTTTAAAAATTAGCATTAATAATACATTAAATCAATGAAAAAAAAAACATTACATACACTACCATGTATTTGACACAGACGCATATACACACATACTCTTTGTTTATTGTCAAACTATTGTTATTACTTAAAGTCTGTAGTCAAATTGAGAATAGGTTACTTTATATTGTTTATCTTTAATATTATTTTTATAGTGTGTAGTCTTGGTGAAATCTGTGATTATAGAAATATAATAGTCTTTGTATCTTTGACTATAGAACCATAATAATGTTCAAACTTATAATTTCAATGAATTATAGTCGAATTTCGACTACTGCTGGACCGCTAGTTTACAATAATAAGCAACAGATCATGTGTTCATTCTATAATGTTGGTAACACACACTGGACGTTGAATTGCATAGTAATGTTTTACTAATATAGCGTTCGAAAATAAATTCAGGTATCGTATGACATAATTATGAGAACCATCTTCGATCGGGGCTGTCTTAAACGATTACATGGCTTAAATGTGATCTACCTTTTTCTTTCTCATGAAAAAGTCACGTACGAATTTATGAGTATCATATTATGCATTCAATATACGACGTTAGTTGATTATATTAGTTTATAGTATTTTGTGAGGTTTTTAAATAAGTCGCGTAAAGAATAATAAAAACTTCAAATTAAAATAATTGGGGAATATATACGTATATCGCACTAAACAATGAAGCCTAACATTTAAAATTGTACATATAGTCCATAAAATATGTAATAATATCTGGTAAAGGCCTATGTAGATTAGTAAGTTTTTATAGTCATTACAATATAATTGAAATGCATTTGACACGCTTTGTGTAAATTGTAAGTTATGTTTTAAATTTTTTTTACATTATTGCAGTAGTTCTTACCTTAGCATCTTAAAGGGAACCTTAACTTTATTGTAATAAGTTCTATTTATGTTAAGTTCGAGTGCATGCTGCATAATATACATAATATATGTAATATAATAATATGTAACTGTTTAAGCAGTTTATAGCAGATGTTTTAGCATAACCTTTTTACTTATCTTGTTAGATTAAAACGTTTCTTGTAGCTAAAAGGTTTTTATTTATTTTAAATAGGTTTAAATAATAATAGAAATAAACATTTTATGAAATTAACAATTTAAAATATTTTATTAGTTATTGACCTATAGCTTAAATTTCATAAATAACTTAAAATTCCTAAATTTTATATGTTTCTAGAAATCTAAAGGATACTAAATAAATGTTACCCAAAGCGATCAGTGTGCTACTGAAAACTCCGCCTAATGTTAAGTCACTGTGGAGGTTAACGTGTACAGGGTAAGCGCACAAACCGACTAGTGGGAAAAAACTGAATCTTTACAAATTTTTACCACAGCGTTGTGCTGGTTCTACATTTTTGGAAGTTTCGGCGGGGGCAAGTATCGCCCAAAGGTGATTTTTTTTTATTGCTTAGATTGGTGGACGAGGTCACAGCCCACCTGCTGTTATAAGTGGTTACTCGAGCCCATGGACATCTACAACGTAAATGCGCCACCCACCTTGAGATAAAGTTCTAAGATCTCAGTATAGTTACAACGGCTGCCCCACCCTTCAAACCGAAACGCATTACTGCTTCACGGCAGAAATAGGCAGGGCCGTGGTCCCTACCCGCGCGGACTTACAAGAGGTCCCACCACCAGTAATTACGCAAATTATAATTTTACGGGTTTCATTTTTATTATACGATGTTATTCCTTCACCGTGGAAGTCAATCGTGAACATTTGTTGAGTACGTATAATAATTCATTAGAAAAATTGGTACCCGCCTGGGATCCGAACACAGGTGCATCGCACAATACGAATGTACTGGACGTCATATCCCTCAGGCCACGACGACTTTCGAGAAGAAAAAAAGACAACAAAAAAGAAGTGCAGGCTGAGGCCAGGTAATGAGAAGTAAACGTACCTGACAACCCGTCGATGGCTTTTTAGCTTCTTACAGGCTGCAGAATCCAAGGAACGTGACTAGTCAACGCGCGTAATGGCGGCGCTCGGCCTGAAGACTTGACGGCACTTCTCTAAATTGTTTGTGTTGACAAAACGTGTATAGTACTCGCGCAACGACGAGTATGATCGCCCGTAAGAGTTCGTAATAGAAAAGTTGTAAAAGTCCGAAAAATATTGAGATGAAAAAGAAACACGTGTGGCATTCGGAGATTGCCGCGATAGAGCTATTGCATAGCATTTTTTATCAACTTATGCAATTATAAATCGACAATAATAATTTAATATTAAAACAACAATGAAATAAGACCACGCTATATTTATAAACATTAACAAAAGCAAAACATTAACTGTCCCCTTCACACTCATAACCTAGACCGCGCGAGGGGGAGATGGGCAGACTTTTCATGATGTGCATGCGGCAGTGCAACGTCACGCCGCGCGCTTATTCACAAACACTACACAAGTGTAACGTGTGGATGTATTGAACGCGAGCTACATAGTAGGCGTAGTGGGGGTGTCAGGTTATTTTCGTTACGGAATTTTTTGATTCAGTCGCCGCGCTCAAGGCCCGTGATAGAAGCTATGCAATAGCTTAACAAGCGGCGTGTGCGCGTACAATGCGCGCGGTGCGGTCGGCGATAGTTTTTTTTTAATGACTGGCCATGCGGTAGGTTTTATGTCTACTCTCATTAATAAAGAACCACTGACAAAAATATATAATGTAATAAATAGAATATAATGACAAGATAAAAGACAACGATAAATAATTAATATATTACAATAAATGAGATATTATTTAATACTTGAACAGTGCATTTATATATATTAAATATTAATGCGTATTCTTGAAAATAATTGATGGAAACAGGTGTCTCTTACAAAGTTGCGTGTGTGCATGATCCGGGATTCTAAGATGACCTGGAGCTTAACTCAATCAGTAAGTATATACAGTCGGCATCATTGCACCACCTTGAGAAGGCGGCACGACACGAAAACCCTCTTGTCGTGGTCGCCGGAAATTACATACCCGATCCCGTGGACCGAATGGTAAGCACTCGACGTCCGTTTCCGATCCGGTGGTAGATTCTGCGAAGCACTGCTCTTGCGTGTTTTTTTTTAATTTTTATTTTTTTTATTGCTTAGATGGGTGGACGAGCTCACAGCCCACCTGGTGTGAAGTGGTTACTGGAGCCCATAGACATCCACAACGTAAATGCGCCACCCACCTTGAGATATAAGTTCTAAGGTCTCACGTATAGTTACAACGGCTGCCCCACCCTTCAAACCGAAACGCATTACTGCTTCACGGCAGAAATAGGCAGGGTGGTGGTACCCACCCGCGCGGACTCACAAGAGGTCCTACCACCAGTAATTACGCAAATTATAATTTTGCGGGTTTCATTTTTATTACACGATGTTATTCCTTCACCGTGGAAATCAATCGTGAACATTTTTTGAGTACGTATTTCATTTGGTACCCGCCTGAGATTCGAACATCGGTGCATCGCTCAATACGAATGCACCGGACGTCTTATCCGTTAGGCCACAACGCTTCCGGTTTAAGCCCCGAGAACTTACCTACACACTAGAGTGAAGCTAAAATAGCCTCTCAATGCTATCAGCATAGGTAGGAAAAAATTCGGTATTTGCAGACGGCATTTCCATTCTAACCGACTTCAAGAGGAGGTTCCCAATTCGAGCCGTATGTTTGTATAGCCGTTCAATTAGAATGAGTGTTTTGAAAAAAATAACACTACAACTCAACGTATTTGATTTTTCATAGTTACTTAATTCTAGCACCTAATTTTTAGTCACTTCCGGTCGCCTTTGGTATAGTGCAGCATTTAAGGTTTGGTACGTACAGACTTACAACGTGTTAAAAACTTTAACCAAATACTAAACATACAAATAACTCAAGTAAGTAGGACTTGGGAAAACAAATACATGAGCACTGAACAAAATAATTACTAAAAAACCATTATTAAACCGGTTACAATACTAATGATTGAGTAATTGCGTGCTCATCCTTATTTCTTGCAGTTGAAGTAAGAACCTTGTACGCAGTTCCCATGGTTCATGAGTTGGCACGTCCGCAGCCATTATCAATTAGGCGGAGCGCGCGTGCGGCCTGTCATTACTGCCAGCGCACGACCACGCACTGTGATGCGCGTTGACAAAATACTTTAAGCACTCTGTTTTTTTTCCATTTTCCAGAAACAAAAGTTCATGTTAAAGAAATAGTCTTGAATTAAGTAACTTACTATGATTTTTTAAAATCATAATATGTTAATATTCGTACCAATTTAATAGAGCTAAATATTTTAAAAAAACTTACTAGAAATTTATTCCATAAGGGTCGCTGCACTCGGGCACTAGCCACATCCACAATGGCTGCCACTTGAAGCTAGAAGCGGCTACAAAAGAAGCTGACGCACGCGACAGCCACTTGTGGTCCATGTTTGACACTTACGGTCGGTGGCCGCTACTTTTTTTAACGCGTGCTTGCAGTATCATAATGGACTCCGACGAAGAAATGAGGGGAGAAAGGGGTGGGGAGTTGCGCGAGTCGTTTGTTTTGGCGTTTTGTGGCCGAGCCGACCACTAGAGGTGAGCAGTGGCGTCTACAGTGTGCGGCGAGTCCATGCAAAATGTATGAAAACAACAGGAAATAGGTCGGTGGCTGCGTTTTGTGGTTGTGGCTGGTGGCCCGTGTGCGGCGACACTAAGAGAATGACATAAATTTTGAGTTGACGCTTTGACTTCACTTGTGTTGCACCAATCACAATCATCATCAGTTTTTTTATTGTCCTTGTATTTAGACGAGCATATGCGTCACCTGATGGTTAGTGGTGACGTCAGCCATGCTAGGGTCAGAGACAAGCGGCTGCCCGACATAAAGAATCGAAGATTACTTCCTAGCACACCGGATTTTGTAATTACGCTTCCAAGAAGCTGGATGCAAATGGCGAGATAGCGAGATACGACACGAGCCGCGTGCACTCAGAAACGTTTGCGGTGGCCCTTGCGGCCATGGGCTTAACAATCTGATAGTATGACGGGTAATCGTATTGAAATAGTCTCTAATTAAAAAAAAATATTATTTAGAAAATGATTAAAAATTTCTCTGAATACTTCGAAATATAAAAATCCCATCACAATCACACCACAATCCATAACAAAGTGGAAACGTTTACAAACTACAAATAAAAGAATACGATTGTATATTTTAGCAACATTTTTATTAAGAATCCCACAATGGAAACAAAATTATACAACAACTGACTGAAAGAACACAACTTTTATTGCATCAGCAGTCATTTCAAATATATTTTCTCATTAAAAATGAGTTTTCACAGTTTTATGTTGCCGACTGCTTAAAAGTGTTATGCATAATCGTTTGATAGAGCCAGAATGCTCATTACCAGCTCTGTAAACCTAAAATAGCCTTAATATTTTTTTAATCGTTGTAAATTACAAATGTTCGATAGTAAAAGATTCGTCGACGTCAACTATTTAATCATTAAGGGAAGTATATTGATTGAATTTCAGTATTCCAACATTTTTGAAATTCCTTTTTTTTATTGCTTAGATGGGTGGACGAGCTCACAGACCACCTGGTGTTAAGTAGTTACTGGATCCCATAGACATCTACCACGTAAATGCGCCACCCACCTTGAGATATAAGTTCTAAGGTCTCAGTATAGTTACAACGGCTGCCCCACCCTTCAAACCGAAACGCATTACTGCTTCACTTAATTGACATCCTTGATTAATCCTTTTCTTATTGAGCTTTGAGCCGTCTGACTGTAGTAGGTATTAAGAAAAACGCTCTTCATGCTTATGTGTAGCCACATAAATTTATATTAAACGAACAACAAGCGAAAACCTGAGGTTTATAACCTGAGGTTAATGCGGGACGCCGTTGTTCCTTTTGTCCCTCCCGTCAGGTAAGTAAGTCACGTAAGTCATTTGAACACTATGCAGAACTCTTCAATGAATGAATCTTCAAGCGATCTTCGCCTGTAATACAATAAATGGAGACGAAATTTCGAAGTCATCAGGACGTGGAGCAGTAGAATGTTTTCTCTTCTGTGAAAAACTAGCATTGCGCGATATATTGGCGTTTTAGTAGTCGAGTAAGCTGTAAGGAGCATTCGAAAGGCTTCAACCAGTCCTGGCTGATCCCGAGCTTGCCTACTTGTCCTGGTGAAACTGGAGAGGCCTCCAGGTCAGCAGTACCTGCCGCTAAAAAGTAAATACCCTTCTCCAAAAAAAGGGCTTAAATGAAGTTTCTACTATTGGTTTTTACCTTCGACTAACGTGTTATTATGAAATTTTAATATAATATATTTATTCTTCTTCACCACCACACTGTCGGAAAAAATTGATCGCCGTTTGAAATATACCATGAAATTTAATTTGTTTTCACTTTTTCGCAAAAAAAAAAGACAACAGAACTATAGTAATTAAATATTCAAAAACAAGAATTCCGCTAATGTTTATTACAATAAAATCAATGTCGAACTCTTAAAATATGATCCAGCATGCCAAATTACAGCTAGGACAAAACTTTAATTCTGGATAAACATCACAAGCGAAACTAGATAACGTGTATCTGTAATTTGAATGCCAAATTGTAAATTAACATTGTAAACATTTTTAATCTTAAGATTGGTTTTCAAATGGGTTTACTGTGAAATTTCATTTATGTAACGAAAACATCGTTAAATTATTATCACAATACTGAAAACAAAAACAAGCTGCTGGTTAACCAGCGGTGGGTGACAGGTCTAAATTAAAAATCGCGCCTGTAACTAAATTACCATAGGAAGTGCTAGATGTTGTAATAAGATTGTAAACTTTCATCTGCTGTTCATGGCGTTATTTAACAGTGACATCATGTCGTCTTTGTGCTCACCTAGGTTATACAAGAGTATTTTACGACCTACGTGGTTTATGTTTTAATCGTCTATCTTGTCTCGATGTTACGTGCTTACTATCGTCAATTTATTACATGAGTACACACAGGGTGTAAACGTGAACCCGTGATATAAAATATACGTGTATCATCTGCAATGCACAGAACCGTTTTTTTTTATTGCTTAGATAGGTGGACGACCTCACAGTCCACTTGGTGTTAAGTGGTTACTGGAGCCCATAGACATTTACAACGTAAATGCGCCACCCACCTTGAGATATAAGTTCTAAAGGTCTCAAGTATAGTAACAACGGCTGCCCCACCCTTCAAACCGAAACGCATTACTGCTTCACGGCAGAAATAGGCAGGGTGATGGAACCTACCCGCGCGGACTCGCAAGAGGTCCTACCACCAGTAATTACGCAAATTATAATTTTGCGGGTTTGATTTGTATAACAAGATGTTATTCCTTCACCGTGGAAGTCAATCGTGAACATTTGTGGAGTACGTATTTGATTAGAAAAATTGGTACCCGCCTAAGATTCGAACACCGGTGCATCGCTCAACACGCATGCACCGGACGTCTTATCCTATAGGCCACGACGACTTCTCTCTCTCGAGTCAACCTATTTTTTTATGTTCTACATTGCTTTTGAACGAGCTTGATACTAAGTAGTCTTGCCGGAGCTCTCACGAGAGTTCTAACTCTCAGTGGTATAGTTTAACGTAGGCCCCGAAACTCTTCAAACCAAAATATTGGGGGTTAAAGAATGAAATTGCCAATTTTTACTGAAAAATTGAAATTCTTTCAACATATTGATTTAATCAAAATATCTACTAGACCACCAGACTAGAAATGTCGTCCAGATCGGAGAAAGCTATAGTGAATAACACCATGTTGAGACCACCAAACAGTTACCATTACCTTTTTGTTGGTAAGCTTTGATTTAGGACACTGTTCCGGCGTTTGACCTGGGGTCAGCCATTGCATTTTTCGCTTACGGTTATCGTAAAGAATCCAATTTTCATCATATGTGACAATTCGATCCAATATTCCTTCATTTCTATATCAATTTAACATGGCAGCACAAGTTTCAATACTCGTTTTTTTCTGCAGATCAGTCAAATCATGAGCCACCCATTTTTCATGTTTTTTTGTTTTATTGATTTGACGCAAACGAGTCAATATTGTTGGTGAGGTAACGTTAAGCCATGCCGCTAATTCCTGGGTAGTTTGGCTCGGATCGGCTTCCACCATCTCTTTCAATTCGTTGTTATTCACATGTGTGGGCGATCTTCCACGTGGTTTGTTCTTCAAATCAAAATTTCCATCACGAAAGCGATTAAACCAAAATTGCACAGTGCGTTCATTAGCAGTCCCATCTCCAAACGCAACATTAACATTGTGAGCTGCAGTGCAGCTGAGTGCAGATTCTGCAGCGTTAGTTCCGCGGAACTCGTATTCAAAAAACACTCGAATTTTCGAAGTGTCCATCTTGCTTGTCTAAGCTGAATAAGAAAAACAACTGAAAGTCGATAATCGAATGTTGCACATTTTTAAAAAGAAGAACCTCATAGGTACCATTTGAAAAATTTTCACTCAAAAATCTCGAACCATGAAGGTTCTATGTCAATTCGAAGTACCTATTACAATAAAACGGCAATTTGATACTTTAACACCTATTATAAATGTAAATTTTCGATAACGATCTTCAAATTCTATCGATATTTTGAAATAGAACACTCATAACTCTTAAATCAGTATCATCTGCTTGTATTTATGTAAATACGTACTTAAATATGTGTGTACGGACCATATAGACGATGAAGGGGTAAATAAAATCATGTATTAATAATACTACTTGAAAATTTAAATTATTTGAGTAGTTTTTGGCTTTGAGCAGTCATGTAGCATCTTAGTATTCCTATTCGAAGGCTAAGATAGACGTCGTGTATTAAACATTTGAGACTCCGATTTCATGTCTCGAAAATGGTCTCACGTTGCATTCACGACGTCATGTCCGTACGCCCGGGTAACCATTTCACACCAAGTGGGCCGCGAGCTTGTTTGCCTATGTAGAACAACAAAATAATCATGTATATAATTACAATACATGGGAAAGTTGAATATTCTTCATAAAATGAACAAAAAACCACGATTCATCACATTAGAAAGCCAATAGAAAAAATACATATTTCTTCTATTTACATTTTATACCATAAAAGTGTCATTAAATAAGTGTACTGGCAGCATAAATCTTAAGGTGAAGGTACGGTGCACTCGCACAAATACTTAACGAAAGCAACGTGGTCGTGCAGTGCGCGCGCTGCGTGGTCGTGAGAGCGCGCGAGATAAGTACGAGGTCGCCCGACGTCACGACTGGCGAATAAACTGCACTACACAATATCGCCTATTGTACAGAAGGATAGAATTTTTGTTTTATTTCCTGTCTAATGATTTACATCAGTGATTCTCAACCACTGTGCCGCGGCACTTTTGTGTGCCGCCAAATTTCAAAAGAGTGCCGCCAAATTTTGCAAATATATAATAATGTTAATATTATTAAATTATATCATTTAAAAAGAAAACTATTTTTAACATGAATACATATTTAAATCCACAAAAAAAAAAAAAAAATATTATTTACTTTGCAACGCGGTTTTTCTTAGTGCCAAATTATGATGAAGCGGCGTGCATAGCAATAGGAATATGTCTCAAGTCGGCGCACACTTGCCACTTCTGCGTACAAAATGTGTTGTTTTAGTGATAGTTGGGATTCACAAGGTGTTGCATAGTAGTTACTGCACCTTTTCTTTCGTTAAAATTGGCAAATGTATGTGATTCGGTAGTAAGTAAATAATTTTTATCTTTTTCTTTGTGTGCCGCCAAATTTTGAAATCGTTAAATATGTGCCGCAACAAAAAAATGGTTGAGAATCACTGATTTACATAATGCTTCTGCTGACTTTTGCCCATATCCCACATTACGTGGGGTCGGGGCGGCATGCCCTCTTATCATGCTGCAACGTAACCACTATTTTATCATCAAAATTGTTATAAAATGGTGGGATTATCAGTAACTTAGCAATTTTAAAAATAATCAGCCAATGGATTTGATCAACATATACAATATTGTTCTTGCGTCGTTGAAGTTCGTGAACAGATATTAGGAATACCTATAATTACTTTAGAGATAAGTATAATACGAGTATATAACTTACACAAGCCAAAGTATTATTTATTCCATTACACCTTCTGTATGCTTATGTACTATAATTTCTCTCCGAATAAACCGAGTATGTAACAATTGTTACCTACGGATTGTTTACGATGAAGTCTAATTAATTTTAATTTCACTGTGTATAGTAATTGATAAATGTCTCCGTAATGCGTAAAAAAAACTTGAAAATGCTAAAAATTTGAATATTATCTATTTGAATATTATCTACATGTCTTCGGATATTTTTGATCGAACAATATTTATTTTCAATTATTTATTTGTGTTTAATAGTATAATTTTATGAATTAATTTGCAAACTCAATAATATCTCTGTTATATTCAAACTATTACAGTTGTTTCTAAAATCAACATAAGCAAACGATTTCGCGCTCATTGTCACCAAAATTGTTGTCCGTGGAGTGATTACATAAAGAATAACCTTTCTAATTCTCGATATATTAGTAACGGTTCATATAACGGTCTACTGCATTTCGCTTTTTGCAACCCGTCTTCGAATTTGGTGCAGTTCTCGATTAAAGTTCATTGACCTTGAAAGCCGTCGTCTGCCGATTACTGTAACTAGACACAATTAATTAAAGCATTTTAAATTGCGTTTATCAATTTCATTGTACATTTCCTATAGAAACCAAAAGTTAGCCAAGCGAGGAGTTTAATTTAATTACGAAATTATACGATGCTATTATTACACATTTTTGTAAAAACGTTTACCCATTCGTCTGTCAGTTTGCGACATTTTACATCTAAATTGGAACGTTGTTTACGAATCTTAACTTGACTACAATAATTTTCTAATTAGCCGTGCTAGTTTATTTTTGACAAGTACCATCTCTTATTTGTTGTTTACCTTTGGGGACTAAAAACTTTGTGTATTAAATTTACGTTAGCCCTTTGTGAATTCTAGAAGACTGTGGAAAACTTTTATAGTGCTTTCCATTCAACTTTGTTTCAAAGTTTTGTGTAATGTAATGTATATGTGATGTTAATTTTATAGAAAGAAAATAATGAAATGTTGATGGTATACGTTTGACTGTATGGTCGGCTTAGCAGTGACAATAGTGTCACCAGGTAATTTCCCGTGAATGTAATGAAAGTCCATAAATAATACCAGAGAATAGGCAGCAGCATTTTGCTAATTATCATAGCAGCATATAGCGATCACCGACTTGCAGTTGCGGTTAAGGAGTTCTGTTTTTGCTTAGACAGGTGAACGAGTTCGCGGCCCACCCGTTGTTAAGTAGTTACCCTGGAACGTAATTGGCGCCACACACCTTGAGATCTCAGTTCTATAGTACAATGGGTGTCCGACTCTTTAAGCCGTAACGCATGATATCTTGGCACCAGAAATAGGTAGAGTGGTAGTACCGACCCGAGTGGGTTCATAAGTTGGGCTGTACGATACAAATTCACCGAGCGTCTTATCCTTTCGGCCACGAAGACTACAGGCCGACCCTAGTTAGTTAGCACGGGTGGTTAACAACTTCCTGTCGCCTCCGGCGCAGTTATGCGCCCCGGTTTGAAGGGTGAGACTGTTTAATGGAAAGACATATATTATAATTCTTATAGATAACGAATACACGCGGAAACGCGAAGAGCAAAGCTGTGTGAATTATTTTATTTTATCTATTTAGTGTTTCTTTAGGATTAAATGTGTAATAACGGTGGTTTATTAACTGTTTAATGTCTGTGGAAATGCACAGATGTAGGAAAATGAAACAAAGTCGCTGGACGTAGCTTCTCGGGATCCTCCGAAGTCCACTGAAAAAGTCTCAGTAAATAACCACCATTTTACTGAGATTATATTTCGTCCCATATCATCTCATCTCATTTCATATAATTTCATTTCAGTTGATTAATTTGGGTTACCTTCGTTTTTTACTATTCATAAACGGTAAATAATTAAAACGGTGAATTATAAAGATCTTATGCCTTGACGCTGGCTAATGCACAAACCGTGCCGGAGCCAAATAATAAAGAAGAAGAAGAATACACGCTTAATAACTGTCAAGCGATTGTCTTAATTATCACATTGTCAAAACTAAAGTCTTACAGACCTGCCGAGTTAGTTTTTCAACCATCCTGCTTCTACGAGTGAAACCGAACTGAAGAAACTTTATTCATACAAGTGTTGTATTTTATTTACAAATTTTGAAGTTTATCGTAATAAATGAGTTTTGAGGATTTGAAAGTCACCCTTAAAGTTTATTATCAGGATGAGGTCGGATGAATGTAAGACCTTTTGTAGCAAGCATCTCGAGGTCATTCATCTGATTACTGACCTACTCAATATTTCGTCGAGATCGGTTCCGATACACCGGCTTAAGAACATGTGATATTACGTCTGACATGTTATTTAATTATAAACTTGTGTACCGTACAATGGGGTAAATAGGGACAAAATCGACCTTCAGATTGAATTTTAAAATAGTTCCAATTAAATAGTCACTGCTCAACCAAATAAATAAGTTGAGTCTTGAACGTACCTAGGTGATAAAAACCGTTACATTATTTTAATTATTCATTTTAAAGAAATAATCGGTAAAATAATGGCCGTCCCAATTTACCCAGCGTCCGGGGTAAATTGACACGGATAAGGGTTAAATTGGGATATTTGTAAGGGTTGTCAACTCGCAGTACTGCGATATATAGGTAGGTGCCATATAATTATTTATATGGACCGAAATGATGAATACAATCCATAATTTAAGCACAATACACAACATAGTGTAAATTAAGCTGGTTTCTATTCCGAAGCGATGTGACGTGAATGATAACCAACAATACAATGATCAAAAAAAGTATGTGCATGTTATATTTTCGAAAATTATTATTTAATTTCCTTAAAAATCACAACTCTGAAACGAAATCATAAAATAGAATAAAAAATAGAAAACAAAAGGACTGGAAATGCATTAATACAATTTTATTTAATCAACATTTTCAAAATGATCTTTGAGCAAGAGTAAGATATCAGGTGAATACGATAAAAAAAACAGCTTTATCTGATTACTGCCAATAATAACAAAAATAAAAGAAATTCTTTCTAAGCTAAATAACTAAATTCAATTAATTCACTCACTCATAATTGGATATCTCGGATTTTTAATTAATGTTACATTTAAAATCTGAGGCCTGTTTTTATTTGTGTGTGTTCGTTGTGAATGTTAACAAAATCATGATTCGACGCGTGAATAGATTCTGAAATAACAAAAGTTTTGATTCGTTTGAGTTATTTTAACTTTTAATTTTTTTTATTGCTATAAAGAACATACGACCGGGCAGATATTACAAGGTAAATGTCGCGAAAAAAAGTAATTATATATATACTTTTCTTTTACCTATAATACTTACATAAACTAACTGATAAACACATTAACCTTCTTTACATCACGCAATTAAGTGATAGTATAGGCTAAAAAATCTATTATAAGATATCAGTGACAACCCTAACAAGCCATCCCTATTTTGTCTTTTGGCGTTCCAATTTTGTGTTTTCTCGTCCCTAATTTTTCCAGTCTCGTTCCAAATTACCCTACATACGTCCCAATTTTCCCCAAAAAGAAAGGAAAAAATATACATTTTTTATTTTGTCGAAATATTGTATTTAAAATAAGAATATTGCAACTTACCGTTTGTTGTGGTATTTCCAGGTGTATTAAAAACTTATATAAACTGTGATCTTATTGAAAAAACAACGATAATATTACTTTTTTTAAAAGTTCTTTAAGCTGTTTTAAAACGCACTTTTCAACCATTATTTTTAATTTAATTTGACGAATTTTTGGGACCAACTAAACTCATGTTTAGTACTTCCATAGTTAACTTGGTTTTTCTTCTATACCTTGATAAATATTACCTTAAAGAAAATTAGGTAGATTCCGTGCTACGAGTACTTTGAGAATCTTCCGCAGGTTTGTCCCAATTTACCCCAGAATCCCAATTTACCCCATGTCATGGTACGTAACATAAATCTTTGTTCTGTTTCAATTCCTAATCACTTTGCTAGACCTCTTTTGTTAATTGTTTATTGATTTTCCAATTGAAAGAATAGGACTTAGTTTCTGCAGTAACGACAACGACCGCACGTTTTTTGCTAAGTGATTCCTATATTTCATTCATTTCAATTTTTAGCGTAGAATAGGAGATTCTTTTATATAATTAAGACTACGCATTCGTGTCTCCAAGTGAAGGGCAGCGCTTATGATGTACCTACTCTTTGAGGTAGTGTATATGTTTCAGAGAATTAAGTGTAGCGATAATCTGGAGTTATTTACAAAAGACATTACATATTCCCAATATACGAAGACAAAAGAAAAAATCACGTTCATTAAGTAAGATAGTCAATACTTAACAAGGACTGTTATGGTATTAATAAACATGGCATAACAAATCAATACCTCATAAAACAAATTATTTGTTACTCAAATTTCTTACAGCTTTGTATTAAAACATCGTCTTGTTTTGAGAATTAACCAGTACCAGTTATCGGGACAAAAAAAGAAAGTTTGGTTCAACTAAAACGTATTCTGTTTCTAATATTAGAAAGAGAAAACTTAAGACGAGTTATATAAAGCCTGAAGTAAAAGATTTATAGAAGACCGATTTTAAACCGCTGCAAATTATGTAATATTATCTGTTATCTTATGTGAAAAATATAAATTCCGCTATTACCTCATAGTCAAAGATCCGGCTGCAAAATCTCTACGTTCATCGCGTAGGTAGTTAATCAAATTCACATTTTTACGTACATTTATGATTAGGAGAATACATTGAAAACAGGGTGCCAGTCAATAAGTGGCCGCAAGTAATTTTAATTAAATTAATGATATTTCATTTTCCGAAAAAACATTCGTTCATTTATTTTTTAAACAAAATATCATCCACATCATAGCAATGTATGTAAAGAATCCGAAAATCGATGGGTGCCGTTGCACACTCGGCCGTAACTACTTCGCAGCCAGGTGTAAACAGGTAATATTTGGGTGTATTTATACGTTCATGACGTATACGCATGTTTTTTATATTAAATTAAAGCTTTTTTTTTTAATATGATGATATATCGCTGCCTGTGAACAAATGGCCGCAAGTTGGGGTTGCTAGCTGTTAAACACTCGAAGTATTCGAGATAAATTGAAAGAGAGTTAGCGCGCAACGCTACTTGTTAAAAGAGGATGGCGTGTGCTAGCTGTGCGAGTATTTGAAGCCATTGGGCAAGCGTCAATAGATAGGGTTCTCAGTCAGCGTATATATCTATTGAATTCGGTAACTAACTCTCTTCTTCCTGGCGTCGTTGCTTCATTGGGACGTGACCATCATGCTTCGACAGGATTTTGTTTATGATTATGTCTTTCAATCGTTTCCCAATATAATGTGGGGCGGTTTTGAACAAATTCGAACCAACTGTCGGTAGGTATGACCGGGTAAATGAGAGAGTTCGCATTCAAGTGGCCATAGTTACCCTAACCGTTGAAGTTGTCGCGCGTTAGATTGTGGCACCACACAGGAGCCCCATACAGTACCATTGACTGCACCACTGCGTCGGGCTCCATGAAGCGGCGCTGTCCGTGCCCCGTGAAAGAACAGGGCCTGGAATTTATCGAGCTTTATCTCCATAGCCAGCCTTCGGATCCTTCCGATGACGAAGGACACCCCCACGCAACTAAGACGGACAGACTCGCGAAAATCCTTCCCCCGGACCACGACCAAAGTGTCATCCACGTAACAAACTACTATCAGGCCCGGTGGAGCAGTGCGAAGGGCGCCCCGCAGGGCCTAGTCGTAGCCGATGCTCGACAAGAAAAGGCAAAGGACCGACCCCTGTGGAACACCGCGCTCGATGGGGAAGCGGAGCACCGTGCCACTGTGCCCAGTGCACACGACCGACCTGTTCTCGAGGTAGGACCCGATCAGTCGACGGAGATACGCAGGGACGCCGTGATACTGCAGCGCCCTCGCGATTACCGACCATTGCAGGATATTGAAAGCATTGGCGATGTCCAGTGACACCTTCAGTGCAACCCCTCCCCGGCTGACAGCCTCATCAGAGAGGGAGCGCACGGCCATCTTCACGTCAAGTCGAGTCGCCCTCCTTGAATCCGAACTACTCTGATAGATCGAGACCCACCCCGGTCAGGTGTTGGACGATGCGGGCGGCCACAACCCGCTCGAGCAGTTTTCTCGGCTCGTCCAGCAACACGATGGGGTGGTATGTAGGTGAGTCTACAATGCGCCCTACTTCCTCACCAGAACAAATCTTCCACTGGTTCGAAAATCAGCCCGACTTGAGACAGGCTTCAAAGAGCCGCAAGAGCTGGTCCCCAAGGCCACCGAAGGCCAAATCCCAGACCCGGCCGTCAATACCGTAAGGTGCAGGGACTGCGTCCTTCCTCTGCTTCCTCGACACGGCCGCACAAATTTCCTTCTCCCATATGTTTGGAGAGGCCACCTCAGCAGGGACAACAGTGTTCACCTCACTGCGTGGCGGCTCGCCTATGGAGGTACTCGAAGTTCCCCTCCATCCGCGGGGACAGCCCTGAGACAATCTCCCGCAGCTGCCTAGACTGGAGACGCTCCTTCACCGGGAGCACCCACGGCCGCAATTTATTGCGGACCGTTTGGTACGGGTGCCCTCAAGGATCCTAGTCGAGCGTCTCTAGGAGCATCTTAATGATCTGAGACTTGGCCTCGCCGATGACCTGTCGCAGTTCCTAATGGTTCTGACGGCAGCCGGAATACAGCCGGGCCGCCACCTCCGCGAAGTCCGTATCGCGAAGGTGGACCTTGGGCGTCCACCAATACGTACCGCCACGAAGAGCGCGACCGCTGATCTGGGGCATCGCAACATCGTACCCCGAAACGAGTCAGCCTCTAACTCCACGTCTACTAGGTGCGCAGGTATCGGCGCCCACGTGGTCACTGTAGCGGGCGGGGTATGTGTGAATTGACTAATGTAGAAAAGTAGTAATTTAGTACTGTACACCATATTCAAACACTGCGGCAGGTTGTACAAAAGACCGAGGAATATGGAGGGTTCCGTCGACAGACTAAAACAGCTGCTTTATTTTATTTTATTTTTTTATTGCTTAGATGGGTGGACGAGCTCACAGCCCAACTGGTGTTAAGTAATTACTGGAGCCCATAGACATCTACAACTTAAATGCGTCACCCCCCTTGATATATAAGTTCAAAGGTCTCTGTATAGTTACAACGGCTGCCCCACCCTTCAAACCGAAACGCATTACTGCTTTACGGCCGAGATAGGCAGGGTGGTAGTACCTACCCGTGCGGACTCACAAGAGGTCTTACCACCAGTAATTACGCAAATTATAATTTTGCAGGTTTGATTTTTAATTACACGATGTTATTCCTTCACTGTGGAAGTCAATCGTGAGCATTTGTTGAGCACGTATTTCATTAGACAAATTGGTACCCGCCTGCGAGATCCGGACACCGTTGCATCGCTAGATAAGAACACACCGGACGACTTATCCTTTAGGACACGACGACTTTAAGCTTATCTTATCCTTAACATTAATATCACGTGGCTTCATTCTCATGCAGCATGTAAACGAAATTAACACATTTCCCAAAGACTACTCAAAGGTTTGTTTGTTTCCTGGGAGTTCAAACCAATTTAGTGGTGTGATTAGAGTGATTTTACAAGTTTTCCGTTTTTGGCTATTCATCACAAAACCCTAAAGTATGTTCGAATCAGTTATTTATTAAAATAATTCAGCGTAATTTATGATGCGTATCTCTCTTACGTTAGTGTAGGATATAATTAAAAGAGCTTAGAATTATTTTATTTAATGCAAATTCTGAAGACTCCGAAATTAAGACAATTCAAATTTAGCTTGTGTTAGTAGAAATAAATAAAAATATACTTGCGTCGAAAAGCCAATGATAATTTAAGGCTAAAGGATACTATCGTAATAATATCTGTTCGGCCAATGTGCCCATCTTGATTATATATGTACATATGTGGTTTTTAATTAGGTATCATCAATGAAAAGTGAAATGTTAGTTATTATTCTGCGAAACAGGTGTATATTGCGTTCTGGTTTGGGCCATCGACATATGCAGAATAGGCCGATATCATCATTATTTCTTGACATAATGGGGCGTATGGTGGGGAATCGTACAAAGAGACCGCGCAGCACGAAACGATGACAGTTCAGAGACGTCTTCACTCTTCCTAAGTCCGGCAACGAATATACTTCGATTTCACTCGAGCAATGACACCTCGACTCTGCCGAAGCACACCACCCGAAACAAGGGCGGATCCAGCTTTGGCGCCAGGAGGGGGTCACATAGTCGATAGATAATAAATAAATAAATCATGATGTACTTCAATTAGTCCAAGTTAGTTCAAGTCCTGGAACTAGCTCAGGGGGGGGTCATGACCCCCATGACCCCCCGCTGGATCCTGGATCTGCCGTTGACCCGAATTGACCTGATGTTTGACGAGTAGTTGCGGCTCGCATCCCCTAGGTGGCACGTTTTCGCTTCGTTTGTCGTGTCCCGATGCGACAAATATATATTATTATATAGCATCGGTTCCAACACATTGTCTTATCACAACTACATTATTATTGTCTTATCACAACATCACTTACAAGTCTTAATGTGAGAGCGTCGTCTTCATTCAATCATCGTTTATTGGTTATCGTTCAAAAACTGCTGCAGAAATCGTTTAGAAACAGTTTATAATTATTGGATTCTCATAAATATGTATGTATATATAATATATATCTCAGTTTATCGTATGCGATATGTCGTCCATTATTTATTTATACTTATCATATTTTCTTTCCGAAAAAGCTACCACACTAGCTACACGAAATGCATTACAAAGCCTTCTGTATTTAAATTTTCATTTGTTTTCAGTTCTAAACGTGAAATCAATTTGTGCATTGAAATTTTAATGTTAAGTTTTTATTTCAAAATTTTGCTTCGCATTCTGCGCTGCATTGGTACCGCGAATCGATTGCCCACTGCAGTCACACTTGCGACCTCGACCACCTGGTGAGCACGCAATCTTCATGTTATAACTGCGTAGTACGAGGACTATTATTTACACCTTTAAGTGTAGTTTTACACTACAACGGCTGCTATACGAATGCACCGGGCGCGGCGTCTTACGCCACGACGACTACAAAACTCTCAAATAGACAACAATATTATGAAGGAAATGCGTGTACTCATGAATGTGTTTCATGATGAGGTAATTGCATTCTGTTGTAAAAATCGGATGACAAAATATAAATTTGTAAATTATAGCTCGTAAGATCAATCATTATTATAAGAGACTGGAGCTGACGGTTTTCTTAAAAAATGGCCATATTGATAATTAATCTGAATAATAATGTGATATTTTTTATAATAGGTTACAAAATTCATGTTTGAAAAAAAAAGGGTCAGTAGTCTCCTTATTTTAAAGATAATTCACGTAAATGCGAGAAACGTAACGATATTGCTTTGTTATAATTATTAAAATTTAGTATAAAACATGAGGTCATCACATTCAGTGAAATTTCTTTAAAATGCTAATTTCATTTTAAGTGTTCAACTTACATAACTGTTTAGTATTCTGCGATCTAAAATTTTTAATTAAACTAATTATTTTTTTTATGAGACTAGGAAATCCTAGAAATATTAATAACTATCAATTTAATTCAATATTTATTTACCGAAATTGCAATAGTAGCTGTATTACAAATTCTAAAATGACACTTTTTTATTATTTGATGTGTATATATTATAATTAAAGATAAAATTATTATTAAACAACAACAAAACATGTTACCTACTCTAGGTTGTACCTCCATGTTATCTGCAGGTAATATTACTGTATTAAATACAACAATCCATCAAATCTTTGTACGAAGAAGTCACGGGTTCTAGCTTGTGAGAAACGGGCTAAGGTCATGATGGTATATTTTTTAAATTGCTAAGATGGATGGACGAGCTCACGGCCCAACTGATGTTAAGTGGTTACCGGGGCCTGTAGACATCTACAACGTAAATGCCGCCACCTACCTTGAGATAATAGTTCTAAGGTCTCAGTTTGTACAGTACAACGGCTGCCTCACCCTTCAAACCGAAACGCATTACTGCTTCGTGGCTGAAATAGGCAGGGTGGTGGTACCTACGCGTGCGGACTCACAAGACCTGTGTCCTGACACCAGTAATTATGCAAATTATAGTTTTGTGGGTTTGATTTTTATTTCCGGACGTTATTTCTTCACCGTCGAAGTCAAGGGTGAACATTTGATAAGTACGTATTTCATTAGAAAAATTGGTACCCGCCTGCGGGATTCGAACACCGGTGCATCGCTAGATACGAATGCACCGGATGTCTTATCCTTTAGGCCACGACGACACTATATACTATAGAATTGATTGATTTATGCTTCAATATGGGTGGCGGTATTGTCATTTTTATGATCTCCGGTAATGTTCTGACCATCTACGTGACTTATCTAACTAATCCACTATCCTAATTTGATAAAACACGTGGCATTCTAATTCGGTATTGAATTATTTTGACTAGTGGTCCCGCAGTAGTCGAAATTCGACTATAATTAATTGGAATTGTAAGTTTGTACACTATTATGATTGTATTTTATACTTCTATAATCACAATTTTCGCCAAGACTACACTATAAAAAATATTAACAAAGACAAACAATATTTAATCTATTGTCAAATTGACCACAGACGTCAAGAACAAAAGTTTGACAATAAATAGTATGCATGCATGTGTGCGTCAAATACATGATATGTAGTGTGTGTAATGTTTTCTTTATTGATTTAATGTATCTTTTATGCATTATTTAAAAAAAATATTAGCATTGTGCACTTCTGCTCTATATTCTCTATAAGTGTGGAAAATTTAATATTCCTCCGTCCGCGCAATTTTCATAAAAGGGATACAAAGTTTTTGCTTCGCGTATTAATATATAGATAATTTGTGATATTATTATGTCAGTGCATATTTACTGCAAAAATGATTTACGAATGATTTACGAATTGAAATCTTCAAAATTTTCATCGTTGCTCCGAAATTTCGATGATATCGTTAACTTAGTCGACGCTCTAGTAGTTTTATTTATTATTCCTTGTTAGCCTGGTAAACCTGACACCTAAACAAGAGCGAATCTGCATACAATACCTACATATATAGGCAAAGATTAAGGTCAGTGTCGAACAAAACGCGGTCCTTTGTGTTGCTTTGTGTATATTAACTCAAATTCCTTACACCTGTTAGGCGTCTAAATGAAGTGATGGCTTTTATCCAAAATTGTGAGATTTAGTTATTTCACTATGATAATTATAAAGTATGGTTTACACTTTAATATTGTGTACAGAATTTTTGTTTAATTTTGAATTCGTTTAGCTAATATTTTTTTTTTTTTATAAATAATAATAATAAATATTTACTAACAATCACGCCACGTTAACTGGTCCCGTGATAAGTTCGTAAAGAACTTGTGTTACAGGTACCAGATAACGGAAATAAATGTAATATTTTTATTATACACATACATATATTTAATATACATCCATAACCCTGGAAAAGACATTTATATTTATCATACAAATATCTTCCCTTGGCGGGATTCGAATCTGCGACCCCCTTGTGTAGTGACCATGTCACTTACCACTACACCAGACGGCCGTTACATTTTAGTTAGATAATTACAACATATTACATAAATACTACAATAAGTATATATATTTATATATTTTTTTGTTTTTTCCTCGGTGTGTCCTATGCTTTATTCCTCTTTTTCGTCATTATACTCTGGGTAGAGTGGCCGCGACAGTCATATTATGTATTCAGCGGTGTTAAAATGTTCACTAAATAACGGTATTATTCTATGCTATTATTCTAATGTAATTCAGGCTTTAACTTCATATCTCACGATAGATTGTGGGTAGGTAACTCTTAGTTTTTTTTCCCTATCTATGCTGATAGCCTTGAGACGCTATTTCTGCTTTATCCTAGCGTGTAGGTGAGCTCTCGGGACTCAAACTGGAGGTGTTGCTTTCACTGGCTCTAGCGAGACCATTGCTTCGCAGAATCTACCACTGGATCGGAAACGCGACACACTGAGAAGGTCCGGCGAGAAACTCAGTGGGCTGCGTCTATGGGTTAATTTACTCGCCGAACCCTTCGCCGCAAGCGACGGGCTCGGCGCGGACGTCGACCGATGCTTGAGGTACCAAAAATACCGTTAATGGATCGGGAGGATCCGTAATGACGTGTTTAGGGCGACGTCGACTGCTCACCATTCGGTCCACAGGATCGGCTTAGGTAACTCAAGGTAGCGTTGACGTTCTAGTCTCTACAGTCTCAAGTCAGCCAGAACGTAAACTTAAGTGCTTTAATAAAAATAATCATTCGCTTTTAATTCCAGAGCTCCGATAGCAGCATATTATTAAGGATTCACATTTCTGTGGGAAAGTAAGTTGTAAATTCAACAAAGTTAGTTGCCTTTTTTCCAGGTAGACACTACCGTTTCTTTGATGTTTAAATACAAGCATAAAAATGTATGTTTTTGTTATATTAGTATTAAGTGATAGTGTCAATGTTAAAGTGATGTGTCTGTACGTACAATAATGTTAAAAAATAAAAGTGCAGTTAGTGGCATCAAGCGATGGGACTTTGTCGGTGTTCTATTCTTATACTTAGGTACCATTTCTAGACTAGACGACATTGGTAATTCTGCATTACACACACACATCGTGCAGTAAAAGGCAAAACCGAAATTTTGTAAATAATTATTTCTGCTAGGCGGGTATTGTAAGCCTACACGGGTAGGCTCTACCATCCTGGTTAATACTACCACGAAGCAGTCATGCGTACCCGTTTGAAGGGTATTCATTATAAATTGCAAATGAGACTTCGACATCATATCTCAGGATGGGCGGCACTCAGCTTTTTTTGTTCCTGTAACTACTTATTACCAGTTGGGTTGTAAATTCGTTTACCTTTGTGGGCAACTTATAAAAGTCTTATAATTTAAACATATATAAGAGATTATGCAAACGAAGTCGCAGACATATAGTAATTGTTGATTTAATCAAATGTTCACACGGATGAGTCAAGCGTCGCAATGTGCGGGCGTGTTCACACAGCGCGATTCTCGATACTGTAGTGCTAACCCGGCACATTCTCGGATCAATGAGAATCGTGTGACACAACACCTGCGCTTCTTTGATAGTCGAGGCAATCATTATTGCTATGTCATACTTTCAAAAATTTACATTCTAAATCCCTTATGAAATTTGCCGTTACTTTTTTTCAAGAGTGAAGAACTCATCAATGAAGACACGTTAAAAAAACTATTCCCGAGGGATACGTTTTTGTTGAGGGTAAAAAAAGTACATATTTAGTAATTAAAGTTAGGGACACATTATGAACCTGGCTGTTCATAAGAGAGATGCGTTTTTGTTTGAATTGTGAGACATCCGTACAATACAGTTGAGACTTCGACCTCATGCCTCAAGATGGATGGCAGAATTCACGTTATGCACTTTATTGGCAGATTAATTATATTTGCAAAACAGTACGGTTACAGAGAGATTCCAAAAATTTATGGGTAAAGTGACTATGCTTCTGACAGTTTATTTTTACTTTTTATTTAAAATGAGAGCATAATAAGAATTTATTCAGGTATTAATCTTAGTATTGTTGCCTTGGTTGGTGTCTTAACAAGTAGGTCGAGGAATAAATGACAAAAAATTGAAAGCGGACTAAACTAGAATTTTATTCATAATTTTTTGGCATGGAGAAATTGCTGGTGTTTTGGAAACCACTTAGGGCTTAGAGTACTGGATCAGAAGCCTGGCGGGCAGATGTAATAAATACTAAGTATCACGATAAAGTGTATTTGACGAACTCTTCGACGAGTTCGTCAAATACACTTTGTCTATGTACCAAGGGATACAAAATTGAGTTATGGACTATAATACCCATAATATCATCGATTAACTATTTCAATGAATGATCCGCACGCTTCTGCACAGATTTATAGTTGCAACGAAAGTTATAATTTCGGTCATAGGATTGTTGTATATTAATTTTTTTTATGTTTGAGGTATTAGAGTTTAAATTATGAAATTGCCGATTTTTACTGAAAATTTGAAATTCATTTTTTTTCATTTAACATATTTGTTTAATCAAAGTGTCTAATATTATTATCTATACATTGCTGCCATTTAATAGGAAGGTCATTTATGTCTTTGCGATAGAACTCTGGTGATCAAGATTTTACAAACTGTGTGAAAGCATTTTGTACTGCCTCCTAGGAAGAAGAGGGCCCTACAACGCGACATAAAGTCTCGCATCGCCGAAGTCCGAGATGCCAGATGGTCTGATTTCTTAGAAGGACTCGCGCCCTCTCAAAGGTCTTACTACCGCTTAGCTCGTACTCTCAAATCGGATACGGTAGTAGCTATGCCCCCCCTCGTAGGCCCCTCGGGCTGACTCGCGGCGTTCGATGATGACGAAAAAGCAGAGCTGCTGGCCGATACATTGCAAACCCAGTGCACGCCCAGCACTCAATCCGTGGACCCTGTTCATGTAGAATTAGTAGACAGTGAGGTAGAACGCAGAGCCTCCTTGCCACCCTTGGATGCGTTACAACCCGTCACCCCGATGGAAGTTAAAGACTTGATCAAAGACCTACGTCCTCGCAAAGCTCCCGGTTCCGACGGTATATCTAACCGTGTTATTAAACTTTTACCCGTCCAACTCATCGTGATGTTGGCATCTATTTTTAATGCCGCTATGGCTAACTGTATCTTTCCCGCGGTGTGGAAAGAAGCGGACGTTATCGGCATACATAAACCCGGTAAACCAAAAAATCATCCGACGAGCTACCGCCCGATTAGCCTCCTCATGTCTCTAGGCAAACTGTATGAGCGTCTGCTCTACAAACGCCTCAGAGACTTCGTCTCATCAAAGGGCATTCTCATCGATAAACAATTCGGATTCCGTGCAAATCACTCATGCGTACAACAGGTGCACCGCCTCACGGAGCACATTCTCGTGGGACTTAACCGACCAAAACCGATCTACACGGGAGCCCTCTTCTTCGACGTCGCAAAAGCGTTCGACAAAGTCTGGCACAACGGTTTGATTTTCAAACTTTTCAACATGGGCGTACCGGATAGTCTCGTGCTCATCATACGGGACTTCTAGTCTAACCGCTCTTTTCGATATCGAGTAGAGGGAACCCGCTCCTCCCCGCGACCACTCACGGCTGGAGTCCCGCAAGGCTCCGTTCTTTCTCCGCTCCTATTTAGTTTATTTGTCAATGATATTCCCCGGTCGCAGCCGACCCAGCTAGCCTTATTCGCTGACGACACAACCGTTTACTACTCAAGTAGAAACAAGTCCCTAATCGCGAGTAAGCTCCAGAGTGCAGCGTTAACCCTCGGACAGTGGTTCCGAAAATGGCGCATAGACATCAACCCAGCGAAAAGCACAGCAGTGTTATTTCAAAGGGGAAACTCTCCGCTTATTTCCTCCCGCATTAGGAGGAGAAATATCACACCCCCGATCACCCTCTTCGGCCAACCTATACCCTGGACCAGGAAGGTCAAGTACCTGGGAGTAACCCTGGATGCATCCATGACATTCCGTCCGCATATAAAAACAGTCCGTGACCGTGCCGCATTTATTCTCGGTAGACTCTATCCCATGATCTGTAAGCGGAGTAAAATGTCTCTTCGGAACAAGGTGACACTTTACAAAACTTGCATAAGGCCCGTCATGACTTACGCGAGTGTGGTGTTCGCTCACGCGGCCCGCACACACATAGACACCCTCCAATCCCTACAATCCCGCTTTTGCAGGTTAGCCGTCGGGGCTCCGTGGTTCGTGAGGAACGTCGACCTTCACGACGACCTGGGCCTCGAATCGATCCGCAAACACATGAAGTTAGTGTCGGAACGTTACTTCGATAAGGCTATGCGTCATGATAATCGCCTTATCGTTGCCGCCGCTGATTACTCCCCGAATCCTGATCACGCAGGAGCAAGTCACCGTCGTCGCCTTAGACACGTCCTTACGGATCCATCAGATCCAATAACTCTTGCATTAGATACCTTCAGCTCTAACACTAGGAGCAGGCTGAGGAACCCCGGTAACCGTACTCGTCGAACTCGACAAAGAGGTCGACGTGCAACCTAACCCATGCATCAGCCCGCTGAGTTTCTCGCCGGATCTTCTCAGTGGGTCGCGATTCCGATCCGGTAGTAGATTCATTCGCGAAGCAATTGCTCTTGAGTTGTTAGGTCTCCTACGAAGGCGCTCGGGCAGTTGTTAGCAAATCCCCCCCCTCCTGGCTGAACCTTTGCTCGCCCACCTGTCCTGGTGAAGCTGGAAAGGCCTCCGGGCCACCAGTAATCTTTCAATCATAAAAAGAAAAAGAAAAAAAAAATCTGCTAAAAAAAAAAGCTAATGCGAAATGCTGTCAATATAATGAAACTTTATTTTTCAAACTGCTATAAATATGCAGTAAGTATGTCAAGCAAGTTAGTCGACATGCAGTGACTACGGTTGTTGCGTGTGTTTAACGCTTGCATTTAGGTTTCCACTGGGTCAGGTTTTTTTTTTAGGATCTTTTTAGGTGCTGCAATTTTGATTTGAATTATTTTACTGTATTTTAAAATTTGTCTGAGTATAAATAGCTTGAAATTGTTTTTTAGAAAACTGTCCGTTAAACTACGAGACTTTGAAGCTCAAGTTGAATATTGTTATTAGTAAGACATTTATGTGATTAGCATACTTGTTATTTCGCTTTTGTCGATGTAAGGCGGTTATACGAGTAACCAAATTTTTTTTTATTGCTTAGTTGTGTGGACGAGCTCACAGCCCACCTGATGTTAAGTGGTTACTGGAGCGCATAGACATCTACAACGTACATACGCCACCCACCTTGAGATATAAGTTCTAAGTTCTCAGTATAGTTACAACGGCTGCCCCGCCCTTCAAACCGAAACGCATTACTGCTTCACGGCAAAAATAGGCGGGGTGGTGGTACCTACCCGTGCGGACTCTCAAGAGGTCCTACCACCAGTAAAAACCACCAATTTAACCATCATTAACCCATATCATTTGTTCTTTTTTTTATTGCCCTTGTAGGCAGACGAGCATACGGCCCACCTGATGGTGAGTGGTTACCGTCGCCCATGGACTTCGGCAATGCCAGGGGCAGAGCCAAGCCACTGCCTGCTGCTGTTCGATTTGCGTAGGGAAAGATAAAAATATTAAAACAAAACTCTAAAGACAATTACAGCATATTTGAATTTTTTATTGAATTTTATTATCATAAAACGTATTAGGTCTGTTTTCCATATGAAAAGTTCATATACGAGGAGTGAAATCATCGTATTAGATTAGGTCTTGCAAGAGTACCTCGAATGGCTATTGCCTTCAAATATTTACACAATACTTTTATCTTTCATCTACTAGCCGATGTTGAAAACCTAACAGAAGCGAATGGTGTGACTCAGTATATTATTGAGGTTCTTTTCATGTGTAAAGCAGCCCTAAGATATAAAATTAAACACTTCATGGGCCACTTAATTTTTTATTTTTTTATAATGTGTATGGTAGGACCCTCGTGACTATTTCCCACTAGTAGAAACCCAAGCTTGAGAAACGCATAAAGAATAAAAACTTTAAGGAATCTTACAGATAAGTGGGATTACAATACATGATTAGACATGTGCCTCTAAACTTTTAAAAGTACCATTTAACTTTTTTTTTTTTTTTTGTGAAGTTGTAGTTATAATGCAGAAATTCAAGATAGAGTATTACACATTTTAAACTATTTAAATATTGGTTTTTATTAGTTAATATGAGAAGTGTTACATAGTTTTTGATTTATAGCATATCAGCATTAAGTAACTTGTTTACTCTTAGGACTATGTTTTAAAACATTTGCGAAGGCGTATAGCGTGAAAGAAATCCAAACGTGAATACGCTTGATGGCTTGTTAAATAAAATCGAAGCGTTAATTACACTTACTAGTTCAATCTCAAGCTGCCCAAAAGGCTAAAAAGAAAATTGAGGTGCCCCGCGGTTAAAACCGGATTAGAACTAGATTCAAAAAAATATGAGTATGTGAGAACGCCGGAAAAAGTGTTCTATATGAATAAACCTATTAAAAAAAAACAGGATTTGAAAACGAACAACGCGCTGTTTCTACAAAACATTTGCGATATTTCTAGAATTATATTTCAGTTTTTCTTTTAATGAATTTCCATTGAAGGTAGACGTCACTCCACTTGATCGAAACGCGTTCCTGGTTCTCATCGATATTAATTAAGATCACAAATAGCTAAGCCATTGGCTTCCGTAAGGTTCTAATCCAAAATTTTCCCTTGAATTGAGACTGATTTGGTAGATATGGCAGATCTCTATTAGTAAAGTATATCTCTGAATGTATCTATTAGTAAAAAGATACCACAAATTTACCAAAATAAATGTGTTATCTTAAAGAAACAATAGCTAATTAATCCAAGCGAAAACTATTGTATGCACGTGGCATTGACACATAGATTTTTTTTACTAAAAATGTTAGCAGATACTTACCTACTCGCAAGTAATTATTGTAATATCCAGACAGACGCTAATTTGCATTTTAAAATGTCACTATTTTCAAGGTTTTTTTTGAATAGTTAGTAGATGAAACATGCAGTAAAACTGCCTCAAATTGGGTTTAATTCCAAATAATTATTCATTGTAGATGTTAAAGGTCTGGTAACGTAGACACTGTTAATTCTAGGATATTTACTGTATATTATACTTGCAAGTATCTTCATCATACGTTTGTTATCCAGGAGTATAATGGGTGCTGGAGTCATGGTCCAGGCGGCTGGCCGATCCTTCGGCTGGTCGTAGGACCATCGAGGCGATTCGCCCGATTCTTGTGGATTGGGTGAATCGTGACAGAGGACGCCTCACTTTCCAGCTCACGCAGTGATCACTGGGCATGGTTGCTTCGGTGAGTTCCTGCACCGGATCGGAGCCGAGCCGACGGCAGGGTGTTACCATTGTGGTTGCGACTTGGACACGGCGGAGCATACGCTCGTTGTCTGCCCCGCATGGGAGGGGTGGCGCCGTGTCCTAGTCGCAAAAATATGAAAAGTCTTGTCGTTGCCGAGTGTTGTGGCATCGATGCTCGGCGACGACGAGTCGTGGAAGGCGATGCTCGACTTCTGCGAGTGCACCATCTCGCAGAAGGAGGCGGCGGGGCGCGTGAGAGACGCACAAGCCCGCCGCCGTCGAGCGGGGGCCAGGGAGGCGGATCTCGCCCAAGCCTTGGCCCTCTAAGTGTTTCGGGTCCCCCTCATATGTCGGTCTGGGGCCCGGCGAAGGGGGCCTAAGAAGACGACGTGCAAGCTGCTTTGCACGCGTTTTACGCAAGAGCATCCGGGTGATGGAAGGCCGGCTATCCTCGACCCACGCTGGTTCTGACCCAGCGGGGTATTTCGTAGGATAACCCATTCAAACCGGCGCCATATAGGCGGGCTTCGGACAGCCTGCCGACCGAGAGGGCTGGTGGTCGTGGCGCCGACGATCGCTGGCCCGGCGTCCCGAGGGGGAGGGTGATGAGAGAGATGTGCTCCGCACTAAACGCTTCACTTTCCTCCCTTTGCCTCTTCATGAGTTCTGTCTCATGCGAGGTTTGGACGTTGGTTGTTGAGCGACAAGAGGTTTTAGTCGGTTCGACTCCGACATGCCCCACCCTCCATTTCCAGTGGAGGGTGGGAGTCCGGCGATTTCCTACTGAACAAAAAAAAAAAAGGAGTATAATGGGTCCAGAACCATGCCATTAGAGACTATGCACATACCAGTAAGTCCTCTAATATAAAATATATTTACGAGTGCCTGATATCTTCCTACCTCATTACTTTTTTATTTTTATTTTTTTTAGATAAAATCCGCTAGTTAATTATGCTATATGTTTTCGTTAGATGCTAAATAGTACATTTTTTAAGTACGTTAAGATGTTGTTCATTTTAACTTACATATAATAGCACGTTGAAGTTTGAGTTGTCGTGTATATCAAGGTAAATCGAATCAATTGATCAAAAGTAATTTGTCCATATTTAGCAATATGCATTTATCAAGATTCGATTATGCTAAAATCAATGCATTTAATGAGTTGGTACTCAGATCTTAACTTAAATTTTCTAATTATTAAATTTGAGAAATAAATGGGTTTAAAGTATGAAATTGCCGTTCTATTGTAATTGGTACTTCGAATTGACATAGAACCTAATAGGCAGCGGCTTGGCTCTGCCCCTGGCATTGCTGACGTCCATGAGTGATGGTAATCACTCACCATCAGGTGGGCCGTATGCTCGTCTGCCTATACGGCAATAAAAAAAAAATCCTTAATGGTTTTAGATTTAAGAGTGAAACTTTTTTCAAATGGTATCTATGAGGTTCTTCTTTTAAAAAATGTGCAACATTTGATTATCGACTTTCAGTAGTTTTTTTTATTCAGCTTAGACAACAAAGATGGATACTTCGATGTTCCCGTACACTTTTCGGAAGATCACCTCAATAGTTCTGTATACATCTAAAGGAATTCTAGCGATAGCTACCAAAGAAAAAAGGTATTTGAAAAAAATCTAAATTGCGCTAGCGATATTTTCAACATAAGTTTAGATAATAATATATGAAGTTTACCTACAAGATGATCAAAAACAACTGTTTGGTAGCAAGTAGTGCTTTCATCCTGATAAAATAATCCAATAATCGACGCACGATCACATTTTTGTCATATTAGAATTGTGCGTCATGCCTTCCTGAATTGGAACTGAAATGGTAGAACAATTATATAAATCACGAAATTCCGGTTAAGTAAAAGTATTACTGCCCAATTCATTAAGATTTAATGCTTTTTGCTTCCACCATGACAATATGATAGTAAAAAGCCATAATAATCATTTTTAACGATAGTGGTCGTATTTATGTACAGAAATTTACATAATTTATTAAAACAATTTTATTAAGTGGTCCTCTCAAAACATTAGAATCATGGAAATGTTATTTTAATGAAATTTATTGTTATATGTGTTAAAATTGAAATTGTTTTTTTGATCAATACTATTTTTGACTATAAATAACTAAATCTACTTATTTAGCATAAAATATTCAAAGTCACTACAATATTTTCATCTTACACGACCAAGATTTTCGTTGTTGTTAAATTTAATCGATTTCTAATACAAGCTATTATTTACACTCTAATGACTACTAGCCGTTGTCGACAACTTTTTAAAGACTTTATAGTTTACAAATCTGTTTTTGTTGATAGTTATTGTTACATCGCTTTAATTTTTATGGTTGATTATGAATAAAACGAAAATCATGTTCAATGTCCATGTTAAGCTCACCGAAGTATCTGTTGGGAACTCTACTCTTGAAGTTGTAGAATAATATACCTATATACCTAGGACACGCAGTCAGATCCGACTTACCTAGTCCAACTTCAAGAGAGATATCAGTAGGCGGATACAACTAGGCTCGGCTCGGGCAGCGTTCGATAAATTAAAAAATGTGTTCTCGTCCAAAATCCTTTAAAGCCTTAAGACAAAGGTGTGCAACCAATATGTGTTACCAGTGATGACTTACGGTTCCGAGACGTGGTCCCTCACGAGGAATCTTTTTAGGAAGCTTAGTGTCGCGCAGCGAACTAGGTAGAAGGCTATGCTTGGTATTTCTCTACGAGATCGTATCAGAGGCGAGGATACCCGTAGAAGAACCAAAGTTGCTGACATAGCCCGAAGGATTAGCAAGCTGAAGTGGCAGTGGGCAGGTCATATAGCGCGGAGATCGGACGGCAGATGGGATAAAAAGTCCTCGAGTGGAGACTACGTACTGGCAAGCGCAGTGTGGGACGGCCACCTACCAGATGGACCGACGAGCTGGTAAAAATAGCTGGGTCACGTTAGATGCAGGTGACAATGGACCGACCGCACTGGACATCAGTTGGAGAAACCTAGTTGGAGAGGTCTATGTCCAGCAGTGGACAGTAGACAGGCTGAGATGAATTTTTAAAGTTATTGACTCTTATTTAAGCATTGTTTTGACGGTAACAAACAAAAAACCTTCATTGAAATAGAACTTAAATTCTCTAACAAATAAGATTGTAATCTGCCGCCTGATTACCTAACAATCAACGCGTTTTTATATACTTGGAAGATAATTAATTATGATAATATGAATATAAAATAATATGAATATGAATATGAAATATCCCAAAACATTATACTTATTCACTGTCGTTTTGTTAAAACTTCTACTTTACTTGTCAAGGTGGGCTGTGTTAGTTGGTTTGTGACGTCTGTAAGTTATATTTATTACTCATAACCAAATCATACCCGATCCGGTGGACCGAATGGTAAACAGTCGACGTCGCCCTAAACACGTCATTACGGATCTTCCCGATCCATTAACGGTGCTTTTAGGTAAATCAAACACCAGTCACCGTCTTCGCCGAACCCGTCACTTGCGACGAAGGGCTCGACGAGTAAATTAACCCATAGACACCGTCGCCGGATCTTCTCAGTGGGTCGCGTTTCCAATCCGGTGGTAGATTCTGCAAAGCAGGCTCTTGCTAGGGCTAGTGTTAGCAACAACGTCAGGTTTGAGCCCGTGAGCTTATCTTTTTTTTTTTTTTTTTTTTTTTTCGGGTAGAGGGCCGAACCTCCTAACGAGGTCCCCGCGCAAAAGGGGCGCGCGGGGTATGTGAGACTCAACGATCTGCATGGTGTTGTGAGCAGACCGCGGGCCCAAGGATTTTAGGACCCACCCACTAAACGACTCCCCTGCACTCTTACACCCGACGTCCGATCCCCTCCGAGGTCAGAACCCGGATGAGGAAGGGGGGCTACCGCGGTCAACACTACAACCAGACGGCGCGGCTCACCCCAAGGACGCCCAGCCGACGGAGCCTTCGAGGCGAATCGAAGGCTCTGAAACGTCGGCCGTCTCGGTACGGCAGCCCGTCGGGCCGCCCAGACGGTGCCGCTGGTGTCCCGGAATACCCCGCTGGACCAGAACCAGCCTGCCGGGTCGGGACGCGATACACCGTCGACCGGTCGCTCTATTCACTCCACGGCAGCGCGCTAGAGTGCTGGTAGCGCGCCGCGCGGCCTCACCCCCTCAGGTCGCCCCTTGACCTTCACCGGGGGGAGACCGCCACCTACAGGGGCCGGGATGTACGGGCGTATTCCCGCCTCCGGCCCCCGGCTCGACGGCGACGGATCGGTGCGGAAAGGGAAGAGCTCTCCCTCTCTCGCTCCGCCGCCTCCTTCTGCGAGATGGTGGACTCGCAGAAGTCGAGCATCGCCTTCCAGGACGCGTCGCTGCCGAGCATCTTAGCCACGACGCGCGGCAGCGAGAGGTCTTCTCCTATGACCGCGACGAGGGCAGCGCGTTGCTCGTCGAAACCAGAGCAACGCGCCAATGTGTGTTCCGCTGTGTCATCCTCGTCGCGGTCAGCGCAGTGGTGGCAGTGCGCCGTCGGTTCCCTTCCGGCTATCTTATGCAAGTACCGGCCGAAACATCCGTGGCCGGTAAGCATTTGCGTCAGCCGGAAGGTGAGGCATCCGCGGTCGCGGCCCACCCAGTCCGCGAGAACCGGGCGGACCGCCTCGACGGTACGGAGGCCGGCCGACGGGTCCGCCAAGCGGCGAGACCACGCCTCCAGCACGGCCCGTGAGCTTACCTACTAGATTGGTTTTTTTTTTTAACGCTGCGGTATCCATTTACGGTTACCCGGTCGAGAGGGGTAACAGACCGGGTTATGTCGGACTCCGGCGTCTTCAGAGCAGAAGAGGGAGAAGAGGAAGACCCAAGTCCTCCTTTTCTTCCAATTCCTTTCGGGAGACTACGCCTTGAGATAGATACGCGAGGCGCTGCGCAGAGTTACCCACGCAAGACCCTAACCGCAAATCCGACTACCGAGTAAACGCCATCGAGCTCCACCACTCCGACTCCACGAAACCTACGGTACCGCACAGTGCGCGCCGAAGGCTCGCCATCGCCGGTACCCGTCCCGACAATAGGACGAGATTCCATCCCCGGGAAGATCCCGCAGGACGTCGTCTCGGGAGACACACCGTGAGCGGCGACAGGAGCCACCTTGCGCCGCCTCACCACGGAACCGACAGCAGAGCACCGGGCGCCCCCGCACCCGGTACCCAACAGTCCCTACGGGAGATTAACGGGAGCATCGTGCCCGCGTCGCCCACCCCGCCTTCTTCGCTAAGGAGCCGAAGAGGGATCCCACTCCCTTTCGCGCTCCTCAGCCTCGCGGAACGCCATGATCAGGTCGCAAAATCTGGCCATGGTCTCCCACGAACTCTCGTCCTCTAGCATGCGAGCAATGACAGCCCGCAAGGAGAGGTCCCTCCCCAGCACCGCGATGAGATCTCGCCGCGGGTGCTCCCAACGCGGGCACGCTTCGAGTGCGTGCTGAGCTTAATCGTCCGGATGCCCGCACTGGTGACAACCCGGATGTGGCTCTCTTCTGCAGACCTTCCACAGGTACCTCCCGAAGCAGTCATGCCCCGAGAGGACCTGCGTAAGGCGGAAGGAGAGCTCGCCGTGTCGCCGATCTGACCATGTCTCCAGCACGGGCACCAGGGCCTCGAGGGTGCGCCGGCGAGTGACTGAAGCTTGGCCAAGCTCCTCCAGCAACTGCTCCCTCCACTTGGCGTACGCCAGATGATGCGCAGTACGCCTCCACCGACCGACAGCCGACAGGCCAGGTGTCCGTCCCCGACTTAGAGACTGGAATCTAGCATAACCCCTCAGGCTTACTAGAATACGTAGGAAAAAAATATAACCAGATATAACAAGGGTTCGTTTGTAAAATAAAAATTGTCATAGTGCAATTATCAAACGTCAAAGCAAATGTCAAAATCAATATTTAGTTTTTTTAATTGCCTGTTCCTTTAGTTGTTTACCATATCTTTACACTTATTAACTTACAATGTTTAGTAACATTCACTTTGAAATCAACAAGACAAATTATTTACGGTAATTTTATACATTTCACAAAAAATTGCAATAAATCTAGTTTTGAAATAGATTAAGATTAATATTGAATTAATATGCAAAGATTGCACACAGGTGGTATATCTAAAAATCTAAGATTTTTTACTAGATATAACGAAAAATGTCATCTAGAAGTACTGTTGGCGAAATAAACTGTTAATGAATATTAATGGATACTATTTTAGAATAGTTTACTACTATGATTAGGATTACAATGACATTTTATAGTTAAAATTGATGTGATCCGAGATGATGTAAATTAACTGAAATTTAACAAAAACATATGTAACCTGGTTTCAAATGGCAGTTGAATAATCAAAAGTAACTATGATTATAAATAAAGTCGAGCAGGTTCTAGATGCATGTAGTTATTTATTGTTAAGATTAGATTATCGCGAAGTATCGTAAGTTATTGGTCGATTAAATGAAAAAAGCATTAACTTAGCAAATTAATAAAAAAACGGAATAATATAGTCCTAGAAATAATATTTCTTTCTTTAATACGTGTACAAAATATCCTACAATGCAGTGCAGCCCTACATCCGGTTCTCTCTTCGAAGCTACTAAGTAGACGCACCAAGATTCGGATGTACAAGATAGTCAGACTGATCTTATTGTATGGATGTGAAGCATGGACGCTTACAAAGAAAGAAGAGACAAAACTTCTCATGATGAAGCGAAAGATACAAGGATCAGTTCAGAAACATGACAGTTCTTGGCATGTCCGAAAAAACAAGGACGTGGAGAGGCTTTTGGTAAGCCAA
This sequence comes from Bombyx mori, assembly GCF_030269925.1. NCBI lineage: Eukaryota > Metazoa > Arthropoda > Insecta > Lepidoptera > Bombycidae > Bombyx > Bombyx mori. The sequence continues at coordinate 7,526,351 of NC_085115.1, read as the reverse complement.
ATATTCTGGGGTAGATGAAGACACGGCGGCTGGGATGGCTCGGGCAAGAAGTGGTGTACGCGGGTGTATCGGAGGGACGCCGCCCCGTAGGGAGGCCCAAACACCGCTGGTCTGACGCTGTGGAAGGAAATTTACGTGAGCTCCAAGTGTCGGACTGGCAAGGTGCTACGCAACGCCGGGATGAATGGCAACGTTTATTGTCAGTGGCCAAGACCCACTTTGGGGTCATAGCGCTAGCGCAGTAGTAGTAGTAGAAATAATCTTTCATTTTCTTACATTTAAAGTATTATTTTTATTTTTGACTGTCTCACAAAAAGTTGTATCTATCCATGTCTATCCTGTAATTGAGAAGCTCAATAATTTAACTGTTTCTTCGTGTCTTAGTTAAAAAGTTCATATGTAAAATTAATTACGTATTATTTTCTATTTGTTTTCAGTCGATATTTAATTTTAGTAATTTTTGTTGTTTATTGGAAGCAATGAGTTTTGCCTTTCAGCCCACACATCTGTTTGTAACGCAATTATAGTTCGTCCTTTTTTTCGTGACCTGAACTATACATACGTAACAAACATCTCCGAATGACTTCTATAGTGTATCCATGTAATAAATATGATCTCCCATTGAGTTTCTCTAATAGGCCGCGATTCTGATCCGGTAGTAAATTCAGTGAAGCACTGCTCTTGCTAGGGATGGGCCGGTAGCTATCATATAGCACTATATATTTTACAGATGCTTGAATTTCGCTAACGACACTTACAAGGTAAGCTTGCATATATATAAGTCCTGAATAACAACATTCGGACTGTCGATCTAATGAGCGAAATCACCCGCTCGGCGGAAGATCTTCCCTTTGTTGTTAAACTTATGAAACTGGTAAACTGCGACGCAATAAATGCAGGCTTCACACTACATCAGTCAGCAACATCAACTACTACTATTCCCGCAAGCAGTTAAGCAGAAGGCATCAACAGTCGTCCCACGGCAAGCTAATATCGCAGTCTCAACAGATCCATCGCAGCCGACTCACCGCGCTTCCTGGTCCTATGGCACGCACCTTCACTCCCTCATCACATCCCTATAGCCCGTCGCAACCCATGATCGGATTATCAACAATTGGAGTAACTCATCTTCAGTGTGGTAGTTTTGTATTACATGGACTATTCACTATATTGACACAGCATTCAAGCTCAGTCTTGATTCACCGCAGACTTTGAGCAGCACTGGAACTTGCAAGCTAAACTCAGCCCGGACAACAGTTAATGGCACGACTTTCGGTCTCGGAGGGGAGTGATGGCACGCTAGCTATCACAGAACACAAGATATTTTTGACAGATTCCTGAATCTCACTAACGGCAATTTCAAGATAAGCTTGCATATATATAAGTGTTCTACAGACGATCTACCGAGCAATTTCACAAGCTCGGTGAAGATCTTTCCTTTATCATCAACCCCAAAGGGCTAGCCGTCCGAGCGTAGCGTTTTAGACTACCAGCGATTAGGTAGGGAATAAAAATCAAGCCCGCAAAAATTATAATACAACGTTGAAATACTGGTGGCAACTTGCGAGCCCAGACGCGTATGTACCACCACCTACCCTGCCTTTTTAATGTTATTTTTGGTTAAGCGTTTTGTGTAACTTTCACTATCGAATAAATTTTGAGACATACTTATAATAATTATAGTTATCTTGTTCTCGAAAAGAATATGCCTAAAATAGTTCACCTTTATTTATTTTTCAGATTTTGTAGTACTGCATGAATCATTATTCACACCAAGAAAAAAAATTCACAACAAAAACTTTATTTAAAATTCACAGAAATATAATCTATATTCACATCCGTCTTTTACATAAAACAGTTTCTTCAAATTACCTCGTATTATTCAACTTTAAAAAGAAATAAAATTAATTAAAAAACTTTAGTGCGGAAACCACACGTTGCTACGCCTCCGTCTACTGTAGACTATTTAACATAAAAAAAAGATTGTCTTCAGTAATTTGGGTAAGCACAAATTACTTTTGCAAGATTTAGAATTATTTTTCCGAGGTTTAGAGAATTGAATAAGGTGTATTAAAAGAATTTACATTCGTGTTCTGCCTCCAAACTCGCTTTAACGAGCATCTGCGACGAGACCCTCAGTAAACGGTAGCTCAATTCACCCAATAGTAAAAATAAAGTCACCATGCTTGAAGTATAAATTAGGTTACTACAAAAATTCACCGCTAAAGTGTGCATAGGTCGAATGATCTCAACCAAATTGGAGGAATCCGGAAAAGGTACGCTGACAATAGGAATAAAAGATGTAACGTGAAAAAAATATGTTATTTAAAGTAACATAAAATTGACCCATTTCTAATTTCCCAGTTACATAGGAGTGTTTAATTAGAAAAACCCTAGATAAAGACCTGTTTAAAAAGTTGGGAACCAATACATTGCTCATTTTGTCGACACATCGATTTTAAAGTTTATTTTGTTTCATTAAATGTTCTTTTTTTTATTGCTTACATGGGTGGACGAGCTCACAGTCCACCTGGTGCTAAGTGGTTACTGGAGCCCATAAACATCCACAACGTAAATGCGCCACCCACCTTGAGATATAAGTTCTAAGGTCTCAAGCATAGTTACAACGGCTGCCCCACCCTTCAAACCGAAACACATTACTACTTCACGGTAGAAATAGGCAGGGTGGTGGTACCCACCCGCACGAACTCACAAGAGGTCCTACCTACCACCAGTAATTACGCAAATTATAATTTTGCGGGTTTGATTTTTATTACACGATGTTATTCCTTCACCGTGGAAGTCAATCGTGAACATTTGTTGAGTACGTATTTCATTAGAAAAATTTGTACCCGCCTGAGATTCGAACACCGGTACATCGCTCAACACGAATGCACCGGAAATCTTATCCGTTAGGCCACGACGACTTCAAAATACTTAACCTATATTTTTCCTTAGTGTTTGGAATTCTACATGTTATTATTATTTTTTAAATCTCGTCTGCTCGTTCGTTCTTTAGTGTTGTTGAAACCCCAATTTAGAAATGGATAAACAAGACAGGCTAGCTAGATAGTTTAGATATAATTTAGAATATGTTGGTAACCACGCAAGAAGTTATGAATGAATATCAAACCCTGAAAAAAATGCCTGTAATAAAATTGGTTTGCGAGATTTCGTTCTGTTTTTTTTTAATTGAAAAATTCGAATCGATTAGAAGACAAGGGGTATTATAGCCATTATGGATTCAAATTGTCACAGCACAAAACATTATATTGCAGAGAAAAATGAATTAAAAAAGACTTGGCTATTTTAAAAAAAATCAATTCATGAATCATTTATCACTTTAAAGAAATTCGTTTGGCACAACGCAGTATTATCTGTGACTCGCATTGGTAAAGCAACAAAATTAATACATTTCTGAAAATACTAATTACTAACGATAAAAAGTGGATGGTTTATAATAATACCGGAAGAGATCGTGGGTGACGCAGGGTGAAGCAGCCCAGGTAACAGCATCTAAAGCAGAGGTTCACCAAAACAGATAATGTTGTCAGTCTGGTGGGAACTTGAACATTTTTTAGGAAACGCGGTCACTGTTACTAAGCAATGGATATCAATGAGCACTTGTTGATAAACTTTACCTATTAACGGAACGACATTTCTTTTTACTTAACTTAATTAAAAAAATTAGGTGCACATACATGATTTAGAATACAATTACATGAACTATAGAATAGAATAGAAATATAGATTTAGATACACCATACTGGAATCGGAAGATAGCTAAGATCGTGACGAGCTCACTACGATACACCTTATCGCCCCATCGGCTTCGTGGCCGTCATAAATAATGTGCAATTTTTTTTGCTACGCCTCCACTATGAGTGAACAAAAAAACTTGCAGTCATCAAGAGAATGACAGCGTGATGTTTTTTATATTTTTTATTGCAGACTAGGCAGACGAGCATACGGCTTACCTGACGGTGAGTGGTTACCGTCGCTCATGGACGTCAGCAATGCCAGGGGCAGAGCCAAGCCGCTGCCTACTGTTCAATACTTTACACAAGCCTCGTTTGAAGAAGGATATGTCATAACGCTCGGGAAACACCGTGGAGGGGAGCTCATTCCAAGGCCGGATGGTACGTGGCAAAAATATCTCTGGAAACGCACTGTGGATGAACGATGGCGGGCGGTGCGATGGTAAAAACGTTATGGTGGTATAATCTCAAACAATTCCTCAGAGCACTCCCCATGGAACATACGGTACAAAATACAGAGGGAACCGAAGTCCCTGCGCAGACCCAGAGGTTCCAAGCGATCCGTGAGAATGGGATTATCGACAATCCGATCGGCTCTCTTCTGTATGGAGTTAAATGGAAGTAGCTCGTATTTGGGAGCCCCAGCCCAGAGGTGGAAGCAGTACTCCACGAGAGACCGGATCTGTGCTTTGTCAAGCGCAAGTCTTTGTCCAGGCGTGAAGTACCGCTTCGCTCTGTTGAGGACTCCTAGCATTTTTGACGCCAACTTGGCTCTGCCCTCCAAATGACTCTGAAATTGGACATCGCTCGAAATGTCGACCCCAAGTATTCCAATACTATTGGAAGGTTGCAGGGATACTCTTTGGAATTGCGGCACCATGACAAAGGGGTCAAACAAGAAGTTAGGTAATTTATTGTTTACGAAGACAAGTCTCATCCCATATTGTTGTTAAAAATACGCATTTTTGATTTAGTTTAAACTGTTATGTATTGCGATTATGTTACCAGGTACCTGTGATAAATTAGCAAACGTATTCACGAAAACAAGTGCAATACTTTGCCTGTTCGTTTAGCCTAGAATAGCACCACATATCTTATTTTAAGACGACTAAGGGGTTATCGATGCTAAATAGTTAAGGATAGAGTTAAGACTTTAATATATAAAGTATATAACAATAAAATTGTTAACAAAAAGAAAATTAAGATATGTAAATGAAATACTGTCTAAAATAACGGCTATTATTATTATTTTTCTAGATTTCCCCTTTCTCACCCTAGTCTGTCGACAGAGCCGGCAGAACTGTATATACGGGCTTTTGACCAAGTAACATACAGTAGCTATGAGTTATTAGGCTAGTTTTTATTGCGTGTAGTATTCTTCAAGCTGCAGGAACTTTCTCACTATTCTGCATGTATTTAGTATAGCTGCTTTTTGTAGTGAAATAAATATGTTATCTTTTAAATCTAGAAGCTTTAAGCTGTTGTGGATGTGGTTTGGGACAACTCCAGTGGTTGAGATTATTATTGGGGCTATGTAAACTTTATTATTATTATTATTATCAAGAGATTCACTGTAGAGTGGGAAAGTAGTTTCTTTGAGTATTTTACCAGCATACTGCGATTTCCAATTGGCTAGTGGTTTTTTTTTTTATTGCTTAGATGGGTGGACGAGCTCACAGCCCACCTGGTGTTAAGTGGTTACTGGAGCCCATAGACATCTATAACGTAAATGCGCCACCTACCTTGAGATATAAGTTCTAAGGTCTCAAGTATAGTTACAACGGCTACCCCACCCTTCAAACCGAAACGCATTACTGCTTCACGGCAGAAATAGGCAGGGTGGTGGTACCTACCCACGCGGACTCACAAGAGGTCCTACCACCAGTGAAATAGCTTATTGTAAGCCCGCACAAGTAAAGTAAGTACCACTATCTTGCCCTTATTTGTCGCGAAGTAGTTATGCGTTTTGGTTTCATAATTTGTAGTCTAAGCAGATTAAAAATATATGAAAAGAAAAAAAAACCTTACAAAACACTTGACTTTCTCGTTCAGTTCATCACCGTGGCGTAACGCGTCTACGAAGCGATCCACTGGGCGTATGGTTCTGTGCCCTGACCCGCGAGAACGCGTGACTACGTAGTTTGTCTAGGCTGTACGCCCGGTTTTTGTGCACTGGGTGAACCTCAACCGAGGCCGTTTCTTCTTCCGGTTGTGAAAGTGTACAAGGGAATCGTTTTGTGGGTAGGCCTCTACCATCTTTGGGCCGGCGTTGACCATTTCCGCTCCTGAGTTGCACGGATACAGCACGCCCTCCGTCGCTGAAACCTCGTAGGAAATTCAGCCTTCGACCCCAAGAAAAAAAAGAAAAGGAACTCAAATTTGAGCATTTTTGTATTTCCTGACTTTTTTAAATAGATCAGAATTATTTTTAGGAAACCTCTAATATGTCGAAATTAGTTTAGAATAAGTTAGTTTACAACAGACGTTCATTGAACCGTTTTCTACGCCATCAGAGAAAACCCTAATTCCGTCGGGCGTGAAAATGTCTTGTAAAAGTCATTTATTCCGTAGCATTGTAAACCCCAAATTCGTGTTATTTTTTGAGGTTAGTGGAATTTTGAAATCAAATCGATTCAACTTAAAATACGTAGGTATTATCCAAATTTTACTGGTGAGACAACACAAAATGCAGGTTATTTAAATAAAGCAGTTGCTGCGATGTATTTTGGTGCTTGAAATTAACATCAATGCTTTAAAACTAGATACGAGTGGAATCAAACCAGTTTAATGTTTATTTTTTTCTGAACAGGGTATCTAGGAAGAAACGTTTTAATAACTGTTTTGGTTCTAAATGATTACCCTTCTTGCCGGTGATCACTACTCTAGTAGTCTATTCTAAAATTTATTATGTTTAGATTTTGTTAATTCTTGTGGGGGCGCTGTCCATCATCAGCAATCATTTTGTAGAATTTTAATCTGATCTTTAAGTTTTACACTTCCTCTAGGATCGTTTTGTTACAAAATAGGACTTAAATTTCAACCATATACCTGCTAAGCTATAGCTAGTAGTGGTATTAGTAGTAAAGTAACCGATTTTTTTATTATAGGACACTGTTTTGTTCACTGTTTCAGGAATCTCATACAACGCCATATTTATTGTACCTGTACTAATAATTAGTACAGTCACAATTATTGTGATAATGATATTTTGTGTAGTGTAGGTAGTTAGGTTATTCTTATGTTATTATTTGTTAGACTAATAATATGGTACGCTGATTCACGTTAATTCGACAAAGGGATATGTTCTCAAAACGGGTAAGCACGTCTTGAAATGTGTCTTCTATGCCGAAACGCTTATTTTACTTTTCAGTATTAACAGCCATAATATGTATTAATTAAAACAAAATTGTTGAATAACGTTTCAATTTTTGAATAGCTATTCAGATTCCAAGAGGTGTTCAGTTGACGGTTGACGGACTATTGTACTAGAAGTTACGTTTTAAGGTCCATTTCCAATATCACTTAGAGAACTTGGCTTATCTAGTTTTCCGCGGTCTGGACTATCTCCTAGTCAATATTATCGCCTCAAACTTTCTCCTCTTAGGCAACGAAAACGGTTCATCTGTTTCGTAAAAATAAAAAAGGATGAAATTTGTCGAACGTTTTCTTGCTACTCCGAGGTCAGAGTTTCGAATTTTGAGATTAAGTCAGCAGTTAGTTAAATCAGTTGATGTAAATAAAATATAGAATGATGTTAGTTAACAAGTTATGTGTTGTTTTGATGATATTAGATTCCATTGAGAATTAAAATCTGGTCTGTCTACAAAGAATAAGAATTTAAAATTTATACTAAGAAACAAAACGGAAACAAAGATTAAATTACTTGTTTAAATGCCTTAGATACAATTTGTTTTAAAACGATAATGTTGAACTATTTTTATTATCACATTTTTTTTAATTACATAATGTTATTATTTATTCAATTAATATCTAGAATTAAATATATATATAATACAATAAAATTCTGTGTTAATGTTACCTATAATAAAATACCTAATACTTTTTTTGTCATGTGTTTCATTTCACATAACTACTCAGATTTAATTTAAATATTAAACAACACAATTATTAATACTTATATTGCATTATCAATTTCAAATTTTTTTTAGTGTGACTTATTGGAGTACAACATATTAGTGAATATTAAATAGAATACTTGAACAATGCTAATGGATGGATTCTCATTAAAATTTGTCATAATAAAATTGATATATAGGTTCCAGTTCTTCAATTCAATATTCAAATGGGATACTTTCGGCTTTTTAATTCGCTATGTTAGTTGCTTTCGTGTGTTCTAAATTAAGCTTTTAATTTGACATGTAGTTCGAAAAATTTTAACATAATATTATAATAAATAAATATTTTTAAAATATAATTTCAAACATTTCGTGATTTTATCACTCATAAAAAAGAAGCATAAAATAAAATAATCCATTCGTTAAAAAAACTTGCGTTATACGCGGGCATATATTTTAGGTTTTGCTTAAAGACGAGATTTCTTCATTTGCATGAAAGTACTCTAAATACTTCTACATTGAATACGACCATTGTAAAAATCAAAATAGTTCAGATCTCGATGTTAAGTGGAATTGTTTGGATGAGTATTTTTGCAATTTTTTAATGGCATTGAATTATCACGTGTTCTTTGTTCGCCTCCACAGTTTTTATTGGCTATTTGTTTACTTTTTATGGTAGCTAAAGCTATTTCTGACGTTAACGGTCCGGTTTGAGGAAAATGCCTGTAGAGATTTCAATTGAGGCATCGAGATAGAATCAAAGTTTTACTAACCTAAAAATTACTGTTACATTAGCAGAATACTAGGACTTTTTAAATTGGTCTAGTTTAGCATGCTTGTCCCCTTTTCATTCATAGAAGCTGTGAGCCCCTACTTCACGATGGGCAAAGTGGTTCTAAATTTTATTGCTTCGTGTGTGAGATAGATTAGATTTTAAATATTATAGAAAGTACATTGCGTCATTTGTAAATTATTACTCTATAATATAAACTTTATTTTGCTGTATTGCCACTTATATTAAAATGTTTGTCTTTGTTCCCATATATAAATATATACTTGCGCTACAAATATATCAAAGTCTAGACCTTAAGCTGCATCCAAACTAATAACGTTTTTGCGAGTGACATATTTAATAATATAATAAGAGTGTGTGGCGTAATGAGCAAAACCTACAGTTTATTTTTATCAAGTGATGCACTTATGAAAGGATTCGGGTCCTACGACAAGAATTTTTGTTTTACATAGGGAAAGGGAAGGAGAGCCAAAAAATACATGCGGTTATGTCATTTGATATCATGTTTTAAGGTGAGTAATTTTGATGTCTTAGCGCTCCGATAGAGACTCAAAATCAAGTGAACCGTGAGCTCGTTGGACCATATGCAGAAGAAAAATTTAAAAGAGAACAACTACTTGACTAAACTATTATATTTTGCTCAGAAAATATATAAAAAAAAAAATGAAATAGAAATGTTTATTGAATGGAACATAAAGGTAACTTTAGTTACAGTATTTTGTTTGGTACGTAGTCGATGGCAATTATTTAGTTAAGTGAAATAAGTTTGACTACATGAAGGAAGCAGCGAGGTCCATTGATCAACCCTAAATTAGTGGGTGCGGGGGTACAGAGCGTGGAGGGTTACGACAAACTAGGTTGGCCGCGAAAACACACTAACCCCTAGAAAACTAGGGGTGCGAAACTCCTCCCCCTTTTCTGGTCACGGGAGCATAGTGATTGGTCCGTTTGCCTCAACCGGTCTCCCCTCACCCAGATTACTATCGGTGGGGTGCGCTCATAGAAATAGTGGTATATGCTTCCCTATATACAGTTATATAATACATAGTAAATGTTGTAGAGGTGGCCCCAGACTCTTGACATTGAAAGTCAAAGAAAGCAGTACTTGGACGCATAAGTCTAACGGTAGCATTATACTCGTAGTTCTACTTATATACTATATACGTATAGATATTAATGACATCTGGTTAAAATTTTACTAATTACATGAAATTGTAAAACATTGAAAGACCATAAACTATATATTTTTTTGTTTAATGTTGTTGTCAATTCTTATCGAAAACCAATTTAATTATTTAAATTATATTCCAACAATTAGTATATGCAATGTATAATTTGATAAATGTTGTGAAGTTTTGTGTAGTTCTCCATTTTGCAATAACGTAAGTTCCGAGTATCTTGCTGATTCTTCTGCGAGCGCGGTGAGACTGCATTTTAAATCGGTGGTAATGTTGTGACGACAAAGTAACCGTAACAAAGACTTTGAGTTTCTATACAAAATAATAATACACATTAGATACGCTATTTAAATTAGATAAATAAATATTTCAATAATTTATCTATCTATATACTATATATTAATACGTGAAGCAAAAACTTTGTATCCCTTTTTACGAAAACTGGGCGGACGGAGGAGTATGAAATTTTCCACACTCATAGAGAATATAGAGAAGAAGTGCACAATGCTAATATTTATTTTAAATAATGCATAAAAGATACATTAAATCAATAAAGAAAACATTACACACACTACATACCATGTATTTGACGCACACACGCATGCATACTATTTATTGTCAAACTTTTGTTCTTGACCTCTGTTGTCAAATTGAGAATAGATTAAATGTTTGTCTTTGTTAATATTTTTTATAGTGTAGTCTTGGCGAAATTTGTGATTATAGAAGTATAAAATACAATCATAATAGTGTACAAACTTACAATTCCAATTAATTATAGTCGAATTTCAACTACTGCGGGACCTCTAGTATTTAAAAAAATGAATTGCTGTTCGTTATTAGTCTTAGTATTATTATTCGCCAATAGATGTCGGGAAGAGTCGTAAAGTAAAAACACGAATAAAACAACATTTTCTGAAAATAAATCATAGCTAGATCGATTTATCGCCCCCGAAATCCCCTGTATACAGAATTTTATGAAAATCATTGGAGCCGTTTCCGAGATTCAGATTATATATATATATATATATATACAAGAATTGCTCGTTTAAAGGTATAAGATTTTATGTAATTACATACATATGATTGGTTGTTCATGGTTTAATTTTCAGTGCTTTTTGTGTTAAACTAAAAGTGTGAATTAGCAAAACGTAATAATTATGTTATTGGTACCAAGAACAATAATTTAACAACCATAAAAATACAGACACACTTCTGTTACATATTTTTTATCATAAAAATAGACAGATAAACGATATACACAAATTTAGTATGATAACAATTACCTTTTGTATTTTATTCACAAATAATATATAAATAATTAATCGATTTGAACTCATTTCGCTTCGGATTAAACATTATTTTTATTTAAAAGCTTCCATTTCAACTCAAATTGTGTCTAATGTTTCGGATAGATCTGCACCGGAGGTGATGTTGTGAAAACATATTATAGCCTATATGCTCGTTGGTGTAGGTTTATATTAGACAAGATAAAAATGTGATTGTTACATTATTACATACAGTATTCGGCTTCAATGTTTGGCAATAAAGGTATCGTCCTTTCCAAAAAAAAAAAACTTTATTAATTCATGTTATATTTGATAATATTATGTCATTATTTTTTGCAATAATAATGAATATACTAGTATGTGCTATTACTTGTTGAAAGAAATTTTTTTTGTGTAGTAATAAGCTTATGAAATTTGCCGTAACTGTAAATTTATATTTTTTGTTTACGGTACAAAACTGGTTGAATCCATCGGAAAATCCTCCTACATACGGAAAGGAAAATTTACCAGTACTGGCAGCAATTTATTTTCGCTTTAGCATTTATATAAAAAAAAAATGAACGAACGGGACTAGAGGAAAGTATTTTATGGAAGTATTTTCAATTGTTTTTAAGCTGGAATTCATGATTGCTTCGCAATAAAAATAAGCAGGATAGTGATCCTAACCGGTGCGGTCTTATCGTCCTGGGCCTAGGACGACTTGTGAGTCCGCACTCTGCCTATTTCTGCTGTGAAGCAATCATGCGTTTCGGTTTGAAGGGTAGGGCAGCCGTTGTACTGTCAAAACTGAAACCTAAACGCGGAATTTATGTTTTAGATATCTATGGGCTCCGCTAATTATTTAAAACCAGGTGGGCTGTTAGCTCATCCAACCATATAAGCAATAAATAATATTGCCACCCCACAAGCCCTACTTCCAGTAAAGTTCAGGTTTTTTAAGTGCCTTTGTAGGCAGGCATTTATCCAGTACATTATACCACCCGGATTTGGGTTTAATTTCCTTCCGTACTGTTTCTTCAGCGCTATGATACGTTCTTCTTCAAACTTCTAGACGAGTGGTCAGCAATAGATAGAAACTTGATCATGCCTCTGGCATTGCTGACGTCCATGACCGAAAGTGACCAGTCACTACTAGGTAGGCCGTATGTATGCTCGTCTTTCTACGAAGCCAAACAATCAAACAAAGACTGTTAAACTATTAAAAACAGAAATAGTTTTATTCAAATAGACTTTTAACCGTATTACTGAGTTACTTTTGCGAAAATTAATTAGAAAAGGGCCTCAAATAATCTTAGCTATATTTAGTGAAATGAATTCGCTTTTTATGGCACGAACGATTTTTTTTTTACATAAATTAACAATAAATTCAGTGAATTTTTTCCTAAATATAAATGTTGTAAATTCATTCTAAATGTCAAGTCCAAGAGCAAACTTAGTTGTTTCAACGACTGCTGGCACGGTTTAGTTGCGGGAGAGCCAACTTTGCCTGAATGAAACTTGCGCCAGAAGACTTTCGTTTTCCATACGAGTCGCTAACATGGTCGCAGTTTTATACTTTGCTGTCAGTTTTTTGTTTCTGATGTTACACTACCTATTCAATAATAATTTTTTTAATCTATGTGATTTAAATCGATAATATTTCTTCTACACCACATTTCAAGTTGTACCGAGAGATTAAGAATACGATGAACTTCTTGTTTGTAGATTCGTGAAATGTTTGGATTTAAAGGTACATGTGTGAATGTGACATAATATTCATACAGGTACATATGGCGCAGAACCGGACCGAGTGGAGAAGATTGACATACAGTCACGATCCTCAGCATTGAGGGAACGACCAGAAAGAAAGAAAGTGTGAATGTGAAATAAAATATGATACCTATTAAGACGGTAAAGGTAACTTTACATATTATGATAGCGTGTTTGTCTATTTTTCAGATAATACGAGTATGCGACAGACACCTCAATCTTGCACTATTTTAATATTTCTTATTCACAAACTTACTTTCCTCTGAGGACCAAGCATAAGGGATGCTATAGTTTGTTATTTGCTTTCGATGCGCTCAAGGTGCATTTCGTATTAAGTTGTCAATGGAATATAAAGTCGGGAATATTGCTACCCACATCGAGACATGAAGTAAAAATATTAATTGTATTAATTAATTAGATGGAAAATTAGAAATAAATAGGTAGGATAGGATGGTCTGAACTTACAATATGTTTTTGAATTAATAGAGCTAATGAATCCTGGAAGTTGTATATTGTACTTTAGTACTGATGTTTCGACGTGAAAAAGATTTTTAATAATACGATATTTGATTATTTATTATTTGAAGATATTTAATAATAACGATTATTTTATTTTTTTAATGCTTTTTTCCAATGCACGTAAATTTTCAAAGTTAGAAGTGCTTGAAATTTTACATTCATGAAACATTTTTATTGACCTTGCAAGCAAATGATCACATAGCCCACATAGGGCAACAGTAATTTCATAGCCAAGTCACTGTCTACCGCTGAGTACTCTGCGCAAACTTTGCTTGAGGAAAGACAGTCATAGTACAGTACAGTTCATAGTTCATGAAAAACTGTCGAGGAAAGTGCTACGGTGGCGTTTGGTCCCATGATATAAACGGGATAACGGAATCATCTCAAATAATTCACCAGATGAATATCAACTCACTAAAGACAAGTATTGTAGCAGGAATTAAAATAAATTATTAATAAACATAGAGAGCCTATAGCATCGTAATGAAGAACAAACGAGTGATTATTAGAATTATTTTCTGCCCGTTTGTTTTTGTTCGCACACACCTTCGTTCGATCGTTTGGAACCTCCGGGTCACTGTTCTAAGGAATTGTTGCAGTTGATTCTGTGGCGGTAGCCACCACAGAACATAATATATTTGACAGATGCCTGAATCTCGCTTACGAAATTTTCAAGATAACCTTGCATATATACAAGTTCCGAACGAGAACACTTGGACCGTCGCTGTACCGAGCCATATCACCCGCTTGGTGGAGAAGATCTTCCGTACTACCTGGAGCCACTGCGTTTATCCACAGTGCGTTTCCAGAGATCTTCTTTGCTACTTACCATCCGGCTTTGGAATGAGCTCCCCTCCACGGTGTTTCCCGAGCGCGTTCTTTTTTTTTTCATACGTAATCTGACAGCCTTAAAAGGCTATATCAGCGTCGCCTTAACTAGAAGGTGAGCTCACGGGGCTCAAGAGCGCTATGACATATCCTTCTTCAAACGAGGCTTGTGGAGAGTACTTAACGGTAGGCAGCGGCTTGGCTCTGTCGCGATTCCGATCTGGTAGTAGATTCATCCGCGAAGCAGCTACCCTTGCGCTGTTAGGTCTCCTCCGGAGGCGGTCGGGCAGCTATAAGCAAATCCCTTTCCTTCTGGCTGAGCCTTTGCTCGCCTACCCGACCCGGTGAAACTGGAAAGGCCTCCGAGCCACCATAGTAGAAAAAACTTGCTCAGTACAAAAAACTTTTATTAAAAAATAAGGGTGCTGAGAATAGTCCCAAAAAAAGACCACAGTCTTTAGAACTTAACGCAGATTTTACTAACGTATTTTGATACAAAAAAAGACGAAATCAAACTTACTACTTGTCACAAAATGTATTAAACCATAAATAACACGAATAAGTTGATAATAATAATTGTAACCAATAAAAGTTAATAAATTATATACCTCATAAAACAATTTACCAGAGTGGCTTAGGCGAACATTCGAATAGTGGAATTCGAAAGAAGTCTGCATTATTTATTTTAAACAGCGCCAGAAACGAATTGCAGAAATGTCAAAAAATGTTAATGTTCATTTCACGAGCACAGGTGTAATGCTTTTTATCTCCATGCTTACTTTATTGACAGAAAGGTTGTTGTAGAATATCAATTAATACACTTATAGCTATAATTTCGTATTCATATTTTATTTTTTGCATTGCATCTATGGATTGGAACGAGTTCACGGCCCATCTGGTTTTAAGTGCTTACTGGGGCCCATATACTTCACGATATGCATGACATTTTACTGATATCCACGCGATTTGAGGATATTTAATTTAGAAAAGATTTGTGGTTACATAATCTACACTATTTGAAACTAAATAATGAAATGAACTGATGCAACGCTCGTCACTTCGGTACCTATTTAACACAAACTTTAGTTGTCAAATACTTCAAGATAATCTACTGATGTGTAACTTTGCGTTAGATTTTTTAAGCTCTGGCTATCTACCGTAGATATGCTCAATCCAATTACATATAACCAACACAACTCAGCCACACGCTAAAAGTGTTTAGCTTTGTCCTTAATTCGTGCTGAATAATAAAAGCCGAAAATACCGTGGTATTCCGGAAATTTACAAAGTTAAAATGGTATTCCCGTTTTTATTCATTTCTTAGGTGTGTGGATAAGCTCTTGGCCTTCTTGGTGTTAAATGGTTACCGGAGTCCATAGACATCAACATCTTAAATGCCTTCAACCCACTTTGAGGTGGGAGGGAGGAGGTTATAAGTCACAGCTTTTTTTTTATTGCCCTTGTAGGCAGACGAGCATACGGCCCACCTGATGTTGAGTGGTTACCGTTGCGCATGGACTTCAGCAATGCCTGGGACAGAGCTAAGCCACTGCCTTTCGTTAAGTACTCTCCACAAGCCTCATTTGAAGAAGGACATGTCATTGCGCTCGGGAAACACCGTGGAGGGGAGCTCATCCCAAAGCCGGATGGTACGTGGCAAAAAATATCTCTGGAAACGCACTGTGGATGAACACAGTGGCTCCAAGTAGTATGGGTGAACTCTACTCCGGTGGCGGGTGGTGCGATGGTAAAAGCGAGATGATGGAATCATCTCAAACAATTCCTGTGAACACTCCCTATGGAACATACGGTATAAAATACAGAGAGAACCGAAGTCCATACGCAGAGCCAGAGGTTTCAAATGACCCGTGAGAATGGTATTATCGACAATCCGAACGGCCATCTTCTGTATGGAGTCAGTAGTGGGGGAGAGCACCGAGCCTTGTGGAACGCCAGCGTTAATGGTCATAGTATCGAAGCAGGAGCCGTCTTCAACGACAGTGATGTTCTGCTCACCCAAAAAGCTAGTGATCCACTTGCAGAGTCCCTAGGATATTCCGTATGATGGTAGCTTCGACAGAAGTGCCCTATGTCAGACCCTGTCGAAGACCTCTGATACCAAGGCTCACAGCGAGAGTCTTACCCTTGCTCTCCAAGATTCAGCCCACCTGTCAGTAAGGAATACGAGAAGATCGCCAGCTGAGTGACCATCACGGAAACTCTATTGTCAGTCACTGATCAATTGTGTTGGAGTTGTGTGTTTATTATTTACTCCATCACCTTGGAAAGCAAGGAAGTTATCGCGATAGGCCTATAGCTCGATGGGTCCGACCGGTCACCCTTCTTGGGGATTGGATGGACTTGAGCGGTCTTCCATGAAGACGTTACCTTGTCAGTGTAATAAGAGAGGCAATACAAATACGTTAGCGTAGGTGTCAGTTCAGGGTCGCACGTTTTCAGAACCACTGCGGGGATTCAATCTGGCCCACTTGACTTATTGACGTCTTGGAGTCGAAGCTCCCACCTGACTGTACACTGTGTAAAGCAGATCTCCGGCAGAGAGCTATCGCACCGGGGGATGTTTGGTGGTGTGGCACCCCCGTCGTCCATAGTCAAGTTCGAGGCGAAGAGTTTGATCAGAAGGTCAGCCTTCTCTTTCGCGCTGTGTGCCAGACTGTCATCGAACTTGCGCAGTGGTGGGAGACTAGACCTGTAAAAGATTCCTTCTGCAGCTTGGGTGAGTCGCCAGAAAGCACGGCTCTTGGAGGGATAACTCTTCAGTTGCTCGACAAATCTGGCAACTTGCCCCTACTTCGCCTTAGACTTAGCCCCCAAGGCTAGGACGCGTAAAATTCACGAAATCCATTCCAAATCTGATGACATATATCTCCAAGCTCTTCGATACTACTCGGACAAGAGTGTGAAATAGCAGCACGGATAAGGCTGATAAAACGATCCAAGCGGAGCGTCGACGAGTGTCGCCGATTTGACGAGTTGTATCTTTCCCGCGGTTTGGAAATTAGTGCAATTTATCGGTATACACAAACATAGAAAGCCTAAAAATGATCCCACGAGCTACCGCCCAATCAGCCTCTTTCCTTTCCTGGGCAACGTCCCTGGGACTTCATCATCTCGAAAGGCATCCTGATCGGCGAACAGTTCAGATTCCGCGCGAAGCACTCGTGCATTCACCGAGTGCACCGCCTCATGAAGCACATCTCAGTAGGGCTAAACTAAATAGATGCTGACCCGTCCCCACGGGAGCCCTCTTCTTCGATATCGCGAAAGCGTTCGACAAAGTCTGGCACAACGGTTTGATTTACAAACTGTATAACATGGACATACCAGACTTCTTGTCAAGCCCTTCGTTTCGGTATCGAGTCGAGGGAGCTCACTCTCTCCCGCCGGAGTCCCGCAAGGCTCAACTCTCTCCGCGCTATTTTTAGCCTATATATTAACGATTGACCCAGTTAGCCCTTTTAGGAAGACGTCGTTCATGCATAGTAAAATCCAGATCGCGGCCACAAATTTAGGACAGTGGTTCCGGAAATAGCAAATCGACATTAACCCCATGAAAAGCAAAGCCCTGCTCTTTAAAAGGGATCGCCCATCAGGAGGGCTAGTACCTCGTCACGATTTACGCGCAGTAACTCCATTCATGGAAGGATGACATTCGGTCCCAACATTAAATCAGTACGCGACCGAGCCGCATCCTTACGCTGTCGACTCTACTCTGCAAGCGAAGTAAATTGTCCCTTTGCAGCAAGGTGACACTTTACAAAACTTGCATACGTTCCGTCATGACCTATGGAGGAACACCTGTGAAGAATGTTGACTTTCACGACTTCTTAAATTTAAAACCGATACCTTAAGATAGTGTCTTAGTTCTTAAGATAGTGTCAGAATACTACTTCGACATAGCGGCGCGACAGATGATCCTCTTATTGCGGGCGCCGTTAATTACTTATCCAACCCAGGCAATGGGGCAACGCAAAGCCGACGTCGTTCGAAACATGTCTTGTCGGATTCCCAGCACCGGTCACAGCCCTCATTGAACTTGTCGATTATGACGAAGAGTTCGACGAGTGAACTAACCCAAGACACAGCTCACTGAGTTTCTCGCCGGATCTTTGCAGTGGGTCGCGACTCCAACCAAGTGGTAGATTTTCAAGGTGGTACTCTTTCTAACCCTATTGTTAACAAATTCTCTCAAGTTGAGCCCCGTGAGGTCACCTACCCGTCCCGGCGTAGCCCACTAGGCTAGGCAATGCTAGGGAATGCTAGAGGTGAGATCAAGGCAATACCTGAATATAGTGCAGGGCACAATGAACACTCCACCGGGGGTTGCGCGAGAAGCCGTACGATCACCGGGATCCACTGCTGTCTCCAACTCTGGCACACCGACCGCACGACAGGATTTTATACCGGTTGATGGGACAGATTGACGGGGCGGGTTTTAGCCATGACACCCGGGTTTAGGTCCCCTACTGACCGGCGGGCGGCGTCAGACACCGTTTCACTGGATCTCCCTATGCCCCCGCCAGCAAATCGCGAGCACGTTTGCTCTGCATGTTTCAAGCATCACCAAGACTCACCGCCCACAAGGACGAGGAAAGGAAAGGAGTAGAACTGACTCTCCAACCCACACGCCGGCACACAGCTAGGCAATTTGGTGGCAGATTCTAGTTGGAGGGTGATCCCAGCCAGTCGTACTAGGTCCTACCACCGGTTATGTGTCCGGCTCCCGTTTAGCACCACCCAAGGTTCATTTGTTGGGTATCGCGGGCTACATCTACGGAAGCGGGAAGTATCAACCCCCAAAGTTATAGTACAACGGCTGTCCCGCCTTTCAAACCAAAACGCAGTACTGGTCCACGGTAGAAATAAGTAGTATGGTGTGGACCTACACGTGCGGTCTCACAAGATGCCTTATCACCAGTAAGTGGGTTAAATGAAAGACACAAATACGTAGTGATTATTTAAAAAGACTAGCTCCTAGTAAAAGTTCAATGACCGTGTTTTAAGATAAGTTGAAAACAAAAAAAAGAGATTAAAAATACTCGTTCGATACCTTTCTCTGGTTAAATCTACACCTGTGCATAATTTTGCACACATAACCGTGTCGTGATTCGGTGCCGGGTTCACTAATAATACCTATCATTTTTTTTTATATTTACTTTCTTTTTTGTCTTTGGGTCGTATTCTATACACAACTTTTTACGAATGCCTCTCTCACAATTTACTTACTATCTAAGTATATCACTTGTGCTTAGTGTGAAATAGGCTTTGTATTCGCGTCGGCCAGACCCAAAAGAAAAATAACAAAAGAAGTCTAGTCGGTTTTTGGAATTCGCTTTAATGCGTCTGCTGTCCTAGTTTAATATACGTATTGCCTGTTAAACTTTTCCTACACAATTAAATTATGTTCGGATAACGGATTTTTTTCCATTACCCTTTTAAAGTAACAATAGCTTATTGTATGCAGCTTAATATCGTTTCATAAAGAGAGACATATATTATTTATATATATACTCAGATGAAATAAAATACAACAAAAAAATCGGAAGATGTGCAATAAATACTGCACACATTCACAGTCTTTGTCTCTTAATAATACTAATAGATTTGTAATAAATATTTGGAAACTGATTGAATACCTAACAAAGTAAAAATATCACAGACCACATATTTTTTTAGTTTTACGGGTTTACAAAAGTACATGGACTAAAAATTTTTTTAGTTAGTGACTTTTATTTATTTTTAATTTGCAATAAAACAATAAGTTATTTCAGTCCGTCACATTTAAAAAAAAATTTAGTATCAATGAATACTCAAGTTTAAAAATCAAGCGCAATATTAAAAATAAAATTATTTTATATTAGTGACTTTCTTTCATTCCTTTTTTCAAAGTTTCCATCAACTACATTATGACATAATAACCAAAACAGTTCAATTACCGAAACCCGGGCTAACCTGCGTCGAAATTAAGTTCGTTGACCGACTCATAGAGTCTGACCTTGTCTAACCGTCTAGAATGTGTCTACCGAGAGTCATACAAAATAATAATTCATTCGCGCACATCCCAAAAATGTCTTATATTTCAATCAAAATGTATATATAGTTTACTTTGTAACACTTTTAAAAATAGGATTCATGTAACAGTAATTCGGAGAATAGTGCGGAATCATTAGATTGGTCACGTAGATTTTATGCTTTTTACAGACAAATATCTTAAATTTTCCTCATTGTGTCAATGACTTCTTGTTTGCTCGAAATTAGGGCTCATTATTTATTTCCCCTAAAGACCTAATAATTATGAACTGTTATATATGTCTAAAAACATGAAAATATATTTTTTTGGTTATTAAACTTATTATTATTATTATTATTTTCTCTACTTATTCGATGATAGCCTAATGGGCTAGGCCGGGACGGGTAGGTGAGCTCACGGGCTCAGCTTGAGAGAATTTGCCAACGCTAGCGCCAGCAAGAGTAGTGCTTCGCAGAATCTACTACCTGGTCGGAGTCGCGAACCCTTGCGTAGATCCAGCGAGGAACTCAGTGAGCCGTGTCTTTGGGTTAGTTCACTCATTCGTTTACTGTTTGGTTCTCTGTCTCTCTATCTCTGTTTGGTGTGTAGTTAGTTGTCAGCGGCCACGATAAGAGGATTATCGTGTCGCGCCGTTTTTTCAAAGTAGAGCTCTCATGCTGACTTCAAATACCTGCGTAACGGGTCTAATTCAAGATCGTCGTGAAGATTTAAGCTCCTCACGTACCACGGTGCTCAGACGGCTATCCTGCAAAAACGGGACTGAACGATTTGTTGACTGTTTAGTGAGTGCGGGCTGCGTGTGTGAACACTTCCATAGGTCATGACCTGAGTTAATGCTCTGAAATAGAATATAACCTGAAAATGTTTTTTGTCAATTAAAATGCTTTCTATTATTACTACTTATATTATTTTAAAACTCCAGGAAATTTGAAATTTATATCATATTTATGAACTTCTCCACATACTTCACTTTGTTCATTTAGAGGTATAGTTTACGTATTTCATAATATTGAAATTAAATGAAGATTGTTTTTTTTTTCTTCACCGTTACTGATTTTATGGTTCCGTAGTCAGATCAGTAGTAAAGTAGACAGTAGTAAAAAGGAATTCATTAGACTTTTTCATGTCAAACATATCCAGAGAGTTTTGGCTTTATACAACGTGTCCCAAAAATTCAACGATAAGTTGGTACCGGTGTATGGTCGGGTAAATATGGAAAAAATAGAAAAAAAAATAAAAAAAATCCAGCTCTTTTTTTCAAAGTTACATTAACAAAAAAAAAAAAGTAATTTGATACCCTGCACCCTATGATTAGATACTGTGGTTACAAATGTGAATATACACCACATTTTATTTGTATTATGTTAGCTACATATAATATTCATGTTAGCTACATATGTAACATAACTATTAATCGCAGTTCCAAATAGGACCAAAACATTCGTAGTTTTTAATACAAAAATAAACATTATTTTTTCTTGAAATTTTAGAATATTTTAATTCATAATAAACTTTGACATGCTACTGTGTAAAAAAATGTATGAAATGTACTATGGCATGTTATTACTAAAGTTAGCGCTAGTCATCACAATTCTAAAATGGTGTAAAACTATGACAACCTTGTAAAAATTCTAAGAATTCTCTTATCAAGACACAAAAAGGATTATTCAGTTTAGTTTTTAAAAACATTACCTACTGCTCAAAAAAGGGTTTGTGAATCAGTTTGTTTGGTTAATTGATATTATACCATGCCACACACTTACACAGCGTTGGAATACGCGAATATGCATTTAATCTACGGAGAGTAATAAATGATCCTTTTTGTGTCTTTATAAGAGTATTCTTAGAATTTTTGCAAGTGTTGTCATAGTCTTGCACTATTTTAGAATTATGACTGTGATGAGTTGCGCTAACTTTTGTAATAACATGCCATAGTACATTTCATAAAAAAAAATTACACAGTAGCATGTCAAAGCTTATTATGAGTTAAAATATTCAAAAATTTCAGTTATGTTACAAAAATTTTAGTTATATTACATATGTAGCTAACATGAATATTATATGTAGCTAACATAATACAAAATAAATGTGGTGATATGTTCACATTTGTAACCACAGTATCTAATCATAGGGTAGGGTATCAAATTACAAAATTTTTTAAAAAAAGTTGATGTATCTTTGAAAAAACAAGAGCTGGATTTTTTTTATTATTTTTCCATGGGTCGTTATTGACCCCACCATACACCGGTACCGGCTTATCGTTGAATTTTGGGACACGTTGTATATACATACATTTAAAATGGTAGTTAGAAAGTAAGTGTAAGTAATTAATAATTATAATTAAATAATAAAACGATTTTTTTTAATTAGGGTTATCATCTTATAGTTGTTTTTTAACGCTATGATCTAGGATTTTTTCCCGCACCGATTTAGAATACTTTTTAAAAATACATTTAATTACAATTACTTTTTAAAAATTACTTTTTAAAAATACATCACTACTAAATAGATTGTTGTTGGTGACGGTATCTACAGCACTTACGAGTGTTAGTGTTAATTATGAAATATCAGCATGAAGTAAGTGTCTTATTAAGTAATCGTGCAGAAAACATTTTAATTTTGACTCAAAAATCTCACCTGTTCCAGAGGTTTTATTTATTAATAAATCTTATAAGGAACAATGGTCATGTGCAAAATAATGTTTTATCTTGAATGATAAATATTATATTTATGAATCCATAAACTAAGAAAAATAAATGATTTAAGTTCTAAAATAATAGTAGAAAGAAAAACAGACTAAAAATAAACAACAGGTCACGTGCAGTATAAAATTCAACAGTTAAAAATAATATAAAAAATAAAAACTTAATAATATTTTGCGTAAAGTCTCAAAACTACAAACTAGTTTAATCTATTTTTGTGTCCTTTTTCAGACAAATTGATGGTAAGGCCCAAATTTAAAATATTACGTTTTTTTCCTACTGATTAAGGAACCCTAAGCCATTAAGTTTTAAGAACACACGTTTACTTCTTCTTCTTTTTTTCCACCTTATTTCACTAGGTGGGGTTGGCATAGCTAATTTGTCCAATCCATTCCAATCCGCTCTTTAATTTGTTGATTACCTGGGCTACTTTCACACTTCCTATTATTAAGCTATTAAGCACATACGTTTACGTTTTATAAAAACTTCAGAAAATACTATTAAGCAAATATTAGTCAGGCATTAGTAGATTATTTCCTAAGATGCGACGAGTACATTTAAATTAGATTAAAAATACACTGGACTCGAATTAATATCTGCTTTTTGCCTTCTGACCTGCTTGACATAAATTTATGTCAAAGAAATTCAGTATATTATTATTAATTAAAAAAGAAAAAAAAACTTCAAGTTTATATATTAATCTAGCCTCTTTAATACGATTAAATGGATTCAATAAAATAAGCACTTATCAACTAATGGTATTCTCTAATGTATAATTTTACAAAACTGTGTCTTTTTAAATTTAAATTCTCACTTCAAATGTCTATATTAATCATGCTGGGCCCATCCATTCCACTAAAAATATTAGTCGTCCGCTCAGAGCTGATCTTGTCACAACACATTCACGCTATCATTGGAACTTGCTATAAAATTAATCCAATGAATTATCCCCAGCTAATCTACTATTAATGAAATGTAGATGTCGTCCGTCCATAAAACGAATGCTTTCTATTTCTTTAGATAAAATTGTCAAATAACTGTTATTTTGGAGTTTTAGTTAGTTTTGGAGAAAACCGGTACTTTTGTTGTAATAGGCAGTATAATGGAAGACAGAATATTTTCTGCAAATCGAGACCATCCTGTCACCTGTCACAAACTATTTAGATAATAGTAGCTATAAATTACAAGATTAAAGTAATTCATGTAAATTATATTCTTTTAAAAGTCTGTTGATTTTCTTTTTCGAAACGTGAAAAGAATAATATCGTCCATTTGGCATCTTTACGACTCAGAAGTTTTAGTATCGGCATAGATTTATTAAGAATAGAAGTAAATTTATTAACCGAGGATATTAAGGTGTTAAGAACATTGACAAAACATACAAAAGTTATAGAAAAGTAATCTTCAAATTCATTAGCGTTTTTTATGGAAATAAACGTTAAGGTTATTTACTGTCACATCCAGCAATTATTTATTAAAATAGGTAATATAATTTATTTTCCCTGACAAATTATCTTATCTTGTAACCGTCGAGTTTATTCTAAAACTCGTCATTCCAGAACGACAACAAAAAAACTTTTGTTACAACATTAGTTATGTATATTTTTTTGTTGTTGTTGTTTCGACGACTAAAACTATCACTAAATAGTAGTAAGCTTCCAAAGAACTCAATAAACATATTAATTGATCGTTATTTACACAGAATAAGCACGATCAGAGTGAATTAAATAGATGTTAATGAAACTGAATTGTTCACGATGTTTTGCTTCAAAGATTTATGTCACGATTAATTTAATGTTGCACTAAGCGGGATCTGCGATTGACATACTTATGTAGAACTTGGCTCTTATCTGGCGGACTCACCTGAGTTACATTTGGAATATTTATTATTTAAAATAAATGTAAACGTGCATTAAATTGTGTATTATAACTATTATGAAACCTCATTAATGTATCATCACTTAAAAACTTGTTTCTTGTGGTATAATCGGTTCTTAGGGCGCTTAGTTCCGGCGAGATAAAATCAGTTTAGTACTAATTATATGATCATTGAAGGAACGTATGAATACACAACATGGATTTCAAATAAATAGATAAAAATAGTGGCGTGGTGTCCGGGGTCATTATTTTATAATTATGTTCAATATAAATATTTTTTTAAATTTTTTTATTGCTTAGATGGGTGCACGAGCTCACAGCCCACCTGGTGTTGAATGGTTTCTGAAGCCCATAGACATCTACAACGTAAATGCGCCACCCACCTTGAGATATAAGTTCTAAGGCAATAGGCAGGGTGGTGGTACCTACCCGTGCGAACTCACAAGAGGTCCTACCACAAAAATGCTTGTGTACGTATTTGTTTCGCTATAACACTCAATACAATAAATGACGTTATGTTTATGGATTGGATATCTTTCATTCTAGTTAAGTATCGTGAGTCAATTTCTATTGACGCAATTTCCTATCTCTAATTTTAAAAGACTGAAATGATAATTACGAAACTGAAAGAAAGTTGACCCATAACAGTATGTTACGACATGATTTTAGTTTTTAAACTGGCAAACTTCGCCCCGGGAGTCCGACCGATGTAAAATCTTGTCGTGCGATCGTCATGCCAGAGTTAGAGACTGAAGTGGATCCCGGTGGTCGTACGCAGGGTGGAATTGGGGCCCTTCCATGCCTTGCGTCGGCTTCTGGCGCAACCCCTGGTCGAGTGTTCAATGTGCCCTGCACTTTATTCAGGTATTGCCTTGATCTCATCTCTGGCATTCTACCTCTCCCAATCGCATTCTCTCAACCAAATAAAAGAAATGAAGGTACAACAAAGAAACAGGGTTTTATCGGCGACTACCCATTCTACATTTAACGTGGATTTCAGCAATGTTAGGGGCTTACACAGCTATCTTGACACCGTACACCGCCACCTTGAGACTTGGCTCTGCCCCTGGTATTGCTGACGTCCAAGAGCGACGGTAACGACTCACCATAAGGTGAGCCGAATATACAAGGGCAATAAACAAAAAAAGTTCTAAAGTAGTTTTGATGAAAGTCGTCTAAGTTAAAATTAAATGTAATTCGCAGTCTCATATTAGTCTCATGTAGGCAGAGGAGTACACGGCCCACCTGATGGTGAGTGGTTACCGTCACCCATGGACTTCAGCAATGCCTGGGGCAGAGCCAAGTCGCTGCCTACCGTTAAGTACTCTCCACAAGTCTCGTTTGAAGAAGGATATGTCATAGCACTCGGGAAACACCGTAGAGGGGAGCTTATTCCAAAGCCGGATGGTACGTAGCAAAGAAGATCTCTGGAAGCGCACTATGGATGAACGATGGCGGGCGGTGCGATGGTAAAAAAAACGTTATGGTGGTATAATCTCGAACAATTCCTCAGAGCACTCCCCATGGAACAT